>NC_138351.1:78208475-80608475 GCF_046562875.1 Panthera onca | reverse complement strand
AACCTCTGTACTGTAACAGCTGATTATGCTTGATGAGAAGCCAGGGAAGATGAAGCCTCGGGCTTCCGAACAACAAATGTCTTGTTTTCACTCTTAACTAGGCCAGGTCCTGGTGGAGGAGAGGAAAACGTACATGTGATGTTTTATCCAGAACATCTATCTCTAGTAAGACCTAGCAGTATATAGGTTTTGTTTTGTTTGCGACGGTGGGGAGCTGGGTAAGATGTTAAATTGCTTAACTTCCTATGGGACCCTGGGA
The DNA here is from genome assembly GCF_046562875.1 of Panthera onca. Taxonomy (NCBI): domain Eukaryota; kingdom Metazoa; phylum Chordata; class Mammalia; order Carnivora; family Felidae; genus Panthera; species Panthera onca. The sequence continues at coordinate 80,608,216 of NC_138351.1, read as the reverse complement.
AAGTCACTCCACCTCTTGGGTCATAAATCTCATTTATTAGTTAAGGGCAATAGTACTGATACTTTCCTTGAAGTTCTGATAATCAAATGAAGTAATGTCTATGAGTAGTACTTGAATCTTTTAAACCAATACAAATATGAGAGTTGCCAGAGGGAACATAGGGAATTAATGGTAGAACCAGAGACCAAACCCAGGCCTCCTGGCTTCCAATTTAGCAGTCTTCATCATACCCATTTCGGAGCTTTGTGATTGTTAATATTGAGGGCAGAAGGACAAGTTTAATGTTTCATCTCAAGTCGGGGGGAGGGGAAGGCAAGACAGCATGGAGTGTGGGTACAGACAAAAATGCACCTAGCAGGAAATTCTAGCCTCAACTCAATAACTGCCCTTAATTATAAAATTAAACCCCAGTAAGTTTGAGTCCGTGAATTTTTCTTCCATGTATTTTAAGCCAATTTAAGGGAAAGTTTATGGTAAGGATCATAGGGTTGAAAGGGTTGTTAGTAGTCCTGTCTATTCCAGCCTTAGGGCTGCTAAAAGCTTTCCTGGCCAGTATTCATAATAATAAAACTAATAAAAGTACCACCCCTGCTCAATTTCTGAGTTTCCCAGCCCTCAAAGTGAGGGATAGCTCCCATTTTACAGATAGAACTGAAGTTTAGAAGTTGGTCAGAGATGCCCATGATCACATAGGAAGTGGGTAAATCACTGAAAGACTTGACTGACTCCAAAGCATTTTCATATATACCTCATTCTGCCTGTGTTTCTAACTGTCCTTGACTTTCCCAGTAATGGGAATCTCACCATTCTGGAGGCAGCCCCTACACTGTTGGAAATCTCCTGATGATTTAGAAGTTCCTCCTAATGGGGAGCCTGAGTGGCTCAGTCAGTTAAGTGTCCAACTCCTGATCTCAAGCACAGGTCTTTTTTCTTTTAATTTTTATTTATTATTGAAAGATAGAGTCAGAGCGTGAGCAGGGGAGGGGCAGAGGCAGAGGGAGACACAGAATCTGAAGCAGGCTCCAGGCTCTGAGCTGTCAGCACAGAGCCTGACGCGGGGCTCGAACTCACAAACCGCGAGATCATGACCTAAGTCGAAGTCGGACGCTTAAACGACTGAGCCACCCAGGCGCCCCACTCAAGCACAGGTCTTAGTCTCAGGGTTGTGTGTTCAAGCCTCTCATTAGGCTGTGCGCTGGGCGTGAAGCCTACTTAAAAAAAATAAAAGCTCCTCCATGTGTTGAATTGAAATCCTGCTTCCTGAAGTTTTCCCCTGGGGGCCTTGTGCGGCCAGTACATGATATTCCTACAGGCTCTCTAAAAGAGTTCATTTTAGACCTGTGACCTTAAGAAAGTTAACCTCCAAAGTCTTTTTTTTTTTTTTTTTTTTTTTTTTTTTTTAGAAAAGTAAATACTGGTGTTTTCTAATAGTGCAGAGTTGAGGAAAAAATTCTTATTATGGGTTAAGAGAATATATGAATCTCAGAAATGGCTGGGTTTTTTAAAGGCTCTCACTGAAAAGTTTGTCCCATAATTTTCTATGGTGTCATGACTACATTAATTTGGCACGCTGTAAGATGTGTCTTAGTTTTTGTTAATGGTGCGAACCTACCTGATAATGTTTTCATGGGTATTATCAATTTGCCTTGTGGTCATTTAAATAATAATTCAGCTTAACTTATGTGTAAACATTTCTATGATGGATGTGTGGATATTCATGTGTGTGTAGGTGTAGGTGTAATAGAGGAAGAAGCCCCCCATGCTTTTTCACTGTAGAAAAGGATTCCTGGGCAGATGTTTTGGTGTATGTTTTTAATTCGCCAGTATTAATTAATTAGCTATGGTGACATTTTGTGGGTGTCCAAAGAAAAGAGTTGTTTTGCCTTGCTATGAGTGATTTTTTCCAAGTAAAAAATTTCTGGAAATGTTGAAGATAGAAGGTTGTTTGGATTCAGGAGGAGGTAGTGTGTTAACTTCTGTTGTTGATTAAACTTTTGGTGAACCGATTATTTTTTGGCTGCCAGGTAAATCCTTAAACTAATAAATCCTGCCTAGCCCAAACCCTGAGGATTCCAGAATATTATTTTGTTTTTAAAGTGCATTCACTGTTCCAAAAACCAAAATTATTGGATAGTAGATGATGTGATTGGAAAGTTTGGTTGCATTTACTGTTTTTTGTCTGATAACATTCTGGCCAAATTTGATATTGGGAAATTAATGAAAAGGACTTTTACTGACCTTACGTGAACAAAGTTGGAAGGTGAGATCTGGCTTTTGATGTAGACCTCATCTAGGTGACATTTATGGGAAAAATTTTATTTTCCTCTTTGACATTAATTTAGATACTAATGTTTTTAATCTATGTGTCAGGATTCCTTTTTTTTTCTAAATATAATTTTATTTTAAATTCCAGTATAGTTAACATACAGTGTTATATTAGTTTCACATGTACAATATCATGATTCCACAGTTCCGTCACCCAGTGCTTATCACAAGTGCACTCCTTAATCCCCATCACCTATTTCACCCACCTCCCCTCTGGTAAATAGGTTTGGTTTGTTCGGTTTGTTTGGTTTGTTTTCTTGTCTCGTCTCGTCTCGTCTCGTCTCGTCTCTCGTCTCGTCTCGTCTCGTCTCGCCTCGCCTCGCCTCGCCTTTCTGTTTTAATTTTATTTTTTTTAATTTACATCCAAATTAGTTAGCATATAGTGCAACAATGATTTCAGGACTAGATTCCTTAATGCCCCTTACCCATTTAGCCCATCCCCCCTCCCACAACCCCTCCAGTAACCCTCTGATTGTTCTCCATATTTAAGAGTCTCTTATATTTTGTCCCCCTCTGTGTTTTTATATTAGTTTTGTTTCCCTTCCCTTATGTTCATCTGTTTTGTCTCTTAAAGTCCTCATATGAGTGAAGTCGTATGATATTTGTCTTTCTCTAATTTCGCTTAGCATAATATCCTCCAGTTCCATCCATGTAGTTGCAAATGGCAAGATTTCATTCTTTTTGATTGCCGAGTAATACTCCATTGTATATATGCCACATCTTTATCCATTCATCCATCGATGCACATTTGGGCGTTTTCCATACTTTGGCTATTGTTGATAGTGCTGCTATAAACATGGGGGTGCATGTGTCCCTTCGAAACTGCACACCTGTATCCCTTGGATAAATACCTAGTAGTGCAATTGCTGGGTTGTAGGGTAGTTCTATTTTTAGTTTTTTGAGGAACCTCCATATTGTTTTCCAGAGTGGCTGCACCAGCTTGCATTCCCACCAACAATGCAAAAGAGATCTCTTTCTCTGCATCCTCGGCAACATCTGTTGTTGCCTGAGTTGTTAACGTTAGCCATTCTGACAGACGTGAGGTGGTATCTCATTTGATTTGTTATTTCCCTGATGATGAGTGATGTGGAGCATTTTTTCATGTGTCGGTTGGCCATCTGGATGTCTTCTTTGGAGAAGTGTCTATTCATGTCTTTTGCCCATTTCTTCACCGGATTATTTGTTTTCTGGGTGTTGAGTTTGATAAGTTCTTTCTAGATTTTGGATACTAACCCTTTATCTGATGTGTCGTTTGCAAATATCTTCTCCCATTCTGTCGGTTGCTTTTAGTTTTGCTGACTGTTTCCTTTGCTGTGCAGAAGCTTTTTATTCTGATGAGGTCCCAGTAGTTCATTTTTGCTTTTGTTTCCCTTGCCTCTGGAGATGTGTTGAGATTTGGGTGTTAATTTTTAAAATTAGTATGGCAATCTGGTAGGAAACTAAGTGATATTAGAAGGAAAGCTTTGTTTTTTAATTATGGAATGTTTAAACATATGGTAGTAAAGAGAATAAAAACCTCCGTGTATCCATCATCCAGCACTAACATCTATCAACATATAGCTGAGCTTGGGAAAGATGATTTTTGCTGATTTGCTGTATTTTTTGTTTTTTCATTAGTTTACTCCCTGTTCTTAAAAGCGGGTTGATACCTTGATGCAATGTGTAATGCTATATACTTGTAACGTTTCTTTTTGCTCCAGTTAGTCCTGGAGCAATGTGTCGTTCTTTTAAAGGAGAAGGTGGTATAATCAGATAGGTACCAGATTTTATAACCAGGTTGTGATTCTCCTGGTTGTAGCTGTAGTCAGAGAGAGACAGTTCGGTCTGTGTGGTTGGAAGAGTACTGATGGAGGGAGCACTGACTTCCAGTCTGTTCTGATGCTGTTTTAATAGCTCTATTGACTGTAGGTAGGCAAATCACTTACCTTCTCTGACTTGTAACTTCCTCCTCCGCAAAGTAGAGATGATGCTACCTGGGGTTTTTTTGTTTTTTGTTTTTGTTTTTTTGTTTTGTTTTGTTTTGTTTTGTTTTTTTCTTGGTGTTTTGGAAGCATCAGGATTACTTATTTGTGCAAGCTTCCTTGACCCTCTTTGCTCTCTGGGGGCACATGATTAAGAGTTGTCACCAGCTCATATGAGGCTTATAAAAACTATGTAAGGCTACATAAGGCCTTTGGTAATTTTTGTTCTAACAGGCAGTGCCATAAAGGAAGTAGAAAAACCAAAATACCTGAGCCACATGATTTATTACATCTGCCTGTTTTTCTTCCCCAGACCTTTTTTGCCTGAATATTTATTGAAAACCCAGTAGTCAGTTCTGTGATTTTGGTAACAGATCAAGCTGTGCCTACATGATAACTAATGTCTCCAGTTACTGCTCAGGAGACTTGCCTTCTGGTTGTCACATGCTGGTGCTTATATTTGTGACTTAAGTACCCAAATAGAGCGTATTAAGGAAATAGTGTTACGATGGTTTTGATCGTGTTGGGGGGGAGGGGAGAGAAGTGTATAGAATAAACTATTTTATAATGAGTGATACTATAAATCTTTTACTGTGAAGGTGCATGTAGCATGTGCTAGACTTCAAAAGGAGCAAGTCACATACACCAGCATAAGTCTCACTGATTTATGTTTCAGAGATCATGATTCATTAAAGTATGTTTTCTTAGATGTATTATCTTTTGTGTGCATGGAAGATTTTCGAATACAATATATTAACTGTAAAGTTGTAATGTAATAACTAAACATAAAGTTGTAATGCCAAGTTTTTTACACTAATTTTCATTTGTTAGCAGTCTTGCTTGAATGGTCTTTTTGAGCAGAACTAATACAATATTTTGATGTGCCACAGGTAAATTTTTCCATAACCTTATGGAGAGAAAGGACTTTGAGACATGGCTTGATAACATTTCTGTTACATTTCTTTCTCTGACGGACTTGCAGAAAAATGAAACTCTGGATCACCTGATTAGTCTGAGTGGGGCAGTCCAGCTCAGGCATCTCTCCAATAACCTGGAGACTCTCCTCAAGCGGGACTTCCTCAAACTCCTTCCCCTGGAGCTCAGTTTTTATTTGTTAAAATGGCTCGATCCTCAGACTTTACTCACATGCTGCCTCGTCTCTAAACAGTGGAATAAGGTGATAAGTGCCTGTACAGAGGTGTGGCAGACTGCGTGTAAAAATTTGGGCTGGCAGATAGATGATTCTGTTCAGGACGCTTTGCACTGGAAGAAGGTTTATTTGAAGGCTATTTTGAGAATGAAGCAACTGGAGGACCATGAAGCCTTTGAGACCTCATCGTTAATTGGACACAGTGCCAGAGTGTATGCACTTTACTACAAGGATGGACTTCTCTGTACAGGTAAGGGATTCTGGAACTGTTTTGTTGTTGTTGTGCATTTCATAGGGTATAATCTTAGAAACAGAACGAACTAGTCCTTAGGCTTGAGGATGGCAAGTATTAATTATATGAGATATCTATAGTGGAATTTCCCCCTCCCTCCATCCCTGAGTAGTTTTACACACTTTTATCCTCTTTCCCTCTAGAAGACAAATCATTTTTATAGAATTTTGTGAGAAGAAGGCTCCAGACATTCTTTTTTTTTTTTTCTTTTTTCTCTTTTCTCTTTCCTTTCCTTTCCTTTTTCCTTTTCCTTTCCTCCATGCCCAGCATGGAACTCAATGCGGTGCTTGAACTCACAACCCTGAGACCAAGACCTCAGCTGAGATCAAGAGTCGGACGCTTAACCGACTGAGCCACCCAGACACCCCCAGACATTCTTTTAAATGTGATGTGAGTCAAAAAGCTGTAACTATTTTTTTCAGTGCTTTTTCCTTCCATGTACAGTTTTCCATGTTAAACTTTTTTTCTGTCAACAGTGATTTTTGAGAAAAACCAGTGGAAAAGATGATGCCTAGACCTAGCAAGTAGTTAGATCATCTTGCAAGAATTACTTAACCTCTCTGTGTTTGTTTTCTTATCTATAAAGTATGGGAATGGAGGTATTTCTTTCTTGCTAAAATTCCTGTGGTTCTAAGAAGAATTAAAAGTTAAAAGAATTTGGGCATGGAAACAAAGACAGATGGATATTTTAATCCTAAGCAATTAAGTAACTATGTAGCAGATATAATCATTAAAATTTGGAATTGTGTGATTCTTCCAGTTATAATGGCTCTTTGTACATGTAATCAGTGCATATGTTTTAGGCAGTACATTTTGATGGGCATTGTAAATAATTCTTAGGCAATGGTGTAGAATGATTTCAGGCAGCCTTATCGAGGATCCCGATGCCTTTTCACTTCCATTGTATGTAATATTTAGGGATCCTTGGTGTTCTTTTTTCATCCAGGATAATTTCTTTTTAAAAAAATTTTTTTATAGGTCAGGCCCTTCTTGTTTTTTTGTTTTTTTATTTTTATTTTTATTTTTTTGATGTTTATTTATTTTTGAGAGAGAGCACAAGCAGGGGAGGGGCAGAGAGAGAGGGAGACAAAGGACCCAAAGCAGGCTGCAGGCTCTGAGCTGTTAGCACAACCCGACGTGGTGCCCCACAACGGTGAGATCATGACCTGAGCCGAAGTCAGACGCTTAACTGACTGAGCCACCCAGGCGCCCTAATCCAAGATAAACATTTGAGTATTACTGAAGTACATAGTTGCCTTTTTAAAAAAATTTTTTTTAGTTTATGTATTTATTGTTTGAGAGAGAGAGAGAGAGAGGGAAAGAAGGAGGGAGGGAGAAAGCAAGCAGGAGAGGGGCAGAGAGAGAGGCAGATGCAGAATCTGAAGCTGGCTCCACCCTGTCAGCACAGAACCCAATGCGGGGCTCGAACTCACGACCTGAGCCAAAATTAAGTCAGTCGCTTAAGCCACTGAGCCATCCAGGCACCCCATAATTGCCTTTTTTAATAGCATATTCTGTTCCTTTGTGTAAATATATCATCATTATTTAGCCAATTCAATATTAGTGCATATTCAGTTTGTTTCTATGAATTCAGAATATTTCTGTGAAATATTTATGAATATTTTTGTTTGCCTTTTTCCCCCCTTGAATTATTTATTTGGGGCAGAAACCTCAAAGTAGAATTACAGATCCAGAAATATAAATGATATTAAAGCTCCTCTTAACTGTCCTTTCCAGAGAGACTGAATTCATGGCATGGCCACAGAAGTTTTAAATAACAGACTCAGTTTTAATATTCATGAGGTGTATGATCTCTTGAGGATGTGCATTTTCTCATAGTGATATGTTTCTCTAAAATGCTAAATGCTTTGCCAGTTTTATAAAATGAACATTAAACTTAAGGCATTTCGTGGTTTTTGTCATCCTAAAGTTACTCCATGCTTACATTATTCTGTGTCCTATAAGCCGGATTATTGGAAAGGTATCATCCATTCTTTTATACTTGGATGTGCTTTCCCAGTTGGGGCAATGGCTTTTCTGTGTCCTTTCTGTCTTATGATCAATGGCAGGTAAGTTTTAAAGATTAAGATGCAGTATCGCCTTCGAGCCTTGTGCTCATTCACGCTTGGGCAAATACTGGCAGTTGACTCATTTTCAGAACCACATGTAGCTTTAAAAGAAAAATTCTCATCAAATTTTACTTTTGAAATGCAGTAAAACTTGAGTTTAACTTGGGGCAGAAGTGAATGGGACACATTCACTGAATTCTTTAACTACCTGGAAAGTTAATATCTGCAATAACGGTGGACCCGACCCTGCATTTTAAGGTTATTCTGTCGGTGGGTCTATATTTTGTAATTTTTGTTCTGATTAAATTCATCAAGTTTGTGTATTGAAAATTATGCTCTATTGAAAATAATCCAAAGCTTTAGTTTAATTTTTCTTTTCTTTTTAAAAAAAATTTTTTTTAATGTTTTTATTTTTGAGACAGAAAGAGACAGGGCATGAGCAGGGGAGGGGCAGAGAGAGAGGGAGACACAGAATCCGAAGCAGGCTCCAGGCTCTGAGCTGTCAGCACAGAGCCCGATGCGGGGCTCGAACCCACGGACCGTGAGATCATGACCTGAGCTGAAGTCAGACACTCAACCAACTGAGCTACCCAGGCACCCCAAGTTTAAAATTTCTAATAGCTGTATCCCTGAAACTATAACTAGTGAGAGAAGTGTTTGTTATGGAATTATACATACCTTTGTTTCATGCTATTACCAAAGAGGTAGTTATCCTTCTGCTGAGCTGTGAGCTCTGAAATGGTGAGAAAGGAACCTGTTGTGCTTTGTTTGTGCTACGCAGTAGATAATTAGAAAGTACTATGTGAAAGACAATGTAAGGACATATGTGGATGAATTAGGACAGTTCTTTGCTCAGAGAACATACATACTGGAATCAGGAAGGTAACCTGATTAAGTAAAAGTCTCCATGTAGACTGTGCTAGTGAGAGAACACTTGCCCTTCTAGAGAGGGTAGCTGCTGCTCTACTGCAGTGAATTATTTGCCATGTGGGATATAGGCTCACAGTGGTCAGATCTGATTTTTCAAAGAAGTCCTAAATCTAGATTTTTGTGCAATATTCTAATTGATTTTTTTTTAGTGTACTGATTTTTAAGTATTATTCACATTTTAAAAATACTGTGATTGTGTCATATTTAACCTGCATGCTGCCATATTGTGACCATGGCTTACAGTTGAATAAGAAAAACAACAGCTATAAAAGATATGTGGTCAAATGATATATTTGAATTGTATGAGTAAAAAATCAGTTGTTCAGAGGAAGGAGTGATGTCTTTCATTTGCAAAAATTGAGCGGTGTTTCTGTTGAATCTTGGAGAATGGGTAGATTTTAGAGAGATGAGAATAAGCACTTTCCAGCAAAGGTATGGAAAGGGCTAAGCATGGAGCATATAGGAGGAAAATAAAAATTCTTTTTATCTGAACTCAGTATATAATTAAGGACTCTATAAGAGATTCTTAGAATATAAGCTGAAGAGTTGTCTTGAACTGTATTGTAAAAACCTTAAATATTGGGAATATGAGTTTGGACAGTTTTCTTTAAGCAATAAGAAAAACTATGAAAGATTTCTGAGCAGAGAAAGGGCCAGGACTAGAGCATTCTGCTCCAAGTAGACCAGTGTTTCTTATTTCTGCCAGGCCCCAGGTCCTCTTTTTGTAACGTATTTTACAATATTCTCTTACCTTGAAGTCAAATTCATAGAAATAACTTACCTGGACATACACATATTTCAAAAAATCAATATAATACCTAAACTCTGATCCAGAGGAGAAATAAGACAGTAATTTAAAATAATGCACATTAAATGTGTTGTGCTCAAGCACAGCTGTGTTAGAAGACGGTAGTGTAATCAGATGTTTGCACCTGTGTATGTACTGTCATCATGAACATGACAGTTGTAAATAGCACAGTGTTGTATTTGTACCATCAGTGATGTGATCACAAGTGGCGAAAAGTCTCCAACAAAGCAAAGTACATTTTTCCTCAGTCTACCTGGTAGTTACACTCATAGTAAATTCAGAATAAACTCGGTGCTTTGTAAAACAGGTCCAAGGCTCAGACAACTAAGAATAAACTTGTCACAGGCAGAACCTTTAAGGCAATCAGGCAGAATCTTTAAGAAGTCATGCAGAATATGGGCGCCTGGGTGGCTTAGTCGGTTAAGTGTTCAACTTTAGCTCAGGTCATGATCTCGTGGTCTCAGGTCCCTGCATCGGGCTCTGTGCTGACAGCTCAGAACCTGGAGCCTGCTTCAGATTCTATGTCTGCCTCTCCCTCTCCCTCCCTCTCCCTCCCTCTCCCTCCCTCTCTCTCTCTGTCTCTCTCTCTCTCTCAAAAATAAACAAACATTAAAAAAAGGTCATGCATAATACATGACTATTCTTTTTGTGCATTGTCCCAAACATTGCAGAATGTCTAGCATTTCTGGTCTTTGCCCAGTAGAGGCTGGTAATTTAGACCCCCCCCCCGGCCCGCCCCCCCCCCCCCCCCCCCCCACTGCCTCCAAAATCATTGTGACACTTGAAACCATCCCTGCAAATTTCTAAAATGTTCCCTTGGAGGATGACACTACTTATATGAAGACCCTCTGACATAGACAGATCTAGAATTTCTAAACTAAAGTATTAGCCTATTGCATTTTAGGTAAGAGTAGATCTAGATTTAGGATAGTAGGTGTAGAGGTTTGTTTACTTAATTTTTTTTATGTTTATTTTTGAGAGAGAGAGAGACAGACAGACAGAGTAGGGGAGGGGCAGAGAGAGAGAGGCAGACACAGAATCCTAAGCGGGTTCCAGGCTCTGACCCAGCACAGAGCCCGATGTAGGGCTCAAACTCACAAACCGTAAGATTGTGACCTGAGCTGAAGTCAGTCAGACACTTAACTGACTAAGCCACCCAGGCGTCCCAAGGTTTATTTATTTTTGAGAGAGAGGGAGCGTGCCCCCAAGTGGGGCAGGGGCAGAGAGAGAGGGTGACAGAGGATCTGGAGCAGGCTTTGTGCTGACAGCAGAGAGCCCAATGCAGGGCTTGAACTCACAAACTACAAGATCATGACCTGAGCTGAAGTCAGATGCTCAACCCACTGAGCCACCCGGGTGCCCGAAGGGTAGAGATTTTTTTAAAGGAGCAGTTAAATGGAAGAGCAGCCATTGAAATGGAATTAACAAGACTTAGCAATGGACTGAGTATGTGGCGAGGAAAATACCTGGGAAGGTGGTAGTACTGGTACCAAGAATAGGAAATGAAGGAATAAATTTGAGCGGGTAGAGGGAGTTCAATTTGCAATGAAATTAAAAAAAAATTTTTTTTAAAGTTCATTTATTTTTAAGAGAGAGTGCAAGCAAGGGAAGGGCAGAGAGAGAGAGACAGAGAATTCTAAGCAGGCTCCCCAGTCAGTGCAGAGCCTGATGTGGGGCTTGATCTCACAAACTGTGAGATCGTGACCTGAGCTGAAATCAAGTCAGATGCTTAACTGACTGAGCCACCCAGGTGCCCCTGGGATGAACTTCAATGCAGTCGGATGTGATGGAGATTCCGACAAGGTTCTGGAAATGTAACATCAGAGCTTTGGGGAATAGCTCAGGGCTAGAGCAAAAGGTTGAGGAGTTAGTGACATTTCAGCTATGGCGATAACAGTGAAATTTCAAAAGGACATGGAGAGGAAAAAAGAATGGGGCCTAGGATGGATCCTTGAAGAGCGTACTTAGGGAAGAGGTAAAGAAGAATGGTGATGAAGAGAGTTTCAAGGGCAGTGAAAATTGCCTGTATGAAAGAGGCACTGGCCAGTGTTTGTTCAGTTGGTCATCAGAGTCACATGCCTCCAAGAGGCAGTTGAGAGCTGAGATCTGATTCTACCAGTTAAATATTTAAACCTTGCTGGATACGATAGTTTATTCCATTTGAGTTACAGCTCAGTTTTCTGCTTACGTTTGTTATATACCCATCCCTGGAATTTTTTTATATCAAAGTATTGTTTCAACCTCTTCTGAATTGAGAGGGCTTTTTTTTTCTTTTATATAATGAAAAACAGTCTACGTTTATTTACTCCCCTTTCATCTTTAGGCTGCGTCATTGATGACCTCCTTGAAAACACGTTGGAGTATACTCAGTGCAGCAAACAGGAGTCTATAGGAAAGGTTGAAATAAAACCAAAAAGGAGCAGAGAACAATGACTCCTAAAGGCTTAGCGGTTTAGACTTGTACCACTAGAAAATGGAACTGAAATCAACCAAGTTATTCTCTGATGCTTCTCTAGGGCATAAAACTGAGTGGCCCAATATTTTCCTCTATAAATTAATTTAAAAATTAGGATAATCTCTCCCTTTTTTTTGGTTTGTTCATATCACCTTGTGGTAAAATATATACTAGATTGAGGAGCTAATCATGCCGTTTCCTAAGGCATATTTGTGGAACACCTAGATTTATCATTTTAACCATTTTTCAAATGTACAGTTCAGATTATCTAGACACACTGTCCAGTATACTAGCCACTGACCCCGTAAGGCTTTTGAGCTCTTGAGATGTGGCTGGTCCAGAGATGTGAAATGGGAAATACTCAGTAGATATCAAAGACTTAGGGTATAAAATATTTCATTAACAATATTTTTGATATATTGAGCTAATGAAATTTGTACTAAATTTGTTTTTACAGTAAATAATAGAAAAATTTTAATTATGTATGTAAATTGCATTCGTGGTTTGTATTGTTTCTCTTGGAGTGCTGTTCTAGATCATTGGTTCTCAAAATATTGCTGATACATTAGAATCACCTGGCAAGCTTTGAAGATGATCAGGCCCCACCTCAGAGGTTCTAAATTAAAATCTCTGAAGCTAGGGCCCTACATAGGTGTTTGATGAAGCTTCTCAGATGATTCTTCCCCCCCACCCAAAGATTTTGTTCTTAAGTCATCTCTAACACCCATTGTAGGCTTGAACCTACACCACTGAGTTCACGAGTCACCTGCTCTACCAACTGAGCAGCCCAGTGCCCTTCTCCAGATGATTTTCATGTCTCATATGACCATTGAGAACCACCAACCAATTCCCATCCCTTATTTTATAGGGAAGAACCTGAGTCTCTAAATAGTAAAGTGACAACAAATATAGTCTAAAATGAAGACTGTATTTCTCCTAGGGTTTGTCCAAGTTGAAATTCATTCTCTACCTCTTTCGTAAGTCGTAGCTATTTTTCCATTGTCTGGAACAGTGGCTCTTTACCAACCCTTAAAGGCAGAATTGTGGCTGATTTTAGCCATTTCATCCTTTCCAAAACCAGTCATTTGGTGATTTCCTGCATAGTGTGTCCTTGTCATAGTGACTATATTTGTTATATCCTCAAAATGCCTTTGTCAATTCTTATTATTACTTTTTTGTTATAAAGGTAAATTGTGAGCGTGATTTAATCATTATACCTTTAAACATAATTAAAGCTAATCCTGAATTATCATGATTGGTATATTTTCATCAGAATAGAAATAAAACCTACTTTTTCTGCAGAATCTTTTTTTTTTTTTTTAACATTTATTTATTTTTGAGAGACAGAGAGAGACAGAGCGTGAGCGGGGGAGAGGCAGAGAGAGGGAGACACAGAATCCGAAGCAGGCTCCAGGCTCCGAGCTGTCAGCACAGAGCCGGACGCGGGACTCGAACTCACAAACTGTGAGATCATGACCTAAGCCGAAGTTGGACGCTTAACCGACTGAGCCACCCAGGCGCCCCTCTGCAGAATCTTAAGGGGCTTTACAAGCTCAGTGTGTTGAGTTGTGAAAGTCTGGGGATAATTTATCCGTGGTTTTCTTAGAAGTTGCTTTGCACATTTCAGGATGGCTCAAAGAATTAGCAGTTAGCCTTTGCAGAAGTTAACCTGTGATCTGAGAGATCTGAGGCTTTTCCCTGACTGCCCTTAGAGTAGAACCTGTTCCCGTGGACAGCTTTACTCTTCAGCATTCTTTATTTGTTCGGGATGTGGGTCATGGATAGGCATGCAAATGTATACATGCAGTCATAGGTAATACCCTTCATCTCAAGCTCAAATCAGAAAGCTCGTGATGGTCAAAGATTGTGAAATTTTACAAGAAGCAGCAAGGGATGCTTTAGTCTAGCACTCCTCTTGTAGCCTGGCAGGTTAAGGGAAACGGACAAAACCAAAAAGCTTGCATTCAGTCCCCGTGCTGTTAACACCATTTTGGTGACCCTGAATGAGTTGTATTAGCCTCTCCATGCTTTGCTTTTCTCAGCTATGAAGTGGGAATGCTAGAGGAGGGGACCTTGAGGTTCTACTTGAAGAATACCACGGTTTGGGGATTGATTGGCCTTCTTTAGTGTTTGTTTTCTTACTAACCTCCCTGTTTTTCTCTTGAAGGGTCAGATGACTTGTCTGCAAAACTGTGGGATGTGAGCACAGGACAGTGCGTTTATGGCATCCAGACCCACACTTGTGCAGCAGTGAAATTTGATGAGCAGAAGCTTGTGACAGGCTCCTTTGACAACACTGTGGCCTGCTGGGAATGGAGTTCTGGAGCCAGGACCCAGCACTTCCGGGGGCACACAGGGGCGGGTGGGTTGCCCTTTTTCAGGGGTTTCTACAGTTACTTTAACTTCATTCCTTAAAACCAGAAGCCAAGAATATGACCCCCTTTTTGTTTTTTAACTTAACCTGCCTCTCCCTCCTCTGTTTTCTCAATAACAGCAGTTAATCCCTTTATTTAAGGTACCCTTATTTGGAATTTTTTCCTGAATTTTGCTTTTCCTTGGCCCATTCAAAACTCTTCTTTGTACCCTTATGCAGGGAGGGGGCAGTTCTCCTTACCTATTTCATTTACACTCCATTGAACAGTCCGTCCTTTTTGCTTTTTATCAGCTTCCATACTTCCAAATTGAGTAAGTCCTACACTTGTAAATTCAATCTACTTTATTTGTAGAATCAGGGCTAACCATCCTTTGGAGTGACAGTGGTTCTCAGATTGTGTGAGCTACACACTTTACATTGCATTGGAGCTTGGTTGACAACTGATTAAAACAAACAGTGCCTAGAGAGAAGACAAAGGAAACAGATACCTGATATTTCCTAATAATTTTATAGTGGCCTGGTGTGCAGAAATTGGTCATTTGAATATAGTCTCGAGACCAGAGCTTCCACCTCTGTTGCATTGTATTTTGGAGCTTTGTGCAGAAATCATGTTGAGCTGCTTCCCAGCCTCTTGTGCAGCAGCTCCCTTCCTTTCCCCCATTTACCCACTGCACTCGTCTTGGAGAGTCACAGTCTGTGCTCTTAAGCGTCTTCTTGGACTCCCTGAACAGGTTTCCCAGTAACCTGTATTTTGTCCTAACACTCATCATACAAATAAGTCTGATGTACCAGGCTATACTGCCAGCAAGGCAGGGTCCTACCTGTCTTGTTCATCCTTAGGTCCTGAGTTCTTTGTGTTGTGTCTGGTGCTTAGTAATACTTTGCAGTGAACCTGGCTGTTTTACTCCTGAAGACCATTTTTTCGCCACTTTGTTTTTCATCTTACACATTTTTCCTCAGTCTGCTTATTTGTTACCACTTGTTTGTTATGGAAATGAATATTGGAAAATCTGTGGTTTAGCATGGAACTTACTAAATTGAGTATACTGTTCCATAGTTTCAAGATGTACATTGACTTCCAGGTGATCAACTTCAAGAGCCCTGCTCTAAAAAATTTCCTCGTTACTGTTCCCTGGACATTGCTGTGGCTTTTCCATAATTCCATGCCTTTGCTGTTCCCTCTACCTGCAATATTCTCTTTCTTTTCTTGATAAACTCTACTCATCCTTCAGGGCCCATCTCCAATATCGCCTCTTCCCTGAAGTCTTCCCTGATACCCCTGGGCAGAGTTAGTCATTCTCCTTGGTGTTTCCCTAGCAAGAGGTAAACATTTAATTTTTTTGGACTTCCTCCTTCACCCCTCACTTAGACTGAGTTCCTTAAGGAAAAGCCCTTCATCTCTGGGTCCCCAGTGTTCCTTTAGAGTTTGGCAGGCATTTAAAAACAAATGTTTTGAGTACTTGCTGTACTCAGGCTAAAACTTGCTGTTTTAGGTGCTGGGGGTACACCTGTGAAGAAATTCAAACCGTTTGAGAGAATGGTTTAGTCTGACCGTTGAGATACTTGTGTGTCTTTTGTTTTTCTCGTTACACTGGCTTTTCTTGATTATGGGTATTGTTTTCTTGATTATGGGTATGATTCTTGAAGTTGAGTCTCACTGCAACAAATAGTGCGCATCTAAGCAGGGCCACCTATGTTCCTATTTTCCCTGCATAAGCTGGATTAGCTTTGTGTCGGATCAGGCAGGCAGTCCTGAGTGGAAATGCCATTATCTCCAGTACTGCTTTTACCTCTCGCTTTAAAGCTAGCACAAGTGTAAAAGATTGCATTACTCCAGGGACGTTCCATCCTTAGAATAATCAGCTATAATAATAACAAGAATTTTGAACGGGATATATTTTTTATCATAAAATTCTTAACTGAGTAGCACCATTCTTAACAGTAACTGTGGTTGAGGAATTATATCATTGAGCAGCTAGGGAGAATGAATGTTATTGAACTCTATTATAAAAGACTCTCGGGCATGTTTTAACTCTGTGTATGTTGTATATACTAGTGTTTAGCGTTGACTACAATGATGAACTGGATATCTTGGTGAGTGGCTCTGCAGACTTCACTGTGAAAGTATGGGCTTTATCTGCTGGGACGTGCCTGAACACACTCACCGGGCACACGGAATGGGTCACCAAGGTAGGAAGACTTACAGGAGAAATCTCGACATCAGGCTTTGAAGGGGTGAGGGAGCTGGGGGTGGGGTGGAGGATGCTGGGTGCTGCTTTGTAAGTGGTAGGGGAGCCATAAGACGGAGCAGGTGCGCCCACAAAGCGTGATGGCCAACAACAGTGACCAGCAGGTAAGAGGCACTCAGTAAATAGTTTAACAGATGGAATGGACTTACGGACATGGAAAAATACTCACAATATATTTGGTGGGTAGAGGGAACAAACACAATAAAACTCTACTGTAGAGTAGGATACCAGTTTCTGAATAAATATGTTCATGCACCGAAATGTTGAAGGTGGTTATTACTTAGGAACTGTGGGTGCTTTTTTCCCTTTAGGATAAGCATATTTTTTAATCAGAAAAGCAGTTTTCATGTAAAAAAAAAAATAATTGCAAGAAGTGGGACAAAGAAAAAATGTATAAAGTCCTTAAAAGAGTATTGTGGTGTTTACTCATTTTCAAAAAAAGATGGCCGTGAGGATCAAATGCAATATTAATCATGAAAATGTCATGCAGAAACACTTTTCCTGAGCTTACCCGGTATTTCTGTGAGGGCTGGAGGATACAGGAGTGAACAAAGCAGACCCAGGCTTGATATGGATGTTAGCCCAGTAGGAGAAAGAGTTGTTAAATAGTAATTTCACAAATAAATATATAATTACAAATTGTGTTAAGTGCCATGAAGGAAAGAGTGCAGTGTTCTGTGAGGAAGGCTAGGAGGTATCTAAACTCTTTCAGGGGAGAGCTTTTTGAGAAAGGACAAAATATGAAGAAATCGGAGGTAGCTGTGTACAGAGTAGTGGAGTGTTTCCGTGTGCACAGAGTATGCCCAGGCCCTGGGCGGGAGAGAACCTGGACCATTTGATGACCTGAAGGCCAGTGGAGCTGTGCTGGGGTGGTGTGGGAGAGGTGGCCATCGTGTGTGCCTTCCTTGGCCGTGTTAAGGATTGTGCATGTCCTACATGTAGCAAGAAGCAGTTGGGTGTTCTGAGCAGGGAGAAAACAGCCGCTGAGTGAACAGTGGGTTGGGGTTGGGCACAGCGGACACATCGAGGCCAGTTAGGGGTTTGCGATAATCCAAGCAAAAGATACCTGTGGCCCGGACCGAGGTGGCAGCTCAGAAAGAGAACACACACGAAGGATATGTCTTTAAGGTAAAGCCAAATGAACGTACCGACTCTTGGGGAACAAAGAAGAAAGAATCTGATGTCCAGTGGGTTTCAGGTCGGGTGGGTGAATGTGTTTACCTGAAATAGGTGGAGCTGGAAGGAGAGCAGTGAGAAGGTCAGTAACAGCACTGAACTGTACTCTTAAAATGGTTGAGATAGGACATTTTATGTTCTGTATCTTTTACCACAGTTCTGTATTGGACACATTGAATATTTCAGTGGAAAAGTTACATAAGACAGTTTGGTGTGGTGTTAAAAACACTGGAGTTGGGGCCAGGATGCTGACCGTGATGTTTTAGGCAAGCTGCCCCTCCCTTCGGGGCCTGACTTGTATCTGTTAAATGTTCCTATGAATTCTGAGTGAGGTCATGGCACGGAACCCAGCAGGGTGCGTGCGGTTAGTAGGTCTGTGTTTCAGTTGAGTGTGCAACCCGGGCTTCAGAACAAGTGAGCCTGGCCACCTCCTCACTTTGTGCTGACTTATTACAAAATAACTGGCACCTAAATGTCTACAGACTATCCCCAGTGCTAATGGATGGCTAGCTCTTATTTCATCATCATCGTCATCATTTAATTGTTTTATTTCATTTTCATTGCAATTGTGAGATCTAATACATGCCTCGTCCCCTATTTTAAAGATGAGGAAACTGAGAAACAAAGGTGCTAGACGGTCTTGTCCAAGGTTGCAGAGTCAGTATATGGCAGATTCTGGTCCCAGGTCCAGTGCGTTTTCCCTTACAATGCACATGCCCGTGCTCCTGAATACAGATTATTTGTAACTATTTCTAGGTTTACGGACTATTTTCTTTCCTGTTCCTCACACTTTCTATGAGGTCACATTTTACAGTTTTTAAAACCATTCCAAATGTTTGCTTCCAGATTAAAGTTGAAATTAAATGCTGCCATCATTAGACAATTTTAGATCCTGCTGAAAATATAGAGACTGTGGTTGTACTAACTAGAGGCTAACTTGGTCCTAGAGTTACAGCTTAGCTGTTCTAGCGTACCAGCTCATTTTGGGCTCTTTTTCCTATTTTAATTTTTAAAAAAAGGAATCTAGAAACAGTTTTAAAAGGATCTTTCTGTAACATGGATGTTTATATTTCTAGGTGGTTTTGCAGAAGTGTAAAGTCAAGTCTCTTTTGCACAGCCCTGGAGACTACATACTCTTAAGTGCGGACAAATATGAGATCAAGGTGAGGTTTTTTTTTTCCTCCATTAATTTGCCTCATCAAAGAAAAACTGGCAAATACAAGGAAATTAAAATGGTGTAGCACAGGGGGAATATTTTAAGGGAAGCAGGAATGTCTTAGTATAAGCCATCTTAAACCCATTGGAAAGAGAATTGCTTGTTATTTCTATGTACAACGCAGTTTCTAACCCTGATTTGCAAGCAAAGAAAAAAGAAAACACAAATTTATCTTCACATTCTGTTTTCTTAAGACACATCTCAGGGTGCCTGGGTGGCTTAGTCGGTTGAGCATCTGACTCTTGATCTCGGCTCAGGTCATGATCTCGTGGTTCGTGGGTCCCGGCCTCACACTGGGCTCTGCACTGGTGGCGCGGCGGAGCCTGCTTGGGATTCTGTCTCTTCTTCTCTCTGCCTCTCCCCAGCTTGTGTGCTTGCTTGCTCGCTCGCTCTCTGTCTCTCTCTCTGAAAATAAACTTAAAAAAATAAAAACCACACATCTTGTACCCACTTCAATTCTTAGATCTACACTATGAAAACGAAGATTTACTTGTATAATAAAAACAATTTGCAAAAAGTTTACAGAGTGATCTTATATCCATTCTTTTTGCAGTTTTTAAATTGTTTTGTGTGGTAGGCATCTTCATTTTGGGAACTGAGGTTCGGAGAGGGTACGGATTTTACCCAAGATCACACAGTACATGCATGCAGCATCAGAACTAGGACCCATGCCTCTCAACTATAAAACTTGTGGCCTTTCTCATGTACTTCACTTTATACTGCCTTCAGCAACCATAGGCCGCATTGTGTAAGGGTAAGCTTGTCTATGGTGATGTGATTTGTCATCTTGTCTAATATTCTTTTATCTGTAGATTTGGCCGATTGGGAGAGAAATTAACTGCAAGTGCTTGAAGACATTGTCTGTCTCTGAGGATAGGAGTATCTGCCTGCAGCCAAGACTTCATTTTGATGGCAAATACATTGTCTGTAGTTCCGCGCTGGGTCTCTACCAGTGGGACTTTGCCAGTTATGATATTCTCAGGTAATGTTTCCTATCTTTGACGGTCTGTTCTCTTTTTTCTTTTTCTTTTTGTTTGTTTGTTTGTTTGTTGTGGTTTAATAGTAAAGTCAAGACTGAATATTTGGATAAACCAGTCAGTAGTTTGTGTTTGGGAAATGTTTACTACATCAGTTATAAACAGGGTTATATGCCGAAAATCACACACATAAAAATATTAAAGGCAATAATTAGAGTTTCATGCTAGAACCTCAAAGATCTAGGTTCTAATCCCTCCCCTTACTTCCCCCTTTCAGAGTTTAACATGCTTTTCTGGAAAACGAGAGGCTTGGATAAAAAGAACTTTCAGATCTCTAGTTCTAATATTTTTTTTAAATATATTTGTTTAAAGTTTTAGACAGATAAGGTATATTTAGTAAAATAATGATTTTTTAATTAAATTTCTTATTTTAATTCCAATACAGTTGCCGTGCAGTGTTACTACATTGTACACCTGAAACTACTGTATTTCAATTCCGTGCAACACCTAGGGCTCATCAAAACATGTGCACTCCTTAATCCCCGTCACCTATTCCATCCATCCCTTCACTCACCTCCCTTCTGGTAACCATCAGTTTGTTCTCAATACTGAAGAGTCTGCTTCTTGGTTTGTCTCTCTCTCTTGCTCTCTTTTCTTTTTCCTTTGCTCATTTGTTTTGTTTCTTAAATTCCGCATGTGAGTGAGATCATATATTTGTTTTTCTCTGACTTAGCATTCTACTCGATAGCTCCATCTATATAGCTGCAAATGGCAAGATTTGATTTTTTCTTTTATTTATTTATTTATTTATTTTTAAGTTTATTTATTTTGAGAGAGAGTGTGTGATCAGGGGTGGGGCAGAGAGAGAGAAGAGAGAGGGAATCCCAAGTAGTCTCCATACTCAGCACAGGGGCCCAACATGGGGCTTAGATTTCACGACTGTAAGATCATGACCCGAGCCCATCATGAGTAGGACGATTGACTGACTGAGCCACCCAGGTGTACCAAGATTTGATTCTTTTTTATGGCTGAATAACATTCATGTATACACACACACACACACACCACATCTTTTTTTTTTTTTATTAAAAATTTTTTTTTAAACGTTTATTTATTTTTGAGACAGAGAGAGACAGAGCATGAACGGGGGAGGGGCAGAGAGAGAGGGAGACACAGAATGGGAAGCAGGCTCCAGGCTCTGAGCCATCAGCCCAGAGCCCGACGCGGGGCTTGAACTCACGGATCGCGAGATCGTGACCTGAGCTGAAGTCGGCCGCTTAACCGACTGAGCCACCCAGGCGCCCCACATCTTCTTTATCCATTCATCTTATCGATGGATACTTACGCTGCTTCCATAATCTGGCTATTGTAAATAATACTGCAGTAAACATAAGAGTGCATGTTTCCCTTTGAATTAGTATTGTTGTATTCTTTGGGTAAATACCTAGTAGTGCAATTGTTGGATCATAGGGTAGTTCTATTTTTAACCTTTTGAGGGGTCTCCATACTGTTTTCCACAACAGCTGTACCAGTTTGCATTCCCACCAACGGTGCACAAGGATTCCGTTTTTCTCCGCATCCTTGCCCACACTTGTTTTTTCTTATGTATTTGATTTTAGCCCTTCTGACAGGTGTGAGGTGATATCTTATTGTGGTTTTGATTTGTATTTTCCTGAAGATGAATGATGTCAAGCATCTTTTCATGTGTCCATTGGCCGTCTGCATGTCTAGTTCTGATATTTTAAATTCCACTTCCTGGTCAGTGAAATTCTGCATTAAGGGATCAAGTGACCTTCTGTTGACTAGTAGAAAGATGGAGGTATTTAGAGAAAAACAGAATTTGTAGGATTTCTCTTCAAAGAAATAAGAAGAGGTCCGTGGACAAAATAATTCTGTGATACTTTAAAGTACTGCATACTTTAGACCCTTCTTGGAGATTGATGGTAGTTGTAAGCATGCTGGAGGCTGATGGAAGCCAGTGCCGTATGGTGATGAAAAGAACTTACTTTGGTGATAAGGCTTGGCTTAAAATCTGGTGCCATCTCCTATGAGCTGGATGATTTTATGTAAGGTTCTACCTTTCTGTGCCTCAACTTCCTAACCTATAAAGTGAAGACTAAACGGAATACCTGTAACGAGGACCAAGTAGAGGACCAAGTACGAGACCTGGCAGATCTTTATTACCAATAGCTCTGAGAGGCTCTACACAAAGAAGCCTGTTTGCATTTGTTTAACCTCCTGTACCTCAGTCTCATTGTATACAAAGCCCTTTTTTTGAGGAACACCTACTAATGGTTCAGAGAATTAGTGCTCCACAGAATGGTTCAGGAAATGCTGGCTTGGAGTTGTACCGAAAATTGAATGTTCTCGTCATTGTTTTTCTCCATGACTGTTTGAGGGCAACTGGTATGGGATCTGTCATGCTAGCCAATAGGACTTTGTCAGGCCCGGTCTCTCTGGTCAGACAGTTATAAGTAACCCCTTTTATATCTTCCTGGAATCAGACTTAATATTTCTAACCAATTAGCTTTCCAAGCTGTCAGAATCATTTCTAGAAATGATTGATAATTATGCTTTGAGGAAAAAAAAGACTGGAATAGATCCTAGAAAACTTTAGTCTATGCTTTTCATTTCATAGATGGGGAAACTGAAACCAAGAGAAGGTAGGGGCCTTGTGCAACATCCCCCTAATTTACCCTAGTCCTGCGTATGTTCATCCTTCTTTCTGTCCATCTGTCTATCCATCCATCTGGCATCATCCAGTAGGCATATGCTTCAGGTACCAGCAAGCCAGAGAGAAGGAACTTTTGAAAGAATGTGATACTTTGCAAAAATCCAAGTAGTCACCATGGGAAAAATCTGATCTTTATTACAGTTTAGTATTGTTTTTGTTTTGAATCAAAATTTGGATAGGAGGGATGCAAAGGTAAGGTGGAATGCTTAGAATTTCTAAAGGTTTTATTTTGATCCCACATTTACCTTTCTCATGTATGTATTTCTCTTACTCAGAATGGCTTAAAGAGTCCAGAGTTCCAGAAGAAAGTTGTGTTAATTTTTGGTATTCAGATACACTAGCTTTGAGCAATAAACCTACACATTTGTTTGCTGCTAGGAAGTGTTAAGTTTAGACTTTTCTTTTTAAAATGTTTTTATTTTTGTTTATTTTGAGAGAGCGCGTGCGCACACCCACAGCATGGTATGGGCAGAGAGAGAGGGACAGAGGGAGAATCCCAAGCAGGCTCTGCGCTGTCAGCACAGAGACGACGTGGGGCTTGATCCCACGAACCATGACATCATGACCTGAGTTGAAATCAAGAGTTAGACACTTAACCAACTGAGCCACCCAGGCACCCTTAGATTTTTCTTTGAAAGGGGGCCATTTTATTTATCCACGGGATACAGGTGTGCTGTTTCGAAGGGACACATGCACCCCCATGTTTATAGCAGCACTATCCACAATAGCCAAAGTATGGAAAGAGCCCAGATGTCCATCGGCGGATGAACGGATAAAGAAGATGTGGTGTGTGTGTGTATGTATATATAATGGAGTATCACTCGGCATCAAAAAGAATGAAATCTTGCCATTTGCAACTACGTGGATGGAACTGGAGGGTATTATGTGAAGTGAAATTCGTCAGTCAGAGAAAGACAAAAATCATTTGATTTCACTCATATGAGGACTTTAAGAGACAAAACAGATGAACGTAAGGGAAGAGAAACAAAAATAGCATAAAAACATGGAGGGGGACAAAGCATTAAGTGACTCAAATATGGAGAACAAAGCGAGGGTTGCTGGAGGGGTTGTGGGAGGGGGGATGGGCTAAATGGGTAAGAGGCACTAAGGAATCTACTCCTGAAATCATTGTTGCACTATATGCTAACTAATTGGGATGTAAATTTAAAAAAATAAATAAAATGAGAACAAATTAAAAAAGAAAGGGGGACATTTTATGTCTTGCCTCCTCCTCACCCCCTGCAACACAAATAAACCAGCCTCTTTTGAAATCTTAGTGCAAGTCCTGTGGCCTCCGTTGCTGAGACCAGGCAGGGCCACTTAGCTGAAAAGAAGCAAAGCACACGTGGTAGCATGGTGCTCAGGAAATCGGAGACAGGCCGTCTCTTGGGCTAAGTTAACTCACTACAGCAAGCAGGGTGATTTGGGTTCCAGGGCCCAGAGGGCACGGCAGGGATATCTGTTTACAGTTCTAAAGTAATCAAAGTTAAAGGGGCTGTGAGCCTGTCGAGACCTGCATTCCCCTCTGCAACATATTTGTGCTCCAGTGGCTGGAGTCTGTTCATCTTCACCAGGCTTGGGTCCTATCTGCTAGCCACCCGGTTACCTAAGTTTCTGGTTGTTTCCTGCTTTGCATTGGTGACGTGGGACTTACTGGACTTTTCTGCTGTTTTCCCAGTTTCCTTTGGATCTCTTTCGTAGGAGTTGTTATTTACCCATGTTCATTGCACCACTGCTCTATTTGTTAGCAGATATTTATTGAGCACCTACGTATGTTTTTGGCATTGGGATATGTACTGGGAACCTGCAGAACTACTTACCAAACTTGTAGAAATTACTAACCAGCAAGAGGGAAGACTGACATTAAATAACTAGGTGTTTTAGTGGTTGGGCTAAGGGCAACACAGTATGGGGTACTTTGAGACCCCCACCTAGTTGAGCAGTAAAGGAAAGCTTCTTTGAAGAAGAGGTTTGAGCTGAGCCCTGAAGGATGAGTGTCTGCATTAACTAAGTGCCAGCGGATGGTGTGCAATAAGGAGCATTGTAGACCGAGTGACCTGGCTGTTCAAAGGCCCTGAGGCTGAAGGAGCCTGGTGCCGGAGACATGAGTGCAGTAGAGAACCACCAGAGGGTTTAAAGTTAAAAGAGGTGTTAATAGGATTAGATTTTAGAGTGAGATTAGCTGACTAAAAGGGGCAAAGAATAGCTGTGGGAAGACCAGTTGAGACTGTTGGCAGCTCAGGCAAAGGATGACATCTTGGATCAGTCGTGGCAATTTCGCTAATAGCGAACAAAGTAGAAACTTTAAGAGGTAAAATCAGTTGATCTTGGTATTGAATTTGTTGCTTGAGTGAGGTGGAGAGTTCGGCGGTTGTCATGGTTTGTTACCTGAGCAACTGGGTGAAAGAGCAAGGAAGGAAATAAGGAAGAGAAACAGGGTTGGCCCACACTTCAGTTTTGGACAGGTTGAGTGTGGGGAATAGGTCGTCTTCACTACTCAGTCCCCTCCCTTTCCAATGTCCGCTGAAATCTGCTCGGACCCTAGTTCTCTCTTCTAGAGGTCATGACGTCTGGCCTCACATGTCCTTCACTTCGTACGTGTGGGCGGTGATCGTGTATAGTTTCCCTGTCCCTGCCAGCTCTTTTTCTCCCCCTGTCAGCTGATCTCCCTTGTGTTCTTTCTTTGTCCCAGTTACCAGGCCCTGCCTGTTCTGGGTGAGCTCTCGGGCACACGCTAGTTGGCAGTGTCCTTGTTAAAATGCGGGTCAACCCGGCCTTTCACAGGCCCCCCCTCCCCGCCCCCCCACTGTTCCAGAGCAGGGTTTGCGCATCCTTCTCTCACAGCTCTCTTCCTGGTGCCTCCAAAGAGGACGTCAGCTTTCCTTGTCAGTCTTGGCGCCTCACTAAGTGTGCAGACGACAGAGACTGTGTTTTTTTGTGCGTTTCTTTTGCTGTTTGGCTGGGCCTCTCCCGTTCTGTGCCTTTGTCGTCAGTGTTTGGGGAAGGTGAGGGGTGCCCTCTCCACACCCCCAGTCTTCCCTAACAATTTCTGATGCATCTGTTGTTGGTGTTTCTGGATTATTTAGGAACACCTTGGTTCTTCTGGCCTCTGCTGGATTTAGAGTTGGCTCCCTGCCGAGTAGAGTAGCACTGGAGCCACCTGGTTTCCAGTCTTTGTTCCAGGCACAGGAGGCTCCCACAGGCCAGTGTTCTAGGGTTTGATGAATCCATCTTTTTACCTAGTGGTACGAGTTGAGTCTTGCATTCTAATTCTCCCTGGTAATCCTTAGCCACAGTATGGACCCCAGCGGGACTTCAGTTTTCACCTAAGTGAGATAATCTGTAAGATCCTTTCCAGCCTGGGTGGGCATCTTGCGCCTTCAGAGATACGCATCAGACACTGCCTTTTCCCTTACGTGCCGCTGTTATCATGTCAGGGTTCTTCCTCTTCCCCCTTTTTAAGTAAGCTCAGCTTTTTGTCTTTTCCATTTTATTGAAAACTTTCATTTAACTCTCTACATTTTCTTGAATTTTGTATTGGTTTTTAATGTCTCCAGAAAAGATTACAGTGGCAGAAACAGAAGTAAAGTTGCCTTCTGGTTCATGTTTCCTAACTCTCGTCTTTGTAGGGTCATCAAGACTCCTGAGATAGCAAACTTGGCCTTGCTTGGCTTTGGAGATATCTTTGCCCTGCTGTTTGACAACCGCTACCTGTATATCATGGACTTGCGGACAGAGAGCCTGATTAGCCGCTGGCCTCTGCCAGAGTACAGGAAATCAAAGAGAGGCTCAAGCTTCCTGGCGGGCGAAGCATCCTGGCTCAATGGACTGGATGGGCACAATGACACGGGCTTGGTCTTTGCCACCAGCATGCCTGACCACAGTATTCACCTGGTGTTGTGGAAGGAGCACGGCTGACGCCACGAGCTTACCACCGCTGACTTGACTTTGGGTGCCGGGGCTGCGGGTTTTCAGTGCAACCTCTGTGGCAGCCGACTGCATGAACCAAAGTTCTCACCTAATGGTATCATCGCGCAGTGCACAATCATTTATCCATGTTTGCCAGGGGGCCAGGGCTCGGGGCGGGGGAGGGCTTGTTTTATTGACATACAGCACAGCATGCTAGTGGGGGTACGCCATTGACTTCATTTGTACTTAGTTATGTTGGTCAATAGAAGAGGATGCATTTTGGGTTCATCTTTCTTGAATATTGGTTTTAAGTAAAGAAAGTTAAATGGCTCATTAATCTGCTAATTGGTTGCCTATAAAAACACATTCAGTCTGTTATTAAAGCTTTTTACCATCGCCTTTTTTTCTTTTGAAGTTGAAGCAAAGGTGCTATGATGTTGTTCCAGCAACTTCTCTCATGTGGGGCTTAGCTTTTATAATAGCCAGTGTTACAAAGACCACTGAGTCCTGTGACATTCATAAACTCTCCACCACATACCAGTTCTAAAGAAGGTCTGTCTTCCAGGGCGTATCAAGTTCTATAAATTGTTCACAACACATTCTAAACCCTAGTACTTGGCAGAGTCAGGGTTGGCCAGGTCTGAGATGTAAGGGAGTTCTATGGTTTTCGTTTCCGTGTGGAGCAAGCTGGCCATCGGTCCCCTGCCGCCTGGGTGAGTGCACACAGGTGACTGGTACAGTAGAAAGGGCGCTGAGCTGGAAGGTCGAAGACTGGCCCTGTTACCTAGGAACCCTGTGACCTCACTATATCACTTCCCTGGGCCCCATTTTCCCTGTCTGTATAGCCAGGTGTTAAGCTAAGTGATTTCTGAGGTTTTGGTCCTGCATCTACTGAAGTGTGGGCAAAAGTTGGTATTTCAGTTTTGTCTGATTCATGGTTTCTTTTGGGTTGAAGATAATAGTTAAATGAAATCATTGGTACAGAGTTATTATCTATAAGGGAGTCAGATGGACCCAGGGGAAATGTAGAAAATATAACAGATTCCCTAGAATGTTAGCATTTGGATGTTAGCAGATTGGATGTTAGCAAGATGTTAGCAACTGGATGAAATGCTGAGGAGAATCTTGGTTCTTTAAAAAGACAGTGGGCTGTCTTCGAAGGAAAGGTACCTGAACCTACCTTGTTCTTCCTCCTTTGCCTCTAACTTGACACGTGGCTTCAGGCTGGTTAACTTTTTATCTCTGGGCCTAGATTAGGGTTTACAAACTCAGATGCCCAGGGCAGCCATGCAGATAACATAAATGGCTGAAAGGCGTTAGGGTTGTGCTGAATCACGGAAAGCGTATTTAATGGGGCACTTACTCAGCTCTCAGTGGTGGTGGGTCTTCACGATTTCTTTAAGAGGGAGTAGAAATCCAGATCTTTATTTGAAACCTCCTGATTTTTGAAATGTTGACAACTAATTGTAGATAGTGTAAAATACAATGAGCTAAACCAAGCATGTCTGTGGGCTACCAGTTTGCATCCTCTACCCTGTCATTCCTGTAAAGTTCGGTAATTCTGTCATCCGCAACGGGAGTGTTTTGACATCATTGTCACAACATTAGGGACAAAGTAGAGGGAGCGAGCTGTAGGACAATTCAGCTGTTTCCCATTGTGTTACAGGAAAGTGAGGGGGCGCGTTTCATCCGCGGGCCAACAGGAAAGTAGTTTGAAGGTGAACATACGAACTGGAACCCCATTTGCAGCCTCCACCTGGGAATACGTTATTTGTTCTTGCTGACGCGAATATGAAAGCCTGTCTGTTTTACAGGTGGGAGAAAGGCTCCCAGCAGAGCTGAGAATGATGCCAGCCCTGGTGGGGACCCAGCCCTCCCACATTCCGCAGTAGCACAGAGCCCGACGGTGACCTCTGAAGGCCTTCGTAAAGTTAATATTCTAGAGAATTCGTGTTTGGCTTCAAGGACAGGTTTAGTTAATATTCTTGTTGAGACTGTAAGGGGATGAGGTAAAAGGGTAATGTGTTCTCCATCCCCAAAGGCCATGGGTTCTGTGCGTGGGCTCCTCTCCGTCTTCCAAGAACCGGAACCAGAATTGCGGCCGGAACCGATTTCACAGGGTCCTCAGGAGACTTTGGGCGGTGATGAGGGCAAATGACTTTTTCCTCTTCCTCCAACCTGAACAAATAACTGAGATTGCAGATCTGATGGCCATCCCTACGCCCACCTCACTCCCAGATATATCCAGCAGGAATTATAGTCATTTGTGGGAATTTTTTTTTTTTTTTTTTAATGACCAACCTGGCACTTTTACGGCACGTCCCATTTCAGTTTTCAGTAGACACCGAAGTTCCCATCAGGTAGCGTGGCGCAGCTGGTTGGGACAGCAGTACTTGAGGCAGTGGTTGGAGTCCTCACTTAGATTCTTCCTCACCAAAGGCCTTCGTTCCACCTGAGCGGGTTATTTCAGTGCTTTATAGATGCCGGATTTAGCCATACAATGGCCGGCTTTTGTGAAAATGAAGAGCTAACGTGTCCTTTGAAAGAATAAAGCAAACTGGAGCATCAGAGGGTGGGGAGGAGGTAGCTAAAGCTGTAGTTTCTTAGTCCCCTTTCATTGCCTTACAAGGTTGTCTTCCCCGCGCCCTGACTTGCGCTCCCTTAGCTCGGAGGGGAGGCAGCTGCCTTTTCCTCTTTTGTGAACATGCTCGTTTCTGAAAAATTCGCAAGTCCTGAGCACATAGACTCCATCCTTTCTTGATGAGCGTTGGATTTCTTGAGTGAAGATGTGTGGTGGGAGGGAGGGGCTCCTCACCTCTCAGCTCCATAAGGGTGGGGCTGGGGGTCCAGGAGAGCTGAGGGAGTGGGAAGTTCTAACATTCCAAAGCAAAGTCATTTCCTCCAGCCCCGTTGTTTGCAGTAAGAAGTCAAATTCGGCAAAACTGATACCAGGCTGACCTTCAGACCTGTCAGAGGAATAGGAAGGAAGCCTTCTTTTCAGGGGTGGGTCTAGACTTTGAAAAGTTCCATGGGAAGGTGCACACGTTTGGATAGCTTTTTGTAAGTGGAAGGTAGGGAATAAATACTGTTACTAAATTTTAGATCGCACCTCATTTTTCACAGTTAAAAAAGACCCTTGTGGCCATTGCAGACATCGGCGAAGTGTGGATGAGGGTGATGTAATCATTCCAGTGTTTGCGCTCGAGAGAGTGGTCACTGCTCTGCATTTGTAAAACCCCTTCAGGAGAAAAGAAATATTTTTGTAAACGGTATCATTTTAGACAAGAAGTGGCTTGTTCGGTTCGGCATTTCGACCTAACAGAAATGGCGAAGGATGGAGGTGCAGCCGGGTTTTCCGCCGCTGCTCTGGCCAAACGCGGCCAGCTCCTTGAAGCGGGGACAGTGCCCCCTAGCTTCTTGGGGGCCTGGAGGTGAAGCTTCCACCGCCACTCACTCTACCAGTCTCGGGGCCTCCGCTTGGCCTCTGGCAGGCCTGGGCGACCTGCAGGTGCCCTCCTCAGTCGGGAAGCGCGCAGAATCAGATCACTGCTCTAGGACGCCGTCTGGGGCGGGCCACACGGTCCCCTTTGCCTTTAGGGACACAGGATTTGTCAGGGCAGGAGGGAAGCTCTTGAGGTCTGTCCCCGTGACACAGCCTTCCTACCTGGTTATGCCGGTGCTGGCCACGATATTTGCAAGACACCCGAGACACCCCAGAGGATTATGCGGCCCCCAGACAGAGTGTGATGGCAAGAGCAGGTTAGCGTCTTGGGCAGAAATGCCCACTAGGCGTCTTCGGCAGCATGGGAGCAGAGGGTCGGTCCCTTGTGCCTTCTCTAGGAAAGTGTTCCCCAGAATGAATCCTCCGGTGGAGTCCTGGGTAGTCTTTGTACCACTCCCTTATCAAGCTGAATGATCGTGCTCCGTTCAAACGGGTGTTGGCTGTCGAGTTGTTTCAGGGTGTCTCCGGTCTTCCTACGACAGGGGACTTCGGTCACTTCCAGTTAGTATTACGGTCCTGACGAGTCGTAACCCCGTGCTGTCGTCGCCGCCTAGAGAACCCAGCCACGTCTGCGCTTCATGAATGTGCTCAGAGAAAAATGTTTTTGCATATTTCAACCTGGAAAACTATTAACGCAGATGACAAAAGCTCACAATTACCCTGTGTCCCTCTACTCACATTGTGAATAGACGCATTTCGACTAATTTAGACTTCGTACTCTCGACGAGAGCGCTCAGGTTGAAAAAGGCTGGTCTCACCAATCCGACGTCTGTAGCAACGTGGTCAAAATGTGTTTCACTAATTTGATGTCTATTGTGATCTAGGGGGAAGGAGGTGAAGTTTGTATCTGAAGTGTCTGTGGGGTGGGAGGAGAAAGGGACTGCGTGAGCAGATAGTGGAGAGAATGTGGGACAAGATGTCTTTAGAAGATGAGAAGTTACTTTCACGCATCGTATGGAAGCATTCTACTGTGAGTGATTGTGCTAACTATAAATCATTGATGTCTATACATTAAGGCAGGTTCTCTCAATTAGGCAACATTTGGTTAGTCAAGTCCAAGTTATTGTTTGTACTTGAAAGTAATAAAGCTGCGTTTCCTTAAAAATACATTCTGTAGTTTTAAGACTATTTACTTGCCTTCTTTCCCCAGTGAATTCAGGTGGGACTTTGCGAGAGTTGATCGCGTTTTAGAATGTGTTTTTTAGAAATGGAACTGGCTGTCGTGTGATCTAAAGCGACTCTGTTCCTTTGCTGTTTCTGCACGTTCTAGAACGTAAGCCCAATAATATAACAATTTCTGAATGAGATCCAAGAGGGAAACAATACGTTGAAAAGTCCAATGCAAGGAAAGAATTTTGGCGACCTCCATGAGTAGATAC
Organism: Panthera onca; assembly: GCF_046562875.1. Lineage (NCBI taxonomy): Eukaryota > Metazoa > Chordata > Mammalia > Carnivora > Felidae > Panthera > Panthera onca. The sequence continues at coordinate 80,576,710 of NC_138351.1, read as the reverse complement.
AGACAGGGGGAAGTACCATGAATGCAGGTTGCAGAGCTTGGGATTCTCCCTTCCTCCACTATTCAGCCCATCTCCTAGTTGGGTCATTCTTCTTCATTTCAGTTTGTAAGGCCCCTTGTTGTTCACCAAACATCATCCTGTACCTTTGATCCCCAACGACACCATCATAGGGCAGGCTATCCTGTTATACAGAGAAAATTGAGGCCTGAAAAGTGGCTAATTGCTTGGAGGAGTAGTGAGCGGTGATGAGGGGGTTGGGGCCCAGAGTTTTAGCCTCCACAGACCCAGACCTTAGATTTTCCCCACCTTTCCTTGTTTCCCTTCCCATTCTCTCCCTACTTCAAGTCTCTTGGATCCAAACCTGGACTGTTCCCTTCCCCCTTCATCACTTGCGTGTGCCTTTCCACCCATTCACACTCTGGAATGCTTCCGGGGAGTCTCGCCAACCGCTCCTTCAAGCACATGGCTCCTCTGTTCAAACCACCTCAGTGAGTCACTATTACCAACAGGGGTGGGGGGTGGGGGGTGGGGGGAAGAGGGTCTAGTCTAGATGTATTAACCTACCCATAATTGAGTCTCAACTCATCTCTTCAGTTTTTGATTTCTTTTCCTGGCTTTGCACTTTGGGTCTTTTCCCAGCCTCATGGAAAAACCCCCATTGTTCCTACCAGCCCTAGGGGCAGCCTTTAGGATCCCACTGACCTTCCAAGATCTTTAAAGCCTCAGCTAACCAGCATCCCTCAACTCAGCCTGACTCAACATTTTTGCCTAGGGTAGTTAGTTGTGCAATCTGTTGGCAGTTCATCACATTGTACCTTTTGCAACTGGCAAACCATTGACTTTCACCCTTGATCCATAACTTTTTCCAAAGCCAGGTGAATGCCTTATCTCCCCAACAACAGTGTAAGGTTGTTATTATCTGATGCTCAGTAAGTTCTTGGGAAGATATTTTAATAAGTTCCACGGATCATCTTAGGGGATATGTTAACTGGTAGAAAAATAACTTTTGAGAGGATAAGAACACTGAAGCAAAATGAAAGACCAATGACACAGCTCTTCCTCTTAGACTTTCCTGTTCTGCTGTGTCCTATGAACATCTACACTGTTCTGAGAACATTTGGGCAGAATGTTTGATGATCATTGCGTGATTAGACACAGGCAGTCCTTTCCAGTGAGATGTTCCTGTCCTTTGCACTTGAACCACATGTTCTCAATTTGTGGTAAAGATAATCCAACAATAATACAAATTTATAGAGAAAATTACCCAGAACTCCTGTATCATAACAATTTGTAATATTCTCTTCTAATCCTTATGCACATAAGTATGGACTTACATGATTGCAAATCATTTTTTATTGTGCTGTCAGAAATGTGCTTGAAGTCTTTTCAATTAGCAGAATCCTTTGTAATATTCTTTTATTACCATAGTTTGCAAAACCATTCTTGTTTTGATGAATAATTAGGTAGCTTCCAGTTTTGCTTTTCAGATAATGCTACAGAGAACTTCTTTGTGCATATTTTTTTTAGGACAGTTTCCCAGTATAAGACTCGTCGGTAAAAGCAAAGGAGAATTCTTTCTTAACATTTTTTTGGTCACAAACATGGAAGGGCACATACACCTTCCATATAGTATATAGTTATAAAGTGAACACCTGTTTAAGGACTGTCAAAGTCAAGAAAGGTCGTTCCTGGCTCCCCAGAAACCCTCTGTGTCCAGGAAGGAACACTTCATGGCTTTTGCATCATATTTATCACATGGCTTTCCAAGTGGGTTAAAAAGATTTATGGTGTCACCTTGCTGGATTAAATACATGTTTCGCCACAACATCATCAGTTTTGAGTGGTTATTATTTTTTTTTATTAATAACATACGTTTGTTATTACATATCCATCAGTGTGGTGCTCAATACCACTTGAAACATGCATATTATCCTAGAGATGAATCCATTTTCCAGTGCTTTTTATTTGAAACACATTACCACAAAGCCATTATAAATTACTGAGGAGGTATTCATTTAAAAAAATAACCAATAAAATCATACTGCCCATATGAATCAACTCTTGTTATTGGACAAGAGTTTAACAGTATTTAAACTGGTAATTCCTGTGTTAACTGGAAAACATCACAGATGTATTGCCATAATTTTCTTTTATATTGATGTAGCCTACATAGCTTGCAGAATTTTATAAAGTCGTTCATTATTGTGGCAGGTAGTTTAAGGCACAGATGCTTTGAGTGACTATTTTAAATATGTTTGCCAATTTAGTAAATATAAAGAGGGCATCTCAAGCTTGCTTTAATTGGCATTTCTTGTCTTTATGTGAAGACAGAAAACAGATTTTTTTTTATTTTTTTAATTTTTTATTTTATTTTTTTCAATATATGAAGTTTATTGTCAAATTGGTTTCCATGGCAGATTTTTTAATGTATGATTATTTGTATTTCATTTGAATTCTGTCTGCATCTTTTATCCGTTTGCTTTTATTAACATTTTCAAGTACTTGAGAAACATTGTTTGAGATGAATTAAGGCCACAAATAAAATTTCAGCAATCTAGGCATCACTGATTTAGAAATAATAATTAAGCCCAAGGCATGTGTTGAAAGCAAACCTATCAACAGTCACTATTTACATCCCAGTAATTAATGTGATACATCACGAATATGCCTGGTCTCTCTCTCTTTTTTTTTTTAAATACATTTTTTGATTTTTTTATGTTTATTTTTGAGAGAGAGAGTGTGTGAATGGGAGAGGGGCAGAGAGAGAGGGAGACACAGAATCCGAAGCAGGCTCCAGGCTCTGAGCTGTCAGCACAGAGCCAGATGTGGGACTCGAACCCATGAACTGGGAGATCATGACCTGAGCTGAAGTCAGACACTTAATCGACTGAGCCATCCAGGTGCCCCTCTTTTTTTTTTTTTTTTAATTTTAACTTGTTTTATTTTTTATTTTTTTAAATTTACATCCAAATTAGCATATAGTGCAACAATGATTTCAGGAGTAGATTCCTTAGTGCCCCTTACCCATTTAGCCCATGCCCCCTCCCACAACCCCTCCAGCAACCCTCAGTTTGTTCTCCACATTTGTGAGTCTCTTCTGTTTTGTCCCCCTCCCTGTTTTTATATTATTTTTGTTTCCCTTCCCTTATGCTCATCTGTTTTGTTTTTTTTTTTTTTAATTTTTTTTTTTTTTAACGTTTATTTATTTTTGAGACAGAGAGAGACAGAGCATGAATGGGGGAGGGTCAGAGAGAGAGGGAGACACAGAATCCGAAACAGGCTCCAGGCTCTGAGCAGTCAGCACAGAGCCTGACGCGGGGCTCGAACTCACGGACCGCGAGATCATGACCTGAGCCGAAGTCGGACGCTTAACCGACTGAGCCACCCAGGCGCCCCTCATCTGTTTTGTTTCTTAAAGCCCTCATATGAGTGAAGTCATATGATATTTGTCTTTCTCTGAGTGACTAATTTCACTTCGCATAATACCCTCCAGTTCCATCCACGTAGTTGCAAATGTGCCTGGTCTCTTAAGTAGGTCTAGTAAGACCCGGAAATGCAGAAGAGAGCTCACCAACAATACTGGATATGTAATGGAACCCTATTTTCAATTTGATATTTTCCTAATGCAGATATACCACAGGTGATCAGTAGTATTTAAAGGAAAATATGGGCAATCATGAATCAAGTTTTTCTCCCAAAATGAACTATGCTCGAAATTTAAAATGAATAATTAATCCAGAAGGCAACCAAGTGCAGATGCCAAGAACATAGTCATCCTAGTGTTTTATTTTTACTCCTGCAGAGTCAGAGAGGGGTGACAGGTGTACTTTTGTATCTCAAGCCTCGGTGGGTTCAGAGATTTTTAATCTGAGAGTTTTAGGAGAGCAGACATTCCTGAGTTTGGTGGTTCAGCAGATTTAGCCAAGTAATGCAACTCTTGAGCTAGTTGATCATTCAAGCTTTAAGGGCACAAAGCTTGAAATTTATTTGAGACAGGATCAGAAAAACAAAACCACTCGAAGGCTGCATGTCAGGAAGAAAAAATGGAGAGGTAGGAGTAATAAACCGAGTGTTACTCATTCCCGACCCCCCTCCCCCCCCGCCACTACTCCCCTATAAGATTATGTCTGGATCACAGGAAATCTCTTTTTTTTTAAAGTTTATTTATTAGAGAGAGAGGTGGGGGAGAGAGAATCCCAAGCAGGCTCCACACTGCCAGGGCAGAGCCCTATGCATGGCTCGAACCCACAAACCATGAGATCAAGACCTGAGCTGAAATCAAGAGTCAGACGCTTAACCAGCTGAGTCGCCCAGGCACTGCATGGAGAATGGGGAATCTCTTATTCTTCTCTGTGCCCATAAAACTGGTACAAAATACACTAAACATGGGGATGTGTGGGTGAATGTGCTTTGAGTTTATCTACATCGACTTCTTGTAGTTTAAAGTTCTCAAAGTGTGTTTTCTCCCAGCATTTCAGAATTACCTGGGACTGGTAAGAAATGCAAATTATTGGGCCCCACCCCAAGGCTAACGCCTCAGAAACTCAGGCTGGAGCCTGGGCAGATGATGGTGATGCCCATGAAGGTTGAGAACCACTATTATCTAACCTATTCTGCCACCTAGTGGAATGTGTGGGAATAGCATCTGGCAACGAGTGGAGTACATTAATTATATTAAGAACTATTTTGCACTTACACGGCCACCCTGAACGTGTTCTAAAACTGGAATTGCCTTCTCCTCATTTCCAGTCATTATAGGGCATGTCATTTCAAGATATCAGCAGGCAGTGTGTGTAAACTTGTCTTTGTTGTTTTAGAAGTGCCTTTAAATTTGTACTGAAATTGCTTTTATCACACACTAGAATAATATACAGCTATTAAATAATGCTAGGAAGAATAATACATGGGGAAATGCAAAAATGTGCGTGGAAAAACAGGGTTAAAATGGCATACAACATTATTCAAACTAAATCGTTTAAATACGCATAAAAACAAAATGAAATATACCAAAAGGGCAATCGTGGTTCTCTCTTGGGGATGCGATTATAGGTAAATATTTTCTATATGCTTTTTTTTTTGGAGGGGGGGGTATTTTCCAAGTTTCTGTGATGAGTATGAATTATTTTTAAGAATAATTAAAATATTTTTTTCAGTTATGTAATACAGCTGCAAGCATCATTTAGCCCAAATTCCTTCTTGCAGGAAATATGTATGAAGTCCTCATACCAGGCATTGTGCGAGGGCCTGGGGAAACAGAGGACATGTGCGTAGCCCCTCTTCCTGGAGCTCTGGGGTCATATGCACATAAAACCCAAGGGGTGTAATGAAGGAAGCACACAGAAGGGAGAAAGGCTCTACTTAGGGGTGATAACCAAGATTTCCCAGAGGAAGTAGCTCTCCATAAAGTTCCCAAGCTAAGGGACGCCTGGGTGGCTCAGTTGGTTGAGCGTCTGACTGTGGCTCAGGTCGTGATTTCACGGTTCATGAGTTCGAGCCTCACATCGGGCTCTCTGCTGTCAGCGCAGAGCCTGCTTCAGATCCTCTGTCCCCCTCTCTCTCTGCACCTCCCCTGCTCACCCTCTCTTCCTCTCAGAAATAAATAAACAGCAACAACAAAAATTCCCAAGGTAAGGATTCTAGATCCAGATGCCCTGTAAGTTACCAGCCTTTGTTAGCGGGCTCTAGGATATGTGTGGTGGGCTGGATTGTATTACTCCTGAGGGTCTCTGTAGTCAACACAGGAGCACATCAGACAGTGCTAGAATTTGGAGACAAGATCGTTAAGCAATTGAAATTCAACACAAAAAGAGCAGGCTGTTGGTGGTACAGCCATAGTTTTTCAGTCTCCAAATCTCCACATAAAAACAACACCCAAATAGCAAAACCGAAAACCCAGACAATACTTAAAACAAAAGTAGGTCACAAGGTAACCCCAGGAGCCCCCAAACACAAGCAGGTGAGGCAAACCAAAAACTGCCACAAGAGCAGCATTTGTATAGGAGGAAAAGGAAGGTGCAGGGGTTGTACGTGGTGGATGTGAGAACAGGAGAACCCAAGACAGGCACAGGTGGTCACAGAAGAGGGGCAGCCCATCTAAAAATGTTGGCTGAAGGTGGGAGTTTTGTCCTCTCCCAACAGTGGGTTCATGTGAGGACCTACTGGAAGAGTACCTGAAAGGGCTGGAGCAGGGCAGCCCTTATAAGCTCATGAGACTGCCTGCCTTCTTCTAGGACAAGATCCCACACTGGGGAAAACACTCAGGCCTAAAATCAGAATTGAGCAAGACAGAGATGAGAGAGATTGTATTACTCTTGAGAGGCTTTGTAGGCAATGTAGGAACATGTGAGACACTACCAGAATTTGAAGACAAGGAAAGAAAGAGATGGCCCAGACCCAAGAAAGGATAAGGACAGAGGCAGGAAATCCCAGAAAGCAAGCTACTTTATTTTTAAACACATACAAGCAGCAGAAGAGGGAGCTCTATGGTGAAAATCTTTCCTGAACGTAGCCTTAATCCAAAAAGTCAGGGAGGATCATTTCACAATGACACCAACAATAGAAAAGTACCAGGGCCAAATTCCACACATAATTATGAACAGCAAAGGGACCAAAGGGAAGCAGAATACCACCTCTATAGACCATGGAAGCACACCAGGGACACGTGGTTAAAAAGAGACCCAAACCATAACATATTCAAAAATGACAATATTAAGCACCTGAAGCAAGACCGGAGAGAACTGCATAAATTGGAATTAGAAGAACTCAAAACTGGAATGAAGAATTCAGAAAGGAATTCGAAATTTGTTTAAGAAATGAAGGCTGAACCCCAAGTGGAGTAAGGGACTAAACCCAGCAGATAATACCTTAATAGATGGTGAAGAAGAAAAAGACGTGCAAATAAAAAGAAAATGAAGAATGGGAGAAACAAGACAAGAGAAAGTGACACGTATCCAAGGCACGCAAAGGAGAACAGACACACAGGTAACAGGAGTCCCTGATGAAGAAAACCAAAGCAAGGCCAACACTCACAACTGTAATTCAAGAAAACATCCCGTTTAAACAGGTTGAAACCACATATTGAAAGTATACTCAGTACCTGAGAATATAGATGTATATTCTATATATTATTTGGCTGGTGAGGGGAAGCATCTCTTTCAAACTATTCTTTTTAACGTTCATTTATTTTTGAGAGAGAGAGAGAAAAAGAGCGCGAGTGGGGGAGGGGCAGAGCGAGAGGGAGATCCAGAATCCGAAGCAGGCTCCAGGCTCTGAGCCATCAGCACAGAGCCCGACGCGGGGCTCGAACTCACAAACCATGAGATCATGACCTGAGCCGAAGTCGGACACTCAACCGACTGAGCCACCCAGGCGCTCCAGGCATTCAATTCTTTTATACATTTTTTTTTTTAAATAAATGTTGCATAATCAGTGCTTTTGAAAGCATAGACGAAAGATATTATGTGACAAATCACGGACACTGACAATGTTGACTTGAAAAGCGATTGAGGAGAACTGGGCTCTGAGTGTGCAAAAGTTTTAGGAGTATCTGAATGCTACTCAGCAATAAAAAGGAAACACTCTCAGCACATACAATGACGTAGATGCACTTCACAACAACCATGCCTAGCTGAAGTCAGCTGTATACAAGAGAATGAAAACTATGTAATTCTATTTACACAAAATTTTCTGTATGAAACTGACCTCTGGTGGCAGAAAGCAGATCCCTGGTTGTCGGGGGATGGAGACAAGAGTTAAGGGTGGGTTGCCAGGGGCAGGAGGAACCTTCGAGGTGGGGAGGAGATCTTCATGATCTTGATTATGGCGGTGGTTTCACAGACGGATACTTAGGTCAAAATTCATCCAGGGGAGCCTGGGTGGCTCTGTCCGTTGAGCGTCCGACTCTTGGTTTTGACTCAGGCCATGAGCTCATGGTCCATGGGTTCAAGCCCTGCACTGGGATCTGCACGGACAGTGCAGAGCCTGCCTGGGATTTTCTCTCTCTCTCTGCCCCTCCCCTGCTGTCTCTCTCTCTCTCAAAAAAAAAAAAAAAAAAAAAAAAAAAAAAAGAATAATAATAATAAATAATAATAATAAAAATAAACTAAAAAAAATTTAAAAAACCTCATCCAGTTGATTATTTCAAATATGTGCGGTGAATTGTATGTTCATCATACATCATGAAAGTTGTAAGATCGGATTTCCTGTTCTTGCTTTATATTTTTAAATGCCTTATTTCTCCTAAATGTGTTTACCGTGCATATTCTTCGCCAGTCTATTCCAGTCATTTGGCTTCAGACGGTGGGTGTTTGTCCTGGGAGACATTTGTTCCCCTTTTACTGTGGTTGTGCTTCACAGGCGGCTAATTAGTTTGGTCTGCGAGGGCACGTTCCCTTGACATATCCCTGCTCTGGGATGTTTTGGGGGAAGGGCAGAGGACCAGGTTCTAGTGTCTGCCCCTCCCACTGGGGTTAAGGTATGAGGAGGCGTCAAGCCCCAGGTCGCAGAACCTCAGGACCCTCCAGCATCACTCTTGATCTCTCTGGTTTAACCCCACCGCTCTAGGTGGGATGAATCCCCTGGTCGGGGATTTGTCTTTCACTTCACGGGAAGCAGCAGCAACAGTGGGAGGAGGCGGTCTCTCTGGGGTGTAATCTCTAGCTCCATTTTACTTTTCTTCTCATTGGAGCATTTTGCTTTCCTCACAGGCTGACCCATGTGGCCTGCCTGTGCTGCTGGTCGCTCATGGGAAAAGGCGGGCAGTGGGTGTCCCAGGACAAGGCAGTAGCCAGCCTTAAAGGCCTTTCTTCCAGCCTGTCCTCTTTCGGTGCCCTCCATCTTTCCCCCAGGGCTGCTGGCTGCCCCCCCAACCCCCCCGGGTCCCAGGTGCAAACACCAGTTCCAGGCAGACTTCTGACTCCCCAGGGGCCTCTTCTTCTATATTGTTTTGCAAGCTCCTCAACCCTGTCCTCCGCCCTTGCTCAAGGGAGAGAACCCAGCGTTAGTTTGCTATCTTAATACGCACCCTATAACTGATTTTGTCTGCTTTAAAACCTTTAATATTCTTTGAAGACGTGGTCTAGGTCTGAAAATCCGATTCTGAACATGGTAAGAGAACACTGAAAAAAATAGTAAGAACTACAGAAAAGTGGGAAATAGTTTGCTGATTCCATGGCCAGAAGAGTAAAGAGCGTGTAGACAGTGTTTTGTCAAACAGTGTCTACCCGTTTATTTATTTATTGCCTATCTTCTCCCAGATGAGGCTGGGGCTTCTCCTGTCTTGTTCAACAAGGGCCAGATCCCCGACACCTAGGATAAGATAAAAGTTGGTGCAGAGGAGGCCCTCGTAAATAATTGCTAAAGAAATTGCTATTTCTATCTGTAGCTATGTGATATTCTGCTTTGAAACTTAGTGGCCTAAAACAATGGCGATTTGTTATTTCTTACCATCCAGTGGGTGGACTGGGCCTTCTGGGCTCCCCTGGTGGCCGGTGTGGGGATGCCTCACCCACACATCTAGGCCTTAGCTGGGGCAGCTGGGCCTCTCTACATGGTTTCTCACCCAGGGCTTCTGTTCCCGATGCAGAAGCTTTCCAAAGGGCAAGGTAGAAGCATCGAGGCCTTGAGATCTGGGATCTGGAACCCCACAAGTCACTTCCACCATGTTCTTCTGGTTAAAGCAAGTCATGAGGCCCGCCTGGAATTCAAGGTGTGAAGAAAGAGACTCCACCCCTTGATGGGAAAGGCTGCAAAACAGTATGATCCTGCCTTTCCTTCTGCCACATTGCTCCAAAGTTTGTAAACAGAGGAAGAATAATCGGAATTGTCCACCGTTGGCCAGCTTAGTGCCTGGCACCTGGGAAGCCCTCACTGTTGGTCCAGTGAATGAAAGAATGTCATGGCTGGTTCCGTTCCCTTCAAAAATGGACTGCTTCTTGGGACACATTGGCCGATATTGCCCCCGAGTGGAATTTGAGGATTGAGGCCAGGGTAATTCCTTTCTTGGAAGATTGAACTGTAAGATTCCAGTTTACAGGTTAGGACAGGGGTTTCTAAACTTTAGCATAGGTATGAAACGTATAGAGATCTTATTAAGAACAGAAGATTCTGGGACCCCAGCGTGGCCCAGTTGGTTAAGTGTCGGACTCTCGATTTTGGCTCAGCTCCTGATCCCAGGATCGTTGGGGTCAAGTCCCACGTTGGGCTCCGTGCTGAGCATGAAACCTGCTTAGGATTCTCTGTCTCTTTTCCTCTGCCCCTCCCCAGCTCATGCCCCCCACCATCAAAACAACAACAACAACAACAACAACAACAACAACAACAACAACCAGAAGATTCTGACATCCATTTTCTTTAAAAAAAAAAAATTTTTTTTTAATGTTTATTTATTTTTGAGACAGAGAGAGACAGAGCATGAACAGGGGAGGGTCAGAGAGAGAGGGAGACACAGAATCTGAAATGGGCTCCAAGCTCTGAGCTGTCAGCACAGAGCCCGACGCGGGGCTTGAACTCACAGACCGTGAGATCATGACCTGAGCCAAAGTCGGATGCTTAACCGACTGAGCCACCCAGGCACCCCTGACATCCATTTTCAAAATAAATCTGACAGTCTGACAACTGATTCAAAACAAAAACAAAAAAGCAGAAGCTTCTTGGATAGGCCCAAATTCACTGAGTCCTAGGCTTTTATGAGGGCTTTGTGATGAGTGGGTGTTGGGGGTGATGCTGCCCTGGAGGGAACAGGGCCCTAGGTTTAAGAGCAAGGAGACGTGAAAACAGCGCTGCTCCTCTCTCGGTCATCCCAGGAGATCCACTCACTCTCAGATTCTCAGTTTTCTCATCTGTAAAATGGGGTTGACAGCCATCTTAGAGGCTTGTTATGAGATTAGAAACAGTGCCTCATTGGGGCACCTGGGTGGCTCAGTCGGTTAAGCGTCCGACTTCGGCTCAGGTCATGATCTCACGGTTTGTGGGCTCGAGCCCCGCGTCGGGCTCTGTGCTGACAGCTCGTAGCCTGGAGCCTGCTTCGGGTTCTGTGTCTCCCTCTCTCTCTCTGCCCCTCCCCTGCTCACGCTGTCTCTCTCTGTCTCTCAAAAATAAATACATAAATATTTAAAAAAATATTTTAAAAAATTTAGAAATAGTGCCTCGTTATGGTGCATAACATGCTCTGACTCAATGAGCAGGCTTAATACTATGGACATACAGTGTATAATAGATGTTCAGCAACCATTAGCCAAATTTAAATACCATAAGACCAGAAGAGCAAGAATCATATCTTTTTTAATCACTGTTGATTGCCAGATTCCAGGGCATCAAAAATATCTTACAGCAGGTGTTTAACAAGTAGTTTTTCCTTTTTATAATTTTTTTTCTTTTTCAAAATTTTTATTCAAATTCTACTTAGTCAACATGTAGTGTTATAGTGGTTTCGGGAGTAGAATTTAGTGATTCTACTTATATATAACACCCACTGCTCATCCCAACAAGTGTCCTCCCTAATGCCCATCACCCATTTAGCCCATCCCCCTACTCAGCTCCCATCCAGCAACCCTCAGTTTGTTCTCTGTATTTAAGAGTCTCTTATGGTTTGTTTCCCTCCCTCTCTCTGTTTTTTCCCCCTTCCCATATGTTCATCTGTTTTGTTTCTTAAATTCCACATCTGAGTGAAACCAACAAATAGCTTTTCAATGAATGAATGAAGTTCTCATATCCTATCTCTACCAGTGCGAATGTGTTCACTGGTTGTCCCAGGGGTGTGTGTGTGTGTGCGCGTGCGCATGCATGTGTATGCGTGTGTGTAGTTATTTTATGTCGTTTAAGGACTTCCAGACACGGTTTGCTTTGTGTACACGTCAATACTGACTAAGCTGCCAGGGGTCAAGTTGTTTTCAGAAGCGTTTTTTTGATTGTGGCGCCATGAAAAGAATACAAGCCTTGAAGGAGGGCTTGGTTCAAATCCCAGATCTGACCAGTCCTACTTTGGTCAAATCACACACCCTCTCTGAGTTTCAGTTTCCCCATTTGGGACATGAGGAAGTTGTTGCCAAGGACAGTTCTGTTGTGATGCGTTAGGATTCTGTACATCTAATTTTTTTTGAGTTTATTTATTTCGAGAGAGGGAGAGAGAGTGGGGGGGGGGGCGGGGTAGAGAAAGAGGAAGAAAGAGAACCCAAGTAGGCTCCGTGCTGTCAGCACAGAGCCCGATGCAGGGCTTGAACCCACTAACCGTGAGATCATGACCTGGGCTGAAACCAAGAGTCGGTTGGACGCTTAACCGACTGAGCCACCCAGGCGCCCCTGGGATTCTGTACATCTAATTGTGGGAACCAGCCTATGCAGGTGATGTCATTTTGTATTTTGTTGTTGGTTTTCATTGCAGATCATCATTAGCAACTCACTTGTTGCTACATTGCCTTCATAATTATCATTTTTACTGACTATACATTATTTTGTTGAATAACAGAATTTATCTAAACATCTCCTCTATGTGGACTCTTTCAGTAGTTCCAATTTTATGCTACTGTGAAAATTGCTGCAATTAACATCTTTGTCAACATAACTTTTTGCTTCGGTTGGATAATTTCCTCAGGAAGCGAGGTAATTTTGACCGCCTCTTATGGAAGACTAGAATGAGGTTGTGGCAACATTTTCTGCACTAGCATTTTGCATCGGCCAAAAATGGGAAAGATCAGAACTCACCTTCAGTAGGAAGTGCTTAAACTGTGAGCCAACTGTTCAATAAGATGCTGTGCAACCATTACAAAGAACAAGGGTTATTCACTATCGCCAAAAAGTAGAAACCATCTAAAATGTCCTTCAACTAGCGAATAAGCAAAATGTGGTAGGTTATGCTACAATGGGATATGATTCGGCCATAAAAGCAATGAAGTTCTGAGACACGCTATCACATGGATGAACCTTGGAAACATTATGCCGAGTGAAAGAAGTCAGACACAGGGCGCCTCGTAGAATATGATTCCGTTTATAGGAAATGTCTAGAATAGGTAAATCCATGGAGACAGAAAAAAAGATAAGTAGTTACCAGGGGTTGGGGAGGGAATGGGAAATGATTGCTAACAAGTATGAGGTTTCTTTGGGGGATGATGAAATTATTCTGGAATAGATAGCAGTGATGGGTACACACCCTTGTGAATATACAAAACCCACTGAATTGTGCACTTTAAAAGAATGAACTTGGGGTGCCTGGGTGGCTCAATCAGTTAAGCATCTGACTTTGGCTCAGGTCATGATTTCACGGCTCAGGAGTCTGAGCCCCGCGTCGGGCTCTGTGCTGACAGCTCAGAGCCTGGAGCCTGCTTCGGATTCTTTGTCTCCCTCTCTTTCTGCCCTTCCCCCGCTCATGCTCTGCCACCCCGTCTCTCTCAAAAATAAATAAACATTAAACAAAATAAAAGAGTGAACTTTATGGTATGTGAGTTATATCTCAATAGAAAAAAGAATGAGGAAGATGTGTATTGATGTGATCTATTATTCATTGAAAACAGCAAAGTGCAGAGCAACATCTAAAGCATAGCATTTGTTTTCTTTGTGTGTGTGTGTGTTTATTCATTTTTGAGAGAGACAGAGAGACAGAGACAGAGTGTGAGCAGGAGAGGGACAGAGAGAGAGAGGGAGACACAGAATCTGAAGCAGGCTCCAGGCTCTGCACTGTCAGCACAGATCCTGATGCGGGGCTTGAACCCACAACCGTGAGATCGTGACCTGAGCCGAAGTGGGACGCTTAACCAACTAAGCCACCCAGGTGCCCCAGTGGAAGTCTTGTTTTCTATCTTTGGTGTCTGAGAATGTGAGGCTTCCCCAGGAAGTGTCAGTCCTGCCCTCTCTGCCATGAGCTCAGGCATGAGAACAGCCTCTTTCTCTGGGCCATAGAGCACACCCATTGTGTGCTAGGAGCTGAGACAGTGTACAATAACCTCCATGTGATACATAATTATTCCCATTATTCCAGATAACAGACCTGAGCAGCAAGAGAGACAAAAGGCTTTACAAGGTTATGCAGCAAGGGATGTGGCTCCAGCAGGAACCAAACCCAAGTCTATATAACTCCAGAGGAGGTGAATCAGAGGCTTGGGTGCTGGGAGCTGGTTTATTTGTTCCCTGTGGACTGGCCAGCCAGGGGTGTGGAGGCTGCTTCGCTTCAGAGAACATAGCTTACAAGAATGTTGGTTTCTGTATTTACCCAGAGAGGTCATTTATTCTCCTTTATTTGAGGGCTGTGGGAAGGGGATTGCAGAGGCTTATCTTGCCCCAGGCTGGTCCATTATTGCTTGATGGGAATGTTTCAGGAGTTCCCAACTGGTCCGCTCATGCTGCCGAAACATTCCATGCTCCTTCACAAAGCTGCCCGTGCTGTTGTTTCTAACTAGAAAACCCATCCTGCCCATTAGCCACTCAACAAACTCCTCCTTACCTGTCAAAACCCAGCTCGTATGTCCCTTCTGTTTTCTTCTTATCAACAACATTTATAGATGCCCTTACTAGCATCTTTATAATAATACCAGTAATATTCATAGTAGTTCTCATTTAGAGAGCCCCACTATGTGCTGGGCAGTTTTAACTATCGACATGCGTGTTCCCTTTAATTCTTATGGGAATTATGCAATAGGACTATAATTATTTACCTCTCTTTCAGATGAAGAAACAACCCAGCAAGGTTAGGAAATTTGCCCAGAATCACACAACCAGGATGTGAAGAAACAGATCTTTCCAGCTCCAAAGTTCATACCTTCCCCTAACCCCACATCCTCTTCCCTACCCTGGTCACCTTGAATTGCAAATGCTGTTTGTTCCTGTTTTCACCATTGCCCTGGGAGGCCTAGAAGGCAAGTGGTGACTCTGATTTCAGGACTGTGACCCATTATGGGGTCTGCTCCCTAGTGGCTGATCCTGACAGTGGCAGGGACCCAGCCTGGAAAGTAAACGCAGTCTGTCTGTCCTATCCCTGCGGTGGGACGGCCTTGCTATCTCTCCTGGAAAGGCGATAAAGGGGCAGGTCTTGCCTCCTTGAGGACTTGCAGATGTTTCCTGAAGCTGTGAGAGCCATTTATGTTTCTTGCCAGTCCACATGAGCTTCTAGAAAAGCCAGCTTCATGGCTCTGTTAGTGTGAATGTTAACAATTCTAGCAGCCCTTGGGACATCGAGCTGAAATATTAAGGCCAGCAGGGGCCCATCGAGGACAGAGGCCCCATCCCCAGCTTGCTGGAGTTTTGCTAAAGCCCCAAAGAGGCTTCATTGTGGAGACAGCAGGACCTGGGGGTTGGGACCTCCAGCTTCGCAGTTAGTCTGGCTCTGAAAACCATCTCCACTGCTTACTAAATCGGTGGCCTTGGAGCACGTTTCTTAACCTTTCTAAACCTCAATTACTTGTCTTTAACAGGAAGTAATTGCCTCCTTTTTAAAGTTACGGATAAAAAGAGATAATGCATACAAAACGCTTCCCGCCAAGCCCGATACAGTGCCTTCGCACCAAGGCCGGGATGCTAATGATGGTAATAACAATAAAAAGAATTGTTATTACGGAAAAATCCATAATAGGCTTTTGTTGTTTGCAGCTAAGAATCCTGTCTGATCTAGTTAATGTTATTAGTAGGGGAGCAGAGCAGTTTTCTAGAAGGACAGGCCACTGGAGCCAGATGGGTGGTTTCCCCTGGTCTAGGACAAGAGGTGACGGAGAAAGTGATGTTCCCGTCCATTGGGCTGAGCATGTGTGGTTCTTCCTGGATCCCACCTCCTGGAGTAACCTGAGAAGGGAGAGGCCCAGTCGAGACCTGATCCCCATTCTTGTGATTCCCAGGCAGCCATCTTTTTTCTGTCCCAACCACTTACCTCGGGATTGAGCAATTAGCAGCTATTAGAATCATGGGCTATGTTTTGAAGAATATGAATAATAATATTTCAAAGTTAGCAATCCATTTTCACAAGGATGATTTTATTTGCATATCCAAGCACACAAATGCCCACAGAAAAGATGTGCTTTATTTAAATTATGTTTAAGGTTTCCTCGAGCGCTTCCTGTTTTCAGGTACAGGCCTCCAGGGAAGGAATGAATAGGCCTGTGCAGTGTTGATTTCTAACATTTTCAGTGGACAGCTTTTCTATGTCTTGGTGAGTTTTATATTTGTCCCTGGTAAACTTGTCATAATATTCCTTCAACTGGATGGGCCAGAGTTTGCCCTTCTGGCTGCCATTTGGAGCTGGGGTAGTTCCAACCTTCTGCTATTATATATAATACTATCAACCTTTATTAAGACAAGCTTTTAAAAACAATCTTTGGGAAGTATTTCCTTAGGACAAATTCCTAGAAGCAGACTGAGGGGCCAAAGGGCGGGAAGAGGTTTCCTTGGCCTTGTTTACTGAAGGTTAGATCATTCCTGAGAGAAGATAACACCAAACCCTAGAGATTGCCCATGTGTTCTCTCCTGGTCTGAAACGGGAAAGAAATACAGAAGCAGTGCCAACAAGATGACAAGACAATTTGCTGAGCCATGCAGAATTTTCTGGAAGGTGCTGGGCTTTTCCATGAGAATATCCTCAACTGCTATGCCACTCCTCTGACTGTCTGCTGATTCGGGGCCATCGCCATGCTTCCTCAACTACCTCCACAGGAAATGTACACTGGCCGGTAGTGAAGAGCCAGGGGCTCTGCAAATCTCCTGTGAATTCCCAAGGGTCAAATGCCCGTGGTGGATGGAATACATGTTTTACAAAAACAAGGCAACGGAGCCTGGTGATGTGAGCACTGGCGGGACCCTGGCGCTAGAAGAGCCGGCTGCAGACAGGGCCCTGCCGTACGCGCTCCCTCCCACACCCACCTGGATGGCAGATTACTGAAATGACACAAGTTTTCATATATCCCTCTGACTCAGGACTTTGACTTTCTTTTTTTTTTTTTAATTTTTTTTTAATGTTTTTATTTATTTTTGCGACAGAGAGAGACAGAGCATGAGCAGGGGAGGGGCAGAGAGAGAGGGAGACTCAGAATCGGAAGCAGGCTCCAGGCTCTGAGCTGTCAACACAGAGCCCGATGCGGGGCTCGAACCCACGGACTGTGAGATCATGACCTGAGCCGAAGTTGAATGCTCAACCGACTGAGCCACCCAGGCGCCCCAGGACTTTGACTTTCGATGAAATACAGGACTCCTGGGAGAAGGTGCAGTGCCATTTACACCTGGCAGTGAACTCTTCTGTCATCGCTGACTCTGAGAACAGGTCAGGCTGGAGAAGAATCCCCAAGAAGACTCTGAAAGCCAGGGAAGGAGCGCTCAGTCTCGCCTTTCACAAAAACTTTTAAAACGGGGTTCTTGGGACGCCTGGGGTTAAATGTCTGACCTCGGCTCAGGTCATGATCTCTTGGTTTGTGGGTTTGAGCCCGGCATAGGGCTCTGTACTGACAGCTCAGAACCTGGAGCCTGCTTGGGATTCTCTGTCTCCCTCTCTTTCTCCCCCTCCCCTGCTTGCACCTGCTCGCTCTCTCTCTCTCTCTCTCTCTCTCAAAAATAAATAAATAAAACATTGAAAAAAAAGTTAACACAGGGTTCTTTAGCTGCCTCTTACCTGTGCAGCTCCCCCGGGAGTGCAAGTTCCCTGGGGGAGCGGCGGACAAGCCTTCCTGAGGTTGTCTGGCGTAGGCAGGGACCCCGGATGAATGTCTCCTGTTGAATTTGAGAACTCAGTAGCAGGTTCCAGGTTGCTGCCCCAGTGACCCCATCCCAGCCACGTGCCTGTGAGCGCCTGGCCCTCGATCATCACAGATCATCACAACGATGCTGTGATTTCTGCTTTGTTGTGGCTCTGCTCCTTGGGAAGTGGAATCATGCCGTGACCTATTCTTCAGCCAAACACAGTGCGGTAGCTTCAGACCACACAGCCTCCTCTCAGATCTTATCTCCTTCCCTCTTCCCCTCACTGACTATGCTCTAACCCTGCTGGCTTTTCTCTTCCTCAAACAGCAAGCTTGTTCCTGTCCCAGAGACGGCTTTGCATGGGCCATTCTCCCTCCTTGGATCTTCCCACGCTTGCCTTCTCGTCCTCATTCGGGCCTCAGCTCGATGGGCACCTTTTCCAAGAGGTCAGGCTGCCCCTGGGTCACTTTCTATCCCACTACTAGTGTGTTTTCTCCTTAGCAATGCCGTTTCCTAAAATCACCTGATGCGCCGATCGCTGACCCCCTACCCAGAAAATAAGCTCTGAGAAGGCAGCAGCAAAGGCTGTTGTGCTCTCTGCTCGGGGCAGAGAACCGTGTGCCCACACGTGAGGGGATCCGTGCAAGAATCTCCAACAGAGCTTCCCTTGCTTTTCCTCACTCAGTCCCATTCAGTTTCTTTGTAAAAAAATTTTTTTGATGTTTTTCATTATTTTTAAGAGAGAGAAAAAGAGCGCGAGTGGGGAAGGGGCAGAGAGAGAGAGAGGGAGGCACAGAATCCGAAGCAGGCTCCAAGCTGTCAGCACAGAGCCCGACGCGGGGCTTGAACTCAGCAACCGTGAAATTGTGACCTGAGCCGAAGCCGGATGCTCAACTGACTGAGCCACCCAGGCGCCCCTGAGAGCTGTTATTTCTAAGCCACGGGTCTTCAGGAGGGAGAAGGTGACAGGCTGAGTTAAGACGCTGATGGTGTGCCGGGGTTAAAGGTCGGCAACCCACAGCACCAGCACACTGCTCACTGCTCACGTCCATCCCACCTGCTGCTTGCTCTGCACCGAAGGCTGATCATCTGAATCAGGGATGCAGCATCTAGAAGAAACAGGAGTCTCAGACCCGGTTCTGCTGTCAGGTGAGCTCGACTGGGTCCTTTTCTTCTCTGAGCCTTGGTGTTTCTTTCTGGAAAAAGTGAGAATGTTTGGATTCGACCTAGATGCTTCTAAGGCCCTCTCTCCTAACCCTAACATTTGCTCTCCTAACCCTGGGACTTTGCCACTGAGCCTCGGATGTGAAAAACAGGCTCACCCAGGCTCCGACTCTTCAGCAGTTCACGTGTTTTAGTTGACGGCCTGGCA
Organism: Panthera onca; assembly: GCF_046562875.1. Taxonomy (NCBI): domain Eukaryota; kingdom Metazoa; phylum Chordata; class Mammalia; order Carnivora; family Felidae; genus Panthera; species Panthera onca. The sequence continues at coordinate 80,557,695 of NC_138351.1, read as the reverse complement.
AGGAGCCAAGACCCCTGACCTCCAGCATCAGCTGCTCAAACCTTCACAGAGTGTCTGTGTTTATTCACAGCTCTGGCTGGGCAGATGCCATCAGTATGTGCTCCGTCAGTGGGCAGGGCCTGAGGTGTCCATCATGAGACAGATGAGCTGAAGCTAGTCCAAAGTCACCCTGGAGGCTGCCAGCCCCCGCCCCCCCCTACACCCCGCCTGTCGCGCCACTGACTGGTCTGCTCATCCAGAGGGCAGGAGAGGGACTTTGTGCTCTGTCTTTGGTAGCGCCTTTGGTAGCTTTTATGCCATGACCGCCCTGGCTGTGGCAGCCCCGGGCAGCCCTCCCTTCGATCCTAAAACAGGATTGGGAGATGAGTATTCTGCAAAAGAGCATTTTCATGATGCCCTATGCTAAATGCATGATGTTCTATAGTTTCACTCTGCTTTCCTGAAATACATCTGAATTAATCGTCAGTACAACCCCCTAGGAAGAATAGGGAAGCCTAACTCTGAGTTCCTGTGACTATTCTCTGTCCTGAGCCAGCCCTTTCTTTTACCCCATGGGGGGTTCCTGAAGGAATGAGAGGCTCAGAAAGCCCAAAAGCTGAGTAAGCATTTCCCTAGCAATCTTCTCTGAGCTAACTGCAGGTTGGGATCTAGGGATTAAAGATGAATCATTAACTTCTTAATGCTCTATGCAACATACTTATCTATACAACCACAAACATACTTATCTACACGTAGATTCCCAGAGGAGTAGGGTTTTCACGAGGCATAAATCTTTTAGATCATCACCAAAGGGACTGATACACTGGCTTAGGGGAATATATTTTTCATGTTTAAAAAATAAACAAATACTAAAATTAAAAAAACGAATCAGACACAGTCCCTTCTCCCAAGGAGTTTAGATAGACCCTTTTACTCCTCCGAGCCCCAGTTCTGCAAAATGGGGCGAATGATCCCTGTCCAAGGTTGCTAGATTTAGTAAATGAACGGATACCTCGTGAAATGTGAATTTCTGATAAATAGTGAATAACATTTTAGCCTGAGTACATCCCATGCAATATTTGGGACATACTTAACCTACAAAATTATTCATCGTTTATCTGAAATTCAAACGTAACTGGCATCTTGTACTTTATCTGGCAAGCCTACCCCGTGCAAACCAGTTCAGGAATTGTTTGAGGTACAAAAGGAATAATATGTGAATTAATAATGCATGAAAGTGCGTTACAGTTTGCAAAGTTCTGTGTCAGCAAGAAGGGTTCGGATTGCATTACTTGGATGGAAAAGGGTCTCTTGCAGGCCTCTGAGTCTTTTCTCACTATGGAGAAAGATCACTACGAGGAGAAGGATTCAATTGCTGCATCCCAAGTGCACACTTTTTATTCCAGGGCAATGGATCCAAAACCAGTGGCACAAGATTGAGCCTGTAGCGGCACGTGTGAGAAAGCCCTGAGGGCTTTGATTCACAGAAAACCCCAAACAGGACCCCACTGGATGTAATCAGCATCTTCTGGTATCCTCAGAAGTGGTGTCTGAAATACTGTCTGTGCTGCTTAGACTCCCCTGAAGGATTTAAAGGGATGGGAATGGGCGGGACTTACGGGGCCTGGAAACCAGTGTCCTCCTTCCAGGAGGATCCAGGTGTGTTTGACTTGGACATCTGTGGACTCAGGGGACATAAGCCATAGGCTTCCCTTGCAGCGTGGGTCCTGGTTTCTGGAAGGTGCCCCTCCCGTCCTACATGGCATTTTGCTTTGGTAAAGGGCCTCTCGCGGACGCAGAAGTTCCTCTGTTGTCCGTATGAGAAGCAGAACACCAATAGCAGGAACGATTGTTCAAAATGCAAAGGCTGGAAAAGCCCTTAGAATCCCCCCACTCCTTCCTCCTTCCGTCCATCCTCCAGATGGGGAAGACGAGGCTGGAGAAGTGACTCATCCAAAGCCGCGTAGTAAGCTAGGGGCAGCATTAGGACTGGAGCCCGCACCTGCCGCTTCCCTACTCACAGTCAGGGCCACATCCCCCCATCCCCTGAGATTCCTTCTGTTTGGACAGGCCCTCCAAGCAGCCACTGTCTTCCGATACTCCAGAGGCACTGCTGAGAAACCTTTGTTTCTCTCAGAGGGGAGGCCAGTTATTTAATAACAGTCATGGTAATCTGCTTGGGGGCAGTGCTTTATAGTTTGCAAAATACTTCTGTGTCATTGATCTCACCTTCCCTTGACTTCTGCCTTCCTACGCCCTCTACTTTCTGCGCTTGTCAAACCTTAACGCACGGTTCCCTCCCAGAGAGGCGGTTTGTGGGGCGGTGAGTTCTACAGCAGCGGTTAACCGTGCCTCAGTTGCCTCCTCCATAAAGCAGAGATGATGACGAGGGTATCTACTCATAGTGTTCTTTTTTATTTGAGAGAGAGAGAGAGAGAGAGAGAGAGAGGGGGGGGGGGAGGAGAAGGGGAAGAGAGAGAATGGGGAACAGAGGATCCAACGTGGGCTCTGCACTGACAGCAGAGAGCCTGACGCTGGGCTTGAACGCACGAACTGCAAGATCATGACCTGAGCTGAAGGCGGACACTCACCCGACGAGCCACCCAGGTGCCCCTCTACTCATAGAGTTCTTATGTGAGGAGTAAGGGAGGTAATTTGTGCTTGTAACAGTACCCAGCCCGTTGTTAGGATTTCACAAATATTAGCACCTACCACGACTACTGTTATTGTGATCTGTGACCCCAAAACCCTTTTCCTCCTCATTCCAGTTCTCTTCCCAGACTCAGCTCAAATTTCCCTCCCTTTGGAGGACTTCTTTGATTCTTTTCCCTCAGCAGAGTTAGGGGTTGTCTAACATGTACTGCACTTATTTAAATGCGTACACTTCCCATTTTCTGGTCCATCTCCCTAAGCTGAGATCTTCATGGCCTTTTAGCTGCAACACCAAGCCCGGGGGGGGCAGGAGAATCTATCTGCTTGCTGGATGTTTGGTGAACGTATGAGTGACCCATTGATTCTGTGATCTAGAAATCATTCTTGATTTCTTTCTTTCCCTCACGCCACACCCAATCCAATAGCAAGTCTTGACAAGTCCGCATCCAAAATTGATCCTGCATGTGCCTCTAGGCCAGTCCCAGGCCACCGTCTTCTCACCCCTGGGCGACTCAGCCTTCTCACTGCTTCCAGGGCTCCTGCCCTTGCCGCCCTGCGATCTGCCTTCACCCCCCCTCCTTCACACTCTCCCTGGACTTCCCGTTGCTCTTAGAGGAAAATCCCATGCACTGGCATGGCTATAGAGCTCTGCATAGTCACCTCCTACCCCATCCCTTCCCCTTCACTCTGTAGGCTTCACTGTTCTGGTCTCCTTCCAGATCCTTCCCCACCTCATAGACCTGCACTTGCTGTTACTTCTGCTTTCTGCAGAGTCACTTCTTTAGATTTCAGGTTGAATGTCACATCTCAGAGAGACTTCCCCTGACCAAGCTGAGGGGATGTCTCCCAGTCATTCTGTGTCCCAGCACCCTGTTGCTCTCCTTTGGACTGCCTATTATTTATCTGTGAATATCTTGCTATTATTCATTTATTTGTTAACTGACTCTCTGACTCGCGATACGGTATGCATCACGGTGCAGGGTACTGTGTGTGTGTGTGTGTGTGTGTGTGTGTGTGTGTGTGTGTTTGGCTTGTTCACTAAGGTATCTCTAGATCAGTGTTCAGTATATTTCTGCTGAATCTGCTGAATGAATGACGGAATCCTTCTAGCAACACAATGGGTAGACCGTGCCATGCATTATATGCTCACTTGACAATGGCAAAACCAAAGTGTAGACAGGTTGATGTGTGCCCTAGGTAACATAGGCTGGAAGTAGTGTGGCCAGGTCCTCTAGGTCATGGACTTTTCCCACTAGATCATTTCTCAGTGTAGGGAGATAGACTCTGCCCTGGGAACCCAGCTGGGCTGATTCATAGACTAATTCTCTTAACATGGGACTGGATGGCAGAGATTCCAAGGTTCCTATTTCTAAACAAGTAGCACTGCCAGCATGTGGCTAAGGATTACATCCAATTCCAAATTCTGGGCTGCACTTCAGGCATCACGCACACCCAGTAAACACCGAACGATTGTAAGAAAAGTGCAGTGATTGTTTGAGAAAGGAAATCAGAGCCACAGGCCCGGCAGCAGGCTGGATGTCCCAGGACCCTCTTCAGTGCTGTTCTAATTTAGGCCTGATGGAATGGCAAAGATGTTGTTTCTAGCTCCCTTACAACAATGTGGCCTAATTTGGAAGATTTTGCCGTTCCTGACTGCTGCCTGAGAGCAGACCCCGATTATTGTCATCGCTTAACGTACTGTCTTGAGCATTGATATAAAGCTGGCAGCAGGGCACCATTTCTGTGATTCCAGGAGGAAAGTGCCTGGAGAGAGACCCTGGTGACACAAAGAACCCTGGACCAGAAGCCAGAAGGGCAGTGCTGTGGGTGGGAAGGCCATGGACTTTGCAGCCAGCGAACTCTAGGTCCCTTGCTGGCCCTTAGCTGCCCCTCTGTAAGGAACGATGTGGTTCTGATGGTGGCCTGAGGGTCAGAGGGTGTGGATCTGACCCCAGCTTGGTTACTCATGTGCAGTGAAGGACCTCTCAAAGCCCTTTCTTTCTCTGGATCTTGGTTTATTTTCTGTACAGGGACAGGTTTAGAGGGCCTGATTCATAAGCCCCTCCCACTCTGATATTTGCTCTTTCTGTGGCTTTTTCAGGGAAACATTTGCTCCTCCAGGACTGGGTTTCCTTATCAAACAGCCTTCAGAAACCAGCATGAAATTGACACAGCTACTTCAGAACAGTTCAACAAGGATTTGTCAGGGTTGCCTGGATTTGTCAGGGGTGCCTGAGGAGTCAACTGCCCACTCCTGCCCCTCTGCCAGTCCTAGATGCTAGGTACACCTCCAGTACAGGTGCCCACTCTAACGAAGGAGGGGTCTTCAAGAAGGGTGAGGTCATAGAGGTAGATCAGGGAGTATGATTCCTCTGAGAGTTTAGAAGTTCTGACCCCAAGGACATTGTACTCTCCTGCACTTGACCCACTATGTGAGAAGACAAGGTTTAGGAAAATCAAATATGTTCCAGTGTTATTTGAGTGTTTACTCTGGGGCAGGCTTTGGCTCAACACTTTCCTATACATTGTTTGACCTTGAGCCCTATAAGATGGATATGATGATCTTCATTCTACAGAGGAGGAAGTTGAGACACAGAGCTAAAGTGACTTGTCCAAGGTTACACAGCTCGTAAGACTGGCATTGAACTCAGCACTCTACTGCTATACTAATTTCTCTCCTAATAATAGCAATAAAAGCAATCAAAGTTGAGGAAGTTCAGTAAAGCATTGGGAATCACTCTGGACTTGAGGATTGACTAAATGGCTCTAAATCCCAGTTCTTCCGTTTATCGGTTTGGTGACCTTGGACAAGACATTTGACTTTTTTTTTTTTTAATGTTGATTTATTTGAGGGGGGAGGGGCAGAAAGAGGGGGACAGTGGATCCAAAGCGGGCTCCATGCTGACAGCAGAGAGCCCGGTGTGGGGTCCAAACTTAACAAACCACGAGATCATGACCTGAGCCGAAGTCGAATGCTTAACCGACTGAGCCACCCAGGTGTCCCGCCACTTGACTTCTTTAAGTGACAATATACCGACCTATAAATTGGAGATGATCACTTCTTCTACGTTACAGTATAAGACTGAAAAAGGGGGTGATGTACACGAAGTGGTTAACACTGATGCCTGGCATATAAGAAGGTGCTCGGTAAATGTTAGTCTTTATTATTGTCATCACACTGTTACTACCACCATCTTCCCTCCAGAGTGTTTGCAAAGCTCCAGTAAGATAATGATTGCAAAAGCTCTGGGCACCTGTCAATAATCCCCTTTATTACAATTATAGCATTCTAAGGGAAGGAGTTATTTATGAAGCTTTGGCCCCATTCCTCCCCGAAATGGTTCACATTCTTTGCTCTACAGCCAACACTGATGACGAGCGAGGGTTTGACTTGGTGCCCACTCTGAATGACGTCCTTCAATAGATCTCCAAGAACTGCAGCAAATGCTTTTCTGAGCTTATTTTTAGCATCTTCTGGAAGGGCTTTGAAGTAGGATTTCAAAATTTAAATTCATTGTTTGGAGAAGGTGCTTTGCAGTTACTGTGAGTTTATGACTTAGGACTTTCTCCCTCTTACTATCCTAAGGGATACCATGGAGGCAGATCAATGATGTGCTTGGTGGGTATATCCCCAGATCCAAATGAATTCTATTGCTGGCTATTCCTGATTGAAGTAACATGTGCTCGTTGTAAATAAAAAATGTGGACAATGCAAAAAAGCATGAGGAGAAAAGCTTTAGACAGTAGCAAAGCAATCATTCAGAGACAAAGATTATTTCTATATTGGTGTATTTCCTTTTGGTCATTTATTTTATGCATATATTCTTTTATGTAATTGGGATCCTAGTATAGTCACCTTTTTTTTTTTTAAATAAGACTGTATTTTTTTTTTAATTTTTTTTTTTCAACGTTTTTTATTTATTTTTGGGACAGAGAGAGACAGAGCATGAACGGGGGAGGGGCAGAGAGAGAAGGAGACACAGAATCGGAAACAGGCTCCAGGCTCCGAGCCGTCAGCCCAGAGCCTGACACGGGGCTCGAACTCACGGACTGCGAGATCGTGACCTGGCTGAAGCCGGACGCTTAACCGACTGCGCCACCCAGGCGCCCAATAAGACTGTATTTTTAGAGCAGTTTTAGGTTCGCAGCAAAATTGAGAGAAAGATACAGAAGTTTCCCATATACCCTCTGCCCCAACATATGCACAGCCTCCCCTATTGTCAACATCCCCCACCGGAGCGGTACGTTTGTTACAATTAACAAACCTACACTGACACATCATAGTCACCCTAAGCTCATAGTTTACATTGTGGTTCATTCTGGTATTAACATTTTATGGGTTGGGACAAATGTGTAATGAACACGTATCCTTCATTATAATATATAATTGTCTCCACAACTGTGCCTTTTCCAGAATGTCATATAGCTGGGATCATACCGTATGTCTTCCTCTCAGATTTGTTTCTTTCACTCAGTAATATGCATTTCAGTTTCCTGCATATCTGTTCATGGCTGGATAACTCATTGTTTTTCTAGCGCCGAATACTATTCTGTTGTCTGGATGTACATTCACCGACTGGAGGATATTGTGGCTGCTCCCAAGTTTTGGCGATTATGAACAAAGCTGCTATAAAGATCTGTGGGCAGGTTTTTGTCTGGACATATGCTCTCAGTTCCTTTGGGTAAATACCAAGGAGCACAATTGTTGGATCGTACGTAAGAATATTTTTAGTTTTGTAAGAAACCACCAAACTGTCTTCCAAAGTGGCCGGGCCATTTTGCATTCCCACCAACAGTGAGTGAGAGTTCCTGTTGCCCCACACCCTCACCAGCATTTGGTGTTGTCAGTGTCCAGATTTTGGCCATTCTACGAGATGTGTACTGGCAACCTATTTTTTCCACTGCTTTATATTGTAAGAATTGCCTTCATGAACATCATTTTTATAGATGTATAGTGGCCCAACACAGGGAGGTCATACAGCACAAAGTACTTAACCTATCGCTAACTGTAACCTGTTTAGATTTTTCTAATTTTCACTATTATCGATAACATTTTGATGAACATTCAGGTACGTAAATCTTTAGTTACATCTGGATGTTTATATCCCTTGAATATATTCTTAAACGTGGAAATAATTAGCCAAAGAGGGCAGACGTTTTTAGGATTTCCTGGAAAAGTTCTATCACTTTACATTCCTATCAACAGATCGAGGCACTGCCTCATCAGCAAGTATCACCAGTTTTTAAACTGCCAAATCAGGTATAAAAAAAAAAAAAAAGGTAACTCATTGTTTCAATGGGCAAATCTTTGATTCTTAAGTTGAATATATAGCGTTTCATGTTTTTTAGCCATTTGTACTTCCCTCTCTGTGAGCTCTCTGTTAACTGTCCTTTGCTGGGCAGGCTTGTTGATAGTGGCCCCAATAATCCTAAAGTTGCCTGCAGATGATGCCAAATCTTGCATTTAAGCCACATCTGATAGGAGGCCAGGCTCCAGCAGGATTAGAAATCGTCCATGTCAGCATTACTGTTTCAATGAAACCAGAAAGGGGAAAGTTTTCCTGTTTTATTGGAATCTGGGAGATGAGGTTATTTTGCTGAGCCACATCTATTATATTATTATGCTTTCTCTTCTATTCGTACTCCCAAAGCTTCTCTTTTCTTAAATTCTCTCTCGCAGGAGAATAAGATTTGGTGTGTGTGTCTCCTTTTTCTTTTTTTTTTTTTTTCAGTATGTGTTCATTGACTCCCTACTGCGTGCAACACATAGTGGCCACATTAATGGATTTTGGAGTCTCAAGAAGAGCCAGGGCTTTGGAGCTGAGCAGACCTTGGGCAAATCCCTTAACAACTCAGAGGCTCAATTTCCTGTTCTTTCAAGTACCGGGACAGCCCTACCTTTGGGGAATAAATATGTTATGAATGCCAAACTCCTAGAACAGTGTCTGTCACTTGTAAGACTCCATTTGGCTCAACAAACAATTCTTGAGCTACTTCTGTGTATATGACGTCATGCTAGGTACTGAGCATACAAAGAGGAATCTCCTGCCTACAGGAGAAAGTTCGGGCTGCTCATCTGCTCTGACAAGGTCCTCTCTGACCCCTGCTGTTCTGTGGCCCCCCTCATTAAGTCTAGTGGCCCTACGTGTCAGGGGTGGGTTGACAGCCCTGGGTCTTAGCCACAGTCCTGGAGCAACAGGAAAAGTGCCAGTCAACATTGTTGCACACAGAGTCACAGCTATAATTTTTCCCAGTTTCTTTTTAACACTGTATCATAAGCATTTTCCCTTTACAGCATAGTTGTTAAGGGAACTACTAGAGCCAGCCAACCTCAGTTTGATTTCTAGCTCTATCACTTACTTAGTGACCTTGGGCAAGTTACTTAACCTCTCTGTGCCCTAGTTTCCTTATCTATAAAATAAGAATAATAATAGTGCCTACTTCCTTTTTTTTTTTAAGATTAAACAAAATATTTCATGCATAGCCTTTAGTGTAATATCTAGCACACGGTAAGAGCTCAATGATCTATTATTAATATTTACTATGCTTTCTTCATAGCAACCCTGACAATGACTTTATATGAGTAAACGGAACGTTCATAATAACGCTTCTGTCTCACATTGGATTCTTAAGGTGTTTCTGGTTTTTAAACATAAAATATTATTCCTAAGAAATAAAAAAAAAAAGTTATCTTGTCGTTTAGAGATAAAGGCAGAGCAAAAAATTTAAAGAATTAAATATTGAACGAACCAAAATGAATACACTTAAATTACCTTTCAAAATAGTTCAACATTTTCTATACACGTTACAGGGTAATTAGCTCATCTTAGAAGCCTGGGCATATCCTTGTATGAGGCCAAGTGCTGGCCTAGAGCACATTGGTAAGGATTTCTTGTCGTTGTGATTCTCCAGGCAAAGAAGCTGTATCAGCTTTTCTCCCCTACTGCCAGAGAATCTCTGATCTAGCACATCTTAGGGCCAAACCAGCATTTTCCAGCTATATCTTGCAGATAGCTGGTAAGGCAACTGTCAGGCCATGTCACCTAATGGGGAAGTTATGACACAGAGGGTTTTTTTTTTTTTTTTTTTTTGTGGTTCTTCAGCCAACAAGGCTCAAAGTTAGCTCAGGTGTAAATGAAAAATGAACTACACAGATCGAGTGCCTTCTGTATACCAGGCTCAGGGGAAACGTTCTCTTCAATCCTTAGCTCCTCTAAGTGAGACAGAATTTATTGATCCCACACTATAGATGAGAACACTGAGGCCCAGAGAGGTAAAAGGTTTCTTCCAAGGTCACAGAGCTGGCAGTCATGAGCCAGATCTGTCTGACTCTCAAGATACAAGCTCTTTCCATGCCACCACAGGATCTCTTTTCAATTTAATACAATTCTATCAGCATGGATTAGTGCTTACACATATTACCCCTGCTAGGCACTAAGAACACAGAGAACAGCCTAATGGGAGAGACAGACACATAAATTCTAAGTTCTAGTATTATGGCTGATGCATGCCTGTGAGAAGTAAAAAAGCCAGGTGGGCAGTTCAATTTACCCTGTTGTATATATTTCTGAAAGCCATCCTTAATCCCTTTAGGAGGAGGCAGGGGGGAGTTTAGATTGATAGATTAGGACTATAACCAATGAATAAACAAAGGGCAGTTGGCAAATGGGAAGGGGGAGTTTAATTCCTCCTCAGAGATCCAAGGAAATCTCTTAGAGGATATGGTGTTTTGATTGGGGTTTGAAAAGCAGAAAGAATCAGCAAGAGAATATGGGGAAGGGGCTGACCTGTCTACCTCCTTCCGCAAGAGAAGTAAAAACAGAATCCTGAATTGCACTTGCTAAATACTGGTCTGAAACCAGAACACCTACGCACCCCCCTCTCATTTTGCCCCCACTCTTACTTACATAGGCAGACCTACCAACACACACCCATATACACATAAAAAGAAACAAACCCTATAGAAAACATACATAACACATACATCAGCACATGTGCAGATACTTAAAATACATAATACACAGAAATAGACACTAGCCCCCATACGCTCACACAAATCCATGTAATCTTTGTACACAAAGACTCACAAAGATGTTTACGCTCTCATCCACAAGCACATACATATCCTCTCCCCACCTACTACTCATGCAGGTGAATAAATGCATTTTTAAATTAACATATACCCAAGTTCACATACAAATCTCATCCCGCCTTTCTGGTTGGAGGCCAATGACTAATGGGAAAGCATGCACAAAGGCAAGCATCACGTAGGAGAGGCCAGGAATGGGTTGGCGTCGGGGCTGGGATTAAGTCCTGTCAGATGACAAACCCGCCCCGCCTGGCTCTCCCCAGAAGCTGCATCGCCTGAGCAAGCTCTGGATCCTGGGCAGATGGTGCGAGGCTGCGCGTCGGAGTTCCAGCTTTATAGGGGGTTCGGTGTCACCCAGGGCCAAGCTCGGCTAGCAGCCGCACCCCAATCCCTGCAGTAGGCAGGCGGCTAGGGGACACATCAGGGCTGTGGCGTGGGGCTTGTCCGAACACAGCACGCGGAGATTAGTTAGCATTAATGAGGGTTTACTGCGGGCCGGGGACTAGGTTAAGCCCTTTTCAGTACGTTACTTAATTCTCGTCTCCGTGACAGGTGGTGTGGGGGTGTTACGTGTCTATCATGCCCATTTTAGAGGTGAGAAAAACTGCGCTCAGGCCGCAAAACCACTCAGCAGGAAACAGGACGCTGAGGTTCAGTCGGGTCGGAGCCCATTCTCTCCCGGGGTGGGGGGGGTGGGGTTAGGTTAAAGTGTACACGTGAGTCTGTCTCCCCTACGCAGGAAGCTTGTACCTTCGGCTCCGGATGAGTCTCTAGTACCCCACCCCACCCCGTCCTGCCTGGCACAGCGTCCGGCCCGCAGCAGGTGTCTGATCGGGGCGTGGGTCTTGGTTCAGTGGAACTCTCAGCATGGGCCTCAGTTTCCCCATCCCTGAAATGGGAATGGCACCACAGACCTCGCGGGGTCGAGACCAGGCTTATCTCGGGCAGCACAATCAATGCTGAGCTCTACATCGTCGCTGCTGTCGCCCTCGCCCACGGCGGGGGTTCCAGCCCTGTCTCCACCCGAGCCCGGGTGCGTCGCCGGCGCCCCATTGTTCAAGAGGGCGGGGGAGCTCCCGAGAGCGGATTCCCCGCCCCGGGTCGCTCTCGCCGCCCAGTGGAGCAGACGACTTGGCCCGGCGTCTGCCGCGCGGGGCGCGTCCTTTGTCTGCTCCGCGGCGCCCGATGCCCGCGGCCCGCGCCCCGCTCCTTGGGCAGACAAAGCCGGGGCTGCCGCGAGCCCGAAGGGCTGGAGCGGGGCTCGTACCACCCTCCTCCCGCCTTAACTCCGCCCCCTCCCCTCGACGCCATCTGATTGGCCCGCGGGGCTACAAAGAGGCCGGGAAGCGGGTGTGTCACGTGGGCCAGCGTGACCGCCCATTGGCCGGGCGAGGCTGCCAATCGGAGAGGGCGGGCTGTCCGCGCTCGGCCCGGTCTCTCCCTCCGCGCTGGGGCCCGCCCGCGGGGCCGGCCGCCTGTCAGAGGGAGGTGGCGATGGTGCGCCCGGTGGCGGTGGCGGCTGCGGCGGCTTCCCTGGTCCGAGCGCAGGGAGGAGAAGATGACTGACCGACCGACTGAATGACTGAATGAATGAATGGAGGAGCCGAGCGCGCCATGAGGAGCCTGCCGAGCCTGGGCGCCGTCGCCCTGTTGTGCTGCGCCGCCGCCGCCGCCGCCGCCGCCGCCGCCGCCGCCGCCGCCGCCTCGACAACCCCGGCGGGGAATGTCACCGGTGGCGGCGGGGCCGCGGGGCAGGTGGACGCGTCGCCGGGCCCGGGGCTAGGGGGCGAGCCCAGTCGCCCTTTCTCTAAGGCGACGCCTCCCACGGCCCAGGCCCCGCGGACCGGAGCGCCGCGCACTACTGTCCACCGGCCCCTGGCTGCGTCCTCCTCAGCCCAGTCCCCGGAGACCACCCCTCCTCGGGCGACGGCCGGACCCGCCGCGACCACCTTCCAGGCGCCGCTCAGCCCCTCGCCCACCGCCCCCCCGGCGGTGGACCGTACGCCGACCGCCCCTCGCGCGACCACCGGACCCGCGCCGACCACCCTCTCGACGAGCACTGGCCCGGCGCCGACCACCCCTGTAGCGACCACCATTCCGGCGCCCACCACTCCGCTCACCCCGACCCCCGTGCTCCCCGGCGGCAGCGGCGTCCCGCCCACCCCACCTGCCACCGAGGCGCCCTCTCCCCCTCCCCCAGGTGAGTCCCCGCGCCCCTCGCCGGCTGCACCCAGCCCCGCGGCTGCCCACCCGGCTCCCAGCCCCGGGGCCTCCAGGGTTGGGCTGGGTGCCCGCGATTGACCGTCCCTCGCCCCAAAGTTTCCCCAGATCTCGACTCCCGGAGGGGGGGGGGGAGGTCCGAGCTCCAGCTCGCCCGCCCCCCCCCCCCGGCCCCCCTCCCCAATCTGGAAAGTCTTTTGTCCCCCCCTGGGCTGTGCTTCCCAGGGAGGGGGGCGGCTGCGGTGCGGAAGGCATCGCATCTCCCTTCCAAACGGGGCTTCCTGGCCTCTGTCGGAGACCCCCGAAGGGGCGCAAACTTTTGGGTTCGGTTCGCTCGCCCTGCCTCTCCGCCGGGGTTATTTCGGGAAGTTTGAAAGCCAGCACGGTACCTCCTTCAACCAACGGGTCGAAAACTGAGTGTAAGGGGTTCCTTCCAGAGCTTCCGTTTCCTTGCTCATTTCTCCTTGTGTGTGTGTGTATATATATATATATATATATGTATGATGTGCATGTGGCAGGTGGAAGAGATACTAAGGATTTTGTTTACAACAGTGGGACAGACCACTCGAGGCCAGAAAAGAAGAAGAGGAAGAAGAAAAAAAAAAGGCAGTGTAATCCATGTGTTCCCTGCAAATGACTGGATTCAGTAGGTCATTTGGGACAGGTGTGCATCTAGGTTGAGCATGCCCATAAATTAGGTTAAATCCCTTCCTTGCACCATTTTTTCTTCCTCAATTACAAGGTCAATATGTTTGCACAAATACACGATTTGAACAGAGATGCCCATTGCCTCTCCCCCCACCCACCCCCCTCCCCACCCCCTGCCTGAAGTTAGAATGTTCAGTTTGGAGGATGCTGATAAGAGCCAGTATCTGTTTGAGTCCACAGAGAAAATAGGCTCTTCTTCCTGCTGGTTGAAGTCTCCAGGCAAAGTTAGAGACAACTCCTATTCTTGTCTCCTTTGAATCTGAAGTGGGCTGGGACTAAACAAATAAGACCTGCCTTGTCAAGACATTAGACAAGAGCTTCTGAATTCCTTTGCCTGAGTCAGGGTGGGGATTTGTCCAAACTATTTGCCAAGCTGTACTTACATTAATGGATCTCTGACCTAATTCTTAGGCTCAGCGATTTACTGTAGAGTCAGGTGTGGACTTTGGACTATAAACGAATTTGTAGAGAATTTTCCCACATGATTACGAGTCTTAATACAGTCTTGAATTTTGGGTTGGAGCTTGGCATTGACATCCATAGGAATGCAGATTATTCAACCATAAAAAGCTAAGTTTGCATCTCTTCTAGCTTGAAGGAGTATATGAACTGGCTGGATTTTGACTGTACCCTTTTTTGGCTTTGGTATAGAGAGATTGACATATTGCTGAGAGACAGGAAGCATAGTGGTTGACAGTGTGGACTCTGGAGTCCATTCGCAGGTTTGAATCCTCGCTCTGCCCCTCATTAGCCGTGTAATCTTGGGCAGGTCATTTAACCTCTCTTCAACTGGGAAGTGAAGATAATAATCGTACCTACTTCATAGGATTGCTGTGACGATTAACTAAGTTAATACATTTATGGTGCTTAGAACAGTTCCTGGTGCAGAGTAAGCACCATGTGTGTTAGTTAACCTTATGATTACAATTTGTGTGTGTGTGTGTGTGTGTGTGTGTGATAGAAAGCAGTTGAGACCTAATAGTAATGTGGTGATTTGTTGTTGTTGTTGTTGTTGTTGTTGTCGTTGTAGTAAAATATTATAGAAAAAGGATGAATTAGATGTTCCAGAGTTTGAAGCACCCATTTAGGTAGCATTTAGGTAGTTGCAAGATCACTTATTTTGAATGGTGAGTATATGTTAAATAAGTCTGTGCAATCGATGTTATTTTACCTTTATTATTTTCATATTGTTATTTTTAAATCACAAAGTTAACTTTTAGTTCCAAACAATCCAAATCACCAGAAGTCTGCAAAGGAAAAAAGTGACAGTCACTCCTTTACTGTTTCCTATTTCCAGTCAGTCCCTAGAGGTTACTACTGTTAACAGTTTGATCTCTTTTCAGACATTTTTCTGGGCATTTTGGAGCGTACATATACAGAAGGGTTTTTTTTCCCCCCATACACAGAGGGTTTTTAAAAATAGTTTTCAAAAACTCAAAATAATTCTACACATATTGTTTTGCAACTTGCTATATTCACTTAACTATGTATCATGAACTTTTTTTTCCCCCATGTCCATAGTTAAAGTCTACCTTATTCTTAACAGTTACATTTTTTGGCATAAGAATAATATAATTTTTTAAACTAATCTCCTTATGTTCACTTAGGTTGTCTGGGATTCACTTTAAAAAGCACAGACAAGAACGTGTCCTTCCTTGTTAAGTCCATCACGTGCATTATTCTCCAACACTTCGGCTGTGGTTTCAAAGAATCCAATTTCAAAGGAAGTAAAGCCGGATTGATGAATATGTGCCATGTGCACTGTTCAAGGCTTGAGCAACTTCCATGGACTTACGTATACCTACGTGTCTAGTGGTCTTTGGGTGACAAAAGTTTTAGAAGGATGTCCAACTTCAGTAGCTCTTCTGGGTTTTTTTTTTTTTTTTCAGTGTTCTTTTTTGTTTTTTTCTTCTGTGTTTTAAATTTAACATTGTTCATACTTTTTACATTGTTTGTGTCTTGTTCTCAGAAGCTGAACTGAGCTTTGCAGGCCTACCGATAGGTAGTTTTTGGCTTTACAATCAAGTATGGCCTTTTTATCTGAGCATGGGTTCTAGTCTACTTCAAACAGGGCACACGTCTCTTTGACAGAGAGAAAAGTTCTCACTGATCTTGAGAGACCTAGTTTGGCTTGCAAAGTTGGATTCTCTGGCATTCGGGAAGATGGTTGGTTGTACTGGGTATTTTATTTTAACGTTCCTGTGAGGACTGAATGCTATTGATAATAGATTATGTGATTAGATGGGTCTTCTAGCTGCTGTTTGATTTAATAAGAATTTCTTTCATAGGGGTCTGGCTGAGAGCTCTTGCCTGCCCCTCAATTAGGGCCCTCTTTTGTTTATAAGGACACTGATCTGCAAACTGAAACTAATTGCCCAGCAAACAGGCATTTTCCTCCCACAGACTTGGCAAAACATTTGGCTGATTGGTTGGCTGGGTAGGACATTCTGAGAAGGGTTAAGGGAGAGGCTGTGATGCCGGAGGATGGTAGTTATCAGCACTAAGAGACGGAGGTGGTGACAGACGTTTGATTTTTAAAATTATGGACCTTTAGGGCTAGATAGGAGTTTAGAAGCCACTGCCGCCTAACATGGCTCTTCATTTTAAAAACTTTTATTTTTATTTTTATTATTTTAGAGAGACAGTATGTGCGAGTGAGGAAGAGCGCAGAGGTGTGGAGAGAGAGAATCTCGAGCAGGCTCCGTGCGCAGCACAGAGCTGATGCAGAGCTCCGTCCCGCAACCGTGGGATCGCGACCTGAGCCAAAACCAAGAGTTGGAGGCTCAACTGCCTGAGTACATCTCAAGAAATACTTTTAAGAGTTAGCTGAAACATTGGTCTCTGTGGTTAACACCGGCTGGTTCTGGTTCTGCCCTGTGGGGCCGTGCGGGACAAGTTTGCTCTCTCGGTGCCATGATAGTTCTTCAGGGATTTGGGGACAGTGATCACGTTGTCTCTGGGTCTGGACTAAGTAACTTCAGCTCCCTCAACTGTTCTTTGTGTGACTTGGTTTCGGATTCCCTCACCATCTTGGTCACCCCTCTCCTGGACTTTTCCAGTCTTTCTGAGTCTCTCCCAAAGTGTGGAGCCCAGAGCCGAACATAATACTTCAGATGTGCTCTAACTAGCTTGCAGTAGAGAGGGCGGTTACTTCTTTACTTCTGGATGCTATGCTACTGTTGATGTAGTTAGTTCCTAATCACAGTAGCTTTTTTGGCAGCCACATTATGTTGTTGACTCATTGAGTCCATTAAGATAGCTGAGCCTTCAAAAAAACAAAAAACAAAAAACAAAAAACAAAAAACCACACACAAATACTAGTTGAGTGTCTCTTCATTCTGGACTTGGAAATTCTTATTATTTTCTAAGGTAGGAACTGAGACATTTGGCAAACATGTAGATTTATTGTGTTAGATTCAAGCCATCCTTTTAGATCCCAAGTCTGTCAGTGCGCCCCACCCAGTTTATTCACATTCACCTACAGGGTGTTCCAATAGACAGAGTCTAAGGACAAGTTAGAGCAGGCTGATTCTTACCTCATAGGGGAGAGTGAATTTATGGATGATAAAATAGTTTGGAAGGGAAGGAGTAATGATTTAGTTCTCAAGGGTCTCTTCTAGCTCTAAAGTTCTGTGATGATTTGGGATATGTGATTCAGGGCACATCAATGGCCCCCAAAGAGGCTTGCTTAATAATTTATTTATGCTCTAAGTTAAGAGAATAAGCTTTATTTAAGCAAGCCTTAGAATTTAGAGCTTGAAAATTCTGACCAGTATGACATGTAAATAAAGGATCATGAATGGATTTTGTTTGAAAGGAACATTTTGGGAATGCAGGGCCCTCCTAACTGTACAGGGAAATGGTTTCTTCAACTTAAGATGCTCTGCTGCTAGGTTAACAGCATTATTTGCTTGTGGTTATTTAAGAAGATACCATTCATTTTAGGGACATACAAATTGTTCACGCTCCAAAGGTAATGTAGGTTCACTATCTTTTATCCAAAACTCGTGGTGCTGGATGTGTTTCAGAATTTAGATTTTTTTTTTTTTTTTTTTCTGAATTTTAGGACGTCAATAAATATACCCCAGTGAAGTCTAGGGCAGCCTCCTATAATCAAACATGAAGATATTTGCTGCAAAGTGCGTGTATATTTACAGTGAGTGGGATAAATAAAGATCGTAAAAAGCCTTGCATTTGTTCGGGCCAGGCATTGCTGCCAAATAAGTTACAGAAAAAATTTTGGTTTTTCGATCTTCTAGGATTTGGGATCAGGTTTGAGGACTTACGGGCCACTGTAACAGTAATTGCAAACACATACAGTCCACGCTATATTCCAGACAGTGTTCTGAGTGCCTTACATACATTAACTTACTTCACCTTCACAACAGTTAGGTACAATTGGGCTAGATACTATTATTATCCTCGTCTTATAGGTAAGGAAACTGGGGCTCACAGAGGCCCAGCTGTGGCAGAACCTAGATTCAAACTCAGTCATTCTGGTTCCAGAATCCATATTATTGGCCTTTAAAGAGATGTTTACATAGAAGAGAAGGAAGCCATTTTGCTAAGAATTATTGGTCTTGGATACTAATCTGAAAAAATTTCTACTATTCTACTGGCATCTACTCCCTTCACTCCATTGTATGCTGTTCACCTCTTTGAATTTTCTGTTTTACAACTGTTTACAACTGTGGTTTTAAAATGTAGTTCTTATTCTTTCTTTGATTATATTTTAATATGGTTTGTGATAGAGAAATTTATCTGTAGTCTTTTTAGGGCCAGGCCCAGGCCCAGAGACTTCTCAAATTTACTGTATCTTATTCCTGGTTTAAGTGCCTAGCTCTCTGTAGAAATTCCTCAGTCAGATTCATTTCTGGAATAGCATAGTTAAACTCTAAAACATTAGTTTCAAACCTTCTTTATTATGACCCCAGGAAGCCTTTTGGCTAGTTGAAAATTTACACATTGAAATAATCTAACTAGGTCTTTTTATCTTGATTTTTGAAAAAAGACCCATAAGCTTAAAGTGTGTTTTACTTTTCATCTCAGCATTTCTAAACATGTATATATTAACTTCCAGACATCCTGGCACCCTTATAAAAAGAATGGAAGAAAAGTATCACAGTATTGTTTTTACTGATGGGTAAATTATGGGTAGAGAGATTACTGCTCTAGGGCACTTAATAGATCAGAAGAGAATAGAAATATAAGATCTTGTTTAGCTGAAAGACAGTGTTAGATGATATTTTTAGTTATAAATAGCTTTAATTCATGCTTTTTGCCTTGATCTTGATTTTTATTTATTTACTGTAGATGTGATATAAAAATATTTATGACCAATGTTGAGGTTAGGTTACAGGCAACTGTGGTCACTTAGTCTCTTTTCAAGTATGCATTTTGGTTTATCTGTTTTTCACTGGAAACAGCTACCCAAACTACACTAGTAACTTTGAAGGGAGATTTTTAAAAATTGTGATAAAAAGATACTTGGACACCTACGTGTTTGGATCACAGTAAACGTTTATTCAAAATAATTATCCTTGTAGATATCTCTTTTAAGCACACCTGATAAATTTGTGTCAAAATAATCCTTCTGGTAATGCTACTGTTTCACAGATAAGTATTCTTGTCAAAAGAAATCTTTCCTATTACTTTTTATTCGTTATGAAAAAAAAAAACTTTCCTCTTTTCTCCTTGCTTATTTTTCATTTTGAATTCCTCTATATGTCCCTCTCACTCTTGTCTTTTATTCTTAGCCCCATCCATTCTTTCATGTTCTTTAAGGAATCAAATTATCCTCTCTATTTAACAATTTACCACTTTGTCCTCCTTCAGTGCCTCCTCAAAGCCCAATTCTTCCAAGAAGTCTTTCTGGAGGAACAAAAGATGTCCTTGAAGATGTCCTGGTAACAGGGTACACAGGGTTGAACACTTTGCACTCTGAACAAAACTTGACTGTCTTTCTCTGTGACTTTGACTTTTTTCATAAAGATTTGTTTTTAGTCTATTTAATTTAGGTTATTAAGCCCATTTGAGAAGAAAGTGTCATAATTTATACAATATTCAGGACATGGTTTCATGGTATTAATTCTTTATGAAAAAAATGAGAGAAAAGTTTGTTTGTTTTCACTCCGGCCTCTTTTTTATTGCTCAGATTTTTCTCCCATTCTTTTTGTGGGGAACAATACAGAAAAAATTGTCATAACAGAAGTTATCTGCCTCAAAAAAAAAATCAGGTACTTTGAATAAGTAGCAAATTTATTTTTCTATTATAAATAATATGAGTTGTGTTTGTTGGGTAGGTGGATTTGGGCCACATACCAATGTAAAAGGTTTAGTTTGGTTGAGAAACAAATGTTTGATCTTTTGAATGACAGAATTTCCTCTAGAAATCTAATTAGAGTTAATAGTGAACAGAGTGCTTCTAATAATTAACAAGTATGCAGTACGTCACAGTTACAAGGTACTTTTAGAGTCTCCAAGACTTTGGCATTCATATTTTGTTGGCTTCTGGGTATTATATGAGTGAATAAAGCCTTAACTTCTTTCCTCTGTTGGTACTTTTATTGGTGAATATTGACCAAACTTTTACAGGTTTTTGGATGGTTTCACATTTGATATTTTGTATTTCAAACTGTTGTCTTTTGGGTTTACTTTGTTGAATGTAAATCTTTTACTACCCTTAATTACAGAATGGAAAATGGCATTTGAAGAAGACGAATGCTTGCTTTATATTTTCTTTGCTAGGCATCCCGTGGGGCAGTTAAAGAAAGAGCCCACTAGTCACTAAAAGTAAATGTGATGGAGATGACCTCACAATGTAGTTCACAAGTGAACTATAGAACTTGATTGGGAAGGCTCATGTAAATTTCAATTTTTTTCAGATTGATATATTATTCACTTTTTTTCTAGTGTCGAAATCTGTTTGGAAATATCTTAATATACTATTTCAGGCATATTGCCTCAAATCAGTGTATTAGTAGCAAAGAGACTTAATACCCTCACTTCTCATTTCCAGTCTAATATTTTACACTTTGGCTGGAACAGAATATTAACTGACATATTATTGTATGCCTAGTTACTTCTCAGGATTTTTTTTTCTTTTACATACATCATGTCATTTAATTCTTCAACAATGTAATAGTTAAATATTATTATCCTTACTTAACGGATGGCCAATACTGAGATCCAGAAAGGTAAAGTAGCTTGTTTGACCACATCCAGCTAATAAAGACCATGAGGTCAGGGACTTCTGTTTGTCTTGTTCACAATTATGGCCACAGTGTCCAGCCCAAAATAGATCCCTAATAAATATTGAATGATTGAATGAATGAAGAAGTTGTTGCTAGCTACACTATACTTGCAGTATATTCTTGAGGAAAATAATGTTATCTCATGGCCTTTTCTCTTAGTTTAGAAATTGATTTTTTGGGGGGAACCTGGGTGGCTCAGTTGATTAAGCGTCTGACTTCAGCTCAGGTCATGATCTTGCTGTTCCCGAGTTCAAGCCCTGCCTCAGGCTCTGTGCTGACAGCTCAGAGCCTGGAGCCTGTTTTGGATTCTGTGTCTCCCTCACTCTGTGCCCTTCTCCCACTTGTGCTCTGTCTTTTTCTCTCTCTCTCAAAAATAAACATTAAACAAATTAAAAAAAAAAAAAAGAAATTAATTCTTGGGGCACCTGGGTGGCTCGGTTGCTTAAACGTCCGACTCTTGATTTTGGCTTAGTTCATGATCTCACATTTTGTGAGATTGAACTCTGCATCAGGCTCTGCACTGACAATGTGGAGCCCGCTTGGGATCCTCTCTCACTCTCTCTGTCCTCCCCTGCTCTCTCTCTCTCTCTCTCTCTCTCTCTCAAAATAAATAAATAAACTTAAAAAAAAGAAATGAATTTTTTTCCTTCTTTTACCATTCTTCACTCACAGGGATAGCATGAGAACTTACTTAGGACAAGCGGAGTTCTTTGAGATCTAGCAAATTACATCAATTACTGAGTTTTTGTTTCCTAACTTTGTTCCTTCTATTTATCTTAATAAAGGAAAAACAACAGTAGGCAAATGAACATCTGATAACTTTTGTAGAAAGAATAGCCACGTTGGGAAAGCTGAGCATTTGTCTGTAAGACAACGGACCCTGCGTTCTTTCTCAGTTCCCTCACCAGTTCTGTGATCTTGGGCAAGGAATTTCATCGGTAAAATGAGAGAGGTAGACTAGATTTGTGGTTTTTAAACTGTATTGTTCGGGAACCTGCGGTCCCTCAGATGTGTTTGGGAGCCAGGATAGGGACTGAGGAGACCAAGTGGGTCTACTTCTGGGCCCTCCTGCCAGTCCTCTCACCCTACATCACCACCCACTCCGCAGTCAGCTCCGCTCTCATTTGGTTTATATACTGGGTTTGTTCTTTCAGTAAAGATTTTTGAAACAGGCATTCTTCTAGTCTAAACTTTTATGATAAAGAAATTGTGGTAATCTCTGAGCTATTATTATATGGCCATTAAAATGCTTACGTTACGTTTCATAGCAATACACGTAGGAAGAGAGCAATATACAAAATGTGAAGTGGCTAAAGCCAAGTAATGGGATTATGGGTCATTTGAATCACCCTCTGTGTTTTTCTGAATTTTCCAAGTCTTTTTGTCAATCACTATATCCACTTCTAATTTTATAGTTATAAAAAATGAATAAAATGTGAAAGTGAGTAAAAAGCCGTGATAAGCTTGGTAAGCTTTTACTTATGTGAGATCAAGTCAGGTGATATTACCAGGGCTACTTTAATTTTTAATTCCTGACATTGACTCAGCAGTTTTGATGTGTAGCAGAGATATTTGCTTAGTCTCAGTGAGTCGTGGTTCTGAAGAAAATAGAATACAGAAGACAATCCCCGAGAAAGGAAACTATTCTTGAGGTCTGATGAATCTCAATCATAGGGTAGGATTGACCTATCTAAGATTTGGGACCTCCAGGGGAGGTTTAGCTGAGATCTTAGCAGAGGCTGAAAACAGAACTGGTTCTTTATCCATATCATTCTGTTTGGGGGCTTTAAAACATGCACTTAAAATTAATTAAAGTAGTTTAGTGAAATATATCTTGTTTAAATTGTGCAGAATTTGAATCATGGTATTGCTCACAGCTTTTACCAATAGAGGAGCTTTGATTATTTCTTCCTTTAAAGATACAGAGCCCCCAAAATTTGGTTTCGGTCTGTCCATATGTTTTGCAATTAGATCAGATGGGATTGCTTTTATACTGGTAATATAACAGCTGTTCTATAGGATATCCTTGCCAGGGAGACAGCTAAGCTCTGAGGGAAGGGAAAATTTATTCAATTGGAAAAGGATTGTGTTCTGCCTAGTCATAGGAAGAATGATAAGAAGTATGAGTGTTTTTAACCTGGGTGGAAAATGTTACTTAGTAAATTTTGGACTCTTTAGATAACTGATTTTCGTAACTTTTGTTTCAGTCTTAGACACTTCCTAGAAACTGGCATATTACCAGGAATCTTACTAGATTTTTATTATTTATTTTTAAAAATGGAGTGCTTTTACTTGAGGTATGTGAGCACAAACAGGAGATTAAGAGTAGCACTGTTAATTGTAAGGAGAGCATCATAGTCTCTAGTTCCTTTTAATTTTGGAAATGGTTTTTAAAGGTGTGATCCTTAAAAAATATTCTAGGGAAAGTTTAGATGTTGTCTCTGAAGGAAAGTGGATGAACTGAGTAGCTTTTAGGTTCTCTTTGTCCCATCTATCATTTATAGTGATGTAATAATAGTTTGGGAAGCATTAATGGAAATAATAAGGAAAAGAAGGGATGTTTGGTATTTCAATGAGTTTATCCTGATTTATTTGTAGATGGAAGTTTGATTAGAGGAAGGTATTAGACTTTTTTTCTGCTGTAGATTATAGTCCTTATAATCCTACAGTATGTTTTCACTTATTCATTCTATATGAATCACATTAACAATATAGCCCCATGATCCATTGATGTTGTGTGGGTTAATGAATAGTTATAAAGTATACCAAAAACACAAAGCAATCTAGCTGTTAGGTATTATTATACTGAATCGTTGGTGTATTGCCTGCAAACCTATCCTGTTGAACTGGTTTTAGTTTTTAAGTTAGTTTGTTGCTTTGACTTGTCCACAAAGGCAGGGCTGAATGGTTTAGCTAATCAGGAGAATAGCAGTTCAGAAGAACTAAATTCCAGTCGTCTTTCTATTCACTTTGTAGGTTCCTGAGCACATTTTTAAAAATGGCTCTGTGACTTAGTTTCTCTAACTATAAAATGAAGCCTGTTTCTTACTTTCAGTCTTCCAAGGTTTTTGAGAAGTCACACATACAGATTCTTGTGGGCTTTTCATAAATGCAGTGACTTTACAAATTCAAACTGTTTTCTGGTATTCTCTCCTGATTACATGGTTCATATTAGCTTATAATGTAATGTGAACAAGGTAGCTTTTGACTAAACACAATAAAGAAAATAACAGATGTATTTACATGTGGCTTCTTTACACAAAATATATTTTTATACTGTTTTGTAGTTAACATATTTGTGTAATTAATGGACTGTAGTGGTATTTTCCAAAGCTTGGGATGCTTCAGTATTATTTTTCTTCCCATATAGGCTTGAGAAAATATAATAATCTCTCTCTCATATTAAACTTATAAAATAAATAAGCTGTTCTTTTGTAGATCTTAATATTACTTTTGATTGAGCTGTTTAGAAGGGATTCATTTAATATTTTTTATGATTATAAAAATATATATGTTCATTTTACAAAATGTAAAGAAGGGTAAAACAAAAAATGAACCCAGAGATAACAGTTAACATTTTAGTGATAGCTACAGAATGTTACTTTATCGCCCTCTCTGCCATTGGGATAATTCTATATGAATATATTGCTTTGATACTATTCTTAAACTATTAATAATATATTTCAAATATTTTAACATTTTAAAGTGAGACATCTTTCAAATGAAATTGAAAGTAGTAGTGTTGATGATATTTATAATCTAAATGATGAGTTTTAATTCTTTTAATTTGAATATTTTATTATAAACTCATAAAAGACATTTAAAAATTGTAAAGGAAGATCCTGTTAATCACGAAAGGTTTATCCCCCCTTTGGCATATGCAGACAAGTCACCTCCATCTGTGTGCTAAGTTACTGTAGTAGATGCTTCCTAATAGTTACAGAAAAAAATTACTAAACCATAAAGCTTTATGTCATTGGCTGAATTTAATATTTTATTTCTGCATGCATTGCCCCATTTCTCACAAATGAGATCACTTATTGGTTATGAAAACAGATGCGTAAGTTGGGTTTAGTACTCTTCTGAAGTCAAGTATACGACAGAAATAATTCAAAATGAGAAATAATTCATCACATTTAAATTATTTGTCATAGCACCAAAAAGAATGTGAATCTATTTTGAATAGAGATCTCACATTCCATATGATGCTTGATACTTGGTACTCCTTGTCAAAACCAAACTGGCGACTCTTTTTCACGTGTTTTTTTCCAGTACAAGCGTGATTTTTCTTGGGTTCAAGTGGTCCCCGAAAGCCCAAAGTAGTCTGGAACCAAGCCAGGCATCTGATATTTTCAATTCACTGATGAAGGAAGTCAAAGTGCCCATCTGCCTGGTCAGATATTGCCAAAAATGGCTTAGGTGCTGTGCTAAAGAATATGCCAGAAAAAAAATAAAAAAGGCTCTGGCATCCAGGAAATTGATCTCTAGTCTCTGAATTTTGTGAAGAAAAGGCTGTAACTTTTAAGTCAAAGCATTAGTGAACTATACAGCATTCTTTTTAAAATTTTTTTTTTCAACGTTTTTTATTTATTTTTGGGACAGAGAGAGACAGAGCATGAACGGGGGAGGGGCAGAGAGAGAGGGAGACACAGAATCGGAAACAGGCTCCAGGCTCCGAGCCATCAGCCCAGAGCCTGACGCGGGGCTCGAACTCACGGACCGCGAGATCGTGACCTGGCTGAAGTCGGACGCTTAACCGACTGCGCCACCCAGGCGCCCCCTATATAGCATTCTTAAGAGAGGATTAAACTAATGCGTGTAAAAAACTTGATTTAGCAGTGCTTAATAATCAGCACATAGTAAACAAAGTTAGCTATCATTATTATTAATACTGTTTTTATTCCCTATTCGCAATGTTTAAAAAACAGCAGAGAGAATTTTGTCACTTCTAGACTAATAGATTTACCAGTTTCCCTGACACAGTCTGTAGAGTGGCAGGCAACCTATTGGTAATCAGGAAGACTTGCACATTGTCACAGACCAAGCTTTCCTAACGGGTGGTTCTAAGGCACAGGTAGGACCAATATGCTGAAACAAAAGGCTACTTCCTGTCCTAGGTCAGAGTGGCCTATGTCAAGCCAGAATTATCCTGTGCTCTGTTGCCAGATACAACAGTAATGGTACTGCTCGGAACTGGGCTGAATGGAAGCTATTTTCAAAAAGCAAATGCAACGATGGGACTCTAGGGAATCTCTGAAACAACCATTGTCCCGTTCTGGCAGATGTATGATCCTCTGGGATCTTTTGTAGGTATTGAGCCCTAGCCACAAATGACCCAGTAAAGTGAAATAAGACGGGGTCCTATAGGAAGACATGACCACTCAATTTTACATTGGTTGCACGTTGAAATGTATTTGAGAGCATGCCAAATGCAACATGTACATCCACAGTGCAAGTCACATAATCTCCCTGGGCTTCTGTATCTTTGTCTGTAACATGAGTATAACAGTGCCAACCTAATAGGGTTCTTGAGTGATGACCTAGAATTTAAACCCAGCTCTGTCTGACTTAAAAGTCTGTGCTCTTTTTTCTTTTGACTAAACTATGCAGCATTGCCAAAGCAGATGGGAGTAGCAGAAATGAAATAAAGCATTCAGTGGATACAGAACACATTTTGAGTTCTGTTTTTGTCGCTTTCCCTAGCATCACCCAGCAAGCCCATACATTGTCCTTCTCAGCACTCGTTCTGAGTTACACAGTGACTCAGGTTTGATTTCAGTAGTTACTGTAAAAATCAAAATTAGATCAAATAGTGTTTCTCTGAGGTAGATATGGGTGTGGAGTAAGGGCGGGGACAGGAAATAATGGTGGAAATTAGATGAAACTAAGCGGGTCGGCAACCCTGATAAATGTAAAGCAGAACCGAACAGTAACTTAGCTGTGAGACTGTCTAATCAGCACCAGAAGGATTAGTGCTAACAGAGACAATGTAATGCTTATTAGCATTTGGCAAGAAATACCACACACTGCAAAATGGTAGTATTGATTGTTCTTGACCTGACAATAAAGCCTTTCATCTTTAAGTTAATATGGACTCCAGATCAAGATGCTGGTGCAAAACAATATGTTGTAAAAAGTAGCAGGTGATACTTGATTATATAAAAGTCAGAGAAGAATCTCAGACTTGCAAATATGGTTCATAGTTCTGCCAGTCACCTGAGGATGTGTTCCTCCTCTTCATTTTATAAACTTCCCTCCTCATCCAAAGGTTAGTTGTCTCTTGGATCAGACACAGGAGAAGCTCTTATTTCAAGTATCGACCCAGCCCCTTCTGATCTGGTTGCAAAGCATATTAACAAATGATATGCACAGTTTCCGACAGTTTGTATTTATTAGAAAGAAATAGCTTCCGTTTGTAGGACATCAAGACTCAATAGTAGCAATGTATATTATTATGTCCTGCAGTGTGTGAGTACAGTGGCCAGACTGAGCTATACAAGTCGCTGTGGAAGATACATACACATTGCAAAACCTGGTTATATCATTCTCCGAGTTAATTTCATATGATATTTATACTCCAGTATACTTCTCCTATTTAGTCACCATAAGTGATCCCAGCCCATAGCCCAAGTTTCTTAATGGGACTTATAACTTCTCCATAATCTGTCTTTGTCCTCGTTTCCTACCACCCCCTCCTTGTGTTTAAACTCCAGCAGAATCAAATTGCTTGTATTTCCTCCCAAATACCATGCTTATCATCATCACCATTATTATTAATAAAGCAATCATCTGTGGAAGTCTTATTCTGTGTCAGATACTAAGAGCTTTAAGTGAATTATCACGGCCTTGTTTAATTCTCAAAAGAACCTGATAAGAAATATGCACTATTATCCACACTTTACTAAGCAGGAATTGAGGCTTTGAGAGTTTCAATACACTGAGCAAGGTGTCATAGCTAGTAAAATGTAAAACATTGATTCAGATTTGTCTAGCCTCAGAGCCTCCTCTCTCTCTCTCTTATTTATTTTGAGAGAGAGAGAGAGAGAGCGAGAGCAGGGGAGGGGCAGAGAGTAGGGGAGAGAGAAACCCAAGTAGGCTCTGCACTGTCAGGGCAGAGCCCAATGTGGGGCTTGAACTCATGAACCGTGAGATCACGACCTGAAGCCAGAGTCATACACTTAACCAATTGAGCCACCCAGGCGCCCCGAGAGCCTCCTCTCTTCATCAGTAAGCTAACTAACTGACTCTTGTTATTTTGCGTATACTTTTCCTTCTGCCTGGAATCCCCTTCTGTTCAGTTTTAATAAAGGCCTTAATTATAAGCAACAAAAAAACAATGTTTGCTGAGTTAATCAGAAGTGGAATTTCTTAATTTTTTTTTTTTAACGTTTATTTATTTTTGAGACAGAGAGAGAGCATGAACGGGGGAGGGTCACAGAGAGAGGGAGACACAGAATCCGAAACAGGCTCCAGGCTCTGAGCTGTCAGCACAGAGCCCGACGCGGGGCTCGAACCCACGGACTGTGAGATCATGACCTGAGCCAAAGTCGGGCGCTTAACCGACCGAGCCACCCAGGCGCCCCCAGAAGTGGAATTTCTTGAAAGGATATTGAAGATGTCACAGACTCCCTGGGGAACCCAATTCAGGACGTGGGACTAGAGCTAATGCTCAATTGTGCCACAGAGCGGTCCACTGGATATGCCACGGCCACGGCCACCGAGTTGGGTGCTGTCCTTCGCACCACTAGCACTCGGCACTGGGTGTGTGGCAAGAGCAAGTGCTGCTGCCACTTGTCATGCTGTAACTGTCTTATCTACTGCCAGAGAGAGGACCTCATGCTCATTCCCTTGAGTCTTTAGTTGGTAATTCCAAGCCAGGGGTGGGTGTGATTGTTGGAGCCTCAGACACTTGCTCAGGCAAGTAGGGGTTGGGGGCAGGGAAGAGAATCATCTGGCACTAGGAACCTTTGTGGTGGGATAGCCAGGCTTCTTTCCCCAAACAGGAAGAGATTCTAAAACAGTGGGGGAATTCTACAATGATACTAGGCTGCCAAAAACGTGATGCTGTCTGTCGCATCCCTTTCTTTCACCTGAGAAATTTACTTGTCCTTGAAAAATATCATCCGTGCGGCCTGCTATGCTGTTGCACCTTATACATTCTAATGTTACTATAAATATCATAACTTTCAGTTACTTTTTAAACATGCTTGCTCTAAGTTTTAAATAATACTTAAATACTTCATACTTAAATACTTGTTTATGTAAATGACTCCGTTACACCTCGTCCTCAAGTAGCTTAGAGGCTGTCTCATTGATGTCTGTAGTCTCTAACATCTATCTAGGATAGTGTTTAGCACACAGTAGGTGCTCCATAAATAATCTGAACTGAATTGAAGTAGAAGCCCTCCTGTCCACCACCACAATGATGTAGGTTGCATAAGCGCAGGGATTTTTGTCTTTGTCTCTCTCTCTTTCTTTTCTTTTTCACCACTGTATCCTCTGAACCTAGATTGATTCCTAGCATGTGGTAGGCCCTCAGCAAATATTTATACAATAAACAAGTACTCCCAAATAGTAAATCATTTATTTCTGGGAATGACACTGTCAGAAAGATCAGTGAATGTAAATGGCAGACTCAAAGCACTCTGTCATAATTTCCAGTTAGACCACATACAATGTTAAGCCAGAAACTGTCTTGTTCATCTCTGGTTACCTCTTCATCCTATTTAGAAGTATAACCTGAGGGGCGCCTGGGTGGTTCAGTCAGTTAAGTGTCCGACTTCAGCCCGGGTCACGATCTCGCGGTCCGTGAGTTCGAGCCCTGCGTCGGGCTCTGGGCTGATGGCTCAGAGCCTGGAGCCTGCTTCCGATTCTGTGTCTCCCTCTCTCTCTGCCCCTCCCCCGTTCATGCTCTGTCTTTCTCTGTCTCAAAAATAAATAAACGTTAAAAAAAAAAAAAAAAAAAAAGAAGTATAACCTGAAAAGGGCAATTTGGGATTCTTTCCCAGACCTACCACAATAGTCACTAGCCACAAAAAGGGCCTAAAGTACCATGCCTACTTGACATGAAGCCTTTTTTTATCCCCCTTTGTATAACCAGTTATATTCTGAGATTGCATCTATTCTGGGAAGAAAGGGCTGTTGGGCATACTGTCTTGTATCTTGTATTAAAAAGCATAATAACCTAGGGCAGGTAGCATTTCACTCGGAAGAAACGAGGGGATGAAGGCTTGGAATTGTGAAATGATTTGGACAAGGGCAGTGGAGTAGCAGAGAGGTACTCCAGACCAGAGTTCTGTGGCTTTTAGACATTAGCTTTTTGGAGGGAACAAAAGGACAATTAAGTCAAGCTGAAAGAGAACTTGTGTTCAAGCTAAATTAAGAAGAATAATAGTAATTTATTATATTATATGTATGATTTATTATTATATATTATTATTAATAAATTATTATTATTGAATACCTGCTTTCACTACTTTCAATCAGTTTAATTCTTCACTGCCTCTAATCCTTTCCATTCTGAATTAGTAGTATTACCCTGTTTAACAGAGAACCTGTGTCTGAAATGAGGTTGCTTGCCCGGTATTCACATAGCTGGGAAGTACTTGTTAGTTGGGATTTAAACCCAAATCTGTCTTATTTTTCAAGCTCTTTCTATTAGGACAAAGTAAGAATCTAAAAGGAGATTGAGTTTAATGTGCTCTATTGTGTTCTTCCAACCACTGTTTTAGCTTTAACTCACCTTTTTCCCCCTGCCACCTTCACTCTCTTCTGGTTTGTAGTCATTGTTTTTCTCTCCATATCATATATGTTTGCCACCCTCATTGGTTTTCCACTTGATTCTTTGGATTTTTAGCAGAAAATTGTGCACTGTACCTAGAAGACCAAAGCATAGCCTTACATACTGACTGTCCATTTAAATTTCACTTTTATTTATTAATTTACTTATTTTTTGTTAGCCTAATTGATCTGCTCAGTGGATTGGTTTCCAGAAGAGAAAAGTTAGATATCTATTATGAGTCAGGTATGTAATTTTATACATTAGCTAGGATATCATTTAAGGGCAAATGGCATGCATCCAAAAACTAAGGGCCATTTCAGACAGTGTGAAAGTTTTTCAGATGTAGAGACAATATCAAATGATACTGAGTTGCTACAAAAGTTTGCCACTGGGGCGCCTGGGTGGCGCAGTCGGTTAAGCGTCCGACTTCAGCCAGGTCACGATCTCGCGGTCCGTGAGTTCGAGCCCCGCGTCGGGCTCTGGGCTGATGGCTCAGAGCCTGGAGCCTGTTTCCGATTCTGTGTCTCCCTCTCTCTCTGCCCCTCCCCCGTTCATGCTCTGTCTCTCTCTGTCCCAAAAATAAGTAAAAAACGTTGAAAAAAAAAAATTAAAAAAAAAAAAAAAAAAAAAAAAGTTTGCCACTTAGTAAGTTACTTTTATGTCTATTAGTCATTGTTTAACTTGTGCCTAAAACTTCTGTTGAAAAATTCCAAATGGTCTCCACACGTTTGGGGGGAAAAAGTATGTTTACTTCAGTCTGTTTTAGAGAGTTATTTTGCTTAGTATATGATCTTTTTTGTTAATAAGAAGCCTTTTGGGGTACTTGGATGGCTCATTCTGCTCAACGTTCGACTCTTGTTTTTGGCTCAGATCATGATCTCACGGTTCGTGAATTGGAACCCTTCGTCGGGGTGACAGTGTGGAGCCTGCTTGGGATTCTCTCTCTTTCTATCTCTCTCTGCCCCTCCCCCCACTCATGTGCCCCCCCCCCTCAAAATAAATAAATAAACTTTAAAAAAACCACTCAAGCCTTTTAACAGTTTATTGGAAGGATTTCTCTTGCTAAGTTTATTTTAGTTGATAATCTCATGTAATAGGTCCCTTATTTAGAAATACATTTAAAATCAGTGATTAAGTACTCATCAGGGACTAAAGCCACAAGTGTCAGGAAGCTTTTGCTTTCTATTTCCTTGTTGTTTAACCAATCTGCAGTGGTACCTTCCTCTTGTTTTTCCTTCTCTCCTTCTCCCTCCTCCTTTTCTCGCCTTCTCTCTGCCCGCCCCCCCCCCCCCCCCTTTGTTAACTAGAAAGGATTTCAGATCCTCTTTTCACCTGAGTTTTTTTTTCTTGTCTCATGATGCTCAACTGGCCTTCAACTGTGTTTCACTAGGATGGCTCAGCTTAAGACTTCGCGTTCATTTTTACTTAAGTAATAGGGAAGAGAGTTTGCTCTTGTCAATTAAGTTTACATTGGGTTTTTCATGTTAACAAAGTAAGATTCTTTTAGTCATTTATCAGATCATTGTTAATCACCTGCAGGGCCCCTAGTGCTGGGCTAGATAGATGCTAGAGAGACATAACACCTGGTTCCTGTCCTTGAGACCCTGGTGGAGGATACAGAAAATCAGAGCGCAGAGTGATAACTCCCATCCACAGTGGTATACGAATACTACAGGAGCAAAGAGGAACTCTTCACCCAGACTTTTGATGGGGTGGGGGCAGAGGATATCGTCAGAGAAGCCTTTCTGGAGGAAGTTTTCTCTGAGCTGAAATAGGAATTAGTAAGGTGGAGGAGGAGGACCCTCTCAGAAGAGGGAGCAGCGTGTGAAAAAGCACAGGGGTAAGTAAGAAAGCACACGCATGGCCTATTCGAGAGACCACAGTCCTGAATGGCTCTATTAGGGGAGGCCAGGGTATGTGAAGGTGGAGGAGACATCGGTGAGGGTCGAGGCTGGAATGGTTGGCAGCCGTCAAATAAACAAGTTTTTTATGTGTTATGCTCAGAAATTAATTCTAAAGGCAACGAAGAAGTGTAAGCCAAGAGGTGACATGGTAAGGTTTGTGTTTTTGTGTTTTGGATCAGCCTGGAAACTGCAGTGTCCTCCTAAAAGACTAAGTGATCTCCAGCATAGATCATTAGAGGCCACCAACTGTCTCTCTAAATCTTTTCCAGCATTAGTTTTGGATTAAAGGGTTTACATGATAAGATAATGTAATAATAGGAAGGGGACACAAATTAGTTTTTCTGTCCTCTCTTATTAAGAAAACATTCTGCTTGTTGGCATAACACATAGACTTAGATGACTAAAATTAGGGACTAAAATTAAAGTCAACAATTGGTGCCGGGCGTCTTAAGGGAGCGGGTGTTAGGGAGGACAAACCCAAGTGACTCCTGTATGCCAGGCACTGTGCTAGGAGCTGAGGGTGGGCTGGTGAGTGACTTCGGCATCTGCAGTCTGGTGGAGGGACAGGCTTGCATGCAAAGGCTTTAGGGCACTTATGTATTAGCCTTCTTTACATACATTTTCACTTCCCATCTTACCTCATACCTTCAAAGTGTGGATGAGGGTAAGAGAGGTATTTTTTCCCCAACTTTGTCGAGCTATAATTGACCTATAACATTGGGTGAGTTTAAGGTGTACAATGTTATGATCTGATACACAAATATTGCAAAATGTTTACCACAGTAAGGTTAGTTGACACATCCTTCACCTCACATAAGTACCATTTGGGTGGTGGTGTTATGGTGAGAATATTAAAGTTCTACTAAGAGAAGTGTTTAACTTAGTCGAGGTCATGCAATAATGAACAGTAACAGTTACAATTCAATGTTCAATCTACCTAACTCCCAAATTTGTTCCATTTTCTCCCCATCATATATACTGCTTCCTGACAAGGCAACATATATATATTTTTGAGCCTGAAGTTGTTTTCTTCCCTTCTGTTAATTCTTTCCAGTGCTACCAATATACCAAAACCAATATTGCCAAGCCTTGAAGGATCCAGTTGCTGTTGGTTAAAAGTGCAGGCTTTAAAGTCTTAATGTCTGGGTTTAAATCCCAGCCCAACATTAATTAATAGAAGCTCACTTCATAGAGCCGTGAGTACTTATAGGAGATAAGGTTGCTAAAGCACTTAAAGCAGTGAAAGCACAGGGAAGGACTTGAATAAAGACTTCTGGTAGTTGTTAAAATCATCTTTGGAGGGGCGCCTGGGTGGCTCAGTTGGTTGAGAGTCCGGCTTCGGCTCAGGTCATGATCTCGTGGTTTGTGAGTTCGAGCGCATGTCGGGCTCTGTGCTGACAGCTCAGGGCCTGGAGCCTGCTTCAGATTCTGTGTCCTTCTCTCTCTGCCCCTTCCCCCACTCATGCTCTGTCTCTCTCTGTCTCAGAAATAAATAAACATTAAAAAAATTAAAAAAAATCGTCTTTGGAATAGCAACTCATCTATTTTCCCAACATTTGGGAAATTTTATTAAAATGCATTTAAATCAACCTACCTTATTCAGATTAATCTGAGTGAAGAAATTTTGCCTGGCATGCATACTTGAAATCTGACCTCCTGTTCAGGGGATCAATGAGTGGCCTTGCTGTCATAAACAGAAACCTAAGAAAATATGCCTGTAAAAGTAGCATCGACACTTTAAAACTTTTTTTTATTATGGAAAAATTTGAAAATATACAAAAGTTAACAGAATAGTGAAATGACCTCTCTCATACCTGTCACCCACCCAGACAACCATCTGGGCCAGTCCTGTCGACTCCATGCCTGCATCCACTTACTTTGCTCCTGTATTATTTTAAAATAAAATCCAGACATCTTATCATTTCATTCATGAATATTTCAGCTTGTATTTCTAAAATACAAGGGTTCTCTTATCTTTCTTAAATAGTCACAATGCTGTTATCATACCTAAACAGCAAGAAACGGAACAATTTCCTAATATCATCAAATATAGTTGGCTTTCTTTATGATCGAAGGGAGATCTTTGTTTTTTTTTTTTTCCAGCTAAGTGTAGAGACTTGATCATTTTTTGGGGAGAAGTAATGAAAATTGGTAGCTTTTTTGGTTGTTGTTTCTGACGTCACCAAATAATTCATACAGCCCAACTGAGGATGAAAACTGACAGTACGAGGACTCCTTGAATTGTTTGGGTAGAACTGGGGACAGATTATTGTCCAGTTTTTACACGTGAGTGAACCGACTCAAAGAAATGATGTGTCAGTGGTCATATAAACTGCAAACACCTTGTGCTGAAATCTGTCATTTGAACCATGCTTATTCCATAAATATTTATTGAGTTCAAAAAACTTGCTATTTATATTTCTTTATAAATGCCCATGACCCACATTATTTTTATAGCAAGGACATTCTTCTCTTTGATTACCTAATTTCTTCTCTCCTTTGTTGTCTTCGGATTTTAAAGTACTTCCTCCCTCCCCTGTTGTACCCTAGTTCTCAGCTGGGGGAGTGACTTCCGGGGAAATGGAGGGGAAATTTGGTCTCCAGCAGGGGGTCGGTTGCAACTATGAGAACAGCTCAGGCAAACGGTCTATTGATAGCAGAACTTTTCATTATAAAAAGTTCTTTTCAAATTCCAGGATATTGGTTGCTTGGTCACTGAAGAGTCTGTACTACCATTCACTCGCACCCTGGGTGTCTGAGCAGACCTGGTTAGGAATGTACTCCTCATTTTGAATGAGAAAAAAGGATAGAGAAGCTGCGTCCAACATTGCATCACCTAAGTCAAACGTTCTACATGTGATATATAGCTGATACAAAGCATAGTCTTTTAGAATATGCCCTGACATACAAATAATTTTCATTTTGAGTGGTGCCATCTTTGACTACAGCCACAAATCTTTTAGTATACATTAAAATGGGCATTGATGGGGGAGCCTGGGTGCCTCAGTCGGTTGAGCATCCGACTTCGGCTCAGGTCATGATCTCGCGGTCCGTGGGTTCAAGCCCCGCGTCGGGCTCTGTGCTCACAGCTCAGAGCCTGGAGCCTGTTTCAGATCCTGTGTCTCCCTCTTTCTCTGACCCTCCCCTGTTCGTGCTCTCTCTCTCTCTCTCTGTCTCAAAAATAAATAAATGTTAAAAAAAAAATTAAAAAAAAAATAAAATGGGCATTGATGAAAGCTCTTTCCTTTCCTGGTCTCTGTAGGTGAGTAAAATTGTGTTAATGTGTCAAATCTGGTGGTGTCAACAAAATAGCCCAGTGTACCTACCTTTTTTATTCCCCTTCTTTAATTTTTAAGTCCTTGGGCCTCATAATTTCCCCCCAAAGTTTTGTATAAGGTCCGCTCAACAATTGGCAGAAATGATAGTGCTGATGAAACAGGGCTTTGATATTGGTTCAATTATGTATCTGGAATGTTTATTCCCCTGGGCTTTCCAACTGAGGGAGCCCCACATGAACTCCTACTTTGGAAAATATCTGAGTGGGCAGACTCATTGGCCACATTGCCCTCATTGTCTGTCTTTGTTTACTCAGCTGAAAAGCTGTACTTGTCTCTTACACAGCCAGGCATGAACCTCAAGGTCTCAGACACTTTTAAAATGGGTAGAAAAATTGTTTGGGGAAGGGAAAGAATGAAAATTGTTATCAGATATTGACATAATGGGCAATGAAGGTGCTGTCTTAGGGAAGAACATAATGATTTTAGGTGGTTATAAAGTACAACCCTGATAACATTTTTCTGGGCCTGTTTTAATAGGGTCTTTGATTTTCTGTGACTTCCCTTCTGGGTAAGAGACACTGATAATTCATTGGCAAGTATGATTTGTTTTTGCTGCAGGAGAAAACTAGGTTTTTAGGACATGAGCATACCTTTGGGCCCAGGTAATGATAAATTTCCTGTGGTCATAACAACATGCACATGCTCTTGGCATTTGTTTTTCTGGCTATCTTTATCAACTAACTGGATTATTTTAGCAGCTACTAAAAGGTCTGTTTGCCTTTATTCTTTTCTAATCCATTCTTTACACTGCAGCCCAAGTTACGTTTCTAAAATGTAGGTCTAATTATGTCATTCCATCTTGTGTAAAATTCATCCATGGCTACCCACGTGCCCTTGTGAAAGCCTGTCACCTGTCACCTGTCACCACTCCTGCCTCTTATTCTATACCCATGCCACAGTGAATTTTTCTCAGGTCTCTGTGGTAGTATGCTCTGTCTAGATTTCTTCCTCTGGAAAGTCTTAATTAGGTGTTTTTCGCTGTGCAAACATATATACCATGTTTTCCCATAACATTGTGTGCATATTTCCAGTTCAGTGCTTATCAGACTATATTGCTCCTTTGTTTTTCTCTCTGCTGTAAGTCTGTAAGCTGTATGAGGTCAGGGACCATAGCTTTCTTCTACTTTGTTGTATCTCTGGCATCTAGAAATTCTATTCCTCATTTCTGGTACAATACTAATTTGTTGAATGATTGAATTAATCATCCTGTGCCCTGCCAAGAATCTTCTCTCCAGCAACCTCAGGGAAGAATTAGGGTTCTCTGTTTTCATGTTCTTTATGTTTCTTACCATCTCTTAGTCCTTAGTTCATTCATTCATTCATTCATTCATTCATTTTTTCATTCAGTTACTTACAGAACATTACTTTGACCCTTTTAAACCTCCTAACTTTTCCCAGAAGCATGTGTAAAGAACATGTGAAAGGAAAACCAGTGCATATATTTATCATATGCTTCCTTTGTCCATTCTACCTAAAATTGCATTTCCCCAACACACATACCTCCAGTTCTTCCTCCTCTCCCCAACCTCTGCCATGTTTCCCTTCCCCACATCGCATTTTTGCTTTACCATTTAACTACCTTCTAAACATTTTTTTAAAATGTTTATTTAATTTTGAGAGAGAGAGAGGGAGAGAGAGAGAGAGGGAGAGAGAGCAGGAGTTGGGGAGGGGCAGAGAGAGAGAGGGAGACACAGAATCCAAAGCAGGCTCCGAGCTGTCAGCACAGAGCCCGATGCGGGGCTCGAACCCACGAGATCATGACCTGAGCTGAAGTGGACCCTTAACTGACTGAGCCACCCAGTCACCCTGAGCCACCCAATTTAATTACTTTTTGACATACTAGATGTTTAACTTGTTTGTATGTCTCCCCACTGCTAAGATATAAGGTTGATGAGGGCATGAATTTTGGTCTATTTTATCTGCTGCTGTATCCCCAGCACCTAATACCCTGTCTGGCACATAGTAAGCCAATATATATTTGCTGAGTGAATGAATAAATTCATGCCCTTGGATGTACATTTCTTTTCCTTTTTACCCTTTCAATGCACCTGATGCAGCCTTGCTTACAGTACTATGCTACTTGTTTTCTCTGTTTCATTTCTTGGACTTTACATTTAGTCCTGTTTTGAGACCATAATTTTGGCTACCCCAGACAAAGATTCTATTTATTGATTTTATTGCCTTAGGTAACCATCACCCCACTTACATCTGACCTCTACATCTCCTAACCTGGATTCTGAAACCCAAGAGCCGTGTGTGTGTGTGTGTGTGTGTGTGTGTGTGTGTGTGTGTGAGTGCACATGCGTGTGTGTTGGGGAAGGGTGAGGATGCATTAAGGGATAAGTCAGGTGTAAAACCTGTTCTTCTAGAACCTAGATAGGACAAATAGATATATAATTATACTACAAGGTTGAGTAAGATAATATTTATTAATGAGAAATGTTAATTAAGGGGAAGAAAACATGTCTCATAAAAAATTATGAAATATATTAAGCTTCCAGAAAAGTATAGAAAGTAATATAGTGAACATCCCCTGAATACCTACCTCTCAGCTTTATAATATTTGAGTTTTTTCCCATACTCACCTTGGATTTTTTTTTCATTTTGAAATACAATACTAGACATGATTAAAGCCTCAAGTGTTCCTCCTTTATCCCATTTTCTTCCTTCCTTACTCAGACATAACCATATTCTGAATGAGGTCCTATGCATTTAAGAACATTTATACACAGCACACACACACACACACACACACACACACACACACACACAAATATCGTGTTGTTTCAGTGTTTTAAATTTTGCATAATGGCATCTTTTAAAAATTTTTTTAAATCTTTATTTATTTTTGAGAGAGAGACAGAGTGTGAGCAGGGGAGGAGCAGAGAGAGAGGGAGACACAGAATCCGAAGAAGGCTCCAGGCCATGAGCTGTCAGCACAGAGCCCAACGCAGGGCTCGAACTCACGAACTGTGAGATCATGACCTGAGCCGAAGTCTGATGCTCAACCGACTGAGCCACGCAGGCGCCCCGCATAATGGCATCTTATGCTTTTTTCACTCAGCGTTTTTTTGAGATTTATCTTTGTTGGTTCACATAACTCTAGATCATCTGAGTTGCTGTATAGTTTTCCACTATATAAATATACTGCAATATATTCATTTTCTTATTGGTAGTTACTTCAAATAATGTATTTCTTTCCTACTTCAAATAATGTTACAATGGACAACCTTGCACATGTCTCTTTCTTCCCACGTGGGAGGATTTCCCTAGGGCAAGGCTCCTCAATGTGAGTAGGAATCACCTGAGTATCTTGTTAAAATGTAAGTTCTGACTCAGTCTGAGGTGGGCCTGAGAATCTGTGTTTCTCACAAGTTCCCAGGTGATGCAGATTCACGGACACACACTGAGTTGCCAGGCTCTGCTAGGTTGTAG
The DNA here is from genome assembly GCF_046562875.1 of Panthera onca. Lineage (NCBI taxonomy): Eukaryota > Metazoa > Chordata > Mammalia > Carnivora > Felidae > Panthera > Panthera onca. The sequence continues at coordinate 80,518,336 of NC_138351.1, read as the reverse complement.
CACATCGTCATCTTTCTGGGTATTGTCACATTGCTCTGTGAAGACCTTATATAAGTTTATATTTCCATCAGGAGTGTATGAGAGATTTGGTTGTTCCAGGAGTAGCCTCTTTTAGCTTTAATCTGTAATCACCCTCTCCTTAAATTTAGATTGATTTGGGGGAAGGAAAACATTAAAAAATAAAGCAAATTGACTTCAGTAGATAGCTTAATTTCAACATTTCTTAGGAATTGATATAAATTACATATATATTTTTTAATAAAAAATATTTTATAAAAATTCACCTATCTCTTTTCAAACAGTCACTCCATTTATCATTGTCAACCCAGATGGGGCTCTGACTTTAGAATGAACTATCTATCCCCAATTGCTGAAAGGGAAGAACTGCGTGTCAGGCCCTGTGCTACATTGTTTCATATAATCCCAACGTTTGTACTTGCTCACAGCTAAGTGGTAGAACCAGTGTTTGTAGTCTGGTCTGTCTGATTTCAGAGTTTATACGGGAAATTAAGTTTACTTCTCTTAGCCCCAGTTACCTGTACGAAGAGAGTAGACCAGACAATCAGATTCCTAAGTCCCAGCTCTTTTAGCTTCTACCCCACCTATTTTTTAGATTATGATTAAAGAACACATAAAATTTACCATTGTAACCATCTTTAAGTGTACATTTCTGTAGTGTAGAGTATATTTACATTGTTGTGAAACAGATCTCCAGAACTTTTTCCTTTTGCAAATTTGAAACTCTATCGATTAAAAAGAACTCCCTCTTCTCTCCTTTCTACTTCCTAATCCCTGGTAGGCACCATTCTACTTTCTGTTTTTTTCTGGTTTTGACTACTTTAGACGCCTCATATAAATGGAATCATGTAGTAGTTGTCTTTTTGTGACCGGCTGATTTCATTTAACATAATGACTTGGAGGTTCATCCATGTTGTAGCTCTTGACAGGATGCCCTTGCTTTTTTTAAGGCTTAATAATATTCCATTGTATGCATATCCCACATTTTTTTAAATCCATTCATCCATCAATGGGCCTTAGGGTTGCTTCCGCATCTTGACTATTACCAATAATGCTTTAAACAAGGGTGTGTAAATGTCTCTTCAAGGCCCTGCTTTCAGTCCTTTTGGATATATATCCAGAAGTGGGGTTGCTGGATGGTCTAGTAGCTTCATTTCTACAGGAAACTATGCTGTTTCCCACAGTGATTGCACCGATTTACAATCCTGTCAGCAGTGTGGTGATGGCTTTTAAAGGTACAGAAGGTAGTGAATGGGACACTTGAAATCAGATGTGAAGGAGGAAGAAGAGGTAAATTCCACTACAGTGGAGGTAAATTTCACTTAGCCTCTATTTTCCTGAGATATTTTAGCTAATATCTTTTGCTTCTCCAAGACTATTACTTTAGGAGTGGAGGAGGGACCCAAATTATTTCTTTTTTGATTTATTATTAACCACTGGTACCTGAGAACTTCTGAGATTCTTAACTTCCATTAGTGTCTTGGCAATTAGGGAAAGTTTGAGAGTTGTGTTTTGTTTTGTTTGCAAAATTAACATGTTGGTGTTCCCAGATTCTCATTAAAAAAAAAAAAAAAAAAAAAAAAGAGGCCTCCTAATCTATTTTAGTGTGACTTCTGACCATTTCTACTTGAGCATCCTATGAGAGAGAGAGTGTGTGTGTGTGTGTGTGTGTGTGTGTGTGTGTGTGTAAAGAGGGGTGTGATTAGATTCTAACAGCTTGTACAAGAGCAGGACTGAGCAGTGGAGTTGGAAAAGGGGTTTCTCCTCTCTCCTGCCCTTATTTTTGAATTTGAAGTGTTACCCGAATGCTTAGTCATGATGATAAAGCAAAGAACTTCCCAGCTTGCAGTGTAGAACAATGTTTATGCTGTATAAGTGTTTGATAATAGTGAAGAGTGGCAGGAGAGTGGGAAGAATTTGTCAACATGTTTTGAGGAGTAAGAGGATTAGAGAGGGCACACAAAGTAAGATAGCCCACTTCCAGTTCCAAAAGAAAAAAGCACTTCTTTTAAGTGTCCTTTGCAGTAACTCAAGGCTCAGCTATTTCACTTGGCTCTTAACTCCCAACTCTGTTAAACTTTTAGCACTGCAGACAGGTAGATTTTATGCCTCGCCGTATTTATTTATTTATTTAAAAAGTAAACAGATTTAATTTCTCTGTATGATATACGGACAGGTCTCTGTATGTTCGCAGAAGCAATCTTTACCAGTGACCTTGCCCAAATTTAGATTCTCCTGTTAGACCGCTACAGTTGTTTATCTGTAAATCTGTCACCTCTGGTCTCCTCCCCTCTGGTCCTCCCTTCTCATTGCTACTAAAGGTAAGCTAATCTCAGCCGGACATCTATGGACATCTGACTTTGGGGAAATTCCTTCCGTTCTCTGTTCCTCCATTTCCTTATTTTGTCCCCTGTATCACCTGACCTACCTTAGAGACAGGTGCCTTGAAAGTTTTAAATGTTCAGGTGTGTAAAGTATATAAAACAGTGCCTGGCATGTAATAAGTAGATAAAAAAGTAAACAATAAGTAGTAGAGATCATTCCTGTTGTTGTTGTTATTTGTGTTTTTGTCGCTTTTACTTCTGAAGCCTGTCTCTGGCCACATCAGTACTCTGCTCAAGAATTTTCCATGTTTCCCTTTTGCTTATAGCAAACTTTTTAAGTACATCAGAATCACTTTCAAAGCTTGTTAAAAATGCATATTCCTGAGACCCCCACCAGAGATTTCAGTGGGTGTAGGATGGGACCCAGAAATTAGTGTTTCACTATGCTCCCCAGGTGATTCTGAAAGCAGGTGGTACTGGTTTGGAGAATTGTTCCACATAGGATAAAGTCCTCAAGTATACCTTTCTAGTATGTATTTTCTCCTCCTATTCCTCCCCGTCAGCCTTTGTTGCAACCATAGTAAGTAGATTTTCCCTCTACTTACACATCCCTATGTACCTCATGTATTTTCCTAAGATGGTATGGCATAATTTTGTAATCAAATACATATTTATTCCTAATAATCTATAAGCCATCCATTTAATAATATGCTTATATATTGGCTGGGATGAATGTTAAGCTATAATATATGGGACCAACCTTCTTTTATTGAAAATTAGAGGGGCGCCTGGGTGGCTCAGTCGGTTGAGCGTCCGACTTCGGCTCAGGTCATGATCTCGCGGTCCGTGGGTTCAAGCCCCGCGTCGGGCTCTGTGCTGACAGCTCATGGCCTGGAGCCTTCTTCGGATTCTGTGTCTCCCTCTCTCTCTGACCCTCCCCCATTCATGCTCTGTCTCTCTCTGTCTCAAAAATAAATAAATGTTGGGGCACCTGGGTGGCTCAGTCGGTTGAGCATCCGACTTCGGCTCAGGTCACGATCTCGCGGTCCGCGAGTTCGAGCCCCGCGTCGGGCTCTGGGCTGATGGCTCAGAGCCTGGAGTTTGCTTCCGATTCTGTGTCTCCCTCTCTCTCTGTCCCTCCCCCGTTCATGCTGTGTCTCTCTCTGTCTCAAAAATAAATAAACGTTAAAAAAAAATTAAAAAAAAAATAAATGTTAAAAAATTAAAAAAAAAAAAAAAGAAAAAGAAAATTAGAAACAATGGGGTGCCTGAGTGGCTTAGTTGGTTTTGGCCCAGGTCATGATTTTGGCCCAGGTCATGATCTCCCAGTTTGTGAGTTCAAACCTCATGTCGGGCTCTGCGCTGACAGCATGGAGCCTGCTCGGGATTCTGTCTCTACCCCACTCTCTGCCTCTCCCCTGATCTTGCGTGCACACGTACACCCATGCTCCCACTCTCTTGTTCTCAAAATAAACAAACTTAAAAGAAAAAGAAAATTAGGAACCATTCCTGGGTTAAGTCACTGGGTGCCTTAGGATAGTATGTTCAAGTTGACCTTTTCTCTTGCTCTCTTTACGCTCCTTTTCTCCAAACTAATTTTCCAGGTATTACAGTGAGCAAATAGTTCTAGCCTTTAAGTTGCTCACCTGTGCTCTGTAAATAGACACACTAAGGCAAATCTAATATCAACCTCATAAGCAATCGGCAACACTTGAAAATGAAGCTCTCCTCTTTTTCTTAGCCTTTCTGTTCTATTGCTACAAAATTAAGGCATTAAGGACATTGTTTAGGGTAATTTGAGTGCATTCAGAGATATCTGATGGTCGCTATTATGCAATCTGTAGGACCATCGAAGGATGGTACTTTGCTAAAAAATGGCTTATAATTAAAATGTAGGGAAAGAGAAAGCCCTGTCCTGGGTGTTTTCTTTTCCTTGTCTCCTGTAATTCTTAGAAAATCCTCATAAATTAGGTATCATTATCCCAATTTTATAAAAAATCTTTATAGGGGAGCCTGGGTGGCTTAGTTGCTTAAGCATCTGGCTCTTGATTTTTGCTCAGGTCATGATCTTATGCTTCATGAGGCTGAGCCATGCATCAGGCTCTGTGCTGGGTGGCGAGTCTGCTTAAGATCCTCTCTCTCCCTCTCCCTCTGCCCCTCCCCCCTCAAAAAATATCTTTAGAAAGTAAAATACAATAAAAACATTAAATGTTTAAAAATATTTACAGAGAGGGCATAGATTAAAATTTTTTTTTAAGTTTATTTATTTATTTTGAGAGAGAGAGCACGAGTGTGAGCTTGAGCTCGGGAGGAGTAGAGAGAGCAGGAGAGAGAGAATCCCAAGCAGGCTCCCTGCTGTTAGCACAGAACTGGATGTGGGGCTCAAACTCAGGAATCTTGAGATCCTGACCTGGGCAGATATCAAGAGTCAGACTCTTAACTGACTGAGCCACCCAGGCTCCCTAAGGGCATGAGATTTAAGATCATAAACAATGGTTTCAGTATTTGAACACATAGACTGCTCTCTTTCTGCTCTAGCCTGGAGCCATATTTTACATTGCTCAAATTCATTTGCTGTATTTGTTCCCCCCTCCTCTTCACCTCCCCTCAAACTGAAGGATATTGTGAACGTTTTGTAAATAAAAAAGTTCATATAAATTCAAAGTTTGATCATTATTCTTTCAAGCCATGTAGGCTGTATTTGGTCATGTCTTTCAATACATTCTAAATTTGATAATAGCCAGAAAGAATAAAATGTCCTTCAAAAAGGTAAGTAATAACTTTTACTAAATAGCAAAATTATTTTTTTAATATTTATTTATTTATTTTGAGAGAGAGAGAGTGAATGGGAGAGGGAAAGAGAGAGAGGGAGAGAGAATCTCAAGCAGGCTCTGTGCAGTCGGCACGGAGCCCAACGTGGGGCTCCATCCCAGGAACTGTGAAATCATGACCTGAGCTGAAACCAAGAGTTGGACGCTTAACTGACTCAGCCACCCAGGCGTGCCCCAAATTAGTTTTTTTTAAAAAGCCTTGAAGGGGCGCCTGGGTGGCTCAGTCGGTTAAGCGTCTGACTTCGGCTCAGGTCATGATCTCACGGTCCGTGAGTTCGAGCCCTGCGTGGGGCTCTGTGCTGGCAGCTCAGAGCCTGGAGCCTGTTTCAGATTCTGTGTCTCCCTCTGTCTCTCTGACCCTCCCCCGTTCATGCTCTGTCTCTCTCTGTCTCAAAAATAAATAAACGTTAAAAAAAAAAAAGCCTTGAGAAATGCAAACAAATAGGAAAATGGTGGCACGAAAAGAAATTTTTGTGCCTGTGTTCAGGTAGCTGTTTTGTAGTTCAGTACCGTCTGCATCCAGAATTTAGAGAGATAATGGAAATACTAATTAGCAGTATTATTTTATTTAAAAATTATTATTTTAAAAAATATTTATTTATTTTGGAGGGAGAGGGGCAGAGAGAGAGGGAGAGAGAGAATCCAAGCATGCTCAGTGATGTCAGCTCAGAGCCTAACCTGGGGCTCGATCCCACAAACCGTGAGATCATGTCCTGAGCCCACATCAGGAGTTGGGTGCTTAACCAACTGAGCCACCCAGGTATCCCTAGCCATTTTATTTTAGCTATGAGAATGCATTTAAATAAAATAAAGAGGTCCTGAATATTAAATCATGCGTGTGTTTTTGGCTCTGAACAATAAATTAAGACTCAGTGACCAAAAGCAAAGGCAAGGTGTTCTAAGTCTCCTGCTGAGAATTATTTTTGTGTCTCCAGCAGCTGTTTCCCCCACCCTACTGTTTGGTAATCATTTGACTTGATGTCACCTGCTTACAAAGAAAACAGACTGGGGAAAAAAGCCACACTAAGCCCAGTGGCATTTAACAGTCCTAGGTGGAATTTGTATTTTTGTTCTTTTTCCCCTTCTCTCCTTCCCTTTTTAAAAGGAAGACAGCTCGGTGGTGAAGTCGAATGAGGAAGAGCACTGGAGTAAAAGGAACCTGGGTTTGAGTGCTGTCTCACCGCTTACAGTAACTCTGTGGTTTTGGGCAGCTCTTTGGTTTCTTTAAGTTCTAGTCTCCCTCTTCATATTCCCTATTCCCGATTCATCCCTGTTCTTGCAAGGTTGTTGTGAAGCTGAGTGCTCATTTAAGGAAAATGTGTGACTGACAAAGGCTGAGACGTTGTAGGTAATAGTAAGTAGTAATTACTTTTATTATGATTAATAATAAGGCTGACCTGGCGATTAAGATAAGCCTTGTGTGAAATGCTTTGCTCTGTTTTAACAACAAACTGTTGTGGTTGAGGAAACTCAGAATTATATCTACCGATAGCCAGGTAAGATGTGACCTTCAGTGGGAGACCTCACTCCATTTAACTTAAAAAGAGAAGTCTTACTCAAAAGAACCAAGGGAAAAACCATTAGAAATCATGAGTTCATTAAAATGACTATGTGGACATCTCCAGAAAATGAACTTAATAAATATTTCTAGTTAATAATAATTAGAAGAGATAGTGGGGGGAAAAAAAATCACACTAACCACTACTGCTGCCACTACCCTTCGTGATAAAAAGTTTAGGATAATCTCACCAAGATATGTATGAAACTCATATACACATATTTTAAATTATGAAATTTGGCTGAGAGATATAGAGGAAGACTGAATAAGTGGAGAGGCTTACCTGTGCTGACAGAAAAATTGAATATTGTAAGGAATTTTTGATATGGTAACTTTTAGAATAAATGGAATTAATGGGAAAACCACAATAGGATCTTTTTTGGAGGAAATGTGACAGTAGAGTTCAAACAGAAATGTGAATGGCTATCAACTGAAAGAAAAGGTAAAGGAGGACAAAGGAGTAAAACACGTTATAAAGCTGCAGTTGTTAAAACTTTTATTTTTTTTTACTGTACTCATACGAGAATAGACAGATCAAGTTAATAGATCAGAATCAGATTCTGATGTCAAAAATGTATTAGTCTATCACATAAAAAGGACCACAGTTTATTTAACCATTCACTATTTAGGTTCTTTACTTTCTTTCTTTTGTTCTTTCATTCTTTCTTAGTTTCAGGTGTAGAATTTAGTGATTCAACACTTACATGCAACATCCAGTGCTCATCACAAGTGCCCTCCTTCATACCTGTCACTCATTTAACCCATCCCCCCGTCCACCTCCCCTCTGGTAAACATCAGTTTGTTCTCTGTAGTTAAGAGTTTGTTTCTTGGTTTACCCCTCTCTCTTTTCTCCTCCTATGATTATTTGTTTTGTTTCTTAAATTGCACATGAGTGAAAGCGTTTGTCTTTCTCTGACTGACTTAATTTGCTTCTATCCATGGCATTGCAAATGGCAAGATTTCATTCTTTTTTATGACTGAGTAATATAACATCACACACACACACACACACACACACACACACACCCACACCCCACATCTTCTTTATCCATTTATCAGTCAGTGAATACTTAGGCTGTTGTTGATAATGCTGCTATAAACATTGGGGTGCCTGTATCCCTTCAAATTAGTATTTTTGTATCCTTTGGGTAAATACCTAGTAGTGTGATTGCTGGATCATAGGGTAGTTCTATTTTTAACTTTTTGAGGAAACTCCATACATTTAGGTTAATTTCAGTTTTTAGTTATTATGAAGAAACCTGCTGTAAACATTCACTTACACTTACCTGGGAACATAAGTTTTCATTCCTCTTGGATAAATATCTAGGAGTAGAACTGCCGGCTCATATGGTAAGTATAAACTTAAGTTTATAAGAAACTGCCAGATTGTTTTCTAAGCATTCCTATTAGTAACACATAAGAGTTCTAGTGGCTCAGCACCACTCGCAGCACAGGGCACTGCCAGTTTTTGTATAGAAATTTAAATAGAAATTTAGCCCTTCTATTCAGTGTGTAGTAGCATGTCATTATGGTTTCAACTTGCACTTTCCCAATAAGAGATGTGGAGCATCTTTTCAATTTCTTATTCGTGATACATACAACTTCTTTGTTGAAGTGTCTTTTCAGACAATTTTTAAATTGGGTCATTTTCTTACTGTTAAATTTTGAGAGTTCTTTGTATATTCTTTTTTTATTTAAATATTTTACTACATTATTATTTTCAATATTTATTTTTGAGAGAGAGAGACAGGGAGAGAGAGAGGGAGAGAGAGAATGAGAACGTGAGCAGGGGAAGGGCAGAGAGAGAGGGAGACACAGAATCTGAAGCAGGCTCCAGGCTCTGAGTCAGCACAGAGCCCAACATGGGGCTCAAACTCATGAACTGTGAGATCATGACCTGAGCTGAAGTGGACCTTTAACGAACTGAGCCACTCAGGTGCCCCTATTTTATTTTTTTAAGTTTATTTATTTAAGAGAGACAGAGACAGCATGAGTAGGGGAGTGGCAGAGAGAGAGGGAGAGAGAATCCCAAGTAGGCCTTGCACTGTCAGTGCAGAGCCTGGTGTGGGGCTCGAACTGATGAACCACGAGATCATGACCTGAACCGAAACCAAGAGTCAGACACTCAACCAACTGAGCCACCCAGGTGCCCCTAAAGATGTTGTTTTTAAGTAATCTCTATGTCCAACATGGGACTCGAACCTACAACTCTGAGATCAGGACTTGTATGCCGTACTGACTAAGCCAGCCAGGTGCCCCTATATATCTTGATACAAGTCCTTTGACGGAAATGTGGTTTGCAAATATTCTCCCAGTTGGTGGCCGTGTTTTCATTCTCTTAGTAGTTTTATAAAAAGCAAAAGTTTTAAATTTTAATGAAGTGCAATTTATAAATTTTCCTCTTATGGATCTTGCTTTTGGTGTTGATTCTAAAAGTTCTTTGCCTGCTCAAAATCAATCACATTTTGTGCTGTTTTCTTCTAGAGGTCTTATAGTTTTACATTTTACTTTTGGGGCTGCGATCTGTTTTGAGTCAATTTTTGAACAAGGTGTGAGTTTAGATCAAAGTTCAGTTTTTTGTTTATGGACGCACTTCTGTTCCAACACCATTTATTGAAAAAATTATCCTTTCCCCATTGAGTTTCTTTTGCACTTTGTCAAAAATTGGTTGAGGATATTTATGAGGCTTATTACTGAGCTAATTGTTCCACTGACCTTTGTGTCTGTTCTTTCACCAATAACCCATTGTCTTGATTACTATAGCTTTAAAGTAAGTCTTGAAATCAGTTACTGAAAGTCTTCCAACTTTATTCTTTGGCTATTTGTTTCTTTGCTTTTTAATATTTATTTTAGAGTGAGCTCGTGAATACCTACCAAAAAATCCTGCTGGGATTTTGACTGGGGTTCACTGAATCTATAGATCTAATTGTTATGCTATGTCTGTCTATTTATTTAGGTCTTTTTGCCTTTTTTTTTTTTTCCTTTAGTGTCTTATAGTTTTTAGCATAAATATCATGCATGTATTATGTTAGCTTTATCCCTAAGTATTTCATATAGGCAGATGGCAAGAATTATCTACATCTTATAAATTGAGGCACTGAAACTCCAGACTTACTGAAATTCACAGAGCTGGCTAATTAGCAGCAAATTCTGGTCTTAAGATACCCTGGGTCTTTCTAAGTGTTTTTTTTTTTTCTTGTTTTTATTTTTTTTATTATTATTTTTAAAAGTTTATTTTGAGAGAGAGATAGAGTGCAGGGGAGGGGCAGAGAGAGAGAGGGAGAGAGAGAATCCCAAGCTGACAGCACAGAGCCCAATGTGGGGCTCAATCTCACCAACTGTGAGATCAAGACTTGAGCCAAAATTGAGTCGGATGCTTAACTGACTGAGCCAGCCAGATGCTCCTTTTTACTTGTTTATATAGTCAATAGTTTCTTGTAGCGAAAAGACTTGAATTTTGGAGTTATTCAGTTTGGGTTACAATCTGTTTTCCAGCACTGGTTAGTTGTGTGATTCATTTCTGTAAAGACTCACACTCCTCCTTCAGGGCACCTACCACACAGGATTGTGGGATGATAAAGGATGTGAGCATGTGAAGTTTTTAGTGTCATATTGGATGTACATGCAATGCATGCTCAACTTGCATATCAGCTTGGTCATATCAGCTTGGTTATAATTAGTAGTAAAAGCTGGTCGTTACATCCTTTCCCAGAACTTGTCATTTTGTCTCATTAATTAGATGAATTGTCTTTGAATTGTGGAAAACTGGCAGTGAGCCAGGGAAAAGCACTAACGACATGGTCCTTAAGTGTGAGACAGAAAATTTTCTACAAAACCTCTGTCGTTGTTACCCAATTTTTTAAAAAATATTTTTTAATGTTTATTTATTTGTGTGTGTGTGTGTGTGTGAGAGAGAGAGAGAGAGAGAGAGAGAGAGAGAGCGAGTGCGAGCAGGAGCAGGGGAGGGGCAGAGAGAGGAAGACATAGAATCGGAAGCAGGCTCCAGGCTCTGAGCTGTCAGCACAGAGCCCGATGTGGGGTTTGAACCCGTAAACCGTGAAATCACGACCTGAGCCGAAGTCAGACGCCCAACCTACTGAGCCACCCAGGCGCATCCCCCAATGTTTTTTCATGTGTCTTCCATAAAGTAGAAGAAATGTTTTGTGACAGTGAATTGTGACTGGGAATTTTAATGGGTATATTTTTATTTTAAAAGGTAAAGCTTAAAGCTTTTCTTTAAAAGTAGTGGCTTTAAAACTTTCCACGTTTGTGCGAAGTCTGGTTTAATGCAAGAAACTCATCAACTTTAATATTGAATTTCCCAGTTTTGCAAAGATTTGTGACCCTACCCTGGCATAACATAAATGTGAAATGTAATTTGAGTATCAGTGTTATGCTAGGGTAAGACCTTTTATAAAAATAAAAATTCTGTGTTGATAATTCCTCTTCTCTAGAATGAGGCCTTTCCAAGATTCCTTTACTCTAAACCTACAAAGATGGAATATGAGCCGAATAAAAAGTACATTTTGAAAGAAATACACCAGACCCTTAGGAAGTCAGGCCTGTAGTCCAGACAATATTATTGTCATTTTGTATTCTTTTGATGTATGAGCAGAGGTTTGAATTAGGTCTTCCTGCTTGATTCTGACAATTACTTTTCCATTTTTTTTTTCAATTTGAAAATCAGGAGAGATGTTATTTTTGTAGATACTATCCTAGGTTTGTGGAAAAGAGTGAAGTTTTATGTTGGATAGACTGGGTAGATTCAAAGCTGTTACACTTGCATGTATTTCCCTGGTGTTTGTTTAAATAGAGTAGGTTTTTAACGATGAGTCTCAAAGGAAAAGAAATAATTATATATGAAAAAGGGATGAGAATCCTATATATCTTTGTATTTTATTTTTTCCTTCTTCTGCTTCATTGTACACAGGAGCAATTATAACCAAAGACTTAAGTTGGAGCCAAAGGGAAAAAAAAAGATTCTACTTCTTTTAGTTAAATATGATTTTAAAGTTTATTTATTTATTTTGAGAGAAAGAGAGAGAGAGAAAACACGTGCTCTAGCAGGGGAGGGGCAGAGAGAGAGGGGGAGACGGAGAATCCCAAGCAGGCTCCGTGCTGTCAGCACAGAGCTGGTCATGGGGCTCGACCTCACGAACTGTGAGATCAGCACCTGAGTCGAGATCAAGAGTCGGATGCTTTAGCCACCTGAGCCACCCAGGCACCCCTTATAATGTTTTAAATCCTAAAATGTTCCATAGCATTTTGTGCAGTAATCAACTGAAGCATTAGTCAATTCTTGCTATCTTAATTGTAACATTAACTTTGAAAAAGACTTGAAGTATCAGTTGGGTCTCGTGTGATGTTAGTGCCACAGTCCAGCTAAATCAGTTACTTGTGGCACAGTTTCTTCTTGCAAAACTTAACAATGTAGGGGCGCCTGGGTGGCTCAGTCGGTTAAGCATCCGACTTCGGCTCAGGTCATGATCTCGCGGTCTGTGAGTTCGAGCCCCGCATCAGGCTCTGTGCTGACAGCTCAGAGCCTGGAGCCTGTTTCTGATTCTGTGTCTCCCTCTCTCTCTGACCCTCCCCCGTTCATGCTGTCTCTCCCTGTCTCAAAAATAAATAAACGTTAAAAAAAAATTAAAAAAAAATTTAACAATGTAGTCTAGTAAAACCTCATTGCTTTTAAAAGAAGTTTTTGTTTATTTTAAAATATACATCCAATAAAATTTACTCATGATATTCAGTTCTATTAATGTTTTAAATTTTGGTACTAAGATTAAGCACTGAGCCTTGATACATTTTAAATACATGTCTTCTAGCTTTTGCTACTTTAACTGTGAACAGAAAATGCAGCAAATAAATATTATAGTACATTTTATATGTCTTTGGACTATGGGGAAGAATGGAAAGTTTTGGAATAGCCTAGAGCAGTTTTTCATATTCTTAATAGATAATTTTTTAATTCTTTCAATATCTAAGGTATTGAAAGCAAGAGTGAAATAATTGTTGAAAGAATGAAAAGGTTCCAGGAACTGAGTTTTGCAAAGGTCTTCCCACAATTTTGCAAGAGGCTATAGATAGAATTTCAGGCTATATTCCTGAACCAGATTCCTGTGAGTACTGTGTTAGTTATATTTACAAGTATTTTCCAGTGTCTATGCATAAATGCAATACTTGTTTTGTAATCAGTTTAGTTCAGCAGCAGTGCTGTTATCAATTAACATTTATTTATTCTATGACATTTACATCATGAATTGACTGGGGACACAGTTTTTTCATTTTCTTACCCAAATCTTTCATTTACTGCTTTTATAGTTCTTTTTTATCTGAAAAAGGCTAACACACTATTGTACCAAATTGCTTGAGTCTCCAGACATCGTAGTTAATTACGACACTCAGAAAGGACTTCAAAAAGAGACAGAGAGAGGACACACTAATTGCGACATAGTATCACAATTAATATTTTTTCTAAAATCTACCATCAAAGGAGTTGCAGATACCAAAACACAATTAAAATTCTCTAGAAGATATGAGGGGCTTTTTACTGAGCAGCGACATGAGGTGTTTAAAAGCTGGATGCAGAAAGAAGCCTATGAGGTGTATAAGAAAAGATCTTTAGGACTCTTAAAAACTGAGAACAAACTGAGGGTTTGTTGGGGGGGAGGGTGGGGAGGGTGGGTGATAGGCACTGAGGAGGGCACCTGTTGGGAGGAGCACTGAGTGTTGTATGGAAACCAGTTTGACACTAAGTTTCATATTAAAAAAAAAAAAGAAGAAAAGATCTTTAGTAGGTTTAGGGAGATGATCTCTTACCAGGACAGGTGTTTGCACAGAGGGGATGGGAGAGTTTATGGGACTTCTAAACAAAGCTACTCTATATTTATTTTCCATTGCTGAAAATGTCCATCTCTTGGCCCTTGGTAAGGAATGTTTGAAAAAGGGCAGTGTTTGATTTAAATGCAATGATTACTTTGGATACTTTTACTAAAAAATCATCCTGTGAGTTCAAGTTCTCAGAGAAAAATGCCAAGCTACTTACTGTCTCTTCCTTTGGCCTTTATTTATAGTTCCAAGTAGTGTGGACCAGATTTTAGCTCCTTATTCTTCTTTAGGGTTCAGATCATTGTTCTTCAAAGTATTTCATTGCTCTTCAGAAGCCAAAGAAAAAGAAAAAGATATTGCCAAAGATTGCCATCTCTCTGCTAACATTTATGTTACTTTTTTCCTAATTATTTCTCTATAGAGCTTTCCCGAGAACCACAGGGCATTGAAAGGAAACCCACAGCTCAAATGATGGAGAATTTACTTCATGTTTACTCTTAGGCAACCAAATGAGATTTTGGCATTTCGTCCAGACTTGTCTGTGATTAGCTTTTGTGTCATCTTCATACTGTTTCGTTGCCATTACCATTCATACTGGTGACTTAACATCAGTCACGTCACCGGCTCCTTTGTGCTGCTCTGCTGTCCAAGATGCTACCTCATTAAAAAGTCACCACTTCATCTCTTGTTTTTGGCTGTAAGTCCTTCCCACTGCTTCTCTCAATTGACATTCCTTTCTTCTTTTTTATACTGCCTGCCTTCTACTAAATTGCATTATTTCTGCATTAACTCCTGTCTGGTTCCACATAAATGCCAGGAACTGTGAAGGGTCTGAGATTTTCCTCTACTTACAGGCTAACAGGTTATCCTGATGCAGTTTATTGGATATTCATAGAGCTTTGCCTTTATTGCTATTGCTCATGCTATTCATTTAACTTGGGTCCTTTCATCTGAGGTCCATCCCTGGGATAAGGCCTCAGATTCTGAGCTCCAGACAGGAAAGATGTACACGCTTCCTGGCACTCGGTATGCTTCTCTTCACTTCCTTTACTTTGGTTACTTTGGGGAGGAAAGTTAACATGACAGTGCATTTTGTCTTCATAAGTCAACCCCGTTCCTGGCATGAATGCAGTCTCTCTCGCTGAGATATTTGCCTTGTATGCTGCTACTGTTAGGGTGATTAATACAAGAGGCGTAGAACCAGTAAATGCTCTTTTTCTTCCTCTTTGAAACCATAGCCTCAACACTTCTGTTTTCGTCACTGTATTTGTAGGCACCCGTATTGGTAATGAAGCCCAGAATACATAGGATGCCATCTTATTTTCTTCCTAGATAACCCACAACTTGGAGTTCTGAATGTCAGGACACTAATTCTATTTCTTAAACATTGTCAAAAACCGCCATAGAAATAAACCCGATTCTAGGCTTTCTTGTCCACAGGGTATAACAAACAGAGCTGTGGCCTAGGAATCTGACATCTGAATTCTCCCTAGGTTACTTTATCTGCTGTCTCTTTCTTCTCGCTATTGTATTACTTACTGCAGCCCTCCAAACTACCTCCAGCTTAGGTGTTGGGACTAAGTGTTATAGGCACTATATTATGCCCTGTTTACAGATAAGAAAAGGGAGGCATAAGGGGTTAGTTAACTTGTCTAAGGTCATAAGGTTAGTAAGTGAGAGAGCTGTAAATGGAAGCCTGTAGCTGTCTGCCTCTACGTCTGTGCTCATAACTGCTACACTTTACTGCCTCTTCAAATTACTGGCATACTATAGGTAGTAGCTGTTGTTACAGATTCACACTGGGGTAATAGAATTAGAGTTTATGGAGGAGTAAGTTTCAGCTGATTCTTGAAAGAGGGGAGAGGTTTGAGTATGTGGAGAGGAGAGAGCATTTCAACGGGGACAGAATGAACAAAGGTCCAAAGATGAAACTAAGAAGAATATGTTCAGAGGATATTGAAGACATTGACTTGGTTCCATATAAGTATTAACTACCCAGTGAACTCGGTTAGTACTGAAGTTTATCCATTACAACTTTAATGAAAAACAAACAAACAACCAGTTTTTTCCTCAAAGGTTTTAGATTTATTACGTTCCTATAAAAATATACGACTCACCTTACCCCACTGAATGGGAACACTGATTTGGGTTTCAGATGGAAGTACATTAGCAAGGAAATAGTAGAATAAAACTCTCAGTCTTAGAGTTTTTACTTAACCTGTTCATTTTTCTTGAGCTAGGTCTGCCCACGCCAGCACAATTTGGTTAGTTTTACTTGTGATGAAACTGGTCCAGCAGGAGGAATTAGATGTATATTGAAATTGTGCCACATTTGGAAGAAAAATGTTATTTTAAGCGTTCTGGTCATTTTTGGTGGAGTGAAGGTCTTACCATGAAGTTGTCATTGGCAGGTTTTCAGACCACTAGACATGGCTTCCTTATTTACAAAAATCACACACACACACACACACACACACACACACACACACACACCAGAAACTAGAAATAATGTGAAAACAAGTAAGTCTGGCAAAGAATTGTCATTCTAGTGTAGCCTAGTAAAAATAAGAAAGTTGACTGAGATGGGAAGCTGATACCTTTCCTAAGTTTGGGGCTAAAGAAATCTTGAATTCCTCTCTGGGATTTGTAACTAATTTACTACCCTTGAATTATGCGTAAGGTAAATCACTTACCAATATATGTATATTGATTCATTTGACCTATTTACAAATTAGAAGAGATGGAAAGAGCAGGGAGGTTGGGTGACCCCAAAAGTTAGGAACTGAAGAAGTGTGGGAGGTATAGAGTTGGTATGGATGTGGCCAAGTGGGAGTTTCTCTGTGGAATCCTTTGCTTTGACTCGTGTGGATAAGCTGCTTGTGATGACATTAAGAATTTTAATTTCCGAGACTCCTGGATGGCCTTGTTGGTTAAGCATCTGACACTTGATTTCAGCTCAGGTCACAATCTCAGGTTGTGGGATTAAGCCCTGTATTGGGCTCCGCTAAGTGTAGAGCCTACTTAAGATTCTCTCTGTCCCCCTCTCTCTGCACCCCCCTCCCCACATGCGCTTTCTCTTTCTCTCTTAAAAAAAAAAAAGGAGAATTTTAATTTCCTCTTCGAGACTAGAGGAGCAAACTCCTTTATAACATTCTTTTTAAGACCCTGGATTTGCAATTATTCAGTAACTTTTTAAAAACCATCAGGGGCGCCTGGGTTGCTCAGTTGGTTAAGTGTCTGACTTCAGCTCAGATCATGATCTCACGGTTTGTGAGTTTGAGCCCCATGTCAGGCTCTGTGCTGACAGTGTGGGACCTGGAGCCTGCTTTGGATTCTGTGTCTCCCTCTCTCTCTCTCTGCCCCTCCCCCGCTCACACTCTGTCTCTCTCTCTTTCTCAAAACTGAATAAACCTTTAAAAAAAAACCATCAGGGGGCGCCTGGGTGGCTCAGTCGGTTGGGCATCCGACTTCAACTCAGGTCACGATCTCACGGTCTGTGAGTTCGAGCCCCGCGTCGGGCTCTGGGCTGATGGCTCAGAGCCTGGAGCCTGCTCCCGATTCTGTGTCTCCCTCTCTCTCTGCCTCTCCCCCATTCATGCTCTGTCTCTCTCTCTGTCTCAAAAATAAAATAATAAAACGTTAAATAAAAAAAAAAATTAAAAAAAAAAAAAAAAAAAAAAAAAAACCATCAGGGGCGCCTGGGTGGCGCAGTCGGTTAAGCGTCCGACTTCAGCCAGGTCACGATCTCGCGGTCCGTGAGTTCGAGCCCCGCGTCAGGCTCTGGGCTGATGGCTCGGAGCCTGGAGCCTGTTTCCGATTCTGTGTCTCCCTCTCTCTCTGACCCTCCCCCGTTCATGCTCTGTCTCTCTCTGTCCGAAAAAAAAAAAAAAAAAAACAAAAAACAAAAAACGTTGAAAAAAAAAAAAAAAAAAAACCATCAAAAATTGGCTCAGGTTGTGACCTCAGTTTGTGAGCCCGCATTGGTCACTGTGCCAACAGCCTGCTTGGGATTCTCTCTCTCCCTCTCCCTCTGCCTCTCCCCTGCTTGTGTGCATACTCTCTCTCAAAAAAATAAACATTTAAAAAAAATTGTTGTGGGGCGCCTGGGTGGCTCAGTCGGTTAAGCAGCCGACTTTGGCTCAGGTCACGATCTCGCGGTCCGTGAGTTCAAGCCCCGCATCGGGCTCTGGGCTGATGGCTCAGAGCCTGGAGCCTGCTTCGGATTCTGTGTCTCCCTCTCTCTCTGCCCCTTCCCCGTCCATGCTCTGTCTCTCTCTGTCTCAAAAATAAATAAAGGTTAAAAAAAAAATTAAAAAAAAAATGTTGCAAATGACATTAAATATTTTTTCCAAGCTAATTTTATGTCCATATAATGCCATTTCATACAGTGCCTTACCTACTCAGAAGTGTAATTTGTACCATAGATTTTGTGGGGGGGCCGTTAAACCTAGATTTATAAAGCTGTTTTGGAGTTGGGGCTATTCCTAAACTGTGTACAAGGTTTTATTTTATCTGCAGTTGACTTTACTTGTTTTTGACATGCTTACAAAGTCCTGTGTTGATACTGTGTCAAGCCATGTTGAAAATACTTTCTTGATTAAATGAGTGTAAACAATAGCAAAAACCAAATTTGAGCTGACCTTTAACTATATCTACATTTAAAGGCTAAAGCCAAGGACCTCTAAATATTTTCATCCAAAGAACTCTTTGAAATGTAGCTAAAGGAAAGTTTATTTTCCAAATCTTGTAACTTAGGAAAGAGATTTAAACTGTGATTGGTTTTAGCCCACTGATCAGGACGACTGCGTAAACTTCCTTGTCTAGGATTTATTGTTCGTCCTCTTCCTTACCTTAAAGTTTCAATTCTCTATTAATTCCTTCCTCGAAAGAACACATTAGTTTATGATTCCAGCTGTAGCACGATTTTGTCTGACCTGTGTAAGTTACCACAGTTAACCATTTGAGCCTTAGGCTTTTGCGGCTATACAATGGGGCTATTTATTATTCAACATGTTGTCATTTCCAGCATGTGCTGTCTGTGCCATGGAGGTAAGCATAGGCCCTGCCTTTGGAGGTTTCCAGTCCAGAAAAACTTAGTGGTATACAGGAACCACCCCCAATCCAATACACACACTGTAAAAGGTAAAAAGGTAAAAGGTAAAGGGCTAGAAGATGAAGAGTACCGGCAAGGACACTGAGAATGTTAGCTTTATAATTAGGAATGATGTATAGTTTTACCTACTTTACTTATTTCCCATTTTAAACAGACTAAACGGGATAGAAAGTGAATTTGAACTAGAATCGATTTTATCCACCCTAACACAACTGTCGTGAACATTTATCCGGAAAAATAAACTAGAGTTCATTTTATTAAGAAAGCGTTACATCTTAGTTAATAATGTCTCTTTCCTTCTGTCCTTACAGAATATGTATGTAACTGCTCTGTGGTGGGAAGTCTGGATGTGAATCGCTGCAGCCAGACCACAGGGCAGTGTGAGTGCCAGCCACATTATCAAGGGCTTCACTGCGACATCTGCAGGGAGGGCTTTTACCTGAATCACACGTCTGGGCTCTGCCTGCCGTGTGACTGTAGTCCACACGGAGCCCTCAGCATACTCTGCAGCAGGTAAGCAGCAGAGGGGGGAGGTGAAGTTATTTCATCAAGAGAAAGAAAAGGCGCTGGCTCTCCAGGACCAGACTGGTTTAAATAAAGAGGGAGGGGGGCATAGATTTAGAAAACATTTAATAAACTTTTATCTCCTCACTTTGGAAATTATATTTAATAGCAGAATTAAGAAACCTCTAACTCACTGATAGAGTTCTTCAAAAGCCCCTGGGTCACCAATTTTGCTTTGTGATAATTTCTCTAAATTTCATGGGGAGAAAAAAATCATTGAGAAAGCAGTCTCCTTTCTGGAAGTGATAACTTCCTGGCATTTCCAGTGGAAATATTCTTGTTATGTTAATTCACATGCCATTGGAGTTTCAGGAAACTTACTCTTTATTTTTTCTCTTATCAAAATTCTGGAGCTGTTTCTTTGCACGTCTAAGGCTTACTGTCGGTCATATCCGAATTTCTCTAACTAGTGGGGAAAAGACTGGTTTCGCCCGCACGTTTTGGGGATGAAACTTGATTAAACAAGAATTGTCTGGAAATTGCCTTTAAAATAGTATGTTATTTGGAAGTGACTTAATACAGTAGAACAGTGTCCCATAATCTGAGGATTTGCCTTCTCTGACATTGAATGTAATTATTCTTTGACCTAGTATGAGGCACCTAGCTTTTTGTGGACCCCAAGTCAAAACACTGAAGAGACAGTGTTATGTAATGAAAAGAACACAATCTTTAAAATCAATCTGACTTGGGTGTAGATCCAGAATCTGTTGCCACTTAGGAGCTTTGTGCTTTCAGCA
Source organism: Panthera onca (assembly GCF_046562875.1). Taxonomy (NCBI): domain Eukaryota; kingdom Metazoa; phylum Chordata; class Mammalia; order Carnivora; family Felidae; genus Panthera; species Panthera onca. Next base: position 80,498,363 of record NC_138351.1, on the reverse strand, counting down.
AGTTATTTCATTTCTCTGAGCCTCAGTTTCTTTTCAGGGTTGTTGTGAAGGTTAAATAAATAGATGTATGTAAAATGCCTAGCACACATCACACAATGCGTTCTGTTTTGTTTTAATTTCAAGGGAATATTGTTGGCTTAAATGAGAGAGTATTTTTATAGAACTTTTATCTCCTTGGCAGAAAAGTTTCTTTATACTAGGAGTAGCTATCTTGCTTTATAAATCATATTGTACTATTATGCAATATTGTATCATAGTGTACTTCTACTAAAAATATAGATGTGGGGCACCTCGGTGGCTCAGTTGGTTAGGTGTCTGACTCTTGACCTTAGCTCAGGTCTTGATCTCAGGGTTGTGAGTTCAGGCTCCATGTTGGGCTCCACACTTGGCATGGAGCCTACTTAAAAAAAAAAAAAGGGGGGCGCCTGGGTGGCTCACTTGGTTGAGTGTCCGACTTCGGCTCAGGTCATGATCTTGCAGTCTGTGGGTTCGAGCCCCGCGTCGGGCTCTGTGCTGCCAGCTCAGAGCCTGGGGCCTGCTTCGGATTCTGTGTCTCCCTCCCTGCTCCTTCCCCCTCACACACTCTGTCAAAAATACGCAAACATAAAAAATATTTAAAAAAAAATACGTGAACTTGATTAAGAAGTTTATAACTTCAAATGCAACAATAATCGATGCTTATGACCGTTAGTATTTTAAAATAGTTGTTTGTTTTAATCTTCACAACGCTTTACATAGGTTATTAAATCATAAGGATACTAAGTGGCAGAGGACGCATTCCCAGTTAGGATTCCAAACCCAGTGAGTGTTCTTATCACCATGCCATACTGCTTCCATAATGAGAAAGCTGGTAATCATTCTGTTATTTGAAGCTGAGAATACAGCAGTCGCTTATCATTGTTCCCTTCGGTCCGCTAAAAGCATGCCTGCACATCACATTCAGAAGGCTCACCTTTCTTACCATTTTAAAAGATGAGATTTGGAGAAGTTAGTTCATTCTGATATCCAATGGCATGTCCGCTGCTTCCTTTAGAATAAGATTCTGCAAATACATTTTTTCTTGAGTACTTTGGAGAGAGAAAACCGTGTTTACTTCTAGGCCAAACTGCTGTCTTAGAGGAGAAAGAAGTAAGGGGAGGATTGAGAGAGAGTTTTAAAAGCTGGAGAGGAGGGGAAAATTCTAAAATTCTAAATTCTAAAATTCATGTAATATCTTACTCTTTTCATTGATCTTTTATAAATTTTTTCTGTTTTATTTTCCCCTGACAGTTCAGGTCATTAGCTTACATCGGCTAAACACTATTCTGAAAATAGGTCGTAACTAGAGAGTAGTGGAAAAATGCTTTGGCCTGGTAACTCCAGGATCCAGGGCAGGGGGTCTGTAAACTGCAGCCATGAACCAAATCCAGTCGGCTGCCTGTTTTCGTAAATAAAGTGTCATTGGAACACAGGTGCCTTCATTTGTCTACACATTATCCATGACTGCTTTTGTGCTCCAGTGACTAGTTACAAAAGAGACCATGTGGGCTACAAGCCTAAAATATTTACTGTCTGGCTCTTTAAGAAAAAGTTTGCCAAGCCCTGGTTTAGGGTTCCAATCCTCGTAGATATTTCTGGGTAACCATGGAGCTTTGGGAAAATCACTACTTTTTTAAAAGCATTTGTCTTTTCATTTGTGAAGCAGTGGTAATAATCTATGTCCTATTTCTCTCCTGAATATAGTTGTTTTGTCTTAAGGATCAAACAAGAAAATGCATGTGTAAATTTTTACAATCTACACATTCTGGACAGACAATAAAAATAGTACTAGAAGCCATTTATTGAGCATGTACTGTGAGCTAGGGCACTGTGCTACCTGCTTTATGTGCATTATCTCATTTAATTTTCAAAAAACTCCCTTGAGGAGAGCACTATTATTCTCCCACTTTGAATATGAAAATTTTGATGTTTAGGGGGATTGTTAACTTGCGTAAGTTTGTATACGACAGCTACCATTCAATCCAGTTGAACAAATGTAATAAGCAAGTGCTTATTCTGTGAGGCAGAATGACTCCACAATTACACAATTGTTTTTCTTAGTAGAAAACGTCTTGGTATTTAACACTCAAATATCCTAGCATGTTCTTTTCTCTTGATTCAATGTGTTTTGGCTGATGGTTATATAAGAAAAATTTGTATTTGTATCCCAGAAACTCAATAATGCCATGTACAGCATTTTAAACAAAGTGACACGTGGCAAGTCTTGTGTTAAATTCCAAGCATAGGGGTGCCTGGGGTGGCTCGATCGGTTAAGCGTCTGAGTTCGGCTCAGGTCATGATCTCACAGCTAGTGGTTTCGAGACCCGTGTCAGGCTCCGTGCTGACAGCGCAGAGCCTGGAGCCTGCTTTGGCTTCTGTGTGTCTCTCGCTCTCTGCCCCTCCCCCACTTGTGCTCTGTCTCTCAAAAATAAATAAAAATTAAAGAAAAAAAAAAATTCCAAGCATAATTGCTAGAATGTCAGTATCCCATGTAGATGGTTTGTAAAGTGCATCTCAGGTCAACAGAGAGACGCGCAGTATGTTACTGTGTATAAGACAACTGTTAGCAACCAGTTCCTTTTGGTCAGGAAGTGATGTTTTGAGCATTTTACATCCTAACAAGGGAGTCTGTTACTTATATGTAGGTGCTTTACTGTGTTTTAGTTACACTTTAGGAAGTTTGTTAGTAGTTTTGGGGTTGATATGTAACGAATTATAATTATTTTCATTTGAAATATTGGAAAATAGGTTCTTTGTTAGCATTTCATGTAGAATATATGATTTTCGGTGATGGATGATTGATGCTAAACAGGAGGTGGAAGATATCCGTATTTTATTATTATTATTACTTGATCTGCATGGACTATTTTCCATATATAACCAATGGGTTCTATTATCCTTAGTAGGTCTTTTTTTTAATGAGTAATGTGCGATTTTATATTATCTGCATACAAAGTATGCTGATTTCTCATATCCTTTACTGTCATCTTCTAATTGGCATCTGGAAGGACCTTGCTTCCCCCATAGCCCTTAAATGTGATGTGTTTCTCTCTCTCACTATTATCTCTGGACCCGGAGTTCGAATAGATATCTTCCTTGCTTCCCTTTGCCACTTCCAGAGTCCTCTCCTTTCTTCCTTATGCTCTCCTTTTGTCCTTTCTTTTCCCTAAAAACCCCACCTCCGAAGCTCATAGCAACATGGCATGCTGTTCTACCTCCTTGTTGCAGTTCCCTCTACCAGGTCCTACCCCTTATTTCTCATACATGGCCCACTGTTGTCTCTATCGCTCCATCTGTCAAAATTCTGGACGATTTCAGTATCTATAGATGATCCTAACAATGCTTTGGCCTTTCAGCTTCTTGACCTCTTTTCCAACAAGCCTTCCTCTGTGCTCCCACCGATCTTTATTTGTTTTACTTGCCCTATCTCTTGATTGCCCATGGCCCCAATGATAGATGTATTACGTTTTTTTGTGGTAAATCTGTAATCCTTTTCTATGGGTTACTGCAGAGCAATATTTAATTTAAAAAATTTTTAACAGTGTTATTTCAGGCAACTTGTCAGAACAAGCGGTGTATCACTAAAGTCATTCAAAAACCTGTACTTAGAGGAAGTCTTTAGAAGGAAGGCCCAGGGGCTCTAAATCCAGCCATACATGACATTTCTTACTACCAGAAAGGAAGTTAAATTGACATAAGACCAGAGGAACAGAAATGGGAAGTCACAAGACTGTGTACTTTGGCAAGAGCATATGGGTGAACTATGAGGAAAAACCTCTGTATTCTGCTCTGTTATAAATTATATATGAGTTAAGGAAATAGCAAATTGTAGGCAAGTAGTATGTGTGTGTGTGTGTAGTGAAAAGGAAGTGGAATCTGAAAATTGTGACTTTGATTCTATTCTTGGTTTAGCCTCTTACTGTATGACCTTGATGAAGATATCTGATCTCTCTGAGCCTCAATGTTTCCATCTGTAAAATAGGATTAGTGTATGTGACATGAGGATTTTTGTGAAACTTAACTTGTGTGTGTGTTTGTCCACTTACATTGTGACTGGCACATAGATTCAGCTCAGTAACTCCCAGGAATTGAATCTATTTTTTCTTTTTGAAACATGAGGAATAGAATTGGTGAGTCACAAAAGAGGAGGATCCAACCTGTGTTGGAATATTTGTTTTTGTTGGTAGGCTAAGGAAGCAATTGTTCATTCTAACAGAAAAAAAGTTTAAATTATTTTCTCCCATTTTCATAAACATATTAAGCCTCTTAAAATCGGACAATCTATATTCTAGAACAATAATAATAGTTAAAGTTAATTGAACACATGCTAGGCACTGTCCGAAGCCCTTTGCATGTAACAGTTGATTTAATTGCCACAGCAGGCACTATTATTATAATTCTCACTTGCACAGGAAAAAAACAATCAGAAGTTAGGTACTTTGCCTAACTTACTAGGTAATAGCCAATAAGTAAAAGTGTTGGGGTTGAAATATTTGCAACTTGGATCTGGAGTTTGGGATATATTATATAATTACAAAAATTGTATATTAGATTATAGAATTGGTGACTCACAAAGAGGGGCAAAAATTTTGGAGTAAAACTATTGCTTTTGCTCTTGTCTAGAAGCCTATAATCTATGCTAGACTGAAGTGTACAAAACTAGAATCCAGTATAAAACAGCTTATAAATATATGCTGAATTTCTAAGTAGAATACAGTAGGAAAGGTATAAACTGAAGTAATAAGGACACAGGCTTTCCAGAGGAGGTGGGAACTGAGATATGCTTCCAAGTTATGATTTGGGAAGGCAGAGGACTGAGAAGGAGACCTGTCAGGGGCGCCTGGGTGGCTCACTCGGTTAAGCGTCCAACTTCAGCTCAGGTCATGATCTCACAGCTTGTGAGTTCAAGTCCCGCGTTGGGCTCTGTGCTGACGGCTCAGAGCCTGGAGCCTGCTTTGGATTCTGTGTCTCCCTCTCTCTCTGCCCCTACCCTGCTTGTGCTCTCTGTCTCTCATAAATGAATAAATGGTAAAAATTAAAAAAAAAAAAAAAAGGAGACCTATCAGGAGAAAAAAAAAAAAAAACCTGTGCAAATTTAAGTGAATTTCCTGAGATTATACAATGGAATGAGAAATCTGATCTCCTAACACCTACTTAAATTCTTATCTGTTTCCACCTCCCTGTTCTCTTTTTAAAAATAAATAGAAGTTGAAAAGTGGACACAGTTTCCATCCTGATTCTCTCATACATCTAATGCCCATGGAACAAATGGCTGGCTTTCAAAAAATTCATCTCCCTGTGCCTTATGCCCCTGTACTTTCAGCAGGAGTTGCCCCAGTGAGGGTAGAACTTGGCCACAGGAGCCAGATGTGGGTTGAGCAACGTCTTTATGTGCAAACACAGAGTCCTTTATATACTGACAGATGGCCGCCCCCTCACAGCACCATTGGTGTTCCAACCTGTTTAATTGGGAAGGAGTTGGTCTACAATATCTCAACTTTCCATTTTTGCTTTTGCAATGCATTTCTAATGTTTTCCTGATTTATATTTGGACATATGTCTAATAAGTGAATGGAGAAATCAGATAGCATTTTTGTCTCACGCCTCTTGCCTAGTGAGAGCCTGGGTCTCTTAATATGGCCCTTAAAATATTGTTAGGGCTGGCTTTATATGTAGACAGTTATATACTGATTTGAGATTTTTTTTAATGCATTCATAGCGGGTGAGTATACAAGGTGCATGATTTTAGACTGTCTCTGTAAGACAACAGAGAAGTTCTGTAGTGGTGTAATATCCTTTTACGTAAAATCTGTGGTTGCTTCTGTACAGTGAGTATATTTTGAAATGTTTACTATTTTGAATTTTAATCATGGGAATATGCCCCGGGACAGAAGGCAGAATTTTATTCATGAAGTAGACTTATGCTGAGATAAATGTCAAATAAAAAGATGACAAGCCTCAGGGGCGCCTGGGTGGCTCAGTCGGTTGAGCGTCCGACTTTGGCTCAGGTCATGACCTCACAGACCGTGGGTTCAAGCCCTGTGTCGGCTCTGTGCTGACAGCTCAGAGCCTGGAGCCTGCTTTGGATTCTGTGTCTCCTTCTCTCTGTGTCCCTCCCCTGCTCACGCTGTCTCTCTCTGTCTCAGAAATAAATAAACATTAAGAAAAATTAAAAAAAAAAAGAAAGATGGCAAACCTCAGAGGCTCATATTCACATGGGGCTCTGAAAATCATCTCTTGTGTAATAATTGGGAGTAACAGCTACTTGTGTAAACTCTTTATTACTTTGCCTATAGTTCTGGGAGATCAAGAAAAAGTGACTTATTAGTAGAAAAAATTAACAATTGAGGAAAGCTGTATCATTTTCTTCACTCACTTCATTTAATAAAGGCATTGCGTCTGGCAATTACGTGTCCAAAGACATTATCCCTGTGCTCACGGAGCTTACTCTCAGTGGAAAGATAGAAATGCAAACAAGCTATGAGTATTCATAAAGTGCACAGGAGATTCAGGGAAGTCTTAAGAGACGAAGCTGTGTTTAGGTTGCGACTTGAAAAATGAGTAGCAATTTGTATGAAAGAACAAGGGATCTTTAGTAGAGTGCAGGTGGCTTACTATTTCTTGAAGGCAAGAACACTTGTTAGCAGTGGAGAGGAAGGGTTGCAGGAGAGTAGGAAATGATAAGAGACGAGACTTTTGTCTGTCTGTTTACTGTTGTATCTCTAACACCTAGAACAGTGCCTAGCACAAGGTAGATTCGTAAATGCTGATGAATGAATAGAATGAATGAATGAAGAATAAAATAAACAGGGCCAGACCATAAAAGGCCTAATATGCAAACTTTATCCATTGAAGAATACCGTAAGGGGGGATATTGGATTTGCTTTTAAGAAAAATCACTCTGCCATTGGGGGAGTGGGAACATCCTTTTTTTTTTTTTTTTTTTTTTACAATATTTTTGTTTTTGTTTTTCTATTAACATTTCCTTTTAGCCTTGAATTTTTACTAAATTTCCTCCTGACTTAAAAATCTTGTTTCTAATCTGGGAATTTGAAATCTTGGTACTTAATGTTACCCCAATTTTTCCAAAGAGTTCAAACCACTTTAACACCAGAACATGGTAAAAATTTGCAGCCATTTCAAGCAACTGGTGGGCTTTTTATATATCGTCATTAGCTGGTACCATTAAGTGTTCTGAGAGGTGAGTGTAAAATGTAAAAAGTATGTGTTTTTGTTTTTTTTTTTTAACAACAATTAACTTTCAAAGAGAAAAAAAAGAAAAATCACTCTATCAGAAGTCTGGTGGATAGAGAGAGTGAGCTGGGGCAAGGAGACCAGTAAGGAGAATATTGTAACAATCCAAGCAAGAGAGCTAAAGACCTGATGTAAGACATTGGCACTGGCATTGGCAATGGTGCTGGAGAGGTGGGAACCCATGTAAGAGGTATTTGGACAGTAAAATATACAGGGCTAGGTGGTTGTTCATATGTACAGAGTAAAGGGAAAGAGAGAGATGAATCTCCCATGTTTCTTTCTGGGTTGGGTGCATGAGTGAAAAGATATTCCATTAATTAGATAAAGAATACAGGTATATAAGCAAGATAGACGGAGATGATGATGTTAGGTTTTAAACATGTTCATTTTGAAGTGATGGTGGTATATTCAGATAGAGATGTCTGGTAGAGACTTGCATATATATTGTGTACCAAACTCAAGAAATCTTATAGCATATTCTTATGCTATTCCTTAGGAAAACAGAACAATGCTTCATAGCTTTAATTTTATTTAAAAATAATTTTATTTTATACCCTAATTATTCTTCTTGCAATTGTACCAATCTCTAGTTTAAATTATCTTTTTAAAATTCACTTCTGTATTTTTTCCTTGAAGGTAGAATTTTAAAAGGCAGCCATCTTAGTCAAAAGCAGGTAACTGACCTCAGCCTGTTTCCTATTGTAATTAATTTGTTCCAGTAGATGTTTGCACAGTGCCAATGGTTTATGTCTTAGAAGATATTTTAAGCATATTACACCAAGTATCATGGTAAGTTCATGGTAAAACAAATTAGACTAAAATTTGAATGTTAATAAATGGCCAGACAGAGGCTTATTCGGAAAAAGGCACCGAGTGCATTGAGTTTAAGTGTAAATAATGTGTGTCTGTTACGGTTTAGATAGCTCTGTATGTTTTTCAGCACACTTCTAGCTTACGTCCTCCATTCAATACAGTGCATGCTCTGCCCTCCTGGTCTTCTAATTATTAACTAGAAGAACAGCTGTAGTCAAATAATTAAAAAAAAAACCAACACATCTTTCTTCCAGCTACTGATGACCTTTGAGAACATTAACATAACATGTCACAGTGAATTGATATAGTTGCTGCTGACCAAACATGGTACTTTCCTAACCCCTGCTGCAGACTCTTCTACTTGTTTATTTTATTAGCCTACTTTTAGGCCAGTATGGGATTAAAAAAAAATTTTTTTTAATGTTTATTGATTTTTGAAGGAAAGAGAGACAGAGTGTGAGCGGGGGAGGGGCAAAGAGAGAGGGGGACACAGAATCCGAAGCAGGATCCTGGCTCTGAGCTGTCAGCACAGAGCCCGACATAGGGCTCAAACCCATGAACTGTGAGATTGTGACGTGAGCTGAAGTCGGACGCTTAACCAACTGAGCCATCCAGGTACCCCTGGGATTTTTTTAAAGAAATATTTTAAAGTTAAAGTTTTGTTATTGATAATATTAAATGGTAATTTATTTTGCTTCTTCTGAAAGACTTCCACAAATATGGAAATGTATATGTGCTAACACTACAAATAATCAAGTTTGTACAAATGCAGTATTTGGCATCAAGGTGTTTATTTATTTAACAAATTATGTGCAAGATACTTTAATAGATCCTGTGGGAAATAAAAGATTAATAAGACAGTGGGTCTTACTCCAAAGGAGCTTCCAGCTTAGTAAGGACACCAAAAAAAGAAAAAATGTATATAAATAATTATAATACGAAGTAAAAATTGACATCATAAACTAAAAAGATAAAATGTTAAGGGGATTAAGAATCTGGGAGATCTCACTTATAGCTGAAAAAAATCAGAGATGATTTCATTGAAGAGATAGCTTTTGACTTCAGTTTTGAAGATAGGAAAGGATTAGGCATATAGAAGTGGACAAGGTGGAAAAGGATGTTATTATAGAACAGGAAAGATCAAGATTAATGACTCAGAGATGTGCCTATATAGGATGTAAGGTGGAAGGGAAGTGGGGGCAGAGGAGATAAATCTGTCAAGTCCTGCTGGGGTCAGGTCATGGAGGGCCTCAAGGGCCAGACAAATGATTTGGATTTTATTCATGAAGTAGTCTTTAAGCGGAAGAAAGATCCTCCGCATTGTGTCCTTGCAGTAGTAGGATGGATGGATATAAGTAAGAGGAGATTAGAGGCAGAATGAAAACTAGTGAGGGCCCAAATTAGGATAATAATAGTAAGAACAGAGAATAAATAAATCAGAGAGAATAAATCAAACAGAATAAATTGTGGACAATAGCAAAAATGGCGATATGCCCCATGATAGCAAGAGTTCTGTGCCTAATACTCTGTCAAGTTTGTGATTCTTGCATTACTACATACACACAAATCTAAAGTTAGTTTGTATTTCTAAGTTGAATTTAAGGAATTGCTCAGTCTCAGGTTTCCTTCTCAGGCCCATACTCTCTCCCCGAGTTCCTATTCTTCCTTTGTAGATGGCCGCAGGGATCGAATCTGCTTTCCTATATGCTTCAGCCGTTGCGGCCGCCCACTGTGTCCCAGGGGATTTTTATTCCCAATGCAGCCTTGCTGCTGAGTGTCAGCAGGGTCCCCACATGCATGTTCTTTCTGTGTTGCTAAAAATAAATCCAAGGGCCCTTTACCTTTCGAGAGTTCTAAAAAACGATTAATCGTTGTAGAGAGGTTTGTAGGGGTAGCGAATATAAAAGATATGGGTAAGTTGAGTGGTTATATAATTGACAAACTTTTCCACAAACAAGGTGCAAATATAGTCATACCTCTGTTATTTTGCCAATTAATTACTCTGACACTCCTATTGCCTCAGTAGCAGCCCAATTTCCTTTTGAGGCAACCCGTTCTCCAACAATTAATTACTCATTTTCCAATATCTCTAGGGTTCAGCCCTCCTCTGATGTTGAGTATCAAGGGAATGCGATTCTAAACAGGTCACTGACATTACTGTTTTTCACTCCTATGTAGAAAGGCTGGGTTGAAGCCTGGCCCTGAACAGCCTGACAGATTGTGCTTGCTCACTACTGTAGTGATGCTTTTACTGGCCCAGATCCTTGCAGAGGCAGCAACAAGTCTTTGAGGAGGATGAGCCCACACGTCAGTGCCAAGTTCTTTCAGGACGCTCTAAACTAGGGCTCCAGAGTCATAGATCTCAACAATCAGCCCCTTCAGTCTATCCATGCAGCCCTATTCCAGCGCGCAAGCCAGCTCCAAGAGTACCAGTGGAGGACATTTTGTAGAATCTTTCACCTAACAACCCCAAATCTCCCTCCCTCCCAGATAAAACAGGTCTTGCCAAACCTTTCCCCCAGGACAGCGGTGCCTACTCGCTCTGTACCACACAGCTAAGAGAAACTGGAACAAGTGATTCTTCACCCGGTCAAGAGAATTTGCTTCGCAACTACTTTCGGTGCCTGCCCAAATGGCAAAGCATTTGTAAACTTCTCTTGCTAAAGAAGAAAGAAACCACAGATTTAATCTCTAGTTAAGCATCTCTTGGATAGGACATTTTACTACACTTAAAAAGGTTAAAAATCTTATAAACATATAGTGGTTCTCTGACATGAAGTTTGACTTCTCTCTCAGATGAAAACACCACACAAGCTGGCGAATAACATTAGATTATTACTCTCACCATCAACCCCAGAAGGAACAACATTAACATTTATTGAATGTTTGCCATGTGCCAGGCTAAATGCTTTATATGTACTAACTTGTAAGGATAAAACAACAACTGACTGAAGTGGTATTTGTCTCATTTCACAGGTGGGGAAACTGAGACTTGAGTGATTTGCTCCAAAACAGTCAGTGCCAGAAACAGGCTCAAACTAATACCTGTCTGACTATCCTGCCTTTAGTAGGCCCCAGTGTTTCTTAATTGAGTGGCTGAACCTCTGCTTATTTTCTAAATAAACCTAATAACCATCCTAAGTTAAGCTACCATACAGACAGATCCCCAGCATGAAAACTCATCATTTGAGTGATCAAGATAACATCATCAGTAATAAGTCATGTGGTAGTATCATGTACCCCCTAATATGAGGCAATGAGAACGTCATGTTACCTCTGCGATTGTCTTCACTAAAACCCATACTCTCGGTCTAATTATGACAAGACACCAGACAAACCCAAATTGAGGAACATTTTTTAAAATAACTAGTACTCTTCAAAAGCTTCAAGGTTCTAAAAGACAAGGAAAGACCAAGAAACTGTCAGATTGGAGGAGGCCAAAGAGTCATGACCAGTAAACGTAAGGTGTTATCGTGGATTGGATCCTGGAACAGAAAAAGGACATTAGTGTAAAAATTAGGGAAATATGATAAGGTCTATATTTTTTAAAAAAAATTTTTTTTTTTTTAACGTTTATTTATTTTTGAGACAGAGAGAGACAGAACATGAACGGGGGAGGGTCAGAGAGAGAGGGAGACACAGAATCTGAAACAGGCTCCAGGCTCTGAGCTCTCAGCACAGAGCCCGACGCGGGGCTCGAACTCACGGACTGCAAGATCATGACCTGAGCTGAAGTCGGACGCCCAACCGACTGAGCCACCCAGGCGCCCCAGGTCTATATTTAATAGTACTATAGCAACGTTAATTGTCAATTTTGACAAATATACTGTAGTTGTATAAGAAGTTAACCTTAGGGGAATTTGGGTGACGAATATACAAGAACTGTCTGTACTATCTTTACACTTTTCTTTAAATCCAATATTATTTAGAAATAAAAAATTAACATGATTGTTAGGGCAGTCAGTCAAGGGAATATGGATGGTATTAGTGTTTTCTGATGACAGTGTAGTTGGTTCTACTGATAATTCTCAGCCTTGGGTCTGGAAGAGGAATCAGGATAAGGAAATTAACTTTGCTGGCATGAAGAGCTGCCACTTTAGATGTATGACATTGTGGTTAGAATATACAATCAAATTCATAGCCTACTTTACTGGTTTTAATATCTCTTTTTTCTCTAAAGTTTTAAAAGAGCGTCTAAACCTTGTATTAGTAGACTTAGGCTACAATAGGACTCTTGTTCCCACACAGAAGGCTTTGTCTTCCCCTGTGTCCCCTGAAAGAAAATTAAATCAGCATGACTTGTTCCATCTCAGATGGTTTTTTTTTTTATAGCAAGAAATATGTTTCCTAGAGGGTAGAGGGAAATACGGGACTGTTCATCTTTTTTCTCCTTGGATTTGATCTCCACTCAAAATATCTAAATTTGTCAATCCCAGAGAGAGATCTTGATTTGAAGTTTCTCCAAAGTTCCTATGAAAAGGGACACAAGTACTTTAGCTGTGATTATTTTAATATTTGAAGTGTATAGGACTAGTTTAGAAAATTATCAATTCCATTATTATCATCCTTTATATATTAGATGAATTCTCTGGTATGATATATTCAGTGTGTTTCAACAATTTGGGTATTTCGGGCTTGCTCCTGTGGTTATAAATTCAGTAGGTTTCCAGGTAATGTTAATAACTAACGTCTGTAAAGTCAGTTACAATTAATAGTATTTTCTTAGCCTGTACATTTAATCATTTGATTCTAACAACAACCCTGTAGGTAAGGTGAGGTTGAAGTAGTTAAGGATGATTTCCTACCAAATTACAGATGAGAAGTAATAATCGAAAGGTTACATGATAAGCCCAAGCTTGGATGTCTATTAAATTCCAGAGCAAGAGCAGTTAACTCCAGATCTTCTGACACCTATTCCATGTTCTTTCTGTTACCTTAAACTCCCATGGCATGCAGTTCTGGGCTAGTATATGCCCCTATGCTCAAGGTCACAAGTTCTTAACCTACAAGGAGAAAAGCACATGAAACGTAATGGTGGATATGTACGTTTTTCTGTGGAAAAGGTCTATAAGATTTAATAGATTCTCAAAGAGATCTGAGATGCCATCAAGTTTAAGAAGCTTTATCCTAAATACTGTCAGGAAGGACATAGACATTCTTCTCACACTGCCAGAAGCAGTAATGAAAATATGGCTTATATTGTCAATAACAGAATCACTTCCTCCTCATCTGCCAATTCCTAACACATACACTATGACCATTTCCTTAATTAAGTTTTAAATTTGCTGATCCTGGGGCGCCTGGGTGGCTGAGTCGGTTGAGCGTCCGACTTTGGCTCAGGTCATGATCTCACCGTTCGTGAGTTTGAGCCCCGCGTTGGGCTCTGCACTGACAGCTTGGAGCCTGGAGCCTGCTTTGGATTCTGTGTCCCCCTCTCTCTCTGCCCCACCCCTGCTTGTGGTCTGTCTCTCTCTGTCTTTCAAAAATGAATAAACACACAAAAAATTAAAAAAAAAATTAAATTTGCTGATCCTGAATTGGTTTTTTAAAAGAGTTCTATGATTGAATAAAATGCCCAGTAAAAGATATTATAGATATTTGAAAGAAAAGTTTTTACAGAAAAATATATTAGTTTTTTCAACTAAACTGTTCACCCAAGGAAGCTGCATAATCCAGGAGAGGCAGCAGGAGGAACAGAAGGAAACTAACATTTGATAAATCTGTTAAACCTCTGTTTTTGATGCTTTACACATATAACCTCTCTGACTTCGTAGAACAACTTAGATGTCTTGCTCTTAGAAACTGAGTTACTAAGCAATATGGCATAATTAATAAATGGTAGAGCTTAGATTTGAGCCCATGTCTATCTGACTCCAAGACTCTCCCCACTGTACCCTAAAATGGAATGGGCAAGATTAGATATGGCATTGTGAGTCTCAGTGTAAGTGTAGGTGTAGGTATGGGTGAACATGATTCATCAACCTAAGGAGTGGCCAATAGAGACATAAATCTGTAAATCAGAGCTGGGCTACAATGAAATTAAATATTGTATAGAAGAAGGCAACATGAGTATCGAGAGCATCCATAGAGAATCATTTGAAAGTCAGGAATTAGGATATTGTAAATATCAAAGTTGAGTCCACTTGACTTGCTGGTGCTTAAATGGCTTAAATGACAGGCATTTGACATGTGGGAGATCTGGAAGTAAGTGTTGTGAACCTAGTCATCGGGGTGGGAAGTGGGAAGATAGGACCACTGGGACCAGGAGCCAAGCATTGAGAAATTAGGGACAGTAGTTATAATTCAGCCATCTAAACTATAGAGAACTAAGGTCAAAGGAACCAGTAGCGAATGGGACTTAATGACAATTCACTGAGGTTGATTGCCTTAAGTACCCTCTTCTTACGTCAGAACTAACACCGAATTAAGAGTTAAGCAGTAAGCTCAGAGATGGAAATCAAGCAGCTTTACCAGTCAGGGGCTAGGAATGTAAAAAGTAGAGTGAGACAAGTATAATGATATTTTTCCAGTTAATCTACTGCAGTGCTTCTTCAGGTATGGTCCTCAGGCCAATATCAGCATAACCCGGGAATTGGTTAGAAGTGCAAATTCTTGGGTCCAACCCCAGACCTATTGAATCAGAAATTCTGAGATAGGGCCTAGCAATCAGAACCACTGATCTAGTGGACAATATGTTGCCCACAAAAACCTAAGGTCAACTTCTACCCAGAAGAAAACCAGGACTAATAACGAGGAGGCTGTTTGAGGCATTCCAGTCTCTGTTCTTTGTTTGTATGAGGACCATACAAGCTAAAGAGGCTTGGGCTTAAGCAAAATAGACTTTTCTTTGAGGGCTAGTAAATTATTTCTTTCCTTTCTGCTCTTTTTTGTCCTTCAAAGGACAAATCCAAGGGATCAGGATCAATGTCTTACAATGTTGACTGGCCCATCACGTACCAGTCATTAAATGTCTCATTTTGCTCACCTGAAATAAATATCCTATTTCAAGGATTCTTAGAGGTTTACTTAAATGTAACATAAAGTGGGGCACCTGAGTGGCTCAGTCATTTGAGTCTGACTCTTGATTTTTGGCTCAGGTCATGATCTCAGGGTTGTGCAGTCAAGCTCCACACCAGGCTCTGTGCTAGCATGGAGCCTGCTTGGGATTCTCTCTCTCTCCTTCTGCCCCTCTCCCCCACTCGCACTCTCAGTCAATCAATTAACCAATCAATCAATGGAACATAAAGTATCAAGATTAGGTACTTGGAAAATATTAAATGGACTAAATTGAAGACAAATATTGTACTCAGGAGGCATCATGAATTAATGAGGGAAGCATACATAGATTTTGGAGCCAGATTACCTGATCATTAAATGGAAAAATTTTGAGTGTCTATCATGTGCCAGGCACTGTGCTAGGCCCTGGCTATATAACGGTGGAGAAAAAAGAAAACCAGATAAAACCCCCTGATTTCATAGAGCTGACATTCTAGATGGGGAGAGATTTAATAAACAATGGAAATGAAATATATATTATATTAAATAGTAAGAGGTCTTGTAATTTTAGATGTTGTGGCTGGCCAAGGCCTTGTTGAGAATATAACATTTGAATCAATAATGAAAAGAAGTAAGGGAGCATGCCTCACGGGTCCCCTGGGTGAAGGCTATTGCTAACAGAACGGACAGTGGGTGCAGGGTGTCTGATACAGAAACATCCACAACGCGTCTGAACAACAGCAAGGTGAGCATAGCTGAAGCGTTGGAAGATGGGAGAAGGGATTAGGGGAGCGCTAGGTAAAAGCAAAATCTATACGCGGATGCTGAGAATACAGTCCTTCCAACATGTCTGTTTTTAAAAACATTTATATGAAAAACTTGAGGGGAAAAGTTGGTTCAGAGACAAACAGATAAACAGAACAGAAATGAAAGCCCAGAAACACCCCATGTGTATAAAGATATTTCACATGTGGCTGAGTAGGTACTGAAGTTTAGTGATGCACCTCAACAACACTAGGCGTGTAGTGGCAATACTTGCATAGTTTTTACTGTGTGGCAGACACTGTTCTGCCTGCTCAACACGTCCTAACTAAATTAATCTTCACAAACCTGTGAGAGAGAGACTATTATTTTCTCCATTTTACAAGTGAGGAAACTGAAGCACAAAGAGTTTAAGTAATTTATTTGCGGTCATATGGCTAGTAAGTGATAAAGCCAGGATTTGAACCCAGGTAGTCTAACTCCAGTGTTTATATGTTAACTACTTTGTTAAAATATACAACTTCTAGACAAGCCTCAAACTGAGAGAAGATAATTGTAGCACATTAAACTGACAAGGGATAGATTTGTCAAGAATCTATAAAGAACATCTACAAATTAACGTCAGAAATAGGTGGGAAAAAATTTGTAACTCTGTGTGGTGACAGACGGTAGCTAGACTCATGATGGTGATTGTTTCTCAATGTATACAAATATCAAATCATTATGTTGTATACCCGAAACTAATATGTTATGTGTCAATTATCCTTTTATAAAAAAAAAAAAAAGAATACTTGGGCAGACTTTTCATAGAAGAGGAAACGCAAATGGCCAATAAACTTGAAAACATGTTCCATCTCATTAATCTGGAGAATGTATTTAAAAACCACAGTATGATACCATTTCGAGCTGCCAGATTGGCAAAATTTTTAACGCTGATGATATCAAGTGTTGGTGAGGATACAGAGCAATGGGACCATGATTCCATTGTTAATAGGGGTGCAAATTGTGACCGCCACTTTGGAAAACAGGCATTGCCTTGTATGTTGGTGCTGTACAAGCTACTACCTAGGAATTTTATTCCTTGGTATATACTCTAGAGTAAAGCATGCTCATATGTACCAGAAGATATACAGGTGTTATCTATACTACCTAATGAAAACAACCCAAATGTCTACAAGAATGAATACAATAGGGTTATATTCATATGATGAAATACAATACAGCAGTGAAAAAAGAGTGACTACAGCTGTACAAATGTATATCGATAAATCGATAAACCATAATACTGTATGGGACAAAGTAAATCAAAGAATACATGATGTTTATTAATATAAGGTTTAAGAGCAGGCAAAACTATTTGATACATTATTTAATAATACATATAGAAATGATAAGCCTCTAAGAGAGCTGAACTGACTAAAACACTTAGCTGCTTCTGGGGCAAGAGAAGGGAATGAAGTTGAAGGGGGAGCTTCAAATGTCTTGTCTAGTGGCTATGAAATTGTTAAGTTTGGTGTTCTTTCTTACATTCTATTGTCTTTAAACTTATCTGCCTCTGAATGATATATTTCACAATTAAAAAATAAAGATTAAAAAAGCATTGCAAACAACAGATGTTGGCAAGGATGCGGAGAAAGAGGATCTCTTTTGCATTGTTGGTGGCAATGCAAGCTGGTGCAGCCACTCTGGAAAACAGTATGGAGGTTCCTCAAAAAACTAAAAATAGAACTACCCCAACTGCACTACTAGGCATTTCTCCACGGGATACAGGTGTGCTGTTTCGAAGGGGCACACACACCCCCATGTTTATAACAGCACCATCAACAATAGCCAAAGTATGGAAAGCGCCCAAATGTCCATCGATGGATGAATGGATAAAGAAGATGTGGTATATATATACAATGGAGTATTACTCGGCAATCAAAAAGAATGAAATCTTGCCATTTGCAACTACATGGATGGAACTGGAGGGTATTATGCTAAGTGAAATTCGTCAGTCAGAGAAAGACAAAAATCATTTGACTTCACTCATATGAGGACTTTAAGAGACAAAACAGATGAACATAAGGAAAGAGAAACAAAAATAGTATAAAAACAGGGAGGGGGACAAAACATTAAGTGACTCATAAATATGGAGAAAAACTGAGGGTTCCTGGAGGGGTTGTGGGAGGGGGGGATGGGCTAAATGGGGAAGGGGCATTAAGGAATCTACTCCTGAAATCATTGTTTCACTATATGCTAATTTGGATGTAAATTTTAAAAAATTAAAATTAAAAAAAAAAAAAAGCATTGCAAGGTTCTATCAATAAAGCTGTTAGGGGTGAGGAGCTTTGCAAGGAAACTGGCCAGCATTGGGGCATTTGCAAAACAGTGCCAGCTGCAGGTAGGAAAATAGTGCTCCCAAGTCAGAGAATTGGATTGACACAGATCAGAAGCAATGTCTCATTTCCTTGGCAATCACTTTAAAATCCCATTCGTCAGAGGAGTTATTTAAACAACTGACAGTTGAGCCAGGAGAAGATTAACATAAGAAACCTTTTCCAGGAGCGTTGCAAGTCTATTAATATGAGCACGTTAAATCCTTCTGTCTTGCTTTCATTAAATACACAGAGGTAATCTATAAAATAAAGGAGAGAGAAAAAAGCCAGGTATTAGAAGGCAGAAGACCTGGGTTCTAATTCTGATTGCCCTCTGGATGTGTGACCTTGAAAATTGAGTCAGTTCATGTCATTGAAACTCTATTGATTAGGGATGTTGAGTATTAATATTTGGCCATGTATAGAGCTACTCATATTTGGAAGGCACTTCAATATGTAATTTTAACTAATTTCCACAATCTTTTGGAACAGGGATTATTATTCTTATTTTTCAGACGTAAAAACTTGCTCAATAATCAAGTAGCTAGAAAGTGGCAAAATTGAGACTTATGAATGCCATAGAATTATTGTAAGAACTAAAATAACTAATGCATATGTAAGTATTGTGCTATGCACTTCATTTATGATCCCACAGTGTGTTAATATTGTAAGTGTTAATATTTCCTCTGACTACCTCATCCCCAACAGGTTTAGAACTCAAAAGTTTAGGACGTGGGTTTAAAGGACTTGGTCCTTAGCACTGTCAATCTCAGTATTTTTGAGTTAAAGAGGTTTTTGTTTGCTTGTCTGGAAACTAAGCCACCACTTATGCTGTCATTTCCGTGAGTTCTAAATTCTAGGCACTACAAGTTAATTTTTGGAACACAGCATGTACACAAATCAAGTATTAATAATTACCCTTTCAGGTTAGTATCCAAGGTATATAAAGAACTTCTAAAACACAACACCCAAAAAACAAATAATCCAATTAAAAATGGGCAGAAGACATGGCTAGACATTTTTTTCAAAGACATACAGATGGCCAGCAGACACATGAAAAGATGCTCAAACATCAATCATCATCAGGGAAACACAAATCAAAACTACAATAAGCTATCACCTCACACCTGTCAGAATGGCTGAAATCAACAACACAAGAAACAGTAGGTGTTGGCAAGGATAAGGACAAAGGAGAACCTCTTATACTGTTGGTGGGAATGCAAACTGGTGCAGCCACTCTAGAAAAAAATACGGAGTTCCCTACAAAAGTTAAAAATAGAACTACCCAATGATCCAATAATTGCTTAGGTATTTACCCAAACAATACAAAAATACCAACTCAAAGAGATACATGCCCCCTGATATTTATAGCAGTGTTATCTACAATAGCCAAATTATGGAAAGAGCCCTTGTGTCCACTGATTGATTAATGGATAAGGAAGACGTGGTGTAGGCACACCATGGAATATTACTCAGCCATAAAAAAGAATGAAATCTTGCCATTTGCAATGACATGGATGGAGCTAGAGAGTATCATGCTAAGTGAAATAAGTCAGTCAGAGAAAGACAAATACCATACAATTTTTCTCATATGAGGAATTTAAGAAACAAAACAAATCAACAAAGGGGGTGGGGGAGAGAGGGAGGGGGAGAGAGAGAGAGAGAGAGAGAGAGAGAGAGAGAGAGAGAGACAGGCAGTAAACCAAGAAACAGAGTCTTAACTATAGAGATGGTTACCAGAGGGGAGGTGGGTGGGGAAGATGAGTTATATAGGTGATGGGGTTTAAGGAGTGCACTTGTTGTGACGAGCACAGGGTGATGTATGGAAGTGTTGAATCACTATATTGTATACTTGAAACTAATATTACACTGTATGTTAACTGATGAATTGAAATAAAAAAAAATTTTTTTTCAAAAAAAATTACCCTTTCATTGAGCAAAGCTTTTACAATGGTTACAAAAGAATACAATGTTGACATATTTGAGAACCATCTTCTTTTCTAGGAGATGATACTGAGATGATACTGAAACCTCATGCTTTTTCTCTTTTCAAAATGACTTTTAAAATGCAGAAATCTCTTTCAAATAATGGAGTAATTGTGTGGGCTTGAGTATTTTATGGCTGTATTTATTCCATTAAACAAAGTGAAGGCAATGAGAAAGAACTTTACTAGTTGAATTAAGTTAAGGCTTCCAAGTTATGGCTCTGGAAATATTACACTTTCTATTTTTTTGCCATTAAGGTTTATTTCTGACTTTTCAAATAAGCTTTTAAATTTGATTCTGGTAAGATCAGCTATCAGAAAATATTTTTGCACTTAAGCAATACCCTTTTTGAGTGTTAAGAATTTCTGTCTGAATATGGATTTCCTCTAAGAATATTTTAGACTATTTGCCCTCAAAAATACAAGGAATGTCTCGTATAATGGCCCAATGTTTTCAACAATAAAGCTATCTTTTTTTTTTTTCTCCAGCAAAGGAGCTTAGCTCATTGCATAATGGTCTTTTCCATGATTGTAGAAAGACAGAGGAACACAAAATGCATATGGTTTTTTGCCAAAATGCCCAATTACTGGGTTTCTTTCATAACCAAAAGGAGAAACTAATTTTTTATTACCTTTACAAAACCATGACACAAACATGAAGTTCAGAATTGCTAATAACTTTTCATTTTCTGTGTTTTCCCATGTAAAGACTTTCTAGTTAGTAAAACTTTCTCCAGCTTCCTTTTAATATCTTTAATACATTGAGAGACTTTATAATCAGCAATTTTCTGTTCCTTTCATACTATGTTTTAAGTAGTAGTTTCAGTCTCCTTCTATGTGTACTAAATTGTTTTGAGCTATTAAAGAAAAGATAGAGGAAAATTGATACCTCTGATCATCTATTTTTTTTCTGTTTCTCGTTCTTTCCATGTCAGAGTGCCAACATGAGAGCTGAGGGGGAAGGAAGGAGGAAAAGCGAGGCTTGTGGAAAACCACAAATAAATTAATTTCCCCCAATTAGAACTGTTATCTTTTTAGTTATTTTGTGACTGCTTGAGTCCAAATTGATCACATGTTATCTAAAGATATGCCACGCACATATAATTGATATTTTATAACTCTCAGGAAGAACATAAACAGCACAAAAGGTGCCAAGACATTTAACAATTTAGAAAAACATTAAACCAATTAGCTAGTGTGTACAAAAACTCCTCCGGTCTCACTGGTTTTGGCCCCACCTTATGTAGGATTTTGCAGATCCTTTCCCTTCTCAATTAAAAAAATTTTCTTTCCCCAAACCATTTCTCCCAGGTTTTCACAATGTGCTCTCTTTTCCTATAGCCACCTTTTTGCTCCATACTAACGATTACCCTATATTCTTGCAGTTTTTCCAGGTTTGTTAATGGAATTAAAAAAATTTTTTTTAACATTTATTTATTTTTGAGACAGAGAGAGACAGAGCATGAACAGGGGAGGGGCAGAGAGAGAGGGAGACACAGAATCGGAAGCAGGCTCCAGGTTCCGAGCCATCAGCCCAGAGCCCTACGCGGGGCTCGAACTCACGGACCGTGAGATCGTGACCTGAGCTGAAGTCGGACGCCCAACCGACTGAGCCACCCAGGCGCCCCGTGTTAATGGAATTTTAAAAGTAAATAACTTAGCCTTGTCTAGAGACTCCAGCCCATTTTCCTTAGAATTCTCAGGAAAAAATCAAGACCCACAATTCCTGTCATCACCTTCCTAGTGCTTTCATGCCAGAGTACCGATTATATGCCAGATACTGTGCTGAGTGCCCTGGGCATGCTGTCTTTCATTCCCACGGTAACCCTACAAAGTTTGGTATACTCGTCTTTATTTTGCAAATGAGAATCCTGCGTCTAAGGAAGAAGATGCACTTGGTCCCAGCTAGTGACCAGCACAGCTAGAACATGAACCAAGCTCTCGGTCTCCTCAGGCGATGAATTTTCCATAGGCCCGGATACTTCCCCTCTTATGGTCCACCCTTCCCGTGCTAGTCAATGGTGTTATAAAATAATGGAAATCCTGGAGACTTTCCATTTACTCATCTAGATAATTTTTTAAAGTTTGACTTAATTAAGTAATCTACACCCAACGTGGAGCTAGAAGTCATGACCCCAAGATCAAGAATGGTGTGCTCTTCTGGCTGAGCCAGCCAAGCACCCCGCAAGAGATCATTTCTCAGTGTTCAAGCCTTGTAATAGTTGTTCACACTTACGAATGTGATAAATTTTATAACTAAGTACTTAACAACCATAAGAAAATCTGAGAATTCTGTTTGGGATAATTTAAGAAATGTATAGAATATACTTAGTTATATGTTGTACAGCATAGTTCCACAATGCTTGTGCTTTCTTTGTAAATAATTCTATATTCGTCTTTCTGATGTAATTCTCCATACTCTATTAGTACTTAACTAGTAACTAACTCATGTCTGTAAAAGCGACACCAGATGAGCAAATTCTATCTTAAATTCTTTGTTAGTTGATCTCAGAAGTATAGATTTCTGACTTCTGTTCGAAATCTAGTTCTGTGTCCTTATTTGCCAGATATGAAGCTATGAGTCTTTGGTCCTTTCATTTCAAATCTATGGATACACATAAGTGGTCTGTTAACAGGACTTTTTTTCCCCCTGTCTTTGATTTCATTGCATTTATATCATTGACCTTTGCTTCAAAAAGCATTCAACAGCCTCTAACAGAGGGAGACCATGAAAGGGGGTGTTGTAAAGGCTTTATTCTGTAAAAGAAGTCACACACAGGGAAAGCTTTATATTTGCTGAGTGATTTAATTCTTATACATGCAGAAATTGGCGATGGGCCATGAGTAACATGGAAAGCACCACCTAGTGCAGTCTCACAACCAAACTTTCCCACTCCCTTCTATATTTAAAAAGAGAGAGAGAAAGCAGCTCCTTTCCCATTGTTTTAAAATCTACCCAGGAAAAGTGAAGCATGGTATCTAGACTAGCCAACCACTTTATCAGGATCCATAAAGCCACTCATGGATTTTTGTTTGTTTGTTTTAACATCAGCAACTAAGGAGCACCGTCTCCAGGGAGAAAGATGACTGCTTAAATCGGTCTTTTGAGTGCGCAGAGCAGAATTATGACGGGAAAGTCCACTTACAGGAATAGCAACCACTTTGAGAGCACTGGCTATGTTATGATTATGAGATATCATGAAGTGATTAGGTATTCCAACATAATATCATTTTCTTGTAGGTTGGTGAGTTCGGCAAGCACTGTCATTAAGAGTAACTGTTTATTCTTCCGTATGCCGAATAATCTAATCATGTAGAGAAATGAGGAACAAACATATTTTGATTAACTTTCTAAAAGCCTTGGAAATTGGCTAATAAATTGTTGTTAGCAATTCTTTGGAAAGCACATTATTTCCTTTATAATTTTCTGACAGTCGAGCGAGACTTAAATCGACTAGTTCCTTCTTGTTGAGTAATAAGATATTCCTGCACTTCATATTTGATGAATACAGATTTACTTTTTAGATCTTTAAGTACCTTGGGATATTCTTGGGTAAGACTGTGTAAGTGTATGCGGTGGGGTTTTTCCTCTTGTTTTCTTTTTTTGTGAAGTTACTTAAGAGACGTTGCTTGGTAATGTACATTTCTGTTGCTTGTCTAAAATCAAGCCTGGTCTTCTGCACTATGAACAGTATAAATTTTATTTAAGCATCAACATATTTGGGCTTGCATCTCTGGGAACCTTGGACTTTGCTAGGCTGCCATTTCTCTTCAAGCAGTGGGAACTCTTAGCTTCTGTTGAGGAAGACCTGAAATTTACTGGAAGTAAGGAAAAAGACCACAGTTTATTCTGGGCAAGGCAGAAACAGCTCACTGGGGTGAGAACCTAAATAAATGGTAAATTGTGGTGACTGGAATCTGCAGAATGAAGCTTGATACCCAAGTAGGTATCAAGTTATTTGGCAGGCAAATTTCTTGGACAAATTTAGATTCAGGCTTAGGGAGTGGCAGGTAGCATGGTATAGTAAGAAAAGTCTAGCTTTGTATAAATCAGCCTGACTTACTAGGTGTGGACAATACTTCAGTCCCTCCCCCACCCCGATTTCCCTCAGTAGTAAGACGAGGATTATGACTTCTACCTAGTAGGGTTATTTTCAGGATTAGAGAACATATGTATGTTTATTGACATAGGCCATCAACAAATGATGGCTCATTATTTTTATCATCATCTTCAGCAGCAGCATGACTCCTGCTTTCAGATGCCTCCATTTTACGTTTTTTGTAAAATTACTTGTTAGTCAAGCAATTGCATAACCTATATACTAGACAGCTTTGGGAGAGGAATACAGAGTTCAGTGGGTAACTTTTCAGGATACAAGACTTTGAAATATGTAAAATGTATATTATTTACATAAGCCTGGCTTCCTTTCCCTTCTGGACTGATTTTGTTTGAGTAAAGCCCTAAAAATATTCCATGTAGAACTGTTTTTCTGCTTTTCTACTCCTTTTTGGCATAGCCTGGGACAGTGCAGAGAACTTTAAGTAGGAGAGAGAAGTAAACTTTGACTCTAGCTGCTCAAGAGAATTTTTTAGGGATGGAGGGTGAAAGCCTCATTATTTAGCCCAGGGGATGCTGACAAAAAAGAGAGGCATATCTCAAAAACAAACAAACAAAAAAACACAAAACCTTAGGTTTGTATACTACAAGTAGAATACACATGGTTGGAAGTCGCTTCAGCTCCATTCTGCAAAGTTCAGCTGAGAATTCCAGGAACTCTCAAATTTGGAAGTTCTATTTTTATTATAGCAATAGGAATATGGGAATTATCAGGGGATTACTTCAACTGATATGTGTAAGAGCCGTGTAAGTACTAACAATTTTAGCCTGGGCTCTTGAACTAAAAGTAATAACCCCATGGGGGCTCACTGTCGGGAGCTGAATCTCTAAAAATATTATATTGAAAAGCAGTTTTATCTTCAATTGTCTCCCATCCATTGTGACTGGTGCCAAAATATACTCACGTAAAGTCTAAAAGTTTCAGGTTCAGAATAAGCATATAAAGAAGAGTCACGTTGTTAAATAAGGTATTTTTCTTACTTTACGTATTTATTTTTAAAGATTTTATTTTTAAGTAACCTCTGTACCCAGTGTGGGGCTCAAACCTACAAACCCGAGATCAAGAGTCACGTGCTCTACCAATTGAGCCAGCCAGGCACCCCTATGTTTCTTACTTTAGATTTTAGTTTTCTTTTTGGGGTTGACAATCTAGAATTTTTATATGGATTTAATCCAGAAAGCAATGGGGGTCCCCATTATAATCCTGTTTACTTAATTGTGAATTCCGGTTTAGTTATCAGAAATATGATTTTAAGATAGCCTAGACCTAAAGTAGAAAATTATATTATTTCTAGCATCTCAATGGATATTGACTGATGCTTTCATTAAGATTGTAGTCTCCATGTTTTTCAGCCAGAGGCTAGGCTGGATGAAGACCAGGTGGTGGTTCTTCTCTTCTCCATATTGGGTAGGGTAGAGGCCGATGGAACTGTGGAATGATCCAGGAATGAGATGTAGCTGTGGTACCAGTTTTATGCCCCAGTGCTTGCCAAGCAAAGATTTCTAAGCATTAGGGATGCATGTTCCCATGACTCCTTTATCATTATTCTAACCTGCCTAAGTGCAGAGGATTAAATTGTCACAAATGACTAGTGTTACTATGTTAACTGAATTTCTATAGCCATGAAGTCGCTCAACTTCCAATTCAAAACAAAAACGAAAACAATAATTCTAGTAATTAGAATCCAGTTGAAATATTTCTACGTTAAGATCATCTATGCTGGGATGTTGGGCAACAAAACTTTCAAATTGATTTACTTTACTTTTGCTCGTTGTCTTTGCTTTTATTTGCAGTTCTGGGAAATGCCAGTGCAAAGCGGGCGTCACCGGCTCTACATGTGATCGATGCCAAGATGGATATTATGACTTTAGTAAGAGTGGCTGCTTGCCCTGCCAATGTAATAATCGGTCTGCCACTTGTGATGCCCTCACAGGTACGTGCTTTCCTTAAGTTGGTTGTGTAATTAGTCCATTGTTCTTTTCATAAATTTCATGAATCATGTTGGTTGGGAAGCAAAGAAGACAATATGAACTACAATTCCAGAAGGGGTAGACCTCGTCCTAAGTAAGGGGATGATCACCAGCCACTTTATTCCCAGGGGACATTTGCTGATTCTGGTCATAGGCGAAGGAGCAGAAATTCTTCTTGAGGAAAGAGACAGAAGAAGAGTTTTTGGCAGTTGTTTGGGACTTGTGTGATGGATTGGAAACTAGAGGAGCCCTAAAGACTGGGCCAGTTTCCTCCCAGGACGTTAGCTGATTGTTCAAGAGACAAGAGGCTGGCCCAAAAAGTATTAAGAAGTCTCTAAGTCTTACTGTGCTGTGGAGACAAAATCCCTTTAGAAAGAGAGGCCCTATTACCATACACAAACCTCTGTCTCTCAAGACACTGGCAGATTCTGAAGTGCGTGGAGTGAGACCTGGGCTGTACCCACCGAGGACCCACCCACTCTATGACCAAGATATAGTGATGAACCATAAGTGAACTGACTCGTACTGAGATTGCAGCCCATCTTCAACGTATCTCAATTTCTAATTGGGTCGAGATGATTCCCTCGTTATATCTGCCTCACAGAGAAAACAGGTCATCTATGGCTCTTCTATATGCTGTATCTGGCATATAATAAAAATACTTGACAATGCTGAGGAGGGAAAATGTGACCAAAAATAAAGAGAAAAAATAAACAATGGAAGCAGACCCACAGATAATCCAGATGTTAGAGTTAGCAGAGAATGCCTTTAAAATAACTAAAGTTAATGTTTTAAGAAAATAAGGGGAAACCCAGAAAATAGGTAAAAAGAGGCAAATTTCAAGAGAATTGGAATCTATTTAAAAAAAACAAAACTGAACTAGAACTGAAAAATACAACATCTGAAATGAACAACTCATAGCATGGGTTTAACAAACGTTTGTTCACGGTGAAGACAAGGTTTGTAGACTTGAATACAGCTCAGCTAAAAATATCCAACTGAAGCCCAGAGGAAAAAAATACAATGGAAAGAACAGAGCAGGAAGACATGTGAGACACAGCTAAAAAGACTGGCATAAATGTAGTTGGAGATTCAGAAAGAAAGGAGAAAGAGATTGGGGCAGAAGCAAGATTTGAAGAGATAATGGCCAAGAATTTTCCAAACCGGTACAAGACATCAGCCCACAGATTCAGAAAGCTCTGCAAACCCCAGGTGGTATAAAGCAAAGAAAACCACATTGAGGCAAACTATTAAAAACTAAAGACAACGAACTCTTCCGATGGTCAGTTTTCCTAAATGTAAGGACTAGAAATGCTTCCTTGGAAACCTTTTTTTCCCCAACAGAAAAATCAGGACAAACCAGCCAGACAAGTACAAGTGTTTTTATGAAAGTAAGGTTGCAGAATATTTGAAATTGAAAGTACTCTGGAAAAACCTGTATTGAAAGTTTATTCTTTAAAAAATTTTTTTTTCTTAATGTTTATTTATTTTTGAGACAGAGAGAGGCAGAGCATGAATGGGGGAGGGTCAGAGAGAGAGGGAGACACAGAATCCGAAGCAAGCTCCAGGCTGTGAGCTGTCAGCACAGAGCCCGACACAGGGCTTGAACTCACAGACCATGAGATCATGACCTGAGCCGAAGGTCACACTTAACTGACTGAGCCACCCAGGCGCCTTGAAAGTTTATTCTTCATTTTAGTCCTCTGTCCATGGTGAAACAAACTGATTTAGCAGAAATAGTGTTATCATTATTATTATTTTTTTTTTTTTCTGTTACGTGATCTGGTCCCTGGCTACATACTGGTTCTCTCTCGTGCTTTTCTTTTTCTCTACTGTCTGTGATCCAGTCATACCGGCTTCTGTTCCTAAAACAAGCCGTGTTCCCTTTCTCCAAGGTTCTCATTTGTGATCTTACCTCTGCCTAGAATGGTCTTTCTAATACACCTCTACCCCACTGCTAGCCCTTTGCCTTATTAAAACATATTGTTCCTTCAGGCCTTCCAACTTCCATGTAGTTTACCACATTAGAAAGTGGTTCCTGACACTCCAGGCTGAATGATGGCTCCCAGTTATGCACTGTCATATGCACTTGTATTTTTTGTCATAGTATTTATAGTCTATAATTATGTGTTTATTTGTGATTATGAGTCATGCATGGCTTACTTACTCCACTGTAAGTTCCCTGATGGTAGGGGCGACCCTAGTTTTGTTCATCATTGTACACAGTCTCTAGCATGGAGCTTGGCACGTATACGTACTAAGTGTTTGTTGGGTAAATGAAGAAATGAATGGAAAAACGCAGAGGAAAGATACATTTCAGTCCTGGTTAACGACAGGAATGCTCCATCCTACTGAGTTGATGTAAATTTCTCCTCAGGTCTTGTACAGTAAGGAAGCAGTCTACACTGCTGATCTCATGTCTGGTTTTCTTTGCAGCAATGAGATACCTGTCTTTAATGGCAAGTAAATCCCAATCTGTCCTTGCTAGAGATAATTGAAGGCAAAAGAAATCCTTCCCATGATTGCGATTTCCAAAATCCGTTAGTAATAAGAGAAATAAATGGCTTCTCTGTTTATAAATATAATAAAAGTGGAATTCAACGTGAAGGGATGCAAATACTTGGTTTAAAACTGCAAGCTTAACATACAGTCTTTCCTTTTGTCTCAAAGATTTTTTTCAACAGCGCTGGGATACGGCTGCCCTCTGGTGGCCACTTACTATGTTTTCACTGTCCTTACTTTCCCCCTTTGTAGTCTTTTTCTATACCTTGTGATTTAGATGAAGCAGATTTTAAGGTAACCTTTTTGTGATAAAATATACTGGGGAAAAACATTTTGGAAAACAGTTTCACAATGTGTTTAAGAGTCTTAAAAATACCTCCTTGATCCAGAAATTCTGTTTCCAGAAGTCTATTCTGAAGAAATAATTCTAAATTAATAAAAAGATGTTGTGTTCAAAGATGCTTACCAAAGTGGTAGTTATGTTCCAAAAAAAATCAGACAACCCCATTTCTATCAACAAGGAATGAAGCAGATTATGTTGTCTTGGCAATACGTGGTTAAGAGCACAGCAAGTGCAATCTTGACTTTACCTTGGCCAAATTACTTAGCCTGTTTTTTCTCCTAGAAGTGCAGGATAATAACAGTAACAGTCTAATGGGTTGTTGTGGTGATTTGGTGCAATATATTTATAGAGCCTTTAATACAGTGTCTGCCCCATTATAAGCAATCAATAAAAGGCAACTATGAAGTTGTCATTAAAACGTTTTAAAGAATGGTACAGGGGCACCTGGGTGGCTCAGTGGTTAAGGGTCCGACTTCGGCTCGGGTCATGATCTTGCAGTTTGTGGGTTCGAGCCCCGCGTCGGGCTGTGTGCTGACAGCTTGGAGTCTGGAGCCTGATTCAGATTCTGTGTCTCCCTCTCTCCCTGCCCCTCCCCCCACCCCTTCAAAAATAAATAGACATTAAAAAAAAAAGAAAAAGAACTGTGTATAACAACATGAGAGACTGAAGAAAGCGGGGCATGAATGACATAGCCACATATTTAGACTATTTAAAGAGCAAAAGTTAAACTCCTATACATAAAAAAAGATTTTAAGGAAAAGTATTCAAAATCTTAATGACAGATTTCTTATGACTTTTTTTCTTCTTTGTACTCTCCTGTATTTTCTGGATTTTCTTTATTGAGCATATATTTACATTGAAATGGAGGTGGAAGGACTATTATTTTTTAAACTAGAACTTTATGTCCATGTGGTGCACTTTTTAAGACTTCAAGGCGCTTTCATGGATTCATAGTGTCTCATGGTGAGCAACTTGCCTCAGCCTGGCTGAGTTGACCACTCCATCACTCCTTGATAACTGTCCTCTCTTTAGGGTATCACAGGTTCCTTCTTTTCCTTTTTCTTTTCTTTTCTTTTCTTTTCTTTTCTTTTCTTTTCTTTTCTTTTCTCTTCTCTTCTCTTCTCTCTTCTCTTCTCTTCTCTTCTCTCTTCTCTTCCTTCTCTTCTCTTCTCTTCCTTCTCTTCTCTTCTCTTCTCTTCTCTTCTCTTCTCTTCTCTTCTCTTCCTTCTCTTCTCTTCTCTTCTCTTTTCTTTTCTTTTCTTTTCTTTTCTTTCTCAGTCAGCTCTGCTGGATCTTCCTTTGTTCAAGAAAAGGGCTGGAGTGCCTCAGGGCTCAGTCCTTGCCTTGTTTGCCTCCTCCATTTGTACTCTCCTCGACTGGTCTCATTCAGTCCTCTAGACTTAATTTAAAATGCCATCTACCTGGTGCCACCGACCAGATTTACATTTCTCCCCCGATCTTTACACTCAAAGATCCAACAGTACACTCGTCATCTTCACTGGAATGCCTTAATTGGCATCAGAACCCTAAGACATCCGAAACAACTCTTTCCTCTACCCTGGAAGCCAAGCCTGCCTTACCCCTAGTGTGCTTCATTTGATGACTGACACCATTCAGCCGGTTGCTCACTCCAAAAGCCTGGGGGTCATATTTGGTTCCTTTCTTTTCCTTGCAGCAAACATCAAATCCGTCAGCAAGGTCTATCAGCCCAGCATTCAGAATACACCATGGACCTGACAACTGTTTCTGACCTTTGTTATTGTCATCCTTGTGCAAGGCCCCGTCATCTCTCTGAACTACCGTGACATTCTCTGATCTCATCTTATCTCTCTGCCTTCTCTCTTGCCCTCTCACCCCAGATCCTCACCCCACCACATAACAACCGGAGTGATCTTTTTAAAATGTAAGACCAGATCCATGCCATCCCCCTGCTTGAATCCTCGAATGGCTTCCCCTCCCTCTTGGAATAAAATTCAAACTTCTTTCTAGGGCTGACATGACTGTACATTTTTGGACCTCTGCCTTTCTCTCTGACCTTATCTTCTGTCAGTCTCCCTTGTTCACTTGGGCTTGGCCTTCTTTCTTCTGGACAGGTTGGAAGTGGACCTTCTGTCTATAGAGAGGATCAGGCATTTCTTCCCACAACAAAGCACATTACCGTACTTCTGACACGTTTGTATATAAACTACGAAATGGTAAAATAAATAAGGACAAAGCTTTTTACAGGTGGCGATTTATGTTTTCAAAGCATTGTCACTGAATTTCGTTGGAAAGGAGCCCCACATTCTTTTCTTTGACTGGTTGTTTTCTTGGTTACCCTTACCAGATTTGTTTGCTGCCTAGCCAGTGAGCATGAGATCATCTTCAGGAAACTCTCATTCCCTTTTCTTTTTTCTTTTCTTTTCTTTTTTTTCAATGGTAATCCACTCCTTTGGCCATCTTTCAGCAAAGAGAATGTGAATTTTAAGGCAGAATTGTTGTATTTTGGGAGGTTCCAGGCAGAGTATAATAAGCAAAGTTAAACTTCAGCTTATTTTTCATATATCATTTATCCTAAAAGAAAGATCCTCAGCTTTTAGATTTTAAAGGGAATTTAGATTTCATCTAGTGCAGCTTTCTTAATTTATAGATGAGGAAACTGAAGCATAAAGAGAAAACATTTGTCTTATGGAATGGTTTTTTGCCCTTTGTAATATTCACATTACATGAAATCATTAGCTCAAGAATTATCCCATTTTACAGCTTAGAAAAGTGATGTTCAGAGAAGCTCTTTATGGAGGGTTACACAACTGGGAAGAGGTTCAGCTGGGAGTGGAACTCAGGTCTGACACTAAATACTGCTCCAGTTTTCTTATGCTCTGTTGCCTCCCAGAGAGGAGTTATAAGCTGTTAGAAAAGCAAATTCATACTATCAGTACCTCCTGGATATGGATTTGGAAGGTTATGATATTTATGGTTATTTATGATAAAAGAATTTCTTCCAAGCTTCTCGTGAAATGTTTTAAACTTGCTTGGGTTCTTGAAATATTTTTATAATACACATGTGATATAGTTTATAATGTGTTAATTTTGTAGTCAGGAAAAAATAAAGACAAGGGGCTCCCGGGTGGCTCCATTAAGCATCCGACTCTTGATTTCAGCTCAGGTCATGATCTCATGGTTCATGGGATTGAGCCTCACATACGGCTCTGTGCTGATAGCGTGGAGCCTGCTTGGGATTCTCTCTCTCCCTCTCTATCTTTCTGCTCCTTCCTGGCTCGTGCACATGTGTGTTCTCTCTCTCTCTCTCTCTCTCTCTCAAAATAAATACACAAACTTTTTTTTTTTAAAGAAAAACATCAAGACAGTAAAAATAAAAGGGATACATGCATACCAGAGACACATGAAAATCAAAGGAGAAAGACCCAAAAGGACTATTGCCCTTGCCCCCATAGCTCTTGTTAGCATTCTGTTGTGTCTATGTCTGTCTGTACTTAATTTATTAATTTTCTTTCTCTGTAGCACTGTTCCAGGTACATGCTATTTTTGAAGCAGTGTAATGAGTCTTGTTATTATACTTATTTTCATCTTTCCTTTTGAGACAACATATTTGCCACATAAGGTTATTTTTTTCCTCATTGACTTATTGCAGGGTATGGCATAAAACAAATAGAAATAAATTTTTCCAGAAAAAAATTTTAATTGTTATGAATTGTATGATTAAATAAATTTGTATTCTAATATAAAGGGTGTAAGAGAATGCAATTATATTGTGATAAACACAAAGGCTTGAGACCTTATCTAAAATGGTCAAAGGCCCCAAAACACTAAGCATGTAGGTCCAGTAGCATTGTAGAAGCAAAGTATTAATAGTGTATATATTTACCATTTTTTAATAAGAGTAGCACTGTGGGGGCACCTGGATGGCACAGTAATTTAAACATCCAACTTCAGCTCAGGTCATGATCTCACGGTCCGTGGGTTCGAGCCCTGTGTCGGGCTCTGTGCTGACAGTTCAAAGCCTGAAGCCTGCTTTGGATTCTGTGTCTCCCTCTCTCTCTGCCCCTCCCCCGTTCACACTCTGTCTCTCAAAAATAAATAAATGTTAAAAAAAAAAAAAAGAAAGAAAAAAGAATAGCACTGTGACCTTTTCTTGCCACATTAGTCATGTGCAAATGGCATGTTATTGGAACACATCTTGCCCCAAACATCCATATTCTGTTACAGAATTATTAACTTTTTTGAGGCATTTTTAAAGTTCAGGACTTTATCAGAAAGTATTTCCATTGCACATTTTTAATAGGGAGAGAGCATATGGCCAGATATTACACATGATGCAGGTTTTGACTTTTCCAACTTGCAGAACACTTTGACATTTAAGATGATCTTATTTGTAGGGCCAAAATCTGCAGTTTCTTCATATGTATTTTTTTCAGCTATTTTTATTGTCACAAAGATACATAGCTAAAGAGGGATCAGGATATAAGATCTGGAAAGAAATCAGTACCCAACATGTTTATCACTGTATGAGGATATACTCCTACTTTGTTATATGTGTGATAAGCATCATTAACACTAATGGACCTTAAAAAAATTATATGATTAGGGACATCTGGCTGGCTCAGTCGGTAGAGCATGTGACTTTTGACCATGAGGCTGTGGGTTCAAGCCCTGTGATGAGTTAGTAGATCGCTTAAAAATAAAATATTAAAAAAAATTATATGATTAAAAGTGACATTTCCATGCAAATTTGATTTAGTTCAAAGTTCAGTGTTCAGATAATAAATTTTTGAAGCTGTCTTTCCCCGTCAGTTCATGAAGTTTGGGGGAATCGTCCCATAATCACTTAAGAATTGAGATGTGCCATGTGGGTTAATACCTTTGTCATTATTTTGGTTTTCCAAATCTTGCCCCAGTTGTCAGATTATTTTATTTCGCAACCTCAGTCTCTCTCCCCTTTTTCATAAATATTTCACTTGTAACGAAAAGAAATCAATGTAACTGTTTATGAATAGCTTGAGCATTTAATTGTGTTTAGCTTATCAGGTAAAACTTCATTGTCTTCCTAGGTTTCTGTCACATGTTGTCACTCCTGTAATAGCAGTTCGAAGAGGTCCTGTGCGTATATGTGGCCTCCTGAAGAAGGGATGTGGGGGTGCCTGAGTGGCTCCATTGGTTAAGTGGCTGACTCTGGGTTTCATCATGATCTCATGGTACATGAGTTGGAGTCTCACGTTGGGCTCTGTGTGGACAGTGTGGAGCCTGCTTGGGAGTCTCTCTCCCTCCTTCTCTCTCCCCTTCCCCCACTCTCTCACACTCTCTCTCTCCAAATAAATAAATAAACTGGAAAAAAAAAGGAGAAGTAAATTGCATCACACTTTTCCATTTTCTGTTTTCAGACATTATGCTGCTTCAGTGTCTATAGAACATCTTCTCTAATAGGGCACCAAAGGAATAGTATTACAAAACACATAACTTGGCTTTCCTCTTTCCTTTTGATTTTTTCTGCTAACCAACTGTGTATTTTTTAAAGTATTTATTTATGGGGAACCTGAGTGGCTCAATCGGTTAGGCGTCTGACTTTGGCTCAGGTCATGATCTCACAGTTTGTGGGTTTGAGCCTCGTCTCGGGCTCTGTGCTGTCAGCTCAGCTTTTAAAAGTATTTATTTATTCATTCATTCATTCACTCATTCATTCATTCTTATTTATTTATTTATAGTGATTTCTACACCCAACATGAGGCTCAAACTCATGACCCTAAGATCAAGAATCACATGCTCTACCAACTGAGCCAGTCAGATGCCCCTATTAATTCATTGTCTTTCCTTTGATCTTGAATTTTTAAAATATAAAAATGTATGGAAAATAATATGGCAAATACCCATGTACCTACACCTAGAATTAATAAATATTAACATTTTGGTATTTTGCGTAATATATATATATAGTTATATATTTGAAATAGAAATTACAAATAAGGTTGGGAGCCCTCTCTGGTTTTTTTCCCCTAGACCCGTTTTCCTCCTTCACTCCATAAAGACAAACAGAGCATAAAATTTGACTGTGCTCTCTTAGTCCACGTTCGATTTTTACTACCAGTATTATGTATGTATCCAACTGCTTAGTACAGTTTTTAAAATTTTACAAGATAGGTAAGTACTCTCCACCTGTTCTCTATCATTCTGCAGATTGCTTTTTTCAACCAACATTATTTTTAAGGTGTCATGCATGTTCATACATATAGTTTTAGTTCACTTTTCTAATTACAGTATCCCAACTATGAAAAGTCATTCTTTTTTAAAGAGGTCTTTAGATTGATTTTATTTTTTCTTTGAAAAAATAGTTGACCTGCTTTCTGTATGTAGTCAGCAATCAACATGGCCTTATTGCTACTCGACTCATGTACCAGCCTTTCCCTAGAGTTTCCAGTCAAGCAGGGGACACAGAATTTACAGACCTGGCCAGTGTAGGAAAAGACGGGATGGAAACCGAACCCTGTTAATTCCTGTCGGATAAGTTCTTCTGGCTAAGTCTTAAGGTCTCTTGGTTGCAGATGTGATTTATTTAAAGTTGTTGCGCTTTCAGGATAAATCTTCAAATAATTTGCTTCTTTTAGGTGCTTGTTTAAACTGCCAGGAAAATAGCAAAGGGGATCACTGTGAAGAATGCAGAGAAGGATTTTATCAGAGTCCTGACGCCACAAAAGAATGTCTTCGCTGCCCTTGTTCAGCAGTGACATCTACAGGCAGCTGTATCATAAGTAAGGCCTTTCTCTAAATCTTCATCTCGAGAGGAAAAATCAGGCAGTCAGTTATCAATTGATATGAAGTGTGCTGATAAATGAAGTTCTGTAGGGTGCTGTAGGGGAAGGGTTTTGCAACCAAGTCCAAATACCTAATATGAAATGAGACTTGAGGGAGAGGGGAGGAAATTTTTGTTAAAATCTTATTGTATCTTGTCTGTCGGGACTAAAGAAGAAGGAATGTGAAAGTTGTAAGAGCGCCTAGCTATTACAATTATTCATATTCCTATGTAAGCATCTTTCTTTTGTCCTCTACCTGAATAGATTCTCTGGAGGGCCCCCATCGTTTTCACAATAAGCTGGACAATTAAGGGTTAAGAAATAAGGTGTAGATCTTTAGTCTCTTTACGCTTGAGAGCAGATAGTAGGGAGGGGACAGCAGTTGTCTTGCATTTGTAATTGTAGCTCAAGACCGTACTAAGTTACGTTCCTGCCCTCTCTCTCTCAGAACTGGATGACTTGGAGCCTACGTGTGTCCAGTGCAAAGACGGTTACACAGGCCGGAACTGCAACACCTGTGAAAACGGCTATTACAATTCTGACAGCATCTGTACCAAGTGCCAATGTCATGGCCACGTGGACCCAATTAAAACTCCAAAGGTTTGCAAGCCCGAGAGTGGTGAATGCATCAGCTGCCTCCATAACACCACTGGGTTTTGGTGTGAGAACTGTCTGGAAGGCTATGTCAGAGACCTCGAGGGAAATTGCGTCAAGAAAGGTAAAACCTCACCTAAGGTTGTAAATGTAGTGTCTAAGCCTAGCAGTGAAAATTTCAGGACAGCTACCTTTAGCTTTAAAAAAACCTTCCAATCCCACGAGAGGAATTTTCTGGAAATAGATTTTGATAGGTATTTGCCTAAAGGGATCTCCTTCTATTCCTGCTGCTCTCCTGATGCTCCAAAGTCAACTCCAGAAATCTGAGGCCCGCGACAAAGGCATTGCAGGGTTCCCACATTTTCTCTTCATCTATTTTCATTTTTATGTTGATAATTTAAAAGTCCTCTCATGTCTTTTATCCTTTGCTTCTATATTCTCATCACTTCCAGTGACCATCAAAGGTCTTTGGAAGCAGGGACCTGTAATCTGGTTCGAAGTTCTGGCTGAGAAACCGGAGTCCACGGTAGCATCTGTCCTAACTTTGGGCCTGAGTTTTCCCATGTGTGATGGAGGAAATAGTAATTATATTTTTTGATTTTTAAAAGAAGAAGTCGTTCGTATGGCAAAAAATGTTTCTTGCAGGAAAAGTCAGTAAAGATTTAGATAAAAATTAATGACTAGAAATTCAGGATGAGTTACGGATATTCTGGCTTCATTGGGTCACAGAGTGATTAGACCACACCCTCCTAGAAACCACTCTCTGATAATCTGGCAGATACTGAATCCTAGGCTGATGGACAGTTGGTCTGTGGCAAGTGTCGTCACCTCTGCCATTTTCTTAATATCCTTATTCTGTTGTGATCAAGGCTCAAAGACCGAGACCGAACCCTGTCACTAGCCTGGAGATCCTGTCACTCGGTTCTCCTTCCCATTTGCAGGCATGCTTTGTCCATACTTAGCTGACAGGACTGTGATGATTTTTCTTATTATTCACTGGGTAATATAAAACATGCCTCTTCTCGGGGTAGATTAATGTGTCTGGCTGTGGCGATGAATTATAATGACAATAGCAGTCATTTTATCGAGTGCCTATGACGTGCCAAGCCCTGGGAACATTACGTGCGGTAACTCTAGCTCACGTAACCTTCCCCAGGGACTCCGCAAAGTAGATATGATCATTCCCATTTTACAGATGAGGAGCCTCAGTGTTAAAAAGATTCACTTACTTATCTGTAGCCACACAGTTCTACTTGATTCCAAAGCCTGCGGTATTTCTACTGAGCTGTACCGCATTAGCACTTTAATTATAAGATAGCCACGATCTCCATGACGGGAGAATTACTACACATACAATTAAAAGAAGGCTGTTTTTTGTTTTTTGTTTTTTGTTTTTTTTTATCTTGCCTGACATCAACTTTGGACACTTAAATTGTGTTTTTCAGAAGTAGCCAGAAATACAATTTTTCTTACTCTGTTTTTGCCTCTTTTGAGGAGAATTTTGCCCTTATGAAATGCCATCAGATTTGTTGTACTTATTTTAGTTCAAATGATTGTCTTTTTATTCCTGTCACTTTTAACCAAGTGATTTAGGACTCAGCAGTGAGATATTTACTGCCTTTGCAGGAATTTGTATGAATCTATCCAAGAGTCAAGAAGGATAGGAAGCTCCAACATTAGGATTTTCCCCAAGATTTTAATATTATACATTTTGGAGAACAGCCATGGGTGTCATAATCTAGCTTTCTAGACCTTGATTCTTTTCACTATATTTCTTTAAAAATTATTTTTAACTTGCATTACCTTAAAGCAGACTCTCATGTCCACATCCCACATCAACTTCCACTCCCATGTGTATTTCTTTTATTGTTTCTCAAAACTAGATAATTTTGTCTTTTACATTTCATTCTCTGTTTTTATTTTCAGAAGTTATTGTTCCAACACCTGAAGGTTCTACCATTTTGGTTTCCAATGCCTCTTTGACCACATCAGTGCCCACCCCTGTTATAAATAGTACATTTACCCCCACAACCCTGCAGACTATCTTTTCCGTAAGCTCCGCTGAAAACAGCACGTCAGCTTTAGCTGATGTTTCATGGACCCAGTTTAACATCATCATTTTGACAGTCATCATCATTGTGGTGGTGCTGCTGATGGGATTTGTGGGGGCCGTCTATATGTACCGGGAGTACCAGAACCGGAAACTCAATGCCCCCTTTTGGACCATCGAGCTCAAAGAAGACAATATCAGTTTCAGCAGCTACCACGACAGCATTCCCAATGCAGATGTGTCAGGACTGTTGGAAGATGATGGCAATGAAGTGGCTCCCAACGGGCAGCTGACCCTGACGACACCCATACATAACTACAAAGCCTGAGGAGCTAGAACTGTCACCCTGGATCGGTAGAGCACAGGGCTTACTAAGACAGCATCGGCTCCTGGGCCACATGAGGCCTGGGCAGAGTTTGCTGAGAAAGCAGAGGCGTATAGTGCATCTGGAAGTTTCAGGTACAAATGTGTAATGCACTGGCCTATTACTCTTAGTTTCCCCATGAAGCTCCGAAGCAGTCACTGTCAATAAGGACTTGTAGTAAAGTATATTTTTGTACCCAACGACATGGGAGTATAGAAAGGCCGAACCCCACAGTGCAGCCCACATCTACTTTGACCTCCGAATAGACTCCTGGGGAAGTGCTCACCAAACCAGCGGAAACACGGTGATGGAAGTGGAGGGGGAGGACTCCAGGAAGACCTCATCTCCATTCCTGAAACACCTTTTTTTAAAGGAAGGTCAGGGATGATACTCCTTTAACTGTGCTAAAAGACATCACTGCAGAAAAGCTTAATGTCTGGGCTGTCTCACAATAAACAATCCCGATTGTTTCCAGAATAGGGGCGGAAAAGTCTCAAGAGGATCTTTAGAAAAGCTTGATTTTTCCTTCCCAAATTCTTGCTCAATGATAGGATCCAAGCACGGGATAAGCTTCTAATGGTAGAAACAGGAAACAGGAAGGTGACATCTGGTAGCAGGAAGCTGATGGTCCTCCTTAGGGTCTCTGTAGATGATGAATTGTCTAAAAATAAGGACTGCTCCTGCCTCTAGAGAAGTAAGGTGTATATAGTGAATGTAGCATATCTGGTCAACATTGTTATTTGTATCTATTTGTAAAAAAAAAAAAATCATGTCATATTTTATCATCTAGAAACTATTTGTACAGCAGTTAATGGCGTTGTAAAAAGAACATATGGGGATTGGTTAAAATATGACATAGGTGGCAATATTGCTGGAGCTGGGACTCTGGTGAACGTCAGTCATTTTTGGTCCCTCTTTGGACACTGTTGAAATTTGTAAGAGGTTGAGTGTTTCCAACCTTTCTTTCCCTTTCTCGGTCTCAAAGTAGAGTTACACGTTCTTTGACTTACTAGACATTCAAGCAATAGATTTTTAAGGCCGTGATTGTTAAGCTGGGATGCAGGCTGCACTCTCTAAAGTACTCACCTGATTAGACATTAGCCAGTCTATATATTTTACATAGATCAATGTAGAACACATCCTCATGAAAAAAAAAATGTTTTTAAGTGTAAAAGACAGTCTTCCAGAAGAATTAGAAATATTTTAGTTCCAAAAGAAAAGCCATCATATCACTTGGGATCCCCTGTTTTTCATGCCTGTGAAATATTTATTATATTCTTCCTCCCCACTCGAAAAAATACCTTCCACATTTGAACGTAGTTTGTCACCCGTAGGCCGCGAGGTGTCTGCTATCTTCCTGCAGGGCTACAGTTTTGCCGTTAGAGGTAGCTCTGTGGTTCGGTGGGTACAGTTAGTCCTTGCTTTTGGACCCGGTTGTTCCCTCGAGGCCACCTACTGTCGCCCTCGTCTGTTATGATATCGACAGGTTGTGGGTGCAGCAAGCCAGGAAAAGCAGCCAGAAGTCAAATATAGATATTTATTAGGAGGAACCACAAACTGTCAGGTGGCGAGAAAAGAAGCAAAGGTTTGTTAGATTAGACCTAGAACATCCAAGTTGACAACCTTGCCTGCCTTCCCGGGAGAAACACCTGGAATTTGTTCATCCCTCTGTAGGAGACCCCTAAGCTTTCTCAGGTTTTAGAGATGACGTTCTGGAGGATGGACAGATAGATAGTCCAGTTCTGTAACCTGAGGTGCTCTGAATATTTGGCCATTGCTCATGAGAGGAGAGGATACATTACATTGCATTGTATTTTAAAAATCAGTGGATATTCCTATAGGCCTTTGCAGTTCGCAAAGCCCATTTCCACACGTATGTCCTCCGTTCCTCACCCTAGCCCCTTGAGGAAGTAGTTGTTGTCCCCATTTTACAGATGAGGTTAAATGTCTCACTCAAGGCTGCACAATATGTCATTATCAGGCTTGGAATCGGGCCTCCTGACTCTGAAGCACATATATATTCTTCCAAATCTAGGCCAATGTAGAAACTGCTAGCCATGGACAGAGAGGCTGGGAGGGACCGTCCCGTCTGTGAATGTTTCCAACTTCGTGAGTACAAGGTACAGTCCAGGGCCATACAGCTGGGAAGGGTTTTGTGGAAAGGACCCTGGAGAATGACTGCCTGCGGCCAGTGTTGGCGACAAGAAAACAAAACTACCGGTTTTTGTGCTTCCTCAAAGAGAACTGACCCTCGTGAGCAGGGAGGGAAATGTGTTTTCCCCAGCAGCCCCCACTAACGCACGGGCAGACTGAGCACTGCACAGTTCCAAGGAAGGGGGCCTGTCTCCCAGACTGCACCCCTCAAGGTGAGGGGTTGAGCGTGGTGGGAAATAAGCACTGGTTACACAGAAGTTACCCCAGTAGAGCAAGCGTGAGTGTTGGTCGGGGTCTGAGAGCCAAAGCCAAATAGTCCAGATTCTGGCCATAGAGAGGTTGCTTGAAAGAGAGCCTGAAAGGCATTGCAAACATTGAATCACAAGGAACATTAATCGCTAAGGAATTACTGACAGCTCCTACGTCAGGTTCTCAATTTTTCCGAGTGGAAAAAAAAATTGAGGTCTTAAAACTGGTTTTAAGTAATATTCTTTAGCGTCCCCTGCTTTTTGCTGGCGGAAATAATTTTGCTCTAGAATATAAATCAATCATGAAGTGATCTACCGGCAAAATCAGACTAGGAAACTACTATGGAATGCATTGCACACGTTTGTTCCTCTGAAGGCAGGGTCTCCCTGAGCTATGACGTTTCACACCAGGATCCCGTCGGTCTTCTAGAAAGATCATATTGGAAGACCTTTTGAATAAGTGTTAGAAATGTGTTTATTTTTGATTAAGACTAATGTGACCCTTACTGGTAAATGACAGATACTGCTATTAAGTGATCATTTTGTCTTCATTCATTCATGTTCATAAGCCCTGACGTATTTCTGACAGAAATCCTAGGTAGTGTTGTAAAATATGTCCATCCTCCCTTATTGTCCCCTCCCTCCCTGCACTGGCTAGCTCCTAGATATCTCTTATGAATGGAATTTCTCCAGTGATAGAGAAAAATGGTGACAGAAACGAACGCTCATTTATACTAAGGTTCTATGGATTTAATGTGTTACCACTCTTCGGGATAACCTGCATTTTAAGAGAGAACAGAGCAGATGTGACGTGGGAGGAGAGAGATTTTGGGGGAGAGGATTTGTAGAGGTGTCAAATTATATGGCTACTCTCTAGCCCTCACATTCCCCAGAAAACGGATCATTAAAGCAATACTCATGACCCCACTAGTTCATTTTGGTCAGAGAGTGCCTTCCGGACATTTAGCCCTTCTCGTGCTGTTTTGGAGGCAGAGAACTAAAGCAATAGAATGTCTTCCTAAGAGCTTCAGTCGGGACGGGGTTATCAGATCATTCACCACGGTCCTATATTTTTTGTAGGACTTATGGTAAACATAACACCACTTGTAATGAACATTCCCTGGTTCTTATGCTTTGAAGTGTGTGGGTAGGAGTTGAATCTGCACATCTCAAGGAAAGAAAGCTCTCTGATAAAAAGTTGAGAGAAGTACAGAGCAACCCAGCGTAACCTGTTAGAGCAAGGAAAGCATTTCTGGCCTCATCCACAAAGACTTTTGGTCCGTTATGATCTTGACGGCATGGGGCTTGGGAACTAACATGAGTTTGGTGTGTGTGGGGGAGTGATGAAAGGTTAGCACAATTTTCCTCTTTAACCCTGAGCCAGTGACCATGCCGAGGGAAAAAGCAGGAAGAACACACCGATTCATCCGAAGACATCAGATCACGTCAAATGGACTGAAGGTTATGGATCGTTAAAATGGCAGTGGTTGAATGATGCTTTTTCAAAAGCAGTTGGGAACCCCTGTTACTCGTAACTTACACACAGGCAAGAGTTGTGACGGTGGTGAGCACATGAGCCCAGGGCTTCTGAGCCAACTTAGCCCAAAGCCCAGTGATTCACAGCTGAGTTTTAATGCTAGGCACTTGCACTCTGCCATAGGTTACATCTTAGCCCGGGCTATTAGGGGATGTTCCTAAAACATTAAACTCCTATGTATGTCACTAAAATTCTAACACAAATTCTAAAAACGTGTCTCCTACAGATGCTGTACTAGGCTTCATGATGCATTTCTAAATTTGTGTATGATTTGAATATATGAAAGAATTTATACAAGAGTGTTATTTAAAATTATTAAAAAATAAATGTATATAATTTGTACCTATTGTAGATTTGTTGTTTTCCTTTTTTGTGTGTGTGGTCAGTGTTGTTGGAAGTCTTTTAATATATGTCACAGAGCATCTATTTTCAAACCACTTCATGAAAATCTTTGAACCCTTTGTTGATTTACTATGCTTTTTGTTTTAAGTTCCTTTAAATCCTGTTTTCCACTTAGGATCAAACATGCCATGAGATTCCCCCTCTTGGAACAAAACAAAACAACCTGAGGGGGGGAAAAGCATATATTAACAGATAGTCTTATTTGTACTTTTGC
The DNA here is from genome assembly GCF_046562875.1 of Panthera onca. NCBI lineage: Eukaryota > Metazoa > Chordata > Mammalia > Carnivora > Felidae > Panthera > Panthera onca. The sequence goes on along the minus strand of NC_138351.1, from coordinate 80,454,900 downwards.
CTGTACCCTATGAGATTCATTAGGCTTTCCATGAAAATTTTAAAGAAAAAACGTGCTCCTTTTAAATTTTGTTTTCATACATATAAAAATTTTCCTTTCTTCATATAAATCTGAATGGAACCATGTTCTACATGTTTATTAGACAGCCTGCAATGAGAGTACATCTTTTTATGATTTTGAGGAACCCATGAAGATCCTGTATTTTGACAAAGCTCAATGGTATTTAATGGGATGCCATCTAGAGATCGTAAGGGCACTTTGAAAAAAGAAAAAGTAGGTCAGGCCTTTGTGCTGAGAGCTTTATTATGTTTTCAATTTTTTTAAGTTTATTTATTTTTGAGAGAGAGAGGGAAAAAGGGAGACAGAGGATCCCACAGAGAATCCCTGATGCAGGGCTTGAACTCACAAACCCAGAGATCATGACCTGAGCTGAAATCAAGAGTTGGAAGCTTAAAGGACCGAGCCATCCAGGCACCCCTGTGCTGGTTTATAAACTTCAGTTGGTTTATTCACCTTCAGGTGGTTGCTATTTAAACTTTAAAACCCTGTTTTTCCTTTCTTTTCTAGTCATCCAAGAAAATAAGTTGTATTTCTCTATAATCCTACCTTATATGTTTCTATATGTGATTCTATACATGTAGTTCTATAATGTATACAATTTGGGTATTATTTTAAGGGACCAGAATAAGCATGGCAGAAATCTAAGTAAAATTTCAAAAGAAATATGTGTACAATGCCAAAAAGATTACTTTTATAATACTGTATTCATACCTTGGATGAAAGTGCATCAAAGATATTTACTAGTTTAGCAAAATTGGGTGTATTCGTTTTCCATGGGAGTATAAGTTGCATATGTTTTACAAAAATTCCACATGCTCCATTATAGTTAAACCAGTAACTTCCAAGTAACAATTGTGTTTAGTTACATTTATAAAGTTAAGCTAAATTCAAAAAAACAAAATGTTTTTCATGAGGTGATTATATTAGAAGTGTTAACTGACAGGCTTAAAAGTGATATTTTAAGTGAATGTTAAAAAGACATCCTTTTTACATATAAATTAGCCTTTCAAGGCAATTTTATGAAAAGATTATTGTAGTACTTCTTGTGCAGGCTTTCTAATACTTCCACTTACAAAATGAAAGCCATCACACAACGTTAAATGTGTTATTTGTATTAAAACGTAGGTTTTAAACCTTGTATGTCAAGCACTGAACTTTCAGACAGTTGCACAAAACACCGGCAAAATGTTTTCCTTTGTATTTAGTAAGAGCAGGTTTGGGGTAATAAAGGAAGTGTTTGGGAGGAAATCTTTTGTGGTTTCCTTTCTGTTGTCAGACCAACTGCTACAGTCTTATATGTCAATACTGTTTGTTTTTTTTTTTAAGTTTATGTATTTTTGAGAGACAGACAGGGCATGAGTGGGGGAGGGGCAGAGAGAGAGGGAGACAGAATCTGAAGCAGGATCCAGGCTCCGAGCCGTCAGCACAGAGCCCGGCACAGGGCTTGAACCCACGAACCATGAGATCATGACCTGAACCAAAGTCAGACTCTTAACCAAGCCACCCAGGCACCTCTGTTAATACTGTTTTCTTAATCTTGCTCTCAAATAACGAAGAGTCTTAACCCTTCCTTACATTCATTAACCATTCTAACCCAACTATATTTGACTCATATATAACTTCCTATAGATGCCAGGTTATATGATGCCTTTCTCCCTTTGCTGGTACTATGTTTTCTAACATCCTTGAGACTGTTTATTCATTCTTTGCAACCCCTTGGTAAACGACAGTTGTTCAATCCTTAATTTGTATCTCTGTTTTGCCTAATGAATATCTCTCTTATTGCACATATTTTTTTTTTTTGAATACTTGTTATTTTATGTCTTCCCCATTAGACTCTATAATCCTTGAAGTCAGGAGCATTTATTCTCCTATCTCTGGAATCTGGCATAAGCGCTGACACATTGTGGGTGCTCAGTAAGTTGTGGTTTAAAACAAAAGGTACTTGACAGATACTGAAATATGTGAACTTACTTGGTGAAGTATTATAAGAAATGTGGTGTGTGAACTTATTTGGTGAAGTATTATTAGAAATATGCAGTAGGTAACACAGTATATCTTTTTTTTTAATGTTTGTATTTATTTTTGAAACAGAGAGAGACAGCATGAGCAGAGGAGGGGCAGAGAGAGGGGGAGACACAGAATCTGAAGCAGGCTCCAGGCTCTAAGCTGTCAGCACAGAGCCCGACGCGGGGCTCGAACTCACGGACTGTGAGATCATGACCTGAGCCGAAGTCGGACGCTTAACGGACTGAACCACCCACGTGCCCCAACAGTATATCTTATTTAATAGAGGTATCAGCATAGGGGCTTCAGAGAGCCTGAGAAACTCTTGAAATTGCATTCTGCTTTGTGAATATAAATAATTTGTGTGTATGTGTGTGCTTGTGGGTGTGTGTGTGTGTACGTGTGTTTTCTGGAGGAAAGGTCCATACCCTTAATCATAGTCTCCAAAGGATCTATGATCCCAAAAGGATTAGCGACTATATGGATGGCAATTATTTTGTGTATTTCAGCAGTAAAAACCTTTCCACTGAATGGAAATCAGTACAGCCTTGATTCAAGAAATCCACTTCTGGGAATTCCTCCTAAGAAAATGACCTAAAAAGCAGAGAGTTCTGTGCAAAAATGTTTTTTTTCTCCGGGGTTGTGTATAAAGTTAAAAAAATGAGGACAAATCCTAGATGTTCAACAGTAGAGATATGGCTTAGTGCATGCACTTGTGGAGATAAAATACAATCATTAAAATGAAGGGAAGAATGATTAAAGACATAATTAAGGTTTAGTGAAGAAAAACAGGGTATTTTGCAGATGTGTGTGCAATTCCACCTCTGATATACAGTTTAGAAAAACTGTTACGTGTGTGCACCACAACCCACACATCAAATTCTTCACCGCAGCATCATTTGTTATCGCAAAATAATTGGAAATACCCCAATTGTCTGGCAGTAGAAGAATTGATTGGATTTGGATTGTGAAGTGGGATTGTGGTATATCCAAATACTTTGAACAGAATTTTATGCAGTAGTCAAAAATGAATGAGTTATAGCTATATATATCAATATGGATGAATCTCCAAAACATAATGTCAAGCAAAAAAGCAAGCCATAGAGAAAATATACAATGTAATTTTTTTATATAATGGCCAAAAATGGAAATAGAATATATTGTTTAAAAATACATACATATATGAGAAAACTATAAAGAAAAACAGAATGATTAATGCAAAAATAAAGATAACTATGTAAGAGAGAGGGGGATGCAGAGATGACCTCAAAGGTACTAGTAATGTTTAAGAAACATGTGTGTATATGAGCTTTTTATTATTGTAAAAAATTTTTTTATTTTTTTTTTTATTTTGGAGAGAGAGTGTGAGTGGGGGAGGGGCAAGAGAGAGGGAAACACAGAATCCGAAGCAGGCTCCAGGCTTTGAACTGTCAGCACAGAACCCTATGCGGGACTTGAACTCATGAACCGTGAGATCATGACCTGAGCCAAAGTCAGATTCTTAACCGACTGAGCCACTCAGGGTCCCCATATTGTATTTTTTTTACACTATTTGCATATACCCACACAAGCATACACACATATTCTGGTATCCATGTAACATTTCATAGCGAAATTTTTCAATAGGATATAAACTGGTGGACAGAACATGATTTAACTATGTTGAAAAAAATAATACAGAAAATGTTTGGAAGGAAATACCATAATTTGTGATATCTGTACTAAAAAAAAAACAGTGTTACAACTGATACCACAGAAATACAAAAGATTCTAAGAGATTACTATGAATAATTATATGCCAACAAATTGGACAACCTAGAAGAAACAGGTAAATTCCTAGAAACATACAATCTACCAAGACAGAATCATGATGAAATAGGAAATCTGAATATCCCGATTACTAGCAAGGAGATTGAATCAGTAATTGAAAACTTCCCAACAAACAGAAGTCCAGGTGAATTCTGGCCAAGCATTCAAAGAAGAATTAATACCAATCCTTCTCAGACTCTTCCAAAAAATAGTAGAGGGAGGAGCTCTTCCAAACACATGTTATGAGGCCAGTATTACCTTGATATCAAAACCAGACAAGGATGCCACAAGAAAAGAAAATTACAGGCCAATATCCCTGATGAAGATAGATACAAATATCCTCAACAAAATATCAGCAAACTGAATTCAACAATACATTGAAAGAATCATACACCATGACTGAGTGGAATTCATTCCAGGGATGCAAGGATGGTTCAACAACTGTATATCAATGGAATAGACTATATTAACAAAATGAAGTATAAAAATCATATGGTCAATGGGATGCCTGGCTTGCTCATTCAGTAGAGCATACGACTCTTGATCTTGGGGTCATGAGTTTGAGACCCACGTTGGTTGTAGACATTCCTTAAAAAAGAAAATTAAAAATCATATGATCATCTCAATAGATGCAAAGAAAGCATTTGACAAAATTCGACATCCATTTATGATAAAAACTCAACAAAGTGGGTATAGAGGGGACCTACCTCAACATAATTAGGGCCATGTATGACAGATCCACATTTAATAGCAAGTGGAAAGTTTTTTCTCCAAGATCAGGAACAAGACTAGGATGTCCACTCTCCTCTCTTATTTAACAGAGTATTGGAAATCCTGGCCAGTGCAATTAGGCAAGAAAAATAAATAAAAGGCATCTAAATTGGAAAGGAAGAAATAAAACAGTCACTATTTGCAGATGGCACAATATTATATATAGAAAACCCTAAAGACTCCATTAAAAAAAAAAACTGTTAGAATGAATAAACATATTTGGTAAAGCTGCAGGATACAAAATCAATACACAGAAATCTGTTGCATTTCTTTAGACTAATAACTATCAGATAAATTAAAACAAACTCATTTCCAATTGCATCAAAAAGAATAAAATACTCAGGAAAAAATTAATCAATGAGGTGAAAGACCTGTATATTGAAAACTGTAAGACATTAATGAAAAAAATTGAAGACACAAATAAATGGAAAAATATTTCATCCTCATGGATTGGAAGAATTAATATTATTAAAAAGTCCATATTACTCAAAGCAATGTACAGATTCAATGTCATCCTTATGGAAATTTCAATGGTATTTTTCATGGATATAGAACAAATAATCCTAAAATGTGTAAGAAGTAACAAAGACCTCAAATAGCTAAAGCAATCTTGAGAAGAATAAAAAGCTGAAGCCATCATGCTCCTCAACTTAGAACTATGTTACAAAGCTACAATAATAAAACAGTATGACATTTACATAAAAACAGACACATAGATCACTATAAAGTCCTGAATAAACCCACACATACATTTTACAGCAATAAAGGAGCCAAGGATATACAGTGGGAAAAAGACTGTCTCTTCAATAAATGGTGTTGAGAAAACTGGCTACCACATGCAAAAGAATGAAACTGGACCACTATCTTAACACCATATACATAAGTCAACTCGAAATGATTTAAAGACTTGAATGTAAGACCTGAAAACATAAAACTGGAAGAAGAAAACATAGGAAGAAAGGTCTTGATGATGACTTTTTGAATCTGACATTAAAAGCAAAGACAACAAGGGCAAACATAAACAGGTGGGACTACATCAAACTAATACGTTTCTGCACAGCAAAGGAAACCATCAACAAAAATGAAAGGGCAACCTATTGAATGGGAGAAAATAATTGCAAATCAATATATCTGATAAGGTACTAAAATCCAAAATATACCAAGAACTCATACAACTCAATAACAACAACAACAAAAAAGTGTCATTAAAAAATGGGCAGAAGATCTGAATCGACATTTTCCCAAAGATGTACAGATGGCCATCAGACATATGAAAAGACGCACAGTATCATTAGTTAGCAGGGAAATGCAAATCAAAACCACAGTGAGGTATCACCTCACACCTGTCAGAATGGCTAGTGTCAAAAAGACAAGAAATAACAACGGTTGACACGGATGTGGAGAAAAGGGAACCCTTGTGTACTGTGGGTGGGAAGGTAAATTGGTGCAGTCACCATGGAAAATGGTACAGAGATTCCTGAAAAAATTAAAACTAGAATTACCATATGATCCAGCAACTCCCCTTCTGGTTATTTATCTGAAGAAAATGTAAACACTCACTCAGGAAGATACCTGCACTCTCATGTTCATTGCAGCATTATTTACCGTAGCCAAGGTATGGAGACAGCCTAAGTATCCATCGATGGATAAATGGACAAAGAAATTGTGGTAGATATATGCAAAAAATGGAATATTATTAAGCGATAAAAAACAAAATCTCGCCATTTGCCACAATATGGATGGACCTCAAGGGCATCGTGCTAAGTGAAATAAGTCAGACAAAGAAAGACGAGCATCATATGATCTGTTTGATACGCGGAATCTAAAAATAAAATACCCAAGCTCATAGAAACAGAGAACAGACCGGTGGTTGTTCCCACCGGGGTGGGAGAAACGGGCGAACTTTTTTTTATTGAAAAGGTTAAACGAAACAACACCAAGTGTTAGAGACCTGGAAGTGTATAAATAGCCCAATGATTAGGACAAACAAATCAAAGAGATAAAGGTTACAAAACAAATCCACTACATTTTATTTCTTAATGGTGAAAGACCAAATCGTCAGGTCCTCCTAAATGTTTATGCACTTAATACCAGAACTTCAGAACACATGAAGCAAAAGCTGATAGTGCTGAAAGGAGAAATAGTCAAAACCACAGTTACAGTTGGGAGATTGCAACCACTTTATCCATGCATAGAACAAGTAGACACAAAACTAGTAAGGATATAGAATACTATCACCAGCTTGACCTTAATTGACACAGACTCATTCAGCATAGCACAATATATATTCTTTTCCACTGCACATGGAACATTTACCGAGACACCCTATGCTGAGCCATAAAATAAGTCTTACAAATTTTTTAAAAGTTTTTTTTAGTTAAAAAAAAATTTTAAAGTAGGCCCCACACCCAATATGGTGCTTGAACCCATGACCCTGAGATCAAGTCACATACTCCACTGACTGAGCCAGCCAGGCATCCTCGCATAAGCCTTACAAATTTAAAAAAAAAAAAAAATCAAATCATACAAAATATGTTCTCTGACCTCAATGGAATTAAATTAGAAATTAGTAACTGAAATATAGCTGGAAAATTCTGGAGTCTTTTAAAACTAACATCTCTCTCTCTCTCTTGTTTTAAGTAATCTTCCTGCTCAGTGCAGAGCCCAATGTGGGACTTGAACTCACAGCCCTGTGATGCTTGACCCACTGAGCCACCCAGGGATCCCAAAACTAACATACTTCTAAATAACCCATAGGTCAAAGAAAAAAAATGAAAAAATAAAGTATTTTCAACTGAATTAAAATGAAAACACAACATTTCAAATTTGCCGGATGCAATTGAAGCAGTGCTTGGAGGGAAATTAGGAGCACTGAATGTTTACATTAGAAAAAAGAAAAGATCTCAAATCAATAATCCAAGCTTCTATCCTTAAAAACAAACAAACAAACAAACAAACAAAAAAAAAAAAAACTAGAAAAGGAAGAGCAAAATAAACCCCAAAGAAGCAGAAGATATAATAAAGATACGGGCAAAAATAAATATGAAAGAAAACAATAGAAAATCAATGGAACTAAAATTTGTTCTTTAAGAAATTCAGTATGATTGATAAACTTTCAACCAGAATGGTCAGGTTTTCAAAAAGAGGAAGAAGACACACACAATGAGTATCAGGAATGAGAGAGGGAATATCACTACAGATCCTACAGACATTAAAAGGATAATAAGGGACGTTTACTGTTGTAAGCATGCTCTGAAGGTGCACACATAAGTTGTGTCTTTCCTCGGCGTCTGCTTTATTCAGTCGTAAAGTGAACATAATGATAAAGCAGGCTGAGGATTCCAAACTCAGTGACATTTCACTCTGTGTTTAGCTCCACCTCTCTTACCTGTCACACAACAAACAAGATAGAACAGGGGGTAGGAAGTCGAGCGAACCAAAGGCAAAAGTCAGTCTGCGGGTGTGCAGTTGAGATAAGGCCTCTGGTCCCATCAGGGTCCGCTCTCCACACTTACTGCTTATTATGTTCAAGCAGTGAAGGATCTCAGTTCTTCTGGGGGATAAGTTAGGCAGAACCTTCGGTGGCAGCTGCTTTTTGAAGCGGTCAGACGTAGAAGGGTCAGTGTCTGAGGAGTCTTGACAGTGTGCTGCAAAAATCCCCTCTTTTTAAAGGGATTTAATGAGCCCCGGGCTTTTGCAGACCTCCTCTGTTTCTGCTGCTTGTCACTTCTGAGGGTGTCATCGGCAGGTGCTGGTCTCCGCGATACCTGGTCTTAGCGGCAACACCCTTAGCTGTTGGCGTCATTGCTTGACAGGCTCCTGTTTGACAAGTGACTCCATCTTGCTCTTCACATATGCCAATACATTTGATGATTTACGTGAAACGTACAGATTCCTTGCAAGATACAGACTATCAAAGCTCTCTCAAAAAGTGATAGATAACAGCTCAATCTTTTAATAGCCCTCTATCTATTAAAGGAATAGAATTTGTACTTACCAACTTCCTACCAACAAAACAAAACAAAACAAAACAAAACAAAACAAAAACCTTCCAAGTTCAGAGAGCTTCACTGCTGAATTCTATGAGGCATTTAAAGAAGAAAGAATACTTAATCCCACACAAACTCTTCCAGAAAAATTAAAAAGGAGATAACCCATCTCATTCTATGAGACTAGCATTACCCTGATACTAAAACCAAAGACATCACAAGAAAACTACAGACCAATATCCCTCATGAGCACAGGCATAAATACTTCCAAGAAAATGTAAGCAAATTAAATACAACAGTATACTAAAAAGATAGAACTTCATGACTGCCTGGGATTTACCCCATGGATTCAAAGCTTGTTTGTAAATCAACCAATGTAATTCACACAGACTGAAAAAAAAAGTATATGATGATCATCCCAAGAGATACAGAAAAAGCATTTGACCAAGTCCGACACAGATTTATGATAAAGATGATGAAGAAGAAGATGCTGACGATACTTCCCTGCTATCGAGTTATCGGTTCAGTTTGACGGCTGGACTGTCTGTATCTATTTAATCCCACCGCCAGGCACAGGCCCTGCCCACCCCTCCCACCCCCCAAAAGCTCAATAAAAGCAGTAAATGAATGAGTGAATCAGCTGTATTGCAGTTTTTACACTGGTCAACATGGTGGAGACTCAGGAGTATACTTCGGTTGGGAGGCTTCGAATTAATGTAAGCCCGAACCCAAACCCAAACTGTTATCCTGGGCAGCCCCAAGCCACTTTCAAGGATAAATGTTTTTCTGGAGGGTGACCCTGGAAATAAACAGCACAAGGTATCCTTCTGTGGGATGGTGCTGATCAAGCTCATTCCTTCAGGGCAGAGATCTCGCCCACAGACTGGACTGCAGATTCTCAAACATTTGGGCATGTGCTGACTGTGTGGGAAGCAAACTCAGCCTGATATATGGATGCTTTGGGGGCCCTCCCCTTCCTGCCTTTATTCTTAGTAGCTTGCAGAACCAACAGGCTATCGCTCAGCTTTTTAATTTCCTCCAAACATTTTCTAAACGAGCCATTGTTATCTTTAATCACCATGCTAGGGGATTATCCAGTTTCATTGGAAGAAGCTATTTTTGCCAAGAGATGAGATTCTTCCAGACAAGGATAAAGACATTAATCGTTGTCTATTGAGGTTCTGTTTTAGTTGAGATAATAATTTTGGGGTAATTAAGCAAATGGTATGGGCTCCAACGGTCCATTAATCTCCAAAGGAATTGTCTGAAACGGAGAGGGCCTTTGTCCTCTGGAGCAAGAATCAGAGTTTGGTGACAGTTATATTTCGAATTTCCTTAATTAAAATGAAAAGGTAGCGATGTTGACAGGTGTGGCGCCGGGGTAAAGAATTCACTTTATTTCCTCATAATATGTACCTCACCTTTTCTGTCTGAAAAGACAGAGATCATTACGACGCCAGCAAACCCAGGGCAAAGGTTACATTAGCAGTTGACGCCCAAATTTCGCTGAGCTCCTCAGCAACCGGCAACATCTCTTACTTAGCTATTACTACCTGATTAAAGGATGCATGCTGGAACATCAACCGAAAAATCTCTTCAGCAGAATTCTAAAAAACAATCGGTAGCAGTAAGCAGAGCGATATGGCCTCCGGGGCAGGTTTCACAACCGGAGGACCTGGGGGTGGGGGGGTGGGGGGAAGTGAGTAATGGCACTTAGTCCTACTTGCTGTCCTTCTCTGTAAAAGGAATGATACTGACGTTAGGGTTGCATCGACCTTGAAGTAAACCTTAAATGGGAAGCACCCCGGCACGTGCTATAGCTCTGATGAATGACGGTTTCTCCCTCCGTCCCTTTTGTTTTAAGAGATCTTCAACACAAGCCTTATCCCCTCTCCCCCCACCCAAACCAGGGCTGTTCTTTCTCCAATGAGTGGGGAACTGGATCTGGGACCAGGTGCCTGGTTTTCTGGGTAGAAAACCAACCCACGTCCCAGTATTGGAGTAAGGCCACTCCTAGGTTTTAGGTATATTTGGAACGAAACAAAATACTTCTCTAGCTTGAGTTGCTGCCGTTTCTTGGTTTTCAGTGGGGGGATCTCCGGGCCAGGGTGGCATCCCCAGGAGGCTGAAGCAGGCATTGGGGCCTGTTGTCTGCATCCCTGTGGTCCCCCAGGGATTCACAAGAGTTGCCACGTTGGCCCACGGGAATGGATGGGAAGTGAACACTGCCGAAGGAGGAGGGTACGGGCTTTGGAGGCTGCATGTTTAGTTTGGAATCCAGGCTCTGCTATAAATTTACAGGGTGAACTGAAGCAGGCCACTGACCCCATCTGGGGCTCAGTTTATCCATCGGCACATCCAAGGGATTTAGTTAAATGTTCTCTGTGAGCGCCCTTCTCACTCTTGTATTCTCTTGGGGGAGGAGAAAAGTTTTGGGGATAAGGTCGTTAATTCCAATTAGGATTTATTCCTTCTCTCACCTATTATCTGCCGGACACTATAATAGACCCTACAATACAGAATTAAAAGTCTCTGCTATCAAGAAAAGCCAGAGTCCATATTGTATGATCCTAGGTATATGAAAGTCTAGAAAGGCAAATCTTTAATGACAGAAAAGTAGATCAGTGGTTTTTCCTGAGGTGGAAGGGAGATTGACTGCATCACAGGGGAATTTGGGGGGACGATGGAAATATTTTGTATCTATGTGAATACAGTAGCCACCAACCTCAAGTGGCTGTTTAAATTTAAGTAAGGTAAAGTTTTTAAAAATTCAGTTCCTCAGGGCACCTGGGTGGCTCAGTCAGTTGAGCGTCAGACTTCAGTTCAGGTCATGATCTCGTGGTCCGTGAGTTCGAGCCCCGCGTCGGGCTCTGTGCTGACAGCTCAGTGCCTGGAGCCTGTTTCGGATTCTGTGTCTCCCTCTCTCTCTGCCCCTCCCCTGCTCACTCTCCATCTCTCTCCCTCTCACTCTCACACACAAAAATAAATAATAAACATTAAATTTTTTTTTTAAATAAATAAAAATTCAGTTCCCCATTCACATTCCAGGGTTCGATAGCCACATGGACAATGAGTTCCTCTGGGCAAGTCAGAAACGGATGCCCCTTCTTTGGAATGGGTTCCTCTTGGGGAACAGAACCCACAGCTCGGCAAGCAGAGCAGGGGCTAGATTTCAGCCTCCACTTGTCCTTTGGCTGGGTGTCCTCAAGCAGGGCACAATCTACGCGGCGTACCCGGTGGCCTGCTGGACAGGCGGGAAGGCGTTTGCAAAAGCCAAGGGCCTTACATCCATCCCTTCGAGGAAGTAAGTGCAGTCCGTCCCTGGTCCTGACCAGCTCTCTCAATAGAAAGTCACTGCATTTAAGGGAGAGGCCGCAGTTTACAACCACATCCTTGCAGGATGCACATTAAGTGCATCTTCTATTTATTTATTTTTGAAAAATATTTGTTTGTTTATTTACTTATTTAGGAAACGAGCAAGGGAGGGGCAAAAAGAGAGAATCCCATGCAGGCTCCACACTGTCAGTGCAGAGCCGACACGGGGCTCGAACTCATGAACCGTGAGACAACGACCTGAGCAGAAATCCAGAGTCAGAAGCTTAACCGACTGAGCCACCCAGGTGCCCCTTAAGTGCATCTTTTAAGCTGCAAAATGTCCAGACAACTGATTAATTCAATTATCTGTTTTTTGCCTACGGCTATTGCTGTTTTACATATTCAGATGTGCAGCTGGGAAGGGTGCTGGATAATTTTCTCATAGCCTTTGACTCTCTCATAGCCAGCCTCTGGGTTTAATTTTTTTTTTTCTTAACATTTATTTATTATTGAGAGACAGAGAGAGATAGAGCTTGAGCATGGGAGGGGCAGAGAGAGGAGGAGACACAGAATCTGAAGCAGGCTCCAGGCTCTGAGCTGTCAGCACAGAGCCCGACGCAGGGCTCGAACTCACGGACTGTGAGATCATGACCTGAGCTGAAGTCGGACGCTTAACCGACTGAGCCACGCAGCCTCCCCAAAAATAAAATCTTTAAAAAAATACAGAAGGAGAGGTAACTGGGTGGCTCCCTTGGTTGAGCGTCCGACTCTTGATTTCGGCTTGGATCATGATCCCAGGGGGGTGGGATCGAGCGCTCGCCTCAGGCTCTGTGCTGAGTGTGGAGCCTGCTTGGGATTCTCTCTCTGTCTCTCTCTCTGCCCCTCCCCCTCACTCATGCTCTCTCTCTCTCTCTTTCTCTAAAATAAAATTTAAAAAATTAAAAAAATATAGAAGGAACGATGGAAATAGCAGATCACCAATTGGCAAGTACCACTGTTATAATTGTTTTAGGGAGGAATTATTAATGGATGCTAAAATTAGTGGCTGAAAGTTTGCCGAAACACAGGATATTTGCATAGTCTCAAATATCACCTCACGAGATTCTTATTAATTACAAAAAGAAAAGAAAAAGAGAAAGAATAATTTTACCCTGGAGAATCTTAGCAGATACCACCTTAGCAAGGATCTGAGTCAATATCACCAGTTAGCGAGACATATGTCAACATCATCTGCCTCCTGATACCCCGAGAAAGGTACAACATCACTTTTGGGGGCATTCTTCCCCAAAGTGCATCACCTCTCCATTTAATCCTGAGGAAACGCCACATGAACCCAAACTGCGGGATGTTCTATTAAGTAACGGACAAGAACTTCGTGCGGGTGTCAATTTCATGAAATCCAAAGACAGAGGAACTATCACAGACTGGAGGAGAGTAAGGAGGCATAATGAGTAAATGCAGTGTGGAATCCTGGATTGGATCCTGGGCCAGGAGAAGGGCATTCATGGGAAAACTGATTACGTTTAAATAAGGTCTGCGGTAAATAGTGTTGTATCGATGTCATTTCTTATTTCTGACGACTATGCCATGGTTATGGAAGATGTTAATGGATTAGAAAGCCGGGTGACGCCTACGCGGGGCACGTTTTGTACTGTTTTCGAAGGTTTTTTTCTGAGTCGAATTATTTCTAAATGAAGAGCTAAGAAAAATGGAAAGAGAGGAAGGAAGAAAGAAACAAAGAAACAAAGAAAGAAAAAGCAAGTAAGTCTTTGGCAAGTCTCTTTCCTTCCCTGAGCCTTAGTTTCCTCGTCTGTAGAGGGGGGCACTCACTCCAACGTGGATGTATTCATGCTACAAAGTTGTTTTTGCTGTGAGTAATGGCAGCTCACGTGTCTTGATGAGATGGTTGAACTGCTACAGCTTCAGGAGGGTTCTACCCTAATGAGAAACATCTGGCTGGAAGCGACTTCCTCCCAGCCATTCGCTGTGACCTGGCCCAAAGAATAATAATGCCAGCTTTGTGGCGGGGTGGCTGTTGTCAAGGAGAGGGCGCCAGATAGCACAAACAGCTGGTGGGAGTGACATCATCTCCAGGCCTGGCAGAAAGAAAGGGCAGGATGAGACACAGACGGGGCAAAGGGCTTCGTCCGTGACTGTGAACATGGGAAAAACAACTTCCCGCATAGGCTATCCGTTGTCAATTGATGCTGTTTTCAGTTTCCAGGTTCACTAAAGGGTTTGGCACACACCATTCAGGAACACAGTCATTTGCTAGACAGGGCGATGTATTCATCGGAAGGAGAGCTCCTCACAGGCTCTTTCTTTATAGTTTCCAAAGCATCCAATTAGATAACGCAGCCATGTGAGCCCAGCACTGTCTGCCCCATTTTATGCATGGGAAAATCAAGGAGGAGCAAGGGGAAGGGACCCCAGTCACGGGATAAGTTGGAGGACTTTCCAGAGTCAGAATCCGGCTGCCCTGACTTCCAGCACTGCAGTCACACTGCCCACACTAACATACACCTCCCGGCCACCCGGAAGCAGTGGCCGGAGGAGAAGAGTCCGGTGAACACATCACTGAAATGCTGTTTTCTGGGTGTAGACCTCACCTCTCCCTCCTAGATTCTCAAGCGGAGAAAAATAAATAGGAAAGACGGGCGGCCGGAAATAATCAGGGCATTGGAGTTTAGCGGGACCTGGGCTCCAGTCCCAGCTCTGCGACTGACCAGCAGTGAGACCGGGACTGGGTTATTTTTACCTCTTTTGGTCTCAGTCATCTTATCTGTGGGTAAAACGGTGATGACGGTCGCACCTGTTCCAGAGGACTCTGCCGCGGGATGTCAGCGAGGTGACGCCTTGTGACATGCTGGACACAAGGCATACGTGACAGACGCTCAAAATGTGTGAGTCCTCTCTCTCGTTTCTTTCCTCAAGAGCTTTTCATCTGCTGGATGGAAAGCTAGCTCTTTCACTTGGGAAGTGATGATTAGCAACTCAACCTCCCTCCCCAGGAACAGAATGGGTGGTGTCTCTGTGGCTTTGAAATAAACACAAAGAGCAGTGAGGTCCTGAGACATCCATGCAGTCCAACCTTCTGATCTTAGAGATGTACGTACTGTAAGGCCCGGAAGAGTGGTCTGCAGAGATCACAGAGAGTCAGTGGGCAGAACCAGGGCAGGCATCCTGCCCCCTCCAGCTGCCCTGCTTTTGGACACACTCAACTCTTTGGTTGAACTTAGCACCGTTCCAGGCGTCGAGGACTGCCCATTCCCTGGGCCGGGGCATCTGATGTGCCGACCGGTTCCTGCCCACTCTCTCTTTCAGGCTGTTGTTTCGGGGGTTGTTGATTTAGGGGTGGGTGCAGAGCTGGCTAAGGAAGAGGGAAGGGGCAGGACCATGGGTTTTGTAGACTTCACTGAAGGTCATAAAGGATTGGGACGAGTGACTGACAGGATTACCATCGACGGGGCTACTAAAGCCGTCTCAGATCATCCTCACAGCCTCACTACAACCTTGCGGGACAGGTATTAACCCCCTTTTCCAGACTGATGGGAGCATTCATTCAACATCTGTTTTAAAACACCTTCTGGGTGGCAGGCATAGTGTTGGGGACATAGCAGTGAACAATTCAGGACACAGTTTCTGCCTCATGGAGTTTCCAGGCTAGAGCAAGAGGAAGAATTTTTTTTTTTTTAATTTTTTTTTTTTTTTTTTAACATTTATTTATTTTTGGGACAGAGAGAGACAGAGCATGAACGGGGGAGGGGCAGAGAGAGAGGGAGACACAGAATCAGAAGCAGGCTCCAGGCTCTGGGCCATCAGCCCAGAGCCTGATGCGGGGCTGGAACTCACGGACCGCGAGATCGTGACCTGAGCCGAAGTCGGACGCTCAACCGACTGAGCCACCCAGGCGCCCCAAGAAGAAGAATTTTTTTTAAAGCTTGTTATTGATTTATTTTTAAGAAAGAGATAGAGAGCAAATGGGGGAGGGGCAGAGAGAGAGAAACTAAGAGTCAAACGCTTAACTGACTGAGTCACCCAGGTGCCCCAAAAGGAAGACTTTTTTTTTTTTTGAAAACACAGAAATACATTATTGCAAACTGTAATTGCCACAAAAAAATCTGAGTTGCTAAGAATACAAGAAAGGCCTTGATTTACGTTAGGGGGTTAGAGAAGGTCTCTTTTGGAAAGTACACTTCCACTCAGGCGTGAGGAAACTGAGGCAGAAGGAGGACTTATACGTGATTACAGGGAAAGTCATCATCTACCTGCTCACTCATCTTTTCAGGTCATTTTCATCCAAGATCCTTCTGACCGCCTGCAGAGGAAGGTAGCAATGCTGAGATGGGGAGAGAAAGGTTGACTTCACTGACCCAGCTCTGTCAAAATTATCTGTGTTTAGTGATTGATCTGTGCATTAAGAACGGCAGCCAGCGTTGTGGAGAGCCCCGATCTAGTTGGCAGGAGCCGTGCGTGTGGCTGCTGTCGACATGCTTACCGTGCACGGCTTTGGGAGATTCATTTCCTCTCTCTGGGCCTCAGTTTACTGATCTCAGGTGCGCTTGAGCCCTAAAAGGAATAAGGGATCCCTGGTGAGAGATTGGAGGAATGTTTCCGACCACTGGCTCAAAAGGATGAGCTTATTTGCTTCAACCTAAGTGTGCAAATGACTGCTTGAGGTGGGATTCCACAGGTAGGATTCTTCTCAAGTGACGCAGCCCTGGATTATCTGAGTTTCAGCTCGAGGCGGAAGCCTTTTGGAGGCACAGACCCTAAGGTTAGGGGTCATTATTCTAGAGAAGCACATACTGGGTTAGGAACTTCGAGGGTCGGTGAACTTTGAGGGTTGGGTTCCCATCTCCCGCTTAAATTAACGGACCGAGGCCTGCCTTTGCCCTCAATAAAGATGGCGCGTGCCCTGGCCTCGGCCTGAGTGCCCTCACAAAAAATGGCAGCCTGCCTTTCTTTCCTTAGTCTTGCTGGGCAAGTGCGAATGCTCTTGCCCTTAGTCAAGATGGCACCCGCCCGCGCTTCCCTGCCCTGCCTCTGGCCCCTGCTATTCGGCTTCACTGCGCGCGCCTCGATGACCCCGCCTCGTTTCCGTAGGAAGAAGCGCCGGGAAAGATGGCGGCGGCTGCGGTTTGAATTCCAGCGGCGCCGCCAGAGTCCGAACAAGAGCAGGATTGGAGGGGGCGGGGACCTGGGGAGTCTGCGGGTCGCGACAGCCGGGGGAACCAGTTGGCGCCGCCGCCACGGACACCAACGCCACCACCTTCTCTGTGTCCATGATGGAGTCGGTGTTGGAAGAGGACGTCACCCTCCCCGGGACGCTCGGCGGCTGCAGGTGGGGCCCGGGCTTTGCAGGGGCGCGGTGACGCGGCCGGGATTCCCGCTGATGGGGGGTACACCCTAACGGAGACTTGGGGGTTTGCTCTTGAGGGTGATTGAGGGGTTCCGGACGGGGGCAGTGTGTGGGTTGGGGTCTTGGGGTAGGTGTCTCGAGCACCTATAGCAGCTGATACTGAGTGTGGGGTCGGGGGTGCGGGGTAGGGGTCCTGACCCACCTCACACCTCCGTGGGGTTATTTCGAGACGTGCTTTGAAGAGGGTGTGAGGGTCAAGTAAGGGGTTTCCTGAAAGAGGGTGGCGAGGGGGACCTCTGGGGGTGTACCATTAGTAGGGGCTGGTTGAGGGGCAGCGCCCTTGGGGGCACTTGAGGTTCATTCTGATTTGGGGGTTTGCTTTCATCGTGGGGAGGTAGTTGGTTTGTCCAGACTTTGCTCACCGGCTCACATAGTGGCCACCAAGACGGAGGCAGTGAAGTGCAGCGGTTAAGAACCTTGGCTGGAGTTGGCCAGAACTGGATTCAGATCCCACCCTTTAAACCGACTAGTTGGGTGACTTTGGTAAAATGATTTAACCTGTTTTCCCGTCTGTAAAATGGGACTAGTAGTAATATCTACCCAACGGGAGATGGGATGAGGAGATTTAAAGAGAAGATGCCTTCCCAGTGCTTGGCACAGAACCGGTGCTTGAAAATTGATCCTGTGTTATCATTACATCCTCATCATCATCAGTACTACAGTTTGGGGAGTGAGGGCTGAGAGTGGCCTCCCAATGCACCTGTCCCAAGAGGCTGTTGGAGTCCACATTGCTGGTGGGGCCCGGTAGCTTTCTTTTTGGCAGGAAGGCCTGACAGAGCCCCAGCCTGCTCCAGGGCTGGAGCCCTTTGGTTTTCTGGGCCTCCTGCTGGAGAGTGGGGAGAAGGATGTGGACGAGAGCCCTGACTGAGAATCTGCAGTGTTTATCCAGCTCTGCCAGGGAGGGGCTGCTGGTTTTCGTCAACAGACCCTCAGTGAAAGGGTTCCCTCGTTATCTACTGTGCAGTCCGGGGCAATTTTAAGAGTGACGTGGGCACAATTAATATTTATGCCTAGACAGCAGGCATAATCTGGTCCTATCTTGGGCAAACCTGGACAGGCGGTTACTCTGTTTGAGAACCTGTTATATATCAGGCGCAGAGCAAGGCCCTTGGCAGCTCCTGCCTGATTGGATCCTGTGGTAGTTCAAGTCCCTTTCTCTTCATCTTACTACCACCACCCCAATCTTATTTGGGGACGACCTCTCACCAGCACTGTCCTTGATACTAGAGTTTGAAAGCCTTTTTAAAATGTGAATCTGATAGTCAGTCTGCTGCATGGTATGTTTAATGCTTCTCTGTGCCAGTAAGATAAAGTCCATTGTTTTTCTCTCATCTCTTCCTGTCTCAGTGCCATCTGACCCACACCCAGGTGGGTTTCGATCCCAGTTCTCTGTTTAACAGCCCTGTGGTCTTGGGCAAGTCTCTTGTTCTTCGCTCGCGAGCCTCAGTTTTCATCATCTGTGAGATGGGTGAATCTGAAGGGGCTTTGGCCGGTGTCTGACACGGAGCAGCAGCCCCACAAGGAGCAGATCCTCCCCCTTGTCTCTTCTCCCTGCCTTCGAGGGACCCTGACTAATCTCTTCCCTGCTTCAGACCCTCCCTGGCTCCCCACGCCCCTCAGGGTGAAGTACTTTAATGTTGCTTCCAAGGTCCTTCATTAGCCTGGCCCCATTGACCTCAGTACCTCCTTTGTCCTTTCTGTCCCTCCCTGTCTCCTCCCCAAACACTGCCCTCTGCCTGGTTGCCAAACCCTGTGTCACAAATGGCCTTGCCTTGTTCTTTCTTACTGTTGGGCCCGCGTACTCACTCTTCCGGCTGCCCGGGTGCCTTCCCTGCTCCCCTTTGTCTTATTAAAGCCTCTTATTTTTCAGGTCTCAGTTAGATTTCAATGCCACGCCTCCCCCCCACCCCCCACCCGGGCCCTCCGCACGCTTCTAGCCCCCACTACCATCACTGACCCCAGTCCCTGTCCTTATTGACCTCACTGAGTTTTATTGACTGACGCTGCTCAGTAGAAATATATCGTGAGCCATGTATGTAATTTAAACTTTTCCATCAGCCACGATGAAAAAAGGTAAACGAGAAACAAGTGAAATTACTTCTAGTCATATATTTTATTTAACCCAATATTTCCGTGTATTGTCATTCTAACTCGCAAACAATAACAACATTATTAGTGGAATATCTTACATTCCCTTTTATGTTACAAAGCCTTTGAAACCCGATATGCAGCTCACACTTAATGTCACTTCTTGATTTGGATTAACCACATTTCAAGTGCTCGGCAGATACCTGTGGCTGGTGGCTCCTGCCCTGGGCGGTGTAGGTATGACTGCGACGTGTCCGTCGCCCTGATTAGACTCTGGCCTGTTTGAGAGCAGGGGCTGTGTTTTGTTCATCTTCGTGACTCCACTTCCCCAGCTGGTATCAGGTACATAAATGGGAGGTGACAGTTTTATCCTGTTTTTACAGGTGGGCACACTGAGGCTCAGAGAGGTGAGGTGGATGGTCTGGGGTCCCACAGAAAAGCACATGATCGAGACCATTTAAATCCAGGCTTACTGACTCCAGAGCCTGGCTCTCGGTGTCCGTCCTACCTTCGAATTAGTTCTCTGAACCAGTTCTGAGAAGACCGGGAAGATTTTAGGGAGCTACTGGCACTTGGACCGGCCTTGAAAGGGCAGCCGAAGTGTCCTGAGACAGATAGCTTCTCCATTAGATGGTCACGGTGCAAGAGAAAAATCCTGGAATAAAATCACTTCTTTTTATTCTAATATGAGCACCCTTCTGCTTGGTAATTTCCAAGCCCCAGTTTTAGAGACTAAACCGAGGTCCAGTTTGTCCTCAGGCTTTTGTTGAATCAGGTCAGTGTGTGTCATTCTCTCCAAACCTGATCACCTGTGGGTGCCCCAGAGAGCTCCAGCCCCTTGAGAGTCAGGCTCCCATCCCAGGCCCGGGAACCTTGCCCAAGCTAAGGCCCTCGATTAAGTCCTGCCCGGGTCGAAAGAAACCGGGCTTTGTACTCAGGATGACTGGTTCTGAGTCCTGCTTCCCCCAGTTACTAGCCGAGTTGCTTTCGTAGTTCACTTAACCCTTCTGAGACTGAGTTTCTCTTCAGTGATAATATCTATTTGTTGGGTGACCATGTGGATGAAGCCAGGTCGTATGGATTATGTGCCTGAGACCCACTGGGGGTGCATGAAATGTTAGCTGTTTTTGTTTGACTGTTACGGCATCGCACTGTTTCCTGGACAGAATCCTCGGTGCCCACGACCCTGGATTTGTCCCTTTGTTTTTATGCCCAGGGTTCTTCCTCTCTCTAACTGTGAGCTTCCTAAGGCCTGGGCCCAGGCTTGTTCATCTGTAGGTTCCTTCAGTGCATGACCATTAAGTGCTTGCTGTCTGGTTAGGGGCAGACCAAAAGGATATGTTTTCCTGTAAGTTTGTGCACAGTTGTACTTCGTCAGGCAGAGAATGCCTTCATGGACTTCTGTGGCAGGAGGTGGGAAAGGAAGATGGTGGAATGAAATTTAGGTGAAGGTTTGAAGGCTTGATCCGAGGCTGATCTTGGATCGCGTTCCCAGTGTGAGGAACCTGTTCCCAGTCCCCAGTATAAGCTTAGTAAGGGCCAGGAGCATGTCTGGCTTGATCCCGACTGTGTCTTCAGACCTAGAACCACGTCTGGCACATAGGAGAGGATCAACAAATGTTTGTCGAATGAGTCGGTTTTGTTCACTCTCTAAAAAGATAAATACCATGTAAATACAGGCTCCATGTTTAGTAGTGAAATGCTCCTTTGTAATCGCTGTGAAAGAGCGCACACACAGTGTGTCCACTGGTAGACTTTCTGGAACACAATTTGGTGTCAAAGATGTGCCCATGTGTGTTTTTTAAAAACCACTGTATTGAAATACAGTTTGTATGCCATAAAGTTCACCCATTTAAAATACACCGTTCAGTGATTTTCAGTATATTTACGGAATTGTCCCATCATCACCCTGATCTCATTTCCGAATAGTTTCCTCGTCTGAAAAAGAAACCCCGTGCCCGCCCATCACTCCCCGTCTTAGCTTGGGCTGCTGTAACAAAAATGCCGTAGACTGGGCGATGTATGGACAACAGATTTTATTCCTCCAGTTTCTGAGACTGGAAGTCCCAGGGTCAGAGTGCCAGCATGGTTGAGTTCTGGTGAGAGCCCTCTTGCGGGTTGTAGACTGCTGACTTCTCACCATCTCTCCACACGTGGCGGAGAGCAGAGAGAGGAAGAGGAACCCTTGTGAGGGCACTAATCCCATTCGTGCGGGCACCATCCTCCTGCCTTCATCTAACCCCACCTCCTCACTCATTCATTGGTTGATGACATTTGGGTGGTTTCTGCTTTTTTGGCTGTTGTGAATATTGTTGCTACAGACGTTTGTGCACCGGTTTTTGTGTGGGCCTGTGTTGTTTCTCGTGGGCGTATATCTGGGGATAGAATGGCTGGGTCATGTGTTAACTCCGCGTATGTTCGACATTTGGAGGAACTGTCCAACACTTTTCCAAAGGGGCTGCACCTTTTTATGCTCCCACCAGCAGCATATGAAGGCTCTTATATCTTCACAGCCTTGTGGACACTTCTGGTCTGTCGTTTGATCGTGGCCATCCTTGGGGGCGTGACACGATATCTCACTGTGGTATCGTTTTGCATTTCCCTAACGACTAATGATGCTGGACAGTTTCTCTTATGCTTTCTTTAGCCGCTTGTATACGGTTCACCCTTGAACAACATGGGGGTTGGGGGCACGATGTCCCACGCAGTGGAAAATCCACTTGTAACTTTTGACTCCCCCCAAAACTTAACTACTAATGGCCTATTGTTAACCGGAAGTCTTAGTCATAATGTATACAGTCGATTAACACATAGTTTGTGTGTTATATGTATTATATACTGTATTCTTACAGTAAAGTAAGCTAGAGAAAAGAAAATGTTATTAAAAGCACAATGAAGAGAAAATACATTTACGGTACTGTTCGGTATTTATTGAAAACGATCCCCGTATAAGTGGACCTGCGCAGCGCTACTTATGTTGTTCAAGGGTCCACTGTCTTTTCAAATCCTTTGCCCCTTCAAAATATGTGAATATATTTTGACCTAGCAATTCCACTCCTTTTTACCTTAGAGAAATTCTCATGCATGTTCACAGGGAGACCTGTATGAGGATATTCATAAAGCATTGTTTGTAAAAGGAACAAGTTGGAAACAAATTGCATTACCGTCAGGGGATCGGGTAAACACACATACTTTCCAAAGTATATTTCAGACTGTGACCCATTGACAGCTCATGAAATTCAATTTAGTAAGTTGCAGCCAGAATTAAAAAAACAGAACGGTACAGAATGGAAAGCACTTCAAGAATCAAGGCTAATATATTTCCGTCTATGGGTCATGGTCAGTAAAGTTTGAAAAACACTGCTGTCCAATGCTTTGTGGGAGTTAAAGCATGAAGGTAGATCTGTTCGTACGGTCATGAAAACATCTTCAGGACACATAAAGAAAAGATGCTGCAGAATAAGACACACAGCTGCCATATCTTTGGCTATTGTAAATAATTCTGCGATAAACATAGGGGTGCATCTTCTCAAATTAGTGTTTTCGTTTTCTTTGGGTAAATGTCCAGTAGTGGGATTACTGGG
The DNA here is from genome assembly GCF_046562875.1 of Panthera onca. Taxonomy (NCBI): domain Eukaryota; kingdom Metazoa; phylum Chordata; class Mammalia; order Carnivora; family Felidae; genus Panthera; species Panthera onca. The sequence goes on along the minus strand of NC_138351.1, from coordinate 80,431,855 downwards.
TCATGTGGTAATTCTAATTTTAATTTAAAAAGTTTTTTAAAATGTTTATTTATTAAGAAAAAACAATTTTTAATGCTTATTTATTTTTGACTGAGAGGGAGACAGAGCATGAGCAGGGGAGGGCCAGAGAGAGAGGGAGGCACAGAATCCGAAGCAGGCTCCAGGCTCTGAGCTGTCAGCACAGAGCCTGACGCAGGGGTCGAACCCACAGACTGTGAGATCATGACCTGCGCCGAAGTCGGATGCTTAACCGACTGAGCCACCCAGGCACCCCTCTAGTTGTAATTTTTTGAGGAACCTCCATACTGTTTCCCACAGTGGCTGTACCGGTTTGCACTCCCACCAGCAGTGCATGAGGGTTCCTGTTCCTCCACGTCCTTGCCAATACTTACTTCTTTTCTCTTTGATTGTAGCCATTCTGACAGGTGGGAGGTGAGACCTCATTGTGGTTTTGATTTGCACCTCCCCTGATAATGAGTGATGACGAGCATCTTTTCATGTGCCCGTCGGCCACCTGTATGTCTTCTTTTGTCTGTATTTTCTGTATTTATATATTTCTTCTCTAAGAATACATAACACGTAACGAGAAGTGGGTTGTCAAGAGACAGACAAAGGTGCACCTGCTGTAATTGTTTTCTGAATGTGACGCCCGGTTCTATTCCCAGCTCTCCCAACGCCTTATCAACGAGACGCTTAGTCCTCTAGACCTTGTTGGGTCTTGTGGTGTGAATGGACGGTGCCTGCTGCCACATACAGCACAGAAAGTGACTGTGCCTTTTGGGTGGCGGTAGGACCAAGACGGGAGGGCGAGGTGGTGAAGCACAGGTAAGCATCTCTTCATTTGCTCGACAGAGAGTCCATAAAAAGCAGCCTCAGCGGCCGTGCCCTGTGCCAATCACTGGAAGTCCTCTGCCTGGGTTCGTTTGGAGCTCGCCATGTCTTCCTTGAGGAAGGTGTAAGGGGCACCAGGGCGGTATAGAGATTAAGGGCATGGGGTTCGAAATCAAGCCAGCTTGGGTCTTTTCAGCAGACTGACTTTTCTGAGTTTCTGTTTTCCCCATTAAAAAAAAAGGCAGCCTTTAAAACCACCACCTGCTGTAGAAGGGCCATGGTGAGGCTTCAGTAGGAGGCTGCCCATCCTAGTGGGGTGCTTGTTCACTGTGGGTGCCCCTGCAGGGAAGGTTGTTAGATTATGCTGTATCTGGCATGTGAGGAAACCGGCGCTGACCATGTGCCGCTTTCGTATGGGAGCTTTGGGCGGCCCGGGCACAGGTTAGCGGTGACACGGACACAAAGAGACCTGGATTTTGGTCTCTGCTTTGCTGATAACCCCTTGTGATTTTGAGCAAAGAGGTTCCTTCTCCTTTCTGTGCCTTAGTCTCCCCCATCAATACCATGATAAGATTGTACCTCAGCCCTCTGCTTTTGCTTGCATAGTTCTGATTTCAACCTAGGCCTAAGGCTAAGAGTGAATGATCCGAGTGGGGAGAGGGAGCCACTTGAAGCTGGAGGGTGGCTAGAACTGACTGGAGATTGCAGATGACAGAGATTCATAGCATTTTAAAAGTGGGTATGTAAAACCCAAGTGGAAATTTGGCAGGAACCAGGCAGGAACTTCTGCATTAAATAGCGGTTTCTTTTAATAATTGGGATGTCAAATGTCATTTTTCAGACTTCATTGTTTGCCTCTTGGAAACTTGTCTGAGACCAAATTCTTTGGCTTTGCCTGCCATGTAGTTTTCAACCGTGGTTGATCCTGGCTTGAGTAACTGATGGGCCATTTCAGCCAGTGGTGGTAAGTTAGTGGCTGTGGTGGAGAGAACCCAGACTGGGAATGTAAGACCAGACGTAGGCTAAACTTGACCGGTAAGCTGGTGTATGACCTAGGGCCCCTAGGCCACCATTTGCAAAGAAGGTGGTGGTCGAACTTGATTTGAACTTTTACTATTCAAGTTAGAGAATGGAGTGTCTCCTTCTACTGATGCTTATTAGAGGGAATGGAGAATTATAGAAAATTAAAATGGAGGAAATCTCTCCCATTTTCCTACAAATGAGGATTTTTAATATTTTTCTTTGTCTTTTAATGGATATATAGCCCACCTAGTTTCCAAGAAGGATTTGAGGTGACCCTAGTGTACATGTATTTAGTTTTTCATAGTTGAAGGCACATTCTGCTGAAGTTTTTCTCAGTTATCTTTACAGCAGACACATATTATGTAATCATTCTTGTGATGTTGGAATTTTGTGATCTCCAGTTTTTTGCTCGGTTCTGACCACAAAGATCTGTTGCCAACGCCACAATTTGGTGATCAGGCAGAATTGTCCTAGGAACAGGATGGATTTGGATTTAGAAACGTGGAGAGAACACTGCTGGGAAGGGAAGCTGAGTGTCCCTCAGTCTCTAGTTGATAGCTTGGGACGGGGAAGCATTATTGGGGGTTAGACAGAAAAGATTTGGGTTCTTGACTTGGTTGCTGTGTGACTCTGGCCAGGCGGCTGAAATTATCTACGCCGTGGTGCCCCCCTCTGAAAACGCGTGGCCTCTCGGGCAGCTCTCACGATGGTAAATCTTTTGTAAATTACAAAGCACTGTATGTTTCATGGTGACAGCAGTATTTTGCTCCCATTTAAGGAGTGCCCACAATATGCCAGGTACCTTGCTGAGCACTTTGTGTCTTGTTTGATTGCCAATTACTTACGATGTAGCTGCTGTTCTCCTTTTAGGGAGGAAGGAAGTGAGGCTTGGAGAGGTATATGGCAGAGCTTCGAATAGAATCCGGGGTAGTGTCTTTTGTGTCAAACCACACCTCCTATTATGGCTTAGTTTTCTGTCAGTGTCTTCAGATCCTCACTTAACCTATTTTTATAATTCAACCGGTAAAATTTCTTGGATCAGTGAATTTTGCATTTTTATGTGACATTCTTAAGGCATCTGAATTGGTGCCTACGTCTTGGGAGCTTATTTTTGGTTGTGAAAAGTGTATTAATAGCGATAATACTAGGAATGACAAAACCAGTAGGTAACCATTTATTGAGTATTGTGTGCTGAGTGTTATAAACATTAACTCATTTAATGTTTACAGGTAGAGGGTTGGTATCCCCATGTAAAATACGCAGTGGGACTCAGAAATACGTTTATAGTTGGCAAAGTGCTTCTGCACCGAGCACATGAATGGCTCACAGAACACTTGATATACGAATGAATGAATGAATGGATGAATGACCATCCTTACTGAAGGTCACTCAGCTATTAAGTGTTAGAGCCCCAGAGCCTGAGTTCTTAACCTCTGCGCTTCACGTCTCCCGGGTCACTCAGCAGTGTGTCCCTCATTGGCTGCGGCCTGATGATTGTCACGTGCAGTCCAGGCAGTCCTGACTGTCTGTTCAAACACTAACTCATCTCCTCCTGCACATGCTCTCTCCTAGTGGCCTTGTTCCCAGTTTACCAGACGACGTGGATGGCATCAGCCCCATTGCTGGTTTGGGGAATGGTGGTAAGTATACAAAGCCGGGCAGTCTCTTGAGTAAGAGTGAGGGAAGTAGACATTAGACCATGAAGGCCTTGTGGCCTTGAGCCTAGGACTGGGCTTCGATGTCTCCGGGGCCCAGGGCCTCCCCTGGCATGGCTAGGTGCTCCCCGTGGGCGCTCGGTATTTTACATACCTACTGAGTTGCTGTTCACCTGCTCTCTTAAACACTGGCCTGGGGGAACTGATGTCCTCCAGGCCCTGTTTCGGGAGTTCTTTTGTTGCCACCAGACGCGTAGAGATTCAGCCGGTGTTTGCCGAGCCGAGCGCCTGCGTGGAGGCTGCGTGTCGAAGTGGTGACCTGGTCAGGTGTGGAGGGCCTGCTGCCCCCTGCCGCCGCGTGGCTGCAGGCCCTGAGCACTGCCCTCTGAGCGCGGTGTGCCAAGGCCTTCCCGGCAGGCCGCTCGCTGGCTTCCATCTGCTGGCCGAGGCCCAGCATTCCGACAGCAGCCTGCCCTTTGGAGACAAATAGTTGGTCAGACCACGGGACACGGCGCCGAGGAAATAAGCAGTCTGTTGTGCGGAAGCTGGGTTGCGAGGAGCGTCTCTGCTGGGCAGCTCGGCTTTTGCTAAGCATTCTTCCCAAGTTTTGTTTCTGAAAGAAGCGAATGCTATTAGAAGTATCTTTGGGAAGTGCTAATAATTTGCCTTTTTAAAATATCTGAAGAGATATTTTGACTTGTGGGTTGTTTTTTTCTCTTTTCCAAAGCGAGGCGACTTGCAGAAGGAAGTTTTTAGAACAGACAGTGTAAGTGTCCTGAGGTTTATTTCTGGAGAATACTTAAAGGCCACCCTCAGGTTTTCCTTCAGAACCTGTTGACTTCTACCTTACACACAAAATCCAGCAATCGCTATTCTTTCTGCCGAAAATTGATGGGCCTGCTCCTTGCTTCAGTCCACAGTGTTTGTACATCGCTCTGTGCCCAGCCCGGGGCTGAGCACTGGGATCCAACCTTGAACGTGGTCACAGTCAAGCCTAGAAGATAGTTCAACAGAGAAGTGTCATGACAAATCATATAAAAAAAGGTGCTGTGAGGGAGGATGAGGGGGAGGCGGTCAGGCAAGAGTTTAAGACATTGATCCTGGAGCTGAGACTTGACGAACGAGTAGGACCTAGATAGGGACGCAGGCCTCGGCAGAGCACGGGGTGTCTGAGAGCCAGGGAAACAGATCTGTGTGCCCTTGTCTGCAACGCAGGGTTCTTTACAGTGTGCCCCTGCTCACCTCCACCTCCGAGCCTCTTGTGCCCACTGGTTTCTGAACGCCATGCCTGCCTCTAGGCCTTTGCCTGTGAAGTTTCTTCTTCCTTTTGCCTTCATCTGCCTGCTGCCTCTTTAAGACTCACCTCAAAGCTCACCACCTTCTTTGGCTCTCCCCAGGTTCACTTTGGTGTTCTTTCCTCTCTGGAACTTACACATTGCACTTACTTCATTTATTCCTGTTGATTGGTGACTTTAAAAACCTCCAGAATCAGACCCCTTCTTCCCTGAGTATCATCTTACTACCTGTGCTAAGCCACCGTGATCTCTGGCCTGGATTGTTCCAGTACTCTGGCTGGTGCCCTTGTCTCCCTCTAAGCTCCTTTCAGTCTGGTCTCGGTGAGGCAGGCCGAGGGAACCTGTCGAAACCCAAGTCCAGCCATGCTCCTCCGTAGCTTGGAGCCCTCTGGTGGCTCCCCAGTCCCGAGAAGAGCCTATAAAGCCAGGCACAGCCTGCCCCCCAGCACCTCCCTTACCTCCTCTCCTGCGGTCCCACTGTTTAGTGTCCTCCGGGCCCCTGCGGCTGGTTCTTACATCCACTGGGCACCCTCCCACCTCAGGTGTCTCCCTTTGCCCTTTTCTTCAGGTCTGCCCAGAGGACACCTTCTCAGTGAGACCTTCCTGATTTAGCCACCTTACTTAAAATAGCAATCCTCGCCCCACCCTGGATATTTCCAATCCTTTGCCACTGAATTTTTTTCCATAGCATTTATCTCTTTTTAACATACTATCTAATTGCCCTCTTATTTTGTTCATTGTCTGTCTTCTCTCTTGAGACTGTCAGCTCCATTTGTTTCGTTTCCTGACGTGGCCACATCTAGAGTGGTGCCTAGCAGAGAGGAGGCCCTCAATGCATATTTGTTGGAAGAATGGATTCATTCATTTACTCAGTGCACATTTCACCCAACACTTAAAAAGCACCAGGCACTTTCTACAGCATGGTACCAGTTTGTCTGCATCTCTGTCTTGCCTACTAGATCGAGAGCCTTTAGGCGGGATCAGTGTCTCTCTCACCATTGTTTCCCCAGCACTAGGATGGTGATTGGCACAGAGTAGGTGTGCGATGAATGTTTGTTGGAGTAGAGGAGCTGTGAAAAGCTTTGGGCGGTGGCAAAGTCTGTAATCGCCCTAAAGCAAGGATGGGGCAGTTTTCAACCTGTTGCCTGCTTTTGAAAACACTTCTTGGAACACAGCTTCCTTACTTATGAATTGTCTGTGGCTGTTGTGCTCCAGCAGAAGAGTTGGCCAGTTATGACAGATTTTAGGCTTTGCTTATGGCCTACAGAGCCTAAAATATTGATTGTCTGGCGTTTTAAGAAAAAATTTGCCAACCCCAGGCAGTTAGACATGCTTGAATTGCTGACACGGGAAGGTGGTATCCCGTTCAGTGAAATAACTTCCTGACGATCACAGAGGAAGCACCTATCGGGACAGTTGGGGTTGGCCACATGCCCAGTGCGTTTTGTGGGTTCGTTCTCCGACAGGTTACACTGGGGCTCCTTGAAGTAATTTGTAAATACCTGAAATATAATGGTTTAGAGCTTTCCCTGGACTCAAGTCAGTAAATCACAGTAGACAGAAAGTGCCAGCAGAATGTACTGTGGAAGCTGTTCATGTTTTTGTTTTTTTCTTTTCTGGGCTCTGTTCCCTAACAGGGATGCTGGGTGGTTTGCGTACCATGCCGTTTTCCTGTGTCTGTTTTACCTTTTTATAGTGCTCCCAAATGTGTCCGAAGAAACAGTGTCTCCCACCAGAGCACGGAACATGAAGGACTTTGAAAATGTAAGTGGAGATACCAGATCATCATCCCTAACAAATCACGTCTGCTGCCGCGGTCCAGGCAGGCCCAGGCGGGAGCTGTATTTCTTGCGAGGTGTCGAAGCTGGATCACGCCAGAGTTGCGGGCGGTGCTGCCTCTTGGGGGCGCTCTCCGTATGGCTGTTCCCTACCTGTGCAGCCGGCCCTTCTGTCCCGGGCCAGATGCGGGTTCTGACAGGACCAGCAATTTCCAGCTTTGGGGAGTTTGACGTATTTCTGGGGTCCTGAACGTCAGGATATTACCATACTGCCCAGCAGAGAGGCGCTAATATTTGCCAAGGGCTTCCCTGTAACGTGAGGCATGTTATTGATGGTCCCCACTTAATCCTTGCTATAACTCTTTGAGGTATTTTACATTTTACAGATAAGTCGTAAGCCTAGGAGAGACTCGCTTACAGTCACATGATACTTGAGTGGTGGGGCTGGGATTTGAATCCAGGTTTTTAAGGATTCCAAAATCTTTATTCCTGCCGCTGCTCTGTGCCACCTCCCTGCTTTTCATAGGCTTCATCTTTGTTGCTGTGGAACAAAATGCGAGCAGCCTGCGCCCAGGGCGGTTGTGTATAGCATCTGAGGACGCCTTACGTGGTGATGGATTTGGCCTCCATGCTTAGTGTCTTCCCGCATTGTGTCTTCCATTTGTTAACAGAGGGGGTTTGTTGTCAAGGAACAGGAAAATAAGGTTATTTTCCCAATTCCAATTCTCCTTAACAAGTTACCTGTTCAGCGCTCTCATTTGTCATGGGAAGAATTAGACCCTTCTTCATTTGCAGCCAAATGAAATCCATACTATGCAAGACACAGGAGATATTTATCAGGGAGAAGACGGAGGACGGAGAGAAGGACGTTCCACAGTTACGTCTCTCCCTCCCCAGTTGTCTTTACAGAACAGAGCGGTACTGTCTCTGGATTTAATTTAGAATACTCATTACTGCTAATAGTTATCTGCAAACCACCAGTGACCAATTGAAGAAATGACTTGTCAGATCTCTAATGGAAACAAGTAATTTCTGAGCTTTGAGTTGTTCTCATTTCAACTGTACAACTCCATCTATGCTGTGGGGTCTGGGGCCTCAATCAAATGAGATTTGATTATTCCACATCGTGTATAATTAAAACGTGCTCTGCTATTAAATGGCTGTTTCTGTTTTATCCTCAGAGTAAGAATAGCCACTGTTTATTGAGCTCTTGCTCTGAGCTGGGCACTTGAAAGATTTAGCTCTTCATGTATGTTACTTTAATATGGAAGCCGATCCGCAAGACACAGAGTTATTTAATTTTTGAAGGGCACGGCTTTGAATTTTATTCCTAGGTGGAAAAACTTAACAGAATCTTAGAATTTTCGTTTCGCGTGTTATTGTCTGCTTTTTGAGCCGGAAGGAATCTTAGACTTGAGTCCGACCCTAGGAGAAACTGAGGTGCAGGGATGTGACCTGGCAGACCGTGGCCCCTGGACCCAGGCTGCCTGCAGGTTCACTGCTCACGAGTGACCTCGGGCCAGTCGCGTAATCTGTCTGCACTGTCTTTAGACTGGGGGTGTTGACAGTTTCTGCTTCTTCAGGCTGCTGGCAGGATTAAGTGAGCACCTCTTGGCCCGACGCAGAGCTCCTCTCTTCACTGTTGTTAAATTCGTTATTAGTTTTTCTACTCTGCCGTGTGATTCAAGTGTCCCTTCTCCAGATGGGTTCTGGATGACCTAAATGCTGTTGTTCTGGAAGGCGAGAGGGAGTCTTCTGTGCCGATACATTTCAGGATTTATGCTTTTTCTTTATGGCTGTGGTCCTCCGGCTGCTGTTAGGTTTTTATGGCATTAATATTTTTTATTGTAGCATTTTCAAGAGCAAATTCTGCTGTTGAAATTGAAATGACCACAGTGTTCCCAGTGTCTCCCTTTCAAGTCTTTATGAGTCGCTGAAATGTTTCATTTGGCCTGAGCTGTTACGCGCATGAGCTCTACGCAGAGGTGGTCCGAACTTTCTGTGGGATGCTTGTAGGAAATGCTGTTGGCGTCGAATGCTAATTTTAAAGTCAGCATGCATATTAAGGAGGGGGTGGAATACTTTTGATTTACAAGGAAGTTCATGATTCCTCTTATGCTAGTCTCAGCTGCTGGGTAACTGGACATCAGGGTCTATTAGCTAAGGTCTAGCAAGACCTCGGCCTTCTTCTGGTTTGCTCAGAGTTCATCCATTCATCAACAGATATTTTCAGATATATGCTCTGTGCCAGTCTGTGGTCTGAGGCTCGGGAGTCTGCAGTAGATTAAGACCAGGGAGGTTTCCCTGTCATGAGACTCACAGGCCGGTTGGGGAGATAGATGGGAAAATGGTGCAGTGACAGAGGGAAGTACAGAGCGCTGTGGGGCACAGAGGAGGGCTCTGAACCTGGCTGGGGGGTTTCAGGGAAGCCTCCCTGGAGGAAGTGTTCCTTGAGCTGGGCCATCAGGGACAAGTAGGGATTAGCCAAGGTGAGAGGACTGGGAGAGCATCCCAGGCACAGGGACTCACCTGGGCAAGCGCAGCGAGAGGTGTGCTGGGTGCAAGGAGTTTAGGGGATTGTAAGTTCCCGTTGGCTGGAAGGAGGCTGTGTCAGGGGGTCCTGAGAGCAGTGAGGCCACTGAAGAAGGTAGGGGTCAGGGGTCTCGTATGTTACCCTGCTTTGGTTGACCTTTGTCCTGAAGACGAAGGACGGCCGGTGGGGGATGCTTATCTGGGAGGGAAAAGACCAGAGTTGTACTCTCAAAAGCCCCCTGGGCTGGAGGCCTGGCAACAGGCTGTCACTGAAAGGCTGCTCTGTGGCGTGGTGCTGGAGCTACGTGGCTGTGGTCGGGAGAGGTCAAGAAGTGAGGCTGAGACTCGGATCTGGGGGAGACCATCCCGTCCCTTCGTTTGACACACGGGCGCTCTGAAGCCCAGAGAGGGCGCTGACTCTTCCAGGCTGGGAACCAGGTCTTCCACACAGGCGGCCTTTCCTGCTGTCCTCTGCTGTCCCCTCTGTGTGAAAGCCACTTGCCTCCTTGTGGGTCTTTGCATTGCCGATCCTTTGTCTATACCTGCATCAGGTGAGGTGGTAATCACCTGTAGGGCAGGCCTTAGGGGGAGGAGCTGGCAAGTCTGCCTGTCTTACTGGTCCTTTCCAGGTGACAGCGCAGTGGGGGCTCCCGGACCTTGACCGGAGGAGGCCTGGCAGAGGCAGCGTTTTGTAAGACACTGTGCTGTGTAGTGTGGCCTGTTCTGGGTACTCAGGCAGTCAATTTCTCTTTCTCTTTCTCTCTCTGTCTCAACATTTTTTCGGTGAGTGGAGGAGACCCAGAATCTGGATCAGTATATCCAGTCCAGGTAGCTATCTTTATCTGTATATAGAAGAATTTAATTCTGGCTTTTTCTGTGACCTTCGGGACAGAGCATGGCATGGGTAGCTTTCTGCCTCTCTTAATACTGGTGGACAGCATTATTTCATGACTACTAGTTCAGAAAGACTTGTATTAAAAGGAAGGGCTTGAACCATAATTTACATAATCTCTTAGTGTGGGACATTCCAGGTTGTTTTGAATTTTTCACTCTTACAAAGCTTTGATGAGTCTCCTCGTGTAGGTCATTTTACAGTTACGTGATTATGTCCTTAGGGTAAATTCTGCTGCTCTTGTCTCATACCCGCCTGCCCGAGGTGCTGGTGTTCTGTGCCCAGGCCCCTGTTCCTTTGTGTTCAAAGTTCCTGGTCTCAGCTGAGGCAGGCCGAGACCCGGCCCTGTGTAAGGGGCTGCTTCCGTGTTGCTGAGGTCAGCATATGCCTCCTCCCTCACAGCCTGTGCTCCGGCCACACAGCCTGCTCTCACTAACCCACACGGGCAGGGCCTTCTCCGTGCTTCTCCCTCTGCCTAGAATCCTTTTTCCCTCCTTGAGTGGCAGGACCTTCGTGTCTCAGCTTGAAGTGTGACCTTGTTAGAGAGGCTGCCCCTAACTCCTTCCCCAGCTCTCTGGAGACCCCCATTATCTTGTCTGACAGCAGGCACTCAGCACCGGCCTTTTCCACCATGGATCTTACGACTATTTGTACTTGGGTGTTTTATTTGTGTGCTTGCTTAACGTGCGTCTCCTTTATCCCTAGTACTTAGCGCCCGACAGGATGGTGGGCTCTTGATAAGTATTTGTTGAGTAAGTAAATAGACAGACGAGCTTGTAGAAGAAACTAGATCTGTACATTTTGGTTACCTTGTCTGTAAAATGGGAAAATAATTTTTGTCTCATTGGGTTGTGATAAGGATTGAATCGGGAATGCCAGGACCGTGTAGTGGGAGGGGGACAGAGCTTGTAGTCGGCGTGGGGGCACGCAGAGCCCGCCTTACAGGAGAGCAGGCAGCAACCAGGCAAGCCGAGGCTAGGGACGCAGCGTGAGGGGTGCGTTTAGAACAAGGCAGGAGACCAGGAACCGTGTGGATGCAAGTCCGTGGAAGGGACTGAGGACTGTCCGTAGCTGGCAGACTGCGTGCTGCAGCCACTCTCCGTGGTGCTGGCTGTGTTCAGGATGGGGCTGGCCGGCACCGAGGGCCTTTGGATTCCAGTTTGGCTTGTGGCCGGTGGAATGTCTGGTCGGTGCTAAGCGCTGGGGTTCACCCGTGCTTCTGGTTCATCCTTGGCCTCCCGCTTACCATTGAAGGCTGTGTGTTCTCATACCTTTGCCCTCCAAAAACCTGGCCAGATGGCAGGCTGGGCAGTGTAAATTTTTACAATCTTTTTGAAGGCCATTTGGAAAGAGATTTTTATGGTCATAAAAATAGTATTACTCTTGAGCCTCGTAATCTGTTTTGGGGGAAATTTGTCCTAGGGAAACAACCCAGTGGGAGGAAAATGCCGTGTGCGTGAAGCTGTTTGTTGCCACATTGTGTACGGTTGGGAAAAATTGGGACAAGGGAATTATGTTTTACATTTGTTATCTCTCTGTCTTGCAACAAGTTCCTGAGGAAGGTGTTTCACAGATGAGGAAGCTGAGGTTGGAGAGATCAAATGACTTGCCTGTGAGCTTGGTGTGTTGAGAAACTGGAAAGAAGGCTTTGATGGTACAGCCTGTCTGCTTTCCACGGGACATCCTGAAACCATAAATGCTCAGCAGAGAAACGGCTAAATCACCGACTGTGAATCAGTTCAGTGGTACCTAGCGCTGTCATTGACTTGATACTTAACGTGCGGTTCTGCAGCAACGTGAAAAATACTGAGGATGTAATGCTAGGCTGGAAGGAATATAAAAGGAGTTGGTTTCATAATGTAGGTATATTCCAAGTGTTGCTTGGGGCTCAGTTTCTAAATTCTGTTACTGCTGCAGTATTGTTTGTTAATAAGCAGATGTTTGCCTAGTAACCGTTTTTATGATTTGAGGACGCGAGGGAGAGTATTGGACTCAGAAACTGATTCCAAAGTGTCCTCCTCATTTTATGCACCTCGTTGAGCTGTTGCTGGCAGAATTACCTCACGTGCGGTGTTGTCGACCAGAGATGAACTTGGAGCGGCAGGAGGTCATGGTTTTTATGACCTGTGTTTAGGTGAGTGGTCTAACAGTTTTTGGACTTTCAAGGAGCATAAAAAAAGTTGACGGTGGCCCAAAAGATGTGTCCGTTGAGGGTTTGAGTGAGAAATGGCTGTCCTCCATTTCCCGCTTGCCAGGTGCCTTAGCTCATGGTGTTGTCACGACACTCCCGTGAGGTGACTGATTTTTATCCTTATTTATAGATGAGCCAACAGTGGCTCAGAGATGTTAAATAGTTTTTCCAAGGTCACATGGCTCACAGGTTGGTGGCCTTGGGAGTTCAGTCTGTTTCTGTTGACCCCATGGCCCCCTTGCTCTTAGCTCCGGCTGCCTCGGGTCCAAAGATGCCTTGGGGTGAGCCTCAGCTTTGGGGACCCCGGCTCCAGCAAGCTGCTGAAACTGATCTCCAGAGTCAGATGAATTGCTGCGATTTCAGCGGGGCCTGGTTGGAGTTGTCCTGATTCTTTCCTGCGTTGTTGGATTTTGTCTGTCTTCCCTTCCTGATGGAGCTCTAGGCCAGGCAAGGCTTTTGGCCGAGGGAGGCAGGCGGGGTGACAGCAGCTCCTTCAGAATCTGTCCTTCGGAAAGAAGCTTCGGAAAGCACCACCCCGTGATCACGTTGGGACGTTTCCCGGCTCGGATGACTGCAGTCCACAGTCGCCCTGCGGCTCCGGGGGCTGGGATGCGGCAAAGTACAGCTCACGCGTCAGCTTGCTTGTCAGCGTTAGGTTTCTAAGTCGTGTGTGGTGGGTTTTATCTTGGGGGGTATTTATTCCTGGTGTATGGTAAGCTGTTTTCACTTTTTCCAGCTCGAGGTTTTTGTTTCTTTTTTCTCTTCTTGAGGTCGATTCTCTTAAAGGGGGAGATACAAATGAGAAAAGTATTAATATATTTTACGTTCTTGTACTGCGCTAGGCACAGTACCAAACGTTCTAACTAATTTCTTTCAATCCTGTAGTAGGTCTCTGAGATAGGTATTCCTTTAATCTGTAGAAAGGAATCCAGGCGCACAGAAGGATGAACTTGACTAAGGTCCTACAGCTAGTAAGGTGGTCTGGATTGTATTCATTCATTCGTTTGTGCGTGCGTTAACAGAGGTCGACTGAGCATCCCCTCCAGACACTGTGCTAAAGCCTTAAGGGAAACAGCCATAAACGGATAATATCCCTGTCCCCAAGTGGATTATATTCATGTAATTGGCATGATAATAAATAAAGGAGTACAGATTGTGAAAAGTTCTAGCAAGAAAACCAAGAGTTCTGTGTTCAGGAGTGACTCAGGTGGCAGTCACAGTGGTGGGGACCTCTTGAGATTGGGTAGTCGGGAAGGGCCTCCGAGATGGTGCCATTGGAGCCGAGGCACCGGGCACGTGCTGCGGGAAGAGCTGTGTGGGCAGACAGGGGCTTGGCTTATTTGAGGACCAGAAAGGAGGCCGGTGGGGCTGGAACATTGCGTGACAGGGTGATAATAGGACGAGGCTGGCGAGGAGAGTGGGGACCAGATCATACACCTCTCTGTGCCCATGGCAGGGAGTTTAATTCTAAGAGTGATGGACAAAAAACAATGGGGTGATCTGTACTAGATCTGAGTCTGAAGACCGTGGGACTCTCTTTGCATCCCATTGCCTTCAAGAAATTCTTAAATGTGTCCAGCCACCTGGGCAGCCGTTGGGCACTTGGTAACTGTCTCTTTATGATTCAGGCTGGAACGTACAAGACACAAGAGTGTGTGGTGCCCGACCTCTTAGAGATGGATTGATTAGAAAAAGCAAGTTATCAGCTGGTATAACGCAGTGTGACAGTTGCAATGATAAAGAAAGTAGAGGGTATATGGAAACATTTCGAAGGGTCTCCAGTCCAGCCCGATGGGGGTAGCCCGAGAAAACTTCATGAGGGAAGTGGTATTAAGTGGAGAACTAGGCTGGCATTGTTGTGGAAAATAGGGTGCCTGTACCTCATTGTATTCACCTGGGCCGGTCTGGTGTTTGCATTCACCTTCTGAAGGCTTATTTGCCTTTTTCTTATTTTTTAAAAACTTCTTTACCTATACGCAGGATACATATTCTTTCGAGTGTTGCTGAGAATTTTAGCAGTGTGTACAATGTGGGTATTTTAAGCAACCTCCATAAATATTTCATTGGTAGTTGAGTAATAGAATAAGGTTCCTCTTTATAGGAAGCATCTGGTGGGGTAGACTTTTTGTTTGAATGAACGTTTTATGTGCTGTTTCCTTAAAACATTTAAAGCAAGGCTTTAATGAACTTACCAGTGGTTTCTTGTGCTGTCCTTGTTAGCCACAGAGTTGAAAACTTAAGTGCTAACAAGAGGGCCAAGGACAGTTTGATGTAGAGTGTGCATATCATTTTCTTTTATCCAGTTATAAAAATATGTTGGTTAAAAAGCATTATATATTCTTACCAATTACTTTTTTTAAATGCTGAAAAAAAACCAGTGGGGATCATATTATCATTCACTAGTACTGTATTATCAGTTCTATTTTACTATATTTCATTTTAATTATTTAAAAAATGTTTATTTATTTATTTTGAGAGCGCGAGAGAGAGAAAGAGCAGGGGAGGGGAGAGAGAGAGAATCCTAAGTAGGCTCTGTGTTGTCAGAACAGAGCCCGATACTAGGCTGGATCCTAGGAATCCTGAGATCATGACCTGAGCTGAGGTCAAGAGTCAGGTGCTCGACTGACTGAGCCACCCAGGTGCCCCATCATTTTAGCAATTTTTTTTTTTTTTTTTAAATTTTTTTTTTTCAACATTTTTTTTTATTTATTTTTGGGACAGAGAGAGACAGAGCATGAACGGGGGAGGGGCAGAGAGAGAGGGAGACACAGAATCGGAAACAGGCTCCAGGCTCCGAGCCATTAGCCCAGAGCCTGACGCGGGGCTCGACCTCACGGACCGCGAGATCGTGACCTGGCTGAAGTCGGACGCTTAACCGACTGCGCCACCCAGGCGCCCCTTTAGCAATTTTTAAAACAGCTTTATTGAGAGATAAGTTACATGAAAAAATTCACCAATTTTAATATTGAATGAACTTTGACAGATGTGTACTGCCTTATAGCCTGTCATAATCAAAGTATATATATGTGTGTATATACACACATACGTATTAATACACATATATATATTAAATGATTTCTTTTTTGGTATATGTGTGTATATACAGTTCTAGGCTCATGTAACCATCACCACAATTAGAATACAGAACATTCCATAATGCCAAAAAATTCCTATGTGCTGTCTCTTTGTGGTCAGACCCTTTCTTCATCCCAGAGTTCTGGCAGCTAATGCTCTGGTCTTAGTCCCTATAATTTTGCTTTTTCCAGATGTCTTATAAATGGCGTCATACAGTAATATAATCTTTTGAGGCTGATTTCTTTCCCTTACCGTAAGGTCTTTGAAATTCATTCATGCTGTTGTGTGTATCATAGTTATTGATTATTAGTCCATCATATGGATGTACATTTTAGTTACTCACCCTTTGAAGAAC
This sequence comes from Panthera onca, assembly GCF_046562875.1. Taxonomy (NCBI): domain Eukaryota; kingdom Metazoa; phylum Chordata; class Mammalia; order Carnivora; family Felidae; genus Panthera; species Panthera onca. The sequence goes on along the minus strand of NC_138351.1, from coordinate 80,416,228 downwards.
ATTTAGGTTCTTTCCAGGTTTTGGTGGTTATTATTAAAGCTGTAGTAAACATTTGTGCACAGGTTTTTGGGTGAACATAGGTTTTTATTTCCCTAGGGTAAATCCCTAGGATGGGAATTGCTGAGTCATATGGTAAAGGTAGTGTTAGAGTGTGTGTGTGTGTGTGTGTGTGTGTGTGTGTGTGTGTGAGAGAGAGAGAGAGAGAGAGAGAGAGAGAGAGGGAGAGAGAGAGAGACTGCCAAATGGTTTTGCAAAGTGGTTGTGGCATTTTGCCTTCCTATCGGTAGAGTATGAGGTTTCCATTTGCTTCACATCCTCATCAGCATTAGGTATTCTCAATTCAAAAAAAATTTTTAGTCATTCTAATCGGTACTAAAACTCATTGTAGCTTTAATTTCCGTTTTCCTAATGGCTGAAGGTGTTGACAATCTTTTCTTGTGATTATTTGCCGTCTGTATGTCTTCTGTGAAGTTCCTTTGAAAATCTTTGGCCTGTTCTTTAGTTTATTTGTTTGTTTGTTTGTTTAATTGGGTGGTTTTCTTACACCAGTTGTTCCAAAGCCATTTGTTGAAAATGAAAAACTGCCCTTTCTCCATTGAATTGTATTTGTACTGTGAGAACTAATAAAAGAACTTTGCTTAGAATGCAGTTGGGTGCCAGCAGGGGGAGCTTTCAATCCCGTCTCTTGTCAGTGGCACAGCCAGCGGGAAGAGAGGGCGCCTTGCCTTGCCTTGCCTTGCCCTTAGGTACTACTTTACTATCTTAGCAGGAGGAAGGAAGGTTTCTTACACCCGCAGCCCTTCACCCCCCTCCCCCACCCCCCCGCAGCAGCCCAGCCATCCAATGAGAATCCACCATACTTCCAGCTCCCGGTTTACTCTAGTGGACTTTTAGTTTACAACAGCCCATCCCAACTCCCCCCCCCCCCCCCCCCCCCTTCTCTGTAAAAGAGCACTTCTCACCTTATTCTCTGGGTTTGCGGGTGGGTCTGCAGCAGCTTGCTTGTCCTGGATTGCCATCTCTGCTATTCCTGAATGAACTCATCTTTTGCTGGTAGAGTAAATGGCAGTTTTATTTTTAAGGTTAGCGGTTGCTTTGTCAAACACTAATTAGCTGGGGGCACCTGGGTGGCTCAGCCAGTTAAGCGTCCGACCCCTCATTTTGGCTCAGGTCATGATCTCGAGGTTCAGGGGTTTGAGCCCCGCATAGGGGCTCTGTGCCGACAGCGCAGAGCCTGCTTGAGATTCTGTCTCCCTCTTTTTCTCTGCCCCTTCCCCATTCTCTCTCTCTCTCCCCCCATCCCTCTCTCAAAAATAAATAAATAAATGTTAAAAAAAACTTATTGGCTGTAATTGTGTGGGTCTGTTTGTATAGTCTGTTTCTTTGGATTCTTTTTCAAAATTGTTTTCACCCATCTAGCTCTTTTACTGTTCCATGTAAATTTTATAATCAGCTTGTTTCTAACTATAAGAAATCCTGTGGGGATTTTGATTGGGATTGTGTTAAATCTATAGGTCAGTTTGGAGAGAATTGACATCTTTATTATATTGTCTTCCAGCTTATGAATTTGGTAAGTTTCTTCACTTATTTAAGTTCTTGATTTCTTCAGCATTTTGTGGTGTTAACCATACTTCATGGTTTATTAGACTTATGTTTATGAATTTAAGTGTTTTGGAGGTATTGGAAAATGGTATTTAAAAAAGTTTCAGTTTCCAGTTGTTTGTTGTTAGTGTATTGAAATAACACTTGATGTTTGCATTTTGACTTTGCTAAACTCACTTATGAATTCTGGGATCTTTTTTGTAGATTCCTTGGGATTTTCTACATAGATGATCATACTATCTTCCGATAAGGATGATTTTAGCTCTTCCTTTCCAAATTGAATGCCTTTTATTTTTTCCCTTAACCTTATTACACTGGCTAGGACTTCAAATGCAATTTTAAATAGAAATTGTGAGAGTGGATATCCTTTTCCTTTTTCTTTTTTTAAATTTTTTTTTTTTTTAACGTTTATTTATTTTTGAGACAGAGACAGAGCATGAACAGGGGAGGGTCAGAGAGAGAGGGAGACACAGAATCTGAAACAGGCTCCAGGCTCTGAGCTGTCAGCACAGAGCCCGACGCGGGGCTCAAACTCACGGACCGCGAGATCATGACCTGAGCCGAAGTCGGATGCTCAACCGACTGAGCCACCCAGGCGCCCCCCCTTTTCCTTTTTCTTAGTGTTAGGGGAATAGCATTGTTTTTCATCTTTAATTAAATATATATATATTTTATAATATATATATATAAATATATATATAAATATATATATATTTATATATATAAATAAAATATATATATATTTATAAATGTATGAGTTTCTTGTAAATACCCTGTAGCATAAAGGAAGTTTCCTTTAATTCCTGGTTTGCCAAGTATTTATCTTGAGTGGCTGTTCGGTTTTGTCAGATGTTTTTCTGCAGCTATTGATATCATATATTTTTTTGTTCTTAGTTTTTTGGTCTGGTGGATTGCATGGATTGATTTTTGAATGTTGAATTAGAATTAGCTTTACATTCCTGGGGTAAGTCCCACTCATGAAGTATTAATCTGTTTTTTCAGTTTGCTAAAATTTAGTTGAGGATTTTCCATTTATGTTCATGGGTGACTTAATCTAGTTTTCTAAGTCATAATTTTCTTGTAATGTTTTTGTCTGGTTTTGGTATCAGGATAACATTGCCCTCTGTAAAATGCAGTGGCAAAGTTCCCTCACCTTCTGATTTCTGGAAGATATTGTATAGAAGTGGCATTATTCCTTCTTCCAATATTTGGTAGAAATTGTGACTGAAATAATTTTGTTTTCGAGTTTTCTTTTCTGGAGGGGTTTGAATTACAAATTCAGTTTTTAAAATAGATACATACAAGACTATTCTGTATATCTATTTTTCTTTGGTGGATTTTGATAATTTGTACTTGGAAATGTACTATTTCATCTGAGTTGTTCAATTTATATGTGTAGAGTTATATGCATTATTCTCTTACTATCCCTTTAATTGCTATGGGATCTGTTGTGATGACCTCTCTTTCATTTTTTGATATTGGTAATTTATGTCTTTTTCTTTTCTCTTTTTATCTTGGCCAGTCTTCATCAGTCATTTGAAAGAACCATCTTTTTAAATGATTTTTTTTTCTGTTTTCCGGCTTTCCATTTTATTGTTTTCTGTTCTTATGTTTATTATATCTGTCATGTTGCTTGTTCGGGTTTATTTTGTTCTTATTATGGTTTCTTAAGGTAGAAGCTTAGATTGTTGATTTGAGACATTTCTTGTTTTCTAACACATTTTAAATAGTATAAATTTTCCCCAATCACTACTTTAACTGTACCCTACAAATTTTGGTATATTTGCATTTCAAAATATATTGCATTTCAAAAGATAATTCAAAATATCTTCTGATTTCCCTTGAGACTTCCTCTTTGACCCATGGATTGTTTAGAAATGTGTTAATTTCTAAGTATTTGGGTATTTTCCAATTTCTTTCAGTTACTGATTTTTCTACCTTAAGTTTATTATGGTCAGAGAACATGGTTTGATTTTCAGTTCTGTAAATTTGTTAAGGTTTGTTTTATGACCCAGGATATCCATGAGCATATCCATGAACAAGCAAAGTGAACCTATAGAAAGTTGCAAAATAGCACAACAACTGGGGCGTCTGGGTGGCTCAGTCAGTTAAGCATCTGACTTCAGCTCAGGTCATGATCTTCCAGTTCTTGGGTCCGAGTTTCGCATCGGACTCTGTGCTGACAGCTCAGAGCCTGGGGCCTGCTTCGGATTCTGTGTCTCCCTCTCTCTCTGCCCCTCCCCTGCTTGTGCTCTCTCTCTCTCTCTCTCTCTCTCTCTCTCAAAAATAAACAAACATCGAAACAAAATTTTAAGGGGTGCCTGGGTGGCTCAGTTGGTTAAGCGGCCGACTGGCTCAGGTCGTGGTCTCGCTGTCTGTGGGTTCAAGCCCTGCGTCAGGTTCTGTGCTGACAGCTCAGAGCCTGGAGCCTGCTTCGGATTCTGTGTCTCCCTCCTCTCTGCCCCTCCCCTGCTAGCTCTCTGTCTCTTTCTCTCTTAAAAATAATAAACACTAAAAAAAAAAAAAAAAAAAATTTTAAAAACACAACAACCAATCATATATACTGCATCTAGATTCATCAGTTAGTATTTTGCTACATTTGCTTTATTCTTTCTTTCTGTCTCTCCCCACTCATTAGAGAGTCAGTTGCAGACATCATGACAGCATCCCTATGTACTTGAGGATGTATCTCTCTTAGGACATTTTACAAAATTATAACACTATTACCTAATACAAAGTTGTTATTCAGATTCCCCATTTATCCTTATGGAGCTTTTTTCTTTTCTTTTCTTTCTTTCTTTTTTTTTTTTAAATTCAAGATTTACTATATGATTTCATTGCACTTAGTAATCATGCCTCCATCACTTCCATTTATTTAGAAGAGTTCCCCAACTACTTGTACCTTAAGATTGTCATTAAGACTTTTGAAGGGTTCAGGCCTGCTGTTCTGCAAACGTCCTTATATTTGGATTCGTCAGATGGACTGCTTCATTAGGTGCAGGCTAAAGGTTGTGGGCAGGAACATTTAAAATGAAGTCGCTTGCTTTCAGTGCTTTGTTTCAGGAGACACTGCATGTCACTTTGCCCCATCACTGGTGACATTTAAAATATTATCTTGATTTAGGTGGTGTCTACTGGATTCCTAAATTGTAATGGACCTTTTCCTTTAGTAATTAATAAGCCATCTGTGGGGTAATAACTGGGTGAATGTCATGTTCTCCGGTGATCTTTTATCAAATGCTTTTAACATTGATGATTCCTTTTTTTTTTTAATGTGTATTTTTGAGAGAGAGAGAGAGAGACACGGAGAGACAGAGTGTGAGTGGGGGAGGGGCAGAGAGAGAGGGAGACCCAGAATCCGAAGCAGGCTCCAGGCTCTGAGCTGTCAGCACAGAGCCCGACGCGGGGCTCAAACTCCCAGACCTCAAGATCATGACCTGGGTCGAAGTTGGAGACCTAGCCGACTGAGCCACCCAGGCGGCCCTAGCATTGATGATTCTTACCTGAATCAGTTATTACTGTAATGGTTGGATGATGGTGATTTCCTTTTTTTAAATTTGTTTTTATTTTTATTATTTTTTTAAAGTTTATTTATTTATTCTGGGAGAAAGAGAAAGTGCAAATGGGGAAGGGGCAGAGAGAAGGAGAGACAGAATCCCAAGCAGGCTCTGTGCCGGCAGCCCAATGCGGAGCTTGAACTCACAAATTCTAAGATCATGACCTGAGCTGAGATCAGGTTTGAACGCTTAACCGACTGAGCCACCCAGGCACCCCTATTTTTATTTTTTATATTTTATTTTTTTTTAATTTATTTTTTTTATAATGGTGAACTGGATTTCATTTGTGAAGAAGAGATTTGCCTTTCCTTTCCTTTTGTTTTCTTTCTTTTCCTTTCTTTCTTCCTTTCTTTACTTACTTATCAGCAGTGTGGAGTCACGAATTCTTTTCTTCAGTCATTATTCATTCAAGTGCTCAGATTGTCTTAAATTCGACTAGCGAGAACCACTTAATTCTGGGTTGGTACAATTGCAGCAAAGGTAAGTTTTCTCTAGTTTTTAACATTTCAGTCCATTCGTAGCCTTAGGAGCTACAGGGATTAATGCAGGTACCATCCTTCAGACCTTACTTTTGATAACCCTTCTGTGCTTATTTTCCAGCAAATCACTGAATTGAAGAAAGAAAACTTTAATTTAAAGCTCCGCATCTATTTCCTGGAGGAAAGAATGCAACAGGAACTTGATGGCCCCACCGAACACGTCTATAAAACTGTGAGGTCCCACTTCCCACGGCCACACCTGGTTTTTTTCTCAGAGTCATTCCCAGCAGAAATTTGATTAATATTTGTTCTCCGAGTTAGCCTGAACAGACAGAGCAGCTTTCATTTAATCTGAATGGATTACGGGGAGCATAAAACAATAGGATGATCTTAATAGTAAGCAAAGAGTAGCAAGATTAATTTTAAGGGATTCTGTCTCTCTTTTTCAAATCCTAATTCTCATTTACTCTTTCTATCTCAGTTGCCTTTTCCTAATTATTCACGATTGAGACAAAGGTGGTGAAATGGTGGAGTGTCTTTGGAATTGCGGCCTGCTGTTACCCACTGACTCGTGTAGCTGTAGGCAAGGCCCTTCAGCTCCCTGGGCTTGCTTTCGGAGTTAAGTGACAGTCCCTCTGTCACAGGGTTATTTGTGTGGATTAAAACGGAACGGCAGAGGAAAAGCCCTAGCACACAGTCAGTGCTTGGCGATGATCCTCGCTGTCTGACAGAGGCTTCCCTTGGCAGCCCGCCTTGAGGACCGTCAGCTGTCTGTGCCCTGGCTCTTCTGTATTCCTTGCGTGCTTGCTTGTGACGGTCAGAAAAGCGTCTGTTCCCATCTGAAGTCTTGACCTGGGGGCCTCTGCCTGAAAACAGACCTTGGTGCTGAAAGTTGAAAACAGAACTTGGCTTTCCTGAAAAGACATAAGTACAAACAATATTTCGGTGCCCATTTTTTGGCTTTCTCCAGCAGATTAGCCCCTGGCCCGGGGAATGTCTCCGTCTTTTCTCTTCTGAAGTTTGCACCACTGGAAACTTTTGAAGGGGGAAAAAGGACTCTCCTTGAGTTTCAGCAGATGGGACTTAAATGGGCTTGTGTTGAAGAAGGATTGTACTGTACTTCTGAGCCTTTTCAAGAATTGAAAAGCTCTCTTGTCCCTTAAGGCAGTTTTTTTTTTTTTTCCCCTTCAGTGTGGGGGTGGAAAGGCAATGAGGATGTCACCTTTTCTGGAAGGGAGTGATGATGCAATCATAGTTTAAAGGAAAAACCAATGGCCTAAAACATTTTCTGTGTAAGTATGGTTACACACTTCTAGGGTGATAGGGAGCCAAAGCGTGTTAATTGTTTGCTCTCTGTAAGCCACGGTCTTGGGCATTTGGACATTTATCATATTTTAACTCTCAAGACAGCCTTGTGCAGTGGAGATTATCCTCATTTTACAGAAGAGGAAACTGAAGTTCAGGGAAGATCAGTAACTTGCTGGATGTCACAAAGCTACTATGAGAGGTGTATTCTGAATACAGGCCTGCCTCATTTTACTCTGCTGTTTAGCTTTTTTTTTTTTTTTTTTTTTTTTTTTTTTTTACACTGTCTGATTAGATGACCTGATTTAATTATACTTTTATTTCAAGTTGTTGGATAGGTAGGTGTACATGGCTCAGAATTCAAAAAGCATCAAAGGAATACACTAGAGAGACTTTCATCCACCCTTGTCTCCTGGTTCCCCAGATCTAACCGATATTATTAATTATTTATGCAGAGGAATTTTATGTATGTACAAGCAGGTGTGTGTGTGGGTATAAATCTCCTTTTTACATAAATGCAGGCACGTTCTGTTCTGTACCTTGCATTTTTCTTTAATAATAAGGATAAGGGTATCTTTTCCTTAACAGTAGTGTAAGGGCGTCTTCATTCTCTTTTATAACGAAATTCCATTTTAAGCTTATGAGATGTCTTGACTTATGGTTTGGAGACTGATTCCCATGAATTGTAAGTTTATAACTTCAGGTATTGGGGCTTGAAAAATTGGTCTCGTGGACATGTTAGCTCTCCATCGTTTTAGGTCGGGGGTGCCGGTTAGTTCATCAGAAAGCAGTTTAGATTATCTGGTGTCAGTTCTTAAATGGAAACTCTCTGCTCTTCTTAGAGCTGAAAAGGTGTCCTCTGTTTGAAGGCTGTTGCTGTAGGGTCCTCACAAAACCAGCTGAAGACCGGTGAACTGTCATGCAGTGATCTTTATGCAAAGATCAGCTTCTCCTAACAAAGTTTGGTCTCGTAGATGACTTCTTTAGTGCCTGTTGTTGACCGGGAAGAAGATAACGCCCTGGGAGCCCCGTCTGCTAGGCTCTTCTCATGTGTGAGCTCATTTGCTCCTCAAATCCCCTATGTCAGGTAGGCCTTGTGTGTTTCATTGGCGCTCGAGTGGCCTGAGAGAAGAAACTTCGCTCTCTCACCTCCTGGGCTTGTGCTTCCGAGGACGACTATAGGCTTGCACTTCCAGTTTCATAGTTGATGCTGGTGTGCAGGCAGGGCCCGTGTCTGCCTTGTTCACCACGCCGTCCTCAGCGCTTAGCCCCATGCCGGTCCTGTCACAGGTCATCGGTATATGTCTGCGACCAGCCCAGGTTAGCGGGTTGATTTCCATTCTGGCTGACTTCTCAGTCTCGGGTCCTCATTCCCCCAGGGCTGCTTGGCAGGAAGGTAGGAGGCGTGTCCCCTGAGATTATAAATTTTACCGGAAATGTGACTTTTGTTTAAAATAACCCACATGGATTATGGATGTGAAATTGGCATGAATTATTAAAACAAAACAGGAGCGAGGTTTCGGAGAAATCTTGGATTTATAGCAATCCTCCACCAGCTACGCACTCAGACCTCAGGCTCTACTAGCGGGAGTTCATCTGCTGTTCCACCTGGGATACGTTCGTGGGCAGGTTTGAGAAGCCCGCCACTGCCCCAGTGTCTCACACTGCGGTGTCTTTACCAGAGCTTCTGTCTTTGGGTTGTCACGTGAGTTAGGAGCCCGAGGCCATGTGTGACTCCCTTCGTTGCAGTCAGTTAAGAGGAGGACGTGTGGTTGGAGAACGCCGTGGTGGCCCTCATAGACAGCTTGCCCCACGCGGTGGTGGCTTTTTTGTAAGTGCCCCGAAATCTTACGCTGAAATGAGACACGCAGTGGTGTGGCCTCCCACTTATCCATCCACGTGTTTTATTTACTTACTTATTTATTTATTTTGAGGCTGTAACACGTTCCCACTGCTACAGCCACCACATGCATGATTGTAAACAAGCAGAAGTAATTGCCTTGGAATGGGAAAAGCAAACTGCAGAATTGCTTGTAAATTTGCCTGGCGGAAGGCAAACCATTTTTAAATCAGCCTCACTTGTATGACATTTATGCCTCAGTGTTTGAGTGCTCTGGCTGTTAGAAGCTTGGAAAATTTACATAATTGTTCCAAGTCTTGAGGAATCCAGGGCTTCCTTTTGAGACCACCAGTGTTTAATAACTCCTTTCTCCCTGTGCCCTGAGGCTAATGAGGTTTTGAATCTAGCATCTGCCTATTATAAGCGTCCTGTAAGTTAGTCTGTGCGGAAAGCTGTTTCCCCACCGCGCACATTCTGGGGTCCCGTATTTCACGTTGTTTCTTTTCTTTCCTAATCTTGACTGGAAGAACATCGAACTGAAGGTGGAAGTGGAGAGTCTGAAGCGGGAGCTCCAGGAGAGGGAGCAGCTTCTCATCAAAGCCTCGTGAGTACCTGTCATCCTGTCACAAGCTTGCAGGGTGCCCGGGGTTCCGGGGGGTGGAGGCTGGCTGGGTCCATAGAACACAGCCTTGTGTTTTCTGAGCCAGTTGTTTTCCCACTGGGCCCTGAGGACCCCAAGGAGGTGTCCGTTTTTGTTTAACTACTTTTCAACAAACTTCTGAAGTGTAATATACTTCACAGGGAAAACGATGTGATCTTAAGTGTGCAGATGGCGAATTTGCACTAAAAACACCTGTGGGGTCACCATCCAGATCGAAAACCGGAACATCACCCACCCCCCAGAAGTCCCCTTCTCCACCAAGATAACCACTGTGCGGAACACTGATGGCATCGGTGTTTAGTTCTGCCCACTTTTGAACTTGATAGGAATGGAGTCCCGTACCGTACACGCCCCCTTTTGTGTCTGGCCTCTTTCCTCAGCAGCGTGTTTGTGGGATCCACCCATGTCCTTAATTCTATCAGCAGCTCATTCATTTTCATTGCGGTAAAGGCCCTAGGGCTTGCAGGAATCCTGAGGGACTCTGGTGAGTGAGGCTGGGACGCAGAGGGTAGGGCTTTAACCAGAGGAACTTGTTTTTGTATCTGTTTAATGCACTAGGGTCTCTTACAATATTTTGTTTAAAAGAGGTGCTCTGCTTAAAACACGTTTGAGAAGTATTATTTTAAGTAATCAAATAGTTAAATATTTGTCGAACAACAAGCCCAGTTCAGAGAATACAGTCGATGACTCGATTGGTTATTCATTCATCCGTAAATGTTTATTATGTAATTGTGCCGCGTAGCGAGGATTTGAAAAGAGACGTCCCCCCACTTCAGCCTTGTAGCACGCTTGTAGACAGAGTATAATGGGGGCACGGCGACAAGAGGGCGTTTGTGGGTCTGTTGGGGCACCGAAGTATACAGTTTTGCTTGGTGAGAGTGGAATGAGGCTTCCCGGGGCTGACCCACCTTCCACCAAGGATCTGGCTGAAAGCTTGGGTGGAGGCACACCATTTGTCTTGGTAGCTGAGCTCCTGCTGGATCCAGTGGGCCAGGAGCATGGACTCTTTGGCTTAGGGCACAGCTGCACCGCTCTGGGCCGGGCCATGTCATTCCTTTCATTGTCACGCGGCCGGCAGCTGGAAGTTGGGCTGCTGCTGGCTTCGAGGAGACTAGGGGCTCCCCGGCCCAGACCTCCCTCGCTTATTGCCTATCTTGTACGCTTGGTATTTTCTGAACGAGTGAGTGAATGAATGAAGGAATGAATGAGAAAACTCGATTGATAAGTTTTTGTTTTTGTTGGCTGCTGTTGCACATTTTTTGTTTGTTTTTGTTTTTTGTTTTTTGGTTTTTTTGAAGCACATCATTCTCTGGCACGAAGTCAAGTCAACTTTACCAAGTCTGGAGGTCAGTAGTAGAATTTGAATTTGGTCTGTTTCGTGCTCAGCGCCCTGCCTGCTGCAGGTCTTGGCTAGGACTTGCCGTTAGCAGGCGAGTACACGCGGAAACCCGAACTCACAAAGGCTGTGTGCGCTCCTCCATACCACACACGGGGCTGAATGTTTTCAGGGCTCGTGCATGCATTTGTGGGTGTAGATTCCCAAGCTGCCCACGCAGACCTTTTTGGTCTGACTAGTTTTTTTGTTTTTGTTTTTTTTTTAATTTTTTTAACGTTTATTTATTTTTTGAGACAGAGAGAGACAGAGCATGAATGGGGGAGGGTCAGAGAAAGAGGGAGACACAGAATCGGAAACAGGCTCCAGGCTCTGAGCTGTCAGCACAGAGCCCGACGCGGGGCTCGAACTCATGGACCGTGAGATCATGACCTGAGCTGAAGTCGGACGCTCAACCGACTGAGCCACCCAGGCGCCCCTGGTCTGACTAGTTTTATTAATTTATCCAGAAAAGATTTATTAAGCAGCTGTTCTGTGCCGCACTGGGCTAGGCTCCCGGGGGTGCAGTGGTGATCCAGACAGGCTTGCATTCTAGAAGGGGCGATGGTGGTAAAATACTCGGGATGGTAAGCGGATAAATACCAAGTGGGAAAAGAGCCGTGAGGAAGACAGAGGCAGCGGGGAGTGTTGACAGGGTAGGAACAGGTCCGTCAATAGAGACGTATTGCAGGGAAGGGGCCCTGAGGGGGGAGCACTTAGGTGAGGTCTGACGAGCAAGTAGGAATTAGCTGTGCACGTGCAGTCGGAGGGAATATGGGAAGTCTGGGGAGGTCTGTGTCTTGTCCTGCAGGGTCTTGAAGCCACAGCAGAGATTATCCCAGATAAACGGGAAGAAGTCACGGGTTTGAGCAGCTGACACAATCAGATTTAGTTTTGCGGAGGTCACTGGATGAGGAGAGGAAGGCGCTTCGTAGACGGAGCGAGGGGCGGGGAGGCAGGGAGACCAGTCAGGAGGCTCGTCCGGTAGTTCAGGTGAGAGGCTAGCGATGGCGAGGGGTGGGCGGCCTGCAGAGGCGTCTGGTGAGCAAAATCAACAGGGCTGGGTCACGGATGGGGAGGGGGATGTCAAGGCTGACTCCTAGGTCAGGGGCTAAGATCGCGAGCTCTGTGAAGAGTGTTCGCGACGACGTAGCTGCTCCGGCGTTCTCCCTGCCAGTGCCTCGTCTGACGCACGTTCCTTGTCTGGCTCACGGATACTGAACACGTTCTGTTCCCACTGCTCTGGTTTGGCCCTGGCGGCCCCTTCTGCTTTTCCTGTCGCCTAGCTGACACCGAGGCTCGGGGTGAGCCCCGCCTGGCTGCCTGTAGCCCACGTTTCCATGCCTTCACAAGCTTCCCTGGCAGAGAATCACACTCGCGCGTGTGTGCCGGCACTTTATAGTTTATAAGACCCATTTGCATCCGTTTGGATGCCATCGTTCTCCTGGGAGCCAGGCAAATCTCGAGGAAAGCCTCCTTGTGGACGGGGGGGGGGTGGGGGGGGGGTGAGGTTTAGGCCTGAGAAGGGAAGGACTGTGACCAGCACCACTCAGGCGGGATGATTGGAGCTGGGATGAGAATGCAGGTCCCTGACTTTGGGTCCAGTCCTGATTTCATATGCTTTTTTTTCTTTTTTTCCGTGGACCTTCTTTTTTTTTTAAGTTTATTTATTTATTTATTTTGAGAGAGAGAGAGAGAGAGAGAGAGCGAGCATGAGTGGGGGAGGAACAGAGAGAGAATCCCAACAGTTTCCGTGCTGTCAGCTTGGAGCCCAATGTGGGGCTCAAACCATGAACCGTGAGATCATGACCTGAACTGAAACCAAGAGTCAGACACTTAACTGAGTGAGCCACCCAGGCGCCCCTCATATGCTCTTTTTAATTTTCACGTGTGTGATTCTTGTTTCTCCAACACGACTGCACCTCTTCTAAGGCCAAGAGCCTCTTCTCCTTCAGCGCAGCGTGGGGCACCTCCGCTGTTCCTACTCCGTGGGCCCCTTGTGCGTGCTGTGTGCTGTAGGACCCGTATGGTGTCTGTCACATCCCTGCTAAATGTGCCTTTCCCTGCCCCCAACTGCCCAGCACCTACGGGCGTGTGTAGGTACATTCTTGGTGACGGAAAAAATACCTTTGTTAATGCCCTCGACTCCCTTTTTCACTTTTACGGTGTTTTTTTTTTTTTTTTGGTGGGGGTTGGGCAGGAGATAGGGGACCTGTCACAGGAAAAGCACCTGCTTTTTCTCCAGAACTATAATTAGAATGGAAAGAATCAAGAGGAAAGGGTAATGGTTAGAAAGGGTAGCAGGGGTGATATTTATAGAAGGTTCTCTTTTGTATCGGGTGGAATGCTGGTTTAGACCACTTTGTCCCCACCTTTCTTCGCCTTAGGTCTTGCTCTCCATCTCGTCTGTTGGCCCAGATTCTATAAGGAGAGACAGGGTAGGGGGAGCGGACTGCCATTTATTCTACTTTGCCCCAGACCCCGTGTCTGGCACTTGACCTGCTTTATGGCTTTATCAGTTTCACAACAGTGATGTGAGGCAGCCGGCATTCTCATTTGAGTGTGGGGGAAACTGGGGCCCGGAGGAGTTGGGGGGCCGGCCCAGGTGGGTGACAGATCCTGGGCCCGTCTGGCTCTGGAGCCCGCTCTGCCTTGCTGGAGGGGGGAAACACGTACGTGTGCTGGGTCTCCATTGTTGTACTTATCAGTTACAGTAAGGGGACATTAAAAACAAAGGCAGACATATTGTCGGGAGTAAATTTTATCTCTGTGGCTTTAAAGCACAAACAAAAATAATAATTCCATTAGTAGAGGAAAATTGTACCATACTGCCGAGTATAAATTTTATTGCTACAGTAACTGTAAAGTACAAAGATGATAAATGGAAAGTTGGAACATTTATTATTGGGGATATATTTTATTGGTATAACTAAAATGCAAACAAACTGAATAATACCAGCACTTGTTAGAAACTGTAGTCCGCCTCTTGCCAGTGTATATGATTCTGACTATAAAACACTGAGGTTCGTTGTGGGCGGACGGGAGGGAGACGACGTGTTTGCCCTCTCTGGGCGGGGGGAGGTGGGGGGGGGACCATTCCCTAGAGGGGGCTCTGTGAAGCCCAGGGCTAAAACACTGGTGGTGGTTAGTGGGAATTCAGGACTGGAAAAATCCCGTATCCGCGGCTCAGGAGGAAGAGCCTCTAGCCTTGCGTGTGGTATCAGCCGTATGCCGTGCCTTCTGAGGAACGACAGAAACGACCGAATCGCGGGGAACTCCAGACGTCACTGATGGAGAAATGGGCCGAGGGAGCCAGGGCCGCGCACATCATGGCATTGGAGGGGAAGTGGCAGTGGCGGCCCCGGTTCTGGCCGGAGAATGACCTGTCTCAGCTCAGAGGGGTAGACGGAGGCCTCTCCTGGCATCTCAGCAGGGGCCGGTGCTGTGGTGGCCACAGGGCCAGCAGGTGGCGCTCAGATGCGGGGGGGGGGGGGGGGGGGAAGGGCGCCGTGCCGCGGCCACCACACGTGTTAGCATGTTCATTCTAAGAGGCAAGCGTGTCACTTTTCAAGTGAGGAACCTGAGGCGTAAGGGGCGATTTGCCCAGAGTCACATTGAGGACATGAGAGAATGTAAATTTGGAAGCAGATCTGTTCAGGCTTCAGAGTCCATGTTCGTTCTTGCAGTTGAACGTTGAATTCCATTAAAATGATGTCATGACACTGGGGCCTTCTGAAGGCCTGTTGGCGAAAGGAAGCAAGATATGAATAAAGTCTTTATTCGCAGGCAGCTCCTGTTTGATGCTTGGACGGCAAGTATGGCCCTCTTGACTTTCCATTGTTCTCAGTCAAAAATTCACATGGCCCGTGCATGTGAGCGTCTGATCACATGGCACTTGGTTGGGAACATTTCATATGCCCCCTAAAGTAGGGCACGGGAGGCTGGCGGTGAAGAAATTTGTTCTGTTGCAGTTTTTCTGAGAAGCCAGCTTTAGGTGGAGCCGTTTCCTTTATGATTCTGCCTTCTGCCAACCTGCAGTCGTTTAGAAATCTGCGGAGATGCGCTCCGAGTAAATGTCCCACGAGGTCGTATCTGACGGTTTTTCTTTTGAGGAGGACCCCGATGAGAGGCGTCAGGCGTTGGGGTCCTGTGTCAGGCTTTGGTGCGCCATCCCCACCGGTCCTGGCCCGCTGGACGGCTAACATTCCGTGCTGCCCAGCAGCGTGAACTCCGCACTTGACGGAGCGTGGGCTGCCTGCGCAGCCTCCTGGCCTCACGCCCGGAGAGGTGGCTGGGGCTCACAGGTGGGGCACGCTGTGTTTAAAATGCTCTGGGGGCACCTGGGTGGCTCAGTCGGTTAAGCAGCTGACTTCAGCTCGGGTCATGATCTCACGGTCCGTGAGTTCAAGCCCCACGTCGGGCTCTGTGCTGACAGCTCAGAGCCTGGAGCCTGTTTCATATTCTGTGTCTCCTTCTCTCTGACCCTCACCGGTTCATGCCCTGTCTCTCTCTGTCTCAAATATAAATAAATGTCAAAAAAAAAAAAAAAATAAAATGCTCTGCCCTCCAGTTGGCAAAAGACGCTGTAGAAAAGCCCTCGATCCCTCAGATTGCTTTCCGTCGCGTGCTGTTCCTTTGCGCGTTGGTTCGTCGGACCAGCTCTCCCCCTCTCCTACCGCTGGTGGAGGTGTACTTTGCCGGAAGTTTCCTGGTGGGAGAGTCGGCAGTGGCTGTCAAGAGTCTTACAAGTGTGCTTACCCTTTGACCCGGTAATTCCCTCTGTGGAAACTGACCCTGGGAGATCACCGGGTCGTATATATGCAAGCATGCTCTTATTATAATGTTGCTTATAAGATGATAACAACACTAACATGTATTTGAGTACTTTGTACTCAAGATATGAATAAAGTCTTTATTTGCACTGTCCTCAGAGCTTTAGAAGTGTTTTCAGACAAATGTGTAAAATCAGAAATCATCTAAATATTTTTACATGAGGGGATTGATGGGTGTCGGCTCTACTTCGATAAAAAAATAGGGGATTGATTTAATATACTCTAGTATATTTCATACAGTGAATTAATATGTAGCCTTTAAAAATGGTAGAGATTTATGTTTATTGACACAGAAGGATGTTTATGGTGTAGTAAGTAGTAAAGTCAGATCATGGATATATATTGTATGGTTTGTTCTGTTTTTGCAGAAAGTGTCTGAAAGGCTACATGCTAAAATGTTAACTTAGTTTTTCTGGCTGGTAAGATTGTAGATGATTCTTACTTCTTTCTTAATTTGGGTTTATATATATGTATTTTACATAGAGGTATGATTGACATATAACATGTAAGTTCAAGGTGTACATGTTGACTGATTTTGATACATTCATATACTTCACTGTGTATTTGAATTACAAATATTAATTTAAAAAAGGGGGCACCAGGTGACTCAGTTGGTTGAGCATCTGACTTTTGGTTTCGGCTCAGGTCATGATCCCAGGGTCGTGGGATCAAGCCCCACGTCAGACTCCACGCTAACTGTGGAGTCTGCTTAAGATTCCTTCTCTCTCCCTCTGCCCCCTCTCCACTTGATTTCTCTCTCTCTCTCAAAAAAATAAATAAAAATAAAAATTGAAAACAACAACCACAAAGCTCCAGCACAGGTCTGTGGGAGAAATGACTAACAAATATTCCTTGTCTCTTTGGGGCCACTGAAACCACCCTCTGACTGTCCCTGCATGGATTTTACACTTTTGCCTCTTTTTGCAGTAAAGCAGTTGAGAGCCTGGCTGAAGGGGGTGGCTCCGAAGTGCAGCGGGTGACAGAAGATGCCCAGAAGAAGGTGCGGCAGGTCGAAGAGCTCCTGAACAAGAGAATATTCCATTTAGAACAGGCAAGTCTGGAGGCCCCGAGGAGGATGTGTTCTTGCAGTGGGTTAATAGTGGGGGGAGCAGAATTTTGTTCCCTCTTTCACACACTTGCAGACTTGCAGCAGAAATGAGAGCCACCCTTATTCAGCATCTCACGGGTTCCAGCCCTGTCCCAGGCGCCTAGTACACCCTGCGTCCTGGTTGTCGTCTTGGTGCTTACAGACGAGGACGCCGGAGTACAGAAAGACTAACGAGTCTAAGTTTGATCCTGGATTCCATTTTACGACTGCTGACTTCAAAGCCTGCGTTCTTGGTGCAACACCGCCCTTCTTACCTCGTTTAGTCTCTTTATTTTTCCAGAGGAGGAAACTGAGGCCCAGAGAGGGGAAGGACTCCCCTAACATGCGCGGAGCCTGGAAGCAGATTCCTATTCGCAGGCCCTCGCGTGCCCGGGCAGCCGGGCGTCTGGTCCCGGCCTCCATCCCCCGTCACCCCAGTGCTCACTGAGTGCCCTTTCCCGGGAGGCACTGAGTGTAGCTCCTCCTCCTGCTTGTTCCCAGGCGCTTGCTGTGCCCTTGATGGGAAGCAGCATGTGTCTTGGCTAAGATATCCTGGCTCCTAGACGTTGAAAGTTTCCCTCCGTATTAAGCTAGTACGAAGTGACACTCGTCACTCAATTCTTGGTCTTTGAGGTCTGTCGTGTCATCTCACTTTCTCCCCCTGAAACCCTGACTCTTCTTGGATATGAGGAGGAACGCAGCACAAAGCCTGCTGGACACAGAAAGACGCACGGGTCACTATACTTGCAGCTCGTAGTGGGCTTTCCGTTCCCAGTGTTCACAGGAGCCCCTGTGGACTGAAGGGCAGGGAAGAAGCAGCCAGTGCTTTTGTTTCGTTTCGTTTTGTTTTCTTGAGCTTCCTGTGATGCAGCAGGCATTTGACAGTCACACAGCAACTCTTTGATGGGGTGGTGGTGGTGGTCCCTGTTTCACAGATAAGCTGGGGCTCAGAGAGGCTAAGTGGCTACCCAGCGTCCCACAGCAAAGAAGTAGGAGAGCTGGGTTTTGAACCCAGTTTGATTTGACTTTTATCTTTGTGATGTAACCAGAGACGGTTGGCACTGGGAGATCCAGATGTCTCTCCAGGACACTTTGCTGAGCACCAGGGCCCTTTTCCCCAACACGGGCCCTGCCTCTGTGATTTAGATCCTTCCCCTGTTGGCCTCTCGGAGCTCTCAGGAAGAACGTAGTCCTTCAGCACCCACATCACCTTGGAGATACAGAAAATGCATTTGAGAATCGTGTAGTCATTATCTTAAAAGAAATAGTGAGGGGGCGGTGGGGTGTGGGATGAATCTGTATGGAGATTCTGGGGACTCTGGAATTGTGTGTTTAGGTATTGAGAGGCACATTTCTCCTTGTTCTCACTGAAGCTGTAAATATTGATCCGATTCTTCAAACCCAAAAATACAGTTTTTGTAGACTTGAGTCTTTTCCATTGGAAATGCCTATTACTCTTCAGGATACAAGAGGGAGAAAATGGCTGGCAAATGTATTTATTACTGATTCTCCCCATGTATAGTACAATGCAGGGAGGGGAAATGTGCCAGAGAAAAAGTCATAAATATTTATATTTTAATCCAATTTCCTTTCAAAATGTTCCCAATTGTATTGAAAAATTGCATCAAATGCATTTCATTTAACTCTAGGATGTGAAAGCCGCCCAGGCAGAACTGGAAAAGGCCTTTGCGGGGACAGAGACAGAGAAGGCTCTTCGGTTGAGCCTGGAAAACAAGCTCTCGGAGATGAAGAAGAGGCATGAGGGGGCCTTGGACATGACTGTGGTCCTGGAGCAGAAAGACAGGTCTGGCTCTTGTCTCTGCCACGCACTGACATTCGTCTATCAGGCAGCATGGCCAGAGGGTTGTTCCCTTCCTACCCTTTTATCCCCCCTTTCTCTCCTTGTTCCCCCACAGTGAAAAAACCTGGGGTAACCTCAGGGTGACAGGAAAATGGCGAGGGTAGTGCTGTGAGGACAGGGATAGAATTAGAGATAGAAACTCCTGCTGAAAAGTTCTCAGATACTACCTTTAGCATTCAGTTTTGGCTGTAAGCTTCCCGGTAGCCGAAGGAAGAAGAGAACAGCTTTCTTGATGGACCTAAGATTCACATTGCTCACAAGCGAAAATGAGCCAGCAACTCTGGAGAAGCCCAGTTTTACTTGACATTGTCAGGGAGAAATTTCTCTTGTGGATCTGCCCAGAGGGAACGGTAAGTGATTGTATCCCCACAATAGATGCTAGTGAATTTTGTGTGACCCTGTTTATCATCGTGTCTTTTAATGCAGGCCGCGGGCCCAGATTCATACAGTGCAGGGGGCCGAAGCAGTGTAGACCAAGCACAGGGCTCTGTGACGGTCCAGGAATAAAATGAGTGCTACGTAGGCCAGAGAAACGGACAGACTGGAGGATCTGTAGGCGGTCTTTGATGCTCATACCTTGCAGCCAGACTTTTGATCAAAACTAGTCAGGAGAGAGTTGAGGTTTTCTTCTTTATCACGAACCTTACATTTTACTCTTGCCTTGCTTTGGTGGTCACTAGGTGGAAAGTTGAGTAAAGTAAATACAGGTGAAACTTCTGGCTAACCTGTGATCTATCCATTGAAGAGCCAAGCTTGCTTGGAATTTGACAGAAATTGTTCTAAGGCAAATGATCTACTTGCCTACTTCCTTAAATAGAGGAAACTGACTATGGTTCCTTTTTTGGGAGGTGTGTTGCCGATTGACCGGCCCCCCATGTTGTTGAGGTTCTGGTGCCTGGTTGCCCTGGTTCCCCGACTGCCGTTTGCTTCTCTTTCTGTCTCCATACCACCTTTCGAGATTTGAGTCCGCAACGTGTTTGCATGATGGGTTGGGAAATGAGATGAGCAAATGTTTTAGGATTTTCTGTGAAAGAGGAATGAGTAGACTCTCAGGGGGAGCCCATGGCTTCCATTTAATCCGTGCTTGGGGGAGCTAGCATTTATGTAACCTCTGCTTAGCTTTGATCTGGAAAACGGAAGTTTGGGATGAATCTCAGGATGAGCCAGGAAACAGAGTTCTCTAGGAGATGTAGGCCGTCAGGGCTGAGTGAATGAGTGTTTTTCTCGATTGCACGGCTAGGAGGAGAAGCTTCCTTGGACGGGTGGTGTTTTGCTGGGCTTCCCCTTCCCCTTCCCCTTCTTCCAGGCACCACCTGAGAGAGGTGGAGACTGGGGCCACCGTACTGTGACAGAGTCTGGAATCCTTTTCCATACAAGTTATTTATACGTTCCCTTGCATCTCTCCCAGCTGATGAGCGGTGAAGCCCTTAGAAGGTTTATAGGTTTGTCTTTCCTGGGGGACCTGCAGGTCTCCAACAGTTAAATTGGAAATAGGGGGCTCAGGGAAGAGACTAGAATGTGTGGGAGGCAGCCACCAAAGAAGAAAAGGCAGAATTCCTGGTGTGGGTGCAGGGGAAGAGGGAGAGCTCTGGGGGTGGGTTTGAGGAGAGGGGGGGGCGGGGGGAGAGCTGGTTGGAGGGGTCCTGCCAGGGCCCCAGCAGATGCTCAGCAGCCGGTTCGTTGGTCTGTTGGATCGTCACGCCCTTTGTTCAGAAAATACTTCCTGAGCATCTTGTGTTCAGTAAGTGGTGGGTCGAGTGCAGGGGTGAGTGGTACAGGCTGGGTCCCTGTCCCAAGGAACCTTGTCACCTAGCTGGGTGGGAGGACTGGAGGGCAGGAACAGAGTGACCAGGGCCAGATGGATAAATGCTGAGTTAACATTACATCTTTCTAATTCTATTTAGAGGGATTAGGAAAGGCTTCCCAGAGGAAGTATGAGGATAAAGGAGGAATTACTTGGAGGAAGAAAGGGTGTTGCAGGTCCTGAGAACCACATGAGTGGAAGTTCAGAGGCCAAAGGGCACAGAGCTCGACCCAGGAACTGTCAGAAGTATAGCTTGGCTGGAGAGTTGTGTTCTGGAAGGGAGGTGGGAAGAGATGAGGAGAGGGAAGCTGGCCAGATCATGTGGGCTTTGTTGAACAGTTTGGGTTTTGTCCTCAGGGCACGTGACGAGCTGCTGATGAATTAAGATTGGGAGTAGGGTAGTGTCAGGGTCAGCCTGTAATTTAACGCGATCCTTCTGGCTGAACCTGGCGGATGAGTTGGTGGTGGGGCTGGGTGGGCAGATTCCTTTTCAGGATGATGCAGAAGTCCAGACACAAGATCACGGTCACCAGGATTGAGGTGAAAGAACTGGGTGGAGAAGAACAGGCAGAGATATTTCTTTCTTTCTTTAATTTCATTTTATTTTGAGAGAGAGAACACGCATGTGGGGGAGAAGGGCAGAGGGGGAGAGAGAGAATCCAAGCAGGCTCCACTCAGTGTGGAGCCTGATGCGGGGCTTGATCCCATGAACCGGGGATCATGACCTGAGCCAAAGGACGCTCAACTGACCCAGCCACCCAGGTGCCCCCAGGCAGAGATATTTAGATGGTAGAATTGGCACGATGGCTTGAAGGGCTTGATCATTGATGGGTTTGGGGATGAGGGACAAGGCTGCTGAGATACCTCCTCACCCAGGTTTTGAGCACGAACAACTGTGGGATGGTGGTGCGGTTTGCCGAGTTTGGGGAAAGAAAGGGAGAAAGAACAGATGTTTTTGGGTGGAGGGAGTGGGAAGATAAGCTTTCAGTTGGGACGTGTTGGGTTGAGGGATTGTGGGCATCCAAGCAAGAGTAGAGTCTAGAAGGTGCTTGGCCAGATGGATTAAGGCGAGATTAAAGGAGATCTAGGTAAATTCACTGAGCAGCTACTGAACAGGGCCTTGGGTTAGGTGTCAGGAATGGAGACGGGAGCCCTGCCCTCCTCCTATGGTGCTCCCGGTGTGGGGGAGGGGACAGATGTCCAAAAAAAAAAAAAAGCATCGTGATTGGCGTTAGAAGTAAGTTCAGGGTTCTGTGCTGTGACAGAAACAAAGCAGTGGTCAGCTGCGTTTGGGCTCGGGGCAGAGAAGGCTTATCAGAGGAGGAGCGCGAGGAGGTGGGTGAGGCGGGCGGCTGCTGAAGTAGACTCATGCGAGGCGTGGAGCCCGGCACGTGTCGAGCGAATCACAGAAGAAAGTGGTCTCTGGTGACATATGCCCAGAAGTGTGGCTACTCATCTTCTCGGAGCAAAAAATTTGGGGAGGGTTGAGGCTCACTGAGTGCTTAATGCGGTGCGGAATGGGGGTGGGGTCTCCACGTGTGGGTGGTCAGGTCAGGGCTTTGCCAAAGGCTGCGCCTCCTTGGGGTTTCCCGTAGGCCTGGCGTGGCAGGCACAGAACCCTGCTTTGTTGGTACTGCCAGAGCGGCTCTCAGGAGCGGATGTGCCCCAGCCACACTCCCCAAGGCCAGAGCAGCGACCAGATGCTGCCTCTGGATTTCTGCCTACTTGGGGTGTGGCCCTCTCTGCGGTGTGTCTGTCCTGGGACCGGCATCAGTATGTTCCTCCCTGAAGGCAGGAGGTCAGGAGGTGAGTTGCTAAGCACAGACCTGGGACAGGTGTCCTTGGGCCTGCCCCGGTGAGATGGATCTAGATGTGCCATCTAGGTGGCCCTGTGACAGGGCAGGGCCCTTGCTTGGATGGGCACCGCTGAGGTCTTTCCTGGCTTCCTCTACCCTTTTGAAAGGTGCGTGCTTTAGCTACTCTATTTCCTGTGATCTGTGTCCGTAAGGCAGCTGACATGGAGGTACCCTGCAGGTCAGATGTGGCCAACCGATATGTTTTGTTTGGCCTGTGCAGTGCTTTTAGAAGTTTGACTTAGTTGCTAGTATTTAAAAAAAAATCTAGTTTCATGTAAAAGTCTGGATTTCCAGCTTCTTTGAAAACCTGGAAGGTGTGGTGAGCCTGGGCCTGGGTCTTGCTGGGTCGAGGCCGCTTTCGGAGGTGGGCCTGGTGCTCTAGTTTGGCCACAGTCCCCACAGGCCTGCCTCACTCAGCCCCATGCCTTCTGGAACTTGCTTCAAGGTAACTGAAACAAATCAAGGCGATCTAAGTAGAAGTTACATACAACACAACACATCCAATTTCAAGTATGTAGTCAGTGACTTTTTACCTCTTCAATTGATTATATGGTGATGTCAGAGTAGAACCCCTAGAGGGCAGTCTTACTCCTCCATCCAAGATTTGGAGGCATCGCCCTGGTGCTGCCCCGGGACACCCCCCCCCCCCCCCCATACCTGAATGTCTTAGCCTGTTTGGGGCCCTATAACAAAGTACCACAGATTGGGTAGCTTACAAACAACAGAAACTTATTTCTTACAGTTCTGGAGGCTGGAAGACCAGGTGCCCACATGGTCAGGTGACAGCCCTCTTCCAGCCTGCAGACTTCTCACTGCATCCCCACGAGGTGGGGGTCTGAGGCATCTTTCTGGAGCCTCATTTGTAAGACACTGGTCCAATTCCTGAGTTCCACCCGCGTGGCCTGATCTCCAGCCAAAGCCCCACCTCCTAATACCGGCACAGTATAGGAATTTGGGGAGGCCGCGAGCATTCGGACCTCGGCCCCTGTGCCTCGCCAGCTGCTTTTAACTCCTTTTAGCCGACTGACGTTTTACCTTCACCCCGAGAGCCAGGGAAGCTCTCTGACTCTTGTTTCTTTGTTTTTTGTTTTTTTAAAATGTGTATTTATTTATTTTTTGAGAGAGAGTGTGTGAAAGGGGGAAGGACAGAGAGAGGGAGACAGAGGATCAAAAGCGGGCCCTGTGCTGATAGCAGAGAGCCCGATGTGGGGCCCGAACCCATGAACCGTGAGATCACGACCTGAGCTGAAGTCGATGCTTAACTGACCGAGCCACCCCCCAGGCATCCCGCTCTCGGACTCTTACTAAAACCCTTGCTGTCTTCCTACCATTCACGTTCCTTTCGAGGCTCAGATATGGAAAGGCCCGTCTGAGGGTTTTCTGAGAGAATGCTAATTGTTGGATGTTAAAAAAAAAAAAGTAATATAGCAACTGCCCTATGTTGAGTTGTGCTATCTGCCTGGAGGTATGTAGGGCTGTTTCAAATATTTTATCGCTTATCCACATGAGCAGGTGAAAGCCATTTTGTAGCGAGGAAATGTGGACTCAGAGAGGTCGGATAACTTGGCCACGGTCAGGGAAGCGTAATGTGGTGGCCCCGAGAAGGTGTTCAGCTGTACCCGAGGGGGACACGGGCTGTGGTCGGCACGGTTTCCTTGGGGACAGGCACCGCCTGGAGTAACTGGCCGGGTGCTGGGTGTGTCTTAGATGTGGATGGCACCGAGAGGGGCATTCCAGGTGGAGGGGCAGGTGTGAGTGGAGGTCTGGAGGCACAAAACAGCCTGGCTTCTGGAAAGAGCTGGAAGGGAGGCTGCTGGGCGGTGAGGCAGCAGGCAGCGGCCTCCTGTGAGGGATGAGACCGCAGCCGCCAGCGGGGCTTCTCAGCTTCTAGGCCCGAAGAGCTGGGGGCCTCGAATGCTTTGCTCACGAGCTTGGCCTTTATCTTGAACATCAGTGTATTTTTAAACTTTGCCCCGAGAGGCCGAGAAGAGAGATTGTCTGTTTTTGCCGGCTCGCCGGGACAGTTCTGCTTTATCGGTCGTGTCTGTTCAGGTTTCAGTGCCTGATTTCTTTTGCAGAGAGGATTCTTGGCCAAAAAAACAAACAAACAAAAAAGCCAAAAAAAACCCATGAGCAGTCCGCTGCTGTCGGTGGTGGGGGCTGTCGAAAGTCTGAGCACGGGTGTGGCTTGATCAGACCCTAGTCTGGTGGCTCAGAGGTTGGATCTGCCGGGGCCAGGCTGGAGGTGAGGGCACAGTTAATGTCACACGCGTCTGACCCTTACTCTCCCATCAGCAAAATGCGATTCCATTTCTGTTCAGTCATTGGACATGTCTACTTTGAAGATGTTTGGCCCCATTTCCTGTCTCCTCCTGCTCCACTGAGCTAGGGGAACAGCTTAGAATTAATATTTAAATTTTGTTCGCTTTTAGACTGATTGAGGAGTTGAAGCTGTCTTTGAAGAGCAAAGAAGCTTTAATTCAGTGCCTTCAAGAGGAGAAATCTCAGATGGCATGTCCTGATGAGAGCATGTCATCTGGAGAGCTCCGAGGACTTTCTGCCGCTCCAAGGGGAGAAAAGGAGAGAGACGCTGAGGTGAGGCGATGGGGTGTGAAGGGGGACTTTAATTAGCAGACCAGACTCCTCTGTGGCAGATGGGATGCACATTCGGTCCCCACGGGTCACACGCAGACTGCTTCCAAATATTAGCTCCCCGGCAGCTGAGGAATTAGCAGGCACCTCCTTTGTCAGGGGCCCTGGCTTGTTTTTTCCTTCCAGCCTCATGTTTATATAGGGTTGGCTAACAGAACAGTCCATACTTGCTTGCCTCTGTTTTACTGTGTGTTGATTTCTCATCGCCCAGAGACTTTATTTCCGTCCTTTGGGTTTTCTTGGGATAAAACTTAGTCCCTGTTTCACCTGTGCGGTTAGAGGCAGTGGGGGGAAGGGGACTCACTTGTGTTGGGCCTGGCGGCCGGCGAAGGGCTTCTGTGTGGAACCTCCTTGAGTCCTTCTGGCCACTCTGTGAGGTTGAGGTCACTGTCCCCTCATGGAATTTAGAAACGGGCTCAGAGGAGTTGTATTTTCCTAGGCGCTAAGAGGTGGGTGGGTAGTGGCAGCCCCCCGAGCCCCCCAGAGGCCATCCCTCCCCTAGGCAGTCTCCAGGGCAAGCTGCGGGAGTGGGGCCGGGCCTGGGGGTGCAGCGGGCCTCGCTGATACCCTCCTGTTTTTGTTGGGCCAGGGATGGCTGCTGCATGTGGTACATTCCCGATATGGGATGTTCAGGAAAAGTCTTGATTTTTTATGGAGCAGAGTCCTCTTTGTTCCTATTACAGCAGTGATTTCTGCAGCCTCACTGGTTAGTTTTCTGCTGGAAAACTAATCAGCCCTCGTCTCCTGCTCCTCTTTTTTTTTTTTTTTTTTTTGAGGGAGAGAGCGAGAATGAGCAGGGGAGGGGCAGAGAGAGAGGGAGACACAGAATCCAAAGCAGGCTCCAGGCTCTGAGCCGTCAGCCCAGAGCCCGATGTGGGGCTCGGACCCACAAACCGTGAGATCATGATCTGAGCCGAAGTCGGATGCTCAACCGACTGAGCCACCCAGGCGCCCCTGCTGCTCCTCTTTTTAACCCTGGGCCCTTTCTTTAGCTGCCCTTTTCGTTGTCGGCGGCCCCGTGGTTGACTGTCTGTGGGGCTGGTGACCCATCCGTGTGGGTTGCTTGTTTTTCCGTTTCTCTTCACTCGGGTGGGACTCCAGGTGAGACAGAGAGGAATGGGCACTTATTTCCGTGCCTTCCACGGCAGTGTGGAAAAGTCCGGAAATGAGATGCTCGTTCTAATTGTTCTGGGGAAGCTGTTGTATTGGGAGTCCCTTCCAGCTGCCAATTAATGCCTTTTCTTAGGCTGTACAAATGGAGCTCCAGAAGGAGAGACAGCGCTTTGAAGAGAGGATCCAGGTATGTTGATAAAATTTTTAAAAACGTATTGAAGATTTTTCCTTGCCTCTTTGCTTTATTCTGAGTGCAGTAGACGGTTGGGCGTGACAGCAGCTGTCACTCCTGGAATGCCGGCGTGTGCCAGTCAGGCTTTCGGTACTTCAGAGAAGGTTTCTCCGTCTTGGCAGTGATTCTGTGAAGTAGGCATTCCCATTGTGCAGATGGGGCACGCGAGGCTCAGCGAGGGGAGGGCCCTGTCCCAAGATCGTGTAGCTTGGAAGAGGTCTCGCGGGGATCCGGACCTGCCAGTGTGGTTCCAAAACCATCGCTCTGGGTCCCCCGCTCACAGCGGCCGGCATTTATAAGGCGCCTGCCAGCTTAGAAAGTGCTCTCCGTCCATTATCTCATTTGATCCTCGCAATAGCCCGGGAGGGAGGCAGCGTGATTATCTTTAGAGATGAACTCAGACCGGAAATGTATATGTTCAGTCTCCATCAAACCAAATTCTCTGCTAGCTTTTGTAGCATTAAGGAATGAAATTAATGATCTGTTATTTCCCCCAAATAACCTGGTACGGTTTCAAAGCCTCTGATGTGACTGCATTCAAATTCCAGAAGGCATTGGAGTCCTTCCCACAGGAGGAGCTGTCATCGTCTTAACTGATCTGATCCCCTTCTTGTCGCCCGGCCCTGTTGCCGTGAGCGCTAACAGCGTAGCTGGGAGCTGCCGCCACTGCGTTCAGCTCTACTTGGGAACATTAATCACAGGGTGACAGGAATAAGATAGAATAACTGCGTTTGAGTGTGCTCTCACAGATATATTTACGGTGCATTTTGGTTGGAACGCATCAACTTAGTGAATCTTTTTCTAATCTAATTTAGGCACTTCAGGAGGACCTGCGAGAGAAGGAAAGAGAGATTGCTACAGTAAAGAAAAATAGTTTAAAGAGGGACAAAGCCATTCAGGGTCTAACCATGGCATTAAAGTCAAAGGAAAAAGAGGTATGTGGTATGTCTGATACACTCACAGTGAGATTTTTCTTTATTAGCTTCTGTGGCTGGCCTGTCGTGTCCCTGCACGTTTAGCTTTGGGGGAAAAGTTTCTAAGAGAGCTGGGATGAGCATAGGAAGTGCGGAAAGGGTCCTTTAGTCCACTTGAAACTTTTCTGGAGTGTCCGATTTAGTGCTGTCCAATAAACATACTGTGTGAGTCACGTGGGGACATTTGAATTTTCTAGGAGCTACGTTAAAAGAAGTGAAAAGGAACAAGTGAAATTAACTTCGATAATACATCCATCATTTCAGCATGTAATCAATAAAACAGGAGTAGTATTAACGTCTTTTTGGTCTTAATGCCATCTCTGAAGCCCGTGTGTGCTCGTAGCACGTCTCGTTCCAGACTGACCAGATTTCAAGTGTCCAGCCACACAGGTAGTAGGTGGCCCATGGCCACCCTGTTGGACAATGCCCAGTCGTTTAGGAAGATGGCAAGGTTGAGGTGAAGGACTTGGGAGGCGAGGCCATGACCGTGAACAGTTAGCTCCCTGGGTCGTTGCCTTTGGGATCCAAGGTTGCGGCCAGTGATGGTTCCATGCCATAATATTATTATTCCCTGATTATTGTTAGTATAGCAGTCTGCCGTTTCTCAGTAACTGAGCCAGGCACAGATACAGAGAAGAAAACCCAGCTCTGCTCTCAGGTCTGGTGAGGGCGAAAGACAGGGCAAAGGTGTGGTGACTGAGGGCCGTGCGGGGGAGAGGGGGGCCTGGCCCCGATTCGGGTGTGTATGTGGGGAGTGGTGCTTGGAGGAGAAGGCGTCTGAGCCATATCTCGCAGGATGAATAGCAGTTGGGCTGGAAGGGGAGGCAGAGGGGAGAACGTTGGTTAAGGCAGTAGGTTAGGAAAGAGCCTGATGGGGGTTTGTGGGACCAAACGCATTTCGAGGTGGTCAGCGCACCAGGTGCAGGACTGAAGTGAGGCCAAGGAGGGGCTGTGAGGTCGCGTGGGGCCAGCCGGTGGGGGCGCAAGTAGTCGTTTGGGGCTGCAGGCTCCTAAAAGGAGAGGGGTGGCCATGTTTGCACTTTGGCGGGGTCTCAGCCTGTGTCTGGAGGGAGGATTGCGGGAGGGAGAGGATGGAGGCAGGGAGGCCGGTAGAGAGGCGAGAGCCCAGAAAGACTGAGCTAGAGAAGTGGCCACCGCTAAGTAGGGGCGGAAGGGCAGGGCTTATTCGGGAAATGAGATCAGAAATAGCCAGGAATAATTAGAGAGTAGAGGTGGATCTGGGGAAGTTTGCTGCAGAGATGTAGGACTCGAGACACGGGGCAGTGGAGGATGACTTCTGGGTGTCCGGGTGGCCTGACTGGGGTACGGAGGTGCCACCAATTCAGTGGACAGCAGAGAAAACGGACTGTGATGGCAAAGTGCGTGTGGCGATGGAGGTGACGCGTCTGTTCAGAGAGCGTTGACTTTGAGGAGCTCGTGGACCGTCAGGGTGGCGCGTCCAGGCGGCAGGCAGGCGTGCAGGTCTCAAGCTTGGAGAGAGCTCAGGTGTGAGTTCAGACTCTAAGAGCCGGCCTCCCTGTCCTGGGAGCGTGTGGCAGGCAGAGAACGAGGCTGAGGATGGGGCCACGGGGGACATCGGAGTTTCAGGGACGGGGAGAGAAATGCACGAAGGAGCCAGGAGTGGCCGCAGGAGGGCGGAGCTACCCGGGAAAGTGTAGCGCTGAAGAAGGTAACCGGGGCAGAGTTTGAGGGGTTGCCGGTGTGAGGCATGGCGGAGCTTTGGCTCCTGATACCAGCAGTCCTAGTTTATGTCATTGCGTAACGTGGGAGTTCGGGCCCCGCGGGAGTTGGAGACCTTCGGCGTGGAGTGGGACCGGCGGAGGGGCAGTTCTGGGTGCCGGTGAAGTCCGGCGCGTGGCCACGGGAGTCACTGCTGACCGGGGTACGGGAGAAGGTGACTAGAGGATGCGAGATCGTGGGAATGGCCAGGCCAGGTCGTTGGCTGGGCCATCTCTGTGGACGCCGATGAGAGTAGCGCTTCGCCTCAGCCGGGCGTGGTTGTAGCGCCAGAACCCGTCACTTCATTTAGCCCAGCGATGCCGGAGGTGGGTGAGTCGTGGTGTCCTCATTTTCGAGCTGTGGGAGTTGAGTCTCAGAGAGATTAAGTACCTTGCCTGAGGTTATCCAGCTCTTCAGCGGCCAAAGTGGAAGTCGCCCCCTTTCTGACTTCACGTCTTCCCTAACTACGAAGCCCTTGATGAGAAGTTCAGCAGGGAGAGCGCTCGAGTTGGGCGCAGAGAGGAGAGTCCGGGTGCACACTCGGCTGCTGTTGTCCTTACCCAGGTGGGAGACCTTAACGCTGAAATCCAAGAGCTCACTGCTGCCTTTGCCGAAGCCACAAAGGTGCCCCAGAAAGCGGAGACACAGAAATTGCAGGTGAGTGTTCGCTTTGGTTGAAGCAGCCGTCTGCCCGGTCCTTACTCCTGGGGAGGTCGGCACTTTGCAGCTGAAAGGAACCAGGGAGAACACCCAGTGGCCTTTAGAAATGGAGTTCTCAGTCTAGTCGAAGGGTGTCCTTTGCCAGCTCTGGAGGCCTCTCCGGCCCCCTCCTCAGCATGACAACAGCCACCCCCGCAGCGAGGACTGCCGAGGTTACTCGTGCCAGTGGTAGACTGTGCCGGATGTGTGGTTACCTCAACTGACCTTCACAATCTTGCGGGGACGGCCGTCATCATCCCGCCGTATCTGTGGGGTTTTTGAAGCTCAGGGAGGGTGTGCAGCTTATTCACTGTCACGCAGTTCGCAAGTGGCAGGGCCGGGATTTAAATGTGGTAATTGCTAATAGTAACAGCAGGGAGTTACTGAACACATACTATGTGCCGTGCGCTGTGCTGAGTGCTCTCTCTGGATTAGCTCAAGGGATCTGGACAGCACACCGTGCAGTAGGCACTGTTAATATCCATGTTCAGAGAGTCAAGTACCCCGCATAGGGTCACAGAACTGGGGACTGAGAGAGCTACAGAGCCAGGCTCACCCCCAAGCCTGTGCTTTTACCGCCGCCCGCCCCCAACCCCCGTCCCCTCACCTGGCTTCTTTAATCCAACCGCTCTCTGCCAGGTATCACTTCCGTATCTTGATGACTTAACCTGCCTTTTCTCCTTTTTTTCTCCCAACATTGCACTCTAACGACTCCTGCAGGCCGCCTCCTTGATGTTCCCTCTTTCTGGCTGATTTTAGTTCTGTGTTTTCCATTTTAATATTTTCTTCCCATGTTTCTAATTTCCCTCTATGGTGTATCCCTGTTACTAATAACGAGTCATTAGAGACCACACTGCCTAGAGCTCTCCCTGCCACCTCTCCCCCCATGTTAGTTTTGGTTATAATGTAGAAGTTAGAAGTCAAATCTAATTTAAGACTGTCTGATCCCTCAGATTCATATCCCACATTCTTATCTTTTGCAGAGTTCTGGTTCACAGGTAAGAATAATTGAGGTAGTTTGGTTTAAATCATGGTGCATGAGGAGCATAGGCATATCTCTGCCTTTGGAGTCTCAGAATTGCCTTCTCCCAACATTTGCTTCATGAAATGGAGCCAAGACTATAGTTTACACTGAGGCCCCCCAACCCCCCAACTTTGGAAAATGACGAGTTTAAAAATTTTTTTTTTTTTTTTCAACGTTTTTTATTTATTTTTGGGACAGAGAGAGACAGAGCATGAACGGGGGAGGGGCAGAGAGAGAGGGAGACACAGAATCGGAAACAGGCTCCAGGCTCCGAGCCATCAGCCCAGAGCCTGACGCGGGGCTCGAACTCACAGACCGCGAGATCGTGACCTGGCTGAAGTCGGACGCTTAACCGACTGCGCCACCCAGGCGCCCCTGGAAAATGACGAGTTTTAAAAGCTGAATTCTTAGGGAAAACCAGTGATATTTCCCACTGCTTGAGAAAAAAAAAAAAAAAAACTATGTCGGTAGTTGACAAGCAGAGGGACCAGACAGACATCCTTGTAATCACTGTGGTATTTTACTTGTTACGTTGGGCCTTGAAGGAAAGAAAGTCGTCTTATACGTTTAAATGGTCCCCAGGTTGGGGTGCCTGAGTGGCTCCATTGCTTACGCAGTGGACTCTTGATTTCAGCTCAGGTCATGATCTTGCGGTTCGTGAGATCGAGCTCCTCGCCGGGCTCCGTGTGACATTGCGCGGAGCCTGCTTCTGATTCTCTCCCTCCCTTTCTCTCTGCTCCTCCCCTGCTCATGCTCGCTCTGCCTCAAAATAATAAACTTAGTGAAACAAAAATGAAAAACAAATGTTACCCAGATTTATCACATGCATTTACTAGTTTCATAACTCTCTGTCCTAATCGAAGGACTCTCAGAATGATTTTGGGGGTCTTGTCACTTACGGTGTTGGCCGGGTTTCTTGTCTTGCAAGATACAGACGTCACACAGTGTTGAAAGTGCTCTGATTCTCGGTGCCTGCTTGCTGTTCCTTGCATCCTTACCCATGGAGGGAGTAGGTTTACTGGCTTGGCAGGTTGTCAGAACTTGAACTCAAGTCTGGCTCCAAAATCTGTGTCCTTGCCGCTATTCTGATTGTGTGTGTGTGGGTAAAGGCGCGTAGTGTGCTTATGTTGGCTGTTCTATTATGAGGTCGACGGAGTTTGAATGTTGCACAGACACTTGAAAATGCATTTTCTTTCACATATTGGAACCTTTTGGGGATGCCGTGTAATTTGAACTACTCATGATTTGCAGCGTGAGTAGAATAGCCCAGGCTCACAGGGTTGGCATTAGGTCCAACGTTGAAACGACAGCGGTGATACTTGAATTCTTGGAGTGGTTGCCACGATGCACAGACGTGGATTCTAATCACGGGTGTGACTCTGGCCAGGTTACAGTGTGGGCTGCGTGGTGCTACCTCCAGGCCCACCAGAAACACATATTTTCACATTTGGAATACAGGTTTCCCCTGCTGCTGAAAAGTAGAGCTTTCCCGTGAAATCTTCGGAAGCCAGGGTGGCATAAAACAAAGAAGCAATTATCAGTAATTTCCATGGAAAAATTTTTGAGCATTCTCAGACACGAAAAACAACCTCTCTTTTTTTAGGCTTTCCTGACATCCAAGGGCACATCTTGCTAACAGATATAAAGGATAGATCAAGATAAAGCACAGGTGCTCACAAGACGCTTTTCAGAGCTATGGTGGCCCGACATGCGCGGTGTAGTTCCCAGGGAAGGAAGGGGCTTGGTGGGGCTGCGCTCACGGCTCTGGGCGCATGCTGCCGCTAGGATGGCTCGCTGCAAAACCAACGCCGAATGCCATTTTTATTAAAAATTTTTTTCTTATTGAAGCCTAGTTGACGCGCAGTATTAGTTTCAGGTGTAGAACAGAGCGATTCAATGTTGGTACGTATTACGAAGTGATCACGATAAATCTAGTTACCATCTGTCACCACACGTGGTTGTTACAGCATTATTAACTGTATTCCCTGTGCTGTACATTACATCCTTGTGACCCTTTTTATAACTTCAAGTTTGTACCTTTGATTAATCCCATTCTCCTCTTTTGCCCATCCCTCCACCCCTCTCTCTTCTGGCAGCCACCAGATTGCTCTCTGGATCTCTGACTTTGACTTGGTGCCTTTTGTCATAGAAGTGCAAATCGTCTTTGGATTTCTTTTAGTTAGCGAGAACAGGTTCCGTTGTAGGTCTTTTGTAAAAGCAAAGTGGTGTAATGCGAACGTTTGAGAAGTGGGGCCTACCTGTAGCATTACTTTCCCTCCCTGCCCCGCTTAGCTGGAAAAGTAAAATTGCATATTGTAAAATACTTAAAAGAGTGGAAAGAGGTTAATAGATGTTACCAGTAAACTCATGTCCAAAGATGTTCAGTACTAATACCTTGACTCTTTCAATGTGTATTTATACATATATACATACATACAACCTTTGAAAAAGCGGACAGGATGATAATACATATTTTGTTCTAGAATCTTTTTTCATTTAATATTCCTATCATACATTTGTATGTATTTGTATATATTATCATATATTTGTGTGTATATGTATATAAATCACTGTAGACTTATGTACAGTAGATTTCTCTATACTCTATCTGGTTCTCCCAAAGGTGACGTCTTCCATAACTTTAGTAACAGTATCGAAGCCAGGGCACTGACATTGGTGCAACGTATGCACCTTGTTCAGATGTCAGCAGTTTGACATGCACTCGTGTGTTTATTCCTATGCTTTTTAAACTACCTTTTTAAACAGCTGCGTGTAGTCTGCTGTACGTATGCACCGTATTATTTTTACTGGGGCGAACATGGGGTAGGACGTGAATTTGAACCTTGTCTCTGTTCTTCACTACGTCCGTAGCCTCGGGTGAGATATTTGAGCTCTACCAGCCTGCTTACCCATCGTAAAATCCGGATAATCACACTTAGGTCACATAATCCTTACAAGGATTACACAAGAAAGTGTATCTGGGCGCAAGTAGTCACTCAGTAAACGTTAATGCATCCTTAAGGTGGGTGGTATAATCTTCTGGCACAAAAATATGGTAGTGACTTTGGTCAGTTCTTCAAATTCTGCTAATGGTATTCTGCAAATAGCTTTTCATTTGGAGGAAATTCTCCATATTATCTCTTGATTGGGAATGAAATACAGTGGAGTAGGTGCTGGCAGAGGGGAAACTGGATGTATTTATCTTGCACTCACGGAAGCAATACTTTATCGTATTTAACCCTCACAACAACCCCGTGAAATCGAGATTTCACAGATGAGGAAACTGAACTTCAGGAAACTTCTTCCAAGTCATAGAGCTAGAACTGGTCTTTGAATTCTGGGCTCTGCGACTGTCTCTTTATTAAACTCATCATGTTTCTGCCGGGCGGGGAAGTGTGATTTGTCTAATATGATACTTGGCCTCTAGTTTCTGACTATGTCTGTCTCATTGTGCCAAATGTTTGCCACCTGCGTTAAGCACTTGACTGATGGCATTGAATTCAGAAAGCAGGGTGTCATGCAGAAAAAGCTAAAAAAAAAACTCTTCAAAAGTGTCTCAAAGGGCCATTTAAGCAAAATTGAACATGAAAAGTATCTTTATTATGGGAGTATGGATTTGAATTTTTTAAACAGGCTCTGTTATCATTTGGACACAGAATGTCCATCACTCTATAATAACTATTAATCTTTTTTTTTTTTTTTTTGAGAGAGAGAGAGCAAGAGAGCATTACTGGTGGGGGGAGAGGGAAGGAGGGAGGGAGGGAGGGAGAGAGAGAAAGAGAGAGAGAGAATCTTAAGCAGGTTCCACACTCAACGAGGAGCCTGACGCAGGGCTCAGTCCCGTTACCCTGAGATCATGACCTGAGCCAAAATCAAGAGTTGGACACTCAACCAACTGAGCCAGCCAGGTGCCCCTATAATAACTGTTATTTTAATCATCAACATTGCTGGCCTGTGTTTAACAAGCTTCTAATTAGCATTCCTGTCTCTAACCTTCCCCTCCTTGAATTCAGCCTTCTTGTTTTAATTCTTGCTAGTTTATCGGTATTTATTGGAATCTGCACTGGAATGGGCAGGGCAGGATAGTGCTGTGGAAAGAACACAGACCTAGGAATCATTTGAATCCCAGATGGAATCATTTTATGGTCTGACGACAGGTCTGATAACAGTTCTGAGCCTGAGTTACTTAGATGGGGACATTACTTAATATGTACTTTGTAGGGTTGATACGAGAAATAGAGTATGATGTGTTCAAAAGTGCCTGGATTAGCTCCTCATGTGTAATCAGTGCTTAATAAAAGGTAACTGAAGATTGTTCACTTTGAATGTTTTTCCCATCATTATTTATCTTCTTTTGTTTTTTGTATTTATTTAAATACGCATTATTCCCAATACTTTTTTTTTCTTTAAAGTTTATTTATTTTTGACAGGGAGAGAGAGAGAGAGAGAGAGAGCGAGCACGAGTGGGGGAAGGGCAGAGAGAGGGAGACACAGAATCTGAAGCAGGCTCCAGGCTCCAAGCTGTCAGCATACAGCCCGACGTGGGGCTCCAACTCACGGACCGTGAGATCATGACCTGAGCTGAAGTCAGACGCTCAGCTGACTGAGCCACCCAGGTGCCCCCCCCCCCAATACTTTCTTTTAAAGTTTATTTATTTTGAGAGAGACAGAGACAGCACAAGTTGGGGAGGGGCAGAGAGAGAAGGAGAGAGAGAGAATAACAAGCATCCTCCGCACTGCCAATGCAGAGCCCGACTCGGAGCTTGAACTCATGAAATGGTGAGATCGTGACCTGAGCTGAAATCAAGAGTTGGATGCTTAAATGACTGAGCCACCCAGGCATCCCCTGCTAATACTTTTTTTGGGGGGGGTGGGGTGTCTTGTGACCTAGGTTTCCCACTCTTTTTAAAAATTTTAACTTTAAAGGAAAGTGAAATAGAACCTCTATAAAACCCACTTTGAAATGTGAATGGGGCTCCCCCTCAGTCTCTGTTGCTGGGTCCTGAATAGCAGTGGGGAAGCATTGGAGCAGATGGTTAGGCCGTGGGGGCCCAGGACCAGCAGAGCCCCGCCTCTCCCTGATGAACTGTGGTTGCAGCCCACCCACCTCTCCTAACAACTAGGGCTTAACTAGCAGTGTTTCCTGGGAAGGCCAAGAAGCTGGGGCCAGTACCTTTACTCCACAGTCTGCGTTGTGGCCTTGACAGCCCTTGACAGCTCGTCATCGTGAGCCCTAGTCTAATCTAAAGAGCAGATTAAAAAAACTAAAAGTTTATGGGGCGCCTGGGTGGCTCAATCGGTTAAGTGTCTGACTTTGGCTCAGGTCATGATCTTATGGTTCGTGAGTTCGAGCCCCACATCGGGCTCTGTGCTGACAGCTCAGAGCCTGGAGCCTGCTTGGGATTCTGTGTCTCCCTCTCTCTCTGCCCCTCCCCCACTTTCTCTCTCTTTCTCTCTCTCTCTCAAAAATAAATAAACAGTAAAAAAAATAAAAACCCTGAAAGTTTATTTTCTCCTGATTGTAAGTATTACATATGCTTCAAATTTTCCTTCAGGAGACCAGAAAGAAGGGAAAAAAAGAAAAAAAAAAAAAAAAAGGAATCAGGAAATCTCCCAGCCACTATTAACATTTTGATGTTTTTCTTTTTCTGCTTTCTCCTCGGCATAGATTTTATTTTTTAAAGGACTCACAATGTAGTCTTCTGTTTTTTTTATATAACATTACGGCTTGGAATATTCCTATGTTATCAGTTTAGGTTCTTATTTTTTTTCCTGTTAAAGTAAGTCTGTGATGGATGGACTTTGGGCATAAGGCTTTTCCTTACACTATATTTTGGACTCTTCCTGTGAGATTGAGTCCTGGGAATGGAATCATCGGGACGAGTGTGAACATGTTTATCCTGTACACACACACTTGTTATCTATAGTATGTCCATAGGGAGTCACATCAGTTTACATTCCTGCCAGTGTATTTCTTGGCTGCTGGATGCTCGGTCAGTTCTTGAAAAGTTAATATTAATTGTGTTGCTTCATAGTAAGTTTGCCAGCACTGGATATTCTCATTAAAACAGTCTTGTTAAATGAAACCTTGTTTTCATTTGCTCTGTTTGATTATTGGTGAGTTACAGTATTTTTTTCAAAGGCTTGATAATCCCATATGTATTTTCTTTCTTTTTTTAAAAAAAAAAAAAAATTTTTTTTAACGTTTATTTATTTTTGAGACCGAGAGAGACAGAGCATGATCGGGGGAGGGGCAGAGAGAGAGGGAGACACAGAATCGGAAGCAGGCTCCAGGCTCTGAGCCATCAGCCCAGAGCCCGACGCGGGGCTTGAACTCATGGACCGCGAGAGCGTGACCTGAGCCGAAGTCGGTCGCTTAACCGACTGAGCCACCCAGGCACCCCCCCTTTTTTTTTTTTTAAATGTTCATTTAAATTTTGAAAGAGAGCGACCTCAAGCAGGGGAGGGGCAGAGAGAGAGGGAGGCAGAGGACCTGTAAGAGGCTCCGCACGGACGGCAGAGAGCCCGACGCGGGGCTCGAACTCACAAACCGTGTGATCATGACCTGAGCCCAGAGCTGGACGCTCAACCGACTGAGCCACCCAGGCCCCCTATTTTCTTTTCTACTAACCTGTGTATTAATGAAGTAAGGATGTTCTGGACACAAGTAGCCCTTGCACTCTGCTGAACTTGCAGCTCCTCGAGGTGGCCACTGGACTGCCATGCTGACCACTTCTCTTTCTCCAGATGACTTTGGGTTTGAGCTGGGCTCAGCTCCATGAGCATTGCCGGCTTGAATCTGTCTCTGCTTGTCACGTGGCACTCTTCATTTTCTACCTGGTAAAAACAAGTCGATGAAGTTGTTTTTCTTTTTTTAAACCATTGTAACAGGAACATTCTCAGTAACCTCAGAACGTTTGAAAGAAGCGAAGGAAAGAAATCAGCTCTATGTACCCACCCAGATCCAGCTTTTGTTAACATTCTGTGCTTTTCCTTGCAGTCTTTTAAAAAAACCACAGCACTTTTACCCGGTTGTAGCCTTTCCCCTCTTAACATCAGCATCGTAACATAATCATTACTCTGTGTTATTTCAAAATCTTCATGTTAGTTGTGCTTTGCGTCCTGGAGGTTATGTCCATCTTTTTCTTTTCCTTCCTCAACTCCTCTCCCCCCACCCCAAGGCAGTCTGTTTAGTGCGCTCCAGAAACCCGCTCGTCTCCCCTCTCTCCCTCCTCTTGTAGGGGTCTGAGGATTGTGAGCCTGCTCTGCTAGACAAGGCCACCCTTTTGGTGCAGCTGCGCTCAGAAAACCTCAACAAGAGCGCGGAGAACCACCGACTGCGTAGGAGCGTGAGGAAGGTGACCCAGGAGCTGAGCCGCCTGCAGCAGGAGAGAGAGAGACTGGAGAAGGACTTGGAGGAGGCCCATCGCGAGAGGAGCAGAGGGGACCGCACCATCCACGTGAGCGGCAGCGGCGTGGGCGGGCCGGGCTCTTTGGCAGTTGCTGGTTTCAGGGAGATCTTCTTTGTGGAAGACGTAGAAAAGTCTGAAAAACATAAAGAAGAAAATGTTTCACTCCTCATCTCATCACCTAGAAAGTCTGCCTCTCTGTCTCTCTCTGTCTCTCTCTGTCTCTCTCTCTCTCTCTCTCTCTCTCTCTCACACACACACACACACACACACACACACACACACTTGCTCACTCAGTCATAGTCACATGCACACATGATTGGCATCAGGCTGAAAATGCAGTTTTGTATTTTGCTTTTTTCGGTGTTCTCTTTTTGGTGTGTTGCCATGTTATGAGTGCTCTTCAGAAACATGTTTTTGTTTGTTTGTTTTTCGGTACGAGGATAATATTTCATCACTTGGATGTGCTGCAGTTTATTTACTCCCTTATGTAGGACATTTAGGTTGTTACACAATTTTTTTTTCTTTTTTTTTTTTTTTTTTTTGCCTTATAACATGCAGTAGCAAACATCCTTGTATCTAAAGACTTTTCCATTGATTAGTTCCTGATAGAGGCATAATTATTGGGTCAAAGAGTATGAATATTTTTACCATCATTTTATAGATATATGCAACTTTTTTCCCAGAATGATTATGTCCGATTTCTGTGTGTTAGAGTGATCCTTTTTTAAAGACTATGTATTTATTCAGCACTGGATGCTAGCATTTAAAAATTCTCTCGGGGGGCACTTGGATGGCTCAGTCGGTTACGTGGCTGACTTTGGCTCAGGTCGTGATCTCACGGTTCACGAGTTTGAGCCCCGCGTTGGGCTCTGTGCTGACAGCTCAGAGCCTGGAGTCTGCTTCGGATTCTGTGTTTCCCTCTCTCTACCCCTTCCCTGCTCACGCTCTCTTTTTCAAAAAAATAAACATTAAAAAACATTAAAAATAAATAAAAATTTAAAATAAAAAATTCTGAATTTGGTAGGCATAAAGTAGTTTATCTTTGAAAATTTCTATTATATGTTTTTTAAAGTTTATTTTTGAGAGAGAGAGCAAGCGGGGGAGGGGCAGAGAGAGAGAGAGAGAGAGAGAGAGAGAGAGAGAATCCAAAGCAGGCTCTGGCTGTCAGCACAGAGCCCGATGCAGGGCTTGAACCCACGAACTGTGAGATCATGACGTGAGTCGAGATCAAGAGTCAGACGCTTAACCGACTGAGCCACCCAGGTGCCCGAAAATTTGTTACATTTCAACTTAAGTATTCAGCGTGTTGAGAGTCACATCCAGATGCATTGCCTGGGTGCAGTTGGGTGGGATAGGGTCTGAGTCTGAGTGATCATTGACACTCTGGTCAAATGAATAACCTGCACAGGAACCCCGGGCAGGCACAGGACCTCGGGTGGGCAGTCATTAGAGTGGCGGTCTCACAGGGGAGCCCACAGGTGCTACAGTTGAGTTCTCCAGTGGCTGCTGTGGGCACGGACGTCCGGATCCCCTGCTTTGAAATCCTAACGTGAACACTGACAAGAGAATTGAAATATGAATGTTTGTGTATTTTAACACAAATATTAATGAACATCAAGGGAACAGTAATGGAAATTTAGAAAAAGAAAACATCACCTACAGTTCCACCAGCCTGACACAGTAACTTTTTGGTGTTCAGTGTCACCCTTCAGACCTTGGTGCAGCTGGGCGCCGCTCTGGGTCCTTTGATCCCTTACTTTATCACGGGCATCTTCCCATACTGTGTGGGGCCCAGAGTGACCGTGTGGAATGATGCATACTCTTCACTGAACAGATTTCACATGCTTTACATAATCATTTCCTGTTCTGTCGCCGTGTTGGTTGTTTAAATGATGCCACGATAACCGTCTTTGGGCGTAAAGGTGTTTTCCCTTAAAATTCCTAGGATTTGAGTGAGTTTACTAGGTCAGATGCTACAAACATTTTATGCTAGTTAATCATGTTGCCAAATCGTTTGTCCAAAGGGCTGGCCCAGTTTATGCTGCCACCGGCGACCTTGGAGTATACCAGTTTACTGCATGTTGTTAAAAGAAGCGTTTCCCACGTGTTCTTGAACACCAGATGTCCCTGCTTTAGATGTTGATGGAAATATAAGCCATGGTCTCTGAAAGTTTCATCCTTTCCAAAGGGAGATGGAAATGTTATCTGTGATAAAATGCAAAATAGCTTAAAATCCAGAGCTCATTAATGCAGCTCAGGGAGTCGGTGCAGAAGATCCCCGTGGGATGGAGTAGTCGGGAAACCTTCTAGGAGGAGGTGACATGAGTTGAACGAGAAGAAGTAGGGTTTGAGTTGTGTGCGGTAAGGCAAAGACTGGCCAGATAGAGGTGCGGTTTTCATGGTTCTTACTCCTTCACTGGATAACTTCCACTTAAAGTAGCTCAGCCCCTCCACCCCTCACTGTCATTATAAAAGGTTCATTCAGTAGAATTTGGATTGGGGACATGCATACACATACACACATCTCTCTATAAAATAAGTAATTTTAAAAAAAAAATTTTTTTTTTAACGTTTATTTATTTATTTATTTATTTATTTTTTTTTTAAATTTTTTTTTTTTTCAACGTTTTTTATTTATTTTTGGGACAGAGAGAGACATAGCATGAACGGGGGAGGGGCAGAGAGAGAGGGAGACACAGAATCAGAAACAGGCTCCAGGCTCTGAGCCATCAGCCCAGAGCCTGACGCGGGGCTCGAACTCATGGACCGTGAGATCGTGACCTGGCTGAAGTCGGACGCTTAACCGACTGCGCCACCCAGGCGCCCCTAACGTTTATTTATTTTTGAGACAGAGAGAGACAGAGCATGAACGGGGGAGGGGCAGAGAGAGAGAGGGAGACACAGAATGGGAAGCAGGCTCCAGGCTCCGAGCCATCAGCCCAGAGCCCGACGCGGGGCTCGAACTCACAGACCGCGAGATCGTGACCTGAGCCGAAGTCGGACGCTTAACCGACTGAGCCACCCAGGCGCCCCAAAATAAGTAATTTTTTAATCTCATAACCCACTCTTGGTAAACATTTGAAAGGGCTGTGTGATATTACATCAGGTGGAGATGCTGTAATTTATTCACCTGTCCCTCTGCCGTCAGACCTTGGTGGTTCCGTAAAGCACTTACTCAGGTACACCTTGGTGCTTCTGAAAGAATTTTGGGCGGCTGTTGGTAAGCAGATGTATTCCTGTGTAGCACCTGCACATCTGTGTGAGGAGGCGGGGAGTGTTAGGTGACGAAAGGAAGGGGAGGGGGACAGTGAGAGGAGGGATTGGGGTTGAGCATCCTGGGGGTGGGAGGGGTTTTTCTGCCGTGACTGAAATCCAGCTTGAGCTGACTTAGGCAAAAAGAGGAAATTCTTGCCTTGTGTAATAACTAAAGTGCTGGAGGGACAGAGACCCTGGCACACTGTGGGGACCGGATCTTGGTCCCTGAGAGCCGGCTTCTTCCTCTCACGTCTGCATCCTCCAGTTCTAGGTGGTTGGACCATCATTGCCCTCCTGCTGGGGTCACATAGTCCCGGTTTATTACATAAGAGGGAGGAGGACTCTCCCACTCCGTTGCCCCCGCTGTCTCCCTGTCAGGATGGCCGGAGGGGTGAGGTATGGAGAGGCCCAGACCAGCGTGGGTCACGTGCCCGCTCTTTGTCGGCAGTGTGTACGTGTGCATGCGCGTGTGCGTGTGAGTCCCGCCACGGACGGCCTCCTCAGAGGCACGTGCTTGGGAGGGCTGGGCAGTTACCCAGAGAAGAGGGCTGCTTTGCTTCAGACCTGAACAACCACAGTGCACGCTAAACGCTTACCTCAGGTGAACGTGGCCGTGACCCCGAGCTTTCCAGCATCTCGCCTTGACTCCTTTCCTGCATCAGGTCATATGTGTGTGTCCGGCGAGGTGATGTGGCCACGGACTCTTTCCTTTTGTGCATGTATTGCATCACAGTGGCATCTCTGCTTACCTTCTGGTTACGGCCGAAGAATTCGGCCGTGTCCGTCTCCTGTGAATGTTTTACACCGGACGTCAGGGTGCTGGCTTGTTGAGAGTCCGGGGAGCATGAAGGGGGTGTTCAATACAGACGTAGAGCAGGACCTGCCGGCCCGGCGTGTCTTGTCTGCTTGTTCTCTAACAGGCTCTTTAATGAACTAGATTCACTCACCAGCTGCTCCTGCTGTTGCTTCCGGATTGAAACAAACCAACAAATAAGCAGACCTTGTAGGGGCCTCTGTTTCTGCCCTGGCAAAGGAGAGGAATCCATCCGTGCGTTCAGCCACATTGAACACTGTGCAGACCCTCGGCTGGGCGGGGGGACACTTCCACGACAGTGGTATGAACAAAGTCCCGCGGGAGCACAGGGCAGGGAAGCGGCTCGCAGGATCAGAGAAGGCTCTTGGGGAAAGCGACTTGTGAACCGGTTCTGAAGTTGGAGTTAAACAAAGGTTAATAATAGATAGGCAAGGGAGGGTTTTGTAGAGAGGGCCGAGGCACAGGGGTATGAAAGCGGATGGTGTATTTGGGGACACAAAACAGGAATGCCCTGTTTGAAGTATTCTGAA
Source organism: Panthera onca (assembly GCF_046562875.1). Classification (NCBI taxonomy): domain Eukaryota; kingdom Metazoa; phylum Chordata; class Mammalia; order Carnivora; family Felidae; genus Panthera; species Panthera onca. The sequence goes on along the minus strand of NC_138351.1, from coordinate 80,373,527 downwards.
GTATTATTTGGAGCTTTAAAAATTGTGATTTATTCCCTTTGGTGTTTCAGAAACATTTTCAGAGGTTTACGGAGAGTCATAAAAATGAGATCAAAGATACAGATAAAGGCGTTAAGGTCAAGGAACGAAAAGGGGGAGTAGGAAAATGGAAGCAGAGTGAGGAGAAATGCACGTCGCGATACCTGTGACGGTACCAAAGGTGGGGCTTAAAGTTCAGCTGGCAGCTCCTGGCAGCGAAAGTAAAAAGGGAAATTCGGAAAAAAACAAAAAAAAAAAAGGGAAATTCGGGTACAAGGTCTTCAGTGTCTGAAGATGAACACATTGAGATAAGAGCACGGCTTCTGCTGGGACTCAGGCCTGGGAGTGGTATTGCCTCTGGTGGGTTTCTGGAGTTCTCGAGCAGGATAGGGTCTTTGACACTATGCCGTTCAGTAGAAGCAGTTCTGTGCAGGGCCACGTCAGTGTCACCCGAGTCGGTAAGCTCGGACATGGTTTCCAGTCCCTGGGATGATGGTCCAGCTGTTTCCCATTATTCTCGTTTCTTTTTTTCTTTTTTTTTGATTTTTTAAATGTCTTTATCTTAGAGAGAGAGAGAGAGAGAGAGAGAGAGAGAGAGAGAGAGAGGGAGAGGGAGTGAACACAAGTGGGGAGGGGCAGAGAGAGAGGGAGACAGAACCTGAAACAGGCTCCAGGCTCTGAGCTGTCAGCACAGAGCCCGACGCGGGGCTAGAACTCATGAACCACGAGATCATGAGCTGATCTGAAGTCGGGCGCTTTACTGACTGAGCCACCCAGGCACCCCCCATTATACTCGTTTCTTAGACAGGAACTCCAAGCTCAGTGAGAAATGCTGCAGCCCTTTTTATAGGCGAGTCCTGACTCAGAGCCTTTGCCGTGGTCCACGGTCAAGCATACTGGGTTTTGTTGTTGTTGTTTTCAGCATCCCCTGAATTCTTTCTGATGGAAAGCTGACCGGTTATCTTTTGGATGTGGGCAAACCATCCGTTGCACGTGAATTGCTGTCTCAGTGTGCTTGCTGTTCAGCTCTTCAGAGGGAGACGATACCTGTCTGAACAGGCGGCTTGGGTCTGGGGCGTAGGAGTTCCCTGTGTCAGAAGGTGCCTGGGCCCCGCGAGCTTCGACCATGAGAGTCACTTTGTCACGTTTGTTTCAGTTGCCTGGGATTGCGGTGACCCAGTGCCAGTCGACTCGGCACACGTTATAATTTGCGTTTGTTTGTTTATTCAAGGGACGTGTAATGAGTCCTCGCAGTGGCACAGGCACTGTTGGTAGGCCCTGGTGAATGCAAGCTTTGGCTTTTCCTTTGAAATCTTTCCACAACCAGAAAGGTCCAAAGGTGCGTCTCCCAGAGAGAGCCACTTCTTTGTATTATACCTCCTTGCCACCAGAGGGAGCCACATCCCTACCAGGAAGTTCAGGAGGTCTTGGCAAAATACACACCAGCAAACCTGGTGTTCCCCAGTTGGTGTCTTAACTGTGATGTTGTAAGTGTCCTGGCTTCTGTGGTTTATAACGGGAATGCTGCTCGGATTGTTGCATCCTTGCCCTCACACCTTGACTTTGGTATATCATTTGGCTCCAGAGGCTTAAGCCTCTCCTTTTAGTGTGTACGTGTGTGTGCATATGCATGCGTGCTTGTGTGTGTGTGTGTGTGTCTGTGTGTGTGTGTTGAAAAGTGATAGAGAGAGGTAAACCTTTATTTACCTTTATTTTAGATTTGCTTTTTCTGGGTCAGGTGTTCTGTATGCAGCTCGGGGTGGGTGGGGGAAAGGAGTAAGTGCTAGTCTTTTTTTTCTCCTTTATAAGCAACGTATATGAGACATTGGTTTAGCTGTATTCCCCAGACTGTCTCATAATGCTCTCATCTGTTACAAGACCTGTCATCCGCTACTCTGACAAGTGTGTGCTTCAGTACCTGGGCACTTAGCTCTGTGGGGATGCATTTGCTGGCTAAAGCCCAAAAATCTAATTAAAGTTGTACCCGTCACCCAGCTGGCTAATCCCATGTGCTTTGACAGGAGCAGGTTTAATTTCAGGGTAGTTCATCCTGAACCCCTCTGGTTTCACATGCGTTTGTTGATGGATAGCTCCAGATGAGATTATGACAGCGTTCAGGGCGTCTCTTGTGATCCGTAGTCAAAACATGGCATTTGGAGACAGTGTCTGTAGGCTGGTTGGGTAGGGCTAGGACCACAGACCTGAAGTAGTGTGACTCAGGAATCAGAGCTCCCCTTGCCTCGTTTTTGTTGCAATCGGGTGGGAAGATTCTGAGTTGGAGTCCCTGTAGACCAATATGCAGTTTAAATGGCCTTTGCTTGAGGAAGTCCTGTCTTTGCAAATTCCAGCCACTCTTAAGAAAGGCTGAGTGCATGGGGCGCCTCCGTCGGTTGGGGTCCGACTTCGGCTCAGGTCATGATCTCACGGTTTGTGAGTTCGAGCCCCACATTGGGCTCTATGTTCACAGCTCAGAGCCTGGAGCCTGCTTCGGATCTGTGTCTCCCTCTCTCTCTGTCCCTCTCCCCCACCCCCTCTCTCAAAAATAAATATTAAAAAATTAAAAAAAAAAAAAAAAAAGAAAAAGGCTGAGTGCAGAGACTTGGGTCAAAACCAGGTTTGAGTTCTGGCTCCACCACTGGCTCGCTTTTGGACCGTGAGCCAGTAACTTTGCCTTTCCAAACTGTGGGGTCCATTTCTTCTTAGAAGAAGAGCTTAGTTGTAAGGATTGTCTGAGATCGGGGACAGCACTTACGAGCATAACACCTGGCATGTCACAAACGATCAGTGAGTAGTAGCTGTTCTGATGGTGGAGATGATGCCACTCCCCTGGGAACGAGAAACTTGGCAGTTCGAGTCGGTATCTTGGGAGCAGTGGGCAACAGTGCTGGGCTTGGGTTCGAATCTTGGCTTTGGCAGGTACTTAGCTCTAAACCTCTAGGTCAGTTGCTTAACTTCTCTCAGCTGAGGTTCTCTCCCCTGAAATGGGGTTGATTATACCTATTTTAGGATTAAATGAATGGATGGTAACATTTAATGCATGAGAAAGCAGAGGTTCCTGGCACGCAGAGGCAGATGTGTTGGACTCCTCCTCGTTCCTCTTTTCCTGCTTTTAATTGTGTGGCAGGTGCTGGCTCAGGACTTCAAATGACAAACCACTGCCCACTAGAATCTAATGGACACTGTTGACTAATAAATGTGGTCTGCCCGGTTACCAGCCAAGTCAACAAAGCTGTAAATTTCTTCCTTGATCAACACTCACCTCTCCTCTGAAGAAAGTGCTTGTCTGTTCCTTTCCAGCTGATTGATCCCTCTAGGAAGGGGGGCAGAACCCTTTTCGAGTGACGGATTCTGTAGTACCTCAGTGGCTTGTGCACGGGGCTGCTGTGGAGGCTGGTGTAAAAGGCTGTTCCCATCAGTTTTCACGTGGAATTGCTGTAGTCTCTCTGGGGGCACAGACAGAAAGGCTTTCCCTTATCTCTGGTTCTTACTTTATAATTTCTGTGCCAGGCTCTGTCCTGGGCGCTGGGAGCACAGGACTGAATCAAATCAGACACAGTCTCCAAAGGAATCTGGCAGAGAACTAGAAACACAGACAGAGAGCTAATTAAAATATAGCGAGATAAGTGCGGGTAGGGGGATGGGCCAGACGCTTTGGGAGCACAGAGCATGGATCTACACTAAGAGCAGGGGTGGGAGTGGGGAGGGCTTCACCGAGGAGGAGGTTTGGAGGGGAGACTTGAAGGCTGAGTACCTGTTTGCTGGTCAAGGGAGAGCCTGTGTGGACACCTGGGGAGCATGCACGAGCCTGGCACAAAGAAGAACAGTGAGTGGCTGGCAGAGAGGAGAGGGCGGAACGTTCCATCACACCCCGGCTGGGGTTGGAGAGAGCGGTGGTGCCTGATGGCTGTTAAGTGACTCAGCTGGGCCTTGACCCCTGCCCGGTTTGAACTCTGACTCCTTCGTCCCTCCCCCGCCCAGCCAGCTTCCTGGTGAAAGCCACACTGAGTTCCTTGCTCAGAACTTTTGTAGTCCCCGCAGCCAGGACCACACAGTGCCACATGCGTGTGTCAGATCTCTGTGGTGAGCCTGGCTCATTCCAGCAGTTTCCGTCTGTCCATTTATTCATTCATTGAAGCATATGAATTCTTTGTTCAGATGTAGCTCTTCTGGAGAGAAAACGTGAAGGCAGGGCTACTCGGGGAGAAGTGAGGTGGGAGGCCGGGCACCCCCTCCCCCACCATGTCACCCTCCGCCGCCCCCAGGGGCGACAAGGCTTCGGAACATGGGCTGGACGCCGCTCTCTCATGCTAATTCTGGAAATTCTTACATCACTGGGTTCCTATACCTCATTAAGATTTTGGAGAAGTTTCCTTTGTGTATTGAAAAAGGTAACCACTGAGCACTCTGACAAGCTTTCTCACAGCGAAACCCGAGAAGGTGGAAATTTGATGGATGAGAACCTTCTCATTCTCCATCTGGCCGGAGATAAAACAAACCAGCTGACTGCAGAAGGAAGTAAGAGGGCCTGGCTTTTCATTTCTAATGTGATTCTAAGATTATAGGCATATTTTATTTTTAAAATAATCCGCTTCTTTTTTCTGTCATTCTCCCTGTGATACGCAAAGGCGACGCTCAGCTCAGTGTTGGTCCAGAGCGCACCTGCGCATCTTAAGCAAAATTGCCCATTAGGTGAAAAGTGAGGCCACTCGGTTGATGTCACTGCACGCAGATCCTCCTGTGGCAGCTCTCTTCTGGAAAGCAAGGTGGTGGTCTGGTACGGGAGAGGGGTTTTCAGACTCTCTTCCCTGTCTCTTGGTCCAGAAGCAAGTAAGACAGGTGCACCCGAGGGGGTCTGCAGGTTCCTCAGGGTAGTGGCTTCTTGCACTAAAATCAAATACAGATTTCCGTGTTTATCCCCAAGCCAACCGGGTCCGTTGTTGGAGGAAGGCCCAGGAGTGTGCAGTTAGAGGATGCCGAGGGCCAGCCTTGGGTTTTGCTAATCCCCGGGCTTCCTGGGCTCCCTTTGAAAAACCACTGGTGTGGGGGCACCTGGATGGCTCGGTCGGTTGACTGTCTGACTCTTGATTTTGGCTCAGGTCATGATCCCAGGGATGAGGGATCAAGGTCCTCATTGGGCTCTGTGCTCAGTGTGGAGCCTGCTTGGGATTCTCTTTCTCTCTCTCTTTCTCTTTCCCTCTCCCTCCCTCCTTCCACCCCTCCCCTACTTGTGTGCGCATGTGTGCATGCATGTGTGTGCATGTGCTCTTTCTCCCTCTGTCTAAAAAAGAAAAAAAAAAGAGAAAAACCATTGGTTTAGTGGTTTAGCGAAAAGAACGTGAATAGACCTGCTTTAAATCCTGATTCCGCCACCTTTTCCTTTGGGTAAGTTGCTGGTGTATTTGAACCTCTGTTTCCTGATTGGTAAAATGGGTGGGGTCAGAGCATCTGCCCACAGGGGTGTTGTGAGAGCGGCGTGAGGGGATGGTTGTAAAGGGCCCATCACTGTCCTAAACGCTGTAGAGGTTTGCAGAGAAAGGTGGTGGGTGGTGTTTTGGGAGGACGATCGCTGAGGGCCAGAGCAGTCCGGGAGGGCCTCGTGGAAGAGATGGCACTGGGAATGGACCTTGCAGGGTGAGCATGCTGTCTCCAGGCAGAACTGGGGGGAGCTGTACTGTCTATTTCCAGATGGAGAGGGACAGGTGGTCAGGCGAGGTAAGGCTACAAGGTAGGCTGGAGCCCGTGGCGGGAAGTAGGGGGCCTGGGACGAAGGTTTGTTAAGCAAGGTGGCTTCATTCCGCAGTTAGCACGAGGTCACTGCGGGGTCCTGGGCAGAGATGTAATGATCGGGGTGTGTGTGTGTGATTTGGTGGGTGAACGCAGAGATAGACCAGTTAGGAAGCTGTTGTGCTTGAGCAGCTGAGAGCTGATTTCTGAAGAAGGCAGAGGCAGGGGGGTGGAGGGAGAGGAGGGCTGAGCAGGGAGGACGTTTTTCTCCCCAGTACTTCCGGTTCTACCTGTCCCCTTAATACTTCCTCAAGGGAGGACGGGGGACTGTCCGGGTACTCAGAGTCCCGGTTCACCGGGCCAGCCTTGCTGATGCGTGGGTTACTCTCCCTTAAGGCAAGAACCCAGGTTCCAGATTCCCTAGCTTTCTTGCTGCAGACCTAACCAGGCCTGGCACTTGTTGGGCAGATGGCTCCCCTGAGCTGCGTGTACCCTCCTCCTTCAAAAAGCAAAACCCAGAACAGCCGTGTTTTATCAGAAAGCCCTGCTTCGGGTAGGCCATTTTCACAGACTTGTACTTTGATTCCCAGTCTGTGGTTGGTTCAGCTCCTGTGAGAACTCCAGGGGGTTGGGGGTAGGGGTAGTTGGCAGAGCGGGATTTGGGCACTCGTGTCCACGTAAAATCGCCACATACTCACCCTTCATCTCTCGTGTGCTCTGCGCGGAGGCTGGGCTCTCCCTTCAGGCCTGAGTCACCTGTCAAGGTGTGTGTGAGAGCCAGGGGGAGGAGCGGGATCTGGGGCCCGGTGGGTGGTGATGCTGTGGCCACAGGAGGAAACCTGGGAGTAGAGGTCCGCCTGGAGGATATGCGTGCAGAGGGCGGGAGATGACGTAGTGTCGTTTCCTGTGCACCTGCTGTGCCGGGTACCCATCGCACGTTCTCTCATTTAACCCTCCGGGGACCCTAGGAGCCTGTACCGTTATCCCCATTTACTGGAAAGGAAACACTCAAAGATTTTTGTTATCTATCTGTGGTCACACGGCTAGTTAGCGGTAGAGCCCGGATTCGAGTCTACTTCTGCCTATCTTCACAGCCTGGGGATATTGAAAGAGGTTTGGGGAAACCACCCAAGATTATCAATTTTCGGTTCTGATTGTTTTGCTCAGGCGAGACATGCCGTCTCCATGCCTCCCCTAAACATTTATTATAACTCCACTGGTGCCGAGCACAGGAGCCTGTCGGCGCCTCTGTGTTGCCATGGCAGCTGCTCCTCCTCAAGGCCACCTCAGCACACACGTGCCCCCCTCCCTGCAGCGGGCCTTTTACTTCAAGCCTTCTCTGACTGCTCTTCGCGTGAGGTCCAGGGTCCTTGGTCCTGCCCCATTCATTAGCAGGAGGGCGTAGCTTTCAGGCTGGATGTTTTGTCAATCCCGAGTCCTTGAGAAACTGTGACATTAGCTTGGGGCGTTGGAATTATTGACCAGTGGCAGCCGGTGTCCCAGAGTGGTTTTCTATTTCTTTGGTCTTAACAGAGGTGCGGTTGGGTGAGAGAGAGCACAGAATTTGGGGTCTGACCGACCTGGGTTTGAATTTCAGCACTAGAACTTACTCGTTGTAAAGCTCTATAAACAACTTTCAGCCTCTGTGAGCCTTGGTTTCCTTTCTATAAACACAGGACTCAATACTTACCATGTATGCAGTCATCAGGGCTCAGGATGTTTTATGTCCAAGGGCCTTGGCACATGCTTGGCTCAAGGCGGGTGCGTGGTAAATAGTAGTTTCTATTACAAATGGTTATAATAAGAGAAATGCTTTATCCTGTTTGGTGTCCTGACTTTCCCTGAGACTCTGATTTACGCTGAGGGCCTTCTACCACCAAACACACACACACACACACACACACACACACACACACACACACACACACACATTTGCATAGGCTCCCGGGGACCCATTCAGTGGACCTCAGATTAAGCACCTCTAATCTTGAGGAATGACCCAGTTACATGTCCTTTGTGGGGTTTTGGAACAGGTCATTTTCATGTGGTCAACTCTGTTAGTTTGGGGAACATGTGGAAGAAATGTGGCATATTGGTCACCTTTCTCACTTAAAACATGCAAGTTCTTAATCTAGGTACCCGCATTAAAATTGTATCAGCAAATGAAACGGGAGAGCGGAGTAAATTGCTGTACATGCACATAGACACTAGAACTTGAACCAGACATTAAAATAATGCGTCTGATGGGGGTGTTTACGTGACGGAGAGAACGGAATCAAGGAAATGATGTAAGTGGACCAGTAATTACTATGCATGTAAATGGTGTACACTTTTGACTTAGCATGATGCAGAAGTATTTTAAGATTAAAAAGGAGGCATGATCTTTTCAGGATGACCTTTCCGAGATGGCGGGCAAACTTATTGTGAATTTAAAGATGTACCTTTTGGCTTAACACAAGATTTTATGGTCCCTATGATCCAGTTTTTAGGAGGAGGTTTCTTTCTTTCTTTTTTTTTTATTAACGTTTATTGATTTTTGAGACAGAGAGAGACAGAGCATGAACCGGGGAGGGTCAGAGAGAGGGAGACACAGAATCTGAAACAGGCTCCAGGCTCTGAGCCGTCAGCACAGAGCCTGATGTGGGGCTCGAACCCATGAACTGCGAGATCATGACCTGAGCCGAAGTCGGACACTTAACTGACTGAGCCAACCAGGCGCCCCTAGGAGGAGGTTTCTACGAGCAAGTGTCAGATGACTGTAGGTGGATGGGGATCATTTCAAAAGAAATCCAGACCCTGGTCATAGTGTGGAAGTGAGCTTGAGAGGCTGGTAACCAGAGCTGGCATCAGGCGGGTGCTGTCCCTTGGTGACCATGATTGTGGGTAAATAACTTTACCTGAGCCTGTTTCCCCATTCATAAAATGGGGAGCATCCCATCTACCTGATCCGTCCGTCCGTCGATCCATCCATCCGTCCGTCCTCCCAGCAGATATTTATTGAGTGCTATTCTGGTTGTTTATTGCATTTGCCATTCCTAGGTGTTGCTGCTGATGTTGTTCTAGGGGCTGTGTTCTGAGCACCCTGGTTCTTTTTGGTGGGAAATGGTATTTAAAGACTACAGTCTGGATGCCGGGGAGGATGCTGATTTTAGGCTCTCGCAGTGAAAGGAAGGAAATCGCAGAAAGTAGAAGTTCCTCTTGATAGTTAGAATTCATGTTTACAAAGACATGTTTGTACTTATTTTTGTATTTGTATTGGTTTTCACTTAGGCTCGTAGTCTTGGTTCTCATCACATTAATAATTACTTATTTAATAAGTGTATATATACATGCACAGTTTCAGAATAACAATACAAATATTGCTTCCAGCACGATTACTCAAACAGTGTAAGATTTTCTGCAGTGGTTCCTTGTGTCCTTGGAGAAGTACCCCACTTAGGGGCATATAAATTACTCTGCTTTTAAGTTGCTGAAATAACTCCTCCCTGTTTGGCTAAGCAATCAACTTGATATACAGTTCGATTTATTTGTTTGTTTGTTTGCTGTGCTTCTGGTTTTAGGAGATTTTTATGTTGTTTTTCAAATAGTTACCTAAACATTTAAACGGCTTCGAGTGTCACATCTGTAAAATGAGTTCTTCTCCCTCCTTCTACCATGTTCTCTTTTATTTCCCTATTGGCAACCATCTGATTTATTTTATAGTTAAATACATGACAGTATGCTATACATTCTTTTTTTTTTTTTCCTCCTGGGGTCCTCCTGAACCCCACCTGAGCAGTATATTCTGAAGATTACTGTAGGGCAGCGTATTTAGAGTCCTCATTCTTTTTTCTTTATCGGTTCTGAGTGCTCCATTGTGAGAATGTCCCATAGTTTATTCCTTCACTGGTGGATATTTGGGTGTTTCCAGCTTTTTGCTATTATGAATAGTACTTCAGTATTACAAATAGTGTATATCCTGAGGTAGTTATAATCACGCTGTTGACTGTTGGTTTTGTGGTTTTCTCCCTGACATTATAACACGAGCATTTTCCATGTTACTTGTGAATGTCATTATTGAAGATAATTTTTTTTTCCCTGATCAGGAAAGTAATATAGACTTATTTAGAGATTTTAGAAACTCAGAAAAATAAGAATGAGTTGAAAGTCACCCACAATCCCACTGTTTAGGTATACTGTTCTTATTTTGACGTGTTTCCTCATGGGCTTAACAATATTTTGTGTAAGCATTTAGGAAACAATCAGCATCATATTATATAGTATCCTGGTTTGGTGTTCCTCAGAATTGTGTGCTTTTTTTTTTTTTTTTATACCATACTGTTTATAATTAATTCCCTATTGTTGGATATTTAATTTCTTTCTGGTTTTCGGTATTATAAATAATGTGATGAATGTGCATAAAGCTTTTTCCAAATTTCAGCTTATTCCTTTTTTTTTTTTTTTTTAAGTTTATTACTTTTGAGAGAGAGTGCGCGAGTCTGGGAGAGGCGCAGAGAGAGAGGGAGAGTGAGAGAATCCCAAGCTGACCTGGTACGGAGCTTGAACCCACGAACTGTGAGATCATGACCTGAGCCGAAGTCGGACGCTTAACCGACTGAGCCCCCCGCCAGGCGCCCCCTCAGCTTATTTTTGAAGCTGGTTTTCACGAGACCTTCTGTGAGAAGGAAGCGCATGTTTGTTAAACACATCTGTTCGCTTGCTCTCATATAGTGGAAACAGGTGAGGGAGTGTCCCCTTGAAATCTGTGAAATAAATTCTGTTTTTTCTTTTCCTTTTGGTAGGACCTTAGGAATGAAGTTGAGAAATTACGCGATGAAGTGAATGAGAGAGAGAAGGCCGTGGAGAATCGTTACAAGAGTCTTTTGAGTGAAAGCAATAAAAAATTGCACAGTCAAGAGCAGATGATCAGAAGTCTAACAGGAAGTATGAATCCAAAGGACTTGTTGCTTCGGGTACCAAAGCTTCTTTTTCTTTTGTGTTTAAATCTGTTGACTTGCCATAGGTCGTTTTGTTGAAAAACTCTTTTGCAGAAATGCGTATATAAAAATAAGGCTGGCAAAAATGATTACAGCCTTCGCTGCTGTATGTCAGAGCACATCAGAGCTTTCTTTATGTCCTTTGGACGCCAGCCACCAGCAAGAAGGGAAGGGACTGATTCTGGGTCGTACGACTGGTCAGCGGCAGAGCGCGATTGAGGCCCTGGGCTGTTTTGCTCCAGAGGCCGGCCCGCTTCACCGAGGTCCTTCCGCTGTGAGTGCCTGCTGCTCCTGACGTGCACCGTGGCCTCTGACTCTGTGCTTTTGCTCTAACTGTCCCTTTTTGTCGTGGAGTACCCCTCTTGCTTGATCGTATAGTGAAGTTTTGATTTAGTGCAGGCGTACAGGTAAGCCAAGCTGGACTCACCATGGGCATTTAACTCTGCCTCCTACTGGAGCCTTGTTGAGATGACAGTGAAGGGGTGAAAGATACAAGCCCACAGGACTGAGAGCCTTTGGGTGATTTTATTACTTTCACTCAAAAGTGAAATAAGTGCCAATAAGAAGCAAGCTGGTTTACCCTACAGAACCCAGAGAAGCGCAGCAGGCAGATGAGGGTCCTGGTCCCTTTGTAACCAGGAGATTTGGCTGGAATGCTGGGCAGTTCGGTGACCGCGTCCTCTTCACCGTCTCCCTGCTGAACTTAAACCAGAGAAGCTCTGGCCTGGGGGTCACCAGATAGGGCTGAAGGCAGGAGTGGGTCTCTTGGATGCAAACGAGGAGGGAGTGGAAGCCTACATCCCCAGCATGAGTGTCCTTGAGGGGAGAAAAGACAGTCGGGGGTCTTCCAGCAGGACAAGCAAGTCCCCACTTGGTCCTCTCACAACGAGCCTGCACTGCCCTGCCCTTTCCACACTCAGAGCCTCTGAGCACTTTTACCTTTCAAGGTAGCTGGACGGCCTGAGTTCCCCGAACAGGAGAAAAGTGTCTAAGAGGAAAGACAGACAGACAGACAGCACAAAGCTATGTGGAGGCAGCAGAAACCGGAGGATGTGAAGCAGACCAGACAGCTCTCCAGAGGCTCTATACTATAACTTCTTTAGATAGGAGCCAAGATCAGGATCTGAAAAATAAAAGATACTTGGAAAAGAAGAATGAGCTGTTAGAAATTGCAAGTGTGATTACAGATATAAAAAGTTTCACAGGAGAGTTAGAAACACTGGAAGATAAAGTTGAGTGAGTTTTCCAGAAAATAGAATCCAACAAAGAAACAAACAGGGGTGAGAAAATGAGAGGGAAGCAATAAGAGCTGTAGAAGCCTGACTCAGGAGCTCTGATCTCTGGCCAACAGGAGGTCCCGAAAGATGGGACAAGGCAGAGCAGAGGAAGGAAAACCTGAGTATTAGGAGAGCTTCCGGAGCGGAAGGCCAACACCTGTGCCTCAACAGGGTCTGCTGCGTCTCTCACACAATGAGTCGTGAGTGACCCACACTGCCAAGGCACGTCCTTGTGAAATAGTAGCACGTGGGGATAAAGAGAGGCTCTGAGAGGCTTCTAGAGCGAGATGCAAAGGACCCAGACTCGGAATAACATCAGCGGTCTCAGCAGCAACACCGGAGGCCAGAAGGCAGGAGAACAGCACTTTCAGAGTGTGGGGGAAGAGTGACGTCCAGCCCAGCATTCTGTACTCCGCTGAGCTGGCAGCGAGAGGGGGGCAGACAAAGGCGTTTTCTGGCATTCGGTGCCTAAAATCCTATGCCTCCAGGGTACCCCCTTGCAGGGAACTCCTGAACAGTGACCCTATCCATACAAATGAGAAGCTAACTGAACAGGACAGAGACGTGGGATCCAGCAAGTAGGGGATTTTCCTAGGTTGTGGTGACCAGAAGTGCCAGGGTGCAGAGAGCTTGTATTTGAGTGCTTTCGAGAGAGGGCCTCCACGTTGGGCTTTCTCCGAGAAACAGAAACGGAGCCCTTCCCTTACCTGGTGTGTCTGGCTCCATCTAGAGACATTTGAAAGTTATTTTAGAGAGTTTAGAGATGAATTTACATGAAGTACCTAATTTAGTTTCATGAACTAAGTGGACAAATAGAGCAAAGCACTTGTTACTGATTCCAAGGAAAGCAGAGAAACAAGCACGAAAGGAGATGTGCTCACGGGAGGGCCACGTGGGTGAGTCGTGGACAGTATTTGTGTGGTCATGATGCTGTGAATGCGGACTGTCATTTGAATTGAAATTGTAACTATCAGGAAAAGTGCTGAGGTGGGGAGGCAGATGATGTAAGAGCCAAATCCCTGAACTTGCGCCGTAGGAGCCGAGACCCATGTTACTTTCACAAGTCAGGCCGCGGGAGAGTAGGAATGTAATATAAATAGCGGAAGAAGCCGAGGGGCTGGAAGCTGTGTTTTCCTGGGAGTGGGGCCCGGAGGTGAGGAGAGGTGGGGGCTGACGTTCTCCCTGTAAGCCGTGCTGTGCTGTTTGATTGTTACACAGCGTATATGTATAATTGGACTTTTAAAAAAAGGAAAATGAAAAGCGTTACTTCAAGCGCAGCTGTATTATAGCAAGTCTAGAAATTCAGTATTGGTTATTTGGTTTCTGATTTTTCCTGGGACAGTTAAAGAGGTTTTTATAAGAAAAAGTGCCTCTGTTTTTTTCATGTTTGTGCTGATCTCCTTTCTCATAAAAGCTTGACATGATGAAGTAAGTCTGATAGGTTCTTAGGAATGAGAGGTGGTTCTCGTCCTTAATTTCTGACCCAGAGTGGACAGACCCCTAGCTAGGGAGTTTCTAGGTTTTAAACACTTAGAGATAGATTCCGTGCTTGAACTTGGCCACGAGATCAGAGAAACGGTCTCCAGTCCTGTTGTGTTGTCGAATGCCAGATCTTCTGAAGGGGTCGATGAGGGGGACTGTGTTGTGCGTCATCACGAGGATGCTTTCATCTGTGACCACACCTCAGAACGCTTTGCAGTTTTTCTTCCCGAAGTCCAGTTTCCTTGCGGATATCGATGGTTCAAGTTTGGTCAAATTTGTGATGTTTCGAGAGAGACGGGATTTTGTTGGGTTGCAATAAACACTTCCTCTATCATCGCAGGAAGCAGACCCGGAGGTCACGCCCTGGCCAAGGGGGACCCAGGATGGGAACCCCGTCCCATGGGGCCAGGCCTGGGCTTGGTGCTCCACACCCGTTGGGCAGCCATCTCGGTGGTGGGGAGAAGGGCTTTGTAACGACTGCCACCACCTTGCCTGTGCCGTGCCCGCGGGCTGCTTTTCTCCTCGGGGTGCTGGCTGCGTTACAGTTTTGTGATTGCCTAGTATTTGGGGATGATGGAAATTTTTTCGAGGAAAATAATGTGAAGAAAAAATAAAATATCTTCCCTTCAAGAGTTCTGGACAATCTGTTACGAAGACTTTTTTTTTTTCTTGATGAAAACTTCCTCACGATTTGTTTCCATAGAAATTCAGTGAAAAAGATTCGGAAGCAGTCCAGCAGAACCGTCATTCACAGACCGGGGAGGATCTCACGGTCAGGAGTGAAGACTTCCCGGAAAAGTGCTCTTTGTGGCGGTCACCATGCAAACGGCTCTTCTCCGAGGTAAGCTTGACCGGAGGCAGACGTCACACGTGAATTCACGTTCTCTCCCGACACATATATATCTGCTCTCATCTAGAGCCCCTCCAGTGCCTTCTTGCCAGTAATTGAGCTTCTAACAGATACGGGGAGGGTTCTTAGTCTGTCTGCCTTACAGATTAGTGTCCATTAGCTGAGCACTGGCATTTGCAACACTCAGGAAACTGGTAAATCACAGCTCGTTGAAGATGAGCCTAGGGGTTGCCTGGGTGGCTCAGTCCGTTAAGCATCTGACTCTTGATTTTAGCTCAGGTCATGATTTCACAGTCCGTGGGTTGGAGCTCCGTTTCAGGCTCTGTGCTGACAGTGCGGAGCCTGCTTGGGTTTCTCTCTCTGTAAACCCGCTCACGTGCTCTCTCCCGAAATATGAACTGTAAAAAAAATTGGAAAAAAAAAAAAAAGAAAAAGATGAGCCTTGTATTTGCTGTCCCAGGGTTCACCTCTCAAGAGCTATGTAATCTCTGTATGTAATTTCTGTGTTAAGAAAATTTTCCTGTTCAAATACACACGAAAACTGGCCCAGCAGGCCCTCCTTCCTGGTCTGGCCTCAGCTTGCTTGCCATCATCTCTAACTACAGCTGACTTCTTGCAGATTCCTGAAAGTGCCGTGTTTGTGCCTCTCTCTGTGCCTTTGCACGTGCTGTTCCATCTGCCTGGAGTGGCTTTTGTGTCCTTGTTTACTGGGTGACTCCTAAACATCCCTAAAGGAGCCCCTGTGGTGTCGCCTTCCCTGCCCCTGCTTAGCAGTGACGTCTCCTCTTCCTCCCTGGCGCTCAGCACTTTGCACGCCCATCCTCGTGTTGGTGTTATGGGATCCCCATAACACCCATAACCATCACCATAACACCCGAGTGATGCCCCTTACCCAGGCCCTTACACACCACGGATGGCACCTCAGGGTAGGGGACTGGAATTCGTGTGTGAATCCCGATGCCTGGCCCGGTGCGTGGCCCAGTAAGCAAATGTTTGTTGAGTGAAGAAATGATTTGGTTCGTGTGACATACATACAGATTGCTCTGACCCCCAGCTTGCATGTGATGCAACTTGGCAGCCAGATGTAGGAAAGGAGAGGAGCTCACTGTAGGCCAAGGTTTTGGTTTTTTTTTTCCCCTTAAACCTGGCTTTAATTAAGTTCATACATTCAGAAGACAGAGAACTCTTACGCAAATTAGCTCCCTGATGAATGGCTCTGATCGTGACGTGCGGTTTTGTGAAGGGTGATTCTCACAATAATTAACAACCGGTACAGCACGGGAACACCCATCGGATCAGACTCGGGCAGTAGGGCTGGAGTACCTGCTCTGGTGTGGGTACCAACCCTGCGGTTACTGGATTCTGGAGAGGTCCCTAGGGGAGGGGCCAGGGCACCTGGGGTGGTTGGGAGGACGAATCGGGTCGTTTTACGGCTGGTGTAGGAGTTGTTTGGCAGCCAATACTAGCTTTTGCACTGTGGATAGGTTCAGGGTCAGCCCTGGGCCGGGGGGCATCACTGACTGGACAGTGGGGGCTTTTTCTTACCTCCGACCCTTGGTGGACTGGCATTCTGCCGTTTCTCTTGGATGGGAATACCAGCATAGTGTCGAGGACCCCTTGGGCTGGGTCAGAAGACTGGAGGCCAGGATTTTTCTCTTGACCCTGTCACCACGTAGGTGATGCTGGGCATTTAGACGGACAGATCTTCACTGACCTGAACGCATCTCATCGAACTTTGCTATGTCGAATCCTGTTTTAGTCACATAAACTGTGTCTAAGTGTCGAACGAAACGTTTATGGGTGTGTGGAACAGGCTGAGTGTTTTCCAGTTTAATCTCACTAGTTTGATCAGCTGTCCCGCTTTTTTGGTTTCTTGGGCTGGGCGCTGTCTGTACTGCGTAGAATCACAAGTGAAGAGTCATCATTTCATTTTCTGTTACATGTAGATGCTGGTGATGTTTAAATTACCACAATGCCTTAGTATTTTATTTTATTAAAAAATTTTTTTTAAAGTTTATTCATTTTTGAGAGACAGCGAGACAGAGCACGAGCAGGGGAGGGGCAGAGAGAGGGAGACACAGAATCCGCAGTAGGCTCCAGGCTCCGGGCTCCGAGCTGTCAGCACAGAGCTTGATGAGGGGCTCGAATCCATGAACCGTGAGATCATAACCTGAGCTGAAGTCAGACGCTCGAGCGACTGAGCCACCCAGGCGCCCTTAAAATGCCTTAGTGTTTTCGCAAAGGCTTTAATTCTGTTCTGCAAGACTAATTGCTAATTGTGGGTAAGGAATTATAAATGATCGTTTTGGAATTATAAATTTCTAAAGTGTCAGTTCAGGTAGTCCCGACTGGGCGCAGCCTGCAGTTTCCTTCCCCCTCGTGCCCCCCCCCCCCCCCCCCCACGAGAAAGGTATGCTTTTTAGACCGTAGTTCGTTCTTTGTAGAAAACGTGGATTTCTCCTGTTGTGCCCTCGGCCACTTTGTGTTGATTTAGGGTTTATCCTCTGCCCATTTCTACAAAGAACTTGAGGCTGTGATGAGGTCTCCATGGAGTCGGGGCAGTCTCTGTTGCCTCTGATCACTGTGTGATCCTGAGAATTAATGCTGGACGATCAGGGAATTGAAGAACAGAGAGTAAACCACACTGACCGTATTTAAGTTGCCTCAGCCAAAGATTTATAGCTTGGCTGTTGACATGGTTGGGACAGCACTGCTGAATTTCCTGAGTATCCAAACAAATGTCTTTGTTGCCGAGCTGTGACATAGCTACCAAAGTAGACACCATCCATTTATCAGGCCACTAAATTGCCCTGCTTACCAAGAAGTGAGCCGTTAAGCTTTCTCTTTACATATCTGCTACCTCTTCAGGTTGTGGTCTGTGCATGACATGTGTTTTCTTCTAGTCATTAAGGAAACTGTGCAGAGTAGGAAATGCCCAGGATTTGTGTTGGAACGCCCGTTCTTCTTGCTAGTTCATGACCTTGGGCAAGTCCCTTCATCTCTCTGAAACCCACCCTCCCGACCTGTAAATAGGGGAATTGCATGCTTACCTCCTGATAGAATTGGAAATAATGTAAGTGCATTACTTAAGGTTCTTCTGGTTGCAAGCTGTGAATCCAGCATTGAGTAGTGTGGTCAAAACGATCACAGTGAAAGGGAGTATTTGTTGGGAGAGCTGAGTAGCTGTGTCTCGGGGAGGGTGAAACTGTGGCAGCCCCGTGGGCAGCAGAGGTCTTGAACCCTCGAGCTCTGTCCTTGACATGATGCACACCCAGCGTCCCAGACTTCTGGTTTCTCAGTTGAAGTCTCTGAATCCGGAGAGAAAATCGAACTGGTTCAGTGTGGGTCCAGGGGGCTGGCTCACTGACAGAGGGGGCTTCCAGGGTCTTGCCCCGGTGTTTTAGGGACAGTTTTCAGATGAGAGAGGGGAGGAGGGGTGAGCTGGGTGGTCATTCCAAGGGCTGTGGAGGAACGACTGCAGAGTCAGACACAGGTAGGTGTGTGGCAGTCATACTCTCCTTTCGGGGTGAGAGACCTCCCGTCTGGGCTGTGTCTTGTTCCTCGTCTGGAGGGGCAGGAGGGAGGGTGGGGGTGGCTGCTTGTCGCTCCCTTCTGGGCAGCCTGGCCCTCTGCCTCTACGCTGAGGAGATCCACTGGTTTGTGAGATCTGCTGAGGGAGCCAGATGACTTCATTCTAATGGGGCATGATTCAACACAGGGGAGTAGGTGAATGATGAAATGGGACCCAAATGGCTCTGAAGAGTTCATTTATTTAACATGGGTGAGCTATTTGCTTCTAGGAAGACGTTGACTCACTCTGACTTCCATTATGCAAAATACCCACAGGAATCTCTGCTCTTAAGATCCATATCGGTCCCTGTGTTCTCCGCTTACCCATTTCATGCAGATTACCCATTTTCTTGCAGATTCCTGAAAGTGCCATGTTTGTGCCTCTCTCCGTGCCTTCGCACGTGCTGTTCCATCTGCCTGGAGTGGCTTTTGTGTCCTTGTTTACTGGGTGACTCCTAAACATCCCTAAAGAAGCCCCTGTGGTGTCGCCTTCCCTGCCCCTGCTCAGTAGTGATGTCTCCTCTTCCTCCCTGGCGCTCAGGACTTTGCACGCCCGTCCTTGTGTTGGTGTTATGGGATCCCCATAACACCCATCACCATAACACCCGAGTGGTGCCCCTCACCCAGGCCCTTACACACCACGGATGGCACCAGTCTGTGGCAGCATTTGGTCTGTGCCAGGTACTGTTCCTGGCTTGGGACATGGCTGCCCACAAGGGGCCGTCGGACCTGTCGGCAGGTGGTTGGTACGCTTGCCCTGGGGTGAAAGTGAACCAGTGCTGTGGGCGCTGGAAGAGGGCATTTTTCTCTGTCAAGCAAGGCTTCCTGGTGAGAATTTGGCCTAAGCAGACCCCGTAAGGTGCTTGGGAGTGTGTCAGTGGAGAGGGGTGAATGATGGTCTCTGCGGGGCGGGGGCGGGGGTTGTTCTCTGGAGCTCGGACGGAGGGGTTCCTCCATCCCACTGAGGAGGAAGAGCGGGGGGAAGGGAAGTGCAGGTGTGGGCAGCTGGCAGGTGGGGGTGGGGGGTTCCAAGAGCTGCCGGCGAGAAGGCCGGAGGGGAGCTGAGCCGGGCATCCGGGCCCTCGCCTTGCAGCGGGTGGTCCTCTGGGGCCCCGCCCACCACCCTCCGGTTAAGACACGGGGCCTGGGCGCACACACTCCACATCTGGAGCCCAGTCCATCCGACAGAAGTCCGTATTTACCCGTTTCTTTTCCTAGCCCTTCTTGGCTGGCTTTGCAGTTACATATGTAAGCACAGACTCTGACCACCACTTGTCAGCTGGACGGCCTCAAACAAATGTTCCCTCTCAGACAGTCAGTTTCGTCATCTGAAAAATGGGAGGACTAACACGCTTCCCTGGTTTCCATCAGACACGATCTGTGTCCCAAGTGCCTAGCATAGCGCCAGAACGTGGGAACAGAAGTTATGGCTGACGTTATTGAGTGTTTATCTTGTACCGGTCATCACCCTGAGAACTTTGTAGAGATGAGCTCATTCAGTCTCCTTCACCGCCCTGTGAGCGACGTAGAATCATCACCTTCCTTTAGAGTTGTGCATATTGAAGCACAGAGAGGTTGAGGAACTTGCTGAAGGTCACACAGTAAGGTCACACCCTCCTAACTATCCCTGCCCTTCATGGTAGGTGCTCAAGAAGCAGTAGGTTGGTTTTAACGTTTGTTTATTTTGAAGAGAGAGTGCGAGCGAGGGAGGTACAGAGAGAGAGGGGGCAGAGGATCCGAAGCGGGCTCTGTGCTGACAGCAGAGAGCCCAGCGCGGGGCTCGAACTCACAAACTGTGAGAGCGCGACCTGAGCCAGAGTCGGACGTTCAACCGACCGAGCTGCTCAGGCAAGAGGCAGTAGTTTTTAAAATTTTCTTCATCATTGTTGGCTGCCTTTCATGTGGTTGACAGTGACAGTGATTCCCTGCCAAGCGCCCCGGTGCGTCGCATCCATTCTGGGGCATGGATGGCTGGACTGAAGAGCTCAGGCCTCAGGGCCTGGCTGCCTGGGTCCGCGCCCTGCCTCTCCACCTGACCTTGGCTGCCGTCAGCCCTCTGTGCCGCAGCTCCCTCATCGCGGAAACGAGGGTGGTGGGAGGCCTGAGAAAATGCCCAGGGAGCACTGAGCACAGTGGCTGACACCGTCTTGTTATCCTGTTCAATTCTTCCCCAGGCTCTTCTCGGGGACCCTCTGTTGACGCACATGGTGTGTACAGGTGGGAGCCGAGAGAATCCCACGTGACACTGTTGCTGTGCACAAAAGGCATATGGGAGCTCCCTGTGCCAGGGACATGTGGCGTGATTTACAAAAGGGCCCGACATTTCTAGCAGTCTGGGTACCTAACTTCTCATGATCGAGCTGGTGGTTTAGCGTTTGGACCCCTTAATTAGCAGGTGGTGCCTTTGCCTTGTCTTGTTCAGGGCGAGGGGCCTGGCGGTGTTCTCGCGGGTCAGGGGCCCCTAACCTTTCCTTGCCCTCTGCATCCCTGCGGCAGTCTGCGGAAGCCAGGGATCTCTTCCCTGGAAAGATCTTCCAATGCATAAAATATATGCACGGGATTATAAAGGAAGCCAATTACTTTGAAATTCAGTCATCAGACTATTGAAAAAAACCTGCTTTGGAAATGGTGCTTCTTTATTAACGCGTTAAACGATGGGGTCACATGGTGAGTATAGTGACCGCTGTGGTTCTGAAGCGGTGGTAAAATGAATATTTTAAGATAACTTGAGATGCCTGTAACACATACAGGGTCCCTGTGTTTCTTTGGGATGACACCGTCACAGGAAAACACCAACACCGCTGTGGTGCAGTAACCGTGCTCCTTCGGGTCCAGTCAGGTTTCCACCCCTGTCCCGGGTGGTATCTTAACTTTAGGAGAAGGCATAGGTCAGTGGGAAGTACAAGGGCTGCTTGCTGTTCTAGTCTCTCCACGACCTGAGCGCCTCCCTCGAGCATTTAGGGAGCATCTCGTCCACGCAGGACGCTGCCCCAGTCTGCGCATGTTAACTTTATTTAGCGTTCTTCCCTTGTCTTGGAATAATTTCAAATTTATAGGCAGATTTCGAGAATAAAGGATTTTACCTTTCCTGAGGCCTCTGAGAGCAAGTGGCCCACGAGAAGCCCTGTCCCCTCTGAGTCCCCTAGCGTGTATTTCCCGTAAGCGGGGACACTGTCCTGTGTGCCATGGTGCAGCCGTCAAGGGCAGGGACTAGGCCAACTCCCCACCACCTTCTAATCCTCAGACTCACGGGTGCTTCACTGCTCGTCCCGTAAAGCCCTTTGTGGCCAGAGGATCTGATTCGGGATCGCACGTTGCTTTGTCGTGACTCTTTAGTCTTCAGTCTGGGGCAGTTTCTCGGTCTTACCCTTGACTTTCATGCCCTTCATAATTTTGAAGTGTCCAGGCCAGTCATATGTAGAATGTCCTTCAGGTTGGGTTTGTCTGACGTTGCTGGGTTGATCGGGTTCAGGCAGGTGTATTTGGTGGGAATATCCTCTCATCGCAGCCTGTTGGTCCCCAATTTAGATTTGTCTCATTACCGGCCACGCTGACTTTGACGGCTTTATGCAGGTGGCACCTGCTAGGTGTCTTGACTATATGGTTACTCTTTTTCCTTTGTAATTGGTAAGCATTTTGAGGTGTTTTGAGCCTATGTAAATATCCTGATAGTCTTCAAACTTTCACCCATTGGTGTTAGCTGGCTACCTCAGGTCACATAAGTAGGTTCCAGAGATCCCCCTTAGATCCCTTTGTCATCATTCTGTTCCGGATGCCTTTAGAAGCGGCTCACTTGGCCTTTTCTGTTTTAATGTAAGTCCCTTGTCCCTTTTGGTTGATGAACTTCTATTCTCCGGGGCAAGAGCAACGTGGAGAGGCGTTCTCTGTGGTGTTGCGAAAACGATGACCAGCCGCTTGGAGGGGAGGCGGTTTCACGACTGGTGGATCGGGTGACAGCGATGATCCTTTTATAGCAGCCATTCAGTGTTGGAAGCACAGCACTCGGCTTTGTTCCGAGGGACGTGGCGGGCAGTCATTCCCCACTCCTCCTGCAGGTGGTGCTCTGCGACCGTGGCCTGCCCGGCAGCCTGGCACCCGGGATCACCTCCGTTTGGATTTAGAAACTACCCACATATGTTTGCATAACGTCAGGATGGACCCTTTTACAGTTCTCCCCTTAATGTCAGATGCCCGTTGTCATTTCCAGGAAAAGCAACAATTAGACTATGAAGAGCTGATTCAAGTCTTAAAGAAGGAGCAGGACATCTATACTCACCTGGTAAAATCTCTGCAGAACCCAGACAGGTAAGGTTACTGTTTGGACCTCACACTCCTACGTAGACACACATATTCCGAATAAATACGGTTGGCGTCTGAGGCGGCAAATCCATCCTGGTTTGGTCAGGAAGCTTAGATGATGCTTGGATGATGGTTGCCTGACTTAAATCGGGTAAACCGATTTTATATCGAGAAGCGTCTGACTTTGGGGTTGATTTCTTTTATTCTAATGAATTTAGGATAAAAATAACATAACAATAATTTCTCAGTAATCTATAGTGCCTTCTTAATAGATCTAGAAATACTTCCATGTGTGTTACCTCGTAACAATTGTTACCCTATTTCCCATAAGGCCACGCAGACTGAGGGAGGTTGAGTGTCTTTTCCAAAGTTACACAGGTGGTGAGTGACCGAACCCAGGGGCTCATACAAGGTTCTGGAGCGACTTGTGTCTTTATAGAACTGCTGAAATGATTTGGTGCCTGTGAGGTGTGGTGACGAGAGCCCCCCGCGAGCGAGTGCTCTTGTTCTGTCCCGGCTCTGTGTCCGCGGGCAGGTGGCCTACTCTGTCCGGGGCCTCTGTTCGCCAGTGCAGGATTGACCTCGGTGATTTTTCACCTCACAAAGTCCTCTCTCTGCACAGTGGGGGTAGTTACAGGTGAGAGGATACGGTTCATTTCAAAACTATACAGAAGTGAGGGAGGTGGGTTGGGGACACCGAGGGAGCGAGAGCGGCCATGGCTGCCCGGTGGTCAGGGCTGGGCTGTGAGTAGATGGGCAGGGGCTCATTGTATTAGCTTTCTTCGTTTGTGTCTGTTTAAAAGTCTCCATAATAAAAAGTTAAGGTATTTGTCCCCTTACTGCTCCTTCTAAGACTTTAACTCTGGCTGGAATGGTCTTCCATTCCTTCCTTCACCAGGGCCTGGGCCGTGTGCCCTCCTGCTTCTGCCTTCGCACCGTTTCCACAGCCTGCCTTTGTCTCCCAGAGGTCCTTGAGGATTCATCTGGAGGGCTACCCTCGTGAGGAGGCTGTCCCCAGGATGGTTGTCGTCCTGAGTTTTCTGCCCTCGCAGCTGCCTTTGCCACCCTCTGGGCACGTGTCTGTAACTGGCCTGCCTCCTCGTGGGGACCCTGCGCCCCCTCCGGGTGGGATCCTGTGTCGCTCAGCTCCATTTCCCCCGTGCCTGTCACCGCGGCTGGGGCGGAGTAGCCACGCAGGAAGCCGTGAGTGGACGGGCCCCCCACCCCCCGCCTGGTCTTCTGAGAGATGACATAATTTTCAGATTTGTTGATCTGAAATGAATTTAGAGAAAATGGAAACATGCCGATGAGATTCTGGGAGTAGGCGTCACTCTGTAAAAGTGGGCCTTTTCCAGAAGCCTCAGCAGCTCGGCGTTTTTACAGGGGGCGGGGCCGGTGAAGCAGGGAAACTCGGGGGCAGCGGGCCAAGTCGGGTTACCTGGGCAGCTTCTCTGGGTCCTGGGCCGCGTGGGGTGCTTGGCACTATCTCAGCTTTTACTGCTCCCTTCCAGAAGCGCCTTCCCCTGCCCTGGCGTGACGGCCTGTTAACAGTGTCTCCAGATAGTGCCACATATCTCTTGGGAGGTTAATTGTCCCCAGATGGGAATCACTGCTGTAACTCCCGAGAATCAGAAAGTTTGGCTTATAAATACCCTCTTTTCGTTCGGGAGTTGCTCAGATGTATGGAAAGAGGGAAACGCCTGTCGAGTTGTCTCGTGTGTGTTGGGCCCTGTGCTGAGCTCTTTCCCGTGCAGCTCTCGTTTCATCCTCAGAACAGTCCCGAAGGAAAGGTATCAGCCCCATTTCACAGATGAGGAAGGCAGGGCTCCGGCAGTTTGACCGACCTGCCCGAGGTCCGGAGCGGTGGTGCCGTCGGGAGCTTGGCTCCGGCTCCTCGTTTCTGCCTCCCCCTGCCTCCACGTTGCAGAAGGAGGACTGCGCAGGGCTTTTGTTTCTTTCCAGGCGAAACACCTTTTGTTCCACCAACTCCTCACACCTGGAAAAGGCCCTGGAGTTAGGGGAACATAAATGACAGGCACAGGAGCAACAGCGGTGTACTTTTCACCCTGTCAGGAAACGGAGGAGGGAGTGCAGCCGGTCGCGTTCCTCCGCCCTCATCGCAAGAGCTGCGTGGAAACACGCTCCTTTTTTTTCCTCCTGCTGAAATGTCTCTGCAGCACGGCTGCATCCGAGCGAGTGCTGTGACACCTCCGTGAGGTTTTCCATCAGCCTTACAAATTGATCATTATGATTGTCTTGAAATGGAACTAGGCACAGGTTGCTGGTAGGGCCCCTTCCCTTGCAAGGAGGCTGCTTCACAATGAACCATCGTCAAAGCAGCGAGCATAGACGATTAGACATGGTTTATTTTCCTTCCGATGTATGTTGATTTATGTGCGCGGTTCGAGGGGTGGAGCTGGAAGAAATCTCTGAAGGAGAGTGGGGCTTGAGTCTCAAGCCCAGACGTCAGGAGCAGTTGCTGCTAATGCTAACCCTTTGGGGGCTCTGGATCCCTTTTGAAAAATCTGATGAAAGCTCATGGGCCCTCTCTTTAGAAAAACCCACATGTTCTTAAGTATTCGCATGCGGTTTCAAGGTGTTGATGGACCCTCTTAAGGAACCAAACGTCAGACGCTGGACAGAGAGTGATGTATTTCTCAGTATTTAAAAGAGGAGGCTTTCTGATGTGTTAAGGTGTTTTGCTAGTCTCGAAAAATGTTCATATATTTTGTTTTAAGTTTATCTGTTTATTTTGATAGAGAATGTGTGAGTGAACGGGGGAGGGACAGGGGGAGAGAATCCCAAGCAGGCTCCGCACTGGCAGTGTGGCTTGGAAATGTGGTGCCCCAAAATATGTTCATGTACTTTGACCCAGCAGTTGCACTGCTGGGAATTGGTCTTAAGAAACGAACCTGAATGTGAAAAGGCTTTAGGCACAGAGATGTTCAGTGAAACATCGCTTATGTTATTCAGACGTTGGCCGGGGTCTCTGTTCCTCTGAGAGCTGGGGGCACTCAGTTCAGATCCCTGCCAGGTGCCACGTCAGTAGGAATCCAGAGCCCATCTGGTGGGTCTGTACTGCCCCAAGTCAGTGGCCACGAGCCATGGGACTATTTACATCTGAATTAAGAAAAATGCGGCATCCCGTTCCCCAGAATGTTAACCACATTTCAACTGCTCAATAGGCACATTTAGCCCGTGGCTACCATATTAGTGCATAGACAGAACACTTCTAACTTCCAGAAGTTCTGTTGGACAGCAGATTCCTGCAGATTCTGGGAGGTGTGCATTTTCATGGCCTCTTGTGAATTCTGGGCTGCTGGTGTCATGTAGGCTCTCTGTGCAGGTCACGCTGTGTCACACAGACCCAGATGTGAGACTTGACACGCATTCACTCCACTATGCTTCTGTGAATGGGGCTGACCTATCGCAATGGGGTTCTGTTGGTCCCTAAATTGGTCCTTCTCTTCCTCCCATTATCAACTCCCTTTCTTTCTCTTCCTTCCTTTCTTTTTTTCTTTCTTTCTTTCTTTCTTTCTTTCTTTCTTCCTTCCTTTCTTTCTTTCTTTCTTTCTTTCTTTTCTTCCTTCCTTCCTTTCTTTTTTCTTTCTTCCTTTCTTTTCTTTTCCTTCCTTCCTTCCTTCCTCCCTTTCTTTCTTTCTTTCCTTCCTTCCTTCCTTCCTTCCTTCCTTCCTTCCTTTCTTTTTTCTTTCTTCCTTTCTTTTCCCTTCCTTCCTTCCTTCCTTCCTTCCCTCCCCTTGTTTTTACCCCCAGTACTACCTCTTTCAGGAATGACACATTCGCTCTTCTCACTTGTCCCCTCTTCTGAAGCCTGGGTGCCAGGTGACACGCAGGCCCTGGAGAGCCTCCCCATCCACACCCAAGCCCTTGTGAGGCATTACTCCAAACAGAGAAGTGTTCTGGGCAATTACGTTATTTCTTTTTATTTACACCTGTAGTAAAAACTTGGAAATGACCCAAATGTCCACTAATAGAGGATGAGTTGGAATAAACGGTGGGAAGTTTACTTGATTAATGTTACATAGTCACTGAAAATGATGCTTGCAAATAATTTCCAAAAATGTAGGGAACTATTTAAGTGAGGAATGCACAATTCAGTATCTGACACCAAGTACTATTTTCACCTTGTAAGGGTGAACACTCAAGGAAAAAGATTGGGAGGAAATGCAGTCTGGGGGCGCCTGGCTGCCTGTCAGTAGAGCATGCAACTCTTGATCTCGGGGTTGTGAGTTCGAGTCCCATGTTGGGATTAGAGATTACTTAAAAACAAATAAAATCTTAAACAAGGAAATGTAGTCTGCCATGTGTTAACTGGTAGTTAATTAATGTTAGTTAACGTAATTTTTGTTTTCTTATACTTTTGTATTTTAAATATTCTATAAACAAGTAAATCCAACTTTCATAACCAATAAAAAAAAAACCCACTGATGACATAACAATCAAAGGGAGGCTTGCTGGCTTTTGCATTTTTTAAATTAATTAATTAGTTAATTAATTAATTTACTTAAAGTTTATTTTTATTTGAGAGAGAGATAGAGAGCAAGCGGGGGAGGGGCAGAGAGAGAGGGAGAGAGAGTCAGAATCCCAACTAGGCTCTGTGCTGACAGGGCTCGAACTCATCAACTGCAAGCTGAAATCAAGAGTCGGACACTCAACCGACTGAGCCACCCAGGCGCCCCGGCTTTTGTCATTTGAAACACAGATAGGTCTGCGTAAAAATTTCTGGTGTCTTCGGGTGATGTATGGAAGTGTTGAATCACTGTATTTAGTCCATACCTAAAAGAAATATTACCCAGCGTGTTGACTAACTGGAATTTAACTAAGAACTTAAAAAAAAAATCCTGGTGTCTTGTTTTACGAAGTATCAACAGCCTGCAGGCCGAGCTGAGCAGCATTTTCGCTCTGCGGACGCAGCTGGAGCAGGATGTGCTCTCCTGTCGGAATTTGCAGAGGACCCTGGAGGAACAGATCAGTGACTTTCGGAGGCGGGAAGGTACGTGCCCTCTTGCATGTGTTTCCCTTTGGTTTTTCCACGTGGAGGGCCTTGGCTGAGCTTGAAGAAAGTCCTAAAACTTAAGTAGGGGATGGGGAAGGCACGGGATTTCCTCTGGGTTCTGTGTTAACGTTGGCTCTCCCAGTCTGCGTCCACCTGGCTTTGGCCTTGGTGCAAAGGCCCAGCGCGTCATGTCCGTGCCTCACAGGGTGTGCCGGGGGGTGGTACCTCGCTGCCTCTGCCGCGCTCTCATCACTTGGTGCTTCTAGATCCGCGTCACCTCAGGGCCCACCACGTCTGGGCTCTGCCTACCGGGGTACCCACTGCAAAGCCTGCACCACACAGACCCACAGCCTGGAGGTTGCCGTTTCGCGTTGAAACTTTGCGTTTAGCGTTGTCGTGACCACAAAGGGATTCATTAGGGAGGGACACAGGGTGAGGGGGTGAGGAGCCTGTGGTCTTTGCATTGCTCTGCTCATCACAGCAGCACTTGGCCCGCTCCCCCCCACCCCCCCATTGGGATGTGATGTTTGCTGCAGAGGAAGCAGACCCTTAACGTAGGTGACCGGAGATTCTCTTTTCTTAGATCTAGCAGCCCATTTTCTGTACTTGGTGTGCTCACTACCACAGAGGGCTCCGGGGCCAGTGAAAGATACATCGGGCACGTGTATTTCCCTGGAGCGCTACCCTTGAGGGTCACATCTCATTTTCCTGTTTTCTTACCTAAACAGAATCACTCCCCCATTTAAACCGAAACCACCATTTGCCTGTGCCGCTCAGAATGCTCCCTAGGTGCAGCACTTCGTGTGCAAATTATAATTCAGAAAAGGCCGCAGTGAACGCCTGCAGCCCATGATGAAACCATACATTGAGATATCAGCCTGTAGAGAAAGAGGGAAAATTACTTTTGCTCCAAAGGTGGTGCATTAAACTCCCTATTTGTACTTATTCCCCCTTGTAGCAACCCCCTGCCCCCCTTCTCCCAATTCAAATTGCCTTACGTGGATTGTACTGGGATTGGTCTTGGAAGGATCTATTTCTGATATTCTTTTGCTCTCCATGGCCCCCCCTCCTTTTTTTTTTGCAGAAGAACCATTTTCATTTTATAGCGATCAAACATCTTATCTGAGTATTTGCCTTGAAGAGCACAATCGGCTTCAAGTGGAACATTTTTCTCAAGAAGAACTTAAGAAAAAGGTATTGACCTGTTAACTTTCCGTGCTTTGTTGGTTATTTGTTGTGTCTTGGGCTCCTGATCCTGAGGTGTAAGATTGTGAAAGCCCCTTTCCTCTCCTTTCTTCCCTCTCTCTCGGCCGGTCTTTGTTCCTTTGGTGTATGTTACCTCCCGTGCCCTCCCTCGTGCCTGATACCCTCCTTCTCAGGCTTGAGGCCCGGCCCAGTCTTGATCTCTTCTAGGAAATGCTCTCTATCCCTCCCTCAGGTCATTCTGTTCTCTTCTCAGACCTGACTGCATTCGTGTCATGCTCATAATGACCTGGAATGATCTGGTTACTCATCTGTGACCCCATTAGGTTGTGAGCGGCTCGAAGTTAGTGATTGCATTTTATTTATTTTTGATTTTCCAGTATCTACCACACAGAGTGGGAGTTAATACCTGCTTTTTGAAAGAATAAAGGTCGAGGTTTGCTGAGTAAATCTTTTTTAAAACTAGAAACCAAGTTTCTCAACCTGTTGGTTGTTGGTGTGGTTAGAGTGGTTTAGTGTTTCAAGAGCCTAAGAACCACTGCGAAGAGTAGGAAATGCGAGCTCAGAGGAGACTGATTTATTACAAAATTACCATATATGTATGACAGATTTGGTTTCTGCCTTGGGCTAGCTGACATTCTGGTAGAGTAGTAGACACGTGCACAAGTAATTGCATTGTGGAGGGTGAGGGTCGCTGAGGTAGGCGGGTGTGCAGGGTATAGGTCGCAAAGGCAGCAGAGGAGGAGGGGTTAATTGCTAGGGGGCTGGGGGATCCTCACTTGATCAGAGGAGGCTTTTCGACAAGTGAGGCCTGAAGTGGGTTTTGAAGGACGAATAGGAGCTTGTCTAGGTGGAGGACTTTTTCAGCAGCAAGAGACGGAGTAGGTGCAAGGCACTAAAAGTAAAAAGTCGAAAGGAGAATTTAAAATTTTTCAGGATTTTGGGAGGAGCGGAGCACGGAGCGCCAAGGCCTCTTAGTTTTGGAAGATAAAGAAAACGAGGATCGCTGACAGCACCTGCGGCAGCGTTAAGGCCAGGAACCAGGTCACTTGCGGTTGGCACTCGGCAGGTGTTTGCTGAGTCAGAGGGTTTTGTTCTTCTCACTCCCGCCTTGCGGGGTGGGTCCAGTTTGTGTTCATGTTTGGCTGTATTGGACATCTGTGTGTAGTCAGGGTGGGACGTCCCACTTTATCTGAGGGGCTAACGATTACTCTGTTAGGAAGTCTGTGAAATGACCGGCCGGCGGGACTTGAAGCTTGCAGGGAACGGAGGTGGCGTCTGTGAACTGCTTATGTACCTGGTCCAGCAAAGCCTTGGCCATCTTCGTATGTCATTTAGGCCCCTGGACACCCCCGGCGGGTGAACCTTGGGCAACGAACTTCTTTGTTCGGTGGCTCCTTGTTATAAAATAGGGATAGTCATTCTAGCCTGTCCACCTCCTCAGGAGTTTTGTAAGAAATGAAGGACTAAAGCTTGCGGGCGTATTTCGGTAGCTGTTGATTGCTTGGTGATGGAAGACGATTATTATTACTGACGTCGCTGGGTAGGTATACAAAGAAGAAGGTCGATGCTATGAAAGAAGACTGACGCAGTCTCAGAAATGTCCGTCTCGGGGCTTTTCCTCCAGAAGACCCCAGGTACGAGGCAGAGATCGTATTAGCCGTCGCTAGTGGGGCACGTAGATGGTGCCAACGTCCTCAGTGCACCGTGACCGTGATCACCTTCAATCCCCACTGTAGCCCATTCCACAGATGAGGAAATGGAGGCTTAGTGCAGGATCACTCTGCCTTGAAGCGGTGGCCGTGGGATTAGAACACAGGCATGCGGGTGGTTTTTCACCGTACCCCGCCTAGTCTGAAGTCTGGAACCAGCTGCCTGAGTCTCCATAATTGTGGTTTATGGAGATGCTGGAGAGTCTGCTCAGGAGAAGGTCTGTGTGCAGGGCCCGGGCCCAGGGGCGCTGAGGTCGGCTTGTGGGTCCCCAGCTCTATCTCTGCTCTTGTCTCTCAGGTTAGTGACCTGATACAACTGGTGAAGGAACTGTATACAGACAACCAGCACCTGAAGAAAACCATTTTTGATCTCTCCTGCGTGGGTTTCCAGGGGGGTGACGGACCTGAGGCAACAGAGCAATCAGAGGTAAGAAGAAACGTTCGTGTTACGCGCCGACTACAAAACGGTAACCACCCCCCCCGAATGTCCTCAGACGGCACCTGTCCTGAGGAGGCCCCTGTAGAAGCTGCCTTCGCTGGATGTGGTTTTGAGGGCCCTGCTAGGTCCTCCTCACGTCCGGGTTCTGTCTGCATGGACACGTTGGGCGTATTTTGCTACCTTTGACTCCCGAGTCGAGCCCTGGGGTCTGGGCCACGGATGGTGCATCTGGATGGGTGGGATGGCCTCAGGGGGATCCGGAGAGTCGCCGCATCACCCAGGTAATTTGGGTGGCGTAGATGCAGCTTTAATGAATGACTCTGTTAACGTGGAAAAGCACATGTGTAAACACATTTTTCATTTTCTTGGTGTATTTTTTTTTTTTAAATTTTTTTCAACGTTTTTTATTTATTTTTGGGACAGAGAGAGACAGAGCATGAATGGGGGAGGGGCAGAGAGAGAGGGAGACACAGAATCGGAAACAGGCTCCAGGCTCCGAGCCATCAGCCCAGAGCCTGACGCGGGGCTCGAACTCACGGACCGCAAGATCGTGACCTGGCTGAAGTCGGACGCTTAACCGACTGCGCCACCCAGGCGCCCCATCTTGGTGTATTAATCTTCTGAATTCTCTGCAACTTGTCACTCGGCCTCTGGACCGGTGGCTCTGACTGGATGTGTCGTCCCTTCGCGCACGTAGCCGGGACTCCTGCACT
Organism: Panthera onca; assembly: GCF_046562875.1. Classification (NCBI taxonomy): domain Eukaryota; kingdom Metazoa; phylum Chordata; class Mammalia; order Carnivora; family Felidae; genus Panthera; species Panthera onca. The sequence goes on along the minus strand of NC_138351.1, from coordinate 80,342,247 downwards.
CTGCCTTGTACAGGGGACGTGGTGGGGAGCACACAGCCTGTGCCAGCACAGCCCTCGAGCCCGGCTTCCCGGCTGTGGCAATTTTCTGCCGGTGGCATCGGAAAGCCCGGAAGGGCCACGAAAGGTTAAATCACGGTGTCTCTTCGAGGACCGCAGAGAGCGTGTGGTTCACTGGGCTCGTGTACCCGCGGGGCCAGTGAGAGGCCCACTCTGTTAGCCGTCCAGCCCCGTGGAGAGACCAGGGAAGCCTTAATCCGGCCTGGTGACATCCGGGCGTCCGATTCTCCGTTCTCGGCCTGTGCGTACAAAAGGGGGCCTGAAGTCGTGTCGCTGAGAAAGAGCCTGTCCCTCCCTTTAGCCCCTAACTGGCCTCGCTCCCCCGAGGGAAGAGCCCTGCCCCGGGCGTCTGTGAAGCCTTTTTCAGGGGACCGGGGCTGTACTGGCCACGAGGTGCGGGAGGCCCTTTTGTCTCTGGGTCCCGGGCCCCTCAGTCTTCCTGCTGACGGTTGTCTTGAACTCGGCCTAGCTGGCCAGGTAAAAGGAGGTCTCGTTGCCACATTCCGGGAAAGATCCGTCAGCCTTGAAGCTGTCTCCTCCCGCCTTCAAAGGGGGAGCCGCTCAAAGGTATCTACGTTTGGCTCAGGCCATCTGCTGTCTTTGAGGGAGGGAACGTTATTGATCGTAGCCTCCCGGGCTCCAGATGATTTTGGAAACTAAGAATATCTGCAATCCATTTAGGGAGAAACAAGTCTCTTGGTTTGTTTTCTCCAAGGCAGCATTTTTAATAAGCAGCTCATTCTTCACCCACTTCATTTGAGTCGTAAATGGCGAGTTTGTTTGTTCATTTGCCCTTTGAAAAAAATCTGTTAAATGTCCCATTATGTCCTTTGGAGAACAGAGGCTTTTTCCTCTTCCCACTCTGAGATCTTAATAACCAGCCGATTCGGATTTGAGTCATTTGTCAGATTGCACTTCAGCTTGATGTTCCCTGTGAATACATTTGTCCTGTGTAGCAGTGTTCCATCTTCCCCCGGAATGGGATGGGAGGATCCCAAGATCTGCATGGGAAGGAGGCTGTTCCCACGGTGATCCTGAGCCGAAAGGTTGCGGGGGTGAGGGTGGGCCGGCAGAGAGGGGCCGCTGCCTCTCCCCAGGCCAGTTCCCCGGAGGCGCGTGTGGTTCTGCTCGGAGGGGGACCGGAGACACCCAGGCTGTGCACAGCCTTGTCCCAGCAGCCGGGCTCGCGGAGCAGGGGCTGGGCACCATTCCCGCTAAATGAGAAAAAGTCGGGCGGGGCGGGGGAGGGAGGCGGTGGGAAGCAAATCGCTTTTGTGTTTTTAAAATTCAGTATTTTTCTCCAGTGTTTAATTAACCCACAGCATTGGGTTAAAATAGAGAAAAGAAATTACCCCGATCCTGTCACTTTAAAACACGCATAGTTAGTTAACATTTTGGAATCCTTCCTTCTCTGTTTGTGTGTATGAACATGTACAGGCCCACAACGCATATACGGTTTCGTTTCCTGTTTCTTCCCAATTGCTGTATTCCAACATAGCATCTTATTTTACCTAATGAAGGCACTGAAATTTAACTAAGCCCCTGATTATTGTTGGACATGTAGGTGGTTTCTAGAGAGTCACTCTTTTCAATTACCTGATGAGGGTCTTTGGACCCAAATCTCTTTCTGGGTTTAGGATTTTTTTCCCCTGGGACTGTATTGGGTATTACGTATCCCAGATACGTAACTTCTAGGTCAAAAGTACAGATGTAGAAAGATACAGGTATAGAAAAGCATACAATTTGTTTTCATAGGGGCTCCCCCTGCAACTTTTAATTTTTTTTTTTTCAACGTTTTTTTTATTTATTTTTGGGACAGAGAGAGACAGAGCATGAACGGGGGAGGGGCAGAGAGAGAGGGAGACACAGAATCGGAAACTGGCTCCAGGCTCCGAGCCATCGGCCCAGAGCCTGACGCGGGGCTCGAACTCACGGACCGCGAGATCGTGACCTGGCTGAAGTCGGACGCTTAACCGACTGCGCCACCCAGGCGCCCCATGCAACTTTTAATTTGACAAGGGGTCTGAACAGCGGGAGGCCCTTGATACGGTTTGTCGGATTTGTCCTCAAAACGGATGCCCTGGAATGGGCCCCCTCCAGCTGGCGAAGACCACGCTTACTCCCCGCGTGTGGGCCGTTCGCTTCAAAACTAGCCAAACCAACAAAAGACTGAGGACAGGTGTCCCTTGGTTTTAAAAGTGCCTTAAAATAGTCTCAGATCGGCTTGTTGCTATCTCTTCATGTTTGTTTACTGGTTACTAATTTACGTGCTTGAGAGTTGATGCACAGGAGTGACTGGAGCAGCCGGCAGTCAGGGTGCTTCTGAGCCTGCTTTGCGGGCAAACCCCGAGCTGTGTGATGTGTGCCACCGTCCCCTCTGAGGGGCAGGATGTCGGATACGTGCGTCAGTGCGCAGAAGGGCTTAGTCTCTATGAGGACTAACATCCCTATTTGCTTACGTCACCATTTATAGAAACGGCTAGAGAACTAAGATCTTTTTTTAAATTTTTTTCCTCCTGGAGGGCAAACACAGATTGAGGGGCATAATTTAATTGAACGCAGAAATTGGAAGGGCTGTCATTCTGAATCAGAAGTAGGCCTTGTGTGACTCTAGAGGACAGACATGGTACTCCGAAGCGGAAGGTGCTGGTTAAATTCTGCTATTAGTAACAGAATACAATTTCGTTTGTCCGAAGCAGATTTAATTTCATTAAAAGGAGGCGCTTTCTAACAGTCTGATTTCCTAAGTTACTATGAATTTTACACGATGGATAAAGAGCCCTCGGCACAGTGCCTGGCGTGTAGTAGGCACTCAGTAAAACAGTTAATTTAATTAAAACATTTTTATTAAGTTTATTTTGAGAGACAGAGACAGCATGAGCGGGCGACGGGTAGAGAGAGGGGGAGAGAGAGAATCCAAGCAGGCTCCTTACTGTCGGTGCAGAGCCCGACACGGGGCTCAAACTCGCGAAACCGTGAGATCGTGACCCGAGCCGAAACTGAGAGTCGGATGCTAACCACCTGAGCCCCGCAGGCGCCCCAGTTTCGTTTAATTTTTTTAGTAAGTTAGTGGCCGAGTTGGGCCTGCAGCCTTCTTCTGGCTCCCGTTCCGTGTTTTCGTGACACCACGGGCCAGTGCTGCCGAAGTGTACCGCGCATGTGACTTTCCCGGGGAATCTTGTTGAAGATTCTGGTTCCGTCAGTCTGGCATGGGGCCCGAGAGTCCACATGTATCATGAGCTTCTGTTGCTCCAAAGGACACCCTTGGGGCAGCAAGACCAGAGGTAATCCCGAATACTTTTTGGTCTCAGCTCTCATTTTGAAAGACTCTGTTCATTCCTTTGCTCTTTCAGCAGGTACTTCATTGTGTACCCCGTGTTGTTAGAACTCAACGCAGACGTGGGCCTGCCCCGGCTGCTACGTCGGGCACAGAAGCTGAGGGGCAGGTGCCCTTGGGTGTGGGGAGGACTGCGAAGGAAGAGCACGGTGTGCCGAGGGAGTGAGCGGACAGGGGTCCGGCCTTCTCTTTTGAGGTCGTGGGTAATTCTTCCTGGAGGAGGAAGGAGAGCCCGAAAAGCAGGTCAAGAAAGAGTAACCCAGGAGGTTGGGGCAGAACCAGGATGGTGCAGACGTTACAGAGCGATGCTTTACGGAGGGGTGTCCACTAGGGTCAAGTACTGTCTGAAGACCAGAAAAAAGTGGTGGGAAGTTGTCAGTGAGTCATTCACGTGTGGAGCGAGGGACATTTCTCTCTGTCCACAACATTTAATTTCTTGTCCGTTGCTGGAAATTGAGTTTACTTTTAATTTTGACCGAGTCGGCAGAGGTAAAGAGAAATGAACGTTGATCTTGCTTTCGCTGTATGGGGTAGTGGTGTGGTTGTGGTTCTGGAAATGAAGAATGGCTTCAAGGATTTTGAAATTTCAACTGGGAATGACGTGGGTTAACAGTACTGTGCTTAGCTTAACTTAAGGGGAGACCCTTCCTTTATCCACAGGGTCAGGGATGAGCTTCTCTGTGCCTCTTCCCTGAGCCAGTGTGGGTTCCGTCTCCCGTGTCGGATGGTCTCTGGGGACCTTTCACGTGCAGTAGAGAGTGTCAGCGACAAAAGCCACAGTGCCAGAGGTGGGGATAGACACTTCTTTCAAGAAGCTTGGAGAGAGGCAGGGAACGCTCAGTGACCAGAGCTGTTGGGGAGCAGAGGGAGACTGTTGTTTTGTTTTTTAAAGATGGGAGAGACTTTCCCCCAGAATTTTATCCTGAAAACAATTTATTTATTTAAAAAAAAAATTTTTTTTTAACGTTTATTTATTTTTGAGACAGAGAGAGACAGGGCATGAACGGGGGAGGGGCAGAGAGAGAGGGAGACACAGAATCAGAAGCAGGCTCCAGGCTCTGAGCCATCAGCCCAGAGACCGACTCGGGGCTCGAACTCACGGACCGTGAGATCGTGACCTGAGCTGAAGTCGGACGCTTAACCGACTGAGCCACCCAGGCGCCCCAATCCTGAAAACAATTTAAACACCTCCAAGTGAGGAGAACCTGACGGTGAACACCCACACACTCCCCACCTAGATCCTGCTGTTAACATGTCCCGCCGCATTCACTCCATCTGATCTTTTTGATACATTTTAATGTAAGTTACAAATACCCGTGCCTTTCCCCTGAAATACTTAAACACGAGTATCTTAACTTCAGTATGTGTTTACAGTTATTTTTCCTTTTAAGGTTACATTTACGTATATTGAAATGTAGAAATCGTGTCTGTGTTTGCTCAGATGCACAAACATATGTACCTGTGTAACCCACGCCTCCGCCAGACCCCTCAGCGTCCCTTCTCATCAGTTCTCACTGCTCCCCGCCAGCCATTTTTCCACTTCCGACCCCCATGTGTTAGTTTTGCCTGCGCTAGGCCTTCACAGGAACGGAATCATCAAGTAGACTCTTGTGTAAAGCGTCTTGCACTCGGCATTCTGTTTTTTGAGGCTCATCCGTGTTGTTACGTGAACCAACAACACAGTCCTTTTTATTGCTAAGTAGTATTCCATCTCACAGATACGTTAAAATTTGTTTCTTTGTTCCGCTGCTGCTGATTTGCATTGTTTTGGTTTGGGGACATTATGATAAAAATTGATCTGAACACTCAGTACGGATCTTGAGGTTTTCACTCTTCTTGATGAATACCTACGAGTAGAATTCCTGGGTCATAGGTTTATTCGTTTTGTAGGAAATTGCCAGTACTTTCTCCACAGTAGTCTAACATCTTCTACTCCCACCAACAAGTTTGAGAGCCCTGGTTGATCTTTATCACTTGAGAGTGTTTTAGTAACGAGGGAAGATGCCAGTAGAGGGAGAGAAGCCCCTGGCCCGTGTGGAGAAACTTGACGCCTTGGTGAATATATTCGTACGTGTCCGGCCTGTTTAATGTTTCGTAGTTTAGGGAGCTCTCATTTGTGAGATCATTGGTTCCGTTTGATCCTGACTGCAGATTTGGCTATGATTAGGTTGAATGTGTTCTGGTCTTGAGAAGGTTTCTAGAAAATGACTTAATGAAGGCAAATTGCTTTGTTTTGTTTGCTTTCTTCCAAAATAAGGGTTTCCTATAAAAGGAAGATCAGAAAAACGTAAGTTGGTCTGGGAAAATTATGGACTGGATGTAGGAATTGCTAAGTAAAACTATAGAGACAGAACCTTAGAAATCTCATGCACAAAACGCCTGGCAAGTGACTCAGCAAGCGACACTTGAGTGCAGAACTTAGAATTTCATCGGTGAGGAGAGGTTTAGTATAATTTTTGCAACAGCTCTGACTGATTAGCTCCCTGGGTGTGGCCACCTCTCCTCTCCCATTTTGATTTGGTTAATCCAGGTGTCCCAGGACTGGAATTTTCTCTCTTCCGGAGAGCTGAGATCTGGCCATCTCAGGAACGTCGTACTGCCCGTTCTGGAGAATGCACAGTGCAGAAGCTTTGGGCCTTCCTCCTCTTTAAAGCCTTAGGGATTTATGCTGTCTTTATAAAAGACTGCTCCTCGTCTCCAAAGCGTAAAGTTACCGTCAGGCAAGGTCAATACTCTACTCATTAGCGATGAGGACTTTTTTGTCAACAGAATGACAGCATTGTTGGGACTGTCCATCTCAGCTCTGTGACAGTCCAGAAGGAGGTTTATGTGCTGGGCTAAATAGGAGACGTGATGCAGAAATCTGGCAGAACATAAATTCATTTACTGCTTTCTTGCTATTTGATACTTTCAATTCCGTCAATAGCTTTTTCCTGAACTCTTGTTACTTTTATATAATCTGAAAATGAATTTAGCAACGGCAGGAGTGGCAACAGCACAGCAGACAGCATGCTCGATCTACAGCAGCTCGGGGAGGGCCTGCCAGGGCAGGGGAATGGCTTTCATCATTTCTCGGGGCCTTTGTCCTGACATTATGTCCGATCCTGGGCAGCTGCGTGTGATTGGCTAGAACCAGCATCTCTAACTTTGGTTAATTTTTATTTCATCGGCTTTGGCATTCGTTTCTGCCTCCTTTTTGGTTTGTTTTTTGTTTTGCATTAAAAAAAAAAAAGACATCGCTGACTTATTCATACATATTCATGCTGCGCACTTTTTTGGGTTGCGTTTTCACACCATTCCATGCTCCATGTAGCTTCTGGCTAGCAAGGAGGACGAGGACACGACCAGACTTGGAGAAGATGACGAGAATAACTTCCTGAGCGACCAGCTCTCGGAGCAGAGCAACAAGGTAGGAACGTGGCGGTCCACCCCGATTCCGTCCTCCCCTCGCTGTGCCCAAGCCAGTCCTCCAGTTTGGGATGAATCCGTTGGCTTTTCTGTTCCTTGTACCTGTGTCGAGTGTTTGCCGTGTGCCAGTGGAGAGCAAAGACACTGAGTCTCTCTCTTCTCAGACCACACACGGGGCGGAGAGCCCGTCAGGGGACAGGAGGACATACGTAGGGCTGCCAGTAAAAACAGGGTTGTTGTAAGAGAATAACAGGCTTTGGATGTTGGACCTGGTCAGATCCTTAGAGATCTAACCCCGCCCGTTTGTTTCATGCGTTGGAAATCGAGGCCTGTGAGGGGAGGGGGTTTCTCCAGGACACAGCGTCAAGTCAGTGGCAGAGCCGAGGTGAGGGCCCTGTCCCTGGACTGCTGCGAAGTCCCAGATCATGACCGGAGTGTGAGGACTCCCTTCTCGGGGGCCCCCTCCGGTCTCCTGATACGGAACCCAGCTTCGTGTCGTCTGGGCACTGTTGAGAATTTGCCTCCTTCCCTGTAGAACGTTCCTCCAGTCACATCCATACTGGGCATTTGGAACAAACATTCTCCCAACTTGAAAGAACCCGAGAGACCAGGGCACAGTGGGAGACAGGAGGCTGGAGGCTTGGCATTTGTGACCTTCAGAGTGTTCGCGTTCTCGTGGTCGTGAACGGGAGACCATTAAGAGGCGGATGGTTTGGGTGAGCAGAGCAGCTCCGAGTGGGCGCCGATTTTAAATCTTGCTGTGTATCTTCATGACCTCCGTTGACCCTTGCTTAACCCCCGAGCCCGAGTTTTTCTCAGGGGAGTTAATACATCCTTGCTGGAGTGTCTGTGATATTTAAATAGAAAGGTGTGTACCAAGTGCTCGGTAAATGCTATCACTCTTTTTATTAGCGTCTCCGAGACCTTTCCTTCTTTGGAAGTTGCTTATTTAGCTGGATGTAATAACTGGGTTGGTGGCAAACAAGACCCTATAAATAACGGCTCGTTGGTGTGGGTCTTGTCTTCCATTTAAAAATCTTAATCATTTCACAAGTGTGAGAGAGGGGTGTGATGGCTAGTGTGTATATCACCAGTAATGAAGTCAAGGGGAGTTATTTATAGACGGGTAGAAGAGATTTACAGCTTTGGAAAGGGGGAGAAAGAATGCTAATTGCAGCACCTCCAGACATGCCCAGCACAAGCTTTAACTAGATGCGTCCTCGGTACCACTCCTTCGGGGCCCTCGGTGACCCAAGAAGGTGGATCCGTAAATAACATCCTCCTGGGAGTTTAGGAACTCTCTTCTTTTCCTAATGAGACAAATCAAAGTCATGTTAATTAGGATGTATCTGTAAAGAGTGAGGCACCTTTCTGATAGGTAACGGGGAGGATACACTGCAAGACGTAGATGATAGATGTCCACAAGGTCGTTGATGGCACGGGCTCCCTACCCTTCCTAGGAAGAACTTGCTAGGAGCTGGCCAGGGGGCGGGGGGACACATGCCTGGTGGGCAGGACGCGGCCCTTCCTCTCATTCTTTTTCTCGTGGTCACCCGGGGAAGTGGCAGTGTTCTCCCCATTTTGTGGATGAGGGAACCGACTTCTTTTGTGGGATGAGGGAACAAACTTCTTTTGTGGAGAAGTGACGTAGACCTGTCCGTGCTCTTGTGGGAGCCCCTCTGCCGCAAGGCACGTGTGTGGACCTTCGAGCCTGAGACCGCTCCGTGCCCTCTCCTGCTTTCCTTCTCCCTCTGGCTGGCTTGCACTGCTGATGCGCTCTCTGCCTCCGTCCTCTCTCTCTCCTGCACGCACCCCCTCACTTTCTTCCCAGGTCCGTATTTTGACCAGATACTCTGATTTGCAGGTTGTGGAGGATTATTCCAAAGGAGGTCGCAAAAATGGATATTTGAGGCACACGGATTCCAATATTCTAGATTCCGACGGCGCCCACAAGCCTGGCTGCCCCGGAGACCGGAGTCTAGAAGAAGGCGAACTCATGAACTTGCTTGCCCCGTTTTTCAGTGAGAAGGCCACGTTGTTACTGGAATCCAGGTAGACATGGGGCCCCGGTAGTGGTTTCTTTCTCGGGTGTGAGGGGAGAACAAACTCATTTTGCTAAATGGATTTAGATGGCGGTGCTGTGTAATTTAGCTGAGAGAGCCACCGAAATGTCTTGGAAGGAATCGTGCCAGTCAAGCAATTAAGTAATTAGGCTGCACGCTAGTGGCTGGGAGGGGACGTCAGCAAAGCCTCATGCAAGCCCAGTATAGAGAGCGAAAGCGAGCTTTCCTCTGGAATCGGTCCTGGGAGCCCCGGGAAGGGCTGTGTCTGGCTGTCAGCGAGAGGAATCAGCCCTACCGGAGTCTCTTCTGGTTTCTGCAGCAGCTTAAAAACTGCCATTGTAGTCGTGACTCGCGGTTTTATGTGGAGCTCGAACTGAAATTCTCTTCTTCTCATATCTGCCGGCGGTCATCCCGTGTGAGGAAATACCTCGGGGTGTTTGCCTTAAAACGAAAAAGGAGAAGCGTTCCGCACGTTCGTGTTTTTAAAATTAACCTTTGGGAGCAGATTGTCCCCCTCCCCGCTTCCCATTTTTCCGAGTCCGTCGTGACAGCTGCTTGGGCTTTGGGGCCAGAAGGAGCCGCGCTTTCCTCTCTCAGGGCCCCGGCCTCTCCGGCCACTTCCTCGGGAGCCGCGAGGAGGAAGAAAACACCGTTTAAGGAAAATGGCAGGCGGGTGGTGTGTGTTCAGTGAAAGTGTTGCCCTCTCCTCCAGTGTAGACAGAGAAACGGAGCCGCTAACTCCTGCCCGTGACTCTTGGCAAGAGCCAGGAACCCCACTGTCTCTCCCGTCGGTGGACTGAGCCTCATCGGCGTTTCTGTAGCTAAAATAGGACTGGAGCATCCTGTCAGTGTAAGCTCAGGCAGGCTGCCCCTTCCCCAGTCCCTGGCATCCGTCCAGCATTTTCCTAGCGCGCATCCTCTTGGGGGCACATGTCTAGTGCCTCTCCTGGCTGATTGTCACAGGGAGTTAGGTGCCCGTGGTTGATGCTTGAGAGTTGGAGGATTTTCTCCACGTCGGGGTCCCACACGTTACACCAGAGCTCGAAGATGCAGCTCTCCTTCTGGGGAGCGCCTAGGGATGTGCCTGGGTGATGTGAGCGGGGGGACGGGGGACGAAGGGGGAAGAACAACGGGCCGTGGTGGGCATGTGGGACGTGGGGGGGTGGGCTCCCTGCTGGTGGGCGGGAGCTTCTTAGGCCCAACTGAGAGCACAGGGGCTCTCAGCCTTCTGGTCTTTCAGCGGAAGCCCCCAAATTATATTCTAAGTCTCCTGATTTTTGAAAACGCAAACCTAGTTACGTTTTTCCAGAAAGCATTTTCTGGGCCAACGCCCTGCCTGCCAGGGGGCAAGCTTGTGACAATCCGTGGTTCCGTTACCTGTGCCCTGCAGGTGACTGTTCTGTAGGCTTTCGGGCCGCGCTGGCCACTTGTAGTGTCAGAAAAGGCTTTCTTACACCAGCCTGAATCTTCCGTCTTGTTCTCCGGACAGCTGTCCTTCATGGTGCACCGCTGAGGCCCGTGACAGTGGACTCGTGGCTCCGAGGGCCCTCCTGCAGGCCCGACCGTGGTCGGCACCCCCGTCCGGCACGCACACCGGGCATCACGTGCCCGGTCGCGTTGCACCCTCACGCCGGCCTTGCATGCCGCTGGCGTGGCGGTAAACACGGGAGCCGACCTCTGGGGACCTGACTTTCCCTTAGCAAGTAAGTGCTAGGAGCTGTTGGCGAATTTTCTGGGATAACCAGGATTTTGATCGGTCAGGGAAACACCAGCCTTCTGCTTAGGAGTTCCCTTTGGGTCCAGGCCGCCACCGTCTGTCGCCTGGACTCCGGCAGCACGACCTCCTCTACTGTCCGTTTGCCACAGAGAGGCTGCCGTGATTTTTTTTTTTTTGGCCAAAGTGACCTTTTTGTTTTAATTTAATTTAATTTAATTTAATTTAATTTAATTTAATTTAATTTAAAAGAGACAGCAAGCAAGCAGGGGAGGGGCAGAGAGGGAGGGAGAGAGAGAATCCCAAGCAGACTCCACGCTGTCAGTGCAGAGCCTGATACAGGGCTCGAACTCCCCAAGCGTCAGATCATGCATGACCTAAGCTGAAGTCAAGACTTGGACGCTTAACAGACTGAGCCATCCAGGCACCCCATGCCACAGTGATCATTCCGTTCCATGCTTGAGACCCTCCAGCGGATTTCCATTGCCCTTACAGTAAGATCAGAGCTTCCTGACCTGGCTCCCACCTACTTCTTTGTCCTTATCTCCTCCCTGTCTTGCTCACCGAGCTCCGGCCATGTAGACCTCCTCTCTGCTCCTCAGGCATCCTGGCTGGTTCTCACCTCAAGGCCTTTGCAGTGGCCGTTCCCTCTAGCTGGAGGGCTTTTTTCCTAGGTGTATGTGTGACTGGTGGGGTCTCGGCCGGACATCAGCTCTGTTGCTGACCACGAACGGGAAACCTTGCTTCTACACACGGTCTCAGGACCTTCTCCCTCCTTCGCTTCCCTCCCTCAGTTCATAGTACTTATCATTGCTCTACCTGGTCTTATTTAGTTATCGACGTATGTCTGAATGTCTGTCTGTCTTCTTAATGAAATGTGAGCCCCTCGATTCCTTTTCACCATGCACGCCTGCTGCCTTACATGGCAGGTGGGAGGTGCTCCATAAAATATTTCAGTGAGTGCAGATGATCAAAAAACTAGAAAATTAGAAAGAGGGTAGTGATTCTTTGGAGTCCGAAAGATCCGGGTTCCGGTCTTTGTTCTGCCCCTTTGCTAAGGGATGCTGAATCTTTACGAGCCCGTTTCTTCATGTGTAACATGGGGTTAGCATTGCCTCACCTCCTCGTCTTTTTTTTTTTTTTTTTTTTTTTTTTTATTTATTTTTGGGACAGAGAGAGACAGAGCATGAACGGGGGAGGGGCAGAGAGAGAGGGAAACACAGAATCGGGAACAGGCTCCAGGCTCCGAGCCATCAGCCCAGAGCCTGACGCGGGGCTCGAACTCACGGACCGCGAGATCATGACCTGGCTGAAGTCGGACGCTTAACCGACTGCGCCACCCAGGCGCCCCTCACCTCCTCGTCTTATGGTGACGACTAAATGTAGTCAGTGTGGGGCACCTGGGGGGCTCAGTCGGTTAAGCGTTTTGATGCCGGCTCAGGTCGTGATCTCGCGGTTTTGGGGATCGAGCCCCACGTCGGGCTCCAAGCTGCTAGCTCAGAGCCTGCCGCCCACTTGGAATTCTCCCTCTCCCTCCCTCTCTCTGCCCTTTCCCTGCTCACGCTCTCTCTCAAGTAAATGAACTTAAAAAACTATGAATGTAGTCAGTGTATTTAAAGGATCTGACACACTTAAGCGCTTCACGAGTGTCTGTTCGTCTCCCTTTACACCTTTTCTCTGTGGCAGAGATTCTCAGGAAGGGTGTATCAACAATGTTTGGGCCTCTGGCGAGACTCTCGACTGAACCATTAAAAAGGTCCTGATCACAGCGATGGCTTAATGAATCCGTTGCTCAGATTCCTGGCAAAGTAACACTTGAAATGTTTTATTTAACAGCAACCCCACTTTAGTATATTGTAATGGCCTCTTTCGCCACCTCTTACTACCCATTTGTAAAGTCTTTTCCCTGGGCTTCACTGTGTGTTGTTTGTGGTGAGTAACAGGCCTCCTTTGGCTAGCTGAATAGCGATTGTCATTATTTTTAATCTATATTAAGGGAAAGAGAGGAAAGGAAAATTTAGTTTAACGTGCTTAAAGTACCAGAAATATTTTTAAAGTCTGGATTTACTAAATTTTAAGATGGGTTGTGTAGTCTAGATGATTCCATATTAGGAGTGAAAAATGCACCATACATTTTAATTTTGTTTTGTAAGCTGTTTGATTTTTTACCCTGCTTCGTCGTGCTGTGGCTGTGTGATTTGAATGGAATCGCTTCTGCCCCAGAGCTAGACGATGGGAATCCAGACAGCAGTAGGGCCTCCCCCTGCCGGTAGACGGCTCAGCGGGGAAGGTGAGACCAGGGCTCATGCCAGAGTGGCGGCAGGGACACCGGGAGGGGGACGGCCAGGGAGCCGTCTGTAGAGGCTGGAGGGATTGCAGAGAGAAGAGAGAGGGCGCAACACCGATGAGGGCCTCTTCCATCCCCTGTCACTACCACTACCGATCGCCCCGACCTCTCCTCCTGGTAACCCTTTCCTGGAAGTTAACAACAGCTCTCCCACTGGCCTCTCCTTTCCTTGCCCGCTCTGTTCCCTTTTTTCTTCTTTTTCTGCCTCAGTCTCCTGGTTTCTTCTTTCTTAAAATGAGTCACTTTTTCACCTTAAATGAGTAGCTTTTTCTCCTTTATGTTTTAGATGACTTACACATACTTATTTAAATTTTTTTTAATGTTTATCCATTTTTTGAGAGAGAGAGGGAGTGCATGAGCGGGGAGGGGCAGAGAGAGAGGGAGACACAGAATCCGAAGCAGACTCCAGGCTCTGAGCTGTCAGCACAGAGCCCCACGTGGGGCTTGAACTCATCAGCTGTGAGATCATGACCTGAGCCGAAGTCAGATGGTTAACTGGCTGAGCCACCCAGGCGCCCCTATACATAGTTATTTTAAAATCTTCAGGTTGCTTTATTGATATTATTTTCTTGAGTGTGAACTGTGATCTGTTGGGTTGTGGCCTGTTTGTCTGGACTGTGCTTGGTTTGCCCGTGTAGACAGCCGGTTCCGTCCCCCGCGCTTCGTCTTCCCCCTGTGGGGCGCTGCAGTCACCTCTGCTTGGCCCTCTGGCTCCTGAAATCTCCATGGTTTTCTCCATCATGTGTGGTTCTCCTCCTCAGTTTCTGACCTTTGGATAAATTGTACCTTGTTTTTGAGGCCTATAGTGCACCTTATAATATGTTTTTATTAGGTATTTTTTGCTGTCACTTAAGTGTGTTTTGAGCAGGGTGGGTGGGTTTCCTGAATGTACTCACTCCTCCCCCTTGACAGAAGTCTCTCCGTTCATTCTTTCCACGGCAGCTAGAATCACCCCTACAAAGCACACGAGTGACCAGGCACTCTGCCACAGAGCCTTGCAGTGGCTCTCCTTTGCTGTCATGCCTCAATTCCCCCCTCCTGGCTTTCAGCCTCACCCCCTTACCCTCCAGCATGTCTCATCTGTGTTCCCCTTGTTTGCCTGGCCTAGAATGTCCCATTTCCCTTTGCCCTGGACACCCTGGGAACGTGGCTCTGTAACCCATTAAAAGTTGTGCAGGGCCCATGTTTGCTTTTTTACCCCATGGAGCAATGATTTGTTGACATACCTGTCGCCAACCCAGGCTAAGGCCTTGCAGGCAGTTTTGCACCCTCAGTGCCTGTCCCAGGGCCTAGCACAAGAAACACCCACAGGGATTCTTCTTGAACTGCTCTGCAGCCTTTTACATGCTGGCTTTGTTTGAGTTCCTGGGACAACAGAACCTGAAGTAAGGATTCGGGTACAAGTGGCTTCTTGGGAATATGACTCCAGGGAGCAGAGTGAGTAAGATAGGAATAGAGGCAAAGCCAGTAAGGGTTCCTGAGTGATCTGGTTGGTGCCATGGGTGGCCGCAGCGTTGTCTCTCCAGACATTGGAAGATGGGGACGTTTCCCCAGTAGCTCTCTTCCCCCGCTGCTTGAGGGTTCCCCTCCGCACGTAAACTGGTTCTCACTTCCCACTGCCCTGCCGGGGGATCAGGGAGCCCTGGAAAAGCTCCAGTGCAGCAGAGAAAGGCCAGGAGTGCTTGAGGAGGGACTGTCTGTGTCTCCAGGTGCCGTCCACACAGCATCCACGCGGACTGAGCTGGGGTCTACGGGAGCCTGGGCATGTGGCCAGGGGCACGAAAGGACCTGCTACCTATACACCCTCTCGTTTAATCCTCATCGCTGTCCTGTGGCGGGGGAGCCTGACCTTCCAAAGAGTCGCTGAGTTAGAACCTGAAGCCATTTTCGTGTGATTTCAAAGCCACTGCTCTTCCTATTATGAGTGGTTCACAGCATCCCTTCATTCAGCACCTATTTCCTGAGCACTGACTGTGTACCGTGATGGGCCTGCTCACTGATGGGTCCACGAGGTTGGCTGGATCCACCGCAGCCATATTTGCCCCTGGATGTAGGAATGGAGCTGGGGGCGGGCGGACCTTTCACTTGTCAACAACACTTGATGACCCTGTTTGCTCCTTTCTAGGCCCAGCCTGTGTCCTTAGAGCCATGTGGCCCCTCACCTGTTTATACTTGTGTCAAATCAATTCTCCTCCTCTTATCCATGAAATAGACAAGGTAGTACCCACCTTGTGTGGTCACATGAGGTGACCTGGGATAAAATCTTTGGTGTGGGTCCCGGCACTTGTCGGGCGGTCAGTGTGCTTAGTTTAAGCAGGCTTTAGGCCAGTTGGGAAAACTTGGGATACTGGGTAGGGCACAAGAAAACCGAGTTCTTCTATTTCCTTCCCTTTTGGAAAAACAGGCCTGACCTTCTGAAAGTGCTGCGTGAACTACTTCTGGAACGAATATGCTTGGCAGAGCAGGGAGTTTCTGCAGAACGCCTTGACGGTAAAACTGAGACGTCACTCAGGCAAATGGTTGTACAGCTGAGAGGTGAACTCGGACATTTCACCCGACCCAACTCGTTGTCCAAGTCCCACGATGAACTGAAGTCGCCTCGGACGGCCCGGCTAGAAATGGCAGGTGAAGCATCCAAGCCGGAACTGAAAGATGCCTCCGTGCAGACCGTGACCGTGGAGGGTGACACGCTCGGATTCCAGCAGGAGGGCAAGAGAGAGGCTTGGGAAGAGAAGCCACCGGATGCCATGCTCCACATGGAGGGTCAGCCGGAGAACTTGTGCGCGATGTCAGGGAGGCACGTCGCCCCCCTTGCCTTCCCCGGTGGGACCCACAAAGTAAGCTTGTTTGTATATTATTTATTAATTCCTTCTTTTATACAGAGTTAAGACTTCAAAACTCACCTCTGATCCCACTTGATTTATATAAAATCCAGTATCTCCCTCTACCTGTACTTAGTGTGGCCTCTACCTTGAGGTGTGTGTTTTGTCTTAACCTTCCCCCCAGCCCAGTCTTATTTATCTCTATAGCGTGACATTTATGCGGTTTCCTTATAGAGTCATATTTATGTATCTGTTTGTGTAGCTTTTTCTTCCATGCCGTGTACCAGGAACATCTTTCCTGGTAATGGCTTTGTAGAATTCCATCGTGGGGAATGTGCCAGAAATTGTATGACTTCCACCTCCAGGTGGACACTTACTTTTGAGGTTGCAGCGAAATTGTGATGACTTGAGTCGGGCCGAGTCGGGCCGAGAACCTAGGTTTTCTCCTACGCAGACTTTCTGGTGGAGAGGTACTTTTCTGTGAGCTTTGTCTACATTCTCGTATCCTTACAACACCTGTCAGAGCTGAGGAAGCCGGATTTTGAATGCTCGCAGGTAGCCAGCAGTTAAAGGATGGAGCTGGGACAGCCATGCCCTTTCCCAGGCTGGCCCCCAGCTCCTGCTGGCCCAAAGTGGTAGGGTCCGGTTTTGTTGGGTTGAGTGCATTTTGCTTCGGTCAAGATGCTGTCTCTATGCTTCTCCTCAAATACCATCACAGATGCCAGATTATTAAAAGCCAGGCTCTCTTGGCAGTGTTCGATTGGACCTTTTACTGAAATCCTCCTGGGCCGAGGGGTTGGGGTTGGTTGGTCCCCGCAGCAGGGAGATGTGAGTGTTCTGGTGGAGAAGTAGGTCATGTTTCTAATAGAGCTCCAGCGATGGCTGTTGGTGTTCTTGTTTCTGATGGGTGTTTTGTATCTGAGAAATCAGCTGTACACACTGCTTCATAGCATCAGAATGGAGAATTAAGTTTATTTTCTGACCACTAAATTACTGCTTTTGTGCATACCAAAGGGAGTTAGATATATCATTAGCAAAATTGCTTTTGATTGTTTTAAATTATGCACCAAAACTGTAATTTCTAGAAAAGGGTTTTCTAAAGATATCAGTAAAGACAAAAAAAAAAAAAAAAAAAAAAAAAGACACTGCCATTACATTAACGGTACTCCAGATGCAAATTTGTGCAATTTGGCTGGGATAGAAATGCTCTCATCTGCCCCCAGCCCTGTTAGTTTGTACCTGTGTATTAGGAAAGCTAGGTGTTTTTTTTTTTTCTCCCAGTTTATGTGGGGGATAGCCTCCTTTGTGTAGGAAAATTGCAAAATCGAATGAACTTATTAATTTCCCTGAATATATTTAAAAACTATTTATTTATTTTTTAGCTTGGAGTTCTCCTTCTTGCTCCTGTCTTCAAAAGGAAGGCAACTGTGTTTATTTTTTAGTGTCTTCTGTTTGTGCCAAGATTGTTTGCACTAGATCATCACATTTAATCTTCTCAGGAAGCAGATGAGGTAGGTAGGTATTCCCTACCTTTTACACATGAAAAATAGAAGCTCGGAAAGGCTCAGAAAATGGTCCAGAGCGAGTCGGCTGTTAGGAGGAAGAGTAGGGCCGGAGGCCGGAGGCCAGCTTCAGAGGCAGACAGGGATATTCTACACAAACCTTTCCCAGGAAGGGAGGAACCCTCTTGTCACCATTCCAGACGTACCTGGGATTGCTTCAGGCCTGACCGCTCACCTTTCTCAGTGGCTCAGATGGGACGGGTGTGACCTGGAACCTGAGGCTGGCGCAGTGGCGACTTGAGGAAGTGCGTGGCGAGCACCGGCTAGTGCCTCGTACGTGGCCGTGTGTGTGCAGGTCGAGCGCGGTGTGTGAGCCTTCCTGGCCCGCTTCCACCGGCAAGTGAGGAGTCCCGTCATGACATCTTTAATAAGGTGGTAGGTGGGACTCCGCTCAGCGTCCATAAGGTAGCATTTTGTGCGGTGTTATTTTAGAACCCGTGTTAGGTTGACTGACGGCAGTCTTCCAGCCTGAAATTGGCTTTGGCATTTGTGTACTTGCAGATATCTTTTCTCCTGCCATATGACACACAGATTTGGATCTAAGAATAAAGATTGGTGGAGACTGAGGACCAAGCAATTGACTGTTATTTTCCAGTCCTCTCTGATGAGGCATGCACTTCCTCCCAGCTGGTCCCCTTCACCACCTCAGACTGTTCTTGTCCTTGAACCTGTTCTCTTCCCTCGAATTTCAGGACAGAGAGTGTCTCACTTTCCTTAACTGAGCAGCAGAGGCTGAAGAGCCGTTGCGAGGTCCACATCTCTAACCTTCTCGTCGTATGGCCTTGGACGGGTTGTTTGACATCTCGGTTCTTGGTCTGGAAAATAGGCCTGCTAATTTCTGTTATCCTGCGAGCTCTGGGAATGCAGTTTGCCTGAGGACTGTGGGAGAACGTGCTTGAAAGCATCATACATCCTAGAACGTGCAAGCAGGGCTCCTGCCTCCCTTTTCCTTCTTGGGAGACCTTGCTGATTTCATCATTCAGGGTCCCAAGTATTTCCCGTTTTCCTCTCAGGTTCCTTCTCTTCCACTTAAAAAAATTAAAAAGGATAATAGCTTCATTGAGGTATAATCCACATATTATACAGTTTATCCATTTAAAGTATATAGTGCAGTGGTTTGTTTTGTTTTTGGACACACAGAGAGTTGTGGAACCATTACCGTAATAAGTTTTAGAACATGTTCATTATCCAGAAAAGAAACCCTGACCCATTAGTGGTCACTTGCCATTTCCCCCCGTCTGCCCTAGCTGTAGGCAACTGCTAATCTGCTTTCTGTCTTTCTATGTTTGCCTATTCTGGATATTCATATGAATGCACTCATACGGTGTGTGATGTTTGGCGACTGCTTCCACTCAGCGTAATGTTTTCAAGGTGCATCCGTGCTGTAGTCTCTGTTAGTACTTCATTTCTTTTTATTGCCAGATGATAGTCCATTGTATGGATGTAGCACATTTAATTTATGCATTCGTCAGTTGATGGTCATTTGACCTGTTTCCACTTTTCAGGTATTATGAATAACGTCGCTGCGAACGTTCATGTACTACAGGTTTTTGTGTGGACGTGTGTTTTCATTTCTCCTGGGTGAATACCTAGGAGTGGAATTGCTGGGTCAGGTAGTAACTCTATGTTTAACCTTTTTTTTTTTTCTTTTTGAATTTTTAAAAAAATACTTATTTATTTTTGAGAGAGAGACAGAGTGAGCCTAGGGGAGGGGCAGAGAGAGAGGGAGACACGGAATCCGAAGCAGGCTCCGGGCTCCGAGCTGTCAGCACAGAGCCCGACGTGGGGCTCGAACCCACAAACCGTGAGATCATGACCTGAGCTGAAGTTGGACACTTAACCACCTGGGCCATCTGGCGGCCCTCTGTTTAACCTTTTGAGAAGCCACCAAACTGTTTTCTAAAGCGGCTGCTCCTAGTTTACGTTTTCACCAGAAACATGATAGTTCCAGTGTTTCCACGTCCTTGCCAACACTTGTTGTTATTTTGATTATAAGCTGTCCTGATGGGTTGGGAGTGGCAGTATTTCACGGTGATTTGATTTACATTTCCCCGATGATTAATGATATTGAACATCTTTTCATGTGTTTTTGGCCATAACTCCATCTCCTTTTGAGAAATGTCTGCCAGATCCTTTGCCCATCTTTTAATTGAGTTATTTGTGTTTTTTGTCATTGAATTGTAAGAGTAGTCCGTATATTCTAGATTTGGTCCCTTTCCCCAGCTTTTGAATATATTTAAAATTCTCCACACTCAAAAGGCACCCCCATTTGGCCTCTTAAATTATTTTTTGTATGTTACTTCCACGAATAGTTGAGTACCTACCGTGTTCTTGTGGTGAAGGCTGTGGATAGAGCATGACCAAGAAATGCGGAGTTCCTGAGCGCTGGAGCTTGTAGGCCAGGGCAGAAGACAGACGAGTAATTGCACAGGCAGTGTACCGCCCAGTGTAGGGGGCGGTGTGCGTCCTTAACAGAGAGACCTGACCTGGTCTTGGAAGTCAAGGCCCATTCTCCCGAGGGCGCTCTGAGTCCTAATGTTGTATTGGGATTACGCGAGGGGTGGGGGTCGGCAAGAAAGAGTGTTGTAGACACAGGAGGCGGTGTTGGCCAAGGCCCTGGGCTGGAAAGAACACAGACACTGAGGAACTGATAGAAGGTGAGTGTGTGGGCGTAGGGAAGCAGGAGAGGGGCAGTGACTCTGCGTGGAGGCTGTGGTGAGGATTTTGACCTTTGTCATAAGGGAGCAGGGAAGCATTACAACAGTTTTAAGCAGAGGCCAGGAATGGTAGGTTTGCCTTGCCTGCCGCAGTGGGGAGAGTGGACTCGAAAGACCAGGGCTGGATGGGGGAGGGCGCTCAGGAGGTGGTTGCCGTGGCTAGGTGAGCACCAGCAGCGTCTTGGGGCTGGTGGGGGGCGAGGAGGGCCGAAAGGCCTCAGAGACCACTCGGGGGCAGGGATCCGTGGAGCCCGGCGAGTGGGGCGCGTGGGTGATGAGCGTAAAGGGCAGTCTGATAAGGACTCGCGGGTTTGGGACGCACGGTGAGGGGATGGTAGCGTGATTCACCGAGAGTGTTGAGGCGGTGTGGCTTTGGGGCAGGGGCTGGGGTGGCGCGAGCGAGGGGCTGAGGGCTGGGCTGGCCAGTGGAAATGAAGGTGCCCGAGCCAGGCGGGTGGGGAGATCTGAGCCCGCCCGGGCGGTAGCCAGGGAGAACTTCGGTGGGAGGTGGTTCTGGTGGCTTCGCAGGGGCGGGAGGCAGGTTGGCTTAGACCGAGGGGCGGGGCGGGGGGAGGAAATAGAGAAGGAGCAAGAAGGTGCTCCTCAGAAGATCGTGTTGAGGACAGGACTGCCGTGTATTGAGCATCTGCCGTGTCCGGAGACGGTGGGCCAGGGCCAAGCAGGTGTCGACGAGGAAAAGCTTGGTGGCGGCCAGTCAGACGAAGAACCTGCCAAGACACGAATTCTGCAGACCGGGAGATAAACTTAGATGCCATTGTAGGAACCGGAAGTGTGGACGGCCAACTTGAATCCTGTTGTACGAGGTCGGCCTGAGAACGTGTTGCCTGCGTGACCAGAGGACGTATATTCATTGTCCTTTTCGTGTGTCTCCTCAGGATGCCAAGAAGTCCCGCTTGCCCATCCTGATAAAAGTGTCCCGGTCATTGGGAAATGTGTACCGGCTCCCCGCCACCCAGGAGCTGGTGACCCAGCTGCAGGGCCAGGTCCTGGAGCTGCAGGGGGAGCTGAAGGAGTTTAAAGTCCGCAACAGGCAACTTCGGCAAAAGTTAATTCTGGCTGAAGCGATGACGGAGGGGAGGCCAGCGCCAGACAAAACGCTCCTGAAAGGTAAGCACCGGGAGAAATGTGTTCTCCGTGCGCGAGACAAACGACCCGATAGAGCTGCTCGAAATGTCAGCCTTGTTGTGCAGAACTGCGGTAAGCTTGAGTATAAATTTTATGAATTACAGTGATTAATCTTGACTCTTGACAAACACCCAATCAAAGGAACACAATAAGGGAAATGAATCTATTGTTTTCATTTATTCTGGAGTCCGCGTGAAGGGGACTTGTAAGCGCTCGCGGGTCTTGTGAGGTCACCGCTGCCTTCACTTGGGGTGGTCTGCGGGTACCCCGGCTGTGGGATGATTTCAATCTGGGTTTTTGTGTTTTTTTTTTTTTTTTCTGGCTTTGTCTGTGGAAGCCTCAGGCATATGGGTAAGTCACGTGTGTAAGCGAGAGTCCTCGTGGTGGGGTTTTCTAGAATGTCCAGGCTACATCACTTTGGGTTCCTGAGGGCTAATTCCCAGCCCTGTTGGCCTTACGTCTTCCTCTGGAAGTGACCTGCCTCCCCGCCCACTTTGAATCTGCGGTTTCTGCACTCGTGGGAGCCCCCAAAATGGAGGGCCCCTGGGTTAAGATGTGCCCAGGTTAGACTGCATAGACTCGGAGGGAGCGTGTGAGATAGCGTCCCCTCGGCCGGAACAGTGACAGTGGTTTGGGGCCACCACCCCTTCGAGAGTCTGAAGAAAGCTGCCAGCCGTTACCAGAGAGCAGTGTAGGTGAGCACACAGGTAGTGTCGTACCTCGTTTTCAGAGGGTTCGTGAGTCCGCAAAAGCCCACGTGCACTCCTGATTTTGAACTTCTGCTGCAAGCAAATGATAGCAACACCCAATACCAAGCAGTCTTTGATTTATCTATTCAAAAAGCAGTGGTTACATCCTCCTGTGTGCCCGGCACCGTTGTGGGCCCTGGGGAGATCGTGAACAAAACAGGTGACCTAAGTGTGTGGACAGCTTCCCTTCCTGTTGTGGGGAGGAAGACAATAAGCCGATAAGTGGACAAGCTGTATGTGAGATGGCAGGTGCTGTGGGGAGAGAGAGAAAGCAGGGTCAAGGGCATGGGTAACGTGGAATGGGGTAGAGTTTGCTACCACACATGGAATGAGCCTCCCTGATGAGGGGACATTTGAGTGGAAAACGGGAGGAAATGAGTGGAATCGTCAGTCAGCTTGGAAAGTGCGTTTTTGGGGGAAGGAGCAAGGGCGCAGGCCCTGACGTTGCTTTGAATTTGGGCAGTTGGTTGAGTAAGAAGGCCAATTATGTGGCTGGAGTGGAGTGAGAAAGAGGAAGAGGGAAAGGGGTCAGGGAGGCGCTAGGAGGTCGTTCTAGGGCTTTGTCTTTTGCCCAGTTAAGACGGGAAACTGCTGGAGGGTTTGGAGCGGCAGAGTCACATGACCAGACTGCAGCTTTATAGCCGGGCTGGCAAACTGCGGCCTCTGGGCCATCCATGCTCGCTGCCTGCCTTTAAGTTTTACCGGAACACAGGAACATTCCTCCGCATCCTGTCTGTGACTGCTTTTGCGCTCGATAGCAGAGTTGAGTGGTTGTGATGGAGGCCGTGTGGCTCACAGAGGCTAAAATGTTCTGTATTTGGCCCTTTGAGAGAAGCGGGCCGACCTGTGCTTTAAAGGATCACTTGTAACGTGAGCCATCAAATGATGGAGTTGTCTTGCACTGAGGTGGGGAAGGCCGCAGGAGAGGCAGGCGGAGGCGGGCACTGGGTGTCCGGTTTTGTCTGACTTGAGATGCCTGTTGACCATCCCCGTGGAGATGCCAGGTTGGCACTCGGGAGATGCAGGAGTCTGGAGTCGAGGGGCTGGATCTGGTCTGGGCCTTTGAACTTAGCAAATGCCAACCTGTTGCTGGTCTTTGGAGCTCTGAGGCTTCGAGGGCTGCTGAGCAGACCCTGGGACTGAGACTGGACTGTAGTGGGTGGAGCCCGGACGGAGAAGGAGCAGCCAGAGAGGCAGGGAGGGAGCCACGAAAGGGTGCCATCCAGAAGCAGAGTGAAGAGCAGGCTCACTGTGCCAAACATTGTCAATAAGTAAGGCAAAGATGGCGGAGTGGCCTCGGGATTAAGGAACAGGAAGCCCTCACTGGTGACCCTGAAGGGAGCTGCGTCCCTGGCGTGGCCGGGCCTGCCTGCCACAGGTCCCAGAGAGGCAGTGGAGGAGAGGAACCGAGACGGCAAGAAGAGACGGCTGTGAGGGATTTTTACCGCAAGGCGGTGTGGACAGGCAGGGCAGTTAGGAGCCGCGTTGTCAGGGAGTCTCAAGGGATTCGGTGGATCGGGACGGTGGGGACTGCGGCAAGGTGGGTAGTCACGGCTACGGCCTGGCAGCGTGAGCCGCAGAGCTGGAGTGTTCAGGGAAGAGATCATGATCTGGAAGGGTCCGCGAAGAGTGAAGGCACCTAGGCTCTTCCAGGTCTCTGTGATAACAGGGGTATGTGGGAAGGAAACGTCCAGTCCTGGGGGCGCTGCGGGAGAGGCAGTGTCGGGGCGCCGTCCAGGTCCTTGGAGCGAGGGGCAAGGTGCATGTTCAGGGAGGAGATTGAGGTTATTCGGGATTTTGCCATCGAGGAGTTTGCTTTCTGGGGTGGGAGACTGCATCCGGTTAGGGGATGGCCAGGGTGGTTCAGGGCTGGGCCGTGACCGGGAGTCTTGGGCTTCCTGTGTCAGTGATGAGAGAAGCGCCTGTTGTTTATTCGGCCTCACTGCCCACTTTAAATGCAAGATTAATTGATTCTTCTTCACAGTCCTCGAGGCAGGAATAGTCATTATCCCCGTTTGTCTGTCGTTGAGGCCACAGTTTCAGAGGTGAAGTGACTTGGCTACAGTCATACTGCCACTAACTTCCGGCGGTAGATTTGCACCAGCCTGCCTGATTTCGAAGCCTGTGCCCTTTACTGCTTCATAAAGCCTCGTGTCTGATACCTCGCGTATGGATTTTCTGATGATCTGTAGTGTATGGTGTTTTCCATTTATGTTTAGGTTCTCGGGTTCACCTTAGTGGAGGTTTCAAGATAATTGGGGCTTTGGCATACTGCTCTTTCCTTCCCCCCTCCTTTCCCACTTGGTTTCCTTCCCCCCTCCTTTCCCACTTGGTTTCCTTCCTTCCATCCATCCATCCATCCAGACATCCATCCAGACATCCATCCATCCAGACATCCATCCATCCATCCAGACATCATTCATGCATTCCCTGAGCACCTGCTGTGTGCCAGCCTCGTGCACTGGGTGTAGGAGACAGACAGAGACAGAGAGACAGAGGAATGAGATAGTCTCAGTGCCTTCTGAGAACTCCCTGTCCAGTGGGAAGGGGGCAGATAATTAAACACATCAGTGTGGGGCAGAAGCGGGGGGGGGCACTTCAGGGAGGAAAGATTTGCACGGCAAAGGTGACTCAGCCCAACAGAGGCCCTGGCACTTTGCCCGGAGCTTGCCGTATGCACTTAACAATGTTTTTGTTTCTTGCTGAGACACCAGGGCGCCTCAACCAGGTGCTGCTCTCGCGGTTTCCCAGGAGACCCCCGAGGCCTCTCTCTTCCAGGGGAAAAGTGGGCATGAGTCTATAGAATTCATTTTCTCACTCATAGTTTTCTGAGAGCCTAGACTTAAACCATTTCAGACAAGCTGCAGTATATTTATGCTTTTTATGTCCTGTTATGGCAGCTCGATAGATTAATTTTATCTTATAAATTGCATTTTGCCTCCCCAGTGTTTTTATTTTCCCCGTTGTATCTTTGTGTTCTTCTCAGTTGCTTGGCTAAGTTTCAAGTCTACGGTTTTATTTATTTTTCCTTCTCTTCACGAACGCCTGTAGCCCAGCCCCTTGTGGGAGCAGCCTACCAGGACAGCCCAGGAGAGCAGAAAGGAATTAGAACCATGGCCTGTGTCTGGAGAGACAAGAAAGGGGACAGTTATCAGCACACCAGCCACGAGACCGGTCGGAATTCAGCCTCTGTGTGTGTCGAACAGCTTCTGTGTGCCAGGCACTCCTTGGGGTCTTGTATAGAAAAAATTGTCACTAAGCCCTGCAACAGGCTTCTTAGGACATCATCATTATTCCCACTTCACACGTGAGGAAGCTGAGGTTTTTAGAAAGAATTGATCCAGGTCACCCAGCTGGTAAGCGGATAGACGAGCGGAGGTCTGGTAGACTGTGTGTCCGAGCTTACCAGTCCGTCTGCCACGCTTTCCTCCCAGGCCGTGGACTGGGTCCTGGCGGGCATGGTACGTGCTCTCAGGGACCTCACAGCCCAGCAGGCAGGCAGGTCTCTGTGTGGTGCTGGCTGGGTTAGGTTAGGTGTGCCCCACCGGCCTCCGGCTGCCCAGGAGGGGGGTAAGAGGTGAGCCCGAGCTGACTCCTGGTTTGTGGGGTTTGTCAGGCAGGCCGGTGGGAAAGGTACAGAGACATGAGTGAGGTCCCAGGCAAGTCACATCTATTTCTTCTTGGCAGTATAAAGTATTCTAAGCATACAGAGAATCACAAAGGGTGATAAAAGAATATTCATGTTCCCATTCATCCAGAATGAATAAATGCTTACATTTTTTCTTTTTACCTTACATCCATTCCCCTCTGCCTTTGTTAAAAAAAGGAGTCACCTTTCATCTGGACCTAATTCACTCCATAAGAAATAATTATCTTCAGGAATCCTAAATTTGTCATGGGGCGGCTATGAGAACACCGTCTCTGGGGAAGTACTGAGTTACGATGTCCGCTTCCCCGAGGCCTCCAGTCAGTGCACTGAATACCTGGTCACATGCTTCTGAAGGTTGTGGGCTTTGAGGAGAACGCCACTCTATCAGGCAGTAAAGTACTCTTAGCTGAATTGTAGAAAGTTCCAGAGCTGCAGTATTTCCTCTAACACAAATAAGTGGTCCTGGAGACATCTCTTGAGTTCTTGGTCACAGCCAGTTGGTTACTAAAGGCTTCGTGTCGAACTGGCACTTTCCTTTTCCCTCCCAAATCCCCATCATTGGTGACCTTCTTTCCTTTTTCTGAATGTGCTTCTAGAACTTTGCACGTGCTGTTGCCCCTGCCTGAATTTCCCCCCTTCAGTTGAGGCCTAGCCGAGGCCCCTGTCTTTTAGGTCTCGGCTTAGGTGTCATTTTCCAGGGAAGGCCTTCCTGAATCCCTCAGTTATTTAGACACTCCTGTTGGCCTCCCAGGTTTTGGTCTGATTCCACAGATGTTATTGGCCTTCACACTGAGGGTTGAGGATTGCCCCTGCCCGCTCGTGCACCCCTGCTACGGGAGACTCCAGGCATGGGAGGGGTAGACACATCAGGAGGCGGCATTCAGAGCTGGAGGCAGGTGGCCAGGCTTTGAAGGAGGGGCTGTGCTGCTTACTCGCCCTGACCCTGGGGCAGGTTCTTACCTCTCTAACTAAACCTCGAGTTCCTCTTCTGTAAAATGGGGATACTGGTGACGCCTCGCTGGACTGTCGCGAAGACTAAACGGATATCGCAGGCGAGGTGCTTGGCGCTCGGCGGTAGGCCAGGTCCTGGCATAGTTATGTGTCCCGAGGCCTTTCTGAATGTGCTTCTAGAATTTTCTAGAGCCTTCAGGCTCACACCACATACTACAGCTTGTGATCCTCCCTGTCCCACACCTGCCGTGCAGTGATTTCTGATGAAATATCTGCCTTTGGCCCTTCATCGAGGGCTGCTGGGCCGCGAGTGGCAAAGCCACGCTGCAGAGCCCACGCTGGGCCGCGAGACGTGCTGGATACCGGCCTTGGCACTGGGCCACCGCCTCCTCGCTGCTGCTGAACACCAGGTGCTGTGGATTGGGGGCGCTTCCAGAGTCGAAGTTACGAATGCCGAGCGTGTGAGTGTGAGACTGGTCGCGCCGTAGGGTCAAAGCCTCCAGTGGAGGGTAAGTGTTGTGTGAGCGGGCACACCGTCCCCACCATCCTGAGATGCACGTGCCCCTAAACGTCAGAGCCGGCCGCGGTCTTCACCACGGCAGGACATTTGTGTGGGTCTTAACGTTTGTCTCTGCCTCATGATTACTTAATGAAAATCATCAAAACTGATCATTATTCCCCTGAGTGAACATTGCTTCTTGCCATGAGATTCCGCTGTCATGAGGTTGTTATGGCAGAGATACTTCCTTGACTTGGAAGGTGATCTGCTGGGGAAAAGGCCTGCCGAGATGTCTCGCTCTGTCTCTGTCTCTTACACTCATTCAGCCGGCGGTTACTTACTGAGTTGAGTCCCTTGTCTGCCCCAGGCCCCGGGCCAGGCCCCGGATTGCAGAAGGACATGCCTGCACGTGAGAGAGCGCGGGGACTGGCGACAGTCACACATTTTGTGCAGTAGAAATGCTGTGCGGGGAATGCTTCCTTTAGGTCATGGAGCAGCTGCTTTCTAAAATAAAAAGAGTTATTTTATGGTATTTGCATCGTGAACAGAGAGATAAGAAGGGGCTTACAGCCACGAGGAACAGTTGCGGAACCCAGAAATTGGAATATACAGTCTGCCGAGGATTCTGGTGCGCTTTTCCTTCTGAGGGCTCCCCCAGGCCCTGCCGTCCAACCCGCACGGCTGCTTAGGCAGCGCTTCCCCTGGTCCTCAGCCCCGGCTCACGGGCCTCCCGCCTCCTGCCATCAGCATCTCTTCCATCTTCAGACAGTTTCAGGGAAGCAAAGACTGTCAGCATTAGCTGGGCTCCTTTACCACTGCGAGCCAGATGCTTTTTGCAGAGCTGTTGTGCCGTGTGATCCTAAGAACACAGCAAACACAACCCTTCACAGTAAGCGATGTTCTTTCCATGCAGCGCGTGAAGCGACTGAGGCTCAGAGAGGTTAAGGAACTTGCCTAAGGTCCCGCAGCTAGTAAGTGGCACAGCCAGAGTGGGAAACCAGATCTGTTGGATTTTGAAGATGGGTTTTTCTCCTGTATTCTGCTGCCTCCTAAGTATTCAGCAACCCTTCTGTCAAGCTGAGGCTTCCCCAGACATGGGGTAGTGTGGTATGTGATTAAGGACAGGAGCTCTGGACTTGGGCCTGAGCTTGAAGCCTCATAACAGGCACCCTAGGCATCTTTTTGGGGAAACTGAGGCTCTGGGACGTTAGATTACTTGCCTAAGGCGATGGAGTCAGCAGGTGGCAAAGCTGGGTGTGAGCCCCCTGCTCTTTGGTTTCAGAGCTCCGCATTCTTTCTCCAGCACCGCCCCAGTGCTTAGACAAGTTTGGCCGCACATCTGGGGATTTAAACTAGCTGTCAGGAAATATTTCCCGGCAGGGTCGTGCATCAGTGAAACGGCTCACTGCGGGGGACATTGTGGCACCTCCTGGAAACTGTTAGACGTGGAAATGAAAAGAAGGCTCCCATCAGGGATGGGTTTTAGAATTGCTGCTCTTAGTGGTACTTCACGCACTCCCCGATATCTCTCAGGCCTGCACTGAGTTCTGGTCTGGGCTAAGGACTGTACCAGGCACTGGGAACGTGAAGGTGAAAGGCCAGCCCCTCCTGGGAAGGAGGGAGAGAGGAATCCAAATAAACAATTGCTAGGTAGATAAATAAGCAAGCCGATGTAGTTCCTCTGGCAGCATCCTGCACGTGGAATGTTTGTCCCGGGCAAGACGCATAAGGGGCCGTGGAAGCACAGAAAGGAGGCACTGTTGTGCACAGTTTGAAGATGGGCTTGCAGAAGGAGAATTAGATCTGGATGTTGGAGGGTGAGTAGGAGTTTGTTGAGTAGGTGTAGAGGACCAGGCATATTCCAGGCAGAGGGAACAGCACGTGCAAAAGCATGGGGGCACAAAATAGCCTGGTGTGTGCAGGGAATTCTGGCTAATTTAGTAGGGCATCTCCATAGGTGGTGTGAGGGGATATTCCTGGGAAGCCTGCCCAGAACTAGATCGTGGAGGGTCTCAGATGCTGTAAGAGGGCGTTTGGGTTTGATCCTCAGGATAGTGGGGTTATCGATGGATTTTAGGTGGGTGTTGGTGGTTATCATGGCCAAGCTCACCTTTCAGAGTAGTTACTCTGAGGAAGAGGGTAAGAGAAAGGACTAGGGTCAGAGAGGCTTGTTAGGCTGTGGCCGCACAGGGCCGGGGGGGTGGCTTTCGGCAAAGGAGGTACTGATATACGTATGTCTGATTTGCAGACTCTGAAATTTACCAGCCCGATGGCCTTGCCGTCTTGCCAACGTGCAATGAGAATCCTTCTGAAGATTTTCCGGGCCCGACCTCAGTAGCTACTTACTTGAGTCAGCTTCCCACTAAAGTCAGCGTGATTGGGACCCACCAGTCGGAGAACGTTGACACCTCGGGTGACGCAGAAAACTTAAAACAGAAAATCTGTGACTTGGAAACTGAGCTCGAGGGCTACCGGAATTTCTTATTTCAGCTTCAAAAGCACTCCCAGTGCAGTGAGGCCATTATCACAGTTTTGTGTGGGACAGAAGAAGCGGCCCAGGATGCCTTGAACAAGCCCAAGGGTAGTGCCGACGAAGAAGAAATGACCTTTTCAAGTTTGCAGCAGGTTCGGTATGTGAAACACATGAAGATCCTTCATCAGCTGGCTCCAGAGGTGACCGACGGTGGGCTGCTGGAGGGCCTCAGACGGCAGCTGGTGGATCAGGAGTGTCAGCTGCAGAAGGAGCAGAACTTGAACGTGGAACTTTTCAGTGAAATCCGTAACCTGCAGAATAGGTTCAGAGATCTTTCCCCCTCCAGGTACATCCCACCTCTGCTTCTTCCACGGTGGCAACCTGCAGTTCCCCCACGTTGCCTCTAGGTCAGAGCCCGTGAGCGAGGGGGGGGATGCTGCTCGGTGGGTTGTGGTTGTGGGTTGTGTGCTGGGCAAGGCTCGATGGTGGGTTTAGGGCAGGTGGGCCCGATGGAGAGGTGAACGCGAGGCCACAGGGAGCAGTGGCTGTACAATTCTTGTGTTGTGTCTTCCGGAATTGGCAGAACAGATTTTGCCCTCCTCAGGCTGGGAACAGGGTGAAGGTATTATGCCAGCCACTCGGGGAGTCCTGGTACATTTGCTGAACGGCAGTGTTTCCTCCTGGACCCCGTTATTGGCTTTTACTGCGGGGTTGAAACTGATGTCCTAGCTGGGGTAGGAAGGATATAAATATTTCCCGTATCTTTACCCTTTAAGGTCATCTTAGAGAAATAAGCCTGTGTTGAAAGAGAAGAATTCTTACGTCATGTTTTACGGGCATAGATAGGTACGGTTTTGCTTTATGAGATGTGACAAAAAAGCGATCAGTTGCAAAGTTGACCTTCATTCGTCACTAATTTGAGACAGACACATTATTCTAAATTGTCAGGAGCCAGAGCGAAGTTTCTCGAGCCTTCGCAAACAGCAGGCTGGGAGGAAGCTTGCATTTTATTGAAAGACAGTAGTGTCAGATGCCCGGGTAGGCACTTTTCTTATTTAATCCTCAGCATCGCCCGGAAAGGTGGTGTTCCTAAATATGGATGAGGAAGTGGAGCCTCGAAGAGGCCTCCCTGACCGAGCAGATGGCCCAAGGAGATGGGTGGTGTTGCTCAGAGCTGTTGCCAGTGCGCGAGCCCGCAGTGTCCTGCCTGAGCACCCCCCCCCCCGCCCCGTGTTCTTCCCACCCGCGAGCCCTGCCCCACCTTCAAGGCTGACGTCACATGGTCTGTACGTGCACGCTCACCACCAAAGGCGGTCAGCAGCCCCACGTACTGCCCTCATTTCAGGAAAAGGGGGACACGTTGAACTGAAGGGTCAGTATCTTTGCCGAGCCACACTGGGGCTGAGTTACTGTGGCCACACCGTATATGAGCCACGTTTTGCTTAACTTGGGTTTTTCTCCGTGCCTCGGAGTACTGGTGGGCTCACACGGGGGAAGACAGATCCGGCGTCAGGAGAGGTCGTATCGTGCGATGCAGCATGGGCTTTGAAGGCGGGCTGTTTGAGTCTGAAACCTTCCCCATTTAACTTCGCGATCTCAGAGTCCGTTTCCTCACTGTAGACAAGGAGGTTCATACATTGGTTGAAAGATTGGGAGGAACGGTTAACTTATAAAAAACACCTAATGCAGTGACCGGCAGATCATAGACCCTCCATAAATGGTAGTTAGGATTATGATTACCCCCTGACCTTTGGAGAGGAGAGAGTCCCGATTTTGTTTTCCTGTGTCAACAGTTTCTTTTTTCTTCTTCATGGGAATTTGTGGCGGGTCCTCTGACCCTTGGAGCACTTGTTTCTATAATTCAGAATAATATTTTTGAGGAGTTTATGGAAACTAAATGTTCTCCCGAGTTCTTGCCAGTCTGTACTGTAATTGGGGGCTTTATAAGGTTGAAAATAGCGCAGGAGAACCTTTGTTCCAGCGTTTGTGGGTTGTTTTGAAATCGAAGGAGTGACCTTACACACTTCCAATTTTTCTAGAAGTATATATACTTGTACAGCTGCAGGCTTTAAAAAATTGTGCTCTGTCATTTTTCCAATTAGTGTTAAGGTCACAAAAATGCAATTCTGAAATGGTACAAGCGTTTTCTCCCCCCTCTTTTATCAGATACGATTCATTAGTTCAGTCCCAAGCCAGGGAGCTCTCCCTTCAAAGACAGCAGATTAAGGACAGCCATGGCATCTGTGTCATTTACCGTCGACATATGAACACCGTGATTAAGGCATTTGAGGAGTTGCTACAGGCCAGCGACGTGGATCGCTACGTGGCGGAGGGCTTCCAGGAGCAGCTGAATCAGTGTGCCGAGCTACTCGAGAAACTGGAAAAGCTGTTCCTCGACGGTAAGTAGGGCAGGGGCTTGCGAGTCTTAAGACACAGCATTTATCGGTCTAAGACTTCTTGGCAGTACTTAGCTCTGCTCTGATGAGGTGACAGTGGAGCCACACTGGCTGCTGTCCCTTCCGGTGACTGCTTCTAGTGGCTGGTGGTCCTCACTGCTCCAGACCCGGGGTCCGGCTGGGGAGGGACACCCCTCCAGTGCCCGCCACATGGCTGCTCCAGATTTTCAAGAGAAGATGGGAATCGGGATTTTTTTTTTTTTTCGAGGGGGAGGAGGGTAAGAACTCTTGAGTTTTAAATGTTGGCAACAACAGACAAAACAAGCAAACAAAAAAACCCCAAACATTTATCAGTTAAAAAAAAATCTATTCAAGGGTCAGAGGTGGTTTAGAGCAAGGATGAAAGAAAGCCTCTGCTAAACAGTCACTATGTGCTAGGCACTTAAATAGGGGCTGTTGCATTTAAGTAAAAAAATAATCATTTGCAATTCTTTTGAGACTAGAACGAGAATTCTCTTATACTCTTTACCCAGCTTCATCAGTTTTGCCGTATTCGCTCTGTCGTTTCTCTCTCTGCGTGTATTCAGATCTTCCTCGATTTGTGATGGGGTCGCATCCCGGCAGACTCATCACGAGTTAAAAGTATCATAAGCCAAGAACGCATATAACACCCCAACCTCCCAACACCATCGCTTAGCCCAGCCCAGCTGAAGCGTGCTCAGAACACCTACAGTAGCCCACTGTTGGGCCCTGTCCCCTCGCGCAGAGCCCATTTTATAGTGAGGTGTCGAGTACCTCGTGTTGTATGCCGAACGCCCTGCTGAAAGTGAGAATCAGAATGTCTGTGTGGGTCCAGAATGGTTGTATCAGTTATTTCCTCTCGTGATGATGGGGCTGACTGGGAACCACAGCTCACCGTCTCTGCCCGGAGCCAGGAGGGAGGATCGTGCCGCATGTCCCCGGCTCGGGAAAAGATCAAAATTCAGCATCTGCAGCACAGTCCTTACTGGGTGCCTGTTGCTTTCACACCGTCCTGAAGTCAAGACCTGTAAGCTGAACCATCATAAGTCAGGGACCACCTGTGTTGGCACGTATATACACGCATATGTATGCATATATGTGCGCACATACGTTATTATTATTGTTATTTTCTAAGACTTTATGTTATGTTATTTTAAAATGGGCTTCACACCCAGCACGGAGCCCGATATGGGACTTGAGCCCAAGGTTCTGAGATCAAGACCTGAGCTGAGATCAAGAGTCGGACGCTTAACCGACTGAGCCACCCAGGTGTCCCCCCCCCACCCCCCGCTGTTTTTTTTAATTTAATTTTATTTTTTTTAACGTTTATTCATTTTTTGATAGAGAGAGACAGAGCATGAGTGGGGGAGGGGCAGAGAGAGAGGGAGACACAGAATCCAAAGCAGGCTCCAGGCTCTGAGCTGTCAGCACAGAGCCTGACGCGGGGCTCGAACTCACAGACTGTGAGATCATGACCTGAGCCGAAGTCGGACACCCAACCGACTGAGCCACCCAGGCGCCCCCCCGCTGTTTTTTAAGATTTTATTTTTAAGTAATCTCTGCACCCAACGTGGGGCTCGAACTCACAACCCCGAGATCAAGAGTTGCACACTCCACCGACTGAGCCAGCCAGGCACCCCACATTATTATGATTATGATTGTTATCTTCTCCTAACCCTCTGAGGATGGATTGATGGTGTCCTGTCCTTTCCCCCTAGATGTGTCAGTGTGTGGCCCCTCACACTGGAGACACTCTCTTAGCCAAAACACCGCTGCTAAATTCATGACACAGTATCATCGTCTCATATACAGTCTATACTAAAATTTCGCTAATTGATTTCAATAATGTCTTTTATGAATTTTATTCCTGATTCTGTTCCAGGACCCACTCCCTATGTTACATCAAGTTGTCTGTCTCTCTGGTTTCCTTTAATCGGGGGTAGTCGTTCACCCTTTGTCTTTCATGACACGGACCTATTTGAAGAGTTCAGGCCAGTGCCCCAGTTTGGGATTATCTGTTTCTTTAGGATTAAGTTAGGAAAATTAGATGAGATTATGTGATTTGGGGAAGAATGCGATGTTAAGTATTGTGTTCTCATGGTATCGTGTTCACGAGGCCGCATGCCGTTAGTTTGTCCCGTTTTTGGCGAAAATAACTTTGACCGTTTGGTTGAGCTGATAGGCGTCAGGTTTCTCCACTCTAAATGACAACATTTCCCTGTGTCATATAGAAGCAATTAGTGGGAGGTACTTTGTAACCTTGTAAATACTTGGTTCCTCTTCAAATTTGTACTCGAGGTTTGCACAACGTTCCTTGCCTCTGTTATTAATTAATGACTATGATGGTGGCCACCTGGTGGTTTTTTTTTTCCCTAATGTCGTTATTCTGTCTTCATTTCTTATTAGATGGCGTCTGTAGAAGGATAAACTCTTCCTTTACCTGCCCTTTTTTATTCCTAGATTTGTTGTTTGTTTATTAGCAGTGTGGACTTAGTTTAGGTTCTTATTTTATTCAGGGGACTATTACTCATTCTGTCATTCATGCCGATGCTCAAATTGTTCCTCATTTGGCAAGTGGCAATTCCTTTTGACAGGTCTCCATCTTTTGGAGGAGCTTCCTTCTGTACATCTGCATCCTGGCACAAAAAAAGATGTTCCAGCCCCATTGATACTGTCTCTGCCCCTGAATCAGCCATTTCTCCAAGTAGCCCTGGTTCATCTTAAAGGAGAATGCTACGTAAAAACTATGATTTGGAGGGAGTGCCTGGGTGGCTCAGTCGGTTGAGCGTCCGACTCCGGCTCAGGTCATGATCTCGTGGCCCGTGAGTTCGAGCCCCGCATCGGGCTGTGTGCTGACAGCTCAGATTCTGTGTCTCCCTCTCTCTCTGCCTCTCCCCCGCTCATGCTGTCTCTCTCTCTGTCAAAAATAAATAAACATTAAAAAAACAACAACTATGATTTGGGGCTGCGTAGGTTCATTGCTGCTAGGGGATCATTGTTTCTAGACCCTTTAGCAGGCGGGACTAGAATATAGCTCACATGCGTACACGTGCACGTATATAACAATATGTAATTTATTTTAAAAATCGTTATTTCACAGTGGGGCCTCCAATTCCAGTCCAGCCCACCGTGCCCTTTATTGCTGCTTCCACTTCTGTATTTGTGTTTCCTGTCTCCAACAGTGAGAATCCTGGCTCTCACATCAGTATATCCGCTCCTTTGCTTAGTTCTCTAAGACACACAGATAGTTCCAGAATTGCCCCATCCTTACTACTGTGAAAAGCAAACCTACTAAGAGATCAGTTCTTTTAGTTTTTAGGCTAAGGGTATGTAGTCAGGTCTTAAATTGAAAAGTTATTGGATTTCATTCTTTATGCAGTGTTGTTAGAATATTCATGTGAAATATAATTAGATGTATTTGTTTCCATTTGTGCTCAATTTTAGGGTTAGGGTTCCCCTCCCGTTTTTACTGATTTCATTTTATGTTTCGAATATGAAAAATATTAAGGTGGTTCTCAAGCTAAAACTTTCTCCATTGAAATTGCCTCTATGAAGTCATTATTTTTGTCCTTCTCCTTTATATCCATGAGTATGACTTTCTAGTTCCCCTTTCTCAAACCTTCGGGAACTGGGCTTTTAGGCATCCCAGCCTCTCCACGGAATGGGCATTGCCTGAGACACTAACACCTTCTACTTTGCTAAATCCGGTGATCGCTTTTGGGTGGCACCTCACCCAAACTCACAGCAGTATTTTTTGGATGTGGCCCGTCCCTCCCTCCTGGGGGAAATCCTTTCCTCCCTGGGCTTCTAGGAGGACACCACCCAGAGCCAGTTCTCCTCCCACCCCACTGGCCGCACCTTGGAGGTTCTGCCTTCAACATGTACTGCAAATCTGACCGATCTCCCCTTCCTCATTGCTGCTGCGGCTCCAGTGGATTATTCCAGGCCTGGCCTCCCCGGCCTTCCGGCCTCCACCTGTGTCCTGCCACGGTCCATTTCCGTACAAGAGACAGAGTGATCTTTTCAAAATGTAATCAGGTCCTGTTCCTTCTGCTCAAAATCAAAGGCTTTCCTATGTGAGTTGTAACAGTTAAATAATGAGCATGAAGCCTTGACTCAGCGCTGGGTACATGGCTCCTATGCACTCCGTGCTTGCTAATAGCTATACCTGTTGTGAGCAGGGGGCTTACTCCTCAGAACAACCTGTTTTACTTGAGGAACTTAGCCTTACAGAGGAAAGTCAGTTGCTCAAAGTTA
The DNA here is from genome assembly GCF_046562875.1 of Panthera onca. Classification (NCBI taxonomy): domain Eukaryota; kingdom Metazoa; phylum Chordata; class Mammalia; order Carnivora; family Felidae; genus Panthera; species Panthera onca. Next base: position 80,306,079 of record NC_138351.1, on the reverse strand, counting down.
TAACTGACTTGGTGAAACCAAGATTTGACCTTAGTTCTTCTGTCTTCGTACATACAAAACAGATGACTCACGAGGGTCCACCTATATTCAACTTAATTTCAAGATAGAACGTGGGATAGTTTGGGTTTCTGGGTCTAGAGAGCTTTTCCTGATTTTTTTTACAGAACCTAACAGCTCAGGCCTGTTGCACATTGATTGTCCTCGGACCAGCTCCCCAGGACCCTGAGGGCCAGGACACAGGAGCAGTTGACTTTTCCCAGCTTTGCGAAACCCGCTTTCTTCTGACTAAGGGTTTCCAAATAAGCTAGTTTCCATTGTATTATTGGAGCAATAACTGGGTCCTCAAGATAGAGCTGTATCTTCCAGGCCCGAGGCGTTTTTCTGTTTGTCTCTCTTCTTCCTGCAAGCCCTCAACCGGCCTGAGGAGGTGGGAAGCCTGGGAAGCCGAGAAAGACTGCCTCTGGCACCAGCTGCCCTCCCTCACTCATCCAGCCGCCCCCCTTGATTTATTTTTTAGTTATTTACCTTGACAAGCCCAAGGAGATCTCACTTCTTGTTTCTTGCTGGTTCTGGAAGTAGAAAGCACTTCAGGCTTAGCAGACAACACAAACACAGAACTTTATTTTCTTGTATACAAAAGGCGTAAAAGTCTCAGGTACCTCTCTCTAACTTCCTTTCTTAGTAAAATGTAACCAAAGTGGGTCTTTCTTGGATGCTATCCGAGGGGTCTGGCTCCTGCATTATGAAAGGAGCTTATTGTAAAGTAGTTTTATATTTGAGGTAATTGCATGGCATGAGTTCCTAAAAATTTTAAATATAACTTTTTTTTTTTTATTAATACAAAGCAGTACTTGTTTATGGTAGAATAACAGATAAGCAAATACTCCTATAATTGCATTATTTATACAGCAAAAATGAACACCCTGGAATTTATACTTTCAGTTCTGTTTTATACGTATATGTATTTTTTGTGGAACTAGAACTCTTTGCAGCCTTTCCCTCTGTCCAGTTGTAGATAATAAATATTAACCTACATTGTAAGTTTTAGTGACTGCAGAGCATTCTTTTGTATGAATGTCCCGTAATTCACTTAATCATTCCCCGTTAGGTGGACATTTAGATTGTTTCCAGTTTGGGGCTATTGAAAGAACACCATGCCGGAATCTTTGTATATATCCCTGCTTTCCTTTAACAATATTTAGTTGGTAGGATGGTGGTGTGGTTTCTCACTCCTTGTAAGGATGAGAGCCGGGTGTGTTTTCTAGCTTCACAAGCTAGGGATTTCACTAGGGGTCCAGAACCCTGCAAGATTTCTCTGCCTCTGTGCATTTTTCTGAGATGAGGATCTGCAAATTTCAGATTCTAAAAGTGGGTTGGGAGCCAAAGTAGATGGAGAACTGGGGTTGCAGTCCCAGCTTTTCCACTGTGTCCTCGCCCAGAGTGCCCCCCAAGGCCAGTAGCGTAAATGAGGAGGACGGCGTTGTCGCCAGGAATGTCTGAGTAAGCACTGGGGAAGATGGTAGGAGATGGTGAGGCAGCCTCTTTCCTCCAGCAGCTCACCAGGTTTGTCAGGGTTTAGCCACGTGAATAGAAGGCAACCGCTGGGGTCCTTTCTCTTGACTCTCCTCTGCCTGCAGGAAGAACCTAAACTGTTCATTACTTTCAAGGCCTCCCACTGTCTGCCTCGTCTAGCCCACTACCGTCTCGATGGTGGTGGTGGTGGTGATGATGATGATGATGGGGAAGCCATGAGGAAGGCTGGTCTTTAGCAGCTGCATGTTGTATGCTAGGCATTGTTCTCAGCCTAGGAGAAGGTACGGTTCATCACCTTCATTTAAAATTGTTTTAATGTTTATTTTTGAGAGAGAGACAGAGAGCAAGCAGGGGAGGGGCAGAGAGAGAGGGAGACACAGAATCCGAAGCAGGCTCCGGGCTCTGAGCCGTCAGCACAGAGCCCGACGCGGGGCTCGAACTCACAGACTGCGAGATCATGACCTGAGCCGAAGTCGGACGCTTAACTGACTGAACCACCCAGGCGCCCCCATCATCTTCATTTAAGAAACAAGGAGCAGAGAAGTTAACATACTGGCTCAGGGCTGCACTAGGTGTAGCAGGGTCTGGATTTGAGCCCGGGCAGTTTGCTTCCACAGCCTGACCTCCTGACCGCCATGATGTGGTACTTCCCACACTCTTGTCACTTCGGGTGTCTGGTCTGTACCTCTGTGCTGTGGGCCTTGCTTGCAACTCCCCACTTCTGGGACTTTGTTCAAACCACTCCCTTTGCTAGCAGGCTTTCACTGTCTCTTCCCTTCTAGAAAGCTTCTAGGAAGCTTTCTTTGTTCACCCCAGGTGGAAGCAAAACTGTTTGGTTTTTTATTCTGGGTTGTTCGTAGCTTGCACATGACAATTACGTCCGGCCTTGTGAAGGACACTCTGCCAGGGTGGACAGAACAGACCCTTTGGAGCCAGACAGACTTGAGTTCAAATCTCAGCCTTATGGTTCTCTTATCCCTTTCATGGTCAGATTTCCTCTGTGGGGGAGTACTACCTGTCTTGCGCAGTTATTTCTGAGGATTAAATGAGATTATTTCAAGTGTCTGGTATCCTGCCTGACCAATCTTGGGAGCTCAGGAGGTGACAGCAGTGATTTCTCGTGAGCATATTTTATTTCTTGACAGCATAAACTCCTGGAAGATGGGGACCTCGTCTCGTCCCGGCCTTCCAAACTAGGCCGGGGCCATACATGTGGTGCCCAGTCAGGATTTGCGGGCAATACTGCTAGTTTTGTGTGGTTTGGATCTTACGCTGGGGCTCCCTTCCATTCTGTGTCTGACTCTGTCTGACCCGCATAGTAGGGACCTGGAGGGAGAGGTATCTCTGAGCTCGGAAGGGAAGTCTTCCAGGAGGAAGGGGTATTGGAGGGGTATTCTGTATTGGAAGGATTCATACTTGATGGGGAGAGGTATTTTGGGAGCCGTAATGGGCATGCGGGGTCGAGTTAGCATGGTGAACCAGGCTCTCCGGTAAAATGGCACATTTTTCCTCCTAAGTAGCCCTGGGATCTGCCCTCCACGTAGCGCCTTAGCTGCTTCCTATCTGCATACAGCAGTCCTTTCCTGCCTCAAATATCTGTCTGTCGTTACCTCCTCTAAATTTGCCCCGATGGTCCAGGCTGGGTCATGTTCATTTCTTCTGTGCGCCCTCCCGTGGTATCCCGTGCTGTCCCTTGTCACAGCTCAGTAGTGTAATTGTCTTTTGGGTCTCTTGTCCCCACTCAGCTGTGAACTCATTGAGGGTCGGGTGGCCCCTCAGTCACCTCTGTATCCCCAGTGTCCAGCACGGGCACCAGGGGGAGAGTGTAAGCACGTTATACAAATTACTGGCGGACGGAAAGGAAGAAACATTTGGGCCGTGGAGGAGATGCCAGGCTATGATATTTGAACCGGGTTCTCTACGACCGATGGACTTTGAGCAAAGGAGTCCTGTTTCAAAAGAGGCCTCTCAAATGGAGGCAGCATACGCGATGGACCGGTGCAGGGAGGAGGGCGGGCCGGCCAGTCCTGCAGGTCCTGCGTGATAATTCTCGTGTTCACATGTGGAGCGGGTGACTAGACGAGTTTTTATTTGACAAGGTGAGGCCCCCGCCACGACCCAGCTTTTAGGCGTAGCGGTAAGATTTGCCTGAAAGATGGAAGCGGTGCCTTCATGCCACGCTCCCTAAGCTGTTGGAACAGCCAGACAGTTGGTACCTGTCACCTGTGTGGAGCAGTTTCCACCACGAAGTTCACCGCACCACTCGTAATGACGTCCCTGTGACTCCCACGCTAACCATTTGTCGTTTGGTTTTAAAGAACTCTGTTGTGGCTGGGGAATGGGCAGGATACAGTTGTTGAGTCCTTACAGACTCCTCGAAGGACGTCCTGTTTGAAGACAGAGAAACTCGTGCTTTGGGTGGTCTCAGGACACTTCCTTCTGTGGTCGTGGATTTTATTAAGGAATTGAGGTGTTTTTTTTGTTGTTGTTGTTGTTGTTTTGTTTTTTTGATAGTTACAAGATGAATTTTTGGTCGGAAGCCCCAGAGTGCTTAAAGCCTGCCCCCGACCAGTGGTACCCTGCCCTGTGCGGTTTCCGAGGTGTGTGTCTGTGCTCCTGGAGGGCGATTGCACGGTGAGGCAGGCTGTGGTGCTATCGTGTGCTAGGCTGGTACGTGTAGACTGCTGGGCCCCTTGGAGGACCGGGCTGGGCAGATGGGCCATCCTCAGGGTTTTAGGGCCAGAATCTTACCGGCTGAATGTTGGTAAGCAGCCCTGTGCAGGTGCGAGATGGAAAATGCCGAGTTGTTCTTCTAACAGCACTTGTCGCTGCCCGTTTACGGGGGTCTTGCCGCCCGGGACTGCAAGTCAGCGTCTTGGAAATAGACCCAGTCAAATGGATATTTCCCCTCTTGACCAGGAATGTAGAAGACAGAAAGGTGGAACCCGTCCACTGTGGCAGGGGCCTGTCAACCTCTCTCTGCCTTTTGGGGAGCCACAGTGTCACTGCATTTTTGATCAGGATGTAACCAAGAGGATCAAGACCTAGTTTTGTGGTTGAGCTAGCTCTGGAGTATCTCTGAATCCTTTGCTTCACTGGAGCATGTGCTCAAGTAGGTGATCGAGTGAGTTGAGCAGAGTAAGAGGGGCCACATCACACCTTCTGGATTTGCACCTCTTTTCTGTACAGTGGAAATCCTGCCACTGTTCCGGACGGGGTCAGTGTCAAGGAGCCATCTTTGGGGCCGGGCACCTGATCTCGGGGGCCTGGCTGGCCCTCTCCCGGTGCCCGCCGATGCCCTGATCCGGGGGCCTGGCTGGCCCTCTCCCGGTGCCCGCTGATGCCATGCCATGGCAGGTGACTCTCAAGCCCTCGGGACATCGTGCTGGCTCTCGGTGCCCGTGGCTGTGCTGCTGGGGTGTTGAGGGGGCCCCGAGAGCAACACCAGCCGGCCCCGGGAGCACGTGGTGGGGACCACAAGGCACGAGGCAAACACGCGAGGCTCCGGGTGCTCCTTTCCTCTGCGCTGTGGTGTTCGAGAACTTTCCCTTTTAGGAGTAGTTTTGAAAATGGTATGTGTGGGTGCACTTTAATTATAGTCTCATGTTTCAAGTACGGCCACAGAAGGGTTTGTTTTTTCCTTTAGCCACACGTTAGCTTCTTCAAAGAGCTCATCCCAGGCTGCAATTTCCAGAGTTCTGAAGTATTTTTAACATGAAGTTGTTAGTCTCTTTGAAATCTGGGCTCCCGTGTTTCCTTTCAGACAGCAAACGGGGCCGTGCAGGGGGAGCCGAGCGTCTTCTTCCCAGCTACGTTTCGAGCTTTATTTTGTTGTCTTTCCCCATTTCTGGTAGTCATTCCCCTGCTGCAGGCGCTGGCTTACTCAGCTGCACTCACATACTCCTCTGCCTGCTAATCCCACTTCTGAGAGTCTTTCCTGAGGAAATCATTTAAATGCAGATAAAGCTGTATGTACAAAGATGTGTATTTCCTTTATTTATAAAAGTGCAAAATTGGAGATGACCTAAATGTCAGATAAAGGGACCGGCAGAAACTGGTACATGCGTGCCTACAGTGGAATATTAATGCAGCCATTAAAACCTATGTTTCTAAAGCAAATTCAGTAAGAAAAATGCTTCTAATAATAAAATTCGAAGGGAAAACAATTAAGCCCCAGTGCAGTGTCACCCAGGCCAAAACGCGTGGGAAAAAAGGATGGAAGGAAGTCCACGGCATGTCTGTTGTAGGTACCTGGAGGACGGTCATGTTCTTTTTCTTGTCTCTGTTACCCGTTTCCTGTAATGAGGATATATTCTGTTGAGAGTTTTAGAGAAGGAAAAAGAGCATGCACCCAGCAGTGCCTTTGTGATCGCTTTTTAGACTCAGGGCTGTCCCGTCCCTCCAGAGCTGGTGCCAGAGCAGTGATGAAGGAGGAGCCTGTGGTCTGAATGTGTTCTCGGTCATCCTACTTTAAATACCCGGGATTGTTAGAAAAAGCATTTAAACAAATGGAGCAGGGCCTCTGCAGATGTATGAGTCAGAGATTATTAGGGATCACTTGGGGTTTGTTTGTTTGTTTGTTTGTTTTTTAATGTTTTCCTTCTTCTTGATGTTCTTTCTGCTTCCAGGGAAATCGGCTGAAGTGGAAATGAGCACCCAGAATGAACCGACGGAGAGGTGAGTGTGTGGCGTCCGGGAAGAAGATGGCGGTTGGTCGGTCTGCTGGGTACACTGTGGCTCCCTCCCGTTCAGCGAGTCCCCTGCCTCTTGTACGTAAAGCGTAAACACCTGTGAAACTGACGGTGCCCTCGCAAAGCGAGCAGTTTACGCTGTGTTTCCCGCAGCCTTCAGTCAGTCGTTTGAGGTCATTCGTGGCATTTCTCTGTTAGGTTCTGTGACTGGGACGACACGTTCCTTCTGCCGGCCCCTGGGTACCTGCAGGCTAAACGTCACATGCCTTAGCCTGACGCTTGAGGCCCTCCTCGGTCTGACCCGTCTTTCTTTCTGTCATGTTCCCCGTGCTGCGGTCTTATCTGACCTGTTGCTGTTCTCCAGCCCGTGCCTGGACACGGGCCGTATGCTCGACTTCCTGTTGTAGTTTGGAAGTCCTTCAGCAGAGTCGGCGTTCGTGGCGATGAACCTGGCTCTCCCCGGCGCCCCCGTCTCTCTACGACTTCCCGGGATCAGCGATTCTTCCTGTAGCATTTGGCACCTCGTCACATTGTAGCACTTACCACATGGCCATGTGACGCTTCCTGCATTTACCTTCCCGCTCCCAGAATTCCCCGGAACGGGAAAGCGGCTAACGTATAACCGGGTGTTGGCGTGTGTCCGCTGCTGCCCTAGGCATCCGCGTTCATTATTTCTGACCCTAGGAGGCAAGCATTGTTGTTCCCATTTTAGGGAGGGTCAGAGTTGCATGCTTGCCTTGAAAAGGCAGAGCTGGAGTTTGAACCTGAGTCTGTCATACTCCTGAGGTCTTATTACCGCAAATTGCCTTTTTGGGGACAGAGACTGTGTCTCGAATTCCAGCCCCAAGTGTGTAGCGTATAGTTGGAATTCACAAAACGTTCATGGAATAAATGTATACTTTCTTAGTTTGCCTCGATGGCCCACAGGGAGGGTCAAGGTGTCGTCCTCCTCTGTTTACTGGTTAGAGGTTCTGACTGTTGTTAGTGCTATGGGGTATTTCCCTCCTCTTTGGAGCAGCGACCCTTTGGGCTTCTGGGGCTAAGATAAAGAAGTAGAGACCAGTCTGGGGTGCAGAACTGTAGATTTTATGGGCCTGTCGAAGGCCATATCATCAGAGGGAGCAGGTGGGGAGGCATCACCGCTCACCGGAGGAGGTTTTAATCAGAGCTTCTGTGAGTTCGGAAGAAAACCCCTTTCCCACTGTAGTATTTTTGCAGATCCCTCCCGGCTCGACCCTCCGCTCCCATCCTTCTCATAACGGATCACATTGCAGTGGCGGGCTGTGGAGAGGGCAAGCAAGGCCTCCAGGGTGGAGGCGGTCGTAACTGAGAGCTAAAGGATGAGGCCAGGGGCAGGGATTGCCGGAGAGTGTCCGTGTGTGAGGCGAGGGAGACATGGCCCTGCGAGCTGGTGCCGGGAACGTAAGGGTCAAGGCCAGAGGACAGGCAGGGCCTTGCTGGACTGGTCCTCAGATTCTCTGTTAAGAGCGCAGATTCTGTGCTGCAGGAAGAGGGGAGTCTTTGAAGGAGGGTAAGCTGGGGCCAGGCAAGAGATTTGCTGTTGTGAAAGACGCCCGTGGTTGCTTGGAGAATGGGCTGCGGGGCGGGGGGTGGGGGGGGGGGTGAGTGGAGCCTCTTTCAGCCCCCTTAACCATGTGTCACCCTTCCCGTTTCCGACAGGTTTGTTTCTTTTCCTTCTGTTCTGCCTTTTTCAGCTGTAGGCTTAGCGCTCACACGGGTCACTCCTAAGCTAATTAAATGGGTGCCCTTGGCCCATTCGGCACTTTGGCAAGGCAGCGACAAGCCCGTGCGTCCATCACACTGTCTGGGTGAAGTTGCATCTGGTGTTTACCTGTTAATGAATGCGTGGCAGCTCCGGAGTCCTTTGCTCTTGTCTGAGCTCATGAATAATGAGACAAGAAGTAATAGGAAAAAGTGGGAGAAAAAAAAGAGCTTAAATTAAGGAGCTTATCTATAATGGAGATTCAGGTGGGCTTTTCGCAGAGTTCAGGGTATTCTTCCTTATGGCTTAGGTGGCTCTTGGCAAATACAGGTTAATAACCAGATGATTGCCAGAGTGGTGGTTTTGGGACCTGCTTGGAGGCCGTGAGGGTTTTGAGAGTTTTAAACCCATAAGGCCTCTTCATGGGTTTGAGGTGGCCTCCCACTTTCCTCTGGGGTCCCAGAGCCAGACAGACCTGGGTTCAAGTGTGAGCTCTGCCACTAAGAAGCTGTGAGACAGTGAGCAAGCTTGTGATGCAGCTCAGTCTCCCCAGCTCTGAATGAGGATGATCGTCCCTGCCTCAGAGGGTTTCTGTGGGGACCAGGCAAGGTAGTACGTCTAACATGCCTGGTACAGAGGGAGCCCTCGATAAGCAGCTGCCTTTGACCCGTGCTCTTTCTTAGGCTCCCTCCCATAAGCCACATAGTGGCTCCCCCTTCACTGGCTCCAGACTCAAGCCCACGGAGTGCTTTTTGTTTTTAGAGCGTCCTCACTAAAAACTGCTCTGGGGAAGCAAAAGGGCTCCAAAACAAAGTTGTAAATACGGGGAAATGACAAGGGACCAAGTGATCTTAAGTGTTTGTTCCCAAGTCATGGTCCTGGCTTGGAATCTTAGTGTGGGAAACGATTTCTCTTTCAATCCCTATGGTCAAGGATTGAGGAAGACAATTTAACCTACCAACACATCCTGCCTGAGTCTCCTGAGCCTTCTGCCTCTCACGCGTTGTCCGACTGTGAGATGTCTGAGAAGTCCTCCGGCCTCTCCCGAGACCAGAAGCAAGACAGTGAGACCGGGAGGACCTCGGTAATGGCGAACCATTTTTCTCAAGGTAAGCTGAGCTTTGCTAAGCACTTCAGATGCGGCCAAGGTTTCCTGGTTTAAACAGTAATATGCCGTCTTGCCTGAGTAAGCAGAGCGTAGTGACATTCGAATATTTGTCTGATGAAAGGAGATCCTGGCAGGGCCAAAGCTGGTCATTCAGACTATCATTTATCACCAGGGAAAGCTGCGGTTGTTGAAAGTGTTGGTGATTGGGGAAGAGTCATTTTTATTTCTTAATGATGACTTATTACGTGATTTGCCATTTCCTCGTGCTTCTGACAGTGGCAGAAAACAGGCTGGAAAGCAGAGGTTATGTGTCTGTTCCAAGTGTGGTTAATTTCCTGGTGTTCCTTTCAGACGCTTTCCGAGGCACTGTCGCTTTGAAGACTCTTGCTTTGAATCGTACAGATTCCCCAGAGCACCTAACGCCCCCCCCGCCCCCACCACCCACCATTTGAACATTTTGTACTTCTGTCAATCTGCAGTATTTCCCTTTAGTGTGTGACCCTTCATCCTTCGGCTCAGTCCCTTGTCCTGCCTCTGACTGTGACCCATGGGCTCAGTCGGTAGAATCAGTCTCCCAAGCCTCCATCTACCCGAGCTCCCTTTTACCTCTTCTGCATTTACAGTCTTCATTACCTCCTGTTGGGTGTTAGGGAGGGATTCATGTTTATAAGTCAATGTATTTCAGAAGTTCGAGGGATAATATAGGTGAGGGATTGGCAAATTTTTCCTGGCAAAGGCCAGATAGTAAATATTTTGGGCTTTGGGGAGCATATGGTCTTTGTTGTAGTTACTCAATCCTGTTGTTGTAGCAGAAAGCAGCCATAGACAAAACGTAAATGAGCGAGTGTGGCTGTGTTCCAATAAAACTTTATTTACCAAAACAGGTGGTAGGTGGGTTCGACCTAGGAGCTGTGGTTTTCTGGCCCTTGGTATACATTCTGGACCTCAGCTGACATCCTCTGGTCTCTCCTTTCTTCCAGTGGTTGTTTGCAAGACACCCAGAGTGGACCCAGAGCACGAATCAGACACTGGCACCTCCATTCTAAAAGCCTTTTGCTGACACCTGATCACATAGAACGTGGTTTTCGAAAATCAAAATCTTTTTTAGCAACAGAGCTCCACCCCCCTTTTTTTCAGATGAAACTTTACATGGAGGCCAAACATGTGAAAGGGCTACAGGTAGAGCCTTTATCCTCCCTGGTGGCTTCTGAGGCTTCTCTAGGATACCCCGAGCCCAGAGGAGCACAGTCTGAAAACATACCTGGAGCATGGAATATACACGTGTGATATAACTGAGGTGTTACCTGGGTTCTTCTAGTAGCCAGTTACCTAGATTTGCCTTCTTTGGATCTCTGGCTGTATCCCTGTGTGACTTCTGTGAGTTTTGTGTACTAGGTCTCTCTCGGTTATTTCTGGCTCTTTGATCTGCCTTCTGCTGATTTGGGTCAGACGTATGAGTTGTTTCCTTGTCCTTATTTGCACTTCCTTCTGTACTGTATCAACCTGGCATGGAGCTCACTCCCTTTCCAAGAACCCCCGAATCGACTCCTACAAGGCCTTTGTGGGAGAAACATACTTGATTGAGGGCTTGAGGAATTATAAGGCAGTGGGGGGTTATAGTGCAGCAGGCCAGATCATTTAATGGGAATGTTTGAGATCTCTGTTCTTTCAAACCCATCTGATATGGTGCTGGGTACCTCTCTCTGCTTTCTCTCGCCTGCCCCTCTTTTTTCCTACCCTCCCAACATGTCTGCCCCCCCCCAGCCAACCTTGGTTTATTTCCAATATAGAACCGTTTAGGCATCTCCTCTACGACTCATTATTCTGGGCACCCCTGACCTTGGGCTTATCATGCCCTCCCGGTGAATTTACCAAGCACTTTCCTGAATGGGGACAGTGTTCTCTGGAGCCCTCCTAATACACTTCACTTTTAGCTTTTTTGGTTTGCTTCTCTTCAGACTTTTGGTCTCTGCATCTGTTTTTCCTTTTGTCGTGTTTTTATTCTAAGTAGAGAGATAATTTAAGGATTTTTCCTTTTTTCACTTGACATTATATCATAAGCTTTCTGACATGTTGTTACATAACATCATTTTTAGTGGCTTTAGAATATAGTCCGTTGAATGGCTGAACTGCAGTTTTCCTTATGTTCCCCCGTTGCTGAACATTTCAGTCCTTTCTAAAATTCCACAATTACGAACACTGCTGCAAGGGAGTATCTTTGAACACGAAGCTTTCTTTCTCCTTATTTTGGGGCATTTTCTTCTCCTCGATTCTGTGAAGTGGAACTCCGAGGCCAAAGATGCACACGCGGGTTTTAGCGGTTGCTTCTTGCAGGATTTTTGGCTTTAAAGAGTTCGCGTTCGTCAGAAGGATATTTATTAGTTGTAAGAGGGACAGCTGTTTTTCTCCCGTTTCGTAAAGATGAGTGTTGTGTTTCCCCCTCTCGGTTAGGGCTGCATAATTAATAAGTGGTGTCCAGTTCCACTGGGGCTGTTTCCTTAAGCCCTAGCGATGCTTCCAGCCCCTGGCCAGACTCAGCGGGAGGTGACGCGGGCCGATGGCTGCCTAGCGCTGTTACCCCAGAAGCCGGCAGCGGGTGATGCAGATCTAAACCCGCGCGGAGGACTGCGGTCAAAATAGAGAAGTTCCCGCCTCACTCCGTCCTGACTGGCCGCCGGCAGATTTGCGAGGCAGCCAGGCAGGGACGGGAGGTGCCACCAGGACCTGGCTGCCCCGGCTGCGGGCTGCGGCGAGGGCCTCGCACGTTCCACCAGATGACTGGCCGCACTTCCGGCATTAATCGAGATAGCTGAAGGCCCGGGAATTAAGTCACCTCATAAACATTCAGATTCATGGCAGAATTACTATTTAATTAGGAAAAGATCTGTAACATGGTGCTACTTTTAAATGAAAGTCATTTTGGAGGAATTAAAACTGGGTCATAACATTAGTCTAATGTTTTAAAACAAACATTACTAAGACACACTGAGTGTACCCTAATTGATGAATTAAAGACATTAGTTTTGCCTTTGGATACCCAATGTGGTTAGGCTTTAGATCCTGATTCTAGAGTGTACCTCGAGATTGCAACTGTGTCTCCTCCTTTCTTTGTTCAAGTGAGATGTGGCAGAGGCTAGAAAAATAGGACATGCTCAGTTTAGAACATTTGAGAAATTTAAATTTTTACATCTTATTAAATGTTATATTGAGATACAGTGTAGAAGTTTTGAGAAACCTGAAATCTAACACCCAAAGGCAACTGCTGTCAATATTTAGGTATCTTTTCTTTTTTGTGTGTTTATGTGTCTTTTCTGTCTGTAAACTTTTAAATACAGTTATAATTGTGCTGGATAATCCATTTTGTATCTGTGTTTTTCTGCGATATTACATGGTCCTCGTGATAGAATTTCAGTAGCTGTGTCATATCGCGTCATGGTGGATGTAACACAGCTTACTTAATAATCTGAGTTATTTTCAGTTTTAAGTACTCCGTATAGTGCTGAAGATTAACATTTTCATGCATTCTGGCACATGGTTGTCAGCATGTCTGGTGATCTCTTTGAATAGATTCCTAGAAGTAGACTTATTTGGGGAAAGACATTGGAAAAGAACCCTTCTACGGCTAATGATAAAAATAGTTCCCCAAAGTCACGCACATTTATATTCACACGAACAGGATGTGCCCTTGAGAGTACCCTTCTTACAACTTTCACTAGCACCGGGATTATCATTTTGCTTTGTGTTTAAGTCTTAAATTAGTAAGTGGCAAATGGATAAATATATTCCTTCCGGAGAATTAGTCTCAAAAATATCTGGATTCATTATGAAGGTAGTTTAATCAACTCTCAGGCAATTCAGGCAGACTTGAAAGTGATCTGTTAGTTTCACCATAAGGAAGATTTTAAATTAATATTTGATATTTAGAAGAATAAAGGGCTGCATTACAGCTAGCATTAAAATTGTATGGAATATAATTTTTCCATGTGCTGTAAAGCCCCCTCCTTGTGGAGGGCTGCAGAGAATCATTACAGAGCTGTGTCTGTGGGCTGTGGTCACCATGCCTGGGAAAAAATCGCCAGTTACTGACTGACTCAACACATCCCGCACGATTTAGAATTTCAAGATCGTGGCATAATCCGTAAATTATTCCATTTGTTGGGGGCTTCAGACTTTAAATTAAAAATACTCTCCTTCCCGTAGACTTAGTAATGGAACATATACAAGAAATTCGAAGCTTGAGGAGACGTTTAGAAGAATCAATCAAAACAAACGAGAAACTTCGGGGACAACTGGAAAGGCAAGGGTGTGAATTTGATCAAGGTAAGGGAGGACCTTGTCGCCAGCCTGCCTGTGCTTCATCCGGGAAGGGACTCCGGTTACATTTGCCTGGATAAGCTTTCCCCATGTTGGGGAGAACTCACCCCGGTGGCCAGAGAGATTTCCGCTCAAATCCTGACCTCACCGCTCACCTCCACGGTGACCTCACTTAACGTTGCGGAAATACTGTAACGTGTTAGTTACAGTACTGTGTTCATGACGTGGGGACGATAATCCCCGTTTTATCCTGGTGCGATGAGGATTGAGTGAGCTAACTTCAGCAGGGTGCCCGCACGGTCCCTGGCACAGAGTGACTTCCCAGGCACTGAACGAGTCCGCCGGCCCCTTCACCCTGGATTGTGCTTGGCTCCTCATGTGACGTCGGTGGCTGTAGAGAAACAGATAGGGGGTTTTAAAATAAAACAGAGCGGCGTTTCGTCTTTTTGTCAGTAATGGATTTTAAAAAGTATTAGCGTGTAGGCAGTTTGGTGAGAGTCTCACACGCCCGTTCCCAGGTCGCCATTATTCCTGCGTAAACACAGTTAGATCTGAATGGAATATTCTTCCATGCGGAACTTAAAAATGGGTTTTTCCGTAGGGAAGACATTCACATGGTACAGAACTTAGTACCTCCGTTCTGTGCCCATCCATCCTCTTCTGGCTCCTCTCCTCCCACCTCTGGTAGGTGTCTTCCACATCCTTACAGTGGTTTTTCAGTGCAAATGCAAATATATCTTCTTACTCTTTCCCTCGCCCAAAAGGTAGAATACTTTGTGCCTGTCCCTGTTTTCCTTGAACAGAATATTTTTGGACATCTTTCCTTGTTGCTCCAAAGAGATTGTTTTCGTACCTGAAGAATGTGCCTTGGGAGAAGCTTTGTGCCCTGGGAAAGAGCCCGAGTTTGCTTGGGAGATGGACTGAGCTGAGTGTGGACCCCGGCTCTTCCGTGTATCAGCTGGGGGGCTTTTGGGCAAGCCACCCCACCTCTCCCGGCTTTCATTATTGTACAAAACAGAGTCATCGTGAGATTTCGATAAGGCAGTGCTCTGAATAGGGCGTTGCTCTGTGTCTCACTCAAGACGTGGTTGTTTTCTTTGCCATTATCATGTTATTTCACTATTTTATTTTGTACAACGTTATTAGTTGGACATTGCAAAGCTCGGCAACAAGTGGGGACGCAAACGTTTTTAGAGATTAAATCACGGCGTTCTAGAAAGATGAACTCCGTAGAAGCACTTGAGTCCTTGGACCCCTGGTCTGTCGTAGCCATCAGCCTGGAAGGATCTTTCCAGAGTACTGTATGTGCTGCGGTGTGCGAGATAAACAGAGTGGACCCACCCACGCCTCCCTCTCCCTCCCTCCCCCACTCTCCACACCACCCCCCATCCTGCTCCCTCCCTGTCTCTCACCCCCAGAGAAATTGATTAACCTGAGTTATTAGTCCTATCAAACCCTGGGAAGAAATACATGCCTGGACCCTTCACATTCACTCTTGGTAATGCCTGAATTAGATTCATTCTGTTTTACATTTTTCCTGGCAAATCCAATTATAGAATTATTTGGGGGCTCACATGGCCACCAGCTACAACGGAGGTGGCAGTTGCTCTGGAGAGTAATTCACTCTGATGGGAAGGTTTACAAAAAAGGCATTCATAAAGTATTTACGCTGGTGGCTGGTGGAAAGACGCGCTGTTCTCACCTTGTCTTCACAATCTCTGAAAAGACAAAGAAAGAAAAGTGGCTCCGCCTCCCCCCTGCTGTGAGTCGTTCATCTTGGGAGCGGCTTTGAGAAAGGCCTGGCTCCTTGTGATTGGAGGTGGAATATTGTTAAAACTGTCATCTCACGTGGTAGCTTGTCACCAGTTACGGGGAGTTGGTAGTGACACCTTCAGAGGAAAGACTGGCCTCTTACCTCAGCACTGGACCCCGCTGGCTCGGGCTCTGTCAGGAGCCCTTCTCTGGCCTGGGTCTCCCTTTGAGAAGCGACCACGCTAGCTGTGGTCAGAGCAGACTTCTTCTGCAGAATGTTTCCTGTTCATCCAGATGGCTGTTTGGTCCTGTTTTGGGCTCTAGCCTATCATCAGTTATGATATTAATACAGACGGTAATAGCAGTAATAATACCAACATTGATCATTTTTATTGGGCTCGTGGAGACTTGGGGAAGTTGTGTGACGTACCTGAGGTCATACAGCCATTAAGAAGCCAGAGCCATGATTCAAACCCAGGTGTCTCTGAAAAGACGGCAGAGTTCATAGGGGAGAGACATACGTGAATGAAAAAACGACGTGACATTATGATTTGTGAGTCATTAACCCGAGGAAAGGGAGTGCTGTCGTGCAGAAAGACTGTGGAACATTGGCTTCTGGGAAGCCTGATGTCATAGCTTCCTTACGGGGAGTTTGAACGTTACAGGGAATCCTTTGTGGACCAGGATGCTTTCAGCTGCGGAGAGAAGAATATGAGGAAAAACCGGTGTGGACAATGGGGGTTTCTGTTGTCTTCCATAACAAGAAATGTGGATGCAGGCAGTTCCAAGGCAGGTTTAATGACTCCGTGAAATGATAGCAGGGCTTGGACTTAGTATCTGTGATGGCCGCAGTCACTATAATACCACATCCTCTCAGGACAGTGTCCAAAGCATGGGGACGAAGATGGTGGGGCTTCCCCCTGCTCTGCTCTTTTCATCCGGGTGAGAAACCTTTCCCAGAAGCCTCCAGCAGGCTTCCCATCACGTCTCGTTGACCGGAAGCGGCACCTGGCCGTGTTCTAGCTGCGCCGGGGTCTGGGAAAGCAGGCTCTGGCATGTTGGCCGTGTGGTGTAGTAAGGAAGGTGGGGGGAGGGAGGCACCTGCCTGCCTCACGCGGAAAGCCCTGTGCTCTGCAGAGGGTAGGTAGCACGTCCCCACGCTCTGGACATTACACAGGGTGCAGTGCAGAAAGCTGAGGTGGAGGGAGTGTCAGAGCAGCTGTCCGGCCAGAGGAAGGAGTGGGATTTTCGGAGAGAGACCACAGCCTGGGCAGATATTTACAGACGAGGAAACTGGTCAGAGTTTGTAAGTGACCTCAACCCCGGTCTGTCTGGCTGTGGACCCTGATCTTTGTCGTATTAAATACTCAGAGGCTGTGAGCTTGAGCTGAGAGTTGAAAGACAACTGTGATTTTGACAGGTGAAGAAGGAGCTGGGCATTCGGGGCCCAGAGAATAAAGACCTCACGACCTCACGACCTCACTGTACAGGGTCTGGGAGATGTGTGACCGCACGGTATGTGGGGGCACAGAAGTAGCTCAGTTTGGCGGCATCCGAGGCCACTAGAGTCCAGGGTAGACAGGGAGCGGGCTGTGCGTGAGATTGGAGTGAAATAATGGAGGTCTGAAGTTTGGGCCTTGTGTTTGGTTTGTCTGTCTTCGCAGCGGAGGGCCGTCAGGTGTTTCTGAGCAGGGGATAACCTGAGTGGACTGCGTGCCCCCCACTGGCAGAGTAGCAGGGGGGCAAGGTCAGGGCGCAGTGATGAAGCTTGAACTACAGGGACGGAAAAGGGTGGGCCGGCATCCGAGGCGCTGGTGAGGAAGAGCCAGTGGTCGTGATTGCCTGCTTGGGCAATGCCAGAGAGTGGTGGTTAGGATGACTCCAGGTTTGCAGCTCAGATTAGGGGTGGTGGTGACAACATCTATAGGAGCAGAAATAAGCAGAAGAGGGCAGCTTTGGGAGGTGAGGGAGGAAAGGGGAAGACTTCAGCTTTGGCTCTGGGGCCCGGGAGCTTGCCTCAGCGGAGAGGTCTACTGAAGGTGTGGACCCCAGGAGAGACATCCGTGGAGGTTAAGACCGTCACCCACTCACCTTCGTTCACCCTTAGGGCAGGTAAGAACGGGAGGGGGTGCCTTTTGCCTCCTCTTTAATAAGCTCACTCTTATTTCCCTCTGGACTCTTGTGATACCTCATCTGCTTCACTGAAGTCATTTCCATTGCATATTGTGTTTCCTCCTCGTTTAAAACTGTTTTCTAGAAAGTTCCGTGCATACTGACCTGGCAACTATCCATAAATCACTTCACATGTGTGTTTTTATAGGTTCTACGAACAGTTTGGCTTATGGATCAGAGCTGCATAATTCTCTGACATCAGAGATCTGTTTCCTGAGGAAGCAGAACCAGGCTCTCAATACAATGCTCTCCAAGGGATCCAGAGGTAGGAACTAACGGAGCCATCTGCCGGCTGGAACCCCACAGCCCTCTGTGGCGTGGGAAGAATGCATTGGAGTCTGACCAACCTAGGTTCAAATTCTGTGGCTCTGTGACTTTGCGCAGGTCCCTTAACCTCTCTGAACCTCAGTATTATTAGCTGTAAAATAAGAGTACCTCAGGGGGCAGTTGTGACGGTTATCTCTGTGAAGCCCTTAGCACAGTGTCTCTAATAAGTATACAGCCACCTCTCGTTTGCCTCAGTTTACGGTGGAAGAGAGAAAGGCTAGAAATGCATTACTGTGCCAAAATCTCATCCAGAGACTCCCTACTATCAGGGAGGTTTTCTAGTATTTCTTAGGAAGATCCTTTCTCTTAATTCTTTCTTTTTGGAGCTTAGTCCCCAAGAGCTTTCACCTACAGTATCTCTCAATACTTAAGATGTTTCTGGAAGGAGGAATTATCAGTCCTGTTTTATAGGTAAGAAACTGAGGCCTGGGGAGTTGACCGGCCTGTGGTCCCTTGTCTAGAAATGGGCAGAGCTGGACGTGGGTCAGCGTCTCTACTTTCCCTAGAGGATACTGATGTGGCTGTTGTCTTAAGAGACAGAGTCCAGGCTTGTGCAGATCATTCATTCACTCAGCAAACATGTTAGGGCCTGTGTAGACCGATACAGAGATGAATCCCTCCCTTGAGGGACTTGTGGTCTGATGGGAGAGGCAGCCGGGCAGCCCGTGGCAGGCCAGCATGAGGATCAGGCTTGACAAGGGCAGGCTCAGGGAGCACAGCACCCAGGAGAGGCTCGGCTTCAAGAGCTCAGTCCAGAAGGCTCAGCAGGGATTAGCCAAGGTGCCTAAGATTTAGAAGAGCCAGGGCCTTTTAAGTAGAAGAAAGAGAGCAGACAGAGGCCTGGGGATTAGTGGCAGGGAGAGTATCCACCGCTCGGGACTTGTAGGAAGCTCACTGTGGCTGGAGTGTGAAGGAGGAGGGGAGCACTTGCTCAGAAATCAGCATGCCGGGGCAAAGAGTGGGACCTGAAAAGCTCGGCCCCTCTTTGGCTTTGTGACCTTGGGGAAGGAAGTCTTAATCTCTCTGTCCCTAGATTCCGAGTAGGCAGAAGAGTGCACTTGAACATGCCACTGTGCCCCCGGGGCGTGCTCTTAACTGCCCCGTCTCTGGGTCCTGGGCGTGTTTTCTCCATCAGGAGAGGTGCTCTCCTGGGCTGAGGAGCAGATGGGGCCCCAGGTTGCTTTTTGCACAGCCCTGCTGGCCTTACCGGAGGGCTTACGGACTTTCCTCACATCCGTTGCCAGAGTTTGGGACTGTTTCTTGCCTGTGTCTATAATTTATACCCACGGTTTGCTCCGCGACGGCAAAGTAACTAGGTTTGCACGGCCCATTATTGTATAGAAAATTAAACAGGCCCATTTCATCCCAGTGACGTTTAATCTGCAGCCTTGATGTTGACAGATTTATCTGCCCAAAATGCATAAGATAATTGGAATGCCAAAATCATAAATGCCAGATTAAATCTCATTCTGTTTTGTATTCCTGGAGTGCTTGAGCTGAAGGGCCGTATTTGCGTAATAGGGTTGGAAAAAACAAATGGTGTCTCTTCTCAGTGGTGCTTTTTTTGTGTTTGCAGATAAACAGAAGGAGAATGAGAAATTACGCGAGTCCCTCTCCAGGAAGGCTGCGAACCTCGAGCTCCTTCGGCGAGAGTACGCCTGCTTGAAGGAGGAGAATGAGAGGCTGCAGAAGGAGATCTGCGAGCGGGACAGGCACTCCCAGCAGCTTCTCCGGGAAGTGTGCAGCACCCGCAGCGAACTGAGCAGGTAGCGGTCAGGGTCCCCCCGGGGCGCGCTGACCCCTGCCCAAGTGCCGGGGAAGGCCAGCAAACACTCAGGCACACGACGTCAGGTGGGAACAACAAAGCACAAGGAGCAGAATCGTCTGAGGGAGGAGGGTAGGGCCTGGGGGGGGCAGATGGCTGGTTTTCTCCGGGGGTCGTCAGGGTAGGCCTCTCTGAATTAAACAGCGACCTGAAGGCAGCGGAGGGGTGGGGGCCCTGGGGCAGGGTGTCCTTGGCCTGTGCGGGGCGGAGCAGGGAGGCCAGCGCGCCTGGAGTGAAGGGGGACCGGAGAGGCTGGGTGCCGAGTCCCGTAGGCCCTCGCAGCCGTGGGGAGGACTGGGGTTCCACTCTGAGTGACTGGGAAGCCACGGAGGGGAGTCTGCGCAGAGGAGGGACGTTTGTCCGACTTAGATATGAAAGGGCTCGTACTGACCGCCCCCTTTGCAGTTTCCCCTCGCCTCTGTCTTGTCCCACGTTTCCAGTTGTCCCCCAGCAAGATCGCTCTCTTGCCATCGTGCAGTCCCGGGCCCTCCCGAGCTCTGCACCCCTGGGTGAGACGTAACCTTTAAGCTTCACTTCCTCATATGCTATCTGTGCACTGGGGACTGAGAGCACGTACGCTTTGGGTGTCGATCACGCACGTCCGGGCCGGGCCCAGGGGGCCGCTCGGGAAGGAGTGGCCGTGACTGGAATTGTCACCCACGCTTGTCAGTCTCGTCCACACTCTGGCGGCTGTGGAGTCAGAGCAAGTCCCCGTGCGTCAGAATTAACGTCCCCTCCCTGTGGCCGGGGGGCCTCTCCAGGGTGCAGGAGGAGGCGAAGTCGAGGCAGCAGCTGCTCTCCCAGAACGACAGGCTCCTGCAGTCCCTGCGGGTGGAGCTGAAGGTGTACGCGAAGCTGGACGAGGAGCACAGGAGGCCGAGAGGTACTGGGCGCGCTGCCCGAGGCGCTTCCCGTCCTGGGGCTGCTGCGTCGGGGCTGTGGGCTGGCCGCTCTTTCCGGAATGCCGCCGTCACACCCAGGCTTGCCTCCTGGGCGGAGGGGCACGCTTCTCAGCGAGCCCCTCGGGCCCACTCTTCTTCTGCAGCAGCAAGAAACTCGGAAGGATGCGGGCTGGGGGGTCAGGCCAGCCGAGGCCTGGGTTCTCTCTGCCTCGCTCCCGGGCCGTGGGACCGTCTGCAGGTCGCCTCGCCCCTCTGGGCCTGGTTCTGCCTCCATCAAACATGTGTCCTAATGTCTGTTCTGTGGAGTCTTGAGAATTAAACGAGCTCATTTCTGAACAGCACACTATCACAGTACCTGGGACACAGTAGACACTCAAGGAATAATCTGATTACACGTTTCCTGCCAGTGCGTGTTTCTTTGGTCCATTCATTCAGCACATGATTATGGAGCACCTACCACATCGCAGGGCATTGCTGCGGGATGGTGCTTGGCCCCGGTCCTCTAGACACCAGATCAGAGGGACTTGACTGTCAGGTCTAATGTTTCAGAATCTTTTTTGAGGTGTGCTAGGGTTTTTGTTTTGTTTTGTTTTGTTTTTTAACTAATTTTCCAGATGGTTTCTCCCTGTTGAAAGTTTAGCTAGAAGAGGGTCACCTCACAGCTTTCATTTTCTCCTCAAGTCACTTTTCTTATTCTTGCTGTTGTGCCTCTTTAATATACTGTGGCTCTTAAAATCAGCCCCTTTCATTCTATAATTCCAGCCCAAATAGATTTTATTACTACTAGACATAATTTCGGGGTTTGGTGTGCAATTTGCGAGGCTTTTATGGCCAGAAGCGAAAATTAATTTCCAGCTCTTATTTAGGCTGTGGAATAGCGGCAATTAAGTCTGCCAATATTTTTGTTTTTAAGTCAAGTTCTTATTTTAAATTGTACCTAGTTCTTAGGAAGGGGAGGGCGGTGGCGATGGCGGGTTTAAGACCCTGTTGCGCTCCTTTGATGGCTGACCTTTTGGAGGCAGAAGACGTTCAAGGTTTTCCCTTTGCGCTTGTTTCCAGAGCCATCAGGAGAAGGCTGGAGGGGACAGGACCCTTTCAGTGACCTGCACGGTCTCCTAACAGAGATCCAGGCTCTGCGGGGACAGCTGGAAAGGAGCATCGAGACCAACAGCACGCTGCAGAGCAAGCTGGAGGGGCAGCTGGCGAAGGAGGGGAAGAAGGCTCAGGAAGGAGCCCTCACCGGGGCTCTCCAGACCCCGTGTGTCCCCGAGTGGCCCCTGCAGCTGGACAAGCACGGTACTGCCCCCGCACCTCCTAACCTCCTGAGATTGCGGCCCCTGTGCATGTCACTGGGACACGTGAGCTTCTGAATGGTGCCCTTGCCCCGTGGAGGTGTCCCTCCGCTGACTGCAGGCATGCTGGACCCCAGGAGCCAGGGGCCTGGCCACTGAGCAGTCGTCACCTTTGGCAGGGTGGTCCGATCTCCGTCCGGGGCCCTCGGTTCTCAGGGAAGTGGAGTTTGGGCTGCCAGCACTCTCTTCGCCTCCTGTCTTGTCCCCCGTCCCCCATCCATTTGGCCCTGCCCATATCGCTCCACTGAAAATCCTTTTTGGTCCCTCTTACTGCCTTTCAAAGAGAATCTAAACTTCTTACACTGGCTCTCAGTGTCTTTCAGGATCTGAAAGCATCCCGGTAGGTTTGAAAACTGATTCTGTTTTGCCATTTGCTTGTGGGTTTATTGTCTAGCCCTGCAGAAGCTGTGTAGGGTAGCAGAAAAAGGACAGGAGCGGGTCCCCATCATTCCTTTGTCCTTTGCCCAGCACAGAGCCAGGAACAAGCCAGAAAGTGGTCAGACTTAAGGCAGTTGGCCAGGCCATCCTCTTTGCTCTATGGATGGAGAGCCTGAGACCCAGAGAGGGTACTGGGCTCACCCAAAGTGACATGGCAAGTAGGGGCAGAGCTGCAGCTGGAAATCCTCTTTTAGCTCCCGAGTCCAGTGCTGTCCCTGGAGTACCGCCTGACCCGACGGAGCCTCAGGTGTCCGGGGTCATCACCCGAATACCCGCAGCGTGGGTGTGCACATCCAGTGGGACAAGGAATGTCAATATACTTTATACAAAAATATTGTATAAAAGTTTGGACTTAGTCTTTGCTGGGATTGGGAATTCTGTTTATTGCCCTTAATTAAAAAAAAACAAAATTAAAATCTCTTAAAGAGCACCCAGTGTGCTTTAGAACTTACCGTGATTGATTTATTGATTTCTCCTTGATAAAGAATTTGAAGTTTTAACCAGAAGATGATGTGACGATATGAAAAAAAAAAAGTGAAGAAAAATCCTTCGTGATTCTACAAAATGATAATATTTTGCTTTGCGTATTTCTCTTCATTTGATAATCACATGCCAGTGTGAATTTATATTGTTCACGTTGGGTTTTGTGCCATTCTACGGCCTTTCTTTGTTTTTGCCCAGTGTTACATCATGAATGATTCCCAGTCTTTCACACGGGCTTCCTAATTACTGTTTTCAGATTATCGCCAGTCACGAAACCATTACCGCGGTGATTATTAAAGTGGTCTCTGATTTGGAGCTTTAATAAACGTCGATGTTAATATGCTTTTTGCTGTTAAACAGCATTCTTAGGATAAAATCCTACTAGTGGAATCTCAAAAGACTTGGAAAGGAGCCACGTTGCCTCCTTTTGCGTGGGATGTATATCAGTAGTGGGTGTCTGTGTTTTAAACGGAGGCTTCTCCTGGCCCTACTTCGGGCTTAGCGGAGATGGGACTGAGGAGATAGGGGGGTGCTCTGGGGACCTTGGGGCAGGGAGGACGATCCAGGACCAGGGCTGCCCAGGAGGGACAGTTGGGGCAGCTGAAGGGAGGCGGCCATTGAACAGCATTTGCTGCTTCTGAAACCGGTCCGGGGTCAGCCTAGGTGTGCCTCGCGAGAGGACCCGGGAGAATGTGTTGAGAATCCACAGTGCTGTCCCAGTGCCGCAAGTGCTCCTGTGTCCTCGAGTGGGCGTTGGAATTCTTCCTTCGGCCGGGCCTTTCTTCCTTTGCAGAAGACTTTTCAGGATTGTATTTAAGCGCGCTTGTTCCAAAGTTCTGCTCTGAAGATGGCTGTTTTGGGCAGAAAGCAATCCCTCTGAGGGGCCAGCTCCTGGGCCCTGGAAATGAAGTGCGCCCTTGGAGGCGGCTGGGTGGGAAGGGGCTGGTGGGGCGTCCGAAGGCCTGGACACTAGGCACGGTCCTCACTGTGCCTCCACACTCTGGGTAGCGCTGGCTGGATCACCTGCTGTCCCTGCCCCTCGGTCGTCCCTCCTCCACCAGGTCTGAATGACGGTGCCGTCCTGCCCACGGTGCCACTGGGGGTTCAGGTGTACAAGTGCTCTCGAGATTTCACAGAGTGGCAGGCCACCTGGCCATCTAACTGACTTTGCCCCCTTATGCTGTTTCCAGCCCAGCGCTTCCCGATCTCTACTCTGGGTCCTCTTCTCTCTTGCTTGGGTGGCTCCCGCTGCCTCCAGACTCACTGCTCCAGTCCAGAACACGGCCCTCAGCTTGACCTTACCCTGCCTGACGCCCTCGAGGGGGCCCCACCGTCCTCCTTGTTCTGACCGTGCTGCCACCAGGGCCCTCCCTTGCGCCCTGGGCTCTGCCTACCCCTTGCTTGATCCTCCCCGAAGGCGTCCTGTGGCTCAGTCCCCTGTGCCTTTGCATCTGTTCATCCCTCTGCCTGCCTGCCTCCCTCTCCCTCCCCAGGGCCCACAGCCCCTGTGCTTCCCTCCCTTACCCTGACCACCTGGAAGGGAAGCTGCCTGTTCACTTGTTGGGCAGGAGGGTCCTTCCAGAGAGGAGACTGGGTGTGCTCACTCTGTGTCCCCCTGTCCTGCAGAGGGGATGCCAGGAAGATTGGAGTGAATGCTCGAGTGTGGCTGGTACTTTACTGTTTTCTCATTCAGTTCTTTCTCAAACGCCCATGACAGTGTATTTTCCTTCTCTTCTTTTGCATTTTGTAGATGCTGACAAGTGCCCCATGCCTGGAGATAATTCCTGTGACCTGTTTGACTCCCGCCTGGTGGCGCCACCACGGTCAGGTGCGGAGCTGAAGGCTGGGTAACTGTGGCACGATTGGGTTTGGCAGGAGGACTTTTTAAGTTGAACGAAAGGGGGTCCCTGGTCTAATCAAGAGGGTGCTTGCCAGGATTTGGGGTTTCACGTTCTCAGCAGGTCTAGCTGGTGATCTCCTCCTCTAAGCCAGTTCATCTGTTCCTAGCTGTTACCGACCTTAGCAACGTCATTGGGTCCTTGTCGCCGTAGATGAAAAAGTGTCACCGCCTTGGTGTAGCTTGTAAGGCCCTCCAGCGTCCAGCCTCACTGGGCCCATCCAGCCCTGTCCTTGTGCATCCGTGCTGCCGACAGAGGGGTCGCCGTCCTGCAGACGGGCCTGCACTTTCCTCTCCCTGGGACAGTGCGGTGTGGCTCCTCCTTTTCCAGACCACCTTTGTCCCATTCTCTGCCAGTGCAAGCCCCGTTCCCTCCCTGAGACTCATCCTGAGTGCAGACTGGTCTGTGACATGCCTTTCTGGAGCCCCCCAGTCAGAGCTATTCGTCTAGACTTTTATTGATCCAAAGGTAAAGACCAACAGGCTTTACCTCTGTTTAGTGTAATCTTGCTTCGTGTGGAAGCCCGCTCACTTGTTGCTTCTCCTAGGAAGCCTTTCCTGATCTCCCTTCCCGCACAGAGAATTGATTATTTTCTCCTCTGCGCTCTGGCTCTCTGTCATCGTGCTGTTACACCTCCCGCATGGTGTCTGATTAGACCACGGGCTCCCGGAGTGCAGACACTGGCCTGATTCATCTGTGCAGATCAGGGGTCTCTGCAGACTGGGTGCCTGAGAAGTGTTGGCTGAATTGAATCGAGTTTGTCCCGTGAGACGAATAAGCCCAGCGTGGGGTAATCCGCAGACAGAGGCCCTAGAGCCAGGCCTCCCCTTGCACGGTGCCTCATGGCCTTGGGGTCTGAAGGCCTCTCTTCGTCCTCCCGCCTGGCTTCAGCATTGGTGAACACAGGATACCGGCCCAAATAGATCTCACATCTTCCCTCTCGTGTTGTAGCTTCGGAGACTCCACCGCTCTCTGGAAATGACACGGACTCCCTCTCCTGCAGCAGTGGCACTTCGGTCACCGGCACCCCGTGTGCGTCCCACCTGGTCCCTGGCTACCGCCTGTGGGCCGACGACAGCGGCTGCCACGTCCTGGGCCTGACTGGGGACTTCGAGGCCCTGTGCCAGCAGATTGGCCAGGGCCAGAAGCTCCTTGCCGAGATGGCCCTTCAGATCCAAGAGGCTCCCCACCCTGCAGGTCTGGAGCTGGAGACAAAGGTGAGCTGACGGACGGCTGGAGGCCAGGAGGTACTCACTGAGAGCAACACGCCCAGGGGCCGCCTGAGGGCCCTAAGACGACGAGGGTGCACAGCTTCTCGGGAAGGCCCTGGGAAGAGGGTCCGGGAAATGTAGCCCGCCAAAGCTCAGAGCTCAGGTCCAGTCCGGGCGGCTGTCCTGTGGGGGGCACTTGTTGTGGCTTGTCACCTGTGTTAGTGAGGTCTCTTCGCTGGGGTCACTCCTTCCTGCCTCGTCCTCCTGGAACCCTCCTCACTGTAAAGTTACCTCTTGTTGAAGAACCTCGTGCCAGGTGCTTGGCATAAAGTTATTGATTCACTTTCTCCAAGGCTCGGGGGTCAGATTCTCTTTTCCTCCCCAGCCGGACCCCCAACTGCCAAGCTTCCACGGGTCACGTCTTCTGGTCCCTGTTCTCAGGTCCTTACTGAGGCCCCGTGCTTCCCGATACCCGATTTGCCGTTTTGTTTTGTTTTATTATATTGTAGGAGTCAATTCCGTATTTTATATTTCACTAGGTAATAAGCTTCAGGAGAGCAGGGATGGTATTTCTTTTGCTCATTATCGTGTATTTACTACCTAGCACAGGGCCTGGTGTGCAGTGTGCATGCACATGGTGAATGGGTGTTGAACGTAGTAAATACTAGTAAGATTATTGTTCTTTGCTGATCATCTTTGGTGTACAAAAGGTTAGAAACTGTAGAAAAGTGTAAAAACATCACATAGCACTCCGCTAAAAATTTTGGTACACACACACACACACGCTTTTAGCTCATTCATGAAGTTCAATAAAACTGACTCCTACTTCTATGAATTTCATGGTTTGCCTTTCAGCTAACGTACTAACAATTTTCCTGTCCCATTCAGTATTTTTCTAGAACTTGACTTTTCTTGGCTGACAAAGAAGCCAACACGTGGATGTACCACCGTTTATGTACTCTTTCACCTGGTTAAGGTGTGGCGCACATCCTTTTAAACCCTTTAGGGGTTGTGAACCCTTTAGAGCCCCTGCTGATCACCGTTGATACATTACTTTCCGGAAGTATCACTCGTATCCCCGTTTACAAGTGAGAGCATCCTACTCACTACACTTGCATCTTCGTTGCGTGAGTTGGTTTGTAAGTGGGTTGTTTTGTTTTTTCTTTTTTTTTGCCAACTCGGTAGCTAAAAAGAGTAGGCCGTTTTATCTTGTACTGATTTTATTACTTGTGAACACAGTGCTCTTTTAACTTCTTTTCTTCTTAAACTTTATTGTCTTTTCCCTTCTCTGACTCGTGTTCTTTGCTTTCTCGTGCCCTTGACACCCGCCAGGTAGGCTTTGCCCCTGCCAGCAGAGGGTGAGGGAGACTTTGCCGGCCCCGACTGGGTGTTGGCAGTGTGCACACGGCCGTGTCACAGGGGCTGCTGGAGACGGGAACGTTCGCGTCCCGTCACTTGCCCTCGGCACCCTGTGCCTTCTGGAGAGGCTCCATGGTGCCGAGCCACGCGAACCGCCCTCCCGCGGACCCTCTTCGTGGCCTAGTAAATACGGTTAACGCAGGTGGTTATTAGTCGTGGTTATTGATTGGGCTGAAATCACCACCGAAATTCTCTCATAATCTATAATTCACCAGTCTTGAAGAACAATAAATTGGTGTCGTCTGGCCCCAGGCCCTCGCTCAGCGTGTGGATACAAACCCCGTGGCCTGGAGATTTACGCTGCCCGTTAAAGCCGGCTTGTCCATAATCCTTTTCAAGGCTGCCTGTAACACCCTTCTCATCCCCCGCCCCTCCCCTTCACGCAGGGTCCACACTCGGCGCCCCCGGGAGGGTTTGTCACCGGCGTGGGCACAGCCAAGCTGATCCTCGAAGAGGCCGCGAGGTTACTGACGCTCTTCTGGAGGGTCTCGCTCCCCACAAATGACCAGTGCTCGCTTCAGGGTGAACAGGTAGGAGGGGACACAGCCTTGCTCGTGGCAGATGTGCTCTCAGTTTGGGGAACAGTCAGAGGGAGGGGAAGGTGCCTTGTTTGTCAAGAGTGACACGCCAGGTGCCGTGCCGGCTGCTTCAGGCATGTTCTTACCTGCTCCCCCAGCGCCTCTGCTGGGCCGGCCTGTGCTCCTGACTGACCGCAGGCCCACTCCTGGTACGTCTTTGTTGAGGGAAATCCCGTCTGCATCTTGTACAGGAAGCTGAGACTGCGGGAGAGAGGCCGGACCAAGGGTACAGAGCTGATTTTGAAGGCACAAGTAGCAGAATCCAAAAGATACGCTTTTATTGTACAGGTTTTAAGTCCTAGTTTGTCCTCATAGACTAGCTCATTCCCTTCCACTCTAAATCTCTTTCATTTTAGGTGCCTGTCTCCGGACTGTCTGATGCTTCTGGCATCATATTTTAGTGGGTCTTGCTCTAGTCTCTTCTACTACTAAGAAAGGTTTTTGTTTTTTTTTTTTTAACCAATGAAAATCATTTATCGTGAAACCACTGAAACTTCCCTTGAAAGCTTGACTTTGCAGTAACTTGAACGTGACTGAGTTAAGAACCGTTGCTCCCACCACCGCCCTCACCCCCATCTTTCACGGCACAGACCGGGCGTCCGGCAGAGCAGATGCTCCCTGGGGTTTAGTCCGCGGGAAGCAGGTCGAGCAGCCACTCTGGTCATGAGAGAAGCGTCCCTGGGAGGAAGGGCCCGCAGATGACGAAGAGTCAGAACTGTGCTTGGCGGTCTGACAGATTCGCTCCCCTTCAGTTACCTGACCTGTGACTTTGTGCCAGAGGCCAGCAGGCAGGCAGAGGGGAGTTTGAGTTCCACGCCGATACTTGCCCTCATTACACCCATTCTGACGGTGCTCGGGTCCCCCCCCCCCACCCCACCCCCATCATGGCAGGGGAGCAGCGGTGAAGCAGCTCTCTGCTCTGAAGGGTCTCATGAGCCCCTCCTGAGGCTTCCCTCTCAGGATCCTGGGGAGAAAGTGTGGGTGCACGAAGCTTGGTGGAATAGGTAACTGGTCATTTCGCGGGGAAATCATGTTTTGCCCACTTCTAGCAGGGGCGGGGGCCATGGAGAGGGAGAGGGCCCGCTGGGCTCCAGACCCATGTTGGCCTTTGTTTTCTGCTCACCCACCATGCTCTTCCCGTCATAGGCCTGATAGCACAGATGCTCTGACTGTCCCCCCATCCCCACCCCGGCCCACCGGCTCCCACTCGCTGGCTGGCTTCTTCTCACCTCTCAGGTCTCAGCTTAAAATGTTACCTCAAGGTCAGAGAGGGCTCCCCGATGGCTCAGTTGTAGCATCCTCTTCTGTTTCATCACAGCCCTGATTAAACTATATATTTGTTGTTAGAGTTAATGTCTATTTCCTCTGTTTTCCAGGAGGGGCCATGGCTATTTTCATATGTTTGAATGAATAGTTTTTCTCTCATATTAGCAGCCTAGCACTTGCCCGTATGATTTATAAAGCACAGTGTGTCTGAACGAAACCCAGCGCCGTGTTTTTGTCCTCAGTACACAGTAATGTCTGTTAAGTAGACGGAACGCAGTTCTTATTTCATGTGTGTGTATAAATATAAATTATAGACACGTTGATCTCTCCCACCGGCCAGCTAGTCCGGCGACTGGCCAGTGCTTGTGATGACTCACCCTTCTTTCCAGACGTTTGTCGTATAATTGATTATGCTCACTTTAGCATCATAGAATTGGAGAGCCAGAAAAAGGACCTTAGAGACACTCCAGTACGATGGCTCGTGGACACAGACCCCCTGTGTGGTGTTAAATTGCCTCGAGCCACTTTTCTGCCCCTGCCTGTGTTTCATATGGTGCCTTTTTCTTAGTGTGAAATGTGTGTAAAGCAGATTTCCAAGTTGTCGCCAGCAACCCCAATGGTTTCTTTTACGACCTAAGGTTTTCTCTGTCATTAATTTGCCTTTTGCATGTACTATACCACCCCCCTGCCATCCCGAGGACTAGTCTGGAAAGTGTGTGTCATGCTCATCTGTTTATCTAAGAAAGTTGTGAGGAGAGATACGAACATATACACCTACTTGTTTAGAAAATTTTTGATTAGCTGGAACAATAAATGATCACAAGAAAACAGGCTACCTGGGGAGGTGGGAAGGAAGAGGTTGGAAGGACGGGCATAGAACATAGATTTCTCTCCCGAATGGACCTTGTTTCGCCAAGTTTGACATTGAAACTATGTAAATGTTTTAATTAAAAATAAATCAAAATGAGAATAGAAGCAATCTCTTAAAATTCATAGCAAAATGAAACACACCTTCCCGTAGACATCGTTGAAGGCATTACCCACGCAAAGAGGAAACATGTCAAGCCTAGAACATGGTAATTTGACTGCATCCCTAATGGAACTACTCGGAGGTTAAAAAGGACCTGCAAAAACCATTTTTGATTGTTTCTAGTGATATTGTTAATAATGATATTGGTGCTGATAGTTAAAACTGTCATATTTCTATTAGAGGACCAAACAAATAGCTAATTTATTAAGATTTTTACTGTCAGGGAAGAGAGATAAATTTTAAAAAATCAAAGAAATAAAAATCCTGCCATCCTTGATTTGAAAATATTAGCATGAACTCATGGATTTCCGATTAAAAACATTTACGCTTAGGTTTTAAAAATGTCCAATCCAGTACCAGTGAGTACCTCAAGCACCGAATTATGGTTTCTAAGTACCTTTCCCCACTCACGGGAACGAGGACTCCCTGGAGAAATGGCTTGATTCTAGGCCTGGGGCCGGAAGTATACACTATGAGCCTCAGACATCTTTTCATCCTAGGGAAGAAGAGGGGAAAGAGGAAGTAAAACAGATTTACGGCAGTTCTCAAAATATGGCCCCCTGGACAGCGGCATCAGTGTCGTCTGAAAACTTGTTGGAAAGGGAAATTTGGGGCCTCACCCCAAACCTACTGACTCAGAAGGTCTGCTTTTACAGGTCGTCTTGGTAGCCCTGGGAACCACTGGATTAAAAGGAACTTAAGAGACGTATAGTCACGTGCTAAACATGGAGTTTATTTGGATGCTGGGGAATCAGACCAGTTCAAAAAAATTACGATGCACTCAGGGAAATGTGTCTCCTGACATGTGGTGATATTAAGCAATTTCTGTCATTATTTGAGATGTAGTGATGATGTTGTGTTTTTCTTTTTATAGATTTTGTTTTTTTTCTAGACCTATATAGCAAACAACTGTATGGCTGTGAAATAGAATTAGCTCCTGGGATTGAATTTAAAAATAGTTGTAGGGTGCAGATGGGCAGGGATGGAGATGTAAGGGGTTTGGCCGTGAGTTGATAATGGCCGAAGCTGGGTGGGTGCCTGGCGGTTCATTATCCCGTTCCAGGACGTTTGTAAATGTTTAAGATTTTTCATTACAAAAAAGAAAAAACCAACAACTACAAAAGCCAGCTCCGGGAGTCAGGCCGCCTACTCATGCTGGGAGGGGCGTGGGGCCCAGCCCTGAGCTGGGCTCTGTGGCCCTGAGGAGGAGTTGGTCTTTTGAACTCTCCCAGGTGTCGGGCACCCTGCTATGCACTCAGCACCTCCTTCCATCCCTTCCGGGAGCCTCCAGAGCTAGGTATTATTATTGCCACCTTCCAGAAGGAGGAACTGAAACTTCTTGCTTTGTCATCATCACAGCTGGAAGTGACCAAGCCGGGTCGAGCCCTGTTGTGTTTACCGTGGCGAATTCGTCCTGTAAAAATGAAGATTTTAGTTCAGTGGAGCAGCAGACAGACACAATTAAAATTGCTCGCTTTAAAGGCTGGATAGAATATGTATAAGGTGCAGGGCGCCAGGGTGGCTCAGTCGGTTGAGCATCCGACCCCTGATTTCGGCTCAGGGTCACGACCCCAGGGTCATGGGAATGAGCCCTGTCGGCTCTGCACTGAATGTGGTGGAGCCTGCTTAGGATTCTCTCTCTCCCCCTCTGCCCCTCTCCCTTGCTTGCTCTCTCTCTCTAAAATAAATAAGGCGTTTGGGGAGAGCAGGTGAAAATTAACCCACCAGTTGGCAAAGGGTCTCGCAGCACCTACTGTGTGCCAGGCGCTGGTGGTCAGAGGGAAGAATGGGGTCTTGGGTGAAGCAGCAAACAAGTAGATGACCAGTTACGGTTCCACATGAAATGGGCAGTGATAGAGGGAGCGCTGGGCACAGTGGGTGCCCGAAGGAGCGCTAACCAACCTGGACTCGGGGTGGGGAGGAGTCTCAAGGAAAGCTTCCTGGAGGAGGTGTTGCCCAAGGTGACTTCTGGAAGAGGACTGGAGGTTAGCCAGGCAGGGGTGAGGGAATAAATCATTGTCTGTCTGCAGGTGTATCTCCTTTGCGTCTCACTCTAGATGGATGGGTCAGGGGTTATCCAGGTTGTGTGGCCTAGGAAGCCATGACCTGAACACAAATCTTTGTGGGCTCTTAGCATGAGGAAGAGAATCAGAGAAAACCGAAGGTTTAAGTTCGGGTCTGTTGTGGAAGAACCATTGACAGTCTTGGAGCTGACACAGTTGGTGAATCTTGAAAGTAGGTTAAAGCAGGGAATCAAGAGACGATACATACCTTAAACACTGTAATTTAACTGAAAACAGTTCAACGTACATTCATTTGGCATTCTTTTGATGTAGGGCCGGGGCCTTTTCTTTGAATACGGGTCTGCTGATTAGGGTTTCACATCATCCTTCTTTCATAAACTACATCCATAATGTATGTCTGTCACTTCCAGTTTCTGTTTCTTTAAGATGAAGAAAAAAACGCAGACACTTGTAAGGCAACTCGAATATAGAATTCTTCTAGACTCCGATCCTCCCACGTCTTCCAGAGTTGGTCCCCCCCACCCCACACACACCTAATTTGCCAGAAACGTGGTTTTTAGTGACTTGCCTTTATCACGTCTTTTCTGAGGCATATGTTTTCATAGTTCTCTGTTCTCATGCATGTATTTCACGGGTTTACTAATACTTAATTAAATCCTGTAACCGATTGCAAGTACAATTGCCTTATAGACAAGTTTGGGAACAAAGTAAAGTGGTTCCTTGTAAGCTGACCGCCCAACATCTGCCCTTTCGGGAGCAGAGGTGTTTCACGGAAGCAGAGGGTAGCCTGTGGTGGGGGGGGGCTTATGAGAGAGGAGGGTCCTCACCTCTGTGAGCTAGTTCCCTGGAGACGGTGGAGAGAGCCCCCGGGGTGTCCACATTCCACGGGAGAGCTGGGGACTCTGGCTACCCATGCACTCTCCCCACCCCTCTAAAAGATGGAAGCTGTCCGAAGGATTAAACTCTCCTCATAATGCTTTTACGTTCTCTTTTCTGTACCATCAAAAAATTTGCTTTATTGTTTTTGTAGAAAACCATAACAGAACCTCACACAATTCTGATACATTTTAAAAAATGAAAAATAAAACTTCTAAATCACATCCCTCAGAGATAAATCACCGTTAATCATTTTGACGTTGTCTCTTCATCATCAGTTTTTTAGACATCTCCATATACGCATGTACGGATATAGATAGATGTATGCGGTTTTCTGAAACAGGAATGCCTGATATACAATAGCTGTTCTGGGCTCTTTTTGTCGCTAATTGTGATCATCTTTCGACGTCAATAAATAGAGTTCCACAACATCGTTTTTAGCAGCCGCACAGTTATGCCATTGTCTGTAAGACCCGCGATTTACTCATCCAGACCCCTGTTGGAACAAAGCAGGTTGTTCATTGGCTCCTGCTATGAAGAGCGCGGAGATGAACCTCCTGGGACGTAGGCGTCTTCCTGTGCTTGTGTGGTTACTTATTGGGGCAGATGCCCAAGTATAGAATTGCTGGGTCAGCAGGTTGAGTGCGTCTTACGGTTTGGGAAATCTTGCCAGGGCATTCCCCCCCCGGGCCGCGCCTGCGGCCACGAGAGTGCCTGCCCCACACCCCGGCTGTCCCTGGACTTGGCCCATCTGACCAGCAGAACATGGCTTCTAGTTTTCACTCAACTAGCATCGTCAGGAAGGTCGTGCATCTTTTTGTGTGTCTTTTAATTCTCTCCTGTGTGATACACTGTTTTGTACTCTTCGTTCATTTTTCTAATTCCTTTTCTCCTGAGGCTGGAGAAATGAAGGCAGAGATCACCAGACTACACAAAAAGCTGTTTGAACAAGAAAAAAAGTTGCAGAACTCTGTGAAGCTTTTGCAGCTGAGCAAGCGCCAGGAAAAAGTCATCTTTGACCAGTGTAAGTGAGCGGTGGGGGGCGGGCCGCCACGTCCAGCCACTTTGTGCCTCCGAGGACAAAAAGCCCAGTCCCGGACACCTACTTTGGAGCCCAGATCATGTGTCCTCATGCCTCCTATTTATGGGTTTCCTTTCATACTTCGTCCTTTTTGACCCGCACAGACAAATAAATTCACTTAACAGACCTCAGTGGCGAGGCCACGTGGTGCCAGGGACAGTCATCTCGGTGGGGACACAGGTGTGTGGGGTGTGCTTTGACGGGAACGTGTGTGGGGTAGGGTGTTAGGGAACCCTGAGAGGGGAGTGGGGGAGGGCGTCCTTCTGTCCTGGAAGGTGGGCTTCTTGGACAAAGTGGCCCCTGAGCTGAGTCTGCCAGAAGGAGCAGGTGTTGGTCAGATGGAGCGGTGCAGAGGGGCAAGAAGTAAGGGTTCATACGTGAGAAACCTACAGTAGCTCACGTGGCTGGAGCAGGACTGCGAGGGGCAGGTCAGGGCTGGAGGGGCCGCTGGGACCAGGACTGCGGCGTGAAGTCCTTAGAGGGCAGGCCCAGGGCGGCTGGCACGTAGGGCAGGGCAGGGACCTGTCACCGCGGCTCCCCTGGTCCGGGAAGGCGAGGAGGAGGGCCTCGGCCTCACCGCGCGGATCCAGGGGAGAGGATGGTTGTGAGGCCTGCTTCCCAAGGCAGATCCACAAACTCAGGCTCAGAGAGGCTAAATGACATTTGTAACGTCAGGCCTCGTCCTATCCAGGAGCTTCAGAGATCGTGGGAACCCGCAGCCCTGGGGCGCCCCTCGTGTCTGTCACAGCCCTGGCCGGCCTCGCGGTCTGCCTGTCACCCTCCCTGTTGTGGGAGGGCCGCCCACTGCGGACCTTCCCTCCGGAGGTGTCAGTCTGCCCCGTGCTGCTCGCTCACCAAAGGCCGACGTTTCTGTGGCATTTCTGAGAAGCACAGAACCTAGATTGTGGTCGGGTGGGAGTTCTCCTTAGCCACCCCCCGGGGACCTTCTGAACACGGACTCCGTGAGACTGACAGAGTTTGAACTGCGGAAGAAGAAGACGTGGTCGAGGAGCAAGCACTAACGTCCTGCTCGTGCCCCCGTGCCGGGCTCTGGGGACAGAGGTGAACGGCACCGTTCCTGCCAGCACAGGGCTCTGGCCTGATGAGGGGGACACGGAAGTTAGCTGCTGGGCAAGGCACTGGGTGCCTCCCCCGCAGCCTCGGTGCTTCGAGGCTCTGGACCTACTGGGTCTTGAGTAGGAGTTAGAGAAGGGCTAGGGACAGGGTTGTGGCAGGTGGCCTCGAGGGTGGGAACTAAGTATTCAGGAACACAGGAAGTGCGAGGGGATTTGCCCTGAGAGACCGCGTGAAAGAGATAAATAGGGACCAGGTCCCAAGGGGCCTGTGGATGGACTCCAGGGGCTGTTGGCGTTCATCATGTCTTAGAAGGTCCTTGTGGCCGAGTGCGGAGGGGCCAGGAGGCAGAGACCTCTGTGGGGGCTGTGGCAGTCCCCCCGCCCCCCGCCCATGACAGCAGGGCTGGGGCGGGGCTGTGGAGGGGAGAGGATGGTGGGCAGATAGTGAAGACGTTCGTGTCACTCAGAGAAAAGGAGCCCTGGCGGGGCCTGTGGGGGACAGTGCCAGTCGTGGCCACGTGTGAGGCGGCTGTGGAGCATTTGGGTCCGACCCCAGGGCAGCAGGGGAACGGGACAAGTCCGGGACAGTTAGGACTCTGCATTAGCACCTCCTGGGCAGCCCCGAAGGGTCACGGGGCACTTGCCGCTGAGGAAGTTTTGGAAGTGGGCAGTAGGTTCAAAGCTGTAAATTACTGTGGTAGATCCAGAGGACAGAACCCAGCCTCGGGGTCCTGCCTCAGTGACATGCAGCCATTAATGAGTGCCGTCCTGTGTCCCCTGGACTAAATGACTCCCCGAGCGTCTTATTCCTCATTTCTAACGGGAGACAGTAATTCCAAAGGACTCAGATTGACCAGACAGGCCTGGGTTCTAATCACGACTTTGTAAAAAGCACCTCAGTTTTCCTATCTGTAAAGTGGGATGGTAAGAATACCTAAACTTTATCGTACTCTGGGAACAAAGCAGATGCTCAGCAGACCCTAGTTCTCTGCCTCTTCTTTTCCTGTTGGCTCGGACTGAATTCCGGGTGTGCAGGTGGCAGACCATTCATACAAAAAAATCACAAATGTCTCACACCGCCTCCCGTGCTGAAATGGCGTCACCCACCTCCGTGTCTCCAGGGCCTGGCCCTGAGCGGGGACCAGCTCAGAGCTGGGTGAGGGGTTGCCCAAGGTTGCACAGTGGGTGGCTGACTCCAGCTGGGCTGTGTGCCTCATCCCAGTGAGTCGGGTCCTCGGACGTTTCCCCAACCCTGCCAGCCTCACGGGGCTGCTTCTGGCTCTGAGGGGCCAAGCGGAGGTCGACGTAGTGTCCCCTCCCCTGCCTGCCCTCACCTGGTGACTGGGGGAGAACCAGGGCCCGGGGCTGGTCGGTGCCGGAGGCAAGCAGAACACGTGTCCCGGAGCGTGCAGGGGAGAGGAGGGACAAGTGTCACTTCCCTCACGGCCTCTGACGCAGGAGAGCCTGCTGCGCAGGGTCGGGGTTATTCGCTGAGGTCACAGTTCACGAGCTAGACACCCGGGTCGGCGTCTTCCCTGCCAGCAGTGAGGCGGGGAGAGCCCCGTACTGAGTGGGAGAGTCGTGGGTTCGAGTCGCACCTCAGCCCCGGGCAAGCCTGGGTTTGGACGAGCTCGTCACCACGCTGCTCCTTGCAGCAGGGATTTTGGTCTCTGCAAGGTGAGCGGTACGGTTCAGACGTGAGGCCTCTGCAGCTGGGGGCGGGTGAGCCCTGGCTCCTCGCTGGGAGCGTGGCGCTTTGGGACTCCGGTACCCTTCCGGTATGATGTTTAACCTCCATACCTGGGAGGCTGAATCTTTTCTGGGTCACAGGCCCCTTGGCCGGTCTCAGGAGAGCTGTGAGTTCTTGCTGCAGAAAAACGCACACATCCAGATGCACACAGATTTGCACTTACTTTCCAGGGATTTGGGACCCTCCTAAAGCAGATCCCGGACCCAGGTCGAGGGGTCTGCAGCCTGGGGGTGGGGGAGGGCACAGAGAGACAGTGGGCACCTCTGAAATTGACGTCAGCCGGTTAAAAACAAAGCCCACACCGGCTATCTCCCTCCGCCAACCCCCCCCCCCCCGCCCCAGCATCACAAATTGCAAACAGACTTTGTTACCCCCAGATGGAAATTTTTTTGTAAGGCAAGAAATAAATATTTTCCCCAGGCCACCACGTGGCTCCTGTTCTGAAGGAGACGCTGGGGAGTTGGGCTGTATGTGTGTTGATGGGGAGTCTGTTTCATCCTTGGGCACCATTGGCCAAAGCCTAATTCCAGAAGCCTTGGTTCTGTCTCCTCCGGGGAGTAAATGGAATCTGTGACCCTCGCCAAGGCCTGTTTAGAAAGGACCCCGGATCAAGGCAGAAATCTCTTTCGTGGCGGCATTCCCCCTGCTGCTGGTGTTTGTGCCGGACAAGAAAAGGATTGAGGGAGGAAGCGGCCTTCCTGTACATTCGGCTGCACCCCCCTTCCTCCCTGGGGTTCTGACACACTGACGATCTGCCTGCACGCAGCTGAGAGCGTCTGGTCGGCGGGACCTCTGAAATCGTCCTACCCGGGGAACCACGTCGGGTTCCTGTACCTGCTGCAGGGAGTCCAAGGAGGAAAAATGCCCAGAGTTCATGCTTTCCCTCGGCTGATGGGAAGCCCGCCCTAAGGGTAAAAGTTGACTTTGCAGAACTGCCCGTGACCCTTGCCTTGGGCCTTGGCACATGGGTTTGCTTGGAGTCGGGCACACCCCCTTCCCAGAGAAACCACAGCGTGTGGGGGCTAGTCAGTCACAGGCCTCTCCCCTGCCCTGCACCATTGGCCCCCAGACCCATAGAGGTGAGGCTTTGGGGTGCCTGGGTGCCCGCCAGCCTTGTGGAGCCTTGGTTTTGTTACCTAAAACATGGGCCGGTATTGCTGTGAGGTTGTGGCCTAGCATGAACGTGAAGGGGTGTCTCCGGTACCCCACGGATTCTTTGGTCTTGGGCCGTGTGATGGGGCAGATGGAGCCTCCCACACCCCTCTCTGGGTCTGGATGCCTCGGGCCTGTCCACGTGTCTGTCTGACCCATTTGGGGTTCAGGAGCCTCCTCCCTGCAGCTGGCTTTTACGCTGTCTTCCTGGGCATCTGTGTCTAACGATCCCTGTTCTTTCTTTCTCCTCAGTGGTCGTAACCCACAAAATCCTCCGGAAGGCCCGAGGAAACCTGGAGGTAATGCCCCTTTGAGTTCTGTTACTGAAAGCCCATTTGGGGCATGGGGAGTGGGTGCAGGGCAGGAAATTACTTTGGAAAAATGAAGTTGAAGGTGGAACTGGGACACACATCCTCCACGATTCTATTTTTCTGCCAGTAGCACATAAAAAGTTTCGTTTTAGCGTGGCATGGTTTCAGTGGTTGTTCTAATCATTAAGTTTGTGTGCTGTTTTTACGAGTGACGAATACCACAAACAGTGCCTGGCACATAGTAGGTGTTTGATAAACGTTTCTTGAGTGAATGAATGAATGAATGAATACAGTATGATCTCACTGCCATTTGGTTCTATAAATATTTACTGATCAAACAGCATGTCTTTGAAAGTAGTTTCACAATAACAATTTTGCCTTTAACTCTGTTGGGATCTTAACTTCAGAAACCCTCCACTGGACCTAAAATTCTCCTTTTCTCCCTCCCTTTTCCTAGCTTAGGCCCGGGGGTGCCCACCCAGGAACATCCAGTCCCGGCCGACCAGGCTCGTGAGAAAAACTTGCAGCCAATAAAACCTGTGGTTCCCACCGAGCTCATGCTGTGTCTTTGTTACAAGTGGGGTTTCTATTTATTGAGGGGGAAAAGAAAGGACTGTCTGGCTGAAGGAAATCTACTTTTCCCTTTATGTTTTCTATCCTAAAGCTGGTTGAAGGGCTGTTATCAAACAGCGTTCAGATGCTCAGTAATGAGGCTTTTCACGGGCCTCGAGCTTCTGGGCGCTGGGTGTGCCCCCCCGTCCCTGAGCTGCAGCCTCGTGTCTGTGCACGGTGGTGGGCTTCGTGTCCACCATGGATTTGCCGAGTGCTCAGCCCAGCCTGCGGTTTGAAGATCCTCAGTGAGTGATTCGTTTCAACTTGGTGATTCGGTTATTGCGTGTAGAGCCCCAGAGCCCAGGCCCTCAACTCCACAGAGGGACAGGCCAGGGTTTCGGCAGTGGCCCGGCCCTCAGATACCTCACAGGCTCTCTGTCCAGGCCGCTTAGGTGTCTAGGGATGAACGATGCCATGCGGCGTGGCCAGGGCACTGGTGCCTGTATCTGGCCTACGCTGGGCAGTACATGGTCACATCCTAGAGCTGTCCCCGGAGCTGGTGCGTTCCCAGGGCAGGAAAGATCCAAAGGTGAGGCCCGGAGCGGGGACTTGTCACTGCAGCGTCCCCCAGATGACGGTGATCTTTCCATTCCCCTGTCCACAACACTGCCTGGTGCTTTGCTACAATCTTGTCACTGACCCTCATGTTCAGCCTTCGCCTTTGCCCTGAGCGTCATGGTTTCCCTGAGCAATGCACAAGGTAGGGCTCAGCCCCCTTTGCAGAAGAAGCCCCGGCAGCCCTGAGGGGCCCTGCTCTGCCAGGACGCTTGCTGCTCAGCTGTGGCCTCGCTGCCCCCCACCCACCTCTGTGCCACCACCGCCTGGGCATCCGCTGGGCCTGGGTGGGGAGCGTTCTGAATCCTGACTCCGTCTCCCTCTGTACCCGTTCTGGCCATCACTCTTGGGGCTTCAGTGTCTGGGCGACACTTGTTTACTTGTTTACTTGTCTTCTGCAGTTACTCTGACACTTTGTCCTTGAACTGTCGCTTCCTGTCCGTCAGCTTGCTCGCTCCCTCGTCCCCTCCTCTGACGTCTTGGAGGCCCTAACCTCCGGTCCCTCTGCCTCTTTCCCTATCCATGGGATCCTCGTTTTTAGTTCCTTTCCTGTCAGGCGTCTTGAGTCCTGCCACCCACACCTGAATCCCTTTTCTACCCTGAGGTGTTGAGAGAAGGCACCATCAGACCCCGGATGCCGCTCCCCCTGAAACAGTTGTACCCTCAGCTCCGAGCCCAAGTCCCTAAGGAGGTTTACCAGGACCCACTCTGGCCCCGTGTGACTTGTCCGAGGCCCTTAGCTTGTGAGTGGTGCAGCTGGGCCCTGATCCTTCCTGTCCTGCCAAACCCCACACCATCCTCACTGCTGCTCCCGCAGCCCCTGGGACACGGGGATGATCTGAAGTGACTGATGCTGTGAGCTACAGGTACAGGGAGTGGAGGTGCAGGGGTTGGGGGTCAGGGAGCTGGCCTCTCCTGGGCTCCCCACCTCTGGACCTTTGTTTCCCATGAAGTGAGGGGGATAAGGGGTCAATGGGTGGGGGCGGGGACCCACTCTGCTTGGGTTCCTGTCACCTGAGCTTCCTTCATAAGGACTACTTGCACAGATGTGCCTTATTTTAATACTTGCCAGAGTGTGGAAATGCAGGTTCCGGCAGAAAATAATGGAGCAGCTCCTGCCTCCAGAAGCTGCACAAACAGATTCCTCAGTGGAAGCCCCCATCTGCACACGAGGCCTCTTGGCGTGCTTCGGTGGAGGCCGCAGGGGGCTTGGCTTCCCCTACTGGTCTCCGTGCCCGTGAGATAGCCATCCCTCTTCTGCCGAGACCTGGTTACGGTTGTGAGCCCCCAAATCTGAAACTCGCAGAACAATGAGACCTTTTCCAAAAATCAGCGACTCTTAGCGATTCTCAGTGGCTGATCTCAAAACAGATTTTTGAAGCAGTACTTA
Organism: Panthera onca; assembly: GCF_046562875.1. NCBI lineage: Eukaryota > Metazoa > Chordata > Mammalia > Carnivora > Felidae > Panthera > Panthera onca. The sequence continues at coordinate 80,265,230 of NC_138351.1, read as the reverse complement.
AAGTTCACATGGCGGTTGTGCCCAAATGCGAGTGTGTGTGTGGGGGGGGGGGGTGGGGAGAGATGTGGGGAGTAAGCTGTATAGTGAGTGGTTAGAGCCTAGGCTAGGTGTGGAAGCGGGAGCTGGGTTCAGCTGTACCTGCAGGGAAAGTTGTAGGTATATTTGCACATGGTTACTGCATAGCCCTTGGGCACTGAACTTGGTCATTGGCAAGGGTGGGGAAGCTGGAAGGGTTGAGAGGATTCCACTTGGATGCTGCTACAGCCCAGGTCCATCTGGCTGGGAGACCCAGGCATGCCTGGGAGCACCGCCTATGGAGGAGGGGGCCCTGGGAATCCAGCTGGCCATTGGCTTAGTCACCCACAACTTTCCAGGAAGGCAGTAGCCGGAAGCAAAGTGTATTTTTGCACCCCTCCCCCGCACAACACCAGTTTAGATTCGTGTAAAATATCCCCAACCTTGTGCTAGTGAAGGCCCCTCTGGGGGGTGCAGGAGCAGCCTGGTTTGTTTGGACTGGACTCAGGCCAAGAACAAACTGCAATAAGGACAATTTGGATCTTGGAGAAAGCTCCCGTGTCCCTGGAGAGTTCATGTTTGCAGCAGCTGAATTCAGGAGGATGTGTCAATTTCCCGTTGGTGAAATTAATCACCATGTGAGATGAGGCCTCCCAGACAAGCAGCTGCAGGGGCTAAATATACAGAGAGAGAAGGAGGGGGAGAGGGGCACAGGGCTTCCAGCTCCCCCCCGGGAGGCTCCTCGCCCCTCCTCGGCTCACCTGTCCACCTCCCTGTCATGAGCCGGGATGGTAATCCCGGTCTTTCCGGGCCAGTGCCCACCTGCGTAGCGGTAACTGTGCTATGCATGGTCTCACTAACCTGTATACCCTGTGCCCTTCATGAACGAGAGAACGAGAGAACGGGTAGATCGTCCCCTCAGTAAGTGTTGGAGCCAGGATCTGAACCCGAGCCTGTTACAACCTGTTCTCTATCCTGTCCTCTGGACTATCCTGTCTTCCCAGAATGCTATCTATTAAAAAAACAAAAAAAACAAAAAACTGCAGCCCTTCCCCTACCTTACAAACCAAAGTATTCCCACTCTTTCCTGCAACAACACGTCTCTGGGTGACCAGAGAGGAGCTTGGAGGCCCACAATTGGATTCCTCGACACAGCACTTATAAAAGGGCTGTGGATGGAAGGAAGAGTGATCTTGCTAATAAGCTCTCAGCACCGTGGAGGCAGGGAGACCTGCCTGGGGGCTGTCGACCCTGCCAAATTGCCTCTTCAATCTTGGCTGTATTTTAAGTCTAACTCAAAAATTCAATTATCAAAATTACTCATCCCGTCTTCTGAGAAGCCCAGGACTGTGTGCCTTAGGGGCCAGACGTGTTTACCTCTTGCCACGGATGAGGCCTTCCCAGCTCTGTTGGCGTGAGGTGGGCTGGGTGCGGGCAGGTCCAGAGACCCCGGGTCCTGCCCTGGCCTCAGTTTCCTCACCTGCAAGATTATGATATAGACAGATAAGGGTGTGTGACGGCTCACCGCAAGACCCAGACATGGGCCAGATCCCGGGTTCGCTTGTTCATTTGTCTCAGTGAAGGTTCTGCCTCGGGGCTCCAGCACAGGCGGGGGTCCTCCCTGAGCCGCCTCCTTCCTCACCCTCCATATTCCATCCATGATCATGGCCACTCTATCCACTTCCTCTCCCGAGACCGTTCTTCGTTCATCTCCGTCACCATCTTGGCCTAGATGACCATTGTCCCTCACCTGGATCACTTGCTGGCTTGCAGGCTGGACTCCTCATATCCAGCCTTACCTCCTCCAGCGTCCCCACATCATAGCTAGAGGGATTCTTCAGAATGCAAAGCCAAGCATACCCTCTCCGTTTAAAATGTTGAATGCTTCCCATTGTGCATGATCTGCAGGCCCTAGGTGTGCTGAGTCCTGCCCGTTCCTTATTCCCCTCTGGCTGCCCACCCTCTCAGCTCCCCATGCTGCAGCCTCATGGGGGCTTTCCTCTCTCCAGCCGCAGGGCCTTTGCACGTGTTGCCACTTGCCTGGCAGACTTCCATCCACTTCCCTGGCCTCTCTTATTTCCCTGGCTAGTTGGGTCCTACTCATGCCTCAGAGCCTAGTCAGGGAATTCTTTCCAATGAGGAGCCTGTGTTATACACACTGTCACAGCATGATTCCCCTTCACAGGCACGTGGCCACTGTTGTGACTGTGATGGAATTCTTGAGCAGATGGCTGCGAAAGGATTCTTGAGACGTCTTTGGTGCCAAAAGGTGATTTTATTTATTTATTCGTTTGTTTGTTTTTCTTTAACCCATTTGGCCTTTTTTTTTTTTTTGATACGAAATTTATTGTCAAATTGGTTCCCATACAACACCCAGGGCTCATCCCAGCAGGTGCCCTCCTCGATGCCCATCACCCTCTTTCCCCTCCCTCCCACCCCCCCATCAACCCTTAGTTTATTCTCAGTTTTCAAAGGCGATTTTATTAACGCACGGGGACAGGACCCGTGGGCAGAAAGAGCTGCACTGGGGTTGTGAGGACTGACTGATCATATGCTTTTAAGTTAGTAGGGGTGAGGGGTAGCATTAAGTCTCTAAAGAATTTGAAAGCAAGGCTTTCAGGACTTCGAGGGGCCAGCTGCTGTTAAGATACGGTTACCTTTAGTCTTCAATAAAACAAAAACATTAAGGAAGTCAGGCAGCCCTGAGTTGCTTGAGGAAGGCCACGCAAGCTGTAAGAGTTCACTTATGTTCCATTTCTCTTGCCTTTGTTCCCCTCATCAACTGGACTGTGTGAGTGCGATTTTTGGGGGGTTAGGCCTCACCCCGTCAGTACCTAGAAGTTCCGTTAGGGCACAGACCCGTGTGATTTGCTCCCCACTCTGACCCCCATGCCAGCCACAGGGCAGCAAATATATTCACTCACCAAACGTTCCCAGGGCTCCTCCAGGGTCCCTTTGGAAGAAACCAGACTGGTGGGGAAGACTTGTTCAGGGGGGTCCTGCGGACCAGGCTGTCTTCCCAATGTCACCACAGGCAGTCATGCGGTGGGAGGCTGCTTTTTCCAGCCGAAGGATGGGGTCCCAGAGTGGCCTGCCCTGCATCACGTGGCCATTATTCACTGGAGCCGGACTCAGAGGCAGGCCAGCGGGCTGCGGAGCTCAGCCCCCACCACGGCGCCGCGTGTAAAGGCCAAGATGGTGCAGGGTGGCCCCGGGGTGATTCACACAGTCAGCGCCCAGAAGGTTCCCGCCATCAGATGCAAAGTCCAGCCTTGCCCCTGGCGTGGCCTTAGTCTCCCCATTCTCAACGGGAGACAGGGAGTGGGAGCCACATCGACTCCCCCCTCTTGGGCTCCGGTCCTGCTCTTCCACCTCTGTCCGCTTGCCCCCGATCTTGGGGACGCCGCTGCCCCCAGCTGACCCCAGAGGGCAGCACTGGGCACGGCGGGTTCCTCTCCTCCCCGACCACCACCTTGGTGAAAGGCGCAGCGTCAACTAACCACCTTCCCACGCTTTCCTCTCGTGCCGTAATCACATCCTCGTCAACAGGCATTTACAGGAGAGCTTAATTACAGGTTTTCAGGTTTAAAAGGATCCTCTGTTTGTATTAACGCCACACGGAACAACGTGTGGCACTGGCTTGTTTGTGGCGCCACGTGGCCAGGGACGGCACACAACAGGGAAGAAGGGGAACAGCACTGCCCTGGCTCTCCAGACTGACCGTGGGCTCAGGGGTCACAGACAGGGGGTGACCAGCCCACAAGGCTCCTTGGTGGTGGATGCCCGTGCCGCCAGCCCAGCTAGAACGCATGTGTGACTCACGAGGGGCGGGAGACCCTCGGCACTGGAAGGGATGGGGAGACCTTCACCTTCAAGCACCCACCGGACCCAGAGGGGGAGGGGCAGGCACACGGTTAACCACGTGAGGTGGGAAATGACAAGAGCGGGGGCGCCTGGGAAAGACGCTCCCCGCGGGCCTTGGAGGTGCCCTGCGGTGCGGGTGAAGGCTGGCCGGGAGGGAGTTCAAGAGGTGGGATGGTGGGGAGGAAGGTGTTCTAGGCCAAACAGCCTAGGACAGGCGTGTGCATGGAGCCTGGGATCCGGTCAGCAGCAGGGAGAGGGCAGGCTGGAGGTTGGGGGGGCCGGGGATTGCCCACGTAAGGCAGCCAGGCTTCTTTGGAAGAGGGTGTCAGGCAGTGAAGAGACACGGAGGGATCTGTGTTGGGAAGGGTGGAACAGCCATGGAGAGGGACAGCACGGGGGCCGGGGAGGACCAGGGTGTCCTCACTGGGGCAAGGCCAGGTGTGGGGAGGTGGGGTGAATGTGAGCCACTTAGGGGGGGCTGGGGACCGGTGCACTGGCTGAGTGGGGCCCTGTGTGCACACACGAGGGGGAGGGGGAGGGATGGAAGAGTGTCAGGGTGGCTGGGTCCGGCGGTGGCCGTGGTGCGGCCTCATTCATGGAGAATGGGTGCACGGAGGGGTGCTGATGCCGGGTTTGTCCTTCAGAGCAGGCAAAATGTCATAGGTTGGGGAGTGGGGACAGGGCACCGGGTGGAAGGAACAGCCTGTACAGAGGCATGGAGGCCGCCAGGGCCCCGTGGTAGTGACGTGCGGCCAGGGCGGCCAGCGTGAGGTTGGAGACAAGGTATTCAGGATTCGGGCCCATTTTTTGGCGTTGGGGCACCAATGGGGACCCAAGGGAGGTGGGGGAGGAAGCCCAGAGCAGAGGGGAGGCGGGAGGACAAAGGCTGGAAGTGAGGCCAGTGCGGGGCTGAGGGAGGACCCAGCCCAGCGCCACGGCAGGTGGGCCTGGCCCGAGCACGCGTGACCCTGCTCTCTTCTTGCCGCTGCTCTAGGGAGGTTGATGGCCGGGCAGCGGTGGGGGATACCGGCCTGAGGTGTCCTCCTGGGGCCCTGCCGGGACTCCTGTTTCGTCTGCTGACTCTGGGTCCCGCCCTGGAGTGAGCCGGTGACCTGGCTACGGGCAGCTCTTCTGTTGGAAATGGGACCGTGATGCTGGTCCAGGCAGCTGTGCATGGCTTCCTGCCTGCCTGGCCTCGGGAAGGGATCTGAATGCTCCCAGCCTCAGTTTCTCATCTTTGAGAATGGGGTAATAATACATCCTTTTTCCTCCTCCCTTGAGAGGTTCCTGTCCCCCCAACCCAGCCCCTGCTCAGCCCCCAGCTGCTTCCAGCCTCCCCGAGGCTGTCCTCGGTCTCTCGCTGCCTCTCAATTGCTGAGTCTGCCCTGCTCCCTCCTCTCCATCCCTCCTTCTCCTTACTGCAGCCTCCCGGCCTCCTGCCTATGTCCAGTCTCTGTACGCAAGACAGAGTGAGCTTATCAATCAGGAGCCCAGAGGCCATTTCACTTCCCGGCCGAGCCCCCGTTCCTCCTTGGCATGCACACCTCCCCTGCATGGCCCCGGCCTTCGGCTCCCGGCTCCCTGGGCTCCTCACTGCTGGTATCTCCTCCCCCTCCTGAGGGGCCTGTGCTGCCACACCCCTCACAGCCCCAGGGGCACCTCCTTTTCGCCCACAGTGCCAGCCTTCTGTGTCTCCTGGTCTGAAGGGCCCAGGCTGACTCCACTCATCCTTAAAGACTCTTAGGCATCACCTCGGCCCCCAACCTCTAAGCCTCAGTCTATCCCCCTGTTAAATGGGCACAATCCTATTTGTCCCCTTGTAACTGGAGACAGACTTAATGGTTTTAATGGACTGCAAGCAGCTCAGTTAACGGACTCCAAAGAAAGGGCCTCACATGCTAATGTTACCGTGGCTGCATTAATAAAGGTAAAGGCCAGGGGCGCCTGGGTGGCTCAGTGGGTTTGAGCGTCCGACTCCGGGTTTCAGCTCAGGTCGTGATCTCGTGGTCCGTGAGATCGAGCCCCACATCGGGCTGTCCGCTGACAGTGCGGAGCCTGCTTGGGATTCTCTCCCTCTCTCTCTGCCCCTCCTCCACTCTCTCTCTCAAAATAAATAAGGTAACTTAAAAAAATAATAAAGACAGGGTTCAAAACGAGAGGCGAATAGTCTTGTCCTGCCTGTGACCTGTCATACTGCGCTGTGAGCCCTGTGATCCTTTCCTGCACCTGGCTTTAGGGGGCATATCGACAAAGGGGATTCTCTCACTGATCCTTTCACACCGGTTCAGTGAATTTGTTTTTCATTCATCAAACATGTCGATACCAGGCACCTCGCAACATACTGTCACATTTAATCCTACAATCCTGTCCTTTCTATAGGTGAAGAGGAACTCACAGTCTGAACCCACAGTCTGCTAGGTATTAAGAAAGTAATGCCTGTGGTAGGCAGAACAGGGTCCCCCAGAGACATTCTCTAATCCCTGGAACTTGTGAATATTTACATTTCGTGGCAAAAGGACATTCACGGATGGGCTTAATGTTAAAGACCTTGAGGTGGGGAGCTCATCCTGGATTATCCAGGTGGGACGCTAATGGCCTGAGTCCTTCAAAGAGAATTTTTTCCAGCAGTGGCCAGAGAGAGAGAGAGAGAGAGAGAGAACGATGGAAAAAGGGTCAGAGAGTGGCTGGCTTTGAGGGTGGGGGAAGGGTCCATGAGTCAAGGGTGCTGATGGCCTGGGGAGCTGGAAAAGGCAAGGAACAGATTCTTCCCTAGAAACTCCAGGAAGGAACACAGTCCTGCTAACTGCTTGATTGTAGCCCAGTGAGGCCACGTCAGACCTCTGACCTCCGGAGCTGCAGGGTACGTTTGTGTTGTTCAAGCCACCAAGTGTATGGTGATTTGTTATGGCTGCAATAGGAACCTAACACAATGCCTTAGTCAATATAAATACGACAGTTTGGGGCACCTCGAGGCTTAGGCAGTTAAGTCTTGATTTCAGCCCAGGTCATGATCTCACCATTGGTTCGTGACTTCGAGCCCCGCATCGGGCTCTGTGCTGGCAACGCCGAGCCTGCTGGGGATTCTTCCTCTCCCCCTCTCTCTGCCCCTCCTCTGCACTCTCTCTTTCTCTCTCAACATAAATAGACTTACAAAAATATGATCATCTGAATTTAGAGATTGTAAGCCATGTGCCCCATAGCAACGTAGAGTAACTTCCTAAGGGCCCATCAAACAGGTGGCCTTGGAGGTAGTGAGCTCCCCATCCCCAGAGGTATGGTTGCAGAAGTGCCGTACGAGATGTCGAGGGGATTCTCGTCTAGATGGGCAGGTGCTTGGACGAAGCACCCCCCTCTGAAGAGCGGCCAGAGATCGGAGTCAGAAGCCGGGTGGCTCCAAGCGGGAGGAGATTAGGGTTCTCTCCCCTGGTTCTCTGTCACCCGTCACCACACACAGCGTCCTCCCCTCCGGCGAGCGATTATATATGGTTACAGGACTCCATTACCGCGGAATGCTTCTGTGTAACGCGTGGAAGGAATTATTGAAATGTGTAATTACAGTGTGCATTGTATTATAAAACAAGTCTATTATATTCATGTGATGGAACCGTGCTCCATAATGTCTATTCTAATAGAAAAGATTCTGCCATTAGAGTGTTATATTGCGTGATGCTAATTGTCCGTCGGCAGACGCCGTCTCGCGATCCTCACCCGGTTCCCACGCTTTCTCCCGACGCGTCTGCTGCCGGGCAACCCGCACACCTGAGCTTGGGAGCTGGGAGGGCCCGGGGTGGGGGTGGGGGGCCACTGGGCCCAGGCCTACGTCCCACAGTTGGGTGTGTGAAGCCTTGAGGGGCGAGGCCATCTGCCCGCGGCCCAGAACCCGTAAACTGGTGGCTCCTGTGTCCCTGCCGTCCTTGGGAACTGGAATCGAACCGTTTTCCACCGAGCATCTCCTGGGCGGGCCCGGCAGACAGAGGGGGTCCGCTGTGCGGGAAGCCGACGTGCACGGCCAGGGTCCCCACCGCCGGGGAGCCCGCCACACCTCCACCCCCACGCTGGCGCCCCTGCGCAGAGCACGGGGGGGCTCCAAGGGGCCCCCTCTGCAAACCAGTGGCCCGGCGCCGTATCCGCCCAGGTGGGGAGTGCTTGCCTGAGGTCGCACCCCAAGCTGGGGCCACAGCTGGGACTCACAGCTCTCTCAACCCTCGCCACGTGGGGGGTTCCCGGGGACTCGCCGGTCACCCCGACGGGGAGGCCCAGCCCCAGAGTGAGGCGTGGTGGCTCGGTGGGGGGGGGCACAGGAGTCCCCAGTTTTAACAGGCGCCCCAGGGACCCTGATGCACGGGGAGTTAGGACGGCTTCCTCCCTGTACCCCGCCGGCCTGCCCCGATCCGGGCCCCGTCCCCGGCACCACGGCCACCCTGGCACAGATTGACACGGTTCCTGTTCTGGGCCCTGGGGACGCATCCGTGGCTTAGATTCTAGCAGCGTGGGCGCAGGACGGAGGAGTGACCTCCTCTGTTAGGGGTGAAGGTGCTTCGGCCCCCCGGGACAGGAGAGCGAAGCGGGAGGAGACGAGGGTACGGGTGTCCCAGGCCCAGGGAGGGGACAGGGGAGCACCACTGGGAGGCAGGAGGGAGCCCAGGAGCAGGGAGGAGGCTGGTGCGGGATGGACACGGGCTCAGAGGACACCAGGGCCCTCGGACGGTCAGCGTGACTCTGAAGGAGATGGGCGGACACTGGGGGTCTGGAGAAGAAGGAGGGGTGGCCGGATGGCTTCCGGGAGCGTCGCCCTGGTTCCTGAGCCAGGGGGCATGGGCGCAGCCGGCTAAGGAACCGCTGCCTCCCTCTCCCACTCCAGCCCGCCCTCTGGTTTTCCCCGTGGCCAGGGTGTGGCCACCCAGGAAGAACGCTGGAGAAAAGAGTCCCCCTGGCGTCCTGCCTGCGGTGACAAACCTGTCCCTCCCTCAGTATGCTGACATCCTTACCAGTGTCGTTAAGTCTCTCAGCAAACGGTCCTGTAAACGAAGCTTCACGTCCTTTTCTTTTATACTTGAAGGAACATTTCAGAGAGGCGGAGACAGCCGCCCGAGGTCACAGAGAGGGTCTGGGGGAGCCAGAGCTCAAGCCAGCTTCTTGTCCTGTCTGCCACCAAAGGGGGAAGCCCTGGGAGGGTCCCGGTCCCCCTCAGGCCTCTTGGATTCCAGCAGTGAGAAGACAGAAGTCCCAGGCAAGGCACCGTGTTGCAATGTGATCTGGACGGAATCGCACTCAGTCACATCGTCCCCTGGGGGCTCCTGTCTTCCCATTGGAACTGCCAAGAGAGTCTCCCCCACTCCCAGGGGACCTAGGGCAGAGAAGGGCGTCCTTCAAAGGCGTGTGGTGGTAACAGGCATTTGCGCAGCTCACGATGAAGCAGCCATCCTGATTCCTCCATTGCCTGGATCTGTGCAGTAGCACATCGGGAGCAGAGAAAGATGTAGCCCTCCCACTTGCTTGGTTGTTTGCCTTAACCTTGGGCTCTGAAGCCCCCCTCCCCCTGCTTAGGCTGGGGTCTCACGGTCCCTCTACCTTCTGCCTGCAGCCTTGTGCACAGTGGCCAGTCTTGTCCCGGGCTGGGCTGAGGACAGGCCCCTGCCTTTGCCCCGGGGACTCCCCATCCTCAATCTCCTGTCCCCAGAGCCCTCCTGGCTACAGGATTAACGTGTGCAAGTCAATACTTCCAGTTTGCTGGAAGAGTCAGGCGCTGAAGCCTGGTTTGCCGCCCTCCACGCACCCCGTCTCAGCCCTCGAGACGGCCTCTGCGGCTGGTTTTCATTCTCCCATTTTGCAGACGAGGGAATAAACCTCAGCGTGATTAATTCCCTGGCTCAGGGGCGGGGCCCGGTGAGTCAAGGGGCCGGTACCGGGTCCGTGTGTGGCCACCGCGTTGTGTCACCTCGTTAAGGGTGTGCTGACCTGCCGACTGGAGGCGTGTCGGATCAGGCTAGCTGAGTTAGACCCCCGCGACTGGCGGTTTCGAGCGTGTTATTCAAATCCAGCCCGCTCCTGTTTCACACTAACTGCCTTCAAAGGCCGCTGTTAACAGGAGGCACATCTTCCTTTGTGCATTTGAAAACGTTCCGTCTCAAAGCCATCACGTCAGTGCAGTGACCGTGGAGGAGTCAGCTGGAATTAAATCAGGAGCCAGGAACAGGAAGAAGGGAGAGGAAGGTCATCTTTTGAAATGACGAGGAGGTGCTGCTTTCGCAGTCGGGCAGGCGCGGCTTCGGTACCATCAACCGGGCCGCAAATTTTAATCCCAGTCTCTGCAGCTGCTAATGTGCTTGTCGCTCGGAGAAGAGACACTAATTGACAAGCAACTAAATAAATAACATGTAACACGAAAGCAAACATAAGCTTTAAAGGAGGGGAAGAAAATTGCAAAAAGGATGGAATTAAAAACGTGGGGGGGCGGGGGTTGAGCGGCGTTTTCAGCACTCCATCGGAGCGACATCCAAAGGCTTTTCAAAGTATTTGTTTTATGAAGATACAGTCTGGAAGCATCTACGCTCCTGTCCCCTGTCCCCACGTTGCTGCGCTGGAGATCAGAGGCGGCACGGTGAGAAAAGGAGACTGGTTTCTTCAAAAGGACCTGGAGAGGCACCAAGGCCGCAGGAGGGACGGGGCGGGGGGGTGGGGGGGTGGGGAGGGCAGCCTCTTTGTCTTCCGGGAGGACGGACTGAGGCCCAGAGAGGGAATGTGGCACCTCCAAGGTCATACGTTGGGTCTCTGGGAGGCTAGAAATCTGCTCTGGCTTGAACTGTATGTGTCCCTCAAAGATACGCTGACGTCCCAACCCGTACCGTCTCAGAGTGGGACCTTATTGGAAATAGGGTTGTTGCAGATGTACGTGGGGAAGACGAGGTCCTCCTGGAGGAGGGTGAGCCCTTAACCCCACGTGACGGGTGTCCTTGTAAGAAGAGGAGACACGCGGGGGAAGCGCCAGATGAGGACAGGGTGACGAGAGAGGCGGAGAATGGACTGACGTCACTGCCAAGGAACCCACCACCAGAAAGAAGGTGGGAGGAGGCGAGAAAGTGCTCCCTGTGCCTGGAGTGCCCTCCCCACGGACGTCCACGTGGTTCACTCCCTCGCCTCCTCGGAGACTTTCTCAGCCGTCACCTTCTCAGCAAGGCCTCCGCTGACCCCCGTTTACAAGACACAGCCTGCCCCCTGTGCTTCTGGTCCCCCTTAGTAGGGTCGCTGCCGTGTGATTTTTATACGTGTTACGTCCATCATTCATTGTCTCGTTTCCCTTCGTAGACGGTGAACTCCGCGAGTTTTGCCGTGTTGTCTGTTTTTGCCTAGCACCTCGTAGACCCTTGATCAATATTTGTTGGCTAAATGATGCTCCCCCCGAGGTAGGCCCAGGGCTGGGCACCGGGGCGGCCAATCCAAGGACTTCGGACAGCTCCCAAGTGACCTAACCCTGTAGCTCTGCCCGGGTGCCGCGTGTTGGAACTGGACGGGCGTGACCAGAGGAGGGGCGCGTCACTCTTTCTGGGGTGGCCTGAGGGCCTGCCGGAGGAGGTGTTAGAAATGCGTAGGCAGGTCGTGGTAAGAGGGCTTGGTCGAGGGAACTGATGTGCAAAAGCATGGCGGCAAGGGAAAGGGCAGCGAGCTCCTGTCCCCTGAGGCTGCGGGACGTGGTGTGGAGGTTGTCCGTGACGGACGCAGGGCTGGGAGATGGGCCGGGGACCTGTGTGTGAGCCTCCCGCGTGTGGGCTCTTTCCAGGGAGGCGAGAGGGGACGAGCACGCCGGGACAGGCCCTCCCTGGGTTTCAGAATGCCCTCTTCTCTCCCCTCAGGCCTCAGTGCTTAGTGTCCCAGGACAGTGACCGGGAGCAGTTCCAGGGCCCCTGGGGCTCAGCTCCTACGTTCCTCCAGCTCCGCAAGCCCCCCTGTGCCAGTGAGAACCCGTAGGGCAGCAAGGGGCGGAAACCCCGTTCAGACCCGTCTGGACCCTGGAGGGGCCTCCTGGGCTTGTGTCGCCAGCCGCTAGCAGCCAGGGAGGAGCAGGCCGTGGAAGGAGCTGGAACCAGGGACTCACCACCCCTCTGCCTCTCCGTCTGTCTTGGGGCCACCGTCCTCCCTCCTCTGCGGGCTGGGGGTGGGGGACACACAGCCCGGCGGCTTCCGGGATCACACCTGCTGGGCTTCATAACCAGGGAGGAGACCCTCTCGCCTGCAGCCGCAGGGAGGAAAACCCCAGGGAGGGGGCTACGGGTGCGAACGGAGCCATCGCTGAGGCACAATGAAGTTACTGTCACGCAGGGACCCGTCCTGTCAGCGTCTGGGTCTAAGTCAAAGGGCGCGAAGTCCAAATAAGGCCCGTCCGTGTACCAGGGGCAAGTGGAAGCGTTATCAGGTTTGGAGGCCGAGCCTGGACCGGGCCCCTTTCTTCCAACGTGTGCTGGTCACGTCTCCTCTGCGAGCCTCAGTTTCCTCACCTATAAAATGGGGCTGACGGGCTCTGTTTCAGAAGGGCTTTTGTGGGGGGTCGTGGGACAGTAACGCAGGAGCCCGTCACCGACCCCCCGCAGGGCCGTGCACTCACAAGGCCCGTTACTGGCTCTACCCCCCTGCCCTCCAGGTCTGGCGCAGTCCCCCCGAAGCCGGAGCCCCCGTGATAAATTGGTGCCGAGGCGGGAGCCTGGCCTGAAGCGAAATGGCTGATCAGAGAAATAATGCTAGAAGTAAAATGAATTAGACTTCGCACTGACGCCGTAATTTTAAAAATTAATTAAGAATAAAAAGAAGATGCATCTCGAAGGAAAGGAAAAGTCTAATTTTGACAGACGGTAATTAATTCCTCCGTTTAGGGATTCATTAACGGGCCTGAAGTACAAATTGCTCCTTTGCAGGGCCGGAAATTCATCCCCCGGGGCCTTCCCCAGGCGCTGTGGGGGCCCCGAGGGCCTGTCGCAGGGAGGTCACTTCTAGGCACCAGAATCCGGGCCCCCCATCCGAGACTGACCCCCCGAACATGCTGCTCGGGCTGTTAGCGTGACCGTCCCCGTGGGGGCGGGGGCGTCTGGCGGGCCCCCTCCCTGGTCTTGCCTTGGGCGGGCAGAGGGGACCTTGGAACTGAGCGCCCACTGTGCATGGAGGGGCTGGGGGCTGGGTCCCCACAGGGAACCGGATAAAACCCCTGTCCTCACTGACCTCACAGTCAGTAACGTGTCCTACAGTATATGCTGGGCTGTGACTGGGGAAGGAGAAGGGGCTGGGGGGCGGGGCACGGAGCGGGAGGGGTGACTCTGAAACGAGTCTTAGGGGATTATGAGGGACGGTCCAGGGAAGCAGGGGAGGGGGCCCTCCAGGCAGAGAAAGCACGGCAGGGGGGTTGGGGAGAAGGGGGCGCTATGGAGAAACAGCAGGGCTCTGGGAGCTGCTAGAAAGAGCACTACCTGGGGCATCTGCGTGGCTCAGTCGGTTAAGTGTCGGATTCTTGATTTCGGCTCAGGTCATGATCTCACAGTTCATGAGATCGAGCCCCGTGTGGGCTCTGTGCTGCCGGTGCGGAGGCTGCTTGGGATTCTCTCTCTCCCTGCCCCTCCCCCCTGAAAATAAATCAACATTAAAAAAAAAAAAAGAAAGTTCACTGTCTGGATTAAGGTACAAAAGGTTTGCAAGATGCAGGTGAGGTAGGACCGGTAGGGGGGGCGGCCTTGAATGCCAGACCCAGGAGCATGGATTTTTTTTTTTTTTTTTTTTTTTAATTCTCAAGTTAGTTAACATACACTGTAGTCTTGGCTCCAGGAGTAGAACCCAGTGATTCATCACTTACGTAAAACACCCCGTGCTCATCCCAACAGGTGCCCTCCTTAATGCCCATCACCCGTTTAGCCCATCCCCCCCACCCAGCACCCCTCCAGCACCCCTCCTTTGGTTCTCTGTATTCAAGAAGTCTCTTATGGTTTGCCTCCCTCTCTGTTTTTATCTTATTTTTCCTTCCCTTCCCCCACGATCACCTCTTAAGGTCCTCAAATTCCACATATGAGTGAAGTCATGCGATATATGTCTTTCTCTGACTTATTTCACTCAGCATAATATCCTCCAGTTCCATCCATGTTGCTGCAAATGGCAAGATTTCATTCTTTTTGATTGCCGAGTGATACTCCATTGTATATATACATCTTCTTTATCCATTCATCCAGCGATGGACATTCGGGCTCTTTCCATACTTTGGCCATTGTCGATAGTGCTGCTAGAAACATGGGGGTGCGTGTGTCCCCTGAAATCCACCCTTCTGTATCCTTTGGATAAATTCCTAGTAGTGCAATTGCTGGGTTGTACGGTTGTTCCACTTTTTTATTTTTTTGAGGAACCTCCACACCGTTTCGCAGAGTGGCTGCACCAGTTTGCATTCTCACCAGCAGTAGGAGGGTGGATTTTATCTTGAGGCAACAAAAAAGTCATCGAAGGGCATGAGGCAGAGGTGGTTTGATCCCATTTTCGATGGGATTCTTTTCAAAATAAATGTCTTAAGTTGAAAACCATCTTAAACGTACAGAAAAGTTGCCAGTGCAAAGAACTTTTTATTCCTGTGCCATTTGAAAAGAATGCCTCGTTTGGGGCGCCTGGGTGGCTCAGTGGGTTAAGCGTCCGACTTCGGCTCAGGTCAGGATCTCACGGTTTGTGGGTTCGAGCCCCGCGTCGGGCTGTGTGCCGACAGCTCAGAGCCTGGAGCCTGCTTCAGATTCTGTGTCTCCCTCTCTCTCTGCCCCTCCCCCGCTCATGTTGTGTCTCTCTGTCTCTCTCAAAAATAAACGAACATAAAAAAAATTTTTTTTAAAAAGAAAAAAGAACGTAATGCGTTGCCCGATGTCCCCGCAGGCCTGACTCCTTCAGCGGGTATTTCTTGCAAACACGGACATTCTCCTGCGTAACCACAATATAGCAGAGTTATCTGCTGCCTCATAACCTATCACCCCCAAAGTTAGTGGCTTAAGACAACAAACATTTATTGCCTCACAGGGGCAGGTTAGCCGGATGGTTCTGACGCAAGCCTTCGGGATGCTTTTGACTCATAAGGTGTAGTCAGGCTGCTGGCCAGGGCCACGTTCATATTCACACTTGACTGGGTCTAAGGACCCACTTGTGGCCTCGTTCAGGTGGTTGTCGGAGGCTTTAGGTCCTCACAGGCTGTTGGACGGGGGGCCCCAGGTTGTCACTGGGACAGGAGAGCCTCTCCATGGGGCTGCGCACAGTAGGACAGCTTGCTCGTAGCAGAGTGGGTTACGAGAGGGGGGAGAGGGGAGGAGGCCACAGTCTTTTCGAAACCTGACTTCGGGAATGACGTCCCATCTCTTCTGCCGTATTCTCCACTCAAGGGGAGGGGATGACACAGGAAGGAGTATGGAGGTGAGGCCCCCTGGGGACCGTCTTAAAGGCTGTCACCATCGCCATTAGGAAATTCGCGTGGACGCACTCTCCCATCTGACCTCAGACCCCAGAGGGTCACCAAACGTCCCAGTACCGTCCTTCCCGGCAAAAGGCCCCAGGATCAGTATCCCGTGTGCTGCACTCTATCGTCAGGACTCTTTTTCTCCTTCAACTTGGAACAATTTCTCTTTGTCTTTCTCCCCCCCTCGACTTTAGTGACTTTGACATTGTTGAAGTTGTTTCTCGAACATCCCTCCGTTGGGGTTTGTCTGATGTCTCCTAACGATTAGACTCATGTGCTGACAGTCTCCTCGGCACCTCCCATCAGGGTGCACGAAATTCATGATGTCCCGTTCTTGGTGACTTGATCAAGGTTGTGTCTATAAGCTCCTGTCACTGTAAGTCCCTTCTTTTACTTTGAAATGAGTAATTACTTGTGGAAAGGTTTTTCTGTTTTAAGTTTATTTATTTGTTTTGAGGGGTGGGGTGGGGAGGGACAGAGAGAGAGAGAGAGAGAGAGAGAGGAAGAGAGAGAGAATCCCAAGCAGGCTCCTCGTGGTCAGCACAGAGCCGGACACGGGGCTCGAACTCACGAGCCGTGAGATCACGGCCTGAGCCGAAATCAAGAGTCGGACGCTTAACCGACTGAGCCACCCAGGCACCCCTGTGGGGGAGGGGTTTTAAAACAAATATCCCCTTCCTCGTCAAACTTTTTCACCTGTTTATTTAAAATTTTTTTAATGTTTATTTTTTGAGCGAGAGTGAGACAGAGAGAGAGTGAGAGAGAGAGAGAGAGAGAGAGAGAGTGCAAGCACGAGCGGGGGAGGGGCAGAGAGAGAAGGAGACACCGAATCCGAGGCAGGCTCCAGGCTCTGAACTTTCAGCACAGAGCCCGACGCGGGGCTCGAACCCCCAAACAGACCCAAGAGGGCTTTGGAGATCCTCCGGTCATCTCCCATTTCCGCCTTCCCTGCAGCCCAGGGAGGGGACGGCACTTGCCCAACGACACACAGCATGGGAGCGGCAGGGCTGTAGCTAGACCCGGGCGTCCTCTGTTTGAGCCCAGATCCTGGGTGGGGCCACCAGATGGTGACAAAAGTCGAGGATGTGGAGCAGCGCTGTCCCTTCTCCAGGGTGAGCTCCATTTCCTGGCCCGTACGATGGGGCACTGGCTTGGGATCTTTCTGGTTGGTCCTCTCTGGCTCTGCCTCCCCTGGAGCCCCCTCCCCTGGCAAGAAGGGCAGATACGGGGCTTCAGTGACACAGACTCAGTCTGTAGGCAACTGGTGCACGGGGGCTAGGGTGTCAAGCATCCGTTTATTTGGGAGAATTTAGAAAAATGCACAGTTACCTTCTGGGCCTGGGGGCTGAGCGGGGTGGGACTTGCTTGCTTATGGAGCCCAGAACCTTCTTGAAGGACACGGCTGAGGCCACAGTCTCTGCTTCCAGAGATGCAGACCGGGGGGAGAGAAGTCAGGGGGAATTGGCTTGGTGCCACCCCCCCGGAGGATTAGGAGGTGAGAGAGGGCAGGGGGCCTTTGGGGCAGGGTCACTGCCCCCTGTGTGGGCGGCGATGGGCCTCAGGTTGGACCGTGAGCCCAGAGGGCTGTAAGGCTGACCCCGTCAGTTCACATGGTTAAAGTCTCTTATTGAACAGGTTAAAAAAAAAAATTAGGGCGAGTGATCAATAGTGAAAAACCAGCAGTTTCTAAAATATTTAATAATGGGAGCTTGATGAAATAGATTTGGATGCCCTGGCGTATTATGCTGATAAGAAGAATGTTTCTGACGAATTTTTAACGAAATGGAAACACGCTCACAATGTAACATTGAGTGGAAACAGCAGGGCCCAATATAGGGTATGATTTCAGGAGTGTTGGTGGAACAGAGTAGAAGGAGGTCTACCAGAATGTTAAACAGGGTTTCCCTCTGCTGTGGGATTGCAGGTGACTTTTATTTCTTTCTCTGTGTCCCGTAATAAATAATATTACATTACTTGCAATAGAAGATTACAAGACACGGTATTACTTTTAGAAGAGGAAAAAACACGGACGTTTACGAAAGGACGCCACACTACATAATTTGTAAGTGACCCTGTCTCAGCGCCGAGCCGTTCCAAGCCTCCCATGGAGGTTTCTCTTGCTCTCTCCAGACACACAGATCATCTGAATCATACCCGCTGCTCTACGAAATCCCCTCTGCCCCTCCGTGAGGATGGCATTTACAAAAGCACAATCGAATCAAAAGAAGAACTGGCCAGAAGGGTGAGGTACCCTGTGGGAAGAGGGGCCAGAGATGAGTGATGATCTCGGTTGAGTAACTTGTGACCCCCGCGGGGGGTCCCCCACCAAGTCGTCGGAAGGGGCTGCAGTGAACTGTTCACACTCTCACACCCCCTGGGAGCTAGAGCCCACGTTTGTGGGTGGTTGGGACAGAATTAAGGGTATCATCCGCGGTCAGACAACAGAATCCGTTTAACTGACCAACCCAGGGACGAAATGAATGCTCATAAAAAAGAAAACCCAGTGTCATTGTTAAAGTACCTTTTCATTCATTGTTTTCCCATCTCAATGACCCCATGAGATAGACTTTATAGTATTATCTCTATTTCAGTTACGAGGACACTAGGATCAGAGTGGTAAAGAATCGTGTCCAAGTTGCACAGCTCCTAGATGGGGATCTGGACTCCTCTAGTCTGGCTGTCGGACCGTCAAGTTCCTGCCATGATCATTACCACACAGGGTGATGTTCTAGTCATCGAACTCTGTCTGTGGTCTGGTTTTGAATGCTTCAGGGTTTTCCCATGGGCTATTGTTCTAACTCCTTTTCTTTTTTAATGTTTTTATTTATTTCTGAGAGAGAGAGAGACAGAGCATGAGCAGGGGAGGGGCAGAGAGAGAGGGAGACACAGAATCCGAAGCAGGCTCCAGGCTCCTAGCTGACAGCACAGAGCCCGACGTGGGACTCGAACCCATGGACTGTGAGATCATGACCCGAACTGAAGTTGGACGCTTAACTGACTGAGCCACCCAGGCGCCCCTGTTCTGACTCCTTTTCAGTGCTGGTGAACTCCATATCCTTCTGGAGGATTCCCTGGGTCACCAGCACCTATCAGCACAGCACAGAAACCAAATGGCTGTCCCAGAGCACTTTACTTATTATTATTTTTTTTAAACGCTTATTTATTTTTGAGAGAGAGAGAGACAGAACATGAGTGGGGGAGGGGCAGAGAAAGAGGGAGACACAGAGTGTGAAGCAGGCTCCAGGCTCTGAGCTGTCAGCACAGAGCCCGACGTGGGGCTTGAACTCACGGACTGTGAGATCATGACCTGAGCTGAAGTCAGGCACTCAACCGACTGGGCCACCCAGGCACCCCCACTTTACTTATTTTTAAAGCAAACGGGGAATTTACTGGGTAACATAGCAGGCATCTTGAAGGGTGATAGGAGCTCCAGGCACGTCTAGGGACTCATTAATGTCCTTGGCTCAGATACGCTTCAGCTGTACACAGAGGCATGCCGGGAGCAAGAGGATGGACACAGAAAGGCCCAGATTCACACTCCTCCAATGTGACAACACTGACAGTGAGTACCTCCCCCAGGAGTGCTGGCCAGAAAGTCCCAGGGGAGGTCCTGATTGGCCAGGCTGGATCAGGTGACCGTTCCCATGGCCAAAGAGGTCGGTCAGCCCCACCTAACAGACAAGTGGGTAATCCCCTGGGAAAGGAGGCATCCAAAGTCAGATAAAAACTCGTGTTTACGAACAATTGAAGTTTTGACTACAGCCCTGTTTTGTGACTTACCTCCTTTGGACAGTATCTGTTTCCTCCCTAAGAAAGATGAGGAATTGAGCATATTTTACTGTCTTCTACCTCTCCTTTCCCTGACTGAATTTAGTTATGGTATTAATCTGAGTTCTCCTATAGATTGGCTTTGCAACTTTAAATACCGTCGTCAGTCTCTATTTCTTGATTTATTCCTTTTGGGTGGTAAGTATTGATCTCTGCTCTGAAAAATAAAGAAGCCAGTACACTTACGCTTTCTTCTGTGTCTCCTGCCCGCCCCCCAATTCTTGTTAAATTATTCTAACACTGTCAAGGTTCATCACATTTACATTCTCTCTGTTGCCGTAATGATCTTTCATGATTTCTCTATAGGTTGCTCCTAAAATTTCCCACCCAATAAGATACCATTCGTACACTAGATGGTGGAAATAGTCACTGCAGAACCAACGTGATGTGATTATAGCTGCAGAGAGGAGAATGTGATCCTGTGTCTGGAAGCCCTTTGCGCTCAGAGGGAATGTTCTAAACACTGGGCGTGTGGAAAGTGCTTTGCACTTTCCTGGGTCCTGACTTCTCCTTTAGTGGCTATTGCTTCCTGTGTCTACTCTTTTTCTCTTCCCTAAGTTTCTTGAGCATAAAATATACTATTTCCGTGATTTTAGAGGTACTATTCAGTCAGTGCGTTTAAGTACATCCACAATGTTAGGCATCCATCACCTCGATCCAGTTCCAGAACACTCTATCGTCCCCAAAGGAAACCCTATCCTCCTGGAACAGTCAGCCCTCATTCTTCCTTCCCACCAGCCCCTAGCAACTGCTAATCTTTCTGTCTCTGTGGATGTCTCTACTGCAGACTCTTGAAGAATAAATGGAATCATACATGGCCATTTGTGTCTGGCTACTTTCCCTTAACATAATGTTTCCAAGCATGTAACAGCGAGTTCTGCGTTCCCTGGACAAAATGCTATTCCATCGTGCAGATATACCATATTTTATCCACTCATAAGTTGACAGACATCTGGGTTGTTTCCGCCTTTGGCTATTATAGAGCGAGCTGCTCCCGACATTTGTGAACAAGTATCCGTTTGAGTCCCTGCTTTCCCTTCTTGGGGGTGGGTGGTGCATACCTCCGCGAAGAATTGCTGGGTCATATGGCAATTCTATATCTAACTCATCAAGGAGCTGCCACACTGTTTCCCAGAATGGCTACACCAGTTGACATTCCCACCAGTGAAGCATGAGGGTTCCAATTTCTCCATACCCTCTATCCCTGCCAATACTTATTATTCTCTGATTTTTGATGACAGCCAACCCGGGGTGTGAAGTTCTGGTTTCGATTTGCATTTCCCTAATGACTAATGATGCTGGAGCATCTTTTCACGCGCGTGTTGGCCAGCGGGCATATTCTTTGGAGTGGTATCTATTCGAGTCCTTGGCACATCTTTGATTTGGGTTGTATGTCTTTCTGTCGTTTGAAAAAAAATTTTTAACGTTATTATTATTTGGTTACAGAAGTTATCTCCATAGACGTGTCCTGAAATCCGGGTGCCGAGTGGTAAATATTCTGCATTCTCGGGAACTTGTTCAATAGCTTGGCTTTGTATAGGACCCTGGGATAAAAACCACTTTTCCTCGGAGCTTGAGACCTGCGGTAGGCAGAATAGTGGCCCCTCCAAATATCCAGGTCCTAATCCCTGGAACTCGTGCACGTTACCCTGTGTGACGCGGGGGACTTTGCCGATGTGCGTAAGGATCTTGAGATGGGGAGAGGAATGGGTCTGGGTGGGCTCTAAAAGCAATCGCAAGGGTCCTTACAAGAGGGAGGCAGGGAGGGGGAATCTGTCTACAGGGGAAGAAAGCCATGTGGCTGCTGAGGCCAGATGCTACACTGCTGGCTTTGAAGACGGAGGAAGGCGTCAGGAGCCCAGGGCTGTGTGGGATGCAGCTCTAGAAGCTGGAAAAGGCCAGGCAAGGGGCCCGGTTCTCCCCTAGGACTTCTGGAGGGAGGTAGTCAGACACCTTGAATGGCACCCGGTGAAACTGGTTTCAGGCCCCTGACCTCCAGCCCTGCAAGAAAATACATTTGTGTTGATGGGAGTCCCCGAGTTTGTGGCGATTTGTTACAGCAGCCACGGGAAGCTGACGCAGACGTCCGCCTCCGTGCCTGCGGCTCCCGGCGGTGGCTAACCGTCGGAGCTTCTGTGGTTTTGCTCCCTGGAAGCCTTTGGCGTTTTCTCTTCTGCCGCAATGTCACCAACTGTCTTGGGGGGGTTTTCTTCACTCGTCCTGTGTGGTCTTGGTCCTGCCTATTCTTTGAGGTCACAGCTCCCCGCCCCCGGCATCCCACGTGCAGCCCCTCGACGAACCACCTGGCGACGTCCCCGTCCCCGGGGCCAGCACGGGGCTTGTGACGTGGCGCCTGGAGCTGCCCGCCTCCAGGATGGGGGATCATTGTTCCACTGGCGTGAAGCGACAGTCACGCAAGATGAGTGCAAAGCAGGTCCTCCTGGAAGTGATGACCTCTGCTGTCCCGGACCACGGTATCTTCTGTCAGTTCATCGGTGCATCTCTCTCTCTCTCTCTCTCTCTCTTTTTACTTCTGATGTTTTCAAATACACACAACAGTTGAGACTGGTTCACTGATCTCCCAGATGCCTGTGTCCTGGGCTCAACGGCTACGCGTCTGATTCTCTCTTTGCTTTGCTCTCTCCTTCTCCACCCCCCTCGATATTTAACGTGCCAGCAGGTCACCTGGGGATCTTGCTAAATTCCAGGTTTTGATTTAGTACGCGCGTGATGGGGCCTGAGAATTTGCATTGTGCCCGAGCTCCCAGACGCAGCCGCTGCTGCTGGTCCCAGGGGCGACGCCCGAGTGGCAGGTCACAGACATCGTGGATTTCATCCCTGCATCCCTTAGTGCATGGCTCCAAAATGTGGAGAGTTGGTGCAGCTCTAAAATAATCCAAGATGCACGCACGTATATTGTTGGTTTACATGTCGTTCGAACTTTTTTCTGCCACCGAATTGTATCCGCTCCTTAAAGGCAGGGATGGCTCCAGCCCTTGTGTGGAGCTCTTGTGTGGAGCGTCTCCCCCTGTCTTTGTTACTACGGGACCTTCCCACTGCCCTGAGATGACCCCTACGTTCACTGCAGCGTGACTGGCGATAGCCAACATGTGGAAATAACCTGGATGGCCATCAACAGGTGGATGCATGAAGAAAATGTGCTGTAAGGGCGCCTGGGTGGCGCAGTCGGTTAAGCGTCCGACTTCAGCCAGGTCACGATCTCACAGTCCGTGAGTTCGAGCCCCGCGTCGGGCTCTGGGTTGATGGCTCAGAGCCTGGAGCCTGTTTCCGATTCTGTGTCTCCCTCTCTCTCTGTCCCTCCCCCGTTCATGCTCCGTCTCTCTCTGTCCCAAAAATAAATAAACGTTGAAAAAAAAAAAAGAAAATGTGCTGTAGACACAAAACGGAATATTATTCGGCCTTAAAAAATAAGCAGTCCTGCTATTTGGGACACAGAGGAGCCTGGGGGGCATCGCGCTAAGCGAAATAAGCCAGTCACGGGACAAGCACTGCACGATCCCACTTGCAGGAGATTGTCTCAAATGTCGCGGAAGCAGCGAGTAGAAAGGTGGTTGCCAAGGGCCAGAGCGGGGGAGAGCGGGCTGGGGGGACCATCATTCCACTGGTGTAGAGTTACAGTCACACGAGATGACTAAGTTCCAGAGATCCGCTGTACAACAGAGCCCCTGGAATCACCAATACTGTATTGTGTGCGGAAAAACTCGTCAAGAAGGTAAAGCTCACATTAAGCGTTCTTCCCAAAACCAAACGAAAGCAATAACAACAACAACGAAAAAACAAAAACAAAAAAAAACCGAAGAGACACAAGGAAATGTTTGGAGGCGATGCATCTGTTTCTTACCTCGATTGCGATCATGGTTTCATGGGTCTCTAGGTACGTCCAAGCTCATCAGATCATATACGTTAAAAACATGCAGGCTTTTGTATATCTGTGATGCCTCAATACCGCTGTTAAAAAAAAAAAAAAAGAACTCCTGGGTCACCTGGGTGGCTCAGTCAGTTAAGCGTCCAACTCTTTTTTTTTTTCTTAAATTTTTTTTAACGTTTATTCGTTTTTGAGAGACAGAGCACAAGTGGGAGAGGGGCAGAGAGAGAGGGAGACACAGAATCCGAGGCAGGCTCCGGGCTCCGAGCTGTCAGCACACAGCCCGACGCGGGGCTCGAGCTCACGAACCGTGAGATCGTGACCTGAGTGGAAGTCGGACGCTTAACCGACCGAGCCACCCAGGCGCCCCAAGCATCTAACTCTTGATTCGGCTCAAGTCATGATCTCACGGTTCCTGCGATCGAGCCCTGCGTCCGGCTCTGCACTGACAGCACGGTGCCTGCTTGGGATTCTCTCTCTCCCTCTCTCTTTGCCCCTCCCTTGCTTGTGCTCTCTCTCTCTCTCTCTCTCTCTCTCAAAATAAATAAATAAACATTAAAAAAAAAGAACTGCTTCTCTTGCTGACAACAAAACTTCTCTCTCCAACTGACTGCCTTGCTCAAGCCACGGCTCCGCCTGGTCGGGCTTCTCCAGGGCTGTGTCCAGGTACAGTGGCGGGAGCAGAGGGTCTGGGCGCGGCGGTCAGGAGCCCCCTCTTTTGGCCGTGATCGCTTTGGTTTCTCCTGTGCTCCACTTTGGAGGCGGCTGCTCCCAGTTTCGCCTCCACACCGCAAGATCCAGGCTGCCCGCTGCGTGGTTCATGTCCTTTCAGCATGCAGGGCGAGGGCTCAGGAAGAGAGGTGTCTCTTTCCCAAAGGGGAAGAAACCGTCTCCTGGGAACTGGCTGTGCCAATCCAGCCCCGAGGGCCAGCAAGTGTCCCTTGTCTTCCCTCGAATGATTAGCCCCTTCAGGTCCTACTCAGGGTCCAGCGGCCCATCCACAGAGCTCTGCCAGGCCCCTGGCAGGTGCAGAAGACAGACCTGTTCTGTTCCCTGCCCTTGCAGGGCCTCCGCCTGGCCTGAGGGCAAACAAATTCCAAGCCGCTCTGTGCCAGTGGGTCGCCAGGAGCTCCTGACGCCCTCTGCGGCATTTTCCGCAGTGCTTGAGACATAATGATGCTTAGTAAATATTTGGTGAATCATCCGGTGTGGTTTCATGTTCTTCTTCACGACATGGTTTGGGGCTTCTGAAAAAACATCGCCGAATAATTAAATGAGCACATCGTTCAAGACCCAGAGGGTGACGAAGACCTCCGAGAAGTGTTTTCTCTGGATCCGGAAAGCAATCTTCCAATCTCGTTTGGACCTTCGAGTGAATGCGAGGCTTTGCTCAAGTCAGAGCAGAAAGCTCTAAGGAGAGCAAACGGAGAAGAACAGTAGCACCAATGAAATATAAAGAGAGATGCACGAGATAAGGAAGATTGACCGAGGACCTAAAAGGCAATAGAAGCATATTACAATGTCTCTGCAAGACTCGATGGTGAAGTTGACTCCATGGAAATCAAATCAGCAATATGGAAGACAATCTTAAAAAGCTTCCATGGAAGGTGGGAGCAAAGGATAAATAAAGACAGAGGGTATGGGGCAATAGAAGATATGATGGAGGGTCTTGTGGAAATTGCTGGGACAGTTGGCACCAAGGCAGAATTTTTTAAATTTTGTTTAATGCTTATTTATTTTTGAGAGAGAGAGCGTGCGCACGCGAGAGTAAGTGGGAGAGGGGCAGAGAGAGAGGGAGACACAGAATCCAAAGCAGGTTCCAGGCTCTGAGCTGTGAGCTGTCAGCACAGAGCCCGATGTGGGGCTCGAACCCACGAACCGTGAGATCATGACCCGAGCCAAAGTCCGACGCTTAATCGACTGAACCACCCAGGCGCCCCACCAAGGCAGAAATTAAAGCCACACCCTGTAGGTCCCAAGGCCCCTTCCTTCCAAGCCAATGGAAGACGGCCACTTTGATACATTCCGGAGAATATACTGAATTACCAGGAAAAAGAGCAAACTAAAGAACCCGCAAGGATCCAGGCAGGAAGAAGCAAAATATCTAACAGGTGACCCAACAAGGAACAGGTCAGGCTGGCTTCAGACCTCCCTCCCTTGAAGCAACAGACCAGCATCTGCCGAGTGGCGGCCCTGGTTATATTCATCCTTCCAAAGATGCTCACGTATAGAAAGGCAGGCTGTTTTTGTGTACCTGTAAGACAGGGCTAATACGAGTACTTCCTGATAAGCTCATGAGAGAGCTGCGTGAAATATGCGTGTATTTTGACATTTAGAAGAGTGCCCGGCATCGGGGTTTTCACTCGTTCTGCCTGGCCTTGGGGCTTTCGATACACGAAGATGCCGACCTCATTTGGGCCACGTTGAGCGGGAGGCATCTTGGACATCTGAGTGGAGGGGCTCAGAGGGCTACTGGATCCCTGGGTTTGGAGCTCAAGGGAGAGGTCTGGGGTGGAAATGGTAACCCAAGCCGAGGGGGCAGATTAAACCACCAGGAAAGTGTATTCAGTGCAAAAAGACGCAGCAAGAGAAACACCATTGGGAAGTGGACAGGGGGCGGCCCTGGGGAGGGTCCAGGGCCAACGTGAGGCTTAACGTGGGTTCTCTTCCTGCCTGTGGAGCCCACCTGGCAGTCAAAGGTCAAGTACTTGACCTACAACAAATCTCTCTTTTTCTGGAAAGGCCCAGAGAATGGCCCGAACTGTGGGGGCACCAAATTGCCTACTGCAGGGAGACCTCCCCCAGGGCCTGTCCCCTGCCTTGGAGGGGAGGCTTGACCCCTGGGACAAGGCCCTGACTTTTACTGGGGACTCAGCTGATCGATCGCCGGTAACTCCAGGCTCTGAGTTCTCACCCCATTCTTGCCAATAAGGAAGGCTCCCCTCTCCTTCCAGATCAGGGCAGACTAATTGGGACTAGGACGTTCGGTGTTTGAAGACTGTATGATTAAGGAAGGGTACAAATTCAATTTCGCCTGGCCAGATTCAATTCTGCTCTAATCAGAGAGATCGAAAACTCCAGTGTGACGATGACGGGGAAATGACTTTGTCTCTGGCCGCTTAAATGTCTCCCACCGCAGACACTTCCCGGGAGCTGAGGCCCCTGAACTTGCTTTGCTGGGGCTGTGGGACGGCCGAGGTTTGGTGGAACTTTGTTACCTGATCTCGATAGGTCGATAGGTCGATAGTCTCTTTTCCCCTAGAGCCCGGGTGAGGCCTTTGAATGGTGCCTCGGGCAAGCTTGGAACACGATGACAAACAGTGCTGATGGGGGAACGCATCCCCCTGCCAGCTCTGAGCTGGTCCAGCTCTGCATCCTGCCAGCCTGGGGGTCCAGGGGCAAGGCCGAGCACCTGGTGGCAGCACTCTGGGCTGAGGGGAGTCTAGGGCTGGAACGTCCCACAAGAAATGATGGCCAGGGCCTTCAGAGAGTGCCCTGCCCCCCCCCCCCCCCCCCCCCGGCACATGCCCTGCCCACCACCCTTATTTGCTCTCGCTGCTGCTTCCTCTGTCCCACCGGTGACCTCTTACTCATCCTTCAAAACCCGCTCAAAATGTCCCCTCTGAACACCAGCCCCCCCTCACCCCTTCCCCCGGTCCCTGGGGGAAAGCTGGTCACTCTGCTCTATCCCATGAGTCTGTTCTTCTTGCCCTTCTCTCCACGAGCCTCCTTTTTTCCTGGAAGCACCTTAGTTAGCTCTGAACGCAGATCTGGACGTCTGAACATTGCCGTCCCCCGTAGCTGGGGATAAGCTCAGTCTTCAAAGGAAACTGAGGTAGACACTATTCTATAATGTCTCCATGCAGGGGCCTAGGGAGGTCCTCAGGCCAGCTCCTCTGTGCCACATGGTCATGGTTCCTTCTGGCTTCAGACCCGGTCAGCCGAGGACCCCCGGGGATCTGCGGGAACAGGTTGATGGAATAAAAGCCTTTGCGTTTGGAAAGAGGGGGGCTCCTATGTTTGTGTTCAGGCCACTGAGAAGGCGTGGGGAGACCAGGCCAGGGTGGCGATGGAAGGTGGCTGGGTCGCTGCCTGGCCTCTTGCAGGGCGTGGGTGGCGGCACCAATGGGATAAAGGGCCTGGAGCCAGACCGTGGGCGTGAGCCCCCCAGTCCTGCCACCCCAGGGACTTCCTTCGTCTCTCCGGGTCTCAGTTTCCTCATCTCTAAGATGGGGATATTCATGGGCCCTCCTTATAGGATTGTTGGAGGATTAAATGCAACGCCCACGTAAAGCCCTCGGAGCAGCGTGTGGGGTGGCACTCAGCCACGTCAGCCACGGGTGGCAGTGGTCTTTGGACCTCGTTCTGGAGAGGGGCTGGCACCAGAAGCTGCAGGAACTGTCTTCGGGAATGAATGTGTGGGATTCTGGGCCCAAACACGCCGTGTTGCTTTGGGCCCAGAGACGGGGAATGTTCTGGAACTGGGGAGGGGGCTGCTGTTTGGGGGTGTGGGGGAGGCACTTAGCATGCTGAGGCTGAGTTGAGCATCCGGGAGCGCTTACTCTCTGCCCTTCCTTGTTTCCTCTTCGCAAGAACCTCAGGATATCGAGTTGGTGATAGAGATCCCCTTTGAGATTGGGAGGCTCGGGAGACCTGATCATGGGTTGGGGGGGGTTGCTGGTTGGGGAGGTGGGGGGGCGGGGACAAGGGTGCAAACACAGGTCTGTCCAGCTGCAAAGTGCCTCAGGCTTTAGTATCCCCCCAATCTCCTTTTAGATTCCGAGGGGCCTTTCTACTCACTTCCTGTTGAAGAAACCAGGCTAGAGGCGGTCCAGTGTCATTCACTCCTCCTGTGGCCCGAGGCACCTGTTCTTTCTTTTAGGCCACCAGCTGGCCTAAGGGAAGGGCAGTGGTGGCTGCTCCTTCCCACCCCACCTGGGGACCAGGGGAACCTGACTCAGTGGTTTCAGGAGTGCAGTTCCTATGATGAGTCATTCATCTAGATAAACATTAGTCCTGCTGAACTTGGCCCTGGGATCGTTACTGTAGCTCCATTGCCATGTCTTTTGAAATTTAATGACCTGTGCATGATAACAGATAATTTGCAAATTTGACATAATCAGCACCGGCCAATTCCATTCAATTATTTGTTAAAAAAAAGCCACCAGGACCCCTGGCTGGAGTTTTACGCTTCCAACTTTGAAATGAAAAGCTAGGAAGCTGAATAGGGTACAAAAATCTGCCTCTTCTTTGGCTGAATGTTTATAAAGAACTTTATTTCGGTACGGCCCGGCAACACCCAAGGTTTACTTGCTGTTCATTTGCGTTGTGACTTTTTTTTTTTTAATAGTAATTATCTGTAAAAGGTCAAATATTTGCTTTATCTATATAATTCAATTTCCCAAAGGCCTTTGGGATTCAAATTAACGCCCTTGTAATATCTTCATTGAAAAGGAAGATTAATTATGCTTACATGGAACCTAATTTGGCTTATCAGACCTTTAATATGGCTGTGATCGTGAATGCATTTAAATTTAGGATTACGCGGGTGATCCCGGTCCCTTATTTGGGAGACTTTTAATATTTGTCATTATTTTTATGCATATCATTTTTCCCGCCTGCTCAGGAAAATTAAAATGTCGGTTCTGAAAGAAATAAACATTATGTATTGACATTGGTAATTATGTTTTGGTATTTAAGGATGCATAAAAAACTGCACACAGGGCCTCAAATATAAATTTGCAGTTAATGCCTTCAGACAGAAACTGGAGCTCTTTTCCTTGACTCACTAAATGGGGAACAGGCTGTCCCTGGGGTTACTGCCTGGTGTAGTCAAGGGTGGCTTCTAGGCCAATAAAATAATTTTTATTGGCACTCGAGGATGCTTGAGCTTTTGAGTGGCCCTGGGAACTCTCGATTTCCGGTCAGGAACCCGAGGTTTCTCTTTGTCACCGAAGTGCTGTGTGGTCATGATCAATTACAGGTCGCTTCTGAGCCCCAGTTCCTGTCCGTGAACAACAATCACTCACCGGGTTCTTTCTCACTGGACCATCGGCTCCTCAGTGGCGGGGCCCTATCTTATTTAGTCTTGACCGCTAGACCTCTATGAGTGTAGTGTTTGCTGTATACAGGCTGCCTGTAGGGCTTCGATCCCTATCAAGGGCAGTGGGGTCTTGCGGATAATAGGGATCAGTCAGTTCAGCTTTGTATCAGTTAGTTATTGCTGCGTAACAAGTCCTACCCAAACTTAGTGGCTTATGATAACAACTGTCTATTATTTTTCGAACTCTACAAGTCACCTGTGCTATTCTGCTGAC
Source organism: Panthera onca (assembly GCF_046562875.1). Taxonomy (NCBI): domain Eukaryota; kingdom Metazoa; phylum Chordata; class Mammalia; order Carnivora; family Felidae; genus Panthera; species Panthera onca. Next base: position 80,235,868 of record NC_138351.1, on the reverse strand, counting down.
CTGGGCTGGACTGACCAGTCTTGGCTGGGCTTGCTCATGTATCTTAGGTCAGCTGGCAGGTGGGCTGGGGGCTTGCTAGTCTAGCATGGCCTTGGGTGGGATGCTTCACGGACTTGCTCATTCTCTGGCCAACGAACCCGGGCTTGTTCTCATGGCAGAACAGGACTTTGAGGGCAGAAGCAGAAATATGCAAAAGCTTTTTCAGGCTTCTCCTTGCATCTGGTTTGCTACCGTCTCAAGGGCCAAAGTAAGTGATTCGGCCATGCCCAGAGTCGGTGTGGGCGGGGCTACCCCGGGGGAGGGATGCTTGAAAGTTCGTGGATTGCAATGCAGTCAATCCGCGACAGGCTTCATCTTGACCCTGCCACTCACGAGCTCCTGGAACAGAGGTGCGGGCCTTGGAAGTCTCAATCTCAGCCTCTTCGACTGTCGAATCTGGCAGAGATGTGGCGAGGTTTATTTATTTAAAAAAAAAAATTTTTTTAACGTTTATTTATTTTTGAGACAGAGAGAGACAGAGCATGAACGGGGGAGGGTCAGAGAGAGAGGGAGACACAGAATCCAAAGCAGGCTCCAGGCTCTGAGCTGTCAACACAGAGCCCGACGCGGGGCTCGAACCCACATACCGCGAGATCGTGACCTGAGCTGAAGTCGGACGCTTAACCGACTGAGCCACCCCGGCGCCCCGAGATGTGGCGAGGTTTAAATGAGATAGGTGCGTGTTAAGTATTTCGCACAAGATGCATGGCGGTTGCCTAGGAACGCTTATCAAAGGTTCAAGGATAAACGTTCAAAGATGGGCATTGCGGGTCTGGTGAGAAGAATGGGAAAAAAAAATTACCTAAATGTCTGTCCATAGGTGCCTATGGACCTAGGCATGGGTGTAATAAAACACTTTTTATATGTAATAAAAACACTTTTGTAATAAAAGTAATAAAACATGTAATAAAACACTTTTTTAGCCCTCAGGTCAATGGATCTCTATGCTGGCATGGAAGGATGTTTGTTGAGTAGAGAAAAAAAGCAAATTTCTGCACAACTTATAGTGTGTGATGCTATTTTGTGTGTGTGTTTGTGTGTGTGTGTGTGTGTGAAAGAGGGAGAGAGAGAGAGAGAGAGAGAGAGAGAGAGGATCATGGCAGCTATAGGTTTATTCCTGTTTATAGAGAAATGTTTGGAAAACTACGCCCCAAACTATAAGTGGTAGGATTCAATCCTTCTGGATCGTTTGAATTTTTACAGTGAACATATATTATTTGTGGAATGGAAAAAGAAAAGAAAACTAGAAAAAAAATTCGGGCAAAGAACATAAAAAAAGATGGCTTTTTGGTTTTAAGTCATCGGAAGAACTTGCCAATAGCCTCTACAAAATAATAAAAACTATAAACTAGTATAACAATGCTAATAGCTACTCTTTACTGAGGACTCATGTGCTGAGTATACTCCACGCCCCTCATCCAGCAAACATGAAAGGTGAGTGGGATCCCCCATTTCCCAGGGGAGGAAACTGAGGCTCAGAGGAGGAAAGTGGCCCCGTTGAGAGCTGTCTTTCCGGGTCGGCCAACACTACCTCTCTGTGCTGCTTGGCACCTGCTGTCACACCGACAGGCTCTGTGCCACTCCGGTGCCCCACAGAGTGGACTGGCCGCTCTGCAGGCAAGGCCTGTGGGAGGGCGACAGGAAAGGAGGAACATTCCGGAAGAGTCGGAGGCCACCTGGTGGCCTCTGGCAGCCAGCTGCCCTCCTCCCTCTGCCCTCGGCTGTTGGGGTGTCCCCGTGGCCCACGTCCCCATGGTCCATTCTCTGCCGGGCACGTGGACACTGATGCCATGTGGAATTGTGGTAGGGCTACTGGCCACACCCACGGTCCCCTGCCCTTCCCAGCTTGCTGGGACGCTGAGGGCTCTTTCTCTCTTCGTCTTTTCAGTTTGCTATCCCTTGGCTTCTATTAGCAAATTTCAAGGGAGTAGGTTTGCTCTGCAAATGATACAAGGTGGTTGTAATCTGGGAGTTTCGAGCCATCTACGGCTGAGGACGTGAGCCCCGAGAAGGCTCCACCGACGTTCCCGACCTTCTTAGTTGGTGGGACCAAGCTGCTCCGGGAGGTAGGGCCGGGGAAGGAGGCTCTTCCGGTCTGAGAACCCCTCCCTTGTGCCCCCAAACCTCGGAAGGAGTCTCCTGCCACCATTTCCCGGCCTGGGGTGGTGGTGAGACAGTGTCTCCGGGTTTCTTCTCCAGGACAAGGAGCCCCAGGATGTCAACTCCTTTACCCCCTTGTCCTCCAACAGTCCTCCTGTCTCCTCTCAGGCTCCTGGGATCTGTTCACAGCTTTTATTTTGTTTTGTTTTATTATTATCTTATCTTATTTTATTTTGTTTTATTTTATTATTTTATTTTTCGTAACAGCTTTATTGAGATATACATCCCACCGTCCACCCATAAAGTGTGAAATTCAATGGTATTGCAGTTCAGGTCAATTCAATTGAATGGTATTCGCAAAACTGTGCAACCCGCCCCCCCCCCCCCCCCCAATTCGTTTTTAAACATTTTCATTTTTTAAAAGAAAACCCACTTCCTTTTACCTGTCACCTTCCACTCCCCCCCACCTCCCCGATCCCTCCCAGGCTGGGGCAGCCACTTAACTCCTGTCTCTATAGATTTGTGCACCGTGAACATTTCATACAAATGGAATCATATGATCTGTGCTCTTTGGTGATGGGTTTCTCTCAGCATGTTTGCAAGGCTCATCCATGTATCAATACTTCACCCCCTTTTTAAAACAGATTTTTAAAAAATGTTTATTTATTTATTGTGACAGGCAGAGAGAGAGAGAGAGAGAGAGAGAGGGTTTGGTGAATACCTTTTTCTTCTACTTCCCCAAAGGATCGACCAGCCACGAAACTCAAAGACAGCTGACAGATTAACAACAAAAACGAGAGACAATTTCTAAGAATATTTCGTGAGAAGAAGGTCACACAAACGGGAAGAAATGATGCACCAGGTGGGGCGCCTGGGTGGCTCTGTCGGTTGAGCGTCCGACTTCGGCTCAGGTCATGATCTCACGGTTCGTGAGTTCAAGCCCCGCGTCGGACTCTGTGCTGACGACTCAGAGCCTGGAGCCTGCTTCCAATTCTGTGTCTCCCTCTCTCTGCCCCTCCCCCACTCATGCTCTGTCTCTCTCTGTCTCAGAAATAAACATTAAAAAAAAAAATCTAGAAATGATGCACCAGGAATTTCATGGCAGTTTTTTTTTTTTTTTTTTTTTTTTTTTTTTTTTTTTTTTAATAACTGGAGAAGTGATGAACAGTGACAGTGACCAGCATTCTGGCGCCCCATGCGGTCCCGTGGGTTTACTTTCATTGACACGAAACGCTCCCCGTGACATACAGCTGAGTCGATCATACGATGCCGTTGTTATGAAAATTATCCTTTTGCCTGTGTGGGAGGACGTTCACCCAAATGTGCACACGAACATTTATCTCTGAGGGGTGAATTTCAAGTGGGGTGTGTGCATTTTTATTTTGGGGGGAAAAGAGTAAGGAAGCTGGGGCTAGGCATAAACAAATGTAGCAACGTAAGATGTACCTTAAGATAGACACCTAAGGGCGTGTTTGCTCCCCCCAGGGTATGCCGGGAAATTGTCTGCGTTTGTGGAAAGGGCCTCCTCGGTGAGCACTAGGAAACTGATAGGGCTGGATGATCACATTTATGTCTGGCTCTGAGCTCCCCAGCAGCCAAGGCAAAGAGGGAAAGGAGCATTTATAGCTTGTTCTGGCTCTTTCCCCCTCACTCTGCACCGTTAACGGTCCCGTGACCCTGGACAAGTTAAGTGACTTCTCTGGGCCTCCGCTTCCTCATGTGGGAAGCGGGGCGGCCGCCCGGCCTCCTCCCGGTGAGAAGGAAATTGAGCCAGTAGGTGTGGAAGGTGCTGAGGGCAGGGCCTGGAGAGCATCCAGTGCTCCCTGGTCCTCCTCCATCTGACTCTTCCCTCCCACATGCCCTCTCTGCCTCGACTGGACCGTGCGGACAGCAACCTCTGACAGCGTTGCTTCCCTGTGCCGTGAGCCGAGGCCCAGCTCATTAGGATTTGTGCGCCCTTGGGCCCAGCTGGCCTTCCCAGCGTGGCCTCCGCCTACCCCTCTCCTCGTGTCTCTGCTCTAGCCAGATCGCTCTCTACTGGTTCCGGGTCCACAGCTGAGCCCCTCTCTTTCTCACCTCCCTAGGCGGTGCCGTCTGCATGCCTCTCTCTCCTTCCTCCCTTCACCCAGCCTTGTGGGTTATGGCTTAGATGCCACCTCCCCCAGGAAGACTTCCCAGATTCCTCAGCCCCCCACTGCGCTCCCCTGCTCCTCCCACGTGGTATGGGTGTGGTCTGCTCCCCTTCAGCGTCTCCCACCACCTGGTGTGTGGAGGGCAGCGACCCTTAGCATGTTTGTGACTCACAGACCTTTCGACACACAGGGGCCGGGGGAATATCTGATGAGTGGCTGGGGATAGAGTAGAGCTTGATGGGAGAAGTCCAGGCTGGCAAAGGCCTAGTGTGTTTGGGCTGCACGGTGAGAGCCGACAGGGCACCTGGGTGGCTCAGTTAAGCACCCGCCTCGTGATTTCAGCTCAGGTCACGAACCCAGGGTCATGGGATCGAGACCCACGTTGGGCTCTGCGTTGACAGTGGAGAGCCTGCTTGGTTGGGATTCTCTCTCCCTCTCCTTCCTTCTCCGCCCCTTCCCCACTCATGCTCTCTCTCTCTCTCTCTCTCTCTCAAAATAAATAAATAAACCTAAAAATAAATAAATAAACCTAAAAAATAAACCTAAAAATAAATAAACCTAAAAAAAAAAAGAAAAAAGAAAAGAATCTAAACATCCATCACTTAGGAAATAGATTTTAAATCTCCGGGATGAATATTCACTGGATCATAGTTCATCTAAGTCATGTCTCAACCCCTGGACCCAAAGGCAACCCACTGTTTTGTAAATAAAGTTTTATTGGAACGTTAGTCATGCTCCCTTGTTTGTATGTTGTCTGTGGCTACCTTCATGCCACAAGTGCGGAGTTGATTTGTTACAACGCAGACTGTATGGCTCTCAAAGTCGGAGCAAAATATTTACCATCTAACCATTTACAGAAAACGTCCGCCAATCCCTGAACTAAGTTAAAATACCACATATTGTAAAATGCACCATCATTTATGTACCGCTAACAAAGAAAAAAAATCATGCCGGTTAAACTGTGACAAGCCATCAAATCGTAAGAAGCCCGATGCGGGGCTTGATCTCATCGGCCACCTAATCCTAAATCCTGATGCCCTGAGCCACCCAGGTCCCTGTGGCTGAGGTCCCTGTGGACTCTGTCTGAGCGTATGTGTGGGTCCCTCATTTTTACAGACCCGTCTGCTTGTAGCTTTAAGCGGGGCTTTCTTCTGCAGGGCAGAGTCCGAAGATAGGGGATGTGTCGGCTGGAATGAGTGCCCGGCCCCCCTCTCTGCCTCCTCCCTGTCTCCAATCTCTCCCCAGCTCCCCTTTGTTCTGCGCCCTGAAGTCAGAGTTTTCCAGATAATCTGACCGTGTCACCTTCTTGCTTTAAACTTGGCAGAGGCTTTCCTCTGTGCTCGCATCTTTTGCGTGATTTGTCCCCTCCAGCCTTGCTGCCTGTCCCTCCCACTCTCTGCCCCAGCCACACGGGCCTCTTACGTCTCTCCCACGCTGGGCTCATTGCCCACACCTCTAGCACCTTCCTGCCAACCCTCACGATCCTTCTGGCCAACACACACTGGTCCTTCAGGTTTCAATTCAGAGGTCACCTCCTTCAGGGAGCCTTCCCTGACCACCAGGACAGGGGCCCTACTATGTGCCCACCTCTGTCCCAGCCCTCTGCAACCTGAACTGTGACCTTCACGGCTGTCTTATCCACTGGCCGAGGGCCTCTTGAGGGCATCTTGGTGTCTTTGGCATTCGGCACGGGGTTGGACCTCAGGGTTCCAGGTCCGCCCCTGTCACTCGCCGGCTCCGATGGCCACGCTCAGTCACTCCGGGCTTAGTGTGTGAGACAAAACCTCTCTGTGATGCCAGTCACCGGGTGACAGAGGCCGCCGTAGTGAGTCGTGACCTGGTCCGGACTTAATGGTTTCCACTGCCCTCAGGTATCTCGTTCCGCCCCCGTGCCTCTCCTCCGAGAGCCACTGGCTGGAGTTAGTACCTCCATCCCGTATTTGAGAAAACGGAGGCTTGAAGAGGGCCCGTGACCGGCCACACACATCTGGGGACTGGCCGTCGCAGGTGCAACGCCAGGTCCCTGGTGTGCTCCTGCCGTAAGGCGCTGAGCGATTAGGGAAGCAGTCTGCTGTGCTTCCAAGCCCGGGCGAGATGTGGTCATTTGAGGAGGCTGGGGGGGCTTCCAGGTGGAGGCAACAGCCTGAGCCAAGGGAGACTGCAGGAGCGGGAGAAGTTCTCTCCTGGCCTCGCCGAGGCAGGCTGCGCCCGATCGTGGGGACCCCTGGAAGCCAGACCGGGGAATGAACTTCATCCCGGACGCTCCAGGCTGCTGGTGAAGGCTTTGGAGCAGGGAAGAGGCTTCACTCCACAGGGGGGTGGGTCGAGGGGCAGGGAGGCCACTGAGAAGGTCGCAGCCATATCCGAGCAAGAGACAGTGTGGTAGGCCGGTGGGCGACATCGGGCTGGAACAGAGGGCTCGCCCCCTCCCCTTGTCCTCTGTCTGACCTTGGCCAGGGTCCCCCTCCACCCCCCGGATGCGGTCAGGTTCGCCAGTGCTCTCTGCCTCTGAGGAGGCAGCCGGGATTGCTGTCTGGAGGGTCCAGCTGGGAGGATGGGCTGGGGGTCCGACTGGGGGTGGGGGGGCGCTGCTGGAGGTGGGAGGCCTGTCTGCCGCCTCCGACTCCGACTTCCACAGGGGGTCAGTGTAACATTAAAGTTCCTCTCGACTGCTCTGCCCTGCACAACCCGAGGAGGCCCTTGGGTTCAGAAATCCGGGTCAGGTGGTTCTATGCGGAACCCCCCGGTGGGCTCCTGGCCCCGTGGGCTGGGGGCGGGGGGGGGGGGGATGCGGGAGCCTCTTGGAAATCAATTTTGTCTGTTTTCCTTTTCGCTTTGACTTTAGAGCCACAGGAACTGACTGAGAAAACCACATTTCTGCAACAGAGGGGTCCAGTCTTCCCTCTCCAAACCCCCGGCCGTGGGGTGGGCCGTTCCAGTGACAGATTCCAGAGCCCCGGGGAGCCTCAGCGGTTACCTTAGATCTCAGATGAGCTCTAAGTTTGCAACTTTCTGCTCGGCTGTTGAGAAACGGAGACCGGGGAGGTGGTCTGATTTGCAAGGTCTGGTGGCGAGTTAGCCGCAGGGCCAGACCGGACTCTTGGTGGGCCGACCCCCAAGGGGCCCTCTGATTTCGGTGGCACCAGCCTAAGGTGATGACGTCATCGGCAAAGAGCCCTGGGACTTGCAGCCCGTTGTCCCCGGCTCTGGGGAGGCTCTGCCCTCTTCGCGCCACGGGTGAGGAAACCAAGGCCTAGGACGGTTGAGGGGCTCCTCGGATAGCAGGTGGAGGTCCAGCTTCCTGATCTCGAACTTGGAGTTCTATAGAGCAGGCCAGTGCTTCCCAAACTCTAGCACACATCAGACACTCTTGGGAAGATTCTTTGAAATGTGACTTCCTGGGGCGCCTGGGTGGCTCAGTCGGTTGAGCGTCCGGCTCCGGCTCAGGTCATGCTCTCGCGGTCTGTGGGTTCGAGCCCTGCGTCGGGCTCTGTGCTGACGGCTCAGAGCTCAGCTGCGTCCGTGTCTTTGTCTCCCTCCCTCTGCCCCTCCCTTGCTCACTTTCTCTCTCTCTCTCTCAAAAATAAATGAACATTAAAAAAATCTGAAATGCGAATTCCTGAACCCCACTTCCACGGATTCTGATCGCCACCCGGTCGCCTCCCGGTCGCCTCCTCCCAAGAGGTGCTCTGACCACTCACCCCTTCCTCTGTATTCCCTACATCAGAGGTGGGGGGGGGTCCCCCAACGTAGAAGAACGAAAGACGGAAGTCTCGCCAGACCCCATTGCTGAGGGGACTCCCGCAGAACCGTTGCTGGCAGGGTCTTTTGCTGATGTCCCCGGAGCCCGGGGAGGGACAGGGACTCTTGAATGGTCGGGGACACGGAGGTGCCACTAACTGGCCAGTGACGCCTCTTCTAAGTCTCTTTCCCACGCCTTCTCAATATTATCTCTACCCCCCTCCTGAATCTTGTGTTATGCTAATAGTTCCCCGAGTATTTTTAATTAGATGTTCCAAGCGCCAGAAAGTTTCCAAAGTTAATTAAAAGTTGCCTCACTGTAATTGTATAAAGGCAGCTTTTGCTTCGGAAAAATTAAACTCTCATAATTAAACTCCTCTACCCGTTTGACGATTTCAGTGGAATGTTTGGTGTTCGTCCAGTACGAACACCTTGGGAGGGACGCTTGCTCCCATGGCCCGGAAACTGGTCCGTCTGACACCGTGTCGTAGGGCTCCAGCTTCCCCTCCCTTTGGTGACTTCATGCGCCTGGGAAAGAAAGTTCAAGTCCTCCATGATTTGGCGGGTGTGCGAAAACGCAGGCGCGGCTCTTGCCCCCACATCCTGGCTCGTCGTGTGGGACAGATGACATCTTAGTCACCCCTGGGCACCCCGCCCCTGCCCGGGCTTCCCCGTTTCCGCCAGGATTGGGAATTTCCTTGCTGTCCCTTCCCAAAAACGTGCCCTGGCACTCCCACCGCCTCCCTGGCTTTCTGGTCTGCAAACCCCAATGCCGTTCTGCCTAAAGGAGTGAGCGCTGCTGTCCTTAAAGCAAAACACTTCACTTCGCTGTAGTTACCATAGTGTTGTGGTAGCTTCAGGGGTGCGATCCGGTGACTCTACGTTTCTGCATGTGACTCCTTGCTCCTCACGCCGAGTGTAGGCTTCATCCCCATCACCTATTTCCCCCATCCCCCCACCCCCCCTCCTCTCTGGTGACCACCAGTTTCTTCTCCATAGGTAAGAGTCTGTTTCTTGGTCTGCCTCTCTTTTTCTTGCGTTCATCTGTTCTGTTTCGTACGTTCCACACACGAGTGAAACCAGGGGGTATTTGTCTATCTCCAATGGACTTAGGTCACTTGCACTGCCCTCCAGGTCCATCCCCATTGTTGCAAATAGCAAGGATCCATTCCTTTTTACGGCCGAATAATATTCCATCGTGTATGTATAATCTAGATATCATATGCATTGCGTATCTTCCTTGCCAAGTGTGTCCTTTAAGTCGAATCCATTGAAGGGGGGCCTGGGTGGCTCAGTGGGTTAAGTGCCGACTTCAGGACGGGCTGTGATCTCGTGGTCTCTGAGCTCAAGCCCTGCGTTGGGCTCCTTCCCTCCCTCCCTCCTTCTCTCTTTCCTTTCCTTTCCTTTCCTTTCCTTTCCTTTCCTTTCCTTCTCACCTTCCTTCTCACCTTCCTTCTTTCCTTCCTTCCTTCCTTCCTTCCCTCCTTCTTTGCTATTTGCTATGGATGAGCGATGATACTCTGAGATACATAATTCTGCATGCTAGAGCCTACAGCCTGCTTCAGATTGTGTGTGTGTGTGTGTGTGTGTGTGTGTGTGTGTGTGTCTGGCCCTCTCCCACTCACACTCTGTCTCTCTCTGTCTCTCAAAAATGAATGCATGTGAAAACAATTAAAAACAAATTGAATCCATTGAAAATAGTTACGTGGCTTATCTCTGTGTACCTAGAATCCAGTATAATGGCATACTTGTTCAATGGACAACCGAGCTTTTGCGGGTCAGACAGGTCTGGAGCCAAATCCCAGCCAAATCCATTGTTTACTAGTCAGGACAAGCCATAGGCAAGACACGTAGCGTCTCTAGGCTTTAGTTTTTTCACCTTTAGGGTGAATCTAATAATGGAGCCTACTGTGGACGCCTGGCCCGTTCCCCATGTCTGGGTGGGTCCCACCTGTCAGCTGGAAAGGACGGGGGAGCGGTGTAGGCAGGGGACTTCCTCACCTCTTTCTAGTGACTCAACATTTCTGCACACAACGGGCACCAAGACGTTCAGGGCGCACCAAGAGGATGAACGGCCACCCGCCTTTCCGCAGTCTTGGCTGAGGAGAATTCGGGATTCGCTTCTGGGCGGTGACACCGATGAGTTGGCCTGGCGGGGCCAGTCGGAGACACAAGCCATGTGATCGATGCCTCCACACGGTCTCCGATGAGAGCTGGGGAGAGACACAACAGGGGGACAAGACATGGAAGGAAGACTCTCTTCAGACCTTTTCCCGGGACGGCGTTAACTGTATCACGGTGGTCCTCCCCTGGGGTGGGGGACAGAGTGATGGCTGCCCCGAAGATTTTTTTTTGTCCTGACCCCCATAGCCTGGGGGTGTGTCACGTTACATAGCAAAGAGGAGTTCCGGTTGCGGGTGGAGTTAACCTTGTTATTCGCATGAAGAGGGAGGTGGCTCAGATGGCCCCGTTGTAGTCACAAGGGTCCTTGCGAGGGCAAGGAGGAGGCATAAGAGAATTCAGAGCCCTAGCCTGAGACTGGTATCCCGGATGCTGTGCTGCTGGCTCTGCAGACGGAGGAAGGCGCTGCCAGCCCAGGACCGCAGGCGACCTCTAGCATCTGGAGAAGGCGAGGGAGTGGATGCTCCCCAGAGCGTCCAGAAGGAGATCTGCCCCGGTGTTAGCCCAGTGGCGCGCAGTTTGGACACCCAACCTTCAGAACCGTAAGGCGGTAACTAAACCCGTGTTGTTGGAAGCCACTAAGTTCATGGTAATTTGATACAAAGGCACAAGGAAATTCACCGTTTCTTCATTTCTGTACGTCTTTCCCTTTATTATAACGTCATTAGCATAAAGGAGCCTTTCTGTTTTCAAGGCACCTGGGAATGGGGCATTAGCAGGTGGCTCTGATGGAGATTTCTGTCTTTTCCAAATTTTGAGATTAAAAAAAAAATGTCACCATCCCCCGGTCTGCCTGTTGTCTCTCCTTATTTCACCTCTCTGCTCCATCGAGGTCTGGTCTGCGTCTCTCTGGAATTTACCAACTACCGTTCTGGCTCTTTCCTAGCTACCCGGACACTTTCCCATCCGCCTAAACCATAGATTCTCTCTGATCAAAGACTTCACATTCCGTATTCCCCTGCTTTCCCCAGGTGTTGTTTTATATTTTTACTGCCCTATTAAAAAGAATTCATTTGTGACTTTCCTCATCTAGCACCTTCCCTCCATCCCTCCCTCCCTCCCTCCCTCCCTCTCTCTTTCCTTTCCTTTCCTTTCCTTTCCTTTCCTTTCCTTTCCTTCTCACCTTCCTTCCTTCCTTCTGTCCTTCCTCCCTTCCTTCCTTCCTTCCTTCCTTCCTTCTTTGCTATTTGCTATGGATGAGCGATGATACTCTGAGATACATAATTCTGCATGCTAGGCCACAGACGGTATCACCTATTCCAGTACCCGATACGGTCTCCCTCTTTGCCCGGCCCAGAGCAGCATCTCCCGACCACGGCGAATGGCCCTGACCTACTTTGTTATCTCATTATTCTGGGTGTTGCTACCTGCCAGTGTATTTTTAACTATCATGTCATGTCCTCTGAATTTAAACTTTCTCACCACTTGTCTACCGGGAAGCTGACAAGCTCCTTTGTTTCTATTTCATTTCACTGCCTTCTGGAAGATCAAGAGTAAAGTTTTGACCAAAACCGCTAAAAAGGGTCTGTACCCTGGGAGGGAGGAGAACCCACCTGCACTATTCCTTTAAATCTAATTTCGACTCGTCCGGTGCTGAGCATTCGTATCCTGATGTGTCTTTGCCAAGGCTGCATTCCGAGGTGAGGGGGGTTATTGCAAACCGCCCTCAGGTTCAAGTTCAGACGTGGGATACGCACCTTCGATATCACAGGTGGAGTGTCCACGTGCCTAACAAAGATGAGAATCGAGGGCTGCCTGTGGATGAGTACGGGTGCCGGCAGTTTTGTTCAAAATCCTTTGCGGGGAATTGAGGGGTTCCCACGGGAACCCCACGTAACACATTTTTTAGCGAGTTGGAAGAAAAAGTCATTAGCGGTTTAACGGGGCAGAAATGGGTCCCCTAGAATCACTAACATTATTTATGCCCATGAACAGCCTGCAGATGCATGAACAGTTTCACAGTGAAATAAATCAAGAACCCCCAAAACATTTTGCAGCCAGCTCAGCCCCACAGACACCCATTCGAGTGTCCTTGGTTCTCTGCTCCTCTGTTCCCAAGTTAAAAAAAAAAATTGTGGGAAAACACATCTAACATACAAATTGCCATTTAACAACGTTCGATTCAGTCGATTCAGTGACGTTAATTACATTCACGATGTCGTGCAACATCACGGCTCTATTTCCGAACATTTTTATCACCTCAAACAGAAACGCTGTACCATTAAGCAATAATTCCCATCTCCCCTTCCCCTGGCAACTCCTGTTTATTTATTTATGTATTTGTTTACTTATTATTTAATTTTTTAGAGAGAAATGAGAGGAGGAGGGGCAGAGAGAGACAGTTTCCTTTTAATTTTAAGGTTGATTTATTGATTTTGAGAGAGACAGAGAGAATGCAGGCAGGGGAGGGGCAGAGAGACAGGGGGAGAGCCTGCTTGGGGGTGTAGCGCAAAGCCTGACGCGGGCCTCGATCCCACAACCCTGGGATCATGACCTGAGCCAATATCGAGACGGACGCTCAACCAACTGAGCCACCCGGGCGCCCCCTCCCCTTTCCCTGGTGTCTTCTACTCTCCTGTCTCCATGAATTGACCCTATTCCAAGTGTTTCGCCGAAGTGGAATCATACAATATTTGTACTGTTTGTGGCTGAACGATATTCCTTTGTGTGAATATACTACGTTTGGTACACCCATTCATCTGTGGACGGATGGGCGCTTGGGTGGTGGGCACCTTTTGTTTAGGGGGATCATGCTGCGGTCACTGTTGGAATGCCCGTGTCTGTCTCTCTATTTTCAGCTCTGTTGGCTACAAACCGAGGACCGGGACTACTGGCTATCAGGGCAACCGTGCGTTCTGCCACGGCAGCACTGTGTTACTTTCCCACCCGCGGCACACGAGGTGGGCACCTTCTCTTCAGTCTATTTCCTTCCCCCTTCCTATTTTTCCTTTTACTAAAACCACTGTTAACCCCATTACCCTTCACCCTCCAATTTTTGTACAGCCCTCATGTACGTAACTTTTTTTTTTTGAGAGAGAGAGAGAGAGAGGGGACACAAGTGAGAGAGGGGCAGAGAGAAAGAGAGAGAATATTCCAGGAGGGGGAGGGAGGGCGGTGAGAGATAGAGAGAGAGAAGCGGGGCTCACCTGAAGAGGGACACGTGTTCACACAAAACAGAGTTTATGTTCACCTGGAGCAGGGCTCGTACTCACCCGACGGGGGGCTCAAACTCATGAACCGGGAGCTCATGACCTGAGCTGAAGTCAGATGCTTAACGTCCGAGCCACCCAGGCGCCCGGTACATAACTTTTTAAAATCCGGTTTCTCTGTTCCCATTTTTACCCAACTTATTCACAAAGAGTGGCCTAAGACTTAAAAAAAAAATGCCAATTCCCGCCCAGAAAGAGTAACGTTCATGCCGCCAAGGAGCTCCCACACTATCAGATGAGCTGGGCTCTATGTGAATCGCCATAAAGGATCAAAGTACAACCGGATTATGGCACATTTCAGATGCAATTCCATTTTCACATTACCTTTACGTATCTCCAAAGACTAAGCAATTCCTAGATATTTTTGGCCCGTTCCCAGATTTTTTTTTTTATTCCAACATCATAGCGCAAAGACTCAACAGGTAATAGTCAAAGTAAATTTTAGTGCAAACAATCTGAAGTTTAGCATGAAGTAACGCGCAGCAGACCTACCCCATCGTTTTACAAAATAAGGTATTTGCGAAGCCACCACAGAGAGAAAGCCCAGAATCACCGCTGAAAGGCATTCAGGCTCACACACAGCAAACAAAAATAGCCAACCTTAAAGAGATTTCTCTTCCTTCCGGTTAGGAGGCATTCTTTTCAACCTTGTGTGGATACAATGCATCGGAGTGCAGAAAGCATGTGGCGGGAAGCATGTAGTATGGGAACGATACACGTTAGTTACTACAGGATATCTGGGTGCATCACGCAAGGGTGAGTGCGTGCAGAGATTTGGAAACTGTAGAACAGAGAGGACGTGTTCAGCTAAGACTCAAAGCTAGTTAGTGGCTGAGCGTGGACGCGACTTAGGTCTCCCACACTCGGCGTTAGGTCTCCCACACTCGGCGTTGGTGTCAGCCCCCGGAGCTCTGAGCTGTGCCTTCTGGAAGCATCTGTGCTTTACCTCCACGTAGCTTGAGCACCCGTTAGCAACAGGTGTCCTCCGGCATCAGAAAAGCCTAAGAGAGGTGATAATTTGGGTCTGGGAGCTCTCGCGTTTTTTCCATGTAGATTAACGATAATTGCTTCTGCTCTTTACCGCATTTCGGTGTAGGAAAGCTTTCATAGGAACGCTCCCCTTTCAGATAGTGGGGATGCCAGTAGCTCCAGTGATGGGTGTTGTCCCATAATCATCGTGTGGAGGGTTTCAGGCGAAGGCTTTTCAGCTTCCGAGATGGTGGATGATGTTGGTCGCGCTGTGACTGGTCCGGATTTGGACTTGGCAGAGGGAGCGTGGTCTTCAAAACCCGTGCTTGTTTGAACCTGTTGCATTTCCGGAACATTTTTCCTTTGGTTGTCTGGAAACAAGTCTCTTCAGTGCAAGCAAGGCCTGAGGTGATCAGCGCTATGGCTCCCTATGATGCGCCTTCCCTTGTCTCTTCTTCCCCCTCTCCTCCTGTCCCAGCCTTAGCTGGGCCTCTCTTTTGTTTCAGGCCCTATGCCCCCTAATGGGCATCTGGGCAGGGATGCGACACTGTCACTGCCCTCCCAGTGCCGAGTGGGGGCCACGTACAACGTACCATGGGAAGTCCTGGGGTGGAGGAAACCCAGGGCCAACCTGGGCACCTGGGGAGTCCCAGGGGCTCCCCAGATGAGGTGGGGCCCAGGTCTCAGCCCCAGGGAGGCATTCGTACAGCTTGTTGCCGTTCTCCAATTTAACTGCCCCCTTTTTTAGACTCCACGCCCTCCAGCCAAGTCTGGGAAATCACTCTCAGCCAATGGCATTTGCGGACCTTCAGCAGTAAGCACTGGCTCAGGGCCCAGAACAAAGGAATAAACTTCACACCTGGCCTGTCTCAGACCCGCAGCGGTGGGTTCTTTGGATTGATATTTTGCTTGGAGCCTTGGTTTTATTTACCTTCTCCTGAAAATTGGGGCCATTCTCTTCCTTCTTTCTTTGGCAAGCTTGACTTAATCTTATGTTATACTTAGGAAAGCGCAGGGCCCCGTCGGCCCCCAGGCCTGCCTTCCCCTGGGTAAAGACAGGCAGAGAGCATAAGCTTGGCTGGGAGGAAAGAGAGGGAGCTGGCACTCTGCAGGGAGGCCTCTGTTTATAGCCTTTTCTTTCTTTTTTTTTTAGCTTAAAAAAAATTAAGGTGAAATTCATGTAGCCTACAATTAACCATTTAATTTTTTTTAATGTTTATTTATTCTAGAAAGGGGCGAGAGGAGCAGAGAAAAAGGGGGACAGAGGATCCAAAACAGACTCTGTGCTGACAGCGGACAGCCTGACGTGAGGCTCGAACTCACGAACCGTGAGATCATGGCCTGATCTGACTTTGGACGCTTAACTGACTGAGCCACCCAGGCGCCCCACAATGAACCATTTAAAGTGCACGATGGCAGCGACATGTGATGCGTTCACAACGCTGTGCCAACACCATGTCTCTCTAGTTTCAAAACACCTCCATCGCCCTGAAAGGACACCCTACACTCAGTAACTAATCACTCCCCATTTCCCCTGTCCCTGACCCCTAGGAACCACTCATGTCTTTCTGTCTCTATGAACTTGTCTACTCTGGATATTGACTCTAAAAGGGATTGTTCAACATGGGACTGTTAGGGGCTTTAGCGTGTCCCTCAAAATTCACATGCTGGAGTCCTAACCCTGAGACCCTCAGAATATGACGGTATTTGGAGGTGGGGTCTTTACCGAGGGAATTAAGTTAACTGAGGTCCTTAGGATGAGTTCTAATCCAATATGACTGGTCTTCTTATAAGAAGAGGAGGGTAACGGGGCGCCTGGGTGGCGCAGTCGGTTAAGCGTCCGACTTCAGCCAGGTCACGATCTCGCGGTCCGTGAGTTTGAGCCCCGCGTCAGGCTCTGGGCTGATGGCTCGGAGCCTGGAGCCTGTTTCCGATTCTGTGTCTCCCTCTCTCTCTGCCCCTCCCCCATTCATGCTCTGTCTCTCTGTCCCAAAAATAAATAAAAAACGTTGAAAAAATTTAAAAAAAAAAAAAAAAAAAGAAGAGGAGGGTAGGGCATAGGCGTACGTAGAGGGAAGCCGCGTGAGGACACGGGGAGATGGCCACCCTGCAAGCCGAGAGAGGCCTTGGGGGAAACCCAACCCCTGACCCCTCGATCTCAGACTTCTGATCTCCTGAATAGTGAGCGGATAAAGTTCTGTTGTTTTAGGGTTTCTGCTAAGTACCACGTAGCCTGTGCTCCTTCGTTGCAGTAGGTTTAGCGAACTAACACCGTGATCCTTTTTTTTTTTTTTTTAAATAGACTTTCTCATTTAGAGCAGTTTTAGGTTCAGAGCAAAACTGAACAGAAGGCACAGAGTTCCGTAGGCACCTGGGCCCCACGTAGGCACACGCAGGGCCTCTGTCACTTACAGCACCTTGCAGTGACTTTCTGTGTCTGGCTTCACTCCCGTAGTGCCGTGTCCTCGAGGTTCATCCGTCCTGTCTCTGGTGTCAGTCCTTCCGTCCTTCCTATGGCTAGAGAATACTCTGTTGCATGGCTACACCACAGTTCATCTGTCTGTTGCTGCTGAGAACATTCGTGTACAGGTTTCTGTGTGGATGTACGTTTCCATTTCTCTCGGATGTATACCTGTGAGCGGAATTGCTGGGTCGTATGGTAACTCAATGTTTGACTCTTTGACGCCTTTATAGTCTTTCTCTTTTCTTTTTTTAAAGTTTATTTATTTATTTTGAGAGGGAGAGAGAAAGAGCTCGAGCAAAGGAGGGGTACAGAGAGAGAATCCCAAGTAGGCTCTCCACTCAGTGCAGAGAGTGTGCAAATGAAATGGAAACGGGTACAAAGGACTTCATACGAATGCGTCATTCTGTCAACGTTCGCTACTTTAAGATGTTGGGATGTATCCTCACGCGCATAGTAGCTACTCTACTTCCTGGCTGTTTTAATTGTTTCAGCTCACCTGGAGGGGTGTGGACACGTGAGGATATCAGGGGACAGCATCCCCACGGGGAGGCAGCGCAGTGCCTAAGGGTGTGGTGGAGGAGAGCACGGGGGAAGGTGTCTTTGGCGTTCGTGATGGGGGCGTAAGCAAGAGATACGTTTTCAGGAGCCGGCGGGGGCCAGGCTTCAGAGGCCTGAGGACGCCCCTGACTTTCAGCAGGGACTTGAATGCCGACATCAGTCTCAGTGCTCGAAGTTCCAAGGCAAAGGGGCGGGTGTCACCAAGATCACAGAATGAGAGCTCTGTTTCAGGCAGAGCTCCTTAGAACACAACCAGAAAAATAGGCCTTCAGCATCATGATAATCTACGGAAAGGCCACTACACAAGCACATCACCAAGTCTTGGAAAAATAAAACAAAGGAGAATGTAAGGGGGCAAAAAAAAAAAAAAAAAAAAAAAAGACATCACATTGTAAGCCAGGGCTGGCATGAATGCTTAAAATGGGATATCGTTGGCATAAGAGACAATGTGTCTTTGAATCCTGAAGAGTATAATTCAAGAGTAAAGTTACCCGCCATAGCAAGAATTTTTTAAAAACTCAGTTTGTCATAACACTGAATTTGTTCAATGTATATGACTAGGCCGTGCCGTGAAATTAGGACTTTTCGAGTGTATTGAACATATATACAAAGCAATGTGCAATATAGATGATAGGTCCAAGCATATATATTTAATGTACAATCATATATAATCATGTCTATAGGCATTAGCTACTACTTTAATAATTAAATATTGTTTAATAAAAATAATCCACGCCTGGGCTTCAGAAATGAAATGATATGATTGAAAAAGACAATGATAGGAAAAAAAAAGTGGTAGTGTTACTCATAAGAGGCAACCGCTTTCCATCCTCACTGAGATGGTTTTTCATTTGGACAGATCTGGTTAGTTTTGGGGAGTGAGAGTCTTCTAGAACTTGTATTTATTTTATTTAAACAGTATGTCAGAATTTTACCGTTTTCTCTACTGGCACCTGTCTTTGGCTCCGCCGACCGGGGCTTTTTGGGCAGGTAACCCGGGGACTGGCAGGGACTTTATGGAGGAAACGGCTGAGTCCTAACCCTCTCCTCAGTGCTAACGGACGCACCATTTCCCAAATCAAGAAGAGATGCCTCTGGACCAACAGAACCATTGTCTGAAGGGAACCCTGGTTCTTGCCACAACATCCGCCAGCCTGTGCCCTCTCTCCGTTCCTGGAGTTGGATGAGAAGGGTTGGAATCAGAAGGCCTGAGACACACCGACCCTCAGGTGACCTTGGCTAAGCCCTTGCCTCCTCGGGGTCTTGGTTTTTAGCAGGCGTGAGCAGGGCATCGGGAGAGATGTTGGCATTTCTATCGGCGGGGGGTCAGGGGCCAAATCACGAGGGGTCTGACTGCGGTGTCGCATGCTTACCGAGTCATTGGCGATCCCAAAGAAACAGAAGTCACATTGAAATTTCATCCGCCTCTCCCAGAATCGCACCCATAATGGGGCTGTCCGGGAGCCCCCCGCCGTCGCTGTGATGGAGCCCTAGACCAACAAGGCGCCCGCTAAACCGACAAGTCCCCACCACTGCTCAGGCCCGAGCTATGTCACTTCTTGGCCACAAACTGGCAGAACGGATGTTCTGCGCCCTGCATTTGGACAGCTAAGAAGTCCCCGAACTCTGGGAACTTCTGTCACAGCTGCCTCAGGGCCAGGACCGAGATGTCCCTCTCAGGACTCTGGCAGGTGCCGTAAGAGCTCCTGGCTCCTGCGGGGCAGGCTGCACCTGCCTGATGTGGGTCTGGCCACCTGCTCCCAAGTCCTATGGCTCTGGGGGCCACTCCAAGGACTTCTGCAGCCGAGGAATCGCCGGGGCTGCCCTGCTGGTGAGCAGTGTCCCTGTCCTATGTCCTTTGAGCATGGAGACCGAGGCCCAGGGTGTCCTGTGGGTCAGAAAAGCAGTGCGTGGATTTCCAATGGCCTAGTGTTGACCCGCCGGCTCCTATCTTCCCTTTTGCTGGTGGAGGACGCTCACAGGGCCACCCGGACAGGGCTGGGTGGGGAGGTGGGGTGGGTGGTTTTTGGGCGGAGGGCGAGGGGCTCTGAGGGTCTGGCCAAAGGGACGATGTGGCTGCAGTTTAGCCACTTAACATGGGCCAGTGTGGCTGAGGCCGCTGCCCGAGGGCTTGACGGGAGATGTCTATGGTGGAAGTCTCCAGACTTCGGGATGGTGAGATGTGACAACGGGCGCCCAGAGAAAGCCTCACGTGCGGATGGTTAGGTCGGCGTCATCTCGTTCCACCCGTTCTCCAAGACCGGAATTCTCTCTGTAACGCTAGCTGTGCCCAGATGCGCAGACCGCACTCGCCGTGACAGGGAGTTCACGACCGTCACCCCCCGATATGAGCCACCCCCAGCTTGTATTCACCACCCTGGCCCGGGGCGGCTTCCGGCCTGGGCTTTGGGGCCTTCTCTTCTCCAGTCCTTTGGCCTGCCCCTCAAGAAACATAGATTCTGACCTCGGCTAGTGACCCCTCCGCTGGCCCATGTCCCTCTGCAAGGCCAGCTGCTGGGGGGAATGGGACACGGCCTTTGGCAGCCCGGCCCAGCCTCGCGAGCCCCCGATGCCAGGCTGCCGGCCGCCCCGAGCTGTTTCATTGGTCCGAGGCCAACCCGAGTGATGCCCGATGCCAGGAGGCGGAGGATGATGGGCCCTCCCGTCCCTCCTGCTCCCTCTGACTCCCACCTCCTGCTCTGGAGCTGAAGCCTGAACTCTGCCCCCTGCCCCCACTCCCCCGGCTGATAAAGCTTCCCACTCCCACGAGATCACAGCTGCCAGGACCGCCAGGGGAGCTCTCCTCCCCACAGCCATCCTTCCTGGGCTCTCTCATCCATGCCCTTGGCTTCCAGGTGCCACCTCCAAGCTGGCCTCCCAGACTGACACCTTCAGCCTGCGTACCTCCCTGGTACTGCTGGTCACAGACCCCGCAGCCTCATGACCTCGTCCATCTGGGCCACCGCAGGCACCTCTCACTCAGTAGGTCCCAAACTGTTTCTACCCACAGTTCTCCCGGGCGAGCCCTCACTTCAGCTGTACAACACCCACCCCCCCCCCCCCCGGCCCCCGTCACCCAACCACCCACTGCCCCTGCCACCGCGACAGCCATCTGATTATTCTGCCCACACCTTCCCCCCCGGCCACTTCCCTCCCTGCCAGCACCCACGTCCTGGCTCTCAAATCAGCTCTGACCACGTCACTCCTGCTCGCGGTCCTTCAATGGCTCCCTGCTACCTTTTTATTAAATTCTAACTCCGTCTCCTGCCCATCTTTCCAGCCGCATCCCCAACCCCCTTTCCTCTTGCGTTTAACTTGCAGGTCAGATGAAACCACGTGCGATTCCCCCGACACCCAATCTGTTCAGTGACCCCAAGGCTCTTCTCCCTCTGAAGAATGCCGGCCCCTGTCCCTGATCTGAGCCCTCTGGTGAACACCTCTTTGTGCCTCAAAACCCTATTCAGGTGTTCCTTCTGTCTGCAGCCCTCCCTCAACACGACACTTACCACTCCCCTCCTGAAACTACTTCTCTACCCTAAACACACCATCCACTCATTAATCCAATGGATATATATGTTTTGGCAGCTAATTTTTGTTGACCATCTGCCAGACATTTGATCCCTGCCCTCCTGAGGCTTGCGAGTTTGACACGAAACTCACACACACACTTGTAAATTGTGATATGTGCAGTAAAGCAAAAGTGTAATGAAGAGTGGGATGTACTGGTGGGTGGTTAGCTTGAGGAGTCACGGGAGCACTTGAGTAAGTCGCATTTGTGCTGAGACCTGAGTAGGAGTCGTCTCCAACTTCCCCCAGGGGAAGAACAGCGAAAGACAGAACAAACAGCTCGTGCAAAGGCCCTGAGGTGAGAAGGAGTGGGACGCCTTCAATAAAGCAAAGAATGTGAGTGGCTAGATCTCAGGGCCCAAGGAGGCAGAGGTGGGGTGACGCGAGGCTAGAGAGAGAGAAGCAGGAGTCAGACCACACGGGGCGACACAAGGGTGCCCAGGACTAGGATGGTCCACTAGGATGGAGTTACGGTTGCGGGAGGGTATTGGGGATTCTGCCAGTTGCCGAGACACCCTCAGCCAAGTCTGCCTTTCATTCAGTCTTGGTGCTGGTGGCGTTGCGTTCCCTGTGGGTGACGCGGCACGGAAAAGGGACAGTGCTTACAGGTGGTAAGCGGAGTCACTGTGGCAGTAAAACACCCGCGGAGCCAGAGCGGACTGGAGGAATTTAAAGTCCACGTTCAGGAAGCCCAGAGGGAGGCTGGGGGTGACTTTGGGTCTCTGGCCTGCAAGGTGAGATGGGGTCAAACTTAAGTCACTGGACTCCCCGGGCTGCAGGGTATCCTGGCAGCCGCTTGTGTGACCTTGACATCAAGGCAGGTTCTCTGTGAGTGTTTGTGGACGGGAGTGACACTTGAGTGGTGTCCTAGACCCGGGCCCTTGGAAATGCCTTCATCCCAGGCGGAGAAGGCGGGCTCTGACTTTCTTCCCCAAGTTCCATCCTACTTGCTACCCCACCTTCCACTTCTCCCTCTAAGCAGAGCTCCTTCTCTGCCCTGGCCCCTCCCTCTCCATCTGTGGCTTCTAAAAACTGGTGTTACGCCTCTGAAAAATGCATTTAAACGTGACCCCCTCTCATCGCTGCTCCCACTCCTTGAATACGGGGGGGCCCCGAGCTGCACGCGGGGAGGGCAGTGCTACGCCCCCAGGCGGGCCCCCTCTCCGCCGCGCCCCAGCCCAGCTCTCAAGCACTTGGAGCAACCGTGCAGAGTCGGCTGCTAACCCCTCCCTCTGAGCAGGAAACCCACGCTTCGTCGTGTAGTTTGAGTTGCTAATGTGCCTGGAAATAATTGCATAGAGAACCCAGGACCAGGACAGGAGTTGGCAGTGGGGACCGCCAGCCAGGGATTGACAGAGATTTGCGCCCGTGAAAACAGGGCACTCGTCTTGTCTGGGACTCTTGCCCTGAGCCCAGCATAGGGTCGGCACACAGTAGGAGTCCAGGAAGGACCCTGCAGGGGCGGTGTGAAGGGAAAGGAGCCCTCTCAGTTCCTGGTCTTGCGGTGTGGGCCCAGCAGGGACAGTCATGGGTCACCGGGGAAGGTGGGTTGGGAAGGGACAGGGAAGCAGCTTTAATTTGCTCTCGTGGAAGCGACATCCCTCAGGAGACAGTTACGCCTGCCTTTACTAGCCTAGCAAAGACCAGAGAGGACGGTCGATGCTGGGTTTTCGGGGATCATTGCAGTCATGACTGTAACAGGCAATATCCCGGCTGTCATCCTTCCCCTTCTTTTCCCCGTCCTCCCCAAAGCCTCTCAGGTGCTCCCTTAAGCATGAGGTGAAGGCGCCAGCCCCTCAGTCTTCGGGGCCAGCGGGATAAAGCCACGACTCCTTGATTCGGCACCCAGTGTTCTTCAGGTGCTAACCTAGGTTCTCCCCCGCCTAATTTCCTACCCGCATTCCCTGGGCTGCAGACATCCTGAACCCTCTGCGCACTTGACCGTCCCCGGGTGCCAATGCCCTTTCCTTCCTTCAGTGCCTGGGAAGTGTCTCCTCCGCATCCTCAAACCTCATCGACTTGGTTAAGTACCTCCTCCTTTACTCTCAGCACCCCTTGGACACATGTGGGTGCCGTGGGCAGTGAGTAGAGGAGGCAGTGGAAACAGGTTGGCTGAGAGGGAGTGTCCTCTGCCCTTTGCCAGCTGTGCCGCTTGGCGCAAATTACTTAACCTCTCTGAGCCTCATCTGTGGCATGAGGATTGTGACCCCCTCCCCACCGGGCTGTTGACGGGATTTTTTTGGGAACACGTACGCCCAGGGAAAGTGCAGAGCTTAGGGACTGGAACTTTTTTTTTTTTTCCCAATTAAATTTGAATTTATTTTTTTTGGGAATGGAACTTAATAAAGTACTTGATAAATGCTAGTTACTGTTGTTACTACTGCGTTGGGTGCGTTAGGGTTGGCTATTTTTGCATTTGTCTCTGTCGTCAGGCCGGGGGGCTGCTTTGACCTCCTCGACCTCAGTTCACTCCTGCATACAATGGGAACTTAATTAGCTATCGTTTATAGTAGCGCGTATAACCGAGCAGAGGGCCCAGCTAGCACCCCGCCCCTCATGGAGTGAATGTTGATTTGCTGCCTTTTCTCCAGAGAAGGGCCTGTGGCTTCCCCTTCTCGGCATCTTTGCTCCTGGCTCAGTGCTGGGTGGTGGGCGTCAGAACGCCCCAGGCTGTGGCCCTCAAACCCCAAGCTCTGGAATGCCCCGGGAGGCCTCTCTTCTGCTCTCCTGGCCCCTCAAGCTTTCCAAGGTCTGGCCACTGCTTTTTTCTCTTCTGCAAAGGGCTCAGACTCACCCGAAGCTCAGGGCTTCTGTTCGTTTTGTTTCTGCCTCTTGAACCAGCCTGGATTGCACCCCCCCCGCCCCCCCCCCCGCTCTGTCTCCAGCAGGGGTGGGCACCCATATATGGACTGGCTAATGGCCGGGAGACCCCCTTGGTCTCAGCCTCCTGCCCCAACGCCCGGGGCCGGTGGCGGTGAGCCCTGAGTCAGGATGCTTGGGTGTGAACCCCTGCCCCTCTGCTTGGGAGCTGACTCCCTTCGCTCTGAGCCTGTTTCCTTATCCATAAGGGAGGTATCTTGCTGGACTGCCCTGAGAGAACCTACACTCAGCTGTTCTGTGTGCCAGCCCACGATCGTGTGCCTTTAAGACCAGAAATGCTTCTTCAAGGATGTGTGGGTAAATATTCCCTCCCTAAATATTTGATTTAAAGAGCTTGACTTGGAGGACGAAATAAAATAAAGCTGCGGCTTTTTGCCATGTATTATTAATGGTCATAAATGGGTGAAGGCGTGGGTTCTCTGTCCAATGATGCTGTTCCTTGGAGCAGTGGATCTTTAACTAGGTCTCACTTACTGAAAACTAGGCTGTAAAAGCGGCAGGGGCGGGGGGCGGGGGCGGGGGGAATGAATTCTCTCCAGGTGGAATGATAAAGACGCGGCCCAGGCATCTTGCCACATGGCTTGTGGGACCAGGAGATGGTAGGGAGAAATACAGTTCATTCATTCATTCACTTATTCACCAGTTCATCCATCCATTCATTTGTTCACCTGTTCGTGTCTTAGGGCAGTTTGTGTCCATACTTAACTCCTTTCTCCTTACTCCAATCCCTTCCCTCCCCTCCCTACCTCTTCCTCCTTCCTTCCTTCCTTCCTTCCTTCCTTCCTTCCTTTCTCTGTCCTTCCTTCCTTCCTTCCCCCTTCCTTCCCTTCCTTCTTCCCTCCTTCCTTCCCTTCTTTTCTTCCTTCTTTCCTTCCTTCTTCATTCCTTCCTTCTTCCTTCCTTCCTTCCTTCTTCCTTCCTTCCTTCCTTCTTCCTTCCTTCCTTCTTCCTTCCTTCTTCCTTCCTTCCTTCCTTCCTTCCTTCCTTCCTTCCTTCTTCCTTCCTTCCCTCCTGCTGCCCTCCCTCCCTTCCTTCTTCCTTCCTTCCTTCCTTCTTCCTTCCTTCCTTCCTTCCTTCCTTCCTTCCTTCCTTCTTCCTTCCTTCCCTCCTTCCTTTCCTTCCTTCTTTCCTTCCTTCCTTCTTCCTTCCTTCCTTCCTTCCTTCTTCCTTCCTTCCCTCCTTCCTGCCTCCCTCCCTTCTTTCCTTCCTTCCTTCTTCCTTCCCTCTTCCTTCCTTCCTTCCTTCCTTCTTCCTTCCTTCCCTCCTTCCTGCCTCCCTCCCTTCTTTCCTTCCTTCCTTCTTCCTTCCCTCTTCCTTCCTTCCTTCCTTCCTTCCTTCCTTCCTTCCTTCTTCCTTCCTTCTTTCTTCCTTCCTCCCCTCCTTCCTGCCCTCCCTCCCTTCCTTCCTTCTTCCTTCCTTCCTTCTTCCTTCCTTCCCTCCCTCCTTCCTTCCTTCCCTTCCTTCTTTCCTTCCTTCCTCAATACCACCAATGGAGGTAGGGAAAATTATCTCTGTTGTACAGATGACACAGCTGAGCCTCAGAAAAGTACAACTTCTTGCAGCCTTTACATAGTGGGGAGGTGGTGGGTAGGGACTTTGAACCCTGCCGAGGACTATAGCCCACCTGAAGGCGAGAGAGTAGTGTCTGGCTCGTCCTCGTCTCCCCAGCTCCTGGCTCCACGCTTTCTGCCAGTGTCTTTTTGGCTGCTGGTAGAGGATCGGTTTCAGGCTTGACCTCCCTGTGTGTCCTGATGAACAGACAGTGGCAGCTCCTGTGTTCAAGATGGGGACACGGAAGCTTCGGACACAGACCTCTCCTCAAGGAGTTCGCAAGCCAGACAGCACCTTGCGTGAAGCGTGGGGGCAGATGGCTGCACACCAGCCCAGCCAGAGACACGACCGGGCTGGAGAAAACAGCACCTGCCCACGCTTCAGGGAAGGGAAGACCCGCTCAGCGTGCTAACAGGGCATCCCCCGCCCCCCAAGATCAAATTGATAACAACAGGTTCGTTCCCGGCACCTGATTTATCTGCCGAGCAGATTCTCCCCTGTGCGACCACGTCGCTGGAGCTGTCACCCCCAATACAAAGGCTAGACAAATGCCCTCTCAAGATTTCATGTACCAGTAGGCGAATGAAATCATAACTCACTTTAGGAGCCAGTGATACATATTTATACTCTGACTGGCGCGGGGCTGGAAGAACTCTTCACTTTGTGCATTTCCCGGCTGCGGACGGGCATCAGTCTCGTCTCCAGTTTGTTAACACGCTGCCAGTCAAGTCAGATTTACCGTCACATGACTGATGGCGCGGAGACAGTTCATCACGGGAACATTTGCTTAATTTGCCCCATCCCGATTGTTCCCTGCGACGCTGGTGCCTGATACGGCTCCGTAAGTGACATTTCTTTTCTGTTGTAAAAATCTTTCTGCCCTACCCCCTACTCCCCCTTCTCGTGGGCTCCCCATCTTCTTACTTAACGGAAGCAGTAAATATCAAAACTCTCTAGAACTCCGCAGAAGGAAGTCAACATCCAAGGCCAAACAAAACCCATGGAAACTGTCCTTGGTGCGACCCGGGTTTACTCTATACAGAGTGCTTTGACTGTCATATTTGATCTGACAGCAGTCTGAAGGGGAATGTGCCCCTTTTGGGTTGCCTCTCACTCAGCTTCAAATTCCACTGTCTGAAGGGGGTCAATTCCACTGTTGGCCCCCCATGCTGATCTCCAGATACAGTCGTGTTCGGGGTTAGGACTTCAACACGTGAGTTTTGGGGAGGACGCAATTCAGCTCCTAACAACTATCAACCAAAAGAAAGTTTTGGGTTTTTTTAATGTTTATTTTTGAGAGAGAGAGAGAGAGAGAGAGAGAGAGCAAACGCATGAGCAAGGTAGGGGCAAAGATTGAGGGAGACACAGAAACCAAGGCAGGCTCCAGGCTCTGAGCTGTCAGCACAGAGCCCGATGCGGGGCTCGAACCCATGAACTGCGAGATCACAACCTGAGCCAAAATCGGACGCTTAACCGTTTGAGCCACTCAGGTGCCCCTTGACCAAAAGAAAGCTTTAAATGGAAAGGTGCTCCTTGTTTGATTCCCTTTAAGTTTGCTTATCAATTCAGTGTGATAACAGTAAAAAATTAGGCTAGCTCATGGCAAAATTATTCGACGTGCTCATGTGGAAATACAAAAGTGAGAAAGATATAAAAAATCTGATAATGGGCAGTGGGGACTGACCCTACGAGATATCAGAACACATTGTAAAATGGTAACAATTAAAATAATATGACACTGGATAGAGAGTCCAGAAACAGATTCAAGAATGTGAAGGGAATTTGTGTTTACTGGGATGGTGTTTCAATCAGTGGAAAAGATGGATAGATGATATTGGGTCATCTCACTGGTCACTTGTGGTTGGGATGGGGCAAGCTACATTCCTACTTCGCTCGTTATACTAACATCAGTTGCCATTTAGTGAAGGTCTAAATATAAATTATAAAACCGTGGGGTAGTAGAAGTAGGTGTGGGTGAAATTAAAACATTTTTTTTGGAGGGACAAGGGTTCTTCTAAACATTGTGTAAAACCATGAAGCCAAGGGAGAGAGACAAACCCATTACGTATCATTTAAGAGTATTTCTGGGGGCGCCTGGGTAGCTCCGTTGGTTAAGCGCTGACTTCGGTTCAGGTCCTGATCTCACGGTTCATGAGTTCGAGCCCCACATCGGGGTCTGTGCTGACAGCTCAGAGCCTGGAGTCTGCTTCGGATTCTGTGTCTCCCTCTCTCTCTGCCCTTCCCCTGCTTGTGCTCTGTCTCTCTCTGTCTCTCAAAAAATAAATGAACATTAAAAAAAAATTTTTTTTTAAAGAATATTTCTGTATGGTGGGGCACCTGGGTGGTTAAATGTCCAACTTTGACTCAGGTCATGATCTCACTGTTCGTGGGTTCAAGCCCCACGTCAGGCTCTGTGCCTGGAGCCTGCTTCGGATTCTGTGTCTCCCTCTCTCTCTGCCCCTCCTCTGCTCATGCTCTCTCTCTGTCTCTCAAAAATAAATAAAAATGCTAAAAAAAAAGAATATTTCTGTATGGCAAGAAGGCATAGATAAGCTAAAAGGCAAGCTGGTAAAAATATTTGCAACGAACGACAGAGAGAACGTTTCCTCGTTCATTAAGTTACTTAGGAATTCTAACAGATGAGCAGAAGAGAAAGACGGACAAGAGGCAGAAACTGGCCCTTTCCAGAACAAAAGGAATAAATGTCTGAAAAGATGCTCGACCTCACTTGTAACGAAAGCAATGAGCTCTAAGACAAAAGCAGATCTACTCTTTATTCCAGATGGTCCCTATTGACAAGGGACTGGGAATCTCACACGTTGCTGGTAATTTAATAGTACCCTGATTTGGAGCGGAAGTGAGCAATATTTAATTCACTCGGCAATTCCATTTGCAGGTATGTTCTAGAAATTACCTTAATTTTGCGCGCAACTCTGTGGCAACTACAATGCGGTCACTGAGGCTGTCGCTGGTTCTCTTTTCTGTAAAATGGGAACACAGCAGCCTGGTGGGTCCTAACATGACCACAGTGGCATTGCTGAGAAAGCTTGTGTTCTCGAAACTTGTAGTTTAGAAGCTTTTTTTCTTTTTCTTTCTTTTTTTTTTTTTTTTTGATAAGAGGAGGAAAAAAAAAAGGGAGTGGGGCCTACACATTTAAAACTCACACTGAGTTATTTTCCTGGAGGCGAGGGGAGGTTTTAAAAATAGCTCTGAGATTATTGCCCTGGCGCCTCTGATAACAATTTGGTTGATGAACACCGATAAAACGAAATCTCAATGACGCGTTGTAGCGCATCGAAATCAGGGAGTTTCTAACCATCAGAATAAAGGGCAGTCACCAACTTGGGCCAAAGGCATGTGAACTGATTTCCGCAGGCCTGCCACTCAAAGTCCTTGGCTCCTGGCGTGTCCTGGGATGGGATCAGCGAAGGGGACTGGTGTGGTCACTTGTGTCCCCTGAGTAAATGCTGGCTCTGGATTGCATCTGTGTGAGGAACGTTGGCACCGGAGAAGAAATGTCCTCAGGACAAAGCCTCCGTGTCTCCGTCTGCAGCACGAAGGTGGCTTTGGGGTGTAGGACTTGGTTCTTCTTCTTCGTTTGCCCCACTCCAGCTCCCCCCGCTGTCCCTCAGGGGCAGCCGCCGCTCCAGTCCTCCTTCTGACATTTTCCACTTTGGAGAACACCTTCAAGGAATTTGGGGGGGGGGGTGAGGGTGGAGGGGGCTGTGGGGGAAGGGGGACCTGCTTACCATCATGCCGGGCGTTCAGTATTGGAAAGGAAATGAGTGGTGGGAAAAGAGAGGAGAGAGGAGGAGAGGAGAGGAGAGGAGAGGAGAGGAGAGGAGAGGAGAGGAGAGGAGAGAGACTTTGGGGGCTCTAAGGAGAGGGGCACATCTGGGAAGACCACCCACGCTCGTAAAGCAAATGAGAGACCGTAATTCATAGGGGTGGCGCATAGAAGATGTGCAGAGATGCCAGCCCCTGGGGTCCAAGGCCTCCTTCTGGGGCCAGCCTTTCCCTGGTGCAAAGAATAAATTCAACTGAATTCCCGAGGTAGTGGCTGAGATTTCTGCCTCCTGTGAATCTGGCTTGGTTTTCAGCTTCATTGGGTTTTAATCAGAGGCTATTCTGAGAAGTGGTTACGACCCCGGGGGAACCAGCTGACAAGTAAAATGACCAAAGGGAGGGGGCAGGGCAGTCGCCTGAGGACGCAGGAAGC
Source organism: Panthera onca (assembly GCF_046562875.1). Lineage (NCBI taxonomy): Eukaryota > Metazoa > Chordata > Mammalia > Carnivora > Felidae > Panthera > Panthera onca. Next base: position 80,206,258 of record NC_138351.1, on the reverse strand, counting down.
CAGCTTAGTTATAACCACACCAGCGGGCTGGCTGTTGCCCAGGAGAGTCCAGTCCTGCCCGGCCAGGGTGTCCTGCGGCCTGCGCTGGGCTCTGGGGGCTAGAAAGAGCTGTTGTCTGCGGATCCTGTCAGATCCTGTCGCCCTACAGAGCAGACAGGGCCTGGGGGTTCCCCTGGGGCTAAAGTCTGATCTGGAGAGATCTGAGCTCTCACAGGGGGCTCCCCTTGGAAAATCGGACTCCTTCATCTCCTGAGACCCCACCCGAGGGGCTGTCCCGGGGCTCCTGGGTCAATGAGAAAATGGGGGTTCCAGTGGAGAACCTCCTCCAGGCAGGCACCGGTCCTAACAACCCTGCCATTTTCTGTGAACCCACTCTGTAGCAGGCACATTCCCACTGAATATTGTAACACCCATTTTACTTTTATTTATTTATTTTGAAACAGAGAGAGTTGGGAGGGGTAGAGAAAGAGAGAGAGAGAGAGAGAGAGAGAGAGAGAGAATCCTAAGCAGGCTCTCCGCTGTCAGCGCAGAACCCCATGCAGGGCTCCCTTTTAGGAACCGTGAGATCACAACCTGAGCAGAAACCGAGAATCGGCCGCTCACCCGACTGAGCCACCCAGGCGCCCTTGTAATGCCCATTTTAAAGATGAGAAGACCGAGATTCAGAGACTTGAAGGGGCTTGGCAGATGTCACACGGCACAACAGAGAGTGAAGCTATATGTTAAAGAATTAATTTTATCTCTAAATATTTCAGGTGCTATTTCTAAAAGATGAGGACTTTTACAAAACGAACATCAAAACATCAGCAACCCAGTTAAAACAAAATGAACAAGAATTCTTTCCTGTATGGAGTACTTACTGTGTCCACAGTTCCCCGCCTGTTGCTGGTTTGGGGTTTGAACTGGGACCGTACATTGTGACAGATAGATGCGTTGCTGGACTTTATTTCCATCTGTAGGTCCCCTCTCCATCTTTGGTTTCTGTCTTTGCAGTATTCTGTTCATGTAACCAGGTAGTTAGTTCCATCAAATGTCCCCCCGTCAAGATTTTGCTGATCTGAAGCAGAAATGTGAACCCAGATGCGTTTCCAGAACGTATTGGCTTTTCAGGACACCGGCTTTGCTGTCTGTCTACCCTTATTTCTCCCTAGAAGCCAGTCATTCGCAAAATGCAATTGATCATAACATTTATCTGCTTAGAATCCACCACCTTGGGCTAAAATCCGAAGTCCTGACGGAGCTGGACCTCCAGATGACTGGCACCCAGCCACTTTTCTGATCTTGAATATTCCTCCTGAGTGTTCGGGTTTGGCGGTAATGGCTTTCTCCCTGTGCTTAGAGCACCTCCTGCCCCCGAAGCACTTAGGTTCCCCCCAGCCTCATGCAGCCTTCGGTTCCCACCTGTTCCCTTGATCTTGTACACGGTGCTACCACAACCTGCTTACTGCCCTGCTTCCGGACTGGACGGGGTCCTCACCCACCTCCGCAGCCCAGGTGTTCGCGTGTGTGAATTGCATCAACGTCACAGGCGGTCCTAGAGGGAACCCGGAGTCCAGGGAAACTTCCCCATCTGCAGGGCCCCTTCTTCCTCCCCCACTGGGTACAACCCTGCCCTCCCAGCCAGTCCAGCCCATGGGGAACACGTCAGTGCTGTAGTGTGCAGGGTCTGGGGTTGGCCTCTGCTTTGAGCTGCGTTTCCAGGATGTCTGCTTCCCAGGTGCCCCCCGGTTGCTACTTTGCCCTGAAAATTACTCCCTCAGCTCAATCCATAGGGTTTGATATGAAAGGTACCCCCTCCACACACATGCACTTGGCCTTTATTTCAATCTATAGATATCCTTTTCATCTCTCTTTTCGTTCCTTGAAGTATTTGGCGGATGAAACCAGGTAATTAGTCCTGTCAAGTTTCTCACAGTCTGGATTTTGCTAATCTGAATCAGAAATTGAACTCAGAAGGGAGGCTGGTGCTGTGAAGAGGTCCTCCCCCACCCCCACCCCCACCCCCGCACTTTGGCCGGCATGGTGTCAGTGCAGAAAGAAGAGAAGGTGTAGCCTGAAAGGCTCACTTGGCATTAGCTCCTAAGCGGCTCTCATCGTCTATCTTTTATGGCATGGTGTAGCCGGAACAATCAGGCCCACGCTCGAAGCCTGGCATTCAGGAGATCCTCCAGGGTCTGGTCCAAGATCTTGCCCACTTCATGCACTTCTGTGCCCGCTCATCTTCTGATGAGTGGGACCACCCACTGTCCCACCTCTGTCCTGGGTAGCTCAGCCGCTCTGTCTCTTTTGAACGTTCTCTGAGCATGTGTGTGACGCTCTATTCTCCTTCGTCCCGCCCCTCTTGTATATCCTTTATCTTTTCTAATTAGATGACGAGTTTCTTGATGTCAGGCAAAAGCATCCGACTCACCTATGTAACCCTAGTGCCTGTACATGAGGAAGGAAAGAAAGGAACATTTATCGAGCACCCACTAAATGCCGGTCACTATCGCACAGGCTTGGAGAGTAAATTCACAGTTAATCCTTACTGCCTTTTGAAGTCAGCCTACAGGTGAGAACATAGGCTCAGAGAGAGGGAAGTGCCTTGATCAAATGACTTGGTAAACTTGGGAGGGCTCTAAAGTGCCCTTTCTACCTCAACCAGCTGGGTAAGCGCTTGTTGAATGAATGAATGAATGAATGAATGAATGAAAAGTTGGAGGGGGGGCTCTTTCATTTTAGGATTGGAAAGGAGGCAAGGAATGGGTGTAGAAAGTCAGTCCAGTAAATGAAGGGGGTGATGGGCTGGGCATGGAAGGTATCCAATAAGAGTGCTCCCGTGTCCTATGAATGCACCCCTTGGAGAGCGGCTGGAGGGTCCTGGGCTTTCACTGCTGGGCGACCAGCCAAAAAATCAATCCCAAGGGGAAGGAGAAGGCCGGACTATCCCCCATCCACGGACCCTCTCTCAGTCACACTGACGGTCTCCATGGATTCCCATGGCGACCGGACATCTGCTGGCCTCCCGAGAGCTCAGAGCAGAGGGCGGGTCAGGGAAGCGGCCCTCACTTCTTTCCAGCAGGGCCCTGATCCCCTCTGCAGTTGACCAGCTCAGAGCAGGAGAGACCTTTCCATTCCAATCAGGGATGGCTCCCAGACGCGCAGGCATCTCAAAAGAAGCCCTGCTCTCAAGGCTGCCTTGCTTCCGCCGAGCTAAGAGGAAGCATTGCTACTTCTTCCGTGGACAGAACAAAGGTGGGGGGCAGCACAGAGTATTAGGTTCAAGTATAAACCGAGGCTCAGCTGTCCAGGCTCCCAGCAGGCTCCTTGGGTCAAATCCCTGCTGCCCTTTCCACGAACGCTGGTCCCTTCTCAAAGGGTGAATTAGCCCAAGAGCGGGTGACTTTGCGACAATGTCTCCATTTCCCTTCTCCCACAACAATTGCACAATGTTCCCTTCATTCATTCTCTTTCTTTCCTCTTTCACTCAGACGTGTTGACTGACGTCTGATGCCCTGGGGCCCCTGCTTCCTAGGAGAGAACGGGACCTCTGTGTACCTCCCTACTTCTGTTTCCGATTCCAGGAGCCACTTTACTGTGCTAAGCTGCCTCGAACAAGGGAAACAGATCAGCTCACTAAATTCTGTTGGTTAATATTTTGCTGAGGATTTCTGCCTCTGGCTTCATGAGAGAAATTAGTCTGTAATTTTCTCCTAATTTATTTTTCAGGTTTTGGTATCAAGATAATGTTGGCTTTATAAAATAAAATGAGTTGAGGCGAGTTTATATTCTCTGGAAGCGTTTGTGTAAAATGGCATTATTCCTTAAGTACTGGGTGGAATTCATTAGTGGGGCCTCGTGGGCAGCCCTGGAGTTTTTCTTTGTGGGAAGGTTTCCACGATGAATTCTTTTTCTTTTTTCTGGTTAGCTCTGAGACAGCAGTCAGATTATTTGTTCTCTGATGTCAATTTTAGTAGATTGCGTTTTTCCAGGATTTGTCAATTTCAGTTACGTTTTCAAACTTATTGGCGACACGTTGCTCATAATACCTTCTTATATTTTGGATCTCTGTAGGGATGAGTGACGGTCCCCTTGTCTTTACAGATATTGGATATTGGTCACTGGCACGCTCTCTCCTGTTCCTCGATCAGTTTTGGCAGATGCTTATCAGTGTTATTAGTATTGGACGAATCGACTTTTGGCTTTGTTAATCAACTCTATTGTACTGTTTTTCCTTTCATTGATTTCTGCCCATCCTTTCCTTTCTTTTCTTTCCTACTGTTTTATTTTGCAGTCTTTTTCCGACTTCTTGAGATGGAAGCACAAATCTTTGATTTTCAGCCTTTTTGCGACCGAGGCTACCGTTTTCCCTCTGAGCGCAGTTTTAGCTGCGGCCTGCAAGTCTTGAAGTGTCATATTTTTTACGTGTTCAGTGGAAAATGTTTTCTAATTTCCAATGTTCTTTCTTCTTTGACACAAGAATTATTTTAATGTTTATTTATTTTTGAGACAGAGAGAGACAGAGCATGATGGGGGAGGGTCAGAGAGCGAGGGAGACACAGAATCTGAAACAGGCTCCAGACTCTGAGCTGTCAGCACAGAGCCCGACGCAGGGCTCGAACTCACGGACCACGAGATCGTGACCTAAGCTGAAGTCGGACGCTTAAGCGACTGAGCCACCCAGCACCCCAAGAGTTATTTAAAAAAAATCCACCTTTTTACTTGAAAAGGTAGAAACTTTTCTAGCAGTCTTTCTGTTTTGGTATTAATTTGTAGCTTACTTACACTTTTTTGGTGTGTGATTTCAATTCTTTTTTTTTTTTTTTAATGTTTGTTCATCTTTGAGAGAGAGAGAGAGAGAGCACAAGAGACGGAGGGGCAGAGAGAGAGGGACAGAGGATCTAAAGGAGGCTCTGTGCTGACAACCCCAAGCCCGATGCTGGGCTCGAACTCATGAACCGTGAGACCATGACCTGAACCCGAGTCAGATGCTCAACCCACTGAGCCACCCAGGTGCCCTTCAAGTCTTGAAATTTGTTGAGATTTGCATTATTATAGCCCAGCATGTGGTTAATTCTGGTCAAAGAATCAGCCTTTGGCTCTGGGGATGAACTCTGTTGCTTACTTTCAATATCTGCTTCTTCACCTTATCTTTACCTCATTTCACATAATTCCCACAATGGCTCTTCCAGGGTCTATTTATTATTTTTTTATTTTTAAGCTTATTTATTTATTTTCAGAGAGGGAGAGAGAGGGCAGGGAGAGAGGGAGAGAGAGACTCCCAAGCAGGTTTCGTGCTGACAGAAGCAGGACTTGAACTCATGAGTCGTGAGATCATGACCTGAGCTGAAGTCAAACGCTTAACTGACTGAGCCGCCCAGGTGCCCCATCTTCCAGGGTCTTTTTTAAAGCCTGCCTTTTCAGGCACAGGAACTAAAGAGTCAGAGTATGTTGGTTAAGGGCAGGGTTTGAATCATGACTCCAGCACTTATTAGCTGTTTGACCTTGAGAAAGCTGCTTAGATTTTCCGTGTCTTAATCTCCTCATTTGTAAAATGGGAATAACAATGGCAACCACTTTACAGGGTGGCCTTGAACAAATGAGCCGACATTCGTAAAGTGCTTAGGACTGTGCCTGTCACATAGCAAGTGCTACAAACACGTTTGTGAAAGAAGTAAAGAATTAATGGGGTGCCTGGGTGGCTCAGTCGGTTAAGCGTCCGACTTCGGCTCAGGTCATGATCTCACGGTCCGTGGGTTTGAGCCCCACATCGGGCTCTGTGCTGACAGCTCAGAGCCTGGAGCCTGCTTCAGATTCTGTGTCTCCCTCTCTCTCTGACCCTCCCCCATTCATGCTCTGTCTCTCTCTGTCTCAAAAATAAATAAAAAAAATTTAAAAAAAAAGAATTAATGGGGCACCTGGGTGGCTCAGTTGGTTGAGCGTCCTGACTCTTGATTTTGGCTCGGGTCGGGATTTGGGTTCCTGGGATCAAGCCCCGCATCGGGCTCTGTGCTGATACAGCAAAGCCTGCTTGGCATTCTCTCTCTCTCTCTCTCTCTCTCTCTCTCTCTCCCTCTCCCTCTCCCTCTCTCTACCCCTTCCCCTCTTGCTCTCTCTCTCTCTCTCTGTCTCTCTCAAAATAAATAAATAAACCTAAAAAAAAGAAGTAAGCAATTAAGGTTCATTTAATTAAGGAAGATTTCCTGACTAAATCAACACAGCTAATGCCACACAGCAGGTTTAGTGGAAAAATTAAAAGTCCCACACACCCAAGTCTGTGTGACTTTAGATGTACTTCTGTCGTTGCATCATGTTGCCTTCCAAATCTGACCCCAAATCAATGACTAGTTCAAGGATGGCGAGTAAGTATCCTTTTGTCTGCCATTGGCAATTGCCCTTGACTTGAGTAGGATCCTGAGCTCAGAGTAAGTGTGTGATGTGTGTGTTGTGACTGATTGCGTGAGTTGGGTGTGGGGGCCTCGTGGAGGTCCCCAGTGGTGTGTCTGTGCCATCCCTGGTCTAAGCCAAATATCACCTCTTCCTGGAGATATTTTTAATCACTCAACACACAGCAAGCTGTCCTTTCTTGGAAACTCTTTGCATCTTGACATCACCCCTGCACCTGGAAGACGGTGAATCCACCTGCCAATACCCAGGGTGGCTAAAGAACATGTGGTGAAAGCTGTATTTCTGCCAGGAGGCCCAAGAGTTTGAGTTCATGGTGCCTTCGTAGGCTCTGGGGATTTCTGTGCAGGTGGAAGACTTTGCACAAGGCCGGAGCTCTTGTCTTACAACTACCTGTACCTGCTGTAGGGACATGAGTATTCTTTGACCTGAGAGCTATGGATGCATCGAATTCCTCATTGGCTGAACATGTGCAGTTTCTTTCTTTACAAAAACCTGAAGGCAGAGACCATACCTTGTTCTTCTCTGTGCCTCCATAGGTCTTAGCATCAATCCGCCCGCCCCATGGATTGCTTAGCGAATTTCATTGAATTGACTTGACTCTTCTTTTGATGGACGTACCATGTGAAGACGTTATCCCAGAGTATCCAAGTGACTTTATCACACATGGATGTCTGAAGTCAGGACAAACCTGGAGTCTCCATGTCAAGACTCAGGAGACAATAGCCATGCCTCAGACTTGGTTTCACGGGAGGGACAAGTGGAGGTAGCTTTTAATTAGCAATTACTATAGCGGCAGGAATTTAGCAAAAAGCTTTAGATACTATATATGGTACCTCATTTATACTCAGGAAACCTCCAGTACCATTTTACAAGGGAATTATCTGAGACTCAGGGAGGTTGAATGACTTGATTGAGGTTATGTAGCCAATATCCAGAACCCATGGTCTTTCCAGTATACCATTCTGCCTCAGGTTGTCCCCATCCACCCATCTGTCCCTCTGTCCATCCATCCATCCATCCATCAAACAAATATTTTTTGAGTACCTATCATGTAGCAGGTAGACAAAGCCCGTGCCCTCATGGGGTGGTACAGATAAAAGGCAATCAAAGAAACAAATAAGTAAGCTGCGTATCGCTGAGGCCTCGGGAAATGCAGCCTGAGAAGCTGTGCAGCCAGAGTCAGGGGACCCGGGTGGTAGTCCTGTTCTGTGCTGACCTTGCACCAGCTGACCTCGGATGGAGCACCTCCCCTCTTTGGTCTCTGTCTCTCATTAGTGAAACAAAACTTTGGACTGGAGACATGACCTTGAGAGCCCCGACTGGCTCCAAGATTCTATAATTCCAAGTCCTTAAAAAGTTCTGCTCTCTCATTTTTTTCTTCATAAATTACACTGTATGAAATTACCACAAAAAGCCCTAATCAGGTGCCCAAGGAGCCACAGAAGCAGATTCCTGGTGTCTGAAATTCAAGGACTTTGTCACTTTGAGTCTGAAGACAATTGGCTTGGATTCTGACCTATTTCCATGTGCCTTAGTGGATGTAAGTTTCTCAGTCCCGAACGGTGTACGTGTGGTGAGCCCAGAGCTCCTTCCTGGGATCGAGGTGGGGATTATTTATCAAATCAAGCCCCGCTGTGGAAGCAGACTCTGTGTTTACACCATTCATGCATTCAGCAAATATTGTTCCTATCACAGACAAGGACAAAAGTCAACTTCACCCTGAGAGGTCTGTGTCACCACAGGCTTTCCATTCCAGGGACTCTCGAAAACCTCCCAATATCCCTTTCTCCATATTCATGCTTCTCGTCTTGGACTTCAGATTTACCACTGTTGACCATCTCTTTTCTTCTTAAAAGAAAAAAAACAATTCCGGACTGCAGACGTCATGCATTCCCAATGTTGAAAATACAGCAAAGAATAAATAAGAAAAACAACCACCCATAATCCCACCACCCACAGATAAACACCATGCACATTTTATCGTATTTCCTTCCAGTCTTTTTATGCTTTTCAAAGTAGCTGAAATCATACTTTATAACCTTTTTCTATCTCGCTCCTTTACTTAATGTTATATCGTTAAGCATTTTTCCATGTCGTTAAGAACACTTGATAAGCGTCATTTGTAATGGTGGGGTGATACTCCATCTTGCGGAGGCAGTTCAATTTACTTTGCTGTCCCCCCCCCCCCCCCCCAGCATTTAAGCTTTCTTTTGCCCATAATATTTTACTTTTATGAATGATACCGTGATGAACCTATTTTGTACATAAATCTTTGTCCACGTGTCAGGTTATTTTTCTGGGATGCATACCCAGGTCTGAGACATACTAGGCAGTTGGCTTTCCCCAAATATTGTCCTCAAGTTTTACTCTTTTCAGGAGTCTGTGAGGATGTTCAATGCCCCACCTCCCCTCACCAGCATAGACTAGTATCATTAGAGAGAAACGTTGCTAATCTGATAGGTGAAAAGAGTATCCGTTCTTGGTTTTTTGTTTTATTTTGTTTTTGTTTTTTTTTTTTTTTTGGCATTCGTTTTTGCATTTCTTTCTTTAGTCTCACGAGCAAATGGTGTAACGTTTATTACCTACTCGCATTTACTCTTTTAGGAATTGTCTCTCTGTTTGATCATCCCCTTCTTCCTAGGTGTTCTTTTCTCTTTGTGTTTTTGTCTGCAGACACGAGTTCCCCAAATGAACAACAAACAGGAAGGGTTCAAGAGCAAACAAGCCTCAAATGGAATCGCCACGAACTCTGTGGTTCGCTACAGAAAGGATGTTTCGGCAATCGGCCGGGGGAAGCCCTACTCCAGAAGTTCGTGACTTAAAAGCAACCGTTTTATCTTGTTCGTGATTTTGGGGTCAGCAGTTTGGGAAAGGCTCAGCTGGGCAGTCAGTCGCCTGAACAACGCGACATCTTTTGGTGCCCTGGTGGGGATGGCCGGAAGCCTGGGATCAGCCGGGACCAGCGGTGATCAACAGCACCCACCTGTGCCCTCTCCAGCGCGGTGGCTCCAGGGAAGCTCCTTTCAAAGACCTTCAGAACTCCCAGAAAGCGTGGCCTCAGACGTGAGAAGTAGACGTTGCGAGTTTCTTAAAGCCAGGGCCTGAAAACCGGCACGGGATCACTTCTGTTGTGTTTGTGTGGGTCAAAGCAGCCACAGACCGTGCCCAGGTTCAAGGACAGGGTGTGGACAGGTCACTTCTTCATGGCAGGAGGGCCAAAGCATTAGCAGCCATCTTTCACCCGCTATAAAAGAGTATCTCTATATTCCAGGAGTAAGGTAGCATGGATTTAGAGGGAGAGGAAGGCAGGGTAGACGTGAATGAATGAATAGGCCTTGAGAAGCTATACGGCTTGCAGAAATCTATGCAGCAGATCCTAGGTGAGCCCAGACTTTACTTAAAAGAACGATATTGCTCATGCTTAGCGCCAGAAACATTTCCTTCTTCCAGGGAAGGGCCTCATCTACCCCATATGTGTGGAAACCAGGGCTACGTGGTATGACATAAAAGTCCCAGAATGGAGTCACATAGCAATCCTCCCTCTCTGTCTACATCTCCTGCAACGATGGTGTTGTCAGAGGGCAGGCGTGGGGAAAAGGCACTAAAATATCCCGGTCTCAGAGTCAACAACATCGGGTGGTAGATTACCTATGCTAACGCGCATCGTTTTCAAATCCTTATCTGTCTTTCCCAGACAAGTGACCGGGAGTTATTAGCAGAGCTTATAATGTTAAGTATTAGAGGCTGAGATTACGTGGCATGACAGATCACTCTCCTCCTGGGAATTTAGCCATTTTCCCAACACAGAGACCTTGGCCCAGTAAATACCTGGGTGAGGGTTGCCTTGGGTTTGGTAATAGGACAGAAAGGATTCCTTGCAGTGACTTATTCTACACCAGCAAAGTGATTCCACAACCTAACACCCCCGTCAATTCCCCAGCATCATCAGAATGGACTACTTCTCAGCCGTCTGTCCATCCATCCGTCCGTCCATCCATCGAACAAATGTCTACTCTGCACCTTCCACACCGCTGGCACTGCGTGGCGATGCAACGGTGGGCTAGAGAGACACGATCTCAGGGCAGCGCAGCCACAGGAAGAAAGCTGGTAGGGAAGGTGGATTTATTGAGCGCCAACTGCATGCCCCAGGTGGTGCTGAGTACTTTACACACGTGAGATGCTTTTGTCCTCATACCTGGGGCTCAGGGACCTGGGTCCCGCCCTTTCCAGGGAAGGAAGCTGGGGGTCAGAGAGAGAAGAAACTGCTGCGGGTCGGTGACAGAGCTGGGATGGGAACCCCCATCTGTGTGACTCAGCACCAATGCCACGGGGGTGACAGGAGGACAGCTACGGCTCTCTGGCTTCATAAGCCTCTGTGTTCTGTCACTGTCCGAAAACTAGAGCTACAAGGTCCGTCGGCTGGAAAAACTCACATTCATAGGCGTCTTCTGATGACAGTGAGGAGCAGGGCAGAGGGTCCCGGTTTCGGACCCAGGAGACCTGAAGTTCTCACTCTGGTGCCATGTGACCATGGCAGGCCCATTTAGGTGGGCATGTGTGGCAACTGTGAAGTCCAGGCCCGGGACTGGGCAGTCAGAGTGGGTGCCCAGGCTGGGGGTAAGGGGATGACGTGAGCAGGAGCAGATTCCTGCGTGGATCCCATTAGACTCAGCCTGTGGGTGGCAGGGGGCTGGGGGAGGCTGGGTCTAGTGCTCTGAGGGGGAAGGGGCTGGCCACGGCCAGGTGGGAGGTCGGGGTCGCAGCCACGCAGGCCAGGTCCTCATGGGGGGAGATGGGCACAAGGGAGGGTCACTGGGCAGCGAGATGCTTAGACTGGAACACGAGTTGGTCCATTCAACCACTAGCTGCTCAGGGGCGACCGTGAGGGTTCGATCTTCTCCGGAGCAAAGCAGTGGAGTCTCTGATGCTTCTTCTTCCCTTCCTTCCTCCCTTCCTTCCTTCCTTCCTTCCTTCCTTCCTTCCTTCCTTCTTCCCTTCCTTCCTCCCTTCCTTCCTTCCTTCCTTCCTTCCTTCCTTCTTCCCTTCCTTCCTTCCTTCCTTCCTCCTTTCCTTCCTTTCTCCCTTCCTTCCTTCCTCCCTTCCTTTCTTCTTCCCTTCCTTCCTTCCTTCCTTCCTCCCTCCCTTCCTTCTTTCCTCCTTTCCTTCCTTTCTCCCTTCCTTCCTTCCTCCCTTCCTTTCTCCCTCCCTCCCTTCCTTTCTCCCTCCCTCCCTTCCTGTCTCCCTTCCTTTCTCCTTCCTTCCTTCCTTCCTTCCTTCCTTCCTTCCTTCCTTCCTTTTTTCAGATATAACTGACATACAACATTGTGCAAGTTTAAGGCGTATGATGTGTTGCTTTGATAATTTGTATGTCACAATACAATTGCCACGTGAGTGTTGGTGAACATCTCTACCATGTCACGTAATAATTTTTTTGTGTGGTGGAACCAATGAAGATCTAGTCTCTTAGCAAGTAGGAAGCGTGTACTACAGTACTGTTGACTATGATCACTATGCCGTGCATTGTATTTCCAGAACTTATTTATCTACTAGTTGCCAGTTTGTATCCTCAAACAGCTCCCCACTCTGATTAGCTTTTCTTTTAATTAATTAATTAGTCCATTCTTCTTCCTCCAGGGAGATTTTCTCCATCTCTTTTCCCACTGACTAATTCATTCTTCTGCTATTTATGTCAACCGCTCCATTCATTACAGAAGCGATTCTATTTTCTGTATGCAATATTTCTACATGGTCCTTTTACTTTTGTTTTGTTCTTCCTGTGTCCTATTGGTATTATCTCCCCTTACCCTCTTTTATATGTTGATTAGGTTAATTTTACATTCTTATCCTTTCTGGTCTAATATTTCTGCTTCGTGGTGGCATTTGTATTCTAGAATGCTGTTTTTTTTCTTTTGATATAGCTGTGCTTCTCCAATGTCTCGTTGTGTTTGTTTGTAAACTTATTTTTCCCCAGGGATGTGGGTGACTGTCAGGCTACGTATGTGGGAGAAGTCCAGCTTCAAGTCCCAAGGGGCTAGGGGTGGTGTGGGAAGTGGATGGGCCACAGCATCAAAAAACCACAGCGGGTTATCCTCGCCGCATCCTGCAGGTCCTCAGGTCGGGGTGTCACCCCTCTGCAGAGAAAAGTGGAATTTGGAGGAGCTAATTTGTGTCTGGACACAATTCAGCGCCTGTTTGGGGGCGGGAACCAGGATAGCACGAACTTGGCATTTTTGTCTGTCTGTCATCCTGCCCAGCCTCACCTCGATTCACCCTAAACGTCTCTCGGTTTCCTAAACATCCCTCATCCTTCCCCACGTTTCTGCCTTGCTCGCACCTTTCCTGGCAGACACCCACTCACACCCTGAAGCTCACCTCACATGCCCCCGTCTCCTACATCAAGTCTCCTCCCACTTTCCCGATACTAATCCAAGTAACTGATGTGTCTTGAGCTCTTGCTCTGGGATAAGCCTTGTGCTAAGCACGTTTCATGCATTTCCTATTTACTTCTTACCACAATCCAGGCCCAGAGAAGTTAAGTGGCTTGCAGAAGGCCACTCAGCAAGTCAGTGAGGTGCAGAGATTCAATCAGGCCTTGGATGCCAGAGCCCATATACCTGAGCCCTTGAACTATGGCCTCCTGCTTTTCCAACTCTCCATCCTGACAGTTACTCCTTTGGGTAAATTGTTATTTGTTTCCATCACTGTTTCTTCCATTTAGCGGTGACTGGGTATCTCTCTTTCTCTTCACAGCCCAGCATAGGTCCTGGCTCGGAGAAGGTAAAGGAGTGGATGGAGTAGTCTGCATGTTCCTCTCCTGCCAAATGTCCTTTGAGGAGTAGCACTGAGCAGAGTGCTTAACACATGGTAGGAACCAACCAACCAACCAACCAACCAGTCAACCAATTAGCCAACCAACTAGTTAGCCAACCAACTAACCAACTAACCAACCAACCAGCCAGTCAACCAATTAGCCTACCAACTAGTTAGCCAAGCAACTAACCAACTAACAAACCAATGAAACAACCAACCAGCTACATAACCTGACCAAGGAGAGAACTGAGGAAGATGTCATGAGCATTAGTTAATTCAACAAACATTGGTTCAGTACCTACGATGAGCAGGGCCTGTGTGACTTGGCCTTGTAGATTTCTGCCAAGAGTCTTATCTCTATTTTGTGTTCCTACCCCCTGGAACAAAGAGGTGTCATGTGCCCCCAGGGGCAAACAGTGTCAGGTGCATGACAACTGATGATCTAAGAGTCTGGGAAAGTAGCTCTAAGACCATATAGCTTTTTTTTTAGTAATCTCTACACCCGACATGGGGCTCGAATCCATGACCCCGAGATCATGAGTCACACACTCTTCTGACTGAGCCAGCCAGGCGTCCCCTTCTAAGACCACATATCTTTGATTCAGAAACAAGGGAAACAAAAACTCTGGATTCTCCCAGTTTATGAACAAAAGATGAGCTATTCATGAGCAAATAGCAGAACTAAGTAAGCATAATACAAAATTAATAAGACAGAGCTTTTAGGGCAAAGTAAAGGAATTAATAATAAACTACTATTTACTACTGAGACTTCAACTCCCTCCCCCCTTCAAAAAAAAGTAAAAAAATAAAACAACCCTATTTGATGACCAGACGACGTCAGTTTGATTGTCCTGTTACTTACAGCTGAATGCATGCCCGCCTGTACGACTGGTACGGGGGCCACATCCTGACGTCTCCCGCTACATGTGTAGCACACAGGACATGACTCATATGCACACACAGCAATTTCTTCCTTTTAACCCTCCACAGTATCTTGTTAGAACCAAAGACATCTTTTCCCCGTTAATAGAGTGGGAGACAAGCCCAGGGAGTGAGGTATTTTATGACATAGAATTATGGTGCCCTACTGTCTGGGTTGCTGAGACCCTCTCACGAGCCTGACTGGTGCCTCCCTGCAAGCTATGACACTGTCCTCTTAGGAGACCTTGGCATTGGACAGAAGTTTTAGGAGTTGTGACGGTTAATGTTTGTGTCTCAACTGGATGGGGCCATGAGATGCCTAAGTATTTGGCTAAATATTATCTGAGCACTTCTGTTAGGGTCTTTTTGAATGAGTTTAGCATTTAAATCAATACATTGCTGGAGCACCTGGGTGGCTCAGTTGGTTGGCCATCCGACTCTGGCTCAGGTCATGATCTCGTGGTTCATGAGTTCGAGCCACACATTGGGCTTGCTGCTGTCAGCACAGAGCCTGCTTTGGATCCTCTGTCCCCCACCCCACCCCACCCCCCCCTGCCCCGTGCATGCACACACTCTCTCTCAAACATAAATAACACTTAAAAAGAAAATAAATCAACAGATTGCATAAAGCAGATTGCTCTTTTTTTATGTGGGTGGGTCTTGTTCCATCAGTTGAAGGTCTGAACAGAACAAAAGATTGACCCTCTTGTGAGTAAGCAGGAATTCTTCCTGCCTGACTACCTTCAAGCTGGGATGTTGCTGGTTTTTTCCGCTTTCAGACTCAAACAGAAATATCAGCTCTCCCTGGTCTTTTGACTAGAGCTACACCACTGGTTCTCCTGGGTCTCCAGCTTGCGGATGGCCGATTTTGGGGCTTGTCAGCCCCTACAATCACATTAGCCAGTTTCTTATGATAAATCTTCTTCTTCTCTCTCCCTCTCTCCTTCTCTCTCTCCGTCCTATTGGTTCTCTTTCTCTGGAGAGCCCTGCCAGATACAGGACTCACTC
This sequence comes from Panthera onca, assembly GCF_046562875.1. Lineage (NCBI taxonomy): Eukaryota > Metazoa > Chordata > Mammalia > Carnivora > Felidae > Panthera > Panthera onca. The sequence goes on along the minus strand of NC_138351.1, from coordinate 80,191,132 downwards.
AACTCTGAATGAAGCAAGCAGGGTTTCCTTCTCAATGTTGTGAGGGAAAGGGATCTAACCCCATCCACGTGGCCACTTTGTGCCAGGCACCAGCAAGGTGCTGTTCGTATGGTATCTCATTTAATCTTCCAACAGCGGGGTCCTCCAGCCAATTCTCATCACTGGAGGCAGCTGGGACCCACAACAGAGCAGCAACTTGCTCATGGCTACATAGGTGGTAAAGACAAGGGCTGGGACTTGTGGGTTTTCTATGAAATCGAACTGGCTGGAAGATGCTGGAGACATTTGTGGGAGGGTAACTTTCTTTGCATGTTTCCCCATTTGTCCGAAGGGAACTGTCCGCTCCCTTGTTTGGGGCTGAGACCTCCATGGCTATCCAGCCCTGGGTCCCCCCCAGCTGCTCTCGTTCGCTTGAAAAGCTGAGCGATTTGCAAAGATAATACCAGCTGACATTTGCGGCATTTTTAGCAAAATGCAGACGATTCATTTTTCACCTCCTGTGAGAGTTTCCTCCTGTTGCCTACAAACTTCTTTTCTCTCTTTTCTTTCTCGCCTTCATTTTTTTTTTTAGTTTCAGTCTCAACATCCCCTACCTTATTCCTTCCACCCATGAATGCAATTTTAACTTCATGAAACTAATTAAAGTTTTATGTGCCTACATTCCTTTACTGGAGTGATCATAGGTTCCTTAGATTGAAATGGAAACAGGCCAGGAGGGAGACATCTTCGGGACTCTTCTACAAGGATGAGGTGGTGTGTGTAGTTACAGGGGAGTCAAAAGGTCAGCCAAACCTTGGTTTTGGGACCACAGAACTTGTTAATGGAAACCAACTTCTTCGGGAGTAAGACAGTGTCATGGGGAGTCAGGCAGATGCCAATGTATGCGCCGGAAATGTGTGTTGAATAAACGAACATGAGAGTAGACAAATGAGTAAATAGAAAATTACGATTAGTAATAATACATTTAAAAATGCTATTGGTAAAAATATTATTTATGAGCACTTACCATGTGCTAAGGACTGTGCGTAACACTTGACAGCCATTACCCCGCTCAGTCCCTCCTAGATGCCTTTAAAATAGGAATTATTGGGGCGCCTGGGTGGCTCGGTCGGTTGAGCGTCCGACTTCAGCTCAGGTCACGATCTTGCGGTCTGCGAGTTCGAGCCCCGCGTCGGGCTCTGGGCTGACGGCTCGGAGCCTGGGGCCTGCTTCCGATTCTGTGTCTCCCTCTCTCTCTGCCCCTCCCCCGTTCATGCTGTGTCTCTCTCTGTCTCAAAAATAAATAAATGTTAAAATAGGAATTATTACCCTGTTTGGGCAGATGGTAAAACTGAAGCACAGAAAGGTTAAGAACTCACCTGAGCACCCTCCAAAAATAAGTGGAAGAACTGGGATTCAAAACAGAAGTATCTGGCCTCAAAGCGAGGCCCATTTTGTGATTTGTTCACCATCTCATTCCTTTCCTTGTTATGCTTCCCTGTAATGGGGTGTCCTTTCTTCTCCCCTTAACTTGGGGTGTGGCCACATGATTTTTCTTGGCCAATGGAATGTGAGGTGCACCTTGGGTGAGCAGCAGCTTCAAGGACACCCATGTGGTTTGGCTCTGCCTCATGTATGTTCCTCTTCTCCGCCATGTGGAAACATGACACATGCCACGTTGCCTTTGCCTGCCGGGTGCTGCTCCTTCTCCCTGGGTTCCAGAATGAGAAAACACATGGAGCAAACCCGAGCAGACAGACACATAGAGTTGACCCACAATCAGCGAGGAGCCCTCTGGTAATGTGAACAAGAACCACACATTTGTACCGTAAGGCATTGAGATTTGGGGACTGCTTGTTACTGAAGCAAAGCTGACCGATACAGTGTCCATATGATAGAGACCCTTGTGCTTTGCTTCCCGGGTGAGGTGGCATGTAAACGCAGCCTGGGGAAATTTTTTACTAGACTGAGGAGTGGGGAAAATGCATTCTAGGAGGCAGAAGAGGAGCGAGCAGAGGCATGATGTGGGAGGATACGCTGGGGTACGTGAAGCCTGTCAGCAAATAGATTCATGAAGCACCATGGTAGGTATAGGAGAAGGCAGTTGGAAAATCAGACCATAGAGGGCATGGAACACCCTGCCTAGGGGTAATGAAGGTTATTACTTTGGAGAGGCCAGAGGGTGCCAGGGGTTCCACTGAAAGTTCATAAACAAGGAACACGGTGCAGTTAGGAACTGGCTCATGGTTTCCTGCCACGTATGGAAAAATATTGCTGGTCACGCCTCCTCGTTCTAATTCCTGGCTTATCCTGTAAACCCGTTACTTCCGCTACAGCATTTGCCGGCAGCCAGCACGTTGATTTCTTTCCACCTTTATCTGATGTCTATCAGGATGGGTGACTCTGTTCTGCTCCGAGGAGGAAAAGTAGAGCTGCCTCAGGAATAATAATAGCGATTTTCTTCTAAAAAAAAAAGTTGCCAAATCCTATTTATATGTGTCGAGGAGAGCAAGGTCTGAGGTAGTGGAAAGAAAAGGCCCAATAACATCTTAAGGCAGCTATTATGTGCCGGTGGGGTTGGGTTCATGGGTGTGTGATCCGCACATCGAAAGGTCCTGTACATGCTTTAATGCTCTGCGATCACACCTTCACATTCTTAACAATTTTGAACACGGGGCCTGGTGTTTTCACTTTGCATCGAGTCCTATAGACTATGAGCCCGGTCCTGTAGGACTTGGGCATTGCAGTACTGGGCTCTTTACACGCCTTATTTCATTTAATTCTCTTGACAACCCGGTGAGGTAGGAATTAGCCTTGCAACTTGACTGATGTGGAAACTGAAGCTCAGAGAGGTTGGGTTACATGCCTGACGTCACAGAGCTGACGCGTGATGGAGCTGGGATTTGAATCTTAATCACCTTGTCCCCAGAGCCCACTGTCCTTCAGCTGACGTGTTCACAGAACGTTTTAGCTTTGAGGTACCTCTTCCCACCCGCCCTTTGTTTTGGCTTGAGCTTCTCCACGGCCCTGTGAGGTCAAAGTCATTGTTCCTATAGAAGAAAAATGACGGTCCCCCAGCTGGGCAGCACTGGGGCAAGGCTGGAGGTGAGGTTTTTCAGGCCGGGGCTCCCTGAAGCCTGTGCCCTGGAGGCATGTGAAATCCAGGGCTGGCGGTGGCCTCCCACCCTCCCCTCTCCCTGTCGTGTTTCAGGGATCACAGCCACCGCGGACCACGCTCAGAGCTCACTGATGATCCGGACCGTGGAAGCCCCACAGCAATCCTTGGGATAAACCACCCCGCTTTACAGATGGTACAATGAGAGGCTGAAAGAAGGGCAGGGGCTCGTCCAGAGACCCACTGGGGGCTGTGGCAGAGCCACCGCTGGGCTCGCACATTCCTTCTCTCAATCGGTACTTCCGGTATCCGGCTCGGTGCTGAGTGCTGGGAATACGGAGGGTGAATAGGACAGACGTAGCCCTGTCTCGGGGAGCTCCTATCTCGCAGGGGTTGGACCAGGGACCTACGTCCTCTGACTTCAGGCAGACCCTCCCTTGGCACAGCAACAAGTAGACGGAGCACCTCCGATGGAAAAGTCTGGGCAACTTTTGGCTTACGGAGGGTGGACCCACCTCCTTAGAGCTGATGCTGGCTTTCAAGTCAATTTGCATAAGATGGGTCCTATCCTGTTAGAACAGCAAATTAATAGCTCATTTTATGGATTGAGCAATCAACACCCACAGCCCATTAAATTTAACAACAAACGTGGCTGATGATCAGGCTTTCGGCTTGGTCCCACCTCGTGCACTTCCTTTTCCTTCCTCCTGACCTTTTTATTTCCTTTCATCTCCCTTCTCCTGAACCCTCCTCCTGGATCGGCATTTTCTCATTAGTAAATATGGTGTTAATTGAAGCATGCACCCCCTCCCCCCCGTATCTCTTCCCTGCTGGGGCTAGCCGGTCTTCCTCATCCCCCAAGTGGGTTCTGTCATCTGCAACGTGCCCCCCAACTCTGGACAGCAGCACACAAGCTCATTTGGGGGCCCTGGGCTGGACCGTGGGAATGAGCGATCAATATTTTATAAAGGCGTTCGGGTGGTGATAAAACATGCATGAAATAGTAGGCAGGGAGGAGCATGCTGACAAAGGAGTGGGTGACATTATAGCTAACCTTGGTGGCTATGACTTACGTGGATGGAATTTGCGAAGGAAGCCTCCACTCTGATCTTCCCAAGGAGACAGGAAGCCGATTTTTCACAGGGACATAGTGGAATTTCTCAGACCCTCCAACTTCACCTTCCGTGAACGACTTCTAATTGCTTCAGATGTGCGGGTTGTGGGACCAGGCGGACGAGGGCTGCGATCGCGGGGTTGACGAGACCTCCATCGGCTGTGGTTTCCCAGGAAGCCCACTGGCGCCTCTAGGTGGGAGCCCTTCGCGTTACTATTGTGCCTTCCTGGCAGAGATTCTGGGAGCCCGGAGATTCTGGAGAAGTAGGACGGTGTGTGAGAGATTCGATTATTGGTCCCAGTTATTCACTCCGAGGTAACGGCATGCCGTACTGTCGCCTTCTGTCATGCTTTGCGCCCTGCAGAGGGTCTGCTGTGCTGGTCTACGCGCGTTGCTTTGGCCAACGGAATGGTGGTGGGCGAGACTTGATCAGAGGCCTCGTGTGCTTGTGTGCTTTGGTCTGGGCTCTTGTTTGAGGCTCCTCGTAGCGTGTCTGTCTGATTCGCTGCCGCATGAGGTAGATCTCTGAGGATCCTTCACGAGTCTGGCCCTGAGCTGCCCTGCCCTGCCCTGGTCAACACCTTAAACCCTTCTCACCCACCTGGTTGCTCACCTCGTGACCTATTTCCCAACAGAGGCTGGGGCTCCAGGTGGCCTTTGCTCCTCAGCCAACCCTTCCTTCCCTCTCGTCTTGGTCTGTTGTCTCCTCGTCCACGAGCAGGTACTAAACACTGTCCCCCGCCCTTCTTGAAACCCGGTCTTGTCCTGCTTCCTATCTCAGTGGGGGCAACCTCTCGCTCAGTGCGATCAGAGCTCATCGATCAGTGCTCTCGCTCATCAGTCAGTACTGGTTCATTCATGCCCACACCATGAGCGCCGGCCCTGTGCAAGGTGGAAAAGCAACATGGAAAAGCCTAGACCCACTGTCAAGGGGCCCACACTGTAGAGGGAAGACCGGTAATTATTTCCCCCTCCCTCTCGCCTTCTGTCTTCAAGTGGCCACCAAGTTCTGCCCAATCAACACCCCCTGCCCAATCCCATCAGGTCACCAACATTTCTAGCCTGACTCATCGCCTCAGCCGGTTCTACCCATTTCCATCAGCCACGCCCCCTACCTTCTTCTCCAGACTGGTGACCAACCCGACCTTCCGAAACCACATCTGGCTGTGGGACCGCTCTGATTAACATCTGCTAGTGTCTTCCATCCACTTTGGATGCTCCCGGACTGGGATCCCGACAACCTCACCCCACGCTTCACACGCACTCTGTGTCCTGGGCACTCTCCAGAAGGTGCTTGAACTTTCCCGTCTCTGCGCTCTAGGACGTGCCCTACCTTCCGCTGGTCACATTCTCCCTCTATTCTCTGCCTGTCAAAACTGCCTCGGCCTCAAGATGCAGTGGAAGGTCATCTCCTTGGAGGAGCTTTTCTAGAACCCCCTTGGGCAGAGTCCACAAGTCCCCTCCCCTCCCCTTCTTGTACTCCATGCCCACCCTTCCCTAACGTAGTATTTACTGTACTGTGTTGTAACATTTTTTGTGTGCAGTACATTTTTCTTTTCCAGTCTATAACCCAAATTGCCTCTAAGGAAAGAGGATCGAGTTAACAGGCAAGCTTTTGTTCTGCTAAGCACCTCTGTATTGGTGAGTCAACAGCTTCAGGGACAAAAGCCAAAGAGAAGTCATTTTGCATAAGAGAGGAAAGAGGTTTGCCCACTAGGAATAGGATCAGGGATGGGGCAAGAACTCTGGGCGGGGCCAGGGAGAAAGGGGCCTCTGAGGCTGGTCAAGCCCCCCCCCCCCCACCCCCCCATCCCCCGCTCCCCTCCATCACAGGGGCGGCAGAGAGGGGGCCTGGGTGGAGGGAACGTCTGTGACTGGAGTTTGAAGTTGAGCCCTACGGGTTGTGCACCATGCTTCCTCCCATGTCCCCTGCAAAATCTTTAGGTAAGTCTGTGTTGTATCACTCACAAATGCTTTTGAGTATGTTGGAAAGTTGATGCAGTTCAGGTTCTGCTTTGGAGTGGATTTAGAAGAGGAACAGAGAGCAAGTGTGGGGCAGAGGGGCCCAGGAAGCTGCGTGTCTCCGGGAATGAGAAGAAGCCCTATTCAGAGGAGTTTGCGCTCTTGGAGTGAGGATACTTGAACCAGGCACCTGCATCTCTAAGGGCCAGGACATCCGGCATCTCGGTTATATTCCTTTTTGCGTTTTTCTCCTCCATCAAATTAGCTCAAGGGTGGAACTAACACAAAATTGGTCATCAAGCGAGGAATAGACCCCACCTGAAACTGACTTAAACAAAAAAACCCAGAACCAACCAACCAAACAACAATTGCAAAGGAAACTACTGGGTCACATAATTGAAAGATCTCAGGGTATTGGTTCAGGTAAGGCTGGATCTAGGTGCTCAGAGAATTTAGCACTGGCTTTTCTGTTTTTCTCCATGTTAGTTTCATTTCTGGTGAGTTCTCTTTACCAGGTGGACCTCTGGTAGAACTCCCACCAGAAGGGAGCACTATACCTTCCTCCCAACCACATAGCTGAAAGAGAGCTTCTCCTCATGTTTTAAGAGCTGAACTCACGGGATGAATTTGGATCACATGCCCACTGCAGGATGAATCACTGACCCAGAGGACTGGCCAGACCTCGGTCATGTCTGATCTATGGTTCAGGGTGGGATGGAGGTTGGAATCAGTCCTACCTGGGTCACCTGGACTGGGTGTGGGGCGGGATGCTTTTCTAAAGGAGCATGAAGGAACTGATACCAGAAATAGAGAAATTAAGGCAGAGACAACAGCGAGCCCACAGATAATCATATTCAGGGACTTTAGTCTTTCTTTCTCTGTTTTGTTTTAATGTTTTATTTTTGAGAGAGAGAGAGAGAGAGAGCGCACAAGCAAGGGAGGGGCAGAGAGAGAGAGGGAGACACAGAATCTGAAGCAGGCTCTGGGCTCTGAGCTGTCAACACAGAGCCTGACGCGGGGCTTGAACTCATGGACTGCAAGATCATGACCTGAGCTGAAGTCGGACGCCCAACCGGCTGAGCCACCCAGGCACCCCAGTCTTTTCAGTATTACCACACTTGAAGTAGAAGAGACGCTGATAAGTTTTATTACATTTGGTTTCAGGAAAACAATCGGAAAATTCAGTTTTGTCGTACTTTAAAAATCATTCCATCTGCACAGATCCCTAATATAACGTGATATTGAATGCACTGGCCTCTTAGGGCACACACAGGAAACAGCTTTCTTTTCTCCCTCCACGGCCTTCCAACATGTTCTGTTGGCTCTTACTTCCCCGCCACTTTAAGGCATCTCTGCCAGAACCCATAGATTTTCAATCGCTTTTGAAAAAGATTTTCAATCATGTTAGAAAATAACTCGATTTTCTTTTTTAGAACAGTTTTTTAAAATATTTATTTATTTTTGAGAGAGAGACAGAAAGAGAGAGAGTGTGTGCAAGTGCAAGAAGGGGAGGGGCAGAGAGTCACGGAGAGAGAGAATCCCAAGCAGCCTCCACCAATATGGGCTTGATCTCACGAACCATGAGATCGTGACCTGAGCCCAAATCAAGAGTGGGATGGTCAACTGACTGAGCCACCCAGGCACCCCTGGAACAGTTTCTGATTCACTGGAAAACTGGAAAGAGAGTACGGAGAGTTGCCATATCCTTAACATCTTAATTTAGTATGGTACGTTTGTTAACAATTAATGAACCAACGTTCATACATGATCATTATTCAGTCGCTTTTAGATATTTAAAAATGACCCCACTTTCAGGGGTTAAACATTCCAGTCTGGTTCAGATGGATGGGAACTTCAACCTCTCATGTAATTCAGAACACCCCTCCTCTGTGGTGTCTCTAGGGTCAGGCCCAGCAGGGGAGGGATTATGGGAGAAGGGACGAGTCTTATAGGTCCAATACTTTTGTAACTTGACCATCGGTGACCTCTGCTACAGCGAGCTGTCTCTCGTGGGATGCAATTTGATAAATCTGTTGACTCTAATAATAAAAGATCGGGGCTAGCATTTTATGTCTCTATTTTTATTTTATTTTTCCAGCAACTCATTTTTATTGTGTTTTACAAAAAGGACTGGCCAGGAGTAAACGTAACAAAACATTGCTCTTTCAAGGAACATAATTTAAGAAGCACTGCTCTGGGAAACCTCCGTTTCACATCCTGATACACCACCAGCCACCAGGTAAGGAAAAATGAGCCTACTGATTATATCCTAGGCATTGTGCTAGGGTCTTTTATAATCATTATCTCATTTAGTTCTTATCGTGACTCTCTAAAGGAGGCATTACTAGCCCCATTACATAGGGGAGAAAACAGACTCTGATAGGTTAAATCATTTGTTTATAGTTACACAGTCAGCAAGTCGCTATAATCAATTTTGTTTTTCTCACAACTATTTATCACTACCTCCTTCCCCAGAAGATTATAGAGTCACATCCATTGCCATGTAACTCACCTGCCTCTGGTGGGCGGAAGGTACGTCACCACCTCATTGATTTTTGGGCTTTGGCCAATGAAATCTGAGCAGAAGTGTAAGTGTGTGGGTTCTGAACAGACGCTTTAGGAAACGCTGTGTTTCCACCGTTCGTCCGGAGAATCTGCCCTCTGACACGGTGACGTCACACGTTCAATGGAGGCCGCTCCCCCAGCCTGCGTCACAGAATAAGACGGATGGAGAAGATCCAAGTCCACTCGTAGCTGGGAACAGTGCTACAGAGCCTCAGCGGTACGGCCGAACCTCAGATGACATGGAACACAAGTAACGAATCTTTGTCATTGTACACCTCTGAGATGGTGGGGTTGCTTGTTACACGGCCTTGCTTCAACAGAGCTAACAGATACAGTGGTACAGCTGGGATTTCACGCCAACCAAGTGGCTCCAAGATGAGTGTCCTCTCGTCTTGTCACATCTGATTTTTATAAATACCATTATTTGTTGTTTGGATTGTGCGTCTTTCAATTTTTTTATCAGAAACGCCACTTTAAGTCAAATTCAAGGACCATTGACCAGGACAGGCTTGTTTTGCTCTGTAGGCAAATGCTCTAAAGTCTCCCTTCACCTGACACACTGAACCACATCAGAGCGGTGTCTGTAGGGTGCTCTGTTTTTAAGGACTCCCGTCAAAGGGCAACGAGCCCTGGAAGAGGAACAGTGGGAAACCCATCACAGTTAGCAAAGCGGTGGGGTCACTCGATGTTTTGTGGATTAGGGCTTAAGGATCCGGAAGGGCTCACAGGAGAGGGGTCTGAGAGGGAAGCAGAAGTTTCCCAGTAACAAGCTTCGCCCATTCCATCCTCCTTCTTCAAAGTGGCCATTTTTAGCCCCTGCTTTGGGCTCCGCTTTGAGGTTTCAGAGATAGCTTAGGCAGAACACTCATTCATTCATTCATCCATACGGCAAATCTCTCCTGAGAGCTTGAGTCATGAGATCTTAGGAATGGACCCGTGTCTGACCGAGTCACTCCCACTGCCCACATGCTCCCAAAGTTCTCCTGGATCTGGGCTGGACTTGCTAATTAGCCCGACCTACCACCACCCCTCAGGCCTGCCTCATCCTGCACGGGGCTTACGAGTTCAGACTCCAGAGCCAGCGTGCGTGGGTTCAAATGCTGGTTTTGCCACAAAGGGTCCACGAGACCACGGGCAAGTTACTTAACCTCTCTGAGCCTCAGCTTCCTCATCTGCAAAAGGGCACTCCTCTACCTTAGCCACCCCGAGCTATTCACTGCTTGAGGGTGTGGTATGCTGGCTCATACTCAGGGTCTTATATTTGCTTCTGCGTGGACCACCCTCTCCCCTTGCCCTGGAGAACTCCTACTCGGTTGTTAAGATTCAACTGGTAGACACCTCCTCCAGGACGCCTTCTCGAATAACCTCTCAGGGCTTCCATAGCCCTTTGGGTTTGTCTTCATCATCCTTATGGCCCTCACGGTCTGTTACCGTCTGATTGTCTTTTTAGTTATCTGCTCCCCTGGACTGTTGAAGTTCCCCGGTATTATCATCTCTAGGTAGCCAGGACTACACATGACAGATGCTTCATGAGCACCTCTTTTTAAGCTCAGAACAGAAAACGTTATTGGAACACATGGAGATTAAATTTTGACTTACCTTGGGTTATTCAGGTAATATATGGTTTTTCTCATAGAAGGCTGTTTTAGAAATCAGTGACGATAATTTGTTGAAGGTAGTTGTTTTTTAAATTAAATAATGCAGAGCAACCTGGTAAAATATTTTCAACCAGGACATAAGACCTCACAGTGAAAAACTAAAATCTCCCTTTTTCATCCTTTCCCCACATCATGGTGTTCCATAAGTTCTTATGTGTGTACAAGATATTTTAACACTACATTCCCCACCCCTTTTTTTTTAAGAGAGAGAGAGCACTAAGGAGGGGTGGCAGAGAGAGAGAGAGAGAGAGAGAGAGAGGGAGAGAGAGAGACAGAGAGAGAAACTTAGCAGGCTCCATACTCAGCACGGAGCCTGACACAGGGCTCAACCCCATGATACTGGGATCATGACCTGAGTGGAAATCAAAAGTCGGACCCTCAACCGACTGAGCCACCCAGGTGCCCAGCACTACCCTTTAAAACACACATGTACGTATATAATTACGCAGAGGGTCATACTCTATATAATGTTAACATACCTTGTTTTTTTTTTTCCCATTTAATATTACATCTTACAGACTATTCCGTATCACCAAGGAGCTATGCCAGTCTTACTAATGGCTGTGTCGTATTCCATTTTGTGGATGTTATATAATTTGTGCCATCAATCACCAGTGGATGGACTTTTAGCAATGTTTCCAGGTTTTTGCTATTACAAACAATACTACAATAAAAGTATTTGTTCTTGAATCTGTGCACACAAGCATCTGTTGGTTAAATTCCTAAAAGTGGAGTTGCTGGATCAGGGATTATATGCTCTCCTGATCATTACTTTCTTTTTAATTCTGAAGCATTCCAAAATGTACAAAATGTAAAAAAATACCTGTTACTTGCATATTCATTTCCCAAATGTAACAGGCTATATACATGTTTCTGTATTTGATTCAAATCTCTCTTTTAAATGCAGGTCATTGCCCCCTGGAAAGCACACCTTGGTCTCTTCCCCAGCCCCTTCGCACAGTTACCCACTCTGCCGTGTGCATCATTTCCATAAATATTTTCGCATGCGTATTTGAATTCCCATTACGTATATATGTTTCCATCAGCAGTCCATGGTATACATTTATCAGTCTAATTTTTCTATAAATGAATGTCATTACAATGTATTATTTTGCAACTTGCTTTTTTCCCATTTAATATTTGGTTGTTGAGTTGACGTCAACTTCAGCTACTTTAATTTCTACATTGAATTCCACCGTCTCAACAAATCACGATACAGTCTGCTACTAGGGGACGTTTGGGTTATCTAGCTACATAAACAGTGTTGCAGTAAATGTCTTTCTACATGTCTCCTCGTGTGTATGAGAGTGTTTCTAGGGTAGAGGCTTCAAGCTGAGTTGCCAAGAGTGGAAAACACACATCTGTATCTGACTGGATATTGCCAAATTGCTCTCCGGAGTGCTTGTCCTGATTTACATTCTCAACAGCCGCGGATGAGTACCTTTTTCCTTATGTCCTTGCCAATGCTTGGTGTTATCAGATCTAAAAAAAAATTGGCCATTAACTTCTAGTGAAGTGATACTTCATTGTTTAATTTGATGGTCCCTACATATGTTTATTGGACATTTATGTTTTCTCTTCCATGGATTGCCTGTTCGTATACTTTGCTTGCTTTCCTGTTGGGATTTTATTTTCTCACTGATTTTTTAATTGAAAATTTTATTGACATAATTATTGATTCACATGCAGCCATAGGAATGATACAGAAAAGTCTGCAGAACGCTCGTCCAGTGTCCCTCAGTGGTAACATTTGCGAAACAGGTGCATAAGATCACAGTGAAGAGACTGACACGAGCACAGTCCATTGTATTTAGATGTTCCCAGTTTTACTTGTATAAATGTGTGTGTGTGTGTGTGTGTGTGTGTGTGTGCTTTTGGTAGGTAAATATTAATTACTGATTGAATTTCTGTATCAGGTATAGGTCTCTTTGGGTTTAATTTTCTTTTCAAGTCCATTTCAATAAGTTATGCATTTCTAGAAAATGGACAATTTGTGCTAATTTATTGTCATCACCACATGAGCCCTTCCCAGGGAGTTCCTTTCAGCCTGAGGCTCTGTGACCCCTAAATTACAGTATCGTCAGGACCCACATAGCCTAGCACGGTGTCCCTTATCTATGCTAAAATATGTCATCCTTTAGCTGAAAGTAATTTGAGTGGATCAGCCGACAGAACTTATTTCATAGTCCGTACTCCTAGCTGTGCAACCTTGGGCAGATGATTTAATCTCTTTGGGCCTCAGTTCCCAGATCTATAAAATGGGAATAATCACAGTATCTCATAAAGAGTGAGGGGTGAGTAAGGAAGAACCTGGCCCAGCGCACAGAAAGGTAGCCTTCTCTACTTTGAATCCTAATACTAATATCTGGGTCTTTCTGGTACTAGGAAGAAGCTGTCTGAAGGTAGAGACTGTGTCTGGTCGATTCATTTATGCATCCCCCTGGTGCTGGCCTGTCACAGTCACTCAGGAAGTATTTGCTGGTTGAAGTCTTCACCTGGAGGAACGAGTCTGTGTGGAGCAGAGGGTGAAGGCACTAAAGGTGGACAGAATCACGTGTCCACAGTGTTGGAGCTAGGCATTTGGCTTCGTGGTTAGGAGTGCAGGCTTTGATTGGACAAAGGGGTTCAGATCCCAAGTTGCTGCCTGGTTACTATGTAACCCCTCTGAGCCTCAGGTTCTTGTTAAATGGAGTCAATTAAAATAATAGCTGACAAATAAAATAAATGCTCACTATGTGCCTGGACTGTGGTTTAAGCATTTTACATGTATTACATTAATTCATTTCAACCTCACAACCCCATGAACTAGGCAAGAAACTGAGAAAAGGGATTATGTATGTTGCCCTACACCACATAGCCACTAGGGGGTGCAGTATGGCTCCAGAGTCTACTAGTGGGGGTTCCTAAAATCATGATTTTGGTGAGGATTAAAGGAGACTGTATAAGATTCAGCAGAGTGAGTGGCACATAATAAGTCCCAGAAAGATCTGTAACTATAATGACTGCTGCTATGGTGGGTTCCACACAGTTCCCCTTGGGCCCTCAGCTGGGTCCAGCCACAGTGTTACTGGATTGGACTCACAGCCCTTCTCTCTGCTCGGCATCCCGCACTTGATGATGGTACCTACTCCATATGAAGCTCTTCTTAATTCCCCCCAGGTATTAATGGCTTCCCTGGCGGCTGACAGAGAGTGAGAAAGATTATGAAGCTTTTATTCTTGGCATTAGTGCTGCATCTTGGAAATGGCTTTTTCTGACACACCTCTTCCTATTCTTTCCAGAAGCTTGTGTTTCCTGGGAGCAGAAAACCCTCTTGAAACAGCAAAACAGCTCCATTTTGAAAAGGACAAACCCATGTAGGAACATAATCATGACACCTTTCAATTTTGTGAGCTTTTAGTATGTCTGCAGGGATATGATGGGAAATAAAGCTGGAGAGATCAGCTAGGCCAAGATCCATCCATCATCTACCCTCCATCTAATCTTTCATCCATCCAGTCAGTCAGCTACTCATGTATCGATCCATTAATCCACCCATTCATTCATCCATCTGTTCATCCACCCATCCATTTATCTATCCATCCATTTATCCATCCATCCATCCATCCATCCATCCATCCATCTCACCATCCATCCATCCATCCATCCACCCACCCATTCATTCATCCATCCATCCATTTATCCATCCATTCATCCATCTCACCATCCATCCATCCATCCATCCATCCACACATCCATCCATCCATCCATCTATCCATCTCTCCATCCATCCATCCATCCATCCATCCACCCACCCACCTGTTCATTCATCCATCCATCCATTTATCCATCCATTCATCCATCTCACCATCCATCCATCCATCCATCCATCCATCCATCTACACATCCATCCATCCATCTATCTATCCATCTCTCCATCCATCCACCCATTCACTCATCCATCTGTTCATCCATCCATCCATCTATCCATCCATCCATCCATCTCTCCATCCATCCATCCATTCATTCATCCATCTGTTCATCCATCCATCCATCCATCCATCCATCCATCCATCATCAGCAGATGTTTTTTGAGCATCTACTATGTCCCAGGCACTGTCTCATGTGTGCAATGCTTATCACATAACTCTGATGAAGGTAGTCAGTCTGGGCTGCCAAGAAGAAGAGATCCTTGAAAGCTTCCTGGAAGCAGCAGCAGCACTTGATTTGAAGTAGGAAAACTCGGTATACAGCAGGGCTATTGGACCTTGTGGTTCGGTAATTAGGCAGATTGTAATTACATACTGATGCATATGACTGTATAATTATCAATGAGATAAGTGCTCTTAAGGAAAAAAGCCTGGGTCTGTGAGACCCAGGACTAGACAGAAGGTGAGGGAAGAGTGGTGGTCAAGGGAAGCCTGGAGATCTGTGTGTTCAAAGGTCTTGAGACAGTTCTGATGGACACACACATTTGGGATTGTTGCTGTGGGCCTGAGCTTTCCAGTCAGTGAGATGGCGAACAGCTTATTAAAGTGCTGAGATCCTAAGTCCCACAGCCCCTTGCTTGGCAGGGCCCCAGGGCTCATTGCCTCTAGGAGTGAGCCACTCAGTTGTTTTGTCCAGTGTGCTAGGCAAATATTACTATTTTCAGTGTGACCTGTGAAGTGAGCAGGGTGGTAACACTGCTGTAGGCAGAGTGAAGTCATGGGAGGTTGTTGAGTTGGGATGCGTTCTGGTCAGTTGGGCCTTCTGGAAAGTTCTGAGGCCACAACGTGGAGCTTGTGCTGGTGGGAAAGAGACTTGGAGGAAAGGAGAGCAGTGAGGAGACTGGGCCATGACCTGTGGGGCACGTGGGAGGCCTGAGCTCAGGTTGCAGAGGGTGAGCGGCAAGGAGGGGGCTGAGCTGAGACACATTTAGGGGGTAAAACCGACAGGGTGAGTGGGGAGAGTCAAGGCTGGGGGACAGGATTCTATTTCCTGGGGTAGGGATACAGGAAGAGAAACTGGCCTGGGGGTGGGAAGGTGAAGATTTCAGTTTTGGATGAAACAGGGACTTTTTAAGAGTCCAGATTGCGTGTCCGTGATGGTTCTTTGATGACAGCTAGGGGCCCCTGAGCGTGGGCCTTTCAGATGGACATTATTCCTGAATCAAAACTTTTGCCATCTGCTCATCCTTAAAATGTGAAAGCAGAGAGAACGTATTTCCCGACGAGCCTGGTGAGGAGGAAGGGAAATGGTCTTTAACTGCATGCAGGACATATGTTCTCCATTCAACATCACATTTGTCTGGAGTGCTCAGCTCGTTCCTGGGGGACGTGGGGAGGGGGAGAGGAAGGATAAGAAAAAATGTTGGGGAAGGCTGTGGCTTCTGAAGAAGGGCAACTTCAGTACCCAAGAAAAGCCTTTGCGGCTGCCTCTCCAGATTTCGTCTGTCTCACAGCCCTGATCAAATGCCACTTCTTCCAGGAAGCCTTCACGGGTCTCTCCTCTACCTGGGGACTGAGCACAAGCAGCCACATGGTGACTACACTTTTCCTGGATATCTCCCTCGTGGTCTGCCTGCTAAGAAATTTGGAGTGGAGTGGGCGTTCCCAAACTTGCAATCACCCAGGGAACTTTAAAAAAACAAATGATGGCTGGCCCCACCCCAAAGATCCTGGTGTCATTGATCTGGGGTCCTGCCTGGGCATCAGGACTTTGAACAGCTCACCACATGACTCTAACACGGAGTGGCTGAAACTTCATAGCTGGTTAATTGCCCCCTAACCAGGCGCGTGGATGTGCTTCTGTCTTAAGCACGTTCAGAAGGCTGAAGCAACAGTTCCACTCGATTATTACTTAAGTCAAAGGTGGCTATTGCTCTTAGCAGGAGGATGGCTCCGTGGCAGGAGTATGGAGTGGCCAGCAAAGAGGGGTTCCAGGAGGAGCGGCTTTGGGCAGGCTGCCTGTGTCTCACTTTGCACAGCCTGTGCCTTACTGTCGAAGGGTGGCGTCCTTCTCTCGGACGCCAGCCAGGGGGAGTCCCCTGGGGCTGCTGCACAGATGGAGTCAAGAACCTCCCTCCACACGCAGGGTCAGAGAAGCAGCACAGCCCCGCGGCGGACCAAACTCCCCGGGTGCCACACTGCGTCTGCCCCTCAGGAGCTAGGTGACTTAGGGAAACTAGAAGAGCTCTGTGCCTTAGTTTCATTATCAAAAAAATGGGCATGATAATAGCCACTATCCTCTAATAGTGCCATTGTGAGGAGGACGTGACCTCTAGGGAAAATGCTTAGAACATCCGGCTCTGCTTCTGCTGGTGTGACCACAGGTGCCCGTACGTCCGCCCGTTGCTTTGGATCTAGTTTAGAGATTTTGGCAGGGCTGGGGCTGTAACTCAACATGGCCTCTGACCTCTTGGGCAGTGGTCAGTCCAAGGATGTGACAGTGAAGCCGGCTGGACCACAGGCTGTAGGTACGGACTGATGTGGGCGGCCACCATTTGCCAATGTGGATGATGTCACTGGCCGGGATGGAAATTACCATCACCCAACGGCCGTGGGTTTAGGGCAGAGCTTTGCACCCTTTGAAACGCGTCAGAATCACCTGAGGGAACTTGCAAAAGTCTCAGCCAGGCCACCCCCGCCGAGCGACAAAAGCAGAATTGTTGTAGGTGGATCCAGCCACCAATATTTTTAAAACCTCCTAGGTGCCTCCATGTTTGAGATCTCTCCGCCCTGCGCTTGGATCGGTTTCTCTTCCTGCTTCTTCTAGACGTAGGTCTTGGGGCCAGAACGAGGGTTCCGGGTGGTGACGGTGGAGAGTGGCCCAGGCTGTGGGACTCTCCCCTGTCAGAGATCGCCGCCAGGGCCACACGAGGGCAAGTCTCACTCGAGGCTGGTATCTACTTGCAAGGTTATTTTGTAGATTCAACTCAATACACTTCCTCTCTCACAGGCCCTGGGGTTGGGACACTGGGATTAGAAATGATTGATTAATGCATCTACACGTTACCTTAATCTAGAAAGACACTAACATATCTTCGAGTGACTCGTGTGTTGGCAGCGATAAGAAAGAAAGAACAAAGAAGAAAACAGAGGGACACAGAGGCGGGGCCAAACCCTGGGTGAACCACTATTCAGTTTCCTTATTCATGTAATCCTTTATTCATCTAGTTCGTATTTTCTGATTACTTATTTTAAAAAACTTTTTTTAAGTTTATTTATTCATTTCAAGAAAGACAGAGAGAGTGAACGGGGGAGAGGCAGAGAGAGGGAGAGAGGATCCCAAGCAAGCTCCACAGGGTCCCCTGTGGGGCTCCATCCCATGAACCGTGAAATCATGACCCGAGCCAAAACCAAGAGTCGGGCGCTCAACCGACTTAGCCACCCACGTGCCCTATTTTCTGCTTACTTGTTAATGAATGAGTGAAGTCTCCTTCATTTGTTCAACCTTGCCTTCCGTGCCGGGAGACTTTTGTTTTACCTCAGTAAAGGCCAATCATGTAGATATTTTCCACCCAACAATTCAGAAGACACGTGGCTTTGTTTTTGATGCAAAGAAGGAAGGCAGGCAAAGGGCCTGGGGAGAGAAGGAGGTAAAAGGAGCCGGGGAGGGCACTGCAGAACCTGGCCGCAAAGTCAAAATGAATTTAAGAAAGAGGATCGGGGCGCCTGGGTGGCTCAGTCGCTTAAGCGTCCGACTTTGGCTCAGGTCATGATCTCACAGTCCATGAATTCGAGCCCTGCGTCGGGCTCTGTGCTGACAGCTCAGAGCCTGGAGCCTGCTTTGGATTCTGTGTGAGTCTCTCTCTCTGCCCCTCCCCTGCTCATGCTCTGTCTCTCTCTGTCTCAAAAATAAATAAAAACATTAAATTTTTCTTTTAAAAATTTAATAAAGAAGAAATAGTTGTGGTACCTCCCAGACGGGAACTCTAAGCCGTTTTCTGTCTCACCTTTGCAGGGACTTCTAAGTATGTGAGCTTCATGTTATTGGAAAAGGAGGAAGAGACTCAGGTTCCTGGAAGAATTTAATTAATATGCCCTGGTGGCCAAGATGCCATTGAATCTCAGGGCACCTTCTGGAACCTGAGTTCCATTCTTAGTTCCACCACTCGGCAGAGCCGTAGGTGGGATTTACCCAGCTCCCACTCCGGGATTCCTTCTTTCCCGTCTCATGGCGGAAAGCACTGGGAGCCGGGGAGGTTAGGGAACCCCATGGTCAGTGTCCAGAGCTGTGAGCAGTGGGGATGTTGGGGCTTGGGGCCCGGCCTGCGGATCCCCGACCTTTATGGACCGCAGACTTTGTGCAACCACTGTGCCCCAGCACTCCAAAGGAGCTCTCTGTTAGCACCCCTGCCCAAGACTGTCACCCCCTGGCTTTGTGGTCACCTCCTCCATCAGACTCTGATGCCTTTTCGGAAGTGACCCGGTCTGACACACCTGTGTCCCCGGCCGGCAGCCGGTGCCGGCAGCAGGCGTGGTGCTTAGTAGGAGCATTTGCTGAGTTGAATCGAACTCTAAATTCCTAGTACCCCCACGCCTCCTGAGCTTACAATAAGAGTGACAATCATATCAAAATAGAACCGTTGACACTTACTACGAGCTTGCTGAGCGGTGGGCACTGACGTGAGCACTGTGTAAACACACAGTTCCTCCTTACAGCAGCCCTTTGAAGTAACTTTCTTCTTATTTTCCAGGTGAGGTCATGTGGCTGGAAGAATCCGAACCGTGTTCAGGTCTGTCTGCTACCCGTGTCCACGAGTCCCCTCGCCTCGGAGCCACAGGAGCCCCGAATCTGCACTTGACCTGATTGTGCCCCTGGCAGCGTCTTGCTTGGAGACCTTGGGTAAGTCCCTGGGCTTTTTGTGCTTCAGTGTTCACGGGAGAAGTCTCTAGAAGACTTTTTCCCCACCCAGCCCTTGAAATGAGTGCGGATTGGAGGCTTAGACTCCGAGTTTCCGACTTGCTGGGCACCAGAGTCATATTCCAGGAAGGGAATTTGGTCTGTGCGTGAAAGAGCGAGCATTTGTGTGTGCGGGCATCATGGGTTAGTCCCTCAAACGCCACGATCACAAAGTCACAGGAAATAGCTCACCAGATACGCCCCCACCAAATGGATTCCACTCTCTAATTTACAAAGTAACAGATTCTGACTCCACATCATGTACATTAGGGCCATGGTGAAGCCAGTAACCAAGACTCAGAAGAGAATGCGTTTTTCTTGCTCTTAGAGCAGAATAACTCACCACCCCCAACTCATCTATATTAAAATCTTAAACATTTCCTCTTAGCAATAAAAAAAAAAAAAAAAACCACCCTGCAGTCCTCAGGGGCCTCGGTTATGTGCATCAACAGACTCATCTCTAAATCTATTCGTTGAAATTTCTTTACTCTAATGGAGGGTATTAATGGAGGACTTTTTTTTTTTTTTTACATCAAATAAAAATACGGGATGTGCCCCTCGGAGCTGCCCCCAAATGCCTTTCTGGTGTCTCCACTTCCCACTGCCTCATGCTCTGTGCCAAAGTTTACGAGTCTGTAATTTCCTGGAAGTTTATATAGCATGAAAGAAAGAGAAGTGATAAAATATGCAATTTAATTGCAAAAACCACGTACTAATCTCGCTAATGTGCTAGATTAAGACTGTAATACGAGAAGCTGCAAGGTGGTTAAACTGATTTAGAGCAAATTGTACCCCTAAGTCTCTTTGTCTGTGCCCATATTTTATGCCACCCAGATCTTACAATTTATTTTGTTTGGGTTATTGATTTATAGTCAGAGTAATAATGTCACGCCGGGCTGTATGCTGTTTGGAATCATCTCCTCTCGGGCCGGGCTGGATGAATACCTCTAAGACGAATCCTGCTCCCGGTGATGTGTCCCCCAGGGGACCCAGCTCTGCTCTGAGACCATGAGCCTCCAGTTTCGGAGTCACTGCCCAGCTGCCCCGCGGGGACTGGCTGCTGGCTTTGGCTGTTCCACTCACTCCACTTTCTGAGCTGAAATTCCATCACGTAAAATGGGGTGTTCACACCCATCTCAGGAGGTTGAGTGAGGATCCAGTGAGTTGATATACCAAGTTCAAGGCCCCGAGGAGACCCTCAGTGATGGGTAACTCTCTCCCCTTTATTTCAGATTATTAGAGAAGGGAGAAACTTCAGAATCATCTTAATAATACTGTCATCTTTAAGCCTCAAACCATTTAAAACCACTCATGGGGGGGGGTGGAAATAGCCATCCAAATCTTATTTATTAATTTTATCTTTGCAGCTATTTGCCTAAGGTCTACTGTGCACCCTCATCATATCCCATCACGTCTTACGTTCTCCTTCTAAATCTGTCTTTCCTGCCCCTATTAGATTGTGAAGCTTTGGAGGGTAAGGATTCTGTCTTTTCGTCCCCAAACCATCTGCCATGCTCCCCACGCTGCCTTCCATTGTGTGGGGGCCACACAAACACCTGCGTCAAGTAACAAGGGACGGAACTCTACCAGAAAGAGTCCATAATAAAATAGTGTCGCATAGATTTGAGAAGCTACGACACAAATCACAAAGTGTTGAATCTCTTCCAGGAGCCAGGTTCTGGGCTGGGTTCTTTGGGTAATGTGGAGATTGTAGTTGATGATGGGTTGTGCCACTCAGGTCCCCCATCGGGACCCCGGCTCCCCCAGGGGCAGGAGGCGTTGACTGCTGTTGGCTCGCGGCTGAGGCTGTCTTGGCAATTGCCCTCCTCACCCAAGGTCTCACCTCCTCCCTGGGGAACACACACGGTTTGGGGTAAAAGGCCTGGCCTCCATGCCTCTACATGGGTCAACTCTATAAGGTCATCTCTTTGTCATTCTGAGGTCCTTTGGGGATTGGCCGAGTCCTCTGTTAATGCTCTGTCACAGCCCACCTTCTCTCTCTGTCTGATGTTGGGTCCCCTCCTCCCTTACAGGTATTGGTCCTGGAAATACCCCAGTGACCCGCTTGCCGATGTCTGTCCTAGAGTCCAATCTCAGGAATCTAATCTATGATCAAACACCTGAGAACAGACGTCTATCCTGAGAACTGGGAAGCTGGTATGAAAAGGAGGAGGTGAGGCATGACCTTGGTCATGTCACTCCCCAGTCCGAACCTTAGTTCCCATACACACATGGTGTGTGTATGTGGGGGGGGGGGGTTATAGAGACTGGTGAGTGTCTCCCCTTTGTTCACGATGGTTGCTCTGCAGCTGGGCATGTGCTGAATTTCCTAGCTCCCCCATCATTAGGGGGTCTGGGAGGGGGGCACACCAGCGGAAGTGGGTTATGCCCAGGTCTGGGCCTTTGACCTCCACTTGCCTGCCCCCCCCCCCCACCACCGTTTTCCTTCCTGCGACTTAGCCCCTGGACATCATGGTGACGCAGTGTTGACCAAGGAGATGGTGAAACTATCTTAGGATTGGAGGAGCGAAACGATCAGCAGGATGGGTCCCTGAAGGGCTGTGTGGAACAGAGCTGCCCATGTGACTTCTGCTACACAAGAGAGAGACCAACTCACTTCTCCTTCCACCCAGCTTGTTTCCACCCCAGCAAACACAGGCCTGTCCCGCTGATGCCATACAAAGTCAAATGCTTTGGAGAGCGTTCATTTTTCTTTCCAGCTGTATCTTTATATGACTGCATAAAACCAGATGCTTGGGGAATAACGTATCCATTCATTCATCTATCCACCCATTCACTGACTTGGCATTTACTGAGACATCTGTTAAGCCCCGGGGATATAGACGTGACCAAGATACAGCCTCTGATCTGGAAGTGCTCACAGTCTAGCGTGGGGAGAAAGACACTTAACAACCTCACTGTGATACGGTGCAGGGGTGAAGTATGTTCCAGATCAGTATTAACCACGCCGCCCCCCCCCCCCCCCGGAAAGAAGCATTAACTCATTTGCAGGGGGGACAGGGAGGCAGCACAAAATTACATTTCGAATACAGAATTCAAGAACACAGTTTGAATGGGGTCTCTGAGGTATGAGTAGGAGTTTGTCAGAGGATGAGTAGGATGGACATTTGAGGCAGAGGGGGCGCAAAGGGTAGGTTTTGGAAACTGCAGATTTGGGGGGCACAAGAGCAGGAAAGGGGGAGGGGCAGGATAAACGGGAAAGGGCTTGATTGCTAAGAGCTGACTCCATCCCCGAAGCTAGAGGGGCTCAGTGAAGGTTGAAGTGGGGGAGTGAGGCATGTGAGGGTCCAGCCTGTGTGAAGAGAAAGAGCTAGAAGGGGAGACCGAGGAGAGGCCACCTGGGAGGTCCTGGCCTGCCCCGCTGTGTCCACTCACAGTAGTGACTAGAAGCAAAGGTCACTTTGGTCGCCTCAGCAGAGACTCAGCAGTCCAGGACAACTAAAGCTCCAGACAAAGGCATCGTTTTGTTCATCAGTGGGCCCCTATGGCCTGGGACAGCGCCTAGCACCTCGTGGGCGCCCAGGAAATGCTTGCTGAACCCGCAGATGCGTGGGGAGGGAAGAAACAGGGGCACTCTCGGGGGGTGGGGAGAGACGGGGTGACAAAACTCGAGGTAGCGGGAAGAGGAAGGACACATGGCAGTCACTTGGTCTTTCAGAGTTGTCCCCAGCATGGCTTTTTGCGCCGCACACAGAGGCCCACACCACGCGGCACCTCGCGGCAACCTCACCTGCTGTCCCCTCCCTGGGGACATCTGAGAATAAACGAGCGCCTTTTTGTCTGTCTTCCTAATTCGCTCTTTTTTTTTTTTTTTCTTCTTCAAAACTTAATGTGCCCCAGCTGCATCTTTTGTAAGTTAGAAATCGCCCCTGCATTATGGGGTTCGGGGCAGGGAGCAGTAAACTATGTTCTCATTTCATCCAACTGTCTCTAGTGAAGGTACCATCAGCATTTTCCATCGTGGCCTTTCTTCTCCGGATTTAAGGCTCAGTGGGGGGTGGGGGGGCAGGAAAGAACCAGTCAATGGGACACTTCTTCCGGAAAGGGCATTTCTCAGGGCAGCCCCGTTGGGTGCTCTCTGCCTCCCCAGCTTTGCTGCCCTGGGGCTCCTCAGATTCCTGGAGGCTCGGGCTGGCCCCAGCAGACAAACTGAATCGCTCAGCGCAGTTGAAAAGACTCCTAGAATGGATTCGAAATTCTGCGAGTTAATCTGGGCCCGTTTGGGTCAAACTCGACCGTGAGGAGCCTCAGGAGTTCTGGTGGTAGAGGGCGGGCTGGGGGTGACGGGCTCTGTGACCCCCCTCCAGCTGATATCAGAGCCCTTCGATTTCCTTCTTGTCACATGTCGGGCTTCTGCATTAAGAGTTCACTTGAAGAAGTTCTGTGGCTAAAGAGTAAGGCCCGCCTTCCTACCCATTTCACAGATGAGGAGAATGAGGCCGAGCTGGAGAAAGTTGAGTTGCCCGTGTTGACAGGGCACATCGGGAGTCGACCCAGAGTCTTGGGAAAGTGACCTCTCTGGGCTCTGTTCCCTTGCCTGTAAAATACGAAAAGGGGTACAATCCAGGTCCTGCTGAGCCGTGTGGATTAAATGAAATTTTATAAGTGTGCGGACCTTGTTGTCAGATGAAAGTTCGTACGTCCTCTTCGGCAAAGCTGCAGTATCTAAGCAAACTGCACATTTGCAACCTCCCCCCTGGGCATCCGTCTATCCAACAGAAATGCGTGCTTATGTCCTACAAAAGACAAGGACAACAATGTTCCCGGCGGCTATATTCATAATAGTCCCTAACTGGACACCGTCCAAATGTCCATCAATGCTGGAATGGATAGTTTAGGGGCATATTCATATAATGAAATACTACACAGCAATAAAAAAGAACAAATGGGTGCTGTACCCAATGATAGAAGGTCACAGATTCGATATCCAGGGCAAGAAGCCAGATCCAAGAAAGTGTTTATGGTATCATCCCATATATATGAAAATTAAGAACGGGCAAAAGTACTCAATGGAGATGGGGCTCAGAATAGTAGTTTCCTTTGGGGAGAAGTGATTTGGAGGGTGTGAAGGTGTTCTGGGGGGCTGGAGATGCATTCTGTCTTGATTTGGGTGGCGGTTTCACCGGCATGTACAAACGGAAAGATTAATCATACTGCACCTGTCAGAGTATTGCATATCATTGCTTGCAAGTTATTAAAATATAAAGAAATTGTGGCTATTAACAAAAAAATGAGATGATAACCCCCCTGTGTGTGTGCATGTTAACAAACGGGGTCCAAGTGACAGAGGCCAAGTACTGCCAGGGCGAAGGACCCGTAATAAGGGACATCAGTCAATGGTTCTCAAGCTTCAGCATGCATAAGTCACCTAGAGAGCGAGACTGGGCCAGAGTTTCAAATTCAGCGAGTCTGGGATGGGACCTGAGAGTTTTGCTTTGCTTTACGTAGAAGCTCCTAGGTGATGCTGATGCAGCTGGTCCACAGCCCACACCTTGGGGAGCACTGGTCTACGTGGTCCTCAGAAACAAATGGAAAATAATCCCGTCAGCATCCCATGTGCCAGTGAAGCTGGTCTGCCAAGATCCCACTCACGTGCAACCTCCCTTCTTTCTGCCCTCTGAAGCTCACATGGATGCGTCTTATTGGGGGAGCCCCATTTGCCTTTTGCACCGTAGCTGCAAGGGCATCTGGGAAATGTAGTTTTCAGCTTCTGAGTCTTGCTGTACAGGGAGGTACAGAGACAGGGGATAGGTCCCGAGTGACATTCGACCACACTTCTACAGTTTCTGCTCACCTGCCTGCTGGTGACACTCCACGTAACTTAGAACACTGACACGAACATGAGTATTCTTCTGGGTGACTTGAGTTAATTGCAGCTGTTGTCTTGACACGTTTTCCAGTCTAGGGGAGTCGAGTTTTAGGTTGGAAAAAGCCTGAGAAGGATTGTTAGCAGAGACGGTTTTTTTCCTTGCTTGATCCAACGATGCAAAGAGGAACTCGCAATTTAGTTCACGCGAGAGCTAGAAGAAGCAATCCCACGTTCTACCCCCTCCCCACCCATTTCTCGGATGGGGAAACCGAGGCTCCCAAAAGGACAAAGTTCACCTGGGCAGAGCTGAGACGTAAGCTCATGTGCCTTCATGTGTGTTTCGAAAGCACCTTGCTGTTTGTGATTCTTTTTGTTCCATCCGTGTCCCCATGTGGGAGCAAGGCAGGGACTATTTTACAGACGGGGAGGCTGAGGTTCTCACAGGGCAACCAAGGGCTACGTTACATGCTGCGCAGAAAGCATGGTCCTCTAGCAGCCCAGAGCCAGGGGGCCCTAGGAAAGTTCATGAGCAGGAGGGCATCCTCATTGTATGGGATCTTCACTATCTTCCTTCCACTCAGCTACACCCACCAGGCTGGCCCCAAGGCCAACCGCCGGCTTCCCTGACTCCGGATCCTGACAAAAGAGAAGGAGATTCTTTCACTAGTGGTTCTTGTAAATTCTACAGCTATCCGAGTCTCGTCTTCGCTGTACAAACGTCCCCACCCGTTTGATACACTTAAAGTTGTAATTCTGGCAACATACACATACAGTGTACCGTCTTGCCCATTTTTGTGTGTAGCTCAGTGGCCACAAGTGCATTCACACTGCTGTGCAGCTGTCCCCGCCAAATATCTCCAGAACTCTCCCCATCCCCCACACCCTGGAGCTCTCTACCCATTAACTAACTCCCATTGCCCTGCTTCTCCCAGCCCCAGGCGACCACCATTGTGTCTTCTGTCTCCATGAACCTGACTACTCTAGGGACCTCGGGTAAGTGCGATCCCAGGGTATTTGTCCTTTTGCTCCCGGCTTATTTCATCTAATGTAACGTCCTCAAGGTCCATTCATGCTGTAGCACGAGTCAGAACTTCCTTCTGAAGGGTGAACAATATTCCACTCTATGTGTATACCACACTTTCTTCCACCAATAACTTTTGGTTATTGTGAATAGTGCTGCTAGGAACAGGGTTGCACAAATCTCTGTTCTGAGCCTCTGCTTTCAGTTCTTCTGGGTATAGACCCAGAAGTGGAATTACTGCATCATTTGGGAGTTCTATTTTTAATTTTTTGAGGAATCCCATACTGTTTTCCATAGTGGCAGCATGACTTTGCATTCCCACCAGCAATGCACAGGGTTCTAGGTCCCCTGTGTCCTTGCTAATCCTTATTACTTCCTGTTTTTGTTTGTTTGTTTGTTTTGATAGTAGCCATCCTAATGGACATGAGGTGGTTGCTGTCCATTCCATTCCATCCCATCCATTCCATTCCATTCCATTTCATTCTGTTCCATTCCATTCTGTTAATTTCCGTTCCGTTCCACTCCATTCCATCCACTCCGTTCCTTTCTGTTCCATTCTGTTCCGTTCCATTCCATTCCATCCCATCTATTCCATTCCATTCCATTCCATTCCATTCCATTCCATTCCATTCCATTTTCATTCCATTCCATTCTGTTCCTTTCCATTCGGTTCCGTTCCATTCCATTCCATTCCGTTCCATTCCATTCCGTTCCTTTCCGCTCCATTCCGTTCCGTTCCATTCCATTCCATTCCATTCCATTCCATTAATTTCCATTCCGTTCCATTCCATTCCATCCACTCCGTTCCATTCCTTTCCATTCCGTTCCATTCCATTCCATTTCCATTCCATTCCATTCCATTCCATTCCATTCCATTTTCATTCCATTCCATTCTGTTCCTTTCCATTCGGTTCCATTCCATTCCATTCCGTTAATTTCCGTTCCGTTCCATTCCATTCCATCCATTCCATTCTGTTCCGTTCCGTTCCATTCCATTCCATTTCCATTCCATTCCATTCCATTCCATTCCATTCCATTCCATTTTCATTCCATTCCATTCTGTTCCTTTCCATTCGGTTCCATTCCATTCCATTCCATTCCATTCCATTCCATTCCGTTAATTTCCGTTCCGTTCCATTCCATTCCATCCATTCCATTCTGTTCCGTTCCGTTCCATTCCATTCCATTTCCATTCCATTCCATTCCATTCCATTCCATTCCATTCCATTCCATTTTCATTCCATTCCATTCTGTTCCTTTCCATTCGGTTCCATTCCATTCCATTCCATTCCATTCCATTCCGTTAATTTCCGTTCCGTTCCATTCCATTCCATCCATTCCATTCTGTTCCGTTCCGTTCCATTCCATTCCATTTCCATTCCATTCCATTCCCATTCCATTCCATTCCATTCCATTTTCATTCCATTCCATTCTGTTCCTTTCCATTCGGTTCCATTCCATTCCATTCCATTCCATTCCATTCCATTCCATTCCGTTAATTTCCGTTCCGTTCCATTCCATTCCATCCATTCCATTCTGTTCCGTTCCGTTCCATTCCATTCCATTTCCATTCCATTCCATTTCCATTCCATTCCATTCCATTCCATTTTCATTCCATTCCATTCTGTTCCTTTCCATTCGGTTCCATTCCATTCCATTCCATTCCATTCCATTCCATTCCATTCCGTTAATTTCCGTTCCGTTCCATTCCATTCCATCCACTCCGTTCCATTCCTTTCCATTCCGTTCCATTCCATTCCATTTCCATTCCATTCCATTCCATTCCATTCCATTCCATTCCATTTTCATTCCATTCCATTCTGTTCCTTTCCATTCGGTTCCATTCCATTCCATTCCGTTAATTTCCGTTCCGTTCCATTCCATTCCATCCATTCCATTCTGTTCCGTTCCGTTCCATTCCATTCCATTCCGTTCCATTGTTGGAAATTTGATGTAATCATTGAAAAAAAGAAGCCAGCCCCCTAGAATCCTCAGAAGCTCACGAGAGCCACCCAACAGTCATGGCAAATGGAAGAACGGCAGAAGGTCCAAAAGGGCAGCCAAGTGAAACATCTTTCTTCTCTCCTTCCAAAGAGCAAACACTTCCTGAATCTAGAGGAAGCATTTCTGCACACACCAGACTATTGAAATCAGTGTGTGGAAGTGCGTTTGCTACATTCCTAAGATCTTCTTCCCTTTTTAGCCTCTGGAAGAGGAGTTTTATTTTGCCTGCACAGTGGCACAGTAATAACCACATAGTTTAAACATAAGTTTTCTTGTGCATTTCCTAGTTGAAATTTGCACATTGAAATTTTTATATTCATGCATTCTTTTATGGTGCCTAAATGTTTGCCTTGCAATGTGTATTGATTTGTAAATTAGATTGTCTTCTGTAATAAAATACCATTTGTACAAAAAAAATCTTCATTGTTCCAGGAGGTGTGGAGGGGGAGGTGGAGGGGCGAGGTGGGTGGGAGCCAGCCCTGGAGGGGGTGCAAGGCTCAAAGGGAAGAGGTGCGTCCTGGGCCAGGGTGCTGGCAGCGAGGGTCCCCAGCTGGGGGTGGGGGGAGTGGGACAGGAGTAGACGAGATGCATTTCAGAGGCAATCTAAAGGGTGTGGTGGCCAGTCTGTGGTCAGGCCTGAGGGAGGAGGGCTTGGAGTCCAGAATGACTTTCATATTTCTGGCTTCATACGCGGGGGGGCGGTGGAGAAGGCGGAGGACAGAACAGACGGGTTGATGACCATTTCGGTTTCGACCTTAAAGGGCCAGCAGGCCACTCAAGTGTCAGGATGCGTTCACGAAGGCAGCTGCAGGGGGCTGGGGGGTTGGTGAGAGGGGAAGGGGAGCTTGGGAGGTGGGTTGTGGAGGGCTGTAACCTTAGACGTCGGTGTGTGAGCTTCTGGGATGGAGAGACAGCACAGACCAGACGCTCAAACCCAGGTGTCCTGACTCAGCTTTCTCTTGGGCTGGTCCTGAGGGCATATGCCCACCCTCTCATGTTCTGTCTCCACTCCAAGTTCGCCCGTCCCGGGCTGAGGACCTGCCTGAGTCAGAGGACCTGAGGTCCAGTGCAACCTCTTGTCGCATGCTTATCTCCCCGAAGATCAATTTCCTCGTGAGTCACACGGAGACGCTGATTCCTCCACACCAGGGTTTGACGACAGGCACACAGAAGGGCTGGTGGATTGCTTGGCAGACATCTAGCTGGCATTGCAGGAACAGTTGTTGAACCTGGATCATTTCTGAGTCTGCCGGGACGTCCCCTCCTCCAGGAAACCTCTGGTTCCCCTCCCTGAATCACGCAAGGTCGGATAAGATCCCTCTTCTCTGTGCCACCAAAGCACCTCACTGTGACCTCGTTGTCTGCCTCCTGGAGCACAGGGCCTGGTCTCATTTAGCAGGACAGTTTCATGTTGGCGTCAGAGGGAGAGATCCTATCTCTGCTGCTTCCTAACGGTGGCATCTTGGGCACGTCTGTCAGTATCCCTGAGCCTCAGTTTCCTCATCTGCAAAATGGGAATGATGTCATTAGCACCACCTCTCAGGGCCACTGTGAGCATTCAATGAGATAATCCACATGCATGGTCCTTAGGACGATGCCTGGCCCCATGGCAAGTGCTCAGGGAAGGTTAGCCATCCATCGTCATTATTCATTATCGCTGGCAGTTTGACTTGTAGGCCCGTAGGACCGAGAGTCAGAAGACCTGGGTTCTGGCCTCACCCAGTGCAGAGCCTGAAAAGGGGCTCGATCTCACAACTGTGAGATCACGACCTGAGCCGAAGTCAAGAGTTGATGCTTAACCGACTGAGCCACCCAGGTGCCCCGCGGTTGATCTTTAGTGAACTTTGGCTGCACCTAGAACCGTTCTAGGTCGGGGGGTAGGTAAGAGTTGGGGGAACTTTGCAATAAAGAGAAGCTCCAGTTACCACGCTCACCGGACCCAACACAGGGTGAGGAACACGCTCGTGGACAGGCTTTGTGGGGAAGAGACTCTAAGGGGGTCCCTGCCTTCTCTCCTGTGGCCACAGGGGCCGCTTTCCGGGAGCCCTCACTCTGGCGGCACCTGCTCGCGGCGGGTGGGGTCCCGGCTGCCCCCTTCCCCGGAGCCCCCCTACCGAGGACATGACGGAGGCCGGCGGCCCCAAGCCTTCGGGCCTCGCTCCCTGCACACACATGTGTATTTCAGAGATGCTTCTCTTAATCATATCTTGAATTAATGCAGGCCTCGTTCTTTCCCAGCTCTCATTACCCTCTTAATTAACTCGGCACAGATGGAAAAAGTCGGAATTGCTCTAGCCGAGTTGTTCTGCTAGTTTTAAAATGAGATGGCAGATGGGAGGACGAGGTGGAACGGGCCGGCTCGGAGGGAGGAGAGGAGTTTTCAAGCTGTCACCAGAGCGTCAACAAACGCTCCATCTGTCGGTGGTGCGGCCGGGCCGAGGCCTCGTGCGAGGGGCTGGCGTTCGCCGGGCCGCGTGGGCCCGAGGCGCAGAGCCCCTGGCCGGGGGTCACCGGGATGGGTGCCGGGAGCTCGGGGTCCCGAGGTGGTGGGCACCTCGACCGCAGACCGCGGAGGAAGGCTTCCTGCCCCCGACTGCTGTTTCGGAGCCAAGAAGCTTTTTCTTTTCCTCCTTATCTAAAAGAGTCCTCAGGAATGAATTATATCGGCTCCGCACGGCTGTCAGAGTGAACTTTCTACAGCGCACATCATCACCTTGCTTCTTGACTGTCACTGGCTCCCCGTGGCCTTCGCGCCAGAGTCCGCCCTGCCCACGACTGAGCCTCATTTCTCCCCAGCCCTCCCCTTGGCCCACGGCACTTCAGCCAAGAGGACCCGCCGTGGCCTTTCCCATGCACCACGGGGCTCCCTCGTGCCCCTGGGCCTTCGCGTTTTCCGTTCCCTCTGCTGGAACCCGCCTCTCCTTCTCATCTTTCGAGACCGGCGGGGTGAGGTACCTCTCGGAGCCCTCGCTCTGCTTCTGCGTTTCTCCCACCAAAGTGTTTTCGAAAATCCTCTGCTTGTGAACGGATTAACGAATGGTTCTTCAGCAACTCGGTATAGGGTACGTGGTTTGTTTGCGGGCGCATCGTCTCAAGCTGCAACGATCATAGAACCTTGGGGTCCGAAGGGACCTCAGGGACCTCTCAGAGTGTAGGAATGCATGCTAGGGCGGCCCAGACAGGTGGGTTCTCTTACATACTCGCGGGGATGGGGAACTCACTCTCCTAAAGTAGACACTGTTGGCGGACAGGTCTGATTGTTCCACTGCTCTCTGGGCTGGGCGACGACTGGACCCTGCCACGTGCATGGGAGTAAAATCTGGCCCCTCTACGGTCAAGGGCTTGACCACAAGGGCTCCCCCAGGCCCGGCATTCTCAGGGACACACCGCGGAAGGCAGCACCTGCTGACTGGTCTTTGACTCTCTGTCAGCTGCTAACATTTCACCACCTCGCGCGCGCTGCTGCCTCCACCTGCACATCCCTTTCCCCTGGCTGCTGGCCGCGACGAACTCCTATGGATGCCGCAAAACCCTATTCGGATGCCACTTTCCGTCTGAAGCTTTTCCAGACCATCCTTTCCTTCTGAGCCAGGTTAATCCTTTCTTCGAGACCCCTTTGCAAGGGCGGTACTGTATCTACCCCAGTGTGTTTGAATAGCCCTTCTCTGCGGTTGTGTTTCTTCTGTAAATTTTACAAGGCAGGGACATTTTGATTCCTCTCTGTCCTCCGCACCAGGGACAGAGCCTGGCAGGCTCACGTCCCTGCCTTCCTAACTGCGTCGCTGCACTTCTGACCCCACTCTCTCTCCTCCCTTATTTCAAGTGAAAATGACAGCGGTCCTTAATCAGAACTTCTTAATCATACCACATTATCCTTCCGAGATGCTCTTACCTCCAGGAACCCATTGATTCCCCACTCTAAATTACTATAATTACCGCAAATGATAAAATAGCAGCTTTCTCAGTTTTCTTAACCCTTGCCAATTTGCATATGCTAATGCACGAATATCTCCCCTCGCCCCCCACCCGCACCCCTCCTGCTGGCTTTGCCAAGACAAGTTTTATGTTGGCACTTATTTGGCCCCCATTTCACCTTGGGGTTGGATCCAGGCAGAGAGGATGGAAGTTTCTAGAAATTTCCAGTCCACCCAAGGAATGGAAACAATACATTTCTTGTCGTATAAAGCATGGAGAACACATGGAAAGAGATCTTCTGTTGGCTCAGGAGAAGGCAGGGTGCGGGGAGGAGAGGGCACCCTCCGCTGAGAGACAGGCAAAACCTGGCTTCACTTGCTGCATCTGATTGTCCTGGTCCGGTCCCCTCGCTGTCTGAGCCTCCCATCCCTCTTCCGGAAACTGGGAGGTTATATCCACTTGGCAGTTTGTGATGAGGAGGAAATATGATCTTTTCTGTTTGTTTTTAAAAATGATGGTAGAATACATATAACAGAAAATTCACCATTCTAACCATTTAAAGTGTATGTCCCGGTGGTATTGAGTACATTCATGATGTTGTGCGATCACCACCTTCTGTTTCCAAAACTCTTTTCGCCTCACAAAACTGAAATTCTGCACCCCTGAAACACTCATTCCCCATCCTCTCCCCGCCCCCTGGCCCTGACACACCATTCAGCTTTCTGTCCCTATGAACTTGATCTTTCCAGGCACCTGGTACGCGCAGAATCA
Organism: Panthera onca; assembly: GCF_046562875.1. NCBI lineage: Eukaryota > Metazoa > Chordata > Mammalia > Carnivora > Felidae > Panthera > Panthera onca. Next base: position 80,158,333 of record NC_138351.1, on the reverse strand, counting down.
CGTGGTATTTTTCTTTTCGTGGCTCCCTCATTTCACTTGGCATAACGTCCTGAGGGTTCATCAACGTTGCAACAGATATCAGAATTTTCCTTCCTTCATTTAAAAAAAAAATATTTATTTATATTTGGGGGGGTGACTGAGGATTCGAAGTGGGCTCAGTGCTCACAGCAGAGATCCAGAGACGGGGCTTGAACCCATGAGCCATGAGTCCATGACCTGAGCTGAAGTCAGAGGCTTAACCGACTGAGCCACCCAGGCACCCCAGAATTTCCTTTCTTTTTCATGTGGGCAATATTCCATACATCACCACATTTTGCTTATCCAATCATTCATTGTTGGATACTTGGGCTGCTAGAAATACACTCTTACCGGTTAAAATATCTTCTACAATTTACACACAACACATTTTTTAAAATGTTTATTTATTTTTGAGAGAGAGAGTGCACGCGAGCTGGGGAGAGGCACAGAGAGAGGGAGACAGAGAATCCCAAGCAGTCTCTGCACCGTTAGTGCAAAGCCCCCAATGCGGGGCTCGAACCCACGAACCATGAGATCATGACTGGAGCCGCAGTTGGATGCTCAGCAGACTAAGCTACCCAGGAGCCCCCAGATAGCACAACCTTAGGAGGCGGAGGTGGTTAGGACTGTGAACTGTGGTGTTACACTTGACCTTGAATCCTGGCCAGGTGTCCTCGGGCTCCTCACCTCAGAGTCTGTCCCATGGGACTGCTGTGAGCTTAATGATCTAAGGCACATAAAGGGCCCAGCACAGGGATTGACCTACAGGGAGCATTCATTCTCTTAGTCGTTCATTCACTCAACAAATCTTTACTAAGTACCGACTATGCTTTAGGCACTGAGCTAAGTGCTTGCCGTAGAGCAATGTGTGTTGGTCACAGTGCCGACCTCAAGAAGGTGAGGCAGAGTATAATCAAATAAGTAAGAGAAAGTACATCATGCCAGACAGACAATCCATAAGTTCTCTGGATTGACGTGGAGCGGATTAAAATGGATAGTGAGTGCTTGGGGAGGGTGCTATTACATACAGGGGGGACGGGGAGGGTCTCCCGAGGACCCAAGGTGAGGCTGGTAAGGATTACTAGACACGGAGAGGCGAGAAAATGCAAAGGCTTCAAGGTGGAAGCATGCCTGGAATGTTCTAGAAGCAAGAACATGTCTGGTATGGCTGGAGAAGTTTGAGATTAGAGCGTAGCGGAGATAAGGGCAGAGAGGTAGCTGGGGGTTAGAGCTGCAGGGCCAGGTGAGCCGGGGGAGGAGACCAGCTGGCTCCGAGGAACAGAGAAGTGAGAGGGTCTGACTCCTATTTAAAAAGCATTGCTCCGCCTGCCAGGATGAGAATCAACTATAGTGTGGGCGAGGGTGGAGATAAGAAGACCTACGACTGAAATAATCCAGGCCAGGAACTGGCAAATGTTTTCTACACAGTTCCAGAGAGAGAGCAAATGTGCTTGGCTTTTTGCTCTCTGCCGTAATTACTCTGTGGGCCATGCTGGCTTTAGCTAAATGATGGTGAGTTGGACCAGGGTGTGGCAATGGGGTGGTGGCAAGGGGCTGGATATCGGACATATTTTGAAGGTAATATCAGCAGGATTTATTGTTGAGATAAAAGAGTCTATGAATATAAGAGAGTTTTTTTTTAAGGTGTGAGGGGAATCAGGATTCTGGTTTCAAACATACTAAGTTTGAGATGGTCCTTGGACACCGAAGGTGTATGTAGGAGCTGGAAGTTTGGGAGGGAGACTGAGGATGGAGGTAGGAATGTTGGAGTTGTCAGCATCTAGATGGGTTTGAAGATATGAGATTGAATGAAATCATTTATGAAAGGAGAGTGGACAGAGAAGAAAAGGCCATCAAGGCCTGAGCCCCGGGGTGCTCATAGAGATGAGAGCCAATCCAACCAGTCAAGGAGACTAAGGAGTGGTCACTGAGGTGCAAGGAAAACCCGAGAGTGTGGTGTCCTAGAAGCAAAGAGAAGGCAGTGTTTCTATGGGGGGGGGGGGATGATCAATTTGCTAAATGTTGCTGCTGTGAGTTTTTGTCTACCAGAAACCCCAGTATGTGAGCTTATTTGGAAATAGGGTCTTTGTAGGGTCATGCTGAATTTGGGTGGCCCTAAATCCCATGGACTGATGTCCTCTAAGAAGAAGAGTAGACACATGAGACACATGTGAATGGAGGCAGGTAGAGAGGTTGAGGAGAGGCAGCCATACCCAAGGAATGCCAAGGAAGGCCAGCAGCTACAAGAAGCTGGGAGATGCAAGGAAGGAGCCCTCTCTGGGAACTTCACAGGTAACAGGACCCTACTGAAACCTGGATCTTCGATTTCTGGCCTCCAGGCTGTTGTAAATAAGTTTCTCTTCTTTTAAGTCACCTAGTTTGTGGTGCTTATTTTCAGAAGCCCTGAGAAACTAACACATGTTGCCAATGGGTTAAGTAGGATCAGGACAGACAAAGGACCTTGGGTTTGGCAACGCTGGATGACCTTGACAAGAGCTGTTTTCACTAAAGTGGTGGGTGTGAAAGTCTGTCTGGAGTGGATTCCAAAGAGAACGAGAGGGAAGGCATCAGACACCATGAGCACGACCCATTCTTTCATTTTAAGGAGTGGGGAGGGATGATGTAGTTAGGGAGGAACAGACTCCCTTAGGAGTGATGGAGACATGACTTAGGGTGATGGAGACAATCCAGCAGAGATGCAAGAAATGATGGCACAGGACAGGGGAGAATGGGTGGCATCCTTGGGGACTACATTAGTGGGCATGAGGAGAGGCTGGAGCATGGGGAGGTCTTTCATAGCAGTTGGGGGGAAAGCAGTGAACTCGGGTGGGTGTGGCCGGCACATGTGATGAAGGGACTGGGGTTCTTTTTTGGTTGCTTTTATTGTCTCGGTGAAACAGGAGTCAAAGTGATGAGCTGCAAGTAAGGCTAAGGAGGAAGGAGCAAAGGTTTGCGTGGAGATAGGGGTGAGCACTTGGGGGACTGTGTATGTGTGTTGGTGATTCTCACTGGGGAAGTGTATTTGTATTTCTGGGCAGCCCAAAGGACCCACTTGAGCCCAGTGGCCATGAGTTCCATGGGGGCAGAGTCAGCAGGGTTGTGTGTTCCTCTCTCATCACATTCAGCTGCCAGGTCCAGGTTGAGGGCAGGTGGAGAATTGGATTAAACCAGCAAGTGTAATGAAGCAAAGACGGGAACAAGGCAGTCAGGTTTGTATCAGTTATGTATTGCCGTGTAACAAAACCACCCTAGTATTTGGTGGCTTAAAATCACTCATTTTTCTCGTGAGTCTTCAATTTTTGGCAGGGCTTTGGTGGGGACAGCTTGTCTCTGCTCATCTGGGGTGGCTCATCTGGGGTGGCTCGACTGGGGAACGGAGCATTTACTTTGAAAATGGGGTAGTAGGCAGAAAATAGCCCCCAAAGACATCAGGTTCTCATGCCTGGAACCTGTCAATGTTACCTTATTTGGAAAGGGGTCTTTGCAGGTATGATTAAATTAAGGATCTTGAGACAGGGAAGTTATTTTGGACTGGTTAGCCCTGTGGGGCGTAAATGTAATCACAAGTGTTCTCACAAGAGAATGGCAGAGAGAGATTAGACATAGTAGAGGCAATGGGACCACAATGGAAATGGCTGGAGGAATGTAGCTATGAATCAAGCAATGCCTGGAGCTACCAGAAGCTGGATGACGCAGAGAATGAATTCTTCCCTAGAGCCTCCAGAGCAGTGTGGTCCTGCTGACACCTTGATTTTGGACTTGTAGTTTCCAGAACTATGAGGAAATAAATTTATATTGTTTTAAGCCACAAACTGTGTGGTAAGTTGTTACAATAGCCCTGGGAAACTAATACAGATGGTGACTCTTGTGTCTAGCAAGTTGTTTCTGTCCGTCATCCGTGAGTTCAGCTGGCCCTGAAGGGTGAGAGCCTTCATTCCTCTCTACCTGGACCTCTTGTGGCATGGTGGCTGGGCTCTAAGAGTGGGCATCCCAAGAAAACAAGGCAGAAGTGATCTAACCTTTTTGACAGGCTGGGCATCACTTCTGCCGGAATCATAGCCCCGCTCCGGTTCAAGGACAGTTCTCAAGGGGAGGGGTGTGAAAGTCACATAAGAAGCGGATGCGAGATGGGAGGTGCTGCAGCCAGATTGTGGAATGTGATACGACGAGATGATGATAATGATAATGATGATGGTGATGGCGATGATTGGCCAGGACTTCTTGGTTGGGCCAAGAGGGCAGTGAGGACACACTGGGCAAAGGGCAACGAAAGGGTGGCAGAACCAACGGACCCTAGAACCTAGTGAGGTGGAAAAGCTGTCAATCCCGGAGTGAACAGAGCTCAGAGAGTGAGATTCTTGAAACCGAGGTTATGGAGGGAGAACAGTTATTGGCAATGATAGAGTTTAACCATGGCAGTGAGTGACCGGGGCGTGGATTTGGCAAGAGAGGAAGTCCAAGAATGCCAAAACAGGCTGTCGAGAGGAACACTCACGTGAATCTTGAGACTGAGTCTGTGCTGCAAAGAGTGCCAGTAAGCCAGGAGTGAGAACCTCTAGGGATGCAGGGATAGTGATGGCCACGAAAAGGAGGGAGGGTGTGTGGGTGCTTTAATATGAGGGGAGGAGCCTCAGAGCTGGAGGCCTTTCAGGAGGGAGGCAGGGTTCTGGATGCGGCAGTGTGGAACAGTGAGGAACAGTGTGAATAGCAGAAGGAGAGTGGGAGAGAAGTGGGTCCTCCTGAGAGAGCTTCGGGGGAAGAGGGTTCCTGCGGGGATCAGGTTTCAGTTGGAGCCAGGAGGTGAACGTTTGCAGAAGTTTAGTTGAGGATAGAGGGAGTTTCCGAGGGCATAGTGGGAGATTTTGGTAAGGATATAGAACCCAGGGGCATGTAGGCGTGCTATGTGTCCAGGGGGGACTCAGAGCTCAGCAGATTTTCATTATTACTATCGTGGTCATTAATTTTCAGGTCAGGATGTTATGGATGGGGAAAGGGCATTATTTCACTTGTCATGGGATGCTGTGATTATCCTTTTCCTGGTTTCCCTACAGGGCTATGAGCTCCTGGAGAGCAGGGTCCTTGGAATCCCCAATAGCCAGCACGATGCTTAGCCCAGAGTATTTATCAGATGGCATGTGTTGAATGAAAAAGGCTCAGAGAGACATGCTGACTTACCTAAGGTCACAAAATCCCCTGGATTCCTGGTTCTCAGTTTTCTTTGCACGCTTGCAAATCTAAATTCCTCTAATTCTTGGAGTGCTTGCTTCTTTCCTTTATCTCTTTCCCTTTGGCCTATTTATTTTCCAGTGAGATCCGTAGCCCCAGATGGGATTTGAAACCCAGAACCTCCATCAATGTTCAAAGCGTCCTTCTTTTTGCTCATGTGTGATCTTCAAAAGGCCCTTTTCTCCCACAGTGATCTTCCCCGGGGGGATCCTGGCAGGCCCTAAAATAAGAACTGCAGGCTGGCTAAATGGGTTTTCTCGGCTAATAGAATAAACAGGCAAGAAAATAGGGAAAGAGGCGGGTAACTCTGGGGCTCCTTTGTCGAGTGTTTTGGACTTCGCACTGGGGGCTTCCTAAGTCCATTAGCCTCTGTTAATTTCTCTCATGCTTCATGGTGAAGGGGATGGAACTGGATGGAAATACTCCTTAAGTGGGGTGACTCATACCCGAAACTGACAGGCTGGGCTAAACCCATCTGGGAAAAGAAAAGCACCTTCTCAACCCCTCCAAACGATTTGAGGAGTAGGAGGAGAGAGAACCCCATGCTCCAATGCCAAATTCTTGATCACAGATTCCCTTCTGAGATGCTGTCAGCTGGGCGCTTAGAGCAACCCCTCTTCGAGCCGGGATTTGGAAAGTGCTGGTAAGTCACTGCTCTGTGATCGGCTCAGAAGCAACGGGTTCCATGCCTTGATTCTTCCATCTGAAAACTTCAGAGGCTGGCCAGGCATCAAGGGGACGGAGAGACAGATGAGTACAAGACGGGAATATCAGTTCTACCATGAGAGAGATTGGGGTGTGTGTGTGCACGTGCGTGTGCGTGTGTGTTGAAAGGAAAGACGGGGATGTGAGGGAAGAGAGAAAGACTCAGACGCAGAAAATGCAAAGAGCAGAATCACCAGTAGAGGCCAGCAGGTAAAAGTGCCTCCCCTGGCCCCTGAAAGAAAACTCTCATCTCTTGGAGCAAGACAAGGCGGGGAGGGGGGGTGAAATCTCAGTCTTTAGAGGGGCGCCTGAGTGGAGTCGGTTGAGCGTCCGACTTCAGCTCAGGTCATGATCTCACAGTTCGTGAGTTCGAGCCCCACGTCGGGCTCTGTGCTGATGGCTCAGAGCCTGGAGCCTCCTTCGGATGCTGTGTCTCCCTCTTTCCCTGCCCCTTCCCCACTCGGGTTCTGTCTCTCTCTGTCTCTCAAAACTAAATAAACATTAAAAAAAAAAAAAGAAAGAGAGAAATCTCAGTCTTTGGAGAGAGTTCTGAGAAAAAGGACTCGATTTTCCTTTTTGTGCCTTCCAAGGGAAGAAATGGCTCCCGTGTGGGGTGGGTGTCCCAGGAAGACAAAAGAAGACACACTCTGCAAAGACATTTCCTGTCACCTTGAGCACCTCCAGCCGGCTGCTGCGGAGGGTGAACTCCCGATCTCTGCAGGGGCTGAGCCATGCGTGAAGACCATCCAATGCGGTGCTGGGTTAGGGGGCCGCCGGGCCATCTAGGGCAGTGTGGTTGAGCCTTGGGCAAGTGCTGTTGGTGCCAGAGCTTAACTGTATCCCAGCCTGTCTATGGTTCTACCTTCACTGCTGGAATCCCAGGCCAAGCCATCATCCTCTGTCCCTGGACAGCTACAGTGGCGTCTTAACTGACGTCCCAGGTGATATTTTATTTTATTTTACCCCATGGGTGGGGGGGGGGTGGTGGTGCAGCTACAGGCATAGATACCTGGTCTACCTGTCTCCCAGCCCTGATCTTGTCCCCATGATTCACCTGGCTTTCTGAGACTCAGAGTCTGCCCACAGTCACGTTGCCACTCTTGTACTCAGCACACTCCTGCCTTCCAGTGTGGGCCTCGTAATACTGAAGCTTGTTTAAACCTGGCATTCAAGGCTCTTAAACACCAGGTCTCATTTTTTAATAATGTTTATTTATGTATTTTTGAGAGAGAGAGAGAGAGGGAGGGAGAAGGAGAGAGCACAAGTGGGGGAAGGGCAGAGAGAGAGAGAGAGAGAGAGCGAGAGCAAGCAGGCTCCACACGGTCAGCAAAGAGTCCCATGCGGGGCTCGAACTCACAACCGTGAGATCATGACCTGAGTAGACACCAAGAGTCGAGCGCTCAACTGACTGAGCCACCCAGGGGCCCCAACACCAAGACTCATTTTATGTGTCCAGTTTTATGCTCTTGACTTTCAGCCGCCCCTTGACTCTGCTCAAACTGCTGCCTACCCTATCCCTCACGGTCCAGTGCAAACGTTTTCTTGGTGCACCCTCAGCACTGGGTCGGTGCACGAGCAACGAATGCGCTAATTACAAAACGGCCGCTTTATATTCCTTAAAGGATACTGGCAGTGGTTTTACTAGAGATGTGCTTCCAGAAGTCACTTGAGTTGAACGTTCCCCTCGGGTGTTGACTCGTCTTTCCCTGTCACGTAAACTTTCAGGGCAGGAAAGATAATCTTCCTAACTCTCAAGACAGAGGGGGAAACAGAGCCCAGAGAAGCAGTGCGCTTTGCCCAGGCTGGGCGGCGAGTCTATAGCAGAGTTGAGACTTGAACCCAAGTATGGATTTTGGCTGCAGAGAGCTGGTGGCTCAGCTCAGTTTGGATTCAGCCTGGGCAGGGAGCCCGTGGCGCGGTCTGGCTTGGCCGTGCCCCCGGGCACGGTGTGCGTGGCAGCAGCTGGAGGCCATAAGGGGCGTGTGTGTCTCTCTTGCTCACACCCCCATCTACAAACATTATCCTTGGAGGCAGCCTCAGCTGGGATGGTCCACCCAGGTGGCTGTCCCAGGTGCCAGCCTGCATGCCCTGAAGCCTTCTCTGCCACCTCCTTACTTGGGAGGTCTGAGCTGAGGTTTCCATCAGGAGAGCGGGAAGGGGCTGAGTCCCTGCTGTTACCACCCAAGGCTGATGGGATCCTGGGTTTAGGTCGTCTTCCAGGTGCTGAGGTTCAAAGAGAGCAGTGCTGCCCCCTGCAGGGTATTTCGGGTATTTACGGGGGTTGTTTTTGGGTGTCCCAATGTTTGGGGAAGCTGTTAGCAGCAATTAGTGGGTGGGGCCAGATCTGCCCAGCATTCCGCCTTTGCACCAGAAGATTCCACATTACAAAGAATCCACTTTGCATCTTCCTGAGCAGTTTTCACTCGTCTCCCTAGAAATGCGTGCAAGTGAAAAATCTGTTTATAGTTATGTATATCCAGACCCAAACTCTCTCATCTATCTATCTATGAATATATATAAAGAAAGTTATTTTGTGCATAGTTTTAAAATACGCCGAGCTTTCCAGGAACGCAACTACTTGGTAAATCGAGGGTAGGCTGTGCTTTGTTTTGTTCAAAACTTTACTAAGAGTGATTCACCATTTCAGAAAATTATACTGAGGATGGCAAGACTGCTGTTGATTTTAAGACACTGGTGCATTCCCCCTCTCCTCAGTCTGCCTTTGTAGTTATAAATATAGACAGGGGCTCTTTTTTTTTTTTTTTTTTTAGCCCTTATTTCAAAATGTCAAGTGTAAGGAAAAAGTGTCAATCATGTTCGGTCGAATGTCGTTTTGTGTCTCTTAAATCCCAACCTACTCATGAGTCTTCACTGAGGTCATGTTTGAGCATATAGTTATTAAAATATATGTTGTCTAATTATGACTTAGTCCTTTTATCTTTATGATCTGTCTTTCTTTGTAATATATGACTATTATTTATTTAACATATCATATACATAAAACAATTATGTAAGTAGGGTAGGCTCTACCTACTGATGCCAGTAGATACTACACTATACTGTTTCATCAGAGTAAAGAGGATGTTAGAAACTAATTGCCATGAAAAGGGGGATTGGGGTGTGAGAGAATAATAAAATCTGCCGCCCCGTCTCTAGGAACACACATCTCATTTGTCGATACCACTTAAATCCTGTCTTCTGGATGAAAAATCTTCTATTTTTTCCTCCCCGGAACGCTGACGAACATCCAGCTCTATGATCTTCATTCATTCACTCATTAATTCAACATAGATTAAGACCTGCCACGTGCCAGGCACGATGCTAAGTGCTCGGTGCACAGTATCTCACTTAATCCCCATGGCCACCCTGCAGAGGAGTTATGATCGTTCTCTTGTGGTCATGGGTTCAGGGAGCTCCCAGGCCAGCGGAGGGGACAGACAAGCAAACCAGCATTGATGGCCCGCGGGGGTCAACGCTTTCATGGGGGGAAGCACAAGGGTCGCAGGACCCAGAAGAGGGGGTCTTAATCCTCTTCCAGAAGGAGAGAAGGCTGGTTTAAGGATGGGTTCCTGACAGATCGATGTCTGAGTTCAGTCTTAACACATGGGCAGGAGTCAGGCAGCGAGAGGAACGACGTGGTTCTGGGCCAGGAGGGTGCAGGGGAAGGGCGGGAATGGCAGGCCTGGAGGGTTCCCATCTGCTCATGGCAGTTGGAGCCCAGAGTGAGTGGAGATGGTGAGAGAAGAAGCTACGGGCAGGGAGGAAGCGGCCTCTGTAGTGCTTCCCCAGGCTCCCTGGCTGCAGCCCTGAAGATCCTCACTTTGTCCCAGAGGCAATAGGGAGCCACGGAAGGGTGCATTCAGTGGAATGATGCTGTTGATGTGGTGGGTTGGAGTGATCACTGCTGTTACAATCTGGAGAATAATTGGTGGGGCTATAATTAAAGGCTAAGAGGCTACAGGTCAGAGGCTCTTTGCACAATTAAGTAATCCATTAATATCGCAATTATTTCTTGATGATCTCCCATATTAGAGTCACTGAATGAAGCCAGAAGCCCTCAAAGCCCCCAAAGTCAGAAGTCTGGCCTCTTAATTCCTATTATTAGCCCAGTATGAGCCAGAATTGAGATGTTAATTTGGTCCCTGGGCCACACCCAGCCCATCGCAGACTGAGGTCCCAGACGCTGGGTGCCTAAACCACTTATTTATTTACAGTGCTCATCCAATTACCGGTTCCTCAAAAGGGGCAGCAAGGAAGACATTTGGCTCCTGGCTGGCCCTTAATTTTGGATCATCTATTATTATCCTGAAACAGTTTCTAACTGACGGAATATTAATTGGCTGGGGCTCCAAGCAGATGAAGACACGAGGCTGTCATCACACAAATGTTTGTCTGAGTTCATCCCCCGTGCACAGCCAGCAGTCCTGGCCCCGGGAGAAACACCCACTGTGCTGCCCAGAGTTCTCCTTGGAAAGTGGACTTGTTTGGCCTCAAGGCCAGTTAGTCACAGGGTGGCGCAGGAACCTGCGGGTGAGCAGGTGACTGGAGATGTCGGGGGAAAGGAGGTGCCTAGATGCATGACCCTGGGGAGATGGAAAAGGAAGGTCAGGGGCCTTTCTTGTTAAAGGCTTTGGAGACCGACTTGCTGGTGTTTCGCCTCTCAGCACATGTTCACGTAAATACTTTTCGTGTACTGCAGAGGTCAAAACAGATGCGGCCCTTGTCCTTGGAGGCTTATGGTTTATCGGGAGATACAGATATTAAACGGCTAATTATTCAGATGATTATTTAATTACAATTGTGGATAAACGCCACGAAAGGGAAGTTCAGAGTGATAGGAGACGGAATCACCATTGGATCTAATGTGATTTTGGGGTGGGCGTCCTTGAGGAGGATGTTAGAGATGGGACTGGGGAACAGCCAGGTGTAAGATGGGAAAAGGCTGCAGTGGGGCAGAGGGCATAGTGGCTTTCAAGGCTCAGAAAAGGGCCACACAAGAAGACCAGCGACGGTGATGTGCAGACAACGAGCAAGACATGAACATGAAAGATGGGGCATCTGCGGATGCATCCTCCACCTTCCCTTCAAATGGCTCAGCAGGAGACTATGTATTGGGGCTCCTCAAATACTTTGGCAAAAAGGTCCAACCAGACTCTTGAAGCTTATTTAGATACTGAAATCTACGAGTGGGTTGTAGTTTGAGTGCTGACTCTGATCTGTTAATGGTGATTGCCTGGGAGTGTTCTAACGAGAAGGATTCTGAGGCTGTCTCCAGGGTTAGTGATAGAGAGTGGCATGATTGATTAGTGATGTCTGCCGTGGGTAAGGGAAACGAACTGGTAGCTGACACGGTCATTACCTGCTGCCCCTGTTACTCCTGCTACTAACAAACCACCTGCTGAGTTAGTGGTGTAAAACAACCATTATCTTATGGTTTTGGATTCTGTGGGCCACGCACGTGGATGGGGCAGTCTCTGACTTGTCTTGCTAGTCTCTTGACCTTGTCTTTTGCAGAGGAGGGGCTTTCAATGCTAATGACCTCCAGCTTATCAACTATTTCGTTCATGGATTATACCCTTGGTGTTGTATCCAAAAGGTCGTTGCCATACCCAAAGTTCATCTAGATTTTCTCACACATTATCTTCTAGAAGTTTTATAGTTCTGCGTTTTACATTCAGCTCTGTGATCCATTTGTGTGACTTTTTGTGAAGAGTAAGGTCTGTGTTTAGATTCTTTTCTTTTTTCTTTTTGCACGTGACTGTCCAGTTATTCCCGCACCATTTGGTGAAAAGACGATCTTTGCTTCACTGTAGTGCCTTTGTCTGTCAAAGACCAGTTGACTGTATTTATGTGGGTCTGCTTCTGGGCTGTCTATTCCATTCCATCGATTTGCCCATTCATTTACCAATACCACACTGTCTTGATTGCTATAGCCTTGCAGTATGTCTGCAGTCGGCTAGTCAGTCCTACAACTTTGTTCTTTTTCGATATTGTATTGGTTATTCTGCAACGATTGCTTCTCCGTATAAGCTTTAGAGTCAGTTTGTCGATATACACAAAATAACTTCCTGGGACATGGACTGGCATCGCATTGAATCTACAGATAGCATCGGGAAGAACTGACATCTCAATAATATTAAACTTTCTATCCATGAACATGGAACCTATCTCCCTTTAGTTCGTCTGTCTTTGATTTCATTCATCAGAGATTTGTCGTTTTGCTAACACAGATCTTGTATATATTTTGTTAGATTTACACTTAAGGATTTAATTATGGGGGTGTTAATGTAAACGATATTATATTTTTCACTTCAATTCCACTTGATTATTGCTGGCCTATAGGAAAGCAGCTGAGTTTTGTATATGAACCTTGTATCCTATCACCTTGCTATACACACTTATTAGGTCCTTTTCTTTTCTTTTCTTTTTTATATTTTTGTTAACATTTATTTATTTTTGAGAGACAGAGAGTGAGCTGGGGAGGGGCAGAGTCCAAAGCAGACTCCTGGCTCTGAGCCGTCAGCACAGAGCCAGACCTGGGGCTCGAACTCACGGAGTGCAAGATCACGACCTGAGCCGAAGTCAGACGCTCAACCGGCGCCCCGGTCCTTCGCTTTTCTGATGACAGACATTGTAACAGGTGTGAGGTGATACGACACCAAAAGCTGCATACATTTTAAAAGGAATTGGGTGGATTTATTGTTGTTTGTTAGCTGTTTTGTGTGGTACTTATGTGAGACCTAAAACAAGTAAGCAAAAAAAAAATCCTAATTCCTAAAACACATTTTACACACATTTTAAAGAAGGAGAAAAAATAGTGGGGTTTCAGAAAAAAAAAACATTTAATGTAATTTATAATCGAAAAACAACTCTTGAAAGAAGACCCCCCCCCGCCTTTCGGTTCTCATGGAGGCGACAACGATACTCACAACTTCTCAAGAAAATCTGTCTGGGAACCACCTTATATCCACCACAAAAGATGCCCAAATCCTCTGGAACCGGATCCAGTTGAAGGTGTAGCTGACTTAGGCTGGGCTTCCTGGAGACAGACTGTGAGAGGGGGATTGGCAGGCAGGAAGTATTAGTTCAACTGAGCTATCGGGAGTGACACCCGTGTGAGAGAGAGAGGGAACAGCACCGGGAAGAGAGAGGGCTTGAGGTACAGCGTGTTTGCGGCAGAAACCTCCATTCATTCCATAGGAAGCACTGGGACTGAGATAGCCCTTGTTTTTAATCCAGGGAAGGGGATCAGGGGTTTGTAGCCAGACATGGGAGTGGACTGCCCCTGCAAAGGGAGGCATGGCCTTGGCGGAAGCAGCTCCCTTTGGCTAAGGGCAGTTCCTGGGGAAGGGCGCTTTGTGAGCTGCCAGCGGTCAGCACTCCCAGGGGAAGCTATGGGGGCCTCGGTCTCAGAGGGACACTTAGGAGCCACATAACAGTGTTGACTGAGGTAGTGGAGAGCAATTGGAAGGCGATCTTGGCAATCTGCCGTCCTTTAGCACTAGGATCGCGTAGCCTAGGGGATAAATCCAAGTCACCAATAAAAGTGATCCATCGTGGCACTATAGGAGAGCCCCAAAAGAAGGAGATGCAAAGAGTAAAAGCAGCACTGAGCACTCTACCCAGGGCATAGCATCCGGTAGGAAGTATGTTTGAATAGGGCTTTGACGTGTGAGTAGGAGTTTGCCAGGCAGGCAAAAACAATTCTTGTCCTAATATTACTGCTCCTGTTCCAATCCAGGCCAGTACAGGCTGTCTTATACTTTCATCACAACCAACAAAGGTTGAGTGAAAACAGAAAAGTTCCATGGAGCTTTGGGAGTGGGATGACTCAGTCCCTATCAACCTTTGAGGCTCGCGTGGCAATAAAAAAAGGAACCTGTGGAGAGGAATGTGCTCTATGTGGAATTGGTTTGGTTTAGCTCAGACGTCCCCTGCTGCACTGTATCACTCTTCTTCAAAAGGATCCAAACCCAAATCACCAAAGACATAGATTACAATTTCACAGTGATTGAAGAGCCCCCCTTTCCCCAAGCATGCCTTTCCCCCAGGATTTAGCATCTAATTAGCCAAACATTCGTTCTCCAGGGAGTTCCAAAGTTTCCAAAGTAAGCATCGGCCCAAAAAAGAAACCGGCATCATATTTTAGAAGTCACGGTTGCAGGTGTTTTTTTTTTTTTTTTTTTGGTGAATTACCATTTATACATTTTCCATCTGTGAGTATTTTTCTGGAGTACCACCTGTTTTCTCCCCACTTGGGTAGTAGAGAATCCAACAGATCCTATCTCAGAATAAATGCATTTTATCTATAGTAGTTTTCCACATTTTCAGCAATTTTTTTTATCTCGCAAAATAATCTCCCCTAAATACAAACCAGCTTTAAAGCTACAAATAGATATGGATGCTTTAATTTTTTTTTTTTAAATCTCTCACGAGAGCTCTGGGAAGTCAATCTAATGAGAGAAACTCAAAGTTGCAGGGAACAATGATGAGGAACCTGAGACGGGAGACACATCTCGTCCCAAGAGCAGTTGGATAAACCACAGAGAAGATGGGGAAGGAAAAGCTCGCAGTTGTGGGGAGTCGAGTGGGGAAGAATCCGCTCTTTGAATCCAAGGGACGTGGATTTCAAATTTCCTCTGTGTTCCTTGTTTCCACGAAGCCTTAAATGAGTCACTTACCCTCTCTGACTCTGTTTCCTCGTCTATACTATGGGGATAATAATGCTCACTCCAGAGCTGTGGCCTCTAAGTGATGCCCAATACATTGTAGGTGCTTAATCAGCGTTAGTCGTCTTCCTGCTCAACCTTCTTCCTGTGCCAGGTTCCAGGGTGAAAATTTGCCTCTTCACTCTCAGCATGCAGCCCCCTGTCTGATAAGAGCAAAGGCGTCTGGGATTGTGTTTCTGAGAAACGTGCCAGGGGGTACCCCAAATCCCAGAATAGACACAGACCATCTTATGAGTGTGGTTCAACTTTATACTTTGGCAGCTAATTTAAACATAGTTTTCAAGTTAAAACAACCGTGAATATGGATAGAGAAGATGTGGTATACATATACAATGGAATATTCCTTGGCGATCAAAAAGAATGAAACCTTGCCATTGGCAATGGCGTGGATGGAGCTAGAGAGTATTTTGCTAAGCGAAATAAGTCAGTCAGAGAAAGACAAATAACATATGATTTCACTCCTATATGCAATTTAAGAAACAAAACAGATGAACATAGGGGAAGGGGAGGAAAAATAAGATACAAACAGAGAGGGAGGCAAACCATTAGAGACTCTTAACTATACAGAACAAACTGAGGGTTGCTGGAGCGGTGGGGGGCAGGGGGATGGGCTGAATGGGTGATGGGCATGAAGGAGGGCCCTTGTTGGGATGAGCACCGGGGGTCCTACGTAAGTGATGAATCACCACATTCTACTCCTGAAACCGAAACCACCCGGTACGTTAAATAACTTGAATTTAAATAAACAAAAATAAAACGAACATGCATAAACTGTAATACAGAGGGAAAATTCTGTGTATTTCATTTTAAAACCCAGAATTCAAAAGAAAACCTCTTGTAGGGTTCAGTAGGCAGTACCTGTGGGCCTTTTGGGGGGCATGACATTAGGGTCCTCTGGCTTTGGGGGTGCGTGGTTCAGGAGAAGGGTGTGGAAGGACTCCCCAGGAGCTGCCTGAGAGATGGGTGGCTTTTCTGTCCCTATCTCATGCCCTCCAGGGGAGAATCAGGGAAGTTGGGCTTTGGAAATAGGGTGATTTGTTTTGACAGGTGGGTACAAGAAAATGCGCAAAGTCTGAAGGATAGATGGTCCCTAAAGAAAGCATCCCGATCATCTGTCTGCTGGTTGGGAGAGTGCGGGACCTGAAGGCAGCTCTCTCTTACTGCTGTGTAGTTAGGGGGACCATGTAATTTATCACTGAAACTGGGACATTTGAAAGTGAAGGGGTGCTATTAATAATTACATGGGGACAATAGGCACGAACCAGGGTGTCCGGTGGTCCAGAACCTGGAGTGACCCTACGCATCATGCTGTAGTTCCTTGATCTCACGGGCCCACGAATCCTATGACACATCACTGGAAACACAAGGGAAAAGAAATCAGGTGCCAGGGGAGTGTTTTCACAGGAGGGTCACGGTCCAATTTATTTTAAAAGTTAAAAATCTCGCTAACTGCCGTGTGCAGAGTGGATGGAGTCCCATCAGAGTGGTACTAGGGGGACCATAAGGAGGCTGGTACAGGGGTGATGTTGGTGGCCCCTGACTCACATGCACCTTCCAAGCCCCAGCCCAGCCTCAAAAGAATGCTGGTGAACCCCTGCTTTAGATGTTTCACATTACCAACGTCTAGCTCTCGAAGCCTGGGTCTGGGTGATTTGCCCCTGACATTGAAAAGTAGAAAGTGACACAGACGGGGCGCCTGGGTGGCTCAGTCAGTTGGGCGTCTGACTTGGGCTCAGGTCATGATCTCACAGTTTGTGGGTTCGAGCCCCGTGTCGGGCTCTGTGCTGACAGCTCAGAGCCCGGAGCCCGCTTCGGATTCTGTGTCTCCCCCTCTCTCTGTCCCTACCCTGCTCATGCTGTGACTCTCTCTGTCTCTCAATAATAAATAAACGTTGAAAAAAAAAAAAGAAAAGAAAATGAGACAGACCACATCCGTTACCCAGAGGAACATTTCAAGACATTGGATAAAGGAATTAAAAAAAAAAAAAAAAAAGGATAATCCTGGAAAAAATCCGCCTCCTGGTCAGTTCAGTGCTTTAGTGATGCAAACAAAGTTGGCTGACAAGAAGGAGTCAAGAATGCAAACAATAGAGAGACAGATGGGCTTTTAAGGCATAACCCTTTGCTTCAGGGGGACATGTTTCACATCTTGCACTTGGAAGGACAAAGCCTTTTTTGTTTTTTGTGTTTTTTTGTGTTTTTTTTTTTTTTTCCTGCTTTTTGCTTTTGGACCCTTCTGATATATTCCTTGAATTGTGGAGACCAGATGTTCAATCCTGCACGTATGCAGGCCCACGCCAGGGCCTTTGCACATGCTCGCTCCTTTTTCCTGGAAGCCTTGTCTCTATTCCCTACACAACCAGCTCCTTATTTTTTCCTTTGTGTTTCAGCTCAGTGCTTATGCTTCGGGCGGCCTTCCCTAACCCCTCGTCTTGTCATGTGCCCTCTCGGCCTTTTGCGGTTCTTTTTATACACCTGCCACCATCTGCCACCATTTGACTTGTCTGCTTCCTTGTGTAACGTGTCCTCCTTTCTGGAATGTAAGCCTCACGTGCACAAAAATGACTTCTCCCTCGTTCACTGCTATACCATCAGCACCCAGAATCAGTGCCTGAGATAGAGCAGGAGCTCAGCAAATGTTTGTGGAACAAATAAATGACCTTTGGGTGGATCGCCAGCTTGGAGGGCATCTCTGAACGTGCCCCCACCTCCAAGAGCCTTTGAGTTTACGAATATTTTGCCTCCGAAGCAATGGTGACTCATCCCGTAGCCATGAAACACAAGAAGGCAAATCCTTCGGTCTGGATGAAGAGGCTTCTCCACGAGACACGGGAAGGCTGTCCCGAAAGATAGTGAGCTGAGTCTGCGGACCTTCCTCCCAGGGTCCCTTTGGGCAGCGGGATGGGGGGCTTCCCTCTGGCACGCGCACCCCTGTCCCAGACACAACGTAGCACACGCCGGCTTGGGCCAGCGGGAGTCTCAGGAGTGGCCTTAAATCACGCAGTGGTCCCGAGGCGGGAGCAGACCGCTGGCCCCAGTCCTAGATCACCGGCACGAGGCAGATGTCATATATCACCCAACTCCATAAAGCCTTGGTGGCACCCGGGAAGCTGCTCGAAGCGCTTCACTGAACAGCGCGGAGTAATTGTCCTCATATGTAACTTGCCCTGCGCTCAGGAGGGCCGCTGCTGCCTTTTCATTCTCCCCGTCTTTCCTTATCGCTAGGTTTTATTCTCTCCCTCCCTCCTTCCCTCCTTCCCTTGCTTTCTTTTATTTTCTGAAAGGGAGTACAATGCTACCACTGTCGTTGTTTGGAACAATGCAGTGTGATGGGGGGAGAGGAGAGGAGACAAGGGAGGGAGAACTTGAGGGGATCCCAGAGCGCAAGGAGAGCAAACCCAGGAGGACCCCGGCACCCGCCTCCCCGCAACCCCAACCCCGGAAAACCACGGAGCAGAGAGGGTCGGCCAGCCTCCTGTATGTGCTGGGTTCTCTGGTTGGTGGGTAGTGGGGAAGCCAGCATGGTCCTGGGGCTGTGATGGACCTGGGTTCGAATGCTGGCTCCCTCCTTTACTTTCCCAGACATTGCGAGGGATGTGACAGCATTGTAGAAGGAAAGTGGACTCTAGGGACAGTCAGATATGGGTCCCGGTGCCCTTCCCACGACTCCCCTGACCTGAGCACCTTTCTCAAGCCTCTTTCCCCATCCTTACAGTGGGGTATGGACAGTGAGTTGCTCATGTGAGCGAAAGCAGCCACAAGCGTGCAGGTGCTTAACACACTGTAGAGAGCCCTACAGACAGGTGACGGCAACGATCAAGGTTATTAACCTCAGTGAATGATGCAGCGCTGCTCACAGGGAGCTGACGGTCCAGGAGCATCTTTGTCCAGAGTGGCTTCTGTGGGAGGAGATTCTGGTGCCCTGTACTCCAAAGGGTGTCCCAGAGAACCTCTCTGTGACTAAATCAGACACAAAGTTAGGGGAAGGGAAGGGAGAGAGAGATTGTAGATCTTGGCCATTTGCCCTGTTGATGAGACAATGGGGTCTTGGGAAGGGGACCCTGTGTGGCTTCACGGGTGGAAAAACAAAGAATCTTTTGTTTTCTTTGGCCACTGTGTAGTTGACCCAGGAGATGGCCAGAGCATAGAACGGGTGTTGCGTAACATCTGCTCCCTATTTAGCAAGGCCACTGGAGCCCCTGGACTGGCAGCCAGACCAGCTCATGGGTTGGTGGCAGTATGTGTTCCAGAAGCCCACCCATCTGGCTGGCTGTGCGCCCTAGGGCACGTTATTCAAACTTTCCAGACTCGGTTTTTGTCCTCATGAAACAGAGCCTCCAATTCAGGGACTGTGGGAGTCTGAACCCCCCTGAGCATCCCCTGGGTGGGGTTGGGGCAGGCAGGGGGACGAGAGTCCCGTGGTCCCCCAGGTCCTTGGCTCTGCTGTCTGTTGGTTCTGTACCATGATCACCCGGACAGGAAAGTTCTCAAATCCCCCAAACGAGGCCCACCCCCACCCCCAGATATCTAGATCCAAGTGTGTGAAGGTTTGCCCTTGCTGGAGGAGGAGTTCATATCCTTGAGATAGGGATGACTGAAAAGGGGATTTGAGGCATCTCCTTCCTTAAAGTGTTGGTCAGCTGACCTGCCTCATCAATGTGAGTGGGCATCGTCTGATCTACTGAGGGCCTGACTGGAACCAGAGGGCAGAGGAAAGGCCAATTCACTCTCTCTACTTGAGCTGAGACCTCTGTCTTCTCCCACCCTTGGACATGGGAGCTCCTGGTTCGCAGGCTCTCAGACCCGACTGAATCACCACCAGCCTCCTCCTTCTCCAGCTTGCAGGTGACAAATCATGGGATCTTCTTGGCCTCCGTAACCACATGAGTCAACTCCTGTAATAAATTTCCTCTTAATGTATCTCTAGATAGCCTGTTGGTTCTGCTTCTCTGGAGAACCCTGACCAATATGACTACCTGCTGGAGGGTTTCTTCAGCTCTTAAAATGCTTCCAGCCTCACCTCATCTAGCTGAGTCCCTGTGTTAGTGTTCTGGACTCTCTAACAAAGTGCTTTAAACTGGGTGGTTTAAAACGAGAAGTATGTATTCTCTTGTAGTTCTGGAGGCTAGAAGTCTGAAATGAGAACATCGGCAGGGCCACCCTCCTTCCACAGCTTCTAGAGGAGGATCTCTCCTTGCCTCTGCTGCCTTCTGGGAGCCCCAGGCGTCCCTTGGCTTGTGGTTTCAATCCCTGTCTGTCTTCATGTGTCTTCCTTCTGTTTTTGTGTGTCTGTCTTCTTATAAAGACTGTCAGAATGGATTAGGGCCCACCCTAATTACTTATGATGTCGTCATCTTAGCTTGACTGTATCTGCGGAGAACCTGTTTCCAGAGAAAGTCACATCCATGTTGGGGGTGAAGATTCCAACATATCTTTTTGCAGGGACACTGTCCAACCCACCACAGTTCTCTTTCGTCTTCTGTTATCTCTCCACCTGCTCAGCCATCCCTCTGTCCCCTCTAGAATGCACCCCCCCCCCCAAAAAATCTGTATGTTCTTCTCTTTGGCAGAGCTCTTAACCCCTCCAGGCACCTGCAGCCAAGATATACCCTCACTGATCTAAAACCATCCAGACGACCATGACTTTCGATTCGGCAGGGTCCATCCTTCCTGGAACCCAGACCAGAGCTTCTTCCTTTTTCCTTTCCCATTACACATAGCATACAAATGAGATCATGTTATACATACTGTTCTATACCTTGGCTGTTTTTGTTTGTTTGTTCGTTTGCTTGCTTACTACTTCGCAGTACATCATGGACATCTTTCCATGCTAACAAACATAGTTCTATGGCTTGCTTTTTAAGGGCCACGTAGAAGTGTGTCCGTGCATGGCTCTCCCATAATTTAATTAACCAATTTAATTAACCAATCGCCAGCTGCTGCGATGCGGGCCGCTTCCACTTTCACACTGAGGATCACATCCTCATGATGAGCTCCACCGCAAGCCCGAGCTCTGGAATTCAGTGGTTTCCCCCGATGGGCTTTTATCTATGTGCGCACTGGGTGAACAGGAGGTACACGCTTTGCCAAGCCAGCAGAATAACCGCAGCCAGAGCTAAAGATGGGCACAAGCTCCTGACGCAGCACCTTATGCTGTCCATTAATAGGGTCGGATGATGCTCGGGTGCCTTAAATCTGCAGGCCTGTCTAATTCTAGAAGGAAACGGATGGCGCCCATCCTGGAGTCAGTGTTTGGAAACAACAAAAGGGAAGCTTTATTAACACTGGAAATGTACTCTCAGCTCGTGTTTCCTTTTCAACACCCGTCTTGTTCATCTCACAGCTCAATGAACTGTTAACGTCACATGTATCTTTTGTTCCAGCGCCGAATCCAGTTACTCCAGGCTTCTGCTAACTGCAGACAGATGAGATTTCACTTTCCCAGGGAGCAAGAGAAAGAGAGAGAGAGAGAGATTAAATCTGTATAGATGATCTTGGCAGGGCTGAGGGGGGTGGGGGAGGCACAGCGCTCCTTCGATCAGATGTGGCCTCAGGTGCTTCCGTCCTCTGTTGGTGTGACTGGAAATTCCAGATCTGTTTTCCCAAGTTGAAGAAGGCCTCCGTTCCACCCATTTTTTGGTAGAAAGTGTTGAGTTGACTATGGCCACTGCCTGTCCACTTGAAGAGAAGCCGAGAGCCATCGAGGTTCCAGAAAGGAACACCTTTCCATTCAGGCCCAGAGGATGGCCCAGCATTTAACCCTGATTTCCCTTGTAGATAGTTCACCCCAGATCAGAAAGGGACATCATGACAAACGGCAATTTAAAGGTGAAAGGATACTTTTTCCTACTTGCCTAGATGGGGCTGACACCCTCCCTGACTTGACCTTGAAGGTTTTCAAGCTGATGTCCATCCTTGACTATAATCCTCGCTCTTATGTTGCCCTGATTCCCCATCAGATCTTTTTCTTGCTTATCCTAATCCAGTGTTGTCATGTACTTGGTGGGGGTGGTGGGGTTCCATATCAGGGCTTTCACTGCACATTTCAAGTTTAGAAGGGCTGTCTCAGCTTTGTTTTTGTTTTTTGTTTTGTTTTGTTTTGTTTTTTTCTGAATGGAACACCAATAGGGGTAGAATTCCTGGCATCAGTTTCAGGCCCTCAAAACAACCAGGTCTTTGGAGTCAGAACATGTGGCTCAGATCTCTCCTAACGTTTATTATGGCTGTCATTCTGGGTGAGTTAAAGCCTTTCCTCACCTGTCAAGTGGCCCCTATAAGAAATCTAACCTCTGTTCGCCTCTGTGGACTTTTGCTGCTTTCAAGGGAAATGGGAACGACACAGCATTTTAAAAACTGCCAGGTGGTTGACCATGGGGACTCACTGATTTCTGGGATGCAAAGGAATATGTGATTTGGAGTTTGGCAGATATGGGCTAGAATGCTGTTTCTACTTCTCTGAGTTGAATGTCCTCATCCATAGAATTTATAATGGCTAACGGTGATCGAAGGTATGCTATGTGCCATATTCAATTCTAAATGTTTTGTGTGGGTTGAAGTATCAACTTGCAATATGATCTCCATGGGGTAGACGCCATTAATATCTCCATTTTAGAGAAGAAAAAACAGAGGCACAGACAGGTGAAGAACGCTCTGAACCTGCCAAGGATCGTCCAGTCGGAAGCTGTTGTAGTTGGGATTTGACAAACCAGGCAGAGGCTCACCTCTGTCATTGGGTTGTGCTGAGGATCAAATTGGTGTCTTCCAGATTTCTCCACCACAAGGTTACCATTTTCCCCTTTGTACTTGACATCACGTGGTGAGATTTTCCAAGATTATGCCGATATCATCTTGCTCATGAAACTCCCCACCTACTGACCATAATATCCACTGTCAATTCCTACCTAAATTAGCCTCTCATTGATGGTTGCCCAATGGTGATTTTCTATTTCTATCACTCCTTCCACATTTAATAGTTGGAGTTCCACTGTAAGGAGGAGTCTTCTCTCCTCCCTACTTGTTCATTAACTAACTAGCTAGCTAACTAGCTACCTACCTAACTAAACAATACCAGTATGGAATTAATGGACTCCTATTTCATTTAATGAATTGTA
The DNA here is from genome assembly GCF_046562875.1 of Panthera onca. Classification (NCBI taxonomy): domain Eukaryota; kingdom Metazoa; phylum Chordata; class Mammalia; order Carnivora; family Felidae; genus Panthera; species Panthera onca. The sequence continues at coordinate 80,135,544 of NC_138351.1, read as the reverse complement.
ATCCATTGTGATCATTATTTACTCTGATGCTCAAATTGTCCTAGATTTCCCCACTGGGAGTCCCCTCAAGCTGCTCCCATGTACTTTTAAGCCGTTTCTCTACTTAATGCCATGAGGTATTTCACATTTGTCTTGTACTTTCTTGCCCTGCTCCAGCCCTAGAACCAGCTGTTTCTCCAAGGACCCCTGGTTCCTATTAGTAAAGGATGGTATTTAGAAGCCAACGTTTGAGTGCTCAGGGTGCTCATTCTACTCTAGCTTCCAGGTTCTTTTAACGGACAGTGCTAGAAACACGTATGTGTATATGCATATGCATACATCTCTATGTCGATGTGTATGTATGTATGTGTGTACCTGTCTATCTCATACATTTATAGCCATACTTCCAATTCCAATCTGACACCATTCATTCCTGCTTTCTCTCTTCCCATATTTTAAAATCTCTCCTCTGACAGCGACCAACAAGATCCTTACTTTTCTCAGTATATTTACATAATTGTTAGTATCCCTGTATATAGCCAATATCCAAACCAGATAATAATTCTGGCTGTCTGTTTGACCAGTCACATCCACTGTCCTCTACCTCTTGCTGTCTCTTGGACAGCAAGCACGGTATGACCTCCACTCTCTTGATGGAGGGAAATTCAGGGAGGATCTCTTGGTGTGAAAGGAAGGTCCTACATTTGGGCCCCTGTAGGAGAAAAAAGGTCATGGTGGCATTTCTCTCCATCCAGGTGCATTTATTGAGGTTATAGTCAATGTCATTCACTGTTCTGGACGTCGGGACTACATATGTAGATAAACCCTAGTTCTGAACCTCAAAAACCTCATTGTTTCTTAAAGGACGTGGACATATGGACTGATATTGTTAATTAGAGTGTCAAAGATGCTATATAGAGTCTCTGCTACGTGACTGACTCTGCCAGGGAGGGCATAACAGAGAAGGGACCTCACTGGGTGACTATGAGTTGGCCAAGTGAGTAAGAGGGTGGGGGTGTGCTGGAAACAGACACTCCAGGCAGAAGGCACAGCAAGCCAAAGGCACAGAAGCATGAAATTGTTTGTTCATTGGTAGGACTGCCACTCTCATCATCCTTTGGCAACTGACTCTTGAAGGTCAGATGATTGCTCACAGTCAGGGCCATCAGAGACATGTGGGTTCACTCAGCAGGCCAACAATTTAATATCTCATCAAACTTCTAGTATTTAAATCTTAATTTAGGCTTTGTTTGGGAGAGTCAGGGAAAGAGTTTTTGGTTCACAAAAACGTATGTCCCTCTTTGTTTAGTTAAGAAGTCAAAGACTTAATGCAAGATGTTCCAGATCATGTAGCTCTTTGGGAGTGTTCCCAAATAATCAATTGATTGGTCCAGGGCTGGTGATATGGTGTGCTGTTGCATCCTGCTATCTGTACACATTTAGGGGGTGACTTTAGGTGCCTTCTATGACAAAGGACAGGACCAGTTGACTGTTTTCTTTTTTAAAATTTTTAAAAAATGTATATTTATTTTTGAGAGGGACAGAGTGTGAGCAGGGGAGGGGCAGAGAGAGAGGGAGACACAGAATCCAAAGCAGGCTCCAGGCTCCGAGGTGTCAGCACAGAGCACGATGTGGGGCCCTGAAATCACGAACCACAAGATCATGACCTGAGCCAAAGTCGGACGCTCAACCGACTGAGCCACCCAGGTGCCCCAGTTGACTACTTTTTATTACGTAAGGAGTTGTAGGTGAAACCTGAATTGCCTGACTGAAACCACATTCCTGGTGGTTTCAGTGAGGCTTTATTTAGCACCTGTCATAGGCTAGTATCCTGAGCAGTTCTAGTTTTTCCACGGCTCCAGAGTGAACCAGGGTCACAGGAAATTCTTCTGGTTGGTGATGACCTCCTTTCACTATTATATTATGCTTCCCATTTCACCCAACCCAAACACATTTTGGCTCCATTCAATATTGCCCGACCCGTCCAGCTTGGACCAAGAACAAGGTAGAACCAAAGAACAGTCTCCTAAGCCTCCAAATGCTCTTGGGATCCCATAAACCACCATGGAGACTGGAGGCACCAATTAAGGATTTGTCATGATTTTCTCAAACGTGGGGCAAGTGCTCCTCTGTGCAGGCCATGAAGAGAAAGTTGGGGAAGCAAATTGGTGTTGTAAACAAGCTCTCGAGGGCAATGTTTTCTTGAGACAAGAAATTGTTTACAAGCTCCATGGGAGTGCCATTTACATAAAACAATCACTATGCTCATTACCAAGCATTTTCATTTATTCATTAAAACAGGTACCTGCAGGACTTGGCAAACCTTTGTTTGCTGGGTTCTGTGGATTTCTGTTCCCCCAAAGGGAGATTTGGGAGGAATATTTACTCCTTTAATGTTTTCAATCTGATGATAGTAACGGGTACCATATACTGAGGACTTGCTCAGGGCCAGCTGCTGTGGATACATTTTGTTATGTAACCTTCACAGCAGTCTGGTGACGTGTGACATCTCATCCCATCTGATGCATTAAAAAAATGAGATTCACGGATTCGTGGTGCTCATCCAAGACCTTCTGGCAGGTGGGCAGTGGGGCTGCTCTGGCTGCTTCTCTGGGGCGAATTGGATAGGATGAAGCTGTTACTACGCAGAAGCCGTGTGTAAACCAAGGGGTAGGCCGGAAGCTTGCACACCTGTTTTGCTGTCTCCTTGAACAGTTGCAGCCTTAGCAGAGGGCCAAGGAGCTCCAAAATGCTTGCTGAAAGCGAGGTTTTACAGCTGGTGAAAAATAGCCCATAACTGGGGGTCATTCGCTCGTACCTTGATCTGATTGGGGAAATCTGGGTTCAGCCCTGCCGTACGAGTCAAATCACATCCTCTTTCTGGGCCTCTGGTTCTCCATCTCTAAAATGGGGGGAAATTAGTTAGTTTAAGAGGTTCGTGGGTCTGGGTGCCTGGGTGGTTCAATCGGTTAAGCGTCTGACTCTTAAAATTTTTCTTAAATGTTTATTTATTTTTGAGAGACAGAGAGAGAGAGAGGGAGAGAGAGAAAGAGAGAGAGAGATGGACAGACAGGGCATAATCAAGTAGTGGCAGAGAGAGAGGGAGACACAGAATCCGAAGCAGGCTCCAGGCTCTGAGCTGTCAGCACAGAGCCCGACACAGGGCTCGAACTCATGGACCGTGAGATCATGACCTGAGCTGAAGTCGGACGCTCAACCGACTGAGCCACCCAGGTCCCCCTAAACGTCTGACTCTTGATTTTGGTTCAGGTCATGATCTCACGTTTGTGAGATCGAGCCCCGAGTTGGGCTCCATGCTTGGCTATGGAACCTGCTTGTGATTCTCTCTCCCTCTCCTTCTGCCCCTCCCTGCCCTGCCCCATTCATGCACATGTGCTCTCTCTCTCTTTCTGTCTCTACCAAAAACAGAGGAAAAAAAAAAAGAGGTTTATGGGTCTTGATCAGATCCATTGGTAGGGTTTTGGAGGGGGATGCTTGAAGTTAAATGCAAAATTACGTGCAGTGCGTGTTTCGGGTCCTCGGAATGGTTTCTGGTCTAATACTAATCACCACGACGACAACAGAAGCGACAATTTTATTGAGTACCGAGTACGATGCTCTTTACTTTGTCTTATTTAATTCTCACAAAGCCCTATGAGGTAAGGATTATTATTTTCACTTTACACGCGGGCGAAACTCAGGCTAAGGAATTATGACCACAAAGCTGGTGAGCGGCGGACGGAGGGTGAGAGCCCAGGGAGGCCTTGACCTTAACCGCATCACTGCCTCATATCTGTCCTGTTCCAGGCTTCTTCCTCAGTCCTTGAAGATGTGAAAAAAAAAAAAATGACCACACGGAATGATAGCTCTGACCAGTCGTGGTTTGGAAGTGAAGATTGGGGGGGTTGTGAGGGCGGCCATGAAACACCACCCCCCACGGCCCTGGAGGAGGGAAGTCACCGGCTTGCTTGGCCACTCTGCCATTCACTCAGCAAACACCAAACTCCCATGGCCTGTGCCGGGTGCTGTGAGCCTGGGGATGGGGCCTTCACCCGGCCTGGGGCAGTGGGGAGGATAGGAAAGACCCTGCTGAAGTGCAATCTCATCTGGGGTTTTGCAGCTCCTTCGCCGAGTCAGGGACAATTCCTGGAGCTCGTGCCAGGAGGCCTTTACGGCAACAACAAATTATAAGCTCACTTTATTGAGTCTTTACCTCTCCCCAGGGCCTGCTCCCATTCAGCCTTCACCTGGATCCCCTGCGTGGGTGCTGCTGTGACCATTTCCCATCTGAGGAAACCAAGGCTCAAGGGGCCGGAGAGACTTGACAACATTTATGCAACGAGAAATGGCGAAGTCAGGACCAGAACTCGCGTCTGTCCGACTCTCCAATCCCCGAGCGCCAGGCTTCCGTCATCCTAGGGGGAGGAGACTGACCGGAGCCCAGGAGGAGGGCAGGCTCTGGGAGACACAGGGGTTCACGTGTTCGCTGTGGGGTGTGCTGATATGGAGTTTTCTCTCCACTTAGGGGACGAGGGACTGAGGACCAGGGAGGGAGTGGGGGTCTCCACGAGGCCGGGCGGCTGATCCGCTCCAGGGTTGGGGTTCCCTTCTGGGCCGGCCCGGTGCCAGAGCCTCCGTGCTTCTCACCAAAACACAAGCTTTGAAACTCAATGCCAGGACTCCACACCGAAGAAGTCCCACCTCTCTCTTCACCCGTCTCAATGGGCCGTGCAGATTCAATACCTCCACACAGCACGCACCTGCTCCCTGGGTCTGAATCTATGCTCTTACCCTTGTTAGCTAGGTGACCTGAGTCAGGCTACCTGGCCTCGCCGAGCATCTCTTTTGCTGACTGTAAAACGGGGAATAGCATAGTACGGGCTTCCGAAAGCCAGAAATGAGATAAGGCGTGGCACCTTGCCGAGAGTAACGCTGCTCTGTCATTGCTTACTTCATTTTTCGCAAATAGGAAGGCATTCGATAAATTATTAAGTTGCTGTACCGATGGAGGAGGGAGGAGGCGGGTAGGACTCAGGACTTTTCCACCTTCTTCTGAGCCTGCAACTCGAATTCTGTTACTATCCTCCGATGTGACATTGTTTGCACACCTTCCCCGGGGAGCTAAGCAGGCACCTAATTAGCAAAGGTGGTTTAGCTCCAAGGGGTGGGGTTGTGTCCTCGGCTGGATGATGGCCTGGTGGCGCCCCCCCCCCCTCCCCCGCCAGGGGCTGTAGGAGGGGATGCAGGGTAGAGGGCATTGCATCCGCCCTTTACAGCCCTCCTGCTCCACCCCTGCCTGCCTCCTCCTCTCCCTCCTCCCATCCGCCCACTTGAGCCCCAGAGCAGCCATTGTTTGTTCCCAAGAAGAAAAGAAACACAAGCCACAGACCTAACAGCCCCCTCCCCACTCCCCGCCCCAGTTAATCTAAGAAAACAAGGATGTGGCCACACACACACACAGTCGTGAAGAAGCTGAAAGCCAAGGCTTCATGTGAGGCCCTGTGATTGTAGGACACAGAGCTGTAACTCAAATCCTGGTTTTTATCCCTGAAGTGAGATCTCTTTCTCCCACTCAGCTGCCTCTTCCTTCTGTCTCTCTCCTGAGAGACTGAAGATACCCAGGGACGAGGGCCTGACTGTATGTGACAAGAGAACCCTAACCACACCTTCTGCAACAATGAGCCCGAATGGGCAGGACTCGGGCAATGACGGACAGCTTTCCTATTCTTTGCCCTGGCTCCTGATTCGGGACCCACCAGAGAAAGCCAAGTATGTTCCCCCAAAAACCCACTGCGGAAGACGGGCCACTTACTGTCTGCCCGCCTCCAGCTGCCTGAGCCACAGCCTCCGGTCAGAACTCTCCGGAAGCCTCCTTCATTTACCAGATGGCTCTCCCGCTCCTGCCTGCCTTCGAGTCTCTGTCAGACGCAAGCGATGGTGGCCGACTCCTTGGCTCTGAGTAAATAACCTCTGTTTGTCCTCATTTGGGTGGTCTTTGTTTACTTCCACACTTTCCACCCCTGCGAATCCACTTTCCAGCCCAGGATGGCCTCCCTTCGGATCTGGACTATTGGCATGAACTTTACAGGGGCCTGAACCCATTTTGCTTTAGGGCTCTAGTCCATTTACCACGAACTTGTGGCCTCATGACTCTTCCTCAAATTCCAGGACGCTGTAATTAAATTAAAGTATTTGTTTAAAGCCACCAGTGACTTTCCACAGCTCAGGAATTAAGTGTTAATTCCCATCCGGGGGCTATAGCGGGATACGTGGTTATATGTGCTTGTTCTCAAGGTGGATAGCTGGGTTCAAAATCAACTATAAGCATCGGGGCGCCTGGGTGGCTCAGTCGGTTGAGCGTCCGACTTCAGCGCAGGTCATGATCTCGCGGTTGATGAGTTCAAGCCGCATGTCGGGCTCTGTGCTGGCAGCTCGGAGCCTGGAGCCTGCTTCGGAGCTGGAGCCTGCTTCGGATTCCGTGTCTCCCTCTCTCTCTGCCCCTCCCCCGCTCATGCTCTGTCTCTCTCTGTCTCAAAAATAAATAAAAATTAAAAAATATTTTTTAAAAAGTCAACTATAAGCACGTTCCTTAAGGTTTCTCGGTCTTAGTTTCCTCGTCTGTGACATGGGCACAATAATGCCTTCTTCATGAGATTGTTGTGAATTGTGGGAATTAATGAGGTTGTGTAGTCCTTAAACCAACAGATATTTATTGAGTGCCTATTATGTGCCAGACACGGGAATACAGTGAGCATAGCAAAAACAACGTCCCAGCCTTCCCCTTGGGGAGATTCCATTCTACTTTAGGGAGACAGGAAACACACGTATGCAGAGTGTCAGGTGATTGATGGGAATGAAAAATGATATAGCAACTGTGGAAAATATTTTGGCTGTTTCTTTTTCATTTAAGTTTATTTATTTATTTTTGAGGGAGAGAGAGAGAGACAGAGAGAGCACATGCAGGGGAGGGACAGAGAGGAGAGACAGAATCCCAAGCAGGCTCTGCACCATCAGCACAGAGCCCGATGCGGGGCTTGAACTCACGAACTGTGAGATCATGAACTGACTGATCCGAGATCGAGAGTCAGGTGCTTAACCAACTGTGCTACCCGGGCACCCCTACTTTGCTTGTTATAAAATTAAATATACCCTTACCCTAAAATCTTACTCGTGTGCATTTGCCAAGAGAAGTCAATGTGTTGTTCACACAAAAACCTGAATGCAAATGTTGATTGATAATCACCAAACACCAGAAACAACCCAACTCTCCCTTGATGGGTGGCCAGATAAACAAACCAAGGGGGCAGGCCCACGGCCATGCCCTTTAAGGGTTTTGAGTGATGTGATGGTTTATTTTAGGTGTCACCTTGACCGGGCCACAGGGTGCTTGGATATTTGGTCAAACATTATTCTGGGACAGTCCATAAGGGTGTTTTTGGATGGGATACATTTATTACTTTTTTTATTTTTTTCAAATTTCTTTATTTAAATTCTAGTTAGTTAACATTTAGTGTAATATTGGTTTCAGGAGTAGAATTTAGTGATTCATCCCTTATATATGACACCCAGTGCATGGATGGGATTACATTTATTTATTTTTTTTAAATATTTTTTTTATTTTTGAATATATGAAATTTATTGTCAAATTGGTTTCCACACAACACCCAGTGCTCATTTTTTAAATATTTTTTAATGTTTATTTATTTTTAAGGAAAGAGAGACAGAGCATGAGTGGGGGAGGGGCAGAGAGAGACAGAGACACAGAATTCAAAGCAGGCTCCAGGCTCTGAGCTGTCAGCACAGAGTCTGGTGCGAGGCTCGAACTCATGAACCGTGAGATCATGACCTGAGGTGAAGTCGGTCACTTAACCCACTGAGCCACCAAGGCTCCAATGGGATTACATTTAAATGGTTAGATTGAGTAAAGCAGGTTCCTTTCCCTACTGTGGGTGGGCCTCATCCAATCAGTTGAAGGCCTGCCTAGAACAAAAAGCTAACCTTCATCAGGATGAGAGGGAATTCATCCTCCTTGACTGCCTTTGAGCTGAGATCTCGTCTTTTTTCTTGCCTTGGGACTCACACTGAAACACCAGCTCTTCCTGAGTTTGGAGCATCCTCGTCTTCTGACCAGAACTCATTCTCAGGTCTTCTGGGTCCCCCGTTTGCAGACTGTAGATTTTGGCACTTGTCAACTTCCATAATCATGTGAGCCCACACCTAATAAAAAAATCCTCTCTATCTCTATCTATCTCTATCTCTATCATCATCTCTGTCTCTATCTCCTGCTGGTTGTTTCTCTGGAGAACCCTGACTGATACAAATGGGTTAAAGGAGGTGCCTTTCCTGAAGGTGCTTTGATGACTCAGCGGTGGTTTATGCACAGACAGGATAGATGTTATTACTCTCTTACTTGGCCTTCCTTAGCCTCAGTTTCCATCTCTGTAAAGTGGTCTCAGAAGGCTGTTGTGGGGTCTTTCCTGGGCACCCTGTCTAATTCAACCCCCACTTTCCTGATCTTTCTGCTCAACCCTGATCACCATAAGCATGTTGTGCCTCTTGCTTATTGATTCTCTCCCACTGGAATGTAAGCAAGGACTTTTGCTGACCGTTTTGGCACCAAAACAGGAGCTGGCCCCTAATAGCTGCTCAATAAAATTGTCTAACAAATGAATGGGTGCATCTTATGGATCACCATCTCTCCAGCAACTAGCCCAGGGGGTGAGCTAGAGGAGGTGGGAGACATGTGTGCTGAATGAATGAATGAATGCACAGTTGGATGAATACACATATCTGAGAGCATAGACCCACAGGAGGCAGGAAAGGAAATAAGACCCATTTCAGTTGAGAGGGAGCCTCAGTTCTTTGGTGTGTGTGACAATACGGTGCTTATTAAAACGTGCTTTGGGGAATGGAAGGGGTCTCCTGCTCTTCAACCTCTGTTGTCTCTCATCGGGTGCCTTCCGGAGGGATTGACTTGCAGATGCCTGTGAAGCGTCCACAAATTGCCCGCGTGCAGTTCTGCAGGATCCGCGCGTACCCAGCTCCGGGGCGTGGGCTCACCCTCTCCTCCACAATAATCCTTTTTTGATGAGGATGGACCCACGGCAGCCCCGCTCGTCTGAGGCATGTTGACTAGCGTGTTCCCAGCCTGTTTCATATGGATTAGGCAGGGGCACGGAGTCCTCGCGTGTTTTCTCTGTGCATTTCAGAACCCGGTGAAATTACATTACAGATTCATTGTATAAACAGGATAGTGAGCAGAGCCATTGTCAGCCACCCCCGCAGTCAAACAGCGGTGATTGCGAGGCTGAGGGACGCCCGGGCTGGCTGCATGCAAACCTTGCACAACATACCGGTCACACGTTTGTTCATTTAATCTCCGGCTTCTAAACGCCAATTTGGTAGCGAAAATCACCGTTTTGCACACTTCAGCTGGGAGATAATGGGGGGAACGAGGTGACCGGCAGAGGCAATGCAAATGTGTCCCCTCTCAAGTCTAAACAGGGCTCAGAGGGGTTAGTAGGGTTGGGGCCAAGTGTGGGGCCAGCTCCTCACCAGGCGTGTGGCCTCGAGCAAAGTACTAAACTCTGCCGAGCCTCAGTTTCCTCCTTAGAGAGATGAGAATATCTATGTCACCCTGTTATAAGTAAATTACACGTAAATTACGTGAATTCCCCCTGTGTCATGTGTGAGCACAGACCTGACATGCAGTGGGTGCTGAGCACATGTTAGGTGTCTCAGGGCACTTCACTCGTTCCTCGTTCATCGATCATGATTCGTGTGTGAATAATTATTGAGAACATACCACATTCACAGATGTAAGGACCTTGACCTTTCACGAGTTTGAGCCTTGGTCCTACAACCTGTAGGACGGAACCTCTCTGATCCTTAGTCTCCAAACCTGCAAACTACGGCTTTCACCTCTACTGTGATTATTTTGGGGATTAAATGGGAGGGAGGCCGTGAGGGTGCTGTAAAAAATGACAAAGTGTGATACTCGGGTTAGCTGTTATTATAGTGATAATAGCACATACTTAAAAACAACTCTTCAAGCAGTTAATATGTGTTTAACTCATTTTCTCCTTATAACAACCCTAAAAGGTAGGTGTTATTATTATCCTCGTACTGCATATGAGGAAAGTGGGGCACAGAGAGGTTAAGTAACTTGGCCCAGGTCACCTAGTGGGTAAGAGAAGGAGCCAGAAATGGATCCCAGGTATCCTGGCTTTAGGGTCCTGGCTTTTGATGGCTTTTCTATGCTGCCCAACAATGGTAATCATCACAGCAGGCAGTGCCTATGCTGGGTCCGAGGTTTTTCCGGAACATCTACCTGGATTATCTGGAGGCCCCACAGGTCTGCACCTGCTGGCTTCTGGTTAGTTCTTGATGATAACAATAGAAATTCACTTTGCTTAACTTAAGCAGGAAAAGGAATATACTGGAAGGATATTAGGGAACTTGCCAAGTTGATATGAAGGTTGGAGAACCATAGGCAAGAGCCACGAGAGGCAGCCACCTCTGAAAGTCTGGTTCTGCTCAGCTCCTATGTTGTGCTCTTAGCTCTGTGTGTTTTGGGGTTGGGTAGGGAGGGTTTTGCTCCCTTTTGGCTTCCCGAATGGGAAGACAGTCTTTATCTCTTTTTCAACTTGGAAATCTCCCAGAGGAAAGGGGGTTTAGATATTCTGCAGTCCCAAGTAACAAATGATCGAAGGTATTATCCCATTTAACAGATGTGGAGGTTAAATGCCTTGTCCCAAGTCCTGAAGGTGATGAAGCAGCTCAGTGTTGCCAGCTGAGCATCTTGTGGTCTGCTCAGACCCCAGGCTGCCTTCTTTAAATTTTTAAAAAATATTTTATTTATTTTTAAGGCAGAGAGAGACAGAGCATGAGTGGGGATGGGGCAGAGAGAGAGAGGGAGACACAGAATTGGAAGCAGGCTCCAGGCTCTGAGCTGTGAGCACAGAGCCCGATGCGGGGCTCGAACTCACAAACTGTGAGATCATGAGCTGAGCCGAAGTCGGATGCTTAAACAATTGAGCCACCCAGGCGCCCCTCCTTGAGGACACAGATGGATATGACATCCTCCTGTTGTTTCCTAAAATCCAAAGATATCTCAAAAGTACTTATACTCTCTGTTCCGGGTATTTTTTCATTTCAAGTTCTTTGTGCTGTGGTAATAATAAACAAAGATGGCTTTTCTGACTTATCCAGAAGGATGTTCGTGACAACTTTGTTTATTATATAGAGATACTATATGTAATGTAAACATCCAGTATCAGGGGATCTTTAAGAACATTATCTATATATGACAGAATATTATAAAAATTCTTAACAATGAATTAGGAAAATCAATAAGTAAATCAAAACAAAATAAAATAGCACTGATTGTAGACTATCAACTAGATTTTGGGAAAAAAGTCTCTCATATGGATAGAAAAAAGACTGGAAAGACATATGCTTAATTTTTAGTAGTGATTATTTTTGGTTCCAGGGGTGATGATAATTTTTACTCTTTTTTCTTATCCAAATTTTCCATAATGAACCTACATTTCTGTTACAAACAGAAAAAGGGTCCAGAAAAACAAAGCCAGGACACCCAAGATGACGAGGCTTTGTGGGGAAAATGGCGCCAGTATACTCCACTGGTGTGGCATAAATTGGTACCGGTCTTTTGGGGGGAAAAAATCACAGTAATGTATAGATAAATGTTCAAATGAGGTTTATGCCCTTTGATCCTGAACACCTACCTCTGGGAATTTCTTCTTATTCTAGGGATATAATTCATTAGATGCTGAAAGCTATGTGCAATGGGGATGCTCATTATGGTGTTATGTACAATAACAAACACAGTAAAAAAACGAAATGTCCAACTATTGGTGAATGGCTTTGTAAGTTGTGGTGTCAGTGTGAAAGGGGATTTGGGCACCATTAAAATGGTAATTATGAAGAAGAGAGCAACACGGAACCCATTTATGGTAGATGCAAGGATAAGAGTCAGTCAAGGACATCAAGGACATCAAGGACATCAAGGACATCAAGGAATGCAAGGACAATCAAGTCTGCAACCATTTAACACGTGTCAGTGTCCAGAGCTCAGAGTAGATGCTCCACACATGGGAAGGAAAACAATCATTATGGGGGAGTGAAAGGGTTTCTGGGAGATTAGCCTTAGTTTGTTTTTTTTTTAAGTTTATTTAAATATTGTTGATACTTCATCTTCTTTTTGAAAAGATGGTCATTATTTTATCTTGTTATTTTTTTTTTTTTAGTGTTTTTAAAGATTTTATTTTGAGTCATCTCTACACCCAGCATGGGGCTGGAACTCACAACCCTGAGATCGAGCCAGCCGACCTGAGCCAGCCAGGTGCTCAGATACTTCATCTTCTTGCTGAGACTTGTACTCCGCTTATCAAAGCTCTGTTTAGATACCAGGGTGAAGCAGACAGAGGGAGTGGGTGGGCTCTACAAAATGAAAATGCAACTAAAATGATTGTGTAGGGGGCTACAGAGGAACCTGAGTGCGATGTGACTGGTGCTCTGTGACCCTCTGCAAGCCCTGGGCTTCAGGGTCACTTCTGAGAAATGGAGGAAAGGTGAAACTCAGTGCCTGGGAGGCTTCCAGCTCTGATATTTTCCAAATCTATGACATTTATTGAGCCCTATTACCAGGTGCTTTGTTATGCACTTTGCTGATAATCACTCTTTGGGGTTGGTCCTACTGCTAGGCATCATTTTAAGGACAGGAAACTCAGATTCAGAGTAGTGAAATGCTTCTTGCGAGGCAAATAGCCAGCAAGCAGTGAAGCAAAATAGCCACATTTCTTACCCCGCCACACATTTTATTTTCCAGGCCCAGCATCACTACAGCCTGTGAGGTTCATCCCGCCCTGGACCTCCTTCCCTCCTTCCCTCTCTCCATCTCTCTGGAGATTTTGAACCCAGGTGACTTGTCACAGTTGACCGTTGACCTCATAGAACCTACAGGTTCGCCAGTCAGGAGGAGAATATTCATTGTCTGGGGATGGAGATGGAGAAGGTATAGGAGATTTGCCCTCGTGTTGTGGGGCTTAAAAAGGTGGGTTAAGAAATCATTGTTTCCTTATTTCTTTATGCGTGTCTTTTTCCTAAAAGTGGGAGGGTCTGGGAAATTAATCCTGATTAAGGAAGGGTACTGTCTGTTTAGGGCTAATCTAAGTTTTCCAGTTTTTTGTTAATTGTAGTAATTGCAGTGCCCAATTTGTACAATGAAACCACACACATTTCCTAAGGATCTCTGCTCTAAGTGAGAGACAGAAGGTCTTTGTCTTAGCGAGGGGCTCCCTGCTAAGTGCCCTAGTGTGTATTCAGACCAGGTGAGAGGCAAGAAAGGTTTGATGCAGAGAAATCCAAACACGCAATGTGAAGCATTTCCCAGCATACCTAAAATTGTCCGTGGTGTTTGGAGAGTGAAATAATAATTTTCATAAAGAAGAAAGGAGAGGGAACGGCAGAATGGGAGTTTAGGGATTACACGGTGCCGAAGCACATTCACCACGGCAATTACGGTGCCGCGGGCGGTTCTCCAGCATGTTGTGAGCTTTCCTGAGTTATCACCTGCGTGGGGAAGAGATCGCAATGCTCACCACCCCCACCCCTGGCCCGGTGAGAAGAGGGCCCTGGTGCTGCCTCCTATTGTGTGACCTTGGGCAGTTCACAAAGCCTAGAGCTTTTGGCTGGACGGGGCCCTAAAAGGTAAGCCAGTTCAACCCCATCCCAGCCAAGCCCGAAAATCCTTTTACCCTGTTAGACAAGAAAGACCACGAGAGAGACCACTAACCTGGTAGCTGCCCCTGCTTGAGGGCCTAGGATGTGTCCTTCCAATCAGCCTGCACTCAGCCTGCACAGGCCCACAAGGTCTGTGTTAGAACTCAGATCACACGGTCGGTCTCATTGCAGTGTCCCAGAACGTGGGGACCTGAAAGGAGAGAGAGAGGGAGAGCTGTTTACCCACCCCGAGGCAGGTTCTGGACCCATCTAAAAGTCCTATAGCATAGAGGACAGGAGAAGTGAGGGCGGGGGAGAGCCAGATTGCTGGGCTTCCTCCCATGCAAGGAAAGAGCCCTGGGAAAGATCACCAGCAAAAGGGACACTGAACACACACGAGGTCTCTAGGGCACAGCCGGCAGCCCCGTGCATCAGCACTGCCCAGTGCTGGACAGCTCCCTCTACCACTTTTCGGAGGATGGGTGGGGGAGAATGGTGCTGGCTGTGGTCAATGTCAGGAAGGAAGGGTTTGAGGTCTCCTCTAGAGATCTCCCTTCTGCATCAAGTAGGGCAAACAACATTTGGGACTGTCATAATGAGGCCCGAGTGAGCGAATGTGCAGGAGGGGTCTCTGTACACTGGGAAGCACTGCCTCCTGAACGGGGTGGGTAATCGTCCCACGGAGCCATGGTTCCATCTTAGAAAGTGGGCAGCAAGCAAAGTTCACAACATGGGGGGGATGGCTTCTAGGCCTGGGTCGCTCCTCTGCCACTTGTGGGGGGAGGGAAGGGTGGGGACAGAACAGTGCATGCGGAGTTTGCTAGTGCTCGGGCACTCCTGCCCTGGGGGGCTGTGCATTCAGTGGTCTCTCTGCCTGGGATCCTTTTCCTCCAGGCACGTTCTCCTGGACCTGAGTCCCAGTCTCCGCTTCCAGAGAACTAAGTTAGGACACAGCTTCAGTGAGAACCTGTAGCCCCTTCCCCTGCTTTCCTTCTGCTTCCTGACAGTGATTCTGCAGGCATCACGTGCTGTATCTGATCATTTATTGTCTGCCCCTCCTCTCTGAAATCCACTAGGGTAGCCCTTTGTCACTTGTGTTCATGCTCTGTCACCAGGACCTAGTCCAGAGCTGGGCTCATCGTAATGCCCGATGACTCCACTAGGGGAATGCGTGGTGTTCCAGGTGGGAGCCTCGGAGGCCGGAATGTTCCCAAGGTGGTCATGCTACAAGGATCCAGAGTTAAGGTCTTTTGCTTCTCAACTCTGGAGGAAGTCCACAGACTGTCAGAATTAGATCAACTAAGGTGAGAGTTGCTACAATTTTCCTCGGGAATTTTTTGTGCTCAAAATGTGAAAGGACAAGGCAAAAGACCTTTGACACATTTAGTGTTGACCATTACTGGGATGGTTCTGAGGGATGAGGTATCTTGGAAAGTGTTCTGGCCTTGGGGGCAGAAAACTGCTCATTCATTTATTCAGCTAATGTTTCTGGAGTGCCCACGCTGTGCCAGACTCTGGGCCAGTCCTGGGCCTGAGAGATGCCTGAGATGCGGTCTGTGCCTTCAAGAACCTTCCAGAGACCCGGGTTTCAATCTCTGGTTTGTCCCTAATTGGCCACGTGACCTCAGCATGGTGCTCCCTTCTCTGGGATCTGTCTTCCATTCCTAAAGCAAGAGCATTGGGCTGGGTGATTGCTGAGGCTCTGGGCCGGCTCCCTGTCTCAAGGGCTAAGTCTTGCTTCCAGACAGGCTGTCTGATTTTCATGGCCATCAATATTTCTCTAATCATCATTTTCTCTGGGGACTGAAATTAAAGCTAACTGGTTTTTCCAGATATAATTTCAACATTGTCACAGTCAATACATTTAGATCAAACCCGGGCTGGAAAGAGGGCGGCAGCTCCCCCCACGTATCAACAGAGGGTGAGCCCAGTGAGTGTCCAATGATGTCCCATTACCCACCGCCGCTCCTGAGACTCAATCCCCCTGTGCCACAAATGCCTGCAACCAGCGTCTGTCCACATCCTGCCTCCTATTCCTAGTGTGTGCTAATGAATGCATCGATTTTCCTATTCTGTACCACAACAGTTATTTCAGAGATAAATGCCTCCTGTTTGTGGTTATTAAATCTGTTTCATGTTGGGCAGCTGAGGGTGGGTGGGAAGACTGGTCTGGGTAGAGCCAAGTGGGGGGCAATCTGGGACAGATCTCAACTCAATTTTCAGCAGGCTACAGGGCTTTGGAGTCGCCACTGCTCTCTGAGCCTCAGTTTCTCATCTGTGATGGGACAGTGTTGTGGTGTGCCTGAGGTTTTAAAATTGTTGTAAAGCAGCAGAATGTTTTGATTACAGGAAATGTTATTATAAGGCAATGTGTGAAACAGACGAATAGGAGTGGCTTTGTCTGTAAGGGGGTGGGATGGGACTCCCTCCCACCCGGCCTCCTCCCTGCTCCCTCTGGAGCCCTGGGCACCTGCAGGGAACCCTGAGGCTCTGAAGGGCATGGTCTGAAAACTGTCAAGCTAGATGGATGCAACAGGTATTGTAGGGTTCTCAGTGACAGGTGACGGGGAGCGGGCCAGGGAAGCAGCAAAAGGAAGGGAGGATCTGGTCTGGCCGGACAGGTAACTCAGCTGCCCTCTAGGAGGTGGCCCGTGAGCATTAATATCCTAATGCCTGAATGTTGCTGCCTTTTGCTCAGAATCCTCCTCTCCAGCCTTATCCCGAGAGAGGCACCCTGGCCCCTGTGGGTTGGTAAGTGTGCCTACTCCTGGGCCAGACAGATCTGGGTTTGAGTCCCAGCCCAGACACTTTCTAGCTGTGTGACCTTGGACAAGGCTCTACAAGTCTCAGAACCTGAGTTTCCCCATCTGCAAAATGGAAACACCACTAAGAAATTAACGATGGTTTCCTATACCTACCGTGTGGTTCTTTGAGCTGATACAATCACGTGCACTTTAATCCCTAGGAACAATTGTAACAGGAGGCTACGCTTTGACATATTAGTCTCATGCTTAATTTTGGTGCTAACGTCTAGTCTTTGCAATCCTCTAGCAAGGAAGGGGTCAACATATTTACCTTCAGGGGAGGCTCGGAGAGGAGGGGGCATGGCCTGGGGCATTTGGGGGACCAGCAACCGTTCACATGACTGGAGGAGAAGCTCAGCGTGGGTTGTGGTGGCTCTGAGGGCCCAGGGGGCATTCAGATGGAGACAGCCAGGAAGCTCTCTGACACACGGGCCTCAAGCTGGAGAATGAGTCAGAGCTGGAGACTGGGACTCATTAGCTCCCATACTGAGACAGCCGGGAGACATCCAGAAGAATATGTAGACAGAAAAGGAGAGAGACAGGAAAGCCCGAATTTGCGTGGCTAAATGAAGCCATAAAAAGATAAGAAGACCCTTTGGAAGGCAGACTGAAGCCTTTTCCTGGAGCTTGTTGTGCGCTCCCCAAGGTTGCTGCCTTTACGACCCAGCGGCATTTAAAGACCACTCCATCTTACCGTGCAAGCGTCATGTCCCCACCATATTATTTGAGGGCTGTTACTAAATCCATATCGCATCCAATTTCTCCATTTTACAGAGGGTAAAAAAAAATAAATAAAGAAAATAACTGTTCATTTTGGTTACTATTTCTTTCTAACTATATTCCCTTAATGAGGCATTTGCTGCAACACGGTCTGTTATGTATTCCGTGTTTTATAAAAGATCTCTTGGGGAAAATAACCCAGGAAACACAATTTTTCAGCACCATCTCCTTTTATTAAGAATAATGAAAAGGAAACAAGAATCATTCTCCCAGTCAAACACACTTCTGCTTCCTCTTATTGGTGTTTTTATGACAACCTCCAGGTAGTGGTACAGGCGTCCACACAGTTTTTTCCACCCAGATGTGCCATTTTATGGCCATTCTAATGACCCAGTTGCCTGTACATTAAGACGGGGGTGGGGCGTGCGTATATAAATACATCAGATGCCTCTATTTATATATCACCCATATCTGGGTAAGTGTTTGGGATGGTGCAAGACCTTAAAATTACACACACACACAAAGTGGGCTCTGTGCCCAGAAAACCACTCATCCTTCAAAATGGCAGAAAGAACAAGTAGGGAAATTCACCCAGGAGGGAGAATGCAAAAGAAAAAGGCTGAGGAGGGATGTTGTTCGTTGGAAACTCTGCCCGGGTTTATGGACGGAACTGTGGATTCTCCGCACCCTCTCTCTGCGTGAGTTTGGCCACGCTCGTGGTTGGATGGTTGCCCGGGGCGGGAGGCTCCTTCCTGCCCGCGGCTCCTGCCCGGACCTCCCACCGACACCTCAGATGTGTAACTACAACTGCCAACTGGACATCTTCTCTCGGATGTTCCACAGGCACCTGGTATAAATCTCTGGTCATTCTCTCTGCCTCCTCTTTCCCAGTTACTTAGCTCAGTTAAGGCAGATCTCACTGAATAGGTAAGCCCCACAAGCCACACCACGGCCCCAGGCAAGGGCCACCCCTGATTCCTTCACCTGTCTCCTCCCCTTTAAACGAGTCAGCAAATACCGACTGAGTCGCCACCAGGTGCCAAGAGCTCTTCTGGGCGCTGTGCATGCTAAGTGACTGACCTGCTCCCTGTTTGAAGGAGCTCACGGTTCCACGAGGAGGCAGAATCACGCAGGGGTTAAGAGTGGAGGATTCCAAGTTGGAAACTTCCATGGTCAGAATTCAGCTCTGTCACGGATTTGCTGCCAGACCCCCTGGGCTCTTAAGCTGCAGTTTCTTCATTTGTAAAATGGGAACGACATGAAGAGCCCCTGTCTTACTGGGAGCTGTGAAGTTTACGTGCAATAACTCACGTAAACCACTTACCAGAAAGCCTGGGCACGGAGTAGGAGGGTGACAAATGTGAGTCTTCTAGGATCGTCTGGGCCAGATGACAGAGATTGCCTGTGGTCTCCCACTTCCGGTCTGCCCTTTTTCCTGAGTGGTTTTCAGCGGGACACATGGCTACCTAGAATAAAGATACATTTTCTAGCGCTCTTTGTGGGTTGGCATGGCCAGTATGGCTCAGCCGTGGCCAGGGAGACTTCTGGAAAGCCCTATTAAGATGGCGACATCTTCTTTGTCCATTTTTTCAACTTGCTGCCTGGAATGGGGAAGTGACAGCTGGAACCCCGGCAGCTCCCTCACACCATGTGTTAGTTAGGGTAGGTGTCACAGGTTGTGTTTCCCGAGAGGCACAAGTGGAGGTGGAATTTAGTGTGCATGGGGTTTATTAGGGAGGGAGGGGGAGGAAGCAGGATTGGGCAGGGAGGGTCAGGTGTGATGCAGGCAGGCTTCTATACCCTCTATGTCTCGGCTTCAATCACTGGATATGGGCCACCCCATCCATGGTGCATGTCCATGTCACTGGATATGGGCCACCCCATGGGGGACATGGCCTTGGGCGAGCAGTCTTTGAAGGGAATGGCAGTTGAACTGATGGCCCTGCCGGGAGTTGGGCCACAAACTCTTCTTTGAGGGAGATCTGGGAGGGCAGCTGCATGCATATCTCAGGAAATCACCTTCTACAGACAGCTCAACACAAGGAAGCGGACACTTTGCTCATGAAACAGTACATCACAGGTACCCTTGGCTTGGTGGGGACTCAGGGACTCTGGCTCCTTCCACCTTGTGACTCTCTACCTCTTTCTAGGCCCTCAGAGTCCTCTTAGTTCAATAGGCAGACAATAAAAGAGAATGAATGGTGGTTGTGTTGGGTCTTGAGGGCCGGGCCTGGCAGGCACACTTTTGTCCACAGATCCTAGCCATTGGCTGCGAGTAATTGCAAGGGATACTGGGGAATGTAGTTTAGCTGTGTGTTCAGGAAGACAAAGGACAGAATTGGGCGTATGAATGCCCAGTCAGTCTTCGTCAGGGATGATGAGAGAAGGGCCACCCTGGGGAAAGGCAGAGTGATGGCCTGGAGGGATCCTGGGTCTGGGGGTTGGGGCACCGACACACCCACTTTGGCAAACTCACTTCTGGGCTTGGTTTATATGAGAGAGACATAAATGGAGAGAAAGAAAGGGAAGAGTTCAGCGTGATGGGGGCTGAGATTGAGAAATCCCAAAGGAGGGGCAGCTGCTTGGGGCTGGTGATGCCTGAGTGAGATTCGAAGGCTGAGCAGGGGTTGACTAGTTGCTTGAGCTGAGGGCAGGAAGGTGTAGTTCAGTTCTTTGGCTGACCCATAGATGACATTTTGCAAGACATTTCGTCTTAAAGGCTAAAACATAAATGCTTTCTGGATGGACCCACACAAGACAAGAAGCTCCATGAAACGGGGAGAATGCCCATTTTGCTCAGAACCTGGCACAGAGCACAAATGAATAGTGAATGAATGAACAAATTAGCGTGCAGAATTTTCTCAATCATCTCTCACTCCGCTTAATGGTCCGCCCTTCCCCTTGGCTCCCCTAATCTTCCCTTACGTACCTACATTCCAGGCTATATGATGCTGTACTCTAATTACCGTTTGATGTATCTTGACTCTTCACTTGACTTCAAGGTCAAGGACTTGGTCTCATTCATGCTTATGCCCCCGTCTTCTAGCTTAGCTTGGCACTGGTGTTCTAAACAAATGTTTGTCAAATGAGTGAACAAACACATTAGTCCCTTTTGTCATAAAGGGCTAGAAAATCACACTGTGGTTGCACCGAAATCTATTTCCTTCTGCCTTCCGCTAATCCAGCTCAGTTCCTCAGACATTTACCGGCTGCTTGCAGTAGCCCATGGTCTGTGTTAATACAGAGGGGAGGCTGCCTAAAGAAGGTCCCCCTGCCCTTGGGAGCTTCCCTGACCGGCTATCTTCTTTCATAACAGCTCGCCAGGGAAGAAAGACAAGATCTCGTTCTGTGGGCCTCTGTTGGGAG
Source organism: Panthera onca (assembly GCF_046562875.1). Lineage (NCBI taxonomy): Eukaryota > Metazoa > Chordata > Mammalia > Carnivora > Felidae > Panthera > Panthera onca. The sequence goes on along the minus strand of NC_138351.1, from coordinate 80,114,932 downwards.
TAGTCCCTGAACTGGTGTGGCCCTTAGACAGGATGCTGTGCCGAGGCGGGCTAGCCCAGGCAGAGGGAAGTGTGATATCCCCCAGGCGCTGCTGGGGCAGTGATGCTTTAGGACCTGTCCTCACTAAACTGTCCCCTACCAAGAAAGTCTGGTGCTTGGCTACTGGACAATAGAGTATGTGGTCTAGTAGGGGAAGAAGAATGCATCAAGATAGCACACAGCGTGGGGACAGTTTTACTCCAGGGGGAGTCTTTTGTGGGAAGTGACTTTAAGCCGAAGCTGCAGGTTTGCTTGAATTGTTTTGCTTTGGGTTTCTTCCTGCTCCCTCACCCTGTTGTGTCAGCCATGGGTGTGAATAGCTCTACAGCTGTGCAGCATTTTCTCCTGGAAGTTCTTCTGAGCCTCTCTGGAAAGAATAGGGGGTTAGGGGAGAGCCTGTGGTTCTGGGGGCCGGCCTGATTACAGGCACTGGTTGCAAAGCTGATTTACATCGGCCATCTCGTCGCCTCCCGCGTTCCGTCCCCGGAGGCCCGTATCACGGCTCGCATTTCAGAGATGAGGACACAGAGACTCTGGCCTTCCTGCCCAGGAGCACATGGCTGGGGGTGCCGAGCCAGGACCGGGCCAGGCTGATCACCTGACGGGCGACCTCCGTCACCAGCTCCCGTGCCCCTTTTCACACCGTGCTTTGGGGATGACCTTGAGGTGCAGAAATGCTCGGTTGGATTTCACTGATGAGGCCACGCTGCAGCCCAGAAGCAGGAGGGACGGCGTGCAAGGCCCCTGTGGTGGAACGGGGGCCCGACTCTGAGTCCTCCGCCTTCCCCTCCCCTGCAGGCTGCCTGTGAGGCTGGGATACCCCCACCTCCCCCAACCACCCCCCCCCCCCCACCCCTGCCGAAGACCACAGCCGGGAGCACCCACCCAGCCCCGCCCTGCACACGGCAGGGTAGGGTCCAGGGTCAGAGCGATGCTAACAGCTTCAGGGCTAAGAGCACAGCCCTGGGCTCGGACTGCCTGTATTCAAGTCTTGGTTCCACCCAGCAGAGCGATGTGATTTGGGCACGCCTCCTGCCTTCTCTGGGCCTCAGTTTCCTCATCCATGGAGTGGGGATCATAATCGTAAACACCCCATGGCATTGTTGTGAGGACTAAGTAAGAATACGAGGAAAGTGCCTGCATGGTGCCCACAACGATATATAATCAGCGAAACCCTAGATAGCTCCTACTTGCGTTAGTTGTTCAGTAGGGACAGACCCTGAACTGAGCTACTTACAACACGATTCCATTTCACCGTCACGAGTCAGTGGGGTTGGCATTACTAACTCTTGTTTTGCAAAGAAGACTGGAGCTCAGGGGGGTTAAGTAACTTGCTTAGAGGCACACAGCATGGGACCGAGCCGAGCAGTGCGCCCCTCAAGCTGGGGCTCCTGACCATCGCACAGCGTCCCCTTGGTCCAGCGCGGTTTGCAACTGGCCCTCTGAGCTTAATTCGGTGAATCCCACGTTTATCCTGCATCCTGTGTGTCAGCGCCAGCCCCCGGCGTTCGAGGTGTCCGAGGGCAGGGAGGCTATTTTTCCAAGCAGCATCTGTGCCTCTCGTAGCAGATCGTTCCTTTCTGTCGCCAGCTTGGGCCGCCGGCAGGACTGGCCAGGGCCTGCACCGCGCTGTCTCCGTCCCAAATCCCGGACTGCACAATCTGTTCTCACCTCATTGTTGCCCACCTGCAGAGGGACCCCACGAAGCCTCCACAGAATACCCATCGGGGGACGCACCCCACCCACCCTCCCGTCTCACCAGAGCTTCCTAATGCACCCATCTTTTAAACCCTGGGCCCTGCTGTAATATTAAGGCAGTAATTTATACACTTGGCTCCTGAGCTCCTGGCTGTTTCGAAGGCATTGATCACCCCGGAGCACTCATACATGATTCAGGCTTACTCCTCCAACTCCTCTGCCAGCTATTGATTCCAATGACATTATTTATCAATTACGAAAGGTTTATTCCTCACTCGCTCCTGCACAAAAGAATCCGCGCATTTATTTTACAGCATGATTTATTGACACGTCACCATGCATTACATGGAAAATTGAATTTTTGGAGGCTGGAGAACCTTAGGAAATTTCACTGGTTCAATTAGACAGGAGAACATCAAAGAGTTTAATGATACAATTTTTCATCCGTTTGCTGCCGTGCCGGGAGGGGAGGGACCCCAGGCCAGGGCAACTTGAACCCCAAACGGCCCAGGTGTGCACCTCCGGGGGAAGATCTCCAGACTGAAACCCACCTCGGAGACTCGGCTCAAGGCTTCTGTTTGTGACTCCTGACGTCAGAAGACTTCTCCAAGCTGGGGAAACCTTTTGTTCCCGGAGCAATACGACGTTTCCTTGGGCTGTTGGGGAGACTGGGACAGATCCGTCCTTGAACTTTGGCAGAAGGTGGATCAGTGTAAGAAATGGTGACATGATATTTAGGGGGCATTTGTAGCAGCTTCCCACTCATCAGCCCCAACCATAGCTTGGTTGTGAATCCCAGGAGAAGCCTTCCTGTGCCCCCCAGGGTGGATCAGGCCCTCACTATAGGCTCTCAGAATACTTTTCAGGTTGTGGAGGTATATCGCTATAGTGACCTTTCTGATGTCACCTCCCCCTCACATGGGGGCTCCCCCAGACAGGACGCAGGGTGGTTTGTCTCAGCTTGGCTTTGCTGCCACTCCCATCCACCACGGGGAACCAGGAATGCCTTCTCTATCAGGCTCTAGGTTAGAGTTTGCCAAAGGGAGTGACCTTGCACGAGCTAAGACCGTTGGCCTTCATGGCAGTCAGAGGTGGCTGCTTCCTGTACCTCTTCTTGAGTTCCCACCTCGACGACTGAATGTAGTGGCTCTTAGACTTCCCGGTGACCTCTGGCTTCCCCACCTGTTCTAGCATTTGAATCTGAAATGTTAGTGACTGTTTCTCTGATCCTCTGGCTTCTGCCTTCTGTACGTCTTCACCCTCGGCTTCTCTCACATGGGTGTAAACCCTAATTGCCATACTAAACCCTTTATTCTTTTCCTAGTAATGGACCTACCATTTAACTGATGGGACCTCACACTGATGCAGTGGTAATGTCTGTTTTGTGTTCCTTGCATTCTGCAAGACCAGGAATATAATAGATGGCGGATGTGATCAACTATGTCGCATCATATGGATGAATGAAGACCCCTTGTCTCCTCTAACTAGCGAACTCCTACTTGGCCTTTAAAGCTCACCTCCTCCAAGAAGCCTTCCTTGATTCCAAGTGTCAGCCAATGGCACCTCTCCTGGGCTCCCACAACTGGAGCATATATTTGTGCTTGGTTATTTTAATTTTTTTTTTTTACGTTTTATTTATTTTTAAGACAGGGAGAGACAGAGCATGAACAGGGGAGGGTCAGAGAGAGGGAGACACAGAATCTGAAACAGGGTCCAGGCTCTGAGCTGTCAGCACAGAGCCCGACACAGGGCTCGAACCCACGGACCGTGAGATCATGACCTGAGCTGAAGTCGGACGCTTGACCGACTGAGCCACCCAGGCGCCCCTATTTGTGCTTGGTTATAAGCATCTGTTTATGCTGTCTGCTGCGGTACATGATGCACTCCTTAAGGCTAAGGATGAAACTGAATGGTCCCGTTTTTCCACTTCTACGTGCCTGGCGCCAAGAGTCCTCAACAGAGGTTTAAGGATGGACTTAGTCATTTATTGGCCTGACCATCACCATTGTGTATAAGAACCAGACATACTGGTTACTAGATCCTTTCACACCCATTCTCTTGGGTGTGAAATACACCCATAGAGCAGGTGGCGGCTTCCCTGGGAAGAAGATCATACAGCGTCTAGGGTGTTGCCCATCTGAACAGCAAAGCACTCCCGGCTGGAACGGAGCGATTTTCCCCTTGTTCAGAGGGCACTCTACAAACCGAAGCCAGACAGACTGGAGCAAGCTTTAGAAAAGTCAAGAGAGGAACAATAATAAATTATATATTTGGAGCTCATATAATGATAATTAGGCAAATTGAATATTAAATACTCAAATGGAATCTACAATGGTAAGTTAAAACAGCATTAAAATCAGTCTCTGAGCTGTTTGAAAATGACCGATCATTTGGGTCGCTAAAGCCATCATTTATTTAATCAACTTGCTATTTCCTAGAGATTAATTTATATCCCTTTGTAACTGTGATAGAGACACACGTCACTTGCTACAGATACACTTTAAGAAACAGATTGAATCCCATAAGGCTAGCCTTGAAGCAAATTTCTCTAAAGTGAATTAGATTTTCCCATTGATTTACATGATTAAATTAAAATGTGTTCTCATGGGAAAAGTTGACCAATAAATGGAATTAAAATTTTTTCTTAACGCAAGAATGGGGTGGGGGGGGGAGCAGTTGTAGGATATTACGGGTGCTTTGGTCCATTGCCAGCATCGGCTTGCCGGGAGCTATTGTCCTTACCTGGTCATTTGCTGCCTTTGTGGTGTAGTTTCTTACAATGTATAAAGCTTTTCTTTTTTAAACTTTATAAATCGGGGAGAGTCAACCAGAAACAGTGGCCAACGTTACCGAATCTTTATTCTGGGCTGGCTACTAAATGAGCCACTTTTTAATTCTTACAATCATCTTACGAAGGAGTTTTATTATCCTTATCTTAAAGACAGGGACCCTGAGGTTTGGAACATCAAGCCACTTGCCCAGGTCCTAAAGCTGAGTCTGTCTGATTCCAGAGCCCATGCTTTTTAGCTTCATAAAGATAGGAGGCAAAGGTAAAAATAATCCAAAGCCACTGATAAAGAAAAAATCAACTTTCTGCTTCTCTTTTGGATGGGACCATGTTCTTATATGCAAATATAGGAATATCAATCGCCTGTAAATTCTCTTAAAATAAAACATGTTGCTTGGCTGGTGCCTAGGCTCCCAGCCATGGTGGCTGTCTGATTGGAACCACTTTGTTTCCACCTCTGAGTTGCTGATAAGTGCTGAGGTCTTTCTGACATAGCGAACACGGGCAGCTCTCGTGGCTCTGGGAAGCAAGGGGACTTGGCAGGTGGGCGCAGAGGGGCAAGCAAGGGTCTTCGATTTTGATTCAGGCTCTGCCTCTCATTAGCTGTTTGGACTTGGGTAAACCCCTTTCCCTCTCTGGGCTTCTGTTTCCCACCTGTAAAATGAGGGGGCTACACCAGAGAAGTAAAAAAAAAAAATTTTTTTTTTTAGTGTTTATTTTTGAGAGGGAGACAGAGAGACAGAGCGCAAGTGGGAGAGGGCCAGAGAGAGAGGGAGGCACAGAATCCGAAGCAGGCTCCAGGCTCTGAGCTGTCAGCACAGAGCCCCACGTGGGGCTCTGACTCACACACCGCGAGATCATGACCTGAGCGGAAGTTGGACGCTTAGCTGACTGAGCCACCCAGGCGCCCCTGGAGAAGTTTTTAAAGGCCACTTGCACCCCAGGCCCGATTCGTTTTGTTTCTTCGGGTTATTTCTGGCTGCTCTCAGTGGTTCACACAAAACCAAGAATTGACCGTGTGCATGGAAAAAAAAATTGATTGGCCATTTTGTGTATTTAATGGCCGGCATTTAAACTGAGAGATATTTCAGGTTAAAGAATGCTGTTTGCAAACATAAAAAAGTACCATAAAAATCAAATATATGCAGCCCATACACACACCAGCATCAAATCAAGTACACAAACAGAAGTCGAGTTGCATCATTATAAACTTCTGATTGAGAACAAAACTGTAGCAGTTTCGAAGGCAATTTTCATATAAGAATTGATTTTCTTCATGCTTTTCCCATGATTCAAATTAGAGAGGATGATGGGCTTTTTTTTTTCTTAGTGAAATAAGTTCTTTTAGGAACACACGTGCTTTGATGTTTAAAGTCAGGCTGAAATTTTCTGAATCTAATGCATCCGTGGCAAATGTGAGTTAGTCTGTGAGACCCCAGGGCTGGAGGCAGAGTCTCAGGTCTCACATTGTCTAAAATTGGTTTATAGAATGCTTGCACGTACTGTGTCTCAGTCGGTCTTCATCATAGTCTTGTTAGGTAGGTAATACAAGCCCATTCCCTGGATGAGGAAACTGAGGCTCTTGAAGGAAAAGTGACTTCCCCAAGATTAAAGAGCTAGCAAACCGGAGATTAGTCTCAAAGACCTCCTACTCCAAATTTAGTATTCTTTCAAATGAAGCGATTATTTATTTAACAAGGTTTTACCTAGTGCCTAATACATGTTGGGTATTGTTCTAGGTTCTCAGTGATAGGGTTGATGCTCTCAGTCAGTTTATACGTAACAACTTTAAATAAATAACTCCACCCTTGCCGTCTGATCCCAAACATGCCTCACTGTCTTCTTTAGGAAACAGGATTTATGTATTGTTCTCTGTCTTAGCTCTATTTCTATTCCAACAAGTCATTTTGGTCTTGAATTTGACTGAGTTACTTAACTTCTCTAAGCTTGGTTTTTTTGGTTTTTGGTTTTTTGTTTTGTCTCAGAGACAGCATGGTATGTTCATGTTCTTGGGATTAGAAATGAGTCTGATGTGTGTGCATGAGGAGCTTGGAGGCTATTGTACGCAGAGCTTGTAAGCCCCTTTGGGAGATAATGGACAGCCATGGTCACAGCTCTGCTCTGGCAGGATCAGTCTGGAAAGCGTGGGGGGAGGGGAGGGGGGCTGAGCTAGGGAAGGAAGAGGAGTGAGACCCAAGCAGGGCCTAGGGGTTACTGTCACAATAATCCAGGGAGAGGTGAGGAGTCCAGACCAGGCATTCATGGTTGACATGGAGAGGAGAGGGAAGACTTGAGACAACTCCCAAGTTCAACACAAGGGGAGGAGAAGGAGACTCTGGGGTGACTGCCGGCTGTTGGGGGTTTGAAAAGGCTCAATAAATAGCACCTTTTCTCCTGCCCAAGTTTTGAACCAATTGGGAAATAAAGCAAGAGATAAACAATATAGAAACAAAAATACCACTTTTATTACTGATGTTGGAGAATGTGGCTGGTATCTCAGGCAAGTGTGATCCTTAATACTGCACTTTAGAGCCAGAAAATATTCTCCACCTTGCAGCGATGGGTAGGACACCTTGTTCCTGGAGGTGGCTTGCTTCCAAGAGGAAGGAGACAGAAAAGTGTGGGTACGCCAGGGGTGGGGTGAATGGTGGGTGGAGAGCGACCAGGAAGTTTATGCTCCGGCTTCCTCTTCACGGTAGCAAGCATCAGGAGCGGGAAGAGCTTGGATTTCAGACTCAGTGCCCTACTTACTTAGGTGGCAAACACAGGATGAAGGGGAGACTTGGGGAGACTTTGGGTTTGTGAGGCTCTTGTGTGCCACCCAATGGAGATGGCTGGTGGGTGGTTGGATACGTAGAGTCCAAAACTCAGGAGAGAATGATGTAGAAGCTGTTGACCGACAATAGTGGTTGGAATCGTGATGAAAAGAAGGGTGGCCGGGATAAGAAATGACGCTGTTGGAGGTGGAGGGCAGAATAGGAGTGAACGAGAACGGGAAGAGCAAAAGCAGCCTGTGAAGAAGACCGAGAAAATGCAGACCAGAGATAAACAGGATCCAAGAAGAATGGGAGCAACCAAGGCAAAGGAAAAGAGGGTTTCAAGAAGGAGCAAGAATAGATCAGGAGCCTTGGATCTTGCATGATATGAATTTGAAATCTGTCTCTATCATTTTCCAGCCATGAGATCTTGAGTTTTGTGCTCAATAAATGGTAGCCATGATGGTGATGGTGATGATGATGGTGATGGTGAGGATGAAAACGAATGCAAGCAATTGTGAGTGTTGTAGGAAACAAGAAGATCAAACTGGACAAGGTTCCCCAGAGTGGAAAAGATGAGCTTACTTCTGAACACACGATTTTTGAGAACAACACTAACCCTCATGAAGCAATTGGTTTTCTTTCCCATGACTTCACCTTATACTTCCCCCCCCCAAACACTTGTTCCAATAAGAAGGCTTGAAAAAAAAATCCCAAAACTAATATCACAGACATGGAAGCGGATGCATTTGCAAGGAAGTTATTAAAACCACCTTGATTTTAATAAATTTACCACCAGGTAGCAATCTCTCAATGTCGCCTCTTTCCAATTTGCATGTGTAACTGGCATCTCGTTAAAACATCATTAAGAAATTGAAAACCAGGAAGACATAAACAGACACAGAGATGAAGCAGAGGAGGCTGGGGGAGGAGGCTGTGGGTAGCAGAACAGTGTGGACTCCTTATGTTAAAAAAAAACAAAACCCAAAATGCAACTTGGTTATTCAAACGCAACCTGATTAACGAGCAAAGAGAAGCAGAGTAATGTAGATACTGTTTACAAATGAGCAATTATAAGACTTGTGTAAAAGGTTCATTTTCCTGGAAACGATTGGAAATTCCACTAAAAGCTACTGTCATTTTTCCTCAGCTGGACCGCCATCTATGTGTGCGAGAGAGCTTTTTCTTCAAAGGATTAACACAAGAGGGCAAGCCCTTGGTGACTGGGCTCCTAGATTCTGGTTCCTCTTCTGTGGGCCCGATGAACTTTTCATTTTTTTTTTTTTTTTTTTTTTTTTTAATTTTTTTTTTTTTTTTTTCAACATTTTTTATTTTTTTTATTTTTGGGACAGAGAGAGACAGAGCATGAACGGGGGAGGGGCAGAGAGAGAGGGAGACACAGAATCGGAAACAGGCTCCAGGCTCCGAGCCATCGGCCCAGAGCCTGACGCGGGGCTCGAACTCACGGACCGCGAGATCGTGACCTGGCTGAAGTCGGACGCTTAACCGACTGCGCCACCCAGGCGCCCCTGAACTTTTCATTTTTATTTGTATCTTTGGTGTGTTTGTAAATATGTTCTTTTTTTTTTTTTATGATTCCAGAAATGATAGACAGATGCTGTTGATAAAAAAAAAAGCTATATGAAAATCCATCGGATCAAACTAACCTAAACAGGCGATGCGGTTTAATAAAAGGAGTTCAAGCTTTGGAGCGGGTCAGGCATGGGTCCGACTTGTGGTTCTGCTGCTTAACTGATCTGTGAAATGGGGATGTGGTTCGGGGAGGAAGAAATGAGACAGTGTTTATCATGTGCTGGCATATGGCATAAAGTTCACACAGTAGTGATCAACCTACGGTAGTTAATAGTTAACACTACGTCCTTCCTTTCTCTCCTAAAAATCGCTTCTTGTAATTCTTTACTGGCTTTATGAACTCTGACAAACGCTGGCAAACTAAGCCTTTCAGAATTTGGCCCTAACACACCTGTTTGGCATTTTATTGGTCTAGAAAGCTAACTCCTCTTGAGATGACCCCAACATTTCCGAGGCTTAGCACTGAATGGAAGATTACGTCTTGCTCATGGCACAGTTCATTACGGGATTGGGAAGGGGTTGCTCTGTTCCCCATAGTCATTTGGGGACCCAGATTCTTTCCATTTTGTGGTTCTGGCTCTTCCTTAGGCTCTTAGAGTTCTCTTCATGCACCTAAGGGAGTGGATAACGTTCACCATTATCCATGCACACCTGCTCATCACGACCTGGTCGGATGATGCTGCACACATGACTTCTTTCTGCTGGAGGGACGTAGTCCCATGGCCTCATGAAGGAGCAAGGGAAGCTGGGAGATGTAGTCCATCAGTGAGCCCTGAGAAAGGGAGACCGTGCAGGTGAATGAGTTCTCCCAATCTCTGCTGCACAAATTAGCTGCAACGTACCGGCTCCAGTCAAGCCATCCAGAAAGTTCTCTAACTGACTTGTTTTGAGTCACGTATGAATCCTTCTTGACACGTGTTTTCCAGGTCCTAGGAATGACGTTCTTCAAACCCAGCCGGGAGGCTCAAGTGAGGGAGAAAAATTCCCGGAAGAAGAGGGGAAACAGTGCCGAGCAGACACAGCTGCTGGCGACTGCCACTGAAAAGCCCAGCCCCCAGCTGGGTGGCCCGCAAGATGGCGGCTTGATGGGCAAAGCCATGAACCTTGCCTTCAGCACGCCCACACTGGCCAAGCCGCCAGGGAACGATTCCGGCTTGGGTATACTCAAGGGTTAGGGGATAGGGATTACCTGAGAAATGCAAACTGAATTCAAAGGAGAAAGAAACGGGTTCCAACACAGCAGCCACGGTGCAGCACCCAAAGGATTACTTGTGCAGGCAGGAGACCAGCCCCGTGTGGCGGTGGGTGCAACGACCAGCTGGAGAACCGGAGTCTCCTTCATCGTTCAAGTTGGGACCAACTGTACCTACATCATCGCACTTCTGCAAGGGGTAAGAGAAATAATAGGGGTGAAGGTTTGAAAGAAATATAGCTGGTCGTTGCCAGAGTTCAGCAAAGACTTCGTGGAAGAAGTAGGATTTCGGGAGATCGGGTGGATCCAGGGTGCAGTGTGGGCCTGCAGAGAAGGGGGGTGGCGGGCACCCCAGGCCAGGCAGAGCAGGTGCGGTGTGGGCCCGGGGCTGGGTGTGTGGCCCGTTGGGCTGAGACGAGGAAAGTTCATGCCTGGGGGAAAAACTTCCTTTTGCAGGCCTCAGCCCTCAGTGCTGCGACTCCCCGTCCCTCATGGTTCTCCGAGGCCCTCTCAGAACGAAAATTTAGAATCCAGGCCGGATGATTCTGCCTGTGTGTCACGATTCTCCATCTTTTCTTTTTTTTTTTTTTTTTTTTTTTTTAATTTTTTTTTTTTTTTAATTTTTTTTCAACGTTTTTTATTTATTTTTTTGGGGACAGAGAGAGACAGGCAGAGCATGAACGGGGGAGGGGCAGAGAGAGGGAGACACAGAATCGGAAACAGGCTCCAGGCTCTGAGCCATCAGCCCAGAGCCTGACGCGGGGCTCGAACTCACGGACCGCGAGATCGTGACCTGGCTGAAGTCGGACGCTTAACCGACTGCGCCACCCAGGCACCCCGATTCTCCATCTTTTCAAGGGCAGTGGGCCGGGCCAGTTTCTGAGGGTATTTTTAAAGCAGGAGGCAGGGCACCGCCAGCCTGGAGATCGAGTGTAAATTTGACTTAATGGGTCTTTCTCTCTCTCTCTCTCTCTCTCTCTCTCTCTCTCTCTCCACACACACACACACACACACACACACACACACACCACAAATGCACAGACACTTCAGGGCTACTACGTTCTCCACATACAACAACATTCATATACAAGGTGTATAATTCTGATGGCTTGTTTTAAATCCTATAAACAGGTTTGCAGATTTTTGTAAAGTGCCTTCCACATGCCAGGCACGCGTCATAGGTACAGCTTCTAACCCTCCCCAAACTGCTGCAAGGTAGGGGTTTTCCTTCCCATTCTACTGGTGAGGAAACGGAGGCTCAGAGCAGAAGGGTCAAGGTCACACAGTGAGTAAAAGACAACTGGGATTTGGGGTCCATCTCTCTGTTACGGCCAACAAACACCAGAGACAATAGTTGCTTTGGTTATTGGGGCGCCTGGGTGGCTCAGTCGGTTAAGCTTCCGACTTTGGCTCCAGTCGTGATCTCACAGTTCCGTGGGTTCGAGCCCCGCGTCGGGCTGTGTGCTGATGGCTCGGAGCCTGGTGCCCGCCTCAGATCCCGTGTCTCCCTCTCTCTTCACCCCTCCCCCGCTCGTGCTCTGTCACTCCCTCTCTCTCAAAAATGAAGGAACGTTAAAAAAAGTTTAAAAGACATAGTTACTTTGGTTATTAAAAAGACTAGCAGCTAACGTTTACGGCACACGTCCTCCGAGCCGGACATTGTGCCCAGCGCTCTCGCACACAGGACCTCATCGGATTCTTGCAACCCTCCCAGGAGGAAGGATCCGTTACTGTTATGTCCATTTCCCAGACATGGAAACTGAGACTCTGTCCCCTGAGTTAAACAACTTGCCACAGTTTCCGCATGGGAAAGCAGAGGGGCAGGCTTTGGACCCAGGCATTTTGATTCCGGCTTCCTCTCTTGTAGCCTCTGCATTAGGCTGCCTTGTTAATGGCAATCCTTACGATTGTGTGATTTTCGATGTTCATTGTAGCACATTTCGGTGTTCCGTAGATTGGGGGAGGCAGGAGGGGCTCTACTACTCCGTGAGCGTCTGCTCTTCTCGGTTCTCCGTACGATAAGCAGGGCCAAGCGAAAGCTCCTTTCTGCCCCCTCCGCACATGGGCTCAGAGAAGCAGAGTGTGTGGCCAAAGGCGCAGGGCAGGGTTTGAATGCAGATACGTTGCCTGGAAAGTGCCGCCTCCAGAGTGCTCGGCTGCCCTGTGCTTCTCGTCCGCGTCCTGAGCTTGTTTTTGAGTTGGACGCAGCAGGTTCTTTGCACGTATTGATTAAACCAACAAACAGATAAGTGTTTCCACTCAGCCACGTCAATGAGATTCCAGGCTTCTTGGTTACCCGGACTAAATGTCTCTTTTTTCCCATGGTATTCACCTAGGCACATAAACCCGCGACAGATTTCTAAAAAGTTCTTGGCATTTATTGAGCACATACTGTGTGCCAGATACTGGCTTAAGGACTCTGTGTTTTCATCGGCCAACAATACTTTGAGGCGGGTATCGTTTTTCCTGGGCTCAGAGAGGGTGTGTGTCTTGCTCGGGGTCGCCCAGCTAGTAAGGAGCAGCCCTGGGGTCAGAGCCCAGGCCTCCTGCCATTATCCTGACCTCATTCCATTACATCACTGCCCCTGCAGTGGGAGAGGCTTAGAAAAAGAAGATGGGCTTCAAGATAAAGGCAGGCTGGCCACCCTGTGAGTTAGGAAAAAAAAAATCACAGATAACTTTGTGTGACTCTAAATACTTTACTTTCTTTTTTCCCCCCTTTAATGTATTTAGAATTAGAGGCAAGCGTGAACGATACCAGCAGAGCCTGCTAAAAGCCTGCCAAAATGACAGGGGAAGATTACACAGCGGGGAAAAAACCGTGTCGACGTTTCTTGTGGCATAAAAGCAAAACCCCAAACAACAAAAAGCCCCCAAAGTGAGAAGTGACAGCATCTGTGGAAGATCAGTGGGTGAAAGTCACAGGAACCTGGGCTTTAAATCCAGATAAAGAAGACTTTCCAGCGGTCAGAGTTGTCCAACAATAATCGAGGCTCCTGGAAAGGTAGTGAGATCCCAGTTCCTGAAGGTATGCAAGGGCTGCTGATCAGGTGCTGAAGGGGCCAGGGAGAGGGTGGTTCAAACATCTAAGGTTTGACTAGACCACGCCCATGAAATTGATTACAACTTCAACCCATTGTTCAGACTAGAGGCTTACAGGGGTTTCATGTGCCAGGCACTGTGCAGAAAGCTTTTCTCATTCAGCTCAAGCCTCGGCCGGGCTTAAGAACTCCTTAAGACTGGGTAAGATCAGACCAACCTGGATTCTGGTTTCATGATTTGCAGTAAATGCGAAACCCCAGCATAGTTTCTTGTGTATGTCTGGGGCAGTGTGTGTGTGTGTGTGTGTGTGTGCGTGTGTGTGCGTGCGCGTGCGCGCGCACGGGGTAGGGTGGGGGTTCATGCTCTCAAGGGAATCTCTGCCTCTGAGTTCCTGTTTACACTGAATCCCTTTAGGACAGTCTTTCTGCCCCGTGCCAAGATCGAGAGCTCAGAGGCATCACTTGATTTCCACAAACATGCACCTTGGGGCGTGGGCTGGACCCTGCAGAAGGTTTGCAGCCACAGAGGGGGCGTATGCTGGGGTCGTGCAAACGGCATGAGACCGTAGCCGTTCCTGTTGGTGAAACCATTGGACTGCACCGCCCGTGGGCATGCCCCACTGGTCCTTGGACCTCGTATAGCATCAGCCCTCCTCCCCAGCTCCCCAGCTCCTTTCTTCCCTCCCCCTTTCCCACCTTCCTCTCAAACAACCAGCCAATCCGCCACCCAATCAACACACTGACCCCTTGCCAACCAGCCAGCCCATCAACCAACTAACCAGCCAGCCAACCAGTCAGAGGCTTATCTTTCTTTAAAAAAAAAAAAAAAAAAAAGAACCATCACGTGACATGCCAGGTCGCGATCCAAAATAAACAAATGCGAAGCAACAAAGGAACGAATGAATGAACAAGCAAATGAAGGAAGGAACACCCAAACAGTCCATCAGGGTGTTTTCTAGAATTTGCCTTCATCTGTACTGAGAACTCTGCCCCCATCCCAGGCAGGCACCGTCAGGCACGATAGTTTCAAAACCTGCCCTGTCTCCTTGAACCCTGACGACGACCCTACCTGTAGGTGTAACTGTTTTTCTCGTTACCCAGCTGAGGAATCTGAAGCTGGGAGAAGGGAGGTCACTTGTCCAAGTTTGCACGGCTGGGGAGGAGCAGGACCAGGAGTGCGGCTGAGGCCAGCTGAGCCACACGCAGAGATCAGAAAGGCCGGAGCTCTCCGGGCTCCCTGAAGTCTGGTGCCAACTTTTAAGAGGGCATTTTAAAATCCCACCAAGTAACATTGTCTCGTTTTCTCCTTCACGCGGGGCTGGAAGGAGGTGTTTTCCTCCCCGCATCATAGCCCCGCAAAACTGAGACTCAGAGAGGTGTCTTACCCAGGGTCCCCACCTCTAGGATGTGGTGGGTCTCAGGATTTGAATCCCCTGGTTCTAAGAGCCCGATGTTCCCCTCCCCTTGCCACGTGTGCCTCCTGGGTACTAGATTAATGAGACACAGAGACACAGAGGAGCTGGCATCCGGTGGGGACCATCAGCCATGGAAATGGCTACTCACAATGATAAATTCTCTAACAGGACTTCTTGGCATGCAAGGGTCGCAGAGGAGGCAGGAGGGCCAGCTCTGGGGCCCACGGGAAGCCTCCCAGAAGAAGTGACCCCAGAACAAGGTTCAGAAGAGTGGCTAGGAGCCCAGCATGTGGACACCTGTAGGGAGGAGAGACCATTCCAGGCAGAGTGGGTCTCCCGGCGAATGACACAGCCTCGAGAAATAGCCATGCTTGTGTGGGAGGGACCGGCTGCCCAGCAGGAGAGGCGAGACTGAAGCGGTCAGTGAGGGTAGATCGTGCAAGGCCTGGAAGGCCGGAACAAGGGTTCAGACATGATCCTGAGGGTGATGGGGAGCCACAGGAGGCCTCGAAGCAGAGGGGTGCCCTGTTCGCTTTGAGCAAGGTGCCAGGGGTGCCTTGGACACCGCACGCACGCACGCACTTGGTGCCTTGCCTTTCTCGGGCACCATTAATCTTCTTTTCGGGAATGGGTGCTGGGGGTTTTAATGAACTCATTACTCATTCCACTGTCAGGTGAGTCCGATTGTGGTGGGAGGTTGGGTGGAGGGCTCGTCCGGCTGGGGCTGTGAGGCTCTGATCTGATCTCCTCAGCAGACCCTCTGGCTCTGTCCCTGGCAGGAGCTCACCCGACCTGTTCCGGCCCTCCCCTCCGCCTCCCCTCCCCATCCCACGCTTTGCTGCCTCCTCAACTCGCCAACATCCATTCCGATGGGCGTGATTGGAATCTCGTCTTCCCGGAACTTGCTGCCATCTGTCCCTCCCTGTGCCTGTGTCTTGTTCACACCCTCTGAATCTCTAGCTCACCGCTGGGCGTGGGAAGCTTCTGCCTGGGCCCTGGATGGGCAGTCTGCCCATCTGTCTCTCCTCCTGGCACCCCTACCCCCAGCCTCGGCTTCCCTCCCCTTCCCTGCCCTTCCCCACCGGGGACTTTCTACATGACCTGCTCTTCCTTTTTTCACCTTGAACTTGTCTGGATGTCTGTCTGTCTGCCCATCTCCTCTCACCTTAACCCTCTGCTTGTTCATCTCTCCCCCTTTCCTCCCCCTGTCCCTTCTCCCAGAATTGTCTGGAAACAGACCACTCCAAGATCTATTCAGTAGAAGGACGCTCAGTTTTGAAAATTCCTAACTATTCTGATTAGATCCAAGTAATTCATGCAATGGGCTTCAGGGTGGAAGCCGACCCATCTGGCGGAAGCCGTGCTGAGGCCACTGGAGGCACAAGCGTGGGGCCCCGGGCACCTCCTTTTCGTGAGCCACGTGGCCCTTTCGTAATTAGGAGCTTCTAAGCCAACCTCATGTCCTAGGCCAGCTAGAAGACGGGGAAGACACTCCAAATCACGCAAGCAGGGACGTTTATAGGTGAAAAGACCCCTTGAGAGTCAACTGTTGTCATTTTTTTTTCTTTCTTAGATATGGAGAATGAGGCTCAGAAAAGGCAAAGTTTTGGTGACTGGCTTAAGGTCATTCCAGGAGAGTCGGTTGAGACCCCAGGCCTGCTGACCTGTAGGGATCTTTTTCCAACCCAAAGAAAGCACAGGGCATCGCAAGCTCCCACCCAGGGCTGCAAGGCACACGGTGGGGGGGGGGGGGGGGGAGTGGTCTCCTGGGCCCTCACGCGGGCCGCCTTCCCGCACACCTCGCCGCTGACCCTGGCAGACGAGGTAAAACTCTCTTCCTTTGGTGTTTCTGGCAGAAATGCCTCTCTGTGGACCAGAGCATGTGCTCTCCTTCCTCCGTGTGGGCTCCTCCCGGGAGATGCTCCAGCATGGACTACATTTCCCAGACTTCCTTGCAGCTGGGTGGGAACACGTGGCTGGTTCTTGCTGTCCCGTTGTGAGCGGAAGCCACGCGTGTCACTTCTGGACGAAGGGGTTTGATGAGAGGACACGCCTTCTTCATACACTTGCTTTCCCCTTCATGCGCCAGGTGCAGAGGGACCCCGAGGACCCAGGGGATGGCACAGCCTCATGATGGAAGGGACCTGGGCCAGCGAGCCAGAGAGAAACCGGTCAACCGAGAACACCCACAACACCTGTTACACTGGCGACAAGAGGCTTATTTGTCCCAGCAGCCGGCGTTACCCTGAACGACACAGTGTCGGTCACAGGCTGCTTACTCAGACTACCTGAGTCTATGTATTAAGGTCATCGTCATCTGCTTTCCTATTTTATTGGGGAGGAAGCCCTGTCCTGAATTTCCTGAACCATCAAAGGGACTGTGCTGCTTGTCTGCCTCTCTGACCGATCTCCCCTGACCCCGCACTGGCTCCTTATTGTCCCCACCACTGGCCTTCTTTTCTGTTCCTCAAACCCGCTGGGCATATTCCCACGTAGAGGTCTCCGTTTCTGCTCTTCTCTCTTTTTTGGACGGCTCCATCCCGAGATCTTCCAAGTTTGTCCGTTTCCTATTTATTGAATCCTATTACAACACCCCACCTCATGAGGTCTTCTCTGGCCACCCCATCGTAGGCACTGACCCCATCTCCCTACGCCCATCGCCTTACATCGTACACGTGGTCGCGGTCTGCTTTTCTCAAGCCCCAGCCACTACCTAAATTTATCTCGACCATTTATTGGTTTACTCCATTATCGTCCCGACACACTTTTCTTTAGTTTCTGCTCTGTTTCAGGAAACAGAAACTCAGAAGGGCACTGTGATTTCTAAACCCACTAAGTGGTGGTCCTGGGATTTGAACCCAGATCAGACTGATTCTACAGCCTCTGCCGCACGGTTCTCCTGACAAAATCGTACTTGGCTAGCTCCACTTATTTCCTCAGGACACAATTTTGATCCCCGATCCCGAGGCAGGGCGGTCTAGGGGGAAAAGTGTGGATTCTCGGGTCGGAGCCTGGGTTCGTATCCTGGCATTGATGTCTTACATCGTCTAACATCTCTGAATGCCTTCCCCACAAAGCAGAACGAATGTACTTACCTCAAAGAGGGAATGTGAAGGGCGCCCGGGTGGCTCAGTCGGTGGGGTGTCCGGCTCCTGATTTCGGCTCTGGTCATGATCTGGTGGTTCGTGGGTTCGAGCCCCACCCCAGGCTCTGTGCTGATGGTGCAGAAGCTGCTTGGGATTTTCTCTCTCTCCCTCTTTCTCTGCCCCTCTGCTGCTCACGCTCTCTCTCTTTCTCAAAATAAATAAACGTAAAGAGTTAATGGGAGGATAGTGAGGATAGAAAGAGATAACTTATGAAACAGGTAATGTGATGCCTGTACACGGTGGGGGCTCAGGCACCCTTAGTTTCCTTTCTAATAAAGATACCGACATTTATTCTGAGAGTTCCGCCTTCATCTCAGACCAGGCAATTTATCAGCGGAAAGAGGGGAAAAAAATACAGATTTGGATAAAAACACCAAAGATTCTGAAAAGCACCTGGTTCATCCCTAACTTCTCTCTTGGGCTTTGCTGGGAAGCGAAGTCTAAATCCAAGTCAGAGCTCCCAGACCTCATCACAGTTACTGTGTTGAAAGCAAACAGACTTTGGGATTTAAATTTTTTTCTCCTTTCCCTTCCCCCCCCTGCCCCCCACAAAGCACAAATGTCATGGACAAGGGGCAAACTCATTACAGCTGGGTTTCTATCTGCCTGGTCCAGACGCATGTGCTAAAATGGGAGGCCAGCTCCAATGGCCAACGTCCAGGACCGCATGTGCCGTGACTAATGTATGTAAAACACGCACAGGGCTCCTCTCTCCCAGCATCTGGAATCAAAAAGCAAAAGTTAGCTACAGAGAGACTCTCGGCGAGCTTTCCAAAGTCTTCATTGCTTTTTAAGTTTGGAGGCAGTGAGTCTGGCTGGCTTAAAGCAAGGGAGCCCTTGATCGGGACCGAGGATGATTATGATTTTTTCATATGGATGGAACTGGACTGAGGGTGTTTGTAGGTCCCTGACCATGAAGTTCACTTTTTCTGTATTAGTCAGAGACTAGGTTGTGCCCAGGGAACAAATAACCCCAAATTTCAGAGGCTGAGACAACAAGCATTTGTTTCTTGTTCGCGATACGTGTTCGGTGCAGGTTGTGGGGGTGGGTGGGGGAGGGGCCGTGACCGCCGTAATGACTTGGGAGTCAAAGGACAAGGTGCCACGGGGAACTTTGCCGGATGCTGGGCCACAGAAAAAAGAGGTCTCGGGAGGGTCTCACAATGATCATTATCTGCTCAGCCCAGAGGTGACACATGGTATTTCCTCCCCCAACTCATCGATCCGCCAGAGCTATTCCCATGGCTCTCCCAACCGTAAGGGAACACAGGACACACAATCTGACCATGTGCCCAGAAAAAGGAGAACAAAAAATATTTGTTCACAGCACCTCCCTTCTGTTCCTCGCCGTTCCCGGATGGGTCACCAAGTCTAGGTGATCCAAATCTCTTCATTAACCGGAAGAATCCATTCTCTTTATTCCGTGGCTCTCATTCCTCCTCAGCTCAGGTCTCCAGATCTTTCGCCTAATGGTGGTGTCCACCTCCAACCTTCTCCCTTTGCCCGTCTTGCTCCTTAGAATTCATCCTCTGCATCCGTCTCAGTGATCACTCGAGTCTCTATCCACCCAGGTCGTTCCCTTCCAGGTAGAGAGCTTGGGGTCCTTGGTGCCGTCTTTTCTGCACCCCAGCCTGGGTTTGTAGGGAGGAAGATAACGGATCTTTTGTTTGTTTCTAGGCAAAGGCCTTTTAGGACCTTCTGAAGCTGTGATTCTAGGATTCTGTTTTTAATCTCATCCCCGGAGCTGCAGACACACACCTCCTATAGGGGGTCCACCCGGGCGCTTAATCAGCAAAGACAATCAAACTCTGAAGAACGAGGACCCGCCGTTGCCGCTACGCAGCCAATGGGAAGGACGCGGAGGTGTCCAAGCCTCGGCTGGACTGTGCCGGTTCCCTTCACAGCTCACCACCCACCATCTCACCTCGCTGGCTGTCCTGTCCCCAGGGACAGCTCCCGGGCCCTCCTGCACACTCCAGCCACTCTCTCTGCAAGGGCTGTTATTGTCTCCCAGCAGATCGACACCGAGAGACAAAATCGCCAACTCAGTCCATCCAGAAGATTATAACCCTTCCTCAACACGGGCCTGAGCGAGCTCATCAACGTGAGCTCATCAGTTCTCTCGGCAACACCGTGAGGTGGACCAAATGACCGCCCACGTTGGCAGGTGTGGAAACCGAGTTTCGGAGAGGTGAGGTCGCTGGCCAGTAAGCAGAACAGGTGGGGCTGGACGCGGCTCTTATGCTCCGCACCGCGGTGAGCAGAGACGCCGGATTGCACATTCTGCAAAGCACGGTGTTCAGAAGTCTACACCTAGACTCAAGGTCCCCTAGTGTCCCTGGCTTGGCCTGGAGCTGTGGCCAGACCGGGGACCACAGGCCCTGAGACAACCAGGCGTGTTCCTTGTCTGCTTCCATCAACAACAATGGGCCAATTAAGGCAATTACCGCCGGTTTATGTAACAGGACACAGGGATCACAGTGCTCAGCTCTTTGAAAATCTCCTATAAAAGCGCTAATAATGCATTAATGTATTAATCCCCTTAATCCTGGCAAATTACCGCAGACTCACTCCTCGGAGCTGACAGTGGGTCTCTGCTGTCCCTGTGAGACGCCGGGTGCTCGTCTCCCACATCCCTTCTTTCTGAAACACTCCTTAGGAAGCTGTGGGGTCCTGTTAGGACAGGATGCTGGTAGACGGCCGACTGTGGCAGGAGGAGGGATGTTGATTCTCTCACAGAGAGATGAGGGTGTGCTAACAAACGACTCTTTCTGGAGTGTTTCTCAGCAAGGAGAGACAGCCCAGCACGGTCAGCCCTGCCCTGGGCTGCCAACTCTGTCACTCGCTGGGTGGTCTTGGGCCACTGTTCAACCTCTCTGAGCCTCTGCTTGCTCACCTGTAATACCCGGATAACAATTCCTCATTGTAGACTTGATGGAAGATTCCAGAGCTGCAGGCGAATGCCTGACACCTAGAAGGCATTGGGTACATCTACAGTCCCCTTTCCATCTGTAAAATGGGTATAAGGACCCCCATCATGAGGATTAAATGAGCACGTACGTCAGTTTCCTGGCCCATAGTAAATATTAATTCTTTTAGGCACTAGGACAGTTTTGGTGTCAGAATGCAGTCAGGCCTGGCTTTGTTGTCTGCTGGGCCCGTGGAGGTTTCTCCAGGGTCCTTCACGGGCCTCTCAGTGGATGGCAGTGTGCCACAGAGACCCCCCTACTGCTCCCCTGGAGGTTTCATTCCGTCCTTAGCAGCCCCCTCCACGGGCAGCCCGCGGCACCCCACCGGAGGTCTGGTGTGCCAGTGGTGGTTGGGCGACAACATTTTGGAGCTGGAAATGGGGAGAAGGAACCCATTTCCCCGTTCCTGTCCCCATTCAGTTCTCGGGCGTTCCTTTCTCTTTCAGGATCGGCCAAGGCTGGGGCTGGGGAGGGGCAAGGAGTCAGGTTAGCGTCTTCCAAGTGATTTTGGTTTTGTGCTCTGAAACACAGACCGTTAAAAATCCTCTCTGGCAAGGACATTCGGATTCAGAATCCTAAGGTTTGACGGCCTATTTGGAAGGGGACAAGGGAAAAGGACTTTCATTCTTGCTGATATCCTAGGACAGTGGGAGAGTTTTAAAATATATTCATGAATCCATCGACACTCCTCTTCCAACGGGTGGAGCTGAGTTAGCCTCTAAAGTACAGACTGGACTCAACGCCTTGATTCTAATGAAGAGAATGTGGCCGATGTGATGGTGTAGGCCGTGAAAAATATTTGGCTTCCTCCTTGTTCTCTCTGGAGCACTCACCCTGGGGGAAGCTGACTGTCATGTGATGAGGACAACTCAAGTGGCCCAATGGAGAGGTCCATGTGGGAGGAAATGAGGCCTCCAGCCAATGACCATTGGAGGCGCCATCTTGGAAGCAGATCCTGGCCAAGTCAACACTTCAGATTGACTGCAGCCCCAGCCAATGGCTTGACTATAGCCTCATGAGAAGCCATAAACCCCCAGCTAAGCTGCTCCCAGATTCCTGATCCACAGAAACTGTGTGAAGTAATAAAAAATGTTTGTTGTGGTTTCGAGCCACTAAATGTTCAGGATAATTTGTCACACAGTAGATAACGAATATAATGAACAGTGAAAACAAAACACAAATTGGGATCTCAATAACTAGGCCTCAGTGTGTGTGTGTGTGTGTGTGTGTGTGTGTGTATGTGTGTGTGAGCGTGGAAAATGCTAGATGTGTTCACCTAATTATTAAAACCCAAAGCCAGGCATGTAGGGGTGAAGGTGGGCAAATCACACACCTGGTGTCCAGGAGGCCCTGTCTGGAGGGAACAGGCCATCACAATGCAGGGGGTGGACAGCAGGGAAAGTCCGGGGGGCTGTGACAGCCAAGAGATGGGGACTGTGACCCGACCCAACTTCAAGGGCAAGGAAGCTTTCCAAGTGGTAGTGACAGCTACTGTGAGTCTCTAAGGACCTGTAAGAATCTTCCAGGGGAAGGGGAGTTTGGGGAAGGGTATACCCGGCAAGGGAGCTGCATAGACAAAGGCCTGCTGGTGAGTGAGAGTACGTTGCCTTCCAGAAGTATAGATTGGTTTAGTGTGGTCGGAGCTCAGGGTGTGTGTGTGTGTGTGTGTGTGTTTGCACATGCCTGTGGAGGGGAGAAGGGTGAGCAGAGAGGACTGCGACAAGAGATAAACAAGTCCAAATCCTAGCTTAGCATGCCCTAGGTATGGGATTTTTGGACAGGTCGCCTTTCCTATCTGAGCTTTGGCCTCCTTATTTCCAAACTGGGAATTCATTCAATAACACATTTGACAAAGACCTTACACTATGCCGGGCCCTGGGCTACGTCTGGGAACAAACACCATGATGGCAGAAGAACCTAGGTTCTCTGGGGGCCTAGAGCTGAGTGTAGTCCAAATGTGTATGTGTCCTTGTTTTCTGCCAGCCTCCGTGCTCAGCCTTGGGGCCAACATTCTCTTGGGGGAAGGAAGGGGGGTTTCCTCTTGTCATCTCTGGGGCTTTGGGCAGCTAATGAGTGTGTTGCCAATAACGTTGAGCCTCTTCTCATGGCTGCGCTTTGAGTTCAGAAGGGTGTGTGTCTCGTACAAGTCTGGGGTCTGGAGTCAGAGCCTGGGTTTCAATCTTTAAAGCATTTCCAGTCATGTGACCTCAGGCCACTTACTTCTCCGTCTCTCTGAGCCTCAGTTTCTCCATATACAAAAATAGGCATACTAGACAGACACGTATGTCAGAGGTCTGTGCAAGGATTAGGGTGATCACACAAGTTCTTGGACACTTGGCAGGTGGAAGCCATCCTTGTGAATACCTCTTAGTGGGATAAGTCAACGCACAGGACATCCTGGTTGTATCCTGGGGCGCTGCCGCCCGAGGGCCGGGTTCGAACTGTGTGACCTCGGGTCAGTATTTATTCTTTCTTTCCCTCCCAACTTCCTCATCTGCAGAATGGCAGTCCCCGAAAAGGCCCACTGCAACTGTTAAATGAGTCCACGTATGCGAAGTATTTTAGTGGGGTGCCCGGCATTCGGCAAAGGCTACGTAAGCGTAAGCTACTCTTCTTTTATTTATTTACAGTATTTTGCCGTTTTCTTTGCGGTTTGCAAAGAGGGGCAGGTACTGATAGGAGGAGCAGAAAGGAAGGGCTCTTGGACCCCCAAAAGGCAGTGCCAGCAAGGAAAGAGCCCCTCGTGTCTACACCCAGAGAGCGATCCCAGTTGTGTTTCCACAGGCCCTCTGCAGGGCCGCCCTTCCTGTGGTCCAGGGAACCCAGGATGTGCTGAAAGCCCAGAGCCCATCTCTCTGCTTTTCATAATGGCACCTGCTCCCTGGTTCTCGCCTCCACCCGGCACTGGGGCCTCAGGGTGACGCGTGTGCTGGGTCAGCAGGCCTGGTGTATGTGTGGGAGGAGGGGTGTGCTGGGGAGGGCGGAGGCGGCCACCCTCTCTCCTGCCCCCCTGCCATCGGTGGGCCGCAGGACACAGACAAGCTCTGGGCTTAATTGGCAAATGGATTCTCGAGGGATAATTTCCTTGACATGCACCGTGGGAGGGTCTGCAGGCCTTAATGACCAGCTTGGCCTCCTAAATGTGTTTACCAAAAAATAAGGTTATTGATTCCACAGATATTTTTTTTCCCCCTTGCCATCAGCCTATTAATGCGCGTTTTATGTAACAGGACAAATAGATCATGGTGTAAAGTCTTTTGAAAATCCCCTGTGAATGCTGTAATAATGCTTTAATGTATTAATCCCCTTAATCCTGTCAAACTTCCAAAAGAATTTCAGGACATGCTGACAGAAGATCTTGCTCCCAGCGCTGGCAGCCGCGGCTGCAGGAGGCGGCCGCTGCTTTTAACCTTTTGCGGGTGGGAGGCGACCGAGCTTGTAATGGGCGCAGAGTTATGAGCGCGCTTTGGAGAGGGTGGAAATAGAAGTGGGGCTGGTTCCCGCATGGGGGGAAGGAAAGGCAGCCCCTAGGGGCTCAAAACAGAGCTGGTTGTGCTGGACCCAGGAGGCAACGGTGCCTGGCGTTTACTGATTTCCCTCTCTCTGTGTCTCTCTGTCTCTGTTGGTCTCTATCTCTCTCTGCTGGGTGCCGAGCCCGATGCTTGGGCATCTCCACCAAAGCCCTGTGTGTGTGTGTGTGTGTGTGTGTGTGCGCGCGCGCGCGCGTGTGTGTTGCTGATGTCAGTTTCCATGTTGAGGATGTCAGTTTCCCCCTCGCAAGGTCACCACACGCTTCAAATTAGGGGCCCAGCCTGTTCCAGTATGACTCCGCTTTAACTGGCTTGTCTGCAGGGGCAGAGTGGGGAGGAGGGGTTCAAAGCTTGATCTGACCCAGAAACCCACGTCGCTTTCTTTCTTGTAGCCAGGACTTGGCAAACTTTTCTGCCAAGGGCCAGGAAGTAAATATTCTTGGTTTCATGGGCCACATGGTATCTATGCAAAGCCCTCAACTCTGCCATTTGGCGGGAAAGCAGCCAGAGTTCCAATAAAACTTTATTTATAAGACTAGGCGGTGGGTTGAGTTGGCTTGCGAGAGCCTACCTCTGAGCAACTGAATGCCCCAAACTTGGACAGAACCTGCTGGACCTCCTGCACAGGTGTCTCTGAAGGCCGGCCTGCCTTTGTTTCTTCAGAAGGCCGTGTACCAACGACCGGGACGGAGGCTGCTGGCAGCCGCTGAGCCCTGGCCACGTCAGGGGATGTTTCTCTAGCTGCCCAGGCTGAGAACCGTGATCTGGCCTCCATACCTACCCCCCGCTCACCGGGCCATGAGAACTATCTCATCTCTCAGTCTCTCCAGACTCCCTCCCCTTGGCCCCGAGTCAGGATGGACAGAGGGGCACTCAGGTGCCCTGCTCCTGAAGGTGGTGAAGCCTCACTAGTCCAGGCGCCTGTGTCGCTCCCCGGGATCGCTGCAAACAGGGCCCAGACTGTTCCGGACACTGCGTCAGTGGGTCCCGTCCTTCCCCTCGAACAGGCCTCAGGGGGTGTGGATGGGCCTCGGGACAAAGCCCAAATTTCTCTCTTCTTTGTCTTCCAACCTCCTTCTCTGAGACCCCACCTGTTCCCTCAAGGGCACATTCCGTTCACCCTCTTCACCCACATTCAACCTCCTGGGCTCCTTTACTGCCTCCGGGGAGGGCGCATGTCTTCTCTACAGGCACAGCTCCTTCCCTCTTTTCCTGGTTAACTTCTGCTCATCCTAGGCTCCCCCCTCCTCCAAGAAGCCTTCCTCCATCCACTACCTGAGGGAGATGTTGCTGCCCTCTACCCTGTGGGCCCACCATAGGGAGGAGACCTTCCCCACAAGGCTTGTGTGAAACTTAACAATAGCAGTTCAGGATCAGACAGAAGCATTGAGTCCATCCAAGGAGGAGTTAGGAAAGGCCTCTTGCGGAAGTGCTGTTCCCTTCAAGTCCTGTGGGACGATGAAGAGTTATCCAAGGGAGGGGGATAGGAAAAGAGTATTCCAGGGGCACCTGAGTGGCTCAGTCAGTCAAGCATCTGACTTAGGCTCAGGTCATGATCTCCCAGTTCGTGGGTTCGAGCCTCGTGCTGACAGCTCAGAGCCCGGAGCCTGCTTCAGATTCTGTGTCTCCCTCTCTCTCTGCCCCTCCCTGCTCACGCTCTGTCTCCCTTAAAAATAAACATTAAAAAAAAATGTTTTAAAAGAAAGACTACCCCAGCAGAATACTGGTTATGGAAAGCCGCCCAGTGAGGCTCTTTGCTGCCTATAGGATCACAATAGAACTTCTGAGCGTGGCATTCAAGGCTCTCCAGCTTCTAGCTCCAGACTCTGGCCTTGCACGGATACCCCAGCATCCAACAGTCATGGATTCCATGCAGTTCCTGCTTTGTGCTCTTGCTTTTGCAAAGTGAGATCTGCCCCATTTTATGGCGTATCTATCCCGGGAGCCCAAGATGAAGAGACCCAATCAATTCCTGACCTCAAGGAGCTCACGGCTTAGCTGAAAAGAAGGCGTATCATCCCCAAATTGCGAGGGACACAAGGCAGGTGCTCTGGCATTTGTTGAGAGAGAGAGAGAGTACATGATTAGAGCACAAAGAGCCGAGGGGCCTGGAGGGTGGGGTAAACTGTGTGGGGAGCTGGGGCCATATTGGTTGATGGAGCTGCATGAGCTCAAGTCAGGAAGGGAAGGGTATGCGCCATGTTCCGGGACCAGTGGGAGGGTAGCTGTGGCTAGACGGTTGGCCTTGTGTGTGTGTGTGTGTGTGCGTGCGGTGGCGGGGCACGGGGAGGGGGGTTGGCAAGGACCGAGATGCAGATGGGAAGAGTCACAGGGAGGAAGGAGCCTCAGGGCCAGGTCAGGGTCACTGAATGCCAGGCTGAGGCATTATATTTATTGCCGTCCGTGAGGAGTCATCGAAAGAGTGATGTGGTTGGACGACCCGGGGGCGTGCAATGGACACAGAGGCCGACTCGGGTGGGCGTGCGGCACTGAGTTGCAGCCATGGTCCAGGCCTGGCAGTCGGGGGATGGGAGCGGAGAGGCGGTCCCTGGAAGCTGCAAGTAATAAACCAACCGATGTCAAGCTGAACAGAAGAGATTCAGGCCCCAAGTCAAGGTCCTCCCCGGGCAGGTGGGCCCTCCTGGAGCCACCCAGGGCCCGGAGGGTGGTGTGACCCAGTGTTCTTCGGGGCCCAGCTCTCTAAAGGGAGTGGAGGACTGGATTCGAGGGGGACGAGGTCGCCGGCAGGGATGAGGACTTCCTGTCACAACCTCATTCTGGGCCAGGCAACAAGAATGAGGCCAAGCGTGGCTGTAAGGAAGGCGAGAAGCCGGTGGGGGTCCACGACTAAGGGCCTTGCTTGGCATCACACAGGTAGAACGTGGCAAACGGTGGATTCAAAACCTTGAACCTGTTCTCTTGAGCGCTAAGCTCTCCAGGTATTTCCAATGGCTGAGTCATCTTTAATGGAGCCATGGCGGGCCCTTCAATTTAGGGGCAGAGCCCCAGGCGGATCCTGGCAGCCAGCACCACAGGGCTCCTCCGTTACACACACATGTGCCCCTTTCCAGAACCGTCCTTGAGCTGGGGGCCCACTTTCCCACCTTAGCCCCTGACTCTTATCCCCTGCTTGGCCCTCCGGCCAGTCCCGGATTCCGGGCTCCCTCCTCCTTCCCAGCCCTCCTCCTCCCCTGCACAATGCTGGAGGCTGCTGCCCTGGCCCCTCCTGGCTTCCCCTTCTACACACACACACACACACACACACACACACACACGCACACACACACACACTCACACACATGCATTTATTTTCTTTAATCTTTCTGCCTAGATCAATTTCTCCATTCCCCTAATCATTTTTTTCTTGTTCGCTTTTGAACTGCCTCCAATTTGTCTGCTTCGTCCCGGTAATGAGGTGCCCCCGAACGAAATGCAATATTCTGCATGTGACTTCGCCAGGGTCGTATGGATTTTCTTGCTAACTATCTACTCGGACCCCGGGTGACAGGCTTTCTTAGTGTAGCGACTCTATTAGTGATAGGGCTCTTCTAAAGATGCTGGTAAAACTCACCAAGTTGTAGAATACGAAGCCAGGGGCACCGGAAGCTCTGGTACTTTCCATCCCCACTTACTTGGGGCTTTTTAAATGTTTATTTATTTTTTGAGAGAGAGAGAGAGAGAGACAGAGCGGGAGCAGGGGAGGGGCAGAGAAAGAGGGAGACACAGAATCTGAAGTAGGCTCCAGGCTCGGAGCTGTCAGCACAGAGCCTGACCTGGGGCCTGAACTCACAAACTGCGAGATCATGACCTGAGCTGAAGTTGGACGCGATACTGAGCCACCCAGGCGCCCCTACTTGGGGCTTTTTACTCCCCCTTACCTTTACCTGTTCTCTTCCCTTGGCCGGGGATGCCTTTCTCTCCCACTTTCCCCCATTCCTGTGGTTAATACCTGTGCTGTCTCTATGACCGAGCTGTAATATGGTCACCTCCTCCAAGCCTGCTCTGATTTTCAGGCGGAATTCAGGTGCTTGTCCCTGTGCTTTTCTTGCAGAACAGGTACAGCCTCTGCCCGGGAGCTGAAGTCTAATGGGTAGACAGATACAATCAAATAAACATACAGATACACAATCCAAACCAGAGGAAAGGCCACGTATAGGGAGGTATGAGAGTTTATGACAAGTAGGGTCAGAGGAGCTGACGTGGGAGGGTCAGTAAAGGCTTCCGTGAGGAAGTCTCCTTGGTGTTGAGCTCTGGTTATTAGAAAGGTTTTCCTTATGTGGAGCAGAACCTGTTGTCTTCTAACCCTGACCTCTTGGTTTAACCCTCTGGAGACACACAAATGTGGTCTGCTCTGTGAAAGGTCTTCAGAGATTTCAAGTTACGATCAGGCTTTTTGTGCCCTTTTTCTTTCATGTTTAAAAAAGGATATGATTATGGGGCACCTGGGTGGCTCAGTCTCTTAAGCGTCTGACTCCTGGTTTCGGCTCGGGTCACGATCTCACAGTTAGTGAGTTCGAGCCCCACATCAGGCTCTGAGGTGACCATGCGGTGCCTGCTTGGGATTCTTTCTTTTTCCCCCCTTCTCCCTGCCCCTCCTGCTCTCTCTCTCTCAAAATAAAGAAATAAGTTAAAAAAAAAAAGATGTGATTATGGAATCTTGAGCCATCTTGGTTACTTGGTCACCCTCACCTGTATGAGCTCCAGTTTTAAGTAATCTGTTACAGGATTGTTGTAGGGGAGTGGAGAGAGGGAGAGAAAAAGAGAGAGAGAGGGAGAGAGGAGAAGAAAATGAATAAACACATGGGCAAAGATCAATAGATAGATGCTGGAATTAGTTAGCAGGGATATTCAGAGTGTGATTGATCCAGCTTGAAATGGACTCCAGGCAAGGGGGTTTACAAAGAAATAAATAGATCCTCTGGATTTGATTTTTATTGTAATTCTTATTAGGAAGTTGGGCCTGCAGACAGGCAAAATTATCTCCAACCAAAGTATCTGTTTCGCTAAATGCCACTCAGAGATGGAAAATACATTTCCCGTGGGTTGTCTCTCCCTATTTCTCTGCTCACGATCTCCATTACGCCACCCCTTTGCGCTTAGCCCAGATGCGAATCTTTCTGAACACAAAACTCCGGGCAGCCACGGCCCATGGATCCACATTAGTGTGTGTCTTGTTATTTATTGCTACAATAATAATGCCATGCGACAGGAAACTATGAAACTTGGTGGCACCGAAGACCGTATGGCTTGTGTGCTGGGATGGCGACTTTGGCCGACCCGGGTGGGCTTGGCTGACACTGTCTGGGCTGTCGTACGCATGCGTGACTGGCTGCGGTCCCTGCCCTAGCTGGGCTGACTTGCGTCAGCTTAGCTGGGTGGCTGTCTCTCAGGGTGGCTCATGCTCACTGTGGGACCCGCAGGCTTATCCTGAGCCTGTTCTTGTAGGAATGGCAGAGGCCCAAGAGTGAGGGGAAGCACATAAGTCTTCTTGAGGGCTGGACTCAGAAATCTACCTCATTCTAAGAAATTTGTGTGGCTGGGCTCAGATTCAAGGGGGTGCAAAATAGACTCCGCCTCCCCAGAGAGAGGAGCTCCAAAGTCATGGTCAAGGGGCATTGATATGGGGATTGGTGAAAAATTGGGGTTGCCAAGGGAGTCTACCGCAACGCATGAGACGGGTATAAATTGCTATGGGCCATGTGCTAATTACAAGGTTTACTCAGCCTGTATTAATAATATGAATTTATCTCTATCAACTCCAGAATGGAGTTCTGCATACCGCGGTGTCAAGATGGGCAAAGGTTATTGCCAAAATACAAATTTCCTCCATTTATCTCCTCACACGGCTGCTCGCTTCAACGGGGTCAACAGACTGTCATTCCATCTAAACAGTACCTCGGGAGGGGCGCTACGGACTTGACCGGGCTCGGGTGTCATCCACGACTCCTCACTGTCCCTCCTGGCTCCCCGAGGACCCTCAGTGATGCAGGAGCCATGGCGGAGACAGGCAGGACTGGGGTCCATGGAGAGAGGTCGTCTGACAGCCCCTTCCACAGTCCTACAGTCTGACTGTGCTTCCACAGTCCTATGCTCTGCTCCTGTCTCAGGTCTGTCTCTGCTCCTCTCTGCCCATTTGACTCCTTCTCTCCTTGAACTTCTCTCTTTTGCCCCTGAAGATTGGCTCTCCTCTGAAATTCCCACGCTGGGGCCTTCTATCACTGCTTGTCAGGAACAAAAATGGTGTCTAAAAGGAAGTGACAAATGGAATGTCACCGAACGGTTTGGGTCAGGGGTCCTTCATTCCTGCTGAGAGGTTTCCTTAAAGGGAACTTGGACCGGAGAGCCTTTGGGAAGGAGGGTATCGCCCAGGAGTGAACCCTGGTGGGGTGGGGGAGGAGCGATGTGGCCCTTCATTTGGGTTGCGCTGTGTGGAAGGGGAGGGGACAAATGCTTGCTGTTGGGGTCTCAATGTACCACAGAGTTTAGTGACCAGCTCTTTGTTTGTTTTTTTTTAAATTTTTTTTTCAACGTTTTTTATTTATTTTTGGGACAGAGAGAGACAGAGCATGAACGGGGGAGGGGCAAAGAGAGAGGGAGACACAGAATCGGAAACAGGCTCCAGGCTCCGAGCCATCAGCCCAGAGCCTGACGCGGGGCTCGAACTCACGGACCGCGAGATCGTGACCTGGCTGAAGTCAGACGCTTACCCGACTGCGCCACCCAGGCGCCCCAGTGACCAGCTCTTTGAATTTTTTTTTTAAATCAATCTTCTCCTCTGTCTTTAGGATTTAGGCATGTGCCCAGGAGGGCTGGTCTGGACAGGTGACAGCCATAAGGGTACATGGAGAATCACTCTCTGAGAGCCAGGGCTTTGTTTAGTTGATGGGCCCAGTTCCTTCCTTCTGTAGGACAAGACCTCTCCTGGAGATCTCCCCAATCCCTATGGGATTCCCTCTCTTCAGTCCTCAGGCTTACTCACCCCCCCACGGCGGTCTCAGAAAGGGCAAGTATCAGAGTCGGAGAGGTCCCAAGGCATCACCCACTACCTCTGCGGATGGGGAAACCCAGCCCAGATATGAATAGGGGGTCATTCACATTTCTTCCCCGACGTGGAGGCTAGGGGAGCATCATTAGCATCGGGTTCAGGAGCCAAGGTGTCAGAGTATCTGGTAGATCGGACAACGTAAACCCGTTCATTACACACGCATGTCCTTTGCCACGTGACCTTGCTGTGTTTCTCACTATAGTTTGCAGTATTTTGGGGGCTTGGCCGTATGGCTTTCACTGGCCAATGGAATACTGGTGGGCATGATATGAGCAGAGGCTTTAAGTGTGCTTGCATGGTTTAGGTCGGCCTCTCGTGCTCCCGCCATCCACCATTGGGAAGAACGGACCCTGGGTAGCCTCTGGGTCCAGGATGAAGATGCACGTAGCATACTTGGACTCAACCCACAGCCGGGAGTCAAGCCCAGCTGAGGCCAGAGATTCCAGCTGAACGCTTACTCGTCTGCAAGTGTCGTAAGCCACCAGCATTGTGAGGTTTTCGTTATGTAGCCTTCACTTAATAGCACACGGGCTAATCACAGGGCGGGAGAGGGTGTGCGTGTGGGGACTGGGGAGTGGGGGATGATCTAAGCGGGCTGGGAGATGGCAGCATGTAGCAGCCAAGGTAATAAGGCTTTGGAGTCCAATATTCCTGGGTTCAAGACCCGGTCTCCGCTGTCCATCACTTATGCAAATCACGCGTGAGCTTCGGGACAGACTGGCCTAACCGTTTCTGACCCAGCTCTTCATTCGCAAATTGGGGACAATCACAGAACCAACTTCAAAGGATTGTTGAAATGTGATTATGTAAATAAAGAGCTCAACGTAGGGCCTGACTTCTATTCCCTTTACTTGACAAATTTCATCTCATTTTTGTCTCTGTGAACTCCCACCAATCGTTTTGCCTAGTTCGCTCTTTTTTCCCCCCAGTTATATTGAGGTGTAATTGATATATAAAAATTGTAATGTCTTTAAAGTGTACAACGTGATGATCTGATGTACTTACACATTGTGAAGATTCCCACCGTGGAGTTAATTAGCACCTCCATCAACTTCCGTATTTCCCTTCTGTGTGTGCGTGAGAACACTTGAGTTCTGCCCTCCTACCAAATTTGATTTATATGATACAGGAACCGCTGCAATCACCACGATATACTTTGGCTCCCGAGACCCTAGTTGTCTTATAACTGAGAGCTGGTACCCTTTAACCAACCTCTCCCTATTTTTCCTACCACCAGCCCTGGCAATCACCCTTCAGTTTGAACTGGTATACGTTTTATGGGAGATGTAATGAAATGTTCACTCCAGTCTCTTCGACCAGGTTCTACATGTTGAGATAGCCGGCACCCTGTCAGTCCCCAGCACCGTGCCTGGCACACAATAGGAGCTCAATAAATGAATCAAAGCAAAGGCTAATAATGGTAATGATCATGATGATCTTTCCCTGCACACCTTCCTCTGCTCTTTGCATGAGGTACTGGGGAACTGGCTTGGATTTAAAGAGCTTGGGTAAGCTGTTGGCAGATGTGGGGCTCAAATTCGGGTCTCCCTATTTCTGGACCGGCATTCTTCTCTGCTCACAACACTGTCCCCCCCCCACGGCGCCCTTCCAGAGCCACACATGGCGGGCTAGGAACCTCTTTTACGTGGTGGGTTTGGAACGCTGCCTCTCTCTGCCTGAGAGGATTAGCCAGCCATCAGTGCTCCAGCCTCCCATTTACCCACCAATGGATGGAAACATGCTCCCTTTGTGTCCAGCCGTTTAGCTAGCATTTTGCTTTAACTTTTCTGTGCACGCTGTCTGGCGTCCCCAAATTGGCCTTTGTGGGGAAATCGATAACAATTCATGCATGCCAGGCACATATCCCTTCCACAGGACATTAGGCGGACCGTTGAAGTAACTTTGGTTGGAAAGGCAAGTTCTATTT
This sequence comes from Panthera onca, assembly GCF_046562875.1. Classification (NCBI taxonomy): domain Eukaryota; kingdom Metazoa; phylum Chordata; class Mammalia; order Carnivora; family Felidae; genus Panthera; species Panthera onca. The sequence goes on along the minus strand of NC_138351.1, from coordinate 80,081,793 downwards.
GTAATTGAGGCAAGTGCAAATGAAATGATGCTTTCATATGGGTGTTTGGCAAGCTAACACTATTTCTCCCCTTCCCTGTGTCGCCAGCTGTTGGGACCCCTTTTCTCTCCCAAGTGCCGTCTGCCCCAGTAGCTCTCTTGCAGGAATTGTTACTCTTTTTTCGGGCTGCCGTGGTCTAATCCAGAGGTCCCTGAAGTCAGGACACCTGTACCCCAGCCTAAGTTCATCCAGGACCTCCCTGTAGAAACCAGAACCAATTCTTCCCCGCCTTCGGGATGCAGTGCTCCCATTATGTTGCGCGTTCCATGTTAATACCACCCTTAAGTAATGAGGGCGACAGCATGAACATCTGTGGAGTACCTTCTATATGCCAAGAACTTAACATTCACGATCTCATTGAATACTCACTTGCGATCCCATTTTCCACATAAGGGAACAGGTTCAGGGAGGGACATTAACTCACCTGAGGTCACAGAGCTTGGGAGGATTCAATACCTATTTTTCCCACCACACTGGGATGGAGGGATGTTGAGACAGTCACTGCGTCACAGGAGTTGAGGTCTGACTTTAGGCTAATATTCCTGAGAAATCAGGGATACGGTAGGTTGGGAAGGCACAGAATAATATTGAGAATAGAATATCCTCACTGCTTAGTATTGATAGAGTATTTTTTTGTTCATTTTTTTTTCATTTAAGCTCCACACGTCACTATCCAGATGAGGAAACAGGTTTAAAGAGGCCAAGTGACTTCTGAAAACTATAGAAAAATGCATAGTTTTGATAAAGTAGGGACTGAAATTGATGTGTCTGACTCCAACCCAGTGCTCTTTTCTTGGCCGCAATTCAGAATTACAGAGCTCTCCAGAAGAGGGTTTGATGATGGTGGTGGGGATGGTGATGGTGACGATGAAGGCAATGATAATGATGATGGCCGTGTGATGATGGTGACGGTGGTAGTATGATGCAACTCAGCGGACTCTAGATCCAGGGCCGGCCCATGGTCTGATCTCAACATACCTTTCCAGCATTACTTCTACTCATCTTTTCCAACCCTCTGCTCTGGAGGAACTGGTTAAGCTAGAATACGGAGAGCGGAGAATGAAGAAGAGACTCACAGGACCCGGGATGCCAAAGCCAAAGGTCAGCCTCAACAGTGAAGATACCAGGGGACTAGGTAGGGAGCACCCAAGCGTGGGTGGGCACCTGTTGGGTCAAATCTCATGTTTCTTTACCATTCTCCACACTCCCTTTTATCACTGCCATGGGAACAAGCCTAGCCTAGACTGCTGAAGATGCATGGTGGAGTCACCCCATCTCTCTAGCTGACAGGTAATTCCAACCACCAGATATGTGAGTAGGGTTGTGTAAGACTCAGCCCCCAGCGAAACTTCCACCTGACTGTAGCTGAATATTCTCACAGGAGACTATCTGTAAGACCAGCTGAAGGGAGGCGCAGATGAGCCCAGCCTAAATTGCCCACTCACAGAACAACGCATAGTTGTTGTTTTAAGCCACTACATTTTGGGATGGTTTGTTGCACAGCCAAAACGAACTGGCAAACTATTTTAAAAAGGTACATGGGAAGTGCTATTTTTGGGTAGTTGGAAAGAAAGGGCGATAGGGTATTGGTCAATAACACTAATGATCAATTAATAACTATCAGGAATGCTTTTTCCCCCAACCGAGAAGTCTTTCTGAGCCTCTAAGGAGGGTTGGGGCTCCTTTTGTGCCCTTCGAGTTCTCTGGGCTTCCCTGATCCCAGAACTGATCATACTGTGTGATAATTGACCACCCTACCTCAGAGCTTGACAAACAGCCATTCTCAGCTCTCGGGATTGCCAGGTCGGTCCTGAGCTTATCTGCTTCCTTTGGCCACAAGCAGCCTCTTCTGTTTAGCTCAGAGGGTTGTACAAATACTTTTGACTCGAAAAAGCTTGACCTTCTTGTCTGGTGTGCCTGAGGAGACTGCAGACTTTGAGAGGGTGGAAATGGGGGTAGCATGGCTACTCTTTCCCAGCTCCTGCTACTGTGCCTGGTGTATAGAGTGTGTTCAGTAAATATTTGCTGAAAGAAGGGATGGTGAGTGACGGTAGCTAGAAGTTTCTATCGGTGTTGGGGGGGGAAATGGAGGAATGGGGGTTGGCTGGATGGGTCCTGTCCAACAGCCTTCAGCTGCACGCTATGGATTGGATTGTGTTCTCCCAAATTCATATATGTAGAATTCCTAACCCTTAGCACTTCAGATACGACCTTATTTGGAGACAGGGTCTCTACAGAAGCAATCATAAACAAAGCATGAGAGTTGGGGAGATGACGGAATTATTTCCTTTAGGCACATAGATTAATCTGGACCGAGACAACACCTTGCCTATTGTCTAGGAGAAAGCCACGAGCAGAGAGAGAAGACTCCACCTTAGAAAGCTATGTTATTGGGTCCTGGTTCACTTGGATAAGTTTGCTGTTCAGCAACTCCTTGTAGCTAAAAAATCTTGTAACATGTGATAAATCGATTACTTTCTACTTGGAGTAATTTTTGACCGGTTAGGCATAAAGGAAAGGCATTGGGATTGTCGAAGCCTTTCTTGTTCTTGGGAGTGTCCTGAATGGGCGGGTTGACTGTGGGGCTCCCCTCCCCTTCTGCCTCTAGAAATTTTCCTCCTTTGATCTCCCTTCTCAGAAGGAACAAAAAACAGAGAAATGGGCTGTGAATCCCATTTATATTCATTAACACCCTAAAGATGAAAAATACCTTTCTATTATCCCTGGGATAATTCAAGCCCATTGCATAGGAAAATGTTATATATCTTTGTCATTGCAATCTCAGGGGCAAGAGATTAGGACTTACGGTGCAGAGCAAATCAGAGTGGTTCTGCCAGAAACTTTCCAGACTCATCGATGAGCCAGGTTTCAGGACCAACATTAAGGCATTCAAAGAACAGTCTTCCCTAATGGCCTCCTAGAGAGGTATCAGGTTCTCACGATTAGTTGAGGGCACCAGAAGCAGAGGCAAGAGAGGGGCTTCTGCTCCCTGAAGCACACCCTGTGGTTTCTGAAAGCCATTGGATAATAGTCCAATATACCGAACACGTATTGGATTTTTACTCCATGCTAGGAGCTGGGCTAACCTAACCATGCCCCATTTCTCCTTTGCTGCTGTATTTATCTCTTCAAAATATTCTTAGAATTGAGATGCAAGGTCTAGGTGATAAAATGCACTTCTCCGATCAAGGTCACTCCGGTGAATGTTTACCATAAGGACCACCACCCAAATCGAGACCGAATGCCCCCAGCACCCGATAGCTTCCTTTGGGCCTTGCCAATTAGTGCCCCTCTCAGGTAATTACTCTTCTGACTTTAATCCCCGTCTCTTAGTTTTGTCTTTTTGAACTTCATAGATGGAAGCTTCTAGCATGTACTCTTCTGTGGCTGGCTTCTTTTGCTTCACACAAGGTCCTGAGCTTCATGCACATCATGTGTCTCAATAGCTCTTTGTTCTTGTGGCTGTGCACTACACCATTGTGTGAAGGGGCCACGACTTACTTATACATCCTTCTGCTAATGGCTATTTGGGGTTACTCTCTGTTTGGGGCTACTTGAATAACTTGCTTTATTTTATTTTCATTTTTTTTTTCAGTATTTATTATTACTTGAGATACTAAACATTTTGCTTCTTCTTGTAAAAAAAAATTGTTTTCATGCTTATTTATTTTTGAGAGAGAGAGAGAGAGGGAGACAGAGTACGAGCGGGGGAGGGGCAGAGAGAGAGAGAGGGAGACACAGAATCCGAAGCAGGCTCCAGGCTCTGAGCTGTCAGCACAGACAGCGGGGCTCAAACCCACAAACTGTGAAATCATGACCCGAGCTGAAGTTAGATGCTTAACTGACGAAGGCACCCAGGTGCCCCTTCTTTTTCTGTTTTTAAAGTTTATTTATTTAATTTGAGAGGGGGAGGGAGGAGGGGCAGAGAGTGAGAGGGAGAGAGAGAGAATCCCAAGCAGGCTCCACAATGTCAGTGCAGAGCCCGATGCAGGGTTTGAATTCATGAACGGTGAGATCACGACCAGAGTTGAAAGCAAGGGTCAGACGCTTAACCAACTGAGCCACCCAGCCGCCCCTAAACATTTTGCTTCTTTAGGGTGTCATTCAACCTTTGCTAGAGTATTAGCTCTGTGAAATAAGAGAATCTTTGAAACTTTTCTTTTTCCTGTATTTCCAGCCTAGAACGGGTCCTGATGTACAACAGACACTCAATGACTATGTGAATGAATGTAGAGTTGAATGAATGGCCTTATCGACCATCATGTATGGTGACAGACTTTCCTAGTTTGCCTGGGACTTTCCCATTTTAGCACTCAGAGTCCTGCTCCTGGGCCAACCTAGGACGTGGTTATTATTATGGTTTCTGTTTTGCATTTGAAGATATTGTAGCATAGAAAGTTGTAGAGACTTGTCCAAAGCTATTCCATCAGGAAATGGCAGAGCCAATGTTCAAGGTCAGGTCTTTCCAATGTCCAAAGGGAATCCTTACCTACTGGCTCCCAGGCTGAGAAAAACCTCCCATAACAAGGATGAGGACATCTATAATGCTGAGGAAATTTGACAGTTCGAGGATGTTGGAGTTTTCTAATCATTTCCAAGGGTTGCTTTGAGGTTCAGCCTGCCACAGAGTTTATAGTCAGTTCTGGGCTTGAATCCTGGAGCAGTCACTTGCTGACTTGGTGAGTCTGGGGGAGTCTCTGAGCCTTAGCTGCATTAGCGGTGATGGGGGGGATTCTAATATTTCCCTCACAGGTTACCATGACAGTGGCATGATCTGATGAATGAAAACGTCCAGTCCTGACCTGATGTATAACGGGTGCTTGACCACTGCTTTTAGTAGGATTACTAAAAACAGCTTGACAATAGACATCGGCTTCTCAGTCAACTCTACGGGTCTTTGTCGGGGACTGCTGTGGGTCCAGTGGAGCACTGAGTCCCCAGAGTGGTGGTGATGATGTTCGTAGCACAAATAAAAAATTCTACCCCGGTCCGGGTCATGCCCGGTACTGAGGGAAGCACAAAGTGTATTCACGTGGATGTTCTAGAATTGCGTTTTCCAAACCGGAGTTTGAGACCCCTTAGGGTCACGAAATCAACGTTGCAGGTCTCTGACCGGGAAAGAATCAAATAGGCGTTACCAGGTAGAGTAACATAACTGATGGGGCTGGATTTGAATGCTGGCTCTGCACGGGTGAATTACTCAGGGGAGTTAGAGTCTCACTTGATCCTCATCTATAAAATGAGTATAATCAGGGATGGATTAATATTTGTAAAGTGTTCACAGGGCAGCCTAGGACACAGGAAGTGCAGAATGTGTTTGCAATTATTAACACACGCAGGGAGGATATCATTTTCTTTACACGGTACGCTTTTTACAATTTTATCTGTTTATGTCTACGCAGGCTGGTGCAGGACAATGATGTAAAATATACTGATATGCTGTATTTCTTACTGTGCATTTTGGATTTTTTTTGGTATTTTTTTAAATGTTTATTTATTCTCGAGACAGAGAGAGACAGAGCCTGAACAGGGGAGGGGCAGAGAGAGAGGGAGACACAGAATCCGAAACAGGCTCCAGGCTCCGAGCTGTCAGCACAAAGTCTGACGTGGGGCTCGAACTCACTGACCGTGAGATCATGACCTGAGCCGAAGTCGGATGCTCAACCGACTCAGCCACCCAGGTGCCCCTCTTTTTTTTTTTTCTTTTTTTGAGTAGGCTCCGCACCCAGTCTGGGGCTCAAACGCATGACCCCGAGATCAAGAATTGCACGTTCCCCCGACTGAACCAGCTGGGAGCCCCTGTTTTCTGTTTCTTTTTCCGGTCACCCAGACCATGCTTCTTAGTGGGCAACATATAGGATATCACTTACTCCTTCAGAACTACGTAAGGACGTTAGCATCGTCCCGTCGTGTGGGGGAGGGTGTGGAGGCTCACGGTGGCGACATGGTGCGCTCCCGTGATCTGCATGTAGGGCATTTTCTGAGCCTTGCCCTGCCTCTCAGAGGTGACAGCCACGTCCAGTCCTGCAGGCTTCTGTTGGAGGAGCTGAGCCAGTCCCCTGTTGGCCCCAAGCTAGACAGATGCTCCTGGGCGCCTCCGGGTCGGTGAGTCAGGCTGCAAACTGGCTTTTTCATTGCAGGTTTGTCTGTTGAGTGTGCACACGCCTTTCCCCTCTGAGCCTTTGGTTATTTTCATCTTTCCTTTTTCCTTCTAGTAATAAAATCTAATCTAATTTCCAGTATATTTAGCTGAAATTTTATTTCCAGGGTTGGGTCCTGCGAAACTGCCACCGGCTCCGGGGAGCTCAGAGGGAGACTGGGGCTGGCTTCGGGGTACAAACCCATCCCAGGCCCTAAAATTCACGCCGGACGCAGCAAATAAATAAGACAGACACGCCTTGAGCTGCCTGAATTGGAGAGAGGAGAAATCTGGGTGCTGGGCAGGATAAGGTCTGAGAGCAGGCTACTCTAAGCTGGTCTGGAGCGATGACCACAGACAGACAGTACAGACAAACACTGCTTGTCTCCCCCTGTGTCTTCTTCATTCCAGGACGATTCGGTTTGCACTGAATACGAGAGGGACCTCGGGACTGAGAACAAAGCGGTGTCCCTACACGCTGCAGAAATGGGGCCGAGCTGTTCTCATAAGTCACTTCACTGCTTGTTGAATGCCCATGACACCGTTGAATCGTTTTCAACAACCTGCCCGAGCCGTCAGCAAGAAGTTCTGTTTTCGTGACAGAAAATATTGAGGCTCAGAGAGGTTAATTAACTTACCTAAGGCCACACAGCTACCAACAGCTGGAGTTGGGATTTGAACTCCGTGCGTCTGACTTTAGACCTCCTAAGTGTAGTCAGTCCACGGATCAACACAGTCAGTATCACCCGAAGGCCCGTTAGGAATGTAGGATGCAGGCCCCTTTCCAGACCTCTGAACCGGAATCTGCTTTTTAACAAGATCCCCCTGTGATGTGTGAGCACCCTGAAGTTTCAGCTGTAGGAACTCAAAGGACTTTCCTTCCCGTAGCTGTGTCTCACAGAGTTTAGCTGTTATAAAATAAGCAAACCAATTAACTGATGAACTGAGGAACAAATAGACGAACTCTAAGTTGAATTCCAGGGTCAAAGGGTAACCGTCAGCAGGCTATTGGATTTTGAGGGTAGCATTAACAAGCTGGTGCAGGTAGCGGGAGAGGAGACATTCCTTCGCCTGGAGTTGGATAAGAGATCACTGGGCACACAAAGACCGGTGAGCAAATACACTCCATCTCTCCATTTGCCGTTGTCCCAGGGAGCCCAGGTACCAGCTGGACATGAAGGACTGGGACAGGAGAGAGCCTGGAGGGCGAGGAGCCTCTCCCAGGAGGTGGTGACAATACCAGCCCTCAATCACCCAGGCACCGGGCTGAGGGCTTTACATACGCATTGGCCGTGGGTACAGTCGCACCCAGGGGGACAAGAACTGAATGATAGTTTGTCTTGTTTTCCTATCTGAACTGGGCTTTTATTTTGAGTCACCGGTTGGCTGAATGGCAGAAAACCAACCTCAGCCCATTTGGGCCCTCCTTGCCCCCGGGGTCATATTTTAAGTTCTAGGGACTTCCAGGGTGTGGAGGCATTGTGGGACCAAGACAGGTGTGGGCTTCTAGTACGGTGTATGTTATCATCCATCTATGCTGCCGACTGCTGGGACATCCTGGTTCCCACCCAGTGTCCCCACGGGGATAATTGTGATGGGGCCACGTTATGGAAGTAACCCATGAGTAGCAATTACAGAAATTTCTAGCACATGTAATTGTTCAATAAAGCTCAGCGATTATTTTTGCTATGATAAATTTCAGTTATTAGTGTTTAAAAGTTTATTAATTTATTTTGAGAGAAAGAGAGAGAGGACACGGGGGAGGGGCAGAGAGAGAGAGAGAGGGAGGGAGAGAGAGAATCCCAAGCAGGTTTTGTGCTGACAGCATGGAGCCCAATGTGGGGCTCGAACTCATGAACCCTGAGATCATGACCTGAACGGAAATCAAGAGTTGGATGCTCAACTGACTGAGCCACCCAGGTGCCCCTCAAGTGCAGTTATTATTATTATTTGCCATTATATTGTCTTCTAACTCAGTAGAATGTAGTATCATTTGAAGTTCCCAAAACCTTAGAGTAACAAGATGTGAGAATTGAAAGAAGGCACTTTGGAAATAATCCAATCTAACTTCCTTATTCTATAGATGGGAAAGCAGAGGTCCAGAGAGGGAAAGAATGTTACCCAAGAACACACAGCTTGGTGACTGGGTAGATGGTGCCATTAAAAAGAAGAAGGACTGATTTGGGCCAAAGATGAAAAAGAAATTTTGCAAAGGTTGAGTTAGAGATGCCTGAGCACATTCTGTAGTGATGTCTAGCAGTGGTCAGACATACAGGTTTCAGCTCCGGGAAGAGATCCGCACCAGAGCATGTGACCAATGAGTCACTGGCATATGCAATGCCAAAACCACACAGGGCGGCTGAGATCACCCACAGGGCAGCTGAGATCACCCAGGTGTGAGGATTGGTAAGAAAGGAAACCTGGGAAGGGTCTGGGGATTCATCCACATGTACAGGGAGAGCAGAGGTGCTGGCCATTGAGGCGCCCCCAGAAGGAGAAAATGGGGACACCAGCACAAAACCAGGAGAGGAAAGAGCTTCCAGAAGAAAACTCAGCTTCCCGCTGCAGGAGGAACGAGCTTTGGAGAAGCCAGGTGGAGAAGGGAAGGGAAGGGGGGGGGGGTTGGTTAAGTCAGGGAGGAGTAGAGTTTGGTCAGATCTCAGTAGGAGCTGGGGTAGTGTCTCTGCCCGTGATTAGTCCAGGGGAGGGTTAATGACATCCAAGCCGTCTGCTGAGGCATATAATGATGATTAATTCAATTGGCCACCTTCAGTGCTTGGAATTATAATCAATTTTTCACTCCGATTTAAAAAAAAAATAGAGTTTTATTGTAAATTGTCTTTGTTTCCTGCCATGGAATCAGAAATGAACCAGGTGACCCTTCACCATTGGCAAGGTCTTGGCCGTACATTCATATGTGTAATTGTTTTCTTGGAAGCTTGGAGTCTATGAACCGGAAGGGGCCTTGCAAGGTAAATCATTTGGCTCCTTATCCAGGGTGGAAATCTCTCCAACATTCTTAGCATCTGGGCCTCCAGAATCCGCTTACACACTTCCGCTGGGGCTCACTGCATGGTTTAGGAACTGGAATTCTTATCTACGTCTTCCCTACATCGACCCCTTTCTGAACACCCACCCAGTTGACCCAGCTCTGTCTCCCGGAGTCTCATTGAACCAACCAATTCCCATTTCCAGTTGGCCTTCCTTGGTTGAAAACGTCTTCCACTACTTTTGGAGTTTCCGTCCTGAATCAACCCGTTCCACCGGCTTCTATTTCTTGTGACTCGGCCAGCCTCTCCGTTCTGACTCTGTTCTAGCATTCTGATCTGGGATTTTACTGGCCAATCATGAATTTGAGTTTGGGCTTCCTCGCATCCTAGCTGTGTGATCTGTGCATATTTCCTGCACTTTCTAAACCCCATTTGGAAAATGAAGATAAAAATCGCACCAAGCTCAGAGGATTGTTTGTAATGCGTAAATGAGATAATGCATAGAAAGTGTTCAGCGTTTGGCAAACACTCACACAAGTTAGCTGATTTACTTAATTCAACAAGCGCTCACTCTCGCTTATTATGCACCAGGCACCGTTCTAAATATTGTGGAAGCACTAACTCATTTAGTGTTTATAATGACGTAGCCGGGTGTAAATATCACTCCCTGTCTACAGATGAGGAAACTGAGAGGAAAACTACATCGTTAGGTATTGTACTAATATTTGTCACTCACGCTATCAATGAGCTTTTGCGGCACCGGGAACACCCAGTGGCTTCTGCGAGGTCAACGATCCAGATTGGGCTCCAGGGGTCTCCACTGATTCTGTTGGTCTCAGTTGGGTTTACTCAGGTGTGCACACATTAACTGGAGACTGGGGGATCTTGGCTCTGTGCCATGGGTCTCTCATTCTCCTTCTGGAACTTACACTCCTAAGTTACCCGGGTATGAAGAAGCAGGAGCATGAGAGGAAGTCAGTTCAATTCTACTGGCAACATCAGCAAATGTCCCACAGGAGGCAGGCTTCTAAGATGGCCCCCAGGGATCTTCACCTCCTGGCATTCGTCCCCTCGTGAAATCCCCCTCCCCGGACTATGGGCAGGACTTGCAACTTGCTTCCAGCAGGTGGAATGAAGCAAAGATGGCGGGCTTTCCTGACTAGCTTACAGGAAGACTGTGGCTTCTGTCTTGCTGTCAGATTCTCTCTGTTGTCTCCTTGGCTTATGCTCTTGGATAAAGTGGCCCGCCTGGCGAGGAACTGAGGGCAGCCTCTGGCCAACAGTCTGCATGGAGCTGAGTCCTGCCAAGAAACCACGTGAGCTTGGAAGCAGAGCTGTCCCCAGTTGGGCCTTGAGATGACTACGGGCCAGCTGACGTCTTTATTGCAGTCCTGCGAGAGGGCCGGAAGCAGGGGACCCAGCTAAGCTATGCTGAGGTGTCTGACCCACAGACACAGTGAGAAAATAAATCCGTTGTTTTAAGCTCCTAAACTCAGGGTAATTTGTTAGGCAGCAAAAGATAAATAATACACGTCCGTATGGTCAGAGCACGTCACGTGGCCAGGCCTGGGGTGGGGAATTAAGCTCTGTGTATAGGAGAGAGAGAATCACAATGTTACAGAATAATTTTCTTAACGTTTATTTATTTTTGAGAGAGAGAGAGAGAGACAGAACGGGAGTGGGGGAGGGGCAGAGAGAGAGGGAGACACAGAATCTGAAGAGGCTCCAGGCTCCGAGCTGTCAGCATGGAGCCCGACGCGGGGCCCGAACTCACGAACCATGAGATCAAGACCTGAGCCAAAGTTGGATGCTTAGCTGATTGAGCCACCCAGGCGACACTGTAAAGTTACAAGATAAAGGGTGGGAAGGGTGTGGGTACAGGGAGGGGTGGAGAGTTGGGGTCTGCAATGCCGTTCACCACAAGCATCTACTACCTGCCAAGACACGTGGACACAGGAGGTGCGGAGATGACCAAGACCTAGGCCTTGCCCTTGGGGAGCTCAGGAGCTAGTGGAAAAGCCAGAGAAGGCTTTTGGAGTCTGTGTAATGATTTGCTCAGTTGGCAGTCGACACTGACTCTGTGTGGAGCTCCCTGAAAATGTCACCGCGCTTACCCGGGAATTGACAAAGGGACTCTGAGAGCATCCCGAGGCACCCTCTGGAGTGAAGCGAGCCCAGGTGCCTTGGAAATGTGGCTTCGGTGGTCCCAGCCTTTGCCAGCTCCGAGCGGAGACCTGAGGGCAATGAAAATCATCTGTCCAATAGACAGGTCCGGGCAACCATGGAAACCAAAGCCTCATCCATCACCGATGGCAATCAAGAGAACACGAGGTGGTTTGGCTGGGAAGGAGGCATGGAGGGAAGGAGCAGATGTTAGGAGCTCGGCATTAGCAGGGAGAAAATGCAAGGTATACGGTTTACCAAATTTGTGTTGGGCACTGTGCTAGGTACCATCTCATCTGGGCATCACAATGGCTGCATGAGGTGGGCGTCATTATCCCCATTTTGCAGTTGGAAAACTGAGGACCAGGGAGTGCAAAGTCACTTACTTACCCAAGGCGCGGTTCGAATCCAGGGTCAGCTCAAGCCAAGGTAACGTTCTTTCCAGAGAGGGACCTCTTACCCGACCTTTCTCTTACCTCCTATTCACCCGGATTCTGAGGTTCGAGAACCCTGATTCCGGTGCATTGGATGAGCAGAGTCAGATAGCCCAAGAGCCTCACTGCCTCTGTCACGACTCCCTGAATGATTCTGGCCAAAGTCACTCCCTTTGTCTAAGCCTGGTTTTTCCATCTGTGAAAGGATACGTTTGGATTTTATCGGGGACGTCAAGCAAGTTGTATCTCGTGCGCCAGCTCCAGCTGTGTGACGGTTGGAGCCTGATGTGTGAGGTTGACGGGGACTCTGAACCTGGGTTTGGGCTCGGTGGGAGGCAGTTCTGTGCTGGCTCAGCCAGGCCTGCGGTGGGTAGACAGGGAGAAGGTGGTCTCCAAGCTTCGGAAATTCTTCCAGCGAAGAAGGGTGACTCTGGTTTTCTACGTTCCCCTTTACTCTTTATGGATTGTTATCAGGCAAAGCTCATCGAGAGAGGTCCCATCTGCCTCCGCCGAATATTAAACTGACGTATGGAAAGAGCGGGCTGGCTGGCTGGCCCCCGAATCTGCAGGGGGACGAGACCACACAAAGACCCGTATGTCGCCGCTCTGATGGCCCTGTTTTACCGCCCAGAGTCGAAGCCCATCTGTAGTGGGGTGATCGGTGAGAACACCGAGGGCAATACCGAACCCCGAAAACCATCAGGTAAAGGGCCAAAACAACCCTGCTAAGGTCGTTCACTCCTGGATGCCACCCAGGACTCAGCTCTCTGCCTGGAAGTCGGCCTGTGGCGAATGTGAATCCTTAGTTGCCTTAGTTGAGTTTTCTGCTTAGAACTTAAGCAGGGAGATGCCTCTCTTCTGGTGTGGGGGGACTGGGGACAAGGCACCCACTGGCCATTGTATTCCTTCTTTCTGGATCTTCGATGCCTTGGCTACAGCTGGAGAATTGTAGGCATTCTGTAGCCAGCAGGGTCGAGAGACTGAAGTCCAAACCCTGCTCTAACCTGGTGACATGATGAACCCTCACGGGGACCCTGTGAAACGGCCCCTGAGTGCACACTCTGATCTGCTCTGTCCCTGTCTCCTGCAGTGACAACCACCCACAGCGTCACCCTCTGCCTGCCTCCCTGTGCTGATCCCTCAAGCCGGTAAGAAACAGCGGTGGGAGACTGAGGCAAAGTCAGCTGGCAGACCCGGGCTTCCTGAAAGGAGAGAAAAGGCGCCCGCAGAGTTTACCAGAGAATCAGTGTCCAGAAAGACACTTTGATGGCTTCGGAGAGGTGATCGTATCAAAAAACACTCTCAGTGAATCAAAAATAACTTGCCTACTCTTGCCTCGTGGTGTGGGTTGGAGACATTGAATAATTTGTGTGCTTTAGAGAGGAAATCATTGTCTATGGACACACCACCCTGAACGCGCCCGATCTCTTCTGATCTCGGAAGCTAAGCAGGGTCGGGCCTGGTTAGTACTTGGATGGGAGAGGAAATTATTTGGGTCACCTTCATTAATGGGCTTAGCCCCTCAGGGCTGAGGGGGAGCCACTGCGGACCCTGGCGTTGCCTCCCTCTGCGACCTCCCCAGCCCTCGGGTTCTGAGCTCAGCACAAGGCGACTCCAGGCTGGAGCAGAACAGAAGCTTCCCTCCTCTCTGGGGTGGTGAACCGAGGTCCAGCGTTCTTCTTCCTTTTGTTTTAAAAATATTTGACATCGGGGCGCCTGGGTGGCTCAGTCGGTTACGCGGCCGACTTCGGCTCAGGTCATGATCTCACAGTTCGTGGGTTCCGTGCTGCCAGCTCGGAGCCTGGAGCCTGCTTTGGATTCTGTGTCTCCCCCTCTCTCTCTCTCTCTCTGCTTCTCCCCTTTCAGTGATGGTAGCTGGGAAGAAGAGAAGACCAGGTTCAGAGCACAGACAGAAGACAGAGCAGAAGACAAGGCTCAGGGTCAGCAGATCCGCACTGAGTTCTGGATCTTTCGCCAGCTGGCCGCGTGCGCCTCAGTTTACTCAGTTTACGGCAAACCCGTGGTGGTTAACTAGTCTGGGCGTGAGGGCTTACGGCCACACGGTGCCAGGCATGTGGGAAACCACCATAAATGACTGCTGTTGTCTCTACTGTGACTGTCTTGGCCCTGGGGCACTTTTTCTGGTCCGGGACCGGCCTCTCGCAGGGGGGCCAGTTAACCCAGAAAGTAGAAAGACGGCTCTTGGGAGCAAGGACATTTTTTTCCCCCCTCTTCCATCAGGGTGAAGTCAGGGGACTCTGGAAGAGAGAGTGATATCATATCTCAATCTAGTCTTAAACAGGAAATGTTGGGAGATGAACATCCTGGTTTTATACGGATCACAAAACTCCTTCTTCAAAATTTTACGGGCAGGATGCGAGGCTTTTTGTTTCGGTCCGTGCCCCCGGGGTCATATCTTCTTTCCTTTGGACAAAAGAGCCCCGCCAGCCTGTTTTCCAACACAGACCACCCGTGCCTTTTGGACCCAGTGGAGCCTTGCTTTTGCAGCTGCAAATGATCTCACTATGAAGGTAAGGGTTCAGACTGGATAGGGATGGGATTTACGATGCTGTTAGAGGTCATACAAGTGACGGGGGAGAAAGACATGGGAGAAACAGGGAACAGCTTTAGCAGCAGGCTGGAAACAAAGAGAAAGTCCACACGCAGACAGATGTCCGCCTGGTCAACTCACTGCTCATATCGAGTTGCTGGTGGTGAGTGGGACGCAGACGTACCCTTTTTCTCCCGCCTGCCTGGTGGCCCATTTTCCATATTGGGATCAGGCCGCTCTACCATCCGCACAGACCAACGCTTCCTGCCTTCCAGACCGTTTCGTGTGCACCCACAGTGTGTGCTGATTCTTGCTGTGTCGAACGGGGCTCATTCTGCTCTGCAACCTGCTTTTCGCCTTTCACTCCGTGGCAGAACATCTCCCTGGCTGTCTTTGGGTTCATGTTTCTGGCTGTCCCCCGGGGCTGTGCAGCCGAAATAATACTTCTAATGCTGCCATAAACTTGACCTGTTTCATTCCACGCTCTGGGTCCTCCCATTCTGTTTTCCTCCACTTGATATTGTTGTTGATTTTGAAACTCCGAATCCAGCCTTGCTCGGGGTGGCGGGGTCTGAATCAGGTGCAAATGTGCCCTAAGCTTCTGGAAGGGAGGCGTCCACGTTGGGAACGGGCCTCTGCTTGGTTCCTGGGAGCAGGGTGGCCTCAGCCAAGGAAAGGACGTCAGAATCAGCTGGAAGACACTCATCTGGCAGTGATCTTTCCGAAGCCAAGAGTCGGAGGCTCAGTTTTAGAACCCTAAAGAAATGCCAGAGATCCGGCTTCTAAAGAAGGTAGAGATTCACCATTTATGGCCGGGCTTTTGTTGCCCGGTGGAGCCATCATGGGGGTGACAGTTGTTGTGGCCGCTTCTCTTGTCCACTTGGGTCCTTGTAAGAGAAGGAGAAGAGGGCAGAGGAGGAGAGGAGGGGATGGAAAGGTGGGAGGGAGGGGCAGAGAAGTGAGGGACTGACAGATGGAGAGGGGGTGTTGGGAGTGTGTGGGCTCAGGGATGGCTCACTCTTCTAGGCCCCCGCAGGGCCTGAGTTTCCTGAGCACAGGAATAGTGACAGTCCTCCCTGTACCCCAGTTCTAGCACAGGGTAGGCGCTCTTGGGAAAGTTTGCCGAATGAGTAAGTAGCGGATTAGGTAGCATTGCTGGGGGCCTGTGCTGGGTTCCTGGAATATTCTATGGGGTTCCTGGCCCACGCTCCCCTTTTCTCCCTTCTGTTCCCAAACTGAGATCATGCAGCTCCCTGTCCTGCCATGTAGCTCAAGGTCATAGACAGGGCACAGGCTTTGGAACCGGGCCATCTGGGTTCAGACCCACCCTTTCTCATGCACTGTCACTGAGCAGTAGGTTAACCTTTTACAGCCTCTGCGTTTCCTCATCTGTAAAATGGGCCGAACTGGCATGAAGGATAACCAAGATGATGTGACGGAGGAGGGCTGGTCCTTTTCAAACTTCACCGTGTGCCGGAATCATCTGGAAATCTAGTCAACATGCAGATTCTGGTTCAGCGGGTTCAGGATGGAGCCTGGCATTCTGCATTCCTAACAAGCTCTCTGGGAGGCTGCCATGGCCGGTCCGTGGACCATCCCCCGAACAAATCCCCCCAAATGCGTTTTCTCTTCCTTCCCCCGCTGCTGCTCCGCTGGAACCTTCTGGAATGTTACTGAATGAACCCCCACAGAAGATCCTACCGCAGCGCGACCCCCCTGCCCCCAAGGCTCATTCCTTCCTCCCCAGAGCCACAGCAGTGCCTTCACTCTAGGTCTGATCATGGGGGTCGGAGGAACCGTAGGATCCCACGGAGATGTTTCAGAGGCTCCAGAAAACCACCTCAGGTGGAAAAATACTTAAAATTTTCAGCAACAGGTTTATCCTCTTCCGCTCCACAGGCTGCCCCATTATTCTCACCCATTTAACTGTCGAATCAGCCTCACGAAATAGGTTCCGTACTCATCCCCATTTTTCAGATGAAGAAACTGAGGCTGGTGTTGCAGGACGCACATCTGGTTCCAGAGGAGGTGTCTGTAGCCTCCGTGCAAAACAACACATATACGCAAAGGTAGCATGTTCTGGACTTGAACGCGTTGTAGACCCCACAGGGTGCCAAAGTGCTCAGCTTCTGGGGTAGGCGGGGCTTCGGTGGCCTTGGGCTCTTTCTCCCACCTCTGCTCTTGCAAAGGGTTTTTTTTTTTCCCCCCCTGTTCTACCGAGAAAATAAAAGCACTAGGGAGAAAGAAATCTTTTGCATGTTTCCCGCATCTACACCAGCTCCGGAGTCCTTGACTTTGCCTGTATACCCAGGCCTACGGTCAACGGGTCTTCTGCGAGTCAAATGGTAGCGGAAAAAGTCTCTGAAAAAGGTCTACGGCGCACATCCGCTCCTACGGAAGCGTGTCGGTGTATACACCGCCGCAGCACTCAGGCCCGGCGGAGCAATGTATTTCAAGGTCAAGGAAAATCCCAGGCGAGGCTCAGGTGTGCTTCGGGCACCTGCTTCCGTCGCAGTGTGCCGGTCAGGTAAGCGGCGTGCAGCGTATCCCGTTGTGAGAACACGGTGTTATTGTCCATTTCGGAGGCTTCTTGACTCTTAGGTGTCGCAGTGCTGACGGCAGATCAGGTGTCAGCAGGGATACTCAAGCTTCACGTTTGGCCTCCGCATAAAAAAAAAAAAAAAAAAAAAGAAAAAAAAAGGAAAGAAAGAGAGAAATGGGGGAATTCTGAAGGTGAATCCAGCAGAAACAGGCTGGATGAGATCTCGCAAATTGATGCTGTTTCACATCTCCTGACGTTACAAGATGCATTTCCCAGGTGTTTTCTGACAAACGGGATTTTAACGGGCCGAGAACCCCATTTGCTGGCTGCCTGACTGGTAGTGATAATAATAGGAGGTAACATTTACTGAGAGCTTTCGATGTGCCAGGTGCTTTTCTAAATGCTGTATACGTACTCCCTCATTTAGCCTTTACTTAAGAACCTGGCAAAGGACCGGAAACACAGAGAGGTTGGCTAACTTGCTCAAGGTCGCACAGCTGGTCGATGGTGGGTCAGAGATTTGTAGCCAGGTATCTTGTCTCCAGGGTCCGCACCCTTGAGGCCTGTCCCTCTCAAGTTCATCTGGCAGAACCACAGACCCGGTCCTAGCCAGCTCTGCCTATTCGATGCCTACCCCCAAACAGACGAATGCGTGTGGAGAAAAGCACGCGGCCACACTGGCTCCTTCCCTTTGGATTCCTGAGCACGGATCTCCTGCGGGTCCTTATGCTGCCTGGTAACCACGATCCTGGTCCATCCACTCTCCCTCTCCTCTGGGTGACTTTTCCACACCCTCCCTCCCTCTCAGCTGACTACTTACTCCCAGCTTTGTGAAGACAGTCAAGTCAATCAGAGAACTTCCATGGGCTTTCAGCAACCAGCCTTGTATTTGTCCCGTTAGTGTTGACTCAGCCGAACACAAACGTTCCCTCCTCCTTAAAGCACTTTCCTCACTTGGCCTCCAGAACAGCCCCCTGATCATCACTCCCCATCCCCCCACCTGCGGGCCTTCAGTCTGCTCGCTGGGTGCTTCTCAGTCTGACCCCCTGATGCTGGGAGCCCCAGGCTCAGCCCTCGGACCTCTTCTCTGTCCTCACCTATCTTGTTGGTGATCCCATGCTGTCTCCCTCATTCTTTAAGCACTAGGTGATTCCCCGAGGATGGTTCTAGGTGAGACCACTTCCCTGATCTCCAGACCCATCTGTCTGGCTTCACGTAGACTTCTCCCAGGCATCTTGAAGTTGACACATCCCGGGGTGAAGTCCCCATCCACAGCCACCCCAAACCTACTCCTTTCTTAGTCTTCCCATCCTAGGTAGCTGCAGCGTCACCTTCCCAGTCCCTTGGCCAGACACTCTGGGATCATCCCAACTCCTCTCTTTCCTTCACGGGCTACATCCAGTTGCTCAGGCTCTCCTATCAGGTGTATTTCCAAAGCACATCCAGAGTCCCGTCATTTGTCACATTTCCACCACCACCCGCTCTGAGCCACTAACCTTCGCTCCTGGATGATTACAAACACCCTCCTTCTCCCTGATTTCCCCCTTATTCCCTACACTCTGCTCTCAACCCGGTATCCCAAGTGATGCTCTAACAACATACGGCAGACACGTTACTCCTCTGCTTAAAAATCTCCGATGGCTTCCACGTGGAAACCAAGGTCGTTTTAATGGCCTCCCAGACCCAGCATGATCTGCCCGGCCCTGTACCCACCCCTCCTCCCCTCTAGCTTGTTCCCTATTGCTCTCACCTTTGCTCACACCCTCCAGCTGCTCGACGTTCTTCCTCTTCCTGGTGCTGGCCCAATGCCAGGGCCACGGCACTGGCTGGGTGCCCGTCCCCAGCCTCAAGCCAGCTCCCCTACCCTTTGGACTTCTGCTCAGACCTTCCAAGTGAGGCTGCCTTGACCTATTTCAAACGAAACCACGCTCCCCTCCGGAGTCCCTAGCCCCTTCTCTGCTTTATTCCTGTGTCCTCTGTCACGACCACACTACAGATTTCACGGATTTATTTTCTTCATTGCTCATCTCTCACATGCTAAAGTTTTTCACCTCACATCCCCTGTGCTTAGAGCAATGACCAACACTTGTAGGCACTCACCACGTACTTCTGGATAAAAGGATGAATGGATGAACCTCTACACCACAGATGTGGTCTGGAATAGGATATTTGGTGTATTTCAGGTAAGTGTCTCTGGCTTCCTTTCAAGGCTCTGTAGCCCTTGGAAGAATAGCCAGAGGTTGCAAAGCCATCTTTCCTTCTTCTTTTTCTTGGTCTCTTTAAAATCTGTCAGCAGTCGCACCCTCTTCATCTGTGTAAACACTGGTTTCAAGATGCTGTACAACCAAAACTAATGAAAATTATCAGGCTGTTTTGATAAACACAGACAAAGGGAAGTCGGGGGTTACGGATGACAATTGCAGTTTTGTATCAACGTGAGCATCCCATTTATTTCATCAAAACTGCCTTGTTCTTATTGATTGACTTTATAATCAGTAAAGGTTGTAATCTGTATTCACAAAACCAACGCACACAAGTAAAACATCGCTTTTTAAAAATCAGCTTTGTATCTTGCGTTCCACGCAAGACTTTTTAAAAACAGCTAAAAATACGTGCGAAAACCACTGAGTTGTCACATGACCTCTGAAAGAGCTTTCTGTTTCTGAAACTGAGTTGACTGTTGCGTAGCTAGGCGGGATCGGGGGTAGATACTGGCATTTTTCCTAGTCAGTGACGGATCTTGCAACGCTGGCTCCGCATTGGGTGTCTAGAACTTTCCTCCTCCCAGGCCACACCCACCTGCCCAAGTTTTGAGGATTGATTTTCAACTGCATAACTCAGCACCGTGGACATTTACTTTCTACACTCCTAGAAAGCCCCGGAAGCAGAGTGTGTCAAAGCTAGAAGGACTTAGAGGTTCAGAGAGCTTCCTAGCGAGGGGAAGCAGCTTGATCAGTATCATACAGGCCCTTGTAAAGGAGCGAGTCACATTTGAGGATGTATCAGTCACTCTCAGTAGGATGAATGCACACGAATGATGTTATTTCCTGGATCCAGATCCTTCCGCGGCTCCTTGGCGCCTAAAGAAATAACCCCGTGCTCCTTTATGTGAAATGCGAGGTTTTTCGCATTCCTTTTCCGGCTTGATCTCTTGCCATCTCTCGCCGATGTTGAAGTTCAACCTTTCAAACGTATCAACTCATTTTTCCTTCTTCACGCACCCAAATCTTCCATGCCTCTTTAACTTTGCTTTTGCCATTTACCACCAGTGCCCTCCCTGCACATCTCTCAGGCTGTCATTTATTCTTTTCCCCAAATCTAGTTAGGGTGTCACATCCTCCTCCAGAGAAGCTCCCCTGCCTCCTTGTCCTTTTCACACCCTCCTCCTCTGTGCCCTGACTATTCTTCTATGAAATAATGATTCTGATAGTTGTCATTTATTGAACACCTACTAAATGCACCAGACCCTGGGCTGCACACACGGAACATGAACCTGCTTGGGCTTCGCAGCCAGTCCTAGAGACAGCTACAATTAATCATCTCAATTTCACATGGGAAAGTGTAGGCGGACAGAAAGTACCTTTCCCAAGGTCACACAGCCAGAAGATATGCGTCTCCTCCAGAGACCGTCTGAGCCACGGTTGGCTACGGAGTAGGTCCCCGGGGGGACTTGATTGCCCGGACTCCGTTTCGGTCCAGCCTCTCCGTTTACTGAGCCCATCGGGGTGCGTGTGAACTCACGTGGCCTTCCAGAGGCCTGTGTAAGATCTCCCCGTGTAAGCCGCCTTCTCGTCTCCTCTTGATAAACTCCTTGAAATCAGACAGCCTCAGGGCTGCCCGTCCTGTAGGATCTTTCATTTTTGTCTTGAAAGTGTGGCAGGAAATGTCTCAGCTGTTGATATGTCAGAATGGAGTTTATTATCACTAGCGGACCTGATGTTGGGAGCGGTGCAAAAGATGTAGTAAATAATATGATGCTGGCTGGAGCTCATTCCGGCCTGTGAGGCCCAGGCATGTCCGAGGGGGAAATACACAGGGCTGTGGGAGAGTCGTCTTCCTAAATGCTGCTATTTTTTCTGGAGCTGTGCCTACATTTCCCAGGGATGGGACCAATACGCCCAATACATTTAATACAGTGTATTGGAAAAAGCTCTGGATAAAGAGAACAACCGAGTTTGAGCCTTGCAGTTGACCTTGGCAAAATCCCTATGGTTCTCTGGGTTTCCCTCAGAGAAGATAATGAAAGAACCTTAGCCTTGTATAAGCCATCTAGTTCAATCACTGTTCTGAGGCTTGAGTAGCTTTGCCTGCCTGCCTCCCTCCCTCCCTCCCTCCTTCCTTTCCTCCCTTCCTTCCTCTCTCTCTTTATCTGTATAAATGCACCTGTAGATATGTGTGTCTATATATATATATATATATATACACGTATGAACGTATATCTGCATATGTGTATATCTACATGCGCACATATATACAGGTGCAGATACACATATGGTGTCCCCAGTTGTCCCTCTTGCACACAAGGCTGATATGAGAGTGAAGAAGTATGGGGAAGCCATGGCCCTGTCACATCTCAGGCAGTTAGGAGCGGGCCCAAGGCTGAAAGGTCCTGGGGTAAGACAGAGGCTGGGGTGGAAGGGATGGTTCTGCCCCCATGGTGCAGGCTAAAGGAGTGAGGACAGGGAACACGCACATCTGGACAGAATGTGTGAGAGGTGGTGGATGGCACAAGGAGAGAGGGACAGCAGATGCATGAGAACAGCCAAATTACAGCAAGGTCAGAGCAGAACAGAGACCCTGGAGTTCCTGTAGCTGGCATTCAAAGCCCCTGGGGGACACAGCACTGTATCCCCCCACTTGGGGCTCTCCCTAAGGCCTGGCTATTCTGCTTTCCCGAGCTCTGCAAATTTTTCGATGGAATTGCCTAATACCTAATGTATCAGTCAGCTCTTGCTGCGTAACGAACAAGGAACCATTTACTATTTCTCATGAGTCTTCGGGCTGGCTGGGAGGTCCGGTTTGATTGATGGTGCTGAGCTAGCTGGCATGTCTGTGGTCAGCTGGCAGGTCAGTGGGGGCAGTTGGCTCTGTATGGCCACGGTTGGGGTGCCTCGGGCAGGGGCAGGGTCCAAGGGAGACAGAGAGAGAGAGAGAGGGGGAACAGGAGGGAGAGGGAGGTGTGGAAAAGCACAAGAGCTTCTTCGAGCCTCTGCTATGTCACATCTGCCACTCTCCCATTGGTGGAAACTGACTCCAGGGTCCAAACCCAGAACAAACTGCCAAGGCTGTGGACACAGTGAGGCCATCGTTTGGGGCCATTAATGGATTCGACCTGTTACTTCTGGGGTCACTTACGCGAACTTCTGAAGCAAGCACACCAAATTAATCAGTGAAACAGGTGTTTACTGAGCCCCTACCACATCTGCACCTTTTTCTCGTATCTCGTGTGCCAGGGATTTGGAGGTGAGTGAAAGAGAATGCTATCATCCCAACTTCACCTCCAAGGTGAAGTCCTTACAGAGGTCTCATCCCAGATCTCTTGCTTTCAGGTTTGCAAAGTGCAGCCCAGAGTGGGGCGGCGGGTCCGAGGGTGGGCACGGGGGAGGGGCCCACTGCTCTCCACCTCTATGGTTCTGTGTCCCCCATCACAATGGGGGAGAGCCCCTTGTGCACGTGACCCTTGCCACTTGCCTTCCCTCTCCCACCCCCGCCCCTGCACCCCTTAACACGTGACTTGCAACAGAACCCCAGGCCTCACCCACATGGGCAAAAGCGTGAGGAGGCATGAATCTCCAAAGCTGCGGAGGGAAGGGCCCGGAGAGGAAATCTATATTCGAAAAATCGTTAATTTCACTTAAAAATCACGTCTGTGCTATTGACTATGTCTGCTGCTTGGAATTTAGTTTATGGTTCTACTTCATGGTTCGGAGGCTTGGCTGTGAGGAGAGTATCCGGGGAGAGAGTCGCTGATGCATCATTTTTTGTGCAGCCACGTAGACTGTTGTTCAGAACGGGGTGTTTTGGGGGGAGGGAACTAATAGTCGCAGAGCCCTACGATGCCCCAGTGGGCATTCCGGTCCCCGGTTTATGGGTTAGGAGCTGCGCCACAAGGTCTTGTCTTGCCCAAGGCCACAGAGCTTCAGAAGGCAGAGCCCCCACCAGGGTGGACCCTCAGCTCCCCACTCTTTCCCCTTGATCCCACTGACCACCCGCCATTTGGCAGACCTCTTTTTGCCCAGGGGCTCGTAGGGACCCCCGTCCAGTCCCATCCTCTGTTTTCTTTTCCTTCCCTGGCAGTGCAAGGGCTTTATTTTCTGAAAGCACAAAGTGTTCCCGACATAAAATCATCCCCGAGAAGATATACTTTCCTGGGTGACTTATCGTTCTTTGTGTTTTTAGTGCTTTAAGATTTTTATGTTTCCAATAACCCAAAGAAAGATGATGGATATATAATAACACTGAGCAATAACAGACTGTATTTACAAACACATATATATGCTCCATCAAATGTACATATTTTTATACCTCTCACCCATCTTTCTGGGGCAGCTGCATTTTTTGAATTACACGGTGTAAGCAATGAGCCCATCATCCTGTTCACACATCCATAAATTACCCAGAGGGAGCGGGGCATCCTGGAAGCATCCCTGCTTTAAATCACCTGCAAATATATTTCCCCCTCCTTTCCCCAGGATAGCTCACCTGGGAACAGGGTGGTGGCATTCTAGAGTGGGGGGGAAGAGGGCTGCATTAGGAAACAAGAGTCCCCCTTCTCTTTCGGACTCATTATTTGCTGTGTGGCCCTGGGAGAGTTGCTTCTCTACTCTGGGCCTCAGGTCTCCCATCTGTGGAATGGGAAACTAAAACCAGAGATGGGAAGCTGTTGGCTCTGGGTTATTCAGCCAGGCAATGATAGCAGGGAGGCCAGATAAGACCGGGTCTCTCCTGTGTCCCCATGGCGTGGGGGCTCCGGAGGTCACTGGTGGATCCTTTCTACTCTTCCAAATCTTTCACTTTCGTCAGTGGTGTTTGCACACCCCTTTGTCCACGCACAGCCCCTAGGCGAAATCACGAATCCGTGGTCTGGAAGGGTGATGTTGCATTATTCATCATCCCCTGTACCGTGTGACTTTGTTTTTAGGGTTAATTTTAACTTCCTCATAAGCTGCAGAGGAAGCGGGACACCGAGGGGTACATGTTTGACGGTTGCCGAGGGCCAAGGTTAGAAATGGGGCACCACAGAGGCTACGTTGTGGAAGCTGGCCAAGGTGGGGTATGCCTTCAGGGCGGAGCATGGATAACCACCGGCGGGATCCTGTGTAAACGGAACTGCCTGCTGTGGTCACAGCTGAATTCAGCCCCAGCATCCAGGTTTTTCAAGCTCATCTTTAATTTACCCGCCTGGAGTTTTCAGGTCACCATGTATTATTCATGAGACCCTTGTGAATGTAGCGTTCGAGGCTCTGGATGAAGAGATGCCAGAACCAATGAAAACCAAAACCCGATTCCTAAAGAATTCCGAGGCACAGCCAGGTGACTCTCCAACAGGAGAGTTTTGGGGACCTCCACGCCAGCTTTTTCCTGGGCAGCATCTGCAGCTGAATCTTTGCTTTGGGGGTCTTCCCTTAGATCAGAGCTGATGAATAATTGAAACCTCTTCCCCCGCGTCCTCAGGGGAGAAATGGAGCCCCGACTCTCCACTCGGTTCTCACCAAAGAGAAATATGTGCCAATCGGTATGTTTTTGTGAAAGGTGCCCAGAGGGACCGAAGAGGAGGGAAATTACAATGAGATGAAAATGAGCCATTTTAATAGTTTATTGAAGAAGTTGTCAAACATCGCTTTGTCTTTTGTCTCCCTTCAGTCAGTTCCTGCCTGAGTCCTTGTGGGCTGTAGGCACCAGGCTTGATGATTCACACTTAACGCTCACAAGAACCTGGGTGAGGGAGGGACAATTAATGTCCCCATCTTACGGAAGAGGAAACTGAGCCTCAGAGAGGTCAAAGTTATTTTCTCAAGCCAGTTTACTGTGAGGCAGTTTATTTTGGGAAATGATCCCGGGGGTAGGAGAAGGAGGGACCATCCTTTTGGTCCAAGGATGCCTCTGTCACCCAAAGGATGACCCAAGGATGCCTGGTCAAAGGAAGTTAACCCCCCCCCCCCACACACACACACTTCTGGTTTTATGCATTATGGGGATCAATCGTATGTGTTGACTTGACCGGGTCAGATGCCCAGATATCTGGTTCTATTATTTCTGGGTGTGTCTGTGAGTGATTCCAGAAGAGATTGGCATTTGAATCAGTAGACTGAGTAAGCAGATGACCGTCTGCAGTGTGGATTCTCATCACCCCATCTGTTGATTAGGTACAGCAATTACATGGAGGAAAGGAGGATCCTCTCTCTCTCTGCCTGCCTGTTTAGGCTGACCATGGTCTTCTACTCTCAGACTGGGACTTCCGTCATTGACATTCCTGGTTCTCAGACCTTTAAACTGAGACTGGAAGCTACACCACTGGCTTGCCTGGCTCTGGAACTTGCAAAGGCATCCTGTAGAACTTCTCAGCCTCCATAGTTGCATGAGCCAATTCTTTGTTATCTATCTATATCTGTCTGTCTATCTATCTATCTATCTATCTATCTATCATCTATCTCTCTATCAATATATCTACCTATTATCTATCTATCTATCTATCTATCTATCTATCTATCTATCTATCATCTATCTATCTATCTACCTATCATCTATCTATCTACCTATCATCTATCTGTCATCTATCTATCATCTATCTATCTATCTACCTATCATCTATCTATCTACCTATCATCTATCTGTCATCTATCTATCCATCTATCTACTTATCTATCATCTATCATCTATCTATCCATCTATTTACTTATGTATCATCTATCTATCTATCTATCTATCTATCTATCATTTATCTATCTGTCTCTTTATCGACCTACCTATCATCTATCTATCTATCTATCATCTATCTATCCATCTACTTATTTATCATCTATCTATATATCATTTATCTATCATCTATCTACCTATCATCTATCTATTATCTATCTATCTATCTATCTATCTATCTATCTATCTATTGTCTGCCTACCTATTATCTATCTATCCATCTATCTACCTATCATCTATTATCTATCTATCTATCTATCTATCTATCATCAATCTCATCTCATCTCATCTCATCTCATCTCATCTCATCTCGTCTCGTCTCATCTCATCTCCTGTTGGTTCTGTTTCTCTGGGAACACTCACTAGTGTATGCAGGCACCAGAATGACTGAATGGGCTCCCAAAGGCATCCCATGGGTACAGAGAAAGCTCAGGGGAGAAAGCAAGAGATAGCATAACTGAGATAAAGTTCTGTCAGGCTATAGCTACCTGTAGCCAGTTGCCACAGCAACAGCTGAGGCAAAAAAAAAAAGTGCACCAAGAGGAGGTAAGACAGGTTGTAAAAAATGTCTGACCCAGTCTATCTCTTATACCTGCTGTGCCAACTTTCGGTCCAGTCTATCCCAGAGTTCACGAGGTGGGAGTTGGCTGAAATCTCTGAGACAACACTCTATGTGGATGAATTGATCAAATTGCAGTTCCTACCACTGCTTCAGGTCCTCAGGGGAAGGGATCTTCGTCTCCTCTTACCTCCAGCCACCGTTCTAAATTTCCCTTATTCTTGGCCAATACCCCAGCAGATGTCGGTTGTCTGCCTGGTGAAGAAACCCAAACCTTATTCCCCAAGAGTCCGAGCTACCAGTTGTTTTCTCCTGTCGGCCGGGACTGCTGCGATACCATTTTCAGCTACCGTGTGTCATGGGAGCACCGAGAGATGTCTCTCTGTGTTCCAGTTGGGCTTCTTCCTGCCACGTCAGTAGAAGTATTGGGGTGAAGTACTCATGCCAAACGTGCGTCTCCTTCTTCTTCTTCTCATGCCTCTCCTTCTCATGCCTCTCTTCTTCTTCTCATGCTTTGCCTTCTTCTTCTTCTTCTTCTTCTTCTTCTTCTTCTTCTTCTTCTTCTTCTTCTTCTTCGTAAACCTTCCTCATCTATCCCGTGGGAACCAGGATGCAGGACAGGAAGCACAAAGACCACGAGTGTGTCACAAAGCAAGGGTGAGAAAGACCAACACTACTTTTACCTTTGATTCACCGGACCCGTATTTTCTAGTTCTCAGTGACCCAGATCCGGCGACTGGATCTGCAAGGCATTGTCCCAGAGGTGCCTCCTTCAGTGAGCCTTTAATAGACCATTTAAATGTTCAAGTATCTCCAGCTCATGCACACATTGTTGTCAAGGCTCTTCCCAAGGTGAAGCTGCGTGGGATCCCTCCTTCTTTAAAGCTATGATTGGTGATTCTGGCAAGACGATGCAGACAGAGACAATAAATCCATAGCTAGAGTGGATATCAATTCCCATATGGACCATTGCTGTCCTGTCTTCAAGAAAAGGAGGCTGACGTAATTAATCTGCCCCCAAGTGGCTAGCTAGTGTCCTCACGGTGGCATTTTCAGGGCTCATTTTCAGTCTCTGTTGCTGTTAGTTGAGGCATCCATTGGTAGTAGTAGCTAGGAAAGCCCCAATGAGAAGGAGCCCATGTTGCTAGGCCTGTGGACCATCTCCATCCCTCCTATGTGGCCGCTCTGTGCTTAGACCAATTGCACGACACTCAGGTGGCCAAGGGAGGAGGCTTGAGTTGACTCAGTTGGCTGAGTCAACCTGTCTATTTAGTTGTTGGATGCTTCCTCTGCCAAGATCTTTTGATCTTTGTGAGACACAAAGATCTGCATGTTGTGTTCCCATACCCCCAGATTCATTCCCATGCTTCTTCCCCCGTCCCCAGACTTCCTTGTTTCTAACCTCTGGTCATGCTCCTTCTAGGCCCCTGACGGATCGTTGTCACTGCTCGGGAATCTATATACGTTCACACCTCAGCTCATTTGTGCCTCCATACTTGGTGAACAACCAAGTGTGCTCAAAATCCCACCTATGGGGAGGAATTCTGTCCCTGCCCAACACCCCCCCCACCCCCCTTGAATCTTAGTAAGTTGCAACCTGAGTAAGGTTGTAGAGTGATTGCCATTTCTTTTGAGTAGCACTAACATTTATGTGAACCAGGCCTACTTAAGATTGTCATAAGGAAATTCTCAGGGGGCCACGGGGGTAAGTGGAGGGAGAGATGGTACAGGAGATGAGAGGGGTTGTCAAGCTCCAACCACACACGTGGTTGCTGCAGCAAAGACGGGAGTAAGAAGATGTGTCAAGGGAATGCGAGTTGAGACGCTGAAGATATTCAGGGTTGGCATAGGATTTCCATTGTACTCACGGGGAGTCAGGACTGGGACAGCTAGTAATTATGGGTGGGGACAAAGACAGGCTGGAACTTTGATCCAGAGTGCCCCCCACCCCTCCGTATGCCTGGGCTTTTTACATATGTGCTAATATTTAATTTTCCCAACATTGCCATCAGGTATGTGGCATTATTTTCATTTTACAGATTGGGAAACTGAGGCTCAGAGAGGGAAAATCACCGTGACTCACCAGGGACACACTGTGAGTTAGTGCTGGAGAGGCACATCTTAACCCTGTACCAGCTTCATTCTGAAGACACTGCTCCATTGGTGGAACGAGGATTGCCGTCCAGAGCCCGGAATCCTTCCCTTTCTTCGTTGTATCTTTCTGAGCAGAGATGTTCCCTAGGTCGGGGAGGACTTCACTACTGGCATCTTTTATATCCTTGGTTCTTGGGCTCAGCACCCACGATGAGCACACTCATGCAGCAGTCACGCCTTTGTGGCTCCTTTATCCCAAGGCATCTGCTCTACCGACAGTATCTTCAATCCTCGGGTGAAGAGTTTTCTCCAAGAGTGTCCCTAAGGTCCCTTAGGCTCTGAATCTTTCAGCAATTAGCAAAGCTCACACCTCCAGGGTCTAGTTCTTAGCGGGATGACTTCCAAGGAATGACACGATCTGGTTTTTGTTAGGGATGACTTCCAAGGAATGACACGATCTGGTTTTTGTTATAGAAATCGTAAGAGCTAACATTCATTGGGCACCTACCATGTGCCAGGTGCTGTTCTAAGCACTTTACCTAGATCAGCTCATTTAATCTTTGCAGTAATTCTATGATGAACCTGCAGGGTTTATGTCCAATTTTCACTTGAAAGCAACAAACAAACAAAACCTCTCGAAACCCAAGTACAGAGATGTTTGGTGTCTTGCCTGAAGTCATGTACCTAGAAGGGAGACAGGAAGTATTAACCCAGAGCCTGCACTGTAACTGTGACACATGCCACCTCACTTAGACTGCAGTTTGGAGAAGGACAGTAGGGCAACTGGGCTGGAGGTAGGGAGACATGTCAGTGCTGATTGCGAAAAGCCAGATGGTGGCCCGGACAAGGCTGAAGGAGTCTAGAATGGGGAGAATCTAGAATCCCGGAGAGTTATTTCGGTGACAGTCTCCGTAGGACCTGATGTCACAGCTAATTCTGTTGATGGCCTGCCCACCTCCCCGGAGGCTTACTTCCATCTGTGGTATCTGTAGATCTTTGCCTGAGGGCTTTCTCTGAAGCTGGGGAACTGCCTGTAGGTAAGACAGGATGTTAGTGCCAGGGAATTAACACCCCCCCCCTCCTCCAATATCAAATGACTTGTGACTCTGAGGCTTGTTTCGACACCATTTCCTCAAGTTGCCACATGGAATTGAGTTTCAACTGCCCACAGCACAGATGGCTTGAGAAATGCATCCTTGGTTGATTTCCTTTCCTTCCCTGCCTCCCTCCCCCATTCCTTCACCTCGAGCTTCCTGCACCCCCCAAACAACTACTTGTGTTTACATCCTTGTCTCAGGGTTTGCTTCTGGAGGAACCCAAACTAAGGCAGAGGCAGATGGCTGCGGGGAGTGAAAGATCAGGAAGAGTCAAAGATACTCCAGAAGGACCGGCTGTCTGGCTTGTGTGATGTTCTGGGAAGCCTGGAACTCTGTGGTAGGAGTGCATTTAGGAGGGCATGCGGGGTGGGGGTGGGGGTTACAATGAGCTACATTTAGGGCCTGGAGGGTCTCAGCTGCCCGTGGGACCCCTCAGGGCAGCTGATTCACAAGCAGTTGGCTCTGGAGAAAGCTGAGCTTGGAGAGAACCTGTCGTTAGACTCATCAGGTCACTTCATGACCACCCCATGGTGTGGGCGTGACTGTCCCTGCACAGTCTCCTGAGTCATGTCAGATCTTCTCCCCAACTCCTACCCAAATGGAAGCATAGAACGTGGGGGTGTTTAGGTGGGTGGGAGCCGAGAAAGCGGTGCTCAGGAGGAAGAGGAGAGGAGCACGTTTACACTGACGAACGTTTATTGAAGTTCTATCAGAGGGTGCAGGCACATCGCTGATACATTTCCAAAAAAAAAAAAATAATAATAATAATAAAAGAGAAAAAAAAAAGACATTTGGGAGATGTTCCCTGCCCTGCAGGGGGTGTTTTTTAATAAGTGATGTGGTCAGGATGTTGGTGTAATTTTTCTCAGCTGGTGCTGCAGACGCTCTGTTGGAGAAGTCATTTGGGTTTCATAAAGGCCAACATGGAGATATCACCAAGTCTCATTTGCATCCTACACTCTCAAAGCAGGATGTGACTTTGACGAGGTCTGGTCTAATATCCTACCCCATTGATGCTGGGGTTCCTCTGGTGCATCCCTGCCTCAGGAGCTCATTTCTTCACAAGGCCCACCATTTCAACATTTCCAAGGATTTCACTGTTAGATAGCTCTTTCATCAAGCTGACATATGCCTCTCCATCACTTTGGCTCATGGGCTCGAACCTTGCTCATTCCTTTCCCGACTGACTTCCTCTCCTTCCCGTGGGTAGGGGGCCTTGTAGGGAGCTGGAGGTAGTGGCTTGCCAGAGCGGGTCTTCTCTTGTTTGGACTGAACTTGCTTTTGGCAGTGGTGTTCCCAAAGTCGGAGACTCAGGCCTTCCTAGGTAATGGTCAACCCAGAGTCAAGAGATCAGGCCAGAAAGTCAGACAACCTGGAAGGTGCAGACTGCCGTGTAGGCTGCTCAACCTGTCATTCCCATTGTAGACATCCTGTACAACTGTACCTGGCAGCCTTGAAGGTGGACCTTGACCTCTCCTCTTCTCAGCATGGGAAGCAATATTCTCAATATTCTCAATATTGCCGATGCTGGTCCCTCTGTGAGAAGCACAGTGGCTTGTGAGATAGAGAGGGACTGACAGAAAGACAGAGAGAGAGAGAGACGATGTCTATAAAATCAAAGCGAATAATTCTATGTTCACCTTGGCTCTCAGGCCAGAAGACTGGCAGGCATCTCTAACACCTCTTTTCTCCTCCCCAAGTCCTGTTGTGTTTGCCTCCTTCTAAATACATCCCAAACCCACCTGCTGGTCTCTGTCTCCCCTTCGCCATTTTATCCGGTCCACCATCATCTGGATTAACAGCACCCTCCCGGCTGGTCTCCCCCACGCCTTCTGGTCTGTTCTCCACACAGCAGCCAGAAGTATCTTCTTCAAATTCAAATTCACCAGATCTCCTCCCTGTTTAGAATTCTCCAGGGCCTTCCCAATGTTCTTAGGGCAGAGACCAACATTTTCAACAAGGTGTCATGTGATCCTCTGTCGAGGTTCCCTGTCGAGCTTCTCCCCAGCTGAAGGGCCACCGTGACCGGACTGGCGCCACAATGGGGAGCGCGAGACTTTAGAACAGGGTTTTCGGCTTCAGCACTGCTGGCATTTTAGGCCAGAAAATTCTTTGTCGTGGGGGTTGTCCTGTGCATTGTAAGCTCTTTGGAAAGATCCCTGGGCTCTACCATTAGGTGCCATAAGCACCCCTACCCCCCGTTGTGACAATCAGAAATGTTTCTGGACATTGCCAAATGTCCCCTGGGGGACCAAATACCCTCCCGCCACCAGTGAAGGACCTTTGCTTTGGGAGAGAGCCTCAGACTGAAGTCCAATCCCAACGCTGTCTCTTGTTAGCTGTGACGTCTGGTAGGCCACTCAACCTTTCTGTGCCTCAGTCTCCTCATCTATGAAGTGGGGTTACTAATGGGGGGCAACCACACGGGGATACGATGATCACATCAGGTCATTTGTACCCAGCATGCACGCGAAGAAGCGTGTCAGTAAAGCGCTCCGTGCCACGCATGCAAATGTTCGATAGATAAATAAATAAATGGCAGTTAGCTCTGTCGCTATTATTGCGTTTGGTTTTCTCCACTCAGAACTGGCGGGGGTGGGGGGCTGATGTTGAAGAGGAAAGGTCCTCAGATACACACAACTGCCCCCCCCACCCCGCCGCCCCCTTAAAAAACAGCAGCCCCTTCTCAAGCCAGGGAAGAAAATCAACCTGCATTTTTTTTTTTCCCTAAAAACTCCATTTCTTGAGGGAACAAGCATAAATGATCTCTTCTCCTTCGGGAAACAGTGGCCTTTTCCAGGGGACGGTTTAATCTTTTGGAGACAGATGAATATGAGCCGCAGTAATCCTGCAATGCTACAGGGAGAGCTGGGGAGAGGGAGAGAATTTCAATAGGGCCTTGGAGACTCTCGGGGTGTTTCAACAATAGCGCTTGGTGGCTCGAAGTCCGCCCCCCCCATCCCCGCCCTCCCGGTGACACATTCCTGGAAATAACAACTCAGGCTGATAAGAGGGAATTTCAAGGGTGGAAAGGGGGAAGGTCAGGTCCTTCACGGGGTTATGCCCAGTTCTCCTTAGCAAGCAGGGGTGAGGATGTGCCTCATTTGCTCCACCGGATCCCCTCTCTGCCCTCCTCCCCGAAGCTCTGTGTGCTGGGAGGCCGGCCCTAGGGACTGCCTCTTCGGCCCCTTGCATGTTGGATTCCTATTGGATTCAGCCCCTGGGAGGCAGCATCAGGGGACCCAAAGATGCAGGCAGAGAGAGCAGATGAATTTTCCTTTCCTTTCCTTTCTCTCCAGACCAGCCCCTGCGAAGCTACAGGCACCTGCTCCGGGTTTGGGTAACTGCTTCCTTCCCTTTCCCGCTCCGACCTGGGAGTGGTGACTCCACACTACTGTGCTAACCCTTGTTGGTTTTCTCTAGCCTTGCCCTTGCCTTTGTAAACAAGAGACTTTATTAAACAGAGGCTCAATGACCATGTTTGCATATGCCGCTGGTTTCCTGCTGGGCCTCTGATACCAGGAGCCCAGAATAAAAAAAAGAGTAAATTCCAGTCTTGGATTGATTGTCCCGCAGGCTCTGGGTTTTTATGGACCCCGTTTGGCTCATCTCTGACTCTTCGCTACGGCACCTGGCACAGAGTAGGTGCTCAGCGAGTGTCTGTTGACTGGAATTAGTGGGATTTCTAGTTAATATAGGAAAGAGCAGTCAGGGCAGACAGCTCCTCCTCCTCGAGTTTGTCAATAACACGTTGATGCTGTGGGCATCACAGGGACATTTTGGTGAGAGGCAGGAGACGTGAGTGGGTCCTGTGATCTAGCCATGCGGTCTTAACTCAGGGTCCTGCTGGGCCTGTGGAAGGTCCCGAGGGAGGGCAGTGACCTACCGTGCCACGTTTGGGAAGAGCAGCCTCCTAGTGGAAGCTCTGGTGACGCGCGGGGTAGGAAAGGCTCAGAGAAGAGAAGCTACCCACCTAACCTCACGCAGCCAGAGAGGCAGAAAGAGCCCAAAGCTGGTGACCTAGTCACCAGTGATAGAAAACACCTTGCTATGGCCAAATGAGCTTGTAGCTTACCTCGGTTTTCACAACGACCTTGCAAGCAGGATGCCATTAGGTGTAAAACAGAGGCTCAGCAGGGTGAAGTGACTCACCTAAGGTCACACAGGCAGGAAGACGCAAAGCTGGGATTCGATTCTGACTTTAAAACCGTGTCGCTCTGCTTCAGTTTGCTCTCTGTGGCCCCTCAGGAGGGTCTAAATCTCCTCTCCTAGAATGTGTTTCCTTCCAAGAGGGCCTGTTGGGTCTCAACAACAGGTTGCGATTTGGGGCGCCTGGGTGGCTCAATTGGTTGAGCGACTGACTTCGGCCCAGGTCATGACCTCACGGTCCGTGAGTTCGAGCCCCGTGTCGGGCTCTGTGCTGACAGCTCAGAGCCTGGAGCCTGCTTCGGATTCTGTGTCTCCCTCTCTCTGCCCCTCCCCTGCTCGTGCTCTGTGTCTCTCTCTTTCTCTCAATAATAAATAAACATTAAAAAAATTAATAAAAACAGGTTGCGGTTCAGCTAGAAAGAAAGAAAAAATACATACATCGTAATTTTTTTTTTGGTAATTTTAATCTTGGGGAGCATAGGCAAAGACCGACCAACCCGCACGGGTACTGGGGAAGCAATGGCAAGCAGTAAATGGAGACAAGGAATTTTTAGAAGTATAGGTTATTGGACAGGGACTGGTAAGGAAAGGCTAGTCAACAACGATCCTTTGAAACTAGTTACCTTGTGGTCTTCCACATCTTGGTACCCTGGATGCAGAAGCTGGACCTTCCACAACAATTTCAGACAACAATCCAGATCCTACTACTACTCATTCTGCCTCTGGTCTCTCTTCTCTCAGGGCCCCCATCCTTTACCCAGCATGTGACCCTAATTCTGTCACTCTTCATTCAAAAAATACTTATTGGGCACCTACTATGTGCCAGGTGCCATCCTAGCTGCTGGAATCTACAGCAGTAAACAAGTCAGACAAGATCCTCCCCTCCTGGGTGCTCCCATTTTGATGGGGAAGACAACAGACACATAATAAACAGATGAAGGAAGGTAATTTCAGAGAGAGAGGTGCTATGCAAGCAGTAAATAAAATAGGGCAATGTGACAGAGGGAGGCTGGCGCAGGAGTGGAGACCCTAGTGGGCAGGTGCATGGATTAGATTTGGGGGATTGTGAGGGGAAGTAAAGAATCCTCCTGGTCATGGGCAAGCTGTCGGGATCACCTGTCTGGACCCCGTTTAGGCTCCCAGGCCACCATCTCAGTGCGGGCAACATAATGATATTCCTTGTCTACCTCGTGCTGGCCGTGAGGTGCTCTGCCTCTCTAGACCTTCCTCTTCTTCTCCACTCCAAGGCTGAATGACGTCTTCTTCCCGACACTGGGCCACCTTGCTCCAAGGTGGACATCTCTTACCTTCGCTTCCAGGAACAATGTAACTCTTATTTTTTTCCCCAAAGAAGGTGCCAAGAATATCTATAGGATCTCAAGCTTTTCTTGCTGTTCCTTCATGGCCAAGGAGATTAAAGAAACTAGGGAGGATGGGATTATTCTAAATAGTGACCCGGAGAGACCTCCTGGCTGATAGAGCCCCCCCCCCCCACCACTCCCAGTCATGTCACACCTTGCTTGGAATTCTACTGTTATCAGTCCCCCCCTTGAGGTTAATCAGGGCTCTCTTCCCATGCAAATGTGTCTCTAGGATGAGCTTTGCACCTTAGTCGCCACCTGCGGGTCAACCTCTTTGTCATCCCTAACAAGGAAATCGGCCAGTCTGAAAGCTAGGTACCTGGGGATGGTGGAAAGGGCACGGGATTTTGGAGCCAGAAAGATCCACCTTCGCTTCTTTGGACTACCACTTGCCAACTGTAGGAGCTCGAAAACATTCTTCACGTCCTTGATCTTGCGTTTCTCTTTTGTGACGCTCAAGCACACCAACCTTGCAAGGTTATTATCCAAAGATTAAAGGCAGTCTAAGTGGATACCCAGGGTGGCAGTGGCCCGCGGTTTGGGCCACAGTGCTCCAAGAGTTCCTTTCCTTTTCTTCTCTTGGTCTTTGGCTCGTGCTCCGTCCTGTCTGCCTGGCCCGAGCTCCTACTTCTCCCTTGGTCTCGCAGGGGTGTTGAGCGAGTCTTGGCTGAGACACGGCCTATGGCAACCTCTCCTTGCAGAGGCTGCCAAATGTCAGCCCCTCCGTAATAAAACTTTCTTTCCCCCATGGGCTTGGAGGAGGGCTGGCCAGTCTGTGCCCGTCCCTCCATGATTAAGGTCTGCAATCAGCCCAGCTGCTTGATGGAATCTGAGCCGGCTGATTAGCAGGGCGCACTCTGGCCTCAGGTTAATGGATGATCTCACACTGTGGCTGCAGAGTAATTACCAGTTAAAAGGTCTGAGGCCAGGGCTCTGTGGTCTTGGGGAGGCCTGGGCCCATTGAAATGCAGAATCAGGGAAATAATCTTATATCAGCCAGCAGCGGATAGCCAAGGTGGGGGCCCAGACCCCACGGATGTGGCCCCAGAGCTCTAGGCTCATTCTCCAGGTGGCCAGATGGTCTTTGCTTGTCTTGAGGGAGACAGCTCAGGGATGTGGCAAGAGGGGAGCTTGCAGGGTCAGACAGACTTGGGGGTGAATTCCAGCAGGGACCGTCTACTGCTCAGGGGATCTTTGGCAAGGCACCTAAGCTTTTTGAGATTCTGTGTCCTCATCTATGAAGTGAAGTTAAGAACGCCTGCCTCCTAGGGTCAGCGTGGAGCTTACTCAGGTCTGTACAGCCCATGAGGCATAGACGAGCTCAGCACAGAGGCTCTCTTCACCTTCCTTGTGGTTTGTGTCTCTGGTTGGTCAGTGCTTCTCCCGATTCTCCGTGAAGACTACTCTTGACAATGGATTGACCTAACACGGATTTACCGAACATCGATCGTGGGCCAAGCCAGGATGCCAGGTGTAGGAATAAGACACTATCCCCAAATTCCATGGAGCTTATGGTCTTGTGATGTCTTGTCAGGCTAAGAAATAAGCTGCTGGAACAATGCTGTGGGAGACAAAAACCAGGAGCTGCAGTGCTTGTCTGAGCCACTGATGAGTGAGGGAGAGTGTGAATGAATGTATGAATGAGGGAGTGAGCAAGCAAAGGGAGAGTGAGATTGTCAGTGAATAGAGGGATCACTGAATGTGGGAATGATTGGGGGGTTGACTTAGTGATTAAACGAACGAAATGTGCGGACGGAGGGATGAGGGCGTGAGGGAACGTACGAGCGACGGAGAGAATGAGTGCATTCGGGGCTTTGCTCTGACGTCACGGTTTGAGGACGAGCTATCTCGCTCACCTTCTTGACACCTGTAATCTCCCTCTTCCCACCCCAATTCTCAGTCTCCCCTCCCTCCTCTGCTTAGTTTTATTTTATTTTATTTTTTCATAGCACTCAATGCTCTCTGGATGTATATAATTTCCCAATTTGGTATACGTATTGTTTATGGTCTGTGTCTTCCCTCTTGTCCACGGGGGCAGGGATTTTTTGGGTCTGTTCATTTCTGTGTTCCTAGGACAGTGCCCTGTATGTAGTAGGGACTCAGCAGATGCTAATGGAATGAATGAACTACGTGAGAAGTGGAGGAGGTGGGGGAGAGGGTGTCTAGAGCCTGAGCTTCTGGGTCCCATCCCCAAGGTCCCACAGCCACGTTTTCCAGATCTTTCTTTCCAGAAGTCAGCAGCCCTGGCCCTGGATCCCCAGAGATGCAGTCCCGGGTCTCCTGGGCCCCACCCTGGGGCTGGCCTTGTGGTGGGTGTTGTTGGCTCCTGGAAGAAGGGAGGGAGGAGAAGAGAGGAGGCAGCGGGAGGGCACGAGCTGCCGGTGAAAGCAATTCTGTCTCCTCCAGCAAGCTCAGCAGTGGCCACTTGTCAGAAGAACCGGCAGGGGAAAGAAATGACAAAAAAAAAATCAGGTCCAATTTATCACCTTGAAATCGTGTTGAACAAGCTACCGGAGCTACTTGGGTTTGAAGAACTCCCCCTTTTCCCCCCTGTACAGAACAAACACCACTAAATGCCTCTCGGCCCGCACAGCTGAGTGTTGGCGACGTTTCTGCCAATTAAAGGGCTCCCTGCCGTGGGGGTTGATCCACGGGGGCTGTCGAGGGGGGCTGGTGGAGAGAATGGAATCATTAAAATGGGAGAACAAAGAAGGCAGGACAAGTTCAAATGGGATTAAGGCATCGAGAGAAAGTCTGCCTATCTGGGGCATTTATGCCCAGGGTTGGGCTGGGTGCCTCTAGTAGAATTTACCTGTGGCCCTGGCAGAAGGTAATGGTGGGATGTGGGGGGGGTGGGGGAATGGGGTGTACA
Source organism: Panthera onca (assembly GCF_046562875.1). Classification (NCBI taxonomy): domain Eukaryota; kingdom Metazoa; phylum Chordata; class Mammalia; order Carnivora; family Felidae; genus Panthera; species Panthera onca. The sequence continues at coordinate 80,043,887 of NC_138351.1, read as the reverse complement.
CGCAGGAAAGGCTTTCAGGGCACCCCAAGTATCTCCATGTCTACTGAGCTCTTTTCCTCTCAGTTCACTTCCAGGGAATTCCAAAGAATGATGATTGAAATGCTCCCCAGACCCTGTGGATCCAAGCCCTGCCTCAACCCAACCATCTAATCTCCTGCAGTCCCCCGAAAGTCCCTGATGACCACTGTTGGCATGCGTCCGGTGACAGAGAGCTTCTTCCCTCCTACGGCGCACCTTTCCCATCTTGGTTTGACCCCCGACTCTACAGAGTCCTTTATGATGGCAGTGATGACACAGAGTCTGAGTTCACTGAGCATTTACTACACGCTGGGTGCTGTTGTAGGTGCTTTCTAGGTATCGGTTCCTTTACGAAATATTCAACTCTTTCTCGCCCTACTCTCCTCTTTGCTGTCCTCTCCCAGCCTCCAACTCCTCCCTCTCAGGGCCTTTTCAAGGGCCGTTCCCTCTGTCAGGAGCACCGCTGTGGGGTTGAAACAGGATCATGAATGTGGAAGGACCTGCTGCCTTGCTTCCCACAGTAAGGGCCCAGCCGATGACAGCTACTGTTATTGTCCCCCCCCCCCCCCCCCCCCGCCGTACCAGCTTCTGCTGGCTGTGAAACAACCTATGTGCCTTCTCAGAGGCCCGCCGCTATTAAATTTCTGTTATTTCCCACCCGTATGTCATTGTCACCTTAATTAACATTAAAGGCAATTATATCGCGAGTCGCCTATTTTGTGCCTGGCGTTGCATCAGTTGCTTTACATCCGTCTGTTTCCGAATCTTCCAAATAACCTTTCCCGTTGAGGAGACTATGGCTTAGAGAAACAGAAGAGCCCGCCTAAGTTTGCACAGCTTCGAAAGGTCCCAGTTCGGGATTGGAACCTGTGTTTGGCTGACTCATAACCTGGGTGATTTTTATCGGGCCACACACGGGTCCGTGCATCCTTAGTTTCCAATGTCTTCTACCAGCCTCCGTGAAATCCTGACTGCACATCTGACGGTGAGGCCTTTGGGATAACTGTAACAAATCTAGGTTTAATTCAGGACTGGCTTCTATGGAGCTTGTGGTCATCTCTTACTATTAAATCTTTTTTTATGTAAACTTCTCCTCACTTATGTTTCTTTCATCTTGGGCTTAGGCAGTTGGCTTTGGGATCAAAATGCAAATGTTTTACATCCATCCATTTTTATACACCCAGTGCTGCCCAGATTCCAGACCCCGCCTCACTCCTGGCTGTCCCCCTACCCCTCGAGATGGAGTCCCCTGAGCCCTGTCTGTGACTTCATCCTGCCATCTGGGCTAGGCTATCCCTGACATGAGCCCCTCTCCCTCCACTTCCATTCTGGCCCAGCCACGAGGAGTGTTTTCTATGCCAAGTCACGTTTCCATCTGGTCACCTCCTGTTTACTAAGCCCTTCAGTCTTGCTACTGCTTGGCTTTGTGACCGTCCCTCGCCACCCCAAGATATGTTGATTGGGACAGGACTAAGTTGAAAGGTGATCTCATCTATAAAAGCTTTCCTGACTCCAACCCATTGTTCCTACTGGTGGAATTGGCCTCACTCTCCTTTGTGACTCAGGACACTGGGCAGGCTCCATTCTGCATGCACATCTCCAGTGTTTTCATTTCTCTGACCCCAGATATTGAAATGAGGCGATTTCAAGCTAATTCTTTCTGGTCCCACCTTAGTCAGATGTTGAGACTTTTCAATCAGGTCATGATCATTCCATGTAATTTCCAAGGCCTCCACCCTTTTCTTTGGGGGTCTTTGCAGGTGTCAAAGACCCTGAGATGGTTTTCACGGAATGGACCAATCATGGGCATCATCTGTGGGGCACAGACCAAACCCACTGCAACCTGGGTGACCATGGGTTGATGGGGCTGACCTCTGGCCAATGGGGACTCCCCCTTAGATGCTACCAAGTCAGTTTGTGTTCCTGTATCCCCTGATTACTTTAGGTTCAAGATCCTTTTCTTCACCTAAGCAATTCTCTACTCCACCCTTTCTCATCCTTATGGTCCCTTCCCAAGTTCTTCTCTCTCCTTCTCCATTCTTCTGTCACTTACGTGGTCTCTGCAATCAGAAAATCTAGCTCTGCTGCTGTACATCTGATTCCTTTTGCGTTTGACCACGTTCACAGTGACCTCTGGTTTATATTCTTCAGAGGATGACTTATACCTGCCTGTGCAGCCTGGGGAGTGTGGGAAAGGAGAGAACCTTCGGGTCCAATGGAGAGAATTCAGTGATCCCCTTAGAGTAAGGATTTGGTCTCATTTGTCTTTCGCCCCATAGTACTTATCCTGGTATAAGGGCCACAGCAGGTGTTCAACGAATGCCGTGAGCAATGGAATGAATGGCAGATCCGCTTTTCTGGAGAGTGCTAGGTCACTATTTCTGGATGTTGCTGCTGGACACCTGGGACCATGCTGACGCCTCCAAGGAAGCTGAGGCTCAGAAAGTGTAAGCATTTTCCCCAAATCACCTGAGTAGCCACCTGAGTCATAGGCGGTGGAGCCTGGATGTGAACGCTGGTTTTTGGGCTGATGCTCTGCCTCCTCAGTTTCCCAATTTCCCTAAAAAGCTATGAAAAGTACTCTAGGTCTGCTTCCAATAACTGCTGTTACACTTCTTCTGTATCTTCTGTATCAGTTTACTCATCTATAAAATGGAGATAATAATAATATCTACCTAAGGGTTATTGTGAATTACTACATAATTTAATATGTATGTAAAGCTCTTAGTTACAAGGCTTGAACCTAATAGCATTATATAAGGATTATGTGTTAGCCATTACCATTATTGTTGTTGTTGTTGATTACAGAGCAAAAGTGTATTTTAATATTCTACTCATTCTTCGAGACCCCACTCAAAGGGCACCTCTTCTGTAAAGGGCACCCTCATTTCTCTCCCCTGGTCAGAATCAGTCTCTCTTTCCTCCTTACTTCTACAGTCCTTGGTCTGTTTTGTCCTTTGTGGAGTTTCTATGGGTGTCTTTTACTGGTCTGATCAGCATAGGCAGTGAGTGCCCCATAAATACACAGTGAATTAATTGTCCAGGGCAAAGAGGAATCATCTTCATTCACTAAACCCGGGGGGATCCTTGGGCTTTCTCCAGAAGAGTGAGGGTTAAGTCAGTCATTCCCAGAAGAAGCTGGAAGGTGGGCTTTTGGCTCCAAGAAAGCCTACTTCTGTCTCTGCTTCCAAGCATTCATCATCACTCCTGCCTCTTGCCTAATGAGCACCCAAAGTGATTTTCTATTGCTTGTAATTCACCAAAATTGTTCTAACATTTGGAAGGGCCCGGAAATTGACAGCCTAATACCCCAGCGTGCCTGTCTGTCTTGATGATTCGTCGAAGGATGAGCTGATTGCTTCTCCTGCAACAATTATCTTGGAGCTTCACACAACATCAGAGGCAACGAACAACTGAAAAGTTTAGAGACTGGGACCGGAGGAAAGAAGGCAGGAAGGGCATCTGGGAAAATTTGGGAGAGTAGCTGCACTTGAGGTGAGTTGGAGGCTGACCTCAAACTTGGGGAGGGGAACGGGTAGGAACCTGCTTCCTGTGCTAACTACTCCCGGTTCTCAGAAAGTCTCAAGGACTGTTGGAATCTGATGTGACACGAGAGATAGAGTTTGCCCCCCTCTTGGAACTCCCCAGGGTCTTCTAGAATTTCCTAGCTCCACCTTCTCATTTAGTAGATGAAGAAACTGAGACCTAGATGGGGGAAGGGGTTGACTTCGCAGAACGAATGGCCAAAGCGGGATTGAAGTCAGATCTCCTGTCAGACCTGAAATGGGCTTTACAAACATTTTGGTGTTGCTGAGAACATTATCAACAGTGTAAGTAAACACTTGGCCCAGACAAGGTGCCCTAGGAGGGGCTGGTCCCACTTTACCACGGGGTGGTGACAAGGCCATGCAGTCTGGGGCCAGGTGCCGGGAGAGACACAAGCGGAAGACAAGACACGGACCCTCTGACCTGGAAGCACCAAGGACTCACCTGTAGGCCAGGTCCTGCCCAGGGCAAGGATAGTGTCTCAGATTTCTCCGCTGCTCCTGTAAAGATCAGTCCGCCACAGAAGCCTGAGGTCCTATCTCTTCCCATGCCCTCAAAGAACCCCACCAGATCCTTTCTCTTTCTTTATCCAGTATCACCGATTCCTCTGTACTGGGCGGCTCCCATGGGCGTACAAGCGTGCCTTTGTATCTCTGTCAGCTTTCTGCACTGTTTATCTGCCTCCCTTCGAAACAAACTTCTTTGGAAGTCGTCTTGGCACTCTCTACTTTCTCAGCTCTCGTTGCCTCCTCAGTCCACTCCAGTCACCCCACCTCCTTCCACTGGCCTGCTCGTATCACAAAGGACCGGTCTTGCCAAGGCCAAGGCCAGCTCCAGACATCACGGTGCTGGGTTCTCTGCAGAACTGAACATGGTCACTTTTTACCCTTCACTCTTGTACCCACTTCCCCTGGCCTTCTGTCTACCTCCTTGGCCCTCCCTGGCCGCCCCGCTGAGGCGTCTTTGCTGGCTCCAAGGACTTTTCGATGCCAGGGGACCCCAGGGCCCTGTCCTGTTTCTTTTGTCTAGCTACACTTGCTCCCTGGATGAGCTCATCAAATGCTGTCTTTTGAATGCTGAAAGACGCTTGATTTCATATCTGATTTTATATTTTAAGCCTGAGCTTCTACAATGAGATTTGAACCTTTATATTCAAGTGTCTACTTGAATGCTTGAACATGTCCACTGACTTTATTCTTGTCTCAAAACCTCTGCATTGCCTGTGACCTCTGCCTGGTTGTCACCTCGTCTTTCAGATTTTAACTCAAATGGCACTGTTTAGTGATCCCTTTGCCAATGACTCTGGCTAAACCAACCTCCCAGGAATTCTCTTAATTGATATTATGCTCTTTATAACATGGATCGATACCTGAAATTTTCTCTCCCTCTCTCCCTTCCTCCCTCGCATCCTTCTTTCCTTCCTTCCTTCTTCCCTTCCCATCCTGCCTCCTTTCCTCCCTCCCTCCTTCCCTCCCTCCTTTTTCCTCGTTTGCTATTTCACCCAACTAGAAACTAAGCATAACAAGGACAAAGCATAACAAGGACCTAACAAATTCCTGTCTGCCTTATTCATAATTGTCTCCCCCAGGTCTAGAGCCGTGCCTGGCATATTGAAGGAATGTTATGATATTTGCTATCTGACTGATACTCTGATATTCCTAAATCCCATTTCTAGAGGGAATTAGATGAAGCCGGGTGCCCAAATGTGTGTAAAATACCAACCTGCTCCTAACCACCACCAAGATGACTTGGGGGACCCAAGAGATCAAGCTGTGGAGTCAGGGAGATATGATTCAAATTCTGACTCTGTCATTTCCGACTGGATGAACTCAAGACGGTCCCTTGAGCTCTCTGGACTTTGGTTTCTTAAATATAAAATGAGGTCCTCAGTCCATGGTAGGTATTAATGTCCACTTGAAGCCATGGCATCCAGGGCTGGATGATTTGCCAAATCAAGGCCCAATGGAGTGGAGCTGTCACCTCCAAAAATCTGAATGCTCCCTGTGCCTCCATGAACACATTCTTCTTTTTTTCTTTTGGCCGTCACATCAAACATCTGATAAGTCAATTTGGGGAGGGAACAAGAGGAAGCATTTTTAGCCCTTTAGTGTCCAATTTAGTTTCGGCTCAGGGAGGATGGATCTTCTGCTCTAGAATCTTCTCCCCCTGAGGAAGCACCATCAGCCGTGCTCCCTCCTCCCTTTGGAGGCCTTCCTCATGGTTACCTTACGGAAAAGCCGTGACCTTCCACATGTCAGCTCTCTCTGTGTGGGAGAGGAAGCGTCCAGTCTGAGGGCAGACGGTCAGCCAGCACCCAGCTCACTCTCCAGCCTGTGATGGGGGAGAGATGGATGTATTTCCTCCTTCCTTATAGCTGTTTGGGGCAGACCAGGTGGAGGAAACCCAAGCTGTTCCTAGCTTCCTGGCCTCACCTTCTTGACTTCAACTTTGACACAGAAACCTTGCTTTGGGGTGGTTGGCTTTTCTGCTAGTATAGCCTGCTTGCTTCTTCACTTGAAAACTTTGCAGACAGTTTCCTTTTTAGGGAATGTCAAAGTGGAAGGGTGCTGACAACAGACTCGGAACACCTGAATGCCATATTATATAGAACCCATCCCTTATATAGTCCTCAAGAACTTACAGCTAGGGATGTCTGGGTAGCTCAGTCAGTTAAGCATCCGACTCTTGATTTGGGCTCAGGTCATGATCTTACAGTTCATGAGATCAAGTCCTGCGGCAGGCTTTCTGCCGACAGTGCAGAGCCTGCTTGGGACTCTCTCTTTCTCCCTCTCTCTCCACCTCCACTCATGTGTACGTGTGCACTCTCTCTCCGAAAAAAATAGACAAATACTAAAAAAATGAACTTATAGCTAAAAGGGGCATGTCTGAAGGACCACCCCTGGTAGACAAAATGCTGGGCATTTTACAAGTATTTTCTGTAGAAACCCTGATAACCTCATTGGGAAGTGGGCATTATTTTCTCCATTGTTGAGATGTAAAAACTGGGGCCCAGAAAACTCGCATTTCTTTTCCAAAGTCATCCAACTACCAAGTGACAAAAACAGGATTTGAACTCGGGATGTCTGGCTCCCAAGGCTGCATCCTTCAACTACACCATGACTTCCCTTCACTAGTTCACTACAGTCTTTATGCATGTTGTTGTACTTCATTAATTTTGTCCTTTTAAAATTTGTGACTATGTAACTACCAATCAGAGTAGCAATCAGAGTAAACCTACCAGTGTTTCTGAATGGAGTTAATTTAATTATGACTTCAAAAAAGAGTCATTAGTAGATTCTCAGCTTCTCAAAGGTAGATACAATTCTTTAGCTGTATTTATTTCTGCATTCCAGCATCTAGTCGAGGGCTCACATGTAGTAGGCATACTAATCGGCTATTGCTATAATAATGCTGTGTAACAAACATCCCTAAATCTCAGGAGCTTATAACAGCAAGCATTTGTTCTCAAACTTACCAGCTTGTGGCTCAACTGTGGTTTAGCTGATCAAGGCCAGGTTTTTCTGGGTAACCCTGTTCCAAATGGTGGTTGGCTGGCCTTGGCTCTAGGTCATGGGTTTGTTTTGGGGACTAGGATGAAGGACAGCAGCTACCAGAGATGCTGTCCCATGACAGATCACCAGAGCACAAGGCCCAGGCAACCCACATGTAAAGCTTCTGCTTGTGTCATATCGGTTGGCATTCCAGTGGCCAAAGCAAGTCACATGGCTCAGCCCAGTCCAGTCAAGGTTCTCGATGAGTGCTCTGCATGTGTTTGCACGATGTCCCAGGCTTATACCTGAGGGCAGCACAGGCTATGAGAAGAACATGAGTTCTAGGGTCAGATGGACTGAATCATCCACACAAAAGAGAATCTAGACTCTACTGAGATATCTAAGGGCCTTATGGCCTGGACTCTGCCCTCTCCGACCTCACCTCTGCTTCCCTTTTCCCTGGCTCCCTCCGCCTGGCCTTGGGGTGGTTCTTGGGACACTGCAAGCACTTTCTTGCCTTGGCATTCTGTTCGCTGTTCTCTTTGTCCAGAAGGGTCCCTCCCACCTGAGATATTCACATGGCCATTTTCTTCTTCTCATCCAGATTCCAGCTCAAATGTCACTTGTTCACAGAGGTCTTTCCTACCCAATGGATTTAAAATGGCGCCACCATGACTCTCTTTCTTACCGCCTGGACTTTTTTTTTTTTAAGTTTTTTAATTTTTGACAAAGAGAGTGTGAGCGGGCGAGGGGCAGAGAGAGAGGGAGACACAGAATCCAAAGCAGACTCCAGGCTCTCAGCTGTCAGTGCAGAGCCTGATGCGGGGCTTGAACTCACAGATCACGAGATCATGACCTGAGCTGAAGTCGGATGCTAAACCAACTGGGCCACCCAGGTGCCTTTGGACTTATTTTCTCTCTTGCCCTTGTCATTATCTAAAATAGTCTTGTTTGCCCTTTTATTTGTTATCTATTTTCCCTCCTAGAAAATGTGTTCCACGAGGGGAAGGATTGAATCCGATTCAGAGCTACTTTCAGAGGCTAGAACAGTGCCTCATCCGTTGAGGGTGCCGAGCACGGACTTGTGGAATAAATGAGCGAACGAACACGTGAATTAGCTGGATGACCTTATGCAGGTGACTCTGACCATGCAGTGTCTTTTTCTGCAAAATGGGACCGTTATTGCGAGTGTTGGTCATTGGCAGGGTTTGTGGTTTGGATGCACAATGTTCAGCACGGTGCCAGGTACATAGTAGGTGCTAGAACTAGAAGCCTCGGCAACAGTGATTATTATCTGAGCCTAGGGCTTTCTCCACTACCTGCTGCAGCCTTCCTCTGCGCTCCCCTCTGCGCTCCCCTGCCTGGCCCTGGCAGGCCCCATCTCCCCATCCTCGAGGAGTCGGGGAGGCCAAGAACATGGCTGCAGCAATGAAAGAAAATGAGATTGGAAAGGATACTTAATTCTAAAGGATTGTCCCTAAACCCAGAAACGACACGTTAAATCAGAGTCCTTCCCATAACTCATAGTCTATCTCCATGGAAATGGGCACCATATGGAGTTAATTAGTAGAACAACAAAACAATCAATTAGTTCCTTAATTAGTTTTACTAAGAAATGATAACAAACAAACACAAACACTTTATTCCAACTAATGCCTGAGCAGCAGTGATAGCTTAATGGCCCTGGGAAGCCAGCTCAGGCTCTGGGCCCCTGCGAATGGAGATTTATTCCCATGATATTGACAGGTCCCCTGGTCTCTGTCCAGCGAGCGTGTTTCATCTTTATGATCAATTATTTACAATATCTGAACACAGCTGAGGGGTCGTCTGGGAGCTTTTCTTTCTAGATAGGGGAGGAAAAAAAAATGCAATAACTCAAATCATATGAAGTCACCAGACTCCGGAATGATCCTTCCCTGAATCATTTATTTGACAAACATTTACTGGGCATTTTCTAGGTGCCAGGCACAGCGCTGGGCTTGGGCAGAGAGGGGGGAAAAGAAGTGATCGCCCCAGGGGCTCAGATCGGAAATGTGAGTGAGCACAGCTACCGCCATCTGGTTAAGTGCTGAGTAGGGGGTGCACAGAGCCCAGAGCAGGGATCTGGGAAGGCTTTCAGGAGGAGGTTCGCGGTGGTGGAGGCTCCAGGGGCGAGAAAACGAACATCCTTCTCAACAGGTAGCCTGAGCAAATGGAAAGTACAGGAAGGCCGGGATTTAGAAGACTCCGACACTCTAGGTTTGGGGCCGCGTCAAAACCCGGCTGCTCCCTCATCCATAAACACAGAGAGAATGACCCCCACCAGTTTCTTCTCCCAAAGGGTTGTTAAGAGGTTGTTTACTTGGAAACGCGTAAACCACAAGGGTCTCACACAACCAGATGGTCCATTCTTCTGCTGTTAAACAACCCCCTAAGTCAACGGGCGGATAAAAAGGAGATTCCTGTCCTGCGAAGAAGGAGACCAATCACACCTAGACACAATGTGTAGACACAATGTGTTAATTGCGTCGCGAGTCCCTAAATGCTATCCGTTATGTCTTCATCAAATCCCATTTTCCCCTCCGGGCTTTGGTCACACATTATCTTTCTTGCCCCGTCGGACACCTTTAACTGAAGACACTTTTTCTGGAGTTTGTCCAGCAAGGATCGGGTTTTTAAGCCAATGGAGGCTCGGAACCTTGGAGAGGCACCTTGACGCGCAGAGGTGGGGGTGTGGATCCTGGGTTAGGTGCCTGGATTTACATCTCAGCTATGCCAGGTCTATTTGCGAGACCTTGAGCAGTTTCTTTAATCCTTTTCGGTTTTTCTGTCTGTAAAATGGAAATAAATCATCATCGTCATCGTCACCATCCTCCTCCTCTTCCTCACTGGGTCAGTGTGGACAGTAATAAGCATGTTTATATTATTACTGGTTTCTCATGTGGCTTCAGGGTTGTTAGGAAAACTTCCTTTTGAACCATCAGTTTCTCAGTGAGCACAACACATTTCCCTTCTCTGCTTAGTTCGCCCAGTTCCAGCTACCAGGAGGGAGAGACTATTACGGAGACAATAAGTAAGCATCTTTTTTCAGGGCTTAGCATCTGCAATTAAACAAAGAAAACTAGTACAATCACGGTCTCTCCCCACCTCAGGAAGGGGGAGCCTCCAGCCAGACCCTCAGTTTTTCCCCAGATTGAAGAAAATAATTTTACCCTCTAGCTTCCAATCAATATCTTGGCCGGGTCTATTGTGAGCTGATAATTTAAATACAATTGTCTCCTTAGTAACCATCCTTTCAAGAGCCTGCCTTCTTGCCTTTGAAAGAGCTTGCAGTCACAAAATTCACAGTTTCAGCCAGAAACTTTTTTTTCCCCCCTACAGGAAGGAGCATCCTTTCCAAAATAAAATAAACTCTTTAAAAACTGGAACAGCATTTCTAAAGTAAACGTTAAAATTGTCTTTTTTTTTTTTTTTTTGATTACATAGGTAATTGAATAGGGTTTTAAACAGAGGTGGGAGAGGTTTTATGATTGACTCCATTCCTAGATCCAGGATGGTCTGTATGGAGCCAGGAGAGAGAGGGCAGGAAGAACTCAGGTGTAGAGACAATTTTCTCCATTTTTTCCCCATTTTCTCCCGCCCTAATTTCTGCCAGAGATTTAGCAGCCATACCCAAGGGCGCATGAGCTCTAGGACTAGAGGCCAACCTGGGATTCAAGCCCTGTCCTCTGTCTCCAAGCCCAAAGGGTTTTGGCCACCGAAACGGGGCCCCTGAGATTTCTTGGGGGATGTTCCACGTACAAATGCAAAGAACAAAGGGTTTGGAGATTAGGTAAAGCCACATTTGAACCACTTGTCCCAGTTTGGGGATGTGGGAGGGGGGGTTCTGGGACGTGGGATTTGCAACGCCCCGAGTCCTGGCTGAACCCGGACAAGTAGGTCACCTTACTGCTGGGCAGATCTCTAAGTGATGTGTGATATGGGAAACAAAGGCAGAAGGAAATGGCAGATAAAATTAAATTTCCTTACAACCTACATCGCATTGAGAAATACTTGAGGCAGGCAGTGTAAAACGTTTCCCCAGGAACTTCCTACTGTCTTAATGTTAATGCTTTGCTAGGGGGAAAAACAACCTTAGCTTGACAATAGCTAGGCCTTCAGTATCCTATGAATCTTCTTTAGCATATGAAAATCTCACTGGAAACTTCCCCTGGACTTTTACCTCCCTCAACTCCATAGTTTATAACCAGTTTCTCCCCGTGGTCCTGGGGCAGCTCTTCCTGCCCATGCGATTCTGTCCCCCTGCTTCAATAAAATCACCTTTTTGCACCAAAGAGTCTTCAAGAATTCTTTCTTGCCTGTCGGCTCTGGATCTCCACCATCACCCCAAAACCTCATCAATTTGGGGGAGATTTGGGCATCGCTTTCCTCATCTGGGGTCAATAATAGTGGGCGGGTGTCACGAGGATAAAACAAAGTGGCCACAGTGAACACTAAGTTTCCTTCCTTCCTCTCCTGACTCATTCAACAGGAAGCTCTTGAATTTCTTGAGCTGGGAAAAGCTATACTCCGCTTCAAAGTGAAAATGATGATTCTTCTCCAGGTTGGCCCTGATGGGGGGAGGCTGAGGAATGAGATAGTTATTCCAGAAGGTCCTATGCTCAGAGATAACAGTCCTTAGAGACTCCCCCCAGATGCCACCCACAATGTGAGAAATCAAAAATTAGCTTCTCGGCTGCTTTTGGCAGCTGTGATTAATCATTTTGTAATGAGACAGTCGAAGCACAACTATTTATTTGCATTGGATCAGGAAGATTACAGAATATAACATTTTCATAAATTTGTTAGGATTCTAGATATACGTTAGTGTGATGAATAGTTTGGGCTGCGATAGATGTTTTCGTTTCAATAAAGTTATTTTGGGGACATATTTACATGATGAAATAACCTATTATTTATCCAACTGCATTTTTATGAACTAATTTTTCTTTTTGTGCCGACTTGCAATGGTGATTCATTACTTTCTGCCCTTCAATTTTTCTTTCCTTATAAATGGTTTCTTGTTTATTATTTTAAAGTGTATGTCTCCCTTCAGATCCATCGACCAGGTTTGCCCGGGGTCTCTGCTCTAAAGCAAACAGCTTTCAAGAGCCCAGGGAATTCAAATTAAGTGAGCCAGTTCATTCTAATTGTGTCTGGGCTCTGCCATTTGCTGGGTACAGACCTTGGGCCGTCACTTTCTTTCCCTGAGACTCCGTTTCGTGACTTGGAGGGACTTTGATACACAATATGGGCGCCGTTAATATTTGCTAAAGAAATGCACAAGGTGAGAGTGGAGGCATCTGTGTGGCTGTGGGAAAGTTTCAGGTTGTGAAGGTCATTCTCAAGGCAGGCTTCTCTTGGTGTCATTTTTTTTTTTTTCCTGTTTCGCAGAGAAATGTATATGGGAACACTTCTTTTTGTACCAGCCTGCCATTTTATTCATCAACAGTAAGAAAAGGCTATCAATTCCTGAAAGGCTTTGGACATCTGCTACTTTAATGAGTTTGGGGAATTAAGTTCCTCAGGAAAATAGTTTTTTTTTGGGGGGGGGGCGGTGGGGAGAGAAGGAGGATGCATTTTATATCTACTTCTTTCAAATAAACCAAGCCAACCAAACCAAAGCAAAAAATGAAATCGATGCAGGTTGTAATTATATGATTAGGGAGATAGCTATCAAGATAATCAGAAGGGGGAGTAGATTTCGGGGCGCCTGGGTGGCTCAATCGGTTAAGCATCCTACTCTTGATTTCGGCTCAGGTCATGATCTTACAGTCTTGAGATCAAGCCCCACATCTGGCTCTGTGCTGAGCAGGGAGCCTACTTGAGATTCTCTCTCTCTCTCCCCCTGCTCTCTCTGCCCCTCCCCACCTCAACATAAATAAATAACATTTTTTTAAAGGAAAGTAGATTCAAGAACAGCTAAGCAGTTGGGTCTGCTTAGGGGTCTCTGGGTCTCAGTTTCCTCACGGGTGTACAAGAAAGTTGAGTGAGGTGGTCTTAGGTTATTTATAGTTCTAAGAGTTCAGTTCAGGGTTTCTCAAACTCGGGTCATGACACTTGGGGGTCTGCAAACATATTCTTGAGGCTCCTTGAGCTATGAGAATTTATTATTATTATTTTGCTTTCATTTCTTTATTTTTATAGGTTTTATAGCCAAAGCTTCTCTAGCAGTGCTAATTCATCACTGAAAGACTCCATTTTATCAACTTGATGTTTTTCAAACCCGGGCCAGAGAATTTGGAGGAACTGGGGTGCCCTGTGAAAAGCACTTTCCTTTAGAGAGGACTTATACATTATTCAAATTCTAGAAATAGTGGTTAGCTTGTATCTATCAACACAGAGTTGTCAAATCACAGGAAGGAAAGATGAAAACCTTGATTCATGAAATTACCGAGAATGAGAATAAAATACTACCGAGCAGGTGGTGGGAGGGTGTGATCATGGTTCTGTGTGTCATTTTTAGTGGTAGAAGGAGGCAGGAGATGTTTTAGGTCATTGATTCATTGATTCATTCATTGATTCATTGATTGATTGATTGATTCATTCATTCATTCATTCAACAAATATCACCGGACGTTTACTATGTGTTCAGCACCCACAAAGCACAAGTACTGAGGAGACAGTAAAATTATTCAGTCCCCGCCTTCCAGATGGTCATGGTTTAGTGGGGCAGCTGGACAAGTAAAGCGGGAAGTGTAGTCCAGTGTGATGAGGGCGGTGTTAGAACAACATGGCTGCCGCGGAGTCTAGAGGAAGGTAGGTTGGGTATGTGGTGAGAGGGAGGATGGTGAACCGAGCCATGAAGGAAGAGTGAGAACTCTGAGACACACAAAATGTGGGAGATGGAGGGAGAATTGGTTGTACAAAGGATGATGATGCGAGAGGAGGAGTGATGGAGGGGAGCAGCCAGGAGTTCACTCTGTCAAGAGTATGAGGGCTGAGGTGGGAACATTTATGGGCCCAAATCTTGAAGGGCTGTGTGGGCCAGAGAGAGGAATTTGGTCCTTTTCCTAAGGCAATGGGGAGCCACGGAAAGTCTGTAATCAAGAGAGTGACACAACCAGATGTAGGTTACTAAGACCCCATTGACAGCACTCTGCGTGTAGGGGACTGGAAGAAGCCATTCTGGAGGTGGGGGCACGGGTAAGGGGATGGGCTGCCATATCCAGGGGAGGGATACTGGCCAGGCCTGTGGGAGAGGAGGTGGGCAAGGGGCCCGGGCACTGGGCTGAGGGATATTTAGGGAGATTAAGTGCAGATTAGATATAAGAAGTGAAGGAGCAGGAGACTCCAGGAGGACTCCTAGACTCTACACTTGAATGCTGTTTGCTGAAATCAAGAGAGGAGCAGGTGTGGTGAAGACAGTTTTGTGCCATCATCAGAACGTAGATCTGAGCCTGAATCCTATTCAGTTACTTGCTTGCTCGGTGACTTAAGGCAGGTTTCATCCTTCTTGAGGCTCAGTTTCCTAGTTTCTGTCCTGAAGAAAATAATCTGTATGCCACGTTCTGTCTGGGAGGCTGAAATAAGGCAATGGATGTAGTAGGAGCATGGGAAAGGGTGACTGTCACCAACTTGTTTTGCGTTTACACTCCAGCGAGATGATCTTCCTCTACCGTCCCCAGTGTAACAGAGCAAACTTCTTAAAAGCTGGGACATGGGGCTCCCAGGTGGCTCAGTTGGTTAAACGTCCAACTCTTGATTTTGCCCCAGGTCATGATCTTGAGGTTTGTAAGATCGAGTCCTGTGTTGGGCTCTGTGCTGATGGCATGGAGCCTGCTTGGGACCTCTCTCCCCCTCTCTCTCTGCCCCTCCCATGACTGTACTTTCTCTTTCTCGAAGTACATAAAAGTTGGGACGTGAATCTCTTGTAGGGAAGATGTTGTCTTTGTTTATGTAAATACCTTTGTGGGGCAGAGGGGCCTTCGGAGGTAAATCATTGAGAAGAGATACCCAAAGTGCTGTTTTACTTGGGAAGTTGAGGTGAGAGGGAAGGGAGGGAGGGGCAGAGGAGAAGGAGAGCTGGAGGCGATGAGAGGGATGGGTGGCTGGGGGAAGTGCCGTGGAAATTCTTTCATGTGATGAGACCAGAGGACATCTTAAAAACTGGGATGCCTAATGTTTGCTGTGAAATTGTTTGACCTCAGATGATGTGAATCCCTTCTCCAACTCCCTACCCCAAATGATCGGTAGAGTTGGCAATGCCCCAGAATGCTATGTGTGCATGGCAAGTTTCTGGTGATGATTGTGGAGAGATTTGGGTTTCTCACTGTGTTTAGGGGGTGTGGGATAGGGGTGAAACATGAGCGTAAGGGAAATGTTCCATTAATAGATAAATTCTGCAGAAGCTAGGGATCAGAGTTAGGATGACCTTGGAGGGTTCTGAGCTTCCACAGGTGTGGAATAGAAAGTCAAACTGATTATCATCTTCATTCATTCATTCATTTCTTCACCAAATATTTATTGGCTGCCCGTGATGTGTCAGTCCCTGTCATGGGCACTGGGAATATAGCTGTAAGTGTAACAAAGTTCTTGCCCTTAGAAAGCTGCATTCCTATTGAGGAGAGTTACTAAAAATTAACAGAAAAATCTGTAATGCCATGTCAGGTAGCATAAGAGTTATTAACAAAAATAAATTAGATGAGGGAAAGACAGGGGGTGGTAATGAAGAAAGCGTAGTTCAGGAAGTTATCCTTGAAGAGGTGGTGAAGAGCACCTTGAAGAGCAGAGACTCAAGTTAGGTGGAGGGGAAAGACCCAGGGACATCCCCGGATAGAGCTGCAAGGCAGAAGGAGCAAGGGCTTTCTCCTCGCTTGATTTGTGACAGTGGGCAAGGAACAACCTCTCAGCCTTCCGTGTTGCCATCCGACTTTAGGGTTGACATCAACCTCCTGTGGTGGAGGGAAGGTTCCAAGAGATCACGGAGGTTATTTGGAGATAGAACACACAGCTGAAATACAAGGGAGTGTGGAAGACGTGGTCAAGGACACGGGTTAGTTCCACTTTTTGCTGTGGGATTTGGTTTGGACCCCACTTTTGGTGAATCGTGAGAGCTCTCTGGGGGGTTTTCCAGGTGTGGGAGCTCAGCTGGACCATGCATTAAAATGTGAATGTCCAAACTCTGCTGAAGTGACCTGGGAGAAGTGCTTTAATACAGACTATTTCCAGAGGCTCATGAATTCTGTATTACAGCGAGCTGTCCCATGATTTTGCAATTGTCTTGCTGATAATACAGTCCCTGATGTATTTATCATCACAACTCAGGCAGAAAGACCTGATAAATCTTGGCTGCATGAGGACTTGGCTACTTTGATCTCATTCCTTGCTTAACCCTTCACCCACTGGCCAATCCCTTTTGAAGGATTACATGGACGCACTGGAATTATCTTTGCTTCTCCCTGGGCTTGTAGATATTTGTCCTTCCTCTTGGCTGCTGTAGCAGACATTGTTGGTTGCCTAACCAGTACCCCTTATTCTTTCTCATTAGTGAGGCCGAAAATACCAGACATTGTTTTCCCAGTGTTCCTTGTGGCAAAGATATGTGTATCAATTATCTAATGTCATAAATAGCGCGGTGGAACAAACCTCCCCAAAACTCAGTGGTTTAACACAGTGAGCATTTATTTAGCTCACGAGTCTGGCGTGGTCTATTTAGTCAGAGCCCAGCTGTGTGTTTCTTCTGGTCTTAACTGGGCACACTTACGTGTCTCGTGGTTGGTGGCCCTCACTGGGGGCCACTGGGGTGACTGAGCTCTGTGTGTCTCATCCTCCCTCAGGGTAGCCCAGGAATGACCTGATGGCAACTCACTGATGCTGGGCCAGCACCTCCCCCCTCGTCTGGAAGCATTTACGCACCTGTGGAGGACCAAGAAGACATCTCCTCGTTTAGCTGAACCTAAGTCAACGCTCATATTGTGGGTAGAAGTGCCTTCTAGGGACAGGCTCACAGAATGCTCCTCCTAGTACCCTTCTGACTCCTCTCTGCTTGCCCCCGTGGGCTGGTTTGACCCTGAGAATCTAGTCTCTGCCTTTGGAATCAGACCGTCTTTAGTGTGGACCTCTTGATGTTTCAGAGTAGACTCTCTTACTGACCCTTGCTAACCTGTGAAATCCTGGCTGTGGTTTCTTGCCCATATATTGCAATATCTGCTCTGTGACTCTGGCCCATCTTGTCCTGCTACCCATGACCCCACACTGACAATCGAAGCTCTGTTGTGGTTGCACACAGACTCATCTTCACCTTCCTGTAGGCTCGGTGATCTTTCAGGGTGGGAATCAATCTTCTCACATTGTATCCTCGGTGCCTGGAACAGCCTTTGGTACGTGGTGGCTATTCCACTCAAACAAATGTCCAAACTAAGCTATAATGAGGTCAAACTAGAAAAAGAAGCAGTGATTATTCAGAGCCAAGAAAGGTTCATTGAAAATAAATTCTGCTTCTTTTTATTTTCTTTTCCATGTTTTCTGATAGAGACTAGCCTGTTGGGGAAATACGTTCTGACTCTTCATCTGGGTATGAGGAGAGACAAAAAAGATACAGATGCATTCTGTTTGGAGATGTTTTCCTAACCCTTAGCCCCACACCTCCTCTGTCGTGACATCCATCACTCTTGGTTGGTGTCCCCTCCAGTGTCTTTTTCACCTGACTGTGTGTTCTGAAAAGGCAGGGAAGAGGTCTGTCTTGTTACTTCACCCATAGACCTCAGAGGAGTGAACGGTGCACGGCAGGCTCTTAATAAAGAACGAAAGCATGAATCGACACTGTCTTATTTGTGATAGAGTAACGGTCCCCCAGAGATGTTCATGTCTTAATCCCTGGAGCCTGGGGATATGGTAAATATGTGCTGAAGGGAAATTAAGGTAGCAGATGGCCCTGAAGATGCTGATCAGCTGACTTTAAATTGGGACCGTTTCCTGGATTATGCAGGTAGCCTTAGTGTAGTCACAAGGGTCCTTATAAGCATAAGAGGGGGGCAGCAGAGGAGGTCCGAATGATGCCATATCAGAAGTCCCCGCCAGCTGTCTCTGAATATGCAGGGGAAGGGCCGCGAGTCAAGGGGTGCAGGTGGCCTCCAGAAGCTTGAGAAGAACATCTACGTTGCACTAAGTGCCTTACTAGACACTCAGGATACAATGATGCGAGCTGGGAGCCTCTAGAAGCAAGGAAGTGGATTCCCTGCTAAGAGCCTCCAAAAAGGAATGCCGTCCTTGCTCACCCCTTGATTTCAGCCCAGTGAGCCCCATTGTTGGGCTCCCAGCCTACAGAACAGTAGGATAAATGGATATGGGTTGTTTAACCTGCTAAATTTGTGGCAAGTTGTTGCATCGGCCATGGAAAAGACACCCTTCGTGCTATGGGCTGAATGTTTGTGTCCTCCCCAAATTCATATGCAGAAATCCTAAGGCCCAAGGTGATGATATTAGGAGATGGGGCCTTGGGAGGTGATGAGGTCATGAGGGTGAGGGCTAATGAATGGGGTTAGTGACCTTACAAAAGAGGCCCCAGCCGGCTCCCGGTCCCTTCTGCCACATGAGGATACTTGCAAAACCTGTGACCTGGAAGAGGCCCTCACCTGACCATGCAGGCACCCTGGTCTCAGATTTCCAGTCTCCAGAACTGTGAGATATAAATTCTGTTGATAAACCACCAAGGCTGTGGTATTTTGTGAAAGCAGCCCAAATGGGCTAAGACAGATCCTCTTACTCTGGGTGCCCTGGGGGGATGCCCCACTCACTTCCTAGAGGTTTTCACTGTTACAAAAAATCTGGACCTGGACTGAAACTCTGGGAAATTGGTTAATGACCCTCAAGCTTGCTACTGCTAATCAGCAGCGTGTCCAATTAAGTCCTTTGTGCCTTAGTGTCTCCATCGATGAAATAAGAGCCTGTTCCTTCCCTATGAAGTCCTTGGATGGGACTATGAAGCTATGAAGTTCCTAGATCTGTCTGGAATAGGTCCCCCTCGTGTCAGCCTGACAGCAGCCTTCTCTCCTCCCAGCCTAATTCAAAGGTCATTGTTTTCTAGTGGCTTTTTTTAGACATCCACTCCCTAACAGGCAGATCCCGTGGGTCTGTCTGTCTGTCTGTCTAGCTAGCTAGTTAGGTAGCTAGGTACCTCTATCTATCTATCTTACATCTATCTATCTATCTATCTATCTATCTATCTATCATCTATCTATCAATCATCTAGCTAGCTAGGTAGCTAGCTAGCTATCTTATCTATCTACCTTATCTATCTATCTATCTATCTATCTATCTATCTATCTATCTATCTGTCATCTATCTCTCTATCATCTATCTATCTATCTTATCTCTCTACCTTACCCATCTACCTTATCTATCTATGTATCTATGTATCTATCTATCTACCTTATCCATCTATCTACCTAATCTATCATATCTATCTTATTTATCTATCTTATCTATCTATCTAATCTATCATCTATTATTTACTTTCTGCTGTTTTAGAGTCATTTATCTTTGAGCTTATACTTTAAATGCCTGGATTTATGTATCTCTGAAGCCCCAGTGCTTGAAAAATAGTAGGTGTTTAGTAAACCTTTGTTGACCAGAAGAGAATTCAACTTGAAAGGTGTTTTTAGAACCCTTTAGTCTTCACCCTTATAATCAGGCTTCGGCAAGCACCTACTCTCCTTTCCTCGTTTTACCAGCTGGGGAAACTGAGACCCAAAAGGGTGGGAAGGGCCTCTCCCAGAGCCCCACACAGCACGTCTGAGGCATAGATTCGAAATCAAGTGCCCCGACATATGGTCCAACTTTCCTTTTACTCCACCATGTGGCTCTTCTTTATTAAAGTGACACTCGCTGCTGTCACAAGAAGTCCAGAAAACTTGATGGGTTCACATGACAGTTTATTTTGTGTTCACATAAAGTCTCCTGGCTGGGGGATGGGCAAAGACTCTGCCGTCTTCAACACGTGACCTTCAAGATTACCTTGGGTGTCGATGTCCAGCTGGCAGTTGGAGAAAGAGAGAGAACAGAAGAACACAGGGGAGTTTTTCACGGGCCAGGCCTGGAAGGGCCACACCCAGCTCTGCCCGTGTTCTGTCGGCTGAAACACAGCATGGGAGACGGAGTTCAGCGGGGAGCCTAGGAGGAAAGCGGGAGATGCTTTAACAGACAGCTGCCAATCTCTGTCGCGCCATGTTGGTTCCTTCCGTGTGCTTCCATTTCTAGCATTACATTTTAATATTTTTCTGCACCCGCCTACAAGCTTCCCACAGGCCCCGGGTGAGCCGGAAGTCTATCAGGCAGTGTTGATACTATTATTATTGTTGTTATTTACACTAATAATAGAGGGAAGTGGCAGACAGGAACCAGCTTGAACTCGTTCGCAGCGTTTAACCCGAAACACGTTCTGCCAGGCAATTTCCTCTTAATCTTTAAGCCTATGTGTATTTCAAGGGAAATTTAATCCTTGTGTCTCTGATTCGCTTGCACTTAACTCATCAAAATGTTGCTTTGTAAGGCGTGTTTGATGTACAAGAAGGCTCCTAAGCCCTTTCATAAGCCTTTCAAATGCCTTTTCTCTTTGAAGCAGAAGCTTGCGCTCTTCCAGCGCTAAACAGAGCTAAAACCCGGAGAAAGTCTCAGCTGCCGTCCCACCCCAGGGGCCACAAATTAGGGTGGTTTGTACAGGTCGGCAATGGAAGCTGCCTTCACTTCCAGGGTGGAGGGAAAACAACACCCGTGGTTAAATGCCCGCGGGGAGTGAAGACGCACTGAGCACTTCTTTTTGTGTGCTTCGTAATATCCAATAATAATAATAATGGGTAATATTAATCGAGCCCTTACTGTGTGCCAGGTATTTTTCTAAGTGCCTTACTTGTGTTAACTCATTTCATCCTGTCAACCGTCCCATAAAGTAGGTATTCAGTTTCCTTTTGCAGAGGAGGGAGCCAAAGAACAGAGTAGGTAGGTAACTTGCCCACGGACCCACAGCATAGCACTGACTACATTTAACCACAGCACCCTCAGGGCTTTCGGGAGGGAGGCACCTACCCAGTCCCTTCTGTGTCTGCATCGGTATCAGAGAGCCTGGCCCAGAGTAGGCCCTCGAGAACCACCTGAGAAGCTGGAGAGTGTGGTGTCCAAGAGCACAGAGCCAAGTCCCGCCTTCTTACCCTTTGCCTGCTGAGGTCTTGGAGAAGATACATAAGCACCAAATGCCTCCTTTTGTTCATCTATCCAATGAGAATGATGCTCACGTCTCTCTATGGGTCCTGAGGATTAATTGAGCTAATACACAGAAAGTTCTTAAAATGTGGCCCGGCCCTTGGAGCACGCTTGGTAAATATTTGTTAGATATTATCACTGAACGAAGATGTGAATGGCACGCACACATCACTTTTCTAGAAACAGGATGCGGGGAGGGCCCTGAGATGGTCCGGAAGACAGACTCCGACTCAGAAAGGTCTCAGCAGCTTGCGACTCCAGACGGAATCCTGAAAAATACAACGTCGTGGGGTTAACTATCTGTCCTGTGCTCAGGTCTCAAACATTGGCAACACGGGCTCAGGAAGTGGGGGAGATACATCTAAGGCCCAGCGCCTGTCAAAGGTATATAGGTGTCACCATTGATAGTCGGCTCCCACTCTGGATAGTCGGCCCTGTGTTATGTCACAGTCCGGCTTCAAGGCCATCAGTAGGAACATGTTGTCAAGAACAGGAAAGAACCTGTCCTTCTCTCTTAGGCATTCAACTTATACCAGGAGAAATGCAGAAATTTATGGAATCCCACTTTATGATTTTTTTTACCTTGAATACATTTGTTATGATTAGAAAACATATTCACTCTTGGCCATTTCAAAACTTGAAAAAATGAGGAGGAAGAAACGATGACCTGTATTGGACAGCCACCTGTTACCAGTTTGTTGTCTTTCCTTCTCTGTAATCTCTTATTAGATGATGTTGCCATATCATGGAAGTGAGTTGGAGCTTCTCAGCCTCCTAGGATCTGGATACATGTGGCTCAGATTCTCATTCTATACTTTGTAGAAGCCCAAACATCTCAAGATTTCTGCAGAGACCTCGGGAGCTTATTATTACCGCCGTCTCTGATCTAGATGCCTTGTCTCTCACCTTCTTATTCTTGGATTTGCTTTTGGTTCTCTGTCTTTGGAAGCGGCCTGCCTGCCGTGCACAGAGGACGGTTCTTTCATCTTGCAAATGGACCTTTCTACCGGTGCAAACATGCATGTATGGCTGTGGCACGGTGTGCCAAAGAACTTTTACTGGTGGACTGAGGAGTCAGGGTGGAAGTGAGACAGGCTTGCCATGATCCAGGTAGTACGTGGCTTTGGCCAGGGTGGCAGGGGTGAGGTGATGCGGTGTGATCAGAATTGCGTTCTCGTCCAAAACAGCCAGTAGGAGAGAAGGAGAGGAGTCAAAGTTCTGTGGCCCAAGCAATTTGGTGAATGAGGAAATGAACCGAGATGGGGAAAGGCAGGAGTGGAGAGAGTCAAGTGTGATGCCTCTCCTTGAAAGCTGCCCTTGGCTTCCTCTCCCACTCTGGATAAAATCCATAGTTCTAAAGATGGCCGCCAAGACCGTTCATCATCTGGCCTCCTGTTTGCCCCCTGATCTCTTGTCCTGCTGCTCCAGAGCAAAGAAAGGCTGTTCCTTTCCTTCCTCGTGGCCTTTGCACCTGCTATCCCCTCTGCCTAGCTACTTTCCCTGGATGCCGTCCTGGTCCTCACCATGGTCCACGTACACTATGTGTCCCTAGTCCCACCCAAGACCCGGGACCATTGATCCTGAGGCCATCCCATGCCTAGAGGCAGAGGGGCATTAGGGTTAAAGCTGAATTCATACCAGCCAGGAAAATAAAATATTATCCAGTGCACATTCTGATGAACGTATTTTAACGGAAAGCTACAAACCCTTGTAGTTACATGTCGAAATCAGATAAGCGGTTGCTGAGCTCTTTCCAAACAGGCATGTGGACATGGTAGCCATGGTTGGCTGGGATGACGAGCACGATTTCCCTCAAATCACGGGACCCCATTTCCTTCATTAAATGCTCAAGGCTTTGCTTGATTACTTCCTGCAGGGGAGACTTATTTTTATCCTTTTTTACCTTTCTGGTCATCCATTGTTAGGGAGCTCAATTTATTTAAAAGTTCTTTTTTGAATGAGACGAAAACTGGTCTCCTTGTAGCCTCCTGGTCCCCACCCCAGTCCCAGCTCTGCCTTGTCCCGCCACGCAGAACAATCCTGCTTTCTTTGTTCCGTGAGAACCTTAAGGAATTTGTGCTTAGTAAACAAATGTCCCTGAGCCTTCTCTTCTTTTGGTTAAATCGTTCCCATTCTTTCATCCGTTTCTCAGAAATGTGGTTTTCAGGGCAGCTCACAGGCTTAGGGTCTGGGTTCGTGCTCCCTTTTCCTCTGTCCTTCGAGGCACCGTGTAATGGGTGCTCAATAAACTTGAGCACCTTTGACTTGCTGTGGTGACTGGTGATTCCGCTGGCAACCGGTGTGAATCACGCATGTACGAAGTGCAGGAACTATTCCCAGCACCTCAAGGCCACTCAGTTAGGAAGTATTGGAGGCAAGATTCAAACCGGGGCTATTGCTGATATTTATTAAGTAAGTGCCTATTATTTGCTGAGAGCTTTTATAGAACTTACTGAATCCTCAGCTCAGCTCCAGGAGGTATATACGCATCATTATCTCCATTTTATGGACAACGAGATGGACATTTCCTGAGTGAAGTAATCCGTCCAAGGTCACCTCGTTTGTAAGTGGCGAAGCCTAGCTTTGAACTAGGTCTGCCCTGCCTTCAAATGAAGGCACCGTCTGCACTTCTGGGCTACAAGATATCTAAAGAGATCATGAAGCACGTAACCTCTCCCTGCACCCGCATCCAAGCATCGCACACACTGGGAAATAGCTCGGCGTTCATTATGTATGGCGGGCGAAGTTTATACGTACGGAACTGTGACACTAATGCCATTATATTAAAAGGGCGAAAATTCCAATAAGTTTCCGAGCGCACGTGTTACAGTAGAGTCTTTGCTCTCTCCCCGAGCAAGTGTACAGCTTTCTGTTGATTTGCTTCGCCTCGCACAGTTATTACAGCGAGATTCCCCCAGTGTCCCAGCCTCCCTTCAGCTCTCATTTTAGATTTCCCTCCTAGATGCAGCCATTTAAATGCATATCGGCAGCAATTGAACCCACCAGATTTCTTTCCCATTAGCTGGGAAGATGGTCCTATTAGTTATCTATCTGAGCTGAGTGAAAAATCTGGCAGGCTGGGCAAAATTGCTTTGTGACATGACCTGGTTTTGCCTGTGTTAGCAGAAGGATGGCTTGCGGTGAGATCTGGGTGATGTGGGAGGGGAATGTCGCAGAAGGTGGGGAGGGGCTTGTCGAGGGGACACGGGAAGGGAGGCAGGGAAGGGAACGTGGGCAGACAGGTGCCCGGGGATGGGTGTGCACTCGTACCTACAGCAAGGGGGTGATACGTGAGGTAGGTTGTCCATCGGAGGCGGTTTTAGACGAGAATGGAAATCTATGCATGTGAAGTGGTGGGTGGGTTTAAAATGCTTGGATGGGGACAATGTTGTCAGGGTCTCTGAGGCAGCTCATGGCCTAGTGTGAGGCCAGTAGGCTCTATTTACCAACCCTTAGGTTTAGGAAGGCTCACCTACCCAGTTGGGGAGTGCTGAATCGGGGGGACACGTCTCCCAACATGGTGGCCCTCCTAGACAGGATTTAGGGCAGGGAGGGGCAGAGAACTCTACATGGGAGCCCAAGCTTGTTCCCAAGAAAGAGGGCTGGGCTGAACTGAGCTGAGCTGAGCTGAGCTGAACATGCTCAGTTTTTCTTCCCCGTGTCACAGGTCAGATAGCATAAGTCTCCCACGTCCCCTGGGCAGAAAGGGAGGGAAGGAGAGAGAGAGAGAGAGAGAGAGAGAGAGAAGGAGTCACACTAATTGTGCTCTTACTCCCTGGAGGAAACAGCAGGACCCAGGAAGAAGAGTTCCCTATTATCACAAATGTCAACTGTGAACTCTGTCCCCCCAGCACCCAAGCCCTAACAGGTTCCCCTCCGATGAGTGGTCCAAGAGAATGACTTTGGGACGGCGGCTACGTCGTAGGGACACGTGTGGACGCATGTGTGTTGGTACAGCATGCAGATTTGGAGATTGGATGGGTGGACCGGTGATTGATGCCTGGGTTTGATTGATGCTGTCTGTCTGAGTCAGGGGCGTGTGTGCAGGGCCAAGGGGGACAGTGAACGTTTGCAGAGATCAAGGAGGGTCTATGCAAGCCTGTGCCTGCATACAGTAAGAATGTGTGCATGGGTGTCCCCAGGAGATTGTGTATGTGTGTGTGTGTGCGTGTGTGTGTGTGTGTGTGTGTGTGTGAGAGAGAGAGAGAGAGACTCAGGAACAGACAGGGAGAGACAGAAAGAGACAGAGACCATGAGTTTATAGATGTTTTTCCTTTCTTTTTTCCATCTGTCTCGCTCTCAATTTTCCCTTCTCCCTTTCTGGTTGCCTTCACGCTTACTCTCTTTCCCCCAAGGCATCCCGAGGACAGACAAGATGTTAACTCAATGCACCTCATGGGTATCACGCCCCATGCTCACCCACGACACCCATACGTGCACACACGCACGCACACACGTGAAGGACAAAAAGTTCACAGGCTCTAATCCTGAGCTCCTTGGGGCAGGCGTTCTCCCCTGGGCACAGGGTGGGGGTTTGGGCATGCTGCCACGGATAGCGGCTGACACTGAGCGCCTCCTGTGTGCCAGGCCCTCTGCCTGCCGAGCACCCTGCGCCGTGCCATTTAATCCAGGTGAGACAGGTATGGTGAGTCCTGAGTCCGAGAGGAAAGCAGGAGGTGCAGAGAGGTGAAGGAAAATCGATCTATTGACTCTGGTCGTCTCAGAAGTTTATATCTGCTGGCTCTCCTCTTCCTCCTCCTCTCTCCAGGCAGTAGGGGCCTCGTCCCCTTTTCCAGCTCACCCTTTGGCCTCAGCTCTGCCCTAACCACCCCTTTCGAGGCCTGACGGCCGGGTAGCTAGGGCATCATGGGCAGATCTGAGCCCTGCCTCGGGATTGACTCCCAGCTTGGGATCCTGAAGGCAGCCGGTTGACCTGGTGGCCCATTGGGCCATGTGCACGTGGAGAAGGCTCAGGATTTGCAGTCAGGTGGACTTGGGTTTGGACTCTGGTTTTATGGCCTAGGGAGGTGATTCTCAGCAGGACCCTCCTCTTCTCTGACCCTTACTTGCCTCATCTGTGAAATGGAGATAATAGAAACCTGCTTCCTGGGGCTGCTGAGGGGGCTGGCAGGGTGGTATTCACAAAATGCTTGGCTCAGAATAAACATCTAATAGAAGGCGGTTCCTTACCTGTACACAACTCCTTCCGCCTGGACTGCCTCCCCACCTCCTTGCCAACTGTAACCTTCCTTCCACTTGGGGGACGGTTAGAGACCTAAGTCTTGGCCATCAGAAAGGGCAGCTGAGGACATCATTCATCAGTGCACCTTTTTTTTTTCCCCCTGTCTCAATTTTCTTCGGAGCTACAGTTTATTTTTTATTCTAATTGCTGATTCCTGCCATGACGCCTCTACCAATCCACGGGACCCCAGATGTCTGAGATCAAACTTAGTTTCAAGTCTTGTCCCTGAGCATGCCCCTCTCTTATATTCCTTGTGTCCTGGAAGGGCCTTATGTGGTAGGGACTGTTATTTATTCCTACAGCACGGAGGAGGAAACCAAAGCTCAGAGAAGGCGAGCAACTTTGCCAAGGTCACACAGCGAGGTGAGGGGCCGGGGTTGAAGGTCTGGTTTCTCTGAACCTTTCTCTATACCAGGCTTCCTGCCTTAAGTGTCAGCGCCAGTTGTGAAAAGGCACAGGGGGCGTAGTTCATGCCACAACCCCCCCCCACCCCCAACCCAGGAGGGCCCAGCTCTTCTCGGGTCGAAGGTGAAAGCTTCTGGTAGAGGCTTGGAGGTTAAGCCAAAGTGCTTCCCACTCCAGCCTGGTCACACCAGCGGCATAATCAGCCCATTAGCAAGCCACCCAAAGTGCAGAGAAACCTCTCCTGACAAGCTGTCAGAGGCTGGCCCAGAGGTAGGCGAGGAGGCTGGAGAGTGGCCGGGGGAGGGAGAGGGCTGCGAGCCCAGCTCCATCCATATTTTAATACCAATGTGATGTCTTCAATCGGCCTCATCGCTGCTAACCGCTCAGTGCAGGATTTTTCGTTCCTTCTTTTTAAATAACTGAACGTGATGAGCAGAGGCAGCCCCGGAGCCATGGGGGGAGTCCGGGGTTGGGGTCAGCCGCGCACCTCTGCCTCAAGCTGGGCCACACAGCAGCTGAGCTGTGTGGCCCTGAGCCAGCCCTCCCCCTCCCTGAGCCTCAGTGTCCCCGTGTGCATGGCAGGGATCAGGATCTGTCCCATCCCAGGCCCCTTTGTGATGAAAGCCTGGGTTCTCAGCACAGTGCCCGAGAAGCTGTCTGTTCCCAAAGTTTGGCTCACAAGCTAAGTGACCCTCTTGCAGGGCAAGTCACTGGCTCTTTGGGGGCCTTGGGATTTCCGCCATGTAAAATAGGGACAACGGGAAGACACAGGGATTAAATGAGCTCTTACACGTGGGCCTTCAGCGTACTGCCTGGCACAGGATAAATAAGCGACACAGACGCCTCCCCCTGACCCAGACGAAACCCCCCGACCCAGCCTGGGCTGGGCAAGCCTGTGGCCTTCAATCCTCCCTACCAGTCTGGGCTGGGAGGATGGTTCTCTCCATCGTACGGAGAAAGGCACCCGGGAGTTTCATGAACTGACTCAAAGTCAAGCACAGCTGTGATTCAGCGGGCGTGTGGGGGGTGGTGGGTCACATTCCAAACAACTGCCTTCTCTTTCTCCTGAGCCACAGGCACAGAACCAGAGGCAAGTGGGATTCACCCAGACAGGAAGCCTCAGACACACAAAGGTTTGTCCTGAGACAAGCGGTCCCTGATTAACCCGGTTTGGACTCAGGGCGGTGGGAAGGGACCGTCCTGAGCCAAGGGGTGGAGGGTGCCTATCCTCAGAAGAATGAGAGCAGAGGGCGGGTCCCTCTCGGTGTTCTCAGGGTCATTTTGGGAGTCAGGCCATCGAATGGCGCAGAAGTCACTATTTCCTGGGTAGTCAGTAAGCACCAGGAGCCTGGAGAAGTAGGAAAATAAGGCGTGGATAGGTTAATGGGACTTACGTCTTACCTCACGCAGTGGCTGGACTTCAACTTGGTTGGCTCCCATCAGCAGCCCATGGGTGTGACTTGGGCCATCCCATCTGAGCACAGAGGGGGTCTGAGCCCAGCTCGTCCACTCAGGAGTGGAGACTGATGAGGGCCGAGGCAAGAGCCAGGGTGGGGAAGACATCCTCGGGGAGAGACCCTCCCTAGCAATTTCCTCAAACAAATACCCTCTCATGTGCCAAGCACATGGGGTCCCTCTGAGATGCTCAGGAAACCTGTGGTGCATTTCTGATCCTTCCTGCCGGACTTCTCTGTCCACAACCATCCCTCTGGGATCAGGGAAGGCAGAAGAGAGACCCTTCCCTAAGCTGCCCGGGGCCAGGAGGAGAATGTCTTCTTTAAAGATAGTGGAGGTGTTCAATTGGCAAGGCTTTTGCCGTAACTATGCCTTCTCTCTGGTCCCCTCCACCGGGGGCCTGGGTTTCTCCTTACTGGTTTCTTGGGGCTTAAATTCCCAGCAAGTCAGACCAAGACAAAGGCTTACAGATTGTCTTGCCCGCGTCCCTCACCTGCGGTGGGGAAACTGAGACAAGAGAAGTAGGAACACCTGTCCAAGTTCGTGGACGTCCGTGGTACAGGTGGGGCCACAGTGGTCTTTTTTTCATCTCACGGAGGGAGCCAAAGGGCCCCTGGGAGTCAGCCCTGGTGCCAGATACTCACCACTGTCCTTCCCCTCTTCCTTCTTCTGCATCATTATTATCCGTCAGCAACAGCAGCCTCAATAATAGACAGAGCGATCCTTCAGTGAGAACTTCCTGTGTGACAAGCATCGCACCAGATCCTTATCGTTGCTCATTTGAATCCCCGTTATGACCCCGCCAGGGAGATTTCACTTTTCTCATCTCAGAAATGGGTAAAGTGGGACGTGGCAAGGTGAAGAAACCTGTCCCGTGGTCACGGTGGGTAGACCCAGGTCAGTCTGGCCAGACTCTTAACCACTGCATCATGCTGCCAGGGACTCTAATGGGTAGAGTTTGAGAAGTTCTGCCACCTACCTCCTGTGCGACCTTGGGTAAGTCACTTCACCTCTCCAAGAAGCCCCCGTTTCCCCATCCATAGAGTGAAGCTCTTTGATGATCTCGTCCTTGGCTTGCCTCAGAGAATTAAAGGGAGGGTCTAGGGAGATCTAAGAGAAAAGGCTTTGCCAACTGGGCAGGGCAGTGGGCTTGATGGTCTGATGAGAACAGCACCCCCTGAGCTCTTTGGCTCTTTATCTCTGTAGGCCAAGTGCATGGCCCAGCACCTGGCGTATACACAGCAGGTGAATACTATATAAATGTAAAGAATCAGTGAATGATTATCGATGGGTATCCCCCGATTCTTCTCCTATCCCCTGAAAACATGGGACTGCGATCGATCGAGGTGGACAGGGCTTTGTCAGACTCTGGGAGATATAGGACAATTGTAAGCCCGAAACCTCTGCCTGTCTCTGTGCTGCTGTCTGCGGAAGGTCAAGGGTCTGGGAGGAAGTATGGCTCTGTCCTGGCCGCCTGGGGCGCAGCAGCCCCTGGAGGTTATCGAGGCCGGCTTAGAAAAAAGGCCTCAACTGCCAGAGAGGGGGCCAGGCAGGCAGGCAGGCTGTCCCTTCAAAGCTTTTCCTTCTTCCTTTTTTCTTTTCTAATTTCATTTTTTTTCTTTATCCAAAGGCTGCAGAGCTGAAATAATTTATTTTGGATTTGAATAGGATGCGATAAGCCGAAGAAGGGGCAGCCGGGGTGGCCGTGGTGGAAGCATTAGGTTTTAAATTAGTCATTTGATGCTAGTTTGGGGACCAGAGGGAGGGCTCTGGCTGACAAAGAGGCGCCTGAGTCCCTTCGGCTGACTCGAGTGCCAGCTGGACCGAAGGGGACAGGGGGGTGCCACCAGGACTGTCACGATGGGTTTGGGGTCAGGCATTCAGGGGCCACCTCCCTGCTTCCACTTACAAGCTGCGTGACCTTGGGGAAGTCGCCTCATCCCTCAGGGCCTCGGTTTTCTCATGCGTCAAATGGGAATACTGGCAGAGATCTCTCACGCAGGGACTGGCACATGTTTTCTGTAAAGCGTCCGATGGTGAATATTTTCGGATTGGCAGGCAGGACAGTCTTCGTGGCAACCACTCAGCCCTGCCGTGACAGTATGAAAGCACCCGTGGATAATACATTTAAACAAACGGACGGTGACTGTATTTTTTTTTTTTTAATGTTATTTACAAAGACCGGCAGCAGGGGGCATGTGGCCCCCTGGCCATAGTTTGCAGCCTCCTGTTCCAGCATCACGGGCCAGGCTCACGGGACACGAGTGTAGCGTCCAGTCTGTTACCTGACCGATCACAGGCCCTCCAAAGTTAATTTTCTCTTAATATCTGCCTCCTCAAATCAATCTCCTTGGACTGAGCTTTCTAAATCCCAACTATGATCGTGTTCCTTTATGTGCTTAAAACGTCTCCGCTGCACACAGGATGAAGCCCAGGTGGCTTTTTTCTGACACTTCTGAGGCCTTTTGAGACCATCCTCCATTTCCACGGCCCCGATCATTTTATCCTCTGGACTAACCCGATTCCACACCCACTGGGGGGGGAATTAAGCCAAAAGCCCTCATGTCTCTGGCGTTTTGCATTTTCTGCTTCGGGGGTCCCCCTGTCCCTCTCCGTCTACTCTGCGAACTCGCCTCATCCTTCACAGACCACTCAGAAAGTCCGCTGATCACCAAGCCGTCTCTGAGCCCCAGGCGGAATCGGTTACCACCTCTGCGTGGGAGGAGGACCCTGGTGAAGGTTATATTGTATTTATCTCAGACTGAGTACGAGTGGGAAACCATGTCCTGGTACCTGGCTCAGAGTGGCCTCACTGGGGACAAAGGGAGAAAGAACAAAGACTTCGGTCATGTCCACCCTCCAGAGGCCACTTCCTGGGAGTTGTTTTTTGTCTTTGCCCTGGGAAGGATTTGGTTTGTTGCATTTTTTTATGCTCACCTCGTCTGCAGAGAGGGGAGGTGGGTGGTCGTGGACAGGCAAGGAACTTTGCTGGCAGAGAAGGTTTAAGCTTTATTGTCAGTTATTATTAAAACATTTTTAAAGGTTTTTATTTATTTTTGAGATAGAGAGACGGAGTGTGAGTGGAGGAGGGGCAGAGACACGGAATCTGAAGCAGGCTCCAGGCTCTGAGCCGTCAACACAGAGCCCGACGCGGGGCTCGACCTCACAAACCCTGAGATCATGACCTGAGCCGAAGTCGGACGGACGCTCAACCGACTGAGCCACCCAGGCGCCCCATTGTTAGTTATTATTAATGCAGTCAGGTGATCTGGTGCAAGTTACTTTACCCCTACAAATCCACTGTCTTAACTCTAAATAAGGCAAGTGCATGTCTTACAGAATTCTGAGGATAATAGAAATAGTTATAAGGACAGTGGCAGACGTTTCTGGAGTCCTTATCGTGAGTCAGGAATTGTTCCAAGCGTTTTACAAGTATTAACTCACTTCATTTGCCTGACAACTTGGAGGCGAGGGCTATGTTTAGCCCCCGCTTCAGATGAGAAAACTGAGGTTCAGAGGGGTCCCCAGCAAGTAGCCCAGCCAGGTGAACTGACTCAGGGTCCACATTCTGCAGATTCGCTCCATGAAATGAGGGAGTATGGTGCAGTGTTTAGCACATAGTAGGCAATCAAGAAACGTCTCCTGCCCTTTGCAAAGATGTCTAGGGCCAGACGTGAGGGCTGGATTTGGCTCATTTGGGGCAGAGGCTGGCCTCTCAAGTTTCTTACTTTATTCCCATCTTCTTGCGAAGGGGGGCAGGGAACATCTGGGATGCTGTGGGTCGGGCCAAGGTGGGGGCGCAGTGGGGAGGGCGTGTGGTGCCTTTGTTCAATCTCACCTGCGCCCATTAACCAGATGGAACTTGGAAATGAGTCTCAGAGAGCAGTGGGGACAACTTGGAAAGGAAATAAACACCTGGCGAGAAAGATCTCTATTTTCTCTTTAGAGCCCATTAAGTTTATGGAAACTCATGAACTTAGCGCAAACCTAATTAAGCTCAAATAGGGATTCCGGAGTGCAAGGCGGTGAGTGCGGGGAGGGCCCTGGTGGTGGTGAGAAAAGCAAGCTCTGGAACAAAGTGAGGCTCGATAGAAAGGGGAGATCTCTCTACAAAAGGTGGGATCAGAGGCAGACTTCTGGTTCCAGGCCGTCTGAATCCAATCTTTAGTTACCTCTCTGTTCTCCCACTGGGTATGAAAGGGAGGTGGTCAAAAATGCACAGGCTTTTGTGTCTGACAGAGCAGGGATAGAATCCTGGCTCTTCCATTCCTTAAGCCTTAAGTTCCCATCTGTAAGATGGGAGTATCTGCCTTGAAATGAGACCAGTGGTGCTGAATATGGGTGTTTCCAGGACATGATGGCTGTCGTGGGGAATGATGCGTCTTCGGGTCCAGATGGGCACCATATGCCTATGGCTCATTCAGCCTCCCCTTTGACTCTCCTCCTCCCCCCTCCTGCGCAGACTGATTGCACTAAAAGCCTCTGCTCTTTCCTTCCCGCACGCCATCACATTGCGGGGTCCTCCCTTTTGACGCTGGCCTTGGCCACGTGGCTTCTCATGGCCAATGGATGTTGGCAAATGTGACAGAGTCTGGAAAAACACGTGCACATTGTGGCTTGCTCTCCGTTCTGTTCCTCTGTGTCCCTCCTGGACACCATCTCTGGACAAGCCTGCTGCGGGATGAGAAGCTTGTGAAGGAGGGTCGAATTACCCTGTTGTCCTGGTCTAGACCACTCTAGACCATCTGACTGCCAGCCAACACCAAGCTGTGTGGAAGTGCCAGCCAAGATCAGCCGAGCCGCTCAGCCAAGCACAGACTCACGAGCGAAAGCAAACGTTTATTGTGTTAAGCCACCGAGTTCGGGGGTGGCTTGTTCCCGAGCATTTCTTGTGGCATAAATAACTGAGATACCACCCAGCAGGCTCTAGCCATCTTTCAGGGCTCGTTCCAAATGGCCACTGCTTCTGGAAGCGTCCCCAAGTGCACCACGAGGCAGGGATCTTGAGGAATCTATCCTGCAGGTACCCACTGCCGGCCTGGCTAGGTCTGTGGCCTCTGTGCGGATGGGAGCATGCTCAGACTAACACCGGGATTCGTTCCACCTGCCGGGCTACGTCCTCTGTGGCATATATTATATTATGTGATATTTACACCGCTCTAGGCGCCAGTGACATCAGCGTCTATTTAGGAAACTACGACCACACGGCAGGTAAATGCTTCGCGTGGGTTGTCTCAGCGAATTGCCATAAGTCCCCAAGAGGGAGGGACCGCCGCCACCTCCATTGCACAGGGGGAGGATCTGGAGACTCAGACAAGGAGAGCGATTTGCCCATGAGGGGTCAGGAGACTCGGGGTCTGGTTGAACTGAGGTTCGCCGCCTGCGGGAGCCCGTGCTGGTGGGTTCTGGCACCTGCTTCTCGCCCCGGAGAGCAACAGAGCGCGCAACGGGGAAGAGTGGATGAACTCAAATGGAAAGCGGGTTTTGGCTCAGGAAACAAAGCGATCGAACCGATCGACGGAAGCAATCACGTGGGCTGGAGCCACGCTCCTCCTCCCGCGTCCCTGCTGGCAACCCCCACCCCGGGAAGTTTCAAGGAGAAAGCTTCCACTGGGTTTGAGGCTGTTGTTCGTGGGAGGAGTGACCCACCCAGTCGGTGAGATGGTGAGAGTCGGCATCTGTTGGTTGCCGTGAATCGGGTGCGGCGAGGGGTCACGTGCTGCGTTCCTGTATCTTCTGCGCCCAAGTGGGATGGGAGGCAGCCAGGGCCCCCAAGGGGCTGGGTGGGTGGGAAGCTTCTCTGCAGATCTGTCTGTCACTCTCAGCTGGTCTTGGGCCTGGGGGAGGCGCAGAAAGCCCATTCCGGCCTCACGTCCAATTTGCTTACTCCGGTCCCCCTTTAGGAACATCGAGGCTGATAGATTTGCCCCAAGTGACTTGTCTCTTTCACAACTGATTCCAAACAGGAGAGAAGAGGGGTGTGATCATCGTTCACCCTCAAGGCCCCAAAGAAAAAAGAAAAGAACTCTGGAGGAAACAGGCAATGAGCTTTCTATCACTAGAGATATGCAAAGTGGAAACGGAATCACGACATATTGCATATTTTGAGGGTGTATGAAGTGACACCGGGTTCCCCTAAAATGCAGACGTTCTATAATTTTTCTTCGAGACCGCCAATAGAAAAATTTTAGAAGGTACACAGCAGAATTACAGCAGCAGTTTTGGTGAAAGAATTATTTTCATGATTGTATATACCCTGCAGCCCACGTATTATGATAAATAGCACATCAACATTTTTTTTTTTCCTTCTTCTGGCTCTGGCAGGACCATTATCAAGAGAAGAAAGGCTCTAATGACAATTCCCTGCATCTCTCCAAAAAGGCCTTTTATGTCTCGCCTCAAAGCCGACAGGGAGGAGGCAGGTCTGGGCGCACATCTTCCTGTGGCCAGCCTCCTGGGTGCCGCCTGCTGCCTCTGTGGTGTTTGGCCCAGGCTGGCAAAACGCCTTTGTTGCCATGGGCATTGGCCAGGGGAATGTCGCAGAGGGAGATTTCACGGAGATAAGAGACAAATAAGAGAGATACATGCGAAGTCACAACAGCATGGGTCCCCCGAGGATTCGTGAGAGAGAAGCCTCAAGTCACCGATAAGCACTGCATCCCCCCAAAAAAGCAAAGCAGCATTTATTGAGCACCTGCTGGGTGCTCTGCCCTTGGAGGACACATTCGTATTTAGCCGCACAGCAACGTTGTGAGGTAGCATGATGAGCCCACTTTACAGAGGGACTAATTGAGACTCAGAAAAGACAAAAGGACATGCTACAGGTCACACGACACAGAATGTCTGAGCTGGAGTTTCAACACAGCCCACGAAGGGCTAAAAGCAGCCCTCTTTTCACTGATTTGGGAAGACGCATCCAAAGGAAATGAGCTTTTTCTACTATGGGTAGCTGAATAACGGCCAACCCAGAGATGTTGGTGTCCTAATCCCTGGCACCTGGGAATCTTTACTTATATAGTAAAAGGGACTTTACGGATGTGATCACATTAAAGATTTTGAGCTGTGGGGGGGATGCTGGGCGGCTCAGTCGGTTAAGCTTCTGACTTCAGCTCAGGTCATGATCTCACAGTCTGTGGGCTTGAGCCCCGTATAGGGTTGATAGCTTGGAGCCTGGAGCCTGCTTCAGATTCTGTGTCTGCCCCTCCCCTGCTCGCACTCTACCTCTGTCTCTCTCAAAAATAAATAAACATTAAAAAAAATTTTTTTAACTAAAAAAAAAGATTTTGAGTTGGGGACATTGCCTGGGCGTCCATAGCCATAATCAAAAGGGTCCTTATAAGAGGAAGGCAGGCGGGTCAAAGGCTGGAGAAAGTGACATGATGTTAAGGCAGGTCTTGGGGTGGCGTGGCTAGAAGCCAAGGAAGGCTACAACCTTTAGAAGCCGTAAGGAAGCAATGAGCGGGTTCTTCCCTGGAGCTTCCAGAAGAAGCCCCCCCTGCCGTACCTTGTTTTTAGCCCCTGAGACTTATTCTGGACTTCTGACTTGCAGGCCCATAGGAAAATCACTCTGTACTGTTTTAAGCCACCAAGTTTGTGTTTATTTGTCACAGCAGCTACAGGAAACTAATATACACACTCTCTTAAAAAAATTTTTTTTTAATTTATTTATTTTGAGAAAGAGAGAGAGGCGGGGAGAGATGGAGAGAGAGAACCCCAAGCAGGCCCCCGACCTGTAAGCACAAAGCCCAATGTGGGGCTCTAACTCACAAGACGTGAGGTCATGACCTGAGCCGAAACCAAGAGTTGGACACTCAACTGATGGAACCACCCAGGCGCCCCTACACATCATCTTGGGTGAGAGATGAAACGTGACTGTCACATTCTTGCTGGACTTCCCCCCCCGCCCCACCCCACCCCGGGGTCGTAATTCCATCTTGGCCTCTATGGGTCTGCGATATTTAGTCAACTCTTAGCAAAATGCCACACCCTTGAGAAGGGCGGACGAGACTAGGTGACTTTCAAATGATCGCGTGGACTCTATGGCCGAGGACAGTGTTGGGTTGGTGCTGGTCTGCGAACTGCCTTGAAGAAGGCATCCCCCCTGCCTCAGCCCACCCACTGGCTCCACCTCTTGAGAAGAGGAGCGAAAAGTTCAGAAAATAGGTGGAAGTAAGGGTTTAAAATGTTTTGCGGCAGCTTGGCGTGGCTGAGACATCCAAGCGTGTGATCAGAGGGCTTCCCTTGTTGAACGGGGTATGGACCGGTCTAGGTGTGGTTAGAAGTGGGTGGTGAGTGGCAGGGGGGGGACACACCGTGTCTTAATCACGCACGGCAATCCCTGCGATGGCCCGCGATGGGTTGGGAGTCATTACCAAGAACCACTGGTCCTCCACCCAAGAAACTTTGAGAAGATCTGGTCTAGGGCCCTGTAAGTCATATGGGCATAGACTTCATGAGATCCAAATGTCTCATCTTTTGCCAGCCTAGGGCTACCAGCAGGACCATACTAATATTTGTATTCATATTTTAGGGACCTAAAACCTACAGACTGAGTCTCCCCTGGCTTTTAAATACTCACGAAAATTCTGTTCTTGTTTGCCTGTTCTGGTTCCCCCTGCAAAGGTCCCTGCTTCTCTTTTCCATGCTCTTTCTTGAGATTTCATCTCCTTTGGATAGATCCGCTCTTATCTGCTGGCAACCTCATATCAAGAGGATGGCCAGAGCACACAGCAGGCTTCAGTGGAGTTGGGGAAACAAGGGTTCCCTCCTCGATTCTGTGCCGTACATGGTGACCAGGATCCCAATGTCACACAGGGACTGGCCCTAAGCCTCGCAAGCCCATCGTCAGCACATCTCCTTTGGCTTCTCTCTAAAGTCCAAACCCATCCCGGGCCCTAGCGGGGAAGGGGGCAGTGGCTGTGCCATCACCTCCTTGTTCCCATCGGCATGGGCTCCTCCCTGAGCACTGACTTGGGCAGTCAAGATTCCACTGGGGGAAAAAAATTTCTAGGAGTCTGAGTTTCATCTTGGGGCAGAATCCACAGGATCTGTGACAGGATTCAATGGCAGGGGGTAAGGGGGAAGGAAGAGGCTGGGATGACATTCAGTTATTTCACCCGGGTCCCATGTGGGTAGCAGTTCCACTTACCGAGGTGGGGAGCCCTGGACAGAGGTCAAGTTTAAGGGGAAGACAGCAAGGTCAGCGTCGAAAAGTCAGCGTAAACTATGGAACTGCTTTTCTTGTGTGGCCATGAGAGCCAGGAGAAGCCTCTGACACCCGCTCGCGGTGAGGCCTCGGTGCTGTCAGCTGCTGGCTCGATGCTCCCCTTGGGCCGTGGCCTTCTCCTGTGGGACACAGGCACACTCACAGGGCACCACAGCCGAACAATGTCCCGGTGTCTGCAGCGAATGAGACACACAAGTAAGACCACCTTACGACGTTGCCTGGGCACAGACAGCAACAGGGCCACGGCGTGCCAAACAATCCCTTCTTCCGGCCGGTATGAGTGACGGCTCTTCTAGACCTATGTCGGCTTCAGCCTTGCCCGGTTCTTCCCTCCTTTTCTGTGGGATTTACTAAGATACCCAGTGGTAGAATTACCCCCACTTCCTGACGGCATCCAGCCGAATGAGGCCCCTTCCTCGAACTCCCCCACTTGCCTAACCGAGGCTCAGATCTGCAGGTAAGTCATTCCTGGCACGCCCTCGCTAAGACCTCTTGTGGTTCCCCCGGGATGTGTTCTTCCCCATTGCAATGAGCAGTGGGGTCAACTGTGCCTGCAGGTGTGTTCCCGGTGACCTTAGGATAGGTGACGTTGACAACCGAAGCAACACAGGCCATCCAGGGGCAGCTGGATCTCGGGAGCCTACATCTTTTTCCTGGTGAGTCCCTGCTGGCCTGACTTCGGTCCTTACCTACCAAAGCAACTCTGCCCTCTAGGTCCTCACAGCCCTGTGGCGACGTGAAGGCTGTCTTCCATTACTCTGATCTTCTTTGCTTCAACTCTCCCGGCTCTGCCATCATGAATTCATTACACAGCTTTACCCCCTTTCATTTCCCCTGAGCCTGCTAGAACCGGAGATCTCTCAGAGTCCTTTGTGTTTTGTTTTTTTTTCCAAAGGACTCAGGTGTTTCCCTTCTCCCTGATTCTGGGAACAAGCCTTGCTGGACCCGTCAGTATGATGGAATTGGAAAATCACTCCGAATTCATGGGGAACCAGCAAGTCAAGAGTCCTGTCTCCAACCCTCACCCAGCAGCCCTGGCCACCCCGTGAAAGCAGCTCACATCCCTGGGACACGGATTGCCATTGATTCTGTCCTGAGGTCTGGCGCTTCTGTTTGGCTATTGAAAAGAGCCTGCCATGGCGATGAATTATTTAAACGGAACAGAATACATTTACGACTATAAATTAATAAATTAGAAAATTGAAGAGGAGTAGAATTGGTAAATCAAGTTAAGTTTTAATTAACAAAAAAAGATAAATGTAAAACCATCTTTTGACAACCGGAAATGCATAGGCATTCAACCCTGAATACCTGAAAGGGAATCCAAACTCTGATAAGTTGAGCCAAAATACTATGTCAAATTCGTTGTTAATGACTTTGAAAATCTGGATAAACTGAGTGATTTTCTAGAAGAA
Organism: Panthera onca; assembly: GCF_046562875.1. Classification (NCBI taxonomy): domain Eukaryota; kingdom Metazoa; phylum Chordata; class Mammalia; order Carnivora; family Felidae; genus Panthera; species Panthera onca. The sequence goes on along the minus strand of NC_138351.1, from coordinate 80,004,872 downwards.
CGAAAATGAGTTAAGTAAACATGATACAATATAGTAATAAATGTGAGAGGGCTTGAGGGGGGAAATCTCAAGGGACCACCTCTGAAGCTGGTAAAATCTTAGCTGGTTGGGCAAATTCTTCTCCTTCATAACACAAATGACCCCTCCTCTGTGTAAAGCTTTTCAGAGGATGGAAAAATGTGGGAAGGAAGCTAAATATTAGAAGATGACACGGCAATTTTGAGCGAATTTTGAGAGAAAAGTCTGTGAATCAAGATTTTATACCAAGTCAAATAGAGTCCACAGGATGACCGCAGCTATATTGGGCTCAGGGAACACCACTTACGATACAGATTACATGTCACATTAGTGGAAAATAATGGATCCGCCAATAAATGGTGTCGAGATGATTGACTATTAATTAAACGCATGGATTTAGATCACTACCTCATATAGATTACTCAACTCCAGGTAGACTGAAGACAAGAAAATTTTTGAAAAAAGGAAAGTGTATTTGGGTTTAAAAAATAATAAACAAATGGTTGCCTGATCGCGGAATAGGGGAGACCTTTCTAAATGTTAAACACATGTTTAAAAAATATATAATAAAGGAAAATATTGGTAGATTTAATTATTAAAAAACCTAGTATACTTCAAAAACTTCATAAACAAGCCAGAAAGCTAAATATAAACCAAAGAAATATTTGCAGCATAGATGGCAGACAAATGGTTGAAGTTCACAAGAAATAAGAAAAACAAAGGCGCTCTAACAAAATGGGCAAAGAATACGGGCACGTAATTCAATAAAAAGTGAAATGTAAGGGTTCAATGCTTGGGAAACAAGAGAAAATAATCTTACTGGTGATGAAAGAAACAAAAATTAGGGGTGCCTGGGTGGCTCTGTTGGTTATGCCTCTGACTTAGGCTGAGGTCATGATCTCACGGTTCGTGGGTTCAGGCCCCGCATCGGGCTCTGTGCTGATGGCTCGGAGCCTGGAGCCTGCTTCAGATTCTGTGTCCCCCCCTCTCTCTCTGCCCCTCCCCTGATCGCAAGTGCTCCTTCTCTCCCTCAAAAGTAAATCAACATTAAAAATTTTTAAAAAAGAAACAAAAATTAAGACAATACTGATATTCCATTTTCACTCACTGATTTGGCAGAGATGAGGGAAAATTACAGCACCCGATGCTAAGAGAGCACGTGGAGAAAGTGCGCATTTTCATGCACGGGCGGTGGTGCATAAAATACATACAGTATCTGCAGAAGGCAATTTTGCCAAATGTGACAAAAGCTTGAAATACATACATTCCTTCGAACCAGCATTTCTATTTCTAGAAGTGGATCCTGAAGTCATAACCACGTCTGTACATGCAAAGACTTGTGTATGAAAACACGCACTGGGAGCTTATGTAGGAAAGCGAATTCCAGCCTCAGGGGATTAGTTAAAATCAAACATCCCATAGTATGAAATACCATGCAGCCATTAAAACTGAAATAGAAGAAGAATTTTGTTTAAGTGTATTTATTTATTTTGAGAGAGAGAGAGAGAGAGAGAGCCAGTGTGAGCGGGGTAGGGAGAGAGAGAGAAAGAGGGAGAGAGGGGGAGAGAATCCCAAGCAGGCTCCACACTGTCAGCACAGAGCCTGATGCAGGGCTCCAACTCATGAACCGTGAGATCGTGACCTGAGCCCAAGTCAGATGCTTAACCGACTGAGCCACCCAGGCGCCCCTAGAAGAAGAAATTTAGTGCCGCCTGAAATCTGAAATGCTCGTGCCATATGTGGTTCAGTAGAAAAAATGCAGAGGGAAAATCTGACGTATGTGACTTGGTACAGGCGAGTACGTGCATGGAAGAGACACTCAAGTGACGTATACCAAAATATTAACAATGGTTTTTCTCCCTGACCCTTTCTGTATCTTTCGGATTTTTCACAGTGCACGTGCGTGACTTTGTTATCAGTCAAAAAGCATTAAAAAATCCACCACCATGTTTCCATCATACTGTCCTCTTCCGTGTTTTCTTTATGTCTCTGTTCGGGTATTAAAAATGTGACGCCCATGTCAACGCACCCCCAGATTCTCCGACTCAATGGCCTCGAGCGTGTTTGAAGTCTTTCTTGCAGCTTCTGAGAGTTCCTGTGCCCCACCCCGCTCCCTGCCTTGGCTCTGCTCCATGATCCTGTGCCTCTGCACCTTATTTTTCCTTTTCTTCGCATCTGTCCGAGTGCAAAGTCCAGCCACTTCCCTCGATGCCCTAGCAAGCCCCACCGCAACTTGCACATGAATGGATAACTAGACTGGTGTGGAGGCTCATGGGAAGATGTCATGTCTCCTGCAACAGGTGGTCTCCTGCCTTTTTTCCGGCTCTGTCCCCTTTTCCTCTCCTGCCTAATTTCTCCTCCATGACCATTCTTTTCCGGAGGCACAGGAAAGGTCTCCCCGTTGTCTCACTCAAGTTAGTTTCCACACTGAGCCTCCTCTTTCCCAAATAACTTTCCCCAACACATGCCACTTCCTTACAAAAGAGATTCTGGAGGCGGGGGAGTGGAGGTAAACTTTCTCCGTCTTGTGAGATCGAGGCAGAGTACAAAGCCTCATGCAAATGCGGTGTTAGTCACTGCTCTTTTGCCTCCCGTTTAAAAATTTATTTTATTTCACTGCCTTTTTGCTTACAATTTCACAGCATTGCTTCCATATTGTTACCCAGTTTTGCCAGGTTATTCTGTCTTTATTGGAGGAACAGGTGATCTACTTACTGAGACTACTTTTCTCTAAAAATATCTACGTTTCCCTAATTCCGCGTGGCTGCTGCCCTCGCTCCACATTGAATTAGACTGAATTGCGGCAGGTTTCCTGCGGAAGGAAGGTTAACGTTGATGGAGGACCTATTACATGCACTGTGCTAAGTGCCGTGTCTATATTATCTCATTGGTGCCGCAAATCCTTTCTGGAACCAGGTGGGTGTGTAAATACCTTCTGAAAGAACAGGGGAGCTCATTCAACATCCTGGTCACGGGTAAGGAAACGGAGGCCAACACGAGTGGCACTGATGGAGCGTGGGCAGCAGGGACATTATAGGTTTGGGGTTCGCTCTCCGGCCAGCCAGCTTGCCCCTCCCGGGCTACACACTCCAGGCATCACGCAGCCTTCCACGGCTCTCCTAACCCACTTTCCATTCGTGGTCACGGCTCCTGCCCGTCCACGTGCACCTGCCTCGGGGTTATGACAGATGGGAGTGAACTTGACACTTTTATATCCAAGTTTATCTATTTCTGTCCACCCCCTCCTTGCCTTCTCTCCCTCTTTAATCTTTTTGGGATGATATGGGCGCTCACCTGAGAGGAACTGAGTTGAACCCTGGGGCTGCCTTAGTTGCATTGACCTGAGTGCAGTTGAGGCTCATGTGAGTTGGAAAAAAAAAAAAAAAAAAAGCATCTGACATTCTCAGGTCCGGAAACCACTTGACTTCCCTTTTTTCTGCCAGGAAGCAGAAGCGAGGATCAAACTCCATGCGTCTCAACTAGAAAAGGTTTTATAAATGCCGTGTGAGACCACCTTCCTCTTTCTAACTCAACAGCATCGGTGTGATTGACTCACCACTGGGCTCCTTGATAGGAGGTAGAACAGTCTGGACGCTGAACTAAACATGTTTAGTGTCTCCCCGCCAGGGCCAGCACTCAGCTCTGTCCCTCCCAACACCACCAGCCCCAGGCCTTGGGCAACCACAGCACTGAGAAAGCAAATCCTGCCTACCTCATTTTCTTTGGGTCATCGGCTCTGTCCCCCCAGGGAACCTGATGTTTAGCCACGTGGAGACATACATACCTGTTTTCCTTGAGGCAGCGTGGTGACACGGAATGTACCCCAATTTGGAGTCAGGAGATCCAGATTCGGGGGGGGGGGGGGCTGGGATAAGCCCCGCCCACTCGGCTGTTTGCTCAGCCAAAGGAAACGATTCAGATCCTCTGTCCCACGCCCCGGGCGGTCCTGAGCTCACACGACTGCAGCAAAGCTGACAGAAAATAATCTATAAGGAGGTCACTTAACGTTGAGGGGGGGAGGGGAGAGAGTCTATTTTAGCATTATTAGGTCCTGGAGAAATTCTAGCAAGAGTGCAAATGGTCTGATTTTCTTTTAGTGTACTTTCCCACAGGATCTTGCCCCCTGTACTGGGTTGAAGGGTGTCCTCTCAAATTCACAGGGACGTGGGACCTCTGAGGGTGACCTTATTTGGAAATAACATCTTTGCAGATGTAACTAGTTAATTTCAGATGCGCTCATACTGGCTTAGGGTGGGCCCCCAAATCCAGGGACTGACGTCCCTTATAAGGGGACAGGCCATGCATACACAGGCACGCGGAGGGATGGAGACACGTGAGGGCAGAGGCAGATTGGAGAGATCCAGCCATAAGCCAAGGCATGCATGAGAAGGCCAGAAGCCACCAGAAACCAAGCAGAGACAGGAAGGATGCTTCCCTCTTACCTTCAGAGAGAGCGTGGCCCTCTGACTTCTTGACTTCAGACTTTGAGCCTTTGGAGCTGCAAGAGAATAAATTACTTTTTTTTCCTTTTTTCACGGTAATTTGTGAGGGCAGCCCGAGGAAACGAACACACCCCTTCTCTTCTGCCTTTGGGACCTAAATACTGCATCCCGCGGTGGAACCGGATGTGGTGAAGCTTATTGACAATTCCTGGGCACAAGGTGAGTAGGAATTATTTGGTGGGTGTGTGTGGGGGGGGACGGGGGTGGTGGATGGATGAGGTCATGGAGGAAAGGACTTGAAAAGGACCAAGGAAAAAGAGAAGATCCAAATGTCACATATGTGCCGAGAAACGGAGGTGGCCCCGTGTGGCTCTCGGGGCATGTAGGGCATGCTGCATGCCCCAGCACAGAGTTGGGGGCTCAGGGTGATGATGTCACAGGAACATGTCACGGGCCGCTGTTTCACTGCTTAAACCTGAAGGCAGGACCCCATTCAGTAGTTCCCAGATCTCTCTCTCTCTCTCTCTCTCTCTCTCTCTCTCTCTCTCTCCAAGAAAGCAACAAGGCAGCAAGCTTGAGGACAGCACTGCCTGTCCCTTCCACCGCGGAGGGTGCCGTCGTGTGATTTCTTGAGACTGGTTTCGTGACAAGAGGTTGTTCATACAAGGGCGACGCCGTTCCCTTTCCTCTGGACGGCTTCGCGGTGAGCACGGAGTTGGCACTCGCTTCTCGCGTGCCCTGCTCACGGAAGATTCCAGCACGGTTGTCTGGCAAATCAAGGCCTGTGTTGTATGTAGCGGGGCTCCTCAGCGTTGCCGTGGGTCACGTTTGGGGAGAAATTCACTGTGATGGAATTTACAGCCACCGCAGCCGAGTGCCTCTCTCCCTACCTCGTTCCACGGTCTCTCCTATTTCAGGCTGGCTGTCTTGACAGGTCCCCGTCCTGCTGGGATAGCACCTTTGCAAAGGTGAGGAAATTGTTCCTGCTCAAGCCGTGGAGACAGGAGGAAAGATAGACGAGGCGCTTTCCCGGCCTCGCCTCCGCAGGGCGCTCGGGCTCCCGGCAGGTATTAGCAGCAGAGGCTGATTCTGCCTCCGTCCTCCTCTCTTTCCAGCCCCCGCAGTTCATTTTCCAGACTGAATCTGGAGTCATCTCTGTAAAGCGTGCGATGACCATGACATGTCTTGCCCCCACACTCCCCGTAATTCTCCATTTCCTTGGGGGTCGAGGCAAAGCTCCTTGGCCTACCTTCCCACCACCTCCTCTCTGCGGCATCGTCTCCCTCACGGCACCTGTGCTCTCCTGCCCCGGCCACCTTGACCTCTTTGCGTTTCCTCTAAGGGAGCGCTGTCTTTGGGTGCCGCTGCACTGCTCTCGTTTGTCTGGAATGTTCTCTCCCCGCTTCTTGACCAGGAGACTCTTTCTCATCGCGAGACTCAGTTCGCCTTTTTCTGTGACTCTTCGGCTCCCACTGGGTCCCGTGTGCACCTGTCTACCTTACCACACCACGGCGTGGCCATTGCTTCTTGGAGACTGTCGTTCCCATGGGCGCAGAGGCCCCCGGAGGATGGAGAGAAGGCTCTTTCCTTCCTGCAGCCTCGCAGTCTGGCACGGCTCCTGACGCATAAGTACTTCTCAAATGCGTGTGGAATGAATGAATAAATCATGTAATCTCAGAATTAGAGAAGTAGAAAAGACCGGCTGAGTCAATCCTCTCATTATTTACTAATAATGAAGAGTCTTAACTGGTTGGGATGTAAACACGAAACGCTCAAAATTCCCCCCCCACCAAAGCTGCTATCAGCTGGTGCCCGCCGCACCCCCCCGCTTTCAGACCCGGTGGAGGACTCTCATCACGCCGGCTCAGGCTGACTCCAGAACTGTCAGTTACCATCCGCATGAAAACCGTCTTATTTTGCCGCTTAGGATGCAGGTCTGTTTGTTTTTAAAACTCCAACCTCACATCGGATTCAAAGTTCCCTTTGTCCCCCCCCACCCCCCCGACGAAATCGAGAGTGGAGACCTCAGTGGTTGGGTGGGGGTTGGGAGGAGAGTCCCTCTGTCTCCTTGCGGTGTCCCCTTGGACACTGACTTGGGGGGAGACGAGGAAGCACGTGTCTTCTTGTGACCGCCCACGACAGCGTGTTTCCCTCACTTCGGCCGGTTATTGATGACCCAGCTGGTGGGTTGTGAGCTCACCGTGGACACGGGGGGCCCCAGCAGCCCCCCTGTTGAGGCTCTCCAAGCCAAGACTTTGGAAGTGACTTGTATGGAGCAGCTAAATCCCCCCAGCTGATCCCCTCTGGACAGCCTGGTGCCAGAACCTTCTGATAGGCACTCCTCCCCATGGTGATCCTGCAGGAGGCTGCAGCCCCGGTGTTTCTGTGTTCCGGGGCCCCAACGTTGACTGCCCAGATAGCAACTTTCGGACTCGGACTGTATCCCAGATCTCCCTGTCTTCATCTCCAGTGCTCTTCTTTAAATCACATGCTGTCTCAAGATAATGAGTCCAAATCGAGAAGTGCCCACGATTAACAAACATATGGAAGTACGCTCCGAGGAAAGAAATGAAGGGAACGACAGAAATGGGGTTGCATTTTCCACGAAAGACTTAAGTGGTTTCCAGCAGCTAGTCCCGATGAGAAAATGGAACCAGACCCTCACGCCCACCACACGTGGGGGCTCGCACTGACAACGCTCGTTGGAGGGCAAGGTGGAAACTTCTATCAAAATAAGCAAGACAAATGCTGTTTGCCTCCGTAATCCCATTTTGAGTAGTGTATCTTCCCGACGAGGTTGCCCAGTGCTGGGTCAGCGGGCATGTCCACTGTGTGTTGTTTGTAATCGTGAAACGCTGGAAATGACCCGAATGTCCATCAACAGGGACATGGTTGATTAAGTTACGGTATAATGTGCGAAATAATACGCACCCCGTTCGTTTTTTTTTTTAAGTCACTCTTAGCCTGTGTATGTACTATAGGTTCCCTCCACTCTACGTCCCAGACTGTGAACTCAGTGAAGAACCATTAAGACTGTGGGTTTGCTTCAGAATCTGAGATGTGGGTGCAAACCCTGAACCCACCAGCTACGAACAGGGCGACTTTGCGTGGGTCACTTCACTACTTACACCCCCGTTTTCTATTCGGAAGGTAGAGGTGTTAACAGTAGCCGTGTCAGAGGTGCTTCTAAGAACGATAGAAGGTCGATTTGCGAAGGGCTTAGCAGTTGTCAGCTGCGCGGATGGAGGTGATGGTGATGGTGAGGACCGGTGCCTTCACCGTGGACGCTCAGCACCTCCCATAGTGCCTGGCACAGCAGAGTTCCATAACAGTTGATGAATTAATGAATTAAGTACAGGTGTCGGTGTAGAAGGATGTCTAAGATGTGTTGGTAGAGGAAATAAATCGAGCCGTCGAACAGGTTGTCCAATCTAATCCCACCTGCACAAAATATATTAAAATTCCTGTTGGGGGTCAGACATAAATTACGTATAGCGGTTACCTCTGAGGAATGGGTTTGGAGCCAGGTGAGAAGGGGGTGGGATTCATTTTTAACTTGATTCCCTTCTCTAACCCTCGGTATTATCACAGTGCATTACCTTTAAAATTAAAATAAAAAACAAACAAACAAACAAAAAAAACGTCTATTAGGCTTGAAGAGCCACAGGGTTGGAGCCACTTTGCTAATAGAAACAGCAACAACAACAACGACAACATCTGCATGGCCTTAGAAAAGCAAGTTAGTCATGGCCTCTGAGCTTAATTTTACCTCCAAATAAATATACACTAATACCTACTTAACAGGTAGATATGTCAACACACAAATGTTACATGTGAAGGTGCATGCGTGCATTTAGAAAACATCTACACAATTTCTATATATCTAAACAATTATATATACAATTGAATTGTATTTATATACAATTTATATAATATAAACAATTTACATACCGTATATAATACACTGCCACCCTCTCCGGCTGGAAAGAAGCCAACGGTCGTGTTGTTGTCACCTTTTCAAGAAGGGCAGCGCCTACCTCTCCCTGTTCCAGGCAACCATAAGGGCGTGTGACGGGACCTGAAGGCAGAGGCTGGGAGTTCAAGTCTAAGTTTAGAAATAACTGGCCGAGATGGACTTGAGTGAGGAGAGAAGCTCCAGGGGAACTATAACTGATGTGTTTCTGATCAGCTCCCGTGTCGGTAATCCAATTTCATCCATGAGAGTGGGTGAGAGGCCTCGTGTGTAGGTCAGGTCCCGGGCAGGACAGAGCAGTCATCCTCAATGAATTCCCGATGGTTCGGTTGAAGAGCGTTTCCTGGGCGGGGGACCAGTTACTAATGTGTGAGCAGAGATAAGGGGGCAAACGTGGGAGATTCAGGCACCCAGTGATGCCGATCGCTGAAGGGACAGGGGGGAGGATGGAGGACTCTCGGGGGGCCCTGGTGGGAGTTGGAACTATAGAGGTGATGCTGAAGCGGGGGGGCAGGGCGCGCAGGAGAAATACACCTGCCACTCGTGCGGGGGCCTCCCGTTGTCTGATTGCAGGAAGGAGGAAGCCTGGTGAGGAAGTCCTCGGGTATGAGCTTCCTGCGCCCCAGGGGAGGGCTGGTGAGGACCCGACACGGACCTGGACAAGGGCAGGTGTGGCAGCTGGAGAGTCTTCTGAACGTCAGACTTCCTGCGTCCACCTTCCTCCCTTTCCCTCCTCCTCGCTCACGTTCTCCGGTCGGCCTACCTGCCAGTCTTCTCCCCCGCCCCCCTTGCCTTTCTTTCCCACTTGCCTTCTGCTCTCTAATACTCACTGCAGTCCCAGCTTCATCACCAAAACTTTTGTGCCTCAGGGAGCTCATCTGTAAAATGGGGGCGTGCACTCTCCTCCCTTGCAGAATTGCGGGGCTCAGGGGAGATGATGCTGGAAGTCCTTTGTCAGTCCATTGTGCGGTACAAATGTAACACATCATTATTAATATTTTATCCTAGAAGTGCTAATGTGACCAGGGTGGGACATTAGGATAATTTTGTGCAAACTTCTTGCTTTGAAATTGTCACCTGAGACCCAGCTGGATAAAAGGGACGGCTCTCTGTTCCAGTTTAGAACTGATGATAAAGTTCTTTCTTCACCCAAGTTGTTTTATTTATTTACTTACTCGCTGTGGATGGGCGGAAAGGTATTTCTTTTCTTCTTCTTGCTTGGAAGCCACAATAATATTTCATCACCACTGCTTACCCTAAAAAAAAAATAGATTTCTTTTTCATCCTCAGCTGGTGATTTGGTTTGCATTAATGCTTTTCATAACTCGTGCATTTGGCTATTAAAAATTAATGCTTGGCACTGACATAAACAAATGAAATTTGTATTATTAATGTTTTACATAGGTAAAGCTCTGTAATAACAGATTCATCACAGCAGACTGTTTTAATTAAAAGGTTCACTGGTTCCGTGAACACATCTGAGAGACGGGTCTGGGGAGAACCAGGGATGCGAAACATGACGGGCAGAGAGAGTGCATCTCTGATTCCTGGGAGATCAAGTGGTTTGAGGCCCCAGGTATTGGCAATGACCTCACGGTTGGATACTGTTAGTAGAAAGCTTAGCCTGGGGTCCGGCTTATAGTAAGTGTTCAATTAATGGCAGGATTTACGAAGAAGAAGAAGAAAAGAAAAGAATATTGATTCTTTGAATAATACGGTCCATTCGTTTGTTTATTCAGCACGTCTTCAGTGGGCACCTAGTGGGTGTCAGAAATGGTCCCAGGTATTGGGGATACCGCAGTGAGGCAGATGGCTGACCTCGTGAAGCCAGTGTTATAGCGGGAAGAGACAGACCCTATGTGGCATGTCGGATGGTGATAAGGGTTACAGAGAAAAACGTAGCTGGGTCAGGGCTTAGGGAGGGCTTGGCAGGCTGCCGGTGGGTGGAAAAGAGAGGTTTGCAACTTGAAATAGAGAGATCAGAGGAGGCTCTAAGGGAAGGTGACATTTGAGAAAAGGCTTGGAGGGGATGAGGAAGGGAGCAAATTGCTACCCGGGGGAAGGATGCCCAGGAAGAGAAGAGAGCAGGTGCGAAAACCCTGAGGCAGGAACATGGGGACAGAGCTGAGGGGGTGAGAGCAAGCCCAGGAGCAAGTGAGGTCTAGAGGTAGGAGAGGCTGGGTCATAGGACTTGGTTGGCTGGGGTGAGGATTTTGGCTTTGACCCTTACAGGTGCTCCAGGAGGCTGGATGTATTAATTCCATCTCACAGCTGGGGAAACCGAGGCACAGGGGGTCTCGCCCACCAGGAAGGAGCCAACGCTGGCCTCCTAACCCTGGCCTGTCAGATTCTTATATCTAGTGAGCTGTATTGCACCGTGTTCAAGTGAAGCTCAGGGGAGTTAGGTGAGTCCAACAGACGGATGGGTTGTTCCTGTCCAGCACAGGACCACACCTGTCACATCTTAGTCTAGGATCTTTACATGCAAAGTAGCTTTGGATAACACCTCGTTCGGCTCCCCAGTTTCACAGATGGAGAACCTGAGGCCCCATACGTGATCTGCCCAGGCTAGTGACGGAGCCGGAGCTAACATCACAGGACACTGGGGACACCCGCCCCCTTGAGGCTAACCTCATCTCACCCCGTGTTGGTCAGGATGCAGGGCAGCCTGGTGGTTAAGATCCTGGGTCTGAATCCTCACATCGGCCACGTACATGCCTGGGCGTGTTTCTTGACCTCTCTGAATCTCTCTGAGGGTAATAATCTGATTTGAAAGGAATTGTTGAGGAGATGTGGGAAGAGGCCAAGCTCTCAGCCTTGTTTGTGACACATGATTAACCCTCATGACTGGTCACTACGATAATGTCACTCACATTAGTCGTATGAGATGGGTACCTCCTGCCGTTCACAGGGGGGCAAACTGAGTCCCACTAGGGAGAGTGCTTTACCCAAGGGTATTCAGCAAACTGGAATCCCAGGACGGTGTTCCTATCTGGTCCCTAGAGCTTTAAAGGACCCTATGGCTTTCTTCTTTTTTTGATAACCGAAAACCCTCCATGGAAGTGAGTTCTTGACATGCCGCCCGCTGCAGGTGCTGGGGACGCGGGACAGGGTTTGAGCACGAGTGCCGATCACGTTCGTATCAGCGAATGCAGTGTGCTACGAAAGCAATTTACCAGTTCAGCTACCAATATGCCGGGGATGACTGTAAGGGACTTTTCTCATCTGTATGAAAATGTCAGTGACACAGCACACGTCCCATCGATACTTTCCCAAGTCCTCATTTTCCTGAGGCTGGAGGTGGCAAGGGGTCTGTGTGTGTGTGTCGGCGGGGGGGGGGGGGGGACACGTGAAGTGTTCATTAAGTGATAATAATAGTAGCTTCCATTTATTAAGTGCCTACTGTGTGTCAGGCACTAAGCTAAATGTTTTCTTTACTTTATCTCTAATTTTCCCCGTAGCCCTGCAGAGTAGATGTAAATGGAAGATTGGGAAGGATGTTTCCCGACATCACACAGATAATGGGAGCTCTTTATTTGGTTATTTGTTCATTTGTTCATTCAGTTGTTTGATAAATTCTCATTGAACACCTCTATGGGTCCGGCACTCTGCTAGGTACCGAGGGTATGTTGATGAACGAAAAGAAGGCGCTCACAGTGTAACGTGGAAACCAGAAAATAAATAATCACAGTGGTGAACCTATACTTACGATGCAGGGGCTGGGAAGGATTCGCTGAGTGAGAACCAGAGGGGTGCCGGTTAAGTGACTCACAGCAGAGGCCCCCAGTTAGGAAGTGTCAGAACTGGAAGATTCGGGGCTGGGGCCTCGGCTCTTCCCATTGCCCTCCACGGAGAGGGCAAGCTTCCCCGGGAGACCTGGTTGGAATCCCAGGGCTATAACTTCCTAGGTGGAGTGTTCTTGGGCCAACCACTTTACCTCCTCTGTGCGTGCCTTGAGGAACGGGAAGAATACTTACCTCACTGAGCCCACGTGGGAGTCAGAAGACATAAGGAGTGAGAGAGCTGGACAACTCAAACGTGTTTTGCACCCCACAACAGCGACGACTCGAACCAGAGTCTTGCACTGTGCGGACCAAGTGGCGGTGTTGAGTCACTGAGCGGCGATGTCAGGATTTTCACAGCGATGTGAGGGCACCAGCTCCGGGCGGGGCCAGCTTCTTGCTTTGCTTTGGCTTTCCTAAAATGGGTCCAAGCCTGAAGGGTCTCGCCTCCTCAAGGCCAGCAGCCCTGCACAGAGGATGCGGAGAAGGCATCTGTGCAGGTGAGGAGTGTGTGCAGGGGAGAGTATCAGAAATTCACGTGTATGCGTCTCGAGCTCTGTCCCGAACAAGTCAAGGTAAGTTTCATGGTAGTGGAGCTTAGGCAAGAAAGAAGGGGGTTTTGACCCTCTCTCCTCTCCTCTCCTCTCCTCTCCTCTCCTCTGTCTGCCGTCAGGACGTCTGGAATAGCCAAAGAGGAGACATAAAAGCAGCCCTTGAATCCCCACCCTCACCATTCTTGCAGGAAAGGTAGGCTATTCCTGAGAGCAGTAGAAAGTGATGGGTAAGATGGGTGAGACTATGGATGAGGAAGGGAGAAAGGGCTGTAATTAATAAGGACACCACCTCGTAAATGCTCATTGTTCACTGGCTTCGAGAATTGCAGTGTAATTATATTAGGAAATGTACTGTACTCTACTTGGTAAAGGTAATGACATTTTAATTGCATGTGACTTCTCTGGCCCTGTCTGGGTCCCAGGCTCTGCAGGGAAGTGTGACCAGCCAGTGGCATTTCTAGATAGCAGGGCCAGGAGAGAATGGAAATGACTTGTCGCGAGCCCCACTCGGCACCGGCCACACTGTGATTCGCGTTGTGTAGTCATCAGGCAGTGTCCCAAGAGGCAGCACCATTCTGTAGGCGGAGACCTTGGGGGCAGAAGGGAAAGTGTTTCATCCGAGTCCTCAAGAGCGAGATTGAACCAAGCTGGTGGCCTCCAGGTCGAGAGTTCTTTCTTTTGTTTTTAACATTATGAGAATGGGGGACTAAGGGACAGAAGCTGGGTCCAGTTTCTTTCAGAGGTCCCGTTGATATGAAGGAAAAGAAAACGGATCCTGGATCCTCAGAATATTACCCAGTTGAGATCAGCAGAGCTGAGTGTGGGGAAGGGTAAGGGATAGCAATTTCTTCTCGTCGAGGAGGGAGCTGCTGACTCAGATGACGTGGGGACTTTGTCGGAGAGAATTCAGGATGCTGGGGCAAGCTGGGAAGGCTTCTTGAAGGAGGTGATGTGGGGGTGATGCCATCATGAAGGATGAGTGACTATGCCCGTGAGAAGCTGCCACTCTGAGCTGTGTCCCTCTCTGTTTTCCAGTAGACTGCGGGCAGGGCTGTCTTCTATATCTTTGTGGGTGCCCATCACAGAGGTGGCACATGGTAAGTGCCTAATAAATGTTGTCCAACTCAAATCGCATATGAGCTCTGGTAAATTCTCCCAATTGTGGAAACCTGGACAGGTGAGGATTATATCGAAAGAACACTCAGACTTTGGTGGGGATTTCTGCTGGAAGCACTCTCTTTGACGGGACCAGGATGAATGCTGAATTAATAAGAATTATCAACGCCATTATTCTTACTATTAATGATTAAGATAATACAGATAATGATGACAACAGAGCCAGTGATTCTAACTAATATTTATTGAGTATGTACTACATGTCAGACGCCAAGCAAGGATCTTCTATAGACTTTTTCATTTAATCTCCACACCAATTTTTGAATCAGGTACTATTCTTATTCCCACTTGACTGAGACTGAGGCCCAGAGATGTGCAGATAATCACCCTGCACCCCCCAATTAGGAAAAGAGAGAATAAGGGCTTCGATCCAGGCCTGCCTGATGCTAAACCTCATACCATTTCTCTGCTCTGTACTGTCTGCTCCACTAGGAGGGCACGAGAAACGGTCAGACCAATTTATGTTGACCTTCAGTGTCCTTGAGGGTAAAGGCAGGACGTTGGAAGACAAAACCAAATGGAGGTTTCTACCAGAAAACACTGCTGGACGGATGGGAATGTGCCGGTTGAGCCGGTGCTATGATTGCGCCCAATTCAGAAGAACAAGAGATTGTTACATTCACTGGAGTGACTTCATCCCAGAACCGCCGACCCGGTGTCCGGGGTTGAGGAGTTGGAGGGTTTGAGGCCAAGGCATGAAACGAAGCCGGGCTCCATATGGACCTTTGCTCAGTCTTCACAGGCAGATTCTTGGCATGTCCTCCAAGAGGCCACAGAAGATAGGAGGGGGCTTCCAGACCCGAAACTGGGGCCACTTATCACATGGCAGCCTTTCTGCCTCCATCCCTTCCAAGAGAGCCCCGACCACTGGCCATTAAGAGGGAGGAGGGGGAGAAAGCCAAAGAGGGAGAAGACTGGACAGGGGTGGGCTCAGAGGCTCATCAAGATGTACCAAGATGTACCAAGACCCAGGCTCCAAGTCGACTGCCTTCTTTCATAGCTTCCTAGGTCAGATGGCTAATGAACATAAGTGGCACCCAGTTTTTGTTACAAGTCCCCTTTATCACAAATGTAGAGAAAATTGATTTCAGGGGCAATCAACTGTCTTGGGAACAGCAGAGTCGGTGAGACCAGGAACGCAAGGATTTGTTAGCCCTTCTCCTCCAGGAGCTGCCGAATCACATGGCTAGACCTCACAGAGGGGAGTTGGGGATGGGCTGGATAATCAGGAAGGCTCCCTGTAGGAGGTGGCTCATCAGACACGTTCCACTGAGATGGGACTGGGGAGGTTACCGCCTGCTGCTTCAGTGAGACTGGCCACCCGTGCCTTTAGATCCTGCAGCCAGATTAGCCTCTCTTTCTGTTACCCGGAAACCCGAAGGAACAAGATAACAAGGGAGGGGGTGGAGACACCTCAGAAACAGGAATAGAAAGAGTGTGGCCTGGGAGTCAACACGCCTGGGATGTAAGCCTGGCTCTGCCCCATCGTATGTGTCGCTGTGGGCTTGTTGGTTTTCCCCTGGGGCTCTTGGGCCATCTGTGTGTGAAATGAAACCAGATCATCTCACAGCCCCCTTTTGGTTTCTGTGGTGTTTTCCCATAAAAATACACAGATCAAGGCTGAGCTCTCAGTGTTGTGTTCAGGAGGTGGTGCAGTCAGCTGGGAAGGAACGAGTTCTGTGAAGGGAGCAGTGGGTTGCGGTGAGCTGGACGGGGCAGGTGACCTTGAAGAGGGTTTTATCAGATGAAGGATGGTCACGGCAGAGGAAGTGACCCAAGCAAAGGCACAGAGGAAGAGAGTACATGTTTTCTGGAAACAGTGAAGGGTCCATGGAGTGGGACCCCGAGCCACTGGGTGTTCTTGGTCTCTGCTTCTCGCCGGCATGACCCTGCTTGACCGCTGGACTGTAAGCTCCCCCTGGGGCCAGAAGCCACCCTGTCACCGCTGCATCCCCACAGCCTGGCAGAGGGACCGCATGCACCAGCACATCCAAAACACGTGTTTAAGGGAGGAAGGCATTTCTCTGCACCTCAACACCTAGCTGCCTTTAACCAGATGCCTTTGTTTGCGTGAGTAAATGGGCAAAAGCCGGATTCTGCAAACATTTCAAAACCTCTACCTTGAGAGATTCAAAGAGCCTATCCTTTGGAAGTCGGTGGCTCCTTGGATATCCCACATGATTTGGGAACAGGTCCCCGGATGTCAGCTCTCAAGCCCTTCTCAGATCCCCAGGGCTTTGGGACCGAGGCTGGAGTGTGCTATATGTGTATGTTTGTAATTTATTTTATTATATATCTCTTCTCCCACTTTAATTGTTGCTGAGCTCATGTTTTATTTTAATTAATGTTTTAATTTAGTACATGCACCATGAGGCACTTTCTCTGAGGGTATAATTAACTTAGAAAAAAAAATCAGCTGCTGTAGCACTTGAGTCTGGGAAACCAAGGCTCAAAAAGGGTGGGTGTGTGGCCCAAAGTCACTTGGAAAATTGGGGATGGATTCAGGAGGTAAAAGGTCTTTACAATGTACCCTAGGACTTCATCAACCCCTGTCCATTTGAGCGAAGTCGGAGGGGAGGCAGATGATATTTATGGAGCACCTACTACATGCCCAGCACAGAGTTCTCTGTTGTGTGCAATGTGACATAGAATCCTTTTATCCTCTCAACAACCCTCCGAAGCAGATTTTCTTGTTCTCGTTTCACAGATGAAGGTGAGGCTGGGAGAAGTAGCAGCCTCTTCAGATTCTAGCAAATGGAAAAGAGCAAAGCCAGAATTTGGCCCATGTCAGTCTATTCTCTAATCATGGGTTTACGTTGCCAGGCCACACTTTTTTTTTAAATTTGTGAATACACAAAAACTCTTGGGCAGCCACCCTGGAGCTATGCACAGGAATCCTCTAACTGAGAGGGAAGGGGCTCTCTGGAGCCTTCAACAGAATTAGTTTCTCTGGCGATGTTCGAAGTCAACCTCTGTCACTCACATTTTGACAGTAGCTTTAAATTTTTATTTATTTCTTTTGTCGAGAGAGAGACGGAGACAGAGAGAGGGAGAGAGAATCCCAAGCAGGCTCCATACCCCCCAGGGCAGAGTCAAATGTGGGGCTCAAACTCATGAACCCCAAGATCACGACCTGAGCCAAAGTTGGACCCTTAACTAACTGAGCCACCCAGGCACCCCAAGAGTAGCTTTTAAGTCTCAAAATACTTTCATAACCACACCATACCACCATGATCAGCACCATGGCCAGCACCAGATCAGTTACTACTACTAAGGACAAGAGCTAATATATAATATTCCAAGCACATTATAAGCAACTGTAGGTGGAGGTTCTATTCTTATCCCTTATTACAGATGAGATTCATGACAGCTCACGTGTTTTCAGACCTCGCCAATCTTTCAGCGCCAGTTCCCACCTTCTGATACCATTGCCTCTGAGGACATCTGAATGGGAAAGCTCTGGACTCAGATGTGGTTGGAATCTCAGTCCCCTGTCTTCCTTCATCAGTTGTCTTCATGGCCGTGTGTCCTTCATTAATTGACTTCACAGTTCCCATTATAAATGTTCCAAAGGCTGGGAACACGGAGATGGCTCCAGCTCTCATTCTGCCAGGCAGCTTCTATTCTACCAGGCAGAAACAGGCAATGGACAAATGAAGGAATACAGAAAAAAAAGGAAATCTCAGATAATGGGGAGAGTTTGTGGAAAACAAAAGAAAGATGATATTAGAGAGTGTCTGAGGATGTTCAGGGAAGGCTGTTCTAGGAAGATGATGTCTAAGCTGGGGTCAAGGAGACAAGGAAGAAAGGGAGGGGAAACCACAGGCAAAGGTTCTAGGGTAGGAAGGCTTCTCAGGGCCATTTTCTTACATTTCCTACATTTTCTTGCATTTCTCTTTTAGGGCACTCTCGCCACAGTGCGTGATTTTATATTCATCTGTGGGACCATTTCATTAGTATTCACCTCTTCACTGACTGTGAAGTTCAAGGGGGTAGGGGACAGGTCTGCTTTGTTCATTATTGTAACCACAGGATCCAAAGACAGCATCTGGCTCATAAATGTTTTCTGAATAAATGAATGAGTGAACGAACGAACGAACGGATGAATGAGTTCTCAGTGAATGCTGTCCCCAAGCCCCCCTCCCTTTTATAAACTGTAAAGGGCAATCACTTGACCCTCGGCAAAGGAGGAGACTGAGAAACAGAACACAACGCTTACCTCCTATGTTGTAAGCTCCTTTCGCTTGACCAAAAACGTCCACCACGTCTCATTCCTTCTAGATGTGTGTTGAGCGCCTACCGTGTATCTGGCCTTTGACATGTGAATGCTGTGAGACATCTAATGGGTAGACAGACCATGTTGCATTACCTCCATCTCTTGGGGCTGGGGGCGGAGGGAATGACTCAGGCAAGTATGTGGCCGAGGTCATTGATCCTCTAATGCCTCAGTGATACTTTTCCCTCTCACTTGCCCTACTCCAGGCTTCATCCCCTCCCATGGCTCTGTCTGGGGATGTGCTTCCTAGAGCTCACAGAGGGCACGACAGGAGGGAAGCTTGACAGGAGCAAGAAAGCCTTGTTTCCTGCAAAATTGCCAGCACTTTGATGGTGTCTGTGACATGGAATGTGCTTGATAAATACACTCCCTGCTCCACCTTCCTTCTCCCCCTAGGGACTCAGGTTACCATGCAGACGCCTGAGCCCCCTTTGCCCTGTGGGCCTGCCCCTCACTCCTAACGGGGCTGTCCTGTGAAATCAGTGAAGACATCAGCAGTCACCACCTGTTTGCTCCTCTGTGCCCCCAGGAGACTCCAAGTCCCTTTAAAGGCAAGAACGTCTCTTTCTCCTCTGTATTTCCAAGGCCCATGCAGGGCCCAGTACACGGTAGGTTTTCAATACGTGTTTGTCAAAGGGACGACTGGAGGAGGCTCATCTGCTTCAGGAGGCTGTACCGGCCAGAGCGTGTTCCTGCTCTCCACTTACCTTGCCTGCTGCTGGGCTCCCCCGGGGTGGCAACTGGTCTTTGCTGCACCTTCCAGAGTGCGTTGTGTCACAGGTCTGCAGCTGTGTGTCTGGCATGAACTCGCATCCATCGCTGCAATTTGTGTGCACTGAAGCCATTTAATTAAATGGGACGGAATTGAATCTTCGAGGCTGTTATCGCTGATATTGTTTTCTGCGCACGCCCGGCTGCGAGGGAATCCACGGGAGGCCTGGGAGCGAGCTCCCCGCTCATTCCTGCCTGGTTCTCCCACCCCCAGCCCAGATGGCGCCGGGAAGCGGCCGAGATCCTGGGCCCAGATCTGAAGTCAGGGGTTCAAAGCCCCTCCACGCACGCATCCCCGTCCCCATCGGTGGCTCTGAGCCGCTGACAGGCGTGTGCCTCTCCCCAGGAGGCAGCCAGAGCTGTGGAAGCTAATTTTGTTGAGGGGGAACCTTGCCAAGCCAGAGCAAGCTTTCATTTGCCTAAGTTCGCATCAATAATTAATCCAACCTGGTTTTACACAAGGCTTGACATAAAATTATTAGTTCTGAGAGCTTTTCTTGAGCTAGTCCCAGAAGAGGGCTATGACCAGACCAAGAACTGAGGACCCATGAGAGATGGGCTGGGCTGTTCAGAAAGTCATTTTCTCGTTCCCATTTCAAGCTCCCTCCGTGGCTCCCCTGGGGCCTCTGCCATTGCCAGCCACCACTTTCTGAAGGCCGGGTCATTCCCTTCAGTGGCTTCCCACTGTGCTTCTGATTCAGCCCCCATTCCCAGTGACATTTCCCAGGCCCCAGCTTCCTCCCCATTCTCTCTCTGTTAAGGCCAAACTGCCTTAACCCACTGTCTCTTATCGCCATGGAACGTGCTCCTCACCCATGTTTCTGGGGGTTGAACGCTTACTCATCCTGCAGGGCTGAAACCCAAAGCCACCTCCTCTGGGAAGCCTTTTCTGATTTCTCCAAGGATCACCTTTCTTCTGCCTCCTGGAGGTCTCCATTTCAAAAGGTACCCTGACTGTCTGGTTCTATTTTCCCCGTGCCCATGTCTTCATTCCCAAGCAAGTGTGTGTTTCTCACAGGCAGGTAACAATAATCCATAATGGAATAACTCTCGGCGTGGGCCACTAGTGACTCTAACCAGGGGAAGTGGGCAGAGCTGGGTCCGCTGTTTCTTCCCCCGAACCAGATTCTTAGTCTTATTTCCAAACGTGGCCAAGAGCTTCTCAGTTTCATGAGTTTGAAGCCTCCTCTTTGTGACTGTATTTTTTTTTCTTCTTCTTTTCAGCCCAGTTTTCCCCAGAGCCTTGTTCTCGTGCTCACAACCACCCGATTCCCCCAACCAGGCGCTCACGTTCTCCTGTCCACCCGACCCCAAACGCCACAGAACTTCCTGTTGCTGCTTAAACATCTCCTGCTCTTGGGGCGCCTAGGTGGCTCAGTCGGTTAAGCGTCCGACTTCAGCTCAGGTCACGATCTCGCGGTCCGTGAGTTCGAGCCCCGAGTCGGGCTCTGGGCTGATGGCTCAGAGCCTAGAGCCTGCTTGTGATTCTGTGTCTCCCTCTCTCTCTGCCCCTCCCCCGTTCATGCTCTGTCTCTCTCTGTCTCAAAAATAAATAAACATTAACTAAAAATAAATAAATAAATAAACAAATAAATAAATAAATATCTCCTGCTCTTCAAGGCCTCTGGCACTTCCCCTGTCTAGAAGGCCCTTCCGGCTCCATTACCTGTCCCGCCCCCCAGCTCCCTACCCACTTCTCAAGGCCCAACTCAAGAGTCACGGCGTCTGTGAAGTTGACACGGTTGCTCCTTTTGCAGAGTTAAGGGACCTCCTCTTTGCTCCAAAGCCACATTCTTGCCCCTACCTTGAATTTATCCATGTATATCTTCCCCTGCCCTTGGCCCCAGCCCCTGATCCCTTTGAGGGAGGGCGGTGACCACATCTTTGTTTTTACTACCCCTCCCCCAAATGTCGAGGCCCATACTTGGCTTCCAGCAGGTGCTCAGCAAATACTTGTTGAATTATTAAATAAATATGCAAGAAGTTGGAAATTAGAGACGGCAGTCTTACGATCCCCTGGGCGAGGAGGCGTGGGCTGTGGTTATCGCTGTTGTTCTGGTTGCTATCGTTTCCCAGGCATCCCATAACGCACACACCCTGCTCACCTGTCTCAGGTTCTCAGACAAGTTCTTCTTTCAAATGTCCCATCTTATCGTCCCCCCCGCAAAGACCATTCAGACTTCTCAGATCCGCCGTCGTCATATTTTGCTTAAAGTCAAGTCCCTTCCAAGGTGCGTTTCACGTCCGCTGTCTCGTCAGCCCTGGGTTAGGTGCTGGGAGGCAAACTCAAGCCAATGCGGTCCCTGCACAGGGCAACGAAGTTCACCATCTGCGTTGGGGACAGAGCAAACGTAGCCGAGCGTGAAGCAGAGTGCATCTGATAATGACGTTTCTGACCGTCAAGACAGTCACCAACCGGCAACCTCTATGGTGAATGTGCGTTTCTTTTTAGCAGTGAGCGGTAGCAAGGAGCCTTTAAAGCGGGAGGATTAAATCGTTCTGTTGAGAAAGGCATCACGGAGGGGTAGTTCGTTGAGCAAGATGGATCGGAAGCGTCTGTGCTTGCCCTGCCTGTTGGCCAGCGCACCTTTTCGCCAGAAATGTTTCCGCTTCCACTCCTCATACGGTCCCAACTGCCTTCTCTTTTTCTCGCCAATAAATCTCCTTTGTTTCTCCTGAGACTCTCCTGCCAGGCTGTCAGGAAGTCTGCACAAAATAGTGTAATTCTGTCAAGAGTTCCATGTGAAGTGTTAACGGGCTTTTGAACGCCGGAGACAGTCGAGGCGGTGCGCGGGGACACCGTTGTCCTCGTGCCTGTTTACTTCCTGCTTCTGGCAAGCTCTGAGCCAACTCGAGGCCGCTGACTTGAGGGGGGGGGGGCACAGTCCTGTGCAGCCTCCAAATGGTCCCCCCAGAAAGAGCCTAGAAGAAGAAGAGAGGAAGTCTGAGGTCCTGCCCTTCTGTGACCCACCCCCTTCCCAGCCGAGCAATATTCCGACCTCAGAGCCTCTGGACAGGACCACGCAAATGGGTCAAGGTCAAGGGCTTAAGCTAACCTGCTGCATGCATTCAGGCCATACCGCACCTCTGTCTTTAGTTTTCCCATCTGCATGGAAACGGGGGTAGATCATCCCCAGGGTGCCTTCTGGGTCTGGCACTCCATCACTTCATGAATCTATAGCAGCTAAAACTTGCTGAAAATGTGATTCTTTCTTGGAGACCCAAAGTCAATGGAAAAAGAAATGGTCTAGGTAATTCCAAGCCCCAGGAGGGACATTCTTTTAGGGCAGTAAAATAACAACAATAATAAAAATCTAGGATCAAAGTGCTTTCCCATCTCTTGTTTGATTCTCCTAACCGTCCTGTGGGGAGAGAGCCAGATCCACAGAACTTTTCGGCTGGCCACCAGAGCCACTGTGTACAGACGTTTAGGTTGTGCACTGCACCAGGGCAGCACATCCAAGGAGACATCCTATGAGAAACCCAGATTAATTTATACGAGAGCGTGTGCGTGGTCACGAAGGATCGCGTCTTCCAGCTGGCACACGGGATTGTGCACACAGCCCATGCACGCATGGTGCAAAAAATGTTCACAGCTGCCCTTGTCTTGACCGCACTTTGGATGAGTCCTGCGAACACCTACCTATTCTCCTGGAGACTTGACTCCCACCTTCCCTCTCCCTGAACCTGGTACCGGTGCCATATCTGAGGGATGAGGTTGGGGTCTGGTGTATTCTGTAAATGGTACGTGCGCCTGTGCCGGGCAGGGGGGCAGCGGATGAGGTGTGTGTCTGCTCCTGGCCTCTGCTGGGGCGGAGCCAGGCCGAGCCGGGGTCACCCCCATACAGCAGCAGCCGGCACCTACTTCTTCGTGGGACGCGCACACTGACCATCGACTTACAAAGAAGCCGGAGAGGGGCGCCTGGGTGACTCAGTCAGTTAAGCAGCGGACTCTTGATTGCAGCTCAGGTCACGGTCTCTCGGTCGGGTTTGTGAGTTCGAGCCCCGCATCAGGCTCTGTGCTCACAGCGCGGAGGCTGCTTCAGATCCTCTGTCTCCCTCTCTCCCTCAGCCCCTCCCCAACTCACATGCACGCATTCTCTCTCTCTCAAAAATAAATAAATGTTTAAAAAGAAAAAAGATGCTGGAGATCCGGACTATTTGTGCTGGTGAGTTTTAGCCAGTGGGACAGATTAAAGTCAGGTCCGAAGCTTTGCTCACCCCGGCCCTGTCCCCTGGCTTCCCTTCCTGCACTTCCCCTTTCTGTACATGAGGGCCATGGCAGGGGCACCAAATACAGCTGGAAGGGCCATGTCCCTGCTGTGCCAAAGCCAGACTGCTTAAGGCCGTTCGGGTTAATATGCCAACGTTTTAAAATGTCGCAGAAGGCAGGGCGCCTTCCTCTAACTCATACAAAAGCACCGCACAGGCTAGAGGTGGGTGCCCAGACTGCCCTATGCGCATGGGGCTCTCCTCTGACCGTCTTGTGCTACGGGTACCTAAGGCACTTTCCCAAGATGCCAGTTGGATCAGGCCACTTCTTCCCTCAGACACCTTCTAGGGCTCCTTATTGTCTATGAGAGGACTTTGCAAGGACGGAGGAAGAAGGGCGTGTTCCGGAATTGCGTGGTGCAATTGAGATGCACATTTCCAGGTTCCACCGCAGGTGTGAAATGTTGGAAGGGACGTGGAGGGGGGACAGGGGTGGAGAAGAAAGGCATGCATATTTTCAAGTTTCTCCCCAGAGATCTGAGACACCACCCTGTCTAGGAAACACCGTCCTTGACCAGGTGTGCGTGAGTGGGGGAGGGGCAGAGCGAGAGAGAGAGAGAATCCCAAGCCACGACCGTGAGATCATGACCTGAGCCGAAATCAAGAGTCACTTAACCGAGTGAGCCACCCAGGCCCCCCCAAGGATGCTATTTAGATCTTGTCACACCATTCAAGGCTTTCTAAGACTAGTTCAAACCTAATATTCTAGCTGCTTCTCCTGCCACTCGCCTTCACGCAACCCATGCTCCAGATCGCACTGGCTTTTCCTCCTTATCTGGACGCCACAGTCCAAATGCCACCGCCTTTGTGAAACCTTCCTTGATTCTCCAGTGCAAACGGCTGCCTTCCTCGTTTGTGCCTCCACGTTCCAACTAGACCAGAGTTGAGACAGGGGTCCTTCTGGGGTGTGCATAGTACTACCACGTTGCCCCACCCGGTATCTCTGTGGCTTCAGCCTTTTGGAGGAAAGAGGCGAGGGATGTGTGTATGTCAGTGTGTGTGTGTGCATGAGTTTGTGTCTCTGTGTTGTGTGTTTGTGTGCGGGTGTCTGCACGGCAGGGAAAAGCAAGGGGAGAGAAGAACGGCGGGGTTCTGTAGCCTCTGCCCTCTGCTGTCAGTAGAGGCAACTGGTTTTGAGTGTTGATGGAGGATGACAGCTAGAGCTGGAGAAGCTGGGTCGTGCCTTGTGAGACCACAGGGCAGTGCGACCCGAGGGCAGGAGCAGCCGGGCTTGGGGGTCCAGTGCACAGCGCCATCTAGAGGTGGGTAAAGGATTTCTCCCCCGCCCCAACTCAGCCCCAGACCCTGAGAAGCCAAGCGCTGCCCCTTTGTGAAGGGTGGGCGGGTGGTCTCCTGGTGCAAAGGGAAGAACTAAGCAGAGAGACTGAGTCTATGCACTGGTTTTTGGACCCCAAAGGTGCTCTGTGAAGGTGTTTTCCTTCCATAGATGTCACACGGCCTGTGGCAGGTGGAGAGGATGTTAAGAGGTGGCCTTTGGTCTCACAAACAGCTTGAGACAATTCTTGGTCTTGGAAACCTGGCTGTCATTTTAATGTATCCAAGCATTATTTATTCCATACTTGCCCTGGTTACTGCTACTCATAAACATGATGATAGCTGCTAACATTCACTGAACACCTAGTATGCCCCCATTCTATCTATCTATCCATCTATCTATCTATCTATCTATCTATCTATGTCATCTATCTATCTATCATCTATCTTATCTATCTATCTATCTATCTATCTACCTATCATCTATCTATCAATCAATCATCTATCATCTATCTATCTATCTATCTATCATCTATCTTATCTATCTATCAATCAATCATCTATCTATCTATCTATGTCATCTATCTATCTATCTATCTATCTATCTATCTTTCAATCTAGGCCATCTATCTATCTATCTATCTATCTATCTATCTATCTATCTATGTCATCTATCTATCTATCTATCTATCTGTCTATCATCTATCTATCAATCATCTATCATCTATCTATCTATCTATCTATCTATCTATCTATCATCTATCTAGGTTATCTATCTATCTGTCATCTATCTATCTATCTATCTATCTAGGTCATCTATCTGTCTATCTATCTATCTATCTATCTATCATCTATCTATCTATCTATCTCTCCTTATTTGATGCCTGTGCTAATCCTGTGATATGTTATCAACCAGCCCATTTTACAGAGGAGGAATATAAGGGTCAGAAACGTAGTAATTCCTGTGGCCCATCATACAGTTAGAAAGTGGAGCGAATGATGTCCAAACTCAAATCTGTGGGACTGTAAGGCGTGTAACCCTTCTCCGAGGCTACACGGGCAGCTGACGTCCTCTGCCTGCAGGTTATTTATTTCTGAGTTCCTACCCTGTACCTGCTTGGCTCAAGGCAAAGCTCGTAGCCAGGCCAGGAGTTATCAGGCTCCAAGCCCTTGTGCCACGGTGGTTCAGAACTCAGACCCTGCGCCCAGACGTGCCTGACATGCGTCACATAGCAGCTGAGTGACCTCGGATGAGTAGCTCGACTTCTCTGAGCCTGTTTGCTCATGGCGTTGCGACGGGGACTCAGGAAGTTGTGTTTAAGAATTTAGCAGACCGCCAGGCATACAGCAAGTGTTCAGCAGATGAGGGCTATTCAGATTATCATCTGAGCTTTCATGGAGGACACACAGTGTACTAGGTGCAGTATCCATTTCTCGGACGGGTACTGCATCGCGATGCATGTATCCTAATGAATTAAACTCTGCCCTCCCTCCCCTCCCGGCCTTCGCTGGCGCCTGTGCTGCATACGGAGTGGAGAACTTTCCCTCTCCCGAGACCCGCGGGGAGCGGCTGTCCCTATTTATCATTTAGGAAACATCTGCTCTTTGGCGAAATATCACCCTCGTGAACAAACACAGTGCGGGCATTTGACCTTTCTCAACGAGCGTTGGCTTCTTTGCTCACCGCCAGGAATGAAGCAGATTTGAGGGGGAGACGTGTGTCAAAGGACCTTTCAAAGGGGTCACCAGATGGGTGCCGGGGTGATGAACCCGGGGCTGAGAACAGCGGTCGAGATGGATTGGAGGCTGCAAACTAACAAACCTGATCCTGTTATTCGGGTGGGCCAAGAAATCTCAACATCTGCGGGCGCAAAGCCTGGAAGTGACGTCAGCCGGGCAGGTGCTAAGAATGCACAGGCTGCTGTGGTCCCCACGGCCTCACTCTGGTCTCCCTCTTGTGCCCTCGGCAGTGGCAGCTGGCACCTGTCAGGCAGAACCCAGAAGGCACAGCTGGCCGGAGGCTGTCAGGTGAGTCTGCAGTTGGCATCAGTGAGCCCCCCGGGGTTTGCGTGGCTTCTCTGAGAAGCTTCTGGGTCCTCCCAGGGCCGGTGAGCAGGAGTGGTCTGGGATGGAGGCTGCGATCACCGGAAGGGACACAAGCAATTATATAAAACAGAAACTTGGGGCGCCTGGGTGGCTCAGTCGGTTAAGCATCTGACTTCGGCTCAGGTCATGATCTCGTGGTCCATGAGTTCGAGCCCCGCATCAGGCTCTGTGCTGACAGCTCGGAGCCTGGAGCCTGTTTCAGATTCTGTGTCTCCCTCTCTCTCTGACCCTCCCCCGTTCATGTTCTGTCTCTCCCTATCTCAAAAATAAATGCTAAAAAATAAATAAAAATAAATAAATAAATAAATAAATAAATAAATAAATAAATAAAACAGAAACTTCAGGAGCACCTGGGTGGCTCAGGCCGTTGAGCATGTGACTCTCGATTTCAGCTCAGGTCACGATCTCCCGGTTTGTGGGATCGAGGCCCACACCGGGCTCTGTGCTGACAGTGTGGGACCCGCTTGGGATTCTCTCCCTCCTCTCTCTCTCTCTGCCCCTCCCTTGCTGCTGTGTGTGCGCACTCTCTCTCAAATGAGAGAACTAAACTTTAAAAACAAAACACAATAAAACAAAACAAAATAAAATAAAGTATATTTTTTAAAAAAGTAAAAGCTTTCAGGCACTGCATTTGGGTATGACAGCAAAATTGTAGCCCTAAGATCACCGCCAAGCGGTAATCTTTCCTGCCGGGGTCTGTGTGGGGCTCGACTGAGGAAGAGATCGTTCGTGCTAATGAGTTCTTTTTACTTGGCTTCCCTCATTCACAAGCATTTACTGAGACCTACTGCGTGCCCGGTGCTTTGCTAGGATCAGGGACCCTGAAATGAATTTTAAGAAGTCATCGTCTCTTCGGAGCTCACAGACTTTAGTGGGGTGAGGGTCAGGGTCAGGGGGTAGTGGTGCAGAGAGGAGAGATCCAGAGCAGGTGGGACAAGGACAATGTCACCAGCACAAACATGAGGCTCGTGGTTCTCAGCGTTGTCCACGAGAGACGGCTCTGTGGAGGGCTCGGGACCTGCAGGACGGTCTGGGCTGGGAACTGGGAACAAGGGACAGGGCACGGGCCGCGGGGAGGCGAGCACAGAACACTTACAGCGAACAGGCTAGGCTCACATTCCCAGGGAGTGGGGCAAATGAGGCAGTGAGAGCTCAGACTTGAAATGCAGCTTGTGGCTGAACCACAGATGCTCTGGGGAATTTCTTGTGATGGCAGTAAGGGGCCACTGAAGATTTGCAGCTTGTGCTTGAGGGCATGTCGTATTGTAGCCTTTTACAGGCTGCACTGGGAGGGGCTTCGAGACCACAGGCAGGAAGGTCAGTTAAGCGACCATCGCACTCAGGAGGAGGGCTGGAAATTAATCTCTCTGAATCTACCAATTTCCGTGCTCACCTTCGTGACCCACCTCTGACCAGGGCTCTGGAAATGGATGAGCTGGAGATGTGGCTGGACCATTACCGTGGGTGGTAAATAAGGAGGCACCAAAGAAGGCAGTGCAGACGGCGGGAAGTAGTTTCAAGACCGGAGCTGCTGAGAGGAGTCTGCCTTCTCATTCCTGACCCCTCTTTGCAGCCAGGGTCTCAGATTCTGCAAATGCGTTAAGAACGAACACACAAAAATCAATGTGTCCAGGAGACCTTTCTAGGCTGGAGAGTGGAGATGGAAGGATGTCCATTAAGCCCCTTGCATAGGGTGGAAAGCAGGGGGACAGTGAGGAGTCAGCCACCCCGACCCAGTTCAGGTCTCCACCACTCAGCCACTGGGTAACCTTGACCGAGCTCCTTAACACCTCTGAGCCTTAGTTTTCTTGTCTGAAAATGGGTGGTCACCCTCTTCCGACGTTGTAAGGGTTGTGATGTTCTTAGGGAAAGATACATAAATTGTCCAATCAATATTAGCTTCTTTCCCTTGCCACTTAAAGGAGCCTGATGACCAGCCTTTGTTGCTAAACGACCGCTGCAGGACTGTCCTTTCTCTAGTCCAAATATAACTGGAGATGTTCTTCTTTGTTAAGTTGCAGTTCTCATGATGGAGGTTGAGTTTTTCAGCGGTAAGCAGTCATTCACACGTTAGTATGAATGCATCTTAACTTACAAGGTGTTTCCAGCTGAGCCTTTATAGATGATCCTTGTTTTAGTCCAGGGGCCCCTGTAGTCCAGAGAAGGGAGGGAGGTTCTCAAGGTCTTAGAAAGAGATAGAGAAAGAATCAGGATTAGTTCTCAGGTCCCCTGTGGCTCCACGGCTACCCTTTCAGTTACTCATGATGAAAATTGACTTACCTGTTATTCTGATAGCAGGCAGGTACTGTGCCTGAAATAGAAGCAAGGAGATGTCCGAGAAGGGAGGCATCTTACTCAAAGAGGTGAAGTGTGCTATTGCAACGTTTGAGGGTTTCCTCTCGGGTTTTCGGAACCTTGGAGGTGGGCCTGCCCCGTGTGGTTGCAGGATTGCAGCCCGGGTTCCTCACGGGAAGGGAAAACAAGGTCATCTCGAGCCTTGCAGGTGGCCACCTGAGATGCAAAAGAGGGCAGAGGTAGGACCCTGGGCAAACTGCCTCCGCACTCAGCCTATGAGTCTACACCTGCACAGTAGGTAGAGACATGCCCACATCCTGTGCATCCGGGTCCCCGCGGGCTGTGGGTTTGCGCATTGCCACATTCACTCTGAGTCTTGGTAGCGCTGAGCCCTCACCAACGGGGCACCTCAGCCCAACACAGCATCTACGTGGCCCCGCGCGGACCAGGACGGGACCGGAGTTGTGGGGATCATGTCTGGGGACTTCTCACTCAGCTCCCTTGCAGGCAGGCGAGCGAACTAGGGTCAGATTTCTCAGCAGGGCGTGTGCTTGTCTTTACAACGGGCTCTGGCCTGTCTACATCCTGCCGTGTCTCTTCTTCCTCCCCATACAGCCAACGTTTCAGCCACAGAGAACTTTCCGTGCACCCCACCTTCCTTTGCATCTCCTGTGCCACTGCACGTCCCCTCCTGCCTTCCGCCCCCTCTCCTCATCACTCGAGAGACATCCTCACCCTCCCAGGTCCAGCTCAAGTATCGCTGATTCTTGGGTTCCATCACATTTCCTGCATACCCTTAACATTCCTTCATTCTGTTGCTCCACGGATACTGGTCATAAATCGAGAATGTTCCAGGCTCTGAGCCGCTACGCCCCATCCCATCTGCATGCATACCGGACTCTCTGCTGGGCAAGGCAAGGGCTATGCTTGTCACATCCTAATGTTCTGAACATCTGGTCTAATGCCTCGCACACAGTAGGTACTCATTAAATGCTTGCGGAGATAGGTATGGGATGTGGTGAATGGGAGGTTGGGTCGGATGAACTCCCAGTCTCCTTCCAGCTGGAATCATGGGTGGCTTTGCAATTCTCAGTGTGCCAGGAGATGTGGAGGTGACATTGCCTTTGACCAACATTTATTTTTGAGGGGGGGGGGTGGTGGGGAGGAGCAGAGGGCGAGACACAGAATCCGAAGCAGGCTCCAAGCTCTGAGCTGTCAGCACAGACCCCGACGCGGGGCTCAAACTCACGAACCGCGAGATCATGACCCCAGCCGAAGTCGGACACTCAACCGAGGCAGCCACCCACAGAGTTTATTTCTGATGGAACTTAGACCCATTCATTTGCAGAGCGCCACCTACAGGCGAGACTGGATGTGCTCAGCGCCTAAAAGAGGGGCAGGGATAGTGCCTGTGGTTTTGGGGAGGGGTGAGGCCACATCCAGCAGGTGGAGGAGCATCAAGGAAGACTCCTGGGGGGGGGGGGGCAGTGAGCTGGGACTTGAAGCATGGGCAGGGGATGGAGGAGGAGGCAGGAGGTCCCGGGACCGGTCACGGCAGAGCCAAGTTTTCCAACTGGGAATGTATGTATGATAATGCAAAAGATATATTTTTTTTTCCCATCACATAAAATTGAAACTTTGCCTTTAATATCACCCGGCAACATGGCCTAAGTTATGGGCACAGGGACTACGGGGATGAGGACGGGTGAACAGTTTTTCTTCCACAAATGAAAAGTGCCATGGCCACACAGAACTTTGGGCTAAACAAAGTTCAACAAGACTCCTCACTGCAGGCCTTTCCAGAGCCTTTAATGTGCCCATGGGGAGACCAAGCGGGAACATTCCCCGCGCTGGTTGGCCATCAGAACCATTGTGTTCTGAGCCTAGCATTCTGAAATCCTGTTCCGGGGAGCGAGGTGGCCTCCCTCTCTCTCCCCGTCCGTCAGGATGGTGCTTGGAGGGCAGGAAGAACATTACTGAAGGTCATTTAAGGGGCTGCTCCAGGTCTGACTCTCCTAGGCTGAGGCCGTCAGGAGAAGGGACCCGACATTGGTTGAGCTCCTACTTTGCACCCGAATGCTGTGTCTCTGGCTGAGGACGTGTCACTTCACTCCCCATCGCCCCACAAAGCAGATCTTATCTCGGTTTCCTAGAAGGCTCAGAGGAGCCAGAGGACGGACCCAAGTTCACACAGCAGGCAGCTTGGGTCTGAACCACCTCCAGGGTCCGCCCTTTCCCTGCAGTCAGCTGCTGTGCCTTTCCTCTGACAAAAGCTCCCAAGATCTACAAAGCAACCCCATGCTGAGCTCCTGTGGCCTCAGACTTCAGTTTCCCCGCTGGGGGGACCCAGCTTCCAGGGTCCCCTTCACTTTACCTTGCAGAGAACCCCTCCCCCTACAAGGGCTGAGAATGACTTTGCAAGATAAAGGGCTTTGTGCTGGAAGGACACCTCTCCTCCAGCCAGCCAGCCGCCCTCGACTTCCTTCTGTCCCTCTGTCACCCCTCACCCAGGCCTCCGGCGTGGGGGGCGGGGGAACGCCTTCAAAATCGAAGGCCTCGTTCCAGCCTCACCTTATGATACGCCCAGGGAAGGAGCGCAGACAGACTCAATTACCAGTCGGGTTAAAGCTCCCTTTGGCTGGAAACGGAGTTGTTTTTGCAAAAGTCCTTCCTTGATTTTTGCACCGTCAGAGGCTGTTTTTAAATTTTATGCTTTCCGGTCTTTTAACATTCTGCCTGGTTTGCTCTCACACTTTCCTGGGCAATTTTCAAACGTTACACCTCAGTCCTACCAGACGTCGGGGGGCGGGGGGAGGTCAGCCTTCCGGGGCTGTGATGGATGTGGTGTTGAGGAGGCTGGAGCTGGGGAGGAACCAGGGGCCCCCCCCACCCCGTCCAGGAACAGCCTGACAGCACCACACGGTTGGAGTTAGGCTTTCTGTGCTCCGCCCTCTGCCTCCAAGTGACCCTCTTTGGGAGAGGCGGTCTGGCCTGGGGTTAGCTGCTGGACCCCCCTCAGCCTCGCCCCCTCGCCGCTGGCCACCAACGGTGAGCCCTGGAGCAAGTACCTCTCTGTGCTTCCTTTCCTTATCCTGTAAGGAGGGAAAACAGTGGACTCGCCCCATAGAGTCACCGTGAGGAGTGAGTCGTTACCCGCCTGGCACCTAGCACTTGCCTGGTACATACTAAGGGCTCAGGAAATGTCAGCAGAAGGAAATGAACCTCAGAGAGGTTGAGTAACTCCCCCCACGTCGCACAGCTACGTCAGAGGGGACCAGACGTTAAAAACAATTTTTTTAAAATGTTTGTTCGCTTATTGAGAGACAGGGAGAGACAGAGCGGGAGCGGGAGAGAGGCGGAGAGAGAGGGAAACACAGAACTCGAAGCGAGCTCCAGGCTCTGAGCTGTCAGCACAGAGCCCAACGCGGGGGCTTGAACTCACGAACCGCGAGATCGTGACCTGAGCCGAAGTCGGCCACTTAACCTGAGCCACCCAGGCGCCCCCTAGAGGGAACCAAACATTAAACCCGGGCCTGTTGGATTCCAAGGTCCAAGCCCCTTGCCCTCTCTACCACGTGTTAACACAATTGGGGGAAATGCTTTCCGTCTCCTATGAGAATGTGTGTCTCCAAAGATCAGACTCTTCTTCCAGCTCAGCTTTGTAGATGCCGGTAGCACAGAGCTTGGAACGTTGCTCTGTAGACCTTTGTGGAATAACTGAATGGTCGTTCTCGGGGAGAAGGCAAACTAACGCTCATTCAGTTTCAGGCACTCTGTCGGCGTGTGCTTAAAGTCACACGGGCGAGTATTATCTTTGTTTTACAGCTGAGAAGGCACCAGAGGACTCTCTTAGCTCCAAAGTTAAGGAAGAAGATTAGATGCTAGGTGACCTTTTAATGGCCTTTGCAAAGATACACTTAGAAGAAAATGGAATTTTAATACTGAAAGGAATTGAAGAAAGGCAAGGAGGACGCACTTAGCCACTATGCCGTAGCAGGAGGGAGTGCAGTGCTAAGAAGAGTGGCTTGAGAATCAGACAAAACTTTTCCCAGCCTTGACTCTGCCGCTGTCTAGCTGTGTGACATTGAACTGGCTGCCTGACATCCCTGAGCCTTCCGTTTCTGCAACATAAAGAGAGCAAAGCCCTCTCGTTGGTCAGGCTACAAACCTGGATGGAATGTCCGTCACGAGCCAGCCCTGGTTCTAGGCACTGCAGCTGGAACGGCGAACCGGCCGGCACAATCTTACCGTCACCAGGGCTGAGGCTCCTGCAGGAGAGGGCCACCAAACGCTGCAAACAATACTCGCGTTGGCCAAGTAGTGTCATGTATTGAACAGTGCTTGCTTGAATTGACTGATGAGACCAGGGATGTCCCGGGTGGCCATGGTCCGGGGTGGTTTCTATAGAGCGATGATAGTTGACTTGATCCCTAGAGGATGGGAACGAGCAAGCCGTGCACGGTGCTGGGACAGGAGTGCCGCCAGCAGAAGGCACAGCAAGTGAAATACCTGAAGTGGAAGGACCCAGGGTTGAAGGACCGGTGTGGCTGTGGCTGGGCATACAGGTGACAAGTGGGAAGTGCAACAGAGGAGCTGGCCAGGTGGCCCCGTGCCTTCCGCAGGTCGTGTGGATTCCATGCGGGGTGCTGTGGGAAAGCCATGCAAGAGTCCCAAGACGATCGGGAGGCCGGGGTAATTTTCCAGGTTAGGGTTGGTTGTGGCTTCGAGAAGAGTTAGAAATGATGACAGGTGCTCAGATTCATCCCCCGTCACAACGGCGGGGGTAGAGCCCGGAATGCTTACCGTCGGATTGAATGTGGGGTGCAAGGAAGGGAGAGCAATTGAAGACCACACTGGGTTTTGGGCTTGGATGCCTCGGGGGAGGGTAGTGCTGCTCTTTATTAAGACGGGGAAGGGAAGACTGAGTGGAGACAGGGTATAGGAATCAGTCATTCTGATTTGAGGAGGTGAAATTTTAGATACCTCTTAGACATTCCAGTGGAGATGTTGGAGGGGCAACAGATCAGTAGATGTACTGGGGACGTGTACTTGATGTATACTGACGGCACAGATGTGTATGGAGGCACCCTCCGTTGGGAGAGGGTGAGACCCTCTAGAGAGTGAGGCGAAGGACAGGCTGGGCAGGATCCCAGAGCTGATGGTATTTGGGGGCCTGGGAGAACAGAGAAGCACAAAGGCAACACCCAAATGGGAGACAAGTTAGACTTTTTACAAAGCGAGGGGATTCCCATACCCAGTGCAAAGTGCTCATTCCTCATACAGGAGATTTGACTGAGGTTCCCCCCAACTCCCCCTGCACCCCCCCTGCCAAATTGCCCTCACTCTCTCTAGATCATGACAACTGTCTGCCTCTGGAAAACGGATGGCTGGATATCACCACCTCCACCGTGGGAAGGGAGGAGAATGGGCGTGTTTACCTATGCAGTGTTAATGCACCAAGTCAGCCCCGCTGTCTAGCCCTCGGCTGGGGCAGTGACCCGGCCAGGCTGTCACATGTAGGACAAGACCCCAGGGAGGAGATGAATGGGGACCGAGTGCCCTCCTGAGCCTTGAGCTCTCCTCATGCCATGAAGCAGGAAAGAAGAAATGGAAACATGTCCTGCATATGAACGTAAGAGGAATGTTGGAGAAAAGGGCAAGCCTGTAACACCGGGGATCCGCCCTGCCCACTAGTGACACAGGACCTAGAACTTCAGGTGCCTGCCAGTTAGATGAGCACTTCCTCCCCCCCTGTGGGCGGGACTAGCAGAGGGAGGCGGAGCCACGCAGGCTATGCTAAGCCCCGGCTGGTGTCCTGTCTTCAGCATCATCGGCCAGTTAAGACCACGTAGAGCCTGTGGCCTTGTCCTTTCTGAGCTGGCACAAACGTGCTCGAGACCTTGCCCTTCTTTTCTGCTGCTCTTTTTTTTTTTTCTCTCTCTCTATTGCCCGTAACTTTCATTCCCAAGTCTAAAAAACTGGCAGGGAGATGGGCCCGGGGAGGGCTGCTTAAATTAACTGTTCCACTTACAAGTTTCGCTCCCACCTCAAGGCCCGGATGAGAGAGGTGTGGAACGAGAGCATCATGTCAAGCCACATGATCCGAAATGTGTTTCTTATTTTTAAATTGGGCTTATTTATATATGCAACAGTTACTTTTTTATAAATGCAAATGGAAGAGCAACGAGAAATCCTCTTTCCTTTTTAGGTCTTACGGAGACTCCTCGAAGTTTTGGATGGCCTTGGGTTCTCCTGTCCCGACCGTGTCACAACTGACCCGATTGGCCCAGGGGTCTGTCTTTACGCAGACCCGTGGCATGGTTACCTGGTAGCACTTGCCGGACTCGGAGAGCACGCCGACTGTGAGAGCTTCCTTCCGTGAAGTATCTGACCAAATGTCTGCTTTTTGAACTTGAGACGGCGGGGCGTGCGGACATGGGTCAGACCAGCGATCTAGTCGCTCGAGGTTCACGCGATGTCCTGCCCAAAGGCACCCGCAGCTTCATTATCAGACTCTTTCAAGGAACTTCATGTAGTCACTCGTTTGACACATAAGTACTTGGCACCCACAGGTGGTGGTCAGGTGACAGGAATCTAACGTTACCCACGGTGGGCTGGGTCCTGGAGTTCACGGGACTTACAGTTTCATGTCTCAGGGACTCGCCCTGTAATGGGGACTCAACGGCTCAACGTCATTAAAGTCAAGGCCATTCTCCCCTGGTGCTGTGGAAGGTGCTCGAGGAAACACAGAGTATTTGGTGCATGTCACGGGTTTCTCAAGACACCCGAGCTCTGTGCACAAGAGAGTAGGACACAGAGTAGAAGCTTTGGGACCAGACCCGAGTTTGGACGTTGGACTCACCACAGACGAGCTGGGTGAATGTTGATGAGCTGTTTCCCCTCCTTGGACGCCACGTTGCTCATCTTTAAGGGCGGATGTGAAACTACCAGCTGTGTAGGGCTGTGGCCACGTTGAAAGAAGAGAGCCTAAGTATGCTCTCTAAGAGAGCCTAAGTATGGGGAGAAGACTCTCTAAGAGAGCCTCTCTCTAAGAGAGCCTAAGTATGGGGAGAAGACGACCGTGACTTAAGGTCATGGCAATGGGGAATGGAGAAGAGAGGAAGGTCCAGGAGAAGTCCAGGTTGCACAATCTATAGGATTCAGTAGTCACGCAATGTCCAACGCAAGTCCTGGGGCCTAGGACGGGCTTGGGGTTGGAGGGTAAAGCCCTTGATTTCCGTCCCCACCAAGTGCGAAGAGAGGACTCTTGCGCTTCCCAGTGAGGGCTGGGCCCTGGGAGGCTCCTCCTCCGAGCTCTCCCTTACAGGGAAAAGAACCATTGCTGCCCTGTCTTCACTCGCGGGGGCTGTCAATCTGGTAAACAAAGGCGTTGTCAACTTGTCTTATTGAGAAGTAGTTTAAATTAATCTTGACAGGCGGATTAATAAATAATAAGGCCTGAATGGCTTATAAAGAAATCAATTACACTATTTTTTTTTTTTTAAAGCACATGCTCAGCTCCAACTCAGGGAAGCCCCAGCTTTCTTGAGCAATTCCAAATAGGCCCAGACTCGATTCCAGGCAATCTCATCCTTTGGGGGATTGGACGTGGGATGCATTCAGTGGTGCAGATTACCAGATGTTCTGGGGATGGCTAAGGGACATCTGGTGGGTGAGGACGGTTTGTGGAAAACAAGATAATTTACTGTCATTCTCTACCCATAATTCTCTACCAGGTGATCAGGTGTGTGCCTCTTTCCATGATACCTCTACTTTGCTGCCTCTGGAAGCGATCCGGGACTCGTGTGACCCAGTGGTTCTCAGCCCTCCCAGGCGAACATTCTGTGATGCTCCCTTTATTATCCTGAAATGGAGTTCATAAATTATATTACCCACCTAGACATCTCATTTTAAAAATCTATATAATGCCCTCACGGCAAAGTAAATGAAAAATAAAAAGCAAAGTAATTTATAATAAAATAATATGTATGTTGATACGTGGGGAAGAGGTTGTGACTGGGCTGGAAGACGTAATAGCAGCCGGATGATTGCTTGATGGAAACTGAAACGGGTGTGCGGAATCGGCCACTCAAACGCACGCGTCGCACGGCCTTCAGAGTCGTGATTTTCCAAAACAGTGGAGATCGGAACAAAACCGAGAACGACCCATCTTTCATTTGCATGGTAGCTGCCTTCCTGGAAAATTCGGTGCATATTAAAATCATACAGAAATTCATCGTGTCCGGGCGCCTGGGTGGCTGAGTCGGTTAAGCCTCCGACTTCAGCTCACGTCATGATCTCACGGTTCGTTGGGTTCTAGCCCAACGTCGGGCTCTGTGCTGACATCTGGGAGCCTGGAGCCTGCTTCAGATTCTGTGTCTCCCCTTCTCTACCCCTCCCCTGCTCATGCTCTATCTCTCTCTGTGTCTCAAAAAAAAAATACGTTACAAAAAATTAAAAAAAAAAATTCCTTGTGTCTGTATGTGAAATGGAACTGAGATCTAGGCCTGGGTCATGAGAGCGGGGATTTTCCCACCTATTTCAGGTGGGACTTTCCAAAATCAAGTCAGGTGTGGTCCAGTTCCTCATCAGATGCGCCCTCCGGTGTGCTGCAGGGGGTCTAGCGTCTGAACGCCAGCGGTGTCCCTTCCATCCGTTATGACCACCAAAGTGGGAGGGTCCAACCATTCTTTGGAGGGACAAGTGCCCATGTTGAGATCTATAGTTCTTATCTAAGCTCCTCCTGGTCTGGGTGTAGATACAGAAGCTGGAGAAGGCAGGGGACTTGCCTAACGCCACATACGGGGTTCCTGGTAGAGAGAGGCTGGAATCCGGTCCTCCTGTCTGGCAGCCCAGGGCCTTCCCATTGGCCTTACTCTGCAAAGTGGGGTGTAGAGTGGGTCCTCCTCCAGTGCCTTTGCAACCTGGCCTGTGGAGAGATCCTTTGGCCTGGTGGATGTCTGTCTCTTAACCTGTCTGGGATGAGTTCTCGACTTCTGTACTCTGTACCTACTCTTAAAGAGTCTTATCTGGATTTTAAGGTATTACTTCTTTTGCCCCTCCTTTTGTCTTATTCTAAGCAAAGGTGGGTAAAGTACTGTAGAGAACAATGTGTCTCTTGTGATCTAAGCTGCAAATCCTTGTTTATCTTTAGCTTTCTTCACAAGGACTTCTGGAAGATACAAAGCACACATAGAGATACTCTCTAATGCTAATCTCAGGGCAGACATAACTAATGTATCTTCGCACCTCTACCCCTGAGGCAGACACGACTAATCTATCTCAATATTCATGTACGTGGACACCATCATGGTCTCCGATACCTTCCTGAGTTGGAACTTCAGGCAGCCAAGACTAATCTGAACCAGCACAGATATGGATAGCTTTGTTCATCTTTGCTTTAGCTCATTGCTGGATAGTTTACTATTAATTTAGAAAATTTGTTATTCCATTTTTTAATGTATGTTTTTAATTTACATCCAAGTTAGTTAGCATATAGTGCAACAATGATTTCAGGAGTAGATTCCTTAGTGCCCCTTGCCCATTTAGCCCATCCCCCTTCCCACAACCCCTCCGGTAACCCTCGGTTTGTTCTCCATATTTATGGGTCTCTTATGTTTTGCCCCCTCCCTGTTTTTATATTATTTTTGCTTCTCTTCCCTTATGTTCATCTGTTCTGTCTCTTAAAGTCCTCATATGAGTGAAGTCATATGATTTTTGTCTTTCTCTGACTGACTCATTTCACTCAGCATAATACCCTCCAGTTCCATCCATGTAGTTGCAAATGGCAAGATTTCATTCTTTTTGATTGCCGAGTAAAACTCCATTGTATATATGCCACATCTTCTTTATCCATTCATCCATCGATGGACATCTGGGCTCTTTCCATACTTTGGCTATTGTGGATAGTGCTGCTATAAACATGGGGGTGCATGTGTCCCTTCAAAACAGCACACCTGTATCCCTTGGATAAATGCCTAGTAGGGCAATTGCTGGGTCATAGGGTAGTTCTATTTTTAGTTTTTTTGAGGAACCTCCATACTGTTTTCCAGAGTGGCTGCACTAAGATAATTTATTCTATAACTCTATAATTCCTAGATTCTAGAATTCAAAGATTCTAGGATCTATAACTTGGCTAAGATTCTACGATCCCGCATATCATTTTATTGTGCCCAGAACCAGAAACAGGCTTTCTTGCATCCTCCTTGGTCATTTTTGGGAATCACTGTGGCTTTCCTTATCTTCTTGGCATTGTTTCTGGTGCCCTCTAGATGGCACCCAGCCCTCTGACCAATACATGACAGTGGCCCCTTGAGGCTGCACAAAGGATCCCTTGAAAATCCTGGAAGAAATGAGGAAACTGAGGCACAGAGAGGTGAAGTGACTGGGCCCAGGCTCTGGAGCCAGTAAATAGTAGAGCAGCTCTCAAGCCCAGTTCTCTTCTATTCCAGAGACTTCCCCTGCAGAGGCTAACACAAGAGAGGGAGTGGAGAACGCAGGACACCTCCCAGCCGCTATTGTTTGATGTGGGGGGCTTCAGGAGTCCTGAGGGTTCAGAGGAAGTAGTACTCCCCCCCCACATCCCCCCACGCGGCATCTCTCACCCAGACCGTTGTGACCCTTCCAGTTCATCTGTACAGCTGGAGAAACCTTTGCAGTGGAAATCTGACCACATCTCTCTTCCTACAGTCTTTCGGTGGCTTCCCATGGTCTACGCTTTTCATAACCTTTACCTTGGAATTTAAGACTCTGTGGCCATGGGCCACCTACCTCGGCAGCCTCCTTTCTAATGACACACTCTGCCCTTCAGCCATAACAAACTTTCATCTGTATTGGTTTCCCCTTGCGGCTGTAACGAGTTTCCTGCAAACGTCGTGGCTGAAAGCATACGTTTACTTACTTATAAGACAAATTATTACCGTACGGTGTTGGGGGTCAGAAGTCTGAAATGGGTCTCACTGGATTGAAACCAATATGTCAGAAGGTCTGCCTTCCTTTCTGGACTGTCTAGGGGGCGGTCTGTTTCTTTGCCTTTTTTTTTGGCTTCTAGAGGCTACCCAAATTCCTTGGCTCGTGGCCCCCTTCTTCCGTCTCCAAAACTAGCGAGAGTCAGTGGAGGCTTTCCAGTATTGTTTCGCTCTGACTTTCTCACCTCCCCTCTTCTACTTTTAAGGACCTTTGTGATTATATTGAGCCCACTTGGATAAGTGGAGAAAGCTGATTAGCAGCCTTGATTTCTGCTTGCTTGTGACATAACATATTCAGAGGCTCTGGGGATTGGGGACAGGGACGTATTTGGCGGACCATTACTGTGTCCATCAATCTGTTCTATGTCCTTTCTGGCCTCCGTACTTTTGCGCGAGCTCTTTCTTCCGCCTGAAATGCCATCTTCCCTTTTATTTCATTTTAAGTTATTTTTTAAATGTTTTTTTAATTTATTTTTTGAGAGAGAAAGGCAGGGGAGGGGCAGAGAGAGAGGGAGACACAGACTCCGAGGCCGGCTCCAGGCTCTGAGCTGTCAGCACAGAGCATGATGTGGGGCTCGAACCCCTGAACGGCAAGATCATGACCTGAGCGGAAGTCAGACGCTTAACCCGCTAAGCCACCCGGGCGCTCCCATCCCCCCTTTGCTAACTAACAAATTGCTGTGCTTTCTTAGGACCCAGGTTCAATGGTGCCTCCTTCGTAGTCTTTCCTGAGCTCAGAGAGTCGGTTATACCTTCCTCTTATGGGCTCCGCCCCGCCCCTACAACTTTATTATTATTTGTTCTCTGGATCATGAGCTCCTGACAAAAGCCACCATGATTTACTCAACTCTGTTTACTAAGCACCTGTTTACTGCCTGACACATTGTTTGTGTTCGGAAAAGTTTATTGAAGAGGTGAGTGAATATAGTGGAAGCTAGGAGTTGGGAAGCCTGCTATTTTGTAATTATCTAATTAGCCAGTATGATTTTGGACATCCCCTCATCCCCTCTCTGGGGCTCAGTTCTCCAACTCTGCGGAATTAACACCGGGAGCTAGAGGGACTCCATCTTCTTACCATTAGGTTCAAGCTTCAATGCGCTGGAAGCATATTTCTCTCATGTTAAAGTCCACGATTGCTCGAGGGGTGCAGTTCAAATAAAGTTCCCAGGGACCCAGGTCCAAGGAGAAATTCTACCTCTTATATTAGTGTCACAGAAACACGGTAAAAGACAGGGACAGAAGGGACAAGGGTACCCAATGGCTGTACCTTAAGAGAGGTTCTTAGAAGTCTCCATCAACACCTGTGCTTGTATCCACTAGCTTGAATGAAGTCACATGACACGCCTAGCCGCAAAGGAAGCTGGGGAATGAAGGTCATATTCTGGGTGGATAAATTCTATTGTGTGAAAGAAAGGGAGCGTGAATATCGGGGGGTCTCTAGCAGCCTCTGCCATAAACTGTAATTTCCCGCCCCGCGGACATTCTGGGATTTCAAGTCGAGTGTTCCAGCTCAACGATTAAGAAGGTCGAGACGGGCAGGCTGGTGTCTATCGTGGATGTATTAGGGTACATCCTAAAGAGGTCTGGTATTACCACAGGACCACGGTGAATCTGGAGGAGGGCAGAAGGCTTGAGTCTTGATGACTTTGACCGGCCACCATTTACGTAATGACCTTCCTTTGTCCCTCTCCAACCTGGCTAATTGATCCGGGGTACTTATGTTAAAGTTAAGCCACTGGGCTTACAGACCTTGGAGCCCCCTACAGCACCCTATAAATAGGGCGGCCACGCACGCTGGCTTGCGTGGGACGGTGCTGGTTTATGCCTGTGGTCCTGGCGTGAGTATCAAGAATTCGTCCTCCTTCCCTCAAAAGCATTCCAGTTTGGATGATCCATTTCATAGTCACCCTACCTATAAACAGTGTAGCAATACGGCAAGGAAGGGGAGTAGTAACTCATATTCGAACCTCAGGAATATCACACCTAGAATTCAGGGTTTTTTAAAGGCTTGGTCTAGTGGGAAGGCCGTGGGTATGGAGTCAGGATATAAGCTATTTGGGATATCAGTCCCCTCAGGACAAAAAACCCTCATGGGTAATAACATCCATTTGCCAGTTTTCGTTTTTAAACCTAAGATTCTATTCACCTGCCTCAAAGATCATTTTCTCAGTGGCCTTCCATGACCATTGGATCTAAAATTGTCTCCCCACCCACCTCCTTTCTCTCCTTACTTGTTTTTTTTTTTTTTTTTTTTTTTTTAAGGCTTATTTATTTTTGAGAGAGACAGACAGAATGTGAGCAGGGGAAGGGCAGGGAGAGGGAGACACAGAATCCGAAGCAGGCTCCAGGCTCTGAGCTGTCAGCACAGAGCCCGACGCGGGGCTCGAACCCACGAGCCGTGCGATCGTGACGTGAGCTGAAGTGACGCTCAACTGACTGAGCCACCCAGGTGCCCATTACGCAGTTTTGCTTTTTACCTAGCACTTTGCAATATTTGAAATTACCTTGTTTATTCATTAGCTTGTATGTTTGCTTTACGTTTCTCTCCAACCCTTCTGCTGCTATGAATTCAAGCTACATATGATCACAGGACTCATTTTGTTCACTTTTGTGTCCCAACTGCTAAGGACATATTATTTACGATTGATGGATGGGTGGGTGAAGGTAGATGGTTAAAAATAGTTTGTTGGAAGGTGGAGGAATTGGGAAGCGAGCTCGAAGCCACTGAGATTTAAAACTTATACAATGTTTCTGCAAATGGACTGAGATGTGGCTTTGCCTGAGTTTCATGACATGGGACAGATCACATGGGCGATGAAATCCACAAGGCTTCAGGGGAAGACGGATACTGGTGGATGGAACATCTGTGGCTCATTTTCTGTTCTGCCAATGCGACCGTATCAGTTTCCTAGGAATGCTGTGACAACGAACCACAAACTGGGTGGCTTGAAACAACAGAAATGTATTCTTTCATGGTTCTGGAGGCTGCCAGTCCAAAATCAATGTATCAGCAGCACCAGGCTCCCTCTGGAGACTCTAGGGGAGCATTTTTCCTTGCCTTTTTCTAGCTTTCGGTGGTTGCTGGCCCTTCTCAGGGTTCCTTGGCATGGCGACACATCAGTCTGTCATCACATGGCATTCTTCGTGTGCACGCCTCTGTGTCCAAATTCTCCTCTTTGCATAAGGATGCAGGTCATTGGATTAGAGGCCACCCAAATGCCATGCAAACTCCTGGGTTTTCTAATTTCTACCATTTTTTTCATCGATTATGAGAATACGTGTGTAGCACAGCTCTTAGTCGGCACCAAAGGATAATCATACTGACGCCCATATTTTTTTTCTCGAGATTTTGGTCCTGGCTGTTTGTCCCTTCAGAGTAAGATAACTGAGCCCTTCTGTCTACCCCAGCTGCCTCCTCTCCCCCTTCTTTGGGTTGCGCTGAGGACAAGCAGGAGGCTTTGCCTTCTAGGCAACAAGGCTGTCATGAGTCCATGGGAAATCTGTTTGTGGCTTCCTTTATCACAGTGACGGGAGAACTGGCCTGCCTAGAATGTGAAGGAGCCTGAGGCTGAGAGCAGGGAACCCGAATCCTGCCCAGCCCGGAGGAAGGCAGCCAGGACCAGGGGCTGCCGCCAGCGGTGAGAACCAAGGTGATTTCTCGGGGTCACAGAGCCCAAGGGAAAGGAGGCTTGGAGTCACTGATCCGTGCATTGGTGTGTGTGTGTGTGTGTGTGTGTGTGTGTTCACTGCTTTGTCTGGTTTCTCCCCGATGATTGGGATGCTTCTCCACATGTGCACGCGTTTAGTTTTCAAAGCATCTCGCATGCTACGTTGTGTGTGCTTCTTACCACAAACCCTGCAGGAGGTTGGTTTTGTTCTCCCTGTTTTGTAGGTGGGGAAACTGAGGCCCAACGTGAGAAGGACCGGCAGGGCTGGGAGAGCCCAGGGCTTTCTTCACCACGTGGTAGCTGACGCTACGGTCCCCGTGGCTTTCTTGGTGGTGCCCTACAAGCCAGCTAAGATGATGCCTCCCTGCTCCCTCGTGGCCCCC
The DNA here is from genome assembly GCF_046562875.1 of Panthera onca. Taxonomy (NCBI): domain Eukaryota; kingdom Metazoa; phylum Chordata; class Mammalia; order Carnivora; family Felidae; genus Panthera; species Panthera onca. Next base: position 79,960,914 of record NC_138351.1, on the reverse strand, counting down.
AGCCTTTGAGACAGTAGACAACTCGCTGTGAACAGCTCCTACAAGATCGGGGCCGGGGGCAGGGGTGGGGACAGCATTCAGGAGCAGCTAGAGGCATGACCCAGGCTATCCCATAGAATCCATAGATTTGTGTGATGAACGCGTTGCCACTCCCACCGTAGAGGGGAAGAAACGGAGTCTCAACAGAATCTAAGTAACTTACCCAAGAGCCCGTGGCTTGAGCTGGGAGGCGCCAGGATTTGAACTCAGTTCCACTGGATTTCAAAGCATTTTCCGGAGGGTTTTCTCGGGTATCAGTTTAAGAACATTATCTTGCACACAGTAGGTACTCGATCAGTGCTTATGAAGTGCCTCTGAATCTCACAATTTCTCTGAGCGACAGGGCAGCGGGTGGGGGCATGTTGGTTTGCATTCTTACTCGAGCCCCTGATACATTCTGAGCTCTCCGTAGACCCAAGTGGCAGGAGAGGGAGCCCAGACTCCAGAGAAGGGTTGCAGAGGGTGTAGCCGGGGGTTCGACGGAATGCTCGTCCTCTCTGCTCTGCCCTGTGCTGCTGTGGATTCACAGACGGGGATGGTGTGGAGAGGGTGGTACCTGGGGAAGCCAGGGGAGGGGGAGGGAGGATTGCATTTCATCTCAGCATTTATATTTCCCCAGAGCGGATCCCCCTGCATTTCAGGACCAGTGCAAAGCACTTAATGGAAATCCATTAATTCCAGCCCTCATTAGCAACCGATCTTGGGAAGCAGAGAGCCTCGCCACCATTAGGAACGAGCAGGATGCAGGCGCGGGGCTTTAGAGGGGTACGGCAAGTCCCCGGTTCATTTCACAGTTGATTAGAGTGAGTTAAACTTTGCCCTGCTTGTAAGTTGTATATTTAATATGAGAAATTGGCAATATGTGAAGTGATCGAAGTACCACAGGTGCCTTGGCAGGCCTCCCGTCGGCATCGCTCATCCTAAACAGCACGGTGACCCCGCAGAAACGGGTCTGAGACGCCATGGGCGCAAGATGGATAATGCGATTGAACCTCATCAGTCCCAGGGAACCAAGAGACCTCCGTTTAACCGCCGACTGCAGATTCTCTCCAGCATCCTGTACGGCAGGTGAGCTGGCGGCAGCGCCCCCTGCTGGCAGAGTTTACCGGGATCCGTAGGCGTGACCTGATCAGGGATCCTGGCTTTTCCATTACAGGTGCAGTGTGGCCTTGGGCAAATTTCCTCCTTTTGGCGCCCCCAGTTTTGCCACCTGTACACTGAGACAGCTAGGCTTGATTGCTCTGAGTGTGCGGGTTGCTCCCGGAACCCACTCTGTGGGAGTGTTATTCCTCAAACCTTTGTGGGAGGTGGTTTACGAGTGGATAGTTTGTATTCTATCACTGCCTGCCCTCTGGACTCCTTCCTTCTTTAGCATCTCCCTCTCCAACTATCCTTCTCACAGACCTCTTAGCACTCAGCTGTTTGCTTTTCCCAAATATGTGTGCGTCCTGGGCTGTTCTTCTTGCTTTTTCACCTGTATCTTTAGACACCTTTTTCACCCATTGGACATTATCTCTGCCCGGAGGACTCCTATGCATTCTTCAATACCCAGCTCGAATATACTATCTCATCGTATGACCTTGCCTGGGACAATGAAAAGAGTCTGCCGTGCAGACCCAGGTTTGAATCCTGCTTCTAACACTTATGACCTTGAGCCAGCTATCCCGACTTTAGAACCTCAAATTCATTAGCTGGAAAAAAAAAAGTGCGTTCGTCTATTCAGAGGACTCTACACATATTAGGGCTAAAACCTCTCTCCTTTCTTGGCAGCTAAGACAGAGTTAACTTCTTTCTCTATAACGGGCTGGCACAAGTTTTCTGTAAAAGGCTACATTCTAGTTATTTTGGGCATTTCAGGCCATATGGTCCCTGCTGCAGGGACACGACTCTACCTTTGCCGCGGGAGCGCAACTGTAAACGGTATGTAAGTGAATGGGTGTGGCTGTGTCCCAATAAAACTTTATTTATAAAAACAAGTAGACGGCTGGGCTTGGCACCTGAGCTGTCGCTTGTCAACTTCTGCCCTGTAGTATCTCCAGGACAGACTCGGCACACAGACTAGGAGGAGGAAAGAGGAAAGGAGGAAAGAACATAAATACTTAGACTAGCCCTGGTGGGTTTTCGTCGGTCTCTCATGCTCGGCTGTGCCTGCTTTGAGAGCAGGGCTGTTTTGTTTTTCTCTGTATGTCTAGGACAGGGCTGAGACATTGTCTCGTTTGATTCTCTTAGCAGTTCATAAGGCTATTTTATCTCTGTTTTCTAGATGGGAACCCAGCGGCACAGGGAGGTAAATAATTTAGCTTGTAAATGGTGGAAGCAGGCTGGCTCCAGAGCTCCTATCTCAACCACGACTCCACGGTGACTGGGACCTGAAGGCCCAAGGGCCATTAACTGACTGAGCATTGAAGCCAATAATGCCATAATTTCCCTATCCTGCACTTATGTGTCTGGTTTTCAGAATCCAGAAACGGGATTTAACATTCTCTCAAATCAGCATTTATTGGGCATCCGTCCCCGTTAAATTCTATGCTGGTAGATTTGGCTCATGTCTCAGACCTGCTCTCAGATCTTTTTGGATCTCGATTCCTTTGTTTACCATGCTCGCTCCCTCTCTCTCTCTCTCTCTCTCTCTCTTGCGTTGGAACTGACCACCTTTTTTTCTGGAGTTGCCCGGGCCAGAGACGACTGTTACATTAATTTTACATCCGTGAATAAAGGCCTGGACGGAGTTTGAGTTAGAAGTTGTGCTGGTTTTTCTAGGGCTTTGCCAAGCCCGTTTCCTGTGGATTAAGTCCCCAATCCTTTCATGGTTTAAAAACAAGAATCTGTCAGCTTGGCACCTGGAAGACTCAAGGTTCTTGGAATTCTGGTTCGGTCTCCAAATACTCGTGGTTCGAGTCAACAGGAGCGAGTTGGCTTGATTTTTACAGAGGGCATAAAATGCGGTCGATAGAAACAGAGGTGGGTGCTGTACGTTTCCGTGTTAACGTACTTGGCACTCCGTGTGCGTCAGGGTCTGCTCGAAATGTCGCGTACACGCATTCTCTTTTCGAGTTGGCTGGGGTCCGTGGAATCAGCCCCGCTTCACAGATGGGGGCACCGAGGCTTGGGAGCTTGCCCCAGGTCACAAAGGTACTAAAAGGTGAGGCCCATGCGTCTGCATTTCTAAAAACTCCCATAGGAGACCCGCGGGCAGCGAGGGCGTGAGCCGTGCGCGCTCGGTCGGAGTTCACGCAGGAAACTCTAGGGCCTTTCCACTTCCCGAGAGTCTATTATCGCAGGGAATTGAAGCAGTGATGATCACGTTTAGGGTCAAGGGTAAGGAGGAAAAAACATAAATACTTAGAGATTTAGAAAGTCTGAAATCCAGGGAGGGGCGCGGGGACCGGCAGGGACGTCCGAGCGAGGTGGCTGAGCCTAGCACCTCGTGTGAGCCCGAGCTCTTGCAAATCTCGTGCCCTCGTCAAAGCCTCCAACCCTCTGCTCTCAGGTTCCACCTTTGCAGAGAGAGGAGGGAGACGGCGTCCACCCCGCGGGGCCGAGGGGAGGACGGAGACGGTGCGGCGTCCTTAGAGCCACGGCGCGCGCAGCGCAGGAAGCCCGTGGTCCGCGCCAGTGGTTGTTGGACGTGGGCTTTCTGGGACGCGCCGCCGACGCGTCGTAACCCAGGGTCAGGGCTTTCTCCCTCTTTGACGAACCCAGATCCCATTGGCTCACCCGTCTGAGGAAGGACCAGGCCCCAGCCAAGCCGGCACTCACTGCTGCAGCCCTACTGTGTGTCTCGTGCTGGGTGCGGAGGGCCATGATGAGCCTGCGCCCACGCTCCTGTTTGGGTCAGAGAGGAGGGATGGGGGTCCCGAGGCTGGTGGCCAGCGCTGCCTGGGGTCCCCTGACTGCGGGGACAAAGGAGTGGCGGTTGTGTGAGGAGGAGAGGATGGCCAGCAAGAAAGAGCTTCCTGTGCCTTCTCTTACCCAACCCTCTCCCCGCACACAGACCACCTGTGTTTGAGACCATCACCTCTCTCTGAGCTCTGGGCCTTCCGCCTGTGCACGCAGGCTATAAGACTGACTACCTCATTTAGGGGAGCAGGTAGGAAGGCTCTTTCATTTTTATTACCTGTTGTATTTTCCCGAATTAAAAAAAAAAATGCCGGAAGAAACTTTATTCGGATGCGAGGTCCCTTCGGGTCCAAGGTAGACGGTGGAACCTGTAATTTTTTGTTGTTGTTGTTACATTTATTGACTTTTGAGAGACAGGGCACGAGTGGGGGAGGGGCAGAGAGAGAGAGAGAGAGAGAGAATCCAAAGCAGGCTCCAGGCTCCGAGCCGTCAGCACAGAGCCCGACGCGGGGCTCGAACTCACGAACTGCGAGATCGTGACCCGAGCCGAAGTCGGAGGCTCAAACGACGGGGCCACCCAGGCGCCCCAGAAGCGCAATGTTTATGTTGCGTTCCTCAAAAATCTTGACTGCGCCAGGATTCTGGAAGAGGCAGTGTGGTGAGTGATGGGAAGACAGTGGTGGGCAATGAGAACAGCTACCACGTATTGTGCACTTGCCACGGCCAGGCTCAGTTCCCAGCTCTTTGTAGGTACTAATATTTAATCCATGCAAATGTCCCATGGCGTTACCCCAAGTTTCCAGAAAAGGAAACAGACACAGCGAGGTCAGACGACCTCCTCGCGGTCATATGGCTGGTGGCGGCAGGGTGGGGGTGACGAGGCAGCCGTGGCCCCCGCCTCAGGGGGCTTAGAGTCTAACGAGGGAGACGGATGGGTTAGTGGTCAGGATCGCAGGTTGGTCAGGGCTCTAGAGTCTAAGGAAGCCCGGAGGAGGTGCCTCACCCAGACTTAGGGGCTCTGGGAAGGCTTTCTGGAGACATCGATGAGTAGTAGAGAATAATTATGAGTTATAAGTAGAATTTTGAAGGTCAAGGATGAGGGAAGTAGATTAGGTGTGTTTTCCAGCCAGAGGGCATAGAATATGACACATTGAGGGGTGCCTGGGTGGCTCGGTCGGTTAAGCGTCCGACTTCGGCTCAGGTCACGATCTCGTGGTCCGTGAGTTCGAGCCCCGTGTCGGGCTCTGTGCTGACAGCTCAGAGCCTGGAGCCTGTTTCAGATTCTGTGTCTCCCTCTCTCTCTGCCTCTTCCCTGTTCATGCTCTGTCTCTGTCTCAAAAATAAATAAACGTTAAAAAAAAAAAGAATATGACACGTTGGCCATGAGAAAAATCATGGAGCGTTAGCAACGTGACAAGAGGGGTGCCAGGGTAGCTCAGTCAGTTGAGGTCATGATCTCACGGGGATCTCATGGTGATACCCCCAGTCACGATTTCTCTCTCTCTCTCTCTCTCTCTCTCAAAAATTAAAACAAAAACAAAAATAAAAAAAAGTGACAACAAAAAATTTCAACGTGGCCTGAGATGTCAAAGACCAGAGCAGAGGGCAGGAGCCGATGATATTAACAAGGGTCACAGTGACATTTTCAAGTCCTGGGTTCCAATTTTCTCAGAACCAGAGTTCAAAGGGCAGACTGTGTCTCCCTTCCACCTGAGCCCCCATGGGGGCGGGGGACAGACGTCGGGGGTCCCTAATTCTCCAAGGGCCACGGGATTCTCATTTAGTTTCAGAAGCCCCTCCCATGACATCAATTCACTTCTGTATCGGTCCTGGGCCTTTCCTAAAACTTGAGACAAAAAGGGAGAACAAAAAAACCGAACCCAACTCCAATAAGGAATCAAATTTAGATGTGATTCAGAAGAGAGGATCAAAACAACTGGGTTTTATTTCACAAGGACAAAATAAATTGGCTTCTGTCATGGAACGAGCCAGCACCGTTACTGAGGTAAAAGCCCCCTTTGTAGCAACATTGAGCTATTAGGCTATAAACCTTGACACTGGGAAAGGACCAGGGAGGAAGCTGGCCGGGGGCGGGGCCGGGGGGGGGGTGGTGAACCGTCCACAGAACTGAGGTATTAAGCACTTCACATTTAACAAGGCAGTCTGCCCAATGGTCTAGTCTGTCCCATATTATCAATCTGAAAGCAATGACTATCATTCAGCATTAAAAAAAAAAAATAAGACGCACACCCTTCTTGCAAGGGGGCTGCCCTAACCATGTGTCTTACTTTGGAACGGATCTCGCGTTCTTGGCTCCCATGGAAACACTCCATGTCTTCGTCTATTAGCCACCGATTCCTGCCTGTCTTGGCTTCTAGTTCTGTATGTCATCCATCTCCTTTTTTTTCTAATTTTTTTTGAACGCCTATTTATTACTGAGAAACAGAGACAGAGCATGAGCCGGGGAGGGGCAGAGGGTAGGGGAGACACAGAATCCGAAGCAGGCTCTGGGCTCCGAGCCGTCAGCGCAGAGCCCGACGCGGGGCTCGAACCCACGGACCGCGAGATCGTGACCTGAGCCGAAGTCGGACGCTCAACCCACTGAGCCACCCAGGCGCCCCCGTCCGTCTCCTTTAGGAGACTGTGTGTTCCTCAGAAACAAGGACCGTGTCTTATTTCATTTTCCTTTGTATCCTCCACAGCCCAAAGCATCCCCAGAGACCACCTGGTCACACTTTTCCACTCGCTTCTGAGAACCTAAGTGCCGTGAGTTAAGCGGTTGGACCAGAAGGAGAACCCAGACCTCCTCGTTTGCAGTCCCGGGATTCCCGGCCACGGCTGTGGCAACAAGGCAGCTCAGGTGGGACGTCACTTGTGAAGCTGGACGTAAATACACTCCGAGCAAGGGTAGGTGGTGCTTGCCTTGGAGCACGGCTCCCAAGCTGGCAAGGCTCTTTCTCGGCTGTGCCCCTGTGGATATTGTCCTTGTCTCCCACCTCACATGGTGGTGAAGGACATAACGTCTGGGGCAGACAGACTGGCTCTGTCACTCCCTGGCCGTGTGGCCTTAAGTGAGCTCCTCAGGCTCTCTGAGCTGTTTCCTCCTCGTCCAAAAGGGCTGGTGGTGGGGATGCTGTGAAATCGAGAGCGTATGTGCTCAGCTGGACCCGTGTCTTTGGAGGTCGTGGCCTCCCGTTGTCCAGATCAGGTTCTGCAAAGGTGAGGTGGTCAGGTTATCTGATCCCCAAGTCGGTGAGGAGTCACCGTATCAAAAGATAACGTTTACGGTCTCGGGATCTTAGTAAGTGACCCTACTGTTCCCATGCCAGGCTCTCTGCTCCGCCTTTCCCCCACAGGACACCGGGTTCAGCTGCAATAGCGATCTCACGCAAGCAAGGACCCAGGATGACAAGTTTTATTGTCTAAACATACAACCCCGGGGCTTTGGTGGTGGGCCAGGGCCAGGGGATTTAAGAGCAAGAAAAGATTTCAGAAAATGTAAGTGATTGTTGCTTCCGGCTTTTTACATAGACTCCAAGGCTTTAAACGTCTCGACTCCCTCTGCACCCAGAGACCTGTTACCCACAAGCCCCCAGCTCGCTCTGTTCTGCCCTGCCCCGGACCTACACCCTGTCCGTTTGGAGGCTGAATTGCTTGCTAGTTAAAGACACGGAACCGAGCCCCCAGCTCTGCCGCTTGCTTGCTGTGGGATCTCGGGAATGTTTCTTAACCTCCCTGAGACTCGATTTCTCTATGTATAAATATGGGGCTGTCTATGACATACAGCACGTGGAAAAACCAGGCTAGACCTTCTTCTTCTTCTTTTTTTTTCTTTTCTGATAGAATATATTTCAATGTACATTAGCTCCAAAAAGAGACACAAATGCAATCTGAAGAAAGACAAAATTCTCAGTTTCTAGAAAATGATCGATCATTCCGAGGTAAGTGGGCAGAACCCGTCTGCATTATCCAAGTGGCAGTAAGGTGGCAAAACTATTTACAGAGAAAAAAATTTCACTTTCATACCTCAAAGTAAGAACCGAGTAGGGCGAGATGTTTATTTATGTATTTTGGCCCCTTTTCCGAGGAACTTTTGCAATTCACAGACACGCTGAAATACTCCCTCATAATATGTAGGTGGGACCGGACATCACTGTTGCCATTTTAGAATCATTAAGGTCCAGAGGGGTTAAATGACTTGCTTAAGGTCACACAACGAGTCCGGCTCAAATCCCAGGTCCACCGACTTGGTGATGACCCGTTCAAGCACTATACCCTATCCACCCAATGAAGAATCCCGAGTGAGACACTGATTGTTAAGGAAGGAAAACAGCTATTGAACTACGGAAGCTGACATTTAGCCAGCCAGAAATCATTAATGTGGCCAGGTTTAAGGAGAGCTCTATTAAACTGTCCATCAAATGCTTTGCTCTTAAATGGATTTATTGAGAAAGGGGAAAAGAGTAGGGTAGAGAGAACATATTAGAGGTAGCTTTTTCTCTTTCTGCTGGAAGTTCACAGTGACTGGCAGGGAGGGAGGATGCCCCCGGAAGGCGGCAATTGGTGAGAGGAGAGGTGGAGTTTCTTAGGGCTTCGGGGCCAAGAAAACCAGCTGGGGTGGTGGCGGTGAAATCTGTTAGCTGTGTGTCATCGGACACGTTTCTTTCCGTCTCTGAGCATCAGAAAGACGTTGCAAGGATCTAATGTGAAAATACACGTAAAACACGGTGTCTGGCTTACCATGTGAGCCAAAAAACACGTAGGTGTTTGGTATTATTGTTGTTAGAGTTGGTGGAAAATAGAAGAAAGGAAGGGAGTGGACACGGCCCAGCCAGCCAAGCCACGCAGGATAATAGGAGAAGGAAGAGAAAGGGGGAAGAGTGTAGTCTAGGTCCAGAAATAGAGAGAGAACGTGTGTCTCATCAGGTAGGAGCAGCCCAGAGAGTTGGGGAAGGAGGCATCCATAGGTACAGAGAGGCATCTCGAGTTTTCTTTTCAAGGGGGGTTGCAAATGCTAACCCTCCTTTTTGCAGAGTGGCCAGAGGATTAAGCGAGTCTCCCACTATGCGTGCTAGCCCCTCAAAATATGTGCTGGAAACACAAAGCAAAGCTCCAGCCCAAACTGCCATCATGGTCTTTGTTCTGAGTCACGGGCCCTGACCCACTCGTCACTCTGAATCTGACCCTTCAGTCATCAAACGTGGCCTGCACACTGCCATCCGCTATGCTGGGCTCTAGGCACACAGATGTGCAGACAAGGCGGGGGTTGTGGCTGAGGAAGGGGGCTGGGGGCACACAGCAGGTCCTTAACCTGATCTGGGAGCCGGGAGAAGGTGATGACCGCGCTGGGTCGTGGGGAAAAAGTAGGAGCCATCTGGGATGAGAGGAAGGAGATGGCTGTTCCAGGAAGAGGGAATGCCATGAGCAAAGGCCCACACACTCCAGGGATCACCTGGCTGCTGTTGAGATTCAAGCCACTGGAGGTTCCTGAGATGTCAGAGGTGGCTTGGAGAGAGGCAAGAGAAGGCTTTGGACAGGACATTTGGGTTCGTATTATGGAAGCTTGGTGGGGGCCCCCTGGGGGCAACGGGGAACCACGGAAGGGGTTTTTCAGGGGAGAGGGATAGACCAGACGTTTGTCTGCGAAAGATAACCTGAGGGCAGTGTGGGGGAGGATTGGAGGGACAGACAGAGGTGGGGACCGGTGAGAAGGCTGCCGTACCCAGCCATCGTTCCTGGGACCTGGGCTTTGGGGTCTGATGCTTTGGCACTGTATGTCCTCACTAAGACCTTAACTCTGCTGGTCAAAGGTTCTGGATCTCCACTCTGAGCGTGTGCCCTTTGGTGGCCTTTGCTGATTATGTCTCCATGTTTGAATTGGTCCTTGGGTCCTCGTGCCTGGGCAGGATGGCATGCCAGTCGAAGGACCCAGTACCTTGGCAAGCAGGCCGTGGAAACACCTACAAGGGGTCAAATAGTTTCTGAAGAACTGGAAAGTCGACAACCCACCCTTGAGAGCCTCGGGTCTGGGCTTGCATTCATTCATTCATTCATTCATTCATTCCATACTGACTTGATAGACTCTACTTTCAAGGGGAATTTTAAAGGTGAGAGTCCTCTCATGGGGGCGGAGGAGGCAAAAAGAAGAGTGGGGTTAGTCATAGCTGGGTCAGGAAGGGTTTTCTAGAAGACGTGACCCCTGTGGTGCTCGCTCTCTGGAGATAAGGAGGTTCCCACCAGCCGGGACGATTGAAGGGCATGCTGGGGAAAAGGAGTTGTCTAAGGAAAGGCCTCAGAGCATGAAATAATACGGCATGTTAGGACAACCCAGCTGGAGGTCAGGGTGGAGTGTTGGAGAAATCAAGACCCCAGGGGCCTCAAAGTATATTAGAAGTAGACTCTTACTCCATTTCTACCACGTCCCAGCTGTGTGACCTTGTGCAAGTTACTTGACCTCTCTGAGTCCCAGTGTTCTTATTCATGAAACGGGGGAACCTAATGCTTAATTTCTATTCTTGTTAACAGGAATAAATGGGATGATAGTTGAAAAGTAGCACAGTCAATAAACAATAGCTATTATTATGCTTATTTTTATTCTCAGTGCCTAGAGATTCCAAATAGAATCTAAATCTGGTACGACAAAGCTGTTTCACCGTGAGTGCCAATTCCCCCCGATCAGGACCAGCTGCCTGGAGCAGCGAATTGTGAGGTTGTGTATGAGATCGGCAGGAGGAAGAAGGGCTGTGATCAATTAGTAATGTCTGCACGGGGCAGGGAATGGGAGTGATATCTGTGCCAAGTGTTGTCGACCCCAAAAGGAGTGTTGCTTAAGAGCTGGAAGTTGGGGGTGCTTGGGTGGCTCAGTTGGTTGAGCGCCTGCCTCTTGATTTCAGCTCAGGTCATGGTCTCACAGTTGGTGAGTTCGAGCCCCGAGGGGGGTTCTGCACTGACAGTGTGGAGCCTACTTAGGATTCTCTCTCTCCTGCTCTCTCTGTCCCTACCCTGCATGCACACACACACACACACACACGCACACTCTCCCTCTCTCTCAAAACAAACAAACAAATAAATAGATAAGCAAACAAACTTAAAAACAAAAGCTAGAAGTTGTGAGTATCGGCCGTGTTTTAACAGGAAACATAGGAAGAGGGGAGATTTGAATCAGCCCCTTGAGGATAGGAAGGTAGGGGACAGGTGGAAAAGGAGGGGGGGGACAATCTAACCCAGCTGAATTTGGATTTCGTCTCGTTGGCAACGTAACATTCTATTTTGGGGCCCCAGCTTCACAAGCCAAAGTGTTAGAGACTCATCCCTTATCAACTGGCTACCAAACAAACATATGCCCGTTTCTCTGGGGAGGCAGGGGCCACTTGAGCAGAGTCTAAGTAAGGAGGGCAAGGAGGTACGTGCCTCATTTACCAAACCCCCAGTCTCTGGTAACTTTCCGGAATGCTAAGCTGTTTATTTTGGGAGTCTTTAAGCTTAGTCAGTTGGTATTTAGAGACAGCTAGGAGTTTTGGATTTCACTCCCATTCCCATAGAAAAAAGGAAAAACTTAAGTGCCTTCCAAATACTGGTAAGTCAAATGAGGACAGCCTGGCTCCAATCTGCTCTCATCCCCCCCAGCCCCCCGCCCCGTCCCAGAAACACAGAATGAAAAGGAAAAGCAACATGATCGATGCACTGAGCCGCAAGTTGAAACTTCCCCCAGAGAATGCCAGACAACGAGACTCCCTCCGCATTAGTTGAGGCAGAAGAGCGTTTGTCAGTGTTTGTGAGACTCAGGGAAGAGGGGGGGCTTTTACTTGGTCCTTGTGGGTCTCCCTGAGGTGTGGCTTGTCCCATGATGGGTCACTGGCCTCCATCCAGACACATCTGGTGTTGGTGGTCTTACTCCGGCCCACGCCTATCAGACCCCTAGACTTTCTCTGCTGGACCCTGACCGTGAGATGTCTTCAGGCCCACCAGGACTCCCATGCCCTGCTTGCTGGCTTTCTCAGAATCTCTTGTGGGTGAATGGGGCGGACCAGTCTGTCCCTGGCCATGGTGGCCGCCCTGTGTCAGGGTCTTGTTTGCCGGGCAACTATACCTCCTGCCCCCTAATCCTTCAAGCTCATTTGGGTTCCTATCATCCACCCTGATTAGATGGACTATCGGCCCCAAGATTTTCTGCCCCTCTTGATATCCATGCTCTTTGCATATGACTTTGGAATTTTCTCCATAAAGGCAGGTCACACCCCACCTTCCCACCCTCCTTGACTTCGAGCTCATTCGTGGGACTTGGTCTGGCCAAGGGAATGAGGGAAAAGTAATGGTGTGTCATCTTCAGGCCCAGGTCTTCATAGGCCTCTGTTTCCAGTTGCCCTCTTGTGCCTCTGTTGTTAGCAAGAGAACATTCCTTAGCTTTCCCTCTGATCCAAGGACGACGAGAGATACACAGGGCAGAGCCACGTCAGATAAACCCAGCTTAAATAAGTTAACCCCCAGGGGCACCTGGGTGGCTCAGTGGGTTAAGGGTCCGACTTCGGCTCAGGTCATGATCTCGCGGTCGTTTGAGCGTCCGACTTCGGCTCAGGTCACGATCTCGCGGTCCGTGAGTTCGAGCCCCGCGTCGGGCTCTGTGCTGATGGCTCAGAGCCCGGAGCCTGCTTTGGATTCTGTGTCTCCCTCTCTCTCTCTGCCCCTCCCCAACTCGTGCTCGCACTCTGTCTCTGGCAAAAATAAATAAGCTTAATTAAAAAAATTAAAAAAAAAAGATTTTGTGTTTGTTACGCAGTATTTGTGGGTCAGTGAGTAACTGATACACTCCCACACCCAAAACTTAGCTCAGGAGGCTGGGAACCTAAGATCCAGTATTTCTCCTCTTCTCGTCCCCCCGTCACACTTTATTCTCCTTTCTCGGTGGAGGCGAAAACTTCTTTGGAGGCCTTATCCATTCTCCTTCCCCTTTCTGGGATCTAATGCTTTCCACTTGTTGTTCTGGGTCTCTCGGGGCTTAGGTCTCACGGAGAAAAGTCGTCATTGCCTCTCCCTCGAAATTCCTATCCTTCCAAACCTGTGATATCAGCGATGTGGCAAAACCCAAATCTATTCAGAAAGGCAAACGTGAGGGTCTCAGCCGTCTTTCTTCTGAGGCTACCCATATAGAGGAGTATCGGCTTTTCCAAACAGCCTAAAACACAGGAGAGACGCGAGATGACTGTCTCGAAGGACAGGCCTAAAGTACCCCCACTGGTTTCCGGAGGAGAAGGAGAGGCGCTTGGAACGGGGCCAAACTGTGCCAGCCAAACCCAGCTCTGATCAGTCGATCCCGGCCTGTCCCTGCCCCTCCCCCCATGACGAGTGCGACGGCCTAGATCAAAACGGTACAGCCTAGGTCGCCCGAGCCACACAGACGAGTGAGGGGTGAATGTTCATCGTTTCAGTCCCTGAGGTTTTGTGGTATTTTAAAGCAGCAATTCTGTGGCAATAGCTAACTGATAGAAACCTCCATCCCCAAACCAATAAAAGTGCAGATTCTCTTCTTGGAGGAGCGGGAGGGGACCCTGGACCCTCAGCCATCTGACCTCTTCCATCCTCTGTGTCTAAACTTGAGGGCCTGTTCCAGGACCGGGGTTCCATGAACCCGGTTTCACAACCATTGCTCCGATCCACACCGTCTGCCCGGGTCTCTCGTCATTTCCTGCCTTCCCCGATTCACTTTTGCGTTCTCTCTGCAGCATCTCCGCCATGGGTTTTCAGCTTGAACCCCTCCTTGACAGGGAGCTCCCTCCTTCAAAGGCAGCCAGCTCCCCCCCCCCCCCACCTTGGACCGCTCTGGCTGTCGGACAATGATTCCTCCTGCCCTGGGGGAGCTCAGAGCTATCACAGAAGAAATGGGGCGGGATGATGGTAGAGGAGAGATGGTTTCTGGTCTCGCTCCCACCCAAGAAATAGCAGATTCTTCTCTCCTGGGATGAGTGGGCTGTTGGGGCATGCACCTGTCGTAAGTGGGCCCCACTGTCCACGTTTTCTTTTTTTTTTTTTTAATTTTTTTTAATGTTTATTTATTTTTGAGACAGAGAGAGACAGAGCATGAATGGGGGAGGGGCAGAGAGAGGGAGACACAGAATCGGAAGCAGGCTCCAGGCTCTGAGCCATCAGCCCAGAGCCTGACGCGGGGCTCGAACTCACGAACCGTGAGATCGTGACCTGAGCTGAAGTCGGACGCTCAACCGACTGAGCCACCCAGGCGCCCCTGTCCACGTTTTCTTAACGATCGTCACTTCTCCTTATGGAGCACAGAGTAGGAGTCAGGCTCAGTGTGAGGCATGTGAGATATGACATCCTTGGTTCCGCGGGGGGTGGGCAGGTTCCCTGCCCGAGGTCTTACAGCCAGTAAATGACGGTGGGGAGGTTTGAGCCCATGTTTGTTGGCCCTGGAACCGGTGCTTTTAGGGACCCCATGACCACAGCGATGACAATCATCATAACGGCACCGTAAATGGGAACAACTAAGCTTCCTCACCTGTTTCCTCGCTATGGGTTGAACATTGTAGTAAGGAGCATTTGCGGATGAAACGAACCCTCACCGAAACTCGGTTGGGAAGGTAATCCTCCCCCGTTTTTAGGGATTAATGACTTTAGCGCCCCCCGCCCCCCGCCAGGCCTCAGCCTTTTTATCCCTTAGAGTGTATTTAGTCCTTACGCTACGGTGTTCTCTTCTCCCCGACACCCCTTTTCCTCTCCTCGTTCCCACCCCCGTATCCCTTCCATGTTTGCGGACCAAGAAAGAAGGAATGCTTCCCGACCTGCTGGATTACTACGAGCCAGACGGTGAAGCAGATCTTGGGTCGCCATTGCCTGATTTAAAGCTCACCGCCACCTCCAGAGCACCCCGTCCTGACCCTTCTCGGCGCCTACGACCCTTTGTCTGCTCGACCCCTCCCTGCCCCACGAGACCGACCAGCCTGTCAGGGGAGGAGCCAGTCTATTTATTTCTCTCTCTCTTTCTCCAGGCCACGCAGGAACCCCACACGCGGGGAGCCAGGCTCACCAAGGCAGGGCCGTCTTCAGAGGCAGCCGCATCTAGGGGGTAAGAGCAGGGCTCTGAAGCCGGACTACCTGGGTCCACGTCGCAGCTCTGGCCATTTGCAGGCTGCGTGAACTTCGGCAAGTGAGCTTTCCCCCTCTGAGCCTCAAGGTTCCCCATATTTGAAAGGGGAATCACCGAGAAACTCAAGCCGGGTGGTAAAAGTAGGGATCCTGGAGACAGACTGGCCAGGTTCATGTGCCAGCTCCGCCCTCGGCTCCTAGGGCATCCGGGCAAAGCGTGTGTGTCTCCGTTTCTCTCCTGGAGTGCAAACCAGGGCTGCGAACACCTCCTGGCCCATAGCCGCCACAGGGGCTGAGAGAGCCAATCCCCGAAAAGCCCTAAGGGCAGGTTGTGGCCCTAAGTAAAGTGGCAGGGTCCAGGTCACCCAGCTACTTAGCACGAGAGTCCAAATTTGAGTCCAAGGGTACCTCCAAGTTCATTGCTGCTCAGGATACACCCGGGTTTGGGGAAGTGGTCTTCGTTCGAGCTGCTTGTTTCTAGCACCTTCTAGGAGAGCAGACGTCCCTCACGCTACTCCTCCGGTCGAATCTTGATGTCCTCGAAACATTGCCTACATCGGTAGAGATAAGCGTATCCCCCCCCACCGACCCCGCGGGGAGGGAGTGGCGACCGCTTCTAGGAGGGAATGAGAGGAGTCATCGGAAAGCACGAACCAGCCAAGGAAGATGGAAAATAATTAAAATCGGAAATGTGCCGTTGCGTCTTCACAGGATTTCAATTTCGCAGTTGCCCGAGGCGGGGGGGGGTGGGGGGGGGTGGTGGCAGACATTCGCTTTCTCACGTCGATACACATTTTGATAAAGGGTGGTCAAGACTTAGAAAAATTGACAGGTCAAACTGGAATACAGGTTTGGAACGTCCGCATCCGGTAAGTGAGGGCAGGCGGCCAGCGGCGTCCCTGAGAAAAGGTGCCACCCCTGCCCACCCTGGTGGGCCGGGTCCCGGGACGGCCACCCTGTCCTTCTCCTGCTCGATCTCAAGCATCCCCGGGGCCTCGGCTCAGACTCTGCTTCCTTGGGGAAGTCTGCCCTGGTCCCCCAGACTGGACGGGGCCCCCGGTCACATGCCCTCGGCGCTCCCTGAACCTCCTTCCCGGCCCCTGGTGCTGTAACCACTACGCGGGCTCACGGCCGGTGGTTGGACTTCTATCCAGAACCTGCATGAGACTCTGGGCGTCAAGAGTACGGAGGATGGCTTTCTTTGCGTCGTCACGTATCGCCAGGGTCCAGTGCACAGAGCGGGTGCTCAGGAAATACTTACTGAAGGAAGGGGTAGAGGAAGGAAGGCACGGACGTGGGGTTCGAACCAGCAGGTGGAGCAGGGCTTCGCGTCGGGAGGTGCGAATACAGAGGTACTTATTCCATTACGTTGTCTTCTGCACGCTGATTGAATCTGAGCCCCAGAGTCCCGTTCAGAAACACTCAGCCAGTGGAGTTTGGTGAAAAAGGACCACCTCCGCCTTGTCCAGGAGGACCAGTGTAGACGTCCTCACGTCACGGGGGGCGGGGAGGTGGTGTCATCTTGGGTTGGCGTAGGAGCTCTTAGCGCGCTTGAGGTTGCTATCTTCGCCTCAGTGCGATGTAGAGGAAAGGGGTTCCCGGGGGCCCCCCGGCACCACCACCGCGAGGCAGCTGGGGTGCTTGGGGTCCTGTGACAGGGCTTTTCCAGCCGGTGTCTGGGCCTGGGTTTAGGGATGAAGGCATGGAAATCCGCCTGTTGAATGCAAGAAGGCTAGACCGTTCTTTTCTCCAATAACCTGCCTCCAGTTACGCTCCATTTACCTGCTGTGTTCCCCTGCCATTTGCTTGTCTCTGCTTTCAGGTTTTCTGAGACCCGTTCCTCCACACTGAACCCCGCTCCCAGCCCCTCACGGTGGCTGAGGCCCGCCCCCCCATCCCCACCCTTCAGCGGCAGCCCCTGACAGCAACGGGCCCGTCTTTTCGTGCTTCTTAGTTCAGACTACCTACCGAAGAAATGTGACCGGTCCCTCTCCTCTTTGCAGGAGAAATCACAGGCTGCATGGTGATCTGTCCATGCTCTGATGGACGACCGACCTACGGACTCACTGCCTCCAGAGCAGGTGCCCGGTTAACACCGCACTGCCTGCATCGTCACCCGCCACGTGTTGAGGTGACATGCTTACGTGTTGGTTAAATCACAGATGTTGCTAACATCGCCTTTACTCGCCTTTTTTACCGTGTGAACGCGTCCGCCGGAAAAATCTACGATCACATGCGTGGCTCGCGTTGTACTTCCACCGGACGGTGCTGAGTCACTGGCAAGAGCCGGGAACCAGATCACCCGGGAGGAGCTGGGCTGCCCAGAAGGCAGACGCGGCGTGTAGGGACCTTTTCTGCAGAAGGAGGCCCTGAATAACATCCATGTTGTGTTTTGAGTAACGCAGTTATTATCAACGTCCGTTCAATAGTTATTCATGGTACGTCCCCAGAGTAGCAGCGTTTAAACATTCTATCACGTTGCATGAATTATCTGTTGCTGTCCCCGATGTTGTGACCAACTTGGTGGCTGCAAGCACCACACGTTAATTATTTTGGTGTCCGTGGGTCAGGAGCACAGGTTGTGGCTTGACTGGGTCCTTCACCGTAGGAGCTCCTGCGGCCGAAATCCAGGTGTTGGCCGGCTCCCATCTTGTCTTTAGCCTTGGCGTGGTCACTCTGGGTGGTCAGGGGCTTCCGTGGTCTTGGTAGAATGTAGCTCCTCGAAGCTGTGGTCTCAAGGACACCAACTTCTTACTGGTGGCTGGAGACCGCCCCCATGTCCCCACTGGTTCCTAGTCACACGGGCTTCCTTGGCATGGCCACTCGTTTTTCACAAGGAGAGAATCTTCTAGCAAAACTGATGTTACATGGGGCGCCTGGGTGGCGCAGTCGGTTAAGCGTCCGACTTCAGCCAGGTCACGATCTCGCGGTCCGTGAGTTCGAGCCCCGCGTCGGGCTCTGGGCTGATGGCTCGGAGCCTGGAGCCTGTTTCAGATTCTGTGTCTCCCTCTCTCTCTGCCCCTCCCCCGTTCATGCTCTGTCTCTCTCTGTCGCAAAAATAAATAAAAAACGTTGAAAAAAAAAATTAAAAAAAAAAAAAACTGATGTTACAATCTCATGTAAGTAATCATACAAATAGCATCCCATCATCTTTGCCATATTGGCTCAAAACAAGTCACAGCCCCTGCCCGTGTTCCAAGGGGGGGGTGGCGAGGGAAGGTTATACAAGGGTGTGGACGCCCACAGGTGGTCAAGGGGGCCTCTTCAGTCACGGTCCGCCACAGTTCTACAGGGCTTACTTTAGAGGTGGAGATGTAATGTAGAACATTCGATGTTCCAGATAATTTAAGAGCCATTAGCTCCCATTCCCCCAAGGAGAAATGGAGGCCCAGAGGGGGAAAAGAGGCTTCAAAGATAGCACAGCGCAGATCAGACCCCATGCCAGGGGTCAAGGAGTGACCCCACTCCTTGTCCTTCCTCTATGCCGCACCAGCTCCAACAACAAGAGGTAGAACTGACTCGAAGCAATGGGCTTTGTTCTTAACATGGACAAGGCCATAGCACTCTGTAGATCAGGAGAAGTAGCTGATGGCTGATCAATCCTCCTTGGGGCAGCCATGGCTTTGAACAGACTTCTCTCCAAGGTCAAACATCTTGCATCTTGCCCACTAGAAGAAGAGAAGCAGAAAGCACCCTGCTGTCTGTGACTGTTAGTAGCCATGGGTTTCCCTGGCAGGTTGGAGGTCCTGCTTGCAGAGACCTTACGAGACAACTCAACCCAACAATTTCGTGGTTGTCCAGCTGGAGACATGCTAACCTGCTCCCAGAGCACCGTGGGGATGATACTCCACCACATTCTGGATCTTGTCGGCTACGAAGGTACGTGCACAAAACCCTAAGAGGTGCAGAATAGCATCCCGGAATTTAAGGGTGTGAGAAGTCCTTTAGAGCCAACAGGAATATTTATTCATTTGTTTGTTTATTTTACATAGTAATACATTATTGAACGCCAAGCAAAATCCAATTTATGTGTATTGAAAAGGTATGGGACCTCTAATCATTTTCTGTCTAATTATCCTTTTCCCTCTAAAGTACAACATATTCATAATATAAAATTGTCATTGCATAATAAAATTTCCCTTTCGAACAGCTTCATTGAGGTATAATGGATAAACCACAAAGCACACATACTTTATTTTTTCTATTTTTTAACTTATTTTAATGTTTATTTTTGAGAGAGAGAGCAAGAGAGACAGAGCGTGAGGGGGGAAGGGACAGAGAGAGAGAGAGAGAGAGAGAGAGACAGAATCCGAAGCAGGCTCCAGGCTGTTCAGCCTGTTCAGGCTGTTCGAGTCCGGGCTCGAACTCACAGACCGCGAGATCATGACCGG
This sequence comes from Panthera onca, assembly GCF_046562875.1. NCBI lineage: Eukaryota > Metazoa > Chordata > Mammalia > Carnivora > Felidae > Panthera > Panthera onca. The sequence continues at coordinate 79,941,550 of NC_138351.1, read as the reverse complement.
AGTCGAAGTGGGATGCCCAACCGACGAAGCCACCCAGGCGCCCCACAAAGCACACTTACTTAAAGTACGCAACGCGATGTGTGTATCTTTCTACATACGCCTGTGACACTGTCACCAAAGCCAAGATAATAAGCATGTTCATCACCTCCAGAAGTTTCCACATGCCCCCACTCCCTCCCTTTTCGTGCTTCATTCTTTTGTGGTAAGAACACTTAACGGGAGAGTTAACTCACCTCACAATTTTAACAACATTGCACGACCCACTATCGTTAGCCATGGGCGATATGTCGTTCAGCGGATGGCTAGAATTCATTCATCTTGCATGACTGCTAACCTCAAACCCGCTGAAAATAGCTCCCCAGCCCCACTGACCACAGACGACAGCGGTGTTGACCTCAGGGTCACAGAGCATATGCCTCATCTAACGGCCCCCCCCCCCCCCAGGCTTCCGATTTTGGATGAAAAGGCTGAGGTTTAGGGATAAGCTGAATAACCTGAAGGACCAGGTCTTGAATCTGTGTCTTTCGGAGTCCTTCTCCTCTAAATCCCTCCATGCTCTGCAAGAAAATTCTGGCTCACCTCGTGAGAACAACGGTAGCTTCTATGTTGGTGGATTCTGTGGGCCACATGCTATTTCGTGCACTTCAGACGGACTCATGTAATCCTTACCGTACTCCTGACAGGTGGGAATGATCACGGCTGCCATTTCACAGGAAGGAAACTGAGGCTCAGAGAAGTCAGGGCCCTTGTCAGGGTCACGCAGCTTATAGGTGGGAGAGGAGTGATTTGAACAGGCTCCGAAGGCTTAGCCACTGTGCGTGCTGGCTCAGGAGAGCACTGTGGCATCAGTGTCACCCCGTTCCTGTTTTCCATGTGGGGAAACTGAGGCTTGCAAAAGTAAAGGGGCTGAGCTGTACCCTATTTTCCAGGCCGGAGGGCCCCCTCTCCAACCCATGTCTCACCAGCTTCATCTTTCAGAGCTAATGGCCTTTAAATGTCCCTGGGTGTCCCGCCCCTCCCCAGGAAGGATGCAGGGTAATTAAAATCCCTCTCTCCCACCCTCCTTTCCCTTTCAACACTTGGTAAACTGTTTTTTTTTTTTCCCAGTTCTATCTTTTTAGCCTTCCACAGCTGCTCATTTGGATAAGATCTGGTACCCATGGGTTTCTCTGATGAGCAACATCACAGCCCAGTCCCCTTCCCTTGGGAAGCCAGAGGGAGGGGACAGGGAGAACAGGGAACGTTTCCCATTAAATTGGCCTCCCGCAATCTGCGGAGTTTAATCTGAACTTGAAAGTGGTTTTGATCGGCTTTCCGGCCGCTTCCCCCTTCCGGCCCACCCCTGTCTTTGGACCCAGCACCCTTTCTCTCCCCGGCATTTGGAGGCATTCAAAGTTGTGCGTGTTGGGGTGTGTGTTGGGGGGGTCGGGGGGGAAATGAGTGGCCGTGCTTTTAGCTCCATTTTCCAGCTGCCTTTCTGGCCAGACAGAAGCGCTAACTCCAGTCCCTTCCTAGGAGCTGAGGACCAGGTGCTATATTGAGATCTGACCTGGTGTCTGCATTTCAAGGGCATCTCTGTGCAGCGTAGGGCAACTGCTTCCTCCTCCTTTCTCCTTCCTCCTTCCCTAGTTCCCCTCTCACCCTTGACCTTGCCTTCTGCTCTTGGCTCTGACACCTTTTTTCTTTCTTTTTTTTTTTCCCCCTCCCCAGTGACTGCTTCTGTGCTGCCCTTTTATGCTTTGGAATGACTCACTAACACAGCTCCCTTGCCAAGCAAAGCAAGGTCTGATCTCCTTCTAAATGGCCCAGGATTTGCTGGAAAATAATGTCTCAATGTTCCCAAGCCTCATTATATATTCATTTGGCGGAATGCAGGTTTACAGAGAGAGGGAGACTGTTGCTTACTCCATAAATGAATTTCTGGCGAGGCAATATCCATCCAGATTGAAGGCACCCGTAGGTTCTCTTCTCTCCAGAGGAGCTGGAAGGTGTTATTATTCCAAATAAACCCAATGCATATTCATGACCAGGGGTGGGAAAATTCTGGATGGAGAAAAGCTAGCCAGGCCCTTGGTGTTTACCACATTTTGGTCTAAGATCTGGTCCTGCCACCTCCTTGCTGTGTGACTTTGGGCACGTTCCCAACCTCTCTGAACCTCAGTTTTCTCAGCAGTATAGCCGGGATAAGGACAGTAGCTACTTCCCAGGTGTGTTATGGGAAATCATGGGAGGTGGTGATGTTGAAAAGTTTCCCCAGACCGGGGCGCCTGGGAGGCTCAGTTGGTTAAGCAGCCATCCGCCTTTGGCTTAGGTCATGACCTCACGGTTCGTGAGTTGGAGCCACGCATCGTCGGGCTTTGTGCTGACAGTGCAGAGCCTGCTTGGGATTCTCTCTCTCTCTCCTCGTCTTTCTCTGCCCTTCCTCTACTCACGCCGTCTCTCTCTCTCTCAAAATAAATAAATAAACTTAAAAAAAAAGTTTCCCTAATTAGAGACCATTCTTCTGTATTCATTAGAGCAGCCCCCTAGACATTTCTGCTCTCCTGTGCCGTGTGTGAGTGCGATCCGTGCGGATGTTTATTTTCAAAAGGAATTCTTCACCTCTCTCTCCAGGGTCCTACTGGGGGCCCCTTTCACTGATTTGAATATGCTGCCACACACACACACACACACACACACACACACACATATTGAGATTTGAGAGTTTTCTTTTGCTAGAAAAAATCGGGGAAACCGTGCTTCTTCATCACATGACTGTGAGCGTGCTCAGTGCGAGAAGGACCCCCGAGGACGTCGATAGTACTGAGAAGTCTTGATGACTCAGGTGTCTCTCCATCCCCAAGTTGATGTGGACATTCTGCCATCATAACTGCACCCTGCATATGATGTCTTGTGTCCCCTATAGGGACGCAGCCACCATCGGCCATCTATGCTGGTAGGAGTCATTCACACCTTACTTACGCGTAGTCCAAAAGAAGGATGAGTTGCCGTGAAGGCTGTCGAGAGTGAGACAGTGTGGGAGCAGAGGGGAAATTGGTACCAAAAAAAGAAAAAAAACAACCGACAACAACAGGAAAATGACTTCAGAAGCTTGATGCTTCAGAAGTTTCACTGGCGCACTCGCTTGGATCATCCCTCTTATGCTTTCCAGCATCACGGTTTTAGTACAGGACCCTGGAATCCTTTGTCGGGATGGCTGAAGCGGTCTGCGTACTGTACTCTTCGCCTCTGGAATCAACCATGCCGGTACCGGCGCCCGTCTTTCTAACCTGAGCCAAACTGTGAGCGGCGAGAACTAATTCTGTCTCTCTGAAGGCTGCATCGACATGTGATGGATCTCTCAGGCTCCTTCCGTCTCTGAGCACCTGGGGGTCTAGATGGCCGGTGTCCCCTGGGAGGGGCACCATTCACTCACCAGGGTGTCTCCCCACTGTGTAGGCGGAGGGAACACAGACGCAGGCTGAACTCTCTTGGGGTCCCAGCCATCATCTGCTGCTGTGCCACCTCAATGGCTCGTGTTCCAGAAGACTCCTACCTGCGGTGCTCGGCGGCCACCTGGCGTTATCCATCTGCCCGAGAGCTGCTGACCGGAGAGCAAGCCCTGCAACGTGTGGGTGTGAATTGGCTGTGAAATCTGCCTCCGTCCCCCCCTCCCCCCCACCCCGTGATGGCCGAGCCCACGTGTGTGTGGGAGCGGCGAGGGCCTTTGTCCCTGCCTCTTCGGTGGCACACATCTTAGAGGTAAAAACAGGAACAGGTGGTTGATGAAATAAACATGTCACCGGCAGTCCAAGTAACACGGCAAAAAATTGGAGTCTCCATCAGGACCTGGTAAAGAGCCCTTGATTTGCAGTCAAGATTCTCATCTCGATTTCATCGCTGAACTTGGACACGTCGCTGCCCCTTGCTGGGTTGGGTATCCACCCCCCTCCCCAAAATAGGGATGGGAGGGATGTGTTGATCTGATCACCTTTAAATCTCAGCGCTGTGCTTTGCGAACTTTGCAGCACGCGTAGGTCATAAGCTGTCGTTTCCTTTCATTGTAACATTTCTGAAATGGATTTGCATCTTACAGTCAGGGGCACGTCCTAGTTTAATTGACAACATTTGTTCTTTGTGGGTGATACCGAAATGATGGTGTATCGTGCGATGGGTGGCATATGCAATCGGATGAATTATGTGACGTTCGGTATTCCTTCCTTCTTGTGATCCGATGACCCAAATGAAGGAAACGGCTCTCGCCGTGGATAGACGCTATCTTTCTATATCTATATTTAGATATAGAATATATCTATTCTATATTCTTTCTATATCACTTTTCATGCTAAGCTATCTGGTTGTAACAGCTAGGATCGTGGTTAGCTGTATGGAAAAGACGCTCCCCAAATAACAGTGGCTTTACAAAAATCATGTATTCCTTTCTCACATACAAGAATTCCAGAGGGAGGCAAGCTGGAGTTGGCCTGCTCAGGCTCCAGGTTTCCCATTATTATTTCAGCTTTTTTCCATCCCAGTGTCCTCTGGGGCACCTTACAGCCCAAGATGGCAGATGGAGTGTTAGCTTTTGATGACCAGAAGGAGAGAGGGGCACACAGGATCCATCCTCGTAGGTCCAGTTCCCATGAGAAGGTCTTCTTGGAATCGTCCCACGATTCTGTCTGATCATGTGACCAGCACTTGGTCACATGATCAACCATCATTAAAAGGGAGGTTTGGAAATACAGTTTTTGGTCGATGCCTTGATGCTCCAAATAATATTGGAGTCTGCTACTAAAGGGAAAAGGGAGTGTGGCTCTGTGGTAGGCCACCAGCTGTCTCTGCCACGTCACTGAGGTATGACGGCTATGAATCTGCAGATCAGGAGGAAATTTGTCTAATTTCATCTTTTCTTGCTTGTCTTAGTTTTCTCATATACATAATGTGGTTAATGATGTTTCTACCTAATGGAAATAATTTTTGCGCAAATTATGTGAGGCACAGAAAGGAAACAGCTCCTTAAATAAAATAGACCCCCTAACATGAAGAGATGGGAGGTTTTTAGTTTATCGAGAAAAGCTTTAAGAGAATAAAGAGCATCATGAATAGGTCTGTTTTTCTTAATGTTTATTTATTTTTGAGACAGAGGGAGACTGCGAGTGGGGGAGGGGCAGAGAGAGAGAGGGAGACCCAGAATCGGAAGCAGGCTCCAGGCTCCGAGCCATCAGCACAGAGCCTGATGCGGGGCTGGAACCCACGAACTGTGAGATCATGACCTGAGCCGAAGTTGGACGCCCAACCGACTGAGCCACCCAAGGACCCCTGAACAGGTCTGTTTTTCAAATTCCTGCTGATCTTTGTTCCTGAACTTTATTCTTCCCTTCAGGCATGAAAAGAGGCTTCCAGATCTCTTCATCTATGCCTCAGTGTCCCGCCCAGACTAGATTCGAACATTCTGGGTTTATGGGCATCTATGTCTTGAAAAATGGCGTTGCCCTTGTTTCTAGTCTGGTTCCTGGACACCTTCAAGGTATTCTCTTTTCACTTCAATTGCAGACCCTCATTCTGTCGCTTAATCTCCTTTCCTTCCTTCTGCTGGTGACAGACACAGGACACTCTGGGCTCTAGTGGCTGTCAGGGGTGTTTTCACAGGAGCATGGAGATCATTTTGAGGTCAGGAGGATACTGTAAGAGCACAGCCACCTGGGTTTAATCTCAGCGCTGCCTTTTGTATCAGTGTGACTTCAGAAAAATCTCTCCCCCCTGCCCCACCATCACCTGCAGTTTCTTTGTTGGGAATGTAAAGACGACTGGAAAGATTGAAATCTACTCTCTACTGGGAATCATCGGCTCCTTCCTTAGCACACTTGTGTGAACAGAAATGAAGGTCAGAGGTGGGCAGTGACTTGCCTGTGGTCACAAAGCCGATATGGGTATCAGATCTTTAAATCAAATGCATATCGGGGCGCCTGGGTGGCTCAGTCGGTTGGGCGTCTGGCTTCGGCTCAGATCGTGATCTCACAGTGCGTGGGTTCGAGCCCCGCGTCGGGCTCTGTGCCGACGGCTCAGAGCCCAGAGCCTGCTTCCGATTCTGGGTCTCCCTCTCTCTCTCTCTCTCTGCCCTCTCCTGTTCATGCGGTCTCCCTCTGTCTCTCAAAAATAAACATTAAAAAATTTTTTAAATCAAACGTGTATTTTCTGGTTCTCAAATGGCCGACTTGTACTCGCATTCCAACTCCAGAAACCACCAAGCATATAATTTTGTATCTTTAAAATCTGCATTACAAAATTAAATGCTTATGTTAGGCAAGAGGCTGGGCTCCTGTTCAGCACATGGGATGTATCTGACGTGGGGGGAGTAGGTCCGGGTGGCTGGTTTCATTTGTCTCTCTTCCAGTATTTGAAGAAATCTTCAGTGGTGACAGGAGCCACGGAGCACCCATGACATCAGCCTGACCTTCTGCACTGGTGGGGTCAGAGAGGGGTTGTTCCCTGACAAAATTCAGAACAAGGCAGACGTCCCTTGGACGTGGCTGTCCACAGGGTGCCAACAGCTGCCGCCGTTGAGAAGGGCCGGGCCGGAGGCTGATAACAGTTTGACGCTGTGAGACAGGCATGGCTCTCACTTGGGGCTTGGGCTGGGAAATACCTGTGACAATAATAAAATCCCCTGGGGCACTGCTCCAGGGAGACGGGCAATGTTCTGCTGCACATCTAACCAATGTCCCCAAGCTTACAGATAGCGTTGACTGATGAATGGCGGGCGTTGGCTAATGATGACTGCAGCCGCTCAGACTTTCCTTCAAGAAATGACTCGTGGCCCAGCAGCAAGGACTGTAGTTAGATGGCAGCATTCAGCTGATAGATGTTTTGGGGCCTTATTCCTCTCGGGGAACCCCTGTTTCTCAGATAATAGTTTTCTTTTTCCCATTGCTTGATTAACCCAAGAGACGTTGATGAACTCCCGTCGGGGGTGTGCCATAATCAAAGAAATCCAACGTGGAGATCAAAGATGTTCTTAAAAAAATGGATCAAGGGGCGCCTGGGTGGCTCAGTCGGTTAAGCGGCCGACTTCGGCTCAGGTCATGATCTCGCGGTCCATGAGTTCAAGCCCCGCGTCGGGCTCTGTGCTGACAGCTCAGAGCCTGGAGCCTGTTTTGGATTCTGTGTCTCCCTCTCTCTGACCCTCCCCTGTTCATGCTCTGTCTCTCTCTGTCTCAAAAATAAATAAACGTTAAAAAAAAAAATTAAAAAAAAAAAAGTGGATCAAGGGTGTAGTAAGCTGAGTACTAAGGAGACCCGATTGAGGATGTCACAACCCCTGTCCTCAATGAGCCTAATGGGTCTAATGGGCAGAGGGCTGAGAACACCTGCCTGCTCCGGGCAATGACTCAGGGAGGAAGGACGAGAGGGGAGTCAGATCCTCCTAAGAGTTGGGCAGGTTTCACGAGGTGCTGGCATTAGCTTTGGACTTTGAAGGGGAGAGCATGTAGGCCAGAAGTGGGGGAATTGGCTGGCAATCACGGACCCGCGTCTGTATGAGGAGGAGCAAAGAGGAAGGGAGTTGTGTCCCATGCTAAGCGAACAGGGAACTAACTGTTCACTTTGTCACTCTGCCTGGAGCTACCTCTCTGGCTCATTCTGCTCTCTCTCATCCTTGCTCTTTACTTCTAGCCTCAAAGGCCTTCAGTTTCTTGGCTGATCTGGAGATCACCTTTGGATCTCACCTGTGTTGATCCTTATGCCTGGAAGCTTCTCTTCCCCTCCACCTCTTAGTCTAGCTAACTGCAACTAGGTTTAAATGTCACTCGGGGATGTCTTCCTGACCCGCTAGCAGAAATTACGACCACGCATCAGACCATGCCCGTTGCACTCTGCGGCTAACTCTTGTGATGTCACAACTGTTGTGACATCTATCTCTGTTTTCCCACAAGCTCTACAAGGCCCACCACTGTTTTCCCAGTGCCCAGCATGGGCCCCAGAACACAGCAGGTACTCAATTGTCATTAGTGGAATGAATGAACGACAAGGATGACATTGGCCAAGCAGGTCACTGGCAACTCTTGAAAGCTCTTGAAAGCTGAGTCAAGGAGTTTGGGTTTTATCATTCAGCCAAATGGTGAGCCTTATACCCCAAGTATGAAAACGCCATCTAGCAAACCTGCACGGGAAGCACGAACAGATATAGATGGCATCTCACGGATCTTTTCAGCGATTCCTTGAGAACTTCTAGGACATGCCTTTTATCCCCACAAAGATAAGCATGAAGCTCAACGACGTTGAACTAGGCGACCCGGTCACTAACTGGGCTGATGGCAGAGTCAACTCAATGTCAGGCCTAATGACTACATTCCGGCTCCTTCTTTCTTATTGTGCTAATGCTCTTAGAAGAAAGAGCATCTGGAAAACTTGAGATAATTGGGAAGCCGCAGTAGATAGTAGCTGTGGATGAAAAGACTTGTATATTCTCCCGGGGTCCCTGGCACAGGGCAGACCCAAATGACTGAGAACACAGCTGGTGGCTTCGTGGAAGAAGTCATTACGTGGACCAGTCTTTCCTAAGCCAAATAATGAATAATAGTGCATAATTACTGAAAAGAAGGGGGCCATTTACGTCCTTGTAAATCGTTTTCAAGGGATTCCTTTTAGCGTTTCCTGTTGCTGGATTTTTTTCTGCTCATTTATTCGGCCATTCCATTTTGCTTGAGACACAAGCGGAAACACACGCCCGGCCCGAGCCGTCTTTTCTAGAGAAAAAGGAAGGCCGCCGTGTGCAAATGCTAGATGGGTTCCATACGCATCTTTTCCGATGTCCGGATCCCTCCAAAGGCACCAAGTGGTGTTCTCCAGGTCGGCTTTGGATTAAGAGAGATGAGTTGCCCTGACTACAGGTTTTAGGGACACAGCGAGGAAGCGGGAGTCAGGACAGAAGTTCTAAACCTGGCTCATCATTAGAATGACTTGGAGGTGGTGTTTAAAACTATAGAAGCCTCACCCTTGGAGACTTGGCTCTTACAGGGCTGGGAATTTATTTTTTTTTTTAAGTTTATTTATTTATTTTGAGAGAGACAGAGAGAGTGGGTGAGAGAGCATGCATGAATCGGGGAGGGGCAAAGAGCTGGGGAGAGAGAATTCCAAGCGGGCTCTGCACCGTCAGCACAGAGCCTGGGGTGGGGCTCGAACCCACGAACCACCAGATCATGACCAGAGCCGAAATCAGGAGCCGGACACCCCACCGACTGAGCCACCCGGGCGCCCTTCACATTCCCTCTTTGAGGTAAGTACATTCGTTCTGCTTTTTGGGGAAGGCATTCAGAGATGTTAGACAATGTAAGACATCAATGCCAGGATACGAACCCAGGCTCCGACCCGAGAATCCACACTTTTCCCCCTAGACCGCCCTGCCTCGGGATCGGGGATCAAAATTGTGTCCTGAGGAAATAAGTGGAGCTAGCCAAGTACGATTTTGTCAGGAGAACCGTGCGGCCGAGGCTGTAGAATCAGTCTGATCTGGGTTCAAATCCCAGGACCACCACTTAGCGGGTTTAGAAATCACAGTGCCCTTCTGAGTTTCTGTTTCCTGAAACAGAGCAGAAACTAAAGAAAAGTGTGTCGGGACGATAATGGAGTAAACCAATAAATGGTCGAGATAAATTTAGGTAGTGGCTGGGGCTTGAGAAAAGCAGACCGCGACCATGTGTACGATGTGAGGCGATGGGCGTAGGGAGATGGGGTCAGTGCCTATGATGGGGTGGCCAGAGAAGACCTCACGAGGTGGGGTGTTGTAATAAGATTCGATAAATAGGAAACGGACAAACTTGGAAGATCTCAGGATGGGGCCGTCCAAAAAAAGAGAGAAGAGCAGAAATGGAGACCTCTACGTTGGAATATGCCCAGCGGGTTTGAGGAACAGAAAAGAAGGCCAGTGGTGGGGACAATAAGGAGCCAGTGCGGGGTCAGGGGAGATCGGTCAGAGAGGCAGACAAGCAGCACAGTCCCTTTGATGGTTCAGGAAATTCAGGACAGGGCTTCCTCCCCAATAAAATAGGAAAGCAGATGACGATGACCTTAATACGTAGACTCAGGAAGTCTGAGTAAGCAGCCTGTGACCGACACTGTGTCGTTCAGGGTAACGCCGGCTGCTGGGACAAATAAGCCTCTTGTCGCCAATGTAACAGGTGTTGTGGGTGTTCTCGGTCGACCGGTTTCTCTCTGGCTCGCTGGCCCAGGTCCCTTCCATCGTGAGGCTGTGCCATCCCCTGGGTCCTCGGGGTCCCTCTGCACCTGGCGCATGAAGGGGAAAGCAAGTGTATGAAGAAGGCGTGTCCTCTCATCAAACCCCTTCGTCCAGAAGTGACACGCGTGGCTTCCGCTCACAACGGGACAGCAAGAACCAGCCACGTGTTCCCACCCAGCTGCAAGGAAGTCTGGGAAATGTAGTCCATGCTGGAGCATCTCCCGGGAGGAGCCCACACAGAGGAAGGAGAGCACATGCTCTGGTCCACAGAGAGGCATTTCTGCCAGAAACACCAAAGGAAGAGAGTTTTACCTCGTCTGCCAGGGTCAGCGGCGAGGTGTGCGGGAAGGCGGCCCGCGTGAGGGCCCAGGAGACCACTCCCCACCCTGTGTGCCTTGCGGCCCTGGGTGGGAGCTTGCCATGCCCTGTGCTTTCTTTGGGTTGGAAAAAGATCCCTGCAGGTCAGCAGGCCTGGGGTCTCAACCGACTCTCCTGGAATGACCTTAAGCCAGTGACCAACACTTTGGAATATCAAGAGATTTTCCTTTCCTAATCTGGGGCCCGTTCTCACTCATGGAAGCGAACCAAAGAGAGATGTTATGAAAATCACATTTGGAAGGCAGTCGTGGTTCACAGACACACAGTGCTTAGAAGATGGCCTCAGCTTAAAGGGTTTTTTTGGTCGCCTATTTATTTTTTTGAGAGAGTGCGAGAGAGACGAGGGGCAGAGCGAGAGGGGGACAGAGCGTCTGAAGCGGGCTCTGTGCTGACAGCAGAGAGCCCGACGTGAGGCTCGAACCCATGAACCATGACATCATGACCTGAGTCAAAGTCAGACGCTTAACTGACTGAGCCACCCAGGCACCCCTAGCTGAACGCTTCTGTAAACAGAGGAGGGACCTTAGCCGAGTTACTTACCTTCCCCGAAGAGGTTACAGATACTCCTGTAGTTTTTTGGTTGAGCGTCCACTCATGAAACAAAGAACTGCTGAGTGTCTTTCCTGGGTTCTGGAATAGCAAATTAAATGGCTAAAGTCCCCACGTCATGGAGGTTGCATTCTAGCACAGGAAGACAAGTCACTAAACACATGACCAAATAAATATGTAACACACTGGAGGGCAGTAAGTCCTGAAGAGGAAAACGAAGTAAGTGCCAGGACCCTGTGGGGTGCGATAGGGAGCGTGCTGGGCGGTCAGGGACCGTGTGAATTCTCATATGCCCTTTGAACAGAGACTCGAAGGAAGAGAGAGTGAGCTGTGTGTATGTATATCTGGAAGGACATCATTCCAGGCAAGGAGAAGAGAAAATGCCCTGCCTCTTTGGACATCTGTTTATGGGGCTGTTAAAGACAGACTGGGTAATCTTTTAGAGAATCTTTGTCCTCTATTTGTTCAAAATAATTACACTGACTTGGTGTGGAGTAAGAAACTAAATTTTGGTTGAAATGGTTGCTTTGCAGTTCCCTGAGTTAATTTCATATGAATAACCTATATGTCATCTCACAGCTCAGGTAAGTGGGGGAAGCGTGTGAAACTCTCTACCGAGGGCCATGGGCTCAGAGATCAGTTTCTCTTTGTTTTCCATCGCAGGAAAGTGGCAGGGAGGGAAAAAGTCAGTGGGTGTGAGATGGTATGAGCTTACAGGTGTCTGTACTCAAGGGTCTCCATCTATCAAAAAGTCGTAATTGCTGGGTTAACTCCACAGGGTTGCAGATGTGCGAATTAAGTGAAGAAATGGAAGGAAGGGCCCTTGACAAACTTCGTGCTGATCGGTATCTTTAGTTTCAGGTTAAGGAGACCTTCCCCGCAACTTGGTCTAAAACCCATTTTTGGAGGAAGGTCCATAAGGGTGAAATCCATGGTCCCCTAACATCCAGAAAAAAAGGTACCCACACCCAATTTCAGAGAAGGTCAGACCCCTTCTGAAAACCATCCTATGAGGGTCAGGTTAAAAACCCCTTTTAAACCACTTGGTTGACATGTCTTTTTCAACAGATAACAAGTAGTGGGTTTTTTTTTTAAAGGAGGAAAGGGGGAAAATGGACACAAAAAGACCATGTTGTAGAATGGTGTATTGACCTAGGTTATTACCAAATGTTTACGAGGATTCATTTGTGTGTAGACATGTGTGGGGTAGTGCAAATCATCAGATTCTGTGCCTTTGGGTTAGTGCAAATCATCAGATTCATGATGGTGACGGGGACAGTGCATTGGTTGTGGGTGAAAACACACGCACGAGCACAGCTGTGAGTCTCGGCAGGCATATCTTTTGGTTCACATGCATCTGCCTATGTGTGTATGGGCAGGTGTGGGTAGGCTTCAATGTCCGTGTGCTTTTGTTAGATTCTGTTGGAAGTGTGGCCTTTTGGATCAATGCACCAAAAGATGAATCTCATGTAGAAGAGGGCCTGGCCCCAGGGCTGGCATCCTTCAAGGTTGTCTGAAAAACCCATTTGCAGGCAGATGCTAGCACAGTCTAGTTCAAAAAACACTGACCATATCCAGAATCGTGTCTGCTTGTCTACTGATTTTCTGCAAGTTTTAAAGAGAAAAGGCAAACATAATTCTCTTTTTGGTCTTCTGTTGTTTTTCCTGCCTCTGTTCCTTCTAGTGATGGAGAGCCAGAAAGGAGAAAAGAGTTTCTGCCAGGAAATACATTCCTTCTGAATTCCAGCGACTTTCAGGAGGGAGAGTGTAGAACATGGTGGTGAGAATTTGAGCCCGGGAGTTAAAATAAGTGAGTTCTAATCTCGTCTCTACCATTACCGGCTGGCACACAATGGACAAATCACTGAAGCTTCCTGAGCTACCAATCGCTCCTTACTAGGATGGGGATGATGTCTATTTTGCCAGACGTTGGTGTTGTTGAGGCTATGCTATAACATATACGATGGCCTGCACAGAATAAACATATATTTAGTTTATTAAACAAATAACAATTTCATGTGTAGTCAATCACATGTAAAATGCTTGAAAGAATTAAATAGTGCTTCCTTTCCTGTGGTGGGCTTTCTGGATTAACTTAGAAAAAAAAGCTGGGGAAAAAAAAAAAAAAAAGAAAAAGAAAAAAAGCTGGGAAAATTCTCGTTGTGTTTTTATTTAAAGCAGATGTTTGCTCAGCTCCTACTTTATGCCAGGCACTGTGTTAGGGGCTAGAGACACAGTGGAAAACAAATATAACAATAATCCCTATGAAAGGAATTTACAGCCTACTGAGGGAGAGAGGCATTAAGCAGGCAAATGAGTAAATATATAAATAGAATTAAAACGGTGGCAAAAGCAATAATAATAATACAAATGAATGCCATGAGTGACTAATAGAAGGTTCTAATTGAGCCTATGTCATCGTGGAAGGCTTCCCCGAGGAGGTGACTTTTAACCTGAGATCTGAAGGGGATTGCTTGAGTTGGTATGGAGCTAAAGCAGTCCCTAAATTCTGCTGGTTAAGATCTGCTTTCTCCCCTGTGATTCTGTGGAACAAACATGAAATTGAATTCCTATTCTGTGCTGAAAAGTAAGTAAAGGGAAGGGTGGAGGGATCTATGTAAGGAGAATATTAAGAGATAAATCTTATTTTTATATTGTAGTCTCTTTCCTTCAAACTGTTCCTAATCCCCTGACTTTTGATTCATAAAGAGATAGAATTTTCTTTCACGTTAGAGCCTTGCCTATAGACAAAGAGCAGTTTTGCAACAAATGATTTATGTTCTGAAATCTGGAGAGATTTTACTCATAAAAATATTCCAGCCATCTATCTTGATCATCTGAATATCAGAGCCTGGCTTGGATACTTCTGAATTAACTGCAGATTAAATTATTCAAGCCAGTTGGAAAAGTCTAAGAGCGGTAGGGAGTTGGGGGGGGGGGTCACGGAAGGAGGCTCATCACCACTGTGATTATATCCTATTTAGTCCAGAGGCTTATTGCAGGATGAAAGGCAGGAGAGGTGGAAGTGAAGACTGGGTCTGGGGGGGGGGGTGCATATTTCCCTGGTGGGTGAGTATTTAGTCATTAACACATTTATTGAGCACTTACTATGTGTTAAGCAGGGAGGTTGCAGTGGCGAGCATGTTAGGTATGGGTGCTGGTCTTGCGGAATTTACGGTCTGACGGAAGAAGGAGATGATGAAACAAACAAGATATCTACCGATACATCTCCGTCCCAGCATCGCTGCAATTTAGTGGAAAGAGCACGGGTCAGACCATGTACCAGCCTTCCAGACATCATGGCTTCACTCCCTCCATCAAGTAATTCTCCCTCTCCTATACCTGCATTTATTCCACCATCCACCTGCTATTCAACAAGCATTTTTCTTTTTTCAATGTTTATTTATTTGCGAGAGAGAGAAGGAGTGAGGGGGGGAAGGGCAGCAAGAGGTGGACAGAGGATCCGAGGTGAGCTCTGCGCTGACCACGGTGACCCTGATGTGGGGCTTGAACCCAGGAATTGTGAGATCATGACCTGAGCAGAAGTCGTTCACTCGACTGAGCCACCCAGGTGCCTCCCAACAAGTGTGTCTTCTGAGTTTCTATTCTGCTTTCTCTTTGGTGTCACCAGGAAATGGATGAGCCCCAGAAAATGGATGAGACGGGGCCTCCACGTTCAGAAAAGCTCAGAGCCTCATGGTAACAAATGGTCACTCTTGCAAATCATTTCAGTGCAAGGCAGAATTGTAAGTGCCTCAAAAAGAGTTTCATTCCAGAGGTTGTGAGGGCCCAGAGGGAACAGACATCTTATTTAGCTGGGTAATTGACTTTATGGAAGAAGCCAAAAATTCAACCAATATATACTGAGTGCCTTCCTCTGATCCAGTCTCTGGGCTAGATTCTGGAATTAACAAAGATGATTAGACAGTGGTGCTTCCCAATGGCATCTTCTAGTTTGAAAGATGGGACAGACGTTTCGCCGATATTTTCGGTACAACGGGGTCATTCATCCACTTAACAAATCTCTCCCAAGGATCTACCACGGGCCAGTCTGTGTGCTACTCTATGTGGATACAAGGTGAGCAGGGTTGACCTTCTCCTCCCCTGTGGTACTTATCTTCAGGTTTACAATATGGTGGACGGATTTTGTTATTTTACTGGGCATTACTGGTTTTAGTTGCTGCCAGGTGGGGTAGGTGATGAGGGGCCCCCGGGGGACTAACTTGCCTACCGGAGTCAAAGAATTGGCTATCCAATGAACAAGGTTATAGTGGGGGTGATTCAACACAGAGCCTTCCCCCAAAATTCCAAAAGAAAAGGTGAACTAGGGGGGGCCAAGCAGAAGATGTGAGACACTGGGAACTTGGGTAGTCAGCAAACAAATGGAAGGTCTGTTGGGAAGGAGGGAAGAAGATGAACATTTACTGGGCACACACCAGGGCAGGCATTGTACTAGCTATCTTCCATGCAAAATTTCTTTCATTCTTTGCAACGGGCAATGACGAGAGAAAGTCAAGGCCCAGACCCATGTAGGACCTGGGATCCAGGCATAGTATCAGAAGTGGTCTGAGCTAACCGTCTAGGAAATCAGGCACACGGGGCTGGAGGAAAAGAGAGGATGGGGCTTTGAGAAGGAGAAGGGGGTAAAGGGATGAGAAAAGTGTTGAGGTTTCAACACTGAAAATGAGTGAGAAGTCAGGCAGAGCGCTGGCTGTCCTTCCTCACGTTGGAATGAACTCTCGAGCCGTCTGCTGGTGAGGGTCAGTGGTGGCCTGTGCAGACGGACAAGGGGCAAGATGGGCAAGGCCTGGCATAAAGGAGCAGAGCCGGACCGTTTCTGATATATTTCACCCACCAGGACCTCTGACCTCCTCTGAACGTCCCCCATGTCCAGCTTAGATAAGGTAACAGAGATAGGGAATCTTACAGTTCCTGGGGGTTTTATTCATAGAAAATGCATTAGAGTGTTCAATCACAAGTAACTAAAACTCAACTCAACTCAACTCAACACCAACCAAGATATTCCAGATAACTTATTTTTAACTATAATTCACATACCCTACGATTCACCCACTTGAATTTTTTTAAAGTTTATTTATTTTGAGAGACAGAGAGAACAGAGGAGGGGCAGAGAGACAGACAGAGAGAGACAGACAGAGAGAGAGAGAGGGAGAGAGAGAATCCCAGGCAGTCTCCATGCTGTCAGCACAGAGCCCGGTGCTGGGCTTGAACTCACAAACCGTGAGATCATGACCTGAGCCGAAATCAAGAGTCTGAGACTTAACTGACTGAGCCACCCAGGCGCCCCAACAATTCACCCATTTAAAGTGTATATACAATTCAATGGTTCTCCATAGTCAATGTTGGATCATTTTCATCGCCTCATAAAGAAATCCCATATTTTATAGCTATCATCCCCCCTCAACCTGCATCCCTCCTAGCCCCGTAAGCAACCACTAACTAGTCTTTCTGTCTCTAAAGATTCCATGCTTTGGACACTTCCTATGAGTGGAATCATAGAATGATAGAATAATATAATATGTGGTCTTTTCATCACTACCTTCTTTGACTTCGCAAATTATTTTTGAGGTTTATTCATGTTGTAGCATACATCATTACTTCATTTCTTTCATGGCTGAATAATATTCCATTTTACAGATATACCACATTTTGTTTCATCAACTGATGGACACTTGGGTTGTTTCCACCTCCCGGATATTATGAAAAATGCTGCTGGAAGCATTTACGTACAAGTGTTTGGCAGACAGACGTTTTCCCTTCTCTGGGGTCTCTACCGAAGAGAGTGGAATTGTAGGTCATTTGGTAATTCTGTGTTTCGGCATCTGACGAAATGCTAGGCTCTTTTCCAAAGTGTCTGCACCACTTTACATTCCTGTCGGCATTGTATGAGGATTCGGATTCCTCTCTGTTTTCACCAACCTTTGTTAGTATGTGGCTTTTTAATTTAGCCATCCTAGCACGTATGAAGTGATTTCCCATTGTTTTGATTTGCATCTCCCTGGTAACTAATGACATTGAGCATCACTTCGTGTGCTTATTAGTTAATTGTACATCTTCCTTGGAGAAATGCCTATTCGGATTCTTTGCCCATTGTTTTAAAAAGTTTGTCTATTTGGGTGGGGGGCAGAGAGTGAGGGGGAGAGAGACGATCCCAAACGTGCTCTGCCCTGACAGTGCTAGATCTCACAAACTGTGAGATCATGACCTGTTTTTCATTGCTTATCATTCTCTCTGTTATTGAAGACTATTTTTGTCTGAATATTCTCAAGGTATTGTGGATTTCAGGTGAGGCTAGATCCAGTGGCTCCACGATATAATCAGAGACCTTTTTTCTTTATGTATCTTATTTCCGCCTTCCATTATATTGGTTTCCTTCTAAGCTTGGCTCCTTTAGTGGTTGAAAAATGGCTGTGGTTGGGTCAAAACTTCCTTTGTCCTACCCAGTGGCAGAGAAAGGGGGTTCCCTTCCCCGACATAAAAATCTTGGACTTATTTTTGATTAGCTTGATTTAGGTCATGTGACCACCTCTGAATTAATCACAGTGGTGATGGAACGGGAATGGTACAGATTAGACTGGACCATTTGAGAGGCATTTGAAGAGGTGGGATTGGGCGTGGCTCCCACCTCTCCCTCAAACGCACAACGAGGAGGGTTAGGATAGATGTCGGAAGGGCAACCAACATAACCCACTGTAGCGCTTTAGTAATTACAAGTTTTGGTAGCTATTTGATTAATGCCTCCCTAGTAGAGGATCAAGGCAGGGGCCATACTTCTCTTGCTTATTTGCATTTAGAACACCACCCTCATCATGTTAATGGACAGATGTGGGGCAGGTACTGTGTTACGTGTTCCTTGTGTATTAAAACACTAAACAGTTGATATTAGTATTATCGTCCCCGTTTGACACGTGAAACATCCAGTAAGTGGTGGAGCTGGGATGTGAACCCAGACAGGCTGAAGACTGGGTACTCTTGACCTCCTTCCCCATGGATGACAAATAATTTTCACCTTTGCAGGTTTCGGGGCAACATGTGGCACAAAAGAGGCGTAGGCACTCAAGAAGTATCGGTTTGAATTGGGATTGAATTAAATTCTAATATTTTAAAATAAAGGCATGGATTCCTCTTGTCATGGCAGGAAGACTAGTAGAGGTCAGAGACCAGAGTGAAGAACCAGGTGGCTGGACAAGTTCACCAGCAGCCCCTGCCACCACACGGATGCTCCCGCCCCAGCTTAGAGATGCAGGTCTGGGTCAGAATGTCTGAGGTCCCATGCGTCAGTCAGACACATCTTTTGACCTTCAGTGAGCTCTCCTCTCGGGAGGTCAGACCGGCTTCCCAATGTTCATGAGTGAGTGCAGAAGTCCAGAAATCGAGCTTGAAATGAGGCTTTAAATGCCTTCTGCAATAAATAATTGAAAAATCCTGTACGTTCCCCCCCCCCCCCATCCATCGAATCAAAAAAAGAAATAATGTGAGATCAAAACCCCCAGAAGAATATGAAGAAAAATATTCAGAAAAGATACGGGTGCTCGGCATAGAAAACATCTTCTTTTCCCAGGCATCAAAAGAAGCTCCCAGTTTATCAGACATTTTCACGTGGGCTGCAGCATGTTGGGATGAGAATAAAAGCAGAGCAGTGAATTCTAGGTCATTAGACTGGAAAGTCCACTGAAATAAAGCGAAGTCCTGCCTTTCCCTTGAGACAGACATGTTTGCAAAAGATTTACTCAATGTATGACTATTTCCTAATTTGCTTTTCCCGCATTTGGGATTGAAAGATTCCTTATAGACTGATATGTGGATTGTCACAGAGCTGGCAGGGCCGCGGCTGAAATTCTATTAGATCTTTGGCCCTCTGTGCTTTCAAGAACAGAAGATGGAGGGAAAAGGCACACACGGGCTAAAGTCTTCTATCACGTTTGTAGCTGGGTGGCTTCGGTCAACTTGTTTTACCTTCGTTTTGCTTATTTGTGACATTGGGAAAATACCCACGGTGTAAGACTGTGGTGAGGTTTAAGTAAGACAATATACATCAAGGACCCAGGTGGAGAATTTGAGATGGCCCGGTAACTAAATAGATTATAAAATAGAATTATACATGCTAGCATATGGAGAAGATGTAGCTTATACCAGTAGAAAATGGGTTTCCTAAGCCTAAACCCTGGAACGAGGTAGACTTTCCACCCAGCCATCTGCAACACTGGCCCACACAACACCTCCTCGCGTGGGGCAGGTCTAGTGTAATGTTTCTGCATGGCCAAGAGCGTTTCTGAGCGAATGGTTTGTGCAAGCAGGCTGGTTCCTCAGAGGGAAGGGAGAAGAAGGGACAGTGGCAAATCAAAACCCCGAGATCAAATCAAAACAATGAGACGCCACTAGGTTGGCCATAATAAGGAAAGGCAGTAACAGGTGTTGAAGAGGGACGTCGAGAAATGGAAGCATCACTTATTGATGACGGGAATGAAAAATGGCGCGGCCACTTTGTTGTTTTTTTGTTTTTTTTTTTAAATTTTTTTTCAACGTTTTTTATTTATTTTTGGGACAGAGAGAGACAGAGCATGAACGGGGGAGGGGCAGAGAGAGAGGGAGACACAGAATCGGAAACAGGCTTCAGGCTCCGAGCCATCAGCCCAGAGCCCGACGAGGGGCTCGAACTCACGGACCGTGAGATCGTGACCTGGCTGAAGTCGGACGCTTAACCGACTGCGCCACCCAGGCGCCCCAGGCGTGGCCACTTTGGAAAGCAATTCGGCAGTTTCTCAAATTTTTAAATCTAGAATTAACATGTGGCATAGCCATTCTACTCCTAGGTATATATCCAAGGGGAATAGAGTTATTTACAATTTATAAGTTAAGCACATTTTTTTTTGAGTTGATTTCTTTATTTGGAGAGAGAGAAGGAGAGGGGGAGAGAGAGAATCCCAAGCAGGCTCCATGCTGTCAGTGCAGAGCCTGATGCAGGGCTTGACCCCACGTCATTATAACTGGAGCTGAAATTGAGGGTCGGACACTTAACTGACTGAGCCACACAGGTGCCCCAAGTTAAGCATATTTTGATAAAGAGAACACGAGGTGTGATAAAGTTATGGCTGCATTGATTCAAAACTCTTAAGGGGTTGACAATAAATTTCATATATTAAAAAAAAAAAAAGAGATGATTAAAAAAAACAACAACAACTCTAAGGGGAGCCATCCACGCTGTGGTCTATGTAAATGGCACTCCTGGAACCGGGGTATCATGACGGTCCTCCATGGGAAAAGAGCCCTACTCTCCTTGCAACCCTGGGAAAGTCATTCACTGTAAAATGGGGGAAGGCTCGGTGGTTTCTAAGGGATCTGGGATTCTCTCTGCGTATCTCTGTCCTGCGTTTGTCTCTTGCTTGATATACACGGGGCTGTCTGTTGATGCCTTGATGTTTTAATTTGGGAGCTCCCAGAGCAGCAAGATGGAAATATCAAGGGGGATATAGATGCCATCTGGTTCCTTTGAGTCTCACTTAACATGGGCTTCCCCCTTCTAGGAGCTGCTTCCAGCCTCGGATCCATTTGATTCCCATGGGGGGGGGGGGATTTCTGTGGAAGCAGAGGCCAGCTGCAGGCCTTACGGATGCTGATTGCTGACGTCCCAGGCAACCGCAGAGACAGAAGACAATTGCTTAGAAACTGGAAACAGTGTCCAAGTGCTTTCACACCCTCTGATACTACTTTTGGTTATTTGTGGCATTGGCAGATGTGCTGATGACCTGGGGTAGGGTTATCAGACCTGATCGCACAACCATTCCACGGCTCTCAAAGGTAATCATCTGAACAAAAGAAGGAGGAAGAAGGAAGCCCTAACAGTCCCGACTGACAGATATCAGTTGTGTGTGGCTGGGGCTATATTATGCACTCTCTACACGTTTTGTCTTCATCATAAACCCACGAGGTAGGGTAGGTACTGTTATAACCGTTACCTATGCCGGCAGCCTCCTGGTGGTGAAAACACTTGTTGGTTTACTCTTGTTGGTAGTGGAGGATTGGAACCCCCAGTCTAGGTGGTTTTACTCCAGTGTCCACGTACTGAACTACCAAAAAAAAAAAAAAAAAAAAAAAAAAAAAATATATATATATATATATATATATATATTTATCATAAATCGGGTCACCAATTCAGTTCAACTCTGCAAGTGTTTATTGAGCACATAGTATGCTAAAGGAAAGCATGAAGGAAACCAGCAGTTTGGGGCCCTTCTATAAACTGGCACTGTTGTAGGGATTCTATTATTTTAATTATTTTTTTGAGCTTTATTGAGGTATAATTGACAAATAAAAATGGTATATGTTGAGAGTATACAACTTGATGTTTTAATATTTGTATACATTGTGACCAAGCTTGTCAACATGCATCACCTCCCATAGTTAGTATTTTATTTTATTCTATTTTATTTTATTCTATTTTATTTTATTTATTTTATTTATTTTATTCTATTCTATTCTATTCTATTCTATTTTATTTTATTTTATTTTATTTTATTTTATTTTATTTTATTTTATTTTATTTTATTTTATTTTATTTTATTATTTTCTTGTGGTGAGAACCCGTAGCATCTACCCTCTAGGCAAATTTCATGTATATAATATGGTATTACTAATTACAGTCACTGTACTGTACATTAGACCTTCCAGGACTTATTCATCCTGCATAAGTGGAAATCGGTACGCCTTGACCAACTTCTCCCTATTTCTTTCTCCCCCTAGCCCCTGGTAACCATGATTCTCTGGGTCTGACTATTTTAGATTTCACATATAAGTAAGATCGTGCGGTATTTGTCCTTCTGTATCTGGCTTATTTCACTTAGCATGATGTCCTCCAGGTTCATCCATGTTGTTGTGAATGGATGGACTGCCTTCTTTTCTAAGGCTGAATAATATATAATATATAATATATAATATATAATATATAATATATAATATATAATATATAATATATAACACATATATAATATATAACCTATAACATATAATATATACATATAACATATAATGTATATATATATACACATATATATACATATAACATATAATTATAATATATAATATATATGTTATAATATATAACATATAATATATAATATATAACATATATAATATATAACATATTATATATAACATATAACATATTATCTATAACATATAATATATGTTTGGATATGACATATATCCAAATTATATTATATAGATTATATTTTATTTATTATATTATAAAAATATTTTATATATAAAATATTATATTATTATTCATATATAATATTATATATATAAAATATTACATTATTTATTGTATTTTATTATATATGTATTATATATTATATTATATAGATTATATTGATTATATTATATATTATATATATATCTCACATTTTCTCTATGTATTCATCCACTGACAGACATTTAGGTTGTTTCCATGTCTTGGCTGTCATGAACAATGCTGCAATGAACCTAAGAGCACAGATATCTCCTCTAGATACTGATTTCATTTCCTTTGGAAATACACCCAGAAGTGGGATATCTGGATCATATGGTGGTTCTATTTTTAATTTTTTGAGTAAGCTTCATACTGTTTTCCACAATGGCTGTGCCAATTTACATTCCCACCCGCAGTGCACAAGGATTCCCTTTTCTCCACACCCTCGCCAACATTTGTCATCTTTTGTCTTTGTAATAATAGCCACCATTCTAACAGGTGTGAGGAACAAGCTCATTTGATTTTGGCTTGAATTTTCCTGATGATGAGGGAGGTCAAGAGCATCTCCTCATGTTGACCGTTTGTATGTCTTCTTTTGAGAAATGTGTAAACATGTACTTTGTCCATTTTTAGATCAGGTTAATTTTTTTTTTTTTTTTTTTTTTTTTGCTATTGAATTGTATGAGTTTGTTATATATGTTGGCTATTAACACCTTATCAGCCTTATGGTTTGCAAATATTTTCTCCCATTTTGTAGGTTGCCTTTCTACTTAGCTGGTTATTCCCTCCACTGTGGGAGAGCTTTGTAGCTTGATCTCATTCCACTTGTCCATGTTGGTTTTTGTCACCTATGCTTTTGGTGTCATATCCAAAAAATCATTGCCTGGACCAATCACAAGGAGCTTTTCCTTTATGTTTTATTCTAGTAGTTTTATGTTTTTAGGTCTTATGCTTAAGCCTCTAATCCATTTGGAGTTTATTTTTGTATATGGTATGAGATGACAATCCAATTTCATTCTTCCAATGTGAATATCCAGTTTCTCCAGCCCCGCTTATTGAAGATATTATCTTTTACCCATTGTTTGCTCTTGGCACCCTTGACAAAGATCAGTTGGCCATGAACGTGTGGCTTTATTTCTGGACTCTCTACTCTCTTCCGTTGGTCTATATGTCTGTTTTCACACCCATACGATGCTGTTTTGATTACTGTTGCTTTGTAATACATCTTGAAATCAGGAAATGTGATACCTCCATGTTTTTTCTTTTTTCTCAAGATTGCTTTGTCTATGGGGATCTTATATGGTTCCACGTACATTTTAGGATGATATTTTCTATTTCTTTAAATAATGCACTTGGGATTTTGATAGGGATTACCTTAACTGTATAGATCACTTTGGGTAGCATGGACATTTTAGCAATGTTAATTCTTCCAGTCCATGAACATGGACGTCTTTCCATTTATCTGTGTATTCTTCAATATTTGAGGTCCACGTCTTTTGCCGTTTTGGTTAAGTTTATTCTTAACCGTTTTATTCTTGTTGTTACTGCTGTAAGTGGAATTGTTTTCTTAATTCCCTTTTCAGATAGTTTGTTATTTGCATATAGAAACACCATTGTATGTTGTATGTTGATTTTGAATCCTACACGTTTACATTTGTTCACCTCTCTTAACCTTTTTTTTTTTTTTTGGTTGAGTCTTTAGGGTTTTTTGCATATACGATCATGTCATCTGCAAACATTTTAGGTGCACTATTTCATTGGGTCTTCTCTTCTAAGGTTGGGTGGTGAGAATCACGATGTCTGTCATACAGAGGAGAAAACAGAGATCCTAGAAGGGAAGCCACTTTCTCAAAGTCATATCTGTGATTCATGGCAGAACGAGGGTGACTCAAGACTCCTGAACTTGAACCCCGTGTTCTTCCTACTCCCTCTGACATCATTCATAACTTGCTCACATGTATAAATACATATGTGCAAATATACCTATTATCAATATAATGAATATACACCCACATTTACACATCATAGTTCTCCCCGCATCGGGGGGCAATGGGAAGGACCAAACTGTATGCAAACGGATGTAAAAAGGGTTGTAAGCCTGTTATTATTTATTGTTATTGCTTCCGTGGTTATGACTACAGTTACAAAACACAGGTGCTTGTCTGTGAAGGATATTCCCTGACCCACAGCATGAGGGGGCTCTGGAGAAAAGACAGACGTTTGCCTTCCCCACCCCTTTCCTGCTGACATCACAGCTCCGTTTCGGCACAAATAAAAGGAAAAGACTGATTAAGCGGCGTGATGTTGACTTCAACTCCATTAAAGTCTCAGAGGGATGGTGTCACGGGAAGGGGGGTCAGCTTATGGGAAGCAGGCAGGGAAATGAGAGTTGCAGGTGGCTGGCTTGTAGGCCTTTTGAGGCATGGTAATTTCTCTTTATGCCCTTAGAACTCCCAAGTATAGTAAATCCCCAAAACTGCTTGAAGGCAAGGGTATCTGTACAGATTTTGAAGCTACTGAGGGGCTTGTCGAGTTACCGATGGGGAAGACATTGGAAGGTGGAGGTGGAAGGTGTTTTATTGGCTGGTACAAATGCATCAGAGCCAAGAGAGTAGGTTTCACGTGTGGCTTCCTGGGGAGGCTCTCTGCGTTCAAATCCTGGCTTGTCTATTGTGACCTGTGTGAATTTAGGTGAGCTAATTACCATCTTTCACCTCCATTTCCTATTCTTTGTATTTATTTTTAGTTTTTATTTGAGAGAGAGAGAGAGAGAGAGAGAGAGAAAATGTTAAGCAGGTTCCACGCTCAGCACAGAGCCCAACATGGGGCTCGATCCCACCACCCTGGGATCGTGACCTGAGCCAAAATCAGAGACATTTAACCAACTGAACCACCCTGGTGCTCCTCTGTTTCTTATTTAAAAAAAAATTTTTTTTTTGCATTTATTTATTTTTGAGAGACAGAGAGAGACACAGCACGAGTGGGGGAGAGGCAGAGAGCGAGGGAGACACAGAATCCGAAGCAGTCTCCAGGCTCTGAGCTGTCAGCACAGAGCCCGACCCGGGGCTCGAACTCACAAACCACGAGACCATGACCTGAGCTGAAGTCGGACGCCCAGCCGACTGAACCACCCAGGCGCCCCTCTCTTTCTTATTTTTTAAAAAAGATTATGCTACAGCCTAACCCATAGAGGCTTAGAACTTACTGTGTTACTCAGCCCTCCTTCTGTCAAGGCTCCCGACTAGAGGAGGTATAAATTTGGGGAAATAAGAGACTAGAACTTAAGGTAAGACTTTACCATGAACTAAATGAGAGCCTGCTTTCCCAAGCAAAGGCTTTCTGATCAAAGTTAGATTTGAGCACATGGCGAAGGCTGGAGGCCCACCCAAACCTTCCTATTCTCCCACTCTACCCATGTCAGATTTGGCTCTGGGGCCAGCATGCTGAGGAGACAGACAGACAGAGATGCCCGAACTTGAGAGCCACCCTGCCTCATAGAGTTCTCTGGAGGGTGTAGAAGCCGGATCTGCCACTGGTCTGCCCCAAGGGAAAGTCTTGCCTGGGTGGGAGGCAGGATGTGCAAGCGACCAGTGCAACATGAGGCCTGTCTTGGAGATTCAGTAGTAAAATGTGGCCTAAGCAGTGCCTTGGGCTCTGACTCGTCTTAGAGCTTCTCTTCCTACTCTGCGGTGGCTGGAAAGGGGACAGTCAGAGGGGGCTCTGACCTGGGAAGGGAGGTGATCCCTTGTCCCCACACTCAATATTTTTATCTCCGACGGGGATCCTTTAGGCCGATACCTTGCATCTTCATTTCCCCTTTGAAGTGGTTCTTGTGCCTGGATTTCATCTTCCTTTCTAGAATTTGATCAAATCTAAGAACTGGATGGGCTCCACCTCGAGCCTGTACATCAGGCTTGGTCCAAAGTCACGGTGTCCTAACTTGTCTCCTGCTGTCCAGCCTCTCCATTTCCCCATTCACGGTTCTTATAGTCACCCGTGGCTTCTCTAGAACAGACTCCCCAGCTCGAGAACATTCCTGGCTGCAGACTAAAGGTCAAATTTCTTAGCATGAGGCGCTAGACCACCACACCCTGACTTCATCTATCCTTTCCGTTCATGGCACGGTCAACTCGAGCCATTCCCCTCGTGTCCCAACACCCTTATGGTATCGAGTACAAGTTTGTTTATGTCAGAAAACTGTAAACCCTTTCAGATGGGGACTGTAGATTATTGATCTTTATAGCTCCTACAATACCCAGTGACGTGCTTGGCACATAGTAGGTGCTTAGTCTGTTGGAGTGTACCTCTGGAGCCAGACTTTTGGCTTCTGATATGGTCTCTTTACCACGAACTACGTGGCTTTGGAGAAATCATTCGATATCTCTGTACCTGAGTGCCCTCTTCTTAAAAATGGGGGTGAGAATAATACCTACCCCCTAGGGATAATTTGAATATTGCGTTGGTTAGTAATCATAAATTCCTTTGACACATGCAGGGAATAAATGAGTGTACAATCCCAGTTAGCTATGACTACTGTCACCGTTGCTCCCAAATCTCTCAAAGTGTCCGTTTACAGGAATTAGCACAAATTGTAATCATCATGGCCCATCACTTTTATTTGGGTCTTTATAGCTTTCATCACATTTCCCATAAACAATTTTACATGATTCTCACAACTGATTCTGTGAAACCCTTCGCTTCAGATGAGGAGACTGAGGTAGAGAGGGGGTCAGTGTCCTCCCCAGTGACACAGAAAAAGACTCGAAATTAAATCTTTGGATATCCGGTTCATTACTCCTTCCATTGCACCGTGGCCATCCCATGAATTCCAGAAGAAACCGAGCATAGGTCCTGCACTAAATGGATTTCACTTGAAGAGAAGAATTGTGAATTTTAATTTTCTTTTTCTTCCAAAGGCTTTATTTTTAAACACGAGACTCTGTGCTTTCTTAAGTGTTAAGACCATGTTTCGTGGTGTCTGATCCTCCCAATCTCATACAGTATCTGGGATAAGACACACTCGAAACGTTGTTGGGAGAAAGAAAAAAAGAAGACAATGAGGGAAAAATATTTTAGGGTATGTGAAATATACACACGCCTCCCATTTTCTGATACCCATAATATCACGTAAGTTAGCTATTCATTACTAGAAACGAGGGTCCTTTTCATTTTTGCTTTAGTGGACAAATAGACACTCACAACTGTCTTACCCAATTCCCTTCCAGAAAATGCAGAGCAAGTGGAATAAGGATCCCCTGTAAGAGCTCTCCTACAATTTCTCCGACATGACGAAAACATCCGTAGTACCGCTCAATGTGAAAGAAACATTAATTATATTTAGAACCCTTGAGTATGTTTCTTAGGAGTTGCTTGAGATGGAATTAGCAAGCTCTTTCATTTTAATAAAAATCCTAAACTTATAGAAGAGATTCATTCAGCTGCCTTTCTCTGCCTTGCAAAGGCATCTTAGCCAAAGTGTTGGGAAGGAGAATGTCTAAAAGATGCTTCATTAGAATAAATGCTCCCCAAGAGCGGACGTCGCCTGTCTGGGCCTACGTGTTCCTGGTGCCTGGAGGGTGCCTGGCTGGTTGGTAGTCAGAGCGCAATGATTGCGTGTTGGATGAATGAGATCGTCTTTGGCTTATTTAAGCTCGGTTCAAGTTAGAGACACTGGCATTTGTGTGATTACAATTCTCCTTTAAAAAAATAAGCTGACCCCACTACTCCTAATGATTCCGTGAAGTCAGGCAGATCTGGCTGGATGTTTATGATCAATCATACCGATCAGCAAATGGATAGGCTTCCAGATACAGACCATAATACCCGACTTGTATATGCCGCAAATCCAAATGTATTCAAACTGTTCACATCACCACCGTGCGCAGTTTACCAGAAGATCTGACTGCCTCCTTCCATGTGATGCTTCCAGCTGCTTTCACGAATCACACTAGCTCATTCTCTTTGAGGTCCAGAACAAGGACGGGCATTGTCTTTAATTCTAATTGAGGGCTTCAATTCTGGGACATCTCAAATATTGCAGGTGACACGTGCTGTCTCTTCCAAGGCCACATTTCGAAGGGTTTTCTAACAAGGAAGCAGCAAGATTTGAATATGGTGACATTAGACCTTGTCAGACAAAAACATCAATATTGGTGCATAATTAATGCTTAGAGCTTATCTGACATGGACAGAGCAGGCCCAGAGTGCTTTCAAAAATCAATTTGCTACCTGAATTACAAACATCATAGATACAACCTGACAGGCTGATGCTATTAGAACATGGGGGCATCTAGAGAAACATTTGAGCTAATCAAAGATCTATTTTCCCTTTCACTCCTGATATACAAAGAGACTGAACAGGATTGAGAAAAGGGAAGTAACATTCATGCAGGATCCGTAACAATCGGATGAAATGACGGTTGTGATACTAACACTAAAGGTAGGAAAAGAGGCTCAAAGAGATTAAAGAATGTGACCAAGATCACACTGCTAGTAGGTGACACATAGCACTTGAATGCACATATGACCCCAAACTGCATGTTCTATGCGTCCTTTCCCAACACCACACGTGCCCGTGTTTTTACCTTCTCCATCCTCTGGGCGTGGTTCTTTCAAAGCTGTGTTCCCGTGGCGGGGGATGGGGTGGGTGGTGGCGACGGGCACCGGACATCACATGCGGAAGAGCAGCTGTGACTACCTAAAGGCCCATGTCACCCTAAAAGCTTCCTTTACAAGCTGTAATTAAATTACTGTGTCGTACACCTGAAACTAATAGAACTGATAGAACACTGTATGGTAACTAACTGGAATTGAAGTGGAAACTCAGAAGAAAACTGTAATTAAAAATAATCTCACTGATTGACACGCCAAAATCGCTACTAAAGAGTTAGCTTATTTTGTATAGACACATATATAGTCTATGTACGTAGACTTTGAAATACATGGAATGAGCTTACTCCCACAGTTTTTGTGTGTGTGCGTGCAATTATATATATATTATACATGATGCATCATATACGATATATGGTATATCATATATGATATATCACATATCACATATTATATATGATATATCATATATATCGTATATTATATGTGATATATTATATGTTATATATGATGTATCATATATTATATGTGATATATTATATGTGATATATGATGTATCATATGTGATATATGATATATATGTGATATATCATATATCATATGTGATATATCGTATATCATATGCGATATATGGCATATCATATGTGATATGTGATATATCATATGTTGTATATCATATGTTATATATTATATATGATATATCATATATTATAATTATATATTATATATTATATATAATTGCATGCACACATATATAACATACATTAAAATAATGTATAATATATATTATGTAATAATTATATAACATATTATGTATTATATATTAATATATAATATTATATATATAATTATATATTTATTTATTTATATATATATATTTATATATTATTATTTATATGGATACATTTATATTTTACCTAAATATATACAGTAAAACCTTGGATTGCAAGTAACTTGTTCTGTGAGTGTTCCACAAGACACGCAAACATTTCTACTAAATTTTAACTTGATAAATGAGCGATGCCTTGCGATATGAGTAATACATGACGCTGAGTGCCACATGATCACAACTGAGCGAATGGTTCTTGAAATTCGCTTTGATATACAAGTGCTTTGATTACAAGCATGTTTCCATAATGAATTATGCTTGCAAACCAAGATTTTACTGTATATTTTTACATATATGCCTTTATGTATATACCTACGTGTGTGTGTATATATATATATATATATAGTTTTTTTCCATATATATGTACGTATATATATAATATAATATAATATAATATAACATAACATAATATAATATAACATATATTATATATGTATATATACTGGTTTTTTTCCATATATACCTTTGAAATGGGAATGTGTCATTAATTAGAAGCCTGTAAGTCTGTAGTGGGTTTTGTTTCAATCCCAGGGCAGTGATTTTCCACTCCTGTAAAACTCTGTAAGCAAGTACCACCACTTACCCGTGTGAAAGAAGGTTCTTCTTAATACTGCACAACCCGAACAAAATACCAAAACGTATTAGATGCTCGAGCTGTCTTAAGATCGTAACTCTTACCCATAACTCCTGAGGCACTGTTTTATCAGAGTAGCCTCGTTTTCAATGGTGGCTTTTAAAGTGAGTGCTGTGCAACAGGAACTTAGGGAGGAAATGCATGTGGTTACCACCTGCTTTCATCTGGTCTCCATTCTAGGGTTCCATGTAAAATTTCATGTTTAAAAACGGGCTCTGCTGTTAAGGAAAGTAGGCAATGGCCAAGATAAAGGAACTGGGCCGTATCCACAAGCTCTGTTTCCTCTGGTCTCAATGTTTCAGTCCTTTCTGTGTCTGAGAATGAGCACGGTGTTAGCCATAACGCCGCACGGGCCTGGAGCGGACTTGGTGCCTAAAACCGACTCCTCTTTCAAGGCCTAGCTGGAAAAACAACCTTCTGGTGAGTCTCTTCCCTAGACTATAGGCTGCCCGCCATGTGGACATGGCATCAGGAGAGGGCTTGCAGCAAGGGGCCCGTGGCCAGGATGCGGAAGGCTGTGTGTGGGTCACACGACGCACTGTTACCCGAGGAGGCACCAACGACATCCGCCTTGGGATCTGCAGGCAGCCCCAGACCTCTTGCCCAGCCTGTTCCTCGAGCCTCACCTACTTATGCCTCACGTCGCTTCCTCCACCAGTGGGCTCCCCACAGCACCCTTCCTGGCAGTCTTCCAGTCCAGCGTCCCTCCCATCCAGTGCCACCCTCCCTCCCATCACCCACCGCGAGAACTTCCCTCCAAGTCACAGAGCACCGGCACTTCGACCCCTCTGGTGGAGCCACCGTCATGCGTTGATTATACTGACGGTGCAGCTAGTGGCCTCTTTGACTCCATGTCCTTGCACCCTGTGACCGTCATTTCCGCTCGCTTGACTCTGGGCCGGTTTGGGGAGCTGCTTCCGCCCATAGAAGGCCGCAGAGGTGCCAGTGGGCTGATTCTGAGCTTAGGCCTCAGGAAGCCTTATCCCCTTCCGCTCGGTCTCTCGCACTGCCGGCTCCCTTGCGCCGACCCTCTGGCCTTGACTTAAGAACACGGTGGAAGGACGCGAGAACGTGCACAGGCTGGAACGGGTGGAGGGCAGAGGCACTCCGACGGACCGCCAAGCCAAGACCAAAGGAACTGCCCAACCGGGTTCAGCATAAAATGACGATTCTCGGGGTTGGGAGCGGAACAACCCGTTGTTTTGAACCACTGACTTCCGGGGTGGCCTGTGATGGGCCAGGGGTAGCTGCTAGAGCAATCCTCTTCCATGCCACGCGGCCCCATTTCTTCCCTCGGCCTCGACTGAGCCCTGCCTCGTGCTCGCAGGTGCAGCCCTCCACCTGTGTTTCTTTCACAGGATTTCACCCTTTTTGAGGACCTTACCATAAATCGCCTTTGCTCATATGTATCTTGCCTTTTTTTGCTAGATAATGGACACCCTGAGGATCAGATCTGTGCCTAGGTCACCCTCCAGCTTGCTCAGCTCCAACCGTGCGGCTCTGCGGAAGGTCCCCGGAGTCGCCCCGTTACATCTGGCCTCTGGCTTCCGGCGTTTCCTGCTTATATTCAAGGAAACCCTCGCCCCCAGCATTTCCTGGTTTTCTCCCGGCCAGCAGCTTGGAACTTTGCATGGTCCCCAGTTTCAGTTTATTGTTATTTATGTATTTATTTTTAAAATACTTCTGTTTCATTTTGGGGAAAGCACAAGCGGGGGAGGGGCAGGGAAAGGGGGGACAGAGGATCCAAAGCGGGCTGTGCGCTGACGGCAGTGAGCCTGATGGGGGCCTCGAACTCACCAACCGTGAGATCGCGACCTGAGCCGAAGTCGGATGCTCAACCGACTGAACCACCCAGGCGTGTCCGAGTTTCAGGTTAAACGCTATTTCCTCGTAGAGGCCTCCCCAGCCTCCTTATGCTAAATCATGTCACCTCGGTGTCCTCTGTCGCAATGCTGTTTCCCTTGCAGGGTCTTACCATGCACAACTACGTTCTGGATTTATTAGTGTTCTTGTTACTTATCAAGTTCCTTTGCTAGAATATAAAGTCAATGAGTAAAGGGACCACGTCTGTCTTGGTTTCTTCACTGGGTCTAAAGCGCTTAGCTCAGTGATTGAAATTGAGGAGACCTATTAGTCATATTGATATTCGTATGAATGAACGAATGGTGACTAACGTCCTTCTATATCCCCTCCAAGGATCTTGCATGCTGTAAATGTTCAGTGTATATGTTCCTCGATGGGTTGATTGAATGACTTCATTCCACCATTTAAAGCCTTAAGAGGTCAATTTAACCTACATTTATGCCTTTTTTCCTGGTTGAGAGAGGCCTGGGGAGGTTAATTACTTGCCCTGAGTCACAGAGCAAGGTGGGAAGCACTGTGATAAGCACCCAGATTTTTCGGAGTTCCTACCTGGGCCTGTCTGAACCACGGCTCAGAGCTTTGGCAAAGCAAGCTCCGTGGAAGGCTTGTTCATGAGAAAAAAAAAAAAATGTAGACGATGAGAATTACCCAAATCCCGATTATCATGCAATGGAAAAGATGGTTGTCAATTCTCAAGCACACACGACAAAGGAAGCTAACCCAATTGCACACATATAGCTCCTCGGGGATTCCTTTCCTAGCAACTAGATGAGAATGATTTTGTAGTTAGCTAAGTGATTTTATGTGAGCGAGTATCAGAACCTGACCTTCAGGCCACACGACTGCTATGGTCATATCGGTCCAGAGAAATTGGCATATTCAAAGCGGTTGACCAGTTGTCCCTCCCGCCCTGCTTACCAAAACTCTTAAAGCCTTGAGTTACCATCAAGTCTAAATCCATGGATCATTAGTGGTGAAGTCTGGTGATTCTTGGAGTGCTAGCGGCTGGCTGAGAACTAAAGCAACCAGTTGTAGGGGCAGGGCAACCCAGCCGAAGATTTTAAGGCAGACGAGCGGGGTGGCGTAGAAGTTCATTGGACGGGGACATCACTCATGGGCTCTGTCAGAAAGAGCACCGGGCAGGGCTTTGACAACAGTTTAATCAGGTCGGCGCTCACCTCACCCTTCAGGTTTAATTTTGTCCCTGGAAGTCGGATGCTCGAGCAAACCAGGCGAAGTGTTTGCTCACTTTGAACGGGGTGATTCAAGGACAGGCAAGAAGACGGAGCGAGTCGCAGAAGGTTCCATTTGGAGGGGTTCTTAGCCGTCACGTAGTCGGGGGAAAAAAAAAAGAGTCTGGACCAAAATAAAGGAGATAAATAAAAATAAAGCCATGCTGATGTGAGGGAGCCAGAGACGGGCCCAGACAGTGTCTCCCACTCTGTGGATGGAGTGCCAGGCTCAGAGCCAGGGAACCCGGGCAGCAGCCTGGACGTCTGTTTCCGGCCTCGTCACCGTGGGCAGGGTCCTCCCTGATGTGGGCCCCAGGTTTTGGATTTGTGAACAGGTGGGGCTGTGTGTGGCATGTTCACGATGGCTCTCGGTTGCCTTCCAACTCTGCCTTTCCTGGAGCAAGGACAACACAGACCCAGGCAGCGAGAGGCTGCAGGGAAACCCGGACTCTGAAGGCAGAGAGCCCCCAGATCTGGACATTCATGTCTGGCTACACCCGCCTCCCCTCAGAGGTTTCCAGAGAACCGCAGCAGATTTCCTGGGTCCTGTCGGGCCCCGGGGCTCCCCATGGCCTGTGTATGAGGACCTCTCATGCGGAACCCAATAGGCTCCCTCTGCCAGGGTGGGTTGTGGCCTGGGTGCACCGGGGTGCATTCAGTGAGAAAGTGACCAGACCTGGGGATTTTTTCATGGTACACACTCTCCCTGCTCCTTCTGGGGGCTGCTGCAACATTTCTGGTCCTCCGTTTTCCCTCTGGTGCAATGCAGGTGTTGAGTGAGATGATCTGGAAAGCTCTAACGGCCCAAGTCCGTGGCTGGCCGCTGGGCTTTCCCATTTTTGAGGACAGGAGGAGGGGTGGGGCAATGGTTGTGAGCCCGGGAGTCGGGCAGTGCCGGGCTCACAGCTCAGCTTCCTCGCTGTGTCTCAGGCCAGTGCCTTAACTTCTCCGAGCCTCAGTTTTCCTATCTGTAAAATGGGGATATGAAACTTCCTCAGTTTGTTGTGAGGATTAAATTGGTCTCCCTCAGTACGAGGTCAAGGCCATGTCTACTTTCATCCATCACTGTCTCCTAGTGCTTGTCACAGTGGCTGGTGCATAAGTTCTCATAAACATTTGTTCAATACATGAAAGAATAAATGGATGATGTATTTAAAATACATAGCATAAAGCTTGGGCATGGTGGGCACTTTCTTCTTCCC
This sequence comes from Panthera onca, assembly GCF_046562875.1. Lineage (NCBI taxonomy): Eukaryota > Metazoa > Chordata > Mammalia > Carnivora > Felidae > Panthera > Panthera onca. Next base: position 79,906,733 of record NC_138351.1, on the reverse strand, counting down.
TCTTCCCTCTCTCCTTCCCTCCCTCCTTCCTTTCTTCCTCCCTCCCATCCTCCCTTCCTGCCTCCTTTCCTTCCTCCTCCCTCCCTCACTTCCTTCCTTCCTTCCCTCCTTCCTTCCTTCACTCCTTCCTTCCTCCCTCCCATCCTCCTTTGCTGCCTCCTTTCCTTCCTTCCTCCCTCCCTTCCTCCTTCTGTTCCTTTCTTCCTTCCTCCCTTCCCTCCTTCCTCCCTTCTTCCCTCCCTTCTCCCTTCCCTCATTCTTCCCTCCCTCCCTCCCTTCCTTCCTTCCTTCCTTCCCTCCTTCCTTCCTCCCTTCCCTCCTCCCTTTCCTCCTTCCTTCTTCCTCCCTTCTCCCTTCCCCATTCATTTGTTCATTCCTTCCTTCCTTCCTCCCTTCCTTCCTTCCCTCCCTCCCTCCTCCCTTTCCCCCTTCCTTCCTTTCTCTCTCCCTTCCCTCCTTCCTTCCTTCCTTCCTTCCCTCCCTCCCTCCTCCTTTTCCTCCTCGCTTCCTTCTTCCCTCCCTCCTCCCTTTCCTCCTTCCTTCCTCCCTTCTCCCTTCCCCATTCATTCGTTCATTCCTTCCTTCCTTCCTCCCTTCCTTCCTTCCCTCCCTCCCTCCTCCCTTTTCCCCTTCCTTCCTTTCTCTCTCCCTTCCCTTCTTCCTTCCTTCCTTCCTTCCTTCCTTTCTTCCCTCCCTCCCTCCCTCCTCCTTTTCCTCCTCCCTTCCTTCTTCCCTTCCTCCTCCCTTTCCTCCTCCTTCCTCCCTTCTCCCTTCCCCATTCATTCGTTCATTCCTTCCTTCCTTCCTCCCTTCCTTCCTTCCCTCCCTCCCTCCCTCCTCCCTTTCTTCCTTCCTTCCTTTCTCTCTCCCTCCCTCCTTTCCTTCCTTCCTTCCTTCCTTCCTTCCACGTTCTTCTCTGTCTTTCTTTTTCCTATTTTTCTCCTTCTTCCCTCATTCCCTCACTTGGCACAAAACTCTCCCTCCCAAACCGCAGGAAACCTCAGTAGAGATGGGGTCTCTGGCTACAGAGCCGGGACACGTTCCGGCTGACCCGAGCGGGGCTGTTGCGGGGACTCTTGGAGGGTGGGCTGCGCTCCTCACAGCTGGGGCTGCTGGTGCCCGCCCCCCGGGCAGCGAGCTGCACCGTGGGTAAAAATAGGCTGTAGGAGCGGAGAGCGTCAGAACCGCCACCCCAGACAGTTCTCAGCATAAACAAAGCAGCATATGGTGAGGCCCGAGTTGCTGGGGATGGGCAGGGAGGGAGGGGAGGTGTGCAGAGGGAATCTGGGAGCAGGAGGAAGGAGGCAGGGCAGGAAACGCAATCAATGACCTCTCTGGCCAGGCTGCCTCGGCTGCCAGTCAACATTCTTTTGCGCGATTTGAGACCCTTAGGGCCAGGGGAGCCTGCCTTGCCCATTTTACAGGTGCAGACACAGAGGCTCAGCGAGGGCCATTCTGCTGAAGTCAGAAGGAGGGCTAAGCCCAGTGGTTCTTCAGTTCCTGGATGCCAGAGCAAGGTCATGGGGGCGGTGAGCCAGAGGCAGGCGGCCAGGGCTGGCCCAGGCCTCAGGAACCTGTCATTTCTGTCCTGAGAAGGCACACATAAAGAGAGAGTAAGCAATTGTGAAAGGACATAACTGAAATACAGGGGCTGTGGCGGGTCCCTGGACACTCCCAGGACTCAATACCTCTCCTCCAGAACTCCTCTGAGACCTTGAGAGAGCTGGCGAGGAAGCCTGGCCTGCCTGACTGTGGCTGCCAACAGCCCGGTGATACATTAACAAGGCCCCTCCTGGGGTCCCGTGTCTGCAGTGCTGTGTTAAGTCCTGCTCTGGCCCGCGTGCCCCACTTTGGAGATGGGAAAGGCAGGGTGGTGGCCGTGGGTGAAGGCAGGACGTTTAAAATTGAACCCAGGAGCCCAGGTACATTGGTTCTCTCTCTCTCTGTCTCTCTCTGTCTCTGACTCACTTTTCAGTAACATGGGAGCCATAAGATTTATGAACAGTCACAAGATACAAGCTCTGTGAAGACAGAGACTTTTATCTTCTGTTTTACATGATATCGTCCCAAGGCCTAGAATAGCTCTCTAGTCATGTGGCAGGTGCTCAGTAAATAAATTTTTGTGGCACGAGCGAATGAATGCGCCTAGGCATTAGGTGAGGCTGAACCCTCACCTCGCTTCCATACCTCACCAGATCCCGCTTCTGAGTCCCCATTGTCTCCTCAGGAAATAGGAGCATGGGATCTACCTTTTGGTGACATCCAGGAGAGTCAATGAAATGGATATGGAAAGGGTTTAGTAGAATGGTCAGTCCACAGTCATATTACCATGGCCAGTGTCCTGGGCTTGTCACCATCGAGGAGACTTTTCATAGTTGGAGACGGGCCCCCCAGTTAGGTAAGAAAGTGCAGCAGGAGTCAAATCCATTGGTTAGTATTGTGTCTGTTGTGCTTTTTTATAGACATCTCTCCATCTGTGTTGTCTTGTCTATTTAACAGGGTCTCTTGACAATGACCTGGACCTCCTTCTATCTTAAGATCTCCCCCTTTTCTCTTGCTGACATGGAAGGTTTACAGAAATTCATCTGAGTCATTGGTACAGGTCACAGGAGGGGACTTCCAATATCCCTGGAGGGCTCAGATCTATCCAGACTACCCTCCAGAGCTTACGTAAGGTGGTGGGTACCACAAGACGCAGAGAACCACCCAAGAAAAGACCAGTTCCTGGATGGAAACACGGAGGACCAATACTCACAGAATGGACCCAGGGTTGCTCAAGGCAGACCTTTCCTCCTGCCTCCTGCCACCCCATGCCCACTGCTGGCGGGTTTTCGTGTAGATGGATTGGGCTGTTGATGGAAGGATTATGTATCATTGAATTAGTAGAACATTTTTATAGTTGATGCTGTTGTGTTCTTGACTTACATAAGAATCGACCAAAATTGTACCCTTTCAAGATTAACCCATGGCATTCATTCTGACAGCAATAAAGTGTCCTAAGTCTCAGCAAGCTAAGTAATTTCCATCATTCCTACCTTAGTCAGAACCTGAGACATCTTTTAGGAGGGTCCTGGTACCAGAAACATCACTTCGTCACCCACTTGGACAGCCAACGACTTTCTGGTCTGCGGGAGAGTCATGGGTTGGACAACTAAATCTACAACCATATAAACATTGAAAAGTTTAATCAGTACCATGAATTACAAGTATCGGGTGCTACAGAAGAAAAATACGTGGGAGAAAATTTTGACGTGGTTCGGTTCTCTCAGAGAGCTCCTTTGCAGAAGGGACACTTTAGTTGAGACCTGAGGAATAAAGAAGTAGCCAAGGAGGGATCGGGGGTGGGGTGTGTGCTGGGCAGGTGGGCGGGCTAGTGTGAGTGTTCCTAGCCTGAAGTGAGAAAGAGCTTGCCGTCTGCACATCCAAAAGAGGGCTGTTGTTCAGAGAAAAGTCCCAGGCAATTGTGTATATTAGCACTGAAGCAACCCCATGCTTACCTACTGGAGGCTTGGGCTGTGACTCACCCGGAAGCTTTGGAAGGGCCCTCCCGCTCCCTGAAAGCATCTCCCCTGCGCAATGTGGTCGTACTGCATGACCACTCACTTGCCTTTCTCTTTCAGCAGTGATATGTGATGAAGGAGCTCTCTTCCTCACACATGGGTCTCCTGACCTTCCGAAGGTCGCTCTCAGGGCCATCTTGGCGTTGAGGAGAGGCACCACCCCCCCCTCCCCTTTGCCAATGCTGCTGAAACAGTGGGTTCTCACGTTGAGAGCTGTCACCTGTCAGTGTCTCCCTGGGGTTTGGCACGGTGTTTGGTACACATTTAAAAAAAAAAAGTTTGTCGAGGAAGGAAGGGGATGAATTATTGCCTGAATGAAAAGGAAGCGTCTGAGCTCTTGAGAGAAAGAAGAATCTGTCCATAGGGGATAGGACTTCCCTTGAAGTAGATGCCAGATGTATCATAAAGCCCTGGAAGCATCTCTAGTCTGAGCAGAAGCTGACACTTGAGCCCACGGAAAAAGACCTGTGGGAACCCAGGAGTGTCAGGAGGCAGATGGCCCCAGGTCGATTTGCAACAACCATAAAATGGCCCGGAGGAATGGGGATGGGCTCCATCTACATAGCTGGGGATTTATACACTTGCCTTCTGGGGTCTGCACACATGTGCCAGGCCTCCTATTTATGTCTTAGCTGGACCTTCATACAGACTGGATGCTGCCATTCTGCTTGGCTGGTTTCTCCGGAAGGCAGCGTCTACTGGTGGTCTCAAGTGCCACACGGCCCTTCTGATTTAGCTCTTTGGTCTGTTCTCCTTGCCAAAAGGAGTTTGAGTCCCCCCCTCCCCTTATTCCTGAACTGCCTTGTGGACTGAAGGAATTGGAGCACTGTGAAAAGGGCCCTAAGTGGGGCCGAGAATTTGGGAAACTGTTCAAATCTTGGCTATGCTAACTTTCTGTGGGACCCTGGCTCTGTCTTGTTCAATGCTTGGTTCGCAGGCTTTCGATCTGCAAAGTGGATTCGATTGCTGGTTTTCCATCTTTCATGTTTCCTTCTTTCCCTTTCCTTCCTTCCTTCCTTCCTTCCTTCCTTCCAGTCTTTTCTCTCTCCCTCCCTCCTTTTATTCTTCTCTCTTTCTCTCTCTTTCTCCTTCAGTGTGGGGAGTAGAAAATTTGTGTTCTAGATCAATACTTGTTGGGTAAGTGAATGACGAATGAAGTTTCATTTGGAATCTCAATATACGAAACAGAAAAAAGAGAAGATTCTCTCACGTACGCAGGGACGGGAGTCTTAGGTGGCTGTCACCCAAACAGCCCCCGGGCCGCTTGTGAAGCACCCTGGAACTCTGGGGACCACCATTTGAAAACAACTGGATGGCCCGTATTCGAAGGCACGCTTTGGCTTTACAATGTTGTGATCACTCACTATGGTGCTGCATTTGAAAATACCTTGACCGTCTCTGACCATCTGCAAGGTCAACAAGGAAAGACAAAAATAGGACAAGTCTATCAACAAGCTTTCAGAGTGTCAGAGCAATAGGTCTGGACAAAGCCTCGGGGCCACCTAGGTGAGTCTGATGACCCCTCTGGTTGATCGGGCCAGACTGTGCCTGGGGCATGGCAAGAGGAATTCTGCAGTTCCAGTGCAGTTGGAAAGAGCCAAAGAACGATGTCTGTAGTGAGTGAGGAGGGGTGGCGGTGGTAGGATTTATGCCATCTGCTTGCCACCCATATGTCCACTAATACTCACTCAATAGTACGTATTGGGAACCTAAGGCGCAGAAGAAACAAGAGCATTGTTGTAGCCCACCTCTCGTGAGTGGTAGATCTAGGACTCTGCCCAAGTTTGTCTGGCTCTGGTTTTCTTATTTTGTAGCTCAGAAATGCCACAGGGCCCCGTTTGGAATCAGAGTGTTTGGAACGGCGGCCATGATGCTTTGAGCTCTCGCTTTTAGCCTGGGTCTTCAGGGTACCTCGGGCTGGATCCGTAAACACAGACAGTCCTCACCTCTGAATTCCTTTGTTAGATTCGATTCTGTCCTTCGCGTTCCTGACCTTCCTGCTAGGAGCCTCCGGGGACTTCTTGGCTGCTGAACTGAGGCTTGCCCCTGGGAGCCATGCTTCCTGTTGCTACCACCTGCCCCTGACCTCCGCGTCACCACACACTCCCCACTCCCCGTCACGAAGAACTCGGGCTGCTGGAGCACCTGGAACCAGTTCCAGCGGCCGCCGCTCACTGGCCGAGCAACCTTGGGGAAATCAGTCGACACCGCTGAGCCTCGGTTTCCTCGTCTGCCAAATGGGGACAGTGATAGAATAAGAATGACTATGCTTAGTATGATTATGAAGCTTTTTGAGATAATGTATATGATGTGCTTAGGACAGCGTTGATGAGTGATAGCGGATTGAGAAACGCTAGTTACTATACCACCACCGATGACAATAACTGATAGAAACCACTTCTCTCATGAATCGCCATCTTGGACACCGCCGCTTACCCATTCATATCTTCTTGCGACGGTTATCAAGGATAAGAGCAAAATGGTAGTTCAGGGTAATTCTTCCCCTTTATTGAGTGTTTACTATTTGCCAGCGCTTTACATAAATCTATTGATCGATTGATCGACCGATGGATCGATCTATCTTCCTCTACTCCTGTGTTACGTCTACTATATTCTCAACACCCCTGGGAGGGAGGTACCATCGTTCTTAGTTCGCTAGCAAAAAACAAAACAAAAACAAAACAAAACAAGAGGCTCCAAGAAGAGAAGCGCTCCGTGCATGCATCTGGGACTTCTGCTACGATCAGTCCAACTGTGACACCTGGGCACTAGCCACCGGGCTACACTTCCTCCCGGGGCTGCCCCTGGTGGCCTGGACTCTCTCCCAGAACCTTGCTCCTGGGCGAGTCCACACGCTGGCTCCGGCCTTTCCCATGTTGCCATGAACTCGGCCTGGCGAACGTCCCCCTTTCCACTAACACAGAGGCTGAGGACACGCAGCGGGATAGAAGACCAGAGAGGTGAAGCAATGTCCCTGGCCTCTTCCAGCCACCAAGTGGCAAATTACGGACCTCAGCTGTTTCTCTGTCTTTCCCTGGGTGGCAGCCACTGAGGCAACTGCCCTTCTTGGCCAATAGCTGACAAACAGGAAGTCGCCAATCGGGTCCTCCCAAATGTCACACAATCCATCAGCACGGCACTGGGGTTCAAACAGTGGTGGGCTTCTGTGACATTAATCGCATTGTTTCCCCGCCTGAGGAAAAAGCACGGAGTCAGGGAAACGTCTGGGTGTTTTCAAAGGGCAAGGTAATTCGTGTGACCAACAATAACGTTTACAGTTATTTAAGCTTAGATAAGGGTAATTAAATCTCACGCTTCGCGGGCTGAGCTGATTGCCTGCAGGGGTCAAGGAGGCCCCCCCCCCCCCCCCAGCTCAGCATCCACGGAGAGATCACCAGGTGCATTGTGGGTCCTCACAGACAATACGGGTTTCCCCCAAGTCTGAGGCACCAGAGAAAGGCAGCTTCTGTCTTAGCATCTCAGGGGAGGGCCTCAATGCTTCTGATTCAACGCCTGCCTCCCTGGATAAAATTCAGGCCCTGGGTCAGACAGCTCTGGATTCGAATTCTCGCCCTGAGTGCTCGGTGACCTTGCAAGCCACTTGACTTCTGTTAGGAGTCACGTCTTGCAGTTTTCTTGTAAAACGGAGGAAGCACTACATCATCGGTGTCTAATCACATAAAGAACAACTAACACTTTGGGGCGTTTTCTAGAAACCAGACACTGTTTCAGGGCTTCTCCTAACTGCATTCTCCGTCGGCTAACCAGACCATCCACTTTCCTTTCATCGTCCTGCTGTTATCTACCCCCCCCCCCGCCCCCAACCTTAGACAGAAAAGGAGAGTCAGGCCGGGTGTGGCTTGCCCAGGATCCCACTCCATTTTTTAAAATAATTATTTATTGACCGATTTATTGAGATGTAATCGATATATAACATGGCAGCATATTATCCGTCAATCTGTCAGTTGGAATCCTGTCAAATATGTAAGTTTCAGGTGTGCGATGTGTTGGTTTGATGCGTTTATATTGTTGCAGTATGACTGGAGTTCCAGTCTATCATCTCACGTAATGATCCTTTCTTGTCTGTTGTGAGAACATTGCAGACCGAGCCTCTTAGCAACTTTGAAGGGTGTAGCGCAATATCGTTGACTCTAATCACTATGCCGTGTCTTATAGCTCCGGGACTTACTCATCTCTTAGCTGCACGTGTGGACCCCATGACCAACGTCTCCTCAGTGCCCCCATCCTAGAAGTCAGGGCGTAGCAAATGACATCTGCGAATGGGAGGGACCAAGGAGAGTTAAGGCGGGGTCTATTAACAAAGGGTTGGGTCGGGAAGGTGGTCAGTGAACCAGCCAGGCTAGGAGGCAAGGGAGGGGACAGTTACCAGAACTTGGACAGATTGGCCGTGACCTAGGAGAGCGATGCCCCAGAAGGAAGGAGCTGGTGTGTGCGAGGGGGCGTTGGGACCGGGTTGGAGTTGAGGGAGGTGGTGATTTCTCTGCCCTCGCCGCCCCCCACCAAAGTGCTGGCCGAACCCAGCCCCAGTCAGACCACGGAGATCGGTTCTGTGGGCACAGAGCAGGCTAGAGGAAGGTGAGAAGGACTTGAAGGGATAAACGAAAACCAGTCAGTCCTCTGTCTGGAAGGTAATAGAGACAGCAGGTGCGCTGGGGACGTCTCCGTACACATGCACGCTGCTCCCACCAGAGCGCAGGCAGTCAAGTGTTGAATGAATGGAAGCTGTTGAAGGCTTGGATCTTTCCCCACCCCCGGCAGAAGGGAAATATATTACCGTCTCATCTCGAGTGGAGAGATTGGAGCCTCTTCCCCACCTCGAGCTGAGGACCGAGACTTCTCATTCCATGGGGGAAAGGACATAAAGAAGTTGGGTAATTGTCATCTTACCCCTGGACAGACAGTGATTCCCCCCCCCCCCCCCGCCCCAATCTACAGAGTGAAGACTGGACAGATTGGAGGGAACGTGCAGGAAGCTAAGTGCTGTTTCAGGGAGTGAGGGCCAGAGGCAGGGAGAGGAGGAATCTGGAATGAGCAAATGCAGAGAAGGTGGGACTGTGTTCCACTCCCGGACCAGAAAAGAGCGGCATAGAGAAGCGGACCGCCTTGGAGAAACACCCGGGTGCTGGTGACCCTCTCACTGGCTGCTACCCAGAGAGGTGGAGGCTGTCAGAGAGCGGCTAATTGTTTCGGGAGAATGGCAGAGTTAAGGGATCAATTTCTAGAGACGGGTTTTCCAGCTCCGGCAGGTAAAGGCAATTCAGTCCAATTTATGTCCGGGGAAAATGGACACTTAAGAGGAAAATGTTTGCAGATCGGTATAAATTCAATCTTGCCCCTAATGCCAGCCCCAAGCTGAGGAGGAGGGGGGATTTTCTTCATTTCTTTCTTTTTTTTAAATCTCAGGGCACAGTCAGGGCTTCTTCGGGCTGGGGGGGGGGCGGGAAGAGGAAATTCAATTTGCCGGTTTTCTTTATTCATCTGCAAAATGGGAGAATTAGCTGTGTCCTCCCAGGGCCAGGGGCTGCCGTGAAGATCCAAACGGGGGGTCGAGGAGGCCCTTTGTGAACGGAGATGTGGCGTAGTCATCTGACGGATATGTGATTTAACATTTGAAGTGATCACCGTGTCGCAAGCTGTAACAGGAGAAAAAAAAAGATGATCAGTGACTTGGGTTTCTTAGTTGACGAACCCAGGATGGGGTTCATTAAGGAAAGTTTCCCGAAGCGGTTGCTGTTTGTGTCCTCGGAACCCTGTAACTTACGGGCTGGAGGCAAGGAGACCCCTCAAGAAGCAGAATGGGCTGCTTTGGGGAGGAAATGGTGGTCACGGATGAGTGGCATCTGGGAAAGAGAGGGGACAGTCAGACATTCTAGGGTCAGAGCCCAAAGTGAGAGTGGTCACGAAGATGGGAATGAATGGGGTTCGTTCAGGAGACAGGAGCAACGCTGAGTCTAGAACTTCTGGGCTGGGAAAGTCATCGGGATGCTTGAGTCCCCAAGGCAGAAGGTCAAACACACACAGGGGCTGGCTGGGTGCCTGGTGTGGCTTAAGGTTGCCAAGGAGACCAGGAATGGGGAGGACTGCAGGTTATACCTCGAAGTATCCGCTTTCAAATGTTACCAAACCCTGTGCAGACACACAAAACGCATGGGCCCTTGGATCACAAGTTTGAGCCCTGATTTATCCAAACCTCGTCTTGCAGAAGGCGATAAGGACACGCCAAGGGACAATGACTTCCCAAGGTTAGTGACTGAGTGGGGACTTGAGGGTCTGCCGAGAGCGCATGAGCTACCATCGGGTGGGGACCTCCACCCACCCAGGGGAGCCCTGGACAGATTCAGCAGAAGGGGACACATTTTAGAGGGGGCTGGGTGTTATCCCACATGGCCCCCCCGAAGCCACTGGGGATTCTATGCTTTGCTTCAGCTTCGCTGTTCTCATGGAATCTTCATAGGAATCCTGTGGGGGGAAAAGGCGTCTCTGTCCCCATGTGTAGGTGAAGAAACAGGCTCAGAGAGGGGAAGGCACGTCCCTGCGGTCCCACAGCCAGATGGGTGCAGAGCTGAGATTCGATCCCAGTCTGCTTGGCTCCCACACTCCAGGGCTTGCTTCTACCCCACGCCTGATCAGCTGGCCTCCTGTTTTGTGCAGTTATCATTTTATCTTTCTTTGTGCAACAGACCCTCGTGCAAGACAGCTGTCTGAGAAGGAAGCACCCAAGAGTTGAGCAGGGTTGGGAGTAAGAGAGAGAGACCTATGCACAGAATTTCCTTGGATGCAGCCACTCTGGGACTCAGCTCTGTCCCTTAGACTTCCCAGTTATAGAAGCGAATAGATCCCCCTGTTTTTTTGTTTTGTTTTCTGTTTATTGTTTTTGCTTTACAGTATTTGTGATTACTTGTTATTTTTTGTAACCCAGAGTCCTCAGGTGATCAACAACACGCAGCTAATTGTTTGAGCTTTACTGTATCCTTCAGTCCTCCGGCGGTCCTTTGTCATGGTGCTATACCCATTTCAGTGATTAGCAAATCAAGGCTCATAGAGTTAAAGTTCAGTTGCCCAAGGCCATTCCTTCACCATCTCTCCTAACAGCCTCCATCAGTTTTTAACTTTATTTTGAGAGAGAGAGAGAGAAAACATAAGTGAGGGGGCGGAGAGAAGAAAAGACAGAATCCAAGCAGGATCCACACCATCTGCTCAGAGCCCGATGTGGGGCTCGAACTCACGAACTGTGAGATCACGAGTTGAGATCAAGAGTCAGAGGCTCAACCAACCGAGGCACCCAGGCATCCCCGGCCTCCATCATTTTAAAGGCTTTTGCCTGAAAGTGGCTCATGTCTTCCTTCCACTCATGTTGCATCGGCTGAGGCGAATCAAATCACCCTACAGGCTTCAAGTAGGTGGGGCAGAGCAGGGCTACCATGTGCTTTTTAGTATAAGAACTGGGATATTCGCGGATGGCCTTCGTGACGGCCACATGCCACTGTGTCACAGTGAGAGCCATGAAAGAAGGACTTCGTCGGATTCATTCCCGCCGAACCCTGCCCCCTGGCAGGGTTCACACGGATCACAGAACTTATCATGTGGGGCCGATTGTCACGTCTATGCCAAAAGTCTCCGGGGCACAGCTTATCATCATCTCATGTGCCCAGCTGGCACAGTGCCTGGCACTGAGTAGGTGCTCACCGGCTATTTACCGAAGGAACGAATATGAATTCGTGATATGTGATGTCCGCTCACGGGGGTGGCCGTTCTTTCTCCTCACCTGGCTGGGGACCGGCTGACTTCCCGATGTCAAGGCCGGAGCAGCCAATCGGGAAATGAGAATGAACTGGGATCAGATCCCCAAGAGAGGATGGACAGCTCACGCCGGCCCCGGAGCAAAAGGAAACACTTGAACGAGCCCCCTAAGACGCAAACCAATTACCAGGAGACTCCAAGATAGTGTTGGGCTGAGCTTGGAGATCAGTTTGCTCTCCCCAGACTAGAGACAGTGGGGAATAAGGAGGACACAATCAAGGGAAGCCAGGATGTATGTGAAAGCCCAAGATATTTGGGGGGGACGGAGGGCTTATTTGTATTTGACCAGCTCCGTGGTACATCCTCCTTTCCGGTGAAACCGTAGTATTTCCGCACAGACGGACAAAGGTCTGTCTCAAGCCGTGTCCGCCTCAGACGCTCTCTCAGATTGTAAGCTCCTTGAGGGCTGTCCCCATCGCCGGTTCCGCACTGGTATTATCAGCACGGGACTTTGCCTACGGTAGTAACGGGGTCAACGTTAGTCGATTTGTGAACACAGGAAGGTGCACATCCGCACCTACGGGGAGCGGGGAGACTATTCCCAGTCAAGTCAGAAGATACAGAGTGGCAGGTAAAACCGAGGCCACACTGCAATATTATTATGAAACAGAACAACTGCTTGCTCCCCATTATCCTCAGGGAGCAGACGATTCTCCAGAGAAGGGATAGTTAGATAAATGTGGGCTACACTATTCAAACAGAGGGAATTTTGGAAAGAAAGAAGAAAGAGAGAGAGAGAGAGAGAGAGAGACAGAATCGGAAGCAGGCTCCAGGCTCTGAGCTGTCAGCACAGAGCCGATGCGGGTCACGAACCCGTGAACCATGAGATCATGACCTGAGCCAAAGTCCGCTGCTTAACCGACTGAGCCACCCAGGCGCCCCATGTTTTTACATTTTTTTCATGTGTATTTATTTCAGTGGGGGGAGGGGCAGAGAGAGAGGGAGACACAGAATCCGAAGCAGGCTCCAGGCTCTAAGCAATCAGCACAGAGCCTGATGCGGGGCTCAAACTCACGGACCGCGAGATCATGACCTGAGCTGAAGTCGGACGCTTAACCGACTGAGCCACCCAGGCGCCCCCCATAATTCCTGATTTTTAAAGCAGTCCACGGACTCTACCATTTTGTGAGAACTCAGTATTGCCGCTGTGATTGTCTTATACTGTGTGGTGCCACCACACAGCCACTGGGGACACTCGTGTCCACGCAGGACCGCCAGAGCCCATGCTGAATGGCACTGGACTTCTGGGCTTTGTGAGTTCACCGAGCTGGTGTTTAGTATCCTTTGCTTTCACTCTCCTCTCTTAAAGTCAGATGGTCAGCTATTATTTGTTGTCTCTCAGGGGTGTCCTTGCTTACTAGTAATCTCCCGGGGCTTCATAAATGAGATGAATATAAATGAGCATGTTCATTTGAGTGAACACATAGGGAGCACCCCGATTTTTGAGACATGGCACAGCATGCAGTTTAGAAGGTATGAGGTCTTGGGGCGCCTGGGGGGCTCAGTCGGTTAAACGTCCGACTTCGGCTCAGGTCATGATCTCACGGTTCATGAGCTCGAGCCCCACGTCGGGCTCTGTGCTGACGGCTCGGAGCCTGGAGCCTGCTTCGGATTCTGTGTTTCCCTCTCGCTCTGCCCCTCCCCTGCTCATGCTCTGTCTCTGTCTCGCAAAAATAAATAAATGTTAAAAAAAAAAAACAAAAACACTTTATTAGAAGGTATGAGGTCTCCTCTCAGGGCGCACGACGCCCGGGTTAGAAGTATGGCTTGTATCTGATGAGCGGGGCACAGCCCTCGCTCTTTTAGTCGCTGGGTGACCTCTGGCGAGTTAACAGCCCTCTTTATGATTCACATGTCTGTAAATTGGGGATAATAACAGTGCCTACCTCAGAGGTTTGTTGTGGGGGATTAATCGAAGGATGAATGGAACTGTTGGATATTGTTTTCTTTCTAAGTAGCTTAGAGTCGGGAATGGGCGACAAGAGTCGTAGATAAAGTACGTATGGGAAAGTGACTTCTTGGCAAGGGTAGTGCACCCGGGAGGAAGTGTTGAGTTGGAGGCTCGAAGAACCAGGACGATGTTTGGGAAGGGAAGGGAAAGACGATCCAGGCAGAAAGGGCAAGCAGGTGGTAGAGAATCTGGAAATGAGGGGGCTTGTGCATGGAAAAGACAGCCCTCCGCATTAAAGCAGCATGAGATAGGGTTAGAGACACAAGCTGAGTTTAGACCAGAGGTTCGCAAACTACGGCCCGGGGGCCGCGTGGGTCCACTGCCTGTTTTTATACAGCTCGAGAGCCAAACGCGTTTTCTTTTTCATCTTTAAATGGTTGAGAGAGAGAGAGAGAGAGAGAAAAGAAGACTATTTTGTGATACATGAGAATTATATGAAATACAAGTCTCAGTGCCCACAAATGAAGTTTTATTGGAACACAGTCATTCTGTTTCATTTATGTATTATTTATGGCTGCTTTCTGGTTACAGAGGCAGGGTGGAGTAGTTGAGACAGAGACTCTCGGGCACGCCGAGCTTAAAATATTTACCATCTTGCCCTTTACAGAAAAAGTTTACTGATCCCTGGTCTAGACGCTCAAGTGACTTGAATGTCTAACTGAGGGATTAGACCATAACCTGTAGGAGCTGGAGAAACGGCAGGGTCAGGAATGAAAATGTCACCCTCCCTGGTTCTCACAGGCTCTCCCCGCTCCCAGTAAGGCCCCGTCTTTTCCGCGGCCTCCTCCATCTATGAGCCTTCTCCAAACCTCATCCTTTGAAGAGACAAACGCATTCTTCTCCCTTTTCTTGTGGGGAATTTTTATTTTTTATTTTTTGAAGAATATTCAAATGGGCTTTCTACCTTACATGCGAAGTGCAGAGAGCTCCGTGCCCCACGCTAATCAGACCGGGCGCCGTTCTGTAAATCATTTTGTGCAATTTTGTGTTCTCTCTCCCCGCAAGAAGGAGAATTACTTTGATAGATTAAAGCCGTTCCCTTATTGGAATGGGCGGTCTGTCTCTTTTCTCTCGCCCCCGTCCACTGTCTCGTGATGCCTCCCAGGTAGGGAGGCCCTAATTTCCCCAAGTCGCTCTTGGTGAAGCAATTTCCTCTCTCCGCTGGCCCTGCAGGGTCTCATTTGCTGAACGAGGGGGCCTCTGGCAAGGGTGGCGAATAGGAGAGCCTGGAAGGTGACCCGTTCTTTTCTTCTGTGGTTCTGGGTTGTAAAATATTTCCCACTTGGAGGCAGACGCCCCTGGTGGCTGGTCGAGGGGGTTTCTTTTAACTCTGGCCTTTGCAAGGGCTGTGGAAGGACATATGGAGACTAATTGGGCCCCCACTGTGGAGTAAACCAGACGCTGGGCTCAGTGAATTTTAAACCGAAACAGCCACATTTACAGCCCCACATCATGTGCGGGCGTAATAGGAGTAAACGCCTGGTTTTAATGGCCGATTCCTCCTTAGAAGGATTTGGATGAACCCAGCAGTGCGCTCATGACCTGAGCTGAAGTCGGATGCTTAGTTGACCGAGCCACCCAGGTGCCCCTGGGAATCCGCATTTTTAACAAAATCCCTGGATGATTCTGGTGTTGGTGGCCCCAGGACACCCCTTGAGAAGTGCTGTCTCAAAGTAACGTCTCGTCCTGGTTATTTTTTAAAGCTTGCACGAGATGCCCCCAAGTGCCTGGCACACAGAGGGTGGGTGCTGAACTGGGACCACTGTCATTACTGGTGTAAGTTTTGCCATCTTGGTCATTATTGCTATTTTTTGTGTGTGTGTGTCCGTACGTCGGTTTTCGTTTATGCCCTGTGCTGATTTATACTGGATTCATGATGAACTTTTGGGGACTTCTGTTTCCTCTTCCCTGGAACAGAAAGACAAACACCTAACTTCCAGAGAGAGTCCGCTGTTCCCCTAAATGCCAGGGTAGATGGAATTCTTCCCATGGAGTCCTTTGCCTGGTGATGCTCTCGGCTGTGATGGGAGCCGGGTTTTGGGCCACCCGCAATGAAACACATACAGCGTCATTCGTCACCTTCTGCTGTACGAGGTGGCTGGAAGGAAGACTCTGCCAGGACTCAGGCAAGCTGGGTCTGCCCAGACATTTTATCTGGCTCTGTACCTGGTTCCTCTCGGAAGGCAGGCATAAATAACACCCACTTTTCTTTTTCTTTCCATATTATTTTCTATCCATGCTGTTTATATATTTTTCTATTGATGCTGTTTTCTGTTCTACTTAGTGTTGCAAAACTGGGTTCCTAATAGAAATAATTAGAGCTGGATTGGCATGGGCACGTTGTACCTTGAACTGTTGCAATGACCACTTCGTCCCATGGGGCCTCCCAAATGCAGAACAGTAACTTCCCCTGAAACTCGCCTTGAGAACGTTACTTTGTCTAAGGTGTGTTCCAGGTTAAGATGTTCTTTTTAGAATCACAAGCCCTTGGAACTTCACGTTAAGAGTTCTTTATTCTTGCTGGGGTTCATCTAAGGGCACCCGGGTGGCTGGGTCGGTTAAGGGTCCGACTCTTAGTTTTGGCTCAGGTCATGATCTCACGGTTCTTGAGATCGAGCCCCGCGTTGGGCTCCCTGCTGACATTGGGCTCCCTGCTGACAGCGCGGGACCTGCTTGGGATTCTCTCTCTCCCTCCCTCTCTGCCCCTCCCCTGCTTGCGTTTTCTCTCTCTCTCTCTCTCAACATAAATAAATAAGCATTTTTTCAAAGGGGATTCATCTAGTGCTACCACACTGCTCCGTACTGAAAGCTGTTCTGGGCTTCCGGGCTTCAAGAATGAATAGGAGGTACCTCTAGTTTTGAGAAACCTATAGAACAGTGAGAAAGACACATTAAAAAAAAGAAAAACAACCCAGGAAGTTCTATAGGCTAAACTAGAGGTCGATGCAAAATATATGGGGACATGAAACATAGCAAGAGGGATGAAGGCCTGGGGAAGGGAGTAGAGGGAAAAGCTGTCCGGGGGACAAGCAGGTTTGGGGAGGAGGAGGGGCTCCTGCTTGATCTCTGGGACTCGGGGAGAGTCCAGGCATGGGCATGAGCACATGTAAAGGCCCTGGGGCAAATCATTCACTCATTCATTTGGTCAACCATCCAAAAGGAGGGAAAAAAAGCAAAACAACTTTTGAGGGATCCAGCTAGCACAGGCATTTATAGGGTTGCACGAAGACACGTTGATGGCCTATTTGGGGAAATAAAATGAGTATTTGTTTTATGGCAGGGGTGGTGGTTGCAGCATACGAATCTGGAAAAGTGCTTTGGGGCACAGGACATAGGACACATAATTTTATAAGCCAGTAGACGGTATTTCGAGGCAAGGTAGAGATCCCACAGCTTGTAAGAAGAGGAGGAACTCACTCCGAATAGTGCAGTGGGTATCCATAGAGGGGATTAGGGGGAGACAAAGCAACAGACAGGTAGGATCGCTGGCTTCCTCAAGCCTCACTCTCGCCCTGCCCTTGTCAACCAAAGACCGGTCTCCCAAGGCAACCAACTTCACCCTGGACCTGCAGGCTTCCCAAGGGGCTGGAGTCTCACCCGCCTTCCCTTGGTGTCTTCGCCGTGATTGAGACTTTGTGCCAAATTCATTTGGGGAGGTTGTTTTTCTTCCCTTGACACACATCACAGGACGTTTTTAAAGTCTGATGAATCTGACACATCTGTGCAATCACACAGTTTCCCGAGATCCAGATGTGCCTCAGAGCACCTCTGGCTCCCGCGCTCTTGCAAACATTTGCTGTAAACACCGAGGGCTGTTTGTTGGTCTTAACGTTCTAGCTCATCTCATTACCCGGCGAAGGTGAAAGATGGGAGCCAGATAGTGTTGCCAGTAAATGTTTTCGTCCCCGATGCGTCTATTGCTGGTGACTGATTAGCAGGCGGCGGGGCCCACAGACCGATGCTGTCGAAATGGCCAGTCGTAGTCTGCCTGCTGTGTGGCACAGAAGGGAAGTCAAGCCGGGCGTGCGGAGCCCTCTCTGTTCTTTGGCCCGAGGTCTCCAGCTGAGCAGAGCGCTCAGCCGGCCGAGAGAAGACAGGGTGAAGCAAAGGGTCTGTGTCGAGCCCTGTACCGCTGACGCCTAGATGACTATAAAAAGGAGAATGAGTTTAAATGTTCATAAATGAGTTCCTGGAATGGGGACAAATCTTAACACAAGCAGCTATTATTATTACCAATACAACCATTAGTCCGTAATGGAAGGAAGACGGGTGCACCTGACTTTGGGAAGCTCTGTGGCACCAGAATTTAACCCGAAAGGTGGGGGAAAGAGCACCGGAGTGGGCGTCAGGGGCTCAGGCTGGAGTCTCTTATGGTCTCAGGCAAGGCTCACCCTTCTCTAGACACCAGGCTGTTCATTTGTGAAGGGAACAAATTACCTCGGATGATACCTAAGGCCCTCCCGTGTCAAGATCCTCTTATCCTAAGGGGCAGAAGATCCTCTTATCCTAAGGGGCTATACCGTGTGAGGCAAGAAGGAGCATCTCTAACCAGAGAGGCTGTTAACGGATCCCCTGAAATGGAGAGTGTTTCTACCTTTCCTTTGGAGTGCTTTAAACAGTAGGAAGGAGATAGTTTGGGGGGGAAGGCCACCCCCCTCTCTGTTCCTTCTGCTGGGAGTTCCTCTTCCGCCTCCCCCCCATCTCTATTGAGTTCTTATACCTCAGTGAAGTTTTTCTTTGAGCCCTGCCCAAGGGTCCTCACCCAGGGGATAAATTTGGCCCCTTCTGACTTTATGTCACTCAGTAGCACAGACTGAGACTCTATATTGTGTAATCATTCGGTTCACGTTGATCTCTCCCACTGCAGGGAAATTTCTCCCAGTCTATGAGCCCGGACCCTGTCTACTTTGACCATTACCGTTTCACCTGTGCCTGGTGACGCTTAACCGGTATTTATTGAATGAGTGGATATGGGGCGCCTGGGTGGCTCAGTTGGTTGAATGTCCCTCTTTGGCTCAGGTTGTGATCTCACGGTTTGGGGGTTCGAGCCCCACACTGGGCTTTGCACTGACAGTGTGGAGCCTGCTGTAGATTCTTTGTCTCTCTCTCTCTCTCTGCCCCTCTCCCCGCTCATGCTGTCTCTCGTAAAAATAAATAGACATTTAAAAAAAGTTTTTTTGAGTGAGTGGATAAATAAATGAATGAAGTCTTTCCTGGGGGAAAGGAAGCAAGTTAGACAGCCGCTGCCTGAGATGTCAGAGACCCAGGGTCTCTTACAAAGTAAATAGGGGGGATACAAATTGTTGAGCAAATACAAATACTGACAAAAAAAAAAAAAAAATAGAAAGGGACCGCTTATTAGCAAGGACAAAATTCAGCTTTAGAGAGAGAGAAGGGACGGCAAAAGGAGAGGGACAGATGTGCCAATAAGTAGGAAACAAAAAAAGAGCAAAGAAAAAGCAAATGCAGGGTGAAAGTTTGAGTGAGGGAAGGACAGGGGTGATTTTCTGACTGAAGCCTGAAGATCAAGGATAGTACTGGGCACACGAAATATTTCACAATGATTATCACCTTATTAAGACAGAAAGATTGATTTATTCTTATGTTCTGGAGAGAGAATTGTGGGAAGCAATAACCCATCTCGAGCACAATAAGCTCGCCTTAATCGGAACAGATAAGGTTTAGAGGATTGAGGGAGATTAATTGTGAAAGAATGAGTCCCTGGGGTTGTGGGGGTGAAGAGGAGAGAAGGGGGTGATCCTGACAGATGTGGGCTGAAGCCTGGTTCATCTCTTGGCAGTTGGGTGACCTTGGTCAAGTCCTCTTCCCTCTCTCAACCTCAGATTCCTTTTCTCCAGAACAAAGGTTGGTAAATTAGGGCCCGTGGCCAAATCCAGGCCACCATTTTTTTTTTTCAAATAAAGTTTTATCGAAACATGTATTGTCAAGGCTCGCGTTTGTGTTACAACGGCGGGGTCACGGCAGCCAAGAGCCCGTGGTCTCCAAGGCCAAAAATCTTTACAATATGACACTACAAAAAAAGTTGGACGGTCTAGAATGATACAAGTGATAACCATTTCACACGCTTGTTCTGACACTCATTCACCTGGAGCCTTGCACGAGAAGGTGCCAAATAAACCTTGGTGAGGTTTCGTTGCATCACGGAATCAATGAATAAATGCCCTAGAGACATGATAAACTAGACTGGTGACGATAGATGTGCGGTCAGATCTCAGCTTAACTCCCTAAAAACTCTGGACCCTTAGGCGGATTACATCCTCTCTTTCAACTTCTTTATCGTCTATAAATTGCAGACGATAAAATCTACCTCGCAACGGAGTGACTAGTCAACCAAACATAGTATGAGTACTTAGAATATGAACACTCAATAATTTCTTGTCCCATTAAAAGCCTAGAGAAAGTGAAAAGAATTGCTGTTGGCCAATCAGTGCTTTGGAGAGAAGAGAGTCTCAGGGGAAGTTGGGGGAGCTCTCAGCCCAGGCTCACAAATTACACCCAGTAGTTTCTGACTCGGAGTCATGGTTCAGAAGCAGGGGGGTCTTTCAAATAAAGCCATTGCCTGAGTCCTAGCTGAATTTAAGAATGAATGAATGAATGAATGAATGAATGAATGCAGGCTCAGGCATCAGTTCTGGCTAGGACTCTGTTGGGTGAATTCGTGCTCTCCAGTCCCTTGGGGACTGTCTTTGGGGTTACTGCTAACACGTCTTAGTTTGTTTCATTACTTGATCCTTTCTACCTTGTTTGGGCTGGAAGAAATGCTGAGGACATATTCCAGAGGATACCTCTACAGGGCTTTCCCAATGGCAGTTCTCACTCTCACCTAACACACCGGAATCAACTGAAGAACTTTAAATAAATGCACATGTCCCACATCAGAGAAACGGAATCCGTATTTCTGGGGGGTGGGCTCACGCATCAGCATCTTTTACAAACTCCACCAGAAGTTTTCTAGAAGCTCTGGTTTAGCTGTCATGGATTGACCCCGGGAGTCTCCTTATGTGGTGTCTGGACAGCCTGGGGCATAGATGCAGTAGGAACTTGGCCCAGACCGCTTCCAGTCTTCTTAGCTGAACTAGAAGGATCTTGGCAGGAATAGTCTGAAGTTGGATTGGGGTCTCAGGAAAGCCCAGTGGTCCATAAGTCATCAAGAACCCAAAGGTCTGATCCTGGGGGAGGTTGAGGAGATCCTGAGCTAAAGGGATACCTTTTCAGGGCCCCCACCTACTGCTGGGGGTAGCAGCCGCCTTCCTGGGTTCTTCAGAGCTCGTGGACAAAGACAATCTCTGAGATCGTGATCTTAGCTTCTGCCCTGTAGGTCCCTAGGGCCGCGAAAAACATCCGGGTCCAGTTGACTAGTTGCAGAAAGGGCAGATAAATCTGTGTCCCTGAGTCTAAGGGACAGGTTGTCACCTGCCTCGGAGTGAGACTGTGTGACTGAAATCAGGGTTTAGGGCCTTACAGTCCAGGGTGAATAGAAGTAGGAGGGAAGCTTCCATGAGAAATAGGTTCTGTGTCTCAGGAGAGGCCCAAAGGCATGTGATCAATTTGGAGACATTGGCTTAGTTGGCTTTCAGGTGTCTGTGAGACTCAGCCAAGACTGAGCTAGCTTGGCCGAGATCCAGCATACCCGAGGCTGGGATGGCAAATGGACTTAACATTTTGGCATGAATCTAACCAGTTGGTTGGGGCTGCCTAGACAGTGTGTTGAGGATTCTGAAGTCATGTCTGGCTTGATGGGGAAAAGCACTGTGATTCATTAGGTTGGCTGTTATGTGTGTGAAAGAAAGGAGTGACTTATCAGAGAAATCAGAAAAAGGGTGAAGGCAGATTAGGAGGCATGACAGAAGCTCTGGGGGGAGACGAAGCTGGGGCCAAATTGTAGGCCCTCGAAAGCCAGGATGGAGAATTTAGATTCAAAAAACAATTTTTGTGGGGGGGGGGGTGGTTCTGAGAAATTCTGTTACGCTTCTCAACAGAAGTCGAACATAGGCGGATTTGGGGAAGTATCTCTTGACTGCAGCAAGGAAGGTAGCCTGGAGGAGGCAGTTGTGGTGCTGGGTGGGGAATCAGACCAGCGCGATCCGAAATTAAAGCCTTGAGATTGAAAACTTGGCCTGTCCTTCTGACAGTACGTGAGCGCCTCCCGTGTGCCAGGCCCTGGGCCGCGTTCTAGTTATTCAGCAACAGAGGAAGACAGGCGTGGCTTTGCATCCTCTGGAGGAGATCAGATTCTGCCTGGGAAGCACATCACACCCCCTGCCTGTGAGCCGGAGGCCCAGGAAAGCCGCTGGCGTCGTCCAAACCCGAAAGCCTGAGAAACCGGGGCGTCAAAGATGGAAGTCCCAGCCTGAGTCCAAAGGGTCAAGAACCAGGCACATCAGTCTTGGAGCCCAGGGGAAGGTGGATGCCCCAGGTCAAGCAGAGAGCAAATTTGGCCTTCTTCCGCCCTTTTGTTCTCTTAGGCCCTCAACGGATTGGATGAGGCCCTTTTGCATTGGCAGAGGTCATTTTCTTTACTTAGTCTCTCCGTTCAAATGCTCATTTCTTCCAGAGACTCCCTCACAGACCTATCCAGAAATAATGTCTTCACAGCTACCTGGGCGTCCCGTACGTAGCCTGCTCAAGTCGACATACCAAATTCACCCACCACGTCCTGTTACCATACATTATTTACTCCGGAAGGGTTGGTCTCCTGATCTCGAACCTTTCTTCCTAGCGGGGGGGTGACAAGTGTTACCCGACTGCGCTTTGATCGATCATAGGAGCAGCTGTAATCAAACCATAACCATTTACTGAGTGTTTTTTAAGTGCTAGGCTCTCTGCTGTGCATTTCTCGTGAGCTTTTCTATTTAATCCTTACAACAGCCAGATGAGTTAGGATTATATCAGCAGCCTCGTGCTGAGAACTGTGCTAGAACCTGAGCACAGTCCAGAGACGTGAGGGAGTGTGTCTAAGTTCTCGCGGCTAAGAAGAAGCAGGCTTGGGAATCTGATCCCAAATGCCAGGCTCAAACCCACACGGTCTCACCACGACACCACTCTTCTCCTGTCCCCGCAATCAGCCACCCCTGTGGGTCTGCTTTGCAACGTTAAATAGGCCGGCAGGCGATCTGATTCCACAGGGGTACTGCGCTCGGATGGTTCCATATTAGCAGTTGTCTTCTCTTTCTCCGTGGGCACTTGGTGACATAATGCCTGAAAATAGTAAATTAGTTTTCCTTCGCTGGAAATTATGTTCCATTAGGGCCACGGACATACATGGCTGTTTTGAGACCTCCGGGAGAGTTGTGTGCTTTTTGGAAATGTCTGACAAATCCGATTGGTCTCCGGCAAGGGGCTCTCCCAAGGCCTTGTGGCGGGTGGAGTCATTAGGCATGAGGTGGCTTTAATAATAGAAGGAGGAGGCCCAGACAAGAGGGTTCCACCTGTGATCATCAGAGCTGCTTTGGGTCCAGCTTCCGGCAGAGAAAAGGGAGGGGCAGAGGCGTGAGGTGATCTGCAACATTATCCTCGGATGTCACCTCCCGTATCTTCGCTCGGCGCTGTGGGGAGAAGGCTCCTGGAAGGAAACACAGCCAAGGAGCCTACTCTCCTCCACACCTTTCCTCTAGGGGGTGCTGTGGTCAATTGCCCTGGGACACCGTTCTGTTGGTCTTGCCCCCCGCTCCAGCCTTCCCAAATGCAGGGACAAGTCCACCTTGGCTGGACATCAAAATCCTGCAAGATGCAGCTTCCACGTTTGTTTCAGAATACCTCTTTACAGGAAGCTAGTGGCCCTTGGGATTTCCCATTCCTCCCCAGGGATTGCCCCATAATGTGCCAGCCCCTCGGTCTTGCCAGTTAGGTTCCTCCTGTCTCCACATTTCCGAATCCTACCTGGAGTCCAAGCCTCAGCTTCAGGACTACCTCTTCCAGCAAACTTTCTCGAAATTCTCCTGCCGTAGACACCTCTCTCTCCCCTTCGCGCGCCCATAGTACTCCCTAGCACCTTATTTCCTCTCGCCTTGTATTATCATTATTTTATACAAATTTCATCTCCCTTGTTATATGGCACATTCTTCAAACGGAAGGACTATGCTTAACTCCTCTGTCCAGTTTTCCTGGCTTCTCTTACAAAGCCTTGTGTGCAGTAGGTGTTTAATAAGTACATGCTGTACGTATCTGCCACTCTGGTGGTAGGCAACATAGCTAGGGATTGATGTCCCATGGCTGTCTGCTCATTCATTCATTCATTCATTCTCCTTGTATCAATACTTCCAAACCCCTTTGACCTTCCTGCACTCACATGCATGGTATCTCTTGTCTCAACATGGTATTGATGCGGGTCGGGGAATGGCGGGGGGCGGGGGGCAGGTTGGAACCTAGGACATGGACATGCCTTGGGCATGAATCTTAAGACACAGATCCATAAGCAGGCACCCATTTTCCTAAAGGGAAGGTGAGTCTCAATCTTCAGATGGATTTGGTATTTGGTATGGGAAAAGGGGGCACTGACATTTCATGATGACCTGGGTCTCATCTGTCTCATTTCTTAAGGCACTAATCCACCTTCCCAGCCTTGTCTCCCACCATCCACACCTTTCCCTGCGAGGTAGGTGCCCCAAACCGTGTGTCCGTCCTGCAGCACCTAGCGAGGGGGCTAGGAATGCCATTCTGTGGTTCCCAGCCCCCTCCGGGATGGACTCCACTGAAGAAAACACAAAGATTCAGCAGAGAAATAATCCAGGATCAGATTCGCTACTGTAGAGCTCCACTTGGATCATCCCTTCTCGAATCTTGACTGTGGAACTCATCTACCCTGGGACAGACGGACACGTACCGCAAACAGAGGCTTGTTTGAGTCTGCAGGAGAAAGCCCCTGTGCCCAGCGCTCACTACTCCCGGGCAGAGGCAGGTGAAGGGATCCCCAAGAGAGAAATCTTTACTCATACCTGGAAGATACCATTCTCCCCGGCTCTTCCCTTTGATATTCCCATGTGGTATCAGCCCTTTGGATGACAGGGTGAACTTTTCTTTACCCTCACCAATGAAATTCATTATTCCTTCCAAGGGGGCAGAGGAGGGTGGGACTGGACCGAGGAACCCAAGATGTCCTTGGTTCTAGAAACCTCTGTTTCCCTGTAAGTCTGCCACAGTAGAGAGTCAAGTGATTTTTGTCCCCTGACATATATAATGTGTCTGCCGCCCAGGCTTATCCCTTTTCCCAGAGTGTCCCTCCCTCCTATCTCCACCTGACAAGGTCTTACTCAAAAGCTGCCTCTTTCTGGAAGTCTTCCCAGGTCTCTTTCCATTCTTCCCAGGTGGCGTTCAATAACCTCTTCCAGGCTCCCTATGTCACGACACTTAGCACGTCCTGCTTGTGTCCTGGAGACACAACGATGCATCTCTGTTCCTCTTCTCCGTTCCCTCCCCCGCTCCCTGTATAGGGATCACCACAAGGGACCACCCCTGTAACTCCAACAGCCACCTTCGAGCCTGGCACGGGGTTGGTGCTCATGAATGTTGACCGAATCTGCTCAGAGAATCAATCCGCTGTCTGGTGGTGCAGGGCCAAGTACTGTGATGTCTAACCTCAAGCCAAACATGTTCCTCTCCTGCTGATGAGAACAGCTTCCTTTGCTGCTCCAGTTCCCATGTCAAGACCCTGGACCGTGTGCTGCTGGAGAAGCTATATGGCTCTGGACCAGCATGTGAAGACCCATCCCACAGCGGCTTGCCCAGCAGCGCCCCTGGCAACCGTTGAGTCACTGTGTTATACACCTGCCATTAAAATAACATTGTATGTCAACTACACTTCAATGAAGAAGGGAGGAATGTTTATCCAGAGGTTGGGGACACAAAGATTATATTAAATGATCTGTGAGACGGGCTCAGCTCATGGTTAGTAGACACTCAATAAGTGATCACAGCCAGAACTACCATTATCCCCAGAGAGGGGAGTGATGTAATCAAGGTCACACAGCTAATCAGCTGTCATTAATCGATGACAGAGCTGGACCTGGAATTTGAATGTGGAATTTTAGGCTTTGGGTCCCCTGCTCTTCTCTTGGCCTCTCCTTCTTCCCCCATGGATCTGTGCGTACGACCTTCCAGATCCCTGTTCAGTCTTGGCCGGATTCATTCTGCCACTCAGCAAAAACCAGAGGAAAAAAAACACCCCAAAATGAAAGAGCAACAACAGAAAAAGCCCAACTCTTCCACCACGATGCAGGGAAAAAATTACCCTTAATTACTGGGGCTTCTCCACAATTATAGGACGTGCATTTGAACTCTGAAGGGTCCTCTCCTGAGGATAACCTTTATTTGCCTGATTGCGTCTGTTCAGTTAATTCTGGCTAATTACTATTTTCTTCCTATTAGATTCTAATTATATACAGTATTTTCATTATAAAGCGTAATGTTTCCCAGAGAACCATGTCAATTATACAGGCAATATTACCGGAGGTCTGGTTTACCTCATTAAGCCCAAGCGATGAAGCCATGCATCTGATTAAACCCGCAGTTTGAGGGGTGGACTTTAACCATATGTGGGTACCAGCGACTCTCACCTAGAACTTGCTGGGTGTGGGAGAGGCCTGGAGACATCTGGAGAAGCCCCTGGAAGGAGGTGGGGGCCCACTTGGAAGTCTCAGCTTTTCTTCAGGAAACGCAAGCCCCGATCCACGGGGTCTTGGTGTTTGTGCATTTACAGCCTCGGTTTTGTCTGTTTCGGAGCCTCGGATGATTTTAGCGTGCTGAGGCGTGGTTATGACGCGGTAGAGAAACAAGTCTTATTCTTGGTGCAGAGGCTTCTGGTAGGCCATCCAGCATCGCCACCTCTACCCCTCAAGTCTTTCTGAGCTCCTTGACCCCTGGCGTCTTTCGGAGCCTCTCACGTATCCGTCCCACCACTGTCTCGTATCTCTACTCGGATGTCTAGTCGACATCTTCCCACTAGCATGTCCAATGCAGAATTCTTGACGTCTGCCCTCCCTGGGCCCTGAAACGAGTCTTCCTTATATTACTCTCATCGCGGTAAGTCTCATAACAAGATGCTCGCACCCAATGCCAGGAGATCAGGCTGATTTCCTTATCTCCTTCATCCCTAGCTTCCACCCCATGGACATGGCCGATGACCTCTAGGCCCCAACTCTATCCTGGATCCATTCTTGTCTCACCTCCATGGCCAACCCCCCATTCCAGGTCGTCATCATCCCCACTATGTGACGGCCTCCTAAGTGGTGTTATCAGTTCGCTCCCCTCTGAACACCTGTATCCCTTCTTCCAATAGTAAATCAAGGTGACTTACAAAACAAAACAAATCAGACCGTGTTACTCTCTGCTTAAATTCTTACGTATATTGGGTTTTTTTTCTTTTAGTGAAATCCAAACTTCTTACCATGTGTATAAGACAGTCTATGATTACTTTCTGGCCCACATATTCAGCAAGTGTTTATTGAGGGGCTATTATGTGCCAGGTGCCATTCAAGAACAACTGGTTCTTGTTTGATTGAGCAGGAAATGAGCAAAGAACACCCTCATGAGTGTTACTTGTTCCTATCATGTTGATAACACTTAACGATTCCCAGAGGACTTAATGTGTTTTGTCCAGCTGCATTGTCAAAGAGGCATGGGTCCGTATCTGTCCCCCACGCTCCTGACCCAACACCCCCTGGACCCGGAAGCATCTCAAGAACTGTGAGCTAATTTGCTATGATTTGACAGTCGGGCAGGAGTCGTAAAACAAACTTGATTAAAAAACCCACTTTTATTGGATTCTAAAGGAATTAATAAAATCTTCCCTTTGGGGATTAATAAAACAGGATTTTTTAATATTAGCCTTATTTTTTTCTGCTTTCTAGAAGTATTTTAATCAACATTCCAGGATTTCGAGAATGGACTCAAGCTATGTTCGCTTCTTGCGGGGGTGAGGGTTTCATCAGCCCATTTGCACATGAGTCACAGTTTTTTCTATAGGCTGCCCTGTCTGAAAAATGGTACCACTGTGGTTTCCCTGGTAAAAGATCCATAAACACTGAAGCTCAAGCAAAAAGGGAAGTCACCTTTCTTGGGTATCTTGCCATCTAGGAGTTAATTTTTTGTCTCAACCGTGGGCCGTGATAGGGTTGCTTTGTTTTGAGAGGTTCATTCAGTACATTATATAGAGTCCTCTGTGCGTTAGTTATGTAATGAGATGTGGGAGCCAGGCTGCCTAGGTTCAAATTCGAGATCGTCCGTTTATTCGCTGTGTGTGACCTTGAGAACGTGTACATAACCTTGTGCTTGACTTTCCACGTTTGTTAAATGGGAATAATAGTCCCTACTTCCTAGCATTGTTTTATTAAGCGAGCAAATCCACTTATAATTGTGCCTGGCATATTTGTGCTGCGTAAGTGCAGACGCTTACTCTCTGGTCTAAACCTAGACCCGTCTCACTCCAAACCACCACTCTTGTGATCAATAAATGCCACCAGCAGCACCCGTGCCATTCACTGAGTGCTCTCTCTAACCCGGTTTCTAATCCTAATAAAATTTAAGACGTGTAATAGGCACATTATTCTCTCACTTTACAGATAACACTGAGGCTCCCTAAGGTCGCTTGTCCGAAGTCAAGGGGCAGGTAAGTGGCAGATCTGAAAGTCACACAGGTTTGCCTGTCCCCAAAGACCGTGCTCTTAATAGACTTTCTACATGGAAGATGTTATAGACTAAATTGTGTCACTCCCTGCCCCTCAAAGACATGTGTTGAAGCCCTAACCCCCAACGTGGCTGTATTTGGAGCTAGGGAGTCACCTTGAGGAGGTGATTAAGTCACAGTGAGGTCATTAGGTTGGGCCCTAATACAATCTGGGTGTCATCCTTATAGGAAGAGGCAGACATCCTAAGGATGTTCACACCCAGAGAAGAAGCCCTGTGGGGACACAGTGAGGAGGGGTCCATCCACAAGCCAAGGAGACAGACCTCAGGAGCCACCAGACCTGCCAACACCTTAATCTTGAACTTCTAGCCTTCAGAAATGCGAGAAAGTTAGTTCCTGTTGTGACAGCCAGCCAGTCCCCGGCCTTTTTGTGATGGCAGCCATAGCCAACTGACACAGAAGGAACGTCATTAGCGAGAAAAATACAGAAAGAGGTAGCAGGTGACTTGATCTTCGTTACCAGGGGGTCTCTAGTGCTCAGCTCCATGCTGGGCTCATAACAGGAGCCTAGAAATGCAAGGGCCAGTGTGTGGAAAAATGCCTGCTTTTTCAGGAGTGAGCAGGGCTCCCCCAGTATGGCGCCCCCACCCTTCCTCTCAACACCTCGTACGGCAGTGGCCGGCCTCTTCCATGGGACTGGATGCTCTATGAAGACTGGAATAATGTGGGTCTTTTGATTTAGCACAGACACTGCACAGGATAGCTTCTGGATGATTATATATGGGCTGCACGTCTATAGGGCAGCGAGCTCCAGGAGGCACCTTCCAGTTCTCTAGACCCCTTCTCTAAGGACCTGCCCTTGGCTGGGCAAGATGCTCAGGTGCGAGGAGTGGGTTTTATGCAGCAGGCTTGCTGGGCCCCTGCCAGAGCACCTGGAGTCGCTGAGTCTGGGACAGGCAGTTTGTTTACATGAGCAGCAGGGAACGTTGCCGGGATTACTGAAGATGCAGGGTGGGCTGTCAGCGTTGCGCTTCCTTCTCCATTATCTCGGTGAGATCGCAAGTCCAAGGCAGGCCTGGGAGCCCCTGCCGAGCAGAGCTGGAGCCCGAGAGAGGGGTGCCATCCCACCCTTCCTGTGGAAGCTTGATGTGGGTTCGTACAGCAGAGATGCTGAACCAGGGTGCAGCTCTCCCTCTGTCCTTGCTCCTACCCAGATCCGGGTGCGAGATAGAACTAATTCATTATGGGGGCGGGGGAATTAAAGAGGAAAGGTTCAAAAGTTTTTCCCCTTCGAAGTATTGAGTGGGTTCAAGGTTATCGCTCTAATCTCGCCCTCACTGTTTTCCCGTTGTTTCCTCGGATGAGATGATCTTCCAGGATTGTCGCTGCCTCTGGAACCGTGCCCCATTGCTGGGCGTGCTACAAGGGAAGAGGCAGAGGAAGGATTGAGAACCACTGAGCTAATGGAAAAGCCCATGGAGAATTATTTCGTGGGATCTGTGAGGGTTTCTTTCTCCCAAATTGTTCCTTCCAGAAGGCCTGAAAGTCTCCTCGTTGAGCTGTTTGGCTCTCAGAAATTTATCATGTCTAATAAGCATCCCGACAGGTGAGTTCCAAAGGTGAGCTTGATGACATGGCCATCTTGCAGACGTATGTCCTTGGGCTGGTCTCTAATTCTGCCCGGACTTCAGTTTCCTCACTGGTGAAATGAAGAGGCTGGTCTAGAGCCATGACATTCTCTGCCTCTACAAGTACGGAACAAAGACATCTGGGTGGCCCATCTGGGTGTTACATCCCCTGGTGCCAAGCCTTGAGCGTCTGACAAAACCAAGGCATGCTTCCCAGGATGGCAGAGGTTGGAAGAGTGGCTGGGATAGCTGCATGGCACATACGGTAAAGCAGGTGTCCGGGGCGGGTGAGAGCACGTCGCACCATGGTGGCACCCCGCTATGCGTGACCAGCACCTGGATCAGTTCTGGATACGTGGGTTCTAGTCTTGGCCTCACGCTCCAGGACCAAGGCTGTTCACGAGATTGGTCCGTAGCCCAATGGAATGTGGGCTATGATGAGGCACACGTCCAGGCCCTTAAAACCTTGTGTGATCCCCCATGCTCCCCACTTTCTTCCCCACTGCATCCCCCTCCTCACCTCCAGCCCTCTCCTTTGCCCTTCCGTCCACCCTTTCCCCACACTTTCTTCATGCTCATCAACCAACCAGGTGAAGAGGACCCACCTGAAGCCTCCGTGGCCCCGGGGAATGGCCAAGCCACTAGACGAAAAGAGTCCAAGCCTGTGAATGATTTTGCGAGCAGAGTTAATCCTACCAAGACCCTCTCTCCCATCAGATTAATTTTTCTGGGTCCATCACACCAGTTAATGTGTCTTGACTAAGATACAAGAGTATTGTGTTTTTGTAACCCCCGAGAAGAGACCTTGTCTTCCCTCGTGTCACGTGACAACATGTGGTCTGACTTCAGCTCAGGCTTCCCAGGGAACACAAACACTTCGAGTCTGTGTTCTGGGAGGTCTTCTCAGAGAGGCCAGAATGCTGTGCTTGAAACCAAAAGGACGAAGCACCCGGGTGGCTCGGTCGGTTGAGCATCCGACTCTTGGTTTTGGCTCAGGTCGTGATCTCGTGGTTTGTGGGTTCGAGCCCCCCATCGGGCTCTGTGCTGACGGCACAGAGCCTGCTTGGGGTTCTCTCCCTCCCTCTGTCTCTGTCCCTGCCCTGTGTGCTCTCTTTGTCTCTCTCAAAAATAAATAAATAAACTAAAGAAAAAAAAGAAAGAAAGAAACCAAAAGGACTTAGGGTTGCACAGACTTGGGATAGCTTCCTAATGCCTCCAATGGGGAGTTTTGTCATTTCGAGGAGGTAGCTTACCCCTACGCTTCGCCTAGATTAAAGCTGCTTGTCATTCTGGTCTCTGGAAGTGCCCCTCCCACAGAGCCCTTTTCTGTCTCCCAGACTGGGCAAGCTCGTAAAAGTTCTGTGCTTCTCCTTGATAACCCTCATTACATTTGTGACACTGTGTTCTGGTGCAATATTGATGGAGACAGTCTGTCACGCTGGTATCGTATCATAATAAGCTTCGAGAGAACAAGGTCTGAATTGGTTGAATTCAGCCGGATTATTTTTCAGCTCCCAGTAGAGTGCCTGGAACACGGTAGATATGAACTAAATACCTGTTGATTGAACGAATAGATGAATATATAAATGGGCTCCAACTCGTTGAGCCTTAGTATCATCATTTACAGACTGGACGTAACACTAGCGAGGTAACCTGGGATTTGGGTAAAGATTAATTGAGATCATATATGCAAAGCCCAACCAAGCATAGTACCTGGGCTATGACAGCTTTGCAGTGTTTTTTCCCCTCTGCCTCGATGGATAAGGAGTTTATCAGGCTGAGAAGAAGGAGAAGAGCTCTCTTAGTAGAGGCACCAACATTGCGCAAAGGCAGAGAGGGGCATGTTGTGTGTGAAGGTTGATTAGGGAGACAAGCGCCACACCGTAAGGGTCTTGTGCCTTTGGTGCACGAGAAACAGAAATGAGTGGAAGCTTAGGTTGCGAGTAACTTGTTCTGTCTGTGAGTGTTCCATAAGACAAGCAAACGTTTCTAGTACATTTTAACCTGATACACGAGCGATGATGTCTTGCAGTATGCGTAGAACTTGATGCCGAAAGTCACATGATCACAACTGAGCCAATGGTCCTTGAAATTCGCTTTGATATAAGAGCGCTTCGGATTACGAGCGTGGTTCCGGAATGAGTTATGCTCGCAAACCAAGGTTTTACCATATGTCATCACTGTGTCTTAAAGCCATCAAGAAGTAATGAGCTCATAAACACTTAGCAAATCAAAGAGAAGACCCCCCTCACATTAATATGAATTTGTGCGATAAAGACCTGTGATGGCAAGAAATGTTGTTCGAAAGCAGGAAGAAACTCACTCCAGGTGGGAGTTAACAGTACGGGCAGGTGGATGGAGGTTGGGAGACAAGAGGAAATAGTTTGGCTGCAGCGGAGTTTGTGTTGGGGTCAGAAGGAGATTAGACAGCACGGAACCAGATCGCTGGGGACCTCAGAGGCCAGGTTCAAATGCTGAGGCTTCATCTAGCTTGCACTGTGTAGAGGAGAAAGCCGCGGAGAGCTCAAGCTTCGGAGCACCAGACGATCATCTTTTTTTTTTTTTTTTTTTTTTGCCCAAAGGTCTTTAGGAGGCAGGGGGCTGGATCACATGACCTCTGGAAGTTTTTCCAACCACAGGGCTCTGCGGTAGTCAGAAGACAGATAGAGGGAAACAAAAACCAGGGACCTTGGCCTGGATTTCTCTCTGTCATAAATCTCTTCCACTGCCGGGCGTCATGTCTCTGTCCACAGATTAATCTTCTCTGGCTTCCTACGGGAACAGGAGGACCTACTGACCTCATCCTGTTCTCCGGGCTGCAAGTGAGAAATGGGGTTCTCAGACTGGCAAAGGCCTAGGTGTGGGCCGAAGGCAGCTGAGCCAGAGGCACGGGCCCCCGGGCGGGAGAGCAAAGTAAGCACGTAGACCACCTTGTTCCAGAAGGACTCTCCGATCAGGACTGTCCCAAGGTCCAACCAGGTTAGGGAGCTGTCCTTGTCCTTCTGCAGCAAAGTCTTTGACCTACGATTGGCAAAAGTCCGAGGAGATGGAGGACGCTTATCAGATAATTTTCCACCGTAATCGTGATCCGGGATAAGTTGACGTTTATGTAATTCTTCTATCAGTGGTGTTCCTTTCTCACGGTCGGTGGCTCAGATGTGGGGCCTTGTGGCTGAGTAGGAAGAACAGGAGCCTTAGACAGGAAATCCTGTGCTCTGGCCTCGGCAAGGTGCTCTCTGTGCCTCAGTTGCCTCATATGTAAATGTACAGCTTGTAATCACGCTGTGAGGGGCAAGGGCGGGGTGCTGTAGAGACAATAACGAGGGGGCCACCTGGGGTATTATGGCCACAGAAGCTGCTCTGAGGAGGCAACTTCTGAACGTGCATATGAAGGATGAGCAGGCATTGCAGGCACTCCCGGAAATGCACATGTCGAGACCTCAGCGGGGAGACAGGGTGTGGCACGTTGGAGGGTGTGAATGAGGAGGTGGCATTCGCAGGCATTGGATGGGACAGAGGCCGAGTTTCATCCTGAGTATAAACTACCAACGCGGGGCTCAGTCGGCTGAGCGTCTGACATCGGCTCCCGTCACCGTCTCACTGCTCGTGAGTTCGAGCCCCGCATCGGGCTCTGTGCTGACGGCCCGGAGCCTGGAGCCTGCTTCCAATTCTGGGTCTCCCTCTCTCCCTGCCCCTCACCCACTCGCGTTCTGTCTCGGTCTCTCTCAAAAATAAATACACATTAAACTGCAAACGCAGGGGAGGTAAAGGCTTTTGGAAGGTGAAAACCACAAACACCTGTCACTTCCTGTCTTTTCCGGCATAAAATAGTGGGACGTGTGTTATGCCCAGAATTCGTGATCCCCAAAGACCACTAGGGAGCCGAGTCCGATGCAAAAGCAAAAGAACCTTTATTCGAGCTAGCTCGAGCTCAATCCCCTACCTGCACCGACGCAGCGGTGAGATACCAGGGAGAGAGCGAGTTTCAAAAGCACAAAGGTTTTATAGGGGTCTAGGGGCAGTTGGTGAGGTAATGGCTGTGGCCTCAGCCGATTGGCTGGGGAAGGGTCGTGGCCTCAGCCGATTGGTTGGGGAAGGGTCGGAGTCCTGTTACGCAGGTCGCTGGGCGTGTTTTGATCAGAAAGTTTGAACGGGTGAGCGGGAGGTTACTCAAGGGGAGGAGGCGCAGTCTGAGGTTTCTGTGAATTTCCGGGAAAAGGGGTCATGTCGGGGACATAGTCACTCAAGGTGGAGAACACAGAACAAGATGGAGTCGGCCAGCGTAGGCCCGCCCTTTCATTCCCCCCTTGTCATGTAACTTACGGACCCAATCATGGGTCCGGCTGCATTTATGGTGACAAGGGGAACAGAGTTTAGAAGTTTACGCCAAGTTCTGGGAAGCATGTGTCCCTGGGGTGGCTCTGGGAGGTCTAATTAAGTATTGTCCCTGAGCTGGTATCTATGATCTGCCAGGTGATGTTTTGGGGGGTGTGGGGACTCCCGGTAGCATGAGCAATGACAAGCAGAGTTAACAGAGTTACCAATATTAGGTGGGTCGAATGTGCTGTAGCTTGAGCTTGAGCTTGAGCGGGTTGTGTTGGTCCCGACTGATGGCCCATCGCGTGACGAAGTCCTTCTGGATCGAGGAGGGGTCCGCTGGCTGAACGTGGGTGTGATGGACCCAGGTCGCGATGCCGTCTACTTTGAGAGCGGTGGGGGTTGTCAGCACTACAATGTAGGGTCCCTTCCAGCGCGGCTCGAGAGTCTCTCGGTGGTGCCTCTTGACATAGACCCAGTCTCCCGGCTTGTACTGATGAGGTGTCGGGGTCGGGCCAGCCTCGTAGATGGCACGGAGGCGCGGCCAAATATCCTCGTGCGCCCTCTGGAGCCCTCTCAAGGAAAGAAAAAGTTCTTGATCTTTAAACTCTGCAAGAAGTTCAGCTCGAAGGCTGGGAATAACAGGGGGTGGCCTGCCAAACATGATCTCGTAGGGAGTAAAACCCAGAGTGTAAGGGGTGTTTCTAACCCGGTAAAGGGCGTACGGTAGGAGAGTCACCCAGTCCCCGCCAGTCTCCATGGTTAATTTGGTAAGGGTCTCTTTTAGGGTTCTATTCATTCTTTCTACCTGTCCTGAGCTCTGGGGCCTATAAGCACAATGTAATTTCCAGTTTGCCCCCACCGCCTTGGCTACTGCCTGTGTTACCTGAGAGATAAAAGCTGGTCCATTGTCTGATCCTACCATGGCAGGAAAACCATACCTGGGTAAGATGTCTTCTAGTAGCTTCTTAGCCACCGTCTGAGCCGTTTCATGCTTGGTTGGGTACGCCTCCACCCAGCCAGAGAAGGTGTCTGTAAATACTAAAAGATATTTATAACCATACTTTCCTGGTTTGACTTCAGTGAAGTCGACTTCCCATTGGGCTCCCGGTCTGGTGCCTCTGAGCCTGGTTCCTTTTTTATTTGATGTGGCTTTCGCGTTGGTGAGTTGGCAGGTCTTGCAGGCAGATACAACTTGCTCTATTTTGGTGTCCTGTTGGTGAATCTTGATTCCGGCATGTCGGATTAAGTCTTTTAATTTTCGGGCCCCCATGTGAGTAGACCGATGCATGTGCTCTAATATTGAGACTCCGAGCCGGTCTGGCAGCACGAGCTCCTTGTTAGGTGTATACCACCATCCCTTTATCTCCTGGGCCATGGGGAGTTTCTTGATCCGCTGTAACTCCTCCTGGGAGTATTTGGGCTGGTCTGGTAAAACTGGGTCTCCCGGGTCCGGTAGTTGTATGGTCATGGTGGGGACTGGAGTAAGGGCTACTGCCTTGGCTGCCTGGTCAGCCTTTCGATTACCTCTAGCTACTGGGTTATCAGCTTTTTGGTGCCCTTGGCAGTGGATAATGGCTAGCTTGGCAGGAAGCCATAAGGCCGTAAGCAGGTTAAGTATCTCCTGCTTATTTTTTATAGTCCGTCCTTCTGCCGTCAGTAACCCCCTCTCCTGATAAATTGCCCCATGAATATGAGCTGTGGCAAATGCATAGCGGCTGTCTGTGTAGATGTTAAGCCGTTTTCCAGCTCCCAGCATCAGCGCCTTGGTGAGGGCTATGAGCTCCGCTCGCTGGGCTGACGTTCCGGAGGGTAGAGCCTCCGCCCATACGGTGTCCATTTCGGTGACCACCGCTGCACCCGCATACCTGTGTCCATCTCGCACAAAGCTGCTGCCATCAGTGAACCAAGTAGCCTCGGCATCGGGGAGGGGCTGGTCGGTCAGGTCCATCCGGAATCCATGTACTTGTTCCAGGATTCCCGCACAGTCATGTAGTGGAGCACCTAGGTCAGGGTCGGGCAGCAGGGTTGCAGGATTGAGGGCTGCACTGGGGTGGAACCGCACTCGTGGAGGGTTGAGTAGGAGGCTCTGGTAATGAGTCACACGTGTATTGCTCATCCATCTATCAGGAGGCTGTTTCAGGACCCCTTCAATGGCGTGTGGGGTTGTGATCCAGATCTCCTGTCCTAGGGTCAGTTTGTCTGCATCCTTGACTAGGAGTGCTGTCGCCGCAATAATTCTTAGGCATGGCGGCCAGCCGGCAGCCACTGGGTCTAGTTTCTTAGACAGGTAAGCCACTGGGCGGTTCCAGGGGCCTAAGGCTTGAGTTAGAACCCCTTTTGCTATTCCCTTATGTTCGTCTACAAAGAGGTGGAAGGGTTTCATAATGTCTGGTAGGCCCAGGGCTGGGGCACTTAGGAGGGCCTTTTTTAACTGATTAAAGGCAATTTCTTCTTTTTCAGTCCATTTAAATGTTTTCCCCTCTTTGGTAGCTTCATATAGGGGCCTGGCGATCTCAGCAAAACTTGGAACCCAGAGGCGGCAGTAGCCGGCTGATCCTAGGAATTCCCTCACTTCTCTTCGGGAGGTGGGAGTAGGGATCTTTAGGACAGTTTCTTTTCTGGCATCTGATAACCGCCGCTGTCCGCCCTCCAGGATATATCCCAGGTAACTTACCCTCTCCCTGCATATCTGAGCCTTCTTCGCGGATGCCCGGTACCCTAAAGCCCCCAGGGTAGCCAGCAGGTCCTGGGTCCCTCGCTCACAGTCTTTGGCCGTGTCAGCAGCAATCAGGATGTCATCTACGTACTGTAGGAGGGTGAGGCCAGGGTGC
This sequence comes from Panthera onca, assembly GCF_046562875.1. Taxonomy (NCBI): domain Eukaryota; kingdom Metazoa; phylum Chordata; class Mammalia; order Carnivora; family Felidae; genus Panthera; species Panthera onca. The sequence continues at coordinate 79,869,981 of NC_138351.1, read as the reverse complement.
TCCCTTCTGTACTCACCCAGGTCCTCGTGTAGTGCCTCGTCGAAGATGGTGGGTGAATTTTTGAATCCCTGAGGTAGCCGTGTCCAGGTGAGTTGCCCACTGTAGCCCTCCTCCGGATCATGCCACTCGAAGGCGAACAGGGGTTGGCTCTGGGGTGCCAGCGGCAGACTGAAGAAGGCGTCCTTTAAATCTAGTACAGTATACCAGACCCTGGAGGGCGCCAAGGAGCTCAAGAGAGTATATGGGTTGGGAACAGTTGGGTGTATGTCCGCGACCCTCTTATTTACTTCCCGGAGGTCTTGTACCGGTCGGTAGTCATTTGTGTGAGGCTTTTTGACCGGCAGTAAGGGGGTGTTCCAGGCAGACTGGCAAGGAACTAGTACCCCTAGGCTTCGTAGTCTCCGGATGTGTGGCTGGATCCCCTTCCGGGCCTCCTGTGACATGGGGTATTGTTTGATCCTTACCGGACTCTCTCCTGGCTTGAGCTCTACCAGGACTGGGGTCCTATGAGCGGCTAGTCCCATCCCCGCCCCAGTCTCTGCCCAAACCGAGGGGAATTCTTGTAGCCATCTGTCTATATTATCCTCTCTCGGGAGCGCCTCCTGGTGGAGGAGGTATTCATCCTCCAGTTTCATGGTCAGGACCTGGATGGGGTGGCCCTTGCCATCGGTGACCTGAGGCCCCCCTTGTCTGAAAGTTATCTGAGCTCCAATCTTGGTCAGTAAGTCCCGTCCTAACAGCGGGTAGGGGCATTCTGGTATTACCATAAAGGAGTGGGATACCCGGCCCGTTCCCAAATCTACTGTTCTTCGGGTAGTCCATGAATACTGGCTCATACCAGTTGCCCCTTGTACCCAGGACTTCTTGCTGGCTAGTTTTCCTTGTGGGGTGCGGAGGACCGAATGTTGTGCTCCGGTGTCGACAAGGAAGTCAACAGGGGTCCCCTCCACTTTAAGAGTTACCCTGGGTTCGGGGAGAGGGTCCGAACCCCGACTCCCCTAATCACTTAGTTCATCTAGCTCTAGGACTTTTACTCGATCAGTCTTGCTTCCTTTCCCGCCGGCCCTTTTCAGACAATCTCGGGCCCAATGCCCTATCTCCTTGCAGTATGCGCACTGATCCTTCTGCAGCCTCTGCTTCCCCCCCTTGGTGGTTCTTTTACCTTTTCTTGCGTCGTCTGCCAGCTGCCAGAGACGGCGGTCTCGTTCCTCAGGGGAGTCAGCAGTGGTAGCTAGTAGTATTCTCGCCAGGTCTCGAGTCTGCTTACTGCTGGCAGCCGCCATGGCGCGAGCCTGCTTGTCCTCAGGAAGCTCCCGGTTATTATATACCTTTTCGGCTACCACCAGTAAGTCCTGCAGACTTTTTTCTCCTAGTCTATCTATTTTCTGTAATTTTCTCCTAATGTCTATGGCCGATTGGTTTACAAAGGCCATGATAACAGCTGCCTTGCTTTCCGGAGCCTCTGGATCCATGGGGGTATAGGTACGGAATGCCTCCATGATCCGTTCTAAAAAGGCAGCCGGAGATTCATCTTTTCCCTGTTGTACATTTCCTACCTTGGCCAAATTGGTTGGCTTTCTAGCAGCCATTCGGAGACCCCCCATTAGAGTCTGGCGGTAGACCCGGAGCCTCTCCTTACCTTCTGCCGTGTTGAAATCCCACTGGGGCCGAGTTAAGGGGAAGGAGGCATCTATCTGAGCCTGGTTGGTGGTGGGATTCCCGTCTGTGCCCGGAACTAGTTTTCGGGCCTCGTTGACGATTCTTTCTCTTTCTTCAGTCGTGAACAGGACCTGCAAAAGCTGCTGGCAATCGTCCCACGTGGGCTGATGGGTAAAAAGAACAGAGTCTAATAAATCAATAAGCCCTGCCGGTTTCTCGGAAAACTTAGGATTCTGAGCTTTCCAATTGTAGAGGTCACTAGTGGCGAAAGGCCAATAGTGATGGGGCTGGTTCCCCTCCGCGTCTGGGGGTCCGGTGGCTCGCAGGGGCAGAATAGTGGAGTCGGCGGCGGAGGCGGATTGCTCCCTCTGAGCCCTTTGTCTGGTGAAGGGCGGGCTTCCCACTGGAGCGTTTCCGCCTCCCGCTCTCGGAACAGCGTCTGCCTCCCCCGGAGGGGGAGGATGGTGTTCTTCCAGCATCCTAGAGGGGTTATACGAGGGAGGAAAAATTAATTCTTCTTCAGTACCCCCCTGTAAGACAGGGTAGAGGGGTGCTGAAGGCTGGATAAGACTTTTCTTCTTCTTTGTCCCTTGCAAAGCAAGAATGGGTTTTGGCTCCGGAGGGAGCGGGGCTAGGAAGGGTTTAAGCCAAGAGGGTGGGTCCACACTGAGGTTGTTAGCTCTTCCCCTCACATCCTTAAAGTGATCAATCATAATACTTAGAGGAGTAGTCTGAGTCTGTCCCATAACGTCCGTCCAGTAAGTCCACAGAACAAAACAGAGAAACACAAAAACAGACAAACAGAGGGCCCCTAGAAAATCTTCCAACTCCATGGAAGCAAAACTGAAAGCTAGCTTAGACATTTGAGGGGATTCCACGTCCCTCCAAAACCGATGAGGGGATTCCACGTCCCTCCAAAGACGACGGCCTCACGCCGACCAGCGGGAGCGACCCGCCTCGTCTCAGACCTTTGAGGGGATTCCACGTCCCTCCAGAAGGGAGAATCGGAACGTCTTCCGAAACTCCCGGCCCGTGGTCCTCCAGTGCGTCCACTTAGACCGCGTCGGGCACTACCAGAACTCCAGAAGTGAGCTCACACAGAAAAGACAGAACAAACAAACAGACACTAACCGTGGCCAGTCAGGCTCTCCGGGTCGGGGGTCCCTCAGGGGTCTTGGGGATCCCGGACGAGCCCCCAAATGTTATGCCCAGAATTCGTGATCCCCAAAGACCACTAGGGAGCCGAGTCCGATGCAAAAGCAAAAGAACCTTTATTCGAGCTAGCTCGAGCTCAATCCCCTACCTGCACCGACGCAGCGGTGAGATACCAGGGAGAGAGCGAGTTTCAAAAGCACAAAGGTTTTATAGGGGTCTAGGGGCAGTTGGTGAGGTAATGGCTGTGGCCTCAGCCGATTGGCTGGGGAAGGGTCGTGGCCTCAGCCGATTGGTTGGGGAAGGGTCGGAGTCCTGTTACGCAGGTCGCTGGGCGTGTTTTGATCAGAAAGTTTGAACGGGTGAGCGGGAGGTTACTCAAGGGGAGGAGGCGCAGTCTGAGGTTTCTGTGAATTTCCGGGAAAAGGGGTCATGTCGGGGACATAGTCACTCAAGGTGGAGAACACAGAACAAGATGGAGTCGGCCAGCGTAGGCCCGCCCTTTCACGTGGAATTAACAGAATGGAGGCCAGTCTCCCCCAGTGACTTTCATCGCCATTTTTAAGAGTGAGAGAGTGTGTGTGTGTGTGTGTGTGTGTGATTCTAATTCCCCAAGTGGTGTTTGGAGACCCACCATCGGATCCCTTTTTCTGGTGTGCATTAGCAACTTTGAACCCCGGTTTCCTCCTCTGTAATAATGGGCCTGAGTCCTCTTCTTTGCTAATGGGATCATTCTCTCAGAAGGTTGTTTTGAGGAAAGCGCCAGTAAATGTTGGTTCACTTTCCTCCCCTTTCCTCTGTGGCTTAAGCTTCACTGTCTGGTGCATCTGACGACAGTCTGCATTTGAGAGAAGGCATTAAACATTCATAGCTGGTTTTTCATCAATATATGTCCTGCCCACCACACAATCTTGGAGGACCTGTGGGGTCTGACCCCTCTAGAAACTGCCCCTTTTCTTAAAGGGGCTGCTCTGACCTCTCCTATCTGGTCTTAAATTCCATCTAATTCACATACCATCACTGTGGCAGGAAGTCCTTTTAATTCTGACCAAGCGAGCTAAAGGGAAAATGAGGAGGGATCTATCAGAACGACTCATGAAAAATATGTATGTTCTTTAAAGGAAGACGGCATACAAATGGGATATATATTTTTTTCCAAAAGGGAGTGGGGGGGGGGGTGGAAATCGCAGGCTTTTAAACAGAAGACTTTAAGCAGGGAGTGAGAGAGGAAAAATATGTCTCTTAAATGCATTCATCGCCATTGCCACGGGCTGCCGAGCTAGGATTGTTTATTAGAAGATAAGATAGTGAAAAATGTATTTTGCAGAAAGAAAATAGTAAAGTCAGGTCTGAGGCAGATAAGAAGCCACATTTCTATTTTATGCTCAATTGAGTGACTCAGTTACATTATCTGGGAAGCAGGGGTGAAATAACAACCTTCGGAAATGAGGCCTGGGGTGCTCTGGGTCCCCTTCCAGCCTTGGCCAAGCTGAACCCAGCTGGGCTGGGAGGCCGCCTCCTCAGAACAGCATGTTTGCAAGCTGGGGACAGGGCTGGAGGTGGGGGAAGAAGGTCCCAATCTTTTCACTTCGGTTCCTTCTTTTCTCCATCTTGTTAGAGAAATGCTTCGGTTCGGCTTGGTGTGTCCCCTCCCGCTGCTGAAGGTGGGAGAATAAAAACATGCATGCATGCAAGATGAAGCTTTGCAGAGGCCGGCAGATGTTAGATGTGGGAGAGGCAGCGTTAGAGACCGGCGGGTTTAGGGGCTCCTGGCCCCGTGGACAGTACTTTACCGGGAGGGCCACAGACGAGTTGTTTGAACGCTTTCTAAGCAGGACATTGTCCTCCAGTCTGCCGAAGATCTCGGCTCCTCTCTTTTTCACTTCCACTTGGCTGCTTTACGCAGTTCTGTTCCGTGCCTTGGTCCCTGGAGAACTAGAAGGCGAGTACCCCGGATTGTCGTCCGGAATCCTCAGTGCAAAGATGGGGGAACTTGCATCAGAGAGGTAAAGAGGCTCCCCTAAGGTCACCCAGCTAGCGAGTTGCCTCAGTACACACAGAATCCAGAATTCTGGGCTCTGCCTCCAGTGGTCCCTAACGTTTCCCATGGTTCCGCCTCCGGGGTCTTTTCTCGCTGAAGAATTCTTAATTTATTAGCCACTTGGAGGTTAGCTGGTTTTGGAAAATGAAGACTAATTTAATTCAACAAATATTTATCACTCAACGGTGACAATGAATTCATTTATTCAACGAATGTAAGCTTAACGACTCGTTCGCTTGTATAGCGGGTCAGATAATGGCCCCCAAAGATGTCCCAGTCCTGATATCCGGAACCGGTCAATAATTCTGAAGATACTATTAAATTAAGGACCTTGAGTTGGGAGAGATAGTCTTGGATCATCTGGTAAATTCAACCTAATCACACGTGCCCTCCCTCGTGAGTGAGGAGACTTAAGGTCAGAGAAAGGGGGGGGTGGGGAAGGGAAGGAGAGAGAGGGAGAGAGGAAAGAGAGAGAGAGGGATGTGGTGGCGGAAGAAGTGTCAGAAAGCTGGTTTCGAAGAGGAAAGAAGGGAGACGTGAGCCAAGGAACGTAGTGTCTAGAAGCTGGGGAAGGCGCGGACTTGGTTTTCAGACCAGAGCCTCCAGCAAGGAATGAAGCTCTGAGGACAACTTGAACCTGCCCAATGAGAGCCAAGTAGGACTTCTGGTCTATAGCAAGAGATGGGAGACCCTCCGCGTGTGATGCTATGAGGCACCAAGCCCGCGGCGACCTGTGTCAACGGTAATAAGACGCGTCACCAAGTCCTGACTCCACACCTCCATTCATTCTCTCCCTCTTTCTTCCCTTCCAAAAGATTTCCCTGAAACCACTTTTGGACTCACTCGGGACTCCACTTGGAGATAAGATCCGCTCCAGTAGGAAGGCTTACCGGAAGCGGTGAGCCGTTGTATCCCAGAGCAGGAGGAGCGATGCCATTTTAGCCATCAAGAATGGATGTTCAGAGAGGGGGCGTTTTCCTCCAGAGCTGCACAGCGGCAAGTGCGCGTCAGGGTCAACATCAAAATCCTGGTTTCTCAACTTCTAGCCCAGTGTTTTTTAAGATTCTTTGTATTTGTTTATTTATTTTTTGGATTGGCTTAAAATACCATCGGTCCAGAAGCGGACTCACATTTGGTCACTCGACGTCCTGCATGTATTTTGTCGCCCCGTTTACCAGAAAGACATCATTGTCTTTCGGGGCAGCGGGGGGGGAAGATGGTCTTTACTTGGTCAGTTGGATACCCCTGTGAACACAAATGAGCCTTGACCCTTCCTTCCCAACACATACCTAAGTTACTAATTCAAGGCAGATGAGAGACCTCCGGGAGAAAGGAAAAAACAATAGAGCGTCGACAAGGAAACACAGGAGAGGATCCTCAGAACTTTGAGGTAGGTAAAGGATTTTCTTTCTTTATTTAAAAAAAAATGTTTATTTTTGAGACAGAGAGAGACAGAGTGTGAGTGGGGGAGGGGCAGAGGGAGAGGGAGACACAGAATCCAAAGCAGGCTCCAGGTTCTGAGCTGTCAGCACAGAGCCCGATGCGGGGCTCGAACCCACGGACTGTGAGATCATGACCTGAGCTGAAGTCAGATGCCTAACTGACTGAGCCATGCAAGGGCCCTTTTTCTTTCCTATTTTTAAAGCTTATTTATTTATTGTTGAGAAAGAGAGAGAGAAAGAGAACCAGTGGGGGAGGGGCAGAGAGAGAGGGGGACAATGGATCTGAAGCGGGCTCTGTGCTGACAGCAGAAGAGTCCCACGCAGGGCTCTAAGTCGAGACCCATGAGTTCATGACCTGAGTCAAAGTTGGATGCTTGACCCACTGAGCCACCCAGGCGCCCCTAGGTAAAGAATTCTTAAACAGGACGTAAACATCACTACCCATAAGAGAGAAGAATGATAAATTGAATGTCATTAAAATTAAGAACATTTGTTTACCCGAAGACACTGATCAGCGAATGTGAGAAAAGTCCAGACTGGGAGCAGATGTTTGTAATACTCACATCTGACAAAGGGTCTGTAATAGGGATATATAACCAACTATTAATCAACAAGGAAAAACTAACTAAAAAGTCACAAAAGACTTGAAGAGGAAGAGATTTGCACACAAATGAAGAGCTCACAATGGTCCCTAAGCATCTCCAAACCCCTTATCAGCCACCAAGGAAATACCAGTTAAACTACCCCACACCCACCGACAAGACTAAAATTAAAAAGACCGCAAGCACCAATTAAAAAGACCTCAAGCACCAAGTGCCCTCAAGGATACGGAACAACTGGGCTCTCACACTTTGCTGTCCTCTGTGTCCCCATTGTTACATCTTTTGATAGCAGAAGCCATGTTGGGTTCCTCTTCGGATCCCTCCCACCCCTCACCTGCCCTGGGCCCATACTCAGTGCTTAAGTCTTGGACCGCAAGGCACTTTCCAGATGCAAAATCGCCAGCACCGCAAGGGGTGGTGGGCATGCCAGGAAGAGGAGTCGAGAAGGTCGGAATAACCACCCTTGATGGGAATACGGGGGCGGGGGGGGGGGGCGGATCCGGGCACCCAGCGCCTGCCTTCCCCCAGGTGGGCCTGTAGCCCTCCTGCCACACCGGCTTCTGTGACCTCAATAAAACAGCTCATCATCCTGGACTCCTCTGGGCTCTGCCTTTGGAAGAATGGAAGAATGCTGGGAGTGTCCCAGTTCTGCCATTTGCTGGCCATGTGACCCAGAAGCTAATGGCTCAGCCCCTCTGGGCTTCTGTTTCCTTATTTACAAAACAGAGATAGTAATGGTATATCTCAGGCTAGGATTGAGTGTTGTTGATGAGTGAGGTGCTAAAGGCAAATCATCTGGCCCCTAGTAGGTTCTATCAGGAGGCCACGCTTTTTGTCTCTTGCTTCCGGAAGCTCTCTTCAAGGGACCTGTCCATGTGCGTGCCAATAACCCATTTCAGGAGCATTTGTGAATTTTTCTTTGTACCTTCTGGACAGGATCTCTTCTGTTTACGTTCAAACCCGGCCCTCCATAAAGACAGCGTTGTCCATGACCTCCACGCTTGGTGGGCCGGTGGATTTCGAGCCCTTCCTCTGGGGAAAGGTGTGGCTTTGGGCACCCCTTGGAGGGGCCAGACCGGGCCTGTCACTGCCCCAGCTCCCGCTGCACTCGGGTTTCAGAAGACGGTGGTTAGGAAGGAAGCCGCAGAAAGGCAGCCCATAACCTTCCATCATCACTACTCCCAAGGAAAAGGCGGAGATGCCTGGGGACAGACACGGGGCAGCTCCGAGCTGAGAACCCGGGAGGGAACCGTAGAGAGGTCTTGTAGATAAAAGGGTCTGCAGTGAATATTTACAATCAGGGAGCCCCAGCATGCTGATGCACTGATGGAATGAGAAATTGTGCATGCACGTGTGCATGTGCACCTGTACGTGTGTGTGTGTGTGTGAGAGAGAGAGAGAGAGAGAGAGAGAGAGAGAGAGAGGGAGAATTTTGCCTCATTTCTCTGCCCAGTGAGGGCAGTAGGTAAAGTGATAAAGTGACAAGAGCCATCCAGGGGGGTCATAGTCAGGTACCCTGTGGTCTGGCCCCGGCTCTGGGGAGAAACAGATCACCCCCCCTCCCCCAGGCTAACTCCGAGGAGAGAGGTTTGTTGTCTGGGTGAGACGGTACAGCCAGGGGATGGACATCGCCACAGGGGATGCCACTCTCAATGAAACCAGGACCCAGAAGCCAAAACTGTGTGGTGACTCAGAATCCTAAGAAGTCCTGGGGTCTTCAGGAACAGGGTCTGATGGAGCACGCAGACCCTGGTGTGGGAGTGCTTGGATTAGAAAGTGGGGTCCCGCTTGCGTGAGCTGGGACAAGACGCCCCACCGCTCTGAAACCTCAATTTCATCTTCTGCAAAGATCAAAAGCATAACACGTCTTCTTTAGGGTCCCGCTGGGTAGTACAGGGCACTCAGCGTAGCACCGGGCACACAGCATTATCATTGTTGTTGTTTTCTTTCTTTCTTTCTTTTTTTTTTTTTTAATACAATTAAGGTGACCTAGTTCTTCTGCATCCCTGATGTGATATCGTGATTTATAATATGAAATATATATTTGGTGTTTGTCCTCATTTCTGACACAGAGTTCCAGAAGCCCTTGGAGTTTCCTAAGTGGGGAGAGAGAGATCAAGGTGTCTTTTGTTATGTTAATGAGGCGGCCTGGGACCACACCTAAGGATGGGGGCTGGTTGCCAGGAAAACCAACCAGAGGATTAGAGAATTGGCAATTTTGGTCCTACCCCCTGACTCCCAAGGGGCTGAAGTGTTGGGGGCAGGGCAGTTCTTGTAGGGCTGAGCCGTCGCCCTGTAGGATATGATACTGTCTCCCGGTAGGTAGGGTCAGAACTGAGTTGAATCGTAGGACACCCAGCTGGCGTCCAGAGCACTGCTTGTGATTGTGTTGTGTGTTACATCATTGCGTGTTGTTGAATGGAGATGCCCCACCCCACCCTCTCGCAGGATGATGGAGCTGTCATTGAAGTCCTTTCCCCTCTAATCATTTCACACTTCTTTGGTTTAGCTCAGTAGTTTGCCGAAGGGCGGCACTACCCTGTATCTCCAGGGCCACTTGGAAATGGGACATTCTGCAGACATTCTGATGGGGACACACAAAAGGCATCGGGCACCTAATGGGTGGGTCTGGGCAGGCTGGACGCCCCGCACTGGGCAGAGAATTCTCGTTTACTAACGCAGGTCCCCTGCACAACCCCCCCCCCCCACCCCCCCCCCCACCCCCCCCGCCACGAATGCCAGCAGCATTCCGTTTGAGGAACAATGGTTGAGCCTAAGAATCTTATTCTGGAGTACAGTAAAACCTTGGAGTGCCAGTAACTTGCTCTGTGAGTGTTCCGCCAGATGGCCAAACATTTCGGATACATTTTAACGTGATAAATGAGCGATGTCTTGCCATTCGAATAGTACCTGATGCTGGACGGCACATGTTCACAACTGAGCCAAATGGTTCTTCTCTCTCTTTCTCTCTCTCTCTGTAGTTTTGTGGGTGATCATCTCCCATGCTCGGTTGCTTGGTCTCAGGCCATGATGTTTGGCAGAAATCAGTGATTTTTCAGAACGTTGGAAGGTGCCCACGACGGACACTAGTGTATTTTTTGTCACTTCAGAGCACCTATGGACCGTCCTTTGCTTTTCCATAGAAGGGTAAGCTTAGGAATGCTTTGCTGCATTCTAGGTCATCGGATAGGTTCCTTGTTAAAGTTGCACGAAAAGAAGAAGATTCCATTGAGCCAATAGAGAGCAGTGATTCCGTTGGTGACAGTGAAAGTCGTCCTACACAATAACCCTCCTCTCTCTGGCCTCCCTCACACCAGCCACGAAGGTTTTCAAAGGGAAAGGCAGGTTCATTTGTTTCTTTTTCTTTATGCTTTGTATTTTCCTAGCTTGTATTATATGACGGCACTGCGATCATTTTTATATGAATAGTTTGGTGTTGAGGAACGCGTCATCTGAGTTTCCATTTCTTATGGGGAAATTCGCTTTGATGATACAAGTGCGTTGGATTCCAAGGATGAACTGCGCTCGCAGACCAAGGTTTTACTGTATTTGGAAAGTGGAATTGGGTTTCTTTTTTAATTTTTTTAACATTTATTTATCATTGAGAGACAGAGAGACACAGATCATGAGCAGGGGAGGCACAGAGAGATGGGAAGACACAGAATCTGAAGCTGTTAGTGCAGAGCCTGATGTGGGGCTCAAACTCACAAACCATGAGATCATGACCTGAGCCAAAGTTGGCCGCCTAACCAACTGAGCCACCCAGGTGCCCCAAGGGGGTATTTTGAAGCTCCAGCCCCTCATGTTCCCGCCGCGGTCTGCACGATATTCCCAGCTTCTCCGAAGAAAACCTCACGCTGGCTCAGAAATGGTTAACTCGGCTGGGACAGCAGCTAGTTTGCTGGTGAGCCTTTATTTCCAGTGACTAATAGGTAAGAGGGACACAAGTTCTCCTGGTCTTGTGGAGGCTGCAGCATAAGTGATGTCTCTGAGGCCCATTCCTGTGATTACTGAGCTGAGTAGGAGCCATCAGATATTTTGAAGAGATAAAAACGTCTGACCAGCTAATAACCACCAGACGCCAGTACCAAGGGGGGCGGGGGGGGGGGGGGGGAGGAGTCGGGATTCGGGGGTGGGGGGAGGGGGTGGGGCGTGGGACTCACTTCGAGACAGAGAGGCCCCGGGGAAGAAGTCATGCCGGACACATACGTGAGTATGTGCGCGCGCACACCCATCAGGCACACGCGCAGTCCAGACACACGGCCGCAGCCCGGGCACTTACAGCCGCGCGGATCTAGAACACAGCCTGCAAACCCCGAACACAGACGCGCCGTATGTTCACCCGCGGGAGACAGACTCTGCACCAAGGCACACGCAGTGTGTACGCTTGGGCCGCACACGTTCTCCCCGGACAGGTCACATCCACTCACAGCCCACGGCCTTCCACGTGCGCGCAGCAGGGGCTTAGAGCCCCCAGGTAACACGACCGGCTCGCGCAGTTGATGGGCACGCGGACAACATGTGCTCACAAGGCACTCCTGTGGGCAATGCTGAGTCACATTCCAACGCACAAGTAACCACAATACACACAGGCAGGCACGCACACGCGCGCACACACACACACACACACACACACACACACCCACCGCTCAAACCACATGATAGAAGTACACGTACAAACGGGCGCCTGGGCGGCTCCATCGGTTAAGCGTCCGACTTCGGCTCAGGTCACGATCTCACCATTCGTGAGTTCGAGCCCCGCATGGGGCTCTGTGCTGACTGCTCCGAGCCTGGAGCCTGCTTCGGAGTCTGGGTCGCCCTCTCTTCTCTGCCCCTCCCCCTGCTTGCGTTCTGTCTCTCTCTCAAAAATAAATAAACATAAAAAAAAATTTTTTTTTTAAAGTACACATAGAAGGCACACAACGCCTCTTGGAGGTATACAACCCGAAGAAACAAACATCACACAAGACGGACACCCTAGGTGCGTGTGTGTTCATCCTTTGCTAACACTGTCTTTTTAAATTTAACTCTGGGCCCCCTGCTCCAACCACAGCAACCAATCAACACAATATGCAAACATTATTTTGAAACTGTCACATTAAAGAATAATCAAGTACAGAAAGCATCTCTGACCTTTGTGGATATTAATGTTTATGATAATCATCCCCACAAAAAGCAGAACATCAGCCCTCAGCACGGCTGAGATGGGGCTTGTTTGGTCCTGTCTGGCTGCAGGAGGGGACAGAGGAGGGGGCCCAGGATGCCCCACAGGCCAGAGAGACTGTGTTGGCCTTGCAACAGGAGACCTGGGTTTTGGCTCTGCAACTTGGTGCCATCCTACTGTGTGACCTGGGGCTCGTTGTTTCCCATTTCGGAACCTCAGTTTCTTCGTCTATAAAGTGGGTATGGGCTTGCCTCAAAGGGCTAAGTCGGATAAACTATAGGATACAAACCACGTGTGAATTGTGGATTTATCTCTTCGTGTTCTCTAAGAGAAGACGGGCGGGCCTCTGACAATCCAACAAGAGCATCGATTTTCAGTCGCCCTCGCTTGCTTTTTCTCCCAAAGGGGCTCCTGCATGGCGTGAGGAGCTAGCCTAGCTGGGCTTGCCCACAAAGAAGGGCTCTGGCTTATTTTATTATCTGGAGTGATTTACCTGTGTCATCTCAGTGGACCCTCGAAACGGCCCTTGAAAGTGGGTTCTGCGATCACCCCCGTTTTGCAGATGAGGAAACAGACGCGTGGTTTTGCCAGCAGACTTGTCCAAGATCTCACCAGCTGGCGTGTTTGGGGGGAAGGATTCAAACTCCCCCTGGCGCCCGGTAGCGTGCTACCCCTCTCCGCACACCGCCCCCAGAGCTGGCCGCAAGCTCCCATCCAGCTGGTGAGTGAACCAGCTTGAAGGCAGAGCTCAGGCTGAGGCCAAGAAACCCTCTTAGGCCGCCACAAAGCCCACCACTCCTCGGGAGCCAGAAAGGACACAGCTTTCTAGGCCTCACCCGGGCGTCACTCACCTTTCACTTAACGCCGAGTCTCCGTTCGAGTTCGTGGCCCGCTTTGCACCTTCTGAAGCCCCACCGACTCCAGCTACTTTCCCTTACTTTCCCCTTAGTCACTCTCTAATGGTGCCCTTGTCCCCACTTCCCGCCCTCTGTGTTTGGGAACTGTGGGTTGCCTGATACACCGTGTTTCTGTAAACAACATAGGAGGCCCACGTGGGGCTTTTGGGCCCCCGCTATCCCCTTCTGCACCCGCTACTTTGCGGCACGGCCGGTGGTTAAGAAACAAGCCTTCAGGGTCGGGCTCCTTGGGTTGGAATCCTGGCTGTTACGGTGCAACCTGGGACGTATGACTTAACTTTCTCGGACCCCGGTTGATTACTATGCAAAGGAGGGTTTCACCCCAGCACGTGGACTTTCCGGGTTGCCGTGTGGCCTAGATGGGTTGAGATTCAGCACGGGATCCGGCACAGAAGTGTCAGCCGTCACCGTTACCAGGCCCCGGCAGCTCTTGGTTTCTGCTGACTGTGCTTTTCCCTCTTTGTTTTCTCGTTCAGCTTGCCCGAGTATGAGCCACTTGTCTGGGGGAGCCCTTCCTAGGCCCTCCCTCTTCGTCTTCCTGAACACCATCACTGACATCTCATTTCCTGAAAATGGCAGGTCTATGGCCTGCCTCGACCCTGCCTCGAGATTCAGTGCCAACCGTCCCGTGCGGAGCCGCCTGGGCTCCTTTCAGTGGAGGCCGACGTGATGGACCCAAATCCAGACACCGGCCGTGCAGGCGGCACCGGAGGTGACGTGGTGAGTTTTAGCGACGAGGTGCACGGGAGCCTTTCAGTGACCTGAGCACCTGCTTCCCTCTCCCGTTTCACCACGCTTCCTGAAGCCCCTTGCCACCTTGCTCCGGTCGCAGAGCTTTGATTCCCACTCTGGCTTTTTCCCAGTTCCCAGTTTCTCCTTCCTTTCATTTCGAAAAGCCTCCCACCGACTCTGATAGATCTGGCTTTATATTGTCACAATAAGCCTTGGGTTGAAATTGCTATGTAATCCCAACATTTGGAAACTTTGATTCCTTTCTTTGATGACATTAGGTCTTATCCAAGGACACCTCTGGTGGGAGGCACGCCATTCCCTTCATCATCCGTCGTGCCTTCCCAGTGACGGGATTATAGATGGCATCCACCCGTCCTGTGGAGGTGGGCTCTTCTTGTCCTGTGGTCGTCCCATGGGAATCCACTGTTTCTCTCCACCTGTCTGCCTTCTCCCTTCTCCCCTGTAACGCCAGGCTCACGGGAAGGTCTCTGGCCATGACCTAGGACTGCAGAGTCAAGGACCCCTCGGAAACCAACCATTCCCGTGCCTCATTTTATAGACGGACAAAGAGGTTTGTGGCTAAAGGCCCTGGAATGAAAGGGCTGTAGGGCTGGGCTTATAAAGCCTTCGAAACTCCTAGGCCTGGATCCACTGCGGTGTCCCTGCTATGAACCCCTTGACTAGACAATCAGAATGCGACCAAGGGCTATACGCCCAACCCTCTTGTTCAAAAATGCTCCATCCTTACGTATGCCAGTTAAGGGCTTTATTCTTGGAGTGAGCCCTCAATCCTGGCATTCAGGTCAGTTGTGAGAATTAACTGAGTTAATGCAGACAAAACGCTTAGAAGGTTCCTGCCAAAAACTAAGCACTGGGTAACTGCTTTTGGTACGTTCTAACCCTACATGGCCCTGTAACAGAGATCGCCGGTATCCATTCACCCCTTTTTCCTTTGAATCATTTCCTTCAACCATCTCCCCTGGCAAGTTCAGGCGAGTGCATGGCCGCCCGGCTAGATACTACATTTCCCAGCTTCCCTTGCAGGTAGGTGTGATCGTGTGACTAGGTTCAGGCCAATGGAGGGTGAGCAGCAGTGAGGTGAGCGCCATTCCCATTTCTAGTAAATTCCAGGCCATTTTCTAAAGGCAAACCTGGCTTCCCTGGGCTCCACGTCTCCATTTCCTTCTGGCTCAGAAACAGCAGTACCTGGGGCAGCTGCCGTGGACTAGGGATGGACAGCTGAGCAGACCCAACGTCCTGGGTCCCTGGGGAATCGTATGCATCACAGCTGCTGTGTTACTTCTATCCTGTGGGGCCCTGGGACACGCACTGTGGGTCATTCGTGTGAGGGAGAAACCACCTGCTATTTTATTTAAGCCCCTGCACTTTGGGGATCTCTTTGTAACAGCAGCTTCATGTGGACCCCAATACAGGCCAGCCTGCTTTTCCTACCCTCTCTGCCATGACTGCCTTTTGCTTACTCTAATACCCAGCTACACTAGCACACTCCTATTTCTGCCATTTCTCTAACATCGGCTTCCCCTCCCCCGCCCCCCCGCCACCAGGCCTTGGCTCAGGCTGCTTCTACAAGATGAGGGAATGTCCCCTCACTACACATGCTAACCTCTAAAGAGGATTGTTTAGTGAAAAGCATGCAGACATTGAAATCAGGCAGGACTGGCTTTGAATCTTGCCACTGGCACTTTCACCTGTGACTCGGAGCAGGTCCTTTCAACATCCTGAATCTCAGTTCTCTCATCTGCAAAATGGGTCTAGTGATACCTACCGATCTCATGTGTATATGTTTACAATGTTTGTAATGTGTATAATGACTGGCGTTTTGTGTGCGCACCGTGCTTCGTTCTCAGAGAAAGTCGGAGGTGACTATTTTGTCACCTGGCTGGCAAGTCCCGGCCCGAATGCCATTCACTCCAGAGTTTTCCAAACTTCTTTCATGATACAGATCTCGGGATGCTTGTTAAATGTATGGCTTCCGCAGCTCACGTTCCAGCCCCTTACCTACAGATCAGGCGCGGGCCATCGCTGATGGATTTGTGTTTCGCAAGAACCCCAAATGATTCCTATCATCGGGGAAGTGGGAGGAACACTGACCCTTTTTGCTCAGCCAGAAGCTGCTGCCTCTTTCTCCTTTGATTTAGCTGCAAACTCCTTGTACTCTTCTGTTTAATCCTTTCCCACTTTGCATTATTATTATTTTTGCAATGCACATGTCTTTATCTCCACTAATAATAGCCAACACTTCTGGAGTGCTCATTAGGTGCCAGACGCGATCTAAAGTACTTTACATACATTATCGTCCCTAATCCCCTATCTACCCTCTCATCAGCTGCTGATGAAGAACCTAATAGCTACTTTATATTGTGCCTTTAAAATGTGCCAGGCATACAGCTGGGTACCTCTCACCATTATCTCCTCTGTTTCTCACAGCAGCCCTCTGGGGCAGGAATCAGGATCCCTACTTCACCGGAGAGGTAGGTGGTTCAGAGAGGCAAAGCAACTTGTCCAAGGATGCTCAGCCTGAGGGGGCAGAGGAAGAGAAGAGGAGCTGTTCAAAAGCAGATGGAGAGAGCGGGCTTAATCTTCCCACTCCTGCAGGGAGAACACAGCTTCTACAAGCTGACACCACTCCCGATAACTTCACAGACCATCCCCACCCAGAGGCGCCAACCAAACAGCCAGGATTTACTGCCTGCCTTCTTGATTGCTGCAGGTGCACACAGCTGCAGCACCCATCTGGGCACCAGGGGGGAGGCGGAGGAGAGGGGAAGGCAGCCCTCACACGTTCTTTGTTGATCCTCGCCAGATTTAGGGGAAAAGATCAGAAGGGTCTCTCTCTCAGGGCGTGGAGTCAGGATCAACCCCCACTGGAAGTTGGGGATGCCTTTAGGGGCCCGGATATATACGGGGATTATTCTTCTGATCGTAACGATTTCTAGCGAACAGAGCATTTAGGAGGCACGTATGGACTGACACCATAAAGGGATACATTTGGTGCAGATTATTCCCTCAAGGAACGCAGGAGAAGAGTTACCCATCATTCCCTTTTCAGTTAAGGAGAACGAGTAAAAGAAAAAACAAACAACCCCTCCCCCTGGAAACAAATCCGTGTTTCAAGCCACAAGTCCACCTGAAGGGCGGCCGTGGGCTCCGAACCCCATTTGACAAAATGAGACCTCGACTCTCTACACTCCACCCTCCTGGACATCAGGCCCCCAAATGGAGGTTTGAGCCTTCTACCGGCCCCTGATGCCCAGGGAACCAGCTTTTCCTTTGAGGGAGGCCAAACGCTGCAGGATTATTCCTTACTGTAAAGAAACGCAATCGAAAACCGTCAGTCAGCGCCTGCAGAATGTGGAATTTGGGAACCTTGTCAGTCCTGGACGAGGGGAGAGAATAATTGATCTGCGGCAACCTTTAAAGAAACACTTTACATCCTGGAAGATACTCATCATTTACATATGAACCGGCAGTTTGGAGCTGCTGAGCACTTGATCGCCTATCCTCCTTCTGAGCCACCCGGAAGTCTAGAAGAGCGGATTAGGAGAGAGAGCCCCAGAGAGGTTAGGCACCTTGGCCAGCGTCTCACAGAGACAAGGTTCATTTCTCCGTTTGCTGGCCAGGCTGTCCCTCTAAACCAATCACCCTCAGAGTTCTGTTTGCTTGACTGAAAACCCCCATTTCTCACAGGAATATTTTCCCCTGCCTTCAATCATCTCTGATGTGGGGTAGAAATGCAGCTCTGTTAAAGAATGATCCTATCAAATGCCAGAGCCGAAATCTAGCGGGAGATGAAGTGTTTCTGGTTGAGAGCCCTTGTTCTTTCGAGCTAGTGTCGAGTGTAAGAGGCTTCTTGTACCATAATCAGGGAAAGGAAGTCTCAAAGAGATGCCTCCGAGGTGACCAAGCTCCAGACTCTTCTGATAACTGGAGTCACCAGGTAGGATCACGGGCTTCTCGACAGGCAGCTCATGTTCGAGTCAAACAGATGGTAGGTATGTTTGGAAATAGATCTTTCCAGGATTTTCCCGGCAACCAGATCCTAAGAGCCAAGCAGACAGCTGAGTCATTATCTCATCTACTTGGCCTGCGTAGACTGCCAATCTGGGTAGCTCAGGATTAGGATCCAAGTCATGTCTGATGGACCAGCGGGCCAAGAAAATCTGGAAGACACAGGGCACCACAGATGATGAGGTTAGCTGTGTCAGGACACTTCCGACCTGGGGACGGCGAGCGTTCAAGGTGGTGAGTTCCTGTCGTGCTACAGGCGTTTCACCTTTTGGCCTGTTTTGTTGGTCTGACGGATGGGGAGAAATGGCAGGGCGAGCCGCGTGATCAGCTCGAGATGGCGTTACGGAGATTCGAGGATCTGCCGTCGCGTCGCCTCCTGTTTCCTGTTTTCATTTATCCATCACGATTCTGCTTCACCCAAAACAGAAGCAGCCTAGCTTTCTCCCTGACCCGCTGCATTTCGCTGAAAAGGCTCTTCCTTGGGCTACCGGCATTCCAGAGCATCTCCGATACCTGGACAGGAACAGTGCCCCGAAACAGTCTTTTTCATAAAACGACAGAGCAGGAAAGGCCCTTCCAAAACGATCTCAGCATTTCGTAGGTAAGGCATTCAGTCTCAGCGTCCCCAGGATCTGGTGTAATTATTAATTGCGCCCCCTTTTGCTCTCACAAGTGTCCCACTGACAAGGACGTGTGGATGCAGAGACGGTTACGCGTCCCGCTTGGGTCACACAGCAGGCTGGTGATGGAGCTGGGGTGGGAGCCAGGCCTGGGCTCTGACCACCGCTCCCTTCCTTAGGTATTCATTTATTTACATCTTGCCTCGTTCCGGAGAGGGTTTCTGGCAGTCACTCCCCCACAAAGTTTAATACCTTGTCGTTACCATTTACCACCTACGAATCATAGGCGTTTAGAGCTTCCCCTCATAAAACCAACTTGGAAATGTGGTACGCTTGTATATCAGGAACATACATTAATTCTAACCTCTCTGGGGGATTTAAAAGTTCTTCCGGAGAAGTCATTCTTTATTCTGGAGTTTTACAGTGACTTTGGTCAGAAGCCATAATGCTCTGAGCAGTATTCCTGTTGTCGGAAGGTGCTTCGGAGGCGTCTGGAACACCAATGAGGAGCAAGGATAGGGAAGCAGAATTTTCCCTGGGTAAATATCAGCTTTATCATTTATTAGGTGTGCTACCTGGAGCAAGTTTCATTGCCTCTGCGAGCCTCAACTTTGTTATCTGCAAAACGGAGCATTTGATAATAGTTGCCATTTATTAGCAGGTGCCTGGTTGTAGAAATGAAACATTTTATAAGCATTACCTCTTAATCCTTAAAATGACCCAACAAGAAAAAAAAAATTAAGAAAAGGTGGGGGGATGCCTGGGTGGCTCAGTCGGTTGGGCCTCTGACTTCGGCTCAGGTCATGATCTCATGGTTTACGGGTTCAAGCCCCGCATCGGGCTCTGTGCTGACAGCTCGGAGCCTGAAACCTGCTTCGGATTCTGTGTCCCCCTCTCTCTCTGCTCCTCCCCCCTCATGCTCTGTCTCTCTCTCTCTCCTTCAAAAAGAAATAAACATAAAAAAAATTTTTTTTAAATGACCCAAGAAGATAAACGCCATTATGATCCCCGGTTTATAAACAAGGAAACTGAGGCCCAGACTGCTTAAGGAACTTGCTCAAAGTCACACAGCAAGAAAGCAGCAGAGCTGGGATTTAGATCCAGGCCGTGTACGTCTAGAGTCATCGACATTGACTATCACCCATAAGGTTACTCTGACAATTGGCTGAAATGACACCAGCAATAGTCATGACTAGTGTTTATTGAGCACTTACTACGTACCTGGCACTATGCTAATCACTTAATATTCATTAACCCATTCAATCCTCACACGAAATCTGAGATAACTACCTCCTAGTGTATAATAGGTGCTCAATATGTAGAAATTTCTTAGCTCTCGCCCTACATTTTCAGTGCATAGAGGGGATAACTGAGCCCCGGAGTGGGCAAGTGATTGAATTTCCTGAAACCACGGAGCAAGCACTCAAAGCTGAGATCAGAAGCCACGTCTTCTCCATCTGGGGTGACGCTGCTCTCTCAGGACCAGCTGGGAGCTGGCGTCAGTGGGGGATGGGTGGCAGAGGGGCCCTCGGAGGGAGCGTGGCCCTCCTTGCAGCCTTCTTTGGCTCCTATCGCCCTCCCCAGGCTGGTCTCACGGCTACTCTCGTACCCCTCTTTTTCTGGTCACTCGTGCCGCTCAGAAGTCCCCGGCCGACCACGTGCTGCCCCATGTCCGGGGTCAGCACTCTGTGCTCTCAGCCCAGAATGCCTTCGTGCTGTTGTTGACGTGGGGAATCCTCGTTCTTCCTTCTAGAATCAGCATGTCCGCGAAACCTTTTCTGACCCATTCGTTGCTGCTCCGACCTTCCCATCCCAGGCAAAAGGAGTACCTCCTTCGTACAGCTCTGTTGTCCACATATCACTTAGAGCAAAGTGACTGAGCTGCGTTTGAGTCCGGCTCTATCCCATCAGGGAGATCGTTTAACTTCTCCTTGCCTCAGTTTTCTCATCCTTATAAAAGGGACACCAGCAGTGCCTTCCTCCCATGGTTGTTATGGAAACACCGTGTCAGGTGCCTGGGACGTAGCAAGTGTGCAACAGGCCAGAGAGGTTGCTTCTCTCTGTGCCCATGTCCTCTACCAGACGGTCAACACGTTCGTGGTAGAGAATATGCCTTTCCCGGCTTGTCCTCGGTGTTTAGTATCATGCCAACCTCACACATGGAAGCTCTCTGCAAAGGAGGAATATGAATTTAATTTCCACCCAGGAGTGTCTGTACCTCAGCTGCTAATGGAGGGGGGAGAGAAGTCCTGGGGTTGACACAGAAAATCTTTCTTGGGGGAAACCAAATAGATGATAGTCGTGTATTCACTTCTTCATTCCCTTATTCAGTACATCCTCATTGAGTGTCTACTATTTGCCTGGGGGGTTAGTAGTGGTGAACGAGACAGACAAGGTCTTGGGGCACCTGGGTGGCTCCGTTGGTTACGCTTTGGACTCTTGATTTCAGCTCAGGTCACGATCTCATAGTTTGCAAGATCAAGTCCACAGTGTGGAGCCTGCTTGGGATTCTTTGCTCTCTCTGCCCCTGTCTCCCACTCTCTCTCTCTGTCTCTCTCTCTGTCTCAAAATAAATAAACTTTAGAAAAAGATAAGGTCTTACTCCTCCTTTACCTTATGCTTTATCCAGAGAAAGCAGACATAAACATCCATATGTCACTTAGCCAAACCACCTCCAAAATGTAATGACTTAAAATGACGTCCGTTTGTTTAGCTCATAATTCTCTGAGTTGGCCGGGCACCTCTGGTCTAGGCGCAACCAGCTGACCTCTGCTGGGCCCGCTCACGCCTCTGTGCCCACTTGGCCTGTTGGCTGGCAGCTGGGTGATCTCGGATGGCACACGCACACGTCTGGTGATCTGCACGATGCTGCCCTGGGGAGTCGGGGCGACTCCACACGTGTCACCTTTGCGCAGGTTAGCCCGGGTTTCTTCACGCCACGATCACGTGATCCCCGAAGCAGCAAGAAAGACCAAGCCCTGGGGCACAGGTACCGTTCAAATCTCTGTGTCACGTTCGCCCTTGTCCTATTGGCCAGAGAAGGTCTTGTGGCTAAACCATGCATCCATGGGGCCGGGGACTCTCTGGATACAGGAAAGGGAAGAATTTGTGCTTGTGTTTGCAGCCGTACCGATAACACCATCAGGAATATTCCCTAGAATCTGTCACCTCTCTCCATCGTCACCACCGCCAACACTGGGGCCTAAGTTGCCACTCTTCTTGCCCGGCTCCCGCGTGCTTCTGCTTTGATCCCGTCTGTCTCCTACTCAGTGGCCAGAGCAAATTCACATTACAGGTTACTCTTCCTTCTAAAACCCTCAACGGTTCCCTCTTGTTCAGAGGGAACAGGGCTCTTGGGGCCTCACCGGGGCTGCAAGAAGATCCAGCATGACCTCACCGTTGCCTGCGTCACTTGGCTCATGGCCCCTCCTCTGTCACTCGCAGAGGATCTCAGAATGCTGGTGTCCTTCCAGGTCCCCCCAAAACACTGGGGCTCCCTCTGGCCCCAGGGCTTCGCTCATGCTGTTCGTACCTCCTGAAAGACGTCCCGCTCCTCCCCACCTGGATGACCCCGTCATCATGCTTTAGGTCCTAGACCTAATGTCACCCCCCTCCCAGGGAATGTCCCCCGATCCCTGATTCGATGAAGTCCTGGTTACGTGCTTTCCTAGGAATGCACGCTTTTCACCCACGGCACCTGCCCCAGCTTATGATTATGAACGTGGGTGGCTGTTTGGTCCTGTCGGTCTCCTTCACCAGGCGTTAAGCCCCCGGGGAGACACAGCGTCTGTTGAGCTGGCCGCGGTATCCCCGGCACCCTGTGCAGGATCAGGCACACAGAAGGTGCTCACTTAATGACCATTTAATGAGGAGCGCTTAGGCACCTCCCACCTCGCCGTTCTCATTTCCCTCTCCCCTCTGCTCTGTGCTTGTGTGGAATTTGTCAGCAAGAGAGCCGGGAATTTGTCCTGAATTTTAAATAACATTTGATTCCAAAATGGGGAGATTTAGCAGACAAAGCTCTTTCCTTCATCTTTTTTTTTTTTTTTTCTTTTCCTTTTTTTAAACTCAGGCTGAGATACCGCTCACCCTCTGGGGACGTTTCTGCCCCCCCCCCCCCCCCCCAAATGGGCACTGTGAACTACTCTCTTAGAAATCTCGTGAAAAGGGCAGGGTATTGGAATTTGAGACAAAGGGAAGAAAAATGAGCTGGCTTGTAAAGTCGGCCGGCATCGTAATGAGCGAGATTATTCTGGGAAATGCAGGAGTCGGCTGTAAAGGCCCTGGTAAGAGGCAGTTTATAACCAGCCTTGGGTCAGGCACACGCAGACACAGCCACACGGTCAGCCTCCCCATGCCAGCCGTGTTCACGAGCCTCACTCCCCGCGGCTGGAGGGCTTGTCTGATGGCAGAAGGGCAGGAGGACCAGGTCTTGAGCTGAGGTTCTTTGGAATCCCCTGGTGTCACCAAATTCAAGAATTGGGCTCTCGTTTTCCTGTCGCTTAGATCCTTCCAATCTCTGGGCCAACCTTGCGAATGACACAGAGAGTAGCTCGGGGTGCCCGTGCCTGCCGGACTGAGCCCGGGGACCTGGGTTCGAGTTTGAGCACAGCTGTGGACATGCGGTGCCCACGTGGGCGTGCCTACCTCCTGACCTTGGCTTCTTCGCTTTGAATACCACTTACTACCTTTACGTGCCTATTTATCGACTCTTTGCGCAGTGACCAGAGTTGACACTTGAACAAAGCAGGAGTTGGGGACACCAACCCTCCACGCGGTCAAAGATTCACATATAATGTTTGACACCCCCCCCCTCCCAAAACTTAACTGCTAATAGCCTACTGTTGACAGAAAGCCTTACCAGTAACGTAAACAGCCGATTGATACGTATTTTGTATGTTGTATGTATTAAGTGCTGTATTCTTCTAATGAATTAAGCTAGGGAAAAGGAGATGTTGTTAAGAAACTCGTAAGGAAGAGAAGATACATGTAAGTACTGGAAGGTGTTTATGGAAAAAACTCTGCGTGTCAGTGGACCCGCACAGTTCGAACCTATGCTTGCACAAGGGTCAGCTGCATATGTCAGTGTTGTGGACTGAATGTCTGTGTCCCACCAAAATTCACATGTTGAAAGCCTGACCCCGTGTGCTTGTGTTTGGAGATGGGGCCTCTGAGGAAGTAATTAAGGTTAAACGAGGTCATAAGAGCGGGGCCCCGATCCAATAGGATTAGTGTCCTTATACGAAGAAACACCAGAGGGCTCATTCCCTCCCTTCCTAGAGAAGATACAGGGACAGGCGGCCATCTGCAAGCCAGACAGAGAGCCCTCACCAGAGCCTGACTGTGCCGCCCCCCTGATCTCAGACTTCCAGCTTCCAGAACTGCGAGAAATTTTAATGGGAGGCATTATTATTTTCATTTCTAAACACGAACATCAAAGCTTAGAGAGGTCAACTACTCGTCCAAGGTGGTGTAGCACTCGTCCAAGGTCAACTACTCGTCCAAGGTTGTGGATGGGCGTGCCAGGACTCAGACTTGTGACGACTGCCTCCAAAGCCACAGCACACGGACCAGTGGGGAGCCCTTGGGGCTGCTGGCAATAAAACATCCTGACTCGTCCTCATACTTCACCTTCTCGTCCAAATTCAAAGAGAACAATGGGGAGTTCAAGAACACATCTGGTTCCTGTTTAGACTCTGGCTTGCTGCACAGATTATTTCTATGGTCTGGAAACCATGCTATCTCATTGGCACAACCGTGGATACCCGCCTCATCTCCGTCTCTCAGATAAGCTCAGAGAAGATAAGTGACTTCCCTCAAGGTTTCATAGGAGAGCCAGGATTCAGACCCGTAGGAGCCTTCCCCTATGCTCTTGAATCCACATACTGTGCCTTGACATTAGGAGGGTCGGGGGCGCCTGGGTGGCTCAGTCGCTTGAGCCTCCAACTTCAGCTCAGGTGGTGATCTCGCGGTTTGTGAGTTCGAGCCCCACTCGGTGGGGGAGAGGGGAGCCTGCTTTGGATCCTCTGCCCCACTCTCTCTGCCCCTCCCCTGCTTGCACCTTCTCAAATATAAATAAACATTTAAAAAAAGTTTTTGATCAAGTTATGAGGTTGAGCTAGGCATTCTGTAGGGTCCTCCAAACCTGCACACATGAACCGGTGAACATAGTTGGCATAACTGTCTGGACCGTGGCGGGGCTCCCCAGAAGGCAGCATTGTTCTCCGGACTCTAGACCGGGGTGAGGCGAGTGAGGCACTCGGGCCCACAAACAAAATTTAAGGAGGCACGAAAAAACTCGGCAGTTATGGTGAGTAATATTAAGTCCAATATTTGTTAAATCAAAAAGAATACCAAACCTATCCAGATCGTTGAAGACAAAATCAGACCCTGTACACACGGAACTCATCTCTCCTGGCTCCCCCGGCCTTGCCCCTTGCCAGAGGGGGCCTCGTGCTCTGAGGCCCGGCCACTGACCATGGACCCCTGGTGATGCGCTCTGAGAGGCTGTGGGAGGAGCGGGAACAGCCCGGCTGTGGGGGCTGGGCTGCAAGGTGGACATCACACAGGCTGTCACTGGAGGACAACGGCAGGGAACAGGAAGATATGGAGACCAAACCTCACTCAACTCACACTTTTCTTTCTTGGGAAAATGGGTGAATGGGCAAAGAGGTCCAACTCACAGACCTCCTTGGCTCACCAGGTAGGCAGCTCACGCCCTCAGGGGGTGGTCCAGAACCCCTAGTGTTTTGTTTTTCTTCTTTTAACATTGATTTAATTTTGAGAGAGAAAGAGAGAGCTGGAAAGGGGCAGAGAGAGAGGGGGACTGAGATCCAAAGGAGGCTCCCCTCGGAGGGCAAAGAGCCCAACGCAGGGCTTGAACTCGCAAACCGTGAGATCACGACCTGAGCCGAAGGCGGATGCTTAACCAACTGAGCCATCCGGGTGCCCCACCCCTGGTGGCTTTTTAAACCTCTTGGGGATTTCAGTCCACCTGAGAGGGTTGTAAAAAAAGTTGTTGCCCGCTTGCACCGCCCGCCCCCCACCTAAAGCCCCCAAACCCCCAGCCCCCCGAATCCGCGTACAAGTTCAAAACGTGCAAGAACACCCTGAACCCCGTTCACGGAGTTTTAATAACCCGCATTTCAAGAGCCCTGGTAAAGTGGAGAGCACATTGTATTTGGACAGAGAAAAGCAGCGTTTGCCAATTCCCATCTGAGCAATCCACTTTGCCCCCGAGCCTGCTTCCTCGGCTGGTAAATAGAGGCGTGAGCAAAACACCCACCTGGTAAAAAAATTGTGAGGCTCCCACAAGTTAATGGAAGCAAGGGTGTCTCGTAAACTGGAACGCTCTATTCCCCGTGTTCCATCATCGTTATCTCTGCTGGTCTTCAAAAGTTGGCTGGCCAGAGCATCCGCGGCCCTGGGAGGTGGGAAGTGGTTTCCCCAAGGGGTAGGGTGAGTTGGGGCCAGTCCCGCTTTGCCTGTCGCTGTCCCCGTCCCCTTCACCACGCACCCGGAGCCCCTGGGAGAGTCCTTTGTGCACACCTGCGCCTCTCTCCCTGCAGATTAGTCACAGCAGCGGATAAAGAGGGTTGAGTGACTGAGTGAGGCCGCAAATGAGCTCCCATTAGTGAAGTCTGTGGGTCTCTGGTGGAAGGGACTGGTAAACAGTTCTTACTTATCTCGCTCCTCAGCATTTAGCTGATTTCCATAATGAGCTCCACTGAACTGGGAGGCCCCAGAAGTGTCCCCGGGCTCCTGAAATGCGCCGTGTTCTGTAAATCTGATTTATGGAGAGTTGAAGACCATGGTGTTAACACAGGCGAGGGCACATCAGTGCCAGGCCGCAGCACCTGGGGAGTCTGGGGCACCCAGGGCCCTGGCCGACTCCGGTGGGGGAGACGTGGCCGCTGGGGGTCTGTCACAGCCCCTCCTAGGCACAAGGTGGAAAGATCTGAGCGGAGGAACTTGCAGGCATTGGCTGGCCAGGCACAGGTCACAGGGTCTGACCACAGCCTGGACTTTCTCAACTTCTCTGCATTTTTTTTTCAAGGGCAAATGACAGGAAGAGGACGGGGTCCTGATTCCTTTTTTTTTTTTTTTTAATCAGCAAATCATGTTACAGGCAACAACAGGACTGGGGCAGTGCCAGCTTAGAAGCCGGGAGCAAAGAGCCTTTGTCTCAGGCATTTACCCTTCCTCCTTCTCCCTTTCTTTCCTTCCCGCCCTCCTCCCTCCCCTCCTTTCTTCCTCCCCACTTCCCTTCTTCCTTCTTTCCTTCCTACCATCATTCAACAAATATTTATTTAGGGCCTACGAGTGCCAGACCCTGTGATACACACTAAGGGTACGATGAAGGGCTGTAACAGATCTGGACCCTGCTCCTGTGGAATTTACCGTCTGGTGGTGGAAGAGATGGAAATTAATAAAATCATCAAATAAATAAAGGGAAAATTGCCCCTTGGAGAAGAGCGATAAAGAAGAGATACTTGATGAAATGAGAGCCTCTGGCAGGGGAGCATGACAGATTTAGAGAACGCTTCCTTGAAGAAGAAATGCTCGAGTTCTGAGATCTGCAGGAGGTATTTCAATGGAGAGGGAAGGGACTCCTGGGCCGAGGGGCCAGCTTGAGCACAGGCCCTGTGGCTGGAGGAAGGAAGGGGAGGGTATCAGTCAGACGAGGCTAGCGTTTGCTGCAGTAACAAGAAGGCCCAAATGCTAAACGCCGAAGGTAACGGAGATTTACCCGTCACTTGTACTAAGTGTGTGTCGTCAGTTAGCACGATCGTTCTGTTTCAAAGCACCCCCCTTCGGGAACGTAGGCTGACAGAGGTTACGCCCTGGGGAACTTTGCAAGGTGCCGTGACGAGGAGGACCGGAAATGCTTGGTGAGCCGAACCGAGGACTTGACCCCAGCACGATGGAAAGAAAGCACGTTGATGTGCTCTTGTGAGGTTTTGAGTTACTGTGCCAACGGCCATGGGCAGCTGCTGAAATTTTGTGAGCATGGACATCCCAATAAGAGGAAGTTGCCAGTCGTCTTATTTTACAGACCATGACGTTGATGTTGACGGGACCAATTATTGAGTACCTACCCGGGAGCAAGCATTCAAGTCTTTCCCCCCAGAAACTGAGACATTTACTATTTGTAGCCCCGTTTAACGAGGAGGGGACCGGGACGGAGGCAAGGAAAACAATTTACTCAGAGCCACAGCTGCTGGGTGATCGACATTCTTGCTCATCTATCATGCTAGTCAGGGCCAAAGTCAGCCATCATTAGGGCTGCAGGGTTGGAGGTCACCGGAGGGGCAGCATAATTAGGAGCAAGCAAGCGGGAGTGGAGGGTTGGGGGGGGGTCTCACCGCAGGTGGCCATGTGTCCTGCCTGTGTGGGCAACTGTTGCTTCATGGTCCCAGCATCTGGATGGCACTTGGAAGACACTTTGGTGGGGATGCACCGGAAGGATCTTAGGATGGATGGAAGGATGGAAGGAGAGAAGGAAAGGACCCGTGTTCGCATGAACACTCACAGTGGGCAGCATCGAGGAAGTTCAGGGGCATCTCCCTTCTGCAGGTGGGATGTGGGAGCTCAGAAGGCGGTAGGAAGACTGGGTCTGCCCATGAGGGGCCGGGGAAACCAGTCTGACAGGCAATTTGGAGTGTCTCCTGTGTGCTACGTGTTTTCAAACCTTATCTCATTTCATCCGTGAGTTAGGGGCCCGTCAGGTAGGCCGGACCTACATTCACTAGGAAAACCAGTGGAAGATTCCGTGTCCGGGATAGTTGCCGAATAAGCACATTTTTGTGCCATTTAAAAGCTGAGCGCGGGAGACAGAAAGCTGCAGCTCTGCTCTCTGAGGTCATGTTCAGTGTGCTTCTTAATGCAAATGAGTCAACAAACAAAGCGTTCATCAAAGGGCGGCTGCTTGCATTGTTAGGAGGCTTGTATCTCTCACATCTTATTTTAGTCTCTCTTGATGGGGTTATTGTTCCATAACACCCTTCTGGAAAACACACGTAGATAATCCTGTGTGATTTCTACCTCTGGCAGGAAAGTAACAACAACGCGTGTCATTGGGCGCGCGGGCTCTTTGTTAATCAACGCGTTGCTTGGTAAGAGACGTCCTTCATGCCTCCTGCCCTGGTTTTCACTGGCTGCTAGGGAGGCCTGAATCTCGTTCAGATTCCCTGGGCTGCAGGAACGAGCAAGGAGGACGAAGAGAAAGGAGGAAGGTCTTGGCATTGTCTTTCCTCGTTACCCACCTCATGCAGTGCACCTGTCAGTCTTGCCAAATCTTTCCCAGGGACACCCAGGCCAGGTATCCCAGCTCAGGGTGGCCAGCGGTACCCTCAGTTCCATCACCCCTTTCATCCACTTGTGTAGTTGCCTCTTTATTCATCAATGGCTCGGTTCTACACTTAAGTGCCTAGTATGTATCAAGCCAAGGGCAAGTGCTGGGGTTCCCCTTTCCAAAGCCCTTCTGTGTTCTGTACACAGAATCATCTCTTGAAATGTGCTTTCCTCATGCAGCTCAGGGATCTACAGTGTTGCGATTCTGTCCACTGGCGTTCAGGGCCCCCTGCAGTCCTATCCCCTACAATCTCATCTTCTGGTCACACTGCTCCCCTCCCCCCCCCCCCCCCCCGCAACATCCGTGCCTGCCACGTCCCCCCTGCCTCTGCACCTTTCCTCGGGCCACCCGCCTCCGTCCAGTTTGCCACTGAAATCCCACCAGGCCTTCGGCACCTGAGTCCGTTCTCTATTCAGCTCCTAAAACTTTTCCTACTCACCAGGCTTGCATTCCTCCCTGCGATCCCCCTGTAAGCAGTGATTTTTGCTTATCGCTGTAGACTCAATTACTCTCTCCTGGAGTGTTAGTCTGATTTATTAACAAGAGGGAAGCACTTTGAGGTTGCAAACCAGACTCAACACTTTTTTTTTTTTTTTTTAATTTCATTCACTCGTGGTCTGGTGGAAGGAACTCTGCTTTTAGAGCCTGAAAATGTGGGTAGTATTTGGCTTTTTTACTTACTAGCTGGGGAAACCTGGGTAAGTTATTAAATGTCTCAGAGCCTGGTTTCCTTTTCTGGAAAAGCACAATTGTAATACTCATCTTGAGGCCTGTGGGGCTGCCAGTGAGTGGGTTAGTGGAACATAGTAGGTGTTTACATAGTAACATAGTAAACACAGTAGGTGTTTACTGAATCTCAGCCACTCTGGAATACATCCTTACTATGAGGGCTTACTATGCGCCAGGTTCTGTGTGGGACCAGCCTTGGATCTCGCCATCGGGAAATCTACAGTCGTCTAGGGATGGTGACACAGGCAAAAAGAAGATTAAATGAGATATTGAACCCAAAGTGCTAAGCACCGGGCAGGCGTCTATTACGTGCTCAGTACATGGTGTTTCATCTACTGATGCGCATTTATTCCTGTGTATCATTTAACATAATGTGTGAGAAAGTGTGGCTTGGTTGTGAGTAATAAACAGCCGCTTTCGAATCGTGTGACGGTATTTGGTTGGGGCTGATTTCAGAATGGAGAGCCTGCTAGTGTGTATTTGCCGCTTTGTGCTGTTAACGGGCAGAAATGGCATGGGTGAGACAGCCAGAGTGCTGAATAAAAACAAGACGCCTCCAAGGAACGGGGTTCAGGTGACCAAGGAGTCGAAGGTGACAGACAGCTGGGAAGACAGCTGGGGAGCTCGCCCCTTGTACCCCAGGACCAAGTCTGTGAAGAATTTTCTCTCTACAGCTTCCTCCAATCAGAATGGGCTTCCAGAGGCAAGGCATCGGGGTGTTCCCTAGAACGGGCACCAGAGTCCTGGGCGAGGCCAGAGTTTCCAGTGACCCCAGAAGCACCCACTGCTCTCCAGGAGAAAACTGATACAGTTGACCTAGGAGTATGTGAGTTTCCAGGTCTCTGCCCAGCTGGGGAACCATGATAAGTCAGGTAGCCCTTGTGAATCTCCAGGTCTTTTCTTTTATTCAAGTGTAACAAACACATGGTGTTATGTGAGTTTCAGGTGAATGGCAGTTTCTTATCTGTAGAATTGGGGGGGTCAAACTGACCCACCCAGATGGTTACACAGCTCGAATGAAGCAGAGTTAGCCAAGAGGTTTTGTACACTATAGAGAAGATTTTAGATAAGCCAGCTGTCTTTTTTTTTTTTTTTTAAAGGGATGGGAGAAAATATTTGCAAATCGTATATTGGGTAAATGTATAATGTCCAGAATATATAAAGAACTCCTAAAACTCAACAAAAAGACCGACCCCCACAAAAAATAGTTTTCAATGACCAAAGGAATTCAATACACATTTCTCTGAAGAAGATATACTAAGGGCCAACAAGCAGAGGAAAAGACGCTCAGCATCATTAGTCATCAGGGAAATGCAAATCAGGCCCTCAATGAAATTGGGCGCCTGGGTGGCTCGGTTGGTTGAGCATCAGACTCGATTTTAGCTCAGGTCATGATCTCACAGTTTGTGGCATTGAGTCCTGCATCTGGCTCCCCATGGACAGTGCAGAGCCTCTCTCTCTCTCTCTCTCTCTCTCTCTCTCTCTGCCCCTCTGCTTGTGTGTGCTCTTTCTCCCTCTCAAAATAAATAAATAAACTTAAAAAAAAAGAGAGAAATCACCTCACATCTGTTAGGATCGCTACAACAGACAGACAGATAAGTAAACAAACCCTACAATACAACAAATGTTAGTGAGCACGTGAAGAACCTTGCACGCTGCTGGGGTGAACGTAAAAAGGCGTAGCTACTGTGGAAGCCAGTTTGGCATTTCCTCAAAAACTGAACATAGAATTATCATATGAACCAGCGATTATACTCCTGGCCGTATAAAAACACATGTCACACAAAACCTGCACGCTAATGTCCATAGCCGAAGGGGGGAACACCCAAATGGCCATCGAGGATGAACCAATAAGCAAAACGGGGTACGCATGTGTGATTATTCAGCCACCAGTCGAAACCAAGGTCTGATACCTGGTACAACATGTGAGAACCTTGAAACCATTGTGTTCAGTGAATCAAACCGGATGCGAAAGGGCCAATGTTGTATGATTTCACTTATACCGACCGTAAACATTTACTAAGTGACAGTGATCATTATTGTGGCCCCGACTATTATTATATAATTTTTAATAATCATCCCAGAGTTATAACCATCAGAGTAGGCAGAACAGATATGAATGAATGATTAAGTGGGCAATTATTGGATTTTCAACATTAATCAGGACCTACCGAATGCAAGACAGAGGTAGCTACTGTAATAGGTGAAAAACAGCGGACCCGCCAGGGGCTGGCAGGAAGCGGAACAGAGAGTGACTGCTTAATGGGCATGGGTTTGTTTTGGGGATGCTGAAAAAGTTCTGGAACAAGGTAGCAGTGATGGATGCACAACACTATGACTGTACTTCACGCATTACGAGATGACTAAAATGCCACGTTGTGCGTTACTGCCCTTTGCCACCATGAAAAACCAACGCCGACCATGGATCAGATAGGTTCCGTGTTCTCAGGGAGCTTGCAGAGGGAGGGAAGGTGGTTTGTGTCGCATAAACCATCCCCCTCAGAGGTGGTGAGATTTCGGAAGAGGGCTGGCACATGCGGTCTGCGGTGTGGCCAAAGGGAAGTGGCTTAGGAACCTGCCAGGGCCACACTAGGGGAGGGAAAGGAAGGGGCTGAGCTGGGCTGAGACCAGCGTCTTAGACTCGGCCACTCCTCTTCCTGATGCAAAAGCCGGTGGTGTTCTAAGGGATGAGCAACTCCACAGGGGAAAACACTGAGGGTGTGCCCTCCCCCCCTCCTCCACTGCAGCCTCCCCTCCGGCCCCCCATTTTCGGGGTAATGGAACTGATGGGGTGTGTGTGCCTGCAAGAAAGGGAGGCGGTGACGGGCGGCTTGAGTGTAATTGTATATTTTGGAGTTTGTGGAAAGTATAGCATGAGTTTTTCTTCCCACCCTCATTTAATATTCCACAAACACTCACCACATAAACAACATGCCTTTTCTCAACCCTTATTATCATTCCCAGAACCACTTGCAGGCTTTCAGAAACCCATTATTATAATTATAATCAAGAATCTTAGGACAGATCCATTTGTGCCAAAAATACATTTACGCTTGGAATTGTTTGCAGAGGAACGGGAGCGAGAGACGCCGTTTTACAGCTCGGAATCTATTGGTAGAAACTCCTACGCCATTTAATTTCTGTTCCTCCATTTAATTTCTTAATTTAAATTTTTGTTGTCAAATTCCTAACTAATATTTGCTTTTGTCTCTCTCTCTCTCTCTTTCTCTCTTTTACCCCTCCTTGGGTCTTAATTTTCAAAAGCTTAAAGAAGGCACTTGCTGTGTTCACCCTCCTGACTTCACTCTTGGGAACAGCCACAGGCAAAGGCAAAATGGGGCTGATTTCAAAAGTATCAGCGGGGTCTCCCCCCACCAAAATAACTGCCTGCACTCTTGATTCTTTTATACTAGAACAAAGGCTTCCATTCCATAATTAGAGATAAATCAATGTAGAATTACTTTAATTCAGTTCACATTTATTTAGGGTTTTTCCCCCCCCTCTCCTGTAAGCATATATAGATGAATCAAACATAGCTCTTGTCCTCAAAAAGAACATGGTTCATTACGGGACACAGACTGTGAATAAATATTCGTGATGAGAGGCAGGATGTAATGAGAGCCATAGAAAAGGAAGGGGGAAAAAAAAAAGCAAAACAAAACAAAAAAAAAATCACAAGCTGTGGGAAGGAGAGGAGGGGAAGGCTCGGCTAGCTTCCGGAAAAGAGTTCAGAGGAGGGGCTCTGTGTAACTAGGTGTTAATGGGGTGCTTACTACTTGGGCAGATCCAACATCAAGCCGTCGCCTCGTATGCAAGCACATGGGCCCTGGGGTTCCCCATGTGCACACTGGAAATAACAGTATCTACCGCATGGTTGGAAACGCGGAGAAGCGTGCCTGTAATTGGGCTCAGATCTCACCAACGCCACAGCCAGGGGACGCCTGAGGGCGGCAGGTCGGGCTCTCCAGGAAGCAGACTCTGAGACCGAGTTCAGCACCCAGAGGCCGACAACACCCACCGAGGCCGGGAAGGACGCAGGACTGGATGGAGTCAGAGGCTGAGCTGCAGAGCAGCCCCAGCGACGGCCTTGAGGGAGCCCACCGAGAGTCGAGTCTACAGGTAAAAGAGCTCTCGGCGATGTCTCCCTTGGGGCGCTGCCGGCTGGGTCTTCCAACTCCGACCCTGGCCGTCAGGGACGTGGGCCGCCAGGCAGGGCGTGGCCTTGGACAAGGGGCTCTGCAGCTGGGCATCCCCGAGGGGGAGGGTTGCTGCAGGCCGTCCCAACGGCTGGGGCGAACGCCCTTCCCTGAAGGCAGACCCTCCCCCCGCCGACCCCCTGGGTGGTGCCTCTTCAAGCCCACCACACCGGTAGACTGGCGTACCTACTTTCCTAAAGCGACACTTGCTTTTGCGTTTCCTTCCCAAAGTAGACTTCCTCTCCTCCCGCCTCCCTGATTGCCTGGCTCTGGGTTCCATGTTGAGTTCGCCTCTTCACAGGATTGCATGAGAAAGACACGTGCATTAAGCGTGCTGTGAGGCCCGTAGACATCCCTGATGGCTTGGAAATCCAGGGGAGGGGTCACGCCACAGGGGCCTAGGCCACCTACTGGTTCCTCATCCGTCCCCTGCTTCCCCTCCTCCCATCTGTCTCGGTCGGATGCATAGCGGTGGGGCTGGTGACTCTGGTTGCTGTGCCGGACCTTCCTGCATCTGAAGCTTTAACCCTCATGCAGTGTCTGCTCTTCTCTCATGTCTGGGAGAGTAATATTTTCACTTCTGTTATCCAGGTAAAGCTTTAGGCACTCCATAAACAGCAGTTGCTATCACGATCTCTTATGAATCGGTCTGATGGGGTCAGACTCAGCCACACGTGGAAAGCTTGACCCCAGTTTCTGTACCTCTGCGTCCCCTTGCCTGTTTCCATCTTCGGGCTTCCTGTTGTCGACTGTGAATCCACGGTCACTAGAATCTGTAAGTTCAAGTCAGCGTGTTTGGATTTAGTGAGATTTGCACTAAATGGAGTTAGAGCCAGAACAGCTGGGGGTGGCTCTCCCTCTGCTCCCTGTGGTGCTCTTTTTAGATCTCAAAGGGTCTGTTCATGGATTTCGAAAGGGGGATGATAATGCCTACCTCACGGTGTTGTCCCAAAGACTAAGTCATCAGAGCAATTCAATCAGTTATTGACTCACTCATTTATTCCTTCCTCCTTTCAACAATTAATTTAACATCTACTGGTGCCAGCTCTGAGGATTCAGAAGTGACTAGGACAGATACATTCCGGTCCTGTGGATCTTTCAGGCTATTGCAGAAGAAAAGCAATCAGAAAATAAATTGATTAGTGACTAGAAGTTGCAGTCTGAAGAAGGAAGGAAGGAAAGAAAGAAAGAGGAAGGGAGGAAGGAAGGAAGGAAGAGGAAGAAAGAAAGAAGAAGGGAAGAAGGAAGGAAGGAAGGAAGAAAGAGAGGAAGGGAGGAAGGAAAGAAGAAAGAAAGAAAGAAAGAAAGAAAGAAAGAGTAGGAAGAAGGGAGGAAGGAAGGAAGGAAGGAAGAAAGAAAGAGGAAGGGAGGAAGGAAGGAAGGAAGAAAGAGAAAGAAAGGGAAGAAGGGAAGAAGGAAGGAAGAAAGAAAGGAAGGAAGGGAGAGAAGGAGGGAGGGAAGAAAGGAAGGAGGAAGGAAGGAAGAAAAAGAAAGAAAGAAAGAAAGAAAGAAAGAGAGAGAAAGGGGTGGGAAGAAGGGAGGAAGGAAGGAAGGGAGGAAGAAAGAAAAAGAAAGAGAGAAAGAAAGAAAGAAAGAAAGAAAGAAAGAAAGAAAGAGAAAGGGGTGGGAAGAAGGAAGGAAGGAAGGAAGAAAGAAAGAGAGGAAGGGAGGAAGGAAAGAAGGAAGAAAGAGAAAGAAAGAAAGAAAGAAAGAAAGAAAGGGAAGAAGGGAGGAAGGAAGGAAGGAAGAAAGAGAAAGAAAGAAAGAAAGAAAGAAAGAAAGAAAGAAAGAAAGAAAGGAAAGAAGGGAAGGAGGAAGGAAGAAAGGAAGGAAGAAAGGAAGGGAGAGAAGGAGGGAGGGAAGAAAGAAAGAGAAAGAAAGAAAGAAAGAAAGAAAGAAAGAAAGAAAGAAAGGGTGTGGAAGAAAGGAGGAAGGAAGGAAGGAAGGAAGAGAGGAAGGGAGGAAAGAAGGAAGGAAGGAAGAAAGAGAAAGAAAGAAAGAGAAGAAGGGAAGAAGGAAGGAAGGAAGGAAGGAAGGGAGAGAAGGATGGAGGGAAGAAAAGGAGAAAGAAAGAAAGAAAGAAAGAAAGAAAGAGAAAGAAAGGGGTGGGAAGAAGGGAGGAAGGAAGGAAAGGAGGAAGGAAGAAGGAAGAAAGGAAAGAAGGAAGGAAGGAAGGGAGAAAAAAGTGAAAAGGGCACAAGAACAGAGAAAAATACGGAAGCAACATAGATGGTGGGGTCAGGAAAGGGCTCTTGGAGCAGGTATCTGTGCTCCTCGGGAACAGTATGTGCAAAGACCCTACAGCAAATGTCTGCCATTTTTTCCTCCTCTGAGCGGCCACAGAACTTTGTCGATGCCTTTGTTACGGTGCTTGTCACCCTGTATTGTAATTATCACATGGTAAGCTTAATCACTGACCGTGGACTTTTGGCCTCTCTTCTCCAAGATGAGGATTCCTATTAGAGGCAGCCTGGGATAGCGTGGGGAAAATGTCTGTTTCTAATCAGATAGGATGTGTTCAAATACATATGTATCATGCCTGAGCCACGCTCCTGACCGTAGGGAAGGTGCATATATGTAAAATGGAGATTCGTAACACCTACTGCGTAAAGGGGGCTTGTTGAGAGAAGTCACTCGAGTCGATGGGAAAGCACATAGTAGGCGCCTAAGATACACTGACTGAATCTGTTCCTTTTAACCCTTAGTCTGTATGCCAGGTTTTCCGAGTGTAAACCTGCCTCCCAGTTTTAGGTGAGAAATAAGCCAGATGACGTTGGCAGTGACTACGGGTGGGTGGCTTCCAGTAAGTGCTCAGCAAATGCCATTGGAAAGATCAGATTGGACAGGGGGTCAGGGCGAGAGGGCCCTGGGGGCGATTGCAATGGTTGTTGTGGAGCCTGCGGTGGAAGAGACTTTGTGGGAAAACACAAATGCAAGCTGCTCCTGGGTTTTATTAGTCTGTCACCCACGTCTCCCCTCTTGAAACACTTTGCAATCAAAAGATTTTGGAGTGGACTATTTTCAGCCCTCTGCCTTCACCCTGAGCTGCACTAAGAGGAAAAGCTGATTAGGGAAGCTCTGTGGTGTGCACATAAGTCAGAATCACCAATATCCGTCCTCCGCAGGATTAGACCGTTAATTTCCCCCCAGAAACATTACAATCATGTTTTCAATACCCTAGTGTCACTCTTTTTAGGATTCATTATGGCAAAGACCCTGAAATCTATGACTCCTTTTAGCCAACTTAAAACTTCTTTCAAGCACGTTTCAAAAGTTCTCCTTGGCTGAAATGCCCTTCTCTGAGTCACCCCTCTATCCCTGGCAATTCCTGTCACCCAGAACTTCAGCTGGTGCTTGAAGCCTCTGCGGTGATAACTTGCATTTGGCTGAATATTTCCTCTTAGATCTTTCTCTATAAATAAAAGAACCCTGGACCACCTGTCATTATTTAATCTCCTTGAACCTCTGTTTCTTTTTTTTTTTTTTTTTAAGTTTATTTATTTTGAGAGAGAGAGAGAGAGAAAGTGAGGGAGGGGAAGAGAGAGAATCCCAATCAGGTTCGGCTCAGTGCAGAGCCCAACGTGGGACTCCGTCTCATGACCACGAGATCACGACCTGGGCCAATATCAACAGTCGGACGCTTAACCTATCGAACCACCCAGGCCCCTCGAACCTGTGTTTTTTTATCTGAAAAAATAATGTGTAAAATCAGAAGACCTGTCTTTCAGGTCTGTTATGATGATTTCATATGTAACATTGGGGTCAGCATGCTCAGGGGGTTGTTGAGAACTCCGTAAGTTTGCAGATATATATTTTTTAAATGGATATGGATATGGCTGTTTTTCCAAATATATATATATATATATATATATATATATATATATATATATATATATTTATTTATACTTATATATTTATATTTATTTATTTAATGTTTATTTATTTTTGAGAGAGAGGGAGGAGTGGGGACAGAGGATCCAAACTGGGTTGTGCACTGAGAGCAGAAACTCGGTGCGGGGCTCGAACTCACAAACCGTGAGATCCTGGTCTGAGCCGAAGTCGGACACTCAACCAACTGAGCCACCCAGGTGCCCCTTCCTAAATTATATTCCTGGATTCATGAGGTCATGGGCCAAATATCCTGTTACGGACGTTCTGTGCGACCTTGGGAAAATTCCTTTTTTTCTGTGGGCCTCAGTGTCCCCCTCATCCAATTCTAATTTTAAATTCGATGGGCAGTTTTCAAATGTTAGCACACAATGAGAGTGCACTGGGGTGGGGGACAGGATAGACACCACCCCCAGCCACTTGCAGTAGGACTAAGGTGCAGTCTGGAATATGCATTTCTTTGCAAGCATCTTGGGAGTATCTGACCTAGGTCGTCTCCAGACACACCCTGAGTAACATCAGCGTGGATGATCCCCTGGCGCTAGCCTTCCCTTTGAGAGGTAAATGTGAACTTGTCCTAGACTGATCCCCTGGAGGCTGCCTGCTCAGAAAGGGAGTTGGCAAAGTTCTCTGGAAGCCAGGCGTAGCTCAGTGCCCAGCCGGTCAATTCAGGTCAACTACAAGGGACTCCCAATCACAACATGAGCGGGACTCCGGCCACAAATGCAGACCCGGCTGGGGTGCCCCAGCCCCTGATTATACCAACAGACAGGGTCTGCTTCTTTAATCATAGAACTTTAGGAGCCCTCGGGGAAATGCAAACCAAACCCACAATGAACTAGAACCCCACACCGGATAGGGTAACCATTATAAAAACAAAACAGAAGGCCATAAGTGTTGACCAAGTTGTAGAGAAACTGGAACCTTTGTATATTGCCGGTGGGAATGCAAACTGGTGCAGTTTCCACTCTAGAAAACTGGGTGAAGTTTCCTCAAAAAACAAAAAAAATAGACTTACCTTATCATCCCGCAATCCCTCTTCTCCGTATACATCCAAGAGAACCAATGCTGGGATCTTGAAGAGATGTTAACACTTTCATGGTGTTTGTGGCACTAATCGTAATAGCTGAGATGTAGCAACCATGGCAATGTCCACTGACAGATGAACAGATAAAAAAAAAAAATGGAGGGAGGCCTGGGTGGCTCAGTCAGTTAAGCGTCCCGACTCTCGATTCAGGTCGTGATCTCACAGTCTAAATAAATAAATAAAGTAGCATATACACGCAATGGAATACTACTCACCCTTAAAAAAGGAGCTCCTGCGTGACCCTTACAAGGACATCAGGCTACGTGAAATAAGCCCACAGCCAAAGGACAGAAACAGCGTGACTCCCCTTATCCAAAGTGTCTAAACTAGTCAAAGTCACAGAAGCAGAGGGGGAAATGGTGGTTGCCAAGGAGTGCGGCAAGGGGGGAAGGGGAGTTGCTACTCAAGGTCCTTCGTGGCCTCACACCTGCTTCCCCCTCCAGCTTCAGAAGCTTCATTCCCCACCACACACGCTTTCAAAGCTAGCACTGCCGGAATGCACGGATGGCTTACCGCATCTCTTACCGGTGCTCTTTCCGACCTAAATACCTCTGTCCATGCTCTTTTCTGCTCTGGGAACTGCACCCTCTCCACCCATTCTGGCTCCTATGCATCTTTCAAAACCGAAATCAGACATCGCCGCCTTCAAGAGCTCTTCCCCGAGCCTCCCAGAGACGGTCGCTGGAATACTCACCTGCCCTGAATGAGCTTTGTTTTACTCCCGCCACAGGATTGGCACTTTTTGTGCTTATAAGTATCACTCTCCTATTCGACTGTGAGCTTCTCGAGGGAAGGAGGCTGCATCCTATGCCTTTCTGCATCTGCAGCACTGTCCCTTGTAGCGTTACCGTGTCTGGGGGCTGGGTCCCCAGGTGGCGCACCAGCATTCCCTAGACTATGATGTGAATGATGCCCCTGGAATTGAGTAGGTTCTCAGTACCTACCTATCTGTTGAATGAATGAATGAACGAATGCATGAACAAATGAATGGCTAGAAGTATAGTTGGTACACATCACACGCAGCCCCCAAATGAACCAGTCTGTGTGAAGATGGTAGTGACATAAGCCCTCAGCACCAACGTCACCTCCACGGGCCACAAAAAGTCCACACCTCGTCGGTGTGCTTCCAAATGCGGCGTGCCTTGCCGGTGCTGTTCTGCACCGGTTCTTGGGCAAACGCTCTTCGGAGAGGCGTGCCTGTCTCCACTGACACCGTTACTCAGACAGATAAGCACATAAAACAGTCATGTTGCCTTCTGCTTCATTAGGAACTCAAGGGGAAGGGGGAAAAGACTGTCAGCGTTTGCCACTCAGGGATCACATCAAGAGAGGGAGGAATTTTAATTTTTTGAGTTAGTGAGAGGTTATTAAAGTGGTGCAAGGGAAACACGAGGTCGGGTGTCTCTTCCGACTCCGAGTGACATCCGTGGAACCCTTCACTCGCGTCCTCCTGAACTGGGACAGGCCACCAGCAGCAGGGAGCACTAGAAAGTGATTCTCCCTTCGGGCTTAGAAGGCTACAAACAGATTTATTTATTCATTTACTCAGCCATCAGATATTCATGAGCACCTATGTAACCAACGTGGCATTAGGGGGCAGGGAATTCAAAGATGACTAAAACCAAACCCCAGAGCTGGAGAAACTTGCGACTCAGTGTAGCAGCCAGGCAGATACATTGTCATCAAGTCACAAAGTTTCAACATGATAACAGACACTCCCTGAGCCCTCAGTCTGGACCGCAGGTAATACATTCCAGGGGTTAAGCCCGGGAACTCTTTCTGTCTGTGAGATGCATGCTGTGATTATCTCAACTTTGCAGGTGAGGAAATGGAAGCACAGAGAGGTTGAGTGGCTAGCCCAACATCACACAGCTGCTGAGTAGCAGAGGAGGGATTCGCACCCTGGCTGTCTATCTCCAGAATTTGCGCCCTTCAGCATCCTGCTGTACTGATCTAGGCATTTTGCTTTGGGATCTATTCAGTCTAGAGCTGCGGAGAGTTTCTCGAAGGTGGTGACTCTCGAAGCCAGGTTTTGAAGATTAAATCGGGTCACCAGATATGCATGGTGCATAGATTGCCATGATTATAACCAAAGCAGGTGTTCACCAAGTAGCCAGTTAATACTGTGACGATAGCAGGAATCATAATCAAATCAGCCTTGTCTCCATGCCGCACACTTTCACGTCTAGGGTGGACGTTGCCAGTCACACACAACACCCTTCTGAAGTAATGTCTGGGCAAAGAAGGAAAGACGCCCATTACCAGCGATCTATTAGTAACATGTAGGGATGGGCTGGGAGTCAGAGCCTCAGTGCCATTGGCCGTTTTCAGGGTAGGCTACTTGTTGGGTCCTCGGAAGGGACTGGGAAAGGATGGGGCTGGACAGCAGGCTGAGCAGATCGTAGCAGGTGCAAAGGATCACGTTAAGACTCAGGGATGGGAGGGTGGTTTGTCATGTAGGTGATGGGGATTCGGGGAAGCTTTGGAGAGGCTGAGAGGAACATGGATGTGTGCACGAAGGACCCAGTGATTTCAGCTGTTGCCTCTCTGTTCTGTCTCACTCACTCCACCTTGAACGCTGGCAAGGGGCCAAGCCAGCGATCAAAGCTTCCTGATGGATGCTAGTCAGAAGAAAGGGCATGGGATCCTCACTGAGAAAGACTCAGAGTCACCAGGAGACCCCAGAGTTCACTAATTATAGACAATCTTATTTGGGGAAGGTTAAGGATCAGTAGCACAATATTGCAGCCTGGTGTAGGAGAAGCTACAAAAGTTGGGAAGGACGAGTGAAGAAATAGTAACCTCCTGAAAATGACCAGGTATTAGGACCAAGGCTCTTTGGGAGTTTGGGGCAGTTGGCTTCATCATCATGGGGGTGGGAGTTGCCTCCTGCCTTCTTCAAACCATCGCTTCCTTGATTCTCTCAACGTGCCTTACCCTCTTTCCTCAGAGTTCCGCCATCATGGAAAGAACTCTGTTGCATGGGCATTGTGTGACTTTACCACAGTCTCTGTGAACCTCAGTTTCTACATCTGTAAAACAAAGGGGTTGGATTAAAACACGGAGGCATAGGTGAGTCATGTACGTCCCCACTCCATCAACCGTGCCCTGGCAGACATTGTTAATCAAACATGGCGTCCTTTACCCAGTAAGCCTGGAACTAGCCCCAGAATCCTTCTCAACGCAGTGCTCCAAGATGCCCATCCAAGTTGGCAGATGATTCCAGTTCTACTTGTGAGGCCTCAAAACTCTCTTCCACCTTGGATCTCATTGGATTCTATGAAAAATCATTCGTGGGAGAAGAGGAAGAAAGCTCCAGAAAGATACATTGGTGCCATACATTTTAGGAAGGCCTTGAATGCCAGCCTGAGTATAAACGACTTTGACGTTTCAAGTAGAGCCACCATTCAATATGTTCAAAGCAACACAACAAATGACAGCCGAGTGGCTTCATTTTAATCGGCCAGGGCATAAGAGGCCATGTTTCTATTACAAGGAGATCTATAAGGAATCACACCCATTAATGGTTCCCATTAAATTCAGGGCATGTGGGGAAAATTGTAGTTTGATTTAGTTTAGCAACATGAAGATATTGGCAAGATAATCACATAAAAGCGACACCTTTTATGGCTGGGCTATTTGATTTTATGTTAGCAGGTTTCAATTTCTCACATTTTTATGATGGCATATAGGTTCCCCCATCTAATGTATGCATTAGCCAGAGTAAAGGTTAAATGGATTGTTTCAACATTCAGGATTCAAACCTGATAATAATGGTAAAATCATAATATCCCTTGTGTCGAACCCCTACCCGCCCCCGAACTGAATCCATCACCCCTCCCCGGTCATCCTCATGCCAAGGGACAATGGGGGTGGGGACAAGCCAGCGGGGGCAGAGAGGGAAAGGGTGTGGGCCCTGTAGTCAGAGGCCCAAGTGCAAATCAAGCGGGGTGACCGTGGTTAAGGTTTTTCCTCTCGGGGAGACTTCGCTCATGCGGCTCCTACAAAGGTGAAGTGGGACCGGGTCTGTGGCGTGCTTGGTCCAGTGTGGTGCAAATGGACCCTGACAAATTCACACTCATTCATACCTGTAAGATGGACAGGGGAGCCAGAATGAGAAACCGTCTTCTCAAATTAAATTTCTTATTTAGAGAAAAATGTGAAAGGGCCATTATTTCTTCCTTGGAACATAGTTCTAAAGGCCCTGGCGGCTTCCTGCCGTGTACCAGGAGATAACAGCTGGGCCAGATGATCTGACCTCTGGGGGACTACTAGAAATTAGCTCCTCAGTGACAGAGACGGGGGCAGTGGCGTTATTTCATGGGCATTGTTTTGGGGCCGAAAAGGAGGGAGACCAGAGGGGAGGCCCATAGAGCTCTTCCCTTTTAATGTCCCGCCAAGCCCTTGGGTCCATTTAAGCCCTTAATTCATCTTCTTTGTGCCTCTTCCTTTCCCTGATAAGTTTTTGAGGAGTCTTTGAAAGAAAGACTAATATTACCCAGGCTGAATGTAATTGGCATCCCCCTCCCTCGCCTTTGTTGAAAATCTCTGCCTTCAGAAACCTTGCTCTCCATCAGGGGCTGAATCTCCTTGAAGAGAATTCGAGCTGTCCCTTTAAATCCATTCCTCTGCCTTTCAGTTTGGCCCTATTTAAATATTCCAGACAATTTCAAGACTTAATAATGATGAATACGATTAAGATTAGGGTTTAATAAGAGTGTTAAGAAAAGATTTTTCATTCCGATGGAGGTGGGCTGCTGTGAAAATTGAATTGGCATCAGGCCTCCCAGGCCACTTGGACCAGGATGGTCCCTCACCTCTCCCAGCGTGTTAACTCTCTCGGTCCAGAATCCTAGGAAGGATCCGATGCATGCTTTCACATCCCTTGCAGA
Source organism: Panthera onca (assembly GCF_046562875.1). NCBI lineage: Eukaryota > Metazoa > Chordata > Mammalia > Carnivora > Felidae > Panthera > Panthera onca. Next base: position 79,826,477 of record NC_138351.1, on the reverse strand, counting down.
GAAGACCCCCGTCCTCATGCTGGGCAACAGGGTGGTCATCCTCATATATCAACCTGAGCTGCCCACTCCATTGTTTCAAGACCTTTGTTAGGGTTTGTGGGGAAGGCTTGGACAGAGAGGCATGGGAACCTGGACACTACGAATGAATATCTGTCCCAAACTCGACCCATCCCCCGCTACAAGGGAATCAAGGCGAGACGTAGCAATGGTGAACTCCAAAGGGAAGTCATTCCAATCCTGGTACTGTGAGCCCCCTCTTAGTCCACACCTGAATCTTGGCTTTTTCCCATACCTGAGCTTCACCTTATGGGAGAAGTGAAAACAAATAAAGAGATAAGGCCTGAACTCAAGAGAGAAAGGCCCAGACCCAGGGGAAACTTTTTCCCTAAAGGGCCAGGGGACGTATTTTAGGCTTGGTGGACCACAGTCTCCAAGGCAGCCCCTCAACTCTGCCCTTGACTACAAAGGTACCATGGACAGCACCCAATCCGATGGCCCCAATAGGACTCATGAAATGTACATTTCATTTCAAAAGAAATATTATTCTCTTGATTTTGTTTGTCCCAACCTTTTACAAATGTAAAAACTATTCTCAGTGGGAAAGATTTGGCCCGTGGGCTGTGGTTTGTAGACCCTTTGTCTAGACTTTTTAAATTACAGTTGCTTCCACCCCACTGGTAAACGTGACCCGTTCACTGTCCTGGAAACCAAACAATCCAACTAGAAAGCATTCCTGGGGCGCCTAGGTGGCTCAGTGAGTTTAGCATCCAATTTCGGCTCCGGTCATGATCTCAAAGTTTGTGGGTTCCAGCCCCACATCAGGCTCTCTACTGTCAGCACAGAGCCTGCTTCTGATTCTCTGTCTCCCTCTCCCTCTGCCCCTCCCCCACTCTCTTGTGCTCACTCTCTCTCTCTCTCTCTCTCTCTCTCAAAAAGAAACATTAAAAAAAATTAAAAAGGAAAAAGAAAAAAACAAAACAAAACAAAACTTCCCCCCTACAGGTCTTCAGCTGCAGTGGGGGAAAATGACATACCAGGACTCTTGACCTGGTCTTTAGTTGCTTTTCAGGAGTCTCCTGCCCCTCCCGTGAACGTAACGTAAGCCCCGCCCATTCTGACTTGGATGGCCTTCCAGCTGGATGACAGCAACCACCTCTCGGTCTTGCTTCCTGTCTTTCTCTCTGCAGTCCCAGTATCCAGCCCACTCCCTTCTGAACATAGGGTTCCTTGGGCTTCTTCCTTTCTCCAAAGCCTACAAAGACTTCCCCATGTATTGTGGATCAACTACGAACCCTCTTTCTGTCTTTCAGCGATCCCTGGACCGATGACCCGCCTTATCTACTCAACTATCCCTCCCCCAGTTCTTAAGGACAAATCCTCTGTTTCTGTCTGGTCAGTCTGCCTGACGCAGGCCTGTCCACGACCTTTCTCTCCCCTGCACCATTGCACATACAGTTCCCACTGCCTGCAATGGTCTCCCCTTCCCCCTGCCCACCCTCAGGAAGACTTCCTGACCTTTCTACACCTCCATCTCCCCACCCTTCCGCCTTTCTTGGCCTGTGCTGCTGCCTTGGTCATATGACCACACCTTTTGCTTATATTTATCCATCTCTTAGCAGGCACTACTCTGTGCGAGGCATTATACCAGAGGCCAGATCTCCGGACAAATTGAGCTGTGTCCCCTGATTTGCAGGGTTCTGAAACTGTCCCATATTCTGAAGCCCTGCTTAAAGAATAACCTGGTCCTACCCACGGAGAAATCAATGGTCATGTTTTATGCTGCCTTTGTTTTCTCCCTCCTCCCTCACCCACGGTGCCCAGGGGAGGCTTGTATACACGGAAAGCATTCTATGAAACCTGAAATTGGATGGTTGTTCTGTGCGTACAGATACGTGGCTTCCCACCGAGCTTAGAAAAAAGCCCCCACTCTTCAAGACGATCAATTACAAGAGCTTTTGTGATCCAGTCCTTGCTTTCATTCTCTGACCTCATCTTTCGCACACCTTCTGTCTCTCCCCATCCGAGGTTTGAAGTCGTCTCACTTTGGGATTCAGGAGAACTGGATCATACCTACCAACTGGGTCAGAAAGCCTGGTGAGATCGGAAAACCTTTCTAGGCTTGGGTTACCCATCTGGACTTGATCCCCAAGGCCCCTTCTCGTTTGGCCCTTGATCCTCCATGATGGTGGAAGAGAAGCATTGACACCAAATCCCTTCCTGATTCTTACCCACCTTGTTTTAGCCACTGCTAAAACATGAGTTCTTGCACCAGTGGCCTTGAATGCCATGTTTAGAGGCTGTAGAAAAAGCACCGGGCTCTTACCTATAGCTTATATGCTGGGCTGGGTTTCTTAAGCCCAGTACCGCAGACGTTTGGAGCCGGATAACTCTGTGGATGGGCTGCCCTGTGCATTGTGAGATCTTTAGCAGTGTCCCCGACCCACTGGATGCCAGTAGCATGCCCTCTTTCCATCAGTTGTGACAACTAAAAATGTCTCTAGACATTGCCAAGTATCTCTTAGGGAGAGAAGATCACTCCACTTTGAGAACCACTGCCAAAGGGAGTCAATAGGCGTTCTTTTCGAATCCAAAGATTCTCCGGTTCTCCAGATCACTTCTTCACACCCCGGCCCTCACTTTGGCAACGAGGCCGCTGTGAAGCCCAGGGAGGAGATAGGGCCTCCTCAAGGTCTCGGCCATCTTATCGCCTCATTGCCCACCGCTCCCCCATGCGTCCTCAGGTTGAGCCCCACTCAGGTGCTCAGGCCATCCCCGTCCCTTCAGGCATCCGTGGCCTTGCACATGTTGTTTCCTCCATCCTCTCCTCTTCCCCAGCAACTAGTGTTGTGTCTGCAAGGCACAACCAGTGCCATGTTCTCATTCTATTGGTGCTGTCATCGTGGTGCATCTGAATGCTGCCCTCTTCCTCTCTGCCATCTCCACTGCGAGCTCCCGGGAAAGAGGGGCTATGTCTGAGTCGGCTTTGATTTGGCACAGAGGCTGGCGTGGAGCAGACACTCAGTAACTATTTATTGATTAAATAAATTAAAGGTCATCTAGTTCAGCTGCTTTCAAGCTTTTTAAACTAGAGCCTCCTTGGCTCAAATGAATTTTACACAGAAGCGTAAATGAACAAAAGAGATAAAAGCATGCTCTGATTAAAACCGGGAGGTGGGGTCTAGACGCTCCACTTTCCTCCCCATCACCGGCCCTTCCCTCACCCCGGCCCCTTGCCCTAATCACCAACACGCGGTAGCCCCAAGGGAGCTCCAGGGAGGAGCTGGGTTTAAAAATCACTGATCTGGTCCAACCTCCTCTTGATGCTTGAATTCTTGCCAACGAACCTCATGATTCTCAAACTTGGCCGTCCATCAAAATCACCCCGGGACAGTGAAAGATCCAGATTCACACACGTTACGGTTAGAGATTCCGGTTCAACAGGTCTGTAGCTGGGCCTGGGAATATGCATTTTAAAGAATCTCACCGGGTAGTCAGACAGCACGGCTAGGTCTGGGCAACTCCTACGTACATATTCCGTGGTGAGTACTTCCTACAACCCATTCCTTTTGAAACTGCGCTGACGGTTAGAAAGTTCTTGTGACTCTTAAGGCTCTTAATTCCTTGTTACTCCACGGCCCCTTGGCGTTCACACATTCTAGAACATCCTACCCAGTTGGTTGAACTTCGACTGTCAGCAAGTTTCAAAAGGGAAAGCTAGAAGGAAGGGCTGGCCAGATTTCATTGGATGTTATTTTGGTTATCCTTCCATATTGTCCCTGCCCCACCCCGGAAATGAAACGGCTCGTAGGCTTGGGACAGATATGTGAGCTCTGGCGTGTGTCCATGACAGGCAGAAGAGGCCATCTGGAAGGTGGCAGCTTGTCAGCAGCTCCAACAGCCCCCAAGTCTCCACGTGTCTCCCGAAGGCTCTGACTTCCTTTGACAGCTCAATTCGCGCTGAGGCCTGGTGAAATCGCTTCGGAGAGAAAAGGACCCGGAACGAAGGGGATTCTCGCCAACGCAACCCTGTACCCAGGTGAAGCTGAAGAACGAATGTTCGTGAAAGCAGACAGAGCCCAGTGGTTCTGGCTCAGGTTCCATCACCAGCTGGCGGTGGGATCCTGGACTCACCGCTTGACCTCTCTGAGTCTGTTTCCTCATCTGTGAACAAGCGATAACACACTTCCGTTCTAAACTCACTTCAGGAAGTGTCAGATGCAGTTGTGGACCCGAGTATTCGCGTCCACTGTATTGTAAAGCACCGAGGTGTGCTAGCTCTTCCTCCAGGGTTCCGAGGAGAGGCTAATAATCATGATAATCACAATAGCTGCCATTTATCGAGCACTTATGTTCCAGACGCTGTATTCGTGTAGTACGTAGATTACAGTGGGATTACGACAGTCCCATGGGGGTCTTTTCTCCCGGTTAACAGATAAGAAACAGAGATTTTGAGGCGCGCTCAGGCGGCGCAGTCGGTTAAGTGTCCGACTTCGGCTCAGGGCATGATCTCGCAGTTTGTGGGTTCGAGCCTCACGTCGGGCTCTGTGCTGACAGCTCAGAGCCTGGAGCCTGCTTCAGATACGGCGTCTCCCGCTCTCTCTGCCCCTTCCCTTATCACGCTCTGTTGCTCTCTTTCCCTCTCTCTCAAAAATAAATGAACATTATGGGGCACCTGGGTGGCTTAGTCGGTTAAGCGTCTGACTTCAGCTCAGGTCACGATCTCGCAGTCTGTGAGTTCTAGCCCCGCGTCGGGCTCTGGGCTGATGGCTCAGAGCCTGGAGCCTGCTTCTGATTCTGTGTCTCCCTCTCTCTGCCCCTCCTCTGTTCATGCTCTGTCTCTCTGTCTCAAAAATAAATAAAAAACGTTAAAAAAAAATTAAAAAGAAAATAAATGAACGTTAAAAAAAATGGAGACTTGGAGGGATTAAGTAACTCCTCCAAGCTGGTAAGTGACCATCTTTGGTGGGAGTCTGAGGCTGCCTGAGTCTAAAGCTTGGGTTCTTAAGCACTACATGGTACAAAGAGGGAGGATCTTGAACGAGGAGCATTCTCGCTGGAAGGAGGGTCATGGAGAGGGGGACTGAGGTAGGAAGGTGACAGGTTTAGATGGGGAATAAAGGTCATTGGAGAAACTGGAACACAGGGGAATAAATGGCAGATGAGGGCTAAACATTAGGACAGAGGGAGAACATGGAGATTCTTGGATGTGCCATATTGAGAAGTATGGATCTGACCAAACGTGCAGTAGGGAGCTACAGAAGGCTCTGTTGCGTGAACCGTGGTGAGCCCTCAAAGATTTAATGGATGGATGGATGGATGGATCTGGATTTTATCTATCACTGTGGAATGAATCTCTTCCTGGCATTCCTGCCTTTGTGCAATTTCTTCCCCCTTGAGCATGGGCTGCCGGACTCATTTGCTTGGAACAAATAGAACACAACCAACGTGATGAGATACTCCTCCTGAGATTAGGCTACAAAAGACTGCACTATCTCTCTTGCTCCACTCCTTCCATCTTGTTCTGTCACATGCAAATGTGACACGGAGGTGTTAAGGTGTCCTATGGAGAGGCCAGCATGGCAAAAAAAATTGAAGTCCGTCTCTGGCCAATATAACCTGTAAGGAACAGAATCCTGCCAACCTCGTGAGGGAGTTTGCAGAATATCTTCCCTCAGTTAAATGTGGAGATGAAATGACAGGTCTGATTGAGGCAGAGGACCTACCAAAAGATGGATGGAAGGAAGGAAGGAAGGAAGGAAGGAAGGAAGGAAGGAGAGGAGAAAGGAAGGAAGAGAAAGAAATCATAGTTTTCCACTTTCCAGAGAGGGAAGGGAGAAAATAGTTCCGCACATGAAGATTACAGAAAACAGGACAAAGCAACCTATAATTTAAGATAACATTCTTTGCTAAGAACAACATGTGCTATAGGAATCCAGAGAAAGGCATTAGGTATCCAGGGTGTTGGTTAAAAATACATCTAAGTCAGATGATGTGGGTTTGATTACATTTCAGTGCATGTGAAACAGAGATGGTTAGTTGTCTCCTGTCATCTGTTCTCTCCTTCCTCCTCTGTAATGCCACTCCCAAGTGTTAGCTGGGGAATTTGATCTACCACTGTGTAATGAATCACAAAACTGAGGGGCTTAAAACGTCCACAGTTACTCATTAGTCTTTACAGTTTGTGTGCATCGAGAATTTGGGAGAAGCTTGGCTAGTGTTTCTGGCTCAGGGTCTACCTCGTACCTTGGAGCTGGAGTCATCCGAAGGTTAACTCTCTCTGCAGGCCTCGTGTTTCCATGCCGGCTCACCCGGGGGGCTCTTCTCCTTGTGCACGTCTCTGCAAGGCTGTTGGAGTGTCTTCATGGCATGGTGGTGGGCTTTCCCTAAAGTAAATCACCTAAGGGACCAAAGCAGACCTCCCTTTTCTGTGGTCTTGGAAGCCACATAGTGTTACGTCACGTTACGTTATGTTACATTATGTTATATCATATCACACAAACCCTACTGAGTGTAGGAGAGGACTATACAAGGCCATAGATAGCAGGAGGGGAAGATCATTGGAGGCCATCTTGGAGGCTAGCTCCCATGGCCGGACACATCCTTCCTCACAATAAAGGAACATCCTTTGAAGTTAGGTACGGCCGTGTGACCAAGTTCTGGCCAATAGGAACTGAGCCCAAGCACTACCGCCCACCTTCTGAGACTTGTCCTCAAAGGGAGGAGGCATCCATTCTCCTTCCCTTTTCTTCTCCCTGGAGCTTAGCCGCGAGCTCCACGGAGGCAGCTGAAGTAGCCGTCTTGGACCGCGAGGTGGAAGCCGTGTGTTGAAGATGTTAGGGGAAGAAATCGAAAGAGCTAGACCCAGTGAACACGAAGCCATCGAGAATCCTCTGGATTGTCTAAATATACGAAGGAGGAATGCACTTATGTTGCATTCAAGCCACCGTCGCATTCGGCGTTGAGTTTTTTTAGTGTTGATTTATTTTGGGGGGAGAGAGAGAGACTGAGTGTGAGAGGAGCAGGGGCAGAGAGGGAGGCACGGAATCTGAAGCAAGCTCCAGGGCCTGAGCTGTCAGCACAGAGCCCAAGGTGGGGCTCGATCATAACCTACCGAGCCACTCAGGCGCCCCTGCACTATGTTTTGTGTCACCCACGGGCAAATCCTATCTGAACTCATACCGGCAAGTTGCTTCTTTTCTCTGGGGGAGAAAGGGGCACAGCCACCTAGGGATGCTGTGAGTGCTGCATCGTGTCAGGTGCGTGAAGTGCATGGCATACAACGGGGTTCGCAGGAAGGAGCACTTGATACACTTTTGAGTTATTATTATCCCCATTTTACAGATTGAAGAACCGAGCCAGGCGACGAAGCCAAGGCTTGAACACAGGTCTTTCCTCAAAACCTGTTCTCCTAACTATTACAAGGCAATGAGTCACTCTTTCGGTAAAGGTGGTTTTGGAATAGGGAATGTGAGTCTGCGGGCCAACGGGGGGATCTTCAAATGCTCTTGGAAGAAGAGAGGCAGGGTAAGAGCCAAAGAAATGAAGGCCCCACGTCTTCCCTTATGGAGGTCCCTTCCAAGCCTAGCCTCACAATCCTGGGATGCTCAGAGGACATAGTTTTTGTGTCACTGCCCACCCCCCCCACCCCAAATGTCCTCCGAGGGCAAGATCTGGGAGAGGGACTGCAGCAGTAACTTGAATGTGACTTCTTTTTGACTGGACTCTGAGCCAGCGCTCCTAACCAACCCCGAAATCAGTGTTTTCACCCTCGTTTGGACGATCAGGTGTAAATATACATTTTAATTATTTACATAATTAAGTCAGTGATTTGCTGCTGATCCGATATGTTTGACAATATTTTGGTGCCATCTGTTTCCTAATTGGACTTAATCTCCAAAAGATGTTACCAAAATAGCCACCAAATAATTACAAAAAAAAAAAAAAAAAAAAAAACAACCAAACTAGGATGCAAAAATCCTCCAATCCCCTCACTGCATCCGTAGATATACATAAACACACAACACAATTTATTTCAACATTTGTAGCTCTTTTAGGCATTGTGTGCATGTGACTTGATGGCTGCAGCATGTATGGAAGGCATTGAGGAGATACAGGGGAAAGCACGTTAACCCCAGGAGGTGAGTTCCAGAGCTGACTGTGTGACGTTGGGCAGGTCAGTTTGCTTCTCTGGGACTCGGCTCTGGTGGGCACACAACCCGTGTCCCCAACTGGTGCTCCAATATCTTCTTCGCTGCACACTAAACCCATCGACAAATGGAGCACATGATAGAACCTTCCTCCTACGAATATTGGAGTTGTAGGTAAGAGAATGTCTGGAAAGTCCCTGGCTTGCGGCGAGCTCTCAATGAAGATTAATTGTCATGCTAAGGTTGCTGTAAGGGTGTTGTGTGAAAACCTGCTTTGAAAGACTGAAACACAAGGGCTTTAAAAGATTTCTCAAAGTGGGTGCTACTTGTCCATCACTCAGAAACATTGTTCTGTGGACTTTGAAAAACTTTATCCACCCTTTAGAGACGAAAAACAAGGTAAAGAAGGTTACAATGAATTATACGGTGAGTGACTTTAGAAACTGCATTTTCCACAGACCAAACAATAGCTCTGGTAGTCCAAGAAGACTTCGTTTCCGTTTGCCAGAAAATCTTTGCCACAGACGGCTTTTTTTTTTTCCCAGCTTTTATTGAGGGCCTTCCCCCCCCCCCCCCCCCCGAGAATGCTAAAATTATACTATTTTTCCTCTGTGCCTCCCTCTCTGGAGAGAATTAATTAATTAATTAATTCGACAAATATTTTTGAGCACCTACCAAGTACTGGGCCCCCTCTTGGCACCGCGAAGAACATGCACGTTCTAATGAGGGGACCACATCCACACGTCCCACGTGATGTCCGATGGTAAATCAGGGCACGGGAGTCGATCACGACGGCGGGGGGTGACATTTTCGGCAGGGCAGCAAGAGAGGGACTTGATGAAAAGGTGCTTTTCAAGAACCTTGATTGAAGCAAGGGAATACGCCTGTGGGTATCAGGAATTAGAGTGCTCCGGGCTGAGGCCACGGTAAATGAAGTCCCTAAGGTGCAAGGTTGCTCATTAGAGAGCCTCCAGGAGGCCAGTGTAGCTGGAACTGTGCGAGGCAACAGTGCGGGAGTAAAGGAGGTCAGAGCGACAGACTGGCCTTGGGTCATGGCAGGGACTTTGGACTTCATTCTACAAGGATGAGAAGCCTTTGCAGGAACCTTAACGTGGGAAGGACAAGGTAATGATTTAATATGATGATTCTGGCTCCCGTGTCCGGAATGGCCAGTATGCGCTGAGGACAGAAGCAGAGAGAGCAGGATGGACCCCGCTCCAGCACCCGCTCAAGCAAAGGAGACCATAGCCACCAGCCACTGCGAGGAGGGGGCTGGAGGTGGGGCCAGGGACGCCATTCTGGATGTGCTTTAAAGGTGCGTCCACCAGGGGGCGCCGGGGTGACTCAGTGGGTTAAGTGTCCACTTCTGCTCAGGTCATGATCTCGAAGCTCAGGAGTTTGAGCCCCACGTTGCGCTCTGTGCTGACAGCTCAGAGCCTGGAGCCTGCTTTGGATTCTGTCTGTCTCTCTCAAAAACAAATAAACATTAAAAAAAAATAAATAATAAATAATAATAAATAATAAATAAATAAAGGTGTATCCGCCAGGATTTGCTGGTGGAGGAAGTGTTGAGAAAAGAGAGGACTCCAGGCTGACTCCGGGATTTTGACCTCAGCCACGGAGGGTGCTGGGTGGGGAGCAGAGCATGTTTTCAAAAGAAAAGATCTATGTTTGCAAGGGGATCATAGGTTCCATTTTGGACATACTGAATCCATCTTAAAAATGCAATGTGGATTCACCAGCACACAGAAGGTTTTGAAAGCAGGGTCCTGTAGCATCTGTGCTCCAAGAGAGCTAGGAAAAGGTGACAGCCATCACCCCAACATAACTGGCCAGGAAGGGAGACGGAGAAGGAGCAAGCAGGGACGCAGGGGAACAATCTGGAACGCAGGGGAACGGTCTGGTAGGCAACTCTATTCGATTCCCTGGGGCCACCATAACAAAGTACCACCAACTGGGTGGCTTAAAACAGCAGAAGTTAATTCTCTCACCGTTCTGGAGACCAGAAGTCCACAATCAAGTTGTTCCGGGCTCTGCCAGCCTCCAGTGGTGACCAGCCATCCTGGGTGCTCCTTGGCTTGTGGCGACGTCCGTCTAATCTCTGCTCTGTTTTCTCGTAGCTCTCTTTCTTGCGTCTGCTCTGGGTGTCCCCAAGTTTCTCTCTCCTCATCAGGACACCAGTCATTGGGCTTAGGGTCCACCCTGTTTCAGTATGACCTCATCTTAACTTGACCTTGCTTCCAAGTGAGGTCACATTCACAGATCCTGGCGGTTAGGCCTTCCACCTGTCTTTTCGGGAACACAATTCACCCCACAAAAGAAGGTAATATGGTCTCTGGTTGACTGCATTTTGTGTCTTCTGTCAGCCCTGCCTGACAATCGTAGTGAATATTCGGATGATAATTCTCCCTTCATTGGTTATTTTGGGGAATTCAGCATAATAGCATTTTTCAAATAGCAATTATGTGGCATGTTAAGAAGGCGTCAACCTCAAAAAAAGTTTGCAGTGATGAGATACAATGAAGCAATGCTGTGATAAACATATACATTTTTAAACATTGCAGGACTTTTCAGTGCCTTTATTAGGGCACTGAATGGGCATTGGAAATCTCTAAGACTGAGTACAGAGGTATAGAATTCCCAATAGTTCCAAGAACCTTTAGGTCACAGAGCATATTATGGTCAGAAGGAGGGGAAAGCATGGGTGACTGGAGTGTGGGATTTTGTGGGAGAGCTCAGATACTGAGGAATCAGGGAAGACAGCCTTACAAATGACATATAAATAACCTTCAGTTCTTTATCCTCTGGAAAATGCTCTGTGCATATTGCACCATCTCAAAATCAGCAAATTCCATTATGCAGATGAAATCCTGTGGAAACAAAGCTGACATGAGGAGAGAGAGGGAGAAAAAAAAAGTTTAATCTACCTCAGACATTTGATTTCATTTTAACCTTCTCGGGAAAATGTTTCTTCTGTAATGTTTCCAATGGATTTGAGTTGATCCTATTATGCTCAATATTCATTCATTCTTTTCCAACGGATATTTGAATGGAGCCCACCGAGGGCCAAGTACATTACGAATATTATCCCATTTAATCCTTCCCATGTCCTAAAAGGTTTTCCTCCTTTTATCGGCAAGGAAACTGAGGCTGAGAGCGTTGGGGCGACTTGCTCAATGCCATACAAATAACAACGGCAGTGAGGGTATTCAATCCAAGGGCTCTAAACCCCATCGTTCTTCTACGTGATTTGGAATAATTTTTGCTTACTTGTTTATTTGTCTGAAAGGAGGAAGGAAGAGAGAGACCATCAGATAAAAGGAAGCAAGTTAGGGGCTCCTGGGTGGCTCAGTCGGTTAAGCGTCTGACTCATGATTTTAGCTCCGGTCATGATCTCTTGGTTTGTGAGATCAAGCCCTGCGTCGGGCTCCTGGCTGATAGTGCAGAGACTGCATGGGATTTTTTTTCTCTCTCTCTCTCTCTCTCTGCCTCTCCCCTGCTCGCACCCTCTTTCTCTCAAAAAAAATAAATAAACATTAAAAGAATTTTAAAAAGAGGCAGTGAGTTATTAATAATAGTAGCCAATGATGACTGGATTTTTACTATTTGGCAGAGGTGATCAGATTGAACATCACAGCGCTCTGAGGAAGTGGGCGTTTTGTATTAACTACCGTTTTACACATAAGGAAATGGAAGCAGAGGGAGCTTCTCCAGCTACTAGGTGCTATGGTTGGGATTAGAACCTCGACTCCAGAGTCTTGACTCCAGAGCTCAGAACTTCACTCTATTTATTTTTGCTCTTGGGGTCTTTGCGTGGCGTTTTCCATCTGATGGCAGCGGGAGGTTGTGGACCGTAGACGGCAGTGGTTAGTCAGGGCGCTGTGTAGAGAAGGATCGTCTGGGCTCAGTGAGAGAGGGTGACGCCTGCCCTGGGGCCAGAGGTCACAGGCACGTGTGTGTCGTTGTTACTCTGGCTTAGCCCCTCCACCGTTCCGAGACACCTGCCTTGTTTTTTGTTTCCTTTTCCCTTTTCTCCAAAGTGCAAAGTACGGGTGAGTAGTTCCCTGACGGAGGGCCCGTTGGGAATCATTATGACAATGGTTTCATTTAAGGGTCTATCGCCCTGGGAGATGGGGTCAAAGGGGGCTTTGGAGGCAATCGCGATGCCACCAAATGGCACCTTGGCAGGGCGCTGTCCTCTGAGGACACTTCCGTACGCCTCTGAGTGAGCCAATCCCCTATCACGGGCGGGCACGGTAGATGGGTTGGAAGAAATTATACCACCCCAGGGATGGGGTTCCAGGAACGCAGAGACTGCCTGTCACCCTCGCAGTTTCCAAGCAGCAGTGACAGGTTCGGACACCCATGTGCAACCTTCGAATCCAACAGTCTTTGCTGCTATACTCTACTTGTCCTCCTGGTTGGGTGCGGTCACCATCGCCTCTAAGGTCGGAGTTGGGACGAGACAGGTGACGTGAGGCTTGGGGGTATAGTCGGGATGGAAGGAATGATGGGCACGGTCAGGAAGGAGTCACGTTTGGAGATAAAAACCATCTAGTAGCTTTCCTTCTCTTCGCAACCATCAATTCTTTCCTATATTGAATAATAATAATAATAATAATAATATGATATGAATAACCAACAGTTATAAGGTGCTTACTTATAAACCAGGCGGTGCATTAAATGCCTTGACTGACGGGTATTATTTAATCCTGCAAATGAAGCCCAATTTGACAGGTGACACAACTGAGTCACAATGAGGTTTACCAGTTGTCTCCGCTGGGAAGTTTCTGAACCGGGATCAAACGTGGGGGGATCTTAGCGCCTGCTCCTCTGTCCCCGTTAGTTCCGCTGTCAGACTAGCTGGGAACCATGGACACCCTTTGGGTATCTATTTTAAGATTCCAAAGCTGTTGTTTGCTTCCAAACAGCAGCTCTGCAGCTGATGTAACGCACAAGCACAGACGTGCAGCCCTGCACAGAGCTGCGTGCACCGGGTCGGGCCGGGCCCCAGCCAGGCAGTCACGCGCCTGCTATAAATACAGCCATTTCAGCTGATGCGGTCGGAGACTGTGTCTCCCTGTCCAGAATTCTGACTTCAAATACATTTTTTCCCCCCAGGCCTCTGTCTTTTCTCAAATACCCATATAAATCTTCAAATTTGTTGTTACTCTTCCTTGGATCTTTTTTTTTTTTTTTTTTTTTTTTTTTTTGCTTCCTGCGTCTCGTTTTAAATAGGAAGAAAACTGCTTTTTTAACCCAAGGTAATACCTCATTGAGAGTTGTCTTGCCAATCAGGAAATGAAATACAATCACATCAGGCCAGGTTTTAAATTCAGCCCTGTCTTCATATTTTGCCATTTGAGTCCTGAAATTTACACAGCCTCGTTCCCACTCTAATTGATTCTTCTAACCTGGCCGTGACTTTTACCATCCTGTGGTTAGAACACTCGGCCGGCCTTATTTCTCTGCTGTCAGGCCATATATCACCTTTAAAGGGACCCACACTGTCAGGAAGTTTATGTCTCAAATTTAAGATTTCTTAAATGAAACACGAACTGTCGGGCAGTTTAAAGAGTTTAATACGAATAATAAAACGTTCAAACATGACGTGGGTTTTTTTTTTTTTTGTCCTGAAAACTTTATTAAAAAAGACATTAATATTTCGCTCTATCACGGACACACCAAATTTCCTTCAGCTCATGAAATGGCCAAAATAGGACGTTTCCCTTACGAGGAGAATTTGTGACTGTGAAATCCACCCTAAGTTGAACAATGGTATTATTTGACTTGCATTCGCAAAGGGTGAGACTTGCCTTGCCTGTTAAAATAAGAAAGAAATTAGCTCTGATGATTGAGGCTCTAAGAGAATACAGATAATACGTTTAGTCTGCTTCAGAAATCACAGTGTTTTAGACTTAGGGAACCAACACTGTGCACATTACATTATGTCGTTATGTCTGCAGGGATAACCACAGATTGCAAGGGGCTTGGTCTTGTTGGGACACACGCCAGGTTGAGAGACAAGTCTTGGACTCCGATTCAGTAGTGTCCCTTAGAGCTGCCCTTTACTACACGAGTTGAACCTTCACAAAAATCTACGGGCAGTATTATTATCTCCATTTGACAGATGAACAAACCGTGCCCTTTAACAGAGTGGTTTCAGAAAAGCTCACAAGAACATGCCGCAAGAACCCGGGAAAGTCGAGATTTGAGCACAAATCTGTCTGGTGCCCCGTGTCTCTCCTTGTGGCCACTGCGTGAACTTGGACTAGTCCCTTCCCGTCTGGGCCTCAATTTCCTTACGATGGTTCAAGGAAGCTGATCCTGGTAATCTTACTGTTGCTTACGAAACTGAAATAGTCTTGCATTCCGTGGACCTGCTCTTGAGATCCAGAATCCTTTTTTTACAGGTTGTGCAGGCTCGGGCGAGCTGTTCAGCCCCCTGAGCCTCAGTTTCTGCATCTGTGAAATGGGGGTAAACTCCTTTGCTAGAGATCAGATTAAACAATGGAAATAACAGTATTCTTATTTGTTATTAATCAACTCTTAAAAAGAGTGTCATTTTTAAGCCCAGGCTTATTTTTGGTCATTAAAAATGATTGCAATCGAACCAAACCTGAAAAAGAGATATCACATTCATCACGTTGAGGCAGCTTGAAAATATCTATTACGTTGCGTTCAAATCTAAGACACGGCTGCCTGGAAAAGGAATATTGCAGAGTGACTAAAAGCAAGGGTTTCACAATCACACGGACTTATCTGCTCTATTATGTACTAGTGATATTATCTTGGGCAAATGGCTAATGGTCTCTGAGGCTTGATGGCCTCTGTGAATGGGAGACACAGCGGGGCAACCCCATGTGGTTGATGTGAGAATGACACGGGACAGTAATACCCGCGAGGCACTTGGCACAGCGTGTGACCCCGAGCAGGTGTCCAGTTAGCATCGGTGAAGGAGAGAACCTCTAGCTTGGTGACGGCAGGTAGGACACGCTGGGTGGCTTTCTTTATTAAATTAAAATAATCCACTTAACCTCCCAGGCCTCTTTGATTTCACGGCCCTCCCTGTCGCCTTCCCGGCCGGCAGCAATATTAAGCCTGCAGGAATTGAATCTCCCTGCAGGGAGGAGCCAGGACAGGGCGGCTTGGATGCAGCAGAAAACAGGGATGATTTAAATTTCGAATGCGGAGTGAATTCTTCACTAATGAAGTCTTAGTTTCATCTGAGTCCTTTGCTCTAGGTGAGGATGTGTGTGCAAGACCCCATTTATCTGTAGAGAACCCCATGAACAGCGGGACCCCATTTGAGCAGCTGGAAGGCTGAGGCTTGAGGGAGGATGGGTGATTTGATCGGGAGCATTCACGTAATCAGTTTTGGAGCCGGAACGCAAATCCAAGCCTCCCGCCACACATATATACATGGAAACACAACTATGTGTGTGTTTACCTAAATAGACATTCATGCATGCAGTTACGCAGGTGCATACATATATGTGCATTTATAATAATTCAAAAATTCAACTGCACACATATACATATGTATGTAACATATGTACATATAGTATGCTCATACATATACATGCATATATACTGTTTGTATATATATCATATATGATAGAATATCTATATCTGTATCTGTATTTATATATCTATATCTATCTATGTCATCTATATAATATATCTATAATATCTATCTATCTATCTATCTATCTATCTATCTATCTTCTTTGATCTGGAACTGTCACCCCCAAGAGAAAGGAAGTGAAGAGCTTTCCCAGAGAAATGTCAGGGCGAGTGCCACAACGTCCGAGGTTTTTGGAAGCAAGGCTGGAAGAAGTCGGAAAACATTTTCTGGAAACTTCTCTTTCCTGCTCTCAGAATTTCCCGTCCTCAAGAAGGGCACAAGGTGCTGCAAAATCAGTGGCTAGGAGAAATTCTCCAGGAAACAGGAGGACCATTTTAACAAACTCTTTGCTCTCTTAATGCATGAATCGGAAATAATTAGAATAAAATATACGCTTATTTATGTCGGGTTATAAACTCCGGGACCAGACTGGAAACATATGGGCAGGGATTCGGGCCAAGTGTTGCTAGATCTTCTGATTTTTCAAGAGAAAATAGAAATCGGGAGTTTTACGTGAAAACTCCCAGTTTTTAAGTATCGGCAATGGATTTTAACAATTATTTTAACTATGTGGGGACCAAACAGCATTTCTGTGAGCGGGCGATAGTCCACGGCCACCTGCCAGAGATGCTGGCCTTCCATACTCAGAGCCGCATCACCTCGACCATGCTGGCGTCTCACGGTCAGGGATGGCCTCATTCCACTTAAAGGTCTTTCTGCCCTTCGAACTTTGGTTGGAAAATGGGGGTTCTTGCAGAACAGGCTAGAGCTGAGCGCCAAGGATCTTAGAGCACAGCACCGAAGGTCCACATTCCTGAGTCAGCTTATGTCTGAAGAGTGCATCGCCCCCATGCTGGGTGCCAAGAGGACAGCGATGGTAAGGGCCATGCTCTTTCCTCCATTTAGCCCAATTTCTGAAAGAGCCGATAGGCTCACTATTGTTTTACAATGTATATATTCACTGAGCTAAAAAAAAAAAAAAAAAAAGACAGGATCTCTGCAATGCAATGAATTCACAGTGGGCCTATGGGTGGTTGTGAGATAAATAGGACACCTTGAGAATTTGGTCCGTGTTGGAGGTGGATTTATAAAACTTCAATAAATCTAAGAGTACATAGTTTTGCTTTGGAGGGCTGGTAATCTCGGTAGACTTCCCAGACTAGGTGACCCGAGATGAGTCTCCAGAAGCAATTTCTTTTTTTTTTTAAATTGAGGTGCAATTGACGTCTAACATTATACTGGTTTCAGATATAAAGCATAATGATATGATATTTGTCTATATTGCTAAATGATCACCACATTAAGTCTAGTTGACATTCATGGGTCTTCAAAGGCAATGAAATGGTTGCTTTGCAAGGTAAAACCGGGCAACTGTGAGCCTGGAAAGCGGGAACTTGTTGAGCAAAAGTCTTTGCTCAAGTATTATAGATAAAGTCTAGTTAGGGAAAAGAAATGGACATTTGAGAAAATGAGATGATAAGGTAATCAGATAAGTTGGAATAGACCAGATAAGATAAGATACCAGGCTGAGCGTGGCAGAGAAAATACACAAAAGAGAAATAAGTTGATGTGCCCGAATGAGGGTCATGGGCCCCCATGCTGGTTGGTGTTCTTGGCTTTGACTGATCTTGCTGAAAATCTTCGTCTTCTCCTTAGGACAAGACCTGTCCTCATCACCAGTGAGGCTCCAACGATGCCAGGGAAAGGGACATCTTTGATCTCTTTGCCCCCTATCAAGTACCCACTGATCCTCTCCCAGAGCCCAGAATGTTGCCCTGTGGCTGGACTGGGGACGAGGTTCGGGATGGCATCTATATTCAGACCAGCAGGAGTAAGAAATGTGGGTCACATCTGCCAAGCCCACCAAGAAGGGGACAGTGACAGGCACCCTCTTCCTTATGATCCATCTGGCCAAAATACTCAGAGCTCCAAGGTTGGCTATCTTGAAATTCTCGACGATTTTGGTTCTTGGCGGAGGACAATGCTTTGGTCTCACTTCACGCATTTCCACTGTGTTTTCTGTCTCCTGACGCTCACAGGTCACGTTCGCTGGTTTACCAGTGTCCGCAAAGACGCCCTACTCTTTTTGAAGCTATATTTCAAGTTTTACTGTTAATTCTTTTTTCAAACGTCACCTCCGTGAGGTCCATTTTGACAACGCTATTTAAAATTGTAACTACAGCTGCATCATTTCTTATCTTCCTAATACTTTATTTCCCCTAGAATATACACCCTAAGAGGGCAATTATTTTTATTGCTTTATTTCCTGCTGCATCCCAGTACCTATAACAGTGCCTGGCATGTAGTAGTCTGTCAATAATTATTTGCTGCAAGAATTAAATGTGATATTTGTTGAGCCCCTATTACGTGCCTGAGGGCTGGTACCCTCATGGAACTTAACGATCTACATGCTATTTGTTGTTTTGTTTGCTTTTTTTTTGTTTGTTTGTTTTTTAGAGAGAAAGAGAGAAAGGGAGAGAGTGGCGGAGAGGGGCAGAGGGGGAGAGAGAGAGAGAGAGAGAGAGAGAGAGAGAGAGAGGGAGAATCTCAAGCAAGCTCCATGCTTAGTGCAGAGCTTAGTGCAGAGCCTGATGTAGGGCTTGATCCCATGACCCTTGGATCATGACCTGAGCCAAAATCAAGAATTCGATGCTCTGGATGCTCAACCGACTGAGCCACCCATGTGCCCCTCTGCCTGATATTTGAAGGTCAGACATACTCCAGGGCAATCATCGCATCTTATCTGTCTCTATGTCCCCGGATATGGAGTCACGTTCATGGAAGAGGCTCGATAACTCCTGTCAAGTGAATGGGTCTGCTCGACACGATCCCCTACACTCCATCGACCTGGGCTTCTTAACTTGCTTAACTTCTCTGAACCTTGGTTTCCTCACCTGCGAGAGGAATTCAACAGTAGGGTCTCTGTCATCGCATTGCTGTGAGGATCAAGGCTAATGCGTTCTAACACAGTCGGCACAGTCTTTGAAAATACTTTCTGAAAAACCCTCTGCTTGAACTTTTACCTGATTACAGGGCCTCTCTTGCAGTGCATCTGCAGCATAAAATGCTTGCATACCCATCTATCTGAGTGATAGTTCCTGTGCAGGATGAGTTTATGACAGAGGGGTGAGGGGTACGAGAGAAAGGTGGGGGCCAGGCAGGCAAGTGGTCCGATCTGAACTCTGCTACGGGTTAGCTATGCAAACAGAAGTGGGTTCCTTCATTTCCCTGATCTCTGCTCCCTCTGATCCACGGGCATGGAAATACCAACAGCACAGATGGGGAGGGCACACAACAGGATGCCATTTGGACAGAGTCTGAAACACATTTGGTGCCTCATACCTATTAATGCACATCTCATGGCTTTTAAAATTTCCTTGCTGAAGGATGAGATGTCCATTGAAACCGGCGGCCCTCCCCCTGCTTCCCTTTGGGAATCTGAACCTTTCACTCTGTGCCCTGTTGTTTTTTTTTTTTTTTTTTTTTTTTTTTTTTTGCATTTCATGCAGTCCTGTTGGAAAGGGAAAGCTGGATGGAAATATCTCGTTGCCTCTTGTGGGTGATTGGTTTACACCCAAATCACAAAATCTGATTATAAGTTTGTAAATGTCTTTGCTTGCAGAGAGAGACCCGTATTATTAATGGCCATAAAATTAAATTACCCAGTGCATTTCGATTCCAAAAGAAAAACTGACCCATGTTCACTAGTCAGCCTGCATAACGTAGATGTATAAACAAAAATGGGGGGGGGGGGAGAACACCCACCATGTTATTTATTCAGCTCCCAAACCGTTTCCACACACCATATGGCAGGATTTTTTTTTCTTTCCCAAGCCTTTTTCACAGATGTAATTATAATTCTTTTCACCTTCCCCAGAGAGATCAACTTGAGCATTGTAAAGATTGTGTGAAACTTGAGACCTTACAGGGAACTTTATTATTGGGGCACTCAGTCTCTCTGCTCCGTCGCCAAGTCTGGCCGTTGGCCTGTGGATGGTTGCTGCACAGAGCATCAGGCCTGAGGTTCTCCCCGGGGACTATTAATGGCGGGTGAAGGTCAAATGTTATCACGATCGTTGTCTCCCGTACATCAGCATCTCTCTAGCAGGGGTGCACCTCCCCTGGGCCAGTGGGCTATGCCATCAGCCGAAATCTGCCCCAGCCCTCTCTTTCTCTGGCTTCTCTGTCATCATCAGGGTGACCTCTGATCCCATCACAATGCAGAAAGTGCAATGGTTCTGCCCCGCATTCTGAGCGAGAGGGATCTTCGCATTTACCTCGTGTTTATGTGTGGAACCAAGCAAACGGACTGGACGTGGGAGAGGCGTCTTCTAAATGCCTGTTAGTTTTCATTTTCCAGGCGCATAGGGCTGTTGATAAGAGCTGATTCAGGTCAACTCAGAAAATGCGTGCGGGTATAGCCAGGCATCCCCGAGGCTGCCCATTTATGTGTGCCAGGCTGGGTACTAAGCGGTTTGTGCGTGCCGTCTCATTTATGTGTGTGGTTGTCCTGTGAGCTGAGCATTCTCGTACATTTTACAGAGGTGGAAACTGAGGCTCCCAGGACTTGTGTGCCAGAGGCAAGGTCACGTGCCGTTTTCTCTAACCACAGTGTTCGAACAATAGCAGCCACAGGGACCCCCCCCCCCTCTCCTGCCGCCACATCTCTGGCAAAAAAAAAGGTCATCTTTCGTGACCCCCTTTTGGAACGAAGAACGAGGAGGCTGAACGCACAAGGAACTTACACGTCCTTTCCCACAACTAGCAAATGTGTTCTCACCCAGTCCTTACTCAGTTCACTGTGCAAAACACAGTGTGTCATACACCCTCTGAGTTTTGAAACATGAAACCCTAACCTCCATTTATATCCTTGTTTCTAGGGGGTGATGTGTTCCAAACGCCAAACATCTGAGTTACAAAGGAACTTTTGGCAACGTAACCTGTTTGTGTGTTGGAGACTGTCTGTGTCTTCCATATTGATAGGGTGCGTCTGGCAAGAACAAAAATCGTCTTGTGATTTACCAGATGGCGATTCTGTTCTCCAGCTGGATTGGGAATCCCAGAGGACCCATATCTTCCTGCGGGATTTCAGCAGGACCACCTCTGTGCGGGCGGATTCACCACCAGACACAGGTCTTCTTAGACCCCCCCCCACCACACCGGGGCCACGTGGTTCCAGCAGAAGGAGGAGGAATCAGCCCAGGTCTAGAAGGGCCCACACTTGGCGTGCTCCTCAGGAATTGCCCAAAGGGACGTTCTCCACCTTAGAACACTCCCAGCCGTGTGCACCTGCAAAGTTTCAGATTTACAAACACTGGTGCTAAAAAAGGTAGAGAAAACTAGTTCTGTAGAAATCACCCAGAGAAGAGCTAAGCTACGCTCAGTGGTTTTACAGCAGGGTTTTTCAATTGTTTGTTTGTTTTTTTTAATTTTGTTTGAATGTTTATTTTGGAGATAGAGAGAGACAGAGCCCGAGTGGGGGGAGGGGCAGAGAGCGAGGGAGACACGGAATCTGAAACAGGCTCCAGGCTCTGAGCTGTCAGCACAGAGCCCGATGCGGGGCTCAAACCTAGGAACCGCAGGATCATGACCTGAGCCGAAGTCGGACGCTTAACCGACTGAGCCACCCAGGCGCCCCTCAATTGCTTTTGACCACAGCTTCCGGAAAGATCTACTATGTGACTCAGTGCACATATGTAAGTGGGAGATGCATCTATGCGTGTAATTGAAATATATATTACACTAAAATGCGTGTGTGTGTGTGGTGTATAACTGAAATAAAAGTTTCACAAAACAACACTCATCCGT
Organism: Panthera onca; assembly: GCF_046562875.1. Taxonomy (NCBI): domain Eukaryota; kingdom Metazoa; phylum Chordata; class Mammalia; order Carnivora; family Felidae; genus Panthera; species Panthera onca. The sequence goes on along the minus strand of NC_138351.1, from coordinate 79,804,895 downwards.
ATTATGTGAGGTTCACGCTTATTTTTCTAATCCAGTCCGTTCCATTTCTGTCCTTTCCACTAAAAAAGTGGAGTCACGCTCCTCTAGATCATTTCTCCAGCCTGCAGTTTGGGAATACTGTTTTAGTGCGGGTCCCATTTACAGCTCTGGGATACTAGATCTTGCCTCTCTGGCCTCAGCTTCTTCATCTGTAAAATGGGTAGAAGACCACTCCTTTTCTTACATGGCTGTGAGAAGTAAACCAGGTAATGCTTGCCTGCAAATGCTCAGAAAGGGATACCTTTGCTAATAATAAAAAACCCAATGAATTACTGTGCAATCCAGCTGGTCCGCTGTGAAGATGGGGAAATGAGAGGAGAGAAAAGGAAGCCCACCGGAGGTCAGTCCGGGAGCACGACGCAAACTTTTCGACACAGGCTATTGTCCTAGGCCAACAGAACGGTCTTACTTGTAGAAATGGCACCAGCTCCTCGGAACCACCAGCCTGACTTCAGACGCCTTCCCCGGCCTTGCTGGCACCCGGTACCCAGCCTGGGAGGCTCCCTGCTGAGGGTCTCCAAAATGCCGGTGCCCCAGGGAGACCACATGGTTTTCCACCTGCGGAGCGTGTGGAGTGCGGCCACTAGTAAAAGGCTCCGTCGGCCGGGGAATGGGGCCACGGGGATGTTCAAATGGGAGAGAAAGGCCTCCCAGGGGACCTCACTAACTACTTCTAAGCCCTCCCAGAGACACTGGCCCTGGGAAGACGAGACAACAGAGTGCGATTCGGTTCTGAGCCTGGTCTGTAAGAACCCCAGGGGCGCAAGCTCAGGGTTTTGGGGGGAAGCTGGTAGCAGTGAGTCAGGAAGGGTTTCAGCATCTTTGCCTGGGTGTAGGCTGGCCAACGAGGCCAGTTTTCCGGGCCCATCCTTCCTGTGATTTTTCCAGGGCTTTCCCCTCCGTGCCTCTGCTCAGGCAGCTCCTCCCACCCGGAACCCCATTGCTTCTTTTGCTACATATTTATTTATGTATTTATGTATTTAAACATTTATTTATTTTGAGAGAAGAGAGAGAGAGCGCGCGTGTGCAAGCACGTGAGCGGGGGAGGGGCAGAGAGAATGGAAGAGAGAGAGAACCCCAAGCAGGCTCAGCACTGTCAGCACAGGGCCTGACGCCAGGCTCGAACCCACGAATCGTGGGATCGTGACCTGAGCTGAAGCCAAGAGTCAGACGCTCCACTGACCGAGCCACCCAGGCGCCCACGTTTTGCTACATATTTAGATACTTCCCATCCTGATGTTACCCTGGGGTGCCTACCCCGCTCCCAGCTAGAAGATGCTTCCTGCTGGCTGGCAATCTTTGGGGGGTCATTTGCCACTCCCTAGCTGTGCCATAGATAAGTATATGCAGTTGCTGCCTCGTGCTCATATGTAAGCTCCTTAAGAGGGAGAATCTCCATCTGAGTTACTTTGTGTCTTTTTTGGCACCTAACAAAGTATTTTGTTTGTACCTTTAAGGCACTGAAACGGGTGTTGTTGGGTGAATGAATGAGGGAAAAAAATAGATGAGCGTGTGGTGGCCTGTGGTAAGACTGCTTGGTATCCCCTCAATACACAACTGGGTTTGCATTTAGAAGCGTATGTGTGTGTGCGTGTGTGCGCGTGTTTCCCAAACTAAATCGTAAGCCAGAGGTTCTCACCCTTGGGTACTCATGAGCCTCCCCTAGGGAGTTTATATAAAACGCCGAGCCCCCACGGCCAGAAGTTCTGTTCACACTGGTCTGGGCTGGGACCAGGGAATGCATATATTTATCACTCTCTCTCGGTGATTCTAATGTGCCGCGATGGTTCAGAGGCACTGCTGTTGACGTTTTGATTAATGGGAAGATGGTCTATGAAAGAGCTGGGTAGAGTAGCTGGTCCGCGGTAGTGCCCTGTAAATACATACAAACACTTCCTCTCCTCCTTCCTCTTGAGAGTTGGGACTTTATGTTACGCCTCTTGCCATCGTGCGGGGGAACCAAGCTCAAGGGGTAAGTTAAAGACAGGGCAGCAGGTGTTTCGGCGGGGAGTGAGATCAGGGTCCAGGGAGCCAGCCCAGAAGATGAGGGCCACGTGCTCACAGAACTTGGGTGACACCACCGTGGACTGTAGCATTCAGGGGAAAGTTTGTACATAAGGTGAGATTTGAGTTGGGCCTCAGTGAATGGGCGGAGGTTGGCAAACTTATGAAAAGCAAGCGGAAGGGCGTTCTAGAAAAGGAACACGGAATTCTTAAAGACAGGAAGAGAGGGGAAGAGTATGGTGTGCCAGGCACGGTGCTGAGAACTTCACATGTATGACCTTATTTCAGACTCATAGGATTGATTACTATCCCCACTTTACATAGGACGGGGTAAGGTTCGGGGGGAGCAAGAAATTGGCTCAAGGACGAAGAGCTAGTAAGTGATGGCATTGAGATTTAAATGGCGGTTTGTTGGAGCTATTACATGTAGAAAAATGGGAGAGGGCGTCATGGTGTGTGGACAAGTCTGTCTGAGTGGGTGAGTTTGGAGAGGGAAGAAGAGGTAGCTAGATTAAACAGGCATGTTTGGGTATGGAGATTCCTCAAAAAATTAAAAATAGAACTACCTTGTGACCCAGCGATTGCACTGCTAGGTATTCATCCAAAGGATACATAAGTGCTGATTCAGAGGTGTACACGCACCCCAATGTTCATAGCAGCAATATCGACAATAGCCAAAGTATGGAAATAGCCCAAACGTCCATTGACTGACGAATGGATAAAGAAGATGTGGTCTATATATACAACGGAATATTACTCGTCAATGACATCTTGCCATTTGCAGCAATGTGGAAGCAACTAGCGTGTATTATGCTAAGCAAAATAAGTCCGTTAGAGAAAGACAAATATCATATGACTTCACTCATATGTGGAGTTTAAGAAACAAAACAGATGAGCCCAGGAGAAGGGAAGGAAAAAGAAGATAAAAAGAGAGACAGACAAACCATAAGAGACTCTTAAATACAGAGAACAAACTGAGGGTTGCTGGTGGGGTGTTGGGTGGGGGGAAGGGCTAAATGGGCGAGGGGCATTAAGGGGGACACTTGTTCGGATGAGCACTGGGCGTCATATGTAATTGAAGAAGCACCAAATTCTACTCCTGAAATCGTTATTGCACTACATGTTAACTCACTTGGATTTTTTTAAGAAGTCATGTTTGGGCTGGACTGTGGATGCCCGTGTACCTCCAGATGTTGAACTTCACCTTGGGGGCCACCACAGCGAGTTATAGGTTTTTGAGTGACATGGTGAATGTGTCTTAAACTATAGACTATAGTGACATTTGAGTGACATTTAAGAATGTGTCTTAAACTATAGACTTGGCTATAACTATAGCCAAGAGTTATCAGAGTTGACGGGAGCCCTGGGTAAGTTATTTAATCCACAACTGGCCAAATGAGGACATTGATTTCACCTTTCCTAAATTATTCTTGCCGGGGCTCAAACCCAACACCTCAAACCTTTCTTGGGAAAGAAATTTGTAAGCATCAGCACCAACAAGATTAGCAATCTCGTTGCAGTGTTTTACTGTGGGGGTATTCAACGAGAGTGTTTTTACTGAACACCTACTATGCACCAGACCCGGGGCTGTGAGGAAGATTGAAAGAAAATTCTCTCCCTTCTCCTTTTCCTCCTGTTGGTGAGCCCTCGGAGACCACGATGGAATGGACTCATCAAATGCCTCCCATTATCTCCCAGCCATCTTTTCGCTGAGCTGAAAATGCACAGAATTACCTTAACATCCCCAGCTGGGTCTTATTTTCCAAGCTGCTTTCATCCCTTGTCTTGCTTTCCTTTGAACTACATCCAATTTATCACTTTTTTCTTTTCTTTCTGGAAACATGATGCTCAAAATTGAACACAGCCATCCAATTAAGTCTTAACCACAGCCAACTAGGTGGCTGGTTTGTTTAACATGGTGAAATCTTATTAATAGGTAGATGGGGAGGGGGGTGTGAATGTACCTGGGCCATTTGGATTTTTCTTTTTTCTTTCTTTTCTTTTTTTTCTTTTTGGAAACAGCGCATGCAGAAGTGGGCAGCAGAAACTAACACGCCATCAGCCGCCTTAGGAATATTCTTACTTAATTTCCTCGGCCTGTTTTATTTGGGAGGGTTTTGCATTCGCTTATTTTATTACCTTGACATTTTTATACCCCCGGTAACAATTTTTTTTTTTTTTTCTTACAAGTTAAGCTTTTACTTAGGTACAGCGTAAAGCTGTTCTCGAGATGAAAGCTGTTATCTGATTCAGGGCTTAATGTTGAAAAATTCTCAAGCTGGTGGATCTAAAGACATTTCCTGCATAATTGTGTACTTAGAATTCAGTGGCAGCGTAAAAGAGAGAGAGCTTCATGTTCTGTCTGGAATTACGAAAAAAGACAATTTATTTTTAAGTGAACTGGGAGGGAAGGGGGAAAAAGGCTGTGACGGAAGATGTTTAGCTGAGTTACTGATATACCATCTGGAGGCTTGGCTGGAAAGGAAGAGAAACCCTAGAAGGAACAAGATGTGGAACAGTTCTGCCAAGGAAGGGCCAACATCCCTGGGGAGATGAAGCCTCAAGCTGTGATGCGATTTGTATGGAGTCGAGGCAGGGGAGCTCATTTGCCCTTGGATGGGGAAGACAAAACTGATTTCAGGTTTTTAGAACGGTGGCCTAGTACACAGAGCGTAACGTTTACCGTCTGTAAGTACACACAGCTCAGTGGCATCCAGGATATCCGGAGCGTTCCGCAACCACCGTATCCGCCACCCTTTTCTCCAAGGAAGCGCTGCATCCATGAGATAACTCCTCCTCCTCCTCCTCCTTCTCCCTCGTCCCTGGTAACCACCATTCTCCAGTTATTTTTAAAGAGTTGGCTTTTAAAAAGTAGAAGGACGGGGCGCCCGGGGGGCTCAGTCGGCTGGGCGTCAGACTCTTGGGTTTCGGCTCAGGTCATGATCTCGCAGTTCGTGAGTTCGAGCCCTGCGTTGGGCTCTCTGTTGACAGTGAAGAGCCTCCTTGGGATTCTCTCTCTCTCTCTGCCCCTCCTGTCTCTCTCTGTCTCTCTCTCAACACAAATACACTTAAAAAAAAACTAAAAGGCGGAGAAGGGTCTCTCTGTCAAGCCTCAACTCTCGACACCAATTTTACGAAACATTGTCAAACCGTAGCGTTTCCTCCAGCCCTGTCTTCTACGGCGGCTGCTGTGCTCTAGCCCTGTCCGTCTGTCAGTCAGCCAGACTGTGATCTCGGTGAGAGCAGGAAGCCTCAAGGGCACCCCTCTGGGGCTCAGGACCGGACGATGGCAGCTGACTCCTCTTCCCGACTACTCTCTGCGGGGCACCATGGTCAATCCGTTATGTCTCTCATCTCCGGGATCCTCTGAGCAATCTTGCAGAGGGGGTGATGCTAAACCCGTCTTAGAGATGAAGAAGAGGAGCGTCTGACAATTCAAGTCATTTCCTCGAGGGCAAGTGGTGGAACCAGGTTTCAATAAAGTCATCTCTTTACCACTTTCCAGAACTTTTTCTTCCCAAAGGGGGTGCTCATCAGCGTCTTCGATGGGATGCCACTGGGTAGCAGAAATCCACTTCCTCACCGAGGCGGTGTTTTCCGGACCACTAGTTTTACAGCACGGTGCCGGGCATTTCTTAAAACAAAAAACAAAAAACAAAAGAAAACAAAAAACCACAAAAAAACCCACAAAAAAACAAAAAAACAACAAAAAAAGGTGCAGGACGGAGCCACACTGCTCCTGTTTTGTCTAATAAGTTTGGAAATACCGGGTTCAACACAGTTGAGACAGAAACGTCCTTGCAAAACGTCTCAGAGGCTGGATGCTTCCTTGAGTCTGCAAACTTACCTTTCCTCTCTTTATTAACAATGTGTCTATCCAGGCCTCCATAGGAAAACCCTAGCAAATGCCGGGGGCCATACTCAAAATGTTTAATGACTGTTCCAGCCTGGACATTGGCCGATCAGGCTGCAGAGCAGCCCCATCAGAAAAAATAGGAACCCAAGCAGACCGACTGTCCCCGGGGAAAGGAGGAAGCCCGGCTCCTGAAAGCGTTTCTCGGGACAGTCCAGGATGCTCGGACTGGGGTGAACTTTTGTCCGTCTGATGTAACCCCTGGCCTAACCTGTAAGTAAATAGCGGTTGACACACCTCAAGACCGTTGGTGGCGGCAGTCTGGGCTCTGTTACATTTTGAGCAGAGGCGACATCTTATTACAAGGAACCCTGGCCAGGCGCCAGAGGGTCTGGGCTCTGCCTGGGATGCTTGGTGAGCAGCGTGCAGCCCTCGATGTTTCTAGAGGAGGGGTGGGCTAGGTTATCAAAATTCTCCTCTCCCGGTAACATCTCACAACCCCATCTTCTGGGCAGCCCTTAGGTTCGCTGATTCCCAGTTTTGCTAAGTAGCTGCGTTTCGTCCTCATTGCCCCCGCTCGAGTAAAGACAATATATGTTTCTTCCCTACCTGTCGGGTGATGTTGCTACAAAGATAAAGGCCCTTGCCTTTTGAATTCCACGTCTGTCGGAGTCTCTTCCACGCTTGATGCACAGCCAGGAGTGGAGTGGGGGAATGTATCTTTAATATTTATCAAAGCTCTGTAATCTTCCAGCTTTGCTCCTGTTAAATATTCTAAACTCCTTTTTTATTTAAGCATGTTTGACTGGTCTAATCATGGGCTGATGTGCTTCCCCGGCTCCCTGTGTATCTGTGGCGGGGAGCGTGGAGAGGCTTATGGGAGATGCTGAACGCCCGCGTCAGTTCCATTTCTACTTGGCCCAACTGGAAGCAATTTAACCCGGAAAACCCACCACTGTGATGGATGCTCAGGAAATGATCACAAAGGAGTCAGAGCCATTTATTGGAAGGTATTCGTCATCATGTTATTTATAAGGGGCCAAGATTAGAGGCATACTTCCTGTATCACACAAAGCGCATGTTTCAGTACGTTATATTGGGGTGATAATTTTAGGGGCGCCTGGGTGGCTCAGTCGGTTGAGCGTCCGACTTCAGCTCAGGTCATGATCTCACTGTCTGTGACTTTGAGCCCCGCGTCTGGCTCTATGCTGATGGCTTGGAGCCTGGAGTCTGCTTCGGATTCTGTGTGTCTTTCTCTCTCTGCTTATGCCCTGCTCGCACTCTGTCTCTGTCTCTGTCTTTGTCTCTCTGTCTCTCAAAAATTAATAAACGTGAAAAAAAAAGAATGACGATTTTATGCAGTTATTGAAATTTTCGTCCCGAATATGGCATAGAATTTTCAGGAAACTCTGTGGTTAGATGGCCACAAGGACATCAATTCCACAATGCCTACACAAAAGTTTGAAGGGGAAATGTGGACAAATAAGCATGTTATGATGGGTAATGGGATTATGAGATTATGGATGACATTTTTTTTCCTGTCATTTTCTGTTATTTTAGTTGCAACATTGTTTATTCAGTATATAAGGCATGGGAAATCATATGCTATACATAGTAAAACCAGTATTGACTTTAGAATTGGCCAAATCTATATTCAAATCCAGATTTTTGTTACTTCTTTATGTAGGATTTCGGGGGAATCTCTTACCCTTATGGACCTTGGTGTGTGGAAAGCGAGTTCTTTTTTTTCTCCCTAAAATGTAAATTAAGTCAGATCAACACAGCTGATGTTTATTGTAAAAATATCTAGTATTATAATAAGCCACAGAGTTTGCCCTTTGCCCATTCCTGATGGTCCAGATTTACAAAGCTATCCTATTCTAGAAATAGTAGGGACCACTAAGGCATCATAGATCAGCTCTACCCCATCCTCGCTCTGTGACCTTGGCCAAGGGGCCCCTCTGACCTTTAGTTTTCTCATCTGTTGGGGTTTGACCTGGTGAATAAGCAAGAATCCTGTTTTTCTTGCCTGGGTTCAGAACCAACTGAGAGAGAGGCACCTCAGTCAGAAAGATTGAGATCAGAATGTTCCTTGTATTCCTTTAAAGCTGTTTGGAGAAGGTGACGGGGATGCGTTAGCAGCCGCAGGTGTTCTAATCCAGATCCCCACCCCCCAGCCACAGGACACCTGCCTCCGTGGGGGGGGAGGGGGGCGGCTCCCCGCGGCTCCTAGGAAGGGACAGCAGAATGCAGCCTCCCTGTAGGCAGCAGAAACCAAGAGACTTGCGGATCTATTTCCATCTTCCAAATATGTGCTTGAAAATTCAATGGGGTTGTGCATGGGGTTTTTGGCTCATCTCATCCCAACCCCCATCCTTTTACTTTTTGGTTAGGGAGAAAAAAAAAATACCCTACACTTGGCAATGGGAACGATTCTGCATTAAACTGCCTTCCGTGGTGTGTGCAGAGATGTAGACGCTGGGACCACAGCCTTCTTCCTCCCTCCTACCACCACCCTAAATTTCTTGGTTACATTCCCAGTAAGATGAGGATTATTTATAATTTGGCCCTAACTGCAGCCCAGCAGGAGAACATGTTAATGAGTTCATTAATTAATTAGCTTGCATTTGCATAGCGCTCTAGCATTTGCAAAGCTCTTTCAGATTCATTATTTCATTTTATGATCACAATACCCCAGTGAAGAGCAAGGCAGGGGTTATCTAGATTTTCAGACAAGGAGACTGGCGCTCAGTGAGGTTACCTGGTCGGCCCCAGTCAACTAGTTCAATGGTGAAGCTTGGGATCATTTATTTCAGGCAGGGATTATGCAGCCTTACAGACCCTCATTTAAATCTGAGTTCCAGGGGCGCCTGGGTGGCGCAGTCGGTTAAGCGTCCGACTTCAGCCAGGTCACGATCTCGCGGTCCGTGAGTTCGAGCCCCGCGTCAGGCTCTGGGCTGATGGCTCGGAGCCTGGAGCCTGTTTCCGATTCTGTGTCTCCCTCTCTCTCTGCCCCTTCCCCGTTCATGCTCTGTCTCTCTCTGTCCCAAAAATAAATAAAAAACGTTGAAAAAAAAAAATTAAAAAAAAAAAAATCTGAGTTCCAATCCATGCTACCTGTGTGATCCTAATCAAGTTACTCCGCCTCCGTGGTCTTTCGTTTCCTCGGCTGCAAAACGAAGTTAGAAAATAGTATCAACTTCATTAGGACTCATATGAATATTAACCAAGGTAATACACAGAAAGCACGCACTGTAACTGCTTGGTCAGTGGGTAAGGCCATTATGATAAAAAAAGTGACAATAAGCTTCCACTGCGTATAACAAGGTATGGGTTATCGGAAGCATCGCGTGAAAAGTGTTATCGGGAGAAAGGAGCAGGAGTAAATCGGATACACTTCATGCAGTGGAGAATGACGAAAGCCTCCTCTGAAGCACGGGGGTTGAATCTTGACCGGGGACTAGAAGTTTTTCCAAGCAGAGACACCTGAAGGAAGATTCCAGGGAGCAAAACTGAGTGATCCAAATCGCAGTGGGGTGAACGCGTTTGCTGTCTTTAGGGAAAGGGTAGCAACCTGGCTCGGTGTTGCTACCTTGCGGTGTGGTTGATGATGAGTGTGTAGATACGCGTGTATCACACAATATCTAAGGGCTGTGGTGATTGCTGGGGTGTAAACCTAGGGAAAGCATAACACACGTCGTGCTGAACAGAACAATTGGGAGCTGGGCACAGAGGTGGCATAAAGTCCCTAGGGGTCGAAGTGTTCCTGGAAGTGTAGGTGCAGTGACGGCACAGGGTATCCCTAGTGGTCGGGCGTGTGGGCGTGTGGGCGCGGGGACAGGTAGACTCTAGTGACCAGAAGAGCCGGAATGGCAAGGATTAAATTACGAAGGTCTTGGAATCCATGCAGTGGGTTTGTGTTTTTGCAGAACATCATAGGAATGATGCTTATCTATTTTTCTTCAAGAAGTTGAAATGATTTTATCCGATCCATGTTTCAGAAAGATTACACTGATTGTAAGAGCCTGGGATGGATTGAAGACGGATCTTTCTATCACAGGAGCAATAGCCAGGCTTACCCGGGAATGTCTTTTAAAGAAAAACATGTGCGGGGCGCCTGGGTGGCTCAGTTGGTTAAGCGGCCGACTTCGGCTCAGGTCACGATCTCACGGTGTGTGAGTTCGAGCCCCGCGTCGGGCTCTGGGCTGACAGCTCAGAGCCTGGAGCCTGTTTCAGATTCTGTGTCTCCTTCTCTCTGTGACCCTCCCCCGTTCATGCTCTGTCTCTCTCTGTCTCAAAAATAAATAAACGTTAAAAAAAAAATTAAAAAAAATAATAAAGAAAAACATGTGCTTTTTTTTTTTCCACTTCTAAATTTTACTCTGTATTTTCCAAAGATCTGTTTGATTTCTGAGCCTGCAGGGTAAGGTTTGCGAGCGCAGACTTGAAAACACACAGTGTCTTTCTATCACTGAGAGGCTTATATTCATAAATTCATGGAAATTAAGCTAGCACGGGGCCTCTGAGACCTCTAATTCCAAATTTTCGTGGAACGACTTGGGTGACAATAGCCTTCACACCTTCCCACCCGGCTGACTCTGCACACACGTGAATTGGAGGTTCCGGCATATCTGATGGAGGAATCTGGCCACTCGGGGGCAAATCACACTTACGGATCACCCGTAAAGGGCATAGATGCGTAAAGGGCATCAGAGCCTGACCATGCCAACATCTCCTGTATCGTAGAGTAGTACCTGGCCAAGTAGGTTTGGAACGCTACATACTAAACCCCCGACCCTGTCCCACTCCCAGTGCGTGCACACGCACACACACACACGCACACCCTTTTACATTTTGGCCCGCCACGATTCACAATGGAACATTAAAGTCTCTGTAGAAGAAACCACAAAACCGGAACTCAGCGTTTCCCAAACGTAACTGACCATAGAAACATCTTTTTTTTTTTTTTTTTTTTTTTTAGCAGAATACCTTTTACATCCCACTTTGGGACATTCTGATCAATCCAGTCTTCTGGTAATCAGGGTAGGCTCAGTGAGTTTGCAGGAGCTCCAAAACTAGTTACTGCTAGAGCTCTGGATATTCTTTTCGTAACACTATGCCAAGTTCTGAGTCTTCTGGCCCAGGTCTCCATTGTAAAAATGTATTTGGGGGCCTATTGGGACACACAAGAGCGCAGCTATCTATCAGTTACGACTGTACGTATCACTGGAGAGTTTTTCTCTCTCTAAGTAACTGATCTGCACCGGGACTGTCTTGTTGTAAAACGACTTGAAGAGCGATGGTTTTATTTCTGTCGCATCTGTTTCTTGCCATTTGTAGTTTCTGCTTTGTCCAAACAAATTATTCTTTCAGAGGCTGAATTACTCATCTGAATTTCGGGAGCGGGGGGGGAAGGACTAATATGTTGTTTAATTGTATTTTGATAAAACCCACAGGAGGAGCTCAAAAAATATTTTATCTTTTATGAAAACAAAAGCATAACAGGAAAGTCAGCATCTTCTCTAATTCCTAGCACACTGCAGTGGGCACAACCTGGGCACCAATGGGTTGGGAGAGACAGGCTTGAAGCTGTCTAGTCCCTTTGCTTCTTGGGCATAAAGGAAGACGTTCCCCAACCTGTGAAGTTAATTCAGGATCGTGTGATTTGGTTCTTGCCAACCGGATGTGGGATTGAAGTGACTGTATTCAAATTCCATTCTTGGTTCTAAAATCTCCTGTGCAATTTTCCTTTCTCTCTCTTCCTTTTCTTGCTGACCACGACATTGCTTGTTTTGAAGATGGGGGCACTCTCGAATGGAAATTTCTGAGTCCCTGCTGGAGGAGACCACCAAGGGAGCTACCCACCCTGTATGTCCTATGGTTGAACAAAGCAACAGTGTTTCCTCGAGGTCTGAAACCACAGATATTCCAGGGTCTATCACTCACTACAGCCTAGCTTAGCCTCTTCTGGCTAACACAAACAGCATCCCGTTGACTTTAATATTCCATAATGTATTTGAGTATTGCCTATTAGAAGCAAGTATTTATTCCTTGAACTAGAAGCACTTGTATAGCATCTGAGAAAAAGTCTTAAATCTCTTTTCTCCTTTGAGCCTCCCAGCACACCTTGGGGAAACACGGCCAGGCGTTCATCGTGCCCAATTTACAGGTGCAGCAGGTGTGGTTTCAAGATTGTCCAGAATAACTCAGGAGCTCAGTGTCTCGTCTGAAATCCAAACTCAGGCTTTGTGTCTCTAACTCCAGTGCTCCCTCACCATGCTGCTGCAAACTGATATGAAGTCAGTAGGATGGCAAAACCAGCCCCAGACATCCAAAATGGTTCCTTTCAAATCATCTGTATTCTTGAAGCCAGGAAGAATTTAATTAGTAAAACTCTAGAGCCAGTGGCCTTTCCAAGCTAAGGGAAACACAATTTTTCTAGCTATTTCCTTCTATTATTTCACCTTCCCTGCTAGTTACACATTATTGTCCTATATCGTTAGGGGTTACTCCAGGGATTATAATAAGTGTTTTTTGCCTTATTTAAAGACTAATGCAAATTTGTACTTCTGCATTTCCTCAAAATGCAAGGACCTTAGAATACTTCATTCCCTTTACTCGTTTCATTCTTTCATGCCATTTCGTTGTGCATTCTCATTTTACAAATATTAAGCGTAAACAAGAATCATTATTATCATTATTGTTAGTTATTTTTTTATTTTTTAAATATTTTTTTATTTTTGAGGGGGGGGAGAGAGAGAGAGAGAGAATGTGAGTGGGGGAGGAACAGAGAGAGAGGGAGACACAGAATCCGAAGCAGGCTCCAGGCTCCGAGCTGTCAGCACAGAACCTGATGTGGGGCTTGAACTCACGAACCGTGAGATCATGCCCTGAGCCAAAGCCGGACACTCAACCAACTGAGCCACTCAGACGCCCCTAATTGTTACTGTTTTATATAATCAATATTTATGTAGACTTGACTCATCTCTCCTTGCATCTGATTTAGTTGATATACTTTTTTTTTTTTAGCTGAAACATATTCTTCAGTATTTCCTGTAGTGAAGGTCTACTGTTGATGAATTGCTTATATTTTGTTTGTCTGCAGTCCTCCATTTGCCTTCATCTTTCTCATTGGATACAGACTTTCAGGTGGATAGTTACTCTCTTTCAGTCTTTGAAGCCATTCCATTTTCTACTGGTCTCAATCACTTCTGTTCAGAGGGCAGCTATAATTCTTATCGCCGCTCCTTTGAAGATACTATGCATTTCCCTTTTCTGGTTGCTTTTGTGTTTTTCCACTTTCCTTGGGATTTCTTGTCTCTATGTGGTTTTCTTTGTGTTCATACCGATGGAGTTTGTAGAGCTTCTAGAATCTCGGGCCTCATTCATCCATCGGTTTGGGAAAGTGTTTGGTCATTATTCAAACATTATTTCTGTCTATTCTGTCTTCCACTTCCAGCACTCCAACCATATATACTTGGTGAGACTTTCTCGGGATATCTCACTGCATCTTACTCTCTTTCCTATACCTTCTTTTGTTTTGTCTTTTTGTGCCTTACACGAGATATTTTCTTTTGCCGTATCTTCCAGTGTATTAATCCTCTCTTGTGTTCTATCTAATCTTCTGTTTTCCCGCGTACTGTGTACTAATTTCAGCGATTGCATTTTTCCATTCTAGAATTTCCATTCGATTCCTTTTTATGGCTTCTTGCCCTCTGCGGAAATTATTCATCTTGGCATCATATGTCTTCAACATATTGATCCTCTGGAGAGGATCTACATTTGCTTCTGACAGACTAAGAACAGATTTTTAAAATCAAAGCAGAGATTGAGCACCTAAAGCTGGGTTTAGCCTTTTAAAGAGCGTCTTATCTGTTTTGGTTTTTTTATAGACATTATTTTTAGAGCAGTTTTAGGTTCGTGGCAAAATTGAGGGGAAGGCGCAGACATTTGCCATGCCCCTCCCACTTCTGGCTCGTGTGCATAGCTTTACCCCCTTATCAGGACTCCCACCAGAGTGCTATGTTTGCTGCAACTGATGACCCTATAGTGACACATAATCACTCCCCAGAGATCACAGTCTACATTAGGGTTCACTCTTGTTGTACATTTTGTAGGTTTGGACAAAGATATTATGGTATGTATCCACCATTATAACTTTATAGAGAGTAATTTCATTGCCTTGAAGGTCTTTAGTTCTTGCTTATTCTTACTCTTGGGATAGTGTCTTTTCAAAAGTCCCAGGAGAAAGCTCCTTCTTGGCAGGCCCTGACCTCCAATGTTAGTTATTCCAACCTCATAAGATTACTCTGTTCAGCTTCTTGGCCTCCAGACAAGCACTTCATGATCAGCCTCTGAGCCGCTCAGATACTCGCTTAAAATCGTCAAATGTCGGGACATCTGGGCGGCTCAGCCAGTTGAGCACACGACACTTGATTTTGGCTCAGGTCATGATGGCAGGGTTGTGGGATCAAGCCCCGCTTTAGGCTTCATGCTGAACATAGAGTCTGCTTAAGATTCTCTCTTTCTCTCCCTGTGCCCTCCCCCACTTGCACTCTCTCAAAATAAAATAAAATAAAATAAAATAAAATAAAACAATATAAAATATAGAATCATCAAACGTCTCTAGGAGGAAAGCAGCACCAAACATTAGGCTCGACCTTCTGGACTTTCTTCCCTGAAGTTAGCCTTTCGGGTATTGGTGGTTCTCAGATGTCCTCCAAATGACTATTGTTTTTGTAATTGATCAAACTGGTATACTTTTTAAGTTGTTCTTCTTAGGATTGTTGGTCTGAAACAAAAGCAAAATTCCCTTCTGCTAATTCTGCTAAGTTACTTTCTGGTAAATCTTTAGGTTTCTTTCATTCTTTTTTTTTTTTTTTTCAGAGTCTCGAGTTGCATTTAAATGTAAATATGTATCTTCACACAGGATCACAGGATCAGGCAGTTATGGCCCCAGGATAGAATCTCTGAGGATCAGTGTCATTCAGGAAATGTATCTGGCCCTTAAGACTGTAAGAATATAACGTGAACCTAAAAATTGGTTCAGATAAAAAAAAAATTAAAAATGCTTCAGATCTGGAAACGTAGAATGAACTTGGGGATAGGAGAGATTCAGAAGCTCAATTTTGTTTTTAATTTTTTTTAATGTTTTTATTTATTTTTGAGAGAGAGAGAGAGAGCATGAGCATGATGGGGGTGGGGGGGGCAGAGAGAGACACACAGAATCTGAAGCAGGCTCCTGGCTCTGAGCTGTCAGCACAGAGCCTGACGCAGGTCTGGAACTCACCAACCGTGAGATCAGGACCTGAGCCAAAGTCGGATGCTTAAACAACTGAGCCACCCGGGTGCCCCTAGAAGCTCAGTTTTGGACTCAGTATTTTTCTCGCCCCATCTGGCAGGCGTCCTTTCATCCTCCACTTAGAGACCACCCCCTCTTCCATTGAGGGAAGTCAGAGCTGCTTTTTCACCTGGTAATGGAGATGGGAAACATTCATTAAGATGTATGTCATGTTGGAATTTGAAGGGTTGGGAATGGACTAAAGGGAAGGTTAGCCTTGCTTTGATTGGTGCTTCTCGGATAGAAATTAAAGAGTATCAAATGAGCCATTTTAGTGCATATAAATGGTACCACTTTCATAACAGTAGCAAATGCTAAGGAAATAAAGCCCGGTCTACAGGATCTCTGAGAAAATCGACTTTAGCTGCCTTTTTCACAACTTCTTTCCAAGGCTAGCACAGTTCCTGACACATCGTAGGTGCTCATCAAGTAGTTTTTTGCGAGAAACAATACTTGAAAGTTAGAACCCTGTATTTTTTTCCTTTATTAAAGCCGTAACTAGGAACTCTATACATTGTCAGTTCAACCCGCTTATTTTACAAATGAGGACACTATAGTTCATATTCTCCGGGTCATTGCTGAAAGCAGATGATAAGTTAGCAAGCAACAGAACCTCAAAAAAATTCCTTGGGATGTAGGCTTTGTTACACAGTTACAAATGGAAGCAGAGGATTCCCCATTTTTTTTTTCTTTTTGCAGTGGGTTTGAGTATGTTGGCTAAAGTGATACAGTACAGGCAAACCCTGCATTTTCCTGTTGGATGGTTGCCTCCTCCTGTTTTGATAAAATTGTCTATCTCTACCTTTTAAGGAAGAATCATCTGCGATCAGTGTTTGGCTACTGTCATTTAAGTGCATGGAAATTTGGGCTTAAAAGAGAACACTGTATTTGAGTCAAACGTCAAGTCTAATTTTTGAAATGGAAACCCCCTACTTCTGGCTGAGGTAATTATCAAAATGTGGATCTGAACAAAGTAATTTGGTTTCAGCCAGAGCCCTTTATGTTTGGAACAGGAAGTGGCTTGGGACCGAATGTTTCTTTTTCTTTATGACATTCTCTAAGGAGAAAAAAAACTAAAACCCCTCATTTTTAATTTGTATCAAATGATACTTTGCTGACATGTTATCTGCTGGAATCAATGCAGCACCCCGGCTAATTTGGAGTGGAGTTGTTTTGCAACAATTTAGGACAGAGCTTGAGAATTAGCTATTCAGCAAGCCTACATTAAAATTAATTTGATAAAGTATACATTAACATCCTTGACACTTCTCTGAGCATAGATTTTAATAGATCAGTGCATGGGGGGCTCAGCCAATAAAATAAAAACCTCCTCTCTGAGATGGCTAGAGAAATTCACCATCTCACCCTCCCACACTGCGGGACTAAACCCTTCAGCTATCAGCACAGTACATCAAATTTAAGAGTCTTTAAATATTAAATATCAGTGTGCACCATGGAATGTAATAAACCCACTTTTCAAATAATGTTTCATTCCCCGACATCAAAATGTGTGAGGAGTTTTCTTTTAAATATACTGTGGAAGTTAATTAAGTTCACTCAAGTTTATTGCACGGATTCACTAAGCCTACATTGGGATATTTACGACCCACCCGGATTGCAACTCAGTGAAACTTTTGATATGTTGATAAGTGATAAGGATGTCATTTGAGGTTTATTTTTTAATAATAATTTAATTGTCATTGTAAAATGCCTCATAGTTAGGACAGATTAAATTGCCACCAAAACCATTACTAAAATTCATAACCTCTATAAATGTAAAGTGTTTGCCGCTGTGTCGTAAATAACAGTACTTGTTCCAGGAAAATGAGGTGCCTGAAATAAATTAAGAAAACCCAAACATATAAATGCATTAGATTGCAACAGTTTCTGGCTGCTGGAAATGTAGCTGAGCGGGAAGGTGGATTCTTTTACTGAGCAAGAGTTACTTACGATCTCGATAAGCCTTGGGTACTGGAGGGTTTCTAAAGTGTTTTTGTTTCTGTTTGTTTTTGTTTTTGTTTTTGTTTTGTTTTGTTTTGTTTTGTGTTTTTTAACCTCATTGGCACCTTTGGGACGGTGCTGCCTCTCCTCACTGAAGAGAAGCAGGAGAATCTGGGAACATGCAAAGAAATTGTATCACGGGCAAGGTGACCTTGTCCAATTTGCCTGGTCTTGAGTTTCACGTTTCTCGTCCGCAAAATGGGATCATGTTTTCCAATGGTCCTGAGGGCGGCGAGCCAAACTGGGTTTCCTCATGGGGTTCTTTCCTGTTCTATCGTCCACTATACTTAGGTGAACAGTCAGCTCCCTGGGGAAGCATTTTCTGGTTTCTCAGGTAGGAGTGGACCTTCTCTGCCTGCCATTCGTCTAACGCCATTTATCATGTGGCTGTTACTATATGCTCGGAGACTGGTTTTGTTCATCAGGGAAGGAGCCATTCAAGGTCAGTGTCTGGGCTGTTCATCTTTGTATCTCCTGTGCCCAGAATACGATGAGACATATCGCAGATGCCTACTAGATCTTAATGGGATAAATGCATCAATCTATCATTTGGTATTTTTGACACAGGGTGTTTTCATTGGCTTACGGGGAGCACACAGGTTATATGAAAGAAACTTTCGAGTGTTTTAACTTCGCCTTTTTGGTATTTGGCAATTTGGTGTCTGGGGCGACTTTGGCTTGGTGTGGAATGGCTTGCTTTTAGGAAGAGCTGGGCTAGAAGATGGAAGAAAAAGACTGGCTGTTTTTACCCATCGAACTAGCATCTGTCTTAAACATATTGAACTGATAAACAAGGCAGCTGCCATGGAACTCACACAGAGAAGTAAACATGGAGGCCATATGTAATTCATTGTCTGTGTTAATGAGAAACGTTTAAAAAAAAATTATGAAAGACGCAGGATGGGTTTCTGATCACTGTAGGCATGGGTCAATAGATACATTTGGTACTCACCCTGGCTAAGAGGCCTAGCCTGGGCTGATTTCTGTTCTTGGAAGAACTCTAGGGTTTTACACAGTGGGAAGGAGAACCAACAGTGGGTTGAGAGCTAAAAGATTCGGATTCCGGTCCCGACTCAGCCACCTCCTGTCTCCCTGGCTCCAAGTAAATCCCACTTTCGGTCTTGGCGTCAGTTTCCTCACCTCTGACGAGCCATACGTTTCCCTCCGTCCCACGTAGACCGTGCCTAACATCTGGATGGCCGGATGGCCCCGGGGTTGGAGGTGTTCTCGGGTCAGAGGCGTGAGGGGCTGCCATCCCAGTTCTGGGAACGTGGACTGTGAGGTCATCGCCGTTGGAAGGTGGGGATGACCCAGCATTTCTACTTCCTCATAGCTCAGTTCTCACTGTCCTTTTGAAGTCAGAGCCAAACAGGTGGATGGTTATAATCTTCCAAGACACTCAGGATAAAAGGGGACTGAGAGAGAATGAGGAGCTTTAACTTCCTGGCCCTTCCAGCCAATTAGAGCACACACCTTCCAAGTCGGTGTCCCCACTGCGTTTAACAACCCAGCAGGAGACAGCCTTGAGGAGAGTTCACGATTCTTCCCTCCGACATGAACTGAAACCAAAGATGCCTTATTAGTGGGTTGAAAACCTGGGGACTGTAACCAAGAAAAAATAACAAAGCGGTAAAAGTTCTTTCCTGTTTAATAGATTTTTGGGTTAGTATTGTGAATTAATGTAAGTGTCACTTTAAAAGAGAATACAGAATAAAACCCTAATAAAGTTGGATAGCACCGCAGGGGTGGTGAGTAAATTGAGAGAATATCTGATTAGATTTCAAAATGCCGCTTTTTGATTCGTGGGACTGCTCTCTGCTCCCCGTTTGTCAGCTGTTTGTCAGCTGTTTTGGTTCAGAGTGAGTTTCTTGGGCTGAAAGGGGCTTTATCTCACTTCTAAGTCCACGTTCACTGGCAGATCGCAGGATATGGTTTAGCATTTGTGCACGTTCTGTTTTGGCAAGTGTTTTGAATTCCTCGTCATTTCCATTGAGAAAGTCAAGTGGAAGGTTTGGCCAAAAATGACCCACAAAGAACCGGAAACCTAGGGGGTTTTCTTTTGGCTTTTATCCCACCAAAAACTGAAAGCTGATCCATTTCCTGGCATGTGTCTATGAGTGCTTGGCGGAGACTGGCCCTCACCCACCTACCTGATAAGGCATATCTCCACGAGGCCGTGTCACAAATGCTGATTGAATTAGTTTCTGTGTGAGGCGCCCGGGTGGCTCCGTTGGTTGCGGTCCCACTTGGGATTTCAGTGCGTGTGCCCTGTCGTCTCTCTCTTTGTCTCTCTCTCTCTCTCTCTCTCTCTCTCTCTCTCACACACACACACACACACACACACTAATAAATAAACAAACATTTAAACAAACAAGCATTAGTTTCTGTTTCTGTAAGCATTAGGTTTAGAAACATCCTTTACTGGGAACTTTCCGATAGCAGAGAGATTCGCAGACATCTCCCATTGGGGATGTTGCTAATCCCACCCTTACTTACATCTCATTGGCGTCTCCCAACAACCAGAAGCTTTGATAAGGAAACTTCTTCATAATTACTGGAAACTATGCCTGGTAGGGGAGCCAGAATACTGGAAGTCTAGTTCTGACTTATCCAATCACTTGGGGAAGTCCCTTCTTTGCTCTGATCCCCATTTCTCTTATCTGAAAGAGTGGATTCAACCAGATACAACATGTCCCACCCAACATCGGCCCCACGAGCTACTTCATGATAAGAGGGCTCTGTGGCCAAGTATGTTTGGAAGACAACGTGACTCATTCATTCCTACCTCGAAGAGATGCACGGCATACCTCAGTATGTTAAAGGCTATGAAAAGGTCTGAAATAAGGAAATCTGTTGGACTTCAAGATATTGCCACCAAAATGATCATGATTTAAGGACTCCGTTTCTGAGAAAAGCCCACTGACATCCTTTAGGTGGGCAGATATCAGACAAGATGATCTCAAAGAATTCTTCCAATTACTGTTTGTTGTTTGTGACTACTTCCCTTTGACAGATGAGAAACTTGGAGACTTAGAACAGATAGCCAAATTAAGATGACATACAAGTGGTTGGTTAAGCCCCTGTTTTAGAATCGTAATATGAGTTCCTTTCTTTGACAGCTTTCATCCTAGAAACAATAGGGATTCACATGGCCTGTCTTGGTCCACGTGGCCACATTTATCATTAAGTCTGTATTCCATTGTCTAAGGGATTCCTCCTGGAACCTTCTTCAGGACGGCCATCCTGGAAATAGGGGAAGATTAAGGCAAAAACTGGCAGCTAGGATTAGGACAGGAGGCAGCCCTTGTGTGTCCAGAGCAGGCGTCTCTGACTCCCCCAGGTCGAGTTAGGTAGACTTTTGTCCACATATCTCTGTCATGACTCTTCTGCATTTTCTTTATAAATTATATGTTTGAAATGTATACGTTCTTTAGAAATCCCTTTAGAATTCAATGCTCCTAGCACAGTTGGTCTCAGCATCACTCTGAGACTGGATGAGTGAGTGAGTGATGCATGCATGAATGAATGAATGAAATACTGATTGAAGCCCTGTCCCTGGTTCGTGGGTCAGGACTGAAGGAACTTTGCCAGTGAATCTGAGCCTAAACTGGCTTCTTTTACCTCAATTGTCCACCTCTGGATTTTTTCAGTTATGTTTTGAACTTCACCCAGAGCCATATTTTACCTTGGAGATCTTTTCCATTAAACACAGCACATGGATCCTAAGGGCAGACAAGGTCTTTCTTGGCTGCGTCTCCTCTTTTCTAAAGAAGGCTTTGTTTGTGTTTTTCGGTCATTGAAGCCATCCCCCAGATATTTCTGGCCGGGGTGACACCGTGTCAGAAAACACCGCTAGGTACCAGAGATCGGCGGAGTAAATAGAGGAAGCAGAAGGTGCTAGAATTCAAACTCAGTCTTGGAGGTCAGGGGAGGATTTATGGAAGGCAGCTAAACCGGGATCCGAAGGATACACAGGAGTTAGCAAGAAAGAGCAGAGGTAAGTGGAAGTGTTGCAGACAGAAGGGAGGGCAAGTGAAGAAGTCTGCAGGTGACAACAGACAAGCTATTTTTGGGGGATGGGAACGTGTTCTGTTCGGCTGGAGCAGAGCTCGTAAGCGAGGTGGGGACGAGGTGGCTGAAGCTATAAGCCCGAGCAGAGAGCAGAAAAACACATGCTGTGCCTGAGCATATTTGGAGGTAACAGGGACCCTGGAGAGTTCCAAGCAGGTATACGAGGAAAACAGACCGACGCTTTAGAAGGTTGGCCCGATCTGCAGTCTGGCTGGGGAGGGGAGAATAGGTGGTGGCAAGACAAAACTCAAGGAGCCTAATTAGGAGCTTGCTACAGCCAGTGAAGAAGGGATTGTGTCATGGGCTGGGCTGGATGGGGAGGCGGGGCGGGGGGGTGGGGAACTGGGGGAATAAGAGACGGTTCGGCTTTGCAGTGTTTTCGGAAGCCGAATCAATCTGATGATTAATTAAATGTGAGGGATGAGCGAGAGAGATGAATTAAGCATGAGTCCCAGTTTTGTGGCCTGACAGCCGGGTGGGAATTGATAGATACCACTCATTGATAATGGAAAAACAAGACAAGGCGGAGGTTTTTACTGTTAGGGATTTCATGAGCCGGGATCCAAGTCATCTATTTTCTTCCCCTTCAAAAACCATTGTCAGGGACTGTTACCGCTTACTTGTTTAATGCACTTACCAGTCAGTATACCATAGCCCCATATATGAAAAAGAATTTAGATTTCATAGGTACAAAAGAACCCATTTATACAACCGTGTATCCACCTACACATGGGTTGGCGGAACCGGCCCAATTCAAGCAAAGAGTTAGCGGTATTTTGAAACAACTAATGGTTCGTCAAGTTTTATAAGTGAGGCCACTCGCACCTTTGGGCAGTAATGTAAGCAAAAGAATAAAAATACTTTAGAAAGTCCTGGTGAGCTATTTGGGTTTTATGCATTTTTGATGAGTTGGAAAAGCAGCGAAATAGCTTCTGCTTCAATATGTTACCTCATAACTAAAGAAGTGGTTTCAGGGAGGGACTTCTTTACCCAAGTGGGACGGGGTTATCTGAAATGTATCTCTTTTAGAGTGTGACCAGAAGATTGAAGATGCTTAGGGTGGGTGAAACAAGGCATTATTGCAGGAATCTGGAATGTTTTCTCCTGGAAAAGGGAGGGTAGCAGAAAGTGCTCGTGAACATACATATGGCTCGCTGTAGATGACAAAGTGGAGACACATGAGTCGTAGAGTTGGACGTGGATGGACTTTTGCCTCAGACATCCGATAATTGTGTGACCTTGGCAGGTCCTTCAGCTACCCTGAGGCCAGTTTCTTCATCTATAAACTGGAGATAATAATTACCTCCACTGCAAAACTGAATTGGATAATAAAGAGAAGGTGACCACTTGTCAACTCCTACAATTTTACACTTTTACTTCCCTAATCTAATTCCTACCACCCATCTTCTCTTTCTGACCTCATTGCAAGCATCCTTATGGCATCTTATATCTATGATCCGATCCTACCCTGACTGAACCCTTGGCCTCTTGTCTTGTTCTCTCCAATCACCAACTATGATGCTCATGGAATGACTTTTCTAAATTCCAAATATAATCCTGTTTTCCATTAGTTAAAAATCCTCTAAAAGCTTTCCTTTAGCTATATAATAAAGTCCAAACTCCTTAGTATATATTCCAGGTCCCTAAATTATCTGGCTCCTCAACTCGGCACTCAAACCACCAACTTGGGCTTCCGCCATATTAAATTATTTGGGATTCCCCAAATTTGACGAGTATTTTTCAGACCACTATGCTTCTGCTCAAGGTTCACCCTTTCCCTGGCATCTCCTTATCCCTCCCCGTTCCATACCCACACTAACATCAAAATCTACTGTGATAGAGAAAATAGGATAATTCACCACCTCCTATCCTTCATTTGGAGATCCAGAGGAAGATTCCATGGTGACAGAAGATGCTGGAGTCATTCAATGGAAGAAGCTTGGGTACCTGAATGGTTCCATGGAGCCCAGACCCTGGCTAGCTGTCAATTAACCAGAAGAGGAATAAGCAGTAAACCTTGATTATATTAAGCCAATGATATCTGAACGTTATTTGTATAACTTTGAGCTTGCCTTAAATAATGATACCTACTCAGATTTCAAGACCTCTTTCAAGGTCACTGGGCATAAATCCCTGATCTAACACTTTCCCCTTCTAAGGCCAGTCACTGACCCCTGTACATGTTGCTTTGATATTTGTCAATCGGGGAATACGATCGCCCTTTAGTTTATGGTGCTGACTGGGGATTAAATACGATAGCCATGCAAAATATCTGGACCAGAGTGAATACAGAAAAAGTGCCAGCTTTCATTATTATCTCCAATATCATCCCAACCCCGAGACTCTGTAAGTGACGATTTTCAAAACTCAGAGCCCACGATACTGAGACGTGGCCTTATGTCTTTTCCCCCCACAGTTCTGACGAAAGGGTTTTTTAGGGCACGGACCGTACAAAATCCATGGAATGTTAGTGGAAACAAAAGATCACCTGGAATGCCTTTCGTAAGATCGGTCTGATGAAAGGCCATTCCATCGAATGGCCATCCTGGAGGAGAGAAACTGAAGCAGCAGCTACGAGGGGGAGTGAGACACTGAAGATGAGGCATCATGAGACCGAGTTTTATTGTTCTTCTTAGCCGGCTCCAAACTTGGTCGCTGAAATAACACAGACCACTAACCATCTGCTCCCTAAAAGCCATGACTCATGCATTTCACGCTCTTCAAATCTGGCGCTTAAAAAATCATCAAGTGTGCACAGTTGTTCCTACCGATTTTGTCTGTAGCACTTCCGGTTGTTGTATAGTCTTTCAACACCTGTTGGGATGTTTTGCTACCTGGCCAACCGAGGTTAGAATTAACTCAGTTTCTGTGGTGCCATGGAAAGAGCACAGCCCTTGGTAAAACACGCTTGCTTCAAATCTTGGATCCGTCCTTTATTATCTATTCGAAACTGGACCATTTACCCTACCTCACTGAGCCTCCGTTTCACCACTTACAAGATGGGGGTAATGATACCTATCTTGCTGTATTTTTGTAATAATTGGAGACAATACAAGATAACTCTCATGATAGGCACTCAATAAGCAATAGTGTGATATATATCCGTAGATGTTGATGGATATATTATTCTCTTCTCCCATTTAGATTCTATAGATAGCTAAATATCATAAGGCTTATGCGCTAAACAACCAGGCAAAGTTTTATTCACAACATCTTCAAAATATTTCAGAACAACATTCTGTGTATTGAGTGCTTCACTGTGAATCCTGGCATATACTCCCCTTTACATAGTTCTATTTATTTACTCACCAAAGAAAGCAGGTTGAGTTGGGCTATGAATGAGCTAGGACTTGGGGTTATCTATGAGAAGTAGAGACCCCCAAAGTAGTGGGGATTAGATTAGATTATTAGAGAAGTCCAGTAGATTATTAGATTAGATTAGTAGATTAGATTAGATTATTCTCTTTCATATGAAAGAAGTTTGAGGATAGATGGTTTTCATGACTGTGATAACGGCTCAAAGGTGTTATCAAGAATATAGGTTTCCATTTTTCTTCCTCACCATCCTAGGGTATTAATTCCATTTTCAGTCAACTCCATGGTTATATATGGCGTCTAGGCCTTCAACCATTACATTCATAATGTGAGTTGTAAAAACTCAAAAGGCAGAAAGGCTGAAAGGGCACCCTCCAAGATGAGTCCGCTCACGTCAAGCAGCCTTTCTGGAACTTCCGCATAATGCTCACTTATACTCATTGGCCAGAGCTTGCTCGAATGGCTACCACTAGCTGCAAAAGGGTCTAAAAATTATAGGTTTTCATTTCTGGGTGTTAGTGTTCCACACTAAAAAGTTAGGTTTCTATTACTAAAAAGAAATGTGAGAAGGCATGTGGGGGGAAGGTAGCGAGTATCTACTGGATACGTCCAGTATCTACTGGAAGGATAATCCACCAGTCCTGAGAGGGTTTAACCCAGGGACCAACTTTAGCTGATGTATACAGGCTCCTCAGAGCAGAGGGTTGAGTGGGATGCTAACGCCATAAAGCAAGACCCTGGGAAAAGAGGACCATCATTGGTTGGGTGCCCCTCTGGGGGCAGACTGGGGATGGGTGACAGCAGTCACACTATGGCTTTGCTATCCCGAGCTTACCCCAGAGGAGCGAAGGGATATCAGGCTGAATGCTTTGGGGAGAGCAGGTGTTTGCACATGATAATGATGGCAGAGACTTGTGATACGCTTCCCAAATCATTTTCTTATTGGACCCTCCTCCCCTCTGCCAGAGAAGATGGAATGGGCAGAGATTATTCTCGTCTGCATTTGGCGGTGGAGAAAATAAGCTCAGCTGGATGGAGCCAATGCGTAAGGTCACACAGCCCCCAAGAGGCAGACCTACGTTCAGCCTCCTGACTGCACGTTCTTATATTGGACTTGACAAGCACTCAGAAGCAGTGTGACTTTGGGGTCAGACAAATGTGGGCTCGAATCCATGTTCCGCCCCACAGGATCTTTTGGGTTTTATGTGTAGTGATAACGACATTTGGGGGGAGGAGGGTCCATGGTTCCAGGAGTGTTCTGTGCAGAGACCCTTGTGAACACTACCG
This sequence comes from Panthera onca, assembly GCF_046562875.1. Classification (NCBI taxonomy): domain Eukaryota; kingdom Metazoa; phylum Chordata; class Mammalia; order Carnivora; family Felidae; genus Panthera; species Panthera onca. The sequence goes on along the minus strand of NC_138351.1, from coordinate 79,778,985 downwards.
CAAATGGGATATAATACGTTTCAAACCACTCACATAACCCCCTCGTGGGAGGCCTTGGGAGGCTCCACTGGGAGGCTAGTGGGCTGCTTGCTCCCATGCCGCTACCGATAGGGTTCAATGTCAGTGAGGAGCAAACTCATTAGTGGTATGTGATAGGCATACCGGTTAGAAGGATTGGGGCTGCAAGTGACAGAGAGTGCAAATCAAGATGGCTTGGGGCCAAAGGATACATCTTCTCTCACATAATGAGAAACCCAAAGGTAGAGAGGCTTGCACGTGCTCCTGGACCACTTCTCTATGATGGTCTTGGCTGCATGTATTGGCTGCATTCTCTGAAGGTTAAGATGCTTTAGAGGTTCCAGGCATCACTTTCAGACATACCATATTCAGAGGCATAAAGGTACCATCTTCTGCTTTTTCTTTCTTTGGAATAGGATATTCTTGTCCAGAAGCCCCAGGGCAAAGCAGCCTACTCACATGCCTATTGGTTAGCTGATCATGGGCAAGGAGATTTGGTTTCCCTGATTGGCTCATGCTAGTTGGGATACAGCAACGAGAGTGGGATGTGGCCAACTTGCCATGAAGCATGTGGCTGTTGGGTGGGTTCTGGGTTTTTTTATTGTTTATTTTATTTATTAGAGAGAGAGAGAGCATGCGAGCTGGGAAGGGACACAGAATAGGGAGACAGAGAATCCCAAGCAGGTTCTGCACAGCCAGCCCCTAAGCAGGTCCCACACTGCCAGCGCAGAGCCCGACTGGAGGCTCCAATGCTCGAACCGTGAGATCGTGGTCTGAGCCGAAATCGAGAGTGTGATACTTAACCAACTGAGCCACCCAGGTGCCCCTGGTGGGTTCCATGAAGATTTGGGGACTGGTGTTATGGGTAAACAATAGGCAATGGACAGGAAATCTACAGGTGGATTTCTGCTGACAGCTAACTTCCCCATGCCCTACACTGCTGCATCTGTCTGAATCAGCACAGAGTCAATTTCCAGCCTATTGGAGCCTTTCGGTCTTGTTACACTGTGTGTGTGTGTGTGTGTGTGTGTGTGTGTGAGAGAGAGAGAGAGAGAGAGAGAAAGAGAGAGGTAAAAAAAAAAACAACTCCTGGGGATAATACACGGAACCTACTAACATCAGCTCTATGTGACCACCGTATCTTGTTTTCTTATTATAAATAAAATTAAAATTCCACCTGAAAGTCATTAGTCACAAATCTCTGTATCTCTCTGTTCTGGAAGACAACTATTCCAGTAAGACAATTATTCCAAATCCAAGCAAGGTCAAAAAGAAGGCATTAGCTGATTTGGGATAAAATAATATAATGTATTCAAGTATTTTTTTTTCACTATGTAAGTTGCAGAATAAAGTCGCTGTATAATTAGTACATCAGTGTCTCATCGAAGAGGTTGAATGTTGTTTTTCTTTCATTTTTTTATTAGGACTTTCCAATAGCTGGTGGGTAGGAGGCAAGCATTTCCAACAGGTTTTAAAGCAATATTTTATGGGTTTTCATTTAGTGCGGACAAACGATGGGCACATGCATCCTTTGCAGTATGCATGCATCATAAGCAGTATGATGTCTTAACAGAGCAACTAGACTGAGGATCAGTTCTAGGACTGGGGGAGTTATCTTGAGTCACAACCCATTTAATCTAGTCTATTCTCTTGGTCACTTTTTTTTTTTAATTTTCAGAGAGATCGAGAGAGGACGAGAGGGGGAGGTGGGCCAAGGGAGACAGAGGGAGAGTCTCAGGCAGGCTCTACACTCCACGCAGAGCTCAATGAGGCACCAAATCCCATGACCTTAGGATCATGACCTGAGCTGAAGTCAAGAGTTGGACGTTGAACCGACTGAGCCGCCCAGGCGCCCCTCTCTTGGTCACTTTCAGAGTGTTCATCAACATGTGGGCTCCTTGAGAGCAGATGCTATGTCCTAGTGAGCTCGGCGTCCCCAAGCATTGCCTGCCATAGGATCTGGTCCATGCTAAGTGCTGAACTGAACTTAGAAATGTCACTCACGTCTCCTTGATAGTTCCGTTTCCATGTCTCTCTTATCCTTAGCTTATTGTGCATATATCAACATACATTTATTTTCCACATCTGCCCTTTTCCCTGAGTCTGCGTCAGGTGATATAGAGGGTCAAAGCAATGGAGAATCTTGTTATTTGACCTCAGAGGATAGGGGGCTATTTATCTTTATGTGGCTGGGTAACAAATAGGTTTTGCAAAGACCGACAATTACCCCCACTTCTGCTGAGCGGGTAAAAGGGAAGAAGGAATTGAACGATCTTGCCCAAAGCCACCAGGGACACAGTGACGCTAGACCAGAAATTCAGTGAATAAAGAAGGACATTCTGTTACTGATGGTATGTGTTGTGGTCCGAGAGTCCCAGGAAAGTTTTCAGTTAAAGGATGCATCGTGCCTAGTGATGCCTGAAATTTTGCCGTCAGTGTTAGGTCCCTTGGCACTAGGTTTCGGATGTGGCATTATAGTTGCATGGTACTTTTTAGTTTACAAACTACTTTATACATCATCTCATGTGACGCTCCCAGCAGCAGGGAGGAATGGGCAGGGTGGGCCTCATTAGCCCTCTCTTGGAGATTAGGACACTAAAATCACAGAGCTTCAGTAAACTGGAAAGCCAAGGGGCCTTGAGAGCTATGGATATGTTGACTTCAAATTAAACAATGCTCTGTTCACTGCCTCCCACACCCTGCGAACTTTTCCCTTCCCTATTTCCACTAGATGGAATTAATTCTTCCATGATCTGTGTTCTATCTACTACAACTGACAGATCTTGGCATTATAGCATTTGACTGGCTCTGCTTTATTTTTATAGAATCTTAATACTTTTAGGGATCTTTTTAAAAATTATTTCTTAACCTTTCTTCATGGTTGAGAGAAAAAGAAAGAGACAGAGCACAAGTGGGGGAGGGGGAGAGAGAGAGAGAGAGAGAGAGAGAGACACAGAATCCGAAGCAGGCTCTAGGCTCTGAGCTGTCAGCACAGAGCCTGATGCGGGGCTGGAACCCACGAACCGTGAGATCACGACCCGAGCTGAAGTCGGAGGACGCTTAACCAACTGAGCCACCCAGGCGCCCCAATACTTTTAAGGATCTTCAAGTCAGGCCCAAATCGACACCCGCTGCTTGGATTCCAAGAGTACCATCCTTTACGAGGAGTCATCTGACTTCTAGGATCCTTCCATTGACCGGGATCTCACTGCCTCTTGAGGCAGCCTGCTTCCTTAAGAAGCGCTCTTATAAAGCTCTCCATTTTAGACAAGGGCTTTGCCTTCTCTGGGAGGATGTGAACTCTTTGCAGACCAGGCTGGGTGTCCTTATCATTCCTGCATCTTACCCACCTCCTCCTGTCATAGCAGAAGCTCCAGAAAAGTGTGTGGAATGAATAAATCAGGGGATGAATGGTTGGACGAGTTTCTAGTAAAAGCTCCAAACAGTTGTGTCTAGTATCTTTCAGAAGCTATTGACCTGCCACCCAAGGCGTTTTTAGCTGCTAATTTATTTTCCTCCGGTTGGGGTTTGGGAATCCTTAATGCAAATATTTTTGAAATACACAGCACAAGCCATCGGTCGGGCCTCTCGTAAACCGGATGCACATCTGAGCGCGAGGGGATGGGAGGTATGAAAGTCTAAAACAGACGCAGCAGCCAGCAGCAGGGAGATATAAACTGATAACCGGCTGCGGGGAGATCACAGTTAAGCCAGGAGGAAAACAAGGCTGTTGTTCCATACTGGCAAGGAGCAGGCAACGGCGGTTTGTTGGAGGGGGCAGCACGTGGTGGGAAGGCAGAGGTGGGGCCCCCTCGTGGGTTAAACTTGTGCCGGCTGTCACCGACTGCACGTGCTTGAATCCTGGCTCTTCGCTTACCAGCTGCACGTCCCGGGGAAAACCACCCATCCCTCTGTCATCCAGTTTCCTACGCAGCAAATAGAGATTAAATGAGTTAGTGCCTGCAAGGCACCTCGGTCAGCACGTGGCATCTAAGTTACCTTTGGGACGGGATTGGTGGTCAGGCGGCCAGGGTTCTAGCCCCGGGTGTGACTCTAACTAGCTGTGCAAGCGGGTCCCCTGAGTGCTTTTCTCGCGTCGTCAATAATATGGGGATGATAATGTACTGCACGGCATAGCGATGGCCATTAAATGAGATGAATCCATTATCCTGTTCTAATTGTCAGCTGCTCTGAGATGCGGAGAAAGCGGGTGGTGGCATATTCCTCCTGCATCTTGGAGATAGCCACAGCTCTTGCCAGGATATCTGGGAATTCCTGGAGTGTTTGCATCCGTGGTACCACCTGGGGCGCAGAGTTCCCGCATCCTTGAGAACTGGCTCCGGGCCGTCGTGTCGACCCCGATGGTTTTCTTCCGTTTTTCCAAAAGTCACAAATAGTTCTCTTTCCAGGTACTCGGGAGTTGGGGAGACACTGATACTGATTTGAAACGTGTGTGCGTGTGTGTGTGTGTGTGTGTGTGTGTGTGTAAGGGGAAATCCACACCCACGGCTCCTAGCCTCCCCCATGCACACAGCCTTCCTCTGCTGTCTTCTCTTCGCCTTACAACCCCCAGATTGGCAAGGAGCCCCCAAATTATTCCCTCTTCTAGAAAGAGTCATTGATCTCTTCTCAGATATGTTGGCACCAGCTGACGTTCGAGACTGGGACCCCGTCCCCATCCTAAGCATTTATTAAGGGATTTTTTTTTTTCAGCGAAAGACACAGCCTCCCTTTCTTTCCCAGTTCGTCAAGTTAACTGGTAAGTCTATAAAATCTGACTGGGTCTTCAACAAATGTTACTTCACCCAGATTCATTTTCAATTTACTAACTGTCCCTCACTCCTGATCTCTTTCTTCTCGTGCGCTGATAGGCCGCCATGTCTCTGAATTCTCCGTGAAGAATGGAGACACATCACCCGCGACACTGGTGACACTGCACAGTTCAGCCATCTCCCACAGGAAGCCAGGACAAAAGTCCCCCCAACTTGAGCCGAACCCTGACTCAGGCCCAGCTGACACAGATAACAAGGGGACTTGCTCCAAACTGAGGATCTAAAGAGGTCCGAGGAACAAAGGAGCCAATCAGGCAATAAATACATGAAGAGGAGTTCTCCAAGTGCAGAGGGAAAGAGGAAGCAAAAAACTAGTCTGAACATTTCTTTCCAGACTTCAACACCCCTCTTATCACGCTCTGGCAACCCCCCAAAGGCCAAGCTTCCCATCCATGCAGGGAAGAAAACTGACAACCTTTTCTTTCCTTTTCTTTTCCTTTTCTTTTCTTTTCTTTTCTTTTCTTTTCTTTTCTTTTCTTCTCTTTTTTCTCTTCTCTTCTCTTCTCTTCTCTTCTCTTCTCTCCTCTCCTCTTCTTCTCTTCCCTTCCCTTCCTTTTTCTTCCCTTCCTTTCTCTTCCCTTCCTTTCTCTTCCCTTCCCTTCCCTTCCCTTCCCTCCTCTCCTCTTCTTCCCCTCTCTTCTCTTCTCTTCTCTTCTCTTCTCTTCTCTTCTCCTCTCTTCTCTTCTCCTCTCTTCTCTTCTCCTCTCTTCTCTTCTCCTCTCCTCTCCTCTCCTCTCCTCTCCTCTCCTCTCCCCTCCCCTCCCCTCCCCTTCCCTTCCCTTCCCTTCCCTTCCCTTCCCTTCTCTCCTCTCCTTCTCTTCTCTTCTCTTCTCTTCTCTTCTCTGGCACAATGTAGTGATTCAGTAATTCCATACTCAGTGCTTCTCATGGTCAGTGGGCTCTTAATCCCCATCACTCCCCTTCGCATCTCCCCTCTGGGAACCCCCCCCAACTCTCTATAGCTAAGAGTCCATTTTTTGGGCTATCTCTCTGTCCCTTCTCCCCACTTAGTTTGTTTTGTCTCTTAAATTCCACATATAGGGGCGCCTGGGTGGCTCAGTCAGTTGAGCGCCCGACTTCGGCTCAGGTCATGACCTCACAGTTTGCGAGTTCGAGCCCTGCGTCGGGCTCTGTGCCGACAGCTCGGAGCCTGGAGCCTGCCTCGGATTCTGTGTCTTGCCCTTTCCTTGCTCTTCCCTCACTCATGCTCTGTCTCTCTCTCCTTCAAAAATAAATAAACATTAAAAAAGTTTTTTAAAAATTCCACATTTAAATGAAATCACACGGTATTTGTCTTTCTCTGAGTGGCTTGTTTCACTTAGCATCATACTCTCTAGGTCCATCCACGTTGTCGCAAATGGCAGGGTTTTGTTCTTTTTTTATGGCTGAATTATATACCTCTCTCTCTCTATGTATCACATCTTCTTTATCCATTCCCCAGCTGATGGACACTCAGACTGCTTCCATATCTTGGCTATTGTGAATAATGCAGCAAGAAACCTAGGGTGCGTATATCCCTCCTAATTAGTGTTTTCAGATTTTTTTGGGTAAATACCCAGTAGTGTGATTGCTGGCTTATAAGGTAATTCCATTTTTACTTTTTTTGAGGAGCCTCCCCATACGGGTTTTCCCCAGTGGCTGCCCCAGTTTGCGTTCCTACCAACAGTGCACGAGGGTTCCTTTTTCTGCGTAGCCTCGCCAGCAGTTATCGTTTTTTTGTGTTTTTGATTTTAGCCATTCTGACAGGTGTGAGATGACATCTTATTGTGATTTTGATTTGCATTTCCCTGATGAGTGATGTGGAGCATCTTTTCATGTGTCCATTGGCCATCTGGATGTCTTCTTTAGAGAAAATGTCTGTTCATGTCGTCTGCCCATTTTTAATTGGATTATATTTTTTGGTGTTGAGTTGTAGGAGTTCTTTATTCAAAGGGCTTTTTAAAACCCATAAAGCCTCATGAATGGAGATCATTATTATACCATTTCCCTCTTCATCTCTGCAGAAGCCTCTGGGATATCTTCCCAAATGAACTTAAGACTTGTCTCATTTTTATTGAGTGTTTATTTTCTGAATGGCAGGCTCTGCAAGATTCCATTTAACTCTGGCACCAATCTTAGGAGGAACACATTTTATCTTCATTGTGGGGCTGGGGCCTCTCAGGAAGTCAGTTGCAACGAGAGGCCAGTGGTGTGCCTGAGGGCACACGGTGGTGATCTGACCCCAGCTCTGCCCCAAGGGAAAGTGCCAGCCGCCAAAGCCATCCTGTCTCTGATGCCCCACCGGCCTCTCTGCCCCTCACCCTGGCTGGGCCGGGATGGGCCCACCAGTGCTCAGGTTCCCCTGCCTGGACTTTCCACATTGAGGGAAGAAACGGTTTCATCAGCTTTTTAACCGATTTGCATGAATCACTCCTGAACACAGGCTCTCCAGGTTCTGAATGTGGTTTATGAACTTGAGCTGCCTTCCTTCTCAGCAAACTCTGCAGCTCTCGCAGTTGGGGGGAGCACGGGGGAGCCTCCGGTCTGAGTCCCTCCTTCCACCCTCCTGCTCCGCCCGGCTCCCTTCTTCCACTTGTGTTTCCGCTTGTCTGGATCTGTATTTTCCTCTTCCCGCTCGCATCCCCGTGTGCCTGTCCTTGATCTTGCAGCCGAAGCTCCTGGAGCCACGGGCTCTGAAGCCGAGGGACGTTCTGCCTGTTGGGGAACTGAGCTCTGCCTCACACACTGGCACATGGCTTGCACTCCCCTCGGGGAGCACGGGCGTGTGCCGCTCCGGCGCACCAGGGGCTGTGGACCCCAGGAGAGACCCAGGCACGCATTCTAATAGCAGGGGTGTTTTTGTGGAAAGAGCATCTTGCAGCTCATTCCACTTTTGTTTTAACCCAGGATTGGTTGACTGCCTAGTGTGTGCTTAGGTTACCCAGATTATTATTATTCTTATTTCGGGGGCATAAATACTGTGCGGCTCCCTCCATAGCAGAACAAATAAGGATACTGGGGGAAGGGCGAAGAGAGCAGGCATGAGGGGAACAGAGGTAAAGGAGATGGGTTTGGGAACACATTTTGGACTCCCGGGTCATGTGTGCAAGTTCCAGAGAGTGTGGGATGGGGGAGTGGCCCTGGGAAGGTGCAGGGGTGTGAAGGGGGCTTCTGGAGAAGCAAGGTCCATCGGGGGTTATAAAATCCCACCTACTGGAAAGGGAGGTTGAGAGAATGGGAACGGAACACTTTGACGCGATTATTTTGATGATAGGGGTTTGCAAATCTTTGGAGGCGGCCTGAAACAGAAACCTTCAAACCTTCAGCTTTTATTTCTACCGTAAAGTCACGTGTCTTTTTTGTTTTTTAAGTCTATTTATTTATTTTGAGAAAGAGAGAGAGAGTGGGAGGGGCAGAGAGAGAATCCCAAGCAGGCACCGTGCTGACAGTGCAGAGCCCGACTGACCCGGGGTTTGAACTCACAGACCCGGGAGATCGTGACCTGAGCAGAAACCAGGAGTCGGTCACTTAGCTGACCGAGCCACCCTAGCGCCCCAGGCACGGTGTCTTCAGACGTCTCCACATCCTTGTGTCGTGCTTCATCCCTTGCTGGCAGCTGGAGCCTGCCAATCCCCCAGTTGATTATGCCAAAAACGTCCTGCTCCGGGAATAACACTTCCATGAGCAGAGAGTGCTTTTATAGCACGCCAAGATGAGTTCAGGTAAATAAAAATTTCCCACCGCTTTGCTCTACCTGAAGCAGCTGAATTCTTCTGTGTGTCTCAGCATCCTGGGAGGCTTGTGGGGAAGCGTCGACAAGGCAGCCGTGACAGCTCCTTGACTTGAAGTCTATTTTGTCTGATAGAAGCACAGCCGCCTCTGTTCCCTTTTGTTCCCATTTGCATGGAACGTCTTCTTCCACCCTTTTGCTTCCAGCTTATGTACGTCCTGAAATCGAAACCAAGTCTCTTGCAAATAGCATTTAGTTGAATCTGTATTTTTCGTCCGTCCAGGCGCTCCGTATCTTTTGATTGGGGAGTTTCATCCATTTACATTTAAAGTAATTATTGACAGGGAAGGGCTTCTTGTTTCCATTTTGTTAATTGTTTTCTGTCTGCCTTGGGGCTCCTCTGTCCCTTCCTCCCATCTTGCTGTTTTCCTTTGTGTTCCATTGATTTTTTTTTTTTTTATTGATGCGCTTTGATTCTTGTCTCGTTTGAAGCTTTTGTGTATGTTCCACAGGTACATTCTTTGTGGTTACCATGGGGCTTACATAAAACATCTTACAGTTATAAAAGCCTATTTTAAGTTGATAGCAACTTAACTTTACAAGAGACAAAAAAGAGACATTGTATAATGATAAAAGGGTCAATTCACCGAGAAGATATAACAATTGTAACTATACATGCACCTACCATCAGAACACTTAACATACAAAGCACACATTGGCAGAACTGAAAGAAAAGATATATAGCAATACAATAAGGATAGGGGACCTCGACACTCCACTTTCAATAATGGACGGGACATCCAGACAGAAAATTAATAAGCAAACAGAAGACTTGAACAACGCTATAGACCAAGTAGACCTTAACAGACATATACAGAGTGTTCCACAACCGATTATACATTCTCACGTGCATCTGGGAAAAAGTAAGCCTAAAGTTAGCAGGAGGAAGGAAATAATAAAAACTAGAGCAGAAAGAAATGAATTAGAACACAGAAACATGGTAGAAAAAAAAAACCAACAAAACAAAGAGCTGGTTAAACATTAAAAAAGAAATTCTACCACATGCACCAGCGTGGATGAACCTCGAGGATATTACGCGAAGTGAAATAAACCAGTCGCAGAACGACAAATACTGCATGGCCTCACTCACCTTGCGGTATCTGAAATAGTCAAAGTCCTAGAAGCAGAAGGTGGAATGAAGGTAGCCAAGGGCTGGAGGGCTGGGGGAGGAGGTGGCCAGAAGGGTAGCAAGTTCCAGTTACGCGAGATGAGTAAGTTCTGGGTAGCTACTGTCCAACACTTCCTATATTAACTATACCATACTGAACACTTAAAATTTTGTGGAGAGTAGATCTCCTATTATTGGATGTTCTTATCAGAATAAAAACAAAATGAAACAAGTAACCCCGAGAAACGGGAAAGTGACGTTGTAGCTAAATGTGTTTCCTTTGCAGGAGAAAGGCGGGGCGTTCCGACCCAAAGATCTTTAAAAGGGTGTGTGATTACAAGTCTCAGTTCCTCCTCCTGCTAGTTCTGAATCATTAGAAAAGTAATTTTATCTTTCTGACTTTCGATTTCTTCAGTCTATCAGGTGGGAACAAGCTGATCCTCCTGGTTTGTGTCACAAGATTGTTATTAATGTAGTGTACTTGGTAAATCCCAAAGTCTTTGGAAAGATCCACCATCTAATTTGGTCCGGAAATTCTCTTCTCTTCTCCCTCGTGAAAATTCCAAGGTTCAGAGTGGTTCGGTGCGAAGCTCAAGGTGACACAGCTAGCAAATAAGGGAGCTGAAATTTAGATCCCAGGTTTTCTGGTCTCTCGGAGAGTGCTTTTCTCAGTAAAGGGCTTCCGTGTTGTATGATGCAAGGAAGGACAGGGCCCTCTCCCAAGACATTTTCTTAATCGCCCTGTCATTATTTCTGAAATTTCCGATAGTAGGGTTCAATCTTGATCAGTTTTCTGGAGACGTGTGCTTCCTTACAAGGTTAAGACATTTGAAGGGTGGAAGTTGGGTTCTGGCTTAGCAAGGCACCCTAGAAATCTCTGTGTGTGTGTGTGTGTGTGTGTGTGTGTGTGTGTGCACGTGCCTGTTTTTAAAGATGTTATTCCTCTTTAAGGGGAGGGTACAAGAGAAGTAGGTGGATTTGGGGTTTCCCTCTCCCCTCATTTTTTTCATGGTAATTACTCACCAAGGAATGAAGAAAATGATTGAGAAATATTCCACGTGTAATTGGGCACTTTTGTTTGGAGATAGACAGCTGAGCAGATCTTACATCGGATACACGAGCCACAAACTAGCTTATATACAGAGAACCCACGTACAATAAGAGTACAGATCACATCTTCCATGGGAACAAAGAAACTTTCCTTCCAGAGACCCTTGAAACTATCGTCTTGGCCAGAGAACCCATGGTTTCATCTTTTGGAATCGTTTATTCTCATGAGCTCTCAGAAGTAGGATCTTTTGGGTAAGATTCAACCCTTGCCAGGATTTAAAAAAGATCACAACTCTATATAAAGACAATATTCTTATCAGGGGAACAGTCCATTTATTACACATCCCCTCATCCCAGAAAATCACACAGAATTCACTTTTCCTTTATGTTTTTTTTTATGTTTTTTCATTTTTGAGAGACTGAGAGAGACAAAGCAGGAGCAGGAGAGGGGCAGAGAAGAAGGGAGACATAGAATCCCAAGGAGGCTCCAGGCTCTGAGCTGTTAGCACAGAGCCCGACGCGGGGCTCGAACTCAGAAACAGTGAGATGGTGACCTGAGCCGAAGTCAGATGTTCGGTTGACTGAACCACCCAGGCGCCCCCACAACTTTTCACTTATGAAGATCTCAACAATACTGTTGACAAAATTCTTAATTTTTCCCTGTGCCGGTCCTGCCGTGAAGGTCTATTTTATAGATGCCTGTGGACATCTAGTTCCAAGGGTCACCCACAGTGTCTGAATGGATGGAAAGGGATGAAGAAATTCAGAGATTTTCCCAGAGAGCTTGGGGTGGCTGGAGGAACATCAAAACGCTGCTAGAGAGAAGCGGACAGGTGACTTCAGATTGAATGAATCCCTTAAAACGTTCAGGGTGTAAAACATTAATGGAACCAGTGCTTGGCCCCACAAGCATTTCTGATTTTTTTTTATGGACGCCACAACATTTGAAAAATAGTTAAGCAGTGTTTAACGAACTGGAAAAGCTGTGCTGTTCACCCAATCCCGTGTCATTGGTGAAGTGCTCAGAAGAGCCCCTGACAGAATAGCACAACTGCAGGGACTCCATTAAGGGAGGCCTCTTAGAGGATCTTGCAGAGGGGGTGGGAATGAAAAGCTGAGTAAAGAGTCTCATCAGGGAAATGAAAACACTGCGGAAGTGTTTCCATATTGAATTGAGTCGCATTAGTCACTCCCCTGGAAAAGGTTCCAGTGTTACCAGCCGAACAAAGGAAGAAGGTGTCGAAAATACGAAGATTACAGTCTGTATTATAACGACCGCCACGCGGAGAGAATTGCCCATCTGCTTTGATAGTGACCTAGTCTGGGGTTTCATAAACAAGGATGAAAGTTGGGATATACTGAATCTACCTAGTAGGATCAAAGGGAAGATGTGGAAAGGATGGGGCAAGGAAGGAGCGAGATGAGCCTTGCGAGCCTGCTGCGTCCTGGGCCCTGGGCCGAAAGCGCTCATACATTTTTTCATCGTAATATTAATTTCTGTTAAACACCGCATCTATTTTACAGATCAGCAAATTAGAGATGACAGCGTTGAAGAATTTGCATAAGGCCACACTGCTGATAAATGGCAGTACCTCGACTCGAATCCTGGTCTATTTTATTCCAAAGCACACGCTTAAGAAAAAAAAAAGAATAATTGCACGATGGATTCTCCTTTTGTGAAAATCTACCTAATCTTGTAAGTTCAGGTCTCCCTATGTGGAGCCTCACATACATCTGCTTCCAGAAGGCTTGTAGACCAGTCCCATACCTTCTGTAGATACCGGGATATATGATATAGTCACATATACGTATATGAAGTAAGACTGAGAAATCTGTAATACTGTTTTCTAGACTTACAGATCTCTTAGCTTCTTTATCAGTTATTCTCTCTCTCTCTCTCTCTCTCTCTCTCGCTCTCGCTCTCTCTCTCTCTCTCTTTTCCAAGATAAAGGAGGAAGAAACTCTGAGCTGGGATCCATGCCTTGGCTGAGCCATGTCTAGCTTCATGGGTAGTTTTATGAGTAGTTCACATAACATTTCTTTTTTTTGTTGTTGTTTTTTCTTAATTTACCTTCAAGTTAGCTAACATATAGTGTAGTATTGATTTGGGTGTAGAATTTAGTGATTCCTCACTTACATACAACGCCCAGCGCCCATCCCAACAGGTGCCCTCCTTCATGCCCATCACCCATTTAGCCCATCCCTCCACTCCCCTCCCCTCCAGCAACCCTCTGTTTGTTCCCTGTATTTAAGAATCACTTATAGGGGGAACCTGGTGACTCAGTGGGTTAAGTGTCTGACTCTTCCTTTTGGCTCAGGTCTCCCAGTTGTGGGACCAAACCCCACACGCTGAGTATGGAACCTGCTTAAGATTCTCTCTCCTTCTCTCTTTCTGCCCCTCTCCGCCACTAGCGCGCACGCTCTCTCTCTCTCTCTCTCTCTCTCTCAGAATAAATAAATATTAAAAAAAGAGAGCCTCTTATGGTTTGCCACCCTCTCTGTTTTTTATCTTATTTTTTCCTTCCCTTCCTCTATATTTTTCTGTTTTGTTCTTAAATTCCATATATGACTGAAATCACACGATACTTGTCTTTGACTGACTTCTTTCCCTTAGCATGATACATTCTAGTTCCATCTATGTTGTTGCAAGTGGCAAGGTTTCATTCTTTTCGATCACGGGTTTCATTCTTTTCCCATTGTGCATATATATACCTCATCTTCTTTCTCCATAACATTTCTTAGGGAGAATTTTATAAACTGCAAGATAACATAACATTTGTCACAAAGATCAGGTAAGATAGCCCAAAGTGATCAACTGAATCAACAAATTCCTATTGTGACTCATTTGTTAAGGTCCTCATAGTGCTTTGTAAAGTTTATTTATTTCGAGAGAGAGAGCGCGCGTGCCTGGGAGAGAGTAGGGTAGGGATAGAGAGCAAGGGAGACAGAGAAAATCCCAAGCAGCCTCCTTGCTATCAGCACCGAGCCTGACATGGGGCACTAGTCCACGTGAGCTCATGACCTGAGCCGAAATCAAGAGTCAGGGGCTTAACTGATGAAGCCACCCAGTCGCCTTGGTCATATTGCTTTTTACACAGGGAAATTTTGGTATATGCCTAAAAACCTGTTACACTGAAAATTGAGGATGATTGAAAATTTGTATGGCCTTCTGGAAATCTTCATCTCTCTACATGTTGGGTGTAGTCTGAAAATTAATGGGGGGGGGGGCACTTGAGGGGATTCGTGAACCCCTTGATATTGGTATTCAGAATTGTGTGACTATGTGGTTTCTGGGGAGAGGGTGCACAGCATTCGCTAGATTTCCAACAGGAGCCTGTGACTACAAGAATGGTTACAAAGGGCCGAGGGTCGAGTTACACAGTCCCAGAGGCTGTTGGGCCTCCGGTTTGAGGGCACCGAAAACTGCATGGACTTTATCTGGCAAGATCAGCCAGGGAAGCAGAAACCACCCGGTGTATTTCAACAAAGGGAATTTAACATAAGAAAGTCGTCAGACTGGTTTTAGAGAGTCGTACAGAGAATAGAAACTTTGAATATTTCAGAGGCAATAAATGCTGAGGGTAGCCATTACCACTAGAGACAGGCAGGGAAACGAGAGAGGTTAGGGTAACAGAATCTCGGAGCCCAGAGGAGGGGCCCAAGAAAGCCCAAGAGGCCCACCGAGACTGCCCTAAGAAGTGAAGAGAGGAGGTCCATGCCGGACCGACTACCACCTTGGTGACTGACCACAGCACAAACAGGAGAAGGATCCCTTCCTCCTCATTTCTTCTAACCTCCCTCTGGCGCCCCCTATCGGCAGATTCCAGCAGGAAGCCAGGAAGTTGACAAAGACGTTTAGGGAATGTCACTTCTTTCTGATGTTCTCTTAGGGTTCGGTGTCAGGGCCAGTGTTACAGCTTAGTGATTTAGTGGGACTTAGGAATGGGGGTGCTTGGGTATTCTTAGCACTCCTGGTGGCTTCACCAGACATGAGTGTTGAGACTGGAGTATAGGAAGTAGTTCAAGAAGCCATGTGGTCAAGGTGAAGGTAAGAAAGGTGGAAGGAGTAAAGCTGGGCATTCGAGACAAGGCCAAAGAATAAGCAATTTTTCTTGCAATCCTTCTTGCCAAAGACTCTAAAGAATCAGATATGCTGGTGGTGTATATCTGGTCTAGGAAAGCAAATCACCAGACTCAACTTGATCCTCAAACTTCTAAGCTTTGTGCTCTTTTTTTTTAAAGTTTTAAAAAATATTTATGTATTTTTGAGAGAGAGAGAGAGAGAGAGAGAGAGGCAGAGAGAGAGAGAGGGAGACACAGAATCTGAAGCAGGTTCCAGGCTCTGAGCTGTCAGCACAGAGCCTGACGCGGGGCTCGAGCCCGTGAATCGTGAGATCATGACCTGAGCCAAAGCCAGATGCTTAAGTGACTGAGCCACCCAGGCGGCCCTGAACTTTGTGCCCTTTTAGGTAGACTTGACCTTCCAAGTGAGTCATGGGGGTTCCTTATGGATGAATCTCAGCTCCTGCTAAGGCCATAGGAGTTTGCCACATACGGAGGCCTGGGCTACCTTAGGACAGAAGTCAGCAGGTGGATTCAACTGTCCAGGAAGCAATAGCACCAGATGGAACTTTCCATGCTCCTGACAGGTGGGCACACATGAGTCCATGACGAGCTTCTGCCTTGTTGGTTTCCTAGGTTCTACCTTCAATCTCCTGACTCTCGTAAGCTTGCTGTCACCCTCTTCTAGATGCTTAGTCTTTACATTGAAGTTTATTAATAATAAAAACAAAAATTACATGGTGCTTACACATCTTAAAAGCCCTTTAATGCCTATTAACATATTTAATCATCTCATTAAGCCAGAGAAATCGGAACTGATGATTTCACTTTCCTTTACAGGTAAAGACATTGAGGTTTCAGAGTGAAGTGACACGCCTGAGGACACATTTTTGAATGACTCATCAGGGACTTGAACCCAGGCCTTCTAATCTAAAGCCTGGGAGGTTTCCATTTTATGTGGTTACTTTAGGGACGAAAATATTCAGACCTTGTAACTGCTTCAGCCATTATCACAAGTCAGTGTGATGCCTGTATACTGGAAAAATAATCTATGGTTCAAATATATTTGGGAACCATTGGAGACCATGTTATTATCTCTGTAATTCATAATTCATAATATTAGAATAGGAGAGACTCTTAAAAGACTTGAAGAGGAGTGCCTGGGTGGCTCAGTCAGATAGGCATTCGACTTCAGTTCAGGTCATGATCTCCCAGTTCGTGGGTTCGAGCCCCACGTCGGGCTCTGTGCTGACAGTCCAGACCCTGGAGCCGGCTTCAGATTCTGTGTCTCTGTCTCTCTCTGCCCCTGTCTTACTTGTCTTCTGTCTCAATCTCTCAAGAATAAACATTTTAAAAAAATTATAAAAAAAAAAAAAACTTGAAGAAAAAAAACACTGTAGGGTTTTTTGTTTGTTTGTTTGAATCCAAATGTTTTGGACCACAGGTTGTTTGTTCGTATGACGCATCCGTTTATATCAAATGTGAGAACAGTGTTCCATAAAACACTGGAGAAACATTGCCTCATCCCGTATTCTGACCCTGGATCTTTCAGAATCAAAATTTACTCTCTCCTTAGACTGTCACACAACCGTTGGGAGTATTCGGGAAATAGTTGGGCCTCTGGTGGCCAGCTGGAGAGATTTCCCAATCTTGGCTCCCCCGTGCCACGCCATAGCAACCTTGTCACCAGACTCAGGGTCTGGGGAAAATGAATTCACTACTCACAAGAAGTACTTTGTAGAACGATATCGAGGGCTGATCACGGAGGTGATTCTATCCATCTTATAGCCCATATTTTGTTTTTAAGTTACGAGCTTCTGGATGCCCTGCGGTAATTCATTATTTATCAAACTTGAGTGTGCTCAATGGCTCCCTCCTGTAAACTGGCCAGCTTCCGGTCAAGTTATCTGTGGTATGGTTTTATTAGTAGCTGCGCAGAAACGTTAATAAGAATTAATTAGGCAACACAGCTGGGAAGAAAACAGAAAAAACAATAGTGATGGTCCATGATAAGGAAGCACGGGACACATTTTGTCCCCTAAAAATCTCCTCTCTGGGTTCTAAGTCACTTAGATTTTGATGCTTTATCTCAGAAAGAAATGCAACAGACATCCATTGACTAGTCATTTTGTCCTGGGCACTTGTAAGAGGGAGTGTAGGAGCAGAGATGAATAAGATAAATTCCTTGCCTTAGGTTCCTTGTGCTTCAGTAACAGGGAGATTGACATGCAACACAATTGCCTACATATACCATAAAACAAATAAAATGGAGACATGAACCACAGAAGAGGGACAATAAATTCTTATGGGGTGGGGGTGGGGGAGGAGCCTGGGAAAGCTTCCCAGAAGAAGTGACATTCAAATTGTGTTTTGAAGGTGAATAAGACATCTCTCCCTCTCCAGGGTCCTGCCACTGTGCCCTCTGCCCACCGTTTTCTAGCCTCAGCAGCTCTTTCTCTGGCTCCGTCCCCAGGGCCTTTGCACATGCTGTTTCTTCTGCTTGCAACCCCTGCCTCCTTCCTTCAACTATCTGACTCTACTTGCCTTTCAAGTCTCAGCTCAAGTATTCCTCCCCACAGGGTCCTTCTGATACCCTCTCCCACCCAAACACAAACACATTGCACCTCCCACACGGTTCTGCTGATGACATTCGGGTAGTTTCATTAACTGCAGCTGTCCTACCTTTTCCTTTTGTATTTTTCATCTTTGCTTCTCTCTTCTGTGTTGTTGGGGTTTTTTTGTTGTTGTTGTTTTTTGTAACCTCCATGAGATTAGCAACTGGGTCTATTCTGTTCAGCGTTGTACCGCCAAATCTCAGTTAAGGCCTCTCATCCTCTCACCCAATACAGACTTCATCATTGGTTAAGCAAATGGATGAAAGAAAGCTGGACGTGTTCAGGTCGAGAGAATCTCCAGCAAAGATATGTTGATCTAAACCTAGATTGTGTGTATGTCACTGGCGGGTTCTAAACTGTGTGGTTTGCGGGAGGAACGTGGCTGGGGGGATCCAGACTTCTCTGGGCGGAGGGAGAGGAGGAGCCGAAATGTGGGTGAGCATTAGTGGTGTTATCAGATCACATACTCGAAAGTGAAGCAGCCCGCAGGTCAGACCGCGGTAGTAAGCTCCTGGCTCTTGCGTGCATATTTGCTTTTCAGGTTCATCCCCTTTTGGTTCATGTAGCAGCCGTGGAAAGCCAGGCTTGGACTTTCCTCTTGCAGAGAGGCATCTATGTTCTGGAGCGGCCCTACCTCTTAGGAACAGCCCCCTTCCCTTTACCTACTAGATGAGATTTGTCTTGGGTTTAACTTTCTGTGCCTCCCCCAGTGCCATCAGAATGGTGGGATGTTAAGGGACACCCCTTGATTAGGGAGGTGGGCCTGGAAATGGGCTCAAGGATGGGCTCGAGTCTGCTTTGAGTTAATATCCCAGGCCCGAAGTCAACTAGAAACCTTCAGGCTTTACGAGAAGTCTGGCATGGCTCACCAGAGCTGGGAGTCCACACAGGATCTGGAAGCAGATTCTTATAAGAGAAGCATAACCATAGCTGACATATACAGAGCTCCACTTATATGCCAGGCACTGGGCTAAGCATTTCATATGCATTTCCTAATTTAAGTCGCACCATAACATCCTGTGATTTAGGTCCTCTTATCGTTCCCATGTGATCGAGGAGAAAATCTAGGTATTGAGTGTGAGGCAATCTGAAACTTACCTGGCCAGCGGGTAGTGAAACCTTTGGATTCTGCAGCCTGAGCCCCTAGCCTACTGTTCCTCTGCTTCTGGAATCTGCAAACATAGGAGGCAGCTGCTGGAAGATTCTAGGCTTGGGATCCCGGCCATCTCTTCTTCTCTCTCTAGACCTGAGGAACAGGACCGCCAGCCAGTCCACAGCGGGTGGGTGACTTCAGGGTGGTGTGCCCGGTGGGATTGGTTGTGAAGGATTATGAAGGGCTAAAGTAAGAAACCCAGATGCCATTCTTGGAAACCAAAGGGTTTGTTTGCACAAGGGGACGACATACAAGAGATCCAAGTGGCAGAGAGTGGTGCTTGGGCATCGGACGTGGGGAGACCAGGTTCAGGAAGCTGCAGTGATAGCCCGGTGAATCTGAACCAAAGCTGTGGGGGTAAAGATGGACCGAGAGCCCTCCCAGGGTACAAGGGATGAGATTTGGCAGGAAACCGGTATGAAAGAGCTGCTTGTTTCCACTCGGTGATGAAATACACATTCCGACGCCCCAGCCACACAAGGCATCTCAGCAAATACGCCTCTGATGATTGGTCAGTATTTACTTAACATCATCACTTAACTGAAAAATACGAATCGTCTCCCAATCTGAAGAAACAGGAGTCCCCGAGCTTTTCTGGCCTATCAGACTGCTCTTAAGAAATGGTGTTTGATGCTAAAAAAAAAAAAAAAAATGTAATCACATGCAGAAAATGCTACACGCGTGTTTCTGTCCCACTAGGACTTCATGAGGTCAAACTACTTTTATTCCTGTGTCATTACAATGTGATAGTATGACTTTGCTCATTTCGGGTTGATGTTCTGCCAATTTCTCCTAAGTAGTTTAAGGGACGGATTTAAGAAAGAGAACAGGCCAAATAAATGTGAAGACACATTTAGGCAAATTAAAATGAGCAGAGGATGAACGTTTGTCAGGCTTCTGGTGGATCTATTTGCCACCACAGTGCTTAACAAATAGTTTATGCTATATGTCTGTCTCTGTATCTCTGTGTGTAGGCACCTGAGTATCGTTTTTGCTTTTGTTTTGGCTGTTACTGAATGGGTGAATGAATGGATACGTTTTCCAGGATCAGATATTGAGCTTCATCCCGAGGTCCCTGGTAGCTAACGGGAAAAGGGAAATACGCCCATAATATAATCTATATTACGTGACTGAAAGAAAAGATGTGTTTATCTTGGTGAACAAGGTTTCAGCATG
Source organism: Panthera onca (assembly GCF_046562875.1). NCBI lineage: Eukaryota > Metazoa > Chordata > Mammalia > Carnivora > Felidae > Panthera > Panthera onca. The sequence continues at coordinate 79,759,202 of NC_138351.1, read as the reverse complement.
GCAAGAAATTCCCTGAAAAAATTGTCTTATTAGACCCTTGCATAAGATATCTTGAAATACATGATGTTAATTCCTCCTTCTGCTGCTTCTTTCTAAAACATACTTGTTGGATTGATACATATTTTTTTCTTTGTTTTTATGTGCTTAAAACTTGGGATGTAGTCAGAACAGGGATACAGAGTTGGAGCAGGAGAACTCAGTAGGCAGAAGAGGCAATGAAGAGACTGCTGTAGCGAATGTAACGGGTTTTAGAAGTGAGGGACTCTCCTCTTGACTGCACTATACAGATAATGATGAAGAGGAGGAGGAGGAGGAAGCCTACGTCACAGAGATATTTTGAGGATTTAATGAGATACTGAATATAAATGTACTTAGCATAGAATCTGCCACAGAGCATATAGCCCCCCCTTGCTAACCTGCAGTCCCTAATTGCATGCTTGTGACATGGTCAATGCTGTTCTCAAGAGCCCTTTTCCATTTGCACCGCCCCCCTTCCCTCCACTGTTTTTATCCTGTTAAATAATAAGATGTGAGTAGCACCCCCGGTAATAAATATATACGTTTTTTCTCTTGGGCCCTCTTTTCCAAATGCAAGAAGACCGTGTGACCGCCCAAGTTCCACCTGCCGGTGAAGCTCGGACAGTTGGGTTTGCTCATTTCCCATCACACGGTATCGTGCCTCATTTAATCTGAGTGACTCTTAGAACCTCATCTAGATGGTAACTTTCTCCAGGGAAAGCGTAACTCCTTGTCTTCTGTCCCCTCGACTGCCTAACTCTGACCCTTCGACACCTGGATTGGGGTCAATCCCGTATATCCCAGGCCCTGGGTAGAGCCGTGACAAAGCACGCAAAGTTCCTGCCCTCACGCAGTGTACCTTTCAGTGGCCGAGGCAGATAAAACAAATAATCAAATGAGTAAATATGACAGGTTCAGATTAAGTGTCATGCTGAACGTTAAAGAGGGTGGGGTGACAGAAATGCCTGGGGACATTCTTGACTTGGGCATCGGGGAAGGAGGTTCAGAGAGGTGACCACCGGTCACATAAGCTCTAAATGGTACCAAGGAGCCAGCTGTGAACCGGGGGAAGGTGTTCCAGATAGAGAAAGAGAGCAGGGGCCAGGAGCTGGAGGCGGAACAGGCTGGAAGAGTTCAAAGAGCAGGAAGACGGCCCATGGGACCGGCGGATGGTGAGGGAGAGGCCAGAATCCAGAGCTGATTAGGAAGAGAACTCGACAGACACCGGGAAAGAGACTGAGTGGCTACATGTTCCCCGGGGCAGAGGGAAGTTTTCATCTCGGTGTTTCCACGCCTCTTATCACCAGGGCCCCTCACCAGTCTGCTACCATTGAAGTCTTGAAAGATAGAACTCTCGACGCGGAACTTCCAAAACCGTCATCGAGCGTGGTCCTCAAATGAACCCCAGGAGGTTAGTTATTGGGATTCCAGCTCCTTGGGTGATGGATCGACCGTGTGGAGAACTTGATAGAAGCCTAGTAACTTTTGAGTGTTTCTGCTACGGTTTAATCTTCTCACTCTAGGCCCTGGGTTTCTACCATCACCAAGAAGTTGCCCTTCAGTTATTCTGTGGGCTCCTCTCCTCCTGTCATTTTAAACCATTATGCAGAAATGGCTCTACGGGGGGGCTCCTGGGGGGCTCAGTCAGTTAAGCGTCTGACTCTGGGTTTCGGCTCAGGTCACGATCTCACGGTTCTGGAGTTCAAGCCCCACATCGGGCTTTGTGCTGACCCCATGGAGGCTGCTTGGAATTCTCTCTTTCCCTCTCTCTCTGCCCCTCCCTGGCTTGTTCTCCTCTCAAAATAAATCAATAAACTCACAAATTTTTTTTTTAAAGAAATGGTTCTACAGAGACATGGGGTATAGGTATCAATGCTTTGAATCGATCAATTACCAGTGAGTCTGCACTATCATTAGCCACAGCATCACCAGCATCATCGGAATAGGGCTAAAGATAGTCATAATTTATTAAGCACTTACTATATCCCAGAAACATGCTAAACCTTTAGCATTAAATGTCCTTCTCCCAATAATCCTAAGGGGAAGGGTCAATTATTATCTCGACTCCGCAGATGAAAGTAACATAACTATTCAGACAGTTTAGGGAACCTGCCCCACGTGCCAGAGCCGTGGAGCGAGAATCGGACCCAGACTCCAGGCTAAATAGACTCTGAATGACTCTGAGGGTCACCTCCCTCAACAGGAACCAGAGACTGGGTCAGCCGCTGGGGGCCACCTGACTGGATGAGATTTAGTTCCTGACCTTGAGAAGGTCAAGGTATCGATGGGGAACGTCTCTTAAGGGAGCACAGCCTTTTTCCTCCTGCCCAGCCTTCCCGAGCAAAGTGAGCACACAGCCTGGCTCTGTTTGACAACACAGAGGGTTAGCATCTGGTCGCGAAGACAGGAGGGCAGGAGGATCCGGGCGGGAGGAAGCCATCCAGCGCTAAGGATTAGCACGGGCATCTTGGGAGGGAGAGGGTGAGAACCCGGTGAGCAGTTAAGAGGCTCCACCTTGGCATGGGAGATAAGCGGAAGTTCTGATTCCCCCAGACCAGACGACTGAACCACAACCCAGGCTGCGGTTATTTATATTCCCCTAACAGCCTTGTTTACACAACCTGCCCGGATGCAAATCAGCGGATGGAAGCAGTGGAGGCGGCGAGGTGTGCAGCTGGAAGGGGCTGGGGGATTGGTTTTACTCGTGTAGTGTTAACACAGCTACACATGACTGCCCGCACTTCTGCGGCAGAGGGAGAGAACGAGAACGCGCGGTCCCCAGGACACTTGCCCAGTCCTTCTGCCTGAGCAAGAGATAACAAAAGGAGTGGAGTGGACTGTGATTATTCCAATCTCTTCCTTCACAATCTGCCCTGACCTTTCTTTTGCAGCCTCATCACCAAGCACATCTCCTGCCCTCCCCTCCCGCTGGCACCCTGCGCGCCTGTCACTCTTGGCTCTGAATACATCCTGCTCCCTCACGCTTTTGTGCGCCAGCTCAGGCCATTTTGCTCAGAACACCCTCCCACCAACCCCCCCCCCCCCCTGCTTTTTTACAAAGTATGTTATGTGTATGACTGATGGGGCACCAGATGGCTTTAGGTAGAACACAGGCGGAATTCTTATTTTATGCAAATATTTATCATCCCAGACCTGAGTCAATTTGAACAAAGACACTGAATGTATAATAGCAGAGGTAGGATATAGAATTGTGTTTGTTTTCACTTTTTTGGGGAATCATTCACCTGTTGAAGGACATTTGGGTTGTTGCCAGGTTTGGATTATTATGAATATATGCTAGTATTCCAAATCAAGCTTTGTGAACATTCATATACAGTTGTGTGTGTGTGTGTAAACTTGTTTTCATTTCTCTGAGATCCGTGAGTTCAATGGCTAGGTTGGTTGGTAAACACGTTGTTAAAATTATAGGAAAATGCCATGCTCCTTTCCCAAATGGCTGTACAATTTTCATTCTCGCCAGCAAGGTGTAAATCATCTAGTTTCTCTATATCCTTGCCAACATTTGGTGTTAGCGCTTTTTTTAGTTTTTGGGTTTTTGGTTTTGTCTTTTAATTTGAGCCACTCTGAGTGTGTAGAGCTGTCTCATTTTGCTTTTAATTTGCAACCCCTAAGTCGTTAATGATGCCGAACATCTTTTTTGTGCGTTCGCTGATATATCTGTTTATGTCTTTTGCCCATTTTCTAATTGGGTTGTTTTGTTTTATTTTAATTGTTACATTCGAGAGTTCCTTATGTGTTCTAGATACAAGGCCTTTTTGGCTATGTGGATTGTGGATGATTTTTGAGCGTTGACCTTGTGTCTTGCAACTACTGAATTGTTTGTTTAGTTCCAGTGTTCTGTACATTCTTGGGGATTGTCTGGGTAGACCATCATGCCGTTAGCAAAGAGAGGCGGTTTTGTTTATTCCTTTCCAGTGTGTAGACCTTTGAATTTCTCTTCTGGCCTCATTGCATTGTCTAGAACTTTCTGTACTACTTTGAATAAGAGTGGTGAAAGTTGTCTTGTTCCAGCCTTTGGGGGGAAATCATTCACTGTTTCACTGTCAAGGATTGTTATTAGCTGTAAGTTTTTGTAGGATTTATTTATCAAGTTGGAGGCATTCCCCTCTTCCTAGTTTTCAACAGCTTTTGTTATGAATACATGTTGGATTTTGCAAGATTTTTCGGCATTTGGTCGTGTGATATTTCTTCTCTAGCATGATGGGTTACAGTGATTGATTTTTTTTAACAAGCTTATTAGAATATATCCCACTTGGTTGTGCTCTATAATTTCTTGGACACTGCTGAATTCAATTTGCGAATATTTTGTTGTGGATTTTGTGCCCTGAGTTTATGAGAAATGTTGGTCCTCTAATTTTTCTTTCTTTCTTTTTTTTTTCTTGGACTATCTTTTTTTGCTTTTGTTGTTCCTGCAAAAGATTGAGTAAAATTAGTATTTGTTTTAAAAAAATCGGCAGAAAAACATTTAAAAACCTTTGTAAAATTTAAAAATTGGCAGAATTCTACAGACGAACCGTGTAGGCATGGCTATTTTGATTTGGATGCTTTTAAACTATAAATTAAATTTCTGTAATAATTATAGGACTATTCAAATGGTCTATTTCATCTTGGAGGAGTTTTGGTGGTTTGTGGTTTCTGAGGAATTGGTCTACTTATTCTAAGTTGTCAAATTTCTATTTTGTTTTTAGGGGGAAATTTCTGGCTCCCCTTGACGGAGGTCTGTATCCTACAATCTAACACAACACATTGCTTTCCATGTGGGTTTTCTAATTCCACTTGGCTGTGGCTGCCCTGGTCTCTACCTGATTCTCGTGTTTGTCATTGAAGGGCCCCTAGCCTTCAGTTCTCTGGAACTGTGGTTCTTAGCCAATCTCATTTTCAGTCTCAGCCCCAGGGGACATGTGGCACTGTCTGGAGACATTTTTGGCTGTCACAGCTGGGGAAGGGTCATACCTGGCATCTTATAGATAGAGGCTACACATGCTGTGAAATGTCTCACGCTATGCAGCCTAGCTTCTATGCCACAGAGTTATCTAGGCTAAAATGTCAACAGCACTGGGGTCAGGGAACCCTGCTCTGACGTTGTTCTAGCACAGGCTGTGACCAGCCACACCCGCCTCACCTGGAAGTTTGTTAAAAACGTGGAATCTCAAGGGACGCCTGGGTGGCTCAGTCGGTTGCGTGTCTGACTTTGGCTCAGATCACGATCTCGCGGTTCGTGAGTTCAAGTTGGAGCCCTGCGTCCGGCTCTGTGCTGACAGCTCGGAGCCCGGAGCCCGCTTCAGATTCAGTGTCTCCCTCTCTCTCTCCCTGCCCCTCCCCTGCTTGTCTGTCTGTCTCTCTCTCTCTCAAAAATAAATAAAACAGTTAAAAAAATGTGGAATCTCAAGCCTTACCCCAGACCTACTATCAAGTGGAACCTGTAGCTTAACAAGATTCCCAGAGGATCCACACGTACATTAAGGTTTGAGACGTACTTCCCTCAAAGTAGAATTATTTCTCCCTGTATTAGTTTCTTATTTCTGCCGTAACAAATTACCAGAAATTTAGTGGATTGAAGTGACTTGAATTTATAATCTTACAGTTCTGGGGGCTAGAAATATGGAGTGGGTCTCACTGAGCTAAGATCAAAGGTTCAACAAGACTGTGTTCTAGGCTCTAAGGGAGAATCCATTTCCTTGCCTTTTCTAGTTTCCAGAGGTTGCCTTCATTTCCTGGCTCATGGGCCCATTATTCCATTTTCAAATCCAAAAACATAGGACCATGGCTTTCTTATCCTACCATCTCTCTGGTTGTGACAATTATACCTCCTTCTTCCATATTTAAGGACCCTTGGGATAACATTGGGCCCACCTGGATATTCAAGGATGCTCTCCTTTATGCCTTATCTTATAGCCAGTTCATTAGGAAGCCTAATTCCATATGCTAACTCACTCCCACTTTGTCACACAAGCTAACCTATTCAGAACTTCCATGCATTAGGGTGTGGATAGCTTTGGAAGGTCTTTATTCTGCCTCATAGATTCCCCAGTTGCGTTGGTCATCAGAATCACATGGAGAGCCATTTAAGCATTCAGCCCTAGCCAGAGCCTATGGAAAGACTCTCCGAGGTAGGGGCTGAGACTGTGCATTTTTCTCCTTCCTAGGTGGCTCTGATGATGTCGCAAGCTTGGGAACCACTCTCTGTGTAGCCAGTTTCTCTTGGAGCACCAGCTTCTTGGTTTCCTTTTCTGATAAAGGTCAGTCACAGACTCTCTTGGTGACGGAACGTGGCTCCCCAAGAAACAGAATTTGGGACAAGGATTCAAATGCAAGGAGTTTATTTGCGAGGTGGCTCTGGGAAACAGTAGGGGGATGAGACAGGGAAGGGAAAGCAGTTCCGAAAGGGTGATTATCATTTTTTTTTAATTTTTCAATGTTTATTTATTTTTGAGACAGAGAGAGACAGAGCACGAGCAGAGGAGGGGTAGGGAGAGCAAGAGACACAGAATCCGAAACAGGCTCCAGGCTCTGAGCCGTCAGCACAGAGCCCGACGCGGGGCTTGAATCCACAAACGGCAAGATCGTGACATGAGCCAAAGTCAGATGCTTAACCGACAGAGCCACCCAGGTGCTCCTCTTTTTTTTTTTTTTAAGTTTTATTTGTTTATTTTGAGAGAGAGACAGAGAGCAGGAAGAGACGGGCAGAGAGAGGGAGAGAGAGAATCCCAAGCAGGCTCTGCACTGCCAGCATAGAGCCTGAGGCAGGGCTCGAACTCATGAACCATGAGATTATGACCTGTGCCGAAATCAAGAGCTGGACACTTAACTGAGGCGCCCCTATGATGGTTTCTTTAAACGCTCGTTCCTTGCTTCTATGCTCAAGAAGAGACAGAAATGAATGTAGATATAGATATAGATGTAGATACATCCAGGAATACCTTTCTGAGCCTTTAAAAAAAATTTTTTTTTTAACATTTATTTATTTTTGAGACAGAGAGAGACAGAGCACGAACGGGGGAGGGGCAGAGAGAGAGGGAGACACAGAATCGGAAGCAGGCTCCAGGCTCTGAGCCACCAGCTCAGAGCCTGACGCGGGGCTCGAACTCACAGACCGCGAGATCGTGACCTGAGCTGAAGTCGGATGCTCAACCGACTGAGCCACCCAGGCGCCCCTCTGAGCCTTTTAGAATAAGGTCACTTCCCATTGGAATGGAGGTCAGATGATGAATTGGAGGCCGCCTACATCGGGATGGGTTTTTTTTTTTTTTTTTTTTAATATTTGAAATTTATTGTCAAATTGGTTTCCATACAACACCCAGTGCAGGATGGGGTTTTGAACCCAAAATCAGGATGGATTATGTTGGCTTGTGTTACGATGCGCACTCCCCCCTCCCCTCTCCCCATCACCTTGGGCAGTCAAGTCTGTGGCCAAGGTCTTTCTACGGTTGCTGAGTCCTGTCACTGCCCATGAGCCCCATGACCCGCTGTGAGTGTCGGCCACTGATCCTAAATTCTCTGACCCAGGCTCAGCCCCTCGGCTGTAATCAGCGCGGGGGCTTTGCGTTGCCTCTCAGTGTGGACTTGGCCTTCGATCCATTGTTAGGACCTACCATTGTCCGTGCATCCCAAATTCAATGCGCTCCCTCCCCCTTCCCGCCCGGCCTAAGTTTCCCAAAGAAAAATAATGCAAAGTGGTACAAATTTACAAGTGTGGCACTACATAATGAATTGGCAATATAGTGACATACAAGCAATGAGGTTTGCTCTACAGTCTTCATTTTAGCTGGCGATTTTTCTATAGCGTTATTCACAGATATGCCGTTACTCTTGACTTTCCTCACTATTTACCCTGGGCCCCTCTTTAGCATAAAGCATCCCACAGCCTACCCGCGATTCAAAAAATAAGCATGCAAAGGGTCTATCTTATTCAGCAAACCTATTCTCCGAGGTGTTTCTCCCCCACAGAAAATAAAACGTGTGTTGTCGCAGAGGAGTAAATTGAACCAGAATGTTGCTGGGTTTTTTTTTGTGTGTGTGTGTCTTAGGAACATTCATGTGCTTATCTCTAAGCTAGGTTAATACACATTGTGCTGCGTTAGCTAAATGTTAAAGTCACCCCCGCGTCACCCCACCAAGAGTGGTGTTTTGAGGCAACTTGAACTTAGCATAAGCTTTAAATATGAAATCAATTCTAAGGACGCAGAGGCAGACCCACACTTCCTGCCAAAGTGGGGAGAGTGGGTTTATCGGAGCGACTCAACTTGCAAGAAGCCCTTGCTTGTTACCAAATTCTGCTCTTTCCCTGGTACTGATCAACCAAGCAGGAGCGGCTACATACAAAGAAGAGGAGTAGGAAAGCTCTGGAAACCCATTCATTTGTAGACATTAAAAAAAACAAAAAAACAAAAACTGGGGCCCAGAGAGTGAAACAGCTTCCCGAAGGCCACACAGCATGCCTCAAACTTACCCTCCAAGGGAAGGGCTCAGCACACAGGCTCCTTCTTCCTCTGCGTTTATGTGAAAGTCTGACTCTATATCCCCACTTGCAACGGGGCCCGGGACAAGCCAGTTTCCTAAACGAGCAGCGCTGATCGCTGATGAACACCAAGCCAATGCTGCCTGTAAGCTTGGGAAAACACCCCTCCTGAAAAGGATGATAATCAAGCCATCGGACTGGATCAAAAAAAAAAAAAAAAAAAAAGAAAGAAAGAAAGAGAAAGAGGGGCACCTGGGTGGCTCAGTCGGTTGAGCGTCTGACTTTGGCTCACATCACCATCTCACGAGTTCGAGCCCCGCGTCGGGCTCTGGGTCTCCGCCTCTTTCTGCCCCTCCCCCGCGCATGCTCTGTCTCTCCGTCTGTCAAAAATAAATAAAAACATTTTTAAAAATTTCAAAAAAAGAAAAGAAAAAGAAAACAGTCCTAATGGATCAGAGCCATGCCTTTCGTGTCAAGCGGCAGCCTTGGAGAAAGAAGACGAGTGTGAGAGGTCCAGAGTTAAACCCACCAGTTAAATCCACTGTTTTCCACCAGTTTGGAGAATGCATGGGGCTAAGGAGACTGGGGGCTAAGGAGGGCTAAGGAGGAAATCACGTCCCACTCCTCTGTGCCATTCTGGTGCAGGAGAAAGGACATCGCTGCTGCGTTAATAAAAGGACCATGTGAAGGCAGAGGCTTTGTTGGTGAAGCAGGCTGGTTGGAAGATAGCAGGTAAACACAGTTGGTGGAGAACCTCTTCATGGCACGTGTGTTTGTTCCGAAAACGCTACAGTAATAAGTCATGGAATTTATGAATAAAACCTCTTCCGTGTTTCGGCTCAAAAGGAATAAAGATTTATCACCGTCCTAACCAGGGAGCCAGTATTGACCCACTGGCCATTTGAGATTTTTAGCATTGTGGGCAAGAATATTTATTGCTTTTAATTACCATAAAGTAGCAAGGATCTTGTTTCCCATAGATTTTCATCCATTCCCCGATGCCTGTGTGTAATTCTGGGTGCAGGGAGAGGAAAAGCGATGCCCTAGCCGTGTTAAAGTAAAAATCCTCAGACGAGGATGCTAAATTAATTAATTAAAAGTGACCAAGGCTTCTTTTGAATCTCTACTTGCTTTTCAATCCCAGGAAATCAACACGGCCCGAGGGGTGGGGACACCGGGGTGAACTGGGCCCCCTGGCCGCGTGACCTCTGGCAACTCAGCGAACCTCCGTGACTCTCCCGACCCTCAACCGAAAGAAGAGCAGGAACCCAAAGAGTTACAGGTGTGGTTTCCCCACCTACTGGAGGCCTTAAAGGCAAGGAAACAGCAGCAACCCTGGCTCTCCCTGGACCCGGCCATTGCCTATTTGGCCTCTGGAGAACTTCTTCATCTCCGCAAGCCTCGGTTTTACCGTTCATAAAATGGGGAGAACAACGCTTCCTTTGCAAGGTCATCATAATGATAAGAGGTGATAAAGGCTTGCAAAAAATCCCCAGCAGGGTTCATAGTACCCATCATTCAGTAAATGAGAATCATTTTTACAATCGGGGGTCTAGATGCCGCAGGCTATGTGTGCTCACCATCTCATTCTCCCCCACCTCCTTGTCTCTCTCTCTCTCTCTCTCCACACACACACACATGCACGCACGCACGCACACACACACACACATACGCACACATGCAAAGGGGAGAACAGAAAGATTCAGGCTCCGGGTCGATGGTGTTGGGCTGTCCTTTTTCCAAGAGTTCCTCGGCTGTGGGCTGTCAGCTACGATCTGTATGTCTGAATCCACCTACGGGTCTTCTGTGGCCGAAGGAAAGAACTTCGAGCAATTGCCGGTCATGTGCCAACAGCCGGGCACTCCACGCTACTGTGGGTGAGACAGGCTCTCTTCGCTCCGCGTTGCCAATGAGAAAACTGACTGCTGACCACACCAAATGGCTCCGCGAAACAGAAGAACACACTCTCAGGCTTAGGACGCACAGGGAGGGGTCGTTAGACTCCGCTTGAACACTTCCAGGAGCACTTGGTGGCACCTGCAACAGTGACCTTTTTTATGTTCCACCCCTCCCCCCATTGTTTGATCTCGGGCACGTTCCTAACTTCTTCAAGTCTTAGCTTTCTTATCTGCAAAATGGGAATCAACGTATCGATTTATGGGATAATTGTGAGGGCTCGCCAAAATAATCTGTATGAGGCTTAGTTACCAATGTCTAGCCCAGAGCGCATCGATGAATAGAGACTGTCATATGAGACCTCTGGATGGTTATTTTCCTTTCCTGCTGGCCAATTCTGGAGAGGAGATGCCCCCAAACGGGTTTGCCAGGAAGGAGAGAGCAAGGTGACTGATGCGTTTTACCTGCCGTTGGCCCACCGGTAAAGTAGTCGTTGTAGACCGGGTTAATATTTCCTCACTTGAGAACATCTGGACTTCTCTCCTGCCTTAGGAGACTCATCAGGGTCATATTTTACTGAGTGTCTGCCTCCATGAAGTGTGATATATGCACTTTGTAAGTAGAGGAGAGAGGCTTTAACTCTGTGAAAACATAAGCGATGGAAATATCTCAGGGAATAGAAAGAACGCTGCCTGAAGTAGCGATGATCAAGAAAATACTTTCTAACAAATCCCCATATGGACTCACTGATGACCATCAGTGGTAAGTGTCTTAGGTTAAGCATCACTTAAGGAAATGCAGGGATGTACTAGACGGCAGCAGTCATATCTAAGGGACGCAGAGAGGGAGAGAAGAAGAATGGAGGGGACGAGGGTATGGGAAGTAAAAAAAGGAGAAGATGGAGAGGGCGAGGGGAGCAGGAAGAGAGAGGAAAATACAGAACACGGCGAGAAGGAAACAGCAAGAGGCGGGGTAATAAAGGAGGGCAGTAGGATCGAAGGGGGATGCGTCGAAAGTCGAGAAAGGCAAGGGGGGGACCAGGATTTGCTGCCAGACGGACCCCTGCCATAACCGGGCCTGCCGTTTGTCGGGGCCACCTTGGGTGATGAGTTCTGCAGCGGTTTCTCCGAGCAAGGGGCCCCCTCCCCTCTGTGCTTGGCTCACCTGCCTGCTCCCGCTGTCCCCACTGGGAAAACAGCGATGCTCTCTGCAGGCTGGAACAGACGAGCATGCTTCTTCCTTCCTAACCTAAGCACTGGCCCCTGGAAACGCTGCTCCTGGCTCTCGCCTTTCAGTTCTTTGCTAAGCAAGCAAATGATAAAGGAGAAGACAAGTTGAGATTCTTTTTATATTTTTACTGAAAATGGCCACAGACGGGCCACTTTTCCAAGTCAATGGCTCTCTTGCGGGGCCTCACAAGCCCTCCGCCTCAGCGATCAGTGCCACTGGACGCTGCCTTCTTTATCTCAGAGACTCCTTCAGAGCTCGGCGTGGTGCCTTTTGTGCAATGGTGACAAACAGGAATGGGGCCACTTGCCTGGCACCCTTTCGGCCTACGTAGAGACAGAGAACGTGCTGGTACGTTTTATAGAGCTTTGGCTGGGGTAGACCTGAGCAAGCATTTCACACAAAGAAAGATGAGACACAGAGCTTCCGAGAGGCAAAGTCACAGGGTTGGTTGGGGGCAGAGCCTACGTGTCCCCCCCCCCCCCCCACCTCCCTTACCCCAGCCTGGGGCTCTTTTTCTCTGGCACGCCCCTGCCGGTCAGGCTGTATCATCGAGGAAAGCAAAACTTCCTTCCCTTAGTGCAGTTGTATCTCACCTATAAGTTGGGTATTTTTCCTGGGAGTTAAATAGCTTTTACGTTTTTATGTTTTATTTATTTTTTTCAGCGTTTTTTTCAAATGAATTTAATAATGCCTACACGCAGCGTCTCTTCCTCCAGACGCTATTACTCAGAAAGCTTCCCCAAGAACTGGCTGATGAATCCTGGAGAGTCCTTAGCACAAGGCAGGGGCCCAACGATGTGCCATTATGACCCTGCACAACCTGCTCCCTCCCGCCTCATTCCGCACAGAGGCTCTGTATTTCCACCGCACCCTAGTTGCCCAGGCAAGTTGGTTTCTGGCGGAGGACGTGCATTCTCCTGCTCGATACCTGCCCATCTGCCATGTCCCCCTGCAGAGCACAAACCCACCCGCTTCTCCGTCCCAAAACGATCAGCGCTGATTCGTGCCTTTGCCTCATCGCTCCTTTAATCCCATTTCCCCTTCAGGGGGATAAGTCTCCTGCCAGATAGCCGCCTTTGTAAAAGCTGTGATATTTGTGATTTTTTTCACTTTTATGTTTCGGCAAGTTGGGCCGTCTCCTTTAAAGAAACATAAAGCGTCAGCATCTCTGCTTCTGATCGCGAGGCCGGGCTGGGCACCAAAAATAGGCACGGAATCCGCTGAAGTTCTGCCTTTCCAGGGAGGAACGCAGAGAGACGCTTCTCGGGGGTTCTCGGGACCTCCGAGCATCAGCAGGGCTGTTGGGTCCGGAGGACGCAAGAGACTGGGCGTTTAGATCGGGTCAGGTCTCCCATTCGGCGTTTGACCTTGGAGAGAAGGAGGGACCTTCCTGAAGATCCTCAGTTTGCTCACTTACAAAATAAGGAAGTCGGGCACTTTTCGCTCCTGAAAGTTATTACCTCTATCACTGAAATCCTGTCAGAGCCCAAAGGAATTCATTTTAATGATTAAATTCCAGGCACCGTGTAGCCCTGGGGGAGATAATTGGGGAACATGGCTGTGCCTTTTAAATCAATCCATATGGTGACCCCCAACTCTGCCTAATTGTCAAGAAAGGCCCTTCAACCAGTCTTCAAATAGGCTGAATTATAAATTAGACATGCCCGTATCCAGAGGTACATTATTAGGTAGAGATGTTTTATAGACCGTAATTGCACATGGACAATGCAGTGACAGCCAGCTGACCTGTCAATTCCATAACCCAAACCCTTTATTACCTGGCAAGAATGCATTTGCCCTGTCTACACTCTGCTTTTATAAAAAAATGAAAAGAAAAAAGAAAAAAAAAAAAGGTTACAAGTCAACAAGCTGATAACCTGGCTTTATCTTGAGAAAATAGATTTCGTGATATGCCCTGGGGTCAGTGTGGATTTAAGTCAATTCCGCACACCTTCTGTAGCCACTTCTGTGGACCAGCCGTGCTATAGACTTAAAAAAAAAAAAAAAACAAAAACCCACAAAATTCTAGAGTGCTTGTCTGAACAATGCTAACAAGGATGAGCCTTCACAATTGCATTAAAAATGATACAACATCTCACATGCATTCACCTTTGGGACGCTTGCAACAGCTCCCCGAAGTAGGGAAAGTGTCATTGTCTCCAGCATACAGATCAGAAGACAAAATTCACAGAAAAATAATCACTAGAGTTAAGTTGCTCGGCATTTCGCACCTGCAATTTTGTCTCATCACCGTGACGCTCACGTGAAGTGAGCGTTTTTATCTCCATTTCACAGATGAGATTACCGAGCCTCAAAGCAGTTAAGGACTCAGGCACGTTTAGCCCAGGATCACGTGACTCTACAAATCCATGTTCCTAACTTCTTTCTCACCTGTCTGGTGACTTGTCCAAGGTGTCATATCCGGAGACACGACCGAGCCACAGACGGAGCCCCTACCCTTAAATACTTCGCCCTCTCACTCTCTTACATCTTCTATGCCACGTCCTGGAAGATGGGCAAGAATCCTATGGCACGCTTTGTGCTTATTAACCAGAACTTTGTATTTCCTGGCTGTTCCTGATAACAGAGAATTTACTTTTAATTTTGCGCAAGCCAATCAAAGCAAAAGAAAAGTGGAAGCCAATTATTTTCAGTACATTGCGCGTCTGCCTCCCGGTCTGTTGTGGTTGCAGATGTGCAGAATGACTTGGGAAAAGGCTGGGGCAAAAGTCATTAACATGTTCAGTTTTCAAAGGGAAACCTACTTAGACTTCTGGGAGACTGGAACAGGTCGGGGCTCTTACAGCCTTTCACTAGAACCATGTCCCTCCCCCTCTTCTACTGGTCTCCATCCCTGTCGCCATGTTCCTTTTCCACACCCCCACCCTCCCTCTCGTGAACCATGAAAGAGCCCTTCGAACCCGCTTTCTCCTACCAGCTGTTTGTCTGTCCAATTCATTACTTGCACTGCAACCAGAGGGTTCTTTTCGAAACACAGATATGATTATGTCTCTTGCCTGCGTAGGGGAGGAAAACTTCTCTTCTCCCCTTCTAGGTTCTTTGGCTGGTCCGATAATTAAATTGACATAAGACAGATTCATGGGAGAAAAATGTTCTTTCATATTTATTGGGAGCCCATAAAACTACGACGCTCAAAGTAGTGAGGGAGGCAGGCAGCTTTCTTATCTTTTAGACAGGAAGCAATGAATTTGTGAGGAATTGACAAGACAAGGTGCTTTGGGTGTGGGGATGTTAATTAGCGAAGAAATAACAAAGTGTTTTGGGTTTTTTTTTTTTTTGCTTTTTGTTTGTCTTTTTTTTTAGGTAGCCTTCTCTGACCTGAACCCTTTGTGTCTGGTGCCTTCTCCCCTCCTAGGACAGGACAGTACCTTTCACATGCAAGAGATATTTCCTGCTTTCAGGGGGACAGAGTAGAGCCGAGTGTCTTTCTGGCACTGGCTCTTTCCTTCCCAACTTTATTTTATTTATTTTATTTTTTAAATGTTTATTTATTCTTGAGAAAGAAAGGGGGGGAGGGGCAGAGAGAGAGAGAACAGAGGATCTGAAGCAGGCTCCTAGCTGACAACAGCGAGTCTGAGGCGGGGCTTGAACTCACTAACCGGGAGATCATGACCTGAGCCAAAGTAGGAAGCTCAATTGACTGAGCCCTCAGGCGTCCCTCATTACTAAATTTAATTCAAAATAATCAATATGCCAAAGTGGCATATTCTGAGGTGGCTTATTTTGTTCCCCATCACCTGCTTTGATTCCTCCAGCCTCCCTCTTGCTGGCCCAAATCCTCTACTGGAGTGACCTATGGGGCCATGTGTCCTTGGTCCCACCTCCTTTTCTCTTACTGCCTTTCCTTCACTTTCTTTCTTCCACCTCCTGGATTTTCCATGTATAAAGTTCCTTTCTGAAGGTACCTGGGTGGCTCAGTCGGTTAAGCGTCCGACTTCGGCTCAGGTCATGATCTCATGGTTCGTGAGTTCGAGCCCCGCATCGGGCTCTGTGCTGACAGCTCAGAGCCTGGAGCCTGCCTTGGATTCTGTGTCTTCCTCTCTCTCTCTCTCTGCCCCTCCCCTACTCGTGCTCTGTCTCTCTCTCTCTCAAAAATAAATAAACATTAAAAAATAAATAGCTTTCCTTTCTGTCCCGGTGCCTTTGTGTGACCCTCCCTCCCCGTGGAGTCTTTAGATCATTCTGTTTCCACCAACCCTTCCCACACCCCCACACATGCATCCAAACACTCAGCCACACTTAGGAACCTCTCCACCCCAAATTACACATGCCCTTCTGAGGGAAGCATTCCCCAATCTCTATGCGAGGTCAGGCCACGGTGGCCCATGTTCTTCACTAGACCACAGGCTGTAGGGGGACGAGAGGTCACATCTGTCTTCCTGAGCTGTGTCTCCTTCCTGCCTGGCTTGGGGTCTCATACACACTGGGTGTTTGATGATGCTGATGCTGTGTTGACTTGTTGGTGGAATAAACAAATATTCAGGCTTATCCAGCTCTACTCTGGCCTTGGTTGGTTCCATCCCAGAACACAGAGACTATCGGAGCTTTCTCCTTCTCCCCTAAACATAGCTTCTCCTCTTCCGATATTACACATTCAATTCCAAGATCCTGGCAGTTTGGCGCGGCCTCCAATGCAAAGATATGATCAATTTTATGATTTTAGCCATTTAGTTTTCTTCTGTCTTCTCGCTCCCCCGATTCTCTCCTTTACGCAGTCCTGATTAATATAACGCATCTGGCCTATAAAGGAGAAAAAGTGCATAATTTTAAAAGCAGCCCTCTTAAGAAGCACCTATCAGTTTAACTTATACTTAGGGAGTAAACCAGGATAGGTCATGCTTACCGAAAAACGCGACAGTTTAAAGTGCTGCGAACATTTACAGAAACCTCTAAAAGACCAAATATTCCCTGACCGAATAATTGTTTTTCCTTTTCTGTTTTTTTTTTCCTTCTTCTTTCCTTTGCAAAGAAAAATGTTTTCAAAACATTTTTTACCTTCCTAACAGCCAAAAGGTTGTTAAGCGGCTTCACACATTTTTTCCCTCTGGGGTGTTCATCTCCACCAAAGTTAATGGACGGAAAATTAATGTTTCTCTCCAAATGTTTCCACAATCACAAAGCAAATAGTTGATTCTGCCAAGATGAGAGTGTAAATCTGCCCTCAGGAAAAGGCTTCCGTCACTATTACCCACATCATTTAGCCCAAATCCAGAGACTGGCCTAATTATTATGATAATTAAGGAAATGTGGATTTAGGGACCTAAAGGACCGTCCAGATATAACTGACCACACCAGACCATCAACTGCCCACTCTACCGTTGTTTTCATGCTAGGTAGACTGAGTTTTCCTTGCATATGACACAATTTGGTTTTTTAAGTGATGCTTTCCAAATATTGTGACTCAAAGTCAACACAAGTTGAAATCTTTTCTAGGCGAGTAAAATGATTTAATTATGAATCACTTTCCAAGAAATAGATTGAGGCTAAAGCCCACATGTCCACAGAGTGGATGGACTGTTACCAACTTATGCATCAGGGTCCCATTTAAGCTTCTGTTGTCAAGGATCATCATTTAATTGGTTTTGATCACAAATGGGAGAATATCAACATGTCTCTTAAGGAAAATGCAAGGCAGGGGGAGCCTCACCTTTGCAAATAGATCCCGGTTTAATAAACCTGTAGCAAAGCCACGCTCACAAAATGCGGTAACGATAAATCAAGTGTAATAGGAATTTCTGCTGAAGGATTGTTTTTGGTCTTGCTGACCTTCCACCAAATACCACCAAAGAACAATAAGGAAGAAAATAACTACTAAAAACAAACATTTAATGGAGCGTACTGAGGGCCAGACGCTGTTCCAAATTGGTTTCCTTGAATTAACCTCATCCTCACCGGAACCCGCAGAAGTAGGTTGCCGTTATCACTTCCAGGTCACAGCTGATGAAACGGAAGCACAGAGGTTAAATGACTCGACCAAGGCCACGTGGCTAATTAGTGGCAGATTTGGAATCAAAGCTTCGAAGGCTACCCTTTGAACCTATCTTTTAACCATGAGGCTATACTGTTAAGCGAGCTCCAGGGGAGCAAAATGTTTACTAGCTCTTGTTGGAGGACTTGCCTTGAAGTCTGGCTTCCTTCCCTGGGACAGTTCTAGGCCCTAGAAAGAGCCAGAAGCCACGGTGCTCTTTATCTGCAGTCTACCAGGATCTCTGCACGCAATTTCCTGCCCCCTCTAAACAAGTCTGAATTGCCTCAGCCCAGCCCTGAGTTAATGCATCCCCTAAACAGGACGTACTTCCCAAACCAAAATAAGGCACCCCGGAGAGACAGAAAAGGCCTATCCAGAGACCGTTAGGACTGTGGGATATCCAGCTGAAACTCTCTCTTGAGGAATGAACTCCACTGCTGCTCTCCTCAGGTCTGGATAGCCCTGGCTCTCACTGCTCATGTGTATGCAGAGATCCTTCCTTTCCCAGCTCATTGTGTTAGGCTTCTTCTGTTGAATAGGCTTGGTCCACCACCCCAGAATGAGACGCAACCCCCAGCGAGTAAGACACAACCCCCCAGTGAGCAATAAAATGTGGTAGGGGGGAAACATGTCTGCTTTCCCTTCTGGGGAATGAAAGCTAGGTAAGTAATGAATTATTTTTGTTAGCAAGGGCAGTCTTATTAAGGAGTCACATGAAAAGGACTTGACATTTTGTTTGGATGTGAGAGAAGGAGGTAAAGAAGAATTTTCAGGCACTAAAGTGAGTGCATTCAAAGGGGGAACGCACCAATAAAGAAGTGAGAAACGGGGGCTCCTGGGTAGCTCAGTCGGTGGTCCAGCTCTTGATTTTAGCTCTGGTCACAATCTCACGGGTTCACGGGATCAAGCCCCGAGTTGGGCTCCACGCTGACAGTGCGGAGTCTGCTTGGAATTCTCTCTCTCTCTCCCTCTCTCTCTGCCTCTCCCAGCTCGTGACTTCCCTCTGTCTCAAAAATAAATAAAAACGTCAAAAATTAAAAAAAAAAATAAAGACGAGTAGTGACAATGGCTTGCTTTGGAAAAGGCAAATACATTTAAGAGGAAAAAATAAGTAAAAAGGAATTGAAGGAGAGGAAGAGGTAATGGGAAAGGCTGCGGACTAACTGGTCCATTATGGAGAGAAAAGTCCAAGGGAAAACAATCCTGCCCTAAGGGATATACTCATTAGTGTCCTACTCTCAGAGAGGTCACAAAATGTGAAGACAGGGAATGGTTTTTGAGGTTGCAGTTGGGTGACCCTTGAAGGGGCTTTTCCGGCGTTCAGTGGTGCCACGTAGCAATCCAGATTTCTGGAGAATCACATGATAAAATACGTTTAAAACATCGTATAAAAAACCGCTAATTGGTGAGCACAGGTATGAGGAGACGGCCATGCAGTGGACTTCAAATACCAGCCAAACTTCTATTGGAAAAGGATAGCTTTGCATTCAGTTTCAGACATTCCTGATGGAAGGCCAGCTGCTGTCCATGGTGCTAAAAGAGTCATCTGGCATTAGAATATTGCAGCGATATGACCAGTATAGTTGGAGTGAATTAGGTGTTTCATTACATGCCTCTATTTGGGGGATTTATTTTTCACCGAGATGAGATTTTTCATATATATTTCCCATCTGGAAGGTTTTTTTTTTTAAAACTCCCCAATGGTTAACACTAGAATGCAATTGCTTTTTTTTTTCTTTCTTTTTCTTTCTCTCTTCCTTTTTTTAAAAGAAATCCCTTGAAACATGAGTATAAGAAATAGAGGCGAGGGAAAAACAGAAAGTGCAAGGCATGTTGAAAAGGTTATAAATTCTTCCTTTTTTCAAAATACCTGAAACCACAAAGTCTCCACTCGGTTCTACCCCTCCCATGGCACTCTCAAATTAAAGAAAATTTTTTAATAATAAATAAATACCACAGCAACAACAAGACTTAAACTGTATGGAATTCAAGCATCGCAATGATGCTCACAATTAAAAATTAAAGTGGAAGAAATAGAATATGATTGTTGTGAATAATCATAAAGCATTAAAATGGTTGCCCATGGAGTCACTGTCTTATTTCTTGTGTGTTCCTTTGCAAAACACATTTTTGAGTCACTAGAAAAATAAGGAATAGATAGCAATAAGTAATCCCTGTAACATTCCTGATGAAGTCAACATAACTACTCCACAAGGTCACTTTTGGTAGGATCTACTGGGGAGAGTTGCCAATGAACTTGTGGGTTTGTGGTTGGGTAAATCACCAAAGCATTTTTTTTCTCATTCAAAAATGATTGGAAGACCAAATTAAATAAGAAATAAAAGATCCAACTGTCATCATGAAATCATTAACAAAAATGTGATCAGTATGCCCACGACGTGTCTATAATGGAAGACAGAGGATAAAGGCTCTACGCATATCAAAGGGTGTATCATGAACGTTTGATCAGAGAAGCAGAATATGTAGTGTAGAGACCGGACCTTCAATCTTGGGAGCTGGTGAAACAGCCGATGTGAGGCTTCTGCTTCTGTGTCTGCTGATGTGGCCTGAAGTCAGCAGGGCGGTCAGTGGGGAAGTGAAGACAATGCTAAAGCAGCAGAAGCAAGAGCAAGCATAAACCCATGAGGACGGCGGGAGCCCTCGAGGAGAGACTGAGAACCGAGTGATTCTCTCACCGCCTTCAGTCTTCAGCTTTGGTGGTGGGGCTGGCCAGCAGGAGAAGCTGCATTCTTGGTGCCAGTTAGACGTCTGCTCCAGGAGTGGGGGAAGCTGAAGAAGATTCACGAAAGCTGGAGGAGCTCGTGGGCCTGGCTGCGACCCCACGCTGACCAGGTGAGCCAGCACACAGGCACAGCGTGCAAGAGCTGTGTACTGGTCAGTGTTCCCTGACCCATGCGAGTATGGAGGCCGGCCTTCCCAAGGTCTATCTTCCGCCAGCTGGAGACCCGGGAGATACGATGATAACAGTTGCCGTCTGAATGCCAACAGACTTGAGACCCAGGAAAAGCTGATGCTTCAGCTTGAACCTGAAAGAGGACAAACCCATTGTCCCAGCTTGAAGGCCGTTGGGCAGGAGGAGTTTCCGCTTACTCAGAGGAGGGCCAATCTTTTTGTTCTATGTATGCCTTCAACTGATTAGATGAGGCCCACCCATGTTAGGGAGGGCCTTCTGCTTTCCCCAGTGTGCTGATCCAAATGTTGATCTCATCCAGGAACACCTTCACAAACACACCTGGAATCAAGTGTGACCAAAGGTCAGGGTATTCTCTGGCCCAAACAAGTTGGCACACTGTAAGATCGGGGCGTCTGGGTGGCTTCGTTGGTTGAACATCTGACTCTTGATTTCGGCTCAGGCTATGATCTCAGGGTCATGGGATCGAGTCCCACATTGGGCTTTACACTGAGCATGGAGCCTGCTTAAGATTCTCTCTCTCCCTGCCCCCTCCACCCCTCCCCCTCCTAAAAAAATGGCAAGGTCACCTTGGACCTTGTAATGATCTTCCAAATGTAAAAAGACTCTGGATACTTCTTCAACTCTGCCTCCCAAATCGTGCGGTACGTGTCTTCTGGCTATTCATTCCGAAGTAGCCGGTGAAGGGAATTCCGGGAAACATAGTTGTCGGTAAACTTGGCATAATGTGAACCCATCCTCAAAGCCTTTATCAAAACTGGTAGTGCTGACAAAGGATCAGAGGGGATCAGAAGGGGACATCTTCATCTTCCAACGGGAGAAGGGATGACAATGGCATTATGTGGTAGTATTCTCGAATAACACAATATGGCAGAAACAGAACCGCGAGTGGAGTGGTTGAGTCAGAGATATCAGAGGTAGGAAGTGCCCCATCACTGAGAAGTATCCAAGCAGAGAAAGCATAATTTCCGTTCACAATGGTTTCGAGGTCATTTTTAACTTGCGTGGATGTATTCGAGCTAAACGACGGCTGGGATGATTTCTCAAAGAGCTGGTGGCTCCCGTTCTTAAGGAAATTCCACATCTCATAAAAAGCTACAACTATTCCACTGAAAATGAACACGACGTATGATAGACTCATTCAAGGGATTGGGGTGTGGGGGAAATAAAGGAAAAAGGAAGTACCATGGAAGGCAATAAAGTTTGAGAGATGTGTGTGAGAAGGAGTAGCTTCAGGGACCCCACCTCGACCATCAGAATGGAGCCTTGGTGGGAAGATACTCTGAAACGCAAATTCATCCTCCAGCTTAGGTGCTGTTAATGCTGTAAGGATGCAACCCGTAGGCATTAACGTGGTCTCCGTGGCCCTGATGGATATGATCTCCTCACCACTAACCTCAGCTCGTGCCGTTCTCTACCCAGTGCCCGCCGTGATTGCCTTTCCCTTCTTTCTTGAAGCTGTCAGACACCCTCCCGCCGTAGAGCGCGTCTATGTGCTACGGTGATGGCCCGCCATGCTCTTGATCCGTTCTTGACCTGCGTGAATCTATTCGTGCCTCAACCTCAGGTTCAATATCATTTCCCAGGGAGGCTGTGCCTGTAATGCTCTCTCCCCACCTCTGAACGAGCCTGGTCCCTCAGTTACACACACTCTTATCGCCCCCTCTACCTCTCTGTCGTCACACTGAGCAGAACTGTAATCCCATGGTTATCACTGAGATCGATAGTTTGTTTCGGACCCTACCACTAAACGATAAGCTAAGTGAGTCTGTGTGGTGTGTCCGCCCCTTTGCGTGGCCATTGTTGGGTTGTTAGGTATTGTCTGAATGGAGCAAACGAAGGAAACAGATGGGCTTTGCGAATTGCTGGATCTTGGGTTCTGTATCTTTGTAGATGAATCATTTAACTCACCGGGCAAGGTGACAATCAGTTTCTGCTGCTGAAAAGCATCATTATCCAGCCCTGTTGTCAGCCCTGTCCCTATTGAAGGCAAAGCAGTTTTTATTTTGGATTTGCTCAACATGGCCTGAGCGTCTGCAGCATCAGAAGGAGCTGAGCACATCCCTCGGCATTTTATCTCTTCCTTGGGTGGCTCGGGAACAGTCCAACGTTTTCCTGATCCTGGATGAACATTACTTTTTGCAAACATCTGCTCCGAGTCCAAATTCCTAGGGAAACAGTATTTAGGACGGCATTGTGTCTCTATTTCTGTGTTTACCTCATTTCCTCTCTGAAGACCCTTTCCCTTGAGTTCCCGTGTAGCTAAGAACATTCTGCACATCCTCACCTGGGAGTTGGTCGCAAAAGGAGTCCGGGGACGAGGCCTCCTGTCTGGAGTATTGAGAGTTTGGCCTCATCCCAAATATGTACGCCTTCTCTGGGAGGGAAAGGAGGTGCATTCTGGATCTCTCTGGTGTAATCTGAAGAAAGAGAGTCAGGAAGTAAATCGAGCAATTAGTTGGTGAATAGAAATGTCTGTTCAGGTTTTTCAGTCTCTAATTCCTCTTTCAGCCAAAGACAGATATAATATGGACAAAGAGCCAGGCAGGGTGTTTTGGACTCTGCGTGGAGAAGCCCGGGGAAGGGTTTGCAAACGAGATGCCACGAAGATAGCTCTTGAAAGATAAGGAGGGTTTTGTCAGGTGGCGAAGGGGCAAAGGTATTCCCTTCAGAGGAAACAAAACAGGGTAAGAAGGGAACACTGGGTGTGGGCAGGATGGACAGGGTGAGGTAAGGGGGATAGACAAAGCAGTGAGAGGTAAGATATGCGTTTCTTACTGTGATTCCCGCACCGGGGGCCGTGAGGACCGTCTCCAGTCACTGACGTAGTCACAGACCTTGTGAATTTTGTTCACCTGTAAACAGCCTCAGAAGGGAGATGCGGTCTGAGATCCTCAGGGCCTCCCTTTTCTGTCTCTGTTGCGTAAACGCGGAGTGCCCGGCTTTGGAACATCACTCTTGCTCGGCCCTCACCTCTGAGTTTAACTCATTCTCTGATTACTCAGAATCCAATGTTTCCAGCATCTTTCCAGCAGAGACAGTCCGATGTTCTTCTTTTGTCCTCTCCATGAAGTATTTGCACTCATTATTGCAAACAGAAAGAAACACGATCGATCCTTTTATGGTGATGTCGTGTCAAGAGACCTTTCCTGGCTCCCGAGTGATTAGTGCTAGTGACCAGGCTATTGAATCTCTTGGATTTTGCATGGGAACCCTGAAGATGATCATCCTGATGGTGTTGATGGCAAACCCTTCTGCAGAGCTTGCATTTTTTGAGGGTGATGGAAATATTCGTCTTTCTTAGGACTTCTATGTTTTAAGCATTCGGTAGATACTAGCTCATGGAATTTACACGCTTAATCCTGTGGGTGGGTCACGTTACCATCATCGTCAAAATCGTAATTTTATAGGTGGAACAGGTATGGCGTAGGGGTTAAGAAACGTGTCCAGGGATTCTCAGACAGGAAGAGGGAGATCCAAGATGGAAACCCAAGTGCGGCTTCATCAATCCATTCTTTTGACCGCTAGACCACCTTGCCTCTCTGTTTTGATTTGGTCTCCTTCTTTCCGACGTTGGACTCGTGCGTATCTTTCTCAGATTATTTTCTTAATATGAAATTTATCGTCACATTGGTTTCCATCCAACACCCAGTACTCATCCCAACAGGTGCCCTCCTCCGTGCCCATCACCCACCCTCCCACCCCCCATCAGCTCTCAGTTTATTCTCAGTCTTTAAGAGTCTCTTATGGTTTGGCTCCCTCCCTCTCTTTTTTTTTTTTTTCCTTCCCCTCCCCCATGGTCTTCTGTTCAGTTTCTCAGGATCCACGTAAGAGTGAAAACATATGGTATCTGTCTTTCTCTGTATTGCCTAATATCCTTCAGGTGGATGTCAGGAGTGCGCCGAACGTTGAGGATAATTCTTGTAAAGCCTTACCGTTAGGCATGGCGTTTGCTGCCCTCCAGTAGGATAGCACTTCCGTTGAAAAATTAAAACAAGATAGTGTTCTCAGCCTGGTCGCGGGGAGATCAGCCTCACCCGGGAGCTGGCAAGGCCAAATCCACTTCCGATATGCCTCGTATATGGTCCTCTATGGCTCTTTTACATCTTCCTGTCATGCCAAGCGAAGATAACCTAATGTGAACATTTTACTTTTTAAAGTATTTTTCCGCTCTGTACTTTTTTTCCTTATGGTCTTAGCGTTTGCTCCAGGGCTTACCATGTACCTCCTACAGATGGCATATTTTTAAAGCCTCTTCTTGGTTTAACTGTCTCTTGCTTTAAGACTAGCTCAGGTCGGAAGCAGCAGGTCTGCTGGGTTGGAAATCATACGAGCTCAAGGCTCACTGAAGCTTGCTCTATGTGTGAAGTTCACGTTCATTTTTGACCAAGAAAGGCGTCCCCTGGATTTATGTGGTATCGAATGCCGCCTTTTGGGTTGGACCTCTTGGCCTCACCCACAGTCCTCAACTAGGACAGGGGACCCAGCGTCAGTGTGGCAGGAAGCCTGCAGTGAGTCAGGGAAAACCTCATTTTCACTTGGGTTAACTCAGAGTTTGCAATTTCTTTACGCTTTCCAGGAGTAAACGGATTTGCTAAGCAAATGTGTAAAGAAAGCAGCAAGGGAGAGAGTTCACCTACTTACATAAACCAATAGCTTTTAAGAAACTGAGAACATGATTAGAAAATAAAGGGATGCTTTTCATTGCAAATGAGCCTTTATCTATCCATTAAAGCAGCCTGGGGTGGGCGGGCTATCTTCTCGGGCAATCTTCCAAGGGCCTTCTCCAGGGCGCCTTCCTCTGCAAAAGCTACCACAACGATTAGGGTGGAGAACACAACAGAGACTCTGGTGTCAGAGACACGTGGGTGCAAATCTTGTCTCTGCTCCTTGGTGGTTGGGCAAGTTTGGGTGAGCCACTTACGCCACCGTTACTCACCGTGCGGTCCTCAGACCAAGGTCATCTGCATCACCTGGAGGTTTATTAGAGATTTGGAACCTCAGGTTCTGGCCAGACCTCTTGTATTTTAAGAAGGTTCCCCAGGGATCCATTTGCACGTTGAAGTTTGAGAGGCGCTGACCTAGGCTCTCTAATCTTCGGGTTCCCCGAACGTGGCTGGGAAAATTAAATGGTGCATCGAGATCTAGCACCTATAACAGATGCTGGCACCGAGAGGTCTCTCCAAAGATGGCAGTTTTCTTGAGCATTGTTCTTGATGGTTCTGCTGTGGTCATGGCTCTCAGCTGAGTCCCCCCGTCACCACCCTGAGGTGTACCAGGCCTTTACTGTGCAGATGGGAACCTTGCCCAAGCCACGGCCAGGGCACGTAGCACCTTCTCTGAGCCTGGTTCCAGTCTGTAGAGCGGGAGGACAGTCCTCCCTCAGAAGGCTGCAGTGAGAGGAAAGGAAGTAATGCCCAGTTGCTGTGCTCGCCCCTGGCAATCCGTTTTCTCCCCGAATCTTCACTCCCACGCAGGGGAAAGACAATCAGAGAGGTGACGGAGTGTGCCCAAAGACGCACAGCTAGTAAGCAGCAGAGCTTGTACCCGAATCGGAGCAAGTCTGAATCCAAAGCCTTTCGCTGCTTGATTCCGGGCATCTCCTGCAGCAGAAAATTTTCACTGCCGCGTCCAGATGTCGCATCTGTCATCAGGTGTCCCCGGCCCTGAAGAATTATTAGCGACTGAGTGTGGGCTTTGGCTTTCTACCCTGTTGTGCTGACCCCAGCTAGAGGCCGGTATTTTGCTTCCCTGCCCACTTGGACATGCTCCGATCAACCCAATTCACTCCACTGTTTCCCACTTTTTTTTTTCCCCCTCCAAGGGCTCGGATGGCCAGATTCAGAGTTGGTTGCCTCGGAAAGTCAGGTTAGGGAGCCAGAGGCTGAGCTAATTATAGTAATTAAAGCTTCCTATTTACAGAACACCTCGTGGGCAGAAGGAATGCAGACCGTGTTCCCTGGCCAGTGCAGGAAAAGCTGTCCCACTCCCACACTGCTGTGCTGCTGATTCCCCGGAGGCCTGGAGGGGAGGCCGGGAGGAAGCACACATCCCCATCGCACTGGACCCCATCAGATGCGGGGCAGAAGTACTTCTGGTCAGATGCCGGTCAAGGTGAGCATCAGCCAGGCCTCCAAAGAACCCAGAAGGCCGGCTCCTTCCAGGTCCCAACAAATCCACAGCCTGACAAGACGCTACCGTGCTATTTAGCTGCCCTTGTAAGTTTATTCATTTTCAAGAGACAGAGAGAGACAGAGCGCAAGCAGGGGAGGGGCAAAGAGAGAGACAGAGGGGGACACAGAATCCAAAGCAGGTTCCAAGCTCCGAGCCGTCTGCCCTCACCGAGCCCCCTGGGCGGGGCTCAGACCCATGAAGGGCGAGATCATGAACTGAGCCGAAGTTGGGCGCTTAACCGTCTGAGCCACCTGGGTGCTCCTAGGTGCCCTTGTGTAATACGTGTCTTACAAGTGTCTTATCATTACCTCGTGTCTTACATCCATCCTCTTTAACTCTTATGAGAGTGGGGTGAGGCAGTGTCTCTTATCCCCATTTTACGGATAAGAAAAATGAGGCTCAGCGAAGTTAAATAACCGGTGTCACACAGCTAGTGAGGGGTGCAGCTGACTTGACTGCCTCAGGTTCGTGGAACTGTAAAACCCATGAGCGAGCCATCACGTCATACGGCCTCCCTCCAGAACTTCACCAATTACCTGGTGCTTTCACTGTTACTTCCTTTGTACAGCCCTCTGTGGACAGATGTTATCTCCGGTTAGTAGATGAAACACTCAGGCAGGTGCATGTTCACACACACACACACACACACACACCCAGATTCAGAGAGGTCTCACACCTTTCCCTGGTCGTATCTCTAGATGGAGGCAGACGACGCTTGGCCATCTGGATTTCTTGCCACCGTGGCTTGCTGCTTCCTTTGGTCTAGCCTTTTATTCAATCAGTAGGGTCTTTTCAAAAACCAATACGTGGTTAGCGATGCCTTTAATAGATATCGAGTGAATATAAATCTGGTGTTGTTTATCACATAAGCAATACTTTATTTATTCCCCTCAGAGTAACACTGGCTATATCCAACATGTTCGATTTTTCTTCCTTTTTTTTTTTAATGTTTATTCATTGTTTTTGGGAGACAGAGAGAGAGAGAGAGAGAGAGAGAGAGCAAAAGCAGGGAAGGGGCAGGCAAGGAGGGAGACATGGGATCCGAAGCAGGCTCCACGCTCTGAGCTGTCAGCACAGAGCCCGACGCGGGGCTCGCACCCACGAACCACGAACCATGAGGCGACTGAGCTGCCCAGGCGCCCCCATGCTTGATTTTTCTAAGTAGCACCCCGTTACCTGATTCCAGGGGGAGCGGCCAGTCTACCAAACTTCTAACACGTCAGACAAGCCATCTTCACTCTGTCACCAGTGGATCATTAACGATTGAAATAAACCTACTTGCTCGGAGTCAAAGAGCCAGAAAATGACAAAGCTGAAGCTCGGAATCCATTATCTTTCCACGTACCTATATCTGAAATAAATATGAAACTGGATGCTGACCTGCACTCAGTCAGTAAATCAAGAGTTATCGAGGGCCTGTCGTTGTGTCTCCTGGGAAAGATAGACAGTAAGCCAGGAGCCGAACACAAATACCAATCCAGCTGGAGTAAGGAGTAAGAGGGAAGGAAGGCAGGAATAAAAATGGAATTGAGGGAGGGCCTACTGAGTGGGGTTAGAGAAGACGTCTCTAGGGAAGGAACATTCAGGCTGATCCTAAAAAAGATAAGAGGAACCAGGCAGACCGGCGGTAAAACCACCCCAGACTTGGGAACCGTGTATCAGTACCTAAGAAGAAGGGTCTGGAAAGTTCGAGAAGCAAAATGAGGCCAGATGTGCTGGAGCATAGCAAGAGAAGATCTGAGTGGGCCAGGACGAGGGAAGAATCCAGGATGAGGATTCTACTTCAAAGGAAAAGTAAATTACATTTTGCAAACGATTACCGTGGCTCCTAGTCTCTCAAAGAATACAAATTTCTTTACGTTTTAAACTTCACAGTGGACGTGAAACCGGACTTGGGAGTCACAAGGATCTGGCTCTAATCCTACAGGGACCACTTCATCCACTGTCTATCCTTGGTGAGGTGCTCATTCCCTGCTAAGTCTGTTTCCCCATCCGGGAGGTCGGGCCAAGTTGTATGCAGTTACAACAGAAAACACCGGGAACTTCAACGGCTTAATAACAACAAAAATTGACTTGCTTCTTGTTCGAAGTCCACTGCAAACTCTGCACACTCCAGCGCAGAGCCCTTTCTCGCTGGCTCAGGGCCCCAGACCGTTTCCGTCTGGAGATGTGCCTTCATATCCGCCGGCCGTGCAGAGTTGGTCATTGCGATGAATGACCAGGAATGACCTCCATCACGTGTGCTCCCACCTTCTTAGATGGAGCGGGCCATGTGGCCACTGTTCACATAGAGGCAGGGTGGAGGCTTCTCGTTTATTGGGAGCTTAGGGCAGGCAGACTTCAGTGGATAATGGCAATTCTACATTTCTTCCCTCCCCTCCCCTCCCCTCCCCTCCCCTCCCCTCCCCTCCCCTCCCCTCATCTCTCTTTCCTTCCCCTCTCCTCCCCCTCTTCCCTCCTTCTCCCCTTCTCCCCTTCCCATCTCTTTTTAAAGTAGGCTTCATGCCCAGCACAGAGCCCAACACGGGACTTGAACTCGCGACCCTGAGATCAAAACCCGAACTGAGATCAAGAGTTAGATGCTCAACTGACTGAGCCACCCAGGTGCCCCGGTGGCTATACGTTTCTTGCTCATTCAGTGGCAAATGTCGGAAACACTATGCGCAAAGGGCCTAAGCCGTATCTTGCACATAATAAATGCTCAGCGAATGGTTTTGCTTATTAGCTGCCTTAAATGCCTGCTGCCGTTCCTCTGGAGAATCACTTCCAGAAAGCTCTAAAGTAGATAGTGTGACGGTCTAAGGATGATAGAATAGCCTATTATGGTAGGAGGGAAATATGGAATCATCACACTCTTTAGATAAAGGGTCTGCAAACTATAACCCATGAGCCAGATCTGGATGCCACCTGTGGGTTTTTTTTTTTTAATTTGTTTCTTTTTGTTTTGTTTTGAACTAAAGTTTTACTGCAACACACATGCCTGCTCATTTACGCACGGCCGATAGCTTCTTTCACACGACAATGGCACAGTCAAGTAGATGCAGCAGAGACCATTTGGCCTGGAAAGTCCAAGATATCTTGGATATCTTGGATGCTCGCTCCTCTCTCATGGTGGTCCTCCTTGGTCATTCAAACTCCTTTCTCTGGAATATTCTCAATCCTCTCCTTACCTAAGGACAATTAAGACTTTTTACCTGCGATCTACACCCTCGTCCCCTGACTCTCTTCCCAAGCTGATCCTCTACCTAATTAAAAAAGAAAGACACCAACGAGGAGCTGGAATTTATCTTGGACACCTAATTCCTCTGCCCACTGGTGCCGGCTCTAATTCCAAGAACACACGTGAGTCACCAAAGCCAACCACCTCCGGAGCCAAAGCTCTGCTCCATCTGAGAGGCCGCTGGTGATAGCTGTCCCTCCCTACTTTTGTGTCTTCGTGGCACCATTTTCTTGTCATCTCTTGCCATGTGCGCTGTCTGATGGGGGGATGGATGCTGCAAAGATCCAGGGAGTCTGTCAGTCTGTCAGCAACCGTAGTATATTTTTTTAAAACATATTACTGGGGCTGGGGGGGGGTGGGGTGGGCGGGGGGAGAAACCTGTCGTAAATCCCATCCAAACAATACTTTATAGAGTCCACATGTCCACAAAAGATAAATCAAGTGCTCTAAATTAAATTCTCTAAACCTGAAGGCCTGGGTCTGGTACTGGATTTATTCAGACTCTAGGAAGACAGTAATTTTCGAAGTCAACATCCTGACCCCACTTGAGTCAGCGACCGATCGTGGTAAAGCCTTTCCCCACGACTTGCTGTTCCCTTTGAAGGAATGAGACGTACGTCCCGGGGAGAAAAGTACCCAAGTCCAGGGGACAAAAATAATCAAGATGTGTCCACCAAGAGAGTAGACACCCACCTCCCGGTTCGGAGGCTGCTGGACCCTGCCCTACATGAGGATGTCACAGGCAGAAGGCTCCTCTCCTCCTCCAGGGCTGATGGGTCATTAATGAAGCCTCCTTCCTTCATTCCTTCCCCTCAAGTTTGCATGCCCTTCCGGAGCCATGCACTTCCGGTGGGAAAAGACGCTCCCCGTGGGGCCCCAGGACTTGCACGCAGATCCCCAGGACTTGCTCCTTCTGCCTGGGCTCCTGGGAGGTTTTGTGCTTCTACGGCCCTCACCCTCGAAGCCATTCTGATCTCCCATCTTCAGTTTCGGAGAGTTCTGGGGCTTGGTGGGTTTCCTTCTGGAGCCACTCTTGTGACATGCTGTCCCCTCTGCCGCGACACGCCAGCCAAAATTTGAGGCTTCCGGCTGGTTTCTCTTCCTGTACCTTTATCGTCCTGGGCCGCCATTTCCGGAAGCATTCGTTTTACTTGGCGCTTCGGAAGGAAAAACTTTTAAGTAATTTAACGTGTAGGCCATTCGGCACATGTGTGTTCAGACAAAGGTACAGTCTAGGGCAGGCGGCAAGGTTCTCGAGAATTTTTCACGGTGGATAAAACACGAGGCCGGAAAGAGGCATTTGCTTGAGGACCCTCCCCAGGCCCCTCCAGTAGCTTCTCTTACAGTTCTTGGCACTAAAGGGGGAAAGTGAAAAACTTTGAACTGATGTGATTACTTCTTTGGCAAATGAAGAAAACAAAACACAAAAAACAAAACAAACAAACAAACAAAAAACCACAAAGCCTTGGCGTTTAGGTGGCTCTGCCACATAGTGGGGAGAGGGCAGGTCTCTGGGGATCCCGAGGACTCGCTCTTGAGGTGCGTCTTTTTCCCGTGCTTCGTCCAGATCATTTCTCCAACTGTAAAGGGACTTAAGAGAAGATTGTGTGGCTATGAAGATACTGCCTACAGATTCTGTCTCTCCCTCTCTCTCTCTCTGTCCCTCCCCTTTTCTCTCTCTCTCTTTCTCTCTCTCTCTTTCTCTCTCTCTCTCTCTCCTTCTCTCTCTCTCACACACACACACACACACACTAAATAAACATGAAAAAAAGGGAGTGCCTGCATGGCTCTGTAGGTTAAGCGTCCAACTCTTGATTCCGGCTCAGGTCATGATCTCATGGTTCGTGAGTTGGAGCCCGATGTCGGGCTCTGTGCTGACAGTGTGGAGCCTGCTTGGGATTCTCTCTCTCCCTCTCTCTCTCTCTGCCCCTCGTCTGCTTGTGTGCGTACATGCACTCTCTCTCAAAATAAATAAACATTAAAAAAAAAAGATATTGCCTGTAAAATATCCAACGCCTAGAAGTTACTCAGCCGATGCTAGTTACCTTTCCCATGTGGGCAGGAGTACAACTTATAACTTCCTTTTCATTAAGTCATTTCTATGAACATGTTTCTATATTTTTATACCACACAGTCTATCCTCACATTTAGTTCTTGTTGGTTATTAGACGTGGTAGAGTTTCCATTTTTATTTGCCGTGTGAACGAATCCCCTCCTCCCTTCTTCCTAAGAAATCTGCCATTGGTAAATTTCTACTGATTCATCCTTTAAATTGCTGCTGGAATTCTAAATCCTTCATGAAATGTATCCCCTCTTCCTCCCCGGGGCCCCAATTCCCTGATTTTCACAACCCTCTCAGAACATTCCGTAAGGTGATCTGCTCTAATACTTGGCATATGCGTAAAGATCTGTTTATGGGTCTGTCTCCCCACTTAACTATGAGCCAAAGTGGAACCTATTTCCTTTCAGAGTCTCCAGCCCCGAACACGGTGACAGCCGGGGGTAGGTGCTCAGTCAATAAATGAAGGCACGAATGGGTGAATTGATGGAATGAATCACTTCATCCTCGCCCCCAACAGAGGAGAAATTAAAGCCCTCAGTGTCCGAGAGGAAGTGGACCCTTGACACAGGAGGAAAGCCCGGAGCCAAAAAAAAAAAAAATCTGATGTGCCAAGACTAGCTTCTCTGCCAACTTAGTAGAGAACAACTCTGTCACCACGCTTCCTGTGACGCTTCCAGCTCAAGTTCATTTCTATCCCCACCACATGCTGACCTTCCAGACTGCGGTTCTCCATCTGTCTCCCATCCGGGTAACCCGCCACCCGCCGGTTCGCCTCCCCTGGAATTAGCACCGTCAACTCTGCCTCCGAATGCCAGGCCAGGACCTGGAGTAATTGCTGCTCGAGATTCCTCCTGACACAAATGTTGACATTCTGTTGGCATAACTTGCAATAATGTATGCAGATTGCATCCTTCCAGGGCCGTAATTATTACTTCTTGGCGAGAAATAGGTTATTCCCTGGCTTGATTTCCAGGAGCCAATTTCACTTGGAGAGCCGGCTTGCTTAGAGAAGTGGGAAGGAATAGAAAAGGAGGCACGTTGAATGCACCCAGGGAGCAGAGTTGCGTGGCTGGGTCTGGGCGGCACCCTGTGCCTGGAGGAGCTGTCCCCTGGCCATCGGGGGTCCCGGATGAGGCGGCTACCACTTTGCCCTTCTGACTTCTGAAGCTGGGCCCTGGGCATATGCAGTTTCTAAGATCCTCAGGTTATTCTTTTCTTTTTCTTTTAAAGTTTTTATTTATTTCTTTAGTTTGAGAGCGAGAGAGCGGGAAGGGGCAGAGAGAGGAGAGAGACAGAATCCCAAGCAGGCTCCCCACCATCAGGGAAGAGCCTGACGCGGGGCTCGAATTCACGAATCGGGAGATCATGACCTGAGCCGAAATCAAGAGTTGGACGTTTAACGAACGGAGCCACCCAGGTGCCCTGTAAGATCCTCAGATTATTCTTAAACAAAGTAAAGGATCCCCATTAGAGGAATTTCGAAGAACCCCCCCCTCCACCCCCACCCCCGTCTCACTTAACTTCCATGAATAAAGAATTCTGATCTGGATCACAGGCACAAGGGATTCCATGGGGACCCAGGGTTGACCCACAGTACTAGGTTAGAGAGTCGTAGGGGAGACATTAAAAAGTTAGAAGCAATTGTCTTTCACTGCTTCCTCTGTATCCTGTAGCTAGAAAAATGTCTCTTCACATGTTGGAAAATATCATCGCCTTTTGGCCTTCCCTTGTCCCAGTTAAATCACCAGCTTTTGGCATCCACACAATAAAAAGGTCTAGATTTTTATATTCTGTCATTAGACATAGGCCCATGTTCTGTATTAAAATAAAAGACCCCGATACTCTCGTGAGGTCTGTTATTAGCACGTCAAGTTGTTTTCAGCCTATTTTATGACTTTTTTTTTCTATCAATACAGCCTAGAATTGAATTTTCTTTGAACACGTTGGACAATTTGTTTATTCTATTCGAGCCCGGCTTGGGATTCATTGAGATCTTGAGATCTTTTTCTAATTTCTCTGTGCTCGACTAAGCCTTCATTATATCTGCTTAATCTATCCATGTGAGAAAAGGTGTGTGATGACATCTAACTTGGTCCCTGGAATATTACAGGCTCTCCAAAGGAAAGCCAACCTCAACTCATGTTGAACTGGAGTGGGACGTTAGCAGGGTTGTTGCTCAAACCCTTAAAAGAGGGACTACTTTGCTTTGCTGAATTTTTATCCCATCTTGAGGCCCCAGAGAAACCATCTGTGTATAGGCAATGGTGGCCAAACTCTCAGTCATTCCTGGAGACAGGGGCTCTTTGTCACTTACTGTGTGTGTTCCCCCTTGGGTCTTTGGGAGAGGAAGTGAGTCAGAGAAGTGAGAATGGTAAACGGCACCTGGCCTGGGACCCATTCTGGAGAAAAGTGTTCCCGGCTGGATCTTTGGGCCACCCTCGTCCAATAAGGACTTCATGGTTCTACCCATAATGTGTGTGGCTTCTCCCAGATGGGGACTGAGCAGTAGAAGTACATCATGGGTTCTCTGCTCCTTCCCTTCCTTTTCATGTTACGGGAAACTCACCACATCATAAACTCTGAAGGATGCTTCCCTCGGGGACTTTTCTTCTCTTGCCACCTCTGTCCTCACTCTGGCTTCCCAGGTTGGTGGCCACCCCTGCTGCAGATCTGTTGTCCAACAGGGTGAGGCAGCAGGGCGAGAAGCTCTTGCTAAAGCTGCTCATTAATTTGCTTGATGGGCCACCTCCAGATGCAGCCAGACCCATTAGGAGACAATGGTTCATTTGGTGCTTCGGCCCCTCTGTAATGAAGCGAGAATCCATGGGGTCCCATGGCTGCGGGGATGAAGAACAGGGAGAGAAATGCAGTCCCTGCCCCCACCCAGCCTTGGCCCTCTCCTTGCAAAACAACTGGAACCAAAGGGTCCAGACACATCCTTTCTCAAAATCACGCATGCCATGCTTCCAGAGAGGAAGACAGGGCTGTTTTCACCTTTGCCCTCCAGCCGCGTCAGCCTCGCATCCCAGCCCATCTGGTGGCTCCCCCACCATCCAGAGAATAAAACCTGAACCCCCAAGCATGAGCTGCGAGAACCTTCATGCCTGGCTACGCACTGTCCTTCCAGCCTCCTGGGCCTCTCTGCCTTCCCCTGTCATCCCCACGTTACAGTCAAATCACACTCCCCTCCTGCACCCACACGTACCCTTCGTGGTCTCAACCACACGCCTTTGCAAATCTGATTTCCTCAACCTAGAACGCCCTGCCTTGACCTCACCGTTTCAGTCTATCAATGTCCCACATGAAAGACCTGGGAAAATGTCATGTCCTCACTCTAAAACCTTCTTACTTCCTCTAATGGAAAGTAATTTCCCGTTATTGGTTTTCTTCTTATTCTATACTACCGGGACTTGGGGTTGTACAATGGTGTTTCTTAAAAGTCGCTCCTTATGGGATTGCAAGCTCATTATATAGGGTCACCCCTATCTCATTTATCTCTCTCCTCCCTGGTGCCTGCTATGGAACCTTGACTATTTGAGGGGCTCTGGAAATGTTTTCATTGAAAGTCAACCCCTGATATTCTAGAGATCTGTTTTGTTATCGTACAGAACAGTCCTCCCCACCACCACCCCCCCCCCCCACCAACCCCAGGACTGCTCCACGGGCTGATTCTCAAAGAACATATGCTTTCTTTGGGGCCACCATCTTCAAGGCTTGGGATCAGCTAAAGACCTGTCTGACTTTCATTGAATGATTCAATACAGAGCACCGAACTGTCTTGAGCTTTTTCGTAGACCCAAACGAAACTATCCTGCAGGGACTTACCACCTCATTTTTCGCCTTCTTTGTGTGTTGTATACTTAGTTGACTGCTGCCTGATGATTGAATGGTAAGGTGGTACTTGAGGCCTTTTAACTTACCCTCTGGCCTCTATCCTGAGCAGCGGCTAAGCTAGCCCTGAAGGATGGCCCGGTCATGTTCACCTTTGAGAGGCTAAAGCTGTACCATCAACCCTCCCTTTTCCTTCCTGTCCCAGCAAGTAAATAATGACATCAAACATGTTTTATTAGGAAAAAAAGCATTCCTGGATTCTCATGGAGCACCGCTACCTGTAAATGATAGACGCTTATGATATTTATTTGCCTGGCGAATGGATGGCTTTGGCGCTGTCCCGTCAAAACAAATATGGGAGGTCCCTGCTTGAGGGAGTTCACATCCAGTGAGAAGGAAGAGAACAACGGCGTCATTATAATACATTGGGGTCATTGCTACTGTGGAGGCTGAATGAATGAAGGGCTAGGATGCACCCGGCAACTTCTCAGGGATGGCTTGGAGAACGGCAAGTGGGTTCCGTTCTAGCCCCAAGCGAGGAGTCAGCGCCATAAAAGCCAATGTCATGTTCTTGAATGGAAGTCTAGGCCACAGCCCTGGTTCCTGGAGCAGTTGATGCACTAATCTGCCTCTACGGTTTTTATTCCTGGAATCGGGTTCTTCTTAAAAGGCAAGGCATAGGTTTTAGATAATTTTTCTACACCCTGATTTAATTTCCCCTGAATTCTAGTGGCAGTGCTATGACCTTGCCCTCTCACGCACAGACCTTCCACTTTCTGTTGCCTGTTTGTACTCTAGAGAATCCCCCTCTCGCAATATCCAGACGCACGGAACGAGGGCCTCTACTTTGCGCTCGCATCAGATGCCAGGCCTCGGGGCATTCAGGCTTTGTGTGCTGCCCACCTGGCTGGAGCTTCACCGCAGGCATCAGGTCTCCCAGAACACGCACGGCCACATGAGAAGGTTTGGGAAAAGAGACCAGTCCTTGACGTAACAGGCAAAGTTTCTGAAGCATGGCTTGATCTAATGGCCCTGAGGCTGCCCGTGACCCTGAGGCCTGGTGGAATGAACAGTTAGCTTCTGGTCAGGGAATGGGGCTCTCAAAGGCACCCCAAATCTCACTGACCGTGAAAAAGCTCATTCTACCTGATAGCAATCAAAAGCTTTTTAAGCGTTACTGAAATCACAAATCGGTATTGGGGTGCCGATCCACAGCTGGCATCCCCAGACCGGTTTCTGTTCTGGGACACTTACGGGAAGTTCAAGAGCTGAAGATACCCAGTTTCTGCCCTATATCCCAGAGAAGGAGAGCTATTTGAAAGACAGATCATGAAAACCTCGTGCAAAATTTATGACAAGTATGGGTTGTGCACGAGACATTGTGGAACACGTGTACTTTTTGTGTGTGGGAGTGTATGTTTACAGGGAAGTCTTGCTGAGAAGTAAAGGCAGAGCTGAGTCTTTAAGGATAAGAAGCAATTATTCGGGTTCAGGGGAGGTGACTGTTTCTCTAAGAAGCCGAAAAAGAAAACAGTGAGGGGTGTGCATGTAAGATCCAAGGAGATCTGCGATATCGGGCTGTAGGGGGCGAATCAAGACGTTGCACAACATGAGGCTGAAAAGTCCGCTCATGGAGGGGCTTTAATGTCAAGCTAATTAGTTTGGAATTTATACCAAGGGTAGTGAGGAGTCCCTGAAGGGTTGTAAGCACTGGGAGATCATGGCCAAATTTGTTTTGTAAAAGGTAACTGAGGGGCTCAGTGGATGGGAAGGGGCTTCTGCCCTGGCCACGTCCCTCTCCTCCTTCTCTGCCTCCTGTAATCCGTAAGTCCCCAGGATCATCATCATCTCTCCTACAGCTTGTCCCTAAATCCCATGGTGGTTCCCCCTTCCTGAGCAGAGAAGGAGAACAGCTGGTCACCATCCCACTTGAAAACTATTCTTGAGATGTTTCCCAAAATGTGCTATATGTCTCATTCAAATTGGATTTATTCTGGTTCCCACAATCAGTGCCCTAGTTGGAGGCTCTTTGATAGTTACAACACAGTCCTGGCCGCGTGGGACGCATTGGATGGTGACAGGCAAGGGTCAACGCAAGGGTCACTCACTTGCCCTGAGAAGCTGAATGCACTCCCCCTCTAGCTAATTACTACAACTCTCCCATCATCGCCTGTAAATTCTCACCCAACCTCTTGCGTTCATGTACTTCATAAGGAACTTTCTCATTATCCGTGTTAATACAGCTTCTCCGGGAAGGCCAGGTAGAGATATTATACCCATTTAACAGATGAAGGAAAGAGATGTACGAGCTCACTCAGGGCAACGAAAGAAGACTGAATTGGGAAGCAGGGAACCTATTTTCTTGCCCTGGCTTGGTCATCCATTAGCCGTGAAATATTGCAAAAAATGAGGGCATACATTTATTCTAACGCTACGTTGTAAAGGAACTTGGTTTTATTCATTAATTCGACACCTTTGTTGAGTACCCACTTCGTGCCGACAGAAGCAAACCAAACAGAACTGTCCCCATGGAGCAGATCTTTCAGCGAGGGAGTTAGACTGTAAACAGGTAAACACATGACCATATAGTATCAGACCTACAAGAAATGGAAACTACAAGGCATGATGGAACTTTATGCTAGATGGTGCTATCCTATATAGAATGAAAAGAGATTGCCTCTCTGAAGGGGTAACTTTTAAACGGAGAACTGATTGAAAACAAAGAATAAGGCACGAATATACCTGGTGGGAAGCTTTCCAGTCTGCGCAAACAGTAAGTTCAAAGGTCTTGAGGTGCGTGTGTGCTTGACGTGTTCTAAGAATAGCAAGGTCAGTGTGGCAGAGGCCAAACTGTGCAGGGTCTTGCGGGCCAGAAAGGGACATTGGATTTTGCTCAAGGGCCATGGAGTGCCCTTGGAAGGATTTGAAAACAATCAGATTCAGCTTAAAAAAAAAAAAAAAGCAAAGCAAAGCAAAACAAAACAAAAAAAGCAAAAAAAACCCCCAAACAAACAAAAAAACACAAATGAAAAGAACCCCCCCCAAAAAAAACCCCAAAACCCAAAAAACCGTGCTCTGGCTGCTGTTGGTTAATGGGGCATTTCTTGGAACAGGGGCGAGAATGGCCTCGCGAGCCGCCGTCAGAGGCGGTTGGCTTAGTCTGTGTGAACAGTATTGTGGTCGTTCCAGCCCTATATT
This sequence comes from Panthera onca, assembly GCF_046562875.1. Classification (NCBI taxonomy): domain Eukaryota; kingdom Metazoa; phylum Chordata; class Mammalia; order Carnivora; family Felidae; genus Panthera; species Panthera onca. The sequence continues at coordinate 79,720,173 of NC_138351.1, read as the reverse complement.
TCCCTATCTTGCTACAGGCTATGTCTGGCCAAGTTAGGATTGGAATCCAGCTGTTTTGAATTGTGTTCTAAAGCACGCTCCCTTCCAAACTACCAGATATAGTTCAAATGAGCCAGTTTCACACTTCGACCTATCCTAAGCCATTAAAGGTTGTTGTCACCAAGCTGTAACTCGGTATTTTAGAAGAATATCCATGTACATATTCTGGAGCCCTCATGTATGCTCTCTGAAAGGTCTCACCTCCACACCTTTGCTCATGCTGTGTCTTCTGCTCCGAATGCTTGTTTTAACCCTGCCAGCCCCTCAAAGCCCAGATCAAATAAATTCCACCTCTTTAGGCAGAGTGTTTCTAATCATCAGAAGCCCACTGCGGTCTCTTTCTATATAAGTACGCCTGCTCTGTACCAGGCTCTGGGTGCTGAACATTCAGCAGGGAAGGAGTCAGGTGGTGCGGAATTTTCCTTCTTCTAATAGTACTGACAACTGATATGCAAACAAATAACCCAGGTAACATCGGACAGTGGTAGGTCGGGAATGAGGAGTGTGCCATGAAAGAAAGCACCTGTAGGGATATCTTAGATCGAGTAGTCAGGAAGGTCTGTTTCTGCCCAGGTCCCCATCTATTTAATAGAAAGGAGATTCACGAGCGTGCGTTGATGGGCAAACCATGCTGAAGTCCCTAACCAAATTCCTTATACAGAGTGTGCAGTTGACAGATGTCATCAGGATCTGAGCGAAGGGAACAGGAGAACAGGTTGTAGCAGAAGGAAGAAGCGATGAAAGAGAGAAAGAAAACAAGTACCTATCTTGGTCACAAAGGTATTTGTGAGAAGACATACTGTCAAGCAAATTGGTCCTAGTTCTGCCTCTATGGAGGTGACAATGGTTCCTGCAGCAGAGTGACAATGGTTTGTGGAGCGAGTGCCTGCGAGTAGGGGTGGGGAACACGTTTTCAGTGGGTCCCCACGATGGGGTCCCCTTAGGTACCATGGGGGGGCACAGATCGCTCTTGGGTGGGATGCCTGAGGGTCCCTCCAAAAGGGATGGGGAGGGGTCGAGGTTGTCTCTTTTGCCCCCCTAAGTTATCTGGGGCTCCGTATTCCATGGGCAAAGTGATGGAGGTGGGAAGTCTAATTTCCTCCAACAACGACTCCAGTTGCCAATTAATATGCTAGGAAGCGAGAACAGACATGGGCCTCTGGGGAAACTGTCACTGCTCGGTGGTGTTTGTTAAAATCAGCTGATGGGCAGCCTTCTTTTTCCCAGTAGATATCATGAAAAGCTCACATTCACATCCATCCCCCCTGACCGCACCCCCCTTCATGCTCCCTGGCTCAAGAAAATGCGACTTTTCTCTTAAGTAATTGATGTCTTTTCTGTCTCGTTCCTGGAAGCAGTACAGGCTTAGCAAAGGAAACAGCGTCTCATCTTCCTTGTTACTGGTTCTAATGAAATATCCCCAGGTTGGCAATTTACAAAACAGGAGGGTGATGAGGATGGGGACCCTAGTGTACGTTTCGCTTGCCCAGTCCTGACCCATGGTGCAGGTAACTCCTACTTCAAGAGGGATATGAAGAAAATTGAGGATGCATGGGGAAAGAAGCCAGGCGGTGACCATATTCCCTCACTAACACATTCACCCACCCACCTGCCCATCTATTCTATTATCTGTCTATCTATCATCTTCCTTCCTTCCTCCCTCCCTTCCTTCCTTCCTTCCTTCCTTCCTTTTTCTTTTTCTTTCTTTCTTTCTTTCTTTCTTTCTTTCTTTCTTTCTTTCTTTCTTTCCTAACTCACCTGTTCATTCACTCACTCACTTTATCTATCAAGGTTCTTTGGTTAGAAACAATCCAGTCCTGAATATTTTAAGAAAACAAAAGAGGGAGTATTGGAATAATACCAAAACAACTAGTCTCCAAAAGCTAGAAAGACTGTTATGGGTTGAATTGTAACCCTTGCTCAAAAAAAAAAAAAAAATATGCGGGGTGGCTGGGTGGCTCAGTCCGTTGAGCGTCCGACTTCAGCTCAGGTCATGATCTCACGGTTTGTGGGTTCGAGCCCCGCGTCGGGCTCTGGGCTGACAGCTCAGAGCCTGGCGCCTGCTTCGGATTCTGTGTCTCCCTCTCTCTCCGCCCCTCCCCTGTTCATGCTCTGTCTCTCTGTGTCTCAAAAATAAAGAAATGTTAAAAAAAATTTTTTTTAATGCACACATTGAATACACAGTATGTCAGTACATCAGAATGTGGCCTTATTTGGAAATAGCATCACTGCAGATGTTACTAGTTAAGATGAGGTCATACTGGGGTCCAGTGGGTCCCTAATCCAATTATGACTGGTGTCCTTATCAAAAGGGGACATTTGGACACAGTGACAGGCACTCATAGAGAGAACACAATACTAAGAGACACGGGGAGAAGATGGCCATTCATAAGCCAGGGAGAGAAGCCTGGAACAGATTCTCCCTTTACAGCCCTCAGACAGAGCCAGCCGTATGGACACCTTGATCTTAGGCTTCTAGCCTCTTGGACTGTGACACGACACACTTCTGTCGTTTCAGCCACCCAGTGTGTGGCACTTTGCTATGCTTTGCCCTGGCAAACCAATGCAATGGTAGCGATAAGAATTAGCAAAAGCAAACCAAATAACCCAGGGAGAAAACAGAGCAGTGCCAAGGACTTCCGCAAGTAGATCCCTGGGATCCTGTTGGATCTTGCCGTGAGAAGTCTCGGCCCCAGAGGTCGCCTATCACGCTGTCGTCATCTCACTCCCACAGTGGGACTCCATCCGGCCCCACTTACAGGCGTCTCCCCCTTTGTGTCAGTTAGCCCCGCTCCGCAGAGAATGGAGTGGCTCAGGCAGAGCCCCCGAGGGATCTCAGAGAATCTGCCAGAAACGTGGGAGATCGTCCACATTCACACTGTGATACCCGTTCTGGCCCTAGTTCTTGGCCGAGTTCCAGGAAAGCGTCTTCGGGGCACTTTTGCTTTGAGAGAGACCAACCTCGTGCCCAGCCATCTGCACGGAAAGAGAAGCACGAGCTGTGAGGCGGGCATAGGCCCGGAGTCCACAGACGACTTCCGTAGCAGTTCAGGGCCAAGTTCCAGGAAGAGGTGGCACTAAACTGCAACCTTGAGCTGTGGGTGAAATTTAGACCTGAAGCTTCTAAGAGGGGGATTTTTGTGCATGAGGAGAGCATGAGCTGAGTCACGGAAGCAACAGAGAATCATCCACCGTGGAAGGCAGGGCCTGCAGTGGAACAGAGCAGTGCTGAGTTCCCTCGGAAGCGCCGTGGCCAGGTCACGGGGGAGCTGCGGGGCTGACCTGGAGGCTTGAACGTTGCTGAGCGGATCGTGGGGAGTCAGCGCGTGCTTCCGCCAAGGTCAGTGCCGTGATTCCAACGGTGCTTCCGGTCTAAGGGCAGCAATGGTGGATAGGGTGCAGGGAGTTTTTCTTCCTCTGACCTCCTCTGCACTGGTCTTCATGGGCCCAGAAAACTTTTGTTCAAGGATTTATTCACGCGATGATGAGTGAATGCCGACTGTGTGCCAGATACTCTATTAGGCAGGGCAGCTCTAGAACTAAGCAGCCCCCCTTGGCTGGTATATAGGAGCTTTTTTTGCAAAATTCCAAACTTTCCTACTAGGCTGGAAGGCCTTTCAAGAGAGAGAGACCACACCCATCTCTACCCTCTGTGCCTCACAATGTTGGCTCCCTCTACATTGGCCAAATCCATGACTGATAGCAATGGCTTTTTGTTCCGACCAAGCGCTTTATTTCATGTTAAACATATAAATCCATGAATATATGCTCTATGACCTTGAACGCAGACGCTTGTCACTTGTTTGGGCTGAGCTCATAAGAAAGAAAGAGTAGGTTGATTGATTCTTTATCTTAATTACAAATCTTTTTATGCTTTTCTCTGCCTATAATATTATTTTATAACCTGAAATGTCTGCGAACAAGTACCTCTCGATGGTGATTGAACATTCAACGCTGAGCTCCGAGGAGCGACAAATGGCCTCATTATTCCTTATGGCGTCTTGGAGAGGCAGCTTAGAGACAGGCCTCGTTTTCTATGCTTTCCGAGCCAAGACCCAGGGTCCCAGGTAGCTCTGGTGGGGGCACCGGGGGCACAGAACTACTTCCACGTTAGAACCGGAACCCTTTCCTGGTAGATAGAGAAAGGTCTTGAAAGACTCAAGCACAGCCCTCCATGGACAGATGGGGAAACTAAGGCTGAGGATGAGAACCCAAGGTCCAGAGTGAATGAGTAAAAAAACCTGGAGGCTGAAGCTGCTTCTCTCTCCCCTCACCAACGATTACCATCTCACTCCGGACTCTTGCCCGTCAACAGAATATACTAGCTTCCTTTCCGCCCACTAAAAACCACCTGTCCAAAATTGCACTGGATTTAGCTATCTACACCACTATAATCTGTACATATTTTCATCTTACAATGTTTCCCCCCTTCTCCACGTTCCCAGGGTTCTCTTACTGCCCCCGGCTCCTAGTGTCAGGGAAAAACACAGAACCAGATCATTGATATTGAAGTATTAATGACTTCAAATTCATAGAACTTCAGACGTTTAAAATTCTTTCACTCAGCCATCCATCTGGTGAAAGGATTCCTCTCCACGGTATTTTCAAGGTGATCGTCGAGGTCCTGCCTCACCTACCTCTGAGAAGGTGAACCCACTACCTTTCGAGTCAACCATTTCCATTGGTGAGCAACTCCCCCCTTTTTAAAACACTTTAGGGCTGAAGCTTGCCTCTTCGTAGTTTTTATCCACTAGACCTGCCTTCTGGGGACCCATAAAATAAATTTGTTTCCAATCTACATGGAAGCTTTTAAGGTATCTGAAGACAACTGTCGAGCTATCTAGCCAGCCTACGCCTTTCCAGGCTAAACATTCTCAATTCTTTCAAGAGATCTTCCCGTGAAATAGGTTCTTCCCTCTCATTATCCAATTTACTTGTCAAGAGCTCACTCTGGCCTTTCAATGCTCCTTTCAAAGTGGGGTCTCCAGAGCTGCGTCTGTATCTCCAGTCAAGGTATGCCGGTGGCTTCACCTCCTTTGTTCCAGTCCTTAGACTTTTGTTACTATGGCCTGACGCTCCTTTAGTCTGTCTGTGGACTCATGTTGAACGAATCACTTCCAGTTATTTTTTTTCAGCAGGGCTACTGCAAAGCCACATTTTCCATTTAATTATAAAGAACTTCTCCCAGGGATATTTACTTTCTGAGGGACATCTGCATAGTTTGGATAACATTATACTCCGAAGAATGGCTTTCTAATGGCAGACATTTAGATGCTGTGACCCTGAGGAGAGATAGGAATTGTCCTTCAGGACACTAATCTTTCTTCTTCTTCTTCTTCTTCTTCTTCTTCTTCTTCTTCTTCTTCCTCTTCTTCTTCTTCTCCTCCCCGTGCCCCCCCACCCCCACCCCACTTTGTTCCTCCCCTGTGCTCCTGAAGAATGACGGGACAGCCTGTAGAGGCATCGCGACCTTTCATTCAAGTCTTCTTTTCCCAAATGTGGGAATCCTGATTCCAAAAATATAAAAACCAGCTATAAATCCATGTAACTGTCCCCCAAGGGGCGTCAAGTCCTGCGTTGCTGGAGGTCATGGATTTTTACGGATATTCCATTAACACTGGAAAATGGCACCTCCTCGCTAACGATCGCCTCACATCTAACAAACACAGCCCAAGAGTTTTACAACCTGTGAACTTGCAAGCGGCAGTAATTAACCAAAAATGATAAATAATTAAGGCCTAATTATACGGTATCAGTCACTTCCGTTTCCCAGCCTGCGCAGTAAGGGGGTTTGAACTGCCGACCAGGGCTCCGTCCCCATCCCTCTGCCATCGTTGGAGTGGGGCTCCGGGAGCGCTGGGGCCACACGTGCCTTTATGGGGGAGATGAGACGAAAACTGGCTCATTAGATCAGTAATTGGACTGTTCCCCTCGCCAAGGCACATTTCCACGGAGTAGTTTGCGTGCTTTGGGTTTGGAAGAAGAACAAATGGCCGTGCAAGTGATCCCTGGCTTCTCTGGGACCGAGGAAGGTAAGGGCTGCTTGGAGAACACAGCCTGTGAGGCGTAGAGGAAGAACACGGGCGGGGGAGGCAGGGGATTAGAGCTGTCCTCTTATCTGCCCGGGGGCCTTTTTTGGACCTCTTACCAAGGCATGTGTGAGTGTTGGAGGTGGGGGGGCATTCTGAGGGTAGAGGAGGCATTAAAGCAAAGAAAAGTATCAGGGTGCTCACTACCTGAAAAGTCCAGAAGCTGGACACTGCCTCTTGCGGCCGGTTACAGGTGCCCAAAGCACATCCGAGAGTCTCTGTCTTCGTCCCTCAACTAGGTTTATTTTGTGTCGACCTCCTTCACAGATTGGATGTCCCACTATAGTCCCAGACAGCATCTACCACTTTCTGAGGCCACGCCACTCCAGGCTCATGTCCTAGGGGAGAGACAAGGGGAGCTAGGGCAGTTTTATCAAAAAGAAAAAAACAATTTACACGAAGATAACGATAGCGGTGCTGATGATGGAGAAGATGACGCTGGAAATAAGCATTTGGGGAGCCCTTTGTACATTTCAAGCAGTTAGGTGAAATGTATCACAGCCATTATTTCGCTTCAGCCCCACAGCAAGACTGTGAGACAGGTGTCATTATTGTTCCCATTTTACAGATAAAGAAACTGAGCCAGAGAGATTCATTCCCATAGCTACAAAACGGGGGGCCTGGGGTTTGCACACCACCGTGCTCCTTCCCAGATATGCATTGCAGTTTGCAAGTGTCTTGATACTCAGGACCTTGTCAGGCCTTCCGCAAGAATGCTGTGGAAGGGGTATAAGTATATTCACCCCCATTTCTCCGGTGGATCTATAACCGATGTGCAGGAGGCATGTCCAGGCACAAGGAAGAGCTGCTTCTGCAAAATAAGGTGTGAGGTCAAACCAGCACTTTTTTTAATGTTTATTTATTTTTGAGAAGTGGGGAGGGGCAGAGAGGGTGGGGGACAGAGGATCTGAAGCAGGCTCTGTGCCGACAGCTGGGAGCCCGACACGGGGCTTGACTCACGAACCCTGAGATCATGACGCGAGCCGGGGTTGGACACTTAACCAACTGAGCCACCCAGGAGCCCCAGACCAGCAGTTTTTAAACTGTGACCCCCAGGTCCTGAAGATCTTTGAAGAGGGTTGCTCGTGGGGAAAAGGGCTTGGGTCCATAGGACCCCCAAATAAAGTCCGGGCAGCTCAGCTTTGGTCAAATCGACATGCTGGGTGTTTATTTGCGATTTCCTTTGGAAGCTGTTGAAAGAAGAAAAAAGTGTGGACCCTCCACCGGATTAAAGTCACTTCAAGTTCCCAAGTGCTGGGAGTCCCCAGACATTTCTCGGGCTTCTGCATCAGGGCAGACTTCCTGGGTCCTTTTCCCACCCTGAAATGGATCTAGCACCTGTGGTTGAATCGCAGTACACAAGCAGGAGGGTGGATCCCGAACTTTTCCGTGGTGTACCCGTGCAGGCAGAGGAGGACGGGGGGCCAGGTGGATCCTTTGGGTGGGTGGTAGGGGCTTCCTCTGGGTGGTAGCCTAAGTTATCACTGCTGTGTTCTCTCTGAGGCATGTGGGGTGGTTACAGACACCAGGTCTGAGTCCTGGCCCCATTACACATCTCTAGGACGCCAAGGACAACACGTTATCTCCTCCTCCCCCTCCTCAACTGTGTCCCACCAGGGAGGGGGACCCTGGCTGTCTCAGCATTCCGTGCAGAGCTCATGCCTCAGTCATCAGCAGGCTCTTGTTAGGTACTCGTGTAGAAGGAGTGGGTTGGTTGGGGAGAAGCCAAACAACACGGAGGGGCCAACTTGCGACTCTGCTCCATTGTCGTCGGGTGAAGGAAGGGGTAGGAACCTGGATGCAGCCCCTGATGGCGATGCTGTTGTTCCTCTGGGGGAATAAGAGAGGATCAGGGTTCTGGTCCAGAGAGGAGCAAGTTGCAGCTGCCCCCTGTGGATCCCCACCCCTCTCACTGGGTTCGTCCCTCGGGCCTCGGGAGAACGAGGCAGGCATCCATCTGTCCACCTCCTCCCTGGGGTCCTGTGGCCCGAAAGCTGAAAGGCTCGGTTGCCCTGCTGTGCATCAGGGGGTGAGAAGACCGTGCTGCTTGAAGTAAACAGCATCTGTTGCCAAGTTCACGTGAGGACTGGGCTTGTTCCTGCGAAGGAGGTTGGGAAACACGTGGCTTACCGAGAAGCTGGGAAAACCCACCGCGAAGATCACCCCAGCTCACGTCTCCCAAGGACACCATCCCATGCCCTTGAGAGAGGGGGCTTAAGTAATTTAGGGTGGTCTGCTTGCGGAAGTGGGGCAGTGCCTCTCAGATGGCCCCAGGACTCTGGCTTTGCCTCTGTTAAGAAGGTGTTGGGTGACCTTGGATGGCCCGCTAGACCTCTCTGGTGCAATATTTGTCAAGTGAGAAGGCGAAAGCTGGTTGTTCCTCTACCTTCCGGGAAGCTAATTAATAACTCAGCCTGGCAGAAAAAAAAAAAGAAAAAGAAAACTTCCCCACCCACACCCCTGTTCTCTCGCTCTGCTGCTGTCAGCCTTAGCTTCTCCCCAGGGGAGTGGGGCTGACAGATGGTGGAAAGAAACAGGGAGCAAGGGGGGCTTAAGTCTATTTTTGGTTCCTGTTTTAAAGTTCTTCAAGGAACTTCAGGAAGAGGCATCCTCTGCTCTGGTTTCTATCTGCTCTACACTTCACACAACTACAAGGACGTACTTTTCCAAGGGCTGCGAATGTACGTGCACACACGTGTGCCCCTGTTTCCCGTCCGGGAGGGTCTACTGGCTTCAACTATCATTTATCTCTTGCAAATTTATCTATTTACCTATTAATGCAAATTGAAGTTCTTTATGTTGGCATTCAAGACCCTTTTGGGCGCCTGGGTGGCTCAGTCGGTTGGGCGTCCGACTTTGGCTCAGGTCATGATCTCGCGGTCCGAGAGTTCGAGCCCCGCCTCGGGCTCTGTGCTGACAGCTCAGGGCCTGGAGCCTGATTCGGATTCTGTGTCTCCCTCGCTCTCTCTGACCCTCCCCCGTTCATGCTCTATCTCTCTCTGTCTCAAAAATAAACGTTAAAAAAAATAAAAATAAAGACCCTTTTAACTGTCACATTCTAGGTTCCCCTTTTACGCCTCTGGGTCTCTCTCCTCCTGGGGTTTTCCACCGAATGGGAAGAGTCAGACAAGTAAGCCAGCGATTATAATATCAGCCATCAGCCATTAGGATGTGACCCGGAAGCTGCTCCCTCCAGGAAGTCTGCTGTGATTCAGCCCTGGTTTACCCTGTCGCCCCCATGGCTGTTTCCTTGTCCTGGTACTGATTACCCTACGTGACAATTTCTGAGTTACACCCTCCCCTGGCCGAGGGTGAGCTCCGAAGCCACAAGGCCACCACGTCTATCTTGATTCACTCTGCGGGCCCAGGACTCACGTGATCTTGGCCACGTGATGGGTTCAAGATAAACAGAACCTGTTCTTAGAGCTTTCCCCAAACTGTGCCATCCGCCTCTTCTTCTGAGTAGGCTTCTCGTCTGCAAATCCACATACCTGTAAAAACAGTGATCTCCTCCCAAGGGAATGCTTCTCTCCTCCCACCTAGAGTTTTCTGTGGCTTGTACTAACTCCCTCGGTGGTTACCACGTTCCAGGTAAATAGTTGAATGCTACCTTCCAAATCAATATTGAAAGCACTAATAAAAATACTACTTGCCATTATTTCCGCACCGGTTTACATTCTGCAAAGCAGATCATCTGTTCTCTTATTTAGGCAGCCAAGCCTGGTTTTAAAGGAGACCCTGCTTCCCCTCGGAGACGCTGAAACCCCCCGGACTTATTTCTGTTCCGGTTCCAGCTCCGTTGTCTTACTGTCTAGAGCCTCTTTCCTCAGCACACTCCCCACCCTTGTATACCTTGATGTTGCTGCATTAAATATTTATGCCGAGATTCATTATTTGTCCATTAAATATTTATAAGCTTGGGAGCCCGTATCAGACAATATGTGTTTCCTTCTCCAAGAAGAGTCTGATAATTAAGTCTACAATCCATGAGTGTCTTCTAGGCAGCCTATATTTTTTTCTCCCCTGTCCTGTCCCCAGAAGACTGGCCTGTCCTTCACAAAGCCATTTTGCTACCTGTCCTAGCTATTTCTTTCTGCCACGTCATTCCAGCCGCCTGTGGATTCTTCAACTAAGGCAGAATGTTTTCTTCTCCAAAGTTGGGGAATGGGCAGACAGCCTGAGGTGCCGTGTTTGGTGTTTTTCTGGAAAAGGCTGGGGCGAGCTTCCTGTCTAAGCGAGCTTTGTGGTCTAAGCACACACTGCTTTCTGTGGCCTTTAAGGACAGAATCTAAAGGCAGGAGGGGGATTTTATGCGGGATGGTGGCGTGGACCGTGATGGTAGAAAATTGACCAGTGATGGACTTCACGGGGCAAAGGGGATTTCTCTGGTGGAAGTCCTTTGGGTCCCTGCAAAGACTGGCATGGGTCTGAAAGCATCATTCCAACTGGGGGTTGTGGGACTGTGGCGTTATATCACCTCCTTCCCCGAATGTTGCTTTCTTTATCCACCCTCCCCAGGTTACACAAGAAGAAGAGTGCCAGACTCAGTCCTCTGTTGAGGAGTGTGCTAGAAGAATAGCACAGAGGGGTGAGCACTGGGTGTGGGGGCAGGACCCTGGAGACATTCAGGGCATGGACACTGGGTTTGAAGCCTAGTTGTCTCCTACAGTGACTGGGTGACCAGTGTTATGCCATTGACATTCTCAGACCTCCAGGGTCTGGAGCTCACTACGTGCCACACGCTCTGGTAATCTCTTCACCTACATGATCTCATGGAATCTTCATGACAAGATGACCTTTATCCCCGTTTTGCAGAAAACACAGGCTTAGCCTTTATGTGACTCACCCACATTCAAGCAGCTTGTCTGAGGCGGAACTGGGACTTGAACCCAAGCAGTCTGACTCCAAAGCACCTAGGTCAAGCAAGCAGGCTCTGAACCTGTTTGCCAGTCTGTAGATGGAGACAATCGTACTGACCTCGTGGTTGAGGGGATTAAATGAGATAGTGTATTTATCATACGCTACATACCTGTGGCTGAGGTAGAATTCCCCCAAGGAATGGTAGCCTTTTCTACTAGCATTAATAATCAATAACATAATAATAATGTTCTACTGGAATAGGTTGTCCCTCGGAATGGATTCCTGGCCTTGGGATTTATTTGGGGAAGGTCTAGGCAAGAAGATCACAGTAATTGATGGGGGTTTGGTAAGAGATATTTAAGTATTAATCGGAGGAACTTTAAGGTCCCTCAAGTCCATAGTTCTGTGATCCTAGGAAGGAAGCACTTAGAAAGTAAAATAGCATAAGTAATTTTACCTTGGCTCCCCTCCAGCAGAGACTGTCTTTCAGGGACCGAGTTTGGCTCCAGAACCCTCTTTTCTCCTCTTCTTGTACGTAAGCTGCTCTGAGCGCTCGAGTTGCCCTTTCCTGACCCAGGACTCATGCCTTCCCTCTAACCCACAAGGAAGTTCTTCTCTCCCCCTGGGGTTTCTCCGTCTGCTTCCATTATTCAGAAAGAAGAGGCTCCCTGGACAGAGGTCGCATCTGGACCTCGAAACCTACCTGATTTTGGAGTCACTGATGTAAAGGTATTAATGAAGTAACTCCCTTCCGATTTCTATGCTGGGTTTTTAACAGGCACCTTCAAATGTAAAGGACACCTTGTGGGAGGGGGACCTTTATTCTATTTTAATCGTATGTGGACACTTGCTCTATTTTGTGTATGTGATGGGTCCATTTATTTGGCAAAATTAATCGAGCACCTACCACATGCAAAGCACGGCGTTAAGTGTTAGCGATACAAGTGAGAAGTGAAGATTGATCACGTCCTTCATGCAGCTTACAGTCCAAAGGGAAAGAAGACACGCAAACAATCATGGAATCTTAGGTGACAATAATCATGATATTCACTTAAGTAGGACTCTATAGAGACTTCAGATGTATTGACTTTCGTTCTTTTTTTTTTTTGAAATTTTTAAAGTTTATTTTTGAGAGAGGGAGAGAGAGACAGACAGAGAGCGAGTGGAGCAGAGACAGAGGGAGACACAGAATCCGAAGCAGGCTCCAGGCTCCGAGCTGTCAGCACAGAGCCCTACGCGGGGCTCAAACCCACAAACCACGAGATCATGACCTGAGCCGAAGTCGGTCGCTTAACCGACAGAGCCACCCAGGCGCCCCATATTAACTCTCATTCTTACTTAGCAAATTTCTAAGTAGTGACTCTTATTATTTAATCTTATAAGAGAGGAGACTCAGACTCCTCCGACTAGAGTGGAATCTCAAGAATCATTGAATACAAACCTGTGTTTCACACAACACTATCGTGCAAATGGATCGAGAGCATATGATGTTGACTCTTTTTTGGTTCCCTGGTTAATGAGTGTATTTTCATTTTGACACCTGCTAATCTGCCAGGTGCATGGTGGGGGTTAAACGAGACACTGATGCTATCGTTAAGATCCCAAGCTGCTGGTGGGCTCCAAGCTCTGTTAGTAAGTTCTCAAAAATATCAGTTTCATTCAATCTAGCCAACCCCTCCACCCTTCCGCTCCGAGACAAGTGTCCTAAATATTTTCACTGACTAGTTGCCCTTCGGTTGGAACATCTTAAGTGACTGAGCACTTTCGCATCAGTGGAAAAGGGTGGTCCTCGGACCAGCAGCCTCAGCAGTGTCTGGGATATCTAATTTAAAATGCAAATTTCAGGTCCCATCCGGGACCTAGTGAATCGGGAGCTCTTCCCAGTTTTAACAAAGCCTCCGGGTGATTCCGATGTGAGTTCACGGCAGACGACATCTGACCTACATTGCAAAGAAGCTCGTTCCTTCTTAAAACAGATCTTCTTCTCCTCTCCCTTCGCCCATCTTAACCGCTTCAGTCCCTTAACAAGTCGAGGGACGACAGCATTGTTGAGCCTTACGGAAGCTGATAGAAGTTCCCTGCATCACAAATGCCGTTTCTCCAGGATCGTGTTTAAGAACGCAATTTATGAGATTCAGAACCAGTGGTCCACACTTTATTCTTCTCTGTCCTGTGAGTTATCAGGAAGACATTTATCATGCAGACCCTTGTTTCCATCAGCACCTCTGGTTCCAAAAAAAATAGGTAATTTCAGTGCCATATGCTATCCTTGGGGGCAGGTGGTGGGGAGGGAGGGAGAGAGAACAATGGGAGTGTCTTTCTATTCAGCCAAATTTGTGTAAGTCCTCAAGCTTCTGCCCACTCTCCAGCCATGTGTAAGCAAAAATATCATCTCCTCATGCAAAGACACCTAAGCAATGCCGTGGTCACTACTGTATTCCAAGCTTCTAGCATGATGCAGACCCGTAGCAGACAGGATTCATTAGTAGTAGCTGACCCCTTCAGACAAGTCAACCACTTTTAATAAATTCAGCAAATGTCTATAACCCCAATAAAATACCAACTCCGGAACAGAAATGTCAGCAGAGAATATCATTTGCCAAGTGTTGATTTATATAACTTATAGTACCTTCACTCCAGTAAGGTGAAATTTTATCAAAGCGGAGAATTTGGCAAAGAATTATAGATTCTATTATTATAAAAACATGTTTCCTAGGTTCTCTAAGAGCACAATAATTTAGCGAGTGTAATGTATCATACTCTAGAAAGAGGAAACACATGGGAGGAATAAATAGGAACTTTTCTAGCTTGAGAAGTAAAAGAAAGTAGCCACCACCCCACATACATACACCCACACACAAATGTACCAAACATACATATGAAACCTTGTGTGTTAGAGGAAAGATGGTTGCCAGGATTGATCTTATCGAACAATCTAGTGGCCAATTATAGTGGCCATGATGCCACCAAGCCTTCTTAGGTAGTGAAATGCCAAGGCTTGGGGACCCACTGCAGAAGGGCCCATGTTACAGGAGGGGTTGGTGCATGAAGGCAGATGGGCTCCAGGGCGAGTAAATGTAAGCAGAGGAAACAATACAAGGGATGCTCTTAAGATGACGGTCTCAACTCTTATCCACGACAGGGCTGATCGGCACTGTCCCAAGGAACCTTCTTGGGAGCACCTCATCCTTCTTGAGATGATATACAGCAAAAGTCTTCTGGCTGGTTGGATTTGGAAGACGCCTTCCCCTTTTGGATAGCCACAAAGTACATGTGCTTGATAAAGGCAGACGAGAAGTCCTGAAGTCAAGAGTTTTATTTACCCGGTGATTTTCAAATGTAATTGATCAATGAAAGCTTTGGCTTCTGTATCAACCTACCGACGTTCTACAGAACTAGGAGCCCATCAGACATACTTCGGGAAATACACTACACCCTTGAGACATTGGTCTAAGTCGATATCCTTGGGAAGCGACCACTTGTACCTGGAAAAGAGGGAGAATTCCGGTCCACCTTGTTGTATTCATGTGCAGAGAGCTGAGAACATCAGAGCAGGGCCTGTGTCTTCCCTGTGTTTGAATGCACAGTATGTACTTAATACACAGTAGGTACTCGATACAGCTTGATATGAGTCCGGTAAGTGTTGGTCATGAAACAGAGACCATAGTGTTTCCCTTTGCTCAGGAGACATGTATGTCTCTGGGGGCTCTGGCTGCTGCTTCTCGAAGTGGTAGTAAGGTGGATTTATTTTAGAGAATGGTGATTAGAACAGCCAAAGGGAAGGAGGGCATTAATTACATCTTCTGGAGGGAGAATAACACTTTGTTCCAGAAAGATGAAGATTGAGAGGGAATAGTGATTAATAAATTTGGTGGACCCAGAGCACCTCCTCCGTTGAGGCACTAGGAGGGATATCTGGATGAACAATGGACTTCCTCAGCTCTCTGTCATGTGCACTGTCCAGGGTCCAGAAGATTGTCAAGATGAACAGAGACCCGTGCCCCAAATCTTGTATTATGAGCCTTGTGTACATTTGCCTCAAACCAGAGCTTTGATTTAATAGAAGAAATCATAAGTGCTGTAAAATGTAATACATACACAGACTTTGTTTCTCTAATGAGTAGAGTAGGAAGAAAGGAGTTTCACTACAGAAAATTCATAGCAGATAATGAGAAGGATTTGGAGAAAGGGTTCTGATTTTTTGCAGTCATATCTGAGAGAACTAACTAACAACCATCTTCGTGTGGGCCCCTGGAGGGGAGGGAACTACTTATGCTTCGGCCCTTTATCTGTCTAACAACAAAAGCAATGGCTTAAGTTCATTTCATTTCCATTACACGGGATTCTCTTTTTTGCCTTGACTCATGGTGCATGCTTTGCCCAGAAAGCCCATCTGGTGAACTTCTTCTCAGTTTTCAAGACGTGTCTCAAGGGTCCCCTCCTCTGTGAAGCCGTAATATTTTATAAGACTCACACCTTCCAACCAGAGGGTATTTTCTCTTCTCTGGCCTACAGCTGCTCTTTGCTTATCTCTCCATTCTGGGATCATCTCCAGCACTGACCAATCCAAATGGTCACTAACTGTTGATCTGGAATGGGGTCCTGGAGGTCCCCTGTTGGTCCATAAAGTCTGAGGCGCATGGAGGGCCCAAGGTCCTTAGGGGCAGCGAAGATGAGGCTAGTGATCTCTCAGAGGCTCAGAGGAGCAGGTATTTTTACAAAAGGGTTCAGAGCGTTTCAGTATTTTAACAACCTGTGTGGTCATCTCAATGCCCACCAGCTCAATATCCGTCTCTAGGACTTCTCAGCACATAGATTTGGAATTATTTACCCGTCTGCCTTACCCATTAGATTGAGATTTCTTCCAGGACAGAGACCTTGAGTTTTGCTTACCTTAATGTCTCCAGAGCTTAGCATGGCGCCTGGCATGGAGCAAGCATATTGATTTCTAAGAAGAACTCAAGGGCTCTTCCTCATGAATCAGGATGAGAGCATTTTCCTCTCCCCTCCAGGAGGAGGAGGCTTGTACTTCCTCGGTCACGTGTAAATTCACCCATTGAGCTGTTTCAAATTTTTATTTGTTTTGTTTTAAGTGGACCTTTTTTTTTTTTTTTTTTTTTTTTTTTTTGCTGTGATTTTTAGAAACGAGTAATTATGGCTATAGTTCACTGTTTCATTTCTCCTTTCCAAGAATACGCCAGGCCATACCCCTAATCGTGGCCCACCAGCTCTTAGTGGTAAAATATGGGGATTGAGTTCCGCCACGGCAGGTAATGAGATCGACAGAGCAGACCCGATCGTCTGCTTTGCTCTAAAACTATTTAGGACTAACGAGATTAAGGAAAAGAAATAAGGGGGCCCAGCTTACTAGAGTTTCTACATAGGGGTTTTGGGCTAAAGCCAGCAAGCTTCATGTTTTGCCGGGCGCTTTGTGATGAGGGATTTAGGGCAGTCTTTGAAGATTCCCGAGTTCCCTGGACATAATACCAGGTTAGCACTACCTTAATAGCACCCAGATCTCACCCCGGTTTCGAATACAGAATAGTATATCTTGAAGGAATAAAGAAAGGAAGGAAAGAAGGAAGACAGGACAGGAGGGAAGGAAGGAAGGCAGACAGAAAGGTAGAAGCAAAGAGCTGCCAGGCATCAGCCAGCTGATTAACAGACTGAAATGGGGGTGGGGTGTGTTGAGAGTGCTCTAACAGCTACTAAGCCAGGTCTGATTTTGGAAAACAATGACATCTTCAAGAGAAAAAAAATTTTTTTTTTTTTTTTTTTTTTTTTTTTTTTCCTGAGAGAACATTGGTATTCCTCTCAGAACGTAGAAGCCTTAGTTCTGTTACGGGGTAGTGTTTCTTCCACAAGTAATAGTTTCAACATCATAGCCCTTGGGTAACATCGAATAATCCAGATATCTCATTTTCAGGTTGGCGACGCTTCCCCTTCCACACCGAGCTAAAGGTGGGGCTATCGAAGGGACATTGCAAAGCGAACCCAACCCTGTGGTGTGGGGCTACCCTGGTGGCTTCGCGGGGTTGGCTAAGGGGTGTGGGCAAGCCACAGTTCCCTGGGGCTTCAAACGGACAAGAATCATTTGTCGAGCCATTAGTAATGGAACCAAGAGGGAAAGAATCCAGAGATTTGAGGATGCACACGCGGGAAAGTTAGAGGTTGGACTTGTACTTAAAGAGAGTACAATTTAGTGAGCAACGTGGCCAGGCACACCCATAACTCAAGAGCCCTAGTATAAATCCAGATGACGCACGAGGGTGATTCAGAGGAGAGGGGGCACGTCAGAGTTTTGGAGGTGGGGAAATGAGGTTGAAAAAGGACTTCAAAGAGGTAGAAGCAGTTTTGACTTTGAGGATGTAAAGACTCAGCATGAACTCGGAAGAATAAAAGGACCCTGGCGAGTGACAGCCAGTGAAAAGGGCAGGCTTTACAGGTGGAGGGGACAGCAGGAGCTAACGCGTGAAGTTTGGAGAGTGGAAAAGGCATTTCAAAACTCCTCGCGATGACTTTGATTTGTGCAGCGAATACACGTTAAAGAGGGCAGGAGCAATTCTGAATGTGTTTGTTTGTCTGTCTGTTTGTTTGTTTTCCAGAAGAGCGATAAGATAAGAAGTGGGTGTTGGAAGGTCTGGAAGCCTACTCACCTCCTGGGTCTGGAGACCAAAGTGAGACTAAGGTGATTCGTTACGATGAGGGGATGAGACGCTTATCAATCGATACGTCTATGTATCTCCGTATCTATCTATCTGTGGAGAGTAGCTATTACAACATAGGGAGGCGGAATATTGAGAAAAATGGCAGGTTGCTGTGAGTAGCAAAAAGGCAAGTGATTTTAGAAGATTCGTGTTGAAATACCAGCTCGCTTTACCTTCTTAAGGTTTCGTGTCCTCGTTAACAAAATAAAGGGTAAAAAAGCATTTCTCAGGGTTATTTTGAGAATGTTAGCATATGTTAAAGGATGGCACCTGGAATATAATAGATAATTAATTAGTTTTTTGCTTCATGATAAACATTAGCTGCTTAAAGCTTATACATCAAGGATATTGGCATCAGTAAGAATTCCACAGAAGTTAGTCACCATCCGACTCATTCCATCCATTTTTTGCAAACTAATTGGAGACAAAGCGGTATTAAGTTCAGTTCTTCAAGACTCAGGATACTCCATGAGAAGGCCACCACAACGTTCTTGGAAGCAAAAAAACTCACAGTAAGAAGAGGCCTAGAAAATTCCCCTAGCGCCTGGGTGGCTCAGTCGGTTAAGCGTCCGACTTCGGCTCAGGTCATGATCTCGAGGTCTGTGAGTTTGAGCCCTGCGTCGGGCTCTGTGCTGACGGCTCAGAGCCTGGAGTCTGCTTCAGATTCTGTGACTCCTTCTCTCTCTGCCCTTCTGGCTCTCACGCTCTGTCTCTCTCTGTCTCTCTCTCAAAAATAAATAAACATTAAAAAAAATCCCCTGGTTTGCTCTATTCCACCAAGACTGAGTCAACACGCTTTTTAAAAATATAACCCAACTTGGGGCGCCTGGGTGGCTCGGTCGGTTGAGCGTCCAACTTCAGCTCAGGTCATGATCTCGCGGTCCGTGGGTTCGAGCCCCGCGTCGGGCTCTGT
This sequence comes from Panthera onca, assembly GCF_046562875.1. Taxonomy (NCBI): domain Eukaryota; kingdom Metazoa; phylum Chordata; class Mammalia; order Carnivora; family Felidae; genus Panthera; species Panthera onca. Next base: position 79,701,565 of record NC_138351.1, on the reverse strand, counting down.
GCTGACAGCTCGGAGCCTGGAGCCTGTTTCGGATTCTGTGTCTCCCTCTTTCTCTGACCCTCCCCTGTTCATGCTCTCTCTCTCTCTGTCTCAAAAATAAATAAAAAAATGTTAAAAAAATAAAAAAAATATAACCCAACTTAAGGAGTTACCCAAGAGCCCATGACCTCACAAATAACATGTCTGGGGCCCTTTTGGTATCACTCAAAATATCTTTGGATGGCTCCATTTGATTCCCCTTTCAGGTCCAGACAGGAGACCTTTTAACTCTTAACCAGCAAAGACCCAAATGCGTCTTTCCTTAATTAGTGTAATGAGGCTTTTGGCTCCTTTATGACAAGTAAATGAATCTGCCCTTTTGGTGACAGGTCCTTCAGGGAATGATCTGAAGACTTGTGTAACAGTGCCTCCAATGTACTAGGTCATTAAAAACAGTTGTCCGACTATGAAATTAGTTATTGATTAATATGGCAACAGGAAGATCATTACGTTATGAAAGAAAGGGAAGTAGCCTTATGCTCTTGGCCACATCTTACTGAGAGCTTTAGACATGGGAGGTGTGGAATTATTGCTAGTTGGCAAGGAAAAAGGATTGTTCAAATACCCCCATGGATTTTCGAGGTCTAAATGGTCTTCTCTAAGAATGATCACTTAGAATCTCAGAAAAGCGTGTGTGTGTGTGTGTGTGTGTATGTGTGTGCACTCAGGCGTGTACATATGTGCATGGGAAATACCGAGTCCCGTTCTGCCTTACTTAGAACTAGGTCTGGGCATTTATTTTTGTACCAAAGTATTTTAGAATCTGAATTTTTCCATCATTCTCTGCATCACCACAAAATAGTATATATCTTTCTGTGGTACATTGTGAAATGTTCTCTAGAGCAATGTTCTAATTTTCAGTAATAAGGTTTGCTGTGACAAACAAGGCTCTGCCTGAATTTCTGTGGGAGAAGGGAAGAAGGAGGAAGGAATGGCCGGTGAAATCAGGAAGGCTCTTCCCAAGGCAGTAACCCTTGAGCTGGGCTTGGACAGCAAGTAAAAAATTGCCCGGCAAAGGGGACCAGAGGGCATTTAAGTAAAAGGGAATAGCATTAATCCGTTCAACAGATAGTTGCAACATTGTGGGCGTGTTATAACAGAAGACACCCAGGAGCCATGAGGGCACCCAAGTGGAGGACTTAAGCTAGCCTTGGTGATGAGGGAAGTCCTTCTTATGTAGAAACAAATCAGGTAAGGGGTGTTGAGAGAGGGAGGTGGTAGGAGAGGCATCAGCACGTGGAGGTCCGGGGGTAAGAGAGAATCTATCGCGTCTGGGAAAGTGAGATTGGGTCAGCAAGGCTAGCGTGTGCCACAGGGGGAAGGAAACGGTGCCCTGGAGCTGGGGTCAGTAACTGAATGCCAGAGCATGAAAGGTCTTGCAAGCCGTGTCAAAGAATTTGGATTTTGTCTTAAAGGCAATGAACTACCAATTGAAGAATTCTAAGCGAGAGAGATATGATTGGTTACGTGATTAAGAAGAACACACTGGCCACTGTAAGGATAACGGATTAGAGCAAACCAAGACGAGGGGTGGATTGTCCCTTCAAGAAGTCATCTGAGTCGTCCTGTGAGGTGAGCGACCATGATCCGCCACAGATGATCCCAGTGGGATAGACACACGTGAAATATGGAGGTGGGAGCAACAGAATTTGTGTGTGTATGAAACAAAAGAGCCTGCTGGGTATGGAGAATGTCAAATGGCTCATTACCGACCGAACACAGGGTGCGTGAGGGTGTGTGAGGAGAGATGAGCTTGAAAAGGCAAGTTGGAATCAGACTGTAAAAGGCCTGGAATGTTCTGGGGAGCTTGGCCTTATCATCAGGATTTACGAGCTGTGCTCTCTAACTCCCCATGTCTTGGTAACCTAAACTGTTCCAAACATCTATTATAGGATTCCAATTTCATTAGCATTTTAACACATTACCACATTTTCACCCTTGAGCGGCCAAGCATGGTTATGTCTTCATATTGGAGAGTAAGTCATAATCAGACAATCCAATACTTTCCACCCCATAAGGTTATTTTCTCGACATTTCCCATTGTGTAATTGCCAGCTATCTGCTCGGTTCGTGTCGACGTTTCACTTACCTGCCCTGGCAATTTCCATACTCTATCACTGCACCAGAGAGCGCTCCGCGTGGGATTACGGCGTGCTGGGGCTGGAGGTGATTCTTGAGAACACTATGGTTCAATCTCTTTGTTTTACGGTTGGGGCTCAGAGCGTTGCAATGATCGGTCCAGGCAGAAGTGACTGTTTCCAACCCCGCTGAGACTCACTCGGGTCTTTCTTCCAGCCACAGTTCTTGAGAAGGACACTACAGGCCGGGTCTCGCTCGGGACAGCTCTCCACTCCTTGTCCAATTATCTGGGCTCATGGCCTAACTCTGGTTGAGGTTTCTCTGGAGAGTTTTCTACCACTATATTGCTGTCTACCTTTCTGCTGCTTAAAGTATTCCTAGACCATCATCTTGTGATGGGAGAATGTTAAATGAGTGGTTGAGCCCTCTTGGGGAGAATGGGCTGAGCTGTTGAAGCTTCACCAGTGTCATTAAGAAATGTTCCAGCCACTGAGTTAGGTGCTCTCAGCTGTATTAACGCAGAATTTTCATCATACCTCTATGACGTAGGTACTATTACTCACCCACGACTGCAAGTGTGCAAATTGAGGCATTATCAACTGACCCCGTGTCCAAATTTTTTTTTTTTTTAAATTTTTTTTTTTTTTCAACGTTTATTTATTTTTGGGACAGAGAGAGACAGAGCATGAACGGGGGAGGGACAGAGAGAGAGGGAGACACAGAATCGGAAACAGGCTCCAGGCTCTGAGCCATCAGCCCAGAGCCTGACGCGGGGCTCGAACTCACGGACCGTGAGATCGTGACCTGGCTGAAGTCGGACGCTTAACCGACTGCGCCACCCAGGCGCCCCCGTGTCCAAATTGAGACCAAGAGGTTGGTGTTAGGATTTGAACCTAGACCGTCGGATAACAAAACCTTAAAGTACTCTTAACCACTACGCTATCGTGCTCTGTAAGGTTACGCCGTAAGCACTGAAACCGAACAAAGCGTTAAAAACCAAAATGCCGATTTCAAATTTTTTTTTGAATGTTTATTTATTTTTGAAAGAGAGAGAGAGAGAAAGAGACAGAGCATGAGTGGGGGAGGGGCACAGAGAGAGGGAGACACAGAATCCGAAGCAGGCTCCGGGCTCCGAGCTGTCAGCACAGAGCCCGACGCGGGGCTCGAACTCACAGACCGTGAGATTATGACCTGAGCCGAAGTCGGACGCTCAACTGACTGAGCCACCCAGGCGCCCCCAACATGCCGATTTCATGTCATCACGCCTTTGTGTTCACATTTGCCAATTAGATGATTTTTGAAGCTTATTAGGATAGTATCTGTCATCCACAAGATTTCCGTCTTTGGAATTGTTTTCCTCTGGGAGCCCATAGTAACCAAGGGACGATCCTGTTAAGTTGGGGCTGGAGTAGCAGCACCTGCCTGGGTTATTTCTAAGCCCCGGAGGTAAAAGGCAGTTTGCAGGGACAGAGGAAAATGAAGCGAGCCTGGGCTGTGACCTCAGGGACAGCAGCTGCCCTGATTTCTGGTGGCTTTCAGTCTGTGGGCGCACTCCTTCGCGAGGCCCAGCGAGTTTTATCTTTGTAGCTTCTGTGGGTTATCTCAGCATATTGTGTCTTTGTTCTAGAAAGGTTTGCCAACTCATCTGAGACATCCCCATTTCTGAATGCTGGAGTCACATGGGACAGAATTGGCATCAGAAGCTCTCCTCGGTGGCTTAGGGAAGGGACCAATTCTCAGACAAGGGATTTGGGGCTGGGGCGTCCGTCGTGTCTGTCCCACCTCACACGAGCGTGGAAATGGAAAAGAGCTGACATTTAGCTTACTGCCAACTGCTGCTGGAGACGCCGATATGGATAATTTATCTACAAATAACACTAAAAAGATAGGCCTCCCTCTTCAGGCAATACTCTGAATATGGGGGAGATTGATAACGAAATTCATCAATTATCGTTCATTTTTGATGTTTTCTCAGGCATTTTTCCTATCTCTCACAATAATCTTGTGAAACAGATAGGTAGTAGGTTTATGTTATACACGAAGAAACCAAGGCTCCTAGAGGAAAAGTAACTACTCGAAAGACGGGGAAATGTTGAAAGTAAGAACCACGCTCCTAAGAAGCCTCAAACAGCGAGACTTTGGTAGACAATGCCAACGTCAACACACATGTGTAAGGACATTGGTATTTCGGTGTTAAATGCCTTGTTCTCGGGAACTGGTAGCACAGCAAATTGTGGCCATGCTTTATTTGTGAAGATCATTACTCCTTCATATTATAATCTCAGCTTCTGATCTGTTTTCACCTAGGGAAATGCAGTTAATAGATTGAGAGCGGATGCTTTATGTAGTCACATTATTCATGGTCTGGCTGCAACTGCCAGAATTCCAAGCCTACTTGGTAATCCATTACCTCCAAATCTCATGCCCATTAAATAGGAACTGTAAGAGCTGACATACACACGATATTTATTAGATGTCAGGCACCCTTCTTGAGTTCTGTGACTTATACTGAGCTAACCCCTCACCCCCAAAACCGCCCTCCCAAATTCCTCCCCTGGGCCATATAAGTACCCCTTATCTCACAATCTCCTTTATGGCCACCATTTTTTTTTTCTAGAACATTCCTTTTACCCTCTTGCCTCGCCTGAAGTATGTCTGTCCCCCGAGGGTGTCGTATCCTCCACGGCCTTGTCGAGAAGGCAGTTTTTCCTCTCACGTGTCCCATACCTCCAGCCTAGTAGTTGGAGTAACTGGATTCCTTCCATCCACTGCTGCTGCCCGCCTTTTGCAAAAGTTTACATTCTTGGAAAGACACGAACCGTTTCCTGCTTCCTCGCGGAGACTGTCTACCGACACTCCTACCCCTCTGCCATCCAGCTCCTGTATCAGTCACTGTTCTGTCTCGATAGCCATTGTCTATCCTCCTACTTGGAAATGTCAGAATACGGCTGGCTGGCTCATCCAGCATTCAGATCTCGGTTTCTCGAACTTTCATACCATTCTCTCCCAGGCACTTGTTCCCATTCTTTAGGAGAGACTCAACCTCTCTCTCCTAAGCTAGCTAAGCTTCACCAACACTTCATAAGTAAAGTAGAAAACATCCCCCAAATCTATCAACCCATCTTGTATGCTGTGTCCCTCCTGCTGCATGTGAAGAGGGTTTCTCTTTCCTTCACATTAGAAGCTAATCCCCCCTCAGTTCTCTGATCCTATCTCTTCTCACTTCCTTGCCTCCTTCTGCCCCTTTGTCCGCCAGCATCTGGTGTTACCAGCCTCTCTTCATGGAGTTCATTCACTCCTCATGCAAATGCATCCCCCCCCATCCCCTCTGTCTGTTCACCTTCTCCTGGATTCCGCATCTCTTGCTTACGCCTCACTTCTTGTCTTGATCTCACATCCAAGGTCACCAAAAAACCATCCACTCATGCCACATCTGCTTCCTCAACTCCCCAGCACTCCACAATCCACTCCAAACTGGCTTTCCCCCAGCAATCCGCTGAAACTGCTCTTGTCAAGGTCGATGATAACCACCTCAGTTTTGCCAAATGCAATGACCACTTTCTGTCCACATTTTATTCCATCTCCTGGCAGCTTTAATCGAAGTTATTCACCCCTTTCTTCTCAAACCTCTTTTGATACCTGATATGTAAATACTGGAGTGTCCCAGGACCCATTTTCCTTCCTTCTCCATATACTTTCCTTAGAAAAGCCTAGACATTTTCGTCGTTGTAAATGTCACATATATGCTGATAACTCCTAGATGTAAATTTCCAACACAAACCACTCCTTGAACTCCGGGCTTGTATATCTGCCTAACTGACATATCTTTTCCACACATCCACAACCTTGAAGAATCTTCTTTTTTCTTCGTCCATCCATCTCATTAAATGGTACCACTATCACCCCCGTGGCCGAAACCGAAAACGTAGATGTTACGCTTGCTTCTTTGCTTTCTCTGTAACATCCAAATGCTTATCAAATTTTCTGTCATTTCTGTTTACGAAAAGCATTTCAGATCCATAGACTTCTGCCTGTCTTTCCTCCACATTATCCCAAGGCTCCATCCTGTCTCTCCTGGACCACTACAATGGCCACCTCTTCTCTTTCTTTCACCAAATCTCTTTCCTCATAGAATAGCCAGGGACATGCTTTAATTACATAAAAAATAGGAAATTAGTCTTCTGCTTTAAGTGATCTGGTGGCTTGCCTTCACACTTAAAGCAAAGCTCAGCACCTTCCACACCTACAGACTACACAGTCTGGCCCGCACTGACTTGCCCAACGCTACCTTTTGCCCTGACATCTGCTCCGAGGTCTCCTGCTCTGAGACCACAAAGAAAGTATTGGACCCCAGAATAAATACGGGGAATCCACCTGGCAACGGTGAACTCTTCTGTTATTCCCCTTCATAAACCTTGCTCATTTTCATCGTAGGACTTACAAGTTACGATTTTAAACGGAACATTTGTTTACATCCTTGTTGTGATCCCCCCTCGCTAATTTGTAAGCTCCATGACTTTGGGATTTATGTTTGTTTCAATCGCTAATATGTACCAGTGAACAGACAGTTGATACTTCATAGATAACCTTTGAATGCATGAATGTGCTGGGCAATAGTGATCAGATATGGATGCAGACAAATGACATATTTGATGTGCAAAGAATCGACAGAGTGTGCTTCGGGTAAACTTCAAAAGACACTTCAAGCGAATTTGAAGTCCTATGTGACACACACCATTGCAAACCGTCTAATATATTAAAAGTACGAACACTTGTTACTGATGGCTTAGTATACTCATCACCACTGTCGTGTTGTGAATGCCAACACAGTCATTGGTAGTTTATTGAGCATATTAACCAAATTCTAAGAAGCGCGCTAGGTACAAAGTTGAAAAAAAAGAGAGGGATAACACATTCTTTGTCCCAGGTATGTTTCTGGGAGAGAAAGCCAAGGCGCGTTGAACGACAAACAAGTAAAATGCAGAAAAAGCTCTGGGATTTGGACTTTTAATCAGGTCCCCTTTGATGAAATAGGAATTAGGACAAGTGGTCCTAGGTACTTTTACATGCAAATATTATCATCCTGTACTAAAAGCAGCACTTTAAAACCAGAAAACAGAAATACAAGTCAGACTCTCTTGTCTCAAGGAATTCATATCCTGGAGAAATTAACTCCAGCATTCTTATTATATTAATCTACACTCCAAATAGAGGATGTATTTCTGTTTTTATCCATAACATTGCCGCCAGATTAATAAGAATATTCAAGATGTTAATGGATTGATTTCAGCATAATTGTAACTATATTAATTCAGTGCAATTACTTCTCAGTAAAATTTAAATGAAGCTAAATTGAAGAAATTAGAAATATTTGAAATCTCTCGTCGGAAGCCTGGAGGCATTGTAACCTTGTCTGTTCTCATCTCAGAGAATCTGTAGTCAAGCTCTGGGAAGGTGGTAAGGACCTTGTTTGTAAATTGAAGAGTTTCAAACCCTAACAGCACTTTAGAATTTGGATTTAGCAAAATAATCCAGAAGGAATAATAGCAATAATAATAATAATAATAGTAATAATATACTTGAGCTGCCCACAGGGACAAATGTGCCCATTCAACACGTCGTTTAGTGCTGTATTACAAACAGATGCCCACAAGAAAATACTCAGATGTAGGGAAGCTAATATGGGAGTAGTTGAAGTTATAGGGAAATTATGAAAAAGCTTTCAAAATGTAACATCTTGAGAGAAACTCTTACTTATGAGGGATCCATGTTCTGTGGTAAAAACGTCCCGGGCCCAGACATAAAGGATCAGCTCTGCCATTCATTAGTGGGTCACCTTGGGACAGGTGCCTTTGTGTCTTGCTTCATTTTGTAATGATTCTCGCTCTTCTAACTTGGCGGTGCAATCGGGAAGCTCAGAAGGTTTGGGAATCCCTATGTCAACAATGAAAAACTTTACAAATGCAACTCAGGGGAATGACTGGAAAAGCACTTCTGAACTGTAATCAAATCAGTAGGAGGAGTCTGGTAGCATAACTTCCCGAGGACCATGCCCAGTTTAGAAAGATTGGCTCAAAAATACACCAGTAGTCTCAGGTCTTGTAAAATATACTTGTTCCATTTCTTTCGGCTACTTAATGAAGAAGTTGACTCAACTCTTTTGTTGTGCATCCACCAAGCAAGGCGCTGTGAAAGGCTCCCTGAGGGCTGGTAAAATACAGGCTATTGACATTTCGCGTTCTAAGGGAGCTCAGAATGAAACTGGAGAGGAAGGGAGTTAGAGTAAAATGTAAATGTTTGCATCGTGGTACATGCTTTTCACACTCTATATCCCACATAAGCCTTAAAATAAATTAGGGAAAATTTTCCTTCCATTTAATAGATGCAAATGAAGTCCGCAGAGGCTAAGGAAATGCCCAAGATGAGGGTTCTTGAAATTTAGATTAAAAAAATCAGTAGGGGCACCTGGGTGGCTCAGTCAGTTAAGCATCCAACTTCGGGTCAGGTCATGATCTCGTGGTCTGTGAGTTCGAGCCCCCACATCGGGCTCTGTGCTGACAGCTCAGAGCCTGGAGCCTGCTTCAGATTCTGTGTCTCCCTGTCTCTCTCCCCCTCCTCTGCTCACGCTGTCTGTCTGTCTGTCTCTCTCTCTCTCTCTCTCAAAAACAAATAAACATTTTTTAAAAATCAGTGATTTTTTTTTAAGTCACATACTTTCTACTATACTCAGTGTACTTCTGAGTTAAAAAAGAAGAGTTATAAACAAAAATACTTGGAAAATAGATATTAACTGTCAAATTAGTGGCATGATCTGAATCTCTCACACCCCCTCCAGGCTTTTGCATGGCTGCTTTCCAGGATTCTGCCCAAGTATCCCATTTTCAGACAGACTTTTCTGCCCACCCTATCTAATGACAGATCCACTCACATTCACTGATTGACGTGTTCCGTTACATAAGGCTCATCTTTCTCCTCAATTGTCATTTTTATTTCTTAAGGAGGTAATACAACACGACAGAAGCACAGAGTACAGATCGGTGCTGTCCGACAGAAACCTAATCCACATCGCGTGCGATTTTAAATCTCCCAGTGCCCACATATAAATAAATACGGAATTAATTTTAACAATCTACTTTATTTAACCAATTACATACAAAATATTCTCAACACATAACCAATACTCTCCCATAAACAAGGAGACATTTTACATTTTTTTAGCACCGTTTTGGAAACTTGGGGTACCTTTACACTTACAGCACGTATGGTTTGGACTAGCCACATGTCAAGTGCTGCAGGGCCACATGTGGCCCGTGGTTTCCACATTGGACATTGTGGCTTAGAGTTGGGCTTTCTGGGTTTTGTGCCGGCTCTGACACTCTTTAGCTGTTTCGCCCAGAAATTCAACTCCACTAGGAGCGTTCTTATCTGCTCTCTGCATCCTCTTTGACCCCAACACCTCGGACAGATATCGACATGCAATAGAAATGACCAGTTTCAGCAAACGCTCGTGCTTAACGCGCTGGAACAGGTAAGCGTAAGCGTTGAGCCTGATCCTGGAAGCATAAGGTGGATTCAGACGTGCATAGAGGAGTGTGAACACACATCTGGGAGGCTCAAGAGGCATGGGCAAGATTAACGACAAACGGTCTGATTCCTATTTAGAGAACCATACACAGAGTTTTCTCTTTTTTTTTTTTTTAATTTTTTTTCCATGTCTATTTATTTTTTGAGAGAGAGACAGAGTGCAAGTGGGGGAGGTGCAGAGAGAAAGAGAGGGAGAGGGAGACACAGAATCCGAAGCAGGCTCCAGGCTCCGAGCTGTCGGCGCAGAGCCCGACGTGGGGCTCGAACCCACGGACCGTGAGATCGTGACCTGAGCTGAAGTCGGACGCTTAACCGACTGAGCCACCCAGGCGCCCCTACAGAGAGTTCTCTTTTGCACGAGGAGATGCGGAAGCAGAATGCAGAACAGAATGTTTATAATTGACACAGACAATTCTGCCGAGGGATTGTGATTCTGAATCAGATGGAAATGAGTCTGAATCCCACTTCTATCTGGGTGATCTTGGTGGGCAACCTGTTCACTCTATCTGTGCCTGAGTTTCCTCACAGGCAAAGTGGAGAATGCCAATCCTTAATTCTTTTTGAAGGATTAAATTAAATACAAAAATCATGAGACCTAGAGTTATGTCAGAAATGTTCATCAGTGCTGCTGATCTAATTGCCACTGTTGTTATGTTATTAATGTTTCTATATAGATGGGGAGGTGATTCGAAGCCTTGAATGCCAAGCTACAAAATCTTGGCTATAGCCTCAATAGTCACATTGCTATCAGTGCTCATCAACCCCTATTGCCCCACCATGCCAATTAAACTTTCAGTAATTGTTCATCGCCTATAGGCTGAAGTCCAAACCCCTTACCAATGCCCCTAAGACTCTCCACATCTTGGGCCTCGCCAGCATCATTTTCCATAACTCTACACGTTACAGTCTAGCCATTCTGAATCATTTAGAATCTTCTGAATAGCCCATTCTATTTCATGCGACCCTGTCTCTTTTTTTTAATGTTTATTTATTTTTGAGAGAAAGAGAGACAGAGCACGAGTGGCTGAGAAGCAGAGAAAGAGGGAGACACAGAATCCGAAGCAGGCTCCAGGCTGTGAGCCGTCAGCACAGAGCCTGATGCGGGGCTGGAACCCACAAACCATGAGATCGAAGTCGGATGCTTACCCGACCAACTGAGCACCCAGCCGCCCCACCTGCCACTCCGTCTTTGAACATACCATTCCTCTGCTCTTGTCCTTCGCCTGTCTGCCTGGAAAACTCCTCCATGCACTCCAAAACCCATCCCACATTTCCTATCCCGAGGAAGGTGGAGATACTGGGCCGCATCAACATTTTTGCAACGCAATTTCTTATTTACATGTCAATTTCCTTCGTGAGATTGCCATATATTGGAAGGGAAGAGCCGCGTTTTATTTGTGTGTCTGTCCCCCGTGTTCAGCACCAACTAGATGCTCAGTAGGTACTTGTTAAATGAATGGATGTTTACGCTATGGGCGATGGGAAACTCTCAAAGACTTGAGCTACTGAGGATAGCTCAGTATGTGAATGTCTGGACTACTACATTTCAGTTCCTCTTTTGCGTTTGTCTTTTTTTTTTTTTTTTTTTTTTTTTTTGCGTTTGTCTTAAACTGATTATCTGGGAACCCCACCCTCTCTGAAACGACCGCTGTCAGTGCCTCACATGGGAGAAAAAGACGAAAACCCCAAACCAGCTTTCCCCGTATTCGTCTTCCTCAGCAATGCTGTAACTGCTCCTGGCTTATAAGGTGGGATTCCCTAATTGTATTTAAATTTCCTATCTACTGCTGGCCATAGATGTGCTAACAAATGAAAGTTTTGGGGGTGGGGAGGGGGGAGGAGAAAGTTTTGCCTCTTATAGCGGGGAAATAGTTCGAGGCTATGTTTTAATTAAAATGAATATCTGCGCTATCTTAATGTTATTGCCAGTTAAGTGTAGCAGGGTGATTTAAGAGTTCTATAACACAATTATACTCTGGTAATGAAGCTCTGCAGAATTATCCTCAGAATTTAGAATGCAGAAGGGAGCAGTAGGTCTCATTTGTAACCATGTTACGGCCTTTATTGTTACAGTATTTTCTGTTTTCTTCAAAGATTAACTCAATCGTATTTAAGTCTCTGGCTACATTACAGAAAGGGAGAAAATGGGCAATGGGAACTGCTTTACTGTCTCTGAAACCCGTCTTAATGTTCCACTGCGAGGACAAAAAAGCAGGGAAATTTCACCACAGTGTCAACCTTCTTATTGTTCTCTCTCTAGCACTCCCGCCGGAGCTCCCCTAGGGCTGGTCTGTGCATTTCCTGGCTGATTCTCACTTGGGCTGCGGGAGGATGGGGACAGAGTCTGGAAAGCGAGCCAGGGATGACTGCATTCTAGGAAGCGGGAAAGCGGGCACACGAGTCTGCGCGGTCCTTGGTTGTGAATCCCCCCAGGACGTTGGAAGCTGGACACGGGCTGCGCTGGCTCCCATGGAGTATTAATAGTGGTCAAAAGTATAAATTCTGGGGACAAATCCAGAATCCATCATGAGTTATCTGTGGCACCCAGGATAAGCCATTCAAGCTTGCCGGGTCTCAGTTGACCAATCTGTAACATGGGGCAAGAGTCAAAGCTACCTTGCCGAATTTTTGTGAGGATCAACGTCTAAAGAGAGGTTATGCCTGTGACTTAGAACGGTGACTGGCACATGGGATGTACTCAACAAGTAATAGCTGGCTTAATTACTATAAAAATACTCCCTCCTGAGCAACTAGTTTGGAGCTCTGTGTCTCCCACGTGGCATCATCCGAAGATTGGCAGAAACCAAATCATACATGTGTATCTTCCCTAAAACTTACCCTTGTTGGAAGGCTCAAAAGCAAATTCTGATTCAACTTAAGCAAAATTTAACACCTCTTGTGCAGAAGACCTGACACTAAGCGTTTCAAGTCATAAAGGCATGCAGCATATATCTATCTCCAAGGACGTGTCTTCAAGGGTCTATCTTCAAGGATCTTACAGCACAGTGGGGGAAGACAGGCACGCAGACAAAGACGTTCTAAAGGAAGGGAAACATTGAGGGGGTGCCTGCATGGCTCAGTCAGTAGGGCGTCCAACTTCGGGGCTCAGGTCATGATCTCGTGGTTTGTGAGTTCGAGCCCCACGTCGGGCTCTGTGCTGACAGCTCAGAGCCCGGAGCCTGCGTCGGATTCTGTGTCTCCCTCTCTCTCCGCCCCTCCCCCACTCATGCTGTCTCTCTCAAAAATAAATAAACATTAAAAAAATGTTAGAAAAAAAAAGAGAAAGGAACATGGTGAATAGTAACGCAAGGTAAGGAATCTTGTACGTCCATTAGGGAAGATTTTAATGATGGAGTGACATTTGAATGGGATGTTGGGGGACAAATGAGATTTTCATAGGCAGCAAATATTGGGAAGGGACTCCAGCTTGAGCGATAAGCTGCACCGAGTTCAGATCTAGCAAAGTACAGGGAATGATTAGAGAATAGGAGAAATCTATTGCTATGGCAGTATAACCTGGTGTGTGTCTTCGGGAAGGGGCTGTAACAGGGGCGATTTTACAGAGGTCAAAGTCAAATCATTTTCATTCATGAAAGGCAGGCGCAGGAGTTTTAACCTAACACTGTAGGAAGCTGAGTGTTTCTGAGGAAGGCCAGCCCATTATCTAACATTTTTTTAAGCTTATTTATTTTGAGAGAGAGGGAGCGAGGGAGAGAGTGCAAGCAGGGGAGGAGCAGAAAGAGAAAGAGACAGAGAGAGAGAGAGAGAGAAACAATCCCAAGCAGGCTCCACATTGTCAGCTTGGAGCCCGACACAGGGCTTGATGATAACAACTGTGAGATCATGATCTAAGCTGAAATCAAGAATCAGTCAGATGCGGGGCGCCTGGGTGGCGCAGTCGGTTAAGCGTCCGACTTCAGCCAGGTCACGATCTCGCGGTCCGTGAGTTCGAGCCCCGCGTCGGGCTCTGGGCTGATGGCTCGGAGCCTGGAGCCTGTTTCCGATTCTGTGTCTCCCTCTCTCTCTGCCCCTCCCCCGTTCATGCTCTGTCTCTCTCTGTCCCAAAAATAAATTAAAAACGTTGAAAAAAAAAAATTTAAAAAAAAAAAAAAAAAAAAAGAATCAGTCAGATGCTTAACCAACAGAGCCACCAAGGTGCCCCAAGCTGACGTCTTTTTTTTTTTTAAATTTTTAATGTTTATTTATTTTTGAGAGAGAGAAACAGACAGAGTGTGAGCAGGAGAGGGGCAGAGAGAGAGAGAGGGAGACACAATCCGAAGCAGGCTCCAGGCTCTGAGCTGTCAGCCCAATGCGGGGCTCGAACTCACAAATCTCAAGATCATGACCTAGGCCGAAGTCGGACGCTCAACCGACTGAGCCACCCAGGTGCCCCAGTCTGACATCTTATATACTTATATATGCTTCTATACTATGACTTATGTTCAAGGATAAAGATGCTATAATCTTTTAATGCTGTCTTTACATTAACACATTCAACCTGGAGAAATGTGGCAACCTTACCTTCCTGTTGATCCCCAGGAAAAAAAAAAAATTTAACCTAAACTTTAAAGTGATTTGGGGCACCTGGGAAGCTCAGTTGGTGAATCCGACTTTGGCTCAAGTCATGATCTCACAGTTCATGGGTTCCAGCCCCACTATGGGCTCTGTGCTGACAGCTCAGAGCCTGGACCCTGCTTCAGACTCTGTGTCTGCCTCTGTCTCTGCTCCATTTACTCTCTGTCTCTCTGTCTCTCTGTCTCAAAAATAAGTAAACCTTAAAAAAATTAAAAAGAAATAAAGTGATGATACAATAGTTCCTTTTTCTTCTCCTCCAAAGCCCTGCTTCCTTCTTTACCTCCTTCATAATAGTAATTAATATTTATTTAATGTCTCCTGTATTCTAAGTGCCATACTTTTTATATTTTAGCTCACAGTAACTCTCTGAGCTTTCTATTACTATGACACCCATTTTTCAGATGAGGAAATTGATGTTTATAAAGATTAAATGCCTGGCCTCCCATTAACTCAGGTAGTAAGCAGTAATACTTGAGATCAAGTCTGCTTCTAAACTCCTGAAGCACAATTCTACCTTACGATGAACAGGGTCACGTCACGGATATGTCATTAGCGTCTTGAAGATAGCATGCTGTGGCTTTGACACGAGAGCCAAGGGATAGAAGTTACATAGTCAGTGATACCAACTCATTATGTACCATTTTCCAAGTCACGTGACCTCCCCAGGTCCTCACTTTCTCCAGCAAAGCATGAAGCTCGCTCTAAAACTTTTCGTATTGATATTGATCTTGTCTGTTCTTCCATACCTGTTAACTTATTAGCTTTGATGCTCACGGCTATGCATGACAAGGGCATTGCCTCCTTGCACACATGATAGACCTCCGGTTTAGAAAAGAGACTCTCTCGGGTCCCTATAGCTAGTAAGTATCAGAGCCAAGACCTGGATGCACATTTTCTGCCAACTAGCTCAGTGCTTTCCCCGCTGCTCCAAATAGAAGCCCTTGCCAGACTGGAATTTTGCGCCGCACTTAACCGACCATCCCGTGCTTGCAACCATTTAAGAAAACAAAAACAACAACTCTGAATCTTAAATTATCTCTTAAATGATTTTCTAAACCTTCGTTGACCCTTTTAAAATCAGCATATAGCAACATCCCTTCAAGTTATCTTTGCATAAGCAAAATAAAGGCTTTCTAATGAGTTCGTGTGGAAAGCTTTGCGTCGATGTGTATGCTCTAGGAGGAAGGATCGGAGCACGCTTCTCTCCGCGCCGCCGAATGGACCACATTAATAGTAATGCCCCTAGATATTTGTATCACAAATCTCCCTGGTGTCTACCCTCCAGTCAGATGCTATTAAGCCAGGATTCCCTACTGATTTACAGTGATGTCAGAGGGTATATAGTCAAGACATAGTCAAATCCTTAGCTCTAAAAAGTCACCTAAAACACCCAGGGCGGTGGCGGGGTAGAGCAGCTTGGCCACAGAGCTATCAGCCCCAGCACATGTTAATTCTGTTCCTTGGATGGAGAAATGTAACGATTTGTCTGGAAATGTTTCCCTAGGCTCTGAAATGGACATGTAAATAATCGGTGCGTCGATGAATGACAGTGAGCATCTACCCAGCTTACCAAGATCCCACCCCTTGTTTTCAGCCTGAAAATCACTTTGTTTATGGCGGTTTGAAGAATCTCATTCGTGTGTCTAAGTTGGCCAGGATGGGGTGTACTCTGTGTGGGTTACCTGAAACTTTCTCCTTTCCCTTGGAAGTGGTCCCCTCTGCCCGGCTAATATTATAGGACGTGACTGCGTATGGCCAAAGCTGACTGGACAAGTTAGGAATACCGCTGGGGAGACCCAACCCAGAGGGTGGGCTGCGCCACTCTGATTCTTTCTCCTGGAAATTTAGAATTGGGATACAGTCTGGGTCAACGAACTAAAAAACGGCAGGGTCCTGGCCACTTGGACTGCCATGTGCATCAAGGTCGTGATGAGTGCAGCTCACGAGGGAGAACTGACCGTGGAAGATGGGTGCCTGGAGAAGAGAATGAAGCAAACAGGCAGGAAGAAAAAGACCCAGGAAACCGTGTGGGCTTGATGCAAAAGAAGAGAAAATGTGTGTCGTTTAAGGTCAGAAAAATTAGGCACTACTAACATGCATGATATTTCATGATTTACAGAGAAATGGATGCCTAACTGGATGTCAAGACTCAATTCTTTATTTCCTTTATTTTTTAGTTTTTATTGTTTTAATTTTTTAAAATGTTATTTATGTATTTTATTTGAGGTGGGGGGGAAGAAGGGGAAAGGGCAGAAGGAAAGAGAGAGAGAGAATCTCAAGCAGGCTGCATGCCCAACGCAGAGCCTGACATGGGACTCGATCCCATGACCCTGGGATCACGATCTGAGTCAAAATCGCGTTGGCTGCTCAACTGACTGAGCCACCCAGGAGCCCCAATGCTTTATTTCTACACGGTAAGCATTTGGGGCAACCGACTGCAACCAACCCGGTTTTGCTTTCCTGGTTATGCCCGCATGGTGTTTTCTGTTAATGGTAACAGAGAAGTCCGTGTTAACAACCGTGTCTAGGGTTTATTGAATATTTACTATTTTGAGTGGCCAAGCTTTTATGTGAAATAGTCCATTTATTTCCCCCAAATCGCCCAGCGGGGTAGGTATTATGCCTGCTCCACTTTATAGAGAAGCAAACTGAGATTTGGAGTGGGTAAGTAAGGACTCACATGTGACACAGGCTTGGGGCGTGGGGCAACGAGGCGAAGTTGCCAGAGGCTGTGTTATTGATGCCTCTACCAAAGTCCTTGTGTCTGTAGAATGGCTTGGTGCCCTATGTCTGGGGGGAAGAAACATCAGACACAAGTGAGGTCTCCCCTCTGAAGTGACTGGCCCAAACTATGTCCCATAGGGATGCTTTTTGTTTAATACCGGAAACAGATTTAATAAAATTCTAAGGGGAAACATACATAGAGGGTTTACCGTAGAGAGAGAGGGAGGGAGAGGGAGAGAGGGAATTTGCAAGCTAGTTACCATTCCAAGTGATCTTCAGCCACTTTCCAATAAGCCTGTGTTGCATGGTGGGTACGGGACTGCATTTTTCTGTCTGGGGGGCTGTGTTTGAAGGGTAGAACACGCATCCGTTCGTTGTAGGACTTGGGGGGAGTTACCCTGAACTCCCATAGCTTCGTTCACGGAGTGGAGGCAAAAGGTAACAGCAAAGATAGAAGAACAACACCAGCAAACCACTTGGTACATAATAAGTGCTTAATAGTGAACATCCTTATTGGTAGATACTTCGTAAGTGATGTTTATTGGGATGACTGAGGTCCACGGAACTGTACTGACGTTTTTACTTTTTATTGAATATTTACATATGCCCTTATACTCCTTCTAATAAACCCTCATTTGAAAAAAAAAAAGTTTGCTTTTGAGAGAGAGATAGTGGGAAGGAGGGAGAGACAGAGAGAGAGGGAGGCCGAGGATCCAAGCGGGCTCTGCAATGACAGCACAGAGGCCAACGCGGGGCTCGAGCTCCTGAACTGTGAGATCGTGACCTGAGCCGAAGTCAGACGCTCTACTGACTGAGCCTCCCTAAACCCTCGTTTTAATAAACCACCCAAGTGCACCTCCAGCATATGCCCCTGACGGACCAGATCGGGAAAACACACCCCAACATCCGTACCCCCATTTCCATCTTGAAAACAAGAGCCCCATGCATCAGAAACCAAAAATTGCCACTTTATAGATGCGGACGCTGAGCTCAGAGAGGTCAAGTCACTCCTCAAAGGTGACAGAGCAGGAAACAGCCAAGAGGAGGACTTGAATCCAGCTGTGTCAGACCCATGACAGCCTAGCCAGCTTTGCTGAGGGAAAGACCGTGAAGTGGTGAAGTGGTGAGATGTTTCCATGCATGGAGTGTGTGTCCAGAGGGGAGGGGAGTAGAGCCAGTGAGGCACAGAGAGCGAGTGTGCAGGAATGATGGGGCCACACTTCACTCCTGCCCTGAGACATTCTGAGATGTCATCATCAAGGCAACAGTTATCAGCACTCAGGAAATTTGTGAAAGACTAGGCAATGGGCCCCCAAAATTACTGGGGGCCCTGTCTGGCCCATCCTTCTGGGTTAGATCTCCCTTGCCTTGTCTTTGAGCTCTTACCACTCTGTAACTTAAAGAAAACCCCATAATCATGCAAATGATTATTATCCCTAGAGATGCAAACTGTGTCCAGTGGAGATGAATTAATGATCGCCCTATGGCTATTAACCAGTTTTGCATCTATTTTGGCCTGCCTGGTTGCCTCTGTGTGTTCCTTAAATTCTCCTTTGAATGGGTTGTAACATCCTACCGGTTCCCTCATTAATGCAGGAGTTAAATAAAATATCTGGCATATGTTCCTTTCATATTTATACGAGAGTCATGTTTTATCTCTTGCTAAAATTGCTCATAAATAGGACAGAGTTGCCCACTGCATTATATAGTAGACCTAATCAGGTACACGCAACTGTTTCAGAGGGAAGTCAAAGCTTTCCCTTGCTTAGCAGGTGCAACTCGACCGGAAACACTTCGTTCATTAGATGCAAGGGAATGGCAGATGGGAGCTAGGAGGCACAAGAAAGAAAGGCTTCCCTATCCATTTCCAGGGGCTGGTTACTGAGAAGCAAGTGCTACAGCTGCTTTGGTGGTGGCTGAACACCCCAAGGAGGTGCAGCGGGGAGGGGACAGACAACGGGACCGGGAGTCTGGTGAACTGGGGCATCGGTCCAGCTCTGCCATTAACCAGCTGTGTGACCTTGGGCAAGTCACTTAACCCTGTGTTTCCCCATCTGCAAAATGAGATGCCAGAACTAAATTATCCCCAAAGCCCCTTCCAGCACTAACTGGCTCTGGTCCTGTGATTCTGAAGACACTAGGAGGTCACGGCTCAATGGCCCGGAGCAATTCTTAGCCTGGAAATTAGCAGGCTCGTGGTAGAAGCCAAGAACTCGATGGTCTGTGGAATCTGGAATGAACTTCTCTCCCTGGTAATCTTTTCTTCCATCAAGTCTATAATGGTCTCTGGCTGGGGAAAGAGTATTAGGTGGGAGACACTGAGCCATCTTGTAAAAGGATTTTAACTTCAAAACCAGGATTTTTCTGGGACGTATCTTTGAATCACCTCAGCCTACTGTTGTAGGGGATACATTTTAATTGTTTCTAAAAGTGGCATTGAAAGCCACAGTTGAGAGAAAACTAATAGTTTTGAGAGGCTTTGCTACCCACGGTTTGCTTTTAGGTCAAGTTGCTTGAAATCCCCCTTTCTGAGTGTTTACCTAGAGTTTGGGTAACTGGTGAAGAGATGATGAAGGATGAACCACCAGTTGGGGAGCTGGGTTAAATGACCTCTGATTTCCCACATGCCACGCCTACAGCCAATTATTATGACGGGAAGTCATTGTTCTTCGTAACCTCTCTTATTTTGCCTTTATTTCAAGGGGTTGCGCCTCATACGCAGTGGGCATTGCGCGAGGGCTTAGGAGATCTTACTTGGGCAGTCGCTTCATCTGTCTAAGCCTCGTGTCTGCACCTTTAGAATGAGGGTGCCGGCTTGGTACCGTTCAGGCCTTTTCCTTCCAAAGTGAGCGTCCCACTTTGCACCTACAGTGTGCCTGTGGTCTGACAGGAGAGCAGAAAACGGAATTTGAAAACAAGACTCGTGACCTCAAGGGGTTTACAATTTAATTTTCCAGGAAATTTTGGTCCATAGATTTCTGCCTATGAATTTTACTTTCTTTATTTTTTTTTCTTTTTTTTATTATGAAATTGATTGTCAGATTGGTTTCCATCCAACACCCAGTGCTCATCCCAACAGGTGCCCTCAATACCCATCACCCACCCACCCCTCCCTCCCACCCCCCATAAACCCTCAGTTTGTTCTCAGTTTTTAGGAGTCTCCTATGTTTTGGCTCCCTCCCTCTCTAACCATTTTTTTCCTTCCCTTCCCCCCATGGTCTTCTGTTCTGCCTATGAAGTTTAAAGGCACAGTTTTGTATCATCTCGGAGCCTACTTCCAAATTCCTCGATGGCCCTGAAATTCTCCCCTCTCAATCCCAGGCAGGTATTTTTGAGCTATGCAATTGATACATCTCTCCAAATGTTTGTTTCCTCCACGTGACATTTGATTCTTCAAGGCTCAGAATTGCATTCTATTCCATTCTAGGAAGTTCACTGGGGTGAAACCTCGCACTTCTCAGAGTAGAGGCAGCGATGGAAGAATTTATAAAGGAACAAGAAATCCCTGGTCCCCTCTCAATCAGAAGCGATGCCGTGATATCAGCGAGAGCATGACCTTATCGTCCGCTGTTGCAGAACCCAGAAGGTCTGGAGTCAGCCCGAACCGGGTCACCGTCCCTGCTGCCCACTCCCTAGCCAGGTGAACTCCGCCTTTTCTTAACTCTCTGGGCCTCAGTTTTCTCATTGTAGAATCTTCTGTGAATTAAATGAGAAAATGCGTGATATCATGAGATGCATTAAATATGCATGGATTAAATGAGAAAAAGCATTTAATACACTGTCTGACCTATAATGAGCATCATTAGCCAAAAGCATCATGATTCACGGGTCACTGGAATGACTATTGCTCACTAACCGTACTTTCAAAATATGTTCATCCAAGACGAATCACTTCACTCTTGACCTCCATCCCGTCATCTGTACAAATAGGGAGATAGATGGGTGAGGTGTCCCCCAAAAGTACCTTTTAATAATAACGTTCTCTAATCGAGAAGGCCAATAGGTATAGTCACTTGCACCACATCTGCCAACTCCAGCAGCCAAAAAGGGTTTTTCTGGGATGTCCTCTGAGACTAGCATTGTGATTAAGAGCTCGGATTCTGGGGGCACCTGGGTGGCTTAGTAGGTTAAGCGTCCAACTCTTGGTTTCAGCTCAGGTCATGGTCCCAGGGTTTGTGAGATCGAGCCACACGTTGGGCTAGGTGCTGACAGTGTGGAGCCCGCTGGGGATCCTCTCCCTCTCCCTCTCTCTCTTCCCCTTCCCTGCTCTCCCTGTGTCAAAATAAACTTAAAAAAAAAAAAAAAAAAAAGAGCATGGATTCTGTAGGGAAATTGCCTAAATCTTTATCCAGGTTTTCTAGGTTATTTACCACGTGGGACCGTAGCAGCTTATTCCGTCTTGCTGTGTTTAAGGCTTCTCATCTGCAAAATAAGGATCATAAGGGCACTCACCTCCTAAAACTGTAGTGAGGACTAACCGGGTTAATCTGTGAACAGCCCGGAGCGTCTCACTCAGAGCGGGTGCTGTGTGTTTGTTGTCACCGTGTGGTTGTCCTTGTCGCCACGAGGGCTCGAGGCCAGCTCTGGGTTCAGGAGAAAGCAGCGTGTAGTGGCCAGCCCTATGCACCTGGTAGTGGGGTGGCGACATTCCTTTCTGTGTTGACATACGGTCATATGTGATTCAAGCAAGGCCGTGCTCCCAGTAGGTCATCAGGTAGGTCATTAGCTCCTAATGACACATTAGCTCCTGAAGAGAGACACATGACCCGCTGTACCAACGTCTTCTTCATTGGAGGAGAGGAGATAGGGGTTTGGCGAAGGTCGGTCAAGCGCTGGAGGGGAAGGCGGAGGAGAGCGAGAAGAATTTCCTGCTCTTTTTTGGGTGTGTGGGCTCGAGTCACCTGGGGCCGGGCGTGGCGTGCAAAGCAGGACTGCACAGAGAGGTGCTTTTTGTGGTGGAGAACGTGGGAGAAGTGGGTGCATTCGCCCTGGAAATCTCCAGACAGAGGTGTACCGGAGCCCCACTGCCATTTCCAGCAAAGGCTTCTCCTTTGCAGGGGATTAAAAGGATTCAACCTCTCAAGTCGCCGATGATCAAAGTGGGGTCGAGGGTAGGGGTCTGAAGCTTTAATCCTAGGTCTGTGGTGACAGCAATGGTGTGGGTCATTTTGTCCCATTTTCTGTCAGGGGAGTGGAGATCAGCTGCGTGCTGATGAGGTTAGGGTTTATTTAAGTACAAGAATTAGCAAGTTATTTGGTGGAACCTTAAATGTGCAGCGAAGCTTCATTACTTTGGAGCTGTGGGTGAGGGAGGGTGGAGTATCTGGAGAAGGGCCCTCAGGTGGTAGGACACGCTCGAACCGTAGGAGGCTTTTAAAGAAACACAACTTTAATAAAAATCTTTCTAAGTTGGATTATTTTTAAAATTTTCTTTTTCACGTTGGGGGCGCCTGGGTGGCTCAGTCGGTTTGGGCGTCTGACTCTGGCTCAGGTCACGATCTCGCGGTCCGTGAGTTCAAGCCCCGCGTCGGGCTCTGGGCTGACGGCTCGGAGCCCGGAGCCTGCTTCCGATTCTGTGTCTCCCTCTCGCTCTGCCCCTCCCCCGTTCATGCTCTGTCTCTCTGTGTCTCAAAAGTAAATAAAAACGTTAAAAAAAAAAAACCTGAAAAAATTTTAAAAAATAAGTTTTTTCATGTTATTTATTTTTGAGAGACAGAGACGGGTACAGAGAGAGCGCACGTGAGCGGGGGAGGGGCAGAGAGAGAGAGGGAGAGAGAGAATCCCAAGCAGGCTCCATGCTGTCAGCACAGGGCCCAACACGGGGCTCGATCCCCCGAACCACGAGGTCATGATCCGAGCTGAAATCAAGAGACAGATGCTTAACCAACGGAGCCACGCAGGCTCCCCCTAGGCTGAATTATTTTGGTAAGAACAACCGTATGGAAGACTCACTATGGTTCCATGTGGTACTGGTACCATTCCCATTTTGCCCACGAAGGACCAAGAGTGAAGGCCCAGAAAGATGTTTGCCTGGGTCGAGTCCGCATTGGTTCAACGTTGCTGCGTGAAGCCCACCCTCTCCCCCAGAGCTCAGTGACTTCAACAAGCACCGGTTATGTCTCGTGAGTCCTTGGGGAAGGTAGGTGGCTCTGCCGACCTGGACAAGGAGTGGCCAGTCTTGGCCGAGCTCGGTCATGCGTCTGGTGGGGCAGCTTGGGGTGGAAGGGTCAAGGATGGTCCCACTGAGATGTCTGGCATTGCCTGGCTGTCCACTGGGGGAACAAGGTGACTGGGCCGTGGGTCTCTCATATGCTAGCAGGGTATGCCATGACTGCCCTTACGGCAGTGGCGGGATTTTGCGTGAGAGAGAGAGAGAGAGGGAGGAGAAGGAGGAGTCCGGGTCTCTGGAGGCTCACATCTGGAAATGGCAGTGTCACTCCCTCCACATCCCGTTGGTTGGTCCAGTCACAAGGACGACCCAGATTCAAGGAGCATGGAAGCAGGCTCTTCCCGTTTATGGGAGAGGCAACAAGGTCGTATCTCAGAGGACATGGAAAAGGGGAGGCATGAAGAATTGCGTCCATCTTTTTTGCCATCAACCTACTGCAAGGTCCAATAAAGAAAACCAGAATTGGGGCGCCTGGGTGGCTCAGTCGGTTGAGCGACCGACTTCGGTTCGGGTCATGATCTCACGGTGCCTGCGTTCGAGCCCCGCATCGGGCTCTGGGCTGACGGCTCGGAGCCTGGAGCCTGCTTCGG
This sequence comes from Panthera onca, assembly GCF_046562875.1. NCBI lineage: Eukaryota > Metazoa > Chordata > Mammalia > Carnivora > Felidae > Panthera > Panthera onca. Next base: position 79,677,805 of record NC_138351.1, on the reverse strand, counting down.
ATTCGGTGTCTCCCTCTCTCTCTGCCCCTCCCGGCTCGCACTCTGTCTCTCTCTCAAAAATAAATAAACATTAAAAAAATTAAAAAAAAAAGAGAGGACCAGAATTACTCTCAGACTAAGAGTCACGCCAAAGGCCATGCTCTAAGCTGTCTGCTGTATAGACTTTATATATTTGTATTTAGTACTAGAGCCGCTGGCAGGCTTCCTCCCTTCTGGAAAGGCTGAATCCCAGTCTTTCTTTTAAACCGTGGCACAGAGGGTTAACGGTCGGCCCCGGCTACTCCAGAGCAATCGACTGGCTCACACTGATACATTCTCCTCCATGTTTTCATTCTTCCAAAGTAAGAAAAAATAAAACAGAGCCAGCTGACAAGGGTCCGCTGTGCGGGGGTACATGTGACAGTAAACTAGGGTGCCGTCATCAAGGAGGCAAGGAGAGGGCCTGTGCCCAATCCTTTGGTCCCCGGGTTCAGAAACCAATGATGTATCAATGTTTAACTTCGACTGGTGAACCAGCCTGTCTTGAAACAAAGTATTTATGGGAAACGGAAGGAACCTCGCCAGCAAACGACCTCATTTTTACCCTTTTGGTGGCACGAGAGGGTTAGGAGGTACAGGTGTCTCTGCCGTGTGAGGCCACGTTTCCCCACCTCGGTCGGCAAACGTTCTTTTTCTTTCCAAGGCGATTTCACCTCCGTTGATCTCACTGAAGTCTTACACACACTCTTTGAGGTACGTGGAAGAGAAATTAAGACTCCCATGTGACAGCTGAGGAAACTGAGGCAGGGGGCAAAGAAAGGATCTGCCTAATTCTGTACTGTTAGACATGAGCCGAATAAAAGAACCTTGTGACCTTAAACCCTAACTGGTGCTTTTCCCGTCTGCCCCACGGGACCTGGGTACAGAGCGAAGTGCCCCGTTCTCATTTGCTCTTGTGGCCTGTCGAGGCAGCCAGGTGAATGATAGGCAGGCTTAAAAAACGGCCAAGGAAGGTTTTTTAAAAAGAGGTTGCAAAATCGTGATCTCTGAGCATCATCTTCCCCGCAGATATTGTAATTGTGCCTTGCAATATTTAAGTGTGAGCACTTCAAACGTATTTTAAAATCATGAGGTTGTCTGTGAAAACTTGGAATTTCTATTCTCTTGAAAAATAGGGTCTGGAAACACCGGACTCACATTCCTATGCATACGGTAACAATATTCCAGAACGGCAGACCCTTGGCATTGGTGCCATTCCAAATTCCCACAGCCCCTGCCTCACCAGGTTCGCCCCTATAGTGCCTACCTGCCTCTCCTTAGGCATTTATATTTACAGCCTCTTAAGCAAGTGACACTTTAACACACACACACACACACACACACACACACACACACCACAAACAGACAATCCCATCCTCCCATCCTAAAATTAGTCTGCATCCTCTTGGGAATATAGTACCTCATTCTGTAGTTGAAAACAACATCTCCTTCTTTCTTTTTAATTTATTTATTTAAATTCAAGTTAGTTACCCTAACTTGAATTTAATCTTGGTTTTCAGGAGTAGAATCCTGTGATTGATTATTAATCACTTAACACTCGATACCCAGTGCTCATCCCAACAAGTGCCCACAATTCTGGACTTCAAGCTGTATTGCAAAGCTGTTATCATCAAGACTGTCTGGTACTCGCACAAAAACACACACGTAGAGCAATGGAACTGAGCAGACAACCCAGAAATGGACCCGCAAATGTATGGCCAACTCATCTTCGACAAAGCGGGATAGAGTATCCAATGGTAAAGACACAGTGTCTTCAGCAAATGGGGCTGGGAAATGAACGTGCAGAAAAATGAACCTGGACCACTTTCTTACACCACACACAGAAATAAACTCAAAAATGCATGAAAGACCTAAACGTGAGACGCGAAGCCATCAAAACCCTAGAGGAGAAAACAGGCAGCACACCTCCTTGACCTCAGCTGCAGCAACTTCTTACTCAACAGGTCTCTGGAGACAAGGGAAACAAAAGCAAAAATAACTACTGGGATCTCATCAAGATAAAAAGCTTCTGCACAGCGAAGGAAACAGTCAACAAAACGAAAAGGCAACCGACAGAATGGGAGAAGATATTTGCAAATGACATATTGGATACAAGGTTAGATTCCAAAATCTATGAAGAACTTATAAAATTCACCCCCCCGCCCCAAGAAAAAGACAAATAACCCAGGGAAGAAATAGAAGACATGAACAGACACTTTTCCAAAGAAGACCTCCAGATGGCTAACAGACACATGAAAAGATGTTCAACAATGTCTCCTTCTATCTTAATCTAAAGGTATCAGGGAAAATTCACTCATCTGTGAATTACAGATGAATTACAGAATTATGCGCTTTTTCGTTTTGATCCTTAACCTGAGGTATTGGGAAGGGCTTCTTCTAAGAACTAACCCCTGACCTTGGCCTTGAGAGGTAGGTATGAGTTAGCACGGTAGAGAAAAAATGGTAACTGAATTCCAGGTATGTAATATATGTAAAGCAAAACTTGCAACAGGCTGTCGTGTACAAGGAAACCTGTTGTGTACAGGGTAGGGCTTTCAGTGGAGGGAAGGAGTAGGAAGAATTGAGGTCTGTGAGATACAGTGGTGTCAAGGTCCTGGAGGCTGGGCACGGTATGCAAGAGAGAGTGAAAACTGGTTTTTTTAATTTTTTTATGTATTTTTTAATGTTTATTTATTTTTGACAGAGAGAGAGAGAGAGAGACAGAGCATGAGCGGGGGAGGGGCAGAGAGAGAGGGAGACGCAGTTCCGAAGCAGGCTCCAGGCTCCAAGCTGTCAGCACAGAGCCCGACGCAGGGCTCGAACCCACAAACCGCGAGATCATGACCTGAGCCAAGGTCGGACGCTCGACCGACTGAGCCACCCAGGCGCCCCAGAGAGTGAAAACTGTTTTGTAGACAATGGGAAAAGACTTAAATGTATTAAGCAGAAGATGAATTTAACCACAGGGTGACGCGTAATGTCTGCATGTTAAGTAGATTATCTGGTGGTCATATACAGGATGGATTTCATGGCAGGAGACACTGGAAGCAAGGAGACCATGTGAGAAGCTACTGCGGGAATCCAAATAAGAGGTCGCGAGGGACTCATTTGAGAAATCCCATGGGAAGAAAGACCAGGAAATCGAGAGATATATTATTTTGACATTTATTGAATGGTAATTGTGTGTAGCTGCTGTGGGAGAAATGAACTCTCAAGTCCAATTTGCTATGCAAGGCTTGTGTCTGCCTCCCAGTCTCCCCAGTAAGCGGCTCCCCAATCTCTGAGTGGACGCAACCACAGGACAGGGAGCTGACGCCCTCATGCCGTAGTGGATTCTCCCTATGATTATTAGAAAACACTTCCTCACACTGAGTCAAAATTGTCTCTCCTCTTAGGACTTCTGGTTCTGTCCTTCGGAGCTGCAGTGACAAAGCGTAATCCCTGTTCTGCACGACAGCATTGCAGGGAATGGATGACAGGAATCGTGTTTCCCCCAAATCCTCTCCTTCTCAGCTAAAAAGAATTCCTCAGTTCTTTACAGGAGGCAACACCCCCCACCTGCCCCCGCAATACACAGCACGTTTGAGATCTACCCAATGGTCACAATACCACCAGGCTGTGGATCTGTGGACAGAATTGAGCTTCCAATGGGCTTCTGGAAACGTGGTACTCAGAACCGCGCGTGCTGCTGATGCTGTTAACTGATGCACCTACCTCTGAGGATGAGTCAGAAGGTTCAGTTGCGACAGGACTGTAGAGCAGGAGGGCTCAAAGCCTTGTCCCAGGACCAGCAGCAGGAGCGTTCTCTGGGAATTTCTCAAAATGCACATTCTCAGGCCCAACCCTGATCTGATTCAGAATCTCCGGGGCATGGGCCCCGGAATCGGTGTTTTCAGGGTGATTCTTACCCCGGCCGCTTGGAGATACCCTTTATTAGAGGGTCTTTGACTAGCATCCAAGGAGCTTTAAAAAGCCCGGCCCTTACCTTTAAACACAATTCCTCTCCTTCTCGCCGAAGCAACCTTTCTAAAGACCGTGAACATGTCAGCATAATAGGCACGTCTTTAAATACTAAGGGAGGAAACTCAACGAGGCTAATTAAGTCTTGCAATCCACTGGTGGGGAGAAATATTATTTTCTTTAAGAAAGTAGAAAGAAAAAAAAAGAAAAGAAAGAAAAAGAAAAGAAAACAAAACAATATGCCTTCGGTCAATCCATTACGAAAAGGACTGAGCCGCTGACCTTTTCATTCTGCCTGTGCTGTATGTGCAGCAACACTATAACCTTTTCCAGCTGGACTAGAAAGTTCAATTAAGTTTGTTGGCTCAGAAATCTGCCCGTGTCCCGGAGAGCAGATTAGGCACTTAGGGGCTGCAATTATACATCTGCTGCTTCTGCAGAACTGAAAAGAAGGCCCACGTGCCATACCTATCCCTGGGCATATGCAGAGAGGCGGATATACGCGTATCTGTATGCATGTGCACACGCGGGGGTTACAGACAGGCAATGGCTGCAGCTGAGAAATTCAATCGTTTCCAAATATGGGTTCTTCATGCTTTGCTGGTGACGGTTTTAAGTTAGACATGAGCCTGAGAGTTGAGACCTGCCCAGTTCTTGGCCACCCTCTCCGACCTCCCTTCCAGGCTTTCTAGCTGGGTCTTCTGATTCGCGTGTCCCGGCTTGGAGGGCAGAGTGTGGACTTGGCCATGGGGAGGGGCATTAAAGGAAGCTTTCAATATTCGGCTGACGACCCAACAACTCTGCCTTGCTCGGGAAGCAATACGTGTAGTCGCCGAGGATCCTAGCTATGTAGGTTGTGTCTGAATCTCGGTGCAGGGATTATAAAATGAGTAAACTTGAACATGTCCCTTGAATTCTGCGAGCTTCCGTTTCCTCACCTGTAAGACGGGGAGAATGGTTGTAACCTCATGAAGTGGTTGTAAAGATTGAACAGGATAGCATCCTTGATTATCTGGCACAGAGCTTCTATTTAATAAATGGTAGCTGTGTTTTAATGATATCGAGAGTCATAGCGGCGTTAGGCTGTGGGTCTTTAATTTGGTGCCTGGGTCTTTACTTTCCCCTCCGACACCTGTGTCCCATGTCTGGATACTGGGCCACCATCTCCCTTTGCCTTGGTAACATCCCTAGCTCACTCCAGGACTACACTCTGTCTCGTTCTTCTGTCAGAATCTAGAGTCTTCTCTGCATTTCACGTCCACTCTACTGGGTTCTAAATAAAGACTGTTCTTTGAAGACCAGGGAAGTGAGCTCTTCAAAGTGCAAGCTAGATCAAACCAGTCTCCCCACTCCTACCCCATCTCCCCAGCATAAAGCTCTCCAGTGTCTTTACATAGGATTTAAATAAAACCCAGGCTCCTCACAGAGGCCTCTAAGGTCCAGTTGGATCTGGCTGTAGCCTGGCCTCATTTACAGTTCCTTGATCTCTAGCCCATAATTCTCAGGATCCAACAGACCTCTCCTCAGCCGCTTGGATAGACCCAGATGCGTCCTGCCTCAGGACCTTTGCATGGCTCTTTTGTCAGCTTGGTATGCTTTCTCCCTGGCTGGTAGCTTTGTTGACTCTTTCTCACCATTCGGCACCCTCTCCTCGGTAGGTCTCCTGAACTGCGCTTTCTAAATTAATCACACACTCCATTCACTCTCTGTCCACCCAGCCCCAAGCTTTACGTTCTCATAGTTTGTTATTTACTTCTTACGTATTTATGATCTACTTCCTCGCCACTAGATGTGGGCTTCGTGAAAGGAGGGGCTTGGCTTGTTTTGTTCCACACTGTATCTCCAGCCCTCGAATAGCCCCTGATGTATAGAAGCTGACCAATGAACTTCTACTGAATTAATTAATTGGATGGGTCCAAGCCTGCAGCCTGAAGCCCTATTATGATGACAGTCGCTTGGGTCTTAGATTGTTCTTTGCTTCTGGATCCTTGGTTGCCTGGCTCTAAAACACATTGGTAAAGGCACACCAACCCTTCTTACTCAACCTCTCCGATCCCTACTGTCTTACTCATTGATTTCTAGTTACCTGCCATCATTGTTTCTGGGGGCCATGTCTTATGGGCTAGCTTTAATTTCGCCCCTCTCCACGTAAGTGTCCGCATGCCAAGCACAAGGTCAACTCCCATGGCATGTCCAGAGAAGCATTCTCAATGGACTATAAGGTGGTGAGATTTACTTCTTGCCTACACCTGCAGCCTCACCTTGTACCACGCTGCCTGAGATGCTGAATGTGTATAGGGATGATACCATGTCATACAGACTACGTATGACGGTAGAAGCCTCGGAGGACAAGCCACCTCTGCAGCAACCAGCCCCAAACGGTCGGGACTCGATCAATCACTGCCAGCTTCCTTAATTTCTGCCCCTGCTTCCGAGCCACGACCGCCCAGAGAAAGCCAGACGTGGTCCGCGAACCAATCACATCGGAGGCCCACCTCCAGCTTCGCATGCTAACCACATCCGATCAGAGGATACCTCGAGCCTTCCCTTTATTCCCCTCTGCATCCTTCCGACTCTCCTATTGGCCTGTGGGTCTCTGCTGAGCACGAGGGAGGTCCACCGCTTCCTTTGCGGTATCAACTTCTGAAGAAACGGCCTCTGTGTCTTCTCGTCCGGGTTGTCTCTGTTCATGTCCACACGCATGGTGTGCTTATCCGTTGTGTCACAACCAATCATCCCCAGACTAAATGGCTGCAAACCCAGGCGTTTTTGCTCATAGTACTGGAGGTAGTTAGGGACTCAGGAAGGGCACAGCTGGGTAGGGTCCCTCTGGTCCACATGGTGTCTGCCGGGCAGCTGGATCCGGACGGAACGCTTCCAAATGCGGTTTCCTCTTGGTTATGAATGGGGCGGATCTGGCGCCTCGGTGTGCTTTGTTTTCTGTCCCATTCCATGGTGTCTTAGCCTTCAGAGCCCCGACACGTGATGTTCTTAGGGCAGCCAGGCTTCTTGCACGGAAGCTGGCTTCCGAGAGACAAAAGCGTAAGTCGCACCCCAAATGGCCCTCTGTCAAAGCCACCATGTTTAACTGGTCAGACCAATTACAGGCCTACTGGGATTCAGTGTGTGTGGGCAGGGGGGGTGGTGAGGGCCACCCTATTAGAGAATGGGGGAGCAGTAACATTATATCGTAGAGGAGCATGTGGGATGGCCACGTCCTGGCCACGTCAGGAAGCACAATCGATGTTCTCCCTCCTTTCCCTTCTCCCGCCATGCTGGACTTGTTTGCTTATCACAGATACAGGATGTTTCCTCTGGGCCCAAGGTTTGGAATCTTTGCAAACGCGGTTACCTCTGTCTGCACGCCTTCCCTCCTGATCCTTGTCTGGTCGCATTTGATATCTGCTACGAATTTTAGCTACAGTATTACTTCCTGTCATGTCCTCGGGGAAACATTTCTTGACACCTCCCTCAAAACCCACACACAGAAACTAAATCAGATCTCCCCTGTTTTCTGCCATTACAGCGTTTATCAAAGTGTGGAATTACATGGTTACATCAGTCTTGAATTAATCTCCGTTCTCCCCGCCCTCCTTCCCCCCTGCCATGGAGAGTAGCAGGGGGCAGCGTGGGTGGGTATTGTTGGTCACCATTTTAGCCACAGTGCCAAGTATAGTTCCTGACATACAGTAGGGGCTTAATACATGTTTGTCAAATCAATCAATGCATTTATTTAAACTCTTCCGCCCTCGTGCGTACCTCTAACGTGAGCCTGGTGTTTGAACTTGCTGTTGGGGCCCTGAGCCCATTGAAAAATCAATTCATGTGGAATTTATCCTGGCTTAATGACATTAAAATGTAAAGATTCTTTAGCAGTTGTTGTTATTTTCATTTAGTCTCTAGTGAACGCTGATAACGCATGACGGAAGTCCAGCTTTGTAAGGTGAAGGCAGCTTCGACGGGCCCCAGGCAGACCTGGGTTTGAATTTCTACTCCTGCAACTCATGGTGAGAAGTTAGGTGATTGATTTAACATTTCCAACTCTCCCAATTTCACCATCTGTAAAGTAGGGATAATAATATATGCCGGATCGAATCTTCTTTAAGATTATATTAGAGAATAATCCCCAAACAGCCGAGTTTTTAACCCAAGAATCACTCTTATTGTTCAGAGTTTATCCAAACAACTTTAAACAAGAATGTTAGGGTCACACTTTGTTCTTTCTTGATACAGTCTATTGCCACTGGATGATGTGACTTTTGCTTAACCTCTGATATTCCAGCATTAGTCTGATCTAAATACACTTTAAAATTTTTTACATGTTTATACTTATTTTTGAGAGAGAGAGAGAGAGAGAGCAGGGGAAGGATAGAGAGAGAGAGGGAGACACGGAACCTGAAGCAGCTTCAGGCTCCGAGCTGTCAGCACAGAGTCTGATGCAGGGCTCGAACCCACGAACCGTGAGATTGTGACCTGAGCTGAAGTCGGACGCTTAACTGACCGAGCCACCCAGGCGCCTCTCTAAATACGCTTTTTAAGGTAACTAGAAAATAGTTTACTACTATGAGACTTATAAAAAAAATTCAAGATGACTTCTGTTAAAACCAGCATAATTGATTTATTGGCTTTTCAAGAAGAAAACCAGGAAATTTGTCCTCTATGGCCATTCTAGCTGTTAATGTATTTATCGACTCTGTTTCTGATCATCAGATAGAACAACAAAGATCAAAATAAATTGCAGGAGCTCCTTTCTTTGAGAGGAATAGAATATATTTGGGGAAATAGCCTCTATTTAGGAAAACTAAACTGCTTATGCCAAGACCTCATTCTTCAAAGAAGCTTCTAGCACCAGTGATGGAGGCGGTATCACGCCATGGACAGAAGCTTTACTTCCACACCAGGAAATTGACTCGTATGACCTGTGAGCCTGCCCCCATTGTCAAGGTGAGGAAACTGAGGCTCGGAGAAAAAACACCGCACGGCCAGTACACGATCCAGTTTTGCGTCAGCGTTAACAGGTACTCTTTTCTCCTCTGAATCCTTTCCCAGTTTGTGCAGGCCATGAGGAGAAAGGCAAGGCAATAGAGAGCCAGCACCGCAGGGAAATTAATTTCAAGTTGCCTTAGTCATTGCTGTCAGACTCCAAAGCCCCGACATGGATTAGCGACCTGTCTACTTCCTCCTTCCGAGAGGAACTACCAGTTATGCTCGCGCGTGACCAGGGTGGCACCCCCAGAGCCTCTGCCAGTCCCGCCATCAGACAGGACGTGTCTGGGAAGAAGAATTTGCGGCCGACTGCTCCGCCATTCAGGTCCCTATCTGTGTCAATTGAGTAATTTATGGATGCACTTTTTCCTGCACTGCAAAGGAGATGCACAGGACCTTTGGAAATAATTCAATCTCTTTCAAGGGAACACATTTGGGGAAATTATTGTTAATGCATCTGAGTAAGAGGTGCTCAACCCCGACAAATATTTCATGCAATTATAGCAAAGATGAGACAGTGACAACCAGTGACCATCAATCATTCTTCAGATCAATAATAACCATGGAACATGCAATCAAACCTAATCAACACCCGGTGATTAAAGAACAGGGCCTCTCTTCTTTGCTCTCAGGGTCACAGTCCCTTGAAAGGATTGGCTCGGCGTCCCCAAGACAGCACATAACGTCTCAACAAACATACAGATACGGGCTTTACAATTTAGCAGATCTGGGTCAGATCCCAGAAATGCTTGCTTCTCAGTCTTGGACAAAATTATATGATAGTAATTAACACTCACTGCATTCTCTCTCTGTCTCTCTGTTTTGGTCCCATACAGTGTGCTAAGCATTTTGTATTATCTCATTTAACCTTCTGATACGCGTGGGGTTTGTGGCCGAGTACCTCTGTACGGTGAGGAAGCAGTCTCAGAGAGATGGTTAGCTTGCTCAAAGCCACTTCACAGCGAGTGACTCAAATCCGGTTCTGTAATACCAAAAACCTCAGTAATTTCCACACTGGGGAAACTTTTAAAAATAACCAATGCCGGGGCGCCTGGGTGGCTCAGTCGGTTAAGCGTCCGACTTCAGCTCAGGTCACGATCTCGCAGTCCGTGAGTTTGAGCCCCGGGTCGGGCTCTGGGCTGATGGCTCAGAGCCTGGAGCCTGCTTCCAGTTCTGTGTCTCCCTCTCTCTCTGCCCCTCCCCCGTTCATGCTCTGTCTCTCTCTGTTTCAAAAATAAATAAACGTTAAAAATAAATAAATAAATAAATAAATAAAAATAACCAATGCCTAGGCCCCACTCACTCCATATACCTGAGTCATAATCTTTGAGGGTAAGGTCTAGGCATGTATTGCTCTGAGCAAAAATTTTCGTAAATCATAGCAGATGCACAGAAACAGAAACTCGTGGAGTAAAGCACAGTGCGTTTTCACAAAGGAAACACATCGCGTATCCAGAACAAACCAGCCCCCGCAGAAGACCCCTCGTGTACTTTTCTAGTCACTACCACCCTTTCTGCCCAAGAATAACCATCATCCTATTTGTTTATTTGTTTGTTTATTTTGAGAAGTGGGGGAGGGGCAGAGAGAGAGAGAGAGAGAGAGGAAGAGACAGAATCCCAAGCAGACTGTACGGACCACCGTGCAGAGCTTGAATGTGGGATCGATCCGACGAACCGTGAGATCATGACCTGAGCTGAAATCAAGAGTCAGGGGCGCCTGGGTGGCTCAGTCGGTTAAGCGTGCATCTTCAGCTGAGGCCATGATCTCACGGTTTGTGAGTTCGAGCCCCGCGTCTGGCTCTGTGCTGACAGCCTGGAGCCTACTTCCGATTCTGTGTCTCCGTCTCTCTCTCTCTCTCTCTCTCTCTCTGCCCCTCCCTTGCTTGTGCTCTGTTTCTCTCTCTCTCTCTTTCAAAAATAAACATTTTTTTTAAAAAAGAGTCCAAACATTAAAAAAAAAAAAAAAAAAGAGTTGGACCCTTAACCAGATTGAGCCACCCAGGCGCCCTGCATCCTAACTTTAAATAGCAGACATTCCTCTTCCCCTCTTTTGAACTTTGTGTAAACAGAGTCATAGAGCTGACCTACTTCTGCAACAAGATTCACTGATACCGTGGAGGATGGCAGTTGTTCGTCCCATGCTGTTGCTGTAGAGGGTCTGTTGGGTGAACGTGCCACAGCTCATTTGGCCAACCCACTGGTGATGGACATCTTTCTCATCCTTGGGTATTGCAAAGGCTGCTGCTAGCTACTCACCTTCTTGTAGAAGTCTTTTGGCTAGCAAAAAATGTATGCCTTTCTGTGGAGTGTCTACCTAGGAGTGCAGCTTCTGGCTCGCTCCATGTGTGGGTGCAGGAACAGCAGATTCAGGCATGCATGTCTGAAAATTCCCAGGCACCTGGGTGGCTCAGTAGATTAAGCGTCTGACTCTTGGTGTTCGCGCAGGTCATGATCCCACGGCTCCCGAGCTCGGGCCCCCGCATCGGGATCTGCGCTGACAGTGTGGAGCCTGCTTGGGATTCTCTCTCTGTCTCTCCCTCTCTCTCTGTCCCTCCCCTGCTTGCGCACTCTCTCTGTCTCTCTCTCAAAAGAGACTTAAAAAAAGTGAAAATTCCCAGGCGATTCTGATGCGTATTGAGGGTGGAGAAACGCAGCATACCCCTATATTACCTTCCTTATTTAGAATGTAGGTGTTATTGCTTGCTGGAATACTATTAAGTCATAATAAAGTTCTAGATAGAATGTTTTTCCCAAAGAAAGCCTCTCTTCCTCCCTCCAGGTCTCCATCCTGTCCTCCTGAACCAAGGCATTCTAACTTTTTGATGCCTAAGCCTCAAAGGCTGGCTAGTCCTGGAAGAAGAAAGAGCCTGAATGCTTCTGTCTCTTACTCTTGCAAATGGAAAGATTTTGCCATCGCAAAGAAGAGAAAAGAGCAGTGGTACAATTTTTCGCACCAGTTGCTGAGGACCCATGAAAGGAACTGATGGGGTTACGGCAGATAACAAGCACATGAGATGCATAGTACATCGCGCGCCTCTCAATAGATGGCCTTCTTATTATGATTATGATTATTGCTATCATCAGTAGCTGCAACAGCGAAGAAGTGAAAATATGCTAGGGCCGTGGGTTCTTCGTGAGAGAGATCTGGGCAGCCATTTCTGAACACTCCCAATGGGCGCCACGGGACAGACTGTGTGGGGTACGAGGAATTCAAGGGAGAAGCAAGCCAGGCTTCTTGAAGACACTCCCTGTCGAGGGGCCGAGGCTGGATGCATCTCCAAGCTCATTTTGTCCATGCATGTGCTATGCAGCAGAGGAAGAACACTTAAAGAAGTGCGTATTTCAGGGGCACCTGGCCGGCTCAGCTGGTTGAGCATCCGGCTTCAGCTCAGGTCGTGATCTTGTGGTTCATGAGTTCGAGCCCCCCATCGGGGTCACTGCTGTCAGCCCGTCAGCTCAGAGCCCACTTTGGATCCTCAGTCCCCCTCTATCTCTGCCCCTCCCCTACTTGTGCTCTCCCCCAAATAAGTAAATATTTTAAAAAAGTGGATATTTCAGAAGAAGCCAATCCCCACCAGTCTAGAAATACAGGAAAGCAGATTCCTTCTGAGGATAGGTCACAGCTTTGTTTCATGCTCAAGGGATCCCTACACAGAGACCTTCTCAGAAACTATATGCCTTACGGTGATTTTAGACTCGAATAAGAGAGAATAACTCAATTAAACTCAGAAGGAAGAGGGTGGGAGATATTTTAGTTGAATGGTTCCCGATGCACAGGTGCTCGGGGCAAAATGGAACCACCGGGCTTCAGGCAGGAATAAGTGGGCAGCTCCAGGGATGGACAGGTCTCAGTGTCCTGTTTTCTTTGCTCTGTCTTCTTTTAGCTCTGTCTCATTTTTTTCCCTCTGCCCCTCTCACGCGGTCTCTTCTTTCTCTCCATCTAATAGGTTCTTCCTGTCTCTGCACCTCTGCTCCTCTCTCCCCTCTTCCTTCCAGACCCTCTGCTTACTCAGCTTCTGCTCCCCAGGACTTCATCTTGCACGGGCCTTTGGCTTATCATGGGCCTCAACTCTGTCTCAGCTCAGCCTCAGGGCCTCTGTCCCTTCGTGCTCCCTGTTCTAGTTGTAACCGTGCTGTGTGTCTCTTTACTCAAGCTCCCACGGGCATCCGCTCGGCTCAGCTGACCTCTCAGAACTTGCTGCCTGAATCACAGTTGGCTTCCCACCGTATAGAGTGGTGTCCCCCAAGTTAGGAACCCGACTCTGACCCCATCAGCTCTGGCTAGGGGGAGGGGGCTCCCTGATCTCACCTTCCAACCGTTTAGCTACCAGATGGCCACTCGCCTTAAGACACTGTATCGGGTGGCATAGGCAATGAAACGCGGGAAGAAACCTTTTACGCTGAAGAGTCTTAACCTCTGAAATGTGCCTGGTGGGTGACCAGAGGCTCCTGGGGGCCAGGAGTTTTTGTCCGGGGTCCCCTTTGAACACTAAGCAACTGGTTCGCTGCTATTTGGGGCATGAATGAATTCACCTTTCTGCTCTCTGTGATAAGTGTGGCTTCCCTGCATGCCCCAAGACTCGGGGTTTCGCCCCTTCCCTTCCTCGTTCATTCGACAAATATTTACTGAGCATCTACTTTGTGCCAGACACTGTGTTAGACACTTGAGATTTAACAATGGCTAAACCTGGCAAAGCCCCCGCCTTTGTGGAGCATGGTAATAAGTGCCAGGAGGAAGAAAAAAATGGTAGGGTAGCGCTAGGCAGGATATTTACGCAAGGTGGTCTGGTCTGAAGAAGGAGTGCTGAGTTAATTGAATAAAATAAGGGATGAAACTTACACAAATCTAGGGGACGTTTTCCCCAGAGGAAAGATTTCTTCTCACTCGGATAGAATAAGCAACAATTACGAAAGCTCTAAGGTGGGGATAAGCTCTGCAGTTTAGAGGACAGCAAGATGGTCTGCCTCCAGCCTCAGAGGAAGCTCCTAATCTCTGCCTCAGTGTTTTTTTTGTTCTCTCTATAGTCTCCTCCCCTATTAATACAGAGCTGGTCTATGTGGCCAGTGCAATATGACAGAGATGATGGGGCGATGTCGAGTGATAGGTCGTAAAAGACATTAGCATTTCTGTCTTGGCCTTTTGGCTCACCCACTCCAGGAATAGTCAGCTGCTGTCACGGAGACGCGCAAGAACCCTGTACAGACACCCAGGTGGAAAGGAACAAAGTCCTTCCACCAACAGCCGGCACAAAGATGGGAGCCACATGGGGCAGCCACCTTGCCAGTGAATATTCTAGCCCCAGTCAAACCTTCAGACATCTTGACTTCAAACTCAAGAGACTCTACAACCGGAAAATTCCAGCCAAGCCGCTTCCAAAACTCTGGCCCACAAGTACTGTCAGATAGTAAACATTCACTGTTGCTTTAAGCCTCTAAGTTTGGGGATGATTTGTAATGTAGCAACAGATGATTACTACGTGTGGCCATTGAGTCTAGCGCAGAGTGAGCTCTGGGGGGATGTTGTGGATCAGGGAGGGACCACATGGTAATATTATATAAGACTTGGCAGTTTATAATAAGAACTTGTATTCATCCTGAACCTCATGGAAAACCGGTGGAGGGTTTTGACCACAGGAGTGGCACTGGGTTCTAAAAGGATCATCCAGGCAGCTATGTGGAGAACTGAACACAAGGGGGCAAGCGTGAAGGCAGACGGGAACCTCTTAGGAGGCTACAGTATTTGCCCAAGTAGAACATGATGATGCCATGGACTATTCGGGCTCTATTTTGAAAGGTATAGTCAATGGGCTTTTCAGATGGATCGGAGGTAAGGTATGGGGAAGTGAAGAGTCAAGGTGTATTCAAGCTCTTTGACATTAGCCACTGGGCAGGGTGGGTGCCATTTATACAGATGAGTATCACAGTGTTGGTGGCATAGGGGCTGATCTGAAGGTGGGAGAACGGGACTTTCGGAGGTCAGTAAGAAAGAGGAAGGAGATCCAGTTGTAAAGACTGGGAAGGAATGGCCAGGAAGGTAGGAGGAAAACCAAGAGAGTGGGCAGTCCTAGAAGGCACGGGAAGAAAGTGCTTAAGGGAGCAGAGGGTCGATAACTGAACCAAATTCTGCTCAGAGTTTCAGTAAAGGGAGCTGTGAGCACTGGCCGCTGAATTTGGCATGATGGACCACAGCGTTGCCAACTTTCGGGATGAAAGGCACAGCCTGGCAGATGTGCTTATGAATTCATCAGCCCCAAAGTATATTTTGCTAGTCTTCCTCTTTCTTGTGCTGTGATAAAATTAATGCAGTCAGTACCATTCGTCACCCATCCGTCAAGTTTACACGGCGATCGTCATTTTGTGATTCTTCTCCGCATGCTGACCTACCAATGGCGCCCGACTTTTCACGCCTTGGAGACGGACACCTAGTTAGAATTCACCCTGCGTTGCAAGTTGAGAGTCTTAAGTATGCATTGGAAGGAAGAAAACATGGAGGTGAGGGGGCAGGTGGGACTGGGCAAAGCAGTGAACTCTCGATTCGATTCTGTGGGCCACGGGAAGCCACTGAAAGGCGTCCTGCAGGCATGTGACACATCCACCTCGTACTGTGTCAACCCACCAGCCAGCAGAATAGAGAGCACAAGGGGCGAGAAGAAAGGAACATTAACTGAATTGAAGCGGCTAGACAGGATGTGAGTCGCACAGTTACTGCTAAGGGTGAAGAAAAGTTTTTGCCGAATCTTAGGGATTCTGAAAATCCAGGGAAGGAAATTGGGATGCGGTTGTTGGACGATTTACGTGATGAAGTGAAGAATCACGGATTCAGGAAACCCACTTCCTCCGGGACTGGAAAATTAGAGAGATCAGGCCTGTTACTAATTCTTTGCCTCGGTTTCCCCACCTGGAAGCAAGTATTGCCCCAACACCTGGTATTTGATCACGGGCTTCTCTCCAAGAGGCCAAGAGAACCCCTGCCTCCTGCCTCGGCAAATAGCCATTCGCTCCCGGAGAGAGTGGTTATTTATGCAGGTGAACAAAGCAAGCCCGGAGGGAGGTGAAGAATGATTCTGCCCTCCTCTGTACATCTATAGCATCCGTGTCTCTCCGTCAGCACTTTGAAATCGGACCACATGCCTAGGGTGCTGGCACACAGAGGGCGCCCAACCAATGGCACTTACCACGGTCGGTATTGTCTTATAGCCTACATATCAGTGTATAACAGCTGGGTTGGCATACCCGGGTTGGCAGCCGGGTATCCCCCTTTGACTGCCAGTGCCTGATACAGGCACATACCAAGTGCACAGAATAATGCCGAATTTTACCCTCGGCTCAATGATTCTCTCTGCGCCTTTACGATTTTGACATCACTCCGCAAAGCCCGATGCCCTGAATTAATTTCTGGCTTCCCGGGGAACGCTGAGGCATGGTGGTCATGCGTTCATCCACGCAGTCATCTAATGGACGTGCATTCACTGGTGAACCAGACAGAGACAGAGGTGCCTGCCCTTGAAGAGCTTAGTTTCACGTCACGGTTGATCCGCCAGAGCCACTTTGGGAACTTTAACAAAAATGTAACTCCCGGGACCACGTTTCCATCCTACTGCTTAATAAGTTTTCAGAACAGGGTCTGGGGATTAGCATTGCCAACAGATCCTGTGTGATTCCACGGATGGGCCATGGAGAGTTACGCTAGGAGGCACGGCGTGTATACGACTTCTGACTCCACAACTTAGTTTGGGACCTCGGAAGAGTCTACTATATTTAACAGTCAGTTTCTCCATCTGCAAAGAGGAAAGAAATCTCTCTCTCCTGCTTGCCTCTGAGGGCCGATGTCGGGACAATATGAAATACTCAGTAGCAGGGCGGGCTCGGTATATGCCACATTTCTATATACAAACCACAGATTGTTGTTATTAAGCATCAGCCAATGTTGGAGCCTTCCGTGTGGCTGTCCCTTAACCTCTAATTTTAAAAAATGCACCATTGGGGCTCCTGCCATGTGCAAGTTAGTGTCTTTTTTCTTCCTTGGACTCTTGATAGGGGTTCACTAAATCGGCTGTGGAATTAGTGGCTGATGACATTTTAATGTACTGCCTCTCCAAGTACATTGCCTTTAACATCTTGAAGAAAATCATAAAATAACATAATTGATAATAATAATTGCATTCATTTTGTTGAAATCTTACAATGTACCCAGTGCTGTGCTAAGCACTTTCCTTAGAGCCGCAAAGGACTTTTGGAACGTCTACTGGCAGCTGCAAATCAACATATCGTGGATCATTTTTTTTTTTTTTTCACCTGACAGTGTTTTCAAAGTCAGTGTCACTAAGCATGAGACACATTTAATAAACCTGTAAAAATCCTAATCCCCATCGTTTCATAGAAGATTCGGGGCACACACAGCCGTCACCTGCCTGAGCCTCAGACTTCAGCTCAATCCTCCCATTTTACAGATTTAAAAAAAAAATTTTTTAAACGTTTATTTATTTTTGAGACAGAGAGAGACAGCATGAACGGGGGAGGGTCAGAGAGAGAGGAAGACACAGAATCCGAAGCGGGCTCCAGGCTCCGAGCCGTCAGCAACAGAGCCCGACGCAGGGCTCGAACTCACAGACCACGAGATCATGACCTGAGCCGAAGTCGGCCGCTTAACTGACTGAGCCACCCAGGCACCCCCACACACACACATTTTACAGATTAAGAAGGTGGTGCGCAGAAAGGTGATAGGGCTTACATGGAATCATTTAGGTCTATCTGAGAGCTCTGGGTCTCTTACGAAATTGATTCTTCCGTTTGGCAGCCATCGAAGTCTCCAGTTCAGTCAATTAACCTGGCCCCTTGGCCTTCAACTCAGTTACGCACCACAGGCTGAGCAAAGCCTCTTCCTTCGTGGCAATGACCTATCATGATCTCTAGCCTTTGCTGTCCCCTTGGAGGCTCCCCTGAGCCCCATACTTTTACACATTCTCTCCCCTGCTCCCGTGCACATCACAGGCGCAGAAATGTCCCATCAGGCACACACTCCTGGTGCTTCTTCTCATGATCTCTTCCTCACCTCATTAGCCACGAGGTACCCTTTGTCTGGAAGATGGGTTTCTGGCACGATGATCTTAGTGGTCGATTTAATGGGCAGGTTAGGAAAGACCTAGTGTCTAGGCCATCATTTGAGAATACGCCGAGCAATAATCCATTGGAAAGCATATTCCCCACTCTCGATTGGGGTATATTTTGCGCAGTTCCTAACCTCTAGACATCCCATGCTGTTTCTGCACCTCTGGTTTCCTCCTGTGTTGATCTCTCTGCCCAAAAATCACCTCTGCAGAGAGGCCATCCTGGCTGTCCCATCCACTGTGGCCCCCCGTAGCATCCCGCCACTGTACGTCCACATCACCTACATCTACGTCACCCGTAAAACGGTGGTGGGTGGACGGCGGCCTCAAATCTCACTCCCAAGGGCTCGGGGCACAGACTGGAAGGTGTCCCCAAGATCCCACCTTCTAAGCTTCACCCCTGTATGTAAGTCCCTCCTGTGAAGTATGGGCAGGACCTGCGGCATGTTTTTAACCAATACAATATGGCAGAGGTGATGAGATGTGATTATCACTTAAACGCGATTTTGTGGTTATATCACATAAGGTACACTCCATCCTCTCCCCATTGCTGGCACTGAAGAAGCAAGCTGCCACAAAGGAGGTAAATGCCCTGTTGGAGAAGTTCACTTGGCAAGGGACTATGAGCAGTGTCTAGGAACTGAACAAGAAACTGAAGTGCTTGGACTTCCAGCCGTGGGTGAAATGGATTTGACAAACGACCCTAGCGAGCTTGGAAGTAGACCCTTTGGCAGGTGAGCCTCCAGGTGAGAAGCGAGTCTTGGCCAACAGCTTAGTTACAGCCTTGCAGAGAATGCAGCTAAGTCTTGCCCAGACACTTGAATCACAGAAACTGTACGGCAATAAATACGTGTTCTTTTAAGTTGTGGTTTGTGGCAATTTGTTAGAAAGCATAGAAAACGGGGATGGATATTTCCCCACTCCTTTACCTTGGCTTTGGCCGTGTAACTTGCGTTGGCCCCTAGAGTATGGCAACGTCAGGGTGCTGGTTCTTCGCACAAGCAATAAGAGGTCCCGTGAGTTTGTGCCTGCTCTCTTAAATTTCTGTCGTCATCTTCAAACCATGTGCCTAGGCTAGCCCACTGTTTCCAGAAAGAAAATGAGAGCCTCAAGGAATATTCCCCAGTGAAGTCGAAGCCTAGATTGGCTCTTTCCCAACTGACCTGCAAATGCACCGGTTTCCACGTGCCATGTGTAAGCCACTGAGTTTGGGTCAATACGATTCCCCGGGTAACTGGGCAGAACTGAGACTCGAGCTCAGCTCTTCTGAGTCTTTGGGTGGTGGAGTTTCAGTAGAAAGCAGCTCAAACTAAATACTAATATTTATATTTTCTTAATACTTCAACATCGGGGGGTTATGGATAGAGGTCGTGGAGGGAGCTTTTGAAAACACTTGAAATTATATACCTACTTTTATGTCTTGTGCATTTTGTGGGAGAGATAGTCCATACAGCCTCTCACATTCAGAAGGCGATCCATAACAATGCACCTGTTTAAGAACCACTGTTACGAATAGAAATCACTTTCTCCCTTGTGAAGTCCAAGGGATGGAGTTGTTCACATAAGAAATGCAAGTCTCACCCCCGCCCCTAGTTCATTTCTCTCAACTATTTATCTTAAAATTTTATGGATTGATTCTTTGTGGCTTTTGGACAAGGCACCATTTCTTTATACCCATGCATTTTCTTTACCAGTTAAAAAATACCAATATTTCTCTAAGGAAAGTGGTTCTAATAAGGATGTTTTTAGAATCCCAACACCGGGACCTATTAAGAATGCAAATTCCCTTGCGTCCTTTCAGTTTTA
Source organism: Panthera onca (assembly GCF_046562875.1). Taxonomy (NCBI): domain Eukaryota; kingdom Metazoa; phylum Chordata; class Mammalia; order Carnivora; family Felidae; genus Panthera; species Panthera onca. The sequence goes on along the minus strand of NC_138351.1, from coordinate 79,657,928 downwards.
GGTCTCTGAAAGAAATGACTTTCATCGATGTGACTGTAGTGGTATAGTGATGGGAAGCATTGTTTCCAATTGCCAGGAAGAAACTCCCAGAGAGCCCAAAGGAGCATGGGGTTCAAAACCCACTTTGCTCCCCTTTCCCGATTGTGCTGCCTTGCAAAGCTCCCTCCACCTCTGCATTTCAGTTTTCTTAACCTCTAGGCTGGGTCAATCATATCTCTTTTCACAGGGTTGCTATGAGAATCACATGAACTAACATGTGAAAATATGCCTGGTGCACAGTAAGTTCTCAATAAGAGTTGAGAATTCAAATTTATTATACCTCCTGCCATTTCCGCTCAACTTGCCACTCTTCAAAGTGGGGAGAGCCACTTCTTTGTCTCAGAGTGATCACTGGGGGTGGGGGTGTAGAAATGGGTTGTTTGCTGACTATTCAGCCAGGCTCCTCCCTGTGGGAGACAGGCACTGTGTAAATACTGGTATTACTATATTATCCATCTGGCACTGTGGCTTTGGAGTATAATTAGCTATTGCAGAAAATGCATTGAAGAAAGAAGGATCCAGGATGATTTAACAATAACGGTAGCAATCAGCATGTTTCTTGTTTTGTTTAAAGATACAGAGTTTATGGGACACTCCAAGAATTACCAAATATTAAAAAGAGACTGAACAATAAGCATTACCCTTTCTCCACTCCCATTACCATGGCCCTCATCTCAGCCATCATCCCATCTCTTGTCAAGATTATTTCGACTCCTCCTCACTGGCCCCCTTCCCTCTAGTCTTGTTTCCTTTTAATTCATTCCATGCTCTGAAGCCAGAATGATCTTTCTGAGATATAGCTCAGACTATGTTCTCTTTGAGGCCCCTTGGTGGCCCTTCGGTGACTACAGGAGGAAGGCCAGATGTTGTAATAATGTGTCCAAAGCTTTTCTGGGATGGCCCTTGTCTCATACTTGTCCCTTGTCTCTACTCCATGCCCGAGTCTGGAGACATGACATTGCACAGGCTGTTGGGACATCACCATTTTAACTGATAACGCCATAAGAGAGTATGGCTTGAGGGCCACTAGCCGTGGTGGCTTCCACTCCTTCAGCTCTGAATTACACAGACTCACCTGCTCCCATCCCTGGCAGAGTAAACAGCTGCAGGCCTTGAACAAGGGGAATTGATTGCCTCTGTGGAATATTAGGGTATGGGGAGCATAGCAGAAATCTTGGCAATCTCAAGATTTCTTCGCTGGGACAGAAAAAGCACAAGCCTGGGGGGCTTAGTCAGTTGATCATCTGACTCTTGATTTCTGCTCAGGTCATGATCCCAGGGTTGTGGGATCAAGCCCTGCATCAGGCTACGTGCTGAGCGTGCAGCCTGCTTCACATCCCCTCTCTCCCTCTGCCCCTCTCCCACTCCCTCTCTCTCTCTCTCTAATAATTTTTTAAAAAGAAGCACAAGCCATAAAAGAAAGTAAATCACAAGTTGGATTTTATGGAACTCTTCAAAACACACCCTTGAAAAAACAAAAGAGTAAGCCACAGACAGAGGACAATAATTGCAAAGATCCGTCTGGTAGAGAACTTGGATCTGGAGTATATAAAGATACCTCAAACTTCACTAATAAGAAGAAAAACAAACCAACTAAAAATGGGCAAAAAATGTGAACAGGCATTTTAGCAAAGAAGAGATATGGTAACAAAAAAGCACATTAAAGAAGCTCAACATCATGAGTCATTAAAAAAATAAAACAAACTAAATCCACAATGAGATATCACTGGGGAGAAAAAACTCATACCAGTGGGAGAGGGGGTCTGGAAACCAGGCCTCTGACGTTGTTTATGGGAACAGCCACTTCGGAAGACATTACATTTTTTTTAATGTTTATTTATTTTTGAGAGAGAGAAAGACAGAGTGTGAGCTGGGGAGGGGCAGAGGGAGGGAGACACAGAATCTGAAGCAGGCTCCAGGCTCTGAGCTGTCAGCACAGAGCCCGACGTGGGGCTCGAACTCACAAACCATGAGATCATGACCTGAGCCGGAGTCGGACGCTTAACTGACTGAGCCACCCAGGTGTCCCTGGAAAATATTTTAGCAGTTTCTTATAAAGTTAAACACACACTTATGGTATGTATTAGTATCCTAGGGCCACCATAACAAAATACCCCAGACTGGGTGACTTCAACAATAGACCTTTATTTTCTCACAATTCTGGAACCTGAAAGTCCAAGATCAAGGTGTTGGAAAGTTTGGTTTCTCGTGAAGCCTCTCTCCTCCTCACCTTACCTTAATCACCCCTTTAAAGGCCATATCTCCAATGACAGTTACTTTGCGAGGTATGGTACGGGTGGTTAGGGGAGACAGTTCAGCCCGTGACACCCTACCGCTCTACAATCCCACTGCTAGGTACTTCTCCAAGAGAACTGAAAACATATGTCTGCACAAAGGCATTTATGGGGATGGGTAGAGTAGCTTCCTTCATAATCACCCCAAATGGGAAACAACCCAAATGTCCATTGACCAGTAAATGGATAAACAAATAAACAAACTGGATCCATCGGGCAACGAAAAACTACTCAGTGATGCACAGAGCAAACTACTAACACTAGCAAGAGCACAAACGAATCTCAAGAGTGTGATGCTAAGCAAAAAGAAGTCAGACACAAGCAGCTGCATACAGTACCGTCCCATTTCCATGACGTTCTGGAAAAGACAGCCCTATGGAAACAGAAGTCTGATGGGTGGCTGCCTGGCCCTGGGGTCTAGGGGGGAAGGCGTGAAATGCAGAGTCACAAATGACCTTCTGGGAGTGGAGGAAATAACCTGCATCTCGATGGCAGTGGTGTTTATGTGACCCTGTGTTTGTCAAAACTCATCGAACGGTGCACCTAACAAAGGTGCATGCTATTGAAAGTAAATTTTTTACTTAAAACAGCACGCTTAAGAAGATAGAGAAACTGATTAAAACCCAAACAGGCTTACAAGCTCGCTCAAAATCTCTCAGGACGTTATTTATGCAGGTTCAACTTGCACTCAGCATCTTGCCCTAAATATAGTCATTGTTTATTGAGATGCTAAAGAGAAAAGTAATTGTCCCACCATATAAACAAAGCAAACTCGTTAGCCATTCTCTCTGAGAAGGAATGACAATGATGGAACCCGCTGGCGAAACCATTGCCCATCAGGGGCCCCATCCGCATTGGCAGCAATCTGGCACAGCTGTGTGATCTGAGGCAGGACTGGGCCTTTGTGAGGAGGACAGCATGTCCATCTAAGGACATCTGTGACCTTGGATGCCATTCTTGGGAGAGTCACGCACATTCCACTGCTACGTTGTCTCCTTCCCCCGAAGGCATCACTGGATAATTCTGGGCTCCGGTTTCCCGACTCTTTGGAGGTATAACTGCCTTGAGCTTCTCAGGGACAGACCCAGTGTTTGTTAAATGAGAAATATTTAGGGTGTTCGGTTCTTGCTCTGTGCTACCTACTGCATGGACAACTTATATGGGTGATGAGTGCTCATTTCATTTCTTCAACAAGCCCCGTCTTGTAGGTCAAATAGCTAACCCTTTGAGATAGGCTAGAACAAGCACACAGTAGACACCATTGGTGTCCTGCCCGTTCCCCCTCGCCCTGACCACTTCGGACATCCTGACTGCCTTCCAACTGCCTGTGATTCTTCTCCATTGAAACCACTTTCCCCATGGAAGGAGCAGGATGGGGATGCTTACCAGAAGTCAGCTCCTTTGCCCCTTGGATGGGATAATTCTGAAATCAATGCTATAAAGCAGCTTCCTGAATTTCCACAGGGAGTTTACTCCTTGGGTGCTCACCTTTTATTAGTTGCCTTCCTTTCTCCTGTCTTACTTCCCCATTCTCCTACTGGTGTTGATCGAATACATAAATTACTTGCATTCCAATCCTTACCTCCTGGTCTGTATCTGGAATAATCCAGCCTAAGAGCCACAATCGTGCCTTGAAAAATTATTGCAACAATACCCATCCATGAGAAGTTATTCTCAGAGGAGGCTTAGAGACCACATGTAGGATTTGAATGAATGAATAAATGAATGAATAAAGCCCCAGAACATCAGAGGGAAGAGAGTTTGTAGAGCCTTGTTGTGCTCAGGAAAGGCTTTCCAGAAGCGGTGAGAATTTAGTTCAGCACTTACCCAAGGGTGAGCGTTTAGGTGTCTCCTTATCTGAATGGTGCAACATGTGGCTGGATTGTCGTGGTTGAGGGAAGAACACGGCAATGACTCCAATCAGAGAGGATCCAAGGTGAACAGCTTGAACCTGGCCGGGTATTTAAGTTCCTCCCACAATACCACCTCTCTAAAAGCCAGCCCTCTTCCTTCCAGGAAGTGGAAAGAAAGCAAATGAGTCGTATGGTCAGCTCATGTGATGGGATCTGACAGGTGCCTTCAGTTCCTGCAGCGTCTCTGAGCTCCTGGACCTCACGTCAGGGCTGGGATAAGCAGCAATATTTGGAAAAGGTAGTAGCCTGGCTCTAGGGACAACTTCTTCATGCTGATTCCAAGGAGATAAGCTGGTGGCATGGTGTATCATACACGACTGCATTGGTGAGTTTTCACACGTGGGTAGCAACACATGTGTAACGGGACTATGTTGGTTAATAAGTGACACAATGTCTGTAAAGCCCATCGCGGTGTCTGACACGTAAGGAATTCAAACTAATGGGACCCCAGTGAGAAAAATGTCTTAGTAGCAGGAGAGTGATCTTGTCCTCAGTTCTAAGTAATGCTCAGCTTTGTTCTTAGAGGAGAGAGTTGCCTCCAGTAGCAAAACCATAAAGTGGGGACCATGATCTCTCACTTCCCCGGTGAAGATTTTTATGACTCGATGCATGTAGAGAACCAAACTGATGCTCAGTCAGTACCATAAAATCGCAGTCTAAAGACATAGGAGGAGGTGCTGGCCTTGAAGATAAATGGATCACAGCCCCCCCCCCCCCCCATGGCTTCTTCTTCTCAAGGGCGTAACTCCAGGTGGAGGAAGATTTACCCTGAAGCTGATGAGCTTATACTTCAGGGTTCCTCGCTTGCATAACCCTCCAAGGTCAAACTCCTATATTCATACTTTGGCATGTTTTTGTTAAATAGAACTCCCTCCTTTGACTGAACATGCGTCAGTCCCCGTGACCAGGATTTGCTCCTTGCTGGGGGTAAGGCTTGTGACAGAAACACTCTCTGGGCTCACAGTTGGAATCGAGGCAAAGCTGAAGGAGTGAATCCGAACCAGAACCATCCGCATAAGCCGGCTGTGCCTCCGCTCAGGTTTCTCTTCCTTCGTCCTTTCCCACCTCCCTGCCTTCCTCCCCTAACAGAGTCACAGAATGGCCAAATGTAGAAAGCATCAAGCTTTACCACCTGCTCTCTGAAGAAAGGAAGGTATTTATTTGCTCAGCGGTGAGTCAAGCTAGAACTTTGGTTTCCTGTCTTCGAGTTTAGAGTGACTTTCTTATACTATACTCTTCCTCTCTCTGTCCCTTCCTCCTTCCTTCTTCTCTTCCCTTCCTTCCTTCCTTCCTTCCTTCCTTCCTTCCCTCCCTCCTTTTTTCCTTCCCTTCTTCTTCCTTTCCTTCCTTCCTTCCTTCCCTCCCTCCTTCCTTCCCTCCCTCCTTCTTCCTTTCCTTCCTTCCTTCTTTCTTTCCTTCCTTCCTTCCTTCCCTCCCTCCCTCCTTTCCTCCCTCCTTCCTTCACTCCCTCCTTCTTTCCTTCCCTTCTTCTTCCCTTCCTTCCTTCCTTCCTTCCTTCCCTCCCTCCCTCCTTCCCTCCCTCCTTCCTTCCCTCCCTCCTTTTTTCCTTCCCTTCTTCTTCCTTTTCCTTCCTTCCTTCCTTCCTTCCCTCCCTCCCTCCCTCCTTCTCTCCCTCTTGCCTTCCTTCCTTCCTTCCTTCCTTCCTTCCTTCCTTCCTTCCCTCCCTCCCTCCTTCCCTCCCTCTTTCCTTCCCTCCCTCCTTTTTTCCTTTCCTTCTTCTTCCTTTCCTTCCTTCCTTCCTTCCTTCCTTCCTTCCTTCCTTCCTTCCCTCCTTCCCTCCCTCCCTCCTTCCCTCCCTCCTTCCTTCCCTCCCTTCTTCTTCCTTTCCTTCCTTCCTTCCTCCCTCCCTCCTTCCCTCCCTCCCTCCTTCCCTCCCTCCTTCCTTCCCTCCCTCCTTCTTTCCCTCCCTCCTTCTTTCCTTCCCTTCTTCTTCCCTTCCTTCCTTCCTTCCTTCCCTTCTTCCTTCCTTCCTTCCTTCCTTCCTTCCTTCCTTCCTTCCTTCCCTCCCTCCCTCCTTCCCTCCCTCTTTCCTTCCCTCCCTCCTTTTTTCCTTCCCTTCTTCTTCCTTTCCCTTCCTTCCTTCCTTCCTTCCTTCCCCCCCTCCTTATCTCCCTCCTGCCTTCCTTCCTTCCTTCCTTCCTTCCTTCCTTCCTTCCCTCCCTCCTTCTCTCCCTCCTGCTTTCCTTCCTTCCTTCCTTCCCTCCTTCCTTGCTTCTTTCCTTCTCTGCTTCCCTCTTTCCTTCCCTTCTTCCTTGCTTCTTTCATTCTTTGCTGGCTTCCTTCCTTCCCTTTTCCTTTCATTTACTTCCTAAACATAAAGGAGTTTTATCTTTTCTTTAAAAGGAAGTTACTTCCTGAAAGCGGCCGACCAGGGACAAAGAGCTGTCTAATTTTTTTGGCATCCTGCTCTGGGACTCGATTGTTTTCACTGGCCTTTTGTGCTCTTAGTTTATGAAAAATCAATAGTTTAATATAGAACAAAAGTCCCCTGGCTATCTATTTAGAGCTGTATTACCTTCATTTCAGGGCTCTGGCTCTGCCTGCCTGCCTGCCAAGAATTCCTAAGTCAGATTGTTTTGTGCAGTGTTGGCCCAGCTCTCTGGAGCCCACCCACCAGACGCAGGAGGATGATGACAGTAATGCCAGTAACAGAACTCAGACACGTGTCCAGTGCTGATCCCTTCTGAGAGACGTTTCGCGTATGGGGGTCGTCACGTACATGGTTGCCACCCAATAAATGCTTAACTGAATTGCTTCAAATGAATAATGCCAGTACCCAAATAGATAGGACAAATAGCATCATCCTTGTAACAGGAAAAGAAACAGCCCCATGGTGGGTGTCTCCTGTATTTCCTCCTGTCAATATTAATTTTATTTTCTCTCTAGCATACTCATTTAAGAAAATAATCATTATCCCCATTTTGTAGGTGAAAAAATTAAAGCGTAAGGAGTTTATGTGACTTTCCAAGGTCGCTGAGGGAAAGAATGACTGGAAAATAGCACCCCCTTCCTCTTACTAGAGCCCACATTTTCTCTGCTTGACCTTGGGTCTCTGGGCGCATGGGGAAAAGCACCCCAGAGAGACTTAGTGATGAGCTCTTAAACACCCACGTCTTGGACTTGACCTTGTCCCTTGTTCCTTCTCCCAACCCAAAGAACTGAGGCCCAGAATAAGCAATGTGGACCCCTGAAGGGAGAATGATAGACCTTTAGGCTCTACATTGACCTATGATCCATGCTTGGACCCAAGGTGAAATGGGCCAATTTAGTTCTTTCCTTAGAATTTTGGGCTTGAATGGGGTGCCTGGGTGTCTCAGCTGGTTGAGCGCCCGACTTCGGCTCAGGTCATGATCTCATGGTGCGTAAGTTCAAGCCCCACGTTGGGTTCTGTGCTGACAGAGCCTGCTTCCAATTCTGTGTCTCTGGCTCTCTCCACCCCTCCCCTGCTCACACTCTGTCTGTCTGTCTCTCTCTCAAAAATAAATAAATATTTAAACATTAAAAAAAAAAAAAGAATTTTGGACTTGAGGAAACTCAGGGAGTGAACTAAATGGCAGTGACTTCCAGTGCCCGAAAGTTTTACAGACTCTGTGGCTGGAGCAGCCCTCAATGCTTATTCTCAAGATAAGGCAACAGAGGAAGCTTGGGGAATGGGAGAGGAGGGTGGGAGAACAAAAAGGAGGGATTAAGATTGTTGTACCGGTGTGGGGGAGCAAGAGAGAGAGAGGTAGCCTCTTCCTGCTCCCTCCGAAGCCCTGCTGGTTTGAAGTTAGTGTCCTACCACTAAGCCGGGGGTCAGCAAACGTAGCCTGCAGGGCCAAATCGGGCCAGTAGCTTATTTTTGCAAGTAATTTTATTGGAACACAGCCACACCCTTTTGTGGACGTATTATCTGTAGCTGCTTTCGGGCTACGATGGCAGAGTCGTACGGTTGCAGCACAAACCAGATGGCCCACAAAGGCTGGAATATGGACAGCCTGGGCACGTGCAGAACACATTTGCTGACCTCTGCGCTAAGCCCACGGAATTCCCAGTGTTCCAGGGCGCGTGTTCCTAACGAGGGTCATTCGAAGGATTTTCAGGTTTCGGACTCTGGATACTCTTACTTTGGGAAACATTGTGAAATACCGTCACGCCCCTCATTAACTATAGTTCCTTAAAACTTACGTTAAGATGAGACTACAGTTGATGTAACTGATAGAATGTTGCCTTTCAGAGGGATTTCGTGAAGCAGTTGATGCTGATTGTGCACGCCGCGTTTGTGTGTATTTTGAAGGAAATGTCCTCTCCCCACCCCCACCGCAGGGGACCTCGGACCCTGGCCAACCCCACAGGCCTCAGGCTCTGCCCAAAGGCCCTGTGGATACGATAGCCAAGCTCATAGCAACTCCAACCCCCCTTCTTCCTTCATCCTATCGTTTTTTTCTTTTTTTAAATTGTTTTCAATGTTTATTTATTTTTGAGAGGGAGGGAGACAGAGAGTGAGCGGGGGAAGGGCAGAGAGAGAGGGAGACACAGAACCCGAAACAGGCTCCAGACCCTGAGCTGTCAGCACAGAGCCCGACGCGGAGCTTGAACTCATGGGCTGCGAACTCGTGACCTGAGCTGGAGTCGGACGCTTAACCGACTGAGCCACCCAGGCGTCCTTATCCTATTGTTTTTAAGAGCTCTGCGGAGATATAATTTACATGCCATAAAACTGATCCGTGTTAAGTGTACAATGTGATGATTCTTAGTAAATTTACAGAGGTGTGCAACCACCACTAGAAACATGTCTCCGTCTGCTTTTCAGATGGCTCTCGGTGGCATCTTGAAGTACGCTTTCCCTTCCAGATAGCTTATCCCTTCCGAGCTATGTTCCCTGAGGCTGGGCCTGCGCTAAAGAGCATCAGCAGCTAACGCTTGCCATTTGCGGAGCGCCCGAGGGCCTTAGGTGTGGCGGGCCCAGCCATTCCAGTTCACAGATGACCAGAGTTAGACACATTTCTAGGCAATGGGAGAGGGTCACCAAGAAGGCCACCTCTCTCGAAGTTTGAGGAAAGATCAGAGATGGACACAAAGAACGAGCAACAGAAAGAAGTCTATACTCTTGAGAAGTCTATACCCTTTAGTCTATACAAAGTATGGCCCTGTGATTAACTCGTACTCCCATTTGCTGGGGCACCTGGGTGGCTCAGTCGGTTAAGCATCCGACTCTTGGTTTCAACTCAGGTCATGATCTCACAGTTCCTGAATTTGAGCCCCACGTCAGGCTCCATGCCAACAGGGTGGAGCCTACTTGGGATTCTCTCTCTCTCCCTCTCTCTCTGTCCCTCCCTTGCTCACGCTTTCTCTTTCCAAATTAATTAATTAATTAATTGCATTAAAAATTAAATCTGACTCCCATTTGCTGCGCAAGGCGAGCAAGCTATTTAGTTTCCTCAACCGTAGGGAAGGATCATCATAGTGCATGGTTGTGGGAAAGACTGAACTCGTTAATCCAAGTAAAACACTAGGAATGGTGCTCAGTCTATCGCGATCAATTTGGAAATAACTCTTAGGGACTGATAGACTTCCTCTTAGCATCCAACTATAAAGTTATTTGAGGAAATGTTTGATGAGTCTTCTGGAAGTGAGGGCTGGGGGCTCAGAGGCAGCAGGAAGCCTTTGAGGAGAGGAGGTACAAAGACTGAGAAAGATAGCAGCATGACACCCCTCATGGGTTGGAAGAGAGAGGATCTGGAACAAAGTTTTGAGAAAGCCAATGAAAGATCTAAGTCAACAGGGAGAAAGAGACAGAGACAGCATTCATGGATGGTTGTAAGGACTGTGTTAAAGAAATTCCCCCAAGGGTCTGAGATTACAGGATTTACCTCGGCTAGGAAATTGAGTGGTTTGAGGAAATTTTACTTAAAAAATAAAGACAAATCCCCAATGTCATCCAAACTGAGGAAGAGACACAAGACAGAAGTGCAGGTGCCATTTAAGGGATATATTTGTAAATGGCCCTCTTTGTTGGAGGTGGGAGAAGCCGTTCCAGCTGAGGGGTTTAGGGAGGCACCATGGGAAAGTAGGCTTTTGAACTTGGCCTTGGATCCTATGTCGGGTTGTCTTATACAGAAATGATGAGCAAAGGCATCTCAGAAGATCAAAGAGTGGGTGTGAAAGAGAAAACTGGGGCGTCCCAAAGGCAATAAAAGTATAGAAGTAAGAGCAAATTCGTTTTAGGTTGAATGATAATCTAAATAACCATAACTGCTATATATTGCGTTGTATGCCATAAACTTTGTGTCATCTCATTGATCCTAACCGTGACACTGGAAGGTAGATTCCATTTTCACCATTCTGTAGATGAGGAAGTGGAGGTCGAGAGAGTTTCAGCAACTTGCTCAAGGGCACATTGCTGGGATTCCAAAACCTTTTGTGCCCCCAACCTGTGCTCTCTGTTACCACCTGAGGAGCTGAGGTGGGAGTTCTCTTTGGATAGATGGGCTAAGGCTGGGCAGAGGATCGCTCCGAATGCCAGGTGGAAGACTTTGCTGAAAGCAAACACTGTGCTGACTGCTTGGTGAAGAAAACCCAGTCATCTGTGAGCCTGGGACACGCGGACTCCCTTCTCTGGGTGTGTTGTTTCTTCCTCCACAAAAGGGGGGTCAGGAGAACCATCTTCCAGATTTAATATGGGGACTAAAGGAGACAATCCACGTGAAATTCTCATACAGTGCTATTTGTGGAAAGCATTCCAGAAAAGACAACTAAAATCATTACATACGTTTCCAAGAGCTGCCATAACAAAAGCCCGCCAATCAGGTAGCTCAAAACAACAGAAGTGGATTCTCTCAGAGTTCCAGAGACTGAAAGTCCAAACTCAAGGTGACAGCGTGGTCATGTGCCCTTCATATGTTGGGGGGAAGAATCCTTCCTTGCTTCTTCCTAGCTTCTCGTGGTAACTGACAATCAATAGTGTTCTTCTGCTTACAGATACATCACTTTGATCTCTGCCTCTGTCTCCACACGATACCCTCTCTGTGTGTCTCTGGTTTCAGAGGGCCTTCTCTTCTCTGCGGAGTTGTCCAAATTTTCCTCTTCATACAGGGATACCAGTGATTGGTTTGGGTCTCACCCTAATCCACTATGACCTCCTTTTAACTTGATTACACCCACAAAGACCCTATTTCCAAAGTGATGATAATGAACAAGATAATGTGTATTTTCAGGGTTGTGGCTAACGGATAATAGGACTGCTCATTCTTCTCCTTCCCCAAAGCACCTGGCACTTAGGGGTACCCACAGCGAGGTGCTCAATAAATATTGGTGGAACAAACAGCGCATCTCAGTTTCTTAGCAAAAGCCCCACCATTTGTCTCCAAGAAATTGACATCAGACGTAGCATGGGGCAGCCGGTGGGGCCTGTCACCTGTGAGCAGAAGGTGTGAGTGGATGACGTGCTAGCTCCCCGCTACAGGCACTTGGTGGCCGCTCCTAATGAGACAGGGTGAGAAATGAGCTCAGTCTGTGCAGCTGCAATTTAATCCTTTCCGAGCCCACAGGGTCCCAGCATGATGGCACCAGCTGTTTTCAGATTCCTTTCTGGAAACAGCACAAACTGGTTTCGGTTTAACGGGGCTCGAGGTACCCTCCAGACCTGCCCTGGCCCCCAGCACAGTTTGCAACACCACCAGGCAGAGGGGGGTGGGGAAACGAGGAGACTGGACTGCAAACCAGACATAGCAGCAGGATCCCAGGGGCCGTGGACTAGTTCTATTTGATCGATGACCCTCGGTCTTCCCATCTGGGAAGTGGGAGTGAGATACCCAGCACCCTGGGCTGTCTTGAGGATTCATGAGATAATGGGTCTGAGGAGAACTTTGCAACCTGCAGAGAAACGTAAACATGTTATCTGTCTAGTGGTTCCACCCTGGCAGAAACTTCCCACATTGGTGTAGATTTCCTACTCTCTCTTCATCGGATTGCATGCTTAGCATAGCATTTGAAACTGATTTGAACTCTGACATTCCTGAGTGATGACAGGTTCAAGGGCTACTTTCCTAGGCGTTTCTTCCCAATAGGGACCAAAAGGTTAAGCAGGATGAATTTGTTTTTCCAGTTCGCTCGTTCATTCATTCATTCATCTATATGTTTATTCATCTCTTCTTAGAGCCATCCTCCATTTAACTAGTATTTATTGAGCACTTGCTCTGTGCCAGTCATTTCCTAGGTATGGAGATGAATCCAGGGAGGACTTAATTTTCGTGGCATTCGCAAGCTCAGGAGGGGAGTACAGGAACACAAATAATCAAGGCAAGGTGATATTTTGTGACTCGGGGCCAGGCTTTTCCTCTCCAGACCCCAGTTTCCTATCTATAAAATGAGACAGTTGGACCAACTGTGCTCAGTTCCCTCTGCGAGCAATCTAAGAAATGACTGCACTGTTGGAAAGAAAACCAGACTGGGGGTCAGGAAATTCCCATTGTGGTCCTACCTCTGCCAACAATTTAGAAAGATTCTAAGCACTTTCCACTCTGTGGGCCTCAGTTTCCCAGCGTGTATCCAGGCTAGGGCAGGGTGAAATGATCCCCAAGATCCTTGCGGCTGAGTTCCTTTTACTTCACGAAATCACTCAGCTCCGTGTCTGGGAGCCAGTGACACAGCAGCAGCAGCCGAGCAAAGATTCAGAGGAAGTCACCAAAGGGAAGGTACAGAAGCTCTCAGAAGCTTCTATCAGTCGTCAGCAGGTGTTGTCCTGGGATGCTCAGCGTCCTGCTGGGGCTGGTGCTCTCTGTCTTCTGCCCTCACAGGCTGAGCACGGAAATATCAGAGGCAGAGAACAGACGGCTCCTTTCCCTCACTGAGGCCATCCTGCCACCACATCCCTGTATCCTATCCGGGCAGAGTGCCAGCCATACTGGTACTGAGTGTTTACAGGAGGAGGTGGAAGAGGGGCAATCCGAGGAGCCTGGACCGCCTCGACACGGGAGCCTCTTCCCATCTGGTGGATTCAGGAGCGATTCTTGGAGGATGTCACCTCCAACTTGAGATCCAAAGGATGAGGGACAGCTAGACCAAGGGTGATGGGGGTAGGAGGGGAGAGAGAGAGAGAGAGAGAGAGAGAGAGAGGTGTGCTCTAGGAACCAAGAGAAGTCCAGTGTGGCCGGAGCACTGAGCGCTGAGACACCTGCATCTAGACCTTGAAAAGGTCTCAGGAAACAGATGACCAGAGCTCCAAGCTCAGCAAAGCACTGGGCTCAGAGTAGCTCGAGTCTCTCCCTTTTGAATCTCCCCAAGCCCCAGTTTCCTCCCCTACGAAATGGAGAATGCTCTAAATGCTAAGTCCTGATTGTACTTCTCGGGTTTGATGGCAGTCTGTGACATTTTCAAGATCTCCGCATCTATTTGACTTTCGTCCACTCTGCAGCCTTCAGGCACTGAAGACTGAATCCGGACTTGATCTCAGACTCCCCTCTGGGTGAACAAAAGAAAAAGCTGATTGGACGTGTGTGTCGGGGGTGGGGGGTTTCTTTTTTCTTCGCTCTTCTTTCTTGGTGATGTCCCTCGTTTTCCCCCCAAGTACATTTCAAAGAGATGTGATGAGGGGAACCACCAAGAGGAAGAGGCTGAAGAGATGGCCAGGGAGATTAGATTAGAAGAAGGACAATCTGTGAGACTTTTAAGGTTAATGTGGAAACGGAAGGAGGTGTGTCTTTCAACCACTCCTAGATCAGCCTATAGCGTCACTCATGTGGGTTTCTAGCCACTAAGTTACCTCCTCCCTGTGCTGGGTTTCCAGGCATCCATCTGTATGACGCAACCAAGGTCTACCTCATCTCCCTGTCTTTATCCCACGACCCCTGCCTCTGGTCACATAACTATTTGCTGAGATCTTGCCTCCTTCGAGGCTTCTGAAGTTCCACCAGCCGTATCTCTCTCGACTTGGTTGATGTCATGGGTTGAATGTATCCCTGTGAAAGATACATTGAAGTCTTCACTCCCAGCGCTTGGGAATGTGAACTTATTTAGAAATGGGGTCTTTGCAGATGTAATCAATGTAAGATGAGGCCATCCTGGGTGAGAGTGGGTCCTTAACCCAGTTGGCCAGTGTCCTCCCAAGGAGAGAGGAGACACGTTCACCGGGAAGAAGGCCGTGCGACCACGGAGGCAGAGATTTCTTGGTATGATGTAGTTACAAGGGAAGGGACACCAACCATTGCTGCCAACCCCTGGGAACTAAGAAGAGTGGAGGAACGATTTTTTTCCTAGAGCCTTTGGAGGGAGCATGGCCCTGCCGACACTTTGATTTCAGACTTCTAGCCTCCAGAATTATGATAGGATAACCTTCTGTTGTTTGAAGCCACCTGGTTTGTCATAGTTTATGTCAGCAGCCTCAGGAAACTAATATAGTTGCTTTTCTGTTTTTGTTCTGTTCTGTCTCGGTCTTTTTAGTGAACAGCTGTCACGTTTGCCTGTCTCTAATCATCCCGGGGACGAGGGCATCTGATCTCCTTTTTTGAAAGGGGCCCTGCCCCATCCTGCGGGCCTCCTCCAGCCAGAGGGTGGCCCCCTGACCTGCTAAGCCATTCAGACACACTCCCTGGAAATCTGAAGCTTATGCAGACTGGCAGGAGATGGAGAAACAAATGGTCGGGGCTGAGTTCTGTCTATGGCGTCGCTGGGAATTGAACTGTCCCTTTGTTTCTTTTTCCGAGACCCCCGGAGCCGTCCCTGCTCCTTTTCAAGACCAAGGCCCGACTCCATAGCCTTCCAGTAATTTTGATTTCATTTTATTATTTTTTCATTTTCTTCTTGAGCGAGGATTGATTTCCGATGTCAGCAATCCAAGAACTTAATGCGGTGTAGGCTCTTCTCCTCCCCACGCTCAGGCATACACGCCCCTACTCCAGTGTGCAATCCTGCAGAGGACTTCCTCACCTCTCTCCGCAGGACGAAGGACCAGGCTTCTGTCCGTGTCAGCGGTGGTGGGGAGAGTAGAGACGCGCCATTAATGAGTGCTGAGTGGCCAAAGGAAAGGCGCCTTCCTCGGGTCCCCTGTCGTGTTGTGTGTGTGCTTTGGTGTTAATAAATGATAAATTGAGATATTTAACGCTCTCATCACAGCCCCACAGGACATCTTTCACAACTGTCCGGAGACCAATCCTAATGTGCTCCAAAGCCAGGACTAGGGTGAAGGGAGTAAGCCTCCGGGGAGGGGGAAAGGAGGGCAAAATTTAAGGAAGCGCTTGCTGTCGTGATCCGGGTCAGACAAGCGCTATCCCTGAAGGTGAGGGTTTCAATAAATTTTGCCCAAATACGCACTTTTCTTAATTAAACTGCCCAACGTGCGGGTGCTTCAGTATCAAACCCACCATCCCTCATCCCAAGAAGAACCCACCCCCATTATTCCATTTCTTTAAGGAAAGGACAGATATGTAATGAGACGTGGTCGGTGCGGTGGAAAACATTCTAGGTTAAGAGGCAGGAGAAGTGGGTTTTATTTCGGAGCTTCGCTTTAATAGTTGTGTGATTTTAGTGATGCCGATATTATGTGTCAATCCCGTCAAATAAGACTTATTATTATTATTATTATTATATTACTTTGTGTAAACTAATTAATATATTTCAAGTAGTGAAACATTGCCTAGGTCCAAGTAGGCATGATTGTTTTTTTTAAGTTTACTTACTTATTATGGGGGTGGGGTGGGGAAAGAATCCTAAGCAGGCTCTACACTGTCGGCACAGAGCCTGACTCGGGGGTGGAACTCACGAACCGTGAGATCATGACCCGAGCTGAAATCAAGAGTCAGTCGCTTAACCGACCGAGCCACCCAGTCGCCCCTTATTTTTATAAGTTATTGTTATACTATAGTACTACTATAATACTTCTATATTATAGTAGGCATGATGACTGTTATTGTCACCATTTGATGGGCTGAATGGTTCTGCATTCATCTCTTTTCAGTCTTTATAAAGCGGAGGCAATACTGTTCGTGGACATTATTGTTAGGATCATTGTGCATCTCCAAACAAAAAAAAAAAGAGGGGGGGGGGAGAGTGAAAAGTATGGATCATTATCGTGTGCCAACGAGGATGGCCAAAATCTGTGATGTAAGAATTTGAGGTTCAGATGTTAGAGAAATTCTAGACTCTGGCACATTTTTGCCGCCTTACCTCTGGCAAGTCAGGCTAACATTGCTAAGACTCTGTGCATCTTTAAGTTAGAAGTGCTAGTAGTCCCCTACCTTTTAACTTTTTAGGGTTTTGTGGGGCTTAAGTGAGATTACAGACGCAAGCACTTTGCGTAGATTCTGCCAGACGGGCGGTGGTCAATGACACGTGGCTCGTGTCACTGTTGGCAAAGTTTCTGTTGAAGCAGGGGTTAACATGGCGGTCGCCTGTGACTCAGGAAGGTGATTTATGGAAGCCAGTGTTTCCCCTCAGCAGACAAGAGAAGGATATCAATCGGTATAAGTAAGCTGTAAGTGAGAATTGAAGCTATCAGATGGTGTGGACTCCCTGTTCGGTCTCTGACAGTTTCTCTCTCTCTCTCTCTTCTTTTAATTAAAAGTTTTTGTCTCTGATGAAATATTTCTAGTACAATGCCTGGATAAGTGTTGATTTTCTTCCCCTTCTCCCTTCTGTAGTCTGGGCACTGATGCCTTCCTCTCTGGAAGCATTTGATTTTCCGGGTCTATCAACCAACATTCTCCACTTAGGGAAACAGGATGGCCTGGTGGTGAACACTCACTTAAACGTGAGTCTCCATTCTAACATCCACTATATGACTTTGACCCAGTGGGTTAATTTGTTCAGGTTATCTCTTATGGCATAAAGATCGATCTTAAAACTTCATGGTTTGTAATAACTATTCTATTTTGATCATAATTTAGTGGATCAAGAATTTAAGACTCAGGTGGACAGTTTATCTTGGACCCAGCCTCACGAGTCCCAGACACCATTTCTGCTGACTTCTTGTGGTTCAGCAAGTTATTAAGACAGCCTAGATCCAAGGAGAGCAATGGCTCGACCCATTGCTCATAGCCTCATGCTCATAGCTCCAATTGGAGGAACCACAAAAAATGTAGAGCCATCTTTAACTTATTGTGCACCCTCCGCCCCCACCCCAAGCCTCCACTTTCTTCCTCATGGGACTTGGGGAGAACTGGATGAGGTAACGGGCTGACGGCATTTGGCACAATAGCTGGCACATAATAATCACTCAGTGAAAAGCGTTCTGTTATGATTAGTTGCTTCTTCTCCAGCCAACTCTCCTTCCTCATGGTCGCTACCTTCCTCCCCACCGCTTTCCCTCTGTGCACGCAAGTCATTTTTTCCCACGTTGAGGTGAATGGATGGATTTAGGGGGAGAGATGAGATGATCCTGGGCATCAGATTATGCTCAGGCTCTGATTCAGATCTGGACAGTGGTGGCAGGGTAGGGAAAAAGTGGATGAGTTCAAGGGCTATTGGGGAATTACATTAAGAGCTTAGTGATTGATTGACTGGTTATTTGATGGAATGGGTGTGTAAGGAGAAGAAAAGAGGTGAGTCAACATGAGTCAAGGATAATGCCCAGGGAGTTGACTGTGGTTACTCGTCAGGTGGGGGTGTTTTTTCCCAACATAGGACGCGCAACATTTAGGCTCTGTTGGCTACTGTTTCTTTTTCTTTTTCCTTTTTATGTTTAGTTATTTATTTTGAGAGAGACGGAGACAGCACAAGTAGGGGAGGGGTAGAGAGAGAGGGAGACAGAGAATCCCACGCAGGCTCCGCTCTGTCAGCACGGAGCCCGACATGGGGCTTGAACTCACTAAACCCATGAGATCATGACCTGAGCTGAGGCCGAGTCAGATGTTTAACCAGCTGAGCCACCCAGGCGCCCCTGTTTCTTTTTCTTACACTCTCGTCTTCCCCCTGTCTGGACAGCATGCAGACATCCAAGGACTTTAGACCTTTCGCTTTCAGTAACAGGGAACCCTTGATGCTGATTGATCAGAGGAATGGCAGGAAACAAGCTGTTGTTTAGGCAGATTATGAGGTTTATAACAATGCAAGACAGAGGACTCTACCTTGTATCTGCTTTGGTCTGTTCATATTTAAGACTCTTCATGGGATTAATATGGCCACATCTTTTGCACAGATAGATTGCAGTCCTCTGGAAAGTTTCAACCATAGAAGAGAGAAAAACAATGCTTTCCAACTTAATGAGAACATAGACTGCCCAGATTCCCAGGGGAGGGTATCTGTCAATCTGATTATTATTATTCAGAGGTCCCATCCCTTTATATCTCCGTCAGCCTAAGGTGACATCCCAAATGAAGTCTGTCTGTCACATTGTCTTGTATACTCCCTCTAGTGTGGCCCTTCTTTATGATCTTTGGCTAAACTCATTGCTCATAGCTTCATGCACACAGCTCTGGGCTTCTCCAAATGCCCTCTGGCCAGGGAGGGCTCTTCTGTGATATTTGATCTGCCAACTGGTGTCAGACAGGCTTAGTTTTTCCACAGAGCAAATGCACTGCAGAGAAACTGTATAAAAAACTCATCATGATGGCATGGATTCAGATATAACATGATAGGCAATTTTCCCCTTCTGCATCGTAGCCTTATTCTAATTTTTTCCCTAAAATTTTGCAATAACGTGATCCCACGCTTTATGCAATTGAAGATTTGGACCCTATTTGGAGCGTTACAATGGAGCATTACTTCTATAATAATAACGGCAACTGTAAGAACAGCGATGAAACCGTTAACAATTACAGTAAAAACAACAGGCAACTTGAAAAGGTATTTATGACCTGCCAGCCATGTGCTAAATACTTCATATATGCTGATCTCATTTAATCATCATTAGAATCCTTTGTGACAGAAGGTTTTTATGTCCATACTACACATAAGATTTAGAGAGGTCAAGTAATTTGCGTAAGCGGCTAATATGTCGCAAAACTGAAATTCAGATCCAGGTCTTTCTGACCCGCTTCCCGTGGTGTGTGGGGATATTCACACTCTTGTCTGTTGCCGGAAGGCTTGTGGATGCATCGGGTACGACCTGAGCTTTGTCTTGACGAAGGCCTTGCAGTCTAGACTGGTTTACTTTACTGAGTGCTATACAGAGCCCTGACGTCCTGCTGGATGGAAAATGATAGAAACACATTAGGCAATCAAAATGTAAACGTTTTCACTTAAAGAGCAAATTGTAGAACACGTAGGGGACTTGAGATCCATCACATTGGAATTCAGCGGCAAGGGTAGAAGATCCAGGTATGGTAATAAGTTCAGACCAAGGGAATGTCTGCAGAGTGGTGATTTAATTAAAGATAGAGGGATAGGTTTCATCCCCCTACTGCTACTGACACAGCCAAGTGGTCAGGGCTCTGGAGGACAGGTGACAATCAGTGCCATTCGCTGGGGCTCCGGGAGAGATTTGCAGAGACTTCTTGTCTGAACTCTTTTCTGGCTAATATCTTAGAGCCCATTCATGCATTTATTATGCCATCGACACCAGGCAGGAAGTGTAATGAGAGACGAGGAGCACGGATGTCAGCGCTAGGCAACAGGGCTATCTGAGAACCCAGGCTTCTTAGGAAGAGGCAATCTCTACCGAACGCTAGCCCCTCTGGCACGTGGCTATTTCACCTTTCGAGGTGTTCTGGAAGAAACGAGAAGCCCCGAAATGAAGTTACGTGCCCCCCCACCCCCACCCCACGACAGCAAACCGAGACTAATTATAATGGGAAACCTATCCCAGGAATGTGACCTTTCAACAGCCAATCTGAAATGTCCAGATAGGACTTAGTGGGGTCATCTGGGTGATGAAAATTCTGCCTTTCCCTATCTCTCCAAACAAAGATGCCCTGGCCAGAAATACTCACACCCCCACCGTTTTTTTTTTTTATTCTTTTGCTAATAACTTCCTTGACCCACCCGCCTGTCTCCTGTCTCCAAAAACCTTCCGTTTGGTTCCCCTTCTCAGAGCATCTCTGCTTTCTGGAAGGGACGTTGCCAGATTTGTGAATTGCTTAATAATGCCAATTAGATCTTCACATTTGCTTGGTTGAATTCTGTTTTTTTAACAAAGGTAAGCTGGACATCAGAATGCCTATGTGAAATACGCAGACTTGTAAATACGAGACAAAATAAAGGAAAATTCCTTCTGGCCCACATCTGTTGGGGAAATAAATTCCACGTTTCTGGGTGGAAATACAAAATTTATTCAAATGTCACTTGTTCCAAGAAGGCTCTGTGTTAGTTTTCTAAGGCTGCCATAACAAAGTACCACCATCTGGGTGGTTAGAAACAACAGACATGTTTTCTTTTTTCTCTCATCATTTTGGAGGCTAGAATCTGAAATCAAGGTATCAGTAGGACCACACTCCCTCTGAAACCTGTACGCGAATCCTTTCTCCCCTCTGCCTCCCTTCTTGTGGTTTTTCTGGAGGGTGGGGAGGCTGGGGAGTGGGATGGAAAATTCTAACCCTAGATCACTGGGTAGGCTCCAGGGCTAACCAGCCCCCAATCCTTAGGTGCCTTCCAGGGGTCACTCCATTAACATAACAAAAGACACCTTTATGGCTCTCATCCCTTAGGAAATTCCAAGGGGCTCTTTGGAATTTATATATATAATATTTGGTCTGAGCCAAAGAGCTCATATATATATATATATATATATATATATATATATATATATATATGTTGTAAGTCACCATATCACAAGAACCTTGGGAGAAGAGGTTCTGGAAGGCATCACAGAAGAGTTAATTATGCTGGAGGTCGTGGTCAGAAAGGATAAATAGGATTTAGTAGGTCGGAAGGGGACTTGGGGAATAGAGCACATTCTGAGCCAAAGCAAAGAAGAGCTTTCAGGATTGCTAAGAAGCTGGGGAGACCTTCCAGGCAGAGCACAAGGCCCAGGTCAAGCCACAGTGGGGTCAGAGGGCAGAGTGCTTGAGAAGCAGTGATTGGCAGTGATGGGGGCATGTTGGCGGAGACGGTGAGAAATCCGACTCGAACATCAGGTGGGGCCATCAGAGGAAGGACCATGATTCCCAGGGTAAGGACTTTGAATCAGTGAAGTGCCCTGGGATGGGGAGAAAGTTACACTTGGGAGACTTTCTCAGGTGGAATAAAAAAAGGCAACATTTAGCCCACTCATGTGCAAGATACAGGACTTCTACATCCTGGGGGGCGGGGGGATGGGCACAGGGTATAGACATGCTGGGTGTGGACTCCGTCAAGATCCGTCCTCACTCCTCTTCTGGCCGCAGCATGAACTTACCAGGAGATTGCTGAATTCTTTCCGTCGTTGTCACCACAGACCTCCCCGCGTTGACCACGTCTTCAGATGGGCTCTGTGCACCCACCCGGCAGGAACCGCCTTGACATTTGGGTCACACTTTGGAAGATTCTCTGCATCCTGTCTGCCCAGACCCTGGGGTCTTGTAAACTTCAGATTCCCTAGACCTATGTTGGATTTCTCTTAATTTCTTGGTCGCCCTGGGGGAGACAGAGCCAAGGGCATCTTCCTCACATATGTCAATAATGTCTAACGTGCTTAGTTTTCTTCTTTTTATCTTTCCTCTTCCGTTTGAGTTATCATTTTTGATCTCAACAGTAGGAATGAGGGGGAATTCTTTTTTTTTTTCAAATCTAACTCAGAGATTCTTATTATGAAACCCTAACAGAATTATAAAGGTCCGTGAAGTTGGGGGGGGTGGGTGGGGGGGAAAGCATCTTTATTTTTGCTAACTTCTGACTGAAATGTGTCCTTCCCTTCCCTTATAAATATAAGCAACATATCACATTCGTTTTAGTATCTGCGGCTTTGTAAAATGCAGAAATAATTGATATTTTCATATCACATTACAGTCATGGGAGATATCCTGAAATGATTGATATATATGACTCCTTTCAAATTATAGTAGTCATTACATTATCTTGTTAATTAATGTGTCAACAAAGAAACACATATATTACTATATCACAAAATTTTAAACTGTTTTAATCAGCGTGCTTCTTTTTTTTAAATTTTTTATTGTGTTTATTTATTTTGAGAGAGACAGGGAGACAGAGTGCGAGTGGGAGAGGGGCAGAGAGAGGAAGACAGAATCCGAAGCAGGCTCCAAGCTGTCAGCACAGAGCCTGATGTGGGGCTCGAACCCACAAGCCGCGAGATCACGACCTGAGCCAAAGTTGGACGCTCAACCGACTGAGCCATCCAGGTGTCCTTGAGTGTATTTCTATCTAATTGGTTTCTTCTGTGTTTGTTTCCATTTAATGTTCAGGAAAAAAATAAATTATATATACGCAACAACTCTGAAATGGTGAAAAATGTGTATTAGTCTCCTGTAGGATACAAGACAATCTCTAATGCCCCCTGTGGTTACCTGAGTCTATAAGTAGTGTTCAGCTTTCCTTGCCTTTGAACTATCTTACAACTCTGAAAATTGAGTGAAACAGACTGATGGAAATAACTCTCTCCCATAGCGGTGAAAGTTGTCCTGAAGATGTACAAAAGATCCCTCTCGGACCTTTCCCAACCACCCCAGGTACAAGCAAGCTTTGCATGTATTAACACATTCATTTCAGCGTCCTTAATTGCCCATATACGTTTCTGCTCTTTGGATTTGCACTTTGAACTGGTTTGTGACACCTTCCTGATGTCTTCATTCATCAGCGAGTTAAATAAAAACTTAAAACCCCATTCGTTTTCGTCTTTGTATAAGAGTTGATTTTATGCGGTAAAATGATGTGCAATATGGTTTATGCAGGTGAAATCCTATTCTCTGGTGTCCATCAGCATCACATGTCCCCCCAAAAGCCTAAGAAACCCAGCGTGCAAGCCCCCATCCTTGGTTACCTTCTGGTCCTAGACTTTTGACACCCAAAAGCCTTCTCTCTTCTTCTGTAGCACTAACCCCTTGTCCAAGCAATGCAAGCCAGGGAGGCCTGGCTGCCATCTGGCAGAGGGGATGGTCAGATTAGCAAAAAAAAAAAAAAAAAAAAAAAGAGCTGGGTGCCGGTGGAGGGAAACAGAAGCATCTCCTAAGCCTTGAAACTCATCTGGCAACCCGGAAAGAAGGAATGATCCTTCTCATCTGACGGAAAGGTCTAGAACGACGCGAAGGGCTTGGTCTGAAGTCACGCTAGAATCCCAGGCCCCATTTGCTATAGTTACTATATTCCACGGGGCGCTGGGGGAGCTGGTGGGGGTCACTGTCTGCTTTGCACCGAAGGAGGAGCCCGGGAGCGGCTGCTGACAGACAGAGCCTCTTGGAGGGCACAGCTGTTCAGGCTGAGCAGGCGTGTGGCTCTGGGAGCCGTCCTTTTTCTCAGTGGGGCCGCGGCAGGAAGTGTCAGGCTGGTTCCCCATTGTACGCATCTATGTAGCTGTGTTGTTGCCGGTGTATTTATTTATTTATTTTTTTTATCACAAGTCTGAGCCTTCTGGTAATAGACAAAACATGAGCTTCTGTTTGCCTGCTTTCCTCCGTGTGTGTCATCGGTGTAATCAGGGGACAGGTGGGCGCAGGCGATTAATGGGGTGGGAGGGGACAGGAGGAGAGGGGATCTACTCAAGGTGGTTGGGGGGGGAGTCGGCGTTCATCTGACCCTGAAGCTCAGAGGCACCGTCTCCTCCAGCAAGGCAGCTGCCGCGGTTATCGGTCGGAACAGCCCTTCCCCAGCCTCTCGGTCTCATTTCCAGTCTGGGCATGCTTGAGAAGCCATTACCATATTTATAGAGCTACCTGGCCCCACGGCACACGCATGAGAGGGTTAGAAAGACCTATCTATTTTTCCAGCTGTGCTGCTATCCTTGGCGGCAAGGCTGGCGGCGGGGGGAGTCGTGAGGGCCGGGCCCCAGCATTGGGACAGAAGAGAATTACCCCGCAGAGGCCCGGGCCAGCCTCTGGCCCCCTGCTTGCCTCTTCCAACCGGTCGGGCTGAGCCGGGGTGGCCAGCGTTGGCACTAGCAAGGCTGAGAAAAGGAGCACGGTGGACCGCAGGCTGGGTGGGGAGAGGATTGCAGGGCCCGAGTGTCAATGTTTGCGGTGCCTTCACCCTGGACCGGGTCCCTCATTGAAATGCAAAGCTGCCTCCTGTGGAGGGTAGGGGAAGACAGCGGAAGCAGTGCCGAAAAGTGGACAGAGCGCGAATTTACGAGACAAAGAGATCTTATTAGTTGCATAACCTTGGGCGGATTGTCTCATTTCTCTGACCCTCATTTTAGTCATTGGCACTAAGGGGATGATAATGAATTGTTGGGAGGGATTAATCACCGACATAGTTGGATGTGTCTTAATAAGTGCTCCTTCCTCCTCCTTGACCCGGGCCATTCTGCCTCACGCTTCGGTCTTGGCTCCCATCACTGCATAAGATGCTTTGTTATGGTGGCCAGAAACGCCTGTGTAGACTTATCCACCCCTCACCGCCCCGTCCCCCAGCACGGGTGTGCTCTCGTGTTCTGTCTCTGTCTGTCTGTCTGTCTGTCTCTCTCTCTCTCACACACACACAAACACACACACACACACACACACACACACACACACACTTTTCTTCTGATCTTCAACAGTGACACATCTATCTGTTCTCTGTACAAGTCAGTGGGTCTGGCAACCAGGAAAGTGGCTCCGAATCCCAGGAAAAGAAACCGTGGCCTCACCGCATTGGCACCATCTGAGGAGAGTGCTGGTCACAACCTCCTTGTCCTCTTTTTCTTTTGTCCAGAGACCTGATTCCTGAGGAGAGCCTTTCGTCTGCTGATTAGAGACGTTAGGCGGGGTGGGGAAGGGGAGAAGCCAGGCTGAGGGGGGCGCTAAATGTGTCCCCGAAAGGAAAGGAATGGTGACGCCTGGAGAGAGTGGTGCAGGGGAGGGTTGGGGGGAGGCAATCGGAAAGGGTAGTGGAGAGGAGGGGCTGGGTGGGACACTGGCGGTACAAGAGGACAACCAGTGCTGGGGAGGGAGGTGGTGAAAGGGACCTGTTAGGGGGTTTTGCTGTGCGGTACGAGGTGCACCCGCCCCATCTGTCGCCCCGTAACCAGTAATCTGTATTTCCCATCAGTCCTTTGGGAGCTGGGAGTGCAGTAAGTATAAGGGCAAGTGTGTGTGAACCACAGAGACTTGACCTGTAGAGGTTGGGGTTGAAGATGGGTTATAGGGACGTATGACAAGATCAGTAGAGCCCTAGCCTTTGAGAGCTGATCTGGATGGACTTCGGCGGTATGATGTTGTGCCCAGCACCCACGAGCAGAGGAACTAAAGAAATACCCATTTCTTCTGCCTACAGCTCACAAAAATGGTGTCTCTGATGCACTATGATATTATTTTTCCTAAATGCTTACTTATTCTTGAGAGAGAGAGAGAGAGAGAGAGAGAGAGTGAGAGAGGGGTGCAGGAGAGAGGGGGACAGAGGATGCCAAAGCAGGCTCCGTGCTGAGAGCAGAGAGCCCGATGCAGGGACTCGAACTCACAAACCACGAGACCACGACCTGAGCCAGAGTCGGAACCTAACAGACTGAGCCACCCAGGCACCCCTATAATTTTTTTTTTAACAGAATATATATTTCAGGTGGTAAACCGAGAAGAGGTTGGAAACGCTCTTTTTGCTTCAGGAGCTCCAAATCAGAAATAACTCCACCTCTTGGCAGGAGGCGCTGTGGGAGACCTGGGCTTGGAGGATCCCTCTAATTGCGGGGAACCCACTTCCATCCACCCCCATAATACGCATATGAGGCAGTGATGCCTCGTTTAGGCAAATATATTTGCTTTCTCTGACTCTATCAAATTCTCCCTCCGCCGTGAAGGATGCCAAGCCCTCACCAAGCTTTGCTTCTCTGAGCAGCAACAGAACGGACGGCTGTTTGTACGACTCACTCGATTCCCTGGGGTCTGACACCCTTTTGTGTCCCTCCGGGCCCCTGGCTTCAGTTTGACTTCCCAGCCTCATGCCCAATGACTACACTGTGCGGAGGTGAGAATTCTCCCTCTAATTAACACTCCCCCAAGAAGAAGTCTTCCTTATATCTTTGTCTTTACACAGATCCTCATCCTAGTTTATTTGGAATAATGAATTGGTGTTTGAGGAAGACACATTTGTCTAAAATAACCTCAAACAGGGGCACCTGGATGGCTCAGTCGGTTAAACCTCCGGCTCTTGATTTCGGCTCCGGTCGTGATCTCGCGGTTGGTGAACTCAAGCCCCGCATCGGGCCCTGCGCTGACAGCACGGAGCCTGCTTGGGGTTCTGTCTCCCTCTCTGTCCCCTCCACCACTCGCTCTCTCTCTCTTTGAAAATACATAAAAATAAGCTTCGAAAAATAAAAATAAAACAACCTCAAATAACATTAGCGGGGCATGTTGCTAGAAGTTTATGGAGGTCATGTGACAGAATAACAAATGAGGCAAAGACCTTTCACGTAGACTCGGGGATTGTGCATGGGGATGTGGCAGTTGCGCACGCTGGATGTCACTGTAAGCGGGTTATTTTGGGGATCACTCCAGAAGGCAATATGGCAAACTCTGGGAAGATGGCATTGATGATACGGGTTTTGCAGCTCCCTCAACCCTCCATTAACAACAGTGCCAGGATATCAAAACCAAACCCACAGACATCTATTTCTTTTAATGAGCTATCAAGGTAGCCTCCAAACCTCAAATTAGGAGCAGAAGTGAACCACACATCATCACTTTGGGATCTGCGTGGTATCAGAACCTGCAAAGGAAGAGACAAGGAGATGCGACAGATTCGCCGATGGCACTACAAGCAGGAAAGGGGCCGCATCTCTACCGGAGAGTCGGTAGAAGGCAGGCAGAAGGACTTTAACTGCTGGTTGTGTGTTCGTTCCCGTGTGCTGCAAACTGCAGGAGTCCCCCCGAGGGTCTGAAAGGGCCGGAATAGTCTGAGCTCTATGAGCCCCAAATCCCGCATGGACTAGAAATTGCTAGAAACAGGATCCAAGCTGAGCTAGATAGAGATGCCAGGGCAAAAGCCAAAGAAGACCAGACAGAAGTGGGGGAGATGTGAGGAGCTCTCAGAAAGTATAGGTCATACTGGGACACACACACACACACACACACACACACACACACACACACACAAAGAGTGCTAGGGGCGACTCTTGGTTTCGGCTCAGGTCATGACCTCACCATTCATGAGTGCAAGCCCCCTGTTAGGCTCTGCGCTGACAGGGCAGAGCCTGCTTGGGATTCTCTCTCTCTCCCTCTCCCTCTTCCCCTCCCCCGCTCATACTCTTTTGCTTTTGAAATAAATAAATAAACTTAAAAAAAGAAAAAAGAGTGCTATAGAACCACAAAGCTAGCAAATCTGTCCTGACCCACTTACTTCTCCTGGAAGTTAAGGAAAACTAATTTCACATAAGAATAGGCAACAGGAAAGGATCAAATTTGAGTCCCATACAAATTTATCAGTGAAGAAAAAGGAGAGTCGAGAGGACAATTGTATCTCCATTGACAGTCTATTGGCAATGGGAGTGCACCATAGAAACACTCCAGGCAGATGAAAACGGTGGGCTAAAATTTCAAAATGTGCTAAAAGAAATGAAGGTAATAATGGGGAAATGAAAGAAAACCTAAGTCTATAACAGAAACACTTAGTGGTAAAGTTATAGGACTCTGGAAGAATTAGAAAGAAAAATTTGTTTTAAAAACCTCATTTCAGAAATCAATATTAAACTGGAAAGAGCACAGGAGTGGATAAATACAACCGGAAATAGCCTAAAAAAATAAAGGTTAAAAGGAGTAAAATTTTAAACATCAAAACAAATGAGGGAAGAGATTAAAAAAAAGATTTGAGAAAACGTGATAGAAATTGAAAACAGGTAAAGAGCCAAAATACATGTGTATAATACAGAAGAGTTCACAAAAGAAGAAAGCAAAGAAATGGAAGAGAAATCATTAAACAAACAAACAAAGAAAGAAACAAAACACAGCTCTTCCGGCCAGAACTTTGGAGGATGCAGAGAACACAAAAAAGAAGGTTGCTTCTGTGCCAGAAAATCCTTAAGAAAAAGCAAAGCAGAGGCACCTGGGTGGCTCAGTCGGTTAAGCGTCCGACTTTGGCTCAGGTCTTGATCTCGTGGTTCGTGGATTTGAGCCCCGCGTTGGGCTCTGTGCTGATGGTTTGGAGCCTGGACCCTGCTTTGGATTCTGTGTCTCCCTCTCCCGAGGCCCCTCTCCCGCTTGTGCTCTGTCTCTCCCTCTCTCTCAAAAATGAATAAACATTAAAAAAAATCTTTAAAGAGAAAGCAAAGGAATTTTTGCCGTGTTGAAGATGAAGCATCTGAGAAAGAAGTTTGCCTGGAAGATGCCTCCAAAGGCAAGGAGGAAGCTTATCTACAAAAATGCTCAGCATCCCCACAGGAATATAGGCAGCTGTGCAGAACTGAGCAGGGTGGGACGGGTAGGATGGCAAGAAAGGCCAGCAACTTCTCTGCACCTGCAGAACCCAAATTGGCATTCGTCATCAGGATCAGAGGTATCAATGGTGCAAGCCCAAGTTTGGAAAGGTGTTGCAGTTCCTTTGTCTTTGCCAGAACTTCAGCGGCACCCTTGTTAAACCCAACAAGGCTTTGGTTAACATGTTAAGGACTGTGGAACCCCATATAGCCTAGGGGTACCCAAACCTGAAGTTGGTAGATGACTTGATCTACGAGTGTGGTTATGGCAAAACCAACAAGAAGCGAATTGCCGTGGCAGATAGCACATAGATTGCTAGATCTCTCGGCAAAGACGGCATCATCTGAGTGGAGGATCTGATTCACGAGATCCGTGGCAAAACGCTTCACAGAGGCAAACAACTTCTTATGGCCCCTCAGATTATCTTCTCCATGAGGGGGAAGGAAGAAAAAGACCACCCCCATTTGGAGATGCTGGCAACAGGGAAGAGACCAGATCAATAGGCTTATTAGAAGGATGAACTAAGGTATCTGCCATGATTATTATTTTTGTAATCTGGTCAGTTAATAAACACATACTTTCAAACTGAAAAAAAAAATCCAGTACAAAGCACCTTTCCTAAAAAACAGGATCTGAAAGCACATGGTAGAGAAGAACACCAGATACTCAAGAAAAATTACCCAGAATGACTCCTACCAACACATGCTGAAAAGTACGTTGAGCTCCCAGGCAAAAGGACTAAGTCACTTAAAAAGAAAAGAAAATTGGATGGCTATCAGATTTCTTGACAGCAGCATCTTATATCAGGAGACAATGGAATGACATATTTAAGATACTCAGGGAAAGAAAATATGAACCATATATTATTAATCCAGCTGAACTTACTTTCAAGTATAAAGACGGCAGACAAACTGCTATCAATAAGCAAGAACTCAGGAAATATTGTTCCCAGGAGCCTTTCCTGAGTAAACTACCAAAGAGTGAAATTGACTGGAGAGACATTGACATAAGGCCTGGTGGTGAGCATTAAATATATAGCTACCTGTAGAACAAAGTATAAATGATGCTTATAAGAGAGAAGGTATAAGCCATGACAACCTTATGCTTGAAATTGTAGAAACACGGCATTGACTTTTAAAAAGGGGGAAAGCAAATAAAAAGTAAATTAAGCTTATGATTGCTTTATAGTTCTTACCTAGGAATAAAAGGATATTGTTTCAAATCAATTCCTGGGATAGAGGTGGTGAAGAAGAGATTACTAGCAAATTTCAATATTATCCGTAGTAGCAAACCAGTTGTCAATTGCCATATATATGAAAGTATTGACATAAAGGAAGCGATTTGAGCAAACTTTCTTAAGTATTTCATCCTTTAAAAAAATTTATTCAAGTACACCTTCAGCCCCTTTCTCTCTCTCTTCTTCTTCTGGAATTCTTATGATACAGGTATTCTTTCATTTGATTGCATCACTTAGTTCTCTAATTCTCCCCTCATACTCCTGGATTTTTCTCTCTCTCTTTTTCTCAGCTTCTGCTTTTTCCATATTTTTGTCTTCTAATTCACCTATTCTCTCCTCTGTCTCTTCAAACTTTTTAGCTCCTCATGACAATTTCTTAGTCACTTTATCTCTGTAGCAATAGATTCTCTGCTGTCCTCTATGCTGTTTTCAAGCCCAGCGACTAATTTTATGACTATTATTCTAAATTCTTGTTCTGTTACATTGTTTAAATCATTTTTGATCAATTCATTAGCTGTCATCAACTGATGAATGGATAAAGAAATTGTGGATTATATGCACAATGGAATACTACTTGGCAATGAGAAAGAATGAAATCTGGCCTTTTGTAGCAACGTGGATGGAACTGGAGAGTTATGCTAAGTGAAATAAGTCATACAGAGAAAGACAGATACCATATGTTTTCACTCTTATGTGGATCCTGAGAAGCTGAACAGAAGACCATGGGGGAGGGGCAGGAAAAAAAAAAGTTAGAGAGGGAGGGAGCCAAACCATAAGAGACTCTTAAAAACTGAGAATAAACTGAGGGTTGATGGGGGGTGGGAGGGAGGGGTGGATGGGCGATGGGCATTGAGGAGGGCACCTGTTGGGATGAGCGCTGGGTGTTGTAGGGAAACCAATTTGACAATAAATTTCATATTAAAAAAAATAAATCAAATCTACCAAAATAAATAAATAAATAAATAAATAAATTTTAAAATGTAGAAATAAATAACATAGACCAAATTATGAAAGACTATTTGTATAAAAGATAGTACACTTATAAACACAACATAAAACATGACGGAGTAAAAAGAAAAGATAACAATCATATCTAGAGGTGTCATGGGACGGGGCATCTGGGTGGCTCAGTTGGCTGAGCGTCGGACTTCAGCTCAGGTCATGATCTCGTGGTTCCTGAGTTCAAACTCCACATCAGTCTCATTGCTGTCAGTGCAGAACCTGCTTCAGACCCACCCCCCACCCCCTCTCTGCCCCTTTCCTGCTTGTGCTTTCTCAAAAATAAATTTTAAAAAGTCATTTATAAAAAGATACAAGAGTAGGGGAATAATGAAATGGAAAACTTAAACCAATTAAGTCCAAAAGTTGGTACTTAAAAAACATATCAGCAAAGTAAGCTATTTGCATGCCTAACCAAGAAATTGGTGGAAGAAAGCATACATACGTAAAATTAGAAATAACAAGGGGGGGGCACTTGGGTGCTCTGTCGGTTCAGGTCATGATCTCATGGTTTGTGAGTTTGAGGCCCGCATGAGGTTGTCTGCTGTCAGTGCAGAGCCTGCTTTGGTTTCTCTGTCTCCCCCTCTCTCTGGCCCTCCCCTCTCTCTCTCTCTTTCTCTCTCTCTCTCAAAAATTAACATTTAAAAAAAAGAAATAAGGTGGGGATAACTATTAAAAGAAAAAATCTCAAGGGACTACTTTGTAATTTATACAGAATATACCTGAAATTCAGATGAAATCGATACTTTTTAAGGAAAACTACAACTTACCAAAATTCAGAAAGTTGCAAACAAACCAATTGTCTTAGGAAAACTTAGTGAAAGTCGTTACAAAGCTCCTCATACAAAATCACTAAGATGGGTACTTTCATGTTTGAATTCTGCCAAATCCTGCAAATGAGATAATGTCAATGCTCCTTAAATTATTGCAAAGTATGAAAACATAAGGTACTCTTCCAAATTCATTTTATAAGATGAGCACCATGTTTGTTCCAGAATCTAGCAAAGTTTGCCCCCCAAAATAAAAGTACAAATCAATGTTACTTGTGATATCAATGTAAAAAATTAACACCGGAATATTAAAAAGACATATATTACCACCAAGTGGGTTTTATTTCCAGAACACAAGTGTGGCTCAATATTAAGAAATCTATTAGTATTATCCATCATATTAATAGAACGAAAGAGAAAAATCATATGACGTGTTTATAGATGGATGAGCCATTTAACAAAATTCAACACCTTACACATGTTGAATCCACTCAATGAAATAGGAAATATCAGAGGGTATTTTCTTAGTCTCTGCCAACATTTGCATTCATTATCCAAATGAATCCTAATGACAATCTTACAAGGTAGGTAATATTTCCATTTGCTTATAAGAAAATTACTGCTTTGAGAGAGAAAATAAGTGACCTAAGGACACATGTCATTAATATGTGGAAAAGCAGGTATTTGAATTTACCATCACCTGACTCCAAATCTTATGAGCGTCTCTTACCTACATTATTCTTCCTTTTACTGGCTCTTCAGAGTTGTCCTTGATCACCACAGATCTCAGATTCTACTTCGGGTTGCTTCTACCTTTTAGAAACTGAATTTTGCTTCCCTCACGCAGTCCTTTATGCCTAATGTAAAATTTAACCCCTTCAGAATTACCAAGCACCAGAGTTAGCATGATGAAAATGATTATCCCTAACATTTGAGAATGTGCTATATTTTACAAGGGAATTGTGGGAGGCCAAGGCTGGGAGGAGTCACATCAGCTGGTACCCTGTTCTCAGCGTTCTACTCATTTTCTAGGCTCTTCTTTCCTCCCTCCTTCTTTCTCCCTTCCCTTCTCCACTCCTTTTGGTCATCCTGAGAGCCCCAAATTCATCTTCCTAGATGACCAAGGATAGCACGCTGCTCTCCTCCTTATGTCTCCATGCCCTCCTTATAAAGCTGACACACAAAAATTCATACTTGTTGGGGCACCTGGGTGGCTCAGTCGGTTGAGCGTCCGACTTCGGCTCAGGTCATGATCTCACCGTCCGTGTGTTCGAGCCCCACGTCGGGCTCTGTGCTGACAGCTCAGAGCCTGGAGTCTGCTTCGGATTCTGTGTCTCCCTCTCTCTTTGCCCCTCCCCTGCTCAGGCTCTGTCTCTCTCAAAAATAAATAACCATTTTAAAAAAATTTGTTTTTAAAATCATACTTGTTTTCTCCGAAAAGATCATCCTCTCTTTAGTGCCTTCTATTAAGGTTATAGATATTATCTCCTCATTGTTATACTCATAAGATGCAAGGCCCTGAATGGGCCACAGAGGCAAATAGGACACTAGGTCTGGGAAACATACCGTCAGAGATAAATCTTGTTGATAGGGATGTGCTATAGAAAACAGTTCGGCGGTTTCCCCAAAGGCTAAATGCATAATTGCCAAATGACCTAGCAATTCTAGGCCACACAGAAACTTCCTTGTAAATGAATGTTTATAGAAACCGTATCATAATAACCCAAAGCTGGAAATGACTCAAATTCTCATCAACAGGTGAATGGTTAAAAAAATTTAAAAAAAAGTATACCCGTATGGTGGAATATTACTTAGCTATAAAAAAAGAACAAAACACGGATACGTGTTACAATGTAGAGGAGTCTTGAAAAAATTGCCTGCAAGAAGCCAGACACAAAAGGGCACCTATTACATGGTTTCTTTGTTATGATGTATCCACAATGGGGCAAATCCAAAGACGGAAAGCAGTTGAGATGTTGGCAGGTAATGGGCAAAAGAAGAAAGAATGATCACTTAATGGGTGATGGGGTATTTTTGGGGAATGATGAAAAAACAACTTTAATGTTTATTTATTTTTGAGACAGAGAGAGACAGAGAGTGAGCAGGGAAGGGGCAGAGAGAGAGGAGACAGAATTCGAAGCTGGCTCCAGGCTCTGAGCTGTCAGCACAGAGCCTGATGTAGGGCTTGAACTCGTGAACTGCGAGAGCCAAAGTCAGACACTTAACTGACTGAGCCACGCAGCACCCTGGGATAATGAAAACTTTCTAAAACTACAGGGAGCTGCTTCTTGCACCACACTGTGAATTTTCTCAATACCACTGTGTCGCACACTTTAAAATGGTCGATGGCATGGTATGAGAATTTTACCTCAATAAAAATCAATACACAAAACAAACAAACAAACAAATAGCCAGTGGTCAATAGTCTAAGTGCCATTACTTGGGGATCAGTGGGAGAAAAAAATCAAACCTTAGGGATCTCAGGGTGGATGTCCTTGAAAGGTGAGCCCGGAGGGATAGCTTGAGGCTCCCAGATCTCATTACACTTCCATTCAGCTGGTGGAATCTGGATTAGGACTCATCTCTCTGGCTGATACTGAGGAAGGCAGGTGGCTAAAGGGTTTGAAGCCCCAGTGACATTCAATCAGGCGTCCAACCAGCTATGCTGGGTCAAGAAGAAACAAATGGTGCTGTCACCTCCCCTATTCCACTGTGCAGAGTATCTTGACTATAATCAGCTGCATAGGAATATCCAAGTATAGTCTCCTTAGAAGGTCCTTCACTCTTAAAATCATAGGGACCCCTAAATGCCACCATCGAGATCTCTGGTTTTAATAGACCTGCTTGACCTGAAAGTTAGACGGAGGTTATCAATTATTATTATTATTAAAGTTTATGCGTTTATTTTGAGAGAGAGAGAGAGGCAGAGAGAGAAAGAGAGAGATAATCTCAAGTAGATGTGGGGCTCCATCCCATGAACTGTGAGATCATGACCTGAGCCAAAATCAAGAGTCTGACACTCAACCCACCGAGCCACCCAGACGCCTCTATTATTATTATTTTGGTCAAGATTCAGAGGTAATCTTTCTTACCGTAAAATTTTCACTGAAAACATTCATTACATTTAAATGTGTGTTTGCAGGGGCGCCTGGGTGGCTCAGTCGGTTAAGCAGCCGACTTCGGCTCAGGTCATGATCTCACGGTCCGTGAGTTCGAGCCCCACATCGGGCTCTGTGCTGACAGCTCAGAGACTGGAGCCTGCTTCAGATTCTGTGTCTCCCTCTCTCTCTGACCCTCCCTCGTTCATGCTCTCTCTCTGTCTCAAAAATAAATAAACATTAAAAAAAAAATTATAAATGTGTGTTTGCAGAGGAATATCAAGGTCCTCAATATTTGTATTTTTGTACTTTTATCAGTGTTAAACTTACTCCCTTTTATCAGTTTTTTTTAAGTTTATTTATTTTGATAGAGAGCTCGCGTGCAAGTGGGTGAGAGAGAGAGAGAGAGAGAGAGAGAGAGAGAGAGAATCCCAGGCAGGCTCCACACTGTCAGCACAGAGCCCAACCCCAACACCCCAACATAGGGCTCGAATTCACCAACTGTGAGATCATGACCAGAGCTGAAATCAAGAGACATTTAACCAACTGAACCACCCAGGGGCCCCTCTTTTGTCAGTTTTTAAAGCATATTCATGTCACTTGTCGGGTATTAGACACCAAGAAAGGCACTGGCCAAGGCAGGAGACAAGATGTACGTGTTTCTTCCTTTCACAGCCATTACAGTCCCGAAGGGAATTTGGAATTACGCACACACTTCCAGGCACTAGGAATTCTATGAAAAGGGAAACCTGACAAGCCATGGGGGCACCTGAGTGGGAGCCTACTCTAGCCTGGGGGGATCAGGAAATCTGGGGCGACTCTTCCAAGGAGGTGATGTCTTAGATACGTTATGCAGGGTAAAGTAGAGGTTGATCACATGGAGAAGACCTGGAAGAATGTACAGGAAGCAGGGACACCCTTGCCGGTAAGCAGGACAAGTGTTATCATTGCCACCGAGGAAACCGAGGCTCGGAGAGGTGGTGGTCTATTCACGATCACATTGGTACAGTGATACAGTTCAACAGAAACCTCAAAAAGCTTTATGACAGTCTTCCAAGCAAACAGATGATGAAATAAGACTTAATTACATTTGCGCTAGATTTGCAAACATGTCCTGGCCGACTCAGCTGTTATGGTTATGATGTCAACAGCGGGACAGTCGGGTCCAGCACACCATCCGGGGCTAAATCCAGTCAACGAATCTACCAAGATTTTGATCGAAATCCCTCTAACCTTCATTAGTTTCGGCTCTCTCTATCCATCGGTCATTCAGTCCATTAGTAAAAGCCAATTTAATCTTCCAAAAATGAAATATTTCTGCATTGACCCCTAGGAGGCCACAGATGCCCAGGAAATATCTTGCCCATGATCTTATATGTCAGCACATTTCCTTCCCTTTAATGGCCATCAATCCAAGGAGGGCCTCCACATTGGAAAGTTAGTTGATAGGGGAGAGAAATTAATGGTGCAGGTGCTCACCAAGAATGAGAAAGGCCCATGGTTCAAATGTCGTCCAGAATCCGTGCTCAGTGTCTTTAAAAAAAAAAAAAAAAGAAACAGCAACTTGGAAGAAAGGGTGGACTCAGTGGCTGTATTTCTAGAAATTTCTTCTGACTCTAGGCATTTCTTTCCTACGTGTTAAGATACGTGTTTTATCCTGTGTCCCGTCATCTTAAAATCTTTAAAAATACCAATATATGATGAAGAATGACCTCACAGGTTAAATGACAAATGGTAGCATTTGTCCTCCAAGGTTCTGTGCGTGAACAAAGATCTTCAATGCCTTCTTCCCCAAAGAGAGAAACACAGAGTTTTAGAAATCAAACAGCTCAAAGTTTCAGTGAATATTTTGGGGAGGAATACTAAGTGAATAAATCATAGGGAGTAGATGTTAGAAACAGGGATACCTGGATTTCAACTCCAGATCTGCCCCTCAGAAACTGTGTGCTCCTGTGAAAAGCTCAGCTCTGCCAGAGAAAGAGAAGAGAACAGGAAGATTGGCAAGAAAGCTGCCCTTTGGGAATTAGAACTTCTTTCAGTGTAGACAGAGATACGGGAGTAACATAGAGACTGGCTGGGGATTAGTCTTGAGAGGGAGGCTGGGGTCAGACTGAGAAATATTGAATGTCTTAGGAAGGAATTTGCCCTTGGTCTGGTATAAAATGTGTTTTCATTTAAGATTTTCTAGTGAAGGAGTAGCATGATCAAAGCAGCATTTGACAAAAGGAATGGAAAAGGACACTTACGAAGTCAAGGACAGACTTTTTTTTGACCTGAGAGATCGTTTAGAGGCTCCCGCCCTGGAGAGGGCTCAACCGAGGACGGACAGTGTAAGAGACACTGTCCATATACTTGGGAGTGAGTGTCCATGGAATGTGGAGGGATTGCCTGGGCAAGAGCCCAGATGCTAGTTAGATGCCGCTTTGGACGGGGCCGTCTAGATTTTTCAGGAGCTTTTTAGGGATGAAGTAGAATCCTAAGACCACAGTCTTGGCATCAGACTCATGTTTCTTTGAGTCCTGGATCCGCCATTTAATAAATTTGTGAAGTTAGCTGTGTCCCCCCCTGAGAGTCTCAGTTTTTTCATCTGTAAAACAGGAATGACAAGACTAGTAACTTCATAGGATTACAGTCAAGATTCAGTGAGAAAACGCATAAAATGACATCTTGAAGTCATCAGCATGTAGGAAAATGACCAACAAACATTATATATAATCATTAATCACATATTATGGAAGACACGGAGGATAGAAAGTAAAATGGATTTGAAGGTGACATTTTCCAGAAGCCAGATTTGTTTAGGCAAAACCAAGGATTTTATCTATCTATCTATCTATCTATAACAAAAGCAGTGTTTCAGTGGCTCCCGTGGGATGACAAAACCAAGGGTCTGAACATCACAAGGTGTTTCCATCTTTGTTTCTGCTTTCTCTTGGTGCAGGTTTTGTCCTCTTGAAAGGCTTTGTCTTCATCACGAGAAGCAGAATCAGAAGTGTTTATAACCAAGCATCTCAGCTTTGTCAACAGAGATGGACTGGCTCCCTGAAGCACCATTTAAGATCCTCTAGGGGAAAAAAAAAAATTCTGATTGACCTAATTTGGCCAGGTCACTACTAGGACAATCAGCTATAGCCAGGGTGGGGGGAAGGAGGATCAAACCTTCATTCTTAGTACATGGTTGGGGTGGGCAAGGAGCATTACAAAAAATAGTCTAGTTGGAGACGTATTAATTTTGCCGAGCTGGCTTTACAAATTCGTATAAGGTCTTTTGAGCCATGGTGGGCACACTTTCTTTGTCTACCCTTTCTTTGCTGGCGTAGGAACTGGGAAAGGTGCGTACCCCTCCCCCCACCCCTCCCTCTTCCCTTCTCTCCATGCTCCCCTAGCAGGCTCTGTTGACCAGATACCATCCCAGACACTTGGCTATTGGGGGGCTATGTGGCTGGGTTAGGGTTCAGGCTGTCTTTGCCTGGGCCAGTCACCCTCTACCACTTGAGATTCTGGGCAGAGCTGTGGATGAACACATTTCAAATGCTATCAATATTTTATGAATTTCCATCCACTTACTTTAATGGGGAACTGTAAAAGCATTTAACCATATTACACCCCATCTCTCAGGCACTGCATTATTCCAACAGAGCTGTTTTATTAGAGTCAACCATCAGGGCAGTGGGGATGGCTTTGCCCCCCCCTCCCCCCCCCATCGGCATGTGTGTAAGTCTGTTTGTCTGTCTACCAACGTATCTCCAGTCTATGTATATTTATCAAATAAAATCAACCCATAGCAAAGGGAACATCACCTTGGTAATAACGCATGTGCACATATACACACACGTGTGCACACATTTATATGCACACAGTGCAGTGCGCCAAGAAAGGTTTCATCTTCTGGCCCTGCTTGACTGGACTTGGGCTTTCAAAGGACATTTGGTTTTATGGACTCCCCTGGGTTCTTTCCTGGAGCATTTACTCCTTTGTCTTCTGGGAAAAAAATATCTCAGGGAAGCATCTTACCTGAAGTTTAAATGTCTGAAATTAGTGGTTAAGCATCCAGGCGTGAGAGTCAGATGGACATTGGTTCACAGCTCAACCCCACCACTTGCCTTTATGATCTTGGGCAAACCACGTGACCTCACAGCGCCCCTCTCTGTAAAAGGGGGATTTCGGCAGCTCCCTTTCAAGGTGCTGAGGGCTAGGTGAGGAAGTGTGGGAAATCGCTCAGGGCAGAGGCTGCATGGTAAGAGGTAGATTTAGAACTTCTAGGCTACAACATGCATTTGTTTCTGGACACAGCTTCTGTCTGTCCCATCTGCCTGAGCACTGCTTCCTTTCCATCACTGTTTATCTACCCCCTCCCCCGCCCGCTTCACACCCCAGCTGGGTCAGGACTTCACCCCATTTCATCTGTCCTGAGAAGCCTTCCTCGGTCCTCCCAGACTGGGTTAGGAACCTTTCTCCCAGCTTCCCATCACCACCCGCTCTCTTTCCATAACGCGGTATTTAGCTCCCTCAGTTATAATTGTTTGTTCCCTCTGGGAGACAAGCTTCTTGTGGTCAGAGTTCAAGCATTATTTCTTAGCACAACTAACGAAGCCCTTGGGATCTGAGCTCTGCCAACCTCATCTCTTGAAAAGCTTCTAACTGGCCCCTCTTCTCTGTCCATTGAGTCTAGCCGCCATTTTGTTCAGCACTCACTCTGTGCCAGACGGGGTTTTAACCACGGTAGGTGCAATCACTAATTTAATCCTACATCAGCCTTATGAGCTAGAAGCCACTGTGATCCTTATTGTGCCAACAAGAACACTGAGGCTAGGATAGGATAGGAAAACCGTACAAGGTCACCAGCTAGTAAGGAATAGAGCCAAGGTTCGAGCTCTGGTGGTCTCATTCTGGAAACTGCACCCACCACCGTGCTTATTTATACCCTTCGCTCATTTAGTTATACTCTGTTCTATCCATCACTCCAACAAAACTGACCTCCACACAGTTCCTCTTACCCATGCCATGTTCAATCTCAACTCATTGCCTTTGCACTTGCTACCCTTTCTCCCCGAGATGCCCTCCTGCCTCCTGGATTATCTTCCACTTGTCCCTCAGGAGCCAGAACACCTCCCTCAATGCCCTGTCTGTGTTTGCACCCAATATGATACTTACAGTGTATCATTTTGTTTACTTGACTCTTTGGCCATTGGTCATTGGCTTCCTGGAGTAGGGGCTAGGCCTTTTTTCACGTTCCTGGTGCCTAACACAGTTCCTAGCCCCTAGTGGAAAATTAGCATCTATCTGTTGAAGGCATTCTTCTGACATTCTTGGAAGGACTTTCTCAATGTTGTCATCTCTTTTAATCCTGGCATCCACATAAATTGTATATGTAAATCTCTACCTTTGATGACATGGCGATCTCAATGCATAGTTAACTAATATGGCAGATCAAATGAAATACCTTCTAGATAAAAGTACAAGTAATGTGCGTCTGTCTGAATTGATTAGGGACCAGACAAATGAGTCCTTAGGGCTCTAAAACTAGCTAGCGTCTACAGTGTTTGGGGTAAGGATTTGCTGTCTCACCACTAATTTCTCTGTTATTCTTTGAGGAGGAAACTGTTCACAAGGAAAATGGAAAATGAGAAAACAAAGTACAACCTGTATGCCTAAACATCTGGGCCCATGTATCTCTATCCAAATGCTGAGCATCTTTGAGAAGAGACGCTCGCATACAAGGTTTATGGCAAGAAGTTTAAATATTTCCTACATCATCAGTAGGGTCTGCAGAACAGGCTTTGAGTCCACTCATTCAAAAAGGCTCTTGGACAAGGAGGGTTGCCTGCTAATTCATCCAGAAGAATAGGGATCCATAGTGAAGAGGGGGCATGACCTCAAACTTTTTTCATTTTCTGAAGGGTCTGTTGTATCCCTTCTGGCTAAAGTATTGGACACTCTTACTTCTAATATGTGACCTAAAATGCCTAGGAGTGGAGAGCGTGCGTGGGAGCGATGGGGGTGAGATAAAGTTCACACAAAGACAGACAATGTCAAGCATCGAGTGTCACTGCTAGAAAAATCAAACTCAGACTTTAAGTAGCAGGTCAGAAGACACATAGACTTGGAATAAGATGGTAGTCGATGAGTAATGAAAAGAGGAAGATTGTAGATGTTTGCTACAATGAGGGGTAGAACTTGCTTTGTCAACTTCCTGGCCAGGCTGTCAGGGTCACTGAGAAGTATAGAGCTCACAAGGGAACACCAGGAGAGGCATGATCTTCTGAGTTAATGGTCAAGGAGGATCTCGGCTGGAGCTAATCTGCTTCTCTTTGGCTCCTGTTCTCATCTGTCTCGGCGAGTCTGGGGGCAGTGACTGGTGGGATCGCCCTGCTGCCTTCCCTTCCCCCCCCTGCCTGAGCTCCTCCCTCCTTAGCACAAGAGCAAAGATCATTTCTGACAAAGAAATGAAATCAGCTGCCAAGCCCCATCACATGCCAGTGTTCCTCCCCTCCCCTCTTCCAGCAAAACCTTCCTCCTGAGCAGACAGAAAACATTTCAGCCTCGTGACAGCCCCCTGTCACTCTGATGCCGTGTGTCTCACTTCTGACACGATAACTGAGTGCATGAGACAGACAGCGTTTGTGTGATGCAGGCAGCTTTGTAGTGGAATCACAAGGCTGGGATGAGGGAGGCAGGTCAGGGCTCGGGCATTTGTGAAGCTGGGTCTTTTCCTTTTCTGTACATCTCCTGCCCGACAGGTTGATGCAGCAGCAAGACTTTTATTTCATGCAGAATCCCAGTCCATGGTTCAAGGAACCCCAAACTACAAAACTCTACCTCGATCTGATGGTTTCAGTAAAAACTAGTTCAACTCAACTGAACACACACTTTTACTGAGATCCTGTTTTGTGCCACACAAAGAGGTTAGATGCCAAGGACCACAATGAAGAAGAAGAAGAAGAAGGAGGAGGAGGAGGTGGAGGAGAAGGAGAAAGAGGAGGAGGAGGAGGAGGAGGAGGAGGAGGAGGAGGAGGAGAATAAGAAGAGGAAGGTAGAGGAGGAGACGAAGAAGAAGGGGGGGGTAAGGGAGAGGAGGAGGAGAGAAGAGGAAGCAGAAAATTATAATGGTGGCTCCTATTGAGGACATGCTATGGGCCACGTTCTGTGGTTATTGTTATAGATAAATTTACATTTAGGGGCGCCTGGGTGGCTTGGTCGGTTAAGCGGCCGACTTCGGCTCAGGTCATGATCTCACAGTCTGTGAGTTCGAGCCCCGCGTCGGGCTCTGTGCTGACAGCTCAGAGCCTGGAGCCTGCTTCGGATTCTGTGTCTCCCTCTCTCTCTGCTCCTCCCCTGTTCATGATCTGTCTCTCTCTGTCCCAAAAAAATAGATAAATTTACATTTAATCAACCCAGTAACATTATGAGTAAGGTATTAATATCCCTGTTTTGCAAATGAAGAAAGTCAAGCTCAGAGAGGGGAAGCAACTTACTAAGCTCGCACCAGCAGTACTCATTGGAGCTCTGATGCAGGTGTCTTTGGCTCCAAAGCTTCTAATGTTCACCTTTATGTTATATTGTCACCAATAAGTCCTATGTAGTCAGCTACAAAGGATATATAGGCAAAGTGTTGTTGTAACTGAAAGGAGGAAGCATGCCATATGGCATTTATAGGTTTTAGAGTAAGACAGATCTGCATTTGAACTCTTTCCCCATTTCTTTTTTTTTAATCTTTGTTAATGTTTATTTATTTTTGAGAGACACAA
Source organism: Panthera onca (assembly GCF_046562875.1). Taxonomy (NCBI): domain Eukaryota; kingdom Metazoa; phylum Chordata; class Mammalia; order Carnivora; family Felidae; genus Panthera; species Panthera onca. The sequence goes on along the minus strand of NC_138351.1, from coordinate 79,615,426 downwards.
AGAGACAGAGCGTGAGCAGGGGAGGGGCAGAGAGAGAGAGGGAGACACAGAATCTGAAACAGGCTCCAGGCTCTGAGCCATCAGCACAGAGCCCGACGTGGGGCTCGAACCCACGAACTGCGAGATCATGACCTGAGCCGAAGTCAAACGCTTAACCAACTGAGCCACCCAGGCGCCCCTCTTTCTCCATTTCTTAATAGCTTGTGACACTATTAACCTGTCTAGACCTCAGTGTCCTCATCTGTAACATGTAATAATAGCATCTATGTTATAGAATTATGGTGAGGGTTGAATAAGGGAACATATGTAAAGTCTACATAGTTAACAAGTACTGAATCATCCTTTGTACAAAGCCTTTGGATGCAACCCCATTTGATCCAGAAAACAACCTTGGGCAAGATACTACTAATGTTACTCTTATTATGCTCTCTTTACAAGTGTTAAAAATGAGGCATAAGTAGTTTGTCTAATCAACGAATAGTGACATGGGACCGGAATTCAGTAAGTCTGACCTCAAAAACTACTTGCAGGTGGACAAGTGGGCTCCATTGGCAGACGGGGCGGCTTCAGATCCACCTGAACATTCTAGAGAACTGCAGAATATATACTTTCACCACGCCAGGCTGCCTTCTTTGGCAGGAGGGCCTATTAGGGGACCTACTTCATCCTGTTGATCCTGCAAGAACATGTTGTTATACATAAGACAATCCTTGGAAATTGTCCGATATTCTCTTTTGGATGATGTATGCACATCAATTGCATATACTGTATGTTGGAAGAAAACAGAGTTGTTTGTTTGTTTGTTTGTTTGTTTGTTTTTGTATGCATGGATCTTTCCATAGCTCATGCCTTAGAATAGAGCAGGTTCAATGACCAAAGATGTTTTTCTAACAAAGGTAGATTAATACCAATTAACAGGTCAGGATAGGAGTTGGGACCTTAGCCTGCTCCCAGAATCCGTTGTGATTTCATGTCGCCTGACACATGCATAATTACACACACCAGGAAGCATCCTCCAGCCTGTGCATCACAATAAATGTGTGCTTAATCACAGCCACTCTGCATATATGCTGAATTACACGTTCTGCTACCGGCAGGATTAATTACATGTCGTGTTACATGCACACAATCAGAAGAGGTGACATCTGATGACATGAAAAGACCTAAGGGAACATAAAGGAACAATTTTTAAACAGGTGCATAACGTGTGTGCTTTTTCTTCTCCACAGAAGGCATCAGACGTTAATTTCTACGCAATCAATCAAGAAGTACTTATTGAGCACGTTCTGTCAATTTTACTTTTCTAGTGTCTCCCGCCTGTAGACTTCCCTCTTTCATTTTCATGATCCCTAGTGCCATCACCTCTCACCTGACAGTCCAAGGTGATGGGAAGGACACTGCAGCAGAACGTCTCTCCCTAACCCTCAGCTAACTCCTGGTCCCCGGTTCAAGTTACCAGCCTTTCTTACCTGCATTGCTGCAGAGATCCCTGACGGGTCCCCTGCTTTCTCCTGAGTCTTAAACCCTCCGTCATCAACTAGGGATTCAAAACTCCATTCTGGTCATCTGGGTCCCGAACTTAAGACCCTTCAATGACTTGGAACTTACCTGAAACAAAGCTGGACATTCTGAACTTGAACTGCAAAACCTTGTTTGTCTTTGCCCTTGCCCACTCCTCCAACCTCTTGTTGCCTTGACCTCTCTCCCTAACGCAGGAGACCCTAAAGCAGTCACACTGCTTTCTCTCCTTGCTCCCAGCCGACCTTCATTCCACCTACCTCAGCATCATTCACGGGATGCCTGGGTGGCTCGGTAAGCATCTGACTCTTGATTTCAGCTCCGGTCACGATCTCGTGGTCCGTGAGATCGAGCCCTGCCATCAGGCTCTGCGCTCACAGCACAAAGCCTGGTTGGGATCCTCTCTCTTCCTGTCTCTCTGCCCCTCCCCTGCTCACCATCTCCCTCTCTTCTCTCTCAAAATAAATAAATAAAAATAAAAAGATATCATTCACACACACTGACTCTTCTACTCCAAAGTTCTCCTCCCTCTCCATGTATCTAATTAAATCCTACCTAACCCTCAGATTCCAGGTCAAGTGTACCTTTCCCAGAATGTTTTCATGAGTGCCCAGACCAGGTTAGTTCCCACTACTAAACTGTGTACTTTTCCTTCATAAGAAATGACTTACGGGCCCCTGGGTGGCCCAGTTGGTTGAGCGTCCAACTCTTGGTTTCGGCTCAGGTCATGATGTTGCGGTTTGTGGGATCGAGCCCTGCATCAGGTTCTGTGCTGACAGCGTGGAGCCTGCTTGGGATTCTCTCTCTTCCTCTCTCTCTGCCCCTCCCCCACTTGTGCATGCTCTCTGTCTCTCTTTCTCTCAAAATAAATGAATAAACTTGAAAAAAAGAAATGATCACAATAATTCCTATTCACCTGTGCAGTGTTCTCATTAATGCCTGCCTCAGTCATTGTAAGTTCCCCAACGACAGCGATTGGGTGCATTTTATCGTTCATTATGTTCTCCTAGTATTGTACCTTGGTACACCGTAACCTTCTAGTAAAGTTATCTCGTAAAGTTTGAAGTATGGGCCATGCAATCTGTGGAACAGACTTCTGCTAAAACTTATTTGTGCTTCACTGCAATTCAAATTGAACTGGATGTTGTGTATATGACCTGGCAACCCTACTTCTTAATATGTGACGATCAAGTGAAGGAATCAATTAGTAATTGAGTGAAGATTCGGAAGACCAGGCCCAGCTCTGGATTCTGGTTTATCCTCACAGGTCACTTCAATTTTCCTCACATACACAATGACAGTTCATCATCTATAACCCACACTCCTACAATATGGGCGTGAAATGATGAGAAACTATGGGCAAAGCCAAATGATGATGCTTCCCTGCTACAGTCCCTTTCAGGACGATTCTTTGTTTCTAAAATTAACTGACTGGCGGAGGCATTCTAGTCTCCTCCAAATTCTAGCTCTCCCTCAGGCCCCTACCCCCAGATTTAAGCTACTCCGTTTTTGCAAACTATGCTAGGTCTTTTGTCGTCTGAAACAGTCACATTTTAGATCTCCCAGGCAGGGCCGGGACTGATATTTAATATTAATGCTTAAGAAAATAGAGATCAATGCAAGGAATCCATGATGAGCAAAATATCAAAAGTTGAAATAAAAACGGCATCAGTAGGGCTGGTTTTTTTTTTTTTTTTCTTTTGCCTCAGGCTCCAATACGGCTTGGCACAGCGCTTTTTGGTTAAACTTTTGATATTTTGCTCAGCGTGGATTTCTTTGCATCAATTCTGTTTCTTAAAAAAATATCCTGAATTGAATACTTCAGAAATTATATTGAAAAAGCGTATGGAATGCATTGCTTATCTCGATTACTAAGTATTTTGCCCCTTTTCTCCACCTAGCACCCCAGTTGAGTGCCTCACGTGCCTCACTCGGGTCCCGGCTCTTGTAAGCAGAGCCAGCTTTGGAAGGAAACTTGGCAGTGGAAAGGGTGTCAGGTGCAGGGGTAGGCGGGGCCGAAGTGCCATGCTGCATTTATCCCGGGGGGCCGAGAAGAGTAGAAAAGTTCTGAGCAACAGAGAGACAGATTCTAATTTGAGTTTTTGGAGGAGTGTTCTGGCTGCCGGTCCGGTCTAGAGAACGGGTTGGAGGGATCGTGAGCGAGGCGCGGAGACCAGTGAGGAAGGCAGTGCTGGGAGGAGCGTGCGAGATCCGGAGGAGGGAAGAAGCAGAAAGACTAGATGCAGTCAGCACCCCGCACGATGACAATGGACTCACTACATTTTGCTTGGAAGGAGCACCCTGTCCGTTACCTTTACTTCTGGACGATTCTCTGCTGTCTATTCTCTGTTCAGCCTAGCACATCTTCTTGGAAAGGAGCAGGCAGGGAGGGAGCGCAGAGGGTGGGCTTGTTAGCCCCAGCGAGTAGGATTCTGACTACATGGATGCTCCCTGATTTATTTGCAGACCTTCCGGGCATTTCCCCAGCCCTTACGTAAATTAGTTCCCCAGGGATCCATACGTTGAATATCATACTCCTTGTTCCCTGCATATATGTTCCCAGAGCTGGGCCAACAAATCCACTTTCCAAAATGGCCTGGAAAGGGACTGTGTTATTGACACTCTCTCCCATGGTATTTGTATTTCAAAAAGCAACATGCTCAGGAATCCATCATTTCAATTAAAGCTCATCTAGGGGTCCGATGAAAAAAAGATATCAATATAGCAGAGTCCCCAACCCAGGAGGATTCAAATTTCATTTTCAGCCTGAGACCACCATGAACGTGCTGTGTGGCCTTGAATCCACCGTATGGCTCTCTGTGTTTCAGCCTCGCCTTTGGGAGGAAGCTTGCAGGAGACAGATGAGCCTGAACTGTAGGATTTAAATCTTGATGCTGCTACTCACTCGTCATGTGCCCTTGGTCAAGTTATTTAGCCTTTTTTGAAACCCACCTGCCTTCCCTTCCTGTCAAAGAGGGAGAACGACGCCCTTCCGCGAAAGGTTGTGATAAAGACGGAAGATGTCGACATCCGACAGGCGCTTAAAACTTCACGGCGTTCAATAAATGCAAGCCATCCCCTCCCCGCAATGGTTAATTGAGGCTGGTAATAGAAAAGAATGTGCCAAAAAAGAGTGGAATGCCATTTTTTCAGTTGGCGAAAACTCAATCCATTTACATGCCAAGATCTGCTGATACAATGAATAATTTTGGAGTAATTTTACAGTTGTGTATACAGAATGCCAAAATTCAATATGAGGGTGGGTTTTGATGAGACGGAGTCATTCAAGCTAATTGTAGTGCCATATAGGGAAATGCTGCTCGTGTTTGTGTCTTAGCAATATTTTTCAATTGTGCACTTAAAAAATAATAATTTCCCATCAATGTTCTCTTGACGATTTCCGAGACGGGAAAAATGAGCCACAAGTAGACTAGCTCCATACCATTGTGTACTATGGTCCGAAATTCCAATCACGAAACCAGGCAGAGATTTTAAGGCTTTGTTATTTTTTGGGTATTCAACTTAGTTATTCCTTTAATGTGTTTTTAAGTTGGGTCTCAAGTCACGCTAAGTGTAGTCTCACACCATAGTGCCGAACAACATTTAAAGTTTGAGACATTTTTTTTTTTCTCCATCTGTAAAATGGAAGCCACATCTGCTTCCTGTGTGTGGAATAAAATGAAATCAGAAAATGTATGAAAAGAGCTCACTCAGCTTACTGTCTGATACGGAGCAAGGATTCCTTGATTGGGGTTGTGAGTATCATCATTATTGTTTTTTATAAATCGGTCCTGAACTTTATTTATTTAAAAAAAATGTCCCCAATGTTTATTTATTTATTTTGAGAGAGAGAGACAGAGCGCGAGCAAGGGAGGAGCAGAGAGAGAGAGAGAGAGGGAGACGTTGAATCTGAAGGAGGTTCCAGGCTCCGAGCTGTCAGCACGGAGCCCGATGCAGGGCTCAAACTCTCAAACCGAGATATCATGACCTGAGCCCAAGTCGGACGCTTAACCGACTGAGCCACCCAGGCGCCCCTGAACTTTATTTTTTTAAAAATGTTCATCCATTTATGGGGCGCCTGGGTGGCTCAGTCGGTTAAGCGTCCGACTTCGGCTCAGGTCAAGATCTCGCGGTCCGTGAGTTCGAGCCCCCCGTCGGGCTCTGGGCTGATGGCTCAGCCTAGAGCCTGTCTCCGATTCTGTGTCTCCCTCTCTCTCTGCCCCTCCCCCGTTCATGCTCTGTCTCTCTCTGTCTCAAAAATAAATAAACGTTAAAAAAAAAAATTAAAAAAAATGTTCATCCATTTATATTTGAGAGAGAGAGAGCACAAGCAGGGTAGGGGCAGAGAGAGAGAGAGAGGGAGAGAGAATCTGAAACAGACTCCAGTCTCTGAGCTGTCAGTGCAGAGGCCGACTCAAGGCTCTAATTCATGAACTGTTGAGATCACGACGTGAGCCAAAGTTGGATGCTTAACCAATGGAGCCATCCAGGCGCCCCTTGAATGTCATCATTATAATGGTGATGAATAGGTAAAATGTGTTCTTTATTTTTTTCAATTTTTTTCCAATTTTATTGAAACATTTCTCCCAACCATGTAAGTGAGCCTCAGTTTTAACACTGTGGCCCTGTAATGTGACTACTGCTTGATTATTATCTTGTATTATGCCATGGAATAATTACTTTAACTTTTATTTATAGATAAGACAAAGGAATAAAATATTTTTTATCTTATTAGAAATGAACTTTTCCATAACAAAATGAGGTTCATAAGATTCCCACAACCTGGATTCTCATAAAAGGTTCATCAATTTATCCAAAGTCACCAAGCAAGATCTTTGATTCGGAACACTTTCCACTATCCTAATTTTTTTGAACTTAACGTTCTCTCTGTGGATTTTCTTCCAGAATATTTAAATTTGAGTGTGACTTTATATCCTCTGGAACGTGGCTTAGATACTCCCTTTCTTTCCCACCCCCTTTGTTCTGCCATTAGCTGGCATGTTCTCAGTGAATGCAAATTCATTTTTACATCAGCAAAAGCAAAATTGAAGAAGGAAGGCCATCTGATATGTAGTAAATCAAACAAAACCACAATGAATTTCAAAGCCAAGTATAAATTTAAGACACAGCAGGATGTGTAGGAAAGAGCAATGAGCTCAAATCAGGTGAGCTGGAGTCCATGTTAGAATGTGCCACTGACTCATGCTACAGCATGACCTTGGGAGAGTCATTTTTCTTCTGCAAGTTTCTGTTTGTATTTTGGCAAAATTAAGCGTAGTGCTAGATAATCACGAATTATCCATTGATTTCTCTTAAACGTTCTATAACCCCCCATTAATGAATCTAAAAAATTAAGCCTGGACCCCATCAAGTGTTAGAAAATAATGTGAGTTTTCCCGAGATTAAGAAGTATCCTGATTTTCTCCTATTATGGGTGTATTAGATTGAAGGGTAATCAGTGTAACGCATCTTGATTTGACATGTTGACATCGAGGAACTTGATCATATGTTTCTGGACAAATTAGAAAAACGTGGACCAGATGGGTGGCAAATAAACCTGAGAGAGGGCTGGAATCTCCAGAGGAGTCATATCAGCATACATGTTTCGGAATGTCATCCTCAGACATTGAGATTGAGATGGTCCTGGGTCAGATTTGGTGATCACAATGATCTCCAGTTGATTCTGAAGATCATCTTGGCTTGGAAACCACTGGACTCGGTTACAACCAGGTAGATTAGTTAGTTGAATTAGCTGGGTAATTTACCAAGGCGAGTCACAGGTTTCGATCTTTGACTTGATGCTTGTCAACTCGTGTAGGCATGATTTGGAGAAGATACAGGGGAGATATTGATCAGGTGTATAAATGTTGCAATATGTTGGAATCTCAAAATTATGCCGATGGACGGACTAATGAGTAGAAACAAGCAGAATAAAATGTAAGGGATGCACAAACTCCTGTACTTTATTTACAAGCTTTAAATTAAATTTTTACTCGTGAATTAAATATTTACAAGCTTAAAATTAAATATGTAGTATCAGACAGCGTGTACCTGTGAGCATCTCACGTGGAACAGACATTCAGGTATGAGAAGACTAGAGAGGCATCTTTCTCCGAATAAAATTCTTTTCGTGGGCAAACATTTTGTACATGGTAATCCTATTTTTAATTATTTGAGGAACCTGCACCATTTTCCTTGGTGGCTGCCCCGTTTTGCATTTCCACCAATAGTGTGTGAGTTCCCTTTCCTCTACATCCTTACAGACACTTGCCGTCTGTTACTTCTTTGATAAGAGCATCCTGACAGGTGTGAAGTGATATCTCATTTCAGTGTTGATTTGCATTTCCTTGATTATTACCTACCATATGATCCAACAGTCCCAGTTCGGGGGTCTTTATCCAACGTAACTGAAATCAGGATCTTGAAGCAGTATTCGCGATGTGTTCATTGCAGCATTATTCACAGTAGCCTAGGCATAGAGACGATCTAAATGTCCATCGGCAGATGAAAGGGTGCAGAATGTGTGGTATATGCATACAATGGAATAATATTCTGTGATATTAAAAAGAAGAAACTTCTGCCACATACAACAAGATGAATGAACCGTGAGGACGTTACGCTGAGTGAAATAAGCCAGTCATGGGAAGGCAAATTTTACGTGCTTCCACTTATCTGAGGGATCTAAAACAGTCAAAATCATAGCATCAAAGAGTGGAATGGTGGCCATCAGGGACTGGCGGGAAGGGAAAAGGAGGAGTTGCTAATTAACATGCATAAGATTTTAGTTAAGGAAGATGAATAGGTTCTCGAGGACTACTGTGCAACATTGTACTTGTAATCAAAGTACTATACCATACACTTAAAAATTTATTAAGAGGGTCGCTCGTGTTAAGTGTCGTAACAACAATAAAATAAAGAAAAACGCTTGTGTAACATATAAAACAGTCTAAATATTGTAAAATGACAACAACGGATCTCGGAGGCAGAAGAGAATGGTTGTTAAAAGTCAGAAAGTCCCGGATATAAATCCTGACTTTAACTATAGACAGTCGTGTGGCCTTGGGAAAATTATTGAACTATAGCATGGCTTGGCTCTTCCATCTATAATACGGCAATAATACCTTCCTAACCAGGACAGTATTAAGGATTAACACACGTAGCATATTGCCTGGCATATCGCGGCACTCAGTAAATGGTATATCTATTATTTCAGGTATCATTATATGGTGCCCGGGATGAAGGAGGAATGAGGTCGGCTGTGCTCTGTTAATTGTCGAGGGACACCTGAAGAATCATATCCAGTTTGGGGTACCCTAATTTAGGAGATTTATAGGAATGTGTTCGAAGGCACGAGGTGGCACATAGTTACCGGGACTGTGAGTGCCCGGTAAGTACAATCGAATGCATTTTGCAGGTGTTGAGAGAGTTTTTTTTTCGTGAGAAGTGAAACCAGAAGACAATATCAAGCTAACCCAAAGTGCAAATATATGAAAGCTATTTTGGTTTTTAGCTCCACAAGGCAAGCTTCACTTCGATTGAACATAAGACTTGGACACTTTCTATGATTAGAAGATTATGCATTTCCTGGAGTGGGAGGCAGTCCCTTTACCCTTCGTTGCGTTCAAGCCCCATGGTCAGGGTCTTTGTGGAGGGGACTCCTTCCTAAGGTCAGAGGTTACGTACGGGAACTAAGACCTCTAAACCCCTCTGGAATGTTAGCATTGCTAGGTGAGAGTGATGGCAGCGTTCCCAGTGTCCTCCTGAGCACCCCGATATGCCAGGTGAGTGTACCTAGAGATGGGTGGGGTTGCCAATGACTTCCAGCTCCAACCCTGGGAAATGATTTGTGTTCCCATCTAGTTCCATGCATCTGTCTTTTCTCCCAGGGCATCAGCCAAGTGCCTGCATATTGGGCTCATCAGTCTTTCTTGAACTACAGAATTAGGGGGTTGCATTTGGCTAATGAACCTCTTCAGAAAAACATACTTCTTCAAATTAGGTTCTAATTGTGTTGGGAAGCGGCAATTGCCTGCAAACTGTTAATATTTCTGGAAGTTGCACCCACCTGAGTGATTTGAGAGCCAACAGCCTTGGGAAGGGCTGGACCGATAGGCTTCTGGACTGTCCCCCACGTGTTAGACTTCCCCTGCTCTCCACCTTCAACCTCCCCGAAAGGATCTGCTGAGTCTGAGCCTTGGGAAGCTCTATGTGTCTCATCAAAATGGGACGCGGATGGAGTTTTCATATCAGAAGATCTTGCAATCAAATGGGATTTGGGTTAGGAATCCAGGGTACTTGGATTCTCAAAACGGGTGTAGACCAAGGAAACGTGTATAGTCCCACCCTCATTTAATCAATTAATCCGTTTGGTAATACCCCGGTGATGTGGCCTTAAACTCCTCCTGAAACATTTCCCAAACTGGGCAACTCAATGCTGTCAGATATCTCATTCTGTTTTTGTACAGCTCTGGGAGCTAGAAAGGTCTTAGTGAGGCCACCTCAGTATGAACTGCTTAGCTCCTTTGGGGAATAATACTAACCAGGATGATTATAACAGTCTGCATTTACTGAACACTTACTACCAACTAAACATTCTAGTAAGGACATTTTCTGGTTTAATCCTGATTATCATGCTATCGGATAAATGTCATGCATCCTATTTTATGGAGTAAGAAACTGAGGCCAAGGGGGTTTTTGTGATTTGCCCAAGACTCAGAGGTGAGTTTCAAGCCCAGATAGATAGCATTGAAAAAGCCTGTCCTCCGAACCTCTTCCTTATACTCTAAATGCGGGTCTGTGTGTCCTCTCCTGAATGGGCCCTCTTTAAAGTCTCCCATCCCTGAAAGAGACTAGATCTTAGATGTGCATTTCATCTCAAACTTCTCTCCAATCAGTGTGGTTATCACTGGCCCAGAGCAGAGGTTTTCAAGCTCTGCTCTGGAAAACTGCATTTGGATGAGGTGCCCCTGTGGGGGCTGAGAGGGGCTGGGCTCACACAACTCTACGATCCCGTGTTTGCACCTATTTCTTTTTTACTTTTAAAGTTTATTTATTTATTTTTGAAAGAGAGAGAGAGGAGGAGTGCATGCACTCGAGCACACAAGCAGGGGAGGAGCAGACAAAGGGGGGAGGGGGAGGGAGAGAGAGGGAGGGGCAGAGGGAGAGAGAGAGACTCTCAAGCAGGATCCACACTGTCAGTGCCGAGCCTGATGTGGGGCTCACACACTCAGGAACCCTGAGATCATGACCTGAGCTGAAATCAAGGGTTGGATGCTTAACCGGCCGAGCCACCAGGGTGCCCATGCACCTTTTTTTTTTATCCACTGGACTTCTGCGTAAGATCTCAGTTGGAGAAAAGTTCCATGGCTCATCAAAGTTCAAAAACTACTTCAGCAGACCGGAATACGGATACAGAATCTAAATATTAATGGGATATTTTAGGCCAATCCCTATATTATAGTACCTGCCCACCCTCGGATCCAGCTCTGAAAACAGCCATGAACAAATGCCCGTTTCATAAAGGAGGGACTTACGTGTTCATCAGGCAGCAAAGCTTCCTAAGCATCTTCTTTAGCTACTCTGACTCTGGAGAGAGTATTTCCTTCAAACACAAATACACACCCCCAACGCTCACAGACACGGCTGTCTTCCTCACCCTGCGTCTTCCTATGCTGGCATGCACTCCTTTGTTTCTCCCCCACCCCTGACCCCACCTTGACTCCCACCCTCAGGAGCTTGACATCTGCATTAATCATAGCTTTTCTTTTGCTGTATTCTTGACGGTTTGACATTTGGGGGCTTGCTGACTCTGAAAGGACTGCCTTCCATTCTTGCAGAGAGTGAAGGATGCATGTCTGTCGTACGTAGGCCACCCAATGCAGGGCCTACACGCTGACCGCCATCTCTGTCGGGCTTTGACACTCTGCGTCACTATTCTCCTGCCCTCATCATCCCAGACCCAGGTGCCAGATAGTCAGGGACAGCCCCTCTGTCTCAGACGTCCCTGAAATTATTTAAGTTGGACAACCCTAAGCTTGGGTGCCCTGCCTCACTTGTTCCTTCCCATGGAAACCTCAGCTGAGGCTCCTGTCCATGTTTCCCCACCCCCATTTGCGTTCGAACTGACCCTGACGCTTCCCCAGGGAGCCCCCTTGAAGTAGGGGGTTTGTGTGCACAACAAACTTTTCAACGGCAACCTCCTCCCGATCCGTTAACCTCGCTGAACGTGAATAATAATACAACCTGTGTTTTATAGGAACTCTCCTTTCTCAGAGTGTAGCCGCCTGTTCTCTGCTTCTGCAATCTGCTTTTGAATAGTTATTAACTCAACACAACCAGATCTGCTTCTCAAGTTTCTTCCTTCTAGGAGAAGGGCAGGTACAGGTGGATTCTGAATAAACACCTTTTTCCCCCAACTAAAGACACAAACACACGCATACACACACAAGGACATGTCCTACCCCTGTCCCTTACTGACTTGTCCTGGCTCTTAGCCTCCGCCCCAACCCTGGGACCTTCACGTCCCTCCCGTATCTACTGGCCGGCATGGCTTCCTGAACTTCACCCTCTTGTTTTCTCCTTAAATATGGCTTTACACATGTCCCTCTTGGCTTGAGCTGCTTCAACTGTTCTGAGAAATGGTCCCAAGGCCACTGCTTCTCCCTACGTATCCCTTACCTTTCCTCCTCACGTGACCTTTACCCCAGGCCTGATCGCAACGGCTGATGACTTCCTGATAGCTTTCTGCCTCCATACCAGGTTGGGCATTCCATGAGGCTGGAGCCCACCCAGCACCGGCTTATGGGGAGCTCACAACAAATATTTCTTGGTTGAATGAATGAAGGAATGAATGGATGGTTGAATCTGACCTGTGCTTTCTGTTCTTTGCCCCTCCCTTTCTTCCCAGGAGCCATCAGACGTGTGTGCATGTGCGCGCACACACATACACACACACACACACACACACACACACACACTCCTTTACCTTAAAATGATGCCTCTGTTTACCTCTTGGCAAATACACACTGAACAGCCCCAAGGAAACCATTCAATTTCTTATATATGATTTATAGGCACAATATCTTGAACTGAGTAGTAAAGAGCTTAATTTTTTTTAACACATGAGAAAGATCTGAAATTGTGAATTTAGATTCAGGGAGAGGGAAAGAGAAAGAGGCAGGCAAAAAAGAAGAGAGAGAATGAATAAGTGAAAAAACTTTAAAGGAAGGGAGAGTGGAGAGAGAGAAAGAAGGGAGGAGGGAAGGAGAGAAAAATCAGTTGGCAGATGTCTCCTGCCAGGACAGCTCTCTTGTCTGGTTCACTCCAGGAGGGTGGGATATGGGACCCCATTGCCCCAACCTTAACTTATTTCCCTATGAACACGATGGTCAAGTTATTCCTGGATCACTGTCAACCCATAGGGATACTTGCCCACGACTTTTATTTGGATACAAATTGCTAGAAACACCCAGAGTTGGAAGGTGTTGCTCGAGCCCCTTTGGGAGCCATTCAGACAGGAATCATTCTGTGGGCTGTGTCCCCAGCCCGTGGCTTGTTCTCCAAACTCGAGGACAGGTGCAGGCCTGGTGCCCCTATCGCCTTCCACTTCTTTGTCTCCGTCTAAAGAAACATGACAGACAGGAACAAGCTCTAGATGAAAATGATCAGTGGGACCTATGTAAGCTCCAGGAAGCAGATAGCACTGGAACAATAGGTTTGGGTGTGCCACGTTGGGGGGTGGGAGGGCTCTTCCCTTCAGGAGAATTAGGAGACATTCCGGGCCCTTCTCCCTACCTCTGCTGCTCATGCATCCAGAGACTTCACCGGAACACCACCGGTAATTGCCGCCTCCATCGAGATGTCGCTGGCTCCAGTTTAGAGGGGATAAGGACATGTGGGTCTCTCGGCCTGTCTGCCGACTTGAACGGAGATGTCCCTCCCTGTCTCTTTCTGACCCCTGTTTATCTCTTCCTTCCCTCGGTCCCTGCTCCACTTTGTCGTAATTTCAGCCACTGGGGGAGGGAACAAAAAAAGTCAGATACGGAGATATCACTGGAGCAAATGGCATTTACCGTTAATGTGGCGGCAAATGGCCTCCTCCCTGACTCATCGTGTTTTAACTCTGCCCTCTGTTCCCGTCCACGTCCACTGCTCACCAGCTGTGTGTCCCCGAGTTCACAATCCCCAGCCTCAGTCTTCTCGTCTGCAAAATGGTGCTGGTGAGGCTATTGCGAGATAGCGTGAAGCACCATTTAATGTTCACTATGATTATGGTTACTTTGTGTTGGGAGGCCTGCAGTTGCCCACTCTGCATGTTTTTTGCTCTTCCTTTCCAATACCGGCCTCCCGATATCCTCTCACGTCGGGTTCCCCCGGGATCAAATCCTCTCAAAAAAAGTTTCCAGGGGCACCTGGGTGGCTCAGGTTGTTGAGTGTCAGACTCTTGACTTCGGCTCAGGTCATGATTCCGGGGTCGTGGGATCAAACTTCGCATCGGGCTTCCTGCTGAGCCTGGAGATTGCTTGCAATTCTCTCTGTCTCTCCCTCTGCCCCTCTCCCCCATTCGTACTCTCTCTCAAATAAAAATTAAAAAAAAAATGTTTCTGAAAGCAGTCATTTCCATGTGAACATCGTTCCGTCTGTCTGCCCCTGCCTTCCCCAGTTCTAGACCACTTTCCACCACACCAGCCAGATTATCTGTCTGAAACACACGCCTGAACCCGCCACCGCCCCCCCCCACCCCCCCCCCGCCACGGTAGTCTCCACTGGCCAGATCTCCATACTTAACACAGTCAGATGAACGTGCTCCAGGCACTGTCGCAGGTGATGAAACTGTAGCATTAAGTGAGACGAGGGAGGTCCCTCCTTCAAGAAGAAGAGACAAAAAAGAAAAGAAGGGTGAACAGAGAAGATGACCTTAGTTAGTGACAAGTCAGAGGAGGGCAGTAAAACCAGGGAGAAGGCCAGAGTAATGAGGGTCAGCAGCACAGGATAGTTGAGCTCCACCCAAGCAGGGGAAGGAAGCAGCTGCAGGCAGCCTGGGGATGGGAGGCTTAACAGGACGAGAAAGTAGCAATTACAGAGGCCGGACAGACAACGCGCTGGGCTCAGCAGAGCTGCAGAAAGGGGGCTGGGGTGGTGGGAAAGGGGAGGATGGCCGGAGGTGCAGGGACTAAGGAAGGCAGGACCCTGTAGACCATCTAGCAAGGTCCTCAGCTGCATCCTGAGTGCAAAGGGAAGCTTTTCAGGGTGTAAAGCCGGGGAATGACATGATCAGTTTCCCCTTTTAAAAAGATCCCTCTGGCCGCACTGTGGAGAACGGAATTTTTGTGGATGAAACTCCAATATTGACATTCAGCGCCCTTCGCTCGTTGGGCCCAACTTAAACTTTCGGCCACATTGTCCATCGCTGCCACACGTCCCGGGGTCTTGGCATGCTCCGCTGTTTATCGTTCCTAAATTCCACGTCCTTGCACACTTTTAATTCAGCCGTTGGTGTTCTTTCTTCTGGCAACGCCCTCCCTGCTGGTACAGGTGGCTTCGTACCTCTGGACGTCCACGCTGCGCGCTGGGACGTGGAACCAGCACTGGAGCGTTCTCAAGGGCTTGCCGCAGGATCGGGGAGTTAATCAAGCAACAGATATTTAGCGATCGTCCACTGTGTGCCTGGCGCTGTGCCGGGCTCGTAGGATTCAGGGAGAATGAGACAGACACAGTCCTATCTTCACGGAGCTCATGTTCTGAAGAGTGCGTGAAAGTATTCAGGAAACATGGAATGTGCTAGAAAGCCTATACCTGGAAAGATAACCAACCCAGTGCTGGCAGCACTCGTCTTGGAAGCAAAGAATCACAGATTTACGGTCTCATGGAATCTGTAGCTTATAGAATCAAATCCTACCAGGAGAAAAGAAAACTTCAGGAATCGGAAATGAATATTTATCAAGTCTCTGGAGGAGGGGGTGGCTGTATAAGCTTAGAAGTGATAGAAGATACCACAAAGGAAAAGACATAAAGCAAACTGGAAAAATACCCACAGCAAATACGACAAAGGATTACTATCTTTATTATGTAAAGAGCGCATGCAAATCAATTAAAGTCACTAAGACCCCAGCAGATAAGTGAGCAGAGGGCAGAAAGAGACAATTCTCAAAAGAGGGAAATACATACAACTGGTTAACAAACACAAGAAAAACATGTTCATTCCCTCTAATAATCACAGAAACGCTTATTAAAACCATGAGATAACATTTTTCGCCTATTGAATTAACAAAGTTTAAACAGAAACAAAAAGAGGACAGCCAGTGCTTTCGAGAATGGGCTGACAGAGGCTCTCCACCATTGCTGGGAGACGCATAAACCAGGGCAAGCGTTTTTGGAAAAACAATTTGGCAGTGTGCGTGAAGACTCTTAAAATATGGTTTAATTTTAGTAATTTAATTTCTCAGATTTTTTTTTTCCTAAAGAAAGTTTCCGAAAATAGAGAAAGGATCTATGCATGAAGATTCTTTTTTTCCTGGAGCATTATTTATAGTAGCCAAAGGGTGGGGGGTGGATAAGAACGAAATAGAAAATCAGAGAGGTACAGATAGCCATATAAGGAAACATTCTGTGGCCATTTAAAAAGATGTTTATGAAATGCTAAAGTTAAGTGAAGAAGGAGGACAGAAAAAGAAATTCTGCGTTCAGTATGATTGTGCTTATAGGGAGAATGTCATAGGCACATAGACTTAAAGATTCCCACATTGTTAGAGAGAGCAGAGCAGGCCTGGGGGTGTTGGTCTGGGTCCAGGGACGTGAACTTCGCCACCCAGCTCATACCTCCTCGACGGTTAGAGAATTGGCAGAAGAAACACAGAGCCGTCCCCGGCGTCCCTGGGGGGACTGGATTGGGCTCCCCAACTTCTGAGTGAGCACCGGCATGATTCTGAGAAACCAGGCTAGTGTTCATTTTGCAAAGGAGAAAACTGAGATCGGGAACCGTTTGGTACCTTCCTCCAGGTTGCACCCATCTGTGGGAGAGCTGGTACTAGAATTCAAAGCAGTACAGCCTTCTACCTCAATATGCCTCTGGATGGTGGATCAGTATTTGCGTGTATTTGCAGGAGTGTGTGTGTGTGTGTGTGTGTGTGTGTGTGTGTGTGCGTGTGTGTGTTTATCCATGCGCTTGCTGTGGATCTGCCCGCCTTTGTGTATGTTCAGAGGGCTAAGCAACCAACCATTGGGGTTCGCCTCGACTGTCCCGGTTTTCTTACTCCAATCAGGCAGCGACGGCTGGTCCCCCGTGAACGCTTGTGGGTTCCACCCTGTTTGGTGAGCACAGGCTTTGTGGGCATGCTATGCATCTCTCGGTTTGTCTTGGTTTTTCTGCTGCAAACTGGCTGCCGTTTCGGCTCCCGCCACTGGGCTTCCCAGCATCTCTAGCCCTAGGCCATTCGCTTCCAGTTTGGTGGGCTTGCCTGGGGGAGGAGGGGGCGCGGTGCAGGCAGCCACCACGGCACCGGCCAGCCGGCTTCTTGGACGCCGATGGACGCCCCTCTCCTGTGATTCCCCTGCCTCACTCAGCCCACGAGTAGATCTGTTTGCTTTCATCGCGCCGACAGGCACTCGCCTCCTGCCTCTTGCGGCTTAATTAGCTCTAATGGGGGTGGAGACTGTCCTTGGACGGCTTCCCGCAGCTGCCCTCTGCTGGCCAGTAGCAGCATAGGCGGCCGACACCTGCGACCCAGAAGCTGTGGTTTCTGCCTCAGAGACTCTGCCGACCGGTGGTGGCAGGTATTTCCCAGAGCGACCCTGACATGGAGAAGGCAGTTATGACAAAAGACCTTTGTGCCGGTCCTGGCCACTCAGCAGCCCCAATCTCCCCCTCCAAGAAGTAACGTGTGCAAAAGTGACTTCCCTGTGTCCACCGGGAAGATGGCCTGTTTGTTGAAAGCACGATTCTAACCTTTGTGACCCTGAGCAAGCAGCTGCGCTTCTCTGGGTCTTGACTTCCTCACCTGTAAAATGGGCACACGATGGCGTCTGTCATGAGGTTCCTGAGTGCCACCCGGGGGATCTTGATAAATGGTGACTGTTGTCATTGATAAAGATACTATTGTCTTTGCAAAGGGAGCTAGCACTGGTTAAGTCTTCCCCGCAGTGAAGGGAAACATTGTGTGGATCAAATGCTTTCTGAGCTGGGTCTGGACGCATTGCTAGGATTTGACAAACACCGTTTTATTGTTGTTATTGTTATTGCTATTATTACAATGTGCCGAGTGTTGTCCAAGAGATGAGAAGGGTACAGAAATGAATAATTCACCGGGCCCAAGTCAGAGTAAGTGCACTACATTTGAAGTCAAATAGAGAATTCTTATATTCAATTGCAGCATGTTTTAAAAATAATAATGACCATAATAACACAATCTCACGTTTGCCTAGCATTTTTCAAGTTTCGGAGTCCTTTTCCAGGCCCCTCAGAGAGATAATGGATGTGAGCACTTTAGAAAATAGACAGCTTTCTGCAAAATTAAGGTGATTTGTATTGAGGGGCGAAGTTTGTCTATATCCTTCATTGACTAAACAAATCGTTTGTTTGCTCCTGTTAGATTGATAAAGACGATCCCAGAACTGTAGGATCGTGGACCCTCGGAGCCAGGCAAGACTTTTATCTGTCCCTCTCTTCATCCACTGCTGTCTGCAGAACGCTTGTCAGGCAGGAATCCATATTGCCTGTTTGATTGCTTCTGGGGATGGAGCGCTCACTTCCACTCTGCGTGGAAGTTCATCCGTCATCGGATAAGCAGATAACGGTGAGTGTTCTGCCTCTCTTTCCCGCTTGCCGCTTAAATCTCGACAACCAGTTATGCTCATTTCTCCCCCTAAATCTCTCTCAGCGTCTTCATTATTCCTGCCTCTGCACACACATCACTTCCATTGCAATTACAGTGATGCTCTATTTGGACTGTCGGCTTAACCTACCCCCCCGCCCTTCCCTCCCAATCCATTCTGCACATTGCTTTGTCACATGCAAATCTGATGTTGCATTCCCTGCCTGGAGAAATGCAGCTTCCTGAGCAAGGCCTGTGATCTCCTTTACGCCCAGCCTCTGGCCTTCTCCTGGAGCAGGGGTTGGCAAACTACAGCCTACGGGCCAAATGTAGCCCACAGCCTGTGTGTGCTGTGAGCAAAGGATTTTTTTTTTTTTTTTTTTTTTTTTTTTTTTTGCAGTTTTTGCATTTTTAAATGTAAAATGTGAAACAGACTATTAGCTTTTTGGCGGCTCGAGGAGTTGAGGGCTTCATCTCTTGGACTTCAAAGCCTAAAATACTTAGCATCTGACCCTTGACTGAAAAAGTTCGGGGACCCCTCCTCTGGAGGGTCAGCTCCCAGCTTGCCAGCCACCTGGGGTAACTCACCAGGCTCGAAGCGTCATATGGTTGACACAGCTCTGTATCTGGCTATCCTGTGCTTCCCTGCCTGTCCCTCTGGGATGCTCCTGCTCACCTTTTTAATGTCGATGTGGATGCCGCCAGCCGAGCGCCGGAGACTGATGATGGGCCACGCGGTTTAAAGCACTTTACGTGGATTAACTCACTTGAGCCACACAAAGTCTATGACGGACTCACTATCATTATTCCCATTTTACAGAGGAGGAAACTGACGTGCCAGAGATCAGTTCGCTTGCCCCAAGTTACGGTGGCCAGTTGATTAAAGTCACCGCTCTGGCGTCCTCGGGCAAGACCTCTCAGGACTCCTGGAGGTAACCTGCTGTTCTCTCCGCTCAGATAATTTAGTGCCCACCTGGATGATAACACATCCCCCAGAAGGTCGCCACTCTTTGTGCCAGTGGCCACCCGCCTACCCGAATAGTGACCTGCTGGAAGCCTGGGGTCATATATTTTGCAGTTTTTATTTCCTCCCCAGTACACATTCCTGGACCCGGCTCACTATTGTTGCTGAAAACAATACCCCAGAGAACCGGGTGGCGGGGTTCACTGTATCAGAGGCACATCGACATTGGGGGGCCCCGCTGAGCTCCAGCTCTAAGGGGACGTGCCGTGGACTCAAGAGGCAAGGAGTGAGTGAAGACCCTGAATTTGAAACTCTTGCTTTAAGGCTTTTATTGATGAAGCGATGGGGATGGGACAGGTTCTTCCGGGGTCGGACTCCCTGAAGAAGTCTAGAGGTGTAAGCCAGGAAGGGCAAGGATATGAGCTTCTCTAAAGATGGCAAAAAGAAACACACCTCCAGATAGGGGTCTTTTAAGTGTCCTATATAATAAATAGCTCTAAAAAGTATGAAATGCTGTTTAATGGTAGGGAAAAGACATTCTTGACGCTCTTAGGTTTAAGAGTGAGGGCTAAGTGAGAGGGAGGTGGATATGAAGGCTCTGGTAGAAATCCTTTATCTCTGGTTTATTACACTGGGTTCTCAAAAGTCTCCCTTTCTCTCAGTCTTGGGGTTACAGGATGAGAGTGAGGTAGACATTTCAGCCCGCCCTGGAGAGCTACAGCTGCTTAAGGCATGGGGAAGCCTCAAGCATCACCCAGGGTGACCCGATGGAGGGAAATCTTAGGCCAGAAGCTACCTGACCCAAGAAGAGAGTAATTCACTAGAAAGACACGGGGACGTCTTGTAAGCTCTGAATGACGGGTATAGCTAGGTCACAGGTGCTCCACACAGCCAGATTTGCAGCTCTCTTGTGTCTCTCATTTCTGAGCATCACTTCCATCCTCTTCTACTGGCTTCCTCCATGAGGCACAGAACATGGAGCCTCATGGTTGTTATCACTTGTGTTCTATGACTACCACTGTGGAAAGACTCAGTCTCTTCCTTTAGTTCTAGTGTGAACACCCAGGGGGACGTCTGACTGGCCCGGCTTACATGCAGGAGTTACCCCTGGGACAATTTTCTGTGGCTGGGGGCCAGGGCAACCCAACACGGGCATTGCCGCCAGGGGCCCACCACAGTGTACTAAGGAAACCCCCCAACTTGGGGGGTGGTTTTGTGAGCTGGGTGGCTGCTTCTGTTGGTATCCACCTCAGAAGATGAGAAGTAGGGACCCGCGAGGCTCTTACATAGCCTCCACCGGAAATCTCATCTTTCCAAAGAAGCTGGCATTAAAGAACACTGTTTTGAGTCTTGGGTCTTCCTTCTAGGAAGCAAAGTAGGCAAGGCCTCCTACATGCTAGCTGTTTTATATTTAATCTTCAAGGCAAACGTATGAAGAGGATATTTACTCCTATCTTACACACGAGGAAACAGAGGCTCGGGGAGTTTCAATAATCTACCCGAGGATGCTCGGCTGGTAAAGAGCTAGCCTGGGAGGGACATCTGGGTCTCTTGATACGCCAAGCCCCGTCCCTCTCTTTAAACAACTTTACGTCTTCCACTAACCAGAAAGTTGTTTTCTCCTTTGGGGGATTGGTTTTTCCTCGTCGATGGGAAGTGATCCTTTCTAATTTAAAAATCCAGCTTTTCTATTTAATTTTCACACGTTTGCCTGTTTTTTTCCCAGCCTCCACAGACAGACGCATCTCCAACCCTGTGACAACTGACACCCCCCGTGGTTACTGAGGAAAGTGACTCTTTACCTGTGAGTTTCCGGGCAGTAAGGTAGCGGGTTAGTCTCTTACTCCAAGAAGATAAAACCCAGGGTCTGAAGACCAGGCTGGTGGCCAAGCTTTCGGGTTAACTTCCTGTGTGGACTTCGGCGAGATGCTCCTCTTCTGATCCTCGCTTTGCGCGTCTGTAAAAGAGAGCTACCACTTGTGCGCCAGAGACCCAGCGGATACGTGGTGGGGCTACGGGAGGAATCGCTCTAAAGCCATTTCTCGTAGGTAGATTTTCAGTTTTCTGAGCTTCCCTTACCCACGCCACTCCAGGCACTCAGTTTTCTCATCCGTAGAATGTTGCGAGTTGGACAAAACGCGTTGCCTCCCTCTGGCTCTCAAATTCTGAGCCTCTGGTTTCCATGCTTATGAAAACGGATGCGGGACCCTCGCCTCGCCCAGCCCCACCCCTCCGCTTACCCCCGCAGAGATTCCTGTCCTTGTGCAGCCACCTCCCCTGCCCCCCTCTGTCCCCATCAGGCCAGTGACTCGCTCACCCCCCAGGGCTCCCAGAGATGACTCCAGCAGTAGGCTTTCTCCTCCCGGCTCTTAAGGTGGCCACACACTGGGCTAAAAAAGCTGCTTACCAGCACGGGAAAGGATGACATTTAGAGTATCACATCTTTTTTTTTTTTTTTTTTTTTTTTAAGACTTCCTTTAAAGGGAAGCTGATATGGGAATGTGTTCAGAAGATGTCCCTCCAATTTGGTGCTTGGGGGCTCCGTGAAGGTGGGGGCGCAGGAAGAGAAGTTCTTCTGTGTTCCCTCGGGTGCTTCCTAAGGGGCCGAAAGATCAGCGCTGTCGTTCTCGCTTCCCTAGCCCCTTGGAAGTTATTTGGTTCCACCGGGAGCTGGCCACATCCACGGTGGCAAGGCTCTACAGCACCGGGCGTGAAGTTAAGTTTGATTGGCTGTGTGACCTTGGGGGAATCATCTCACTTCTCAGAGCTTTGGTTTCCTCCTCTGTAGGGTATTAGCATAATACCTGCACTCACTCAGCCACTCGGTAACAACGGCCAGAGCCAGTGTCTCTGAATGCGTCCTATATACTAGGCACTAAGAAGATTGCCAGGCACCCTTCTCACTTAATCCTCATAATAGTCCACGCATTGAAATGCTGTCCTTCTTGCTATTTTGCAGACGAGACAAATACAGCTCAGAGGAGTGAAATAACTTGCCGGGTCTGGAGGATGACACCCCCTGGAATTCAAACCCAGTCCCGTGTGACTCCAGAGTCTGTGCCCTTAGCCTTCTGCTACGCAGCTGGGCTAGACTATGTAGATGGTGCTCTGGTGGATGGTGACCTCCAGGCATTTGGATTGCTTACATTTTTGGCACAGGGGCTCCAAGAACGAGTGTTCTTGTAAAACATTGGAAGCCCGGTGGCCCTTCATGATCTAGTCTTAGGAATCACGTGGCAACACTTCTTCCTATGATGGGGTCAAAGCAGTCATAAGCTACTCAGATTCAGCAGGTGGGCACATAGGTCCACCTCTCAGTGGACTGAGCTGTGAAGATTTCTGCAGCCATGCTCTAAAACCACCATTATGGGATCAGCCGTGATCTCTGCTGGGGCATCTGGTTAGACTGATAAAGACTGAAGAACCTGATGGGATCAGGGCCAAAGGGCGCTCATTAGCTCTACCGTCGGCCTCAACATGAGCTTCCCAAGAGCCCAAAGTACAGTGGCCAAAGTGGCCGAGAAAGCTCCCCTTGATCTGAGTCAGCGCTGTCTTTTGAGACGCCCTAATCCAGCATATCCTGTAATGGCACAGAGGCTTCTGGGCTGCGGCGATGAACGAAGTTGATCAGGGAGCAGATTATGGTCATTTAATCTTGTTTCCCGATGATGGAGAGCGTGGGCTTCGGGATCAGACACCGGTCCAAACACAAGCTTGACCGTTTCCCAACCCTGGGAACCTGAGCAAATGACCTGACCCTTCTGAGTGTCGGTTCACTCTCATGTGAAACAGGGTCCTACAAATCATACCTCTCTCCCCAGGACTTTTGTGAGAAGTCAGTGAGAAAGTGCTAACATGGCCCTTGGAGCCTAGGAAGACTTCTAAGTGTTAGTGATAATTATTCGTCATTCAACCCCTCATTACACACGTTTTTATTGAGCACTTGCTATGTGACAACCACTGTTCTAAGTGTTTATTGTTTGTATTGTTGTTGTTCTGGTCATCATCAGCAGGTGTGGTCTACCTGCTTGAAAGGGCTCTTCAGATGGAAACTGAGAGTCCCGGGGAAGGATTGAGCCGCCAGGGAAGCAGACGAAGAAGGCTGGGGTTCCGGAATCCCAGAGCAAAAACCAGTTGTGTCAACTGGGTAATCCGCAGCGATAGGGAAAGCCCTAAATTCCATTTGGGCCCATGGGTCCCAAGAGTCTCCTTGAAAATGCCAGCAAGAGCATTCCCCATTTCTGGGGTGAATGTGCCTAATCAGGCCAGGCTTGGGTGAGAGGTTAGCGGGTCCCTGCAGTGATCATTGTCAGAGCCTAAGGTGCAGGAGCGGGGGAGGGGGGAAGCAGGGGCCGCACTCTCCTCCCCAGAGCTGTGAGCCTCAGACGAGACAAAGGGTGAGAGGGTGCTTTGCACATGGGGAAGGTGTGACAACATAAGGGGTGATGCAGATGATGCACCCACACACAGCCGTGCTGTCTGCAGTTTTCCCCATTCCTCACTGTCACGTGTAAGGAAAAGAGCGCGCCCTGAAGTTAGACTCTGCTTCTTACTGGCTGGGATAAGTTTAACAAATTCTCCTCTCGGCATCTCAGTCTTCCCATCTGCTGAACAGAAATTATGACCACAGTAACCGTCTTGACTGGTGTGAGTATTAAATGAAATATCCGTGTGAAGATTTTGACACGAAGCAAGCCCGTGTTTTTCAAGGGGTCCAGGGTCTCCTGCATTGGAATCCCCTGTTTCAAATGCAACCCTTCCAGGGGCTCCTGGATGGTGGAGCGTCTGACTCCTGATTTCGGCTCAGGTCATGATCCCAAGGTCGCGGGATTGAGCCCTGCTTTGGGCTCTGAGCTGAGCATGGAGACTGCTTGGGATTCTCTCTTTCTCTCTCTCTCTCTCTCTCTCTCTCTCTCTCTCTCTCTCCCCCCCCTTTCCTCCCACCCTCTTCCCTCTTCCCTCACTCATTCTCTTTCTCTTTCTCTAACATAAAATATAGACCCTACCTCTACTCCCATTAGAGTTTCATCATCCCTTATTTTGCTCCATATTTCCCTACAGCTCTTATCACCTGATATACAGTATACTTCGTCCTTTCTTTCTTGTGTGTTTTCTCCACTTATTTTCCTATAAACACCATAAGAGTAGAGACTTTTTGCTGCTATGCCTCCAGCCCCTAGAACCGTGTTTGGTATAACTGTGGAATAAAAGAACCCACGAATGAATGAATGAGGATCTCTGGAAGTGAGTCCTCAAACTGCCTTTTCTTAAGTCATCCCAGAGGATTCTTACACACACTCAGGTTGGAGGACCACCGCAGAAAGTACCTACTCAACACTGGTTGTCTTTCTCCCTCCTTTCTCCTTAAGCACCTTAAATTTGTTTAACTTGCTCAAAGAACCAGATTACCAAAATGAGATAACAGAGTGAGTAGCTCTAGGATGGATTGGATTATCTGATTAACCCACTAGCCGCCCCCCCCACCCCCACCCCTCTGTTGCAGACCTATACAGGACTTGGAGGGAGATAGCTCTGGTTTGGTGTATTTTCATGGCAGAAGGATAGGCATCCTTTAGGCCTCGACCCCTCAAAATTGGGTGCCTATGGCTCAGGATCCTGGGAGACCCGGAGAAAGTAGCCTACTTAATGACCCCACCTTCTGCTCAGTTTGACCCAAGTCCTTGCTTGCTTGACCCCCATTGCATCAGACTTGGGAGGTGGCTTACCTTTGGACCAAATGGGGCATGGCCTCCACTCTAGCGGGATGGACTGGGGTTCAGCACTGGCCCTGCTTCCTGGACTGATCGGGCTCTGGTTTGGGAGAGAACCCAGGATGGCTGACTGACCAACATCCAAAGGCCACGGAAAAAATAGGTGGAGGGTCGCGTCATCTATAATAACAGCATTGCATGGGGGTCCTCACGAGGATTTAAAGAAGATCAGAGAACTCCCATGGGCATACAGTAAGCCCTCGATGTTTTTTTAACTCCTTAAACCCCAAGTCATGTAGGGGAAAACAGGGCAATGTCAGATGGAGAAGGGTGGCTGTTGCTGGGAACATAACATACGGCTCCGGAGACAAGAGCCAAGGGGAGGGACGCACGCACTGGGGGAATTTTGGAGCCACTTGACTTAAGAAGCTCAAGCTAATCAATCCCTCTCGGCTCATCATGGGCCTTGCAATCAGGGCTCCCCCTGCTCACCTGCTGCTCTTCCCTTGGGGAAGCTGCCAGAGCCAATCATGGGGTATTGTTCTCCCAGCTCAGCTCCTTGGAGGAACACTCTGGACTTGGCCAGGAGACAGCAGGGGGACTCATGGAGTCTCAGGCCTGGGGTTTAGATCTGGACGGCCTAGTGCAATACCTTCAGTTCTCTCCTGAGAATAAGGAGGCGATGTGACTTGGCCAAGGTCACAGAGAAAGCCAGATCTAGAGAAAGGAGGAGATTCTTATATTCATTAATATTTACATTCAATCATTCAAGAGTATGTATTCATTGCACGTCATGAGTGCAGGGCCCTACGGGTCGCACAAGGCCACACCGCATTCCTAATTCAACTTCCTTTCCAATGCTTCATGCTTACTTCTCTGCAGACCAAAGACATTCCGGTGGTACCTTTATTCAGATCTGGATGAGGGCCATGAAGGCGTTCCTGCCTGCCCCTATGTTCTCCCCAGCTCAGTCCTAGATTCTCAAGCCCTAGAAATTGCTTAGGACACCAGGAAATAGTGGATCCAATTGGAGTCCGTGGAATTTAGTTTATTTGAATTGACTTGAACTGAGTGAAATAGAATTACAAAACTAAATGGAAGTAATTGAATTGAAATATAGCAAATTGGATTGAATGGAGATTAATTGAAATGAAATCAATTGAGGATGTATGGAATCATGGTACTAGAAAAGGTTTGGACCTCACCTCCCTGACCTTGCTCATTGTATGGTGAGAGAGGTACCTCACTATACCATGTTTCCAGAACTAATGGAGTCTGAGGCGGGATGTCTGAAAAAACGGGCCAGGAGCCAGTAGAAATCAGCAAGTGAAAAGGACTTTGGGGGGAAAAAATGATGTTGCCCAAGTTTGATAACCTCTCCACCTTCTAATGAATAACCAAGCTAGTCTTCTGAGCCTGGCTTTCCAAGGTATTTCCTGTCTAGACTTGGGTGGGTGCATGAAGAAAGAGAAGCTGAAAGTCTCTGAGCCTAGTGGCAGAAGGAATGGCAGGGAAGTTCTTTGGGCTTGATTCCCTATGAAACTGAATTTATTTCGAGGAATAAAGATGTGATACTTGAAGCTGACCACCTTCCTTGATTTCTGAGTCACAAGATCCCTGTGCCCAAAAGTCCACCAGAAGTGCCCCTCCTCGGATAATGTTTTTAAAAAATTCTATTAAAATACACATGTGCTAGCTGGAGGAGATAGCGTATTTAATACCCACATATTAGTGTAATAACCTTGTTGTATCAACTGTCCAAAGCCAAAACGAAGGCTTGCATGGAGGGTGGAAAGAAGTGTGGTTTGCAGTAGGGAAGTTGGTTTGTATCATTGGTCAATGCTATTTTTAAAGATGGATGTAAATTGCTCTACCCAGGAATTGAAATAGGAAAGGCTCTATAATGAGGAGGCGTGATTCTTGGGATGAAAGAATTATATAATAATATCAGTCTGGTTTCCTAAAGAAAAGGCAAATGGTAGCCCACTGACCCCTTGTGCCGTTCTCTTCCCACAAATGGTCATAACTGATAATCAGCACTCAGTATAATAATTAAAGTAACTCACAAGTAATCTTTACAACAATGAAGGGAGTTAGTCAGGCCCTCTTTTTACAGGGGAGAAACTGAGCCCTGAGATCTTCAGCCATGCGCCTTGGGTCTTACGGTAAATCAGAGGCAGAAGGAGGACGAGAACCTCAATCTTGGCTCTCCAAATCCAGAGGTCTCTTAGGCATGTTATATGCTCATGACTCTAAGACTGATATCGATTTCCCTTAGTTGTCGTTGGTTGTGTGGGATAAGGGTGGCAGAAACCATGGGGTGGGCACCTCTGAAAGCCAAGGGTGGCTACAGTCCATTTCACAGACCTGAGCCTCCGGTGGAGCAGCCTCTGGGGTGTGTAATCACCCTAATGAGCTGTGGCACTTGTCAAGGTATGTGGTCTGGATGCGTGTTGCTGTAATATGGAGATAATTGGCCCTGCCACAGGAACAGTGAGCCGGCCGACAGGCTCTTAGCAGACCCCAGGCTGGGCAAAATGACACACACACCGAGGGATGTCGCCAGCTACCCCAGCTCCGAGTTTCTTTAATGTTTGCGATCACAGTCATCTCTTACCACTAAGCACCAAGACCAGAAGCAAGGGCTCTGTAGGAGTAGATGGGTGGGGTGTTGATGGCACATTTCGGCACCAGCGTGGGTCCTTACTCCGCTCGCAAGGGTTTCAGATGAAACTGAACTGGACTCAGGAAGACTCACAAAGGAGAACTGCAGTGACTTAACTCAGACACACACATCTCCAATCTTCACCCATAGTAGGGACCATCTCAGGACTTGGCCGGACCCTGAGCTCCATGTACAATCCATGGGAGGAGCCTTGGGCAAGTAACTAAGTGGCTTCCATTACTATGGCATAATTCCAGTTTCCATTTTTACTCCAGTTCCAGTAACTCGGGTGTTTTTATGTTCCCTTATGATCAAGTTTGCATACGTGTTTCTGCCATAATCATCACTCAGTTCACGAATATGGAATGGGCACTGTTTGCGTGATAGGCTCTGTTCTAAATCCTCGGAATATAGACATACAAATGGCAGACAATGTCTGCATGGTGATCATGTTCCATGGGGAGACAAATAAACAAAAAACCAAATGTACGCTGTAACATCAGGAATTATATGTCTTATGAAGACAAATAAATGAAGCAAAAGCATCAAAGATATTCATCTAATTGAGTGGGGCGGGGTGAGGCGGTCAGGGAATGCCTCTCTGAAGATGTAGCATTTGAGCAGTCTTGTCTGGTGGACAAATGAGTGTCTGGGAGCAAGTGTTCCAGGTACAGGTGGTCAAGGGCAAAGGCACGGACGTGGGGACAAACCCGGACTGTTGAGGCATCATTAGCAGGCCAGCAAAGCTTCAGTGAAATGAGGGTAGAGGAGAGCTCTAGGAAATGAAGTCCGGTAGGGAGTCTGACCCAGTTCCTTACTATTAGTTTGACCAGAGCGCCTTGAAGATCACGGCAAGCTGGTTGGAGTTCTCTGTCCTGCCTGTGTTCTGCCAGAATGGTCTGATGTTAGTGACATCTGCTTGGAGTCCAAGATGGCTCCCTCCATGCTCCTGCCTGGTGATCCCAGAGGCAGCTGATTCCAGCTATCAACTTCCTTCTCTAGGCTTCGCCATACAAGCCAAGAGCAGCAGTTACTAAAGCTGAAAGACGCAGAGTGGGCTCACAAGGCCCCATGTTTTACTCCTGGATTTTTTCTCTTTCCCCCTGGGATTGGGCCAAAGTCCATCCGCCCTAACGCCAGTCTCTTCTGCTTGCTTGTCTTTGCCCCAGTGGGTCTCCGTTACCGTTGCTCGTGCTGATGACCTCCAGAAGTCCTCGGGAAGCTGCCTTTGCTGGAGTAAAACAGGAGTACTTTGTCACGGAGATTGCAATTGGAAAGAAGTTTGAATAACTGATGCGTTTTCTTCGTGATTATTGGTGGGCAAAACCGACCCCGGCCAACCTTGCAGGCTCTTTCCTGGCCACACCCTGTCAGTATCCCTCTCTCTGCAGCCCTGTTCCAAGCTTGTGAGCGTTTGCACCCACTGTTCTCCCTGCCAGCAATATGTATCCCCCACTCCCTCTTCTGTTAAACATCTACTCACAAGAACTCACAACTCCTCTGAGTTGTCTGAGAGTCTTGCGTTGTTCTGCCGCCTTCTGGTGGGCCCGTTCAGCATCTTCTTTCCCTGGCCACTTGTACGTGCTGCCCTAATAGCTAGTCCTAAACTTGTCCCCTCCTAGAGAAGGTCTACCTCAGGGCTAGGATGAGGCGTCTAACTTGACGGGGTCTAAGCTTCACAAGAGTCACAACGCCCGAGTTCGAATTCAGATGCTGCCACTTACTAGCTCTGTTGACTTGTGCCTCAGTTTACTCCTCTCTGAAACCAGGATGGTAATAATGCTTCCCTCTTAAGGCTACCCAGATATGATAATCACCTCCAGGTGACCTCTTTGGTTGTCCTTTTACCCCTCTACCCAGCGACCACAGCGAGACTTAAACAGCGTTCCCAGAGAATTTTCACGTGGTTGTAACCTGTTTCTCATTAGTCAAGTCTCAGCTCCAGTAAACTGTTCAGAAAGGCTTTCCATGGCCATGGTATTTGAGGTAGACCCTCCCCCTATCCAAGCCACTCTGTCGCATTACCCTCCAGAGTCGTGAGCAGTGCTATTTACCAGATGTTTTCAGTTCTACCTCCATCTGTGGACTGGACAACAGGATGACACCCGTTGTCCCTTGCTGTTAGGTGGGACCGTGTGCCTAGTTCTAGACAATGACTTGTCAGCAAAAATGACATTAATTATTCTGAGCCTTTTCTTGCCGATGCAAGACCTTCCAGAGATCTATTTTCTCTTTGATACGGTAACTGGCACCACTCAAGACAAGTCCCTCTAAGACGATGATGAGAAAAGATTCTTTTGTCTCCCAGACCCAGGCTGAGGCATAAACAACAATGAATCGTACAACACGACGACTTGGGGTTTATTATTGCAACATAACCTAGGCTAACCTGGCTGATAGACCCCTTGAATTATTTACCTTTATCCATGAATGTGTTAGTTATTTCTCAGCATCAATTCCACAGTGATTGAATTCTTAATTTTTGGCAAGGTAATGGCTTTGCAGAATCAAGACAACAGTTTCCATGCCCCCTGACAGGTGTTTTGGCTCAGGTCATGACCTCACGGTTTGTGAGTTCGAGCCCCATTTTGGGCTCTGTGCTGACAACTCAGAGCCTGGAGCCTGTTTCGGATTCTGTGTCTCCCTCCCTCTCTGCCCCTCCCCCATCCACACTCTGTCTAGCTCTCTCTCTCAAAACTAAACATTAAAAAAATTGTTTAAAGTGTAACAAAAATATAAATAGATAACAATGTTATTTGGGGTTGCTATCGTAGCGATCAAGTCTCTTCGTTCACCAATAGCCTCTTTCAAGTCGTCATGCTTGCTTATTTGCTTGATTAGCGTCTAATCCCACACATGCACGCAAATGTCGCTTGTATGAGAACAGAAATTATTTCTTTCTTATCCATTGCTGTATCCACAGAACTAGCACACAGTGCCTGTCACAGAGTAAGTGCCTAAGGATACTTGTTGAACAATCGAGTGTCAATGGCATACGGTAATCACTGAATGAATCATTATCGTCTGTTATTCGACACCCTTCTTCTTTATATTTTAGAACAGGCTTTTTCTACTCTCCATCGTGAAGGTTTGATCATGTGACAGTTCCTGAGGCCTCTGACCTTTCTCCTGCCTGCAAGAGCGTTTCTCTTCTTTCTTATTTACCAAACACCTGCACGAACAGGCTCTGGACTCATGTCACAGACGTACAGAGTGTGATGGCTATAAGGGACCTTAGCGGTCACATGGCATTGACTCTCTCATTTTACAAGTGCACGAACAAGCTCGGAGAGGGGGGGACTAACTTGTATTTTACTCAGGTTGGGCTGTTGTAACAGAATACCATGGACCGGGTGGCTTAGGGACAATAGATATTTATTTCTCCTTGTTCTCAGGCAGGAAGTCCAAGATCAAGGTGCCGGCAGATCCGGTGCCTGGTAAGAGTCCACCTCCTGCTGGCAGACCGCTGACTTCTCGTATCCTCCATGATGAAAGAGGGCAAAGAACTCTCCAAGGTCTGTTTTCTAAGGGCACTAATCTCATTGATGTGGGCTCCCCCTTCGGGACCAAATGGTCGCCCAAAGACTCCACCTCCTAATATTATCACACTGAGGCTTAGGACTGCGATATTTGAATTTTGAGGGGGACACAAACATCCGGTCTACAAGCCACACAGTTGCTTGGTGAGAGGACCCAGAATCTGGGATTCTTGCCTGTCTTTTTTTTTTTTTTAAGTTTATTTATTTTTGGGACAGAGAGAGACAGAGCATGAATGGGGGAGGGTCAGAGAGAGAAGGAGACACAGAATCTGAAACAGGCTCCAGGCTCCGAGCTGTCAGCACAGAGCCCGACGCGGGGCTCGAACTCACGGACCGCGAGATCATGACCTGAGCCGAAGTCGGCCGCTCAACCGACTGAGCCACCCAGGCACCCCTCTTGCCCCTCTTTTAGCGTGGTTATTGTCACAAGAATTCTCAACTCCTCTTGGGGGGAGATCTTTGATCACACTTATAGGTAGACTGTATTTCTTAGAATTTCCTACGTCGGGACTTTAGAGTTACAGTGCAATAGTGTCCTCAGCTATGCACTTCAGGACTTGTCCGCGGCTGGAGCCCAAGAGAGCTAAACCAGGTCACTTAAAGTTGAGTTAGGTCACTTCCTTATTCTCCATGTGAGGACGCTGAGGCCCAGAAAGGCAGAGAAACTTCTCTGACCGCACTTGGTCCATTTAGAGACACCGGGCGAAACTTCTGGCGTTTTCTCTGGGGCGCTAACTCTTGGAAGAGTTTCTGGCCCAGGAAGTATTGCATGCAGCAGAGATGTGGGTGAGAGGCTCTGCGATCACATGAGTGTCAGTAAGACCAAACTATGCGAGTTTCAGTAAAATCTGCCGCCAGCACTGAGAACAAATACAATTCAACACAATAAAAACAGCATGCCATAAATCTAATATAATAAAATCAATGTGGTGGTCCGCACCTCCTTTACCAGCGTTACATTTTTCAAGTCCAGGAGAAGCAAAAGAGAAACTAAGAAAATCATATCTGTCATAGAGCAGATGCCTGGTAAATGTCCTTGAAATCAGTTCATCTGACCCATTCAGCTTTTTTCACCTTCTCCTCTTCCTCTGATTCCCAGTGGGCACCTTATAATTGCAGGCAGTTGAGTGTTTGGAGAAATCTCCAGCATCATCTGACCCAGCGGTTCCCAGAAGATTTGATCAGTAAGATCCTCTGTTTTAAAAAAAAAAAAAATTTGCTTGATTGATCAAATACTCGTGATGCAAGTTAACATAGTAGTGTTCTGGGATGTCCCATAATTCCCCCTCAAAAAATACCCCCAAAAGAAAAAAACTTGTGCAGCTTTTCAACTCCATATTTCTCCATAATATTGGATCACAGAGTCCTTTTAAAATTGATTTTGCAAACCATGAATATGTCAGAGAATGCTATGGAAAAACCAATGTAGCTCAAACCCCACATCTTGTGTAAAAAAAAAAAAAAAAAAAATAGAGGCTCTGAGAATGGAAATTGGCAGTCTGGGACTCGAACCCGAATCTTCTAACCAGAGTTCACTGTGTGTGGTGTTTCCCCACGAGCGAGGCGGCATGTTCTTCAAGCAGTTCTGAATGGCCAACGTTTCATTTAAGAGCTCATCTGCCAACAGATCGTGTCACAGAAATATGTACCCAAAACGATGTGTTGTGAAATGAATGGGTTTACAAACCAGGGACCAGCCCTGTGCCCTGCTCATTAAGAACAATCTGCATGCGGAACATCAGTGTGACAGGCCCAGCAAGGGATCTGTTTAGCTCATTTCGAGTAATGGAGACAAGGGATTAATCACCTCAACACCAAGCTGCCTTGCTTCTGTGGCCCCACGTGCCTGTTCCGATGCTGTCTTGTGTCTCCAATGCTGACGTTCGACGGTGCTCTCACCTGTAGTTCAAGTCTCTGGGGTCTGGCCTGGGGCTTCCCCCACAGAGCATGGACCAACCACATGGTCTGGAGGAGCAACTCAGAAATTAGTCGTCTGCTTTCTGTCCTCTCGTGGCCCCCTTCTCAAGTTTTCATGCATAGTATCACAAGTTTGCACAGACTCACGTGGGAACCCTACCTATATCTCCAATGCGGTAGGAACAGACCCTCTTCTTGCCAATGACCACCCCTCCCCCCGCCTGTGCTCTGTATGCCCGTGCCCTCCCTCCGCCATCTCCATTCGTCTCCCAACCTCTCTTCTCCATCAGCAACATCTCCCTCTCTATGGGTCTTCTCAGCAGTTTATGAATACATTCTATTATTTTCCTTTTGCAGGTGTTCGTTCATAAACAAAGAGGTTAACGAAGTGGCCCGAGGTCACCCAGCAAACGTAACAATGACAATCAACATGCCTCCCTTCTCCATATTCAAAATTCTCAAAAGCATTGGCTAGCACACAGTCTCTATTCCTCGCCACATCATTCCAGTAATCTTCAACTCCCTCCAGATTTCCACTGTATCACTTCAGCCTAAACTCGGTCACCTTCATGTCGCCAAGTCTAAGGTGTATTCTGAAGTCGTCTCTCGACCTCTCAACCATTGGAGAAATCTACCATTGGATGACCATTGGATCATCTACCTACTTGGCCGTCCTCGTTCCCAGCTTCTCCTGCTAGCCCCTCCTTTTCTACCTAAGATGATGTTGAGCTCCCTAGGGCTTAATCCTGAACCTCTCTCCTCCTAGGATCCCTGCGTTGCTTTAATAGGCTCTGCTTCTCTCACTGGTCACTTCCTCCACGGACAACCCAGACCCTTCCATGATTGGGTTTCATCTCTATGCGATGGCTCCCACATTCGTCCCTCTGGTCCAGACTCTCTCTTGAGATGTAAGCTCATGACCGCTCGTTGCCCTGAAACTGCCTCGTGTCCCAATCTTCACCTCTCACCAGCCTCAGGCACATGCCCTCCTGCTTCTTTTCCTCTCGGGTTTCTCATCTCCCTTAATCACTTAATTTCTTATGTCAGCAACTTGGGATTCATTTTTGACACCTTGCCTTCCCTCTTCCCTCTGCTTTCACAGATCGTCCATCACAAAATCTTATTGAATCTATGTCCAAAATGCCATGCAAATCTACCAACTCTTGGGCACTCTCTCTGCTTCTCCCACCCTGGTCAAAAACAGCCACCTAATCGCTCGATGCCCTTTGGATTTGTTCTCAGCATTATAGGCAGCATGCTTGGTTTAATTTTTAAATCAGAGTCTGATCATTTTGCTCAACCACTTAAAATCTCCAGTGGCTTCTCTTTAGTGCTAGAATGCAGGTCATAATCCTTTCCCTTGGCTACAAAGACCTGGCATGATCTGACCCCCCTACCCCACATCCTGTCTCTCCCCACTCTTCTTATCTGTGGGGTCCACTCACTTTGGCATTTCATCTGCCACTTTCATGTAACGTGCTCCTTCTTATCTCAGGGCATCTATACCTTCTGCGCTCTTTCCTTTAAAAAACACTCATTTCTTACCAACACCCCTGAGAGAAGTGTTTCCTGACCCATTAGATCCTCCTCTCCACCAACAACATTAAAACTCTTATGACTTCCTATATTTTTCTTCTGTTCCATTTATTGGTTTTTGAATTATACAATTATTTGTATAGTTTACAGACTTCATGGCTGCTTCCTTGATTAGAATGTAACGTCTGTGACAGCAGGCACCAAGTCTTCTGTGCCCTATGATTCTAGAAGTAGCACTGTGCTTGTCACACAATCCTTGTGCAATAAAAGCCTGTAGAATAAATACAAATTAATGTTATTAAACTTTTTTTGAAAACGAAGGGCAGTGGATATAGAGTATTTTGTTTTAATTTTTTTTTAACGTTTATTTATTTTTGAGAGAAAGAGACAGAGCATGAGGGGGAGAGGGACCGAGAGAGAGGGAGACCCAGAATCGGAAGCAGGCTCCAGGCTCTGAGCTGTCAGCACACATGTGGGGCTCAAACTCATGAACTGGGAGATCATGACCTGAGCTGAAGTCGGACACTCAACCGACGGAGCCACCCAGGCGCCCCCGGTGTAGAGTATTTTAAACCAAGGTAATCTATCTCTTTGGCTGTCTGTGGCCTTGTCTGGGGAATGGAGGGAAAAAGCTCACCTCGTCTATTTCATGAGCATCGTAATAAGAGCGTGAGCCACAGAGGGCTTTGTGGATCTCTGTAAATACACAACAAACTGCTGTTAATGCTCTTTGCTTCAGACTGGCCCTAGAAATAGGAGAGTTGGCTGCTTTTGTGATAGGAAAAGACAAGCTTAGGTCTCTAGTACGACCTTGAGAAAGTCTATCTCTCCAGATCTCTGTTCTTCTAGGTATAAAAGGAAACAATTTCGTCCATTTCTTCCACATGCCTTTAAGGTCCATTCCTTCCAAGCTATTCCATGACCAGTTCATGCACACCGAGGTACAGAGACGGCTTAATCAAATGCTTTGGCAGACAATTGGTATTGTCACGGATGGCCACTAGGAAGCGGTGAAGCTCATCTCCAAAGCGAGGCCACATTCGGAGGGCAGCTTGGGGCTCTGCTCCTGTGTGGCCAGTTCTCATAAACGAGCTCCGGACTTGGTTTCAGGGGTCAGGATTTCAAGTCCAGATCTGCCGTTTCCTGTCAGTTGTAGGACCCGGAGCTTCTCTCTTATACTCTTGGAGTCTCAGTTTCCTCACTGGGAATGCTAGGGTTAATAAAACTGACCTCACTGAGCCGAGGTGGGAGGAAGCAAGATCACGGTCAGGAGAGTCAGGCTGTGCTTCCTCCTAACCTTTTTCAGCAGGCGGGCACGTGACATCTCCTGGAAAGTTGGGAGGGAGTGGGTGCTGTTACCCTTTTAGGCAGAAGCCCGCTGTAGAGCTTTGGAAACAAAGGGCGTTGCTAGAAGCATTAGCACTTTAAAGTAGCAAATCATTCCCCGTTCTTAGCCTGCAGTGCAGAGCCCAATTTTTTAATCCAGAGATGGCAAAATTGGGCCTGGAGTAACTTGAAACCACAGGCTATCGTCTCACCAATGATTTACCAGCTGAGGCTACTCTGAGCTCAGAGGTTTGCACACTGCCCAGGGCCCCCGCTCCAGGGAATCTTGTCTCACCCAGAGAACGATTCTCTGGAGATGAATACAAAAACACTGTTTGTCCTGTGACACTCTCCTGGAAGCCGCGCTTCTGGCTATGTCCTCAGAACATTCTAGTGTCCACCCGTGTGGAGTGGTTAGCGAGGGACAGGACCTCCCAGTAAGAGGCATGTCTTAAATCATGTCTGCTAATAAATAGCTCTGTGTGTGTGTGTGTGTGTGTGTGTGTGTGTGTGTGTGAAAAGGCCATCAGATATAAATAGTTTAAAATCCAAACTCTGCCATTGACTATCTTTATAAACTTGGGAAGATTGTTTACTTGTCTGAGCCTCTAGTTCTCCTCTTCTGAAAGGTTATATTAATGCGTCTGTGATGGGAGCAAAAGACGAAATGCAGGTCAGGTATTTAGCTCTACGTGTGACACGTTCTAGGGGCTTACGGCCTGTCAGTGATTTTCCTTCCTTTGGGAGAGGGCAAGAGGTCACCCTGGGCCATGCGATTTGAAAGCTGGTGCCTACAGGAGCTATTCCTCGCTTTGGTGGCTGTATCCGTCATCTGCCGCTGTGTAACAAGCAACCACAAATCTCAAGGCCACGGAATGAGCATTTATTTATCCTACAGCTGGACCGAAGCAGGCAGCTCGAAGCCACCCATTGGCAAGGTCTCTTCAATGTGCTCCTTGCCCTCCCTGGACCAACAGGCAAGCCCGGTATGTTCTCGTAGAGATAACAGAGGTGCAAGACAGCCAACAGGAGCACGAGATGGCTCCGGAAGCCTAGGTTCAGAATGGACGCCGTGTCACTGCCACCCCTCACCCCCATTGTCCAGCGCCAGTCACGCGGTTCTGCTCAAATTTAAGAGGGGTTAAAATGCACTTGGTGATTTGGGACGGAAGGAAGTGAAATCACTTGGCAAAGGCTGTGAATACAGGATGGGGTAAATAACTGGGGCCATTAATAAAATCTACCAGAGCTGCTACGCGTCCGACACTCTTCGTTTGTCGTGTGTGTGGAAGGGGAACACGCCATAAAAGGTAGAAGGAGTAGGAAGTGGTAGGAAGAAAATTATTTTCTCCCCTCGCTTCTAGTAGCTAAAGCATGGAAAATAAATGAAGCCGGCGAATCATGTAGTTCAGCCCAGGATATTGGTTCTTTTTTTTTTTTTTTTTTTTAATTCTATTCATTTTTATTTTCTAAAATCACTTTGGATTCATCTTTTAATCAAGTAACTTCGGCACATAGTACAAAATTCAAAGGATCTGAACAGCCATATTCTAGAAAAAGGACATCTCCTCAGGGTGCCTGGGTTAACCATCCACCTTCGGCTCAGGTCATGATCTCACGGTTCGTGAGTTCGGGCCCCGTCTCGGGCTCTGTGCTGACAGGTCCGAGTGTGGAGCTTGCTTCGGAGTCTGTGTCTCTCTCTCTCTCTCTCTGCCCCTCCCCTGCTCATGCTCTGTCTCTGTCTCTCTCAAAAACTAAATAAACATCAAAAAATTAAAAAAAAAAAAAAAAAAAAAAAGGACATCTTCTCTCTCCATTTCCCCGTCATACAATTCCCTTACTTACGAAACTCTTATAGCCAAGATGGGTTTGTAGCCTTCCAGGGAAATCTATTTAGATACATGCATCAGCATCCACATCCTTTTTCTTAACACGAAGCATGCACACACCATCGCGTACCTTGACTTTTCACTAGACAATATATCTTGTAGATCTTGCCACAATAGGAGCAACCATTTTCCGTGAAACAGCTGCCGATGTTCCTTCAAAAAGGGGGACTGTGAGTCTTGAGGGAGTAATCCAAAGCTTCCGGGTTAGTTCGAAATCACTTGCAAGGCTTCAGCGCAGTGGGGAGTTCGGCAATAAGGACGCGAGTAGAAGGTTGGAGTTCGGGGAACAGGATGCCTGAAGCAGATGATTCCAGGGCCAAGAACTTGTCTGTGCTCTGTCTCTTTCCATTCCTACCTGTACCACCTATATCCCCCAGTACCTTTCTTCTCTGCTATTTACATGAAGTTGGTTTCTTTCTTTTTTTTTTTTTATTTTTTTTATGTTTTTATTCATTTTTGAGAGTGAGAGAGCAGGGGAGGGGCAGAGAAAGAGGAGATACAAAATCTGAAGCAGGCTCCAGGCACTGAGCCGTCAGCCCAGAGCCCGACGCGGGTCTCAAACCCACATACCGTGGGATCGTGACCTGAGCCGACGTCGGACGCTTAACCGACTGAGCCATTCAGGCGCCCCCGATGTTGGTTTCTTTCACGTGTAGTCAAGAACTGTAACGAATACGGAGTGGTACCAGGAGGAGGAGTAGGCCGCAGGCTGTCCGTGGGAGACGTGGGATTGATGGATTGATCGATCGTGCAGGATTGAAGATGGTGACGATCCCCTGGTATTGAGTGTCGGGAATCTCAGAGGAAGAGGCAACGAGCGGAAAGGCACCAGCCCGGTGTCTGTGCCTTCATACACTGAACACTTCCTGAGCTCTTAACTTTATTAAGTTATTATTCTAGGTGTCGAGAATCTAGTGAAAGGAAAACAGACAAGGTCACTGGCCTCACGGAACTCATATTCGAGTGAGGAAGAGACAATAAAGAAGCAAACAAAAGTATAGCATCGTGTCAGGTAGCGATGTCTTTATGAAAAGGCAAAGAAGACAAAAGGGGGGCCATCTTAACGAGAAAGAAGAAAAGAGGCCACCAGCCTTCACCGGCACAAGATTCTGCTCCATTCGTGCCTTTCTGCCTCCAGGCTG
The DNA here is from genome assembly GCF_046562875.1 of Panthera onca. Taxonomy (NCBI): domain Eukaryota; kingdom Metazoa; phylum Chordata; class Mammalia; order Carnivora; family Felidae; genus Panthera; species Panthera onca. The sequence goes on along the minus strand of NC_138351.1, from coordinate 79,576,411 downwards.
ACTGCACAGACGGGCCGTCCTCCGGCCCATGGACGTTGAGAGGCATCTCCCTTATTATTTATTCCCCCCAAAATCTGCTGTCATGTTTGACCTCTCCGCTAGAGCTGAGTATCTCCTGTAAAGAGGCTGCAGGTTGCAGTGCTCTCTGCCCAGGTGGAACCTTCGCTAACAAAGACCGCTCGCTAGCACTGGTGAGCAAACGAGCGCCAGGGAGGTCAGACGAAATGAGTGAGATTCGAGCTTCACTCCGCAAGCCTCCGTGACTCCGTGTTGCTGATGGAACCGCGTTCGCCCTGTTCGGCATTCGGGGCTCTCCCTCGTGAGACCCAAAGTTGTCTTCTCGAGGCTCGTGCTCATTTCTCCCGATCGGAATATTTCCCAGCAAATGGTCATTCCCTTCCCTGGGCCCCGGAGGTGGGGCGTACTTTCCTGTTCCACTTCGGGACTGGCCGTGTGCCTGGCGGTGGCCAGGACCAGGTGACGAGAGAGGCGACGCGGTCAAAGGCGTTCAATGCACGTGTGCCATTTGGTTTGTTCTCTTGAGCTTCTGTGAACCTCCAGGGGAAGAAGAGTCCCTCTCGGCCACTATTCCAAGGAGGTGGTAGGTAGGCACCTGTGGATGAGACATGTACCAAACAACGTCTGGACTGTGAGTGGGGAAAACACATAAAAACTTGTCGCTCTACTCCACTCCTTTTGGGTGGCTCATTATGTAGCATGTTTGCGACAATAGGACTCCGGTAATCGACTAAATAATTCACTGCTTACCTCCATAAGGCTTCTATGTGGGATTTTTGCCTGCAGGGTCCCATCCATCTGAGCTAGACTTTCTCTCTCTAAACATCTTATCTGCATGTCTAAAGCATAATTGCTAAGAAGCTGTCTGGGAGGCAAGCACACACGGACTTGAGTTCCTGTTTGGCCGCCTATTAGCTTTGGGGAATCATTAGTTTCCTGTGCCTCAATTTTCTCAAGTGTAAAATGAGATTAATAATGTTTCCCTTGATAGGCTCTTGCAAGGATTTGGTATATCACACATGTAAAGTTTGTGCTCAGTAAATGTTTCGATGTTTATTACATTTTCTTAGATAACGTTGCAATAACCCTTCAAGGCAGGGAGTTTTACCACCATTTTACATGCGAGGAAACTGACGCTCGGACAAGTTAATTTGCTTGGCTAACAGTTATTAGGTGGCGAGATGAGGATACATGCCGGGCTGCTGGGATCCAGGACCCGTACCTTCGCAGCCGTATTATGTTGCTTGGATGATCTCTGAGGTTTCTTTCAGTTTCTCTACTACGTGGTTCCTTGGTCAGAAATCTAAGTGCCAGAGGCCCAAATAACAGAGGTGTCTCCTGTGAGCCCAGCCTTTTCCAAAGTGTGAGATGCACACTGTTGATGGTCCAAGAGGCAATTTTGATGGGGCAGGACTCTGATGCCATCAGATATCAAATCATGTTGGAAGAAAGTCATTTCCTTTTCAATGTCAAAGAAAAACAAAATCTTCGTTGGGTGCTAACATCTTTAATGCTTCTAACACTTGCTAGCCTCCCCGTTTCCATCCTTTCTTATAACAAAGTAAGAGCACGCTCCGGGCACAGAACTTGGGATAAGAAACGGTATCCTGTTAGAATTTCACTAACTGTGCGGTTTCTCTAACAGTTATTATGGCTGTTGTTGTTGTTTTCCCACTGTCTTTTATACAAACACATACTTTTGGCTTTCCATTTAGTAGAATTTAAATCCCTCTGGAACATGCATTTCTTTAACTAAAAAGGGTTAACTTAAGAAACACAAGTTAAGGGGTGCCTTGGTGGCTCAGTTGGTTAATCTGACTCTTGATTTCAGCTCAGGTTCACGAGATCAAATCCTGTGTCGGGCTCTGCACTGACAGCACGGGGCCTGCTTGTGATTCCCTCTCCCTCTCTCTCTCTCTCTCTCTCTCGGCCCTTCCCCAGCTTGCACTCGCTGTCTCTGTCTCTCTCTTAAAAAATAAATAAATAAACCTAAAAAAGCCTTTTAAAAAGGGAAAAACAAGTTAGTTAAATAAAGAACATAAGTGGTCTATGAATAGTAAAAATCACGAAGATGGTGCTTGAACCACAGTCGTGTGGGAAGTACCGTGTTATGAAGGCGTTCGGCATTTTACTTTCGTCCATACGTCTCTGGCAGCCTGCCTCGTGCCCTGTCTCCACTCCCGAGCCAGCATCTCCGTCCCCATGTAAACCGAAATAACTCCTAAGGGGTCTCTGACGGTGAAACTGTGTTCAGTTGTAAACATTTGAAACACCAACACGAAGTCTGTTTGTTTGCGATCATGTAGCCCACTAAAAAATAGACAAAACTGGACAGCCGCAACCCTGGGGTCCCCCGCTGGTTAGCTATGTGACTACAGACAACTCGCTCCAGCAGTCTGAGCCCCAGTAGCCTCCTTTATAAAAATAGGTGATTTACCTAGATGATCTCAAAGGCCTTTTCCACCGAAAGTGCGTGAAGATTTTCAATATTATTTTTGTTGAAAGAATCACTTTACCATTGAGAATTTCAAATGTTCTTATAATAAACCCCCAGAATCAAGGGCAACAATGTATTTGCAATAGAAAGTTCATTAGCATTTTTTGATAGTTTTTGATCATTTTTGCATGTATTAAAATGAAACATTTGGTAAAAATTAAACATTATATGCAAATGAGTGCAACCAGCCTACTTTTGGAATAATAATTCATTATCTCCCTTATAATATATGTGAGTGGTTTCGTTTTATTTTCCAGTACACCATAGCTATTAAGTCAGCATGTTGGAAGTTGACCAAGAAAGTATAACAGAGGATCCAGTCTTTCATTTACATAAGTCCCAGAATTCCACCTGTCGAAATTTGATGCTATGAATAGGTGACAAGACTGTCACTCGATGTTCATTTATAATGTTGTCACTGGAACCTAATAAACATTTAGGACATATTTCAGGAATTGTATTTTTGTTTTGTTTTGTTTTGTTGCCAGAAAGAAGCAAGCGTATCTGTGCTACGGCAAAAAGGTTCTACACTGGAAAGGTACTGTTAGCAGTGTTGCTGACTTTTTCTCTTGTGCGTTTTCCCTTCTTTTGCTTTTTCAAACAAGAACCACATAATTATGATATTAAGCTGGAAGGAAATATGAGATTCTTTGGCTTCAGTGCCTTCACGTGATAGGTAGAGAAATTTTGACCCAGAGAGGTCTAGCAGCTTGCTCCTGGTTACCCAGATCGTATCCGTGCTGGAACAAGAACCCAAGGCTCTTGACTTCTTACTCAGTGTGTTTATGCAGCTCCTTATGCATTGTTATATAAGATATACATACAGAGACTATAAATATATATGCAAACATGACAACCATTATGTCGATTTTTCTCCAAAGTCAGTTCTAGAGAATCGTGAAGCTAGTCAGGTTTCTCGTCGATATCGTATCACTAGTATTTCCTTCCAACCTCTTTCTGGACCAACTACCACAACCAAATGACAGCCTTTCCCCCCACACTGCCACCACTGACAGCCCAAGCCACTTTTTTGGAGACATGAACTCATGCTGCCTTGTAGCACTGTGTGTGTGAAATCTTAATTCAGGTAGGTTTTGTTTATTGGAGCAAATTGTACCTTCCTTAAGGGGTAAGACTGCTCTCTCCCCAGGTTTCTGTGTTTTGTGGAACAGAATGTTCAGGACCAGAATGTGGGACGACTAAAATAAAATGGCCTGGGACGCTTGGGTGGCTCAGTTGGTTAAGTGTCCGACTCCTGATTTCAGCTCAGGTCATGATCTCATGGTTCGAGAGATCAAGCCTCACATCAGGTTCTGTGCTGATAGTGCAGATCCTGCGTGGGATTCTCTCTCTCTCTCTCTCTCTCTCTCTCTCTCTCTCTCTCTTTCTCTCTCTCTCTCTCTCTCTCTGCCCCTTCTCTGCTCACACTGTCTCCCTCTCCCTCTCAAAATAAATAAACAAAAAAAACATTAAAAATGGTCCAACCTACTTCCTTTACTGAAATTAGTGTTTTGTCAAAGATTGCATGAGAACAAGTCAAAGGCGGGGTCCTAATAAAATAAACACAGCCTTCTGATGCTAATAATATAAAAAGATGAATTGGCCCTGGAGACAGATGTGTTGCACAGTTGTGACTTTAAGGTTACCAAAACGTATGTCAACTTCATTTCATTAAAAATAAACCTTAAGGTGAAGTTGATACATTATGGATACATCTTACTGTGACCATGTAAATGTTGAGTTATTAACAACTAGGCTGGGAACCCCAGGGCCACATTTCCCCAAACAGCATGAATAAGGAGTCACTGGGACATATTCACAGAGGCTGAGTCTCTGGATGGTCTGGAGGGTGAACTTCAGGAGTAGCAAAGAATCTGCAGACCTGAGACCACGTGATGACAGGTAAACAACCCCCTTCACCTTTTCCAGTTTGCCCAGCCCATGAGGCAAGCACAGTAGACTTCAAAAGTGTGCAATGGGATTGTGACAGGGCACAGACAGGCGATAAGCTCTGGAATCAGAACTACCTGGGTCTGATTCCTTGCTCCTCTTTATTAGCTGTACGACTTTGAACGAATGGACTTGTTTTTGTGAGCTTTCTCTATTTTGTAAAATGGACCTAATGATATCTACTTCTTAGCAGCGTTGCTAACATTAAGTTAAAGGAGAAAATTTAATAAAGTATTTTAGACAAGTAGCTTGCATACAGTAAGTGGTCAATAAAGAGTAGTTATTAATAATAGCAGTGGCATAAATTATGGGAGCAGCCCAAGTGTCCATCAGTAGAGGAATGGATAAAGAATATATGGTAAATAAATATACGATGGAATGTTAGTCACAAAAAAGAATGGAATCTTGCCATTTGCAACAACGTGGATGGATCTATGCTAAGCTAAATAAGCCAGAGAAAGACAAATGCCGTAGGACTTCACTCATATGTGGAACTTAAGAAATAAGACAAAGGAGCAAAGAAAAAAAAAGAGAGAAAAAAAATCAGACTCTTAACTATAGAGAACAAACTGATGGTCGCCAAAGGGGAGGCGGGGAGCAGAATGGATGAGATAGGCGATGGGGATGAAAAGTACCCTTATCATGATGAGCACCGAGTCATGTATAGAATTGTTGAATCACTATATTGTCCACCTGAAACTAATATAATGCTGTACATTAATTATACTGGAACTTAAAAATAATAAAAACAAAGTTAACAAACAAAATAATAAAAACAAAATAACAGCGGTGGCATTCATAACTGCAGAATTTAACCAATATACTTGAAAAGCAAGACCGTTATCGAATCTAATGGCACTAATTATGAGCTGCCTTATACTACAACCATATTGAGTCTTATCTTCTCTGGACTCTAAGTTCCTCGAGGGTAAATGCATCACAGATATGAAAATTGAGACTCCGAGAGATTAATGCTTTGGGCTCCAACTACCATTCCCAAGAAATCCTAAAATCTGAATAGTATCAATTGACAGGGATATTTTTTGGATATTTTTAAGACAAACAAGCACAGTACTCCTTTGCTTACCAAATAATTGCGACCATGTTCCTCCTATTGAGTGTGATATTCTAGGCTTCTCCGTGAGCCCAATCTACCCTCTCTGTCTCTTCTCAATCCACTCCTCCACATGAAGAATATATTTCAGACTCTCCGGTCTTCTCACCATTTCCTGAAAATGCCTTATGGGTTCGTTCTTCCCCTAGTCATCCTCTCTTCTGCCTGGAGAAATGCAACGTAACATTCAAGAACGAGCTGTGAAGCATTCTCCAACCACATCAGGAAGAAGGGGATGACAACAATGGCCACCATTTACTGAGCCCTTAGCCCTGCCAGGCACCTTGTTCTTAGAAGTCATCCCATGTTCTGTGACCCCGTGATGGCAGCGCTCTCCCAACTCAACATGAGGGCACGTCCCTGACCTGCGAAGTCCCAGCACAGATCCTGATGTAGGTTCTCAAACACTGTCTGTTGAATCAGTGATAGGTAAGATTAGGGTTATAATTAGCAAGTGTTTGTTGAATGAAAATACTGTAGAGAAGATTCAAATTATCAGACTGGAGATTGGGTGAATGACTCTAAATTGCCTTCCAACTGTAAGACTGATGATTTAGCTACCCTCATGTTCAAATAAATCCCCTCACGTTGGGAATTAAGAATAGAAATAAAAAGCAGAGACACTGTGATCTCATGCATATTCGAGCTCCCAGACCTCCCTATCCGAAGAGGCCCGGACGTGGATTCACATGCAGTCGCACATCTGGAACTATTCCCTCCCCACCGCCTTGGCAGAATCCCTGTGGCTTTGCAGCAGACCGTGCATGAGGGTATCTATAAATAATCACCCAAATGTAATGCCACCCAGCCTGCCGGGTTAAATATAGACATTGGATTAGCTCCAGGGAGGAGGGGACAAGTGATTCCCAACTCAAAGAAATTGTTATGAATTCCATTTGCTGCGTGAATATGTACATTGGATGTTTCCTTCCATAAGGATACCAAAATAGCAATTAACTCAAGGCTAATGTTATAGCTGCTACTGTCTCCCCTGCTTAATCTCTCCCCATCTGGATCCCAACACAGATGCTGACGTGTCTAAATGTGTATGTCAAGTGACAGCTCTCTCCACACCTGTTCTCAGTATACCTGCCCTGCCCCATGCTCACCGCCTCTGATTCCCTTTGACGGGAGAAGGTGCCGCGTGGGTTATAGCATGCCATCTTTCACTTTTATATCGTGGATCTCAATAGGATAGTGGGAAGGACTGACCTTTGACTTCATTCAGAGCTAGGCAGAGTCTGCTTCCCAATTTATCAGCTGTGTGGTCTCGGGGAAGTCACTTAACCTCTCTGAGTCTCATCGGTTTCTCTGTTTATAAAATGGAGATAATCTTGTTTCCCTGATAATGCGCTGGGAAGATTTCACAAGATCCTCTGAGTAAATTGTCTGACCCACCGGCAGACTCTGAGTGAAACAGCCCCTCTCCTTCTCACCTTATAATCTCATTTTATAGACCTCTGGAGATGAAATGGTCATTAGTGATTATATGGTCCACTGCTTGCATTTGCAAGGAAATTGCGGGCTAGAGAGGTAAATAATGTGTTTCAGAGATTGTCAGATAGAGTTAAAGATGGGGCGCGGCCCAGGATTCATGTGTTCTGCCTTCAGGGCCAGAATTTTTCCCAAAATCATTCATTCCTTCACTTATTCATCTATCCTTCATGTTATGTGTGCATGTTTTAATATTTGTTGAGCACCTATCAAACAGCAAGTGTGAGAATCGGGAAATGGGCAAGCAGGTGCAACTCTCACCACCACCCAAGGTGCTCCCAAGTTGGCACAGGAAAAAGTTAATAATATTAGCTAATATTTTTGAGCTCTCTTGTTACTCCACTAAGTGCTGGGAATTGTTCTAAGTACTTTACATACTTACCTCCCTTAATCCTCCCAAACTATATGAGTTATGAATTCCTATGAGAAAAACTGAGGCACAGAGCGGTTAAATGATTTTCGTAAGATTACGTGGCTCCTAAGGGGTTGTTACAGCATTCCACCCCAGGCATCGTTATTCCCAAGTTCATGCCGTTAACCAGTAAATTATTATCATCTCCTGATGCAGAAATAAGACCAGTGATTTTCACACAGCCGTCCAGGGAAACATAGGGACCGTCGGAGTTCAACACTCGGCCACTCCCACCATCCATCCAGTGGGCATCAGGGAAGGAGCCGATTCGGGGAATGATGTTGTCCATCTGATATTGTTAATGAACTACGATGTCATTAATTCCAGAGGTGGCAATTTGATAGAATCACATGGGCCCAGGCGTAAGACTCCAAGTAAATCACAGGAACACAAGATAGAGGAGACCAACCTTAGGTTTGGTAGCACTTCACGATTTGTAAAGCACTTTCACACATAGTTGCTTGAGCTGCACAGTACCGCCTTCGTGAAGAGGGCAAGGCACGGAGGGTAACTCCAATTTTACAAATAAAAATACCTAGACTCAGAGGTGGTAGCTTTGGTCAAAGATGCTAAGCAAGATTATAGAACTGATTATAAGATAAACATAAGACACGGTCCTTTAGGGCATTTTCTGTCCTTTACCTTGCTCTCTCACCCTTTTGTGTTATCTAGTTTAAAAATAAAGAAACCCTAAGTAAATAAGAGAAAGGGATAATTTCTCTTTCCCGACATCAGATGTTTTGTCATCGGGGTTTAGTATGGTTCTCGATCTCAGACAGAGCTCGGTGAAGTCCTCCAACAAGAACACACAGTATAGATATTCTCCATTTTTGGCTAAAATGAGAGGCATTTGTTGCCGGAAGAGCAAGGCTATAGGGAATGATAGCTTGCATTTTTGCCCTGAGAGAAAGATTTACCAACCTTACAGTGAACAAAAGCAGGACACAGATAAGCCCATCATGTTTTATAAAAGAAACTGTGCTTGGGGATCATACAAAGGTTCTGCTCTATATGACAAAAAAGTGATAACATTATCTGTTGGAAGCTTTTTTAAAGACAGTCGTAACACTCTGATGGTCCAAAACATAACCTCTGTGGCCTCGGGCAGCATAACATTTTGAGGACGCCTTTCTGATTGGATGAGTCAGCAGTGAAATGCATTCCCAAATAGACTGGAGTGAGTGCTGGCAAAGTGAGCGGGTTTCCGCTGCATTACCGTCAAACGGTTCTCAACATCCCTTTGAAAACCAAGGGCCTTCTCTTAGGAAACGTATAGAAGCACATACGTGCAAAGTTTTAACACACTTTCAAGGAGTCCACAGACCACCCTGGGGCCTCATCATATACACTCTGGTGATGCATATACAAAAGTGTAAAAATCTCAGCGTTTGAAAATTTCTTAGTTACACTTAAGAGGTGTTAGATCTGTATATTTCCAGAAACAGGGACTGTGCCTTATTCATTATTATGTCTTCAGTGACCAAGAACATAATAGATATTCCAAAACATTTGGGTGAATTGAACTGACCTAAAATATGGTTAAATGCTCTATCAGTCAGCTGTTACTGCATAACAAACTACCCCACAAGGTAATGGCTTAAAACAATGGCCATTTGTTTGACCCATGATTCTGCAGGTGAGCAATTTGGATGGGGTTCATCTGGGGAGTTCCTTTGGTCTCAGCGAGGTCCCAATATGTGGTTTTGGTCAGTTGTGAGTGAGATACAGATTGTTTTTGCTGATGTTGACTGAGCTCTGTAAGATATACAGGGCTTGACTGAGACAACTGGGTTGACTCATCTGCAGTCCACATGGTCTATCATCTTTAGAAAAAATTTTTTTAATGTTTATTTATTTCAAAGAGAGAGAGAGACAGAACGTGAGCAGGGGAGGGGCAGAGAGAGAGAGGGAGACCCAGAATCCAAAGCGGGCTCCAGGCTCCGAGCTGTCAGCACAGAGCCGACGCGGGGCTCGGAGATCATGACCTGAGCTGAAGCCAGATGCTTAACCGCCTGAGCCACCCAGGCGCCCCCACGTGGTCTATCACCTTTAATCAGTGCGACATGAGCTGGTTCACATTATAGAGACTGGGAAAACATACCTTCAGGTTCAAGATCTCTTGGCTAGTGGTCAGGAGCCAAGGGCATACTCTGTCCCCCCCAGGTCCATTTTGCACTACCCCCATAGGAGACTCAACTGTAGTTGGTCCCTACTTAGTCTCTCATGTCTCCTAGTGTCTTCCTTTTGATCTCAGCCAGAAAAGAGCAGACTCATTAATTCCCAGAAATATATTAATGACTCATCTGTTAGCGATGTACCTGGTTATAAGTGGCAGCATCAGCCATGGGTGGCTTGGGGTCAAGCAGTCCTAGGAGGCTGGTGAAGCCATGAAGAGCAGACGGGCAGGGAGAAAGGGTGGATGACTGGTGCCCATCAGGCTGACCAACTGCAGACCCTTAGGCTGCAGCTCCACTTAAGGGTGAGGGCGACGCTTCACCTTTCCACAACTACAACCAGATTTCCTAGAGGAAATCCCCGGGGGGGAAGAAAGCAGCCTGGATTGCCCGAAAGGCAGGAGGGTGGAGTCAGGAAACACTGAGATTGGAGGTAATGCTGTTAATGTGACGCACCCGTTTCTGGAGGATGGAGACCCCCACGGGAGGCCTTCTCACCACCCTATCTTCTGACCAGGATAGGAGCTCCCTCCCTGAGCTCCCATGGCCTTTCTCCCTGCACCTCATCCGTAGCGTCGATCGCACGTTTAACCCACCGTGTTCCCCACACAACGCAAGTTCTATGAGAACAGAGACCTCCTCCGTACCACTATTATTCTCCCAAGCCTGGCATATGCGAGGGGTCCGGTACTTGTCGATGCAAGTTATTTACAATCCTCTTTTATGGATAACGTGAGAATCTGGGGAGAGGACACAGGGTCAGGTCTAGGATATAAGCCACCGAGATGCAGTTTTGAGACTGGTCTCTCCATGAGTCCACCATTTTTAAAGTTTCTCCCCATCTCTAAAAGTCTGACGTTCCCAATTCAACCTCAGAGCCAGAAGTTTTCGGGAGGGGTCAGGTTGCTTATGACGGGGTCTATCAGATTGGAAGCAATTCTGATGTAGGTGGAAAACAATGATAATAATCATAATAATCGTTATCAAAGAGGCTTGTTGTTCTTTTCAACTCTTATTAACCTGGATTTTGTTTAAGAGGTTTCCAATTAGCTTCTTGTAACTGCACAGTTAACCTTTTCTGAGCTTTTCTCTTCAGGCCCTCTCTCCCCAAGCCCTTGGCCCTCATTTCTGCCCATGGGGCCTCACAGGAATAGCTGGAATCCAGCCTCCTGAACCGCTCCTGAGCACGGGATAATTGCAATATAATTAATGAATTAAAAAGAATGAAATGTTTTAAGTGCTTTCAATATTCCCTTTCCTATAATTATCTACAGGAAACATGTTCATTAACAATCCTGTGCTGACAGCCCCCCGGCTCTGGATAAGCTAGCTCAGCTTCCAATAAGAAAATGAATTGATGACCTCTCTAGCTCAGGCCTTCACCTTCCATGGGGAGAGGAGAGGCCAAAGCAGGGCCATCATTTGGAAAACTGGCGACCAGATCAGGCTCCCTCCCACACCTTCCGTCAGGTCACCTTGACTCGTCTCAGATGCCAGGGATATTCTCTCTGCCCGTCTCCTCCGATGTGTTTTACACTGTCCCTCAGGGAAACACAATGCTAGCCGGTCCCTAGTAATGCTCTCATGTCTCATGTTGTCTTCCTTTCGCCCTCGGTGAGAAAAGAGCTGAATCATTAATTCACGGAAATATGTGAATGACTCAGATCCTTTCACGCTGTGCCTTGCAGCCAGGGGTATCACCATCCATGATGGGGGACCAGAAGGTACTCAGGGTCATACAGTACACTGGGCATAGATGCCTGGAGCTAAAGTTTCTTTGACCATTGGGAGGAAATGTTTATATCAAATGGAATATTGGTATTGCATAATAGAGAATTAAAATGTGCATGGATGTCAAAAACTAAGGCAGTATACCAAAAATAACATGTTTATGGGGAACTGTTTCAAATGGGGTCCCCAAGTGCTCCAGGGACACCCGGTGACTGACCAGATGTATGGAGACATTTCCTGTGAAGTCTGGTCTCATGAGAGACTCCTGTTATCAGTACTTAGTGCCAACCCAGAACAACTAATCTTCTATACTGGAATCATGGAATGTCCACGATTATGGTAGACTATGAAAGGGGCATTTTGGAGGAGCGTCCCCTCCCAGAACCCCATACACTTACTTATTTTTAGATATGTGAGTTTCTAATATGTACAAGGTAATAAGGCAGGTCCAGTGTGGAATACATTGACAAACGACACAGGATCACGCATTCAAAAATCGTCTAGGCCCTGGGGTGCCTGGGTGGCACCTGGGTCCTGCCATTGATTTCAGCTCAGGTCGTGGTCTCATGGTTCATGAGACTGAGACCCACATCTGCTCAGGATTCTCTCTCTCTCTCTCTCTCTCTCTCTGCCTCTCTCTCTCTCTCAAAATAAATAAATCAACTTTAAAAAAAACAAAAACAAAAAAACCCCACAAAGATTTTATAGACTAGTGGGGAAGAGATGGCTTCTATCTATAAATAACTGTAATGGAGACAGGGCTAGGTAGTGGGAGAGAAGGACTTTAAATGTGCTTTGGGAGTCCAGAGGAGGTGCTATCATCTTTAGCCCAAGGGACTTGGGGACATGTCATGGAGAAGGAAGATTTCCAGCTACGACTTGAAGGACAGGTAATGGCTGGATGGGAAAAGATGCAGGAGTATGGCTGTCACCATGTCAGGAAGCAATCCTTAGCAGAGATACAGAGACTGAGTCCAGGGAACAGGGGTCTGGCCGGGATGGGACAGCTGAAGCTAAATGCACAGTTGGGGTGAGGTCGCAAGGAGGCAAGGCTGCATGGCAGTTGGGGAAGAGTCTCTGAAGGAGTTCACCTGGCAGACCAGGAGGTTAAATCAATAGCAGATTTTAGGCTTATGAGCAACAGGCGTCTTTGTGCTTCGGAAAGACAGCAGTGTGGTCAGGAGGGACATGCTTCAGGTGTGCGGGATAAACACGGAGGCAGGAACTCATGTTATGAACCTGGCAGAAGTGTTCATGCGGGCGGCAGAGGATGATGGCTCAGATAAAACCAGATCAAATCCCACCGCCGTCACTGCTTGGGCAAGGGACACCGGGCTGCCACTGTGCCGTGGCACAAACACAAATAAGTGGAAATCAGAGAAGCAAGCAGGTGAGGTATGTGCAAAGGAGCCAGAGGACACAGTGAAAAGTGCTGAAAGCCACAGGCACTTAAAAAAAGGCAATCTGTTTATATAATCAAACCATCTGGGTGTATATTTTTGAGACAGGTGAAGTTGGTAACCAATGAAGTATTTATTGGGATCATCTTTGATTTACCAAATTCTGATTTGGGTGGTGGCTCTAAGAGGCAGGCTTGTGGGGGGGGGGGGGGATACTGCAGATGAGTTGGACAGGGAACAGGTCTGAGCAGTTGTCAAGGTAACAGAATGAGCTGGGACAAGTGGGCACGTCTCATTTCCTTTCCTTTCCTTTCCTTTCCTTTCCTTTCCTTTCCTTTCCTTTCCTTCCCTTCCCTTCCCTTCCCTTCCCTTCCCTTCCCTTCCCTTCCCTTCCTTTCCTCTTTCCTTTCCTTTCCTTTCCTTTCCTTTCCTTTCCTTTCCTTTCCCTTCCCTTCCCTTCCCTTCCCTTCCTTTCCTCTTTCCTTTCCTTTCCTTTCCTCTTTCCTTTCCTTTCCTTTCCTTTCCTCTTTCCTTTCCTTTCCTTTCCTTTCCTTTCCTTTCCCCTTTCCTTTCCTTTCCTTTCCTTTCCTTTCCTTTCCTTTCTTTTCCTTTCCTTTCCTTTTTTGCCTTTTACTGGGTGAGCAATGTTGGGCAAGTTTCTTAAAATCTCTGAGGTTTAGTATCCTTATCCAGGAGCTGATCTTATGATCATATTTGGCTCCGAGGGTCATCATGTGGATTAAGTCAGGTAATACATGCACATCATCAAGCAGAGAACGTGGTATTGACTAAACACTCAGCAAAGGTTCCTTACTGTCCTTTTCACTGTCATGGTTGTCTTTGGTGTGCCATTCTCCATTTGTCTCCTAGCCTAGTCCTTAAGGAACTGTAATATCATTTCACCATTTTCCTATCTGGTCACTGTCTCACAGCTAACAACTTCTCAGGAGTTTTTGTTTGTTTGTTCTTTGTTTGTTTTGTTTTGTTTTTTAAAGGACTGAGCCCACTCTCTGTTCTGGAGAATTATGTATTACTTAGAATTATTCAGTTGCAAGGAACAGAAACGCAAGTGACTCAAGCTAAAAGGAGAACATGTAGTTTCACGTGGCATGTTTTGAGGATGACTGAAGAAGCTCAGGTAGAGGTTCAGGGATCTCTGGTTTGCAGGTCTCAAATCTGAGTTCTTCAGTCAATATAATCATCAGAAGATTCAAGATGGCCCCCAGTGGATTCAGGCTCGCATTCTACCCGGTGAGCAGCCCTCGAAGAAGAGTATTCATTGGTTTGATATGGTTCTTCTCCCCATCCTCAACCATCCTCTATGAGTAGATGGTTAGAATAAACTAATTGAGTCAGGGTTGGTTTGTGTTCCCACCTGTGGAGCCAAAGGCTAAAATGAGTCTCTGAACCCCATGGAGTTAGAATAAAAGAGGGTGGCTTTGTAGCACAGTGATTCTCAAAGTATGGTCCCTGGGTCAGTAACATCAGCATCCCCTGAAAAATAGCTAGAAATACAAATTCCAGAATACAATTATATTGTACAATATATTATTATATCAACCCTACTATTATAAATATAATAATTCACTTCTTTATATAGACCTATAAAATCAGAAACTCTGAAGAAAGGGTTCAGGAATTCTGTGTGTTTTTTTTTGTTTTGTTTTGTTTTGTTTAGAGAGAGAATGAAAGAGTGTGAGGAGGGAGAGAAAGAGAGAGAGAGAGAGAGAGAGAGAGAGAGAGAATCCCAAGCAGGCTATGTGCTCAGCACAGAGCCCAGTGTGGGGCTTGATCCCACAATGCTGGGATCATGACCTGAGCTGAAATCAAGTCAGACACGCAACCGACTGAACCACTCAGGTGCCCCAGGAATCTGTGTTTTAAAGTCCCCCTGTGTGATTCTGATGTATGCTCAAATTTGAGAACCACCATTCTAAAAGAAAATACACAAACAGATTTCTAGAAAAGGACAGAAGTATGGTGAACGAGCAGAAAAAAACCAGATGCCTATTATAGGCTGCCCCCTAATAAATCAGCACACCCATTTTACAGAAGGGGAGCCCGAGGGTCCAGGAAATAATGAAACTACGCCAAGACTTCATGTCTGCTAAGCCCAGAGCCACATCTGGGACTCAGATATCCCACTTCCTAATCCAGCACTCCTACTACTGAAACACTGTAAAAAAAAAAACAAAACAAAGGACAAAATTCCTTGCAGCAAGGTATTGCACCTGCTTGTGTGGACTGTTCATTTTTTAAGGAGCTTTTTTTTCACCTAAGTAACCATTACTTAATAGTGGATTGCCCAAATGCGTTTTCAAGACCTGAGCTTCTCTACTGCCCTGGAGGGAATAAGCCCCTGAGAAGTGATGGGTACATCACGCACCACATTTCCATTGCGTATCTGCTCACGTCCCAGGAAGCTTCCCATGCCCACAGGTTCTGCATGGCCAGATGACATGATTATCTGCAGATGTTACTGACTCCGGGGCCAAGTTATTCATATTTTACATTTGAAAATCATCTCCCAGCGAAGGCCAAATGAAATGACCTTTGCAGAATGAACTAGACTGAAGTCAACAAGAATTTATTGAGCAGGGAGTATGTGGCCAGGACCGTCAGTCAGGGCTGAACTTGTGAGGGAGGCAGAAAGCGTGGGCACTTCCCCAAAGGAGATCTCAATCCAGTTCGGCAGCTGACAGGAACACAACTAAAACAATTACGGAATTTTACAGGTTCTCTCGTCCTCCCGTTGTGCTAGCGTGTGCCCGGCACATGAGCTTTCTTTCTATATTTGAGGACTTCTTCACATTATACATCTTGATGGGAAATAGTCCGCGCCCCACGATAGAAGCTGAAAAAGCCAGCTAGAAGCTTTTCCAGATAGCCGGGATCGAGAGCATGGATGGCCAATCAGAGGTGCCTGGCTGGGGGTCGTGGTATAGCGGGTGGGGGAGAAAAGACTGGGAAAAAGTTCATCGTAGTGGCGGCAGTGACACCTGCCTATTTTCAGGGCACTGGTGACAAAGGTGCCGGAGGGTGCGGGAAGCCGCGTGTGGGAGGAGTGCTCAAGCTGGCTGTGGATCCCGATGTTAAAACAGTGAGCTCCCAGGATCCCTACCAGATTGCTTGCGAGCTTATGTTTGTGATGGGCTTTGGTGGTATAAACTCCTTTGGTCTTCTGGTGGAACTTTGAACTTCTCAATATCCTTCGCTAATCTTCTATCTGGCTTAAATCTCACCAGAGTCGATCTCTGTTGCTTGCCCCTTTGTATCCTGGCTGAGGAACACTGCCTCCTGTCCATGCCTCCATACATCACATTCTCTCCCACCGTCGGCTTAGGCTGGGGGTTCCTTCAGCCCAGGACCACGTTTCTCCCCTTGTCTCCCCTTCTTTTCACCTAGTTAACCCCCACTCGCCCTCTAGCCATTCGACCTCAGCTTGAACCCCATTTCATCATAGCAGCCCTCGAGCCCTGGAGCCCCTCTCTCCTTTAGCCCCTCCCCTGACCCTGCCATCTTCCTTTGAAGCACTATCCGGCCATCTCCCCAGACTAGATGTAAACTACATGAGGGTAAAGACTGTGTGTTTTGCTCACTGCCCAGCATGGTTTTGGGTGCTTGGAGGCTGCACCGTCTGGGATGGCCCAGTGGGTTGAGCAAATGAAGACTGGTGAGATATGTGGTTCACACCTTACGCACTATAGTCCTTCTGCAAAGGGCCTGTGGACCCTGGAATCGCCAGGGAAAGTTTCTCGCAGTAGAGGGAGGTTGAGCTGAACTTTGAAGTATTTGTGGACCTTGAATGTGGGGGATTTGGACCGAGTAGCATATCCCAGATTGAGAGAACAACATGGGGGCCAGAGTAGGGAAGGGGGGAGTGTCACTGTGTGCTCAGAGGACAAGCAAGTGACTTAGCTGCTGGAACAAGGTGTCCGTGCAGGAGAGGAAGAATAGGTTAGATCACATCAGTAAGAGAAGGTGGATTTGACAGACTTTTAGGAAAGGAGTCTAATCCTGGTTGTGCTATTTTTTAAATTTTTTTTAATGTTTATTTATATTTGAGAGAGAGAGAGAGAGACAGAGCATGAGCTGGGAAAGGGCAGAAAGAGAGAGAGAGGGAGACACAGAATCTGCAGCAGGCTCCAGGCTCCGAGTTGTCAGCACAGAGCCTGACCTGGGACTCGAACCCACTAACTGTGAGATCATGACCTGAGCTGAGGTCAGACGCTTAAACGACTGAGTCACCCAGATGCCCCTCTGCTATCTTCAAGCCATTTGATTCTAGGCAGATGCCTTATCCTGTCTGAGTCTCAACTTCTGCCTTTGTAAAACAGGAATAACATCCAGTCCACCAATTCCTTGGAGTAAAGTCTAAAGTAATTTCTAATGTTTTTTCTGAAAATCAGACATGACCGTCTCCTGCTATCAACCTTTCAGTGATGCGGTTGCCTAGAAGACAAAGCCTGAGATCTATAGCCAGGGTTCCAGGTCCTGAACCATGTGACCCAAACTTACTTCTCCAGCCTGGCTTCCTGGTGGCCCACCCACACACTCTGTTCACCTTTCCTCCAGCTCTTTCCCACCTCTGTGTCTTTGCACATGCTTTTCCCTCTGACTGCAATGCCTTTCTCTTTCTGGTCCATCTGGTGAGCTCCTGGTCGTTACCCGTTTAAACTCAGCTTATGTCCCCTCCTCCAAGGAGGCTCTGTTGTGTCAGTGTTAATCATCTGGCTCCCTTCACAGCTCACATGGGTGTCAATGACGACCTTCTCCACAAATTGCTATAACCCAGCACCATCTTTGTGCCTGGAACAGAATAGGCGCTCGCCAACTGTGTATGAAGTCTAATCTAGTGTGGAAACCACCGAAGAGTAGCCACCGTCATCTACCAAACATTTGGTGAGCATCTATTATGTTCCAGGTGAAACATTAGGCCACGATGCACTGGTGGTTGTAGTAGAGCCATGCAGACCAGAATGTTCTCACTAAGAGCAGGGGCTTGGGAGGACCTATTTCCAATCACCTCCATTGCCAGATAAGACAAAAATGCCCAGAGAAGTGAAGCGTTTGTGTAAGGGCACAAAGTAACTTACAGCAGCACCAAAGAGGAACCCACTTCTTGTGACCCTGAGCTTGAGAATACGTCCATATCGCCACCTGCTTTCATGCTTATCATGGCTCTAATTATCCCGCCGCTTAGCCACACTCGTTAACGCCTATTTTTATAGCCCCAGCTAACATTGTGGAGGATTGATATTCTTTTTTTCCTACCTTTATTAGCACATTATGCGACTGGAAGTCATAGCCTATGTTTCCCCCCGTTTTTAAGACGAGTTTACAAAGAGTGACTTCCTAATATTTGAAGAGTTTCTAAATTACAAATTCAGAAAATTTCCATTTCCACCCACCTCCTTGCCTGCTGTAGCAATTCTGGAGCCATGTGGTGGTGATTTGTAAATCTTTGAACCTGTAACAGGAGAACGGATAATTCTGAGTGCGTCTAAAAGAAATAGTTGACGTCGTTTGGAACAATGAACCATCCTGTCATTGGAGAGGAGACCTGAGACAGCATGAATGAGATCACGTCTGTAAAACGGTCTGAGCCCCTCGGAGGCAGCCCCTCCATAAATACACGGCATTGTGGTTCCGGCCTTTGTAATACCACGTAACATGAGCACTACTCATTGTGAGAGGAAAATGGTCTATACGGGGTTTCATAAAAAAAGGCGCGTGCTTGCTCACTCCTGCCTCCTGGCTCCCACCTCTGTTGTGGCCTCTGGGCCAGTATTTGGCCCTGTTTTCCATCTTGCCCCTTAAAATAGGCATGGATGTGTTGGAAAGAACTCAGCTAAATGTGCCATGCCTTCAGTAATTCGTCCAATGTTTACGGAGAGCCTCCCGTGTGTCAGTCGTATGCTAGGTCCGTGGTAGCTTGAGGCAAGTCTGTCCTCGAAGTCTTATCCCCAGCCCTCCCTGAGGCCCCAAAAAGTTCTTGCCTCGAGGGGTTTTCCTACCACACCGAAAGTCTTCCTTGTTGCGCCACGAGGGCTCAGAGCTCACATTTGCGCAAACATTTTATGGGTCATTTTGTAGGATCCTCAAGGATAGGAACCATTTTCGTTTTGTCGCCCTACAAAATGTATTGCCGGTGAGAAGTGGCAGTGATATAAGGATAAAGGAAGACCATTCATTCAGTCGCTCACTCGGCCAATATTCACCAAGTGCCTGTAATGTGATGGGAGGGCACTATGGATATAGGTAAGAATGAGAGGCATAAGTTCCCTCCCCTCAAGAAGACAGGTAACAAAGACGTAAACAAGTAAGCACGTAACATAAGGACAGGGGGTGTAAGTTTTGTGAATAAAAATAAACCAGGGTGAAGGGACTGAAAAACAACTGGAGGCCATTTTAGATAGACTGGTGACATCTGGATAAGACCTGAGAGAAGGAAGGAACCAAGCCATGTGGATAACTGGGGAGCGATGATTGCAGGCAGAGAGCAAAGCAAGTGCAAAGGCCCTGAGGTTTAGACATGTCTGTGGGGTTCCAGGGCCAGGAGTACAGCGGAGTAGAAAGAAGTGTAGCAGGAAAGGAGGTGAGAAGGGCAGGCAGGGGTAGCTTGTTGAGGGCATTTGGCCAATATGGGAGCTTGGGCTATTGCCTCCTGCCTAAACTCCCACGTTTCTCCCTGATGTCGGTGTCTCATCTTTCCCATCTTCCCCGTGCATCTGATTTTCAAATCTCTATCCAATCCTGGGTAGATCATGTCACATCCATCCTCAAGGCTTGTCAGTGGCTCCCTGACATTGAAAAAACTAACTTCGGGGTGCCTGGGTGGCTCAGTCGGTTAATCGCCTGACTTCGGCTCAGGTCATGATCTCACGGTTCATGGGTTTGAGTTCCATGCCAGGCCCTGTGCTCACAGCTCAGAGCCCGGAGCCTGCTGAGGATTCTGTATCTCCCTCTCTCTCTGCCCCTCCCTGACTCTCTCCCCGCCCCCTCAATAATAAATAAACATTAAAAATATTAAAAAAAAAATAAAAACTAAGTTCAAATTACTCTTCATGGTAATTTAGTGGATGTTTCAGCATTTTCCAGTCCTACCCTGGTTTGTATCCATCTACCTTCCCTCCCCTCTGACTGCTTCAGAACACGTGGAAAATGCCCAGCTCTTTCTTAGCATTGATCACGCCATTCCCTCAACCTTCTCCTTCTTCGTTGCTCATCCTTCAGGACTTGGCTCAAATGCCACCCCGTCTTCCATCCCACGGTCACAATGAATCTCTTCCCTGTGCGGTTCACCATGGGCGATCCATTTGGGCCGTGCCCGATTCTGCCTCAGTGGACATAACTTGTGTGTGTGTCAGAACCCAACGAGAGTGTCAGGAGCTTGAGGACAGGGATTTTGTTTTTAGTTACTCCTGAGTTCTCAGAACTTTGCATAAAGCCTGGCATCATGACCAGCTCTTGGGAAAGGTTTGCTGAGTGACTAGTGATCTTCACTGGAAGCAAACAACCCCAGGAGCTAATATTTGTTAAGGACTCACCGTGGACTTAGTCTTAGGGTAGGAACCTTATGTAGATTCTCTCATTTCGTCTTCATAGCAGTCAGGTAGTCGGAGGCTATCACCAATGCCGAAGACAGAAATTCAGAAAGTGAAGGGTCTTAACCACGTTCATTTTGACACTAGAGCCTGTGCTTTTAAGCATCACCTTGGACAAAAGCTCGACAACAATTCAACTCAACTTCCATGACGGTCAGAACCAATTCACAGAAGGGATGGAGAGATTCTAGTGGACTGACCATGAAGAGGAACTTCTTGTAAACGGAAGGTTTCTCAGTTCTGGAGTGTGTTGCCAAGGACCGTGATGGGTGAAGGTCAGGTTGCCATGGCCCTAGAAAGAGCTGGCTAGGATTAGGCACTCCCCCGGCGGTCCTTGGAGAGCTGTTGTTCCCAAAGTTGCCTCCACAGCCTTTATTTTACCCATAGAGAATAAAGAGCTGAGACCCATATTCAAAAGTCCTTGATCTTAATCCTGGATCTGAGTATGACCTGGCTAGGAAACTCATAGTTTCTTAGTCTTTGAACTGGTGGCAAATGTCTCTAACCATACAGTTGTGCAGCTGTCATTACTAGCCGTCCTTCTTCCCTCCTTCTAATAACATGCCCTGATGGTTATTTTACTACCAGAAAACATCATGTCCACCACATGGACAAATGACATATAGTCCCTATCATCACCAAGGAGTTTATATTATCCTTAAGAAGATAAAACACATGTTCCCAAAACATGATATGCATCCATTTGTGATAGACACCAATATAGGACCTTGTACATAGAAAATGCTAAACAAGTGTTTATGGATGATTGACTGACTGGGTTAATTAAATACGTCAGGAAACACTCGTCCAGCATTACTGAGTTCCTGGCCTCGCGTGCCGTAAAAACGATGGAGAGACGGACCATGTCTGTGCGGTATAACCTGAGAAGGCTTCACTGACAAGGTTGACATTTGAGGAGAGTCTGTAAATTTCAGGCTCCATGAGAGCAAGGGACTCTGTTTAATTTGCTCCTGTACCTCTGGACTCAGGACAGTGCTTTGGCGTGTGCGGGCACTCTCTACGTATTTGTGCAATGAATGAGTGACTAGAATGGCGGTGGCCGCACGGCAAGGGCATGTGATGGGGAGTCGCGGGGCCAGCCTCCTCCTAACACAACCACACGTGTGCAAGTCCAAGAAGCTCCACTCAGCTCCAGGACCACGAGTGCAGCCGTTTACGTTGCCCAACTGAAGCATACCTTTTGTCAATATTGCATCCGCACCGAAGGCTCTCCTGCGGGGCCTTCCAGGTTTAAGGCCCCGTATTCGGTCTTTTCGGAAGCATGGGGAAGGACTGGGGCACTCGGGACTTAAGCAAATCTCTCAGCCCAGAATCTGCCAGTATTGGCCCAGGACACTAACGGAACCAGTCTCTGAAACATGCCTACATCTCTCCTGTGGCTTTTGACCACCTCCACCCTTGAGAGTTCCCCGGGCCCTGATCAGAGTGAACAAATGCTATGACTTGTCTCTCTCGTGACCCACCAGGTGGCCTTGAGTGAGTTACTGCTTCCCACTGGACCTCAGCTTCCTTAGCAAGAAGCCATTGAGGCTGGCCTGGATGATCCCCTCGGCCTCCTCCCCCGACTATTGTGCTACATCCTGCCCTGCTTTGAGTCAGCAGTAGTCATCAGCATGACTAATGTGTTCTCGAGCTGGAACATCTCTGCTTAGCAAGGGCCCGCGGGATGGAGTGAGTTTCTCTGTGTGCTCCTACAAGACTGGAACACATCCTTCTGCAAGGGCTGCGGCCCGGGCGCCTGCCCGCACCAGGCATGACGGTCCGGCCCCAGGGGACGAGGGCTTACGAATTTCATGGCAGTGTCTGGCACCTGAAACCTGGGCCTGATCCAGGTTCTAGGTGGGAGGAGGTTGTCACTCAGAAGTCAATTCGCTCAGTAAGTGGAAAATTCCACCCCACCAGACAGCTGAAGCCACGAGGATCCAGAAGCAGGCTCTGTTTCTGAAAATCTTGAACCAGAGCTCCCTAAGGGAGACTCTCCAAAATCCTACAGGGGCAGGACTGCAAAATATTCTATGGTGTGGCATTAGGAAAATCACTTACCTCCCCTGCTCCTTTCCTCAATCTCTCTCCGGAAAGGTGCCAGGGGGTCACAAAGCTTTCGAGACCCTCCCATGCTCACTGGAGGGAGCTTTACCCATTTTAGACGTAGAGCTGTGTCCTCAAAATGGCTCCGGGACAGCGAAGAGTCGTCTCTCCACGGCTCTGTCTGACGCAATGACCTCTGCCTTCCAAGGCTGTTTTCAGAATAGATGGATTAATGTTTGAGACATAAACTATGAAGAAGGCAACAGAGGGGCAGAGGGGAAAGAGTAAAACCATCAAGTCTTCCCAGGCCTGGTTCCAATACTTTCTCTCCCCCTTCGAAAACGCGTAGCCTCGGACAAGTTACTTTTGACCTCGTGAGCTTCAATGTTCCCATCTGACAAACGGGAATATGGCACAAGGTCACGGCTGGGATTAAAGGAGGTGTTTTGTGGAAAGTGTCAGGGGCACACGGTAGGCTTGCAGCAAATACCGTGCCCTTGTCTCCATGTTTCTCTGGACGAGCACCTGAAATCACAGACGTATCAGCAAGCTGCACGGTGCAATGTGTAACGCTCTTGTTTCTGAGAGGCTGGGCGTGCTCTGGGCTCACTGGAGGTCTTAGGTAACTGAGAAAAGGGGTGATTATTCTAGCCCCTGGACGCTCGTGAGGCCTGACAGGACTGTAGGGGCAGAGGAAGTAGCGTCTCAAGCCTAGCTCTAAGAAGAAAACGTACTTTCCGTGATTTGGCTTTACATTTTTTTTTAATGTTTATTTATTATTTTTGAGAGACAGAGTGTGAGTGGGGGAGGGGCAGGGAGAGAGAGAGAGAGAGAGAGAGAGAGAGAGAGGCACAGAATCCGGAGCAGGCCCCAGGCTCCGAGCCATCAGCACAGAGTCCGACGCGGGGCTCGAACTCATGAACCGTGAGATCATGACCTGAGCCGACGGCAGATGCTCAACCGACTGAGCCACCCAGGCGCCCCTCCGTGATTTTTTTTTTTTTTTTTAATATTTGGTTTGCAGTCCTGTCGAGATCAGCCACAGTAATTGTCCTAATCCCGCCCCTCTCCCAACTCTGTTGGTGGCTTCTCAAGATCAGGCAGGAAGGTAAAGGTTTTGGTGTTCCCTTTTGGGGGGCCAGCAGGCACTCCCGGCTTCTTCTTGTGGATCTCAACGTTTTGTGCCTTCAGCCCCTGCCACGGAGCACCCCCAGGGGGAGAAAGGTGCCCTTGGAATGCTGGCATCAAGGACATCCCCGACACCACCTGCGTTTTTCCCGACACCCCAACAAGAGAAGTCGATTCTCTCCTCTAACTGCCAAAGCAGCACTCTTCAGCAGGTCGTTTCGTTATCCCCAACTTAGCGGTGAGGGCTGAAGCTTAAGAAGCTCAGGTGAGTTACCCAAGCTCAAACACTAGCAAATGACACAGCACGGGTTTGGATCCAGGCTGGCTGGCTGCCTTTGACCTCCACCCAGTCTAGGCCCTCAAAGACTCGAGCCTCTGTCCCGGGAGTAGCCATAAGCACAACACCAAAGCCCTTTGATCCAGCGCTCCGTTTAGCTTGACTTGATTCCAGGCGGGCGCCCTCATGCGGAGCTCCCCCCGGGCGTGGAGTTTGAACTTGACCAAATCCGTCTCTTCTTTGATGGGGGCTTTGGATAAAAATTCCATGGAGGAAGGCCACTGGGACCTGCAGCGTGCAAGCAGTGGGAGCCACCCCCCAGGCAAAAACGGGCATTTTATCACGGATATTATCTAGAGCTGTCTAATAAAAAGCCAGTCAAATTTTAGGTTTAGATCATGTTGTTTTATGCTTGTTGTTTATTGATTGTATGACTGTTTTAAACTCTCTATAGACCCTCTTATAGCTTACATCCAGGGTGGACCACTCCCGCTATCCCACCCTAGGGACACCACCGGAGGAGAGAAAGATTCTAGAAATTGCTTCTGCAGGGCCCCCAGCACCGCCCCCCCCAACACACACACATTAGCCAGAGACCTTTGCTTTTGTGTGGTTTATGTATTGGGGTTTGGACATAGCTTTGGCCAGGAAACAAGTTCCACCACTAAAAAGGAATTTGAAGCTATCCGCTGATATGTTCTTTCTAGAGTTCTGCCAGTCGCCACATTTTATGGCTCTAAAACTGCTCTCCTCGGGGAGGAGTGATTCAAAGCCCTTATTTACATAAATGCACAAATTCCTCTGAAGGCATTTTGGAACGAACTGTGGACATTTCACATTTTGTGACAGTTGTTCCTGATGTGAGTCCCAATGATCATACGTTCCTTTTTATTAAAGCAAAGAAAAATATATTTTACTGTGTGTTCATCATTTGCCAGGCACTGTGTTAGGGACCAGCATTTCAAGAAGGAAAAAGGAAAACTATGATTTTTGGTCTCATGGGGCTTGGGGATGGTGGGGGAGAGAGACAGAGAGCAACGAATAAACACCAACAAATATGTAATTATAAGTAGGTAAATGGGGCACCTGGGTGGCTCAATCGGTTAAGTGTCCAACTCTTGATTTCAGCTCTGGTCACCATCTCACGGTTTGTGAGTTCAAGCCTGCATTGGGCTCTGTGCTGACAGTGTGGAGCCTGCCTGGGATTCTCTGTCTCTCTGTCTCTGTCTCTGTCTCTGTCTCTGTCTCTCTCTCTCTGCCCCTTCCCCATTTGCACGCACCCTCTCTTTCTCTCTCTCAAAATAAATAAATAAATATTTTATTTATTTTTTATTTTTTATTTATTTATTTATTTTTTATTTTTTTAATATATGAAATTTACTGTCAAATTGGTTTCCATACAACACCCAGTGCTCATCCCAAAAGGTGCCCTGCTCAATACCCATCACCCACCCTGCCCTCCCTCCCACCCCAATAAATAAATATTTTTAAAAAGAAGTTGAGGTAAGATCTAAGAGGAAAAGGACCCTAATTTATGTAGGAGAGGGGTAAGAAAGCCTTGCTGCTAACGTCCTATTTCATCAGAGACCTGGAGGAAGATTAGTGATAGATGGTAGAGAAGTGGAGAGAACAGCATTCCTGGTGGTGGGAACAGCACGTGCAAAAAACAGCACTGAGAAGGGAACCAGCCAGGGTCCCTCAGGAGAGAAGGGCCGTGGGAATGCAGTCAGGCAAGGGTGCAGGGCAGGGGGCTGGGAGGCGGTCAGCAAGGCAGGCAAAGGTCTCATCCAGCCAGACTCTAGAGGCAGTGACGAGGATTGCAGAAGTCCCTCAAAGATTTTAAGCAAGAAAATGCCATGGCCCACTTTTCATTTTAGAAAGACCCCCTCCGGCTGTGCCATGAAGAACTGAGTCACTAAAACTTGCTGAATAATCCTAAAATATCTTCACTACAGAAATAGTGGCCTCCTTGAATCTCGGTGAGAAAGTTGTGCCTTTGAGCTCTGGGCTTTGTCTGAGTCAACTTCAGGCCTTCTGGCACACAGGTCTGGCGGGGGAGGGGGGTGGGCTTCCAGAGCTTGGAAGACTGTAGACCCATCTCTTGTGAAGTCCCATGCTGCCGGCTGATGCGCTTCCCTCCCTCCCTTCCTCCACTGGGTGAATCATAGCTGGTGTCCAAAGTGGGTGGATCCTCCTGCCAGCTCCCACCAACCCCCCCCCCCCCCCATCCCCATCAGAGGAGGCAGCTTTGCCAAGTCCCCCTCCAGAGTCAGGGACACCACCTGTCATGTTGCGTCCTCCTCCTACTCGGACATCTGACAGCCTCCGTGACTCGTGAGCCGAGGAATTACAGATCGTCAAAGCCAAAGGGACCTCAGAAGCCATCCGATCAGCCACCCGGTTGACACAACTCCGGGAGGGGACGGGTGCCCCTAAGGGCCACGATTAGCCAGGGGCGGTGTCAGGACCCAGGGAAGCTGCAAGGGGGCTGCGTGATCAATGCCTCTGGCACAGCCTAGTGCTGCCATTTGAACAGAGACAATGTAGGCGTGGAATGGTGCCCTGGAACGGGGGTCCAGGGACCCCAGCTCCAGTCTCAACTCCAGAGCCGGTCTGCTGAGTGACCTGGGGCAAGCTTCCTTCACCTCTCAGCTGCACCGCTGTCCCCTGCACCCTGAACGTGCTACAGACGCCCGACGTTTGCCCGAGTTCTCACCTGCGGGACCGCAGACCGCGGAGGATGCTTGCTGGGCCTCTGCACCAGCTCTCCTCCCATCCTGCTGGAAGAAGCTACTGGAACAGCTGCCGTCACCGGCCCCCCCTGCCCCCCTGCATCTGCACACCGGCCATGTCACCATCTGCCCACGACCCTACTCAGCCTTGCCTTTCCTGACAAAATCCCCTCACCCCTGGCCATTCTCCACTCCCTCTCTGCCATCAGAACGCACCCCTGAGAACACTCGTCTTCCTCGGCGAGCACTCACAAAGCTGGTCAGTCTGTGACGATGGCCAGAGCAGTGGCCGAGCCATCCGTTCCGGTGCGTCTCCCCATTTAATGCCCCCCCCCCTGCACCCCACCGTACTACAGTGAAATGCCAAGAGAAGAAAGTATTTTAAGTTTATTTATTTATTTTGAAAGAGAGAGAGCACGAGCAGGGAAGGCGGCAGAGGGAGAGAGAGTGAGAATCCCAGGCAGGCTCCACGCTGTCAGCACAGACCCCGGTGGGGCCTCGAACCCTCGAACTGCGAGATCATGACCTGAGCGGCAGTGCGAGGCTTAACCGACTGAACCTCCCAGGGGGCCCCCGAAAGAAAACAGTTTATACAGGAAGATGGAAGCAAAGAGAGGTCCGTGATGTTGCCAAAGCCCCTCAGATGGTCAGCGGGGACAGTGGCCTTCAACCTCGTCTCTGGTCAAGGCTGCCAGTAATTCACGCCACTGATAGAGAGTTCACGAATAAATGCTCCCCCACACCCGTAACCGGACATGGGGACTTCGCCATACACCCAACGAGGGACATGTGGGAGACGATCCAGAGAGCTGCAGGATTACGGTGGGGAGGTTGTGGTGGAAGAGAGGCTTCAAGCATGCCAGCAGGCAGCTGCCCGCTCGGTCTGTGCCCTGCGCCTGGCCTTGATGGTGCCTGTGGTGAAAGACATCCCGGCCCCTCATCAAAGAGGCATCACTTGCTGGCTGTCTCCCCCTCCCCCTCTCCTTGTTTTCTGTGCCACTCACTAATGTAAAGTGGTTTTTGTTTTTGTGTTTGTTTTTTAAAGAAGTCCATGGCTTTCACGTGCGGCGCTAAGAGAATCATGCAAATGGCCCCCAGGGCCCCTGCGTAGATGCACGGAGGCCCCGAAGCACCGGTTAATGCAAAAAAGAACCAATGATAGAAGCACTGTGTATAACGCTGAGCTTACATGACTGCGTGTATAAGGGGAGGGACTGATCCTTATGGGCGTGGTCGTGGAATACGCAACTTCCTTCCTTCCAAGATGGCGTCTGTATGTTGTGAGAGTGGAGGACGTTTCGGGACTCCCGGGAGGGAAGAGGTGCTCTGTTGCAGTGGCTGCAGTATCCCCTTCAGCAGGGACCACGGGTGTTGACCCTGGCCTCCTTTTTCCAAGGCACAGCTACTCTACAGGCCGCTGAGTTGCCCACTGAGCACAGACATGGCCACCTGCCCTCCGGTCCCGGCTCAGGTTCTGCGGTCGGCCATCCAACGGCATCCCCTCCCCAGGCCGAAGAGGCTCTGTCTCTTTCACTCCTGTGAACCTCCTTCCTCAAAAAAAA
The DNA here is from genome assembly GCF_046562875.1 of Panthera onca. Taxonomy (NCBI): domain Eukaryota; kingdom Metazoa; phylum Chordata; class Mammalia; order Carnivora; family Felidae; genus Panthera; species Panthera onca. Next base: position 79,548,266 of record NC_138351.1, on the reverse strand, counting down.
AAAAAAAAAAAAAAAAAAGCCACTTCCCTCCTTCCTAGGGTCTTCTGGGGCGGTGCAGATGATCCCCCCTCAAAGGCCAAAGTCATCATCCATGTCAGCTACCTTCCTGGGGTCATGGCAGGGGAATAGAGGCCCATGCAAAATAGTACCTTTTTATGTCACTTGTCTTTTTTCACGAATCTGTTTTAAAAAGTCAGAGAAGAGTCAGGAAGAATCACGTGGAAGGTGAAGGTAGGGTGCTTTATTTTTTTTTGGTCTATCGATAGGTAACAGAGAATGATTAAGAGATCCAAATAAGGGGCCACTGTAGGAACAAAATGAAGTAAGATGATTCAGATAAACACTAAGCACCATGCTTGACACATGATCAGTGCTAGGTAACGTGTGTATGTGTGTGTGTGAGCGTGTACGTGTGTGTTCACGCCCCCTCCGAGGCCCCTGCGGGCCTGCGAGATGGAACAGAAGGGTGACAGCCCTCTCCTTTTCTCCGAGACAAGTGATTTTCGGAAGAAGCACTTCTCACCGCTCTTCGGCCCGAGCTGAGATTATAATTAATTGCTTTTCCTCACTCAACCCAGATTTCTTTCTCTCATGCTCCAAACGCTGGCAGCCTGTGCACTTCATTTTTTGTTTAGCCTGAGGGGCCATTTCCATCGGCCCAGGTGCCAAGTGCCCCTCTGCCGTGGCCGAGCTCATTAGATGCAGGGCCTGTCCTGGGCAGGTGCTTGCGGAGGCCCGAGTGCTCAGTGCTTCCAGAGCGGCCCCGCGCCGGCCAAGTCCAGGCAGTGTGGGGGAGGGTAGCTGAGGTCTGTCAACCTCAACTGCTCTTATTCACGCAGTGCTTCTCAGCTCAGCCTCCCCTGGGATTTTGACAAGACGTGACATGTGTTTTCTGACAGTTGGCCCCGAATCTAAAGTAATTGCTTGCGTATGTAGTCGGATGAAAAGTACGTGGATTTCAGATTAAGAGCCACCTACATAGGTTTGGCTCTGACACATACCGGTTGTGAGACCTTAGGTAAGGAGGCCCATCTACCATAACATGGATGGGTGTTTGCCTTTGCTCTTTCAAGCACCATGAGTTTACCCATAGCAGAGAACCTTCTCCACTAACCATACTCACCCATTTACTCATCTCCACTAGACTATGAGTTCTTTGAGGGTAGGGACTGTGTCTTGTTCACCAATGGAATCCTGGTGCTTAGCTAGGTACCTTCACTGTAAACGCTCCATACAATAGTTGGTGAGTGGACGAATGAGCTAATGATGGATGGATGGATGGATGGATGGATGGATGGTTTGTTCTAACGTTGGTATTCCCTTATCTGTCAAGTGGCAGAAATACCATCTACTTCATGGAGATTTTATGGAGATTAAATGAAACGAGATCCAGTAAACACTGGTCACAATCCCTGGAGTCTAAAAGACTCCAAGTCTACCAAGCAAAAACTGCCTCCTTCCCCGGATCCATGAACGAGTGCCCTCAGGGTAACGTGTTAACTTCAGCAGATCTTACTAGATACTTACACTTATTTACTTATTGGTGAGCTTTCAACATTCGAGTAGTTTACATAGGGCTGGGGTAAACTTGAAATCACAAACTTGGCCATTTCACTTTTCCACGTAAACCCACTCGACGGTGCCCCCAAATCAGTGGGCAAAACAAGCACTCTATCAGTCAATTACCAAAATTCTCAGGGTAGCCCACAGAGTTCTGCCCAGGTTCACTGTCACCTATCTCTCGAGCCCTGGACGGTGCTGATCTGTCCCCCAGTCACACTGACCTTATTTTTACACATTAGGCTTAGAATACACTGGATTACTTTGTCCTCGGGACCTCCCTATGTCTCACTCTCCTGCCTCCAAAGGCTCCCACCTCACGGGTTACATCAGGATCCCTTTTTTATAAATGCTCATAACTCACATTTTTTTCTTCATTAAACACAGTTCAAAATATATAAGTATAAAATGTATTTGTGTGATCACATGATGAATGGCAGCCTCCAACATGGATTCCGTCTTGCAAACTAGCACATTATCTGACACATTAAAAGGAGTCGACGAATATTTACCGAAGGATGAATCTTTCCCCAAACCCGGCTCTCACACTCATCCCCGGACATATACACTTACCAGTAAGTGTTTTCCTTTCCATCCTACATTTTGGGATTCTCTATCGTATTTTTGCTCCTCGGGCTGGCATGTTTACTGGCAAGCTAGAACAGGTGTATGTTCTGACAGAAGCTCCTCATTCAGAAGTCTTGGGAAATTTTCGTATTTAGATCCAGTCTCCTGCCATTTGCTCCCACCTACCTCTCTGCGATCCTTTTCTCTGCTTTCTCCCTTTGGGTCATAACGATTACACTCCCAGGAATCTTTGGAAGTGGAAGTGGGCAGCCCACTTGGGAATTAGGGAGACGCTTTATCTTAGATCAAGTCTAAACTTGACCCAAAAACTTCTGGTCATAAGATGTTTTTTCACTTTTTTTTTTTTTTTTTTTTTTTTACTTGTAAAACTATTTGGGACTTGGGCGCTTGGAAAGAGACAGTTATTTACAGCATGTCACTTTAAATCAAAGAATAAAACTTCCCCTGGGTTGGGACAGGCAGACTGGAGCCCCAGTGCATCAACAACCTGTCTGGGTAGCTGGTCTAAGGCTCGCCTGCCTTCAGTGACTGTTCCTTTGTCATTAAGTGGGAGGAGTTGTGTATATCATATGGACAGCGCTGATGTGAGATTTAAACGTGACAACGCATGCGAAATACGAAGGGATGCCCTCAGGAAAACACAGACCTTTTCTCGCGTGATTCGGATCTGGTGAATTCCTTGAGAAATTTTGAGATGAGGGAGCCGGACAAATTGCGTGAGAACCAGCCCAAACAACTTCCTCATGGGTTTCATTGGAGCTCCTGCCATTCCAGGGAGCCAAAGCTTGCATTAGAAAGTCAGTCTTAGGGCACCTGGGTGGCTCAGTTGGTTAAGCGACCTACTGCGGCTCAGGTCATGATCTTGAAGTTTCTGAGCTCGAGCCCCATGTCGGGCTCTGTGCTGACAGCTCAGAGCCTGGAGCCTGCTTCGGATTCTGTGCCTCCCCCTCTCTCTGCCCCTCCCCTGCTCATGCTCTGTGTCTCTCCATCTCTCAATAATAAATAAACGTTAAAAATTTTTTTTTTCAAAAATTCAGCCTTATAATCGTTGGCACTTGAATTAGGCAGGAAGTGAAGCTCAATTATAGATTGTTTTCCCTGAGAAAATTATATAGGAAGTTATTTAAGGTATACATGCACATCTAGAGAGATTTTTCTTCAAATTATTCACCTGTGTCTCCAATTTGCATTGAGATTTGACATCTATTCACTTGAATTGTCTCTCTGAGTTGACACTTTATCTGGATCCCTGCAGCCATTCCCCCAATCCAAGCTTCAACCATTCAGGTTACCATTATGTTTGAGCATCTAACCAGATGCTATAGGTCTTCAAGCCTCTGGCTCGGAGCACAGCCAGTCCCACCCCCTCCCACCATGCCAATTATTCCCCTATAAGCTATAAGCTATAAGAAATATCTCCTGAAAATCCTATTCTCATATTTCCACTGCCCTGTACCATATTGCCTATCAATACTTAATGTCGACTCTGACTTTAGTCCAAACCCCATGGATTTGAAGGCCCTTCCAAATCTGACTCTATCTGTCCCTGCAGCCCATCCAAACATCTCCCGATATTATTTCCTACCCACCCGCCAAGTCTAAGTTATCGTTCTCATCCCCAGACAAGTCATGTTGAGGCTTGCTCTGCACGTTCGCTTATGTTCTGATTTTTCTGAAATATATTCCACTGCTATTTGCCTGTTGTTGAAACGCGTTTATGGATTCACATCTGACCCCCCTACTTTCCTAAATCTTATCACTACCTTATCTACTATCCCCTTCCCATTCTTCCAGATCAATTCAAATCCTGCCTCATCCAGGAGAGTTTTGCTAATCTCTCCAGCTCATACTGACCTCTCTTCTCTGAACTCCAAGTACATTTATAATTAGTCGAAGTTATTTTTCTCAAGTGATTCATATACTGCTTTGTTTTGGTTGCTGTTATTGTTGTTGTTGTTGTTGTGTGCTTTCAAACGAAGCTGATTGTTGAGTTTAGCCCGGATATGCCAACTTCCTAGGCAGTAACTGGCTGGATCTCATGAGTTTGGAGAGAAGTTTCCAAACCAACTGGTGAGGAGGGAGCTACCTCCTTTTCCTATGCCTCAGTCCATCTGCCCCCTCCTTTCCTAGTCCTGCCCAAAACATTAACAGTAGTATTTTTTTTTTTTTTTTTTTTTTTGCTAGTGGGCAGGGTTACTGTATAGCACTCTTTTTTGTCTTTCCTTGTGCTATGGTTAGTCACACCCTTACCATTGCAGATGGCTGATTCAGGGGTTAGCTTCTGAGTACATTCCGGTCTCCCTTTCTGTTCCGTCCTCCTGCCACCAACTGGGTGAATAGTCAGAATTTCTGACTCGCACAAGAAGGTGACTTGGGGCAGCTTTCCAGGGTCTCATTCTAACCTTTACCTTTTCCCCTCACTATCTGATAGACTCATCCTTCTTATAGATCTCAGAAATTGAGGTCAGAGTAGCACAGAGAGGTCATCTTTTCCAACCCTCTCACTGGACACACGACAACATGACTCAGGGGAAATGTGTTGCTTCTGGAGGTCCCAGTGCAAAGCGGAGACAGAATCTGAACTCGGATCTCTTCTCCTCTTTTTGTCCAGCTATCTTTCAAGGATACCATGTTCTGGGGCTCACAATGAAGAAATCTATCTTTGTTTGACTTTCATACCTGGATCTCACCAGACAGACACTCTCTGGTGCAAAAAAACAAACAACAAAAACAAACAAACAAACAAACGTGTATTAAATTTATAAATGCCCCCTTATTTCCACATCATCTGTGTCATTTGTGAAAAGAAAAGTATCATGTTTCAGGGATGGCAATAAACACTGGATAGTATGGAAACCTCTTCTCTCCTTGGAGCCTGGACATGGATCCCAGCTCCTTGAAGTGCTTAAGGATGGGTTGGGAATGGGATCATGCATAGCATGAGCTGAAGGGCCACAAAATGTTGCCTTAGAGGAATTAGGGAAGGAACCTGGAGACAGCACTTGACATTAGCTTCCCTAACTCCAACAGCACTAGGTACAAAACCCACTGGGTCCAAAATGAAATGCTGGATTTAAAAAAGAAAAAAAGGTGATGCAAAATTAAATGGCCAAAAGCCACTTGATGTTATAACTTGGATTTCAACTCACAAATGATTTAATTGTATCGAAAGCTCAGTTCAGAGGCACCTGGGTGGCTCAGTCGGTTAAGTGTCCGAATCTGGCTCAGGTCATGATCTCTCAGTTTGTGAGTTCAAGCCCCGCATCAGACTCTGTGCTGACAGCTCAGACCCTGGAGCCTGCTTAGGATTCTGTGTCTCCCTCTGTCTCTGCCCCTCCGTTGCTTGTACTCTCTCTCTCTCTCTTTCTCTCTCTCTCCCCCCCTCAAAAATAAATAAAACATTAAAAATATTTTAAAATTAAAAATAATAAATCTCAGCTCAAATTTTACCGCTTCTATAACACCTTTCTTAACCCTCATTATTAAGACCAATTGTCCCCCCATGTTGTCATAGAATATATTAATATTTCACATTGGCTTGTTTGTCGTGCGAGTTAGCTATGTGTATATTTATTTGTCTTTCCCAATCAATTGAGAGACTCTTTGGGACAGAAGCGCCCTTAATACATATTTCTCTCTCTTACAGCCAGGATAGTAAGTATGCAACATACTGCCTTTACCTCAAGCCTTGCTCTAGGTAGACATTAATAATCAATCACAGCATCCCTTACCACAGTGCTTGTAAAAGGCCTCAGAACCCTTCATAACAAAGCCCCTTAAGCTCCTTCTGTTGCAGAATCAGAGTTTTGATGCAAAAGAAACTTATTTGTTGCATCTACTTATTACAAGTGGCATAGCGGCTTGAATAGTGTTGGTGTTCAGTTAATATTTGTTGAGTTGAAATAGCTCCTGACAGGCATATACAAAAAAAGTGGGGGGTGGGGGTTTAGGAGACGGGTGGATGCTGTATGGGTGAAATGAGCTAGGGCAGGGAAGGGCCACAATAATTAGGACCTGGGGCATGGGTTAGAGGGAGGAGAGTGGTCCAGGGCACATTTTCCTGTTGGTATAGCAGCCTCGGGATATAGAATCATTGCATTGAGCTGTGCATGGCAGAATTGGGTCCCAGGCAGAATGACCATCGGGTCATTCAGGGACAGACAATCGGGCCGTTCTGGCAGGACCACAGCTTTGCTCATGGTGGCAAAGACAAGAGACACTCTAGAAGCATTTGTTAAAGGATTGCAAATGAAATCTGAATGCTCTGCATCTGGCACAGATTAAGTGAGTGAATAATCCAAAGCGGCTTCCCAGGGTCCTTCGCTCCAAACCTCATATGGTCTCTTTATCATGGGGTCTTTTCATCTCCAAACCCAATGTTTTGTTATTTCCTTATTCTGCGTTAACCAATCCCTCCCATTTTCTTTCCTGGTGGTTTACTTAGCTAATTAAGAGTGTTCCCACCGGGCAGAAACTTGAGTTCACAATAAATCAGGCATCATTGGCCATCTAGGGAGGGGCTGCCTCTGGGTAGGCTGTTCACTATGCATGTGGAAATTTGATATAAACAACAGTCAGTCACCACTTCCCCTGGTGGCTTGATGTGGGCAGATCAGTCTGAGCTAGACAGAGGCATTGGTAGCTCCCTTGCTGGACTTCTTCAGTGTAGGGAAGGTACTACAAGAGAGTCTGAGAGCCACTAGCACAGGGGATAAAGTTAGGAGGTCAGTGCATGGGGCTAAGCAGAGAGAAAAACAGATCATGGTGCAAAGGGAAATCAGGGTCCCAGATTGCTCATACCTGGCATCTTGAGATTGGTTAGGATTATCATTAACCCCATTGAGTTTCAAAGGTATTCTTGATTTGACCTCCTCGAACAATTTTGGAAAACCTTTGGCCATTATCTCTTCTTATATTTCTTCTTTTCTAACTCTCTCCTCTGGGGCTCCAGTTGTATCATTTGTTAGTGTCTTACACGTATTTTTTTTTTTCATGGTTTTTTCTCTCTGTGCTTGAGGTTGTGTGATTTCTATTTATTTATTTATTTCTGAATTCACTCTTCCTTCATCCAGCTACGTCAGGTCTGCTGTAGGCCTATCCAATCAATCCTCTCTTTTAGATATTGTACTCTTCGGTTTGGGTGTTTACTGGGAACTGTTTTAGAGATTCTTTTTCTCCATTAAATTTCTCCTTTTTTAATCTCCCTTTTAATCCTAGATGTTATTACTGCATGGTTATAATTTTTAAGTCATTACCTATTAGTTCCAATATCTGGGTCACCTGTGGATCTGCTTTTATTGACTATTTCTTCCTCTTGTTAATGGATAGCAATTTCCTGTTCCTTTGCAGACCTTGAAATTTTATTGTGTGCCAGATATTGTGCTTTAAACAACCATAGAGCATGGAGTAAATATTATTTTGCTCCAAAGAGACAAACCTTTTACTCAACAAGGAAGGTGGAATAGGGACTGATGACTTCAGTTAAATTCCATCATGAGTTGCAATTGGTCACATCTGAGGTTAAACTTTATTTAGTTTCAGTTCACCTCTGATTTCAAATGTCTAAGGTCAACATGTATCCTGTGTGTATTACTTGCACCTTTCCCTGCAAGACTTTGAGCTCTGAGGACCACTAGATGAAGAGAGATTGTTATTATTCCTACCACGGCCCTCAACCTTCTGCAATACCACCATGTATTTAGTGAAAGTCCTAGGGGGAGGAAACAGTAGGAAAAGAGAATTAGTGGTGTATTTTGGGAGGTGGGGTCCAACAGATTTCCATTCATCATACCAGGTCATGTGACAAAAGGCTTTGTTGGCTTATTATTGGCCAACCGCCTATGGAAGGAATGTCTGCCTATGGAAGGCATAACCATCCACCTTCTCTGGCTTAAGAAAGGCTGATGCCAGCAGGAAGGAAAGCAGCCACTCTTTTCTGCTCATCAAGAAAGGACTCAGCTCTCGCTGAAATTTAATTCTTTTAGATGTCTTTGTGTCCACTGTCCTCTCCTATCTTAAAAGACAGATGATATTTTCTGTAATTCTTGGTTATGGGATCAATAGTCTATCTTGAACTACCACATCCCAAACAGAAACATAACTCTCTCTGGTTACCATTATGGTCATATTCCAGGACCTCTTCACGGAAGTGACACTGTCAAATTCTTAGTGTCATGCAATAAGCATTTATTTCCATAATCACAAACCTTTGGGTTGGCTGTGGTTCCGCTGGAATCTGGGTTTGGCCCTGGGCTAAGAGTTGGGTTCAGCTACGATCCATGTGCTCCGTTATTCTTTTGGCTACCTGAAGAATGCTCTTCTTACGACGGATCTAAGAAGATCAATAGGACCATGATATACAAGCAAGTTTAAAGACTCTGCTCATGTCGCATTTGTTTATATTCCGTTAGCCAAACCAAGTCACTGTGCCAAAGTTAACATCAGTGTGACAGGGAAGTGGATTCCACAAACAGAGGAGAGCACTGCAAAGACAAAGCATGGGGATGCAATCTTTTTGCAGGGGAATAAAGAATTTGAAAACATAATCCAATCTATCCTGAATTGTGTCAGGGTAGGAAAATCAAGGCACAGCTGCATTAGCAAGAGCCTGAAGAAATCTTTAAGCCTCTCATGTCCATAAAAGGAATCCTTGACATTTTTTGCATTAACCTTTTTATACTGAGAACCCATATGACAACTCTTACCCAAGAGAGAGGAGAAGAATAGATTTGAGGCAGACAAAGACAAGATGGTGACCTTGCTCCAATTGGAAAAGTTCCTCTCACCTGTTCTTCCTGATTCAGATGCTAATGAACAAGTGAGTCTATTAAGGAAAAAGAAAACCAAGTGCCTCATGAAACAAACAACACAACCAGAGGAGCCCAAAAAACTCACAGAATTGCTGCAGTTGGTAACATATGTCTCTACTTGTGCCTTAGAATCTACCCTGCAACAGTAGTTCTCAGACTAATTATGCAAGTAGCGTAATTACCTGGAAGGCTCATTAATCAGAGTCCTGGGCCCCACCCCAGAGTTGATAATTTAGCTGGTCTTGGGTGGAACCCAATAATTGTCATCTCATACAGGATTTCAGGTAATGCTGGTCTGGGACTACAGTTTGAGGATTACTACAGTAGGTCATAAATCCTCCAAAGCAGAGACATTTCATGCATTCTTCTATGGATTGTGGGAAGGCTCCCCTTTATCCCTGAGTTGCCATAACATTTCTGCCAGTGTTCCTGAAGGCTGGGGATTTTGGTTAAGGCAAAATGCATAAAGCTTCAGCTTGTGGAGCTAGCCCCATATTAGGAGTGTTGGGTCCTAATCCATTTGCGCCATTGCCTATTTCGTAAAAAGTCATCTTTACCTCTCTTGGCCTCAGGCTCCTCACGTGCTAAAGAAAATCCAAGCATTGGGTGACTTGGTTGAGTTAGTTGGCTTTTCAGAAATCCTTTACTTAAAAATTATAAGGTTGAGGCGCCTAGGTGGCTCAGTCGGTTAAGCATCCGACCTCAGCTCAGGTCATGATCTCGCGGTCCATGAGTTCAAGCCCCGCGTCGGGCTCTGTGCTGACAGCTCAGAGCCTGGAGCCTGTTTCGGATTCTGTAGCTCCCTCTCTCTCTGACCCTCCCCTGTTCGTGCTCTGTCTCTCTCTGTCTCAAAAATAAATAAACGTTAAAACAATTTTTAAAAAATTACATAGTTTTATGGTATTATCATGGGTAGCTCTGTGACCTTGGGTGATTTACTTAAACTCTACAAGCCTCAGTTTTTCATTTGTAAAATGGATAAAACAATTGTACCTACCCCAGAGCACCATTGTGTGTGAGGAACCAGTGAGATAACACAGGCATAAAACTTGTGACAGTGCCTGGCACTAGTAGATGTTAATGGCATTGTGTCATTATTGTTTATTATTACCATTACGAATCATAAAGAATTTCACACAGTGCTATGGAATTTGACGAGAGGGAGTGAGATCACTTCCAGAAGAAAGATAAGGGGAAATTTCAAGGAGAAAGGGGCATTTGAGCTGGGTCATAAACATCAAGTAAGATTGGGGTTGGGGTTAGATATTTTGGGGGGGGCAGTTTAGGCAGGGAAGTGACACGAATTTGGGCATAAAGTAGGGAAAATACAGGTTGTGACTAGTGATCTGGAAGAAGTCAAGTGTGATGTTGCATGTGTGAAATAATATAGCACAAAGTAATATGAGCCTGGAATGAGAACAAGGAGACTGGTTTATAAGGCACAGGGCTTTGGACTTAATTTAGGGGACAAGGAGGAAAAGTAACGTTTAGGGAAGAAAGTGATCATTGGATGTGTTTTGGTCTTTGTTTTAAGTTTATGTATTTATTCTGAGGGGGGGTGGGTGGGGAGAATCAGAGAGAGCAGGAGAGAGAATCCCAAGCAGGCTCCGCACTGTCAGCGCAGAGCTCAACACGGGCTTTGATCCCATGAGCCGTGAGATCATGACCTGAGCGGAAATCCAAAGTCGGTCACTTAACTGACCGAGTCGCCCAGGTGCCCCCATTGGGTTTGATCTTAATCTGAGCCCCATCGCTTTAGATATTTTTTTTATCTTAGGTGGCCACTTTGACATCTGAGGTTCAGTTTTATTATTGTAAAATAGAGAATATATGTACACGCACACACACACACACACACACACACACACACATCATAGCTCTGTTGTGAGGGTTAAAGAAGAACATATACATGAATTTACCTTTTGTGGTGATTTGAACATAGTAGACCCCAAGTTAATGTTTTATTCAAAGTAATAAGGTTATTTGGAAGCAATTTAAATTTCCAGAAAAGTTGCAACATTAGTACGAGTTTCCACATACTTGTCATCCTGCTTCCTCCCTTAACGTTAACATCTGATAATCCTTTAGTATATTTATCAAAACTGAAAAATTAACATGACTGAGTAATTTGAGTACTATTAACTAAACCACAGACTATTTGGATTCCACCAGTTTTTCCATGCATGTTCTTTTTTCTGTTCCTGAATCAGATATAGAACCGCATGTTGTTTTAAGTCATCATGTCTCCTTAATCTCCTCCAGTCTGATAATTTCTTGGTCTTTCCTTGCCTTTCATGACCTGGACATATTTGAAGAGCACTGTTTGGGTATTTTGAGAATGTCACTGCATTTGTCTGACTCTTACTTATGATTAGACTACAGTTAAGTATCTGGAGGAAGAATATCAAAGAGGTGATTGTAGAACATCAGGATATATGCAGGATCGGCCACGTAATTTTCTGGGTACAGTGTACAATGAAAAAGTGAAACCCCATGTTTTTTTTTTAAAAAGGAGGAAAAAACATTAAAGGCACTAAATATAAAGCTTTTCCTTTTCCGCCACAATATCTCTGAACTTGTTACACCAATTTTTATTTGCTACTGAAGATCATTCTAAATAAAAATATTGTAAATTATGGGCATGAATTTTATTATCTTTGCATCGCGGAATGGCAGTTTTAAGTACAAATATTAGAGCATTTAATTTGTATGCAGAATCATCGAAGTTACACAACTTGTGTTCTGAAGCTTGCACGTGCGTGTGTTCTATGCCTACGCCATTCATTGCCTTTTTCTCTCTTCCAAGGAAGTTCTGGTTGGAACAGGAAGTGGCTTCCAGGGGCGATCAGCGTCCCTGCCTCCTCAGTCACAGGGTGATGCGCTTATCCTGTCCTTGCTTGAGTCTCATTGGACTCCCATGCATCATGGGTCCACTGGAACCCTGTGCTCACGGGGCATCGGATGCTGTATGCAAACAGAGTAGCAAGGAATGGAAGCCATGCGTGCCGCACGTATCTCTTCTGCTCACACATCTGCCCCATTTCCTGTAACACTTCAATTCTAAAACACAAGTTCATAAATAAAATTATTAAGAATTTCAGTATGCCCAAAGCGGAACATTACGTCAAGGGCAGGACCCTTCTGAGCACGGAGCCCTGTGTCTACACAGGTTGCGCATCTACGAAGCCAGCCCTGGCTATGTGACTCCAACGTTACTGTTGCTCTTAATTAATCGTTTGATGAAGGGGGTGTCTGCCAGGTTTCTCCCTTGCAAAGTTAGCATTGTTCCCTTGCCGCGCTCTATTTGTTAGAAGCCAATCACTAAGTCCAGGCCATATTCAGGGGGAGGGGGATGAAGCTCTGTTTCCCAGAGATACGAGTCTCAAAACCTTTGTGGACGTATGTCAACACGACCACAGTCATTAATAAACATTTTGGAGTAGCTAATGCTGTTTGAATCCCATAACCCGGTGGCCGATTTTGGAATCTCATGACCCACGTCTTGCCTCCAGTTCTGGGATATGATGAGTCTGGCAGAAATACCGTAAAAGAGCCTGGCACTGTGAATGCTGGTCTCCCCGCCAGTAAGAGACCGTGGGCCTTGGGGACTGACCCAGATGATAGGTGAAGTGACCCTCCATCCAGGAACTGCACTGACCTACTTTCCTTGGAAAATCGTTCCCTTCATGGGCTGTGGGCAGCATGCGGCGAGTGGAGTGCTATTCATAGCGTGCTCTCCAAGTAGATGACCGGGAACGAGCAGTTCTCATTCCGTGGTGCAGGGAGCTCCAAGCCCCCTCATCACCCTTTGGCATGCACAACATCTCTTCCGGCCCGCAGTTCCCCACTTCTGGCAGATGCTGTCTGCACAAGACGCTGAGCGCAGGCGAATTATTTCCACTACTTCCTGCTAATTGCAGTACTGTATTCATCCAAGGCTCTCAAAACTCTTGATCAACAGGACTATGCTAACCTGAGACTGGGTCACAGAGGGACAGCCTAGGGACCTGGGGGCGGGGGGATTGGTGACAGCTGTTGCCCTCTCTCTGAAGAGGATTGATGTAGATATCGTCTTGCTTGGTGACAGGAGGAGGGAGGAGCCGGACTTTTAAGGTCTCTTCCAATCTGGGAAGGCTATGAATACCGCTACCAGCTGAGAGTGATTCTCCATGCTTTATTCATCACGAAAGTGACGCAAATCCAGAAAAGCAGCTCTCTCAAAGGTAGGTGGCCACTAAACCAGGCATCCAGACACTCAGCACTCCGAGAACACTTGCTGAGGAAAGTCCTTGAGGTGTTGTTTTTTTTTTTTAAGGTCATTTTAAAAACAGATGGGGGAAAAAAAAAAACATAGTGTATTTGGTAATACACAGGAATAGACGAAGTGGTTTTAAGTTCAAAAGCAATGAGATGTGGTTGTCTGGAAAAGCTACTGCAATCCTAAGGTTGTATTAATAGAAGTAAAATGTCTTAGATGAGAGAAAATAATTCCTCTCTCCTCTGGGTTAATAAGACCTTACCCGAGCCACACTGTTCCGTTCTTGTACTACCTAGGAGGCGAGGAGAAGCTGACAATTTTCAGAGAAAGGGACCCCAGAGAGCCAAGGGTCTCAGGAGCATGCAAATAGAAAACACCACTGGAAGGACAAGTAGACTCGTAGACTTAATGACTGTTATTGTCTCAAGGGATGGAACTAAATGTGAAAGAAGTTTCGAGAAGTTAAGAACAAGTTCTAGTGAACCAGTGACAGGGATTTCTGTCTTGGCACATAAGGAAGACCTTTCTGACATCCAGAGCTGAGCCGTGATGGAATAGTGGACCTGGTCACATACTCGTCAGAGGTGGCCTGAGATGATATAGTGTATTAAGGACGCTGACAAAGGATTTAAACAGCAGGTGGCCTATCCCTAACTGGAAAAAGTCAACATTTTCCAGGTATCAGTTTTGTCCCTGTTCATCTCTAGATATAAGACAATTCCAATCCAGATCTTACTTAGGCTATTTTAGTTCAAAAGTTTTCAAATATAGAGGCTCCTGGGTGGCTCAGGTGGGTAAGCTTCAGACTTCGGTGCAGGTCACGATCTCACAGTTCGTGAGTTCAAGCCCCGCATCAGGCTCTGTGCTGATAGCTCAGAGCCTGGAACATGCTTCGGATTCTGTGTCTCCCTCTCTCTCTGTCCCTCCCCTGCTCATGCTCTCTCTCTCCCTCTTTCTCTTTCAAAAATAAATAAATGTTAAAAATAAATAAATAAATAAATAAGTTTTCAAATATATAGCAAAGTTGAAATATCTTTATAGTAAACACCTGTATACTCACCACCTAGATTTTACCATTAACAAATTTTATGATAGCCTTATTGCGACAGGATTCATATACCATATAGCTCATATATCAAAAGTGTGCCGTTAAATGCTTTCTTACTGTGTAACCAGCACCACAAATGATTTTCAAATATGTTTGTCATTCCTTCTCAGAAAACACCATACCCGTCACCAGCTGCTCTCTTTCCCCCTCCTACCACCCATGTCCTTTCCATCATCCCCCAGCTCTAGGAAGCCAATAATCTACTTTCTGTCTCTAGAGAGTTGCTTATTCTGCACATTTCATATAAATAGAATCATACAACAGGTGACCTTCCATGACTAGCTTCTTTAGCTCACGTAATGTCTTCAAGGTTCATCCATGTTGCAACATACATCAGTACTACATTGTTTTTATTACCAAAAAATATTCCATTGTATGGATATGCCACATTTTATTTACCCGTTCATCAGTTGATGGCCATATGGGTTGTTTCCACTTTTTGGCTATTGTGAATAATGCTGCCATGAACATTTGTCTACAAGTATTTGTGTGGACATATGTTTTCATTTCTCTTGGGTATATCTCTACGAGTGGAATTGCTGGGTCATATGGTAACTCAGTGTTTAACCTTTTGAACAACGGCCAAGCTATTTTCAATGTACCATTAACATTTTACTATACTTATTTTATTACATATCTATCCTTCCTTTAATCGATTCCTTTTTTGCATTTCAAAGGAAACTACAAGTCTTAGTCACTCTGAAAACTTCAGCATTCATATCATTAGCAGGATTCAATATTTACTTACACCTTTTCCTTCTGTTGTAAAATTGATGTACAACGCAGTGCACAAATCTTGAGGTATGCGCTGAGACTTGACAAATGCACTTACCTATAATCCAAACCCTTCTCAAGATAGAGAACACTCCCATTTTTCCAGAAGGTTTCCTCATGCCCCTAACAAGCCAATCACGAAAGTCACCCTCTCTGCAGACGCAACCACAGTTCTGATTTTTTTATGCTAGAGATTACATTTGCCTGTTCTAGAATTTCATATGAAATAACTTATACAGGAGCACCTGGGTGACTCAGTCAGTTGAGCATCCGACTTCAGCTCACGTCATGATCTCTCAGTTTGGGGGTTTGAGCCCCGCATCGGGCTCTGCGCTGACAGCTCAGAGCCTGGAGCCAGCTTCAGAGTCTGTGTCTCCCGCTCTCTCTGCCCCTCTTCTGCTCGTGCTCTGCCTCTCTGTCTCTCAAGAAAAGAATAAATTTAAAAAAATTGTAAATAACTTATACAAAATGTACTTTGTAAATTAAGGCTTCTTTCACTGAGCCTAATGTTTTAAGCTATCAATAATTTATTCCTTTTAATGACTATGTAGTATTCCACCACGTAGATATACATTGTTTTGTTGATCCATTAACCACCTGATGGACATTTGGTTCACTTCCTGTTACGGCTATTAAGAATAATGCCACTATACGGGGGGCTTGGGTGGCTCAGTCGGTTAAGCATCCAACTCTTGATTTCAGCTCAGGTCATGATCTCACCGTTTGTGAGTTCAACCCCTGCATTGAGCTCCAAGCTGACAGCATGGACCCATCCACTGCTTGTTCTCTCTCTCTCTCTCTCTCTCTCTCTCTCTCACGCACACACACACACACACACACACCCCCAATAAATAAACTTTGCAAAAAAACAAGAATAAGGCCACCGCGAGCATTTATCTGCAAGTCTTTGTGTGGACATATTCTTTTGTTTCTCTTATTATTGGACTTGCTGGATCATAAGGTACCTATGCACTTATGTTTATCAGAATCGGTCAGAACTTTTTCCCACAGCAATCGTACAATTTGATACTCTCACCAAGAGAGCCTGGTTGCTCCACATCACTGTCAACATCTCATGTTCCCAGTGTATATAATTTTATCCATTTTGGTAGCTGTGTAGCTATATCTCATTGTGGTTTTAATTTGCATTTCCATGCTAATGATGTTGAGCACTTTATAATTTGCTCATCGGCCATTTGTATATTTCTTTTGCAAAGGGTATGCAAATATTTTGGCTACTTTTTATTGAATTGTTTGTCTTTCAATTCAATTATAGGGGTTACTTATATACCCTGAATAACAGTCTTTTCTTGAGTATTTACGGACATTTTCTCTTAGTCTATGGTTGGTCTATTCATTTTCCTAATGGTGTCTTTTGCAGAGAAGAATTTTTAACTTGTGACATCTTACTTATCACAATTTTCCTTTTATGCTTATGCTTTCTATGACCTGTTTAAGAAACCTTTGCTTATCGGTGATCATAAAAATAATCTCTTAGATTTAACTTCCAAAAAGTTTTGTGGGTTTAGCTTTTATGTTTTGATCTATGATCCATATCAAGTAAATTTTGAGTAAAGGTTGAAGTGGATTAAAAATTTCTCTCTCTCTCTCTCTCTTTTTTAGTGTTTATTTATTATTGACAGAGAGAGAGAGAGAGAGAGACAGAGCATGAGCGGGGGAGGGGCAGAGAGAGAGAGGGAGACACAGAATCTGAAACCGGCTCCAGGATCTGAGCTGTCAGCACAGAGCCTGACACGGGGCTCAACCTCACGGACAGCAAGATCATGACCTGAGCCGAAGTCGGACGCTCAACCCACTGAGCCACCCAGGCACTCCTGGGAATTTCTTATAGAAATATCCAATTACTTCCGCACCATTTGTGGAAGACCCCTTTAACATTGTGTTGCTTCGATGCCTTTGTTAAAAAACAGGCAGACCATAAGAGACTCTTAACTATAGAAACAAATTGAGGGTTGCTGGAGGGGAGGGAAGTGGGGCGATGGGCTAAATGGGTGTTGGGCATTAAGGAGGGCACTGTTGGGATGAACCCTTGGTGTTATAAGTAAGTGATGAATCACTAAATTCTACTCCTGAAATTAATACTACACTATATGTTAACTAACTTGAATTTAAATAAAATCTTGGGGAAAAAAAAAACAGATGACCATATAAGTGTGGTCTATTTCTATACTTTCCATTATATTAATCTATTTGTTAATTCCAATGCCAGCACAACAGGGTTTGATAATTTAGGTCTTCTATGTTTTTTCTGAACATTTTTTTTTTTTTTTTTTTTTTTTTTAGTTTTTAGGATAGAGGTGTTACACACATATTGGTAATTTTTTTCCTATGTATTTTATATTTTGATGCTCTTATAAGAGGAATTGTTTTTGAATTGCATTCTTTTCTAAAAATTTTTAGGGGCACCTGGGTGGCTCAGTCGGTTGAACGACTGACTTCAGCTCAGGTCATGATCTCACGGTTTGTGAGTTCGAGCCCCACATCGGGCTCTGTGCTGACAGCTCAGAACCTGGAGCCTGCTTCAGATTCTGTGTCTCCCTCTCTCTCTGCCCCTCCCCTGCTTGTGCTCTGTCTCTCTCTGTCTCAGAAATAAATAAACATTAAAAAATTTTTTTTAATTTAATGTTTATTTATTTTTGAGAGAGAGAGAGAGAAAGAGAGAAAGAGAGAGAAAGAGCACGAGCACAGGAGGGGCAGAGAGAGAAGGAGACGCAGAATCGGAAGCAGGCTGCAGCCTCTGAGCTGTCAGCACAGAGCCCGACACAGGGCTTGAACCCATGAGCTGTGAGATAATGATCTCATTATCTGAGCCGAAGCTGGATGTTTAACCGACTGAGCCACCCAGGCTCCCCTGAATTTTATTTTCTAATTACATAGTTTTGTGTATGACAATGCAATTGATATTCTTAAATGAAACCTTTTATCCTATAACTTTGTAAATTCATTTAATCCCTTTTATAGTAGCTTTTTAAATTTCTTACCATTTTCTTTATAAACAAACATGTCATTTCAAATAGACAGTTTTATTTCTTCCTTTCTGATTTTTATGCTTTTTACATCTTCTCTTATTATTGCAAATGGTTAGGATTTCCAGCACTAAATTGAATAGAAGTAGTGGGAGTGGGAATCCTCACATTTTTTCTGATCTCAGTATTCAATATGACACCATTAAGGATGATGTTATATATACATTTTATAAATTCCCTTTATAGAAGGAAGCTGTCTCTTTGTGTTCTTCAATAGCTGAGAAGCTTTATCGTAAATTGGTGCTAGATTTTGTAAAAATGCTTTTGCTGCATGTATTGCGCTGACTATAGGACTTTTCCCTTTGTTCTATTAATACTGTGAATTGTGTGCATTGATGTTTTTAATTGGGGTGAAACTCACTTATCATAAGATTAATCATTTTAGAGTGAACAATTCAGTGACTATAAAACCAACCTTGCATTCCTGGCATAAACCCTTCATGCTCCTGATGACTTATCTTTTTTAGACATTGCATTTGATTTACTACTATTTTGTTAGGGATTTTTGTGTCTATGTTCATGAAGGAAATTGGTCTATAGTTGTCTTATAAGGTCTTTATCAGTTTTGGTATAAAGGTTACCCTCATCTCATAAAATGCATTGGGATGTATGCTCCTCTCTTCTGTGATTTGAAAGATGCTGTGTCATATTGGTATCATTTCTTTCTTAAGTATGTGATACAATTCACCAAAGAAACACTTCTGAAGCAAAGGTTTATTTGTGATAAGGTCTTACAGAAAGGATTTAATCTTGAAAAGAGGCTATTCACATTTCTATTTACAATTTATATGCTGTTCACAATTAAGGAAATTAAATTTGAAACACATTTGAGTTACATTCAGTTGGGCAGGATTGCATATTGCGTCTGTATCTGCCAGGCGGATGATACGTGCAAAAAGTGCATAAACTGATCGTGTCTTAATCTTTACAGCAAATATCGATATACATTCTCTAGTTGTTGTCAGTTCCTTGTACATGGTAGGTCAGCAAGAGGGAAGTCCATGGGTCATTAAGAAGAAACCCAAAAGAGATAATCATGGCTCCCTGCCCCAACACACAATGAGAAGGGCTGTATTAGTTTTCTATTGCTGCTGTAACAAATTACCCCAAACTTAGTGGCTTAAATGACACAGATTTGTCATCGTATAGTTCTGTAGGTTAGAAATCTGATGCGGATCTCACTGGGCTAAAACCAAGACATTGGCAGGATGGTACTTGTTCCCGGAAGCCCTAGGGGAGAATCCATGTCCTTGCATGTCCCTTGTCTCGTGGCCACCTTTCCCCCGTCTTCAAAGCCGGCAACACTGAATCACACTCACCATCCTTCTGCGTACATAACTGTCTCTCTGATCACAACTAGGATAGCTTCTCTGCTTTTAAGGATTGATTTTTATTACACTGAATCCACCTGGATGATGCAAGATAAACTCCCCATCTCAAGTCCTTAACCATAATCACATCCACAGTCTCTCTTTGGTCACATGGGCAACATATTTACAGGTTCTGAGGATTAAGGCATGGACATCTTTGGGGAACCATCATTCTACCTGCCACATGGAAGCTTCTTGCTGGCTCAGGAGGACTTTACTCTATTTGGATGGTGCCACGTGCAAAAGTGCTTCTTTGTGTAGCTTTAAGGCTGACAAAACTTGCCGGTCCAGTGAGGAGAACCATGCACATCTCCTTGCTGCTTTGTCTAGACATCCTCATGCAATGCAGTTTGTATTCTTTACTAACATTAAAGGAACTCATACCCTTTGCCTGTGCCTGTGGACATCTGCTTATCATAATAATCCTTGCAACAACCATGCAAACATTCAGCTAGAGAAGAAACAACTTAGAAGTTGGTGGTTTTCTGTGTTGGTAAAAATTTGGAGATCCTACTTGCATATAATGTGGGTGAGTTTATAAATTGGATCTGTTTTTATTTGGAGGACATTACGGAAGTGATTCAGAAATGTGACAATTCTTCAACCCACCTATTTCTTAGGTACCTGCCTTACAGAAAACATTCTCACATTGCACAAAGGCAGGCTCAAAGTTGTTCTCTTCGACATTTGATTTAGTTAAGGCATATACAGAAGAGTTTCTGTAATCATTAAATGAGCAGATGTTAAATACACTCTGGTAGATTCACGCTTGGAAATAGGACACGCTTTAAAAAGATGAAATAGATCGACGTAGACCAAAATGAAAAGACCAAGATATAGCAAAGTAAAAGAGCAAACTACGAAATGAAAGAATATGATTGTGTGTGTGTGTGTGTGTGTGTGTGTGTGTGTGTGTGTATTTAAAGTCATGAAAAGATTTGGAAGGAGACAGGCAGCATTTCAACAATGATTTGTTTTGTAGGCAGAATTGAATATAGAATTTGGTGTAAGGGTTTTGAAGGCAAGCTTTCATTTTTACTTATAATTTATAAGTATTTTTAAGTACGATGGCAAAATATGTTGTTAAATGAAGGATTTTTTAATGACTGAATAAAAGATTACAAAAAAAACCCAAAACAAATCTGTCTTTATTTCCAAGATCTGATGGTTCCGCGGATTCCCCATTTTCTCCCTAACTCATAGAATCCTTAAAAGCTCTGATCAAACTGACCTTCCTCCAGGGATGAGTATTATTACCCTTGTTTTCCAGACAAAACTTTATGGATTACCTTTCCCAATACGCCACAGCTCCTTGATGGCAGAGTTGGAACTAGAAGAGAGATCCCTTTGTTTATTCATAACCATTTCTAGTTATGTCATAGCTTGTAAGCAGCAGAAGCAGGTTTCCGGACACTTTTCCAAACCACGGTATTTTATTTATTTTTTAAATTTATTTATTTATATTCAAGTTAGTTAACATATGGCGTAGTATTGGTTTCAGGAGTCGAACTCAGTGATTCATCACTTATATGTAACAAACACCCAGTGCTTGCTGTATTTTTTATTTTTTATTGTTTTATGTTACTCTCTGCCCTCTATTACCTTTTGCTTGCTGTATTTTAAATGTGGCCTCAACTCTTTAGTCTGAAGCTACGCTCTTTCCTACATACCTCCCGCAGCTCCTCCCAGGAGAGGTGAGTGTGCCTCTCTCTCTTCTGAGTTTAGAGTTAGCCATGTGATTTGCTTTGGCCAATGAGATGTTAGCAGACATGATGCAATCCAGAGTCTGAAATGGGCTTGCTTGGGGTGCTTGGGTGGCTGAATCCATTCAGCTTCTGACTCTTGATTTTGGCTCAGGTCGTGATCTCACGGTTCAGGAGTTCAAGCCCTATATTGGGCTCTACTCTGACAGAGTGGAGCTTGCTTGATTTGCTCTCTCCTTCCCTCCCTACCCCTCCCTCACACTCTCACTCAAAGGAAATAAATAAACTTAAAAAAAAAATTTCGACAGGTGCTGGCTTAACTTGAGCTTCTGCCGTCTCCAAGAACACAGCCTCTCCCAGGTAGCTGCTGTCCTTTCACACTGGGCTCCAGAATAAACACAGGTGGAGCCAACTCGTGGCAGGTGACCATTAGACATACCATGTAAAGAATACCCTCAGTGGTCCTACAGATCCGTGAGCCAAATGAATGCTCAGCTCCAAGAGTAAACTAGCACTCTGTGTGGACGGATTAAAACCCATGTGAGTTCTCATTGCCTTTCTCCTTAGTGATGTATGCAGAAGCCCTAGGCATCCTTTGTCATAGAGTTAAGCATACACACCTGACCCACCCCTGGTAGATGCTGAAGGAGGAAGGACCCTGGCGGGGGGCGGGGGGGGGGGGGGAGTGGGGGAGGGTAGAGGAGTTAGAGACCAGCTGCTTCTTCAAGCCAGTGAGGTGAGTTAGCAGATCAGCCATAGTGTCAGTGAGCTATGGAACAGCTGCCACTCCCTTTCCACCCTCCAGAACTTGCCAAGGGTCTTCTTCGTGGGACTTCCTAACGGGAAACACACAAGAAAGGGAATTCTGGGAAATGTAGGGCAGCCTGACAAGGTGGGCGCGGTGTAAAGCCATCAGAGCCTCTGAGGTTTTCATTTAAAAGATAAGGGGAAAGTGACCCCAGAGGGGTATTAGTGCGACATGACTAATATCTCATAGCTGGTCATGGGTAGAATTGGAACTTGAATCGAGTCTCTCGATTTCTGGCCCCATGGGATCCCCATTCTGCATATCACGGATGAACCCTTCATGTTACTTTTATCTGGGATGGCTGCTCACGAAGCTGGAGAGCGCGATCACGGGGGTAGGGAAGGGTCATTAAAGAGCAGGGGCATTTAGAGGGAGGCCAACCTAGGCAGAATGTGGGAAAGTGAGTGGCTAGGAGCAGCCGGAGGCCCATCAGTCCTTGAGGAATGAAAGATAAACGAAGAGCTCGCCTTTCGGCTTCACCCCTGTGTTTCACTGCTTCACGTGATTGCTTTGATCTGGTAAGTGCTGTGAGGCAGGTGGGCGCGAGAAGGTGAAGTGCAGCAGGAGAGGACCAGCAGAAAGAGGCCGGGCAGGAACTGGCGATCTCCCCAAGAATATGGAAGCGCAAGAGGCCATGATCCAGAGCAGTGGGAAAGATGCGCTGTGTTGTGGCCCCAGCAACGAGAGAGCCGCTGTCAGGCCCATGCAATGGGCCTTGACAAGGGCTTCCTGTGAGCACGGCTAAGGGGAATCTCTGGCAATTTCCCGAGGGCCAGAAAAGCGGACAGGGCCAGGGTGAGAAGGTGGCAGTGGTCCGGGGACAAAATTCCCAACACCAAACTGAGAGGGAGGCAGAAGGGGCTTGTACCGGTGCTTCTAATGGAGGGCGTGAAATACCGCTGCAGGGTAGACCGCATGCTCTTGACAGTGTGGGATTGCCACTTCTCTGGCTGCCACTCTAACGTTAGCATGGCGCACAGGACACGTCGTGGTCACAAATACCACCTATGAACGAATGTGTATCACAGTCTATTGTATAAAACCGCTTCAAGTTCAAAATTCCAGCTCTGACCCTACTAGTATAACTAGTATAACCCCGGATGGGTGATCCCTCTTGACCTCAGCCTCTTGATCCGGAATATCATTTAACTCATGGGGGAACGATAACAATGTAAGCGGCAGAGGACGCGCGCAGCATCTGGCTCATAATGAGTAAGGTCCCAGAAGTGTGATATTTCCCCGCCTTACTGGTTAGAACCCCAAGTTAGGGAACCGTATATAGTCAGAGGACACTTTGACTATATATAGGTGTCAAAGCTGAGGTCTCGAACCAGGGCTTGGGTACACAAAACGCACCAAGGTAGATGTGAATGAAGACCGGAGTTGCCTTTGGGGCTCCCGAGGGTAAGTGTTCCTGTGAATTCCCCATCCCCTCACCCCCAGGCCAGGCTTGCCCCAGAGACTGGAGTAGGTTAGGGAGCGGGCAGGTCTGCAGGATTCTGTGCTCCGGTGCCAGCCAGGCCCAAGGGGAAGTGGCAGCCACCTAAGTGCACGATGATGCAGTGGGGCTCGGAGCAGGGAGCGGCTGAGAGACTGCTGGGTGATTTACAGCCTTTAAATGGCTCTCCCCTTCTGCAAAACTCTTAATTTAATAGACAAACATCTTGGGATAAGGGCTCACTAGAGACAGAACTGATGGGATAAATGCTCGAAGATTAAAGACCTGCCGAGGGGAATACAGAACTCTGTTATGAAAATGGGAAAGAAGTTTCCAGCAGGTAGCCTCCCCATTCGCTCCCCCAAACAGCAAGCATGAGATAAACCACCTAGAAGGGAGGTGGGACATTCATTCAGTGGTGAGAAACAGACTCGTGGTCATCATGCTTGGAAGGGATCTTAGTTGTGGCGTCACCGGGGCATCTCTTCAACCGAGCATTCTGCAGGTGAGGAACCGAGTCCCAAAGGGGTGAGCAGGGTCAGCAAGATGAGTGGTCCACAAGGCTAGTCTTAAGGTGTTTGCGTTTAGGCTTTCATTCTATCATTTGTCCCATAGTAAACGATCAACTCCTAGTTCTGTCCTGCACACTACCGTACCCTTGGGAACCAGCAGAAGGCCAGACGCAGAGCAGGCCCTCCACAAACACTTGATGAAGAAATGGAGTATTGGTGGGGCTTTCAGGAACATCCACCTGAAAATGTATCACTTTACCCTCAGCAAGGTGCCTACAGTAAGCATCTGGGAGTTAGTTGACTCTTAGGGTCCCCATCTCTTCAGCCTTTGCTTTCCAGTCTGAATACCCCCACCTGCAACGAGCCCATTGCTGGTGTTGGGGAGAACTCTGCCGGTCCTGGTATCCTATCTGTAACACACACATCAGACCCTGGCCTGAATTTTGATGTAAGAGAGCCAAGCTGGCTCAGGTAAAGCAGTGAGATGGAACGTCCTAAGTGGGTCACTTGGGTCGAATATGAGCACAATGGATGTAGAATTGGAGGGTGATCCAAGGCCATGAGTTTGATGTAGACTACAGATAAAAATGATATCAGAATTGGCAGGAATGATAGAACGAAAAAGATTAGGGGAATTGGAATAATTAATGTATAGAAAATCTAGACCAGGCTTTTGAGAGGCATCTGAAGGCTCTAGACCTAGCTCCCACAGGTTTTTGGTTTTTGGGTTTTGGTTTTGGTTTTGATTTGGGGTTTTTTTGGTCTTTAAGCAATGGTACTTTGAGTATTCATTCGACAACTTCCCCCTTGCATTTAACTATGGATCAACTATAGCCAGTGTTTCAAAATGTGTAAGAGTGTAGGAAGAAACCTCTTCAAGTTTGCACGCAGATACTGTGAACCCTGGTAGTGGTGATATACGAAGGTTCAAATCCTGTGTCTACTTTTGACTGTGTGTGTGTGACCTAGAGCAATTTATGTCATCTACCTAAGATTCGGTTTTGTGTTTTGTATAGTGAGGACGACCATCGTATCAACCTTAGTGGGTCGTTGGGAGACTTTATTGAGACTTAGCATGGTGCTAAGTCACTCACAGGGAGTGTTCAGTGAGAGTTAGTATTATTGCACATGTGTGTTGAGGGGATGCTTTATTTTTGTCTGTTACGTCCTCGTGCTCATCAACACATCCTCAGAAGACCATCAGTATTAGCCGCCAGCTAGGACCTACTTCAGGGAAAACGCTTTCTGTGCCTTCTCAGTTGTAGAGGGGTTAGGTTCAGTTTGAATACAGTGCCACTCTTTCTAGCTTTTGACCTCCGTTGAGAAGTTCATTTATCTTTACAATTTTGTGTTCCTTTTCGTCAACCTTTGTGTGGACGACCCTCTTACTTTTTCTGTGTATTTTCTTTGATTTTTTTTCCCCAAAATTAGGTGTGGTAGACCTGTTGCTTGGCTTTCTTTACCCAACAGGTGGTAGGTATTACGTGCTAGATGTATCCCTTCGGCACTTTATAGTACCTTACCTTTCTACGCCAAAGTGAAAAAGAAAAGGAAATAGAAATAACCCAGGCTATAATTATTTCATCTATAAACTTCCTTCTTAATCTCAATTTGCAATACGTCAACTAACAGCAGGAGTACACGGAAGGTTTATTGATTAAAACTCCATGTCATGGAGTTCAGAGAAACAGCCAATAATATACTGAATAATAATCACGATTCAACAACTTCTTGGCAAGTGAAAATATTGGGTCGGCTCTAAAGAGAGAAAATTAAATATGGGCAAAAACGAGTCCAAAACCCCACTCTATAAATACAGAATGAAGAAGACAGGGTTTAGCAAAAAAAAAAAAATAGGTTCAAAGTGTGAGGTTGTACTTCTATTTAAGCACTGCATGAGTCAACAGTGAACTTTGATTGGAACAAAATATGCTAATGTTATTGTAGGCTGAGCTAAGAGTAGTTTCATGCTCAGTGGGGGAAAGTGACAATAACTCCACCTTACTTAACCTTGGTCCAACCACACCTGCGATCCTGAGTTCAACTTCAGTTTAGGGTCAACGATGACAAACCAGAGTGTGGCCAGAAGAAGGAGGGGAAGAAAAAAATCAGATACACAGAATAATTAGAAGAACTTCAGATTCTTAGTCTAGAGAAGGGACAATTTGGGAGAAGCAACTTGGTAGCTATTGACAAACATTTGAACATGTGTGCAGGAAGATACTGAATATTAGACCAGTACAATAGATGTAAATTGCAAGAAGACACAAACTCTCTCAACCTGAGGAAAACTTCCTAACAATTCAATCTTCTTCCTCAAGCAATTAGCTTCCTTACCTGTTCATCAGCCTTGATCAGTCACACGCACAGAGTAACCATCAAAACCATCTGTTACGGAGAATGTCAGGTGTCACAGAGGATGTTGAAGAGGGTGTTGGGTGCGATACAAGATGTTGGAAAACAGCATTGTATAAAGTCAAAGTCCATATCCAAGATATTTTATATGCATGATAAATATTTGTTGAATGAGGAGTGAACAGCTAGCTAAACTTCTTTGCATAACATGCAAGATTAATTTTTAAAAAGCAAATTTTCACTAGCATAAAGAGATGGATTTTGAGAGGATTGACTGAAGTTTCAATTGGAAGGGAGGTGGGGAAAGGAAGAGAGTTGCTCACCAAAGTTGAGGACATGAGACGTACCATCAAGCTGGAAAGTAATAATACTGATTATACACTCAAATAGAGCATGAAGAATTTACAAAACTCTCAGCCTCATGATTTGTGATCTAAACCTCACCCACAAAAGTGATATGGGAAGGTGCTATTACCATTACTGGCCCCACTTAACAGATGAGGTAACTAAGGTTCAGACAAGTCAATGGATTGACTGTGGGGGAGAAATAGGCTTAAAATGCCGGAATTTTTAAAGTCCAAATCCTAAAATGTGTTAACCATACCACCTAAATATGGGACTAATCAGCAGAATGGATATAGAAAAGTAGAGCAGGTATGACTTTACAAGGAGTGTAGGCTGCAAATATAAGGAATTTCAGAACTTGTCTTTAATAAAAAATGATAATAATGAAAACGAAGTAGCATTCCAAGCAGGAGAAGCTGAGAAACCATAAGGGGAAAAAAATGAAGGAACTCTGTAAAGAAAGACATTCAAACAGTAGCTGTGCACGTTGGGGAGCGGAGCCGGGAGGTGGGCTGATTTCTGGAGTGTTTGTTCCTTCCTGGACTTGATGTAGCTAAGCACACAATGAGATTGGAAGGAAGGGGAGGAGAGAATGATGCATCCTTTGGGAGCCAGGCATTATTGCTTTGCTGTGGTGAACAGGTAGTTTTGAAAATTACACAGTACAGTGGCAGGTAATTTATTTTTTATAAATTGTGAGTCCTGAGCTGAAATTGAGAGGGGTGGGGGGAAACAGTACCTGAAATGATTAGAAAGGAGTCATATGGGCTCATCTGCATGTGGCCAGGGTGATTAGTATCCAGTGTTACCCGGAGAGGGCAATGTACATCCTGCTCTGAGGAGACAAACGTGTCCTTGGCCAAGAGCTTACGTCGAGATGGTTTATGCCTGAATCCCCAGATGTGGCCAGCCCCTCGCTCTGCTCCCTTAGCACTTCTAAGCCCATTACTGTAACACACATCACAATTTATTATAATTACACCTCTCTTTGCTTGCCTACTCTGCCTCACTGAAAGAACCAGCACTCAGGCTCAGTAGGCTCTGGAGATATAAGGTTGGCGAAGACCAACGCTATGCAGGATTGTTAGTGCTCGAAAAAATGAATCGTGAAAAATGAATCCTTAACGTCATATATGGATACATTGAAGCCCCAAAAAGGGAAATGATGGTCTGGGGAATCAGGCACAAATATTAGGGGCACTGTTTCATAGTACAGTAGGGAGCAACAGAGACCTTTACCCTCTTGGAGCTTACCATCGAGTGGGGAAGACAGATATTAAGTCAATAATACAAATCATCACCCCAGATGTACAAAGTGCTGCAGGGAGAGTTTAGGGTGGTGTGGGAAGGTTTCATATGGGCCTAGAGAGTCAAGTAATTCTTCCTGATGGCATACCATCTGTTAGTGGCAAAGCCAAGGTTAGTTCCTAAATCTACTTATTGTCATGCAGTCATTTCTTCCTTATACTTTTGCAACGATTTAAAAAAAAAATTTGGCTTAGACTAGGGGTTCCTTAGAATTCTGTGACCCCCTAGATCTCTCTGAGGATCTGATGAAAGCTATGAATCATCTGTTAAAAATGTACATAGGGGCGAGAGGCTGGCTCAGTGAGTAGAGCATATGACTCTTGATCTCAGGGTCGTGAGTTCAAGCCCCGTGTTGGGCATGGAGCCTACTCAAAATAAATTAAACAAACGAACTAAAAAGAAAGAAGATGTAAAATAAAAATGTACATATATACCAAAATGATACAATTTGGATAGAATTTGGGGGGCTGTCTAGGAATGCTTCTGTTCTGAATTCCTATTCTGGACTCTTTCCTAGGTAAGTTGATATACTCCTAGCTCTCCTTTCTTTGGGGTCATTCCCAACCTGGATCTTCAGTTCAGCTTATCTTCCTTGCAACCCAGATCCCCAGGGCAGCTCTCTGCGGGATATCTCCTTGATCGTTCCACTAGGCTGCTCTACAGTTAGGATGTAGCAAAAACTGTACTTGGTGAACAAATATGTGTGCTGGGATTGAGGTTGACAGTGGCATCGGGGGTCTCAGAGAGCAGATTTATGTTGATCAAAAAATATCAGTTCACGGGCAGAAATGGCTAATAGTCATAAAAATGTGCCTGGTGCTCAGAAAAAAGGCTAAGAAAGAGATGTCAAGTTAAGAAAGATTAGAAGATGAGCAGTAGGTTAAGCTCTGAGTCTGATTGATATTGCCCCATGAGAGTATGGAATGGGAAGAGAAGGGAAAGGAAGAAGGGGAGCGAAAGGGGGAAAGAGAGAAGAGAAGGCAAGGTAAATTGAAGAAAAGAGAGATGGTCAAAGAAGATCCTGGGGAAACACCGGTATTTCACAAAGTGCATAAGGGACAGAAAATCCTTTATTGGGGACCTGAGAATCCTAGGAAGACCTTGTTTCAAGGGGGAGGTAATCAGCACCAAATGGCATAGACTTTGAATAAGAAAAGAAGCTCAAAGTATCCACTGGGATTTGCAAATAAGAGATGGTTGATGCCCTTGGCCAGAAAATAACAGTGAACTCTTGGGAGAGGAGGTCTGATTTTATCGGACTGCAGAATTAATAGGAGATAAGAAGTTAGCAACAGTCAAGGGAGAGGACCTCTTCACGGGACTCGTATTTGAAGGACTGCAGAAAGACGAGACGAGAGAAGAAAGCACAGCATCCAGGTGGGGCAGCTGAGATGTAGTTGTTGGAAAGGAGGACAGGAGTGAAGCAGAGCTGGGCGTCTCAGAAGCGGAGAGCACAACGGATGGAATAAAGTCTTCTAGGAGGTATAAAGAGATTCAAAGATGTGGAGCACAAGGGAAAATTGTAGATAATACAGGATCCTGGAGCAGGAGCGAAGGCAGGGAGCAAGCCTAGATGCAGTTAGGTTTGCAAGTAGGATGGGGACGCAGCGAATTAAAAGGGCTGCAACGAAGATCCTAGTGTTGTCTGAATGGTCGGAAGCCATTGCCCTGTTTCCCCCCTTTCTGTTTATGGCAGCCGGTTTTCTCTGAGGTAGGTCTACCACTGCCTTTTGTGGTGAAGGAATTAGAAGTCACAGGTCTAGTCTTAAATAGCCCTGCAGTCTGTCTGAGACACTGACTCACCACGAACTCACCCTTTTTAGAATACAACCTTTAAGGACACTTTAAACTTTGGACATCAAAAACAAGGGGAAAAAATGTTTCCCTAACGTTATTTGCAAATGTCATTTTAGGGCTGAGGAGCCTGGCTGGGAAACTGTGAACCCTTTTTCACTTGGCTGTGGCCTACTCGGAAGTGTGAAGAATAATAGGCAACCTTCTGGAATCTTCCTGCAGCCCTTGATGGGGCTTGAAGGAGCCTGCATTCGAGGACACTTCCAGTCTCTCATTGGAGCAAAGTGACACTGGGTGTGTCAATCTCCAAAGTCTCTTTCAATCCAAAGAAAAATTCTAACGCTTGAAATCATAAAACGTTACTTGGAACCCAAAGTGTCCATTAAGTGGCACATTTAGCTATGAATCATATTTCACAGGATGAAGAAGGAAAAAAAAAAAAGAATGAAGGGACAGAACCCTGGGCAAGGAAAAAAAAAAAGTGCATGCAGATGTCCTATCCTGAGTTCATCTTTTCCAAGAAAGTACGGCCTTTTTTCAAAAGTCCTCAACACAGAGATATCCTGCCACGTGTCACTGACTCACAGGGGCAGATCAAAGGGATTCTCACATCTGTTCCTTCAACTTGACCTAAGAAATAAAGAGAGCTGAAGGCAAAAGGAATAAATACACAAAGGATCTGGCAGTGGTATTAGAGAACAAAATGCAGCCTAGAAGACCCACAGAAACCTGCAGACCGGTTTCACATCTGCCATCATTCCAGGGCTGTCTTCCATGGCGCTTCCTTTCCCTGTAGGAAGATCTGCCAGAGGTTCTGGGGGCTGAGTATTAGCTGTCTGAAGATTTAGTTTGAAACCTGCTTGTGCAACATAACAAACTGAATGGTCTTGGGCCACGTGAACCCGAAATTTCCGTCTCGCTCGTTATTCAAATTGGAATAGGGTGTATTTGCCCTCGCCGCGTAATGTTACAAGGATGCGGTGTATGAGAGATGAGCTGATATGGGAGCCTAATGCACCTGGATTCAAATTCCACCACCTCTCCCTAATCCATTCGTGGTGATTGTTTCATTTTTCATCTGTTCTCCTTGCCTCTCCGGTATCTCCTCCCCATTTCTCACTCTTTGCTCAGGTTTTGATGTCTACTCCACCAGAAATTCAGTGAGGATGTCCTCCACCACTACCAACCTACTGGGACTTGTGCCTATACACTTGACTTTCCCTTTCATTATTAGAGATTAATTGTTCATATTTTGATCTAAGATCTGTCCACTTCTGCCTCTAGATGCCACCCGAACTTCTCTCCCACCCCCGGTCCAACCTCTGCTTGAGGTGACTACTCTTACAATCTGGAAGCCATCATGATTTCTCAGAATCACGCTGCCTGCCCCCCTCTCTAGAAAATCTTATTGGTTAACGTAAAACCGTGAAACAACGTCTCCCATGGTTCAAAAAGTGCTCTAGACACCAGGCCTACCTGGACATGCTCATTTGCGGTCAAGAGCCACCCCAGGCTTCCAGTTCTTCAGACCAGAACTCTGGGCTCGTCCTTACTCTCCATCCAATTCATCAGCGTATATTCCTGGCTCTCCTTCAAAATATATCCAAGATTCAAACACTTCTCACAACTTCTGACATTCTTGGCTTTGAAGATGGTGGAAAAGGCCACCAACCAGGGAATGAGGGTGGTCTAGTGCAGTATTGTAATTTACGAGAAATACATATTCGGTCATTCAGTTAAACAAATCTATTTCTCCTATATATTTGGTCTTCCTCCACAATTCCTGACTCACAGGTCCCCAGACTCTTGGGATTCCCTGAGAGCCGAGAGCAATGGGCTCACCTTTTGTTATAATATCTGGTCTCTTTTCCTCAGTTCCTAGAATCATTTCAGAGCCATAAAGGTGAAGTGGGTGTCTTGTTATTTATAAGGAGCCCCTTTCCACCACAACTGGGTTTATGTTAATGAGGCGACCTTTGGAAAGCACTTAAGGATGGAGCCTGGCTGCCAGGGGATCAGGCCATGAATATGCAGAGGGTTGGAACTTTCAGTCCCACCCGCTGATTTCCAGGGAGGCCAGAGAGCCTGGAGTTTGAATCAATCACCAATGCCCAATGATGTAATCGATCATGCCTATGTAATGAAGCCTCCATAAAATCCCAGAAGAACAGGCTTCTGGGAGCTTCCCAGTTGGCAAATGCGTGAAGACTTGGAGACAGTGATGCCCCTGTCCTGCATTCCTTGCCCTACACGTGTCTTCCCTCTGGCTGTTCCCGAGTTATATCCTTTTCTAATAAACCAGTGATCTGGTGAGTAAACAGGTTTCCCGAGTTCTGTGAGCCACTCTGGCTAAGTAATCAAACCCAGGGAAGGGGTAGTGGGAACCTCTGATCTACAGCAAGTAGGTCAAAGGCACAGGGAGTAACATAGGCCTGCAGCTGGTGTCCTAACTTGGAGAGGGTGGCTGGAATCTCCAATCTGTAGCTGATTGGTCAGAAGCACAGGTAACGACCTGGACTTTTGCCTGGTGTCGGAAGTGTGGGGGCAGGCGATCTTGCCGGACTGAGTCCTTAACCTGTGGAATTTGATGCTGTCTTAGGGGAGACTGTCAGAATTGGGTTGGATCGTAGGAGACCCGGCTGGTATCTGGAGAACTGCTTGGTACTGTGTAAACCCCTTCCCCCACCACACATGCTGGAACTGGGTGCAGAACCCAAAAGACTTAATCCCTATAGAAGCTAGAAAGAACAAGGAAACCGATTCTTCACTGGAATCTCTAGAAAGAAATGTAGCCCGACCAATGCCTTGATTTTCGCACAGGGAGACCCATTTCAAACTTTTGACCTCCAGAAGTGTAAGATAATAAATTTGCATTGTTTAAGGCACTAAGTCGGGGGTAATTTGCTAAAACAATGCACACTAACACAAGTACGATTCAACCACAAAGTAGAAGTGATAAGAAGATCTGCCTCTAATATTTGGGGGGGAGGTCAAGGCAAGATTAGAGATCTAGGTTCTTGGCCTGCAGTACATCTCCTTTCTCTTTTTACACCAGCTCTTTCTTACATCAAGAGGGTCCCCATATGCTTGTGCGCAAAAACCCCAGCCCACAGGTCTATTCCTTCCACGTAAAGGTGACCTCAGGCAGTTGTTGGACACAGGTAGGTGACCAGCAGTGGAGTCCATTCTCAAGGAGACAGATCCATGGACGAGGCTCTGCTGATAGACTTGGAGCTTTCCATGCCAATCATTCCAGGCTACCAGGTTCCTGGCACAAGGTATTGTCAAAGGAAAAAATCCAAAAGGGCTTCTTAAAAGAAATTAGTCTTTCATTTGGGATCCATTAGGAATTCTGTTCTCTGTCTTCCTTTTAGATATTTGGGCATATTCTGCCCTCCTCTCTGGATTATGTCCTCCTGACCCAGGGGACACAGCTCTAACTTACTATCTCAGTTGGCTTTTGCCATGGAAAAATCACCCCTAAGTTTAGTGACTTAAAACAATTCCTTTGCTCATTATTAAGCCAGTTGTCAGTTTGGGATGGGATTAGCTGGATGGTTCTTCTGGTCTTGGCCAGGGTTGATCATGTGACTGGTCTGCTTCTGGGCCGGATTGAAACGCCCTTTGCTGGGATGACTCACCTTTGTCCCAGTGCTCTCCCATTCTCCAGCAGGCTGACCCATTCACTTAGTGGTCACAGGCTTCCAGGAGAAAAAAATGGAAGCTCCCATGGCCTCTTGAAGCCTGGGCTCAAACTAATACACAAAGGAACTTCAAAGTCATGCTGTAAAGATGGGATATGGTGGCTTTAAGAATTGTGGCCATTTTTTTTTTTTTTTTTTTGTAATCTATCTTATTCACCTCTTGTCGAGAGTTTTCCAGTCCTTCCCACCATCCCAGGTTAGGTTGGTACCAAATATTTGGACCTTTAATATCTATTCTCTTATTTAAAAACTTCACAAGTTAGGCACCTTCGTGATTATTACCCCAGTCGAGAGAGGTGTAGAAGGCAAGGACCAGAAACTTCCTGAGTTCATACAGCCACACCTGGCAGAACTGAGAGTCAGACCTCACGCCATGTGACTGCAAATCAGTTTCTCAATCTTGGTATCACTGACATTTTGGATGAGATGATTCCTTGCTGTGGAGAGCGGTCCTGTGTCCTTCAGGGTATTGAACAGCATCCCTGGCCTCTACCCAAGAGGTCTTAGTAACACAACCTCCAGTTGGGACGACCGGAAGTAACTCCAGACATCGCCAAATGTCCCGGTAGGGGCAAGAACTACCCCCGGTTGAACACCACCCCCCCCCCCCCCAGATCATGCCTCTTCCCTCCTCACACCAGCAATACTGTCTTTCCCTGAGGGAGGGGGTTGACTCTACTTTAAAGCCAACACTTCGTCTATGCTTTTAGCCTGGGGCGGAGCTAGGACAGAGGTGGAAGCTGGAACCACTTTTCCATTAGGGTCCTCTCAGAGCTCACTCTTCAGCGTTTAGCCTTCCCTCTTTCCAGTTGCTATCAACTTCTCATTATGAAGTCAGCATCCTCTACGAGGTTACGGTCTGTGAGAACCAGCCAGCTCTCCCAGAACATGAAAAGATGGCCCCAGAGCAGGCTAAAGAGGAAGCTCCAAGTTGGAAAGGCTTTGCCATCGGTGGCAGGGAGCTAAATATTTCATCTTCATAAAATAAACATAGATCGTCTCGTCATGAAATATACATAAAAATGTTTAAACATGTTAATTATTAAACCAATATTGATTCATATTGGATGAGGCATTAAGGGAAAATTAGCTAATGTATTTAATATCTCCTCCACAGTTGACTAGTATCAGAATTCATCATATGTAACCACCAATAATCATAAAAGTGGCAGGCAATATTTATGACCAGAGGGGTGAGTGAGGGCTGGGCAGGAAGGGACTGGGATGGAGGAAATATGAAGATCTAAGAGACGGAGGTTTCGGCTGTCACAGCTCACCCTTGGAATCTCAGACATAAATCACTGGGTGAAGTCACAGCATCAAAATTTGATAAACCTTTCATATT
Organism: Panthera onca; assembly: GCF_046562875.1. NCBI lineage: Eukaryota > Metazoa > Chordata > Mammalia > Carnivora > Felidae > Panthera > Panthera onca. The sequence continues at coordinate 79,513,440 of NC_138351.1, read as the reverse complement.
GGGACAGTTATTGAATATCATTTGGACCCGGCTTTCCTCTCAAAAATGAAATGGGATGGCAGGTGCAATGGAGAGGTAGAAAGAAGAATGGGAACAGGGCTTAAAAACCCAGAGAACAAACTGAGGGTTGATTGGGGGGGGAGGGGAGGGGGAAATGGGTGATGGGCATTGAGGAGGGCACTTGTTGGGATGAGCACTGGGTGTTGTGTGTAAGCGATGAATCACGGGAATCTACCTGCAAAACTAAGAGCACACTGTATACACGGTATGTTAGCCAACTTGACAATAAATTATATTTTTAAAAAATCAGGGTTTGAATTGTCTCACTGGTGTTTTGTTTTGTTTATTTTTTTTTTAAAGCTTTAGGCTCTATTTACTCATCTGTAAAATGGGGGAATAATATCCACTGGGTGGCGTTTTCCTCGTGTTATTTTGTGTATTCTAATCTTATCTCACTAGTTTTCAAATTCCTCAAGGGAAGAGAACATCTCCCCCCATATGTTTTTTTTTTTCCTGTGTGCTGGAAGTAGACTAATTTAGTCATTTGAAACCCTGCTCTGGACTCAGAAAAATCTGGATTTGAATTCTAGATCTTGAGCGAGTTACTTTATTTCTCTGTGCCTCAACTTGCTCATCTGTAATTCACTCACCTCCCGGACCTGCTACAAATATAAACTGTTATTATATAAAGTGATCAGAACACAGCACGGAGGAACCATTCGATGCTTAGTGGTTGTTGTGCCTTATTTCCTTAGACAAAGAATGAAACAGCTGACAAATATTCATTGAGATTTCAGTGGATTTTTTAAAAATCAGTAATTCATGGAGGTGCCTGGGTGGCTCAGTCAGTGAAGCGTCCAACTCTTGATTTCAGCTCAAGTCACGATCTCAGGGTTTGTGGGTTGGAGCCCTGTGTCAAGCTCTGTACCGTCTGTGCAGAGCCTGCTTGGGATTCTCTCTCCCCGTCTCTGCCCCTCCCCTGCTTTCGTGCCTTGGGTGCACATGCTCTCTCGCAAAATAGACAAACATTTAAAAAAAAATCCGTAAGCCATGACCTTTAAATTGGAAATAACTTTAAATATCAGCCACTGTAGGTAACTCAGAGCCTTGCAAGCCAGGTTCTAGCCCAAACTGTGTCCCTGATAGGGACAGATCTTGGGAAGAATCTCGACTTGTTTTGCCTGTCCGTTCAAAGCCCTTCTGCTTCCTACAGGCTCCAGTGCTAGGAAGGGAGCATTTCTCCCTCCTGTAAGACACATTTGCACGGAGCTGCTAAGAATCCCACCTCTGCCATCAACACACTTGACCTCTGAGGACTGGTTTCCTCATCTGTGAAAAAGAGATAAAAAGATCTAATGCGTAGCCCCTTTTTGCGATCAGAAGAAAACGGAAAAATTAAGACAACCGCATTTTGCCAATGTTGATATATCAGATCTCATCTTTTCTGAATTTTGAGATATATTCTTTTTTTTTTCACCTTTTAAACATATCTGAAATTAGGATGTCTTACAACTGACATATACATTAGTGTAGGGATTCTCTCCTTTTCCCAAGGAGCTCTTATTAAATCAGCAGTGTGTCTTCTAATTAGAAATGTCTTCAGGGGCGCCTGGGTGGCTCCGTCAGTTAAGCAACTGACTTGGGCTCAGGTCATGATCTCACGGTCCGTGAGCTCGAGCCCCGCGTCGGGCTCTGTCTGGGCTGACGGCTCAGAGCCTGGAGCCTGCTTCGGATTCTGTGTCGCCCTCTATCTCTGCCCCTCTCCCTCCTCGTGCTCTGTCGCTCTCATCTCTCAAAAGTAAATAAACGTTTAAAAAAAAAAAAAAGAAATGTCTTCAGAAAGCATGTCTTCAGAAAGAGAGGGAAAGCAGTGTTATTTTCCATCTCATCGTAATTGAATAGCCCCTCCTAAGAAATAGTGCTGCTTCACCGCTGAATCTGCTCTTCTGGGGTCAGGTAGTTGTTAATAAGTGAAAAAAAAAAAAGAGTAGGAGGCACCTTGATGTCGTCTTTTTTCTGCAACAAGGTATATTGACTTGTTGTGGAATATTCCTCAGCTGGGGGGGCGGGGGGAGGGGAATGGCAGCCACGTGGGTATTTCCCAAACACGATTTCCTTAGATGCATTTTGTCATCGGGGAAAAGTTGATGAGAAATGGCTTCCCGTTATGTATCAGGACCCATCAGACTCTGAGACTGAAAACCTCCCGAGTAGCATCTCTTGGCTACCAGATGTTACACAGCTGCATTGCAAATTGTCATCAGAGCTCAAAAGACAAGGAAAGAGAGGATTGTTGAAGCCATGAAGGCAGATGACACAGTAAACGGTGCATTTAATTTCAACTTAATGTGAGAGATAGCGTGCATTAGATAAATATCATCTGATCATTAAAAACATATTTATGGAAGTATAGCAACTTTGTCAGGGATGTGTGACTAATAACACAGAGCCGTGAGTCCTCAAAAACATATTTGTCTTAATCGACTGGTGTTTAGTTTGGATTATTGACTGTTAAATCAAAATAGAAGTTTTCACTGGAGATTTTGCATTTCATTTGTGACGGATTTGTCTTCATCAGACACCCGCATCGGATACCCAGTTTGCCCATAAAAAGCCCACTCTAACAGAGTCCTAAAATTTCCATGCTGGGAAAGTTCTTAGACGCCCATCCTCCTCCAGCTCTTTTTGGGGCGAATGGTGTCATCGGCTTTGAATTGCAACTATATTTTCTGAACAAATGTGGTTATCACCACACTGGGGGAAATTTGGAAAAGAAAACAGGAAAAAAAATGTCAGCTATTTTCTCTTCACCTGAACAATCCCTTCTTTTTCATTTTCGGTGTGTCGGCATGTGCTTTGAGTTTGGTCTCCCGGATCCAGAATGCCTGAGTTTGAATCCTACCTCTGCCCATTTACCAACAGTGTGAGTGACCCAGGGAAAATTACTTAGACTTCTGCATTTCTGCTTCCTTGCTTGTAAAATGCAGATAATATTAGAGTTAGCTCATAGACCAGTGAGGGTCAAATGGATTAATCCATGTTAAGGATTTAAAACTGGCTCGCGATGAGCACTCCATAGGTGTTAGCTATGCTGATAACTAAGTCAACTCTGAATGTTCTGACGCGTATTCTTTTCCAAAATCTTGAAATATATCTTTAAGGGGGATTCCCAAGCCATTTTCATAAAATCTCATACAGATGGGGAACTGGATCCTTTTTGAGCGGTTCCAAAGTCAAATAATCCATTACCTCCTTAGACAGATTATTTCACTTTGGGATGGCTTTAATAAATGTTTGATGTCGATGGGCCTTCTAGTGACTCCCTCGCAATGATTTGATTCTGTCCCTGTCTTATTGCAAATTATTTTAATACATTAAATCTCAAGGCATGTTTCTTGGCATACTAGTCACCTCCATACCCATGCCCTCCGCCTCCGTCGTGCCTCTCGAAACCATCTACTTGGTTCTGTTTTTATCACCATCACCCTAGACCAAACCATCATCACCTCCAGTCTGGTTATAGCAATAGCCCCTCAGTTGGTTTTTATGTCTGTTCCTGATATGTGGCCACCAGCCTCGCCTCACGCCAAATGTGAAACTGAACGCAAAATTTGTCTATGCAAAGCCCTTCTGTAGCATCCCATTTCTCAAATTAAAATCAGAACTCTTCATGATCTAAGAAACTTCCCCGTCTTCCTCCCCCGCTACATGTCTCTCCTCTCTGTCCCTTCTTCACTGCAATCTAGCTACACTGTTCCTCCTCAAGTATCCCAGGCTCTTTTTTGGCTCAGGGCCTTTATAACATTGTCTCCTCTCCCTGGAAATCTGCCCCCTGCTCTCACCCTTAGTCTAGCCAACCTCTCCTATGATCCACCAGGCCTCCCCTGCAATGTTTCTTCCATAAGGAGGTCTTTTTTGAAACTTCTGTATAAAATATGCCTGTTTCACTCTCTCAGAGTACCTTGCTAATTTTCCCTCAAAGTACTAATTAACAGTTCGCAATCGTGTTTATTTGGACAATCCCTTATTTCTAGACCCCTCTAGAAATGCAATGGTTATCAGGTCAAATGCATTTCTGCGATGCCTGGGTGGCTCAGTCAGTTAAGTGCCTGACTCTTGGATTCAGTTCAGGTCATGATCTCACGGTTTCCTGAGTTCGAGTCCCCCCATCCAGCTCTGCGTTGACAGAGGGTTGGGATTCTCTCTCTCCCTCTCTCTGCCCTTCCCCTACTCACACTGTCTCTGTCTCTCTCAAAGTAAATAAATAAACTTTTAAAAATGCATTTCTAAACTGACCCTTTTAGTCACACCTGGAAGCAACTTCAAACAAACAATGGTCAGAAATAATTTACTATCATCTCTTCTATGTTTCTAGGGCTGGAATAAAATAATCGCGGTAAATGTTTATTGAGCACTTATTATTTCCAGGCCCTATTCTGAGCATTTCACATGCACTTTTATTACCTAAGAAGCAAGTGTTACCACTGTCCCATTTTACATCTAGAAGGGACTGTAACGTACCCAAGGTCATGTAGCAGACAAGTGGCAGAGTCAGGATTTGAACCCAGCCTAACACTGGTGACCATGTTCCTACCACCACGCCTCTGGAAATATACAACCTTAGCTTTTATTTAGGAAGGAAGAACTCACAAAATGCTCTACATTTGGCACAAACCGTGAAGATAAATCATTGAGTGGCACGATTAGACTAGAGTGTTGGAAGCATGTTAAGTGAACCTTTTCAAGGTAAAGTATTACATGATTTAAAATGGTATTGTTTTCCCCAAACAGGAAAGCACACGATCACCATGTCAGAAAAGGATGCGCGACGAGGCTGAATGTTTATGAAAGATTCTATGGAAGAATTAGATGCGATACTTATATACAAATAATTATACACAGTGTGCGTGCCTTTATGCGTGTGTGTCTGTATGTGTGTGTGTATATATATGCAGACACACACGTACACATATATAAAGAGGAAAAGAGGAAAATATATATATTCAGTCCTTTCCCTTTTTTTGATAGCATTTTTTCTATTTACAAAAATACTACATACCGGGGCGCCTGGGTGGCTCAGTCGGTTAAGCGTCCGACTTCAGCTCAGGTCATGATCTCACGGTCCGTAAGGTGAGTTCGAGCCCCGCGTCGTCCGTGAGTTCGAGCCCCGCGTCGGGCTCTGGGCTGATGGCTCAGAGCCTGGAGCCTGCTTCCTGCTTCCGATTCTGTGTCTCCCTCTCTCTCTGCCCCTCCCCCGTTCATGCTCTGTCTCTCTCTGTCTCAAAAATAAATAAACGTTAAAAAAAAACACAAAAAACAAAAAACAAAAAAAACAAAAAAACCAAAAATACTACATACCTATTGTCCAAGTGATCGAAATGTTTTCAAATCTCTGATCTTCACGTCCCGCCCATCTCTAGAGAAGGGAAGAACTATGACTGTTCTTGGACAACAAATCTGAGGCTCAGCAGGGTAGGAGAACTTGGGTGCAGTCAGTTAAGTGGGAGAATCAGGACTGTCCTCTGAAGACACGGACGCCGAAAGGAACAGGGAAAATAGGGCAGGTGTTGGAATCCAAAAGATCTGAGTCTGAATCACCGATGCCAAACTGCAGAACCTCTTTACCCCTCCAGACTAATTTTTTCATCTGTGCAACTGGTTTTTCATCTGCTTTGAGGAACTCAGGTAAGACAGACTCAGATCATGTCTGTGAGATACCTGGGTGGAAATCTAGCATACTTTAGCTGCTCAACACATGAGGTTTGTTGTTTTTGTTTTTGTTTTTTTTCTTTTTCTCTCTCTCTCTCCACCATCCTGGACCCTTTCACCCTTTTCTTCTGGCTCCTCTTTCCAAAACAGCTCAGCTGAGATGATGTAATGCTTCAATTGCCTGACCCAGCCCTGCTATGGGATCATGGCCATGGCTCTGCTTGATAAAAGCACTACATAAATACGCCTCCTGGAAACGCTGACATGACCCCAGTTCCCATCAGGTGACTCCTTGGAAGGAAGAAAGATGGATGTCTTGGTCTCAGCTTATAACTCCAGAGAGAATTGGACAGAGGCACAGCTTATTATCCTGAGCATCTCTGAACTGGCTGGTGTTAGTTAAGCCCAAGGCCCGTTGCATCACAGCCGCAGATAAAGGGTCTCTGTAGATTGATCTGCCCTAATTTCACCCACAGGTCCTTCCTTCTGACCCCTCTACGTTTGCTGGGCATGTGCAGGGAAGTTAGACAGAGCGGGGTTTGGAGTGAAGCCACTCAAGTCCGCGTCCCTACTTTGCAGCTTGCTGGCTCCACGGCCAAACGCAAATCACTTTCTTTCTCTAGCTCTCGGTTTGCTCAGAGGGAGGATGATGGCCCGCGTCGTGGGCGCAACTCAGCATCAGACTCAAAGCTTCTTTAGGAAGAGACGGTAGGTGAAGTGTTCTCTTCCTCCTGTGGTTTTCTCAGGAGGGGGTCCACTCAGGGGCTGACCCTGTGCATGTCAAGATCCCCGGGCTTCTCGGGGCGGGGACAGAGGGCCACTGTACCCCAGACCTCTGACGATCATGACATCCTTAGACTCTTCTGACTCTGGATTCTCCCCACCTGGGTAGGCCGGGACACAGGGATATAGACAAGGCCTCTATAAACCACAGCGTGTGGCTGCAGCTTTCTCAGCCTGGGGAGAGGACCGGGCTGCACGTGCAGACAAGGGGGAAGCCTTGACCAAGACCCCTGAGTTCACGGTGCCGCCTGGCAAAATGTATCATGTCGTGAGCACACCGCCGGTAGTAAAGGGCCAGGAGCCAAGAGTCAAGAACCTGCTGAAACCCATGCCGTTCACTGTGGATGGAGACCTGGCCAGCTGTGGATGGAGACCTGGCCGGCGTGGAGCTGAGGGGCAAGAAGGCTCAATAGCTGGAAGAACTCACCCCGGGGGTCAGCCTGAGGGGGTTTGACCCTTGACCTTCTCATTCCTTACCCGTGTGACCTCACTCAAATTGTTTCACCTCTTTGCCCTTCAATTCCCCTTCTGTAAAATAGGACCGGAAACGAACCCACTTCTTAAACGTATTGAGGTCTTCTGTTAATACATATCAGCCTTTATCTGGAATTCAAGAAACAAAACAGATGAACGTAGGGGAAGGGAAGGAAAAATAAGAAAGAAAGAGAGAGGGAGACAAGCCAAAAGGGACTCTTGAATACAGAGAACAAACTGAGGGCTGCTGGAGGGGAGGTGGGTGGGGGGATGGGCTAAATGGGTGATGGGTATTACTGAAGGCACTTGTGGGGATGAGCACTGGGCATTATATGGAAATGATGAAGCATTAAATTCTGCTCCTGAAACCACTATTACACTATATGTTAACTAACTTGGATTTAAATAAAATTTTAAAAGGGGCGCCTGGGTGGCTCAGTCCATTGAGCACCTGACTTCGGCTCAGGTCATCATCTCACCGCTTGTGAGTTCGAGCCCCGCATCGGGCTCTGTGCTGACAGCCCAGAGCCTGGAGCCTACTTCGGGTTCTGTGTCTCCCACTCTCTCTCTGCCCCTCCCCCACTCACTCTCTGTCTCTCTCTCTCCTTCAAAAATAAATAAAACGTTAAATAAATAAATAAATAAATAAAATTAAAAAAACTATTCATTTATTTAATCTGGTGACAAACTTTTGAGGTAGGTGGCTGGGCATTATCATCCCCATTTTACGTATGAGGAAACTGAAGCGAGTAGAAAAAAGTAGTCTCGAAGCTTTCCTTTTGATCTATAATTTATTTAATTAAAATCAATGTTTCCCAAGTGTCTTCGGTGGAGTACTAACTGCAGACGTTTCTCCGTAAAATAAAGGATTCTAGGGTGAACCAGGTCTGCAGATTCTGCACAGGGAAAGCCCCCTCTTGGGGGAGTTGGGACAACGTTTGCATATCAAACGGATGGGGGAGCCCTGTAGGAGGAAACCTGTTAAACTTTGTTGAGTCCAGTGTTTCCAAATGGATTTGACCAGAGAGACCTGCCAGCCCCTTCCCTCCGGCCTCCCACACTTGCACAACAACGGTCAACATTCCACAAAGCCCTTTGGCAAAGTTCATTCTGCTTCAACTCAACCTACATTCATTGAAGGTCAAGCCTGTGTCCATCCCTATCTTTACTGGGCTTTAAAGGCATGCCGGACTTCTCCTTCTCTGCTAGTCCATCACCTCGGTAGGAGAGAAATAATGCATGATAGATATTTAGAGAACAACCCAAATGTTAATTTAGATGTTTGAGCCAAAGATACCAAAGGTGCCAGAGAGACGGGAATGCCGTGGAGGAGAATGGGGCAGCTTGGATGGGGTGGGGGGGGTGGGGGGGGGGAGGATTGAGGCTGAACCATTCAGAATGAAAGCCTTGGCCTGATCTGCAAAAGCAGGGCAATGGGGCTCTTGAGAAACCTCCCATTGCCAAAGAAACGCTAATTTATCAGTGGTGGGGGGACCCTACTCCTAGGACTAGATCGTTTCATGCTCACAATAACAGAATTATGTTTCTCGCAGGAATTTCCATAGTACGCGTTGCTGGTTGTTATTACTGGGATTACAATTATTATTAAATCAGGTGATTAGACGGTCATAAGACCTAAGCATCTCTGAGCAAACATAACAGAGTGTGTTAATTACACTTGTATTAAAAGAAAAAACAAATCCCGTGTTTGATGACGTTCATCTTTTTCTAGCATGACCTCAGGCTCCATGACTCCGCTGGCGTCTTACTCTTTCTCTTCACTCTTATCACCCACTATTTTGATTAAAGAAAACACAACTCTCCACCCAAGGAGCTACTTGAACCACACAATCACCAACGACTTCTCCCCGTTTTCTTCTCAGTGCTCTTATTCCTTATTCCTATTGGTTTTGAACTGCTTCAGGTCAGAACCAACGGCCATTTAATGGAATTCATGTTTCCTAATTAATCTCTAACACGTTCAGTTTTCTTCTTGAAAATTCTTCGGGATAAATGACTATATTTGGTTAGGTGCCTGGGAGAAAGAAGGGTGCACCAAGTAGGGGGACCAGCAAAAGCAAACTCTGGGAGATGGGAACCTGGCTTTCTGTCCAAGAGACGTGAGAAGAAAGGTCTGCCTGAACCAAAAAAAGTTCTGGGTGTGCGCTGCCCCAGGCTGGATCTCCACTTAGCTCTGATGAGCTGCTGAGTTGTAGAAACATCTCCATCCCTGCCTCTGTTTCTCTGTCATCGGCCGCCTCTCTATCAAATGGTCCCAATGCGGCTGCTTTCTCAGGACATACTCTCATCTCCCTGACAGTTCTGTGGACACCGGTGTCAGAATCAGGTGCCTTGATCGAGCCCCTCCCACCTCTTTTGTCAACTTTTCCTCCCTGAGTCTACTGATTCAAGTATTCTTTGGAACTTTGGGACAAAACTTCCTCAACTTTGGACCAAGTTACATGGCTCGGAAGCCCTAAGTCTATTTATATGCAACATTTTTTGAGTGTCTAAAATACAGCACGTGTAATAGATATCAGCTACTGAGTGGCTAGGATGCACCCTTGCTGGAGATGGGAGACAGGCGTATGGATTTCTGCCTTAAAGATTCCACAATTAAGTAAGAAGTCAGCCCGTGTTTCTGACATGAGTTGATACATATTGTAACTGAAATGCATATAATATGAGGAGGATAGCAAAAAAGGCTTCTGTCAGGGTAAATATTGAAATTTATGTAGGTCACATTCGATTGGGCCTCAAAAGGTGAAGAGGAAGAGTGAGCGTCAAGAAAGCACACACAGAAAGTCCCAAACCTTCCTCGTGTGGGGATGGAGGGTGCGATGTGGTCATTAAAACACAGGCCCCGCAGCTAACTGCCTGGGTTCAAAACTCTCCTCTGCTATTTATCAACCACATCGTCTGTGACCGAGGATAATCAAACCCACGGTTCTTGGGGGCTCTGGGGTTCTCACCTGTAAAATCGAGAGAGCCGTAGCACCAACCTCAGAGCACGGCTGGAGAAAATATAAGAATGAATAAATCCACCTAGAACACTTGGAACAGTGCCTGGCACTGTTCATACTAAGTTTTGAACCAGTGTTAGTCTAGTCATTAAATTTAAGAATTCAGCCACAGCTCTGATGACATTGCCATCCCAGGTCTAGAGGCTGGGCCACCGATCTTACGGAGGACATATTCTACCGGGGCGGGGGCGGGGGGAAGACAGAAAACAAAGAAAACGGTGAAAGGTAATTTCAGATGATACTGAGTACTATGGAGAGAAACAGGATGAGTGATGGTGACGGAGTGATTGTCTGGGTTCCTCAGGGAAGGTCTCTCTGAAGAGGTGACATTGGAGCTAAAACCCCAATGTTGAGCAGGACCAGCCATCGCAAGATACGGGTATGGAGGTTTCTAGGAAGAGAGACAGCATGAGCAAAGGCCTCCAGTGAGAACAGTTTCTCCAGGTAGAAGGATGGAAAGGAGGCCAGAGCGTATGAGGCGGAAGGCAGGGAGGTGCAGGGGGGCTGGGGTGAGACGCGAGGTCAGAGAAGCACGCAGAAGTCCATGATGTAGGGCCTGCACTATACAGGAAGGAAGTTGGCAATGCAAAGCAATCTAGTTGCACAGCTGAATAAGAAATGGGACTAGAATGAGCTTAGTAAGCAGTGCTGTCAGTTTGTTCTTGATTTTATACCCTAGACAGAAAAGAAAAGAAAGGAAATAATGGTGGAAACGGAACCATGCCTTTGACCGTCTCGTAGCCATGGTTGGGTATCGGGGAAACTGCTGGTCTTGGAAGATGCTTCCTTTACCCATCAGCCAGGATCCTGGCAAGCGACGGATGCCACACTTAAAGAAACGGTTGGAGATAGTTTAAAGGAAAACATGATTGACAAAGGTATGGCAAGGGCTAAGAGTACCACCCAGGGTGGTAAAACAGGGTGGGAATCACAGTTGAGGGCAGTGACCGCCCAAGCCTGGGGGACAAGAGTAGAGAGTGGTTATGGGACCTGGATAAAGTCGTAGCTGTAGGAAAGGGCTACATAACAGTTGTGCCTTTAACAGAGTGATGTAGCCTCTGCGGAGATTCGTCCCAGTAGGGAGACAACAGGGGGAATAAATGCCCGCACCTCCCTCCTCTCCCTTTCGTGATCTCCTGCTAAGGGTTCTGGCTGAACACGTAGAAGCTACAAGCAAGAGAACTGTGGTAGGCTAAATATTCATCAAAAATGTCTACCTCATAACCATCCGATCTGTGGGTATGTTAGGCTAGGTGGCAAAAGGGGTTTAAGGTTGTACGTGGAATTAAGGTTACTAATCAACTGACCTTAAGATAGAGAGACTATTTCTATCTTCTTATCTGGGTGGACCTAATGTAATCAGAAGGGTCTGTAAAAATGGCGGAGGGAAAAAGAAGAAAACTGGAGAGACGGTAACAGGAAAAGAACTCCATCTGACCTAAAGGCTTTAAAGGGAGCCAAGAAATGCAGACAACCTCCAGAAGCTGAAAGAAGCAAGGAAATGGATTCTCCCCTAGAGCCTCCAGAGAGAACGGGGCCCTGCCGACACCTTCATTTTAGCCCAGGGAGACCCGTTTCAGATTTCTGACCTGCAGAACAGGAAGAGAATATATTTTTGCTGTCTTTGCCGCCACGTTTGTGGCAATTTGTTACAGCAGCCGTAGAAAACGAACACAAAAGCTCAGCTAATGCATTGCATAAAGAATGCACAGGGAAGGAGTGTAGAAAGAATATCTGAGGGCGTGGTGGAGAATATTCCACACACCTGGGCTCAAGCCTTGGCTCTACACTTCCTCTATGGCTTCGGTCAAGTCACTTCGCTTGCCTGGGCCTCAGTTGCCTCCCCTGTGAAACAAGGGCCATCCTAGCTATTTTGATGGGTCATTAAGAACCAAATGGCATCATGGACGCGAAAGTGTTGGCTCCCCGAGACAGCACGAGCAAAGGCCTCCGGTGAGAACAATTTCTCCAGGTAGAAGAATGGAAAGGAGGCCAGAGTGCCTGAGGTGGCAACAGGGCAGCAAGCATCCGCCGTCGTGAGGACCACAGGAAAACCGGTTCGACGCAAAATCTCCACTTCCCACATTTCTGAGGTTAAAGCTTTGTAGCTCTCGCCTGTATGACTTTCCCATTATGACTCTCTTCAGTGTGAAAAATTAGGGCATGTCTCCAAAGCATACTTCCCCACGGGGCCTGGAGCCATCCTACCTCGACGATAAATCTTCTCCTTCAACGTGAAGATTTATGATTCTTGTTGGGAAAGAGAAGTTGCAACATGCGTAGACATCATCACGCATCCAGACACATGCTGCATGTTCTAGTAACTGAGATTGCCCGGAGAGATTCAAATAAGGGGGTCATGACTTTTTAATCACACATTCCACGAGCGTGTCGAATACCCTCATGTGCGTACAGACACGACACGTATTCACATTAACTCGTATGTTTCCCGTGAAGGGAACCCCAAGAAGCAAACCTGCCAGCGCCCCCTGAAGCACAGAGATGACGAGACCATAAACCCGCATACACCCTGCACCTCCCCGGCCACCACTGGACCCGCAACGAGTTTTGAGGCCAAATATGTACTTAACACCACCAGAAATGTGTCTTCTGTAGGACAGTCGCGTAGAAAAGTCAAATTACCGTTCATGACTTTCAAAATGGCTTGAAGAAGACCAGTTGGTTTATGTATTAAATTTATCTGGAATTTACATTTTGATTGGCCAACAGTCTGGGCAAATTCCACAGTAACCTATTGATCTGACAGAGACATTTGACAGCTTTGAACAATTGCTGAAATGGCTTTTTTAACACCCAGCCGATGAGAGCGGTGGGGGGAGAAGTTTCCCAATGAGCCATCTCTGTTCATCTTCCTTCAGCTCCCCCGCCTCCTCCTCCAGCCTTGGGGCGCCTTTCAATAAAGCCAACGGAGACATGTTTTCCAGAGACGCCAGATGAAAATCCTCCTGGAGTCTCCCTGCCATCGCTTCTCCTTCCCTGGTTAACTGTTGTGTGCTTTCACCCCCGAATGCACTCGCGGGCTCTCTTCCTCCTTGTGAAATCCGCAGTCGTTTCGGGGCCTGCTTGTTCCAGACTGATGGGGACAATAAGTAAATGTGTCTCTGGGTTACTAGTCAGGCATCTTTCTCAAATGCTTCTCATCTCTGTGACCTCGGCTCCAGATGCTGAGATGGGAAGTATCCCTATTTCTCTCCTCCTGTCCGAGACATAATCTGTCGCCTAAGATTTTTGTTATCATTCCAGATGAGTCTGACTTCTTACAGTGTATGTCTCTACCAATCATTTCTCAGTTATCGTATCTGTCTTGCATCACTGTGGTTTAATTCAATGAAAATTAAGCAACTATTCTGTTAAGGATTTTGCTAGAAGGGAATGCACAGATTAAGATGAAGTTGAGGCAGGCCTCCTAGGAAATTATAACGTAATTATAATATGACAAAGCAGTCGTTCTCCTGTGTGTGGCCACTCAAGCCAGCAGCGAGCAGCCCCACTTGGAAACTTGTCAAATATACAAAATCCCGAGCCATACCCAGGACCCACTGAATCAGAAATTCTGGATGTGTTTTAACAGAACCCTCAGGTGATTCTAATGCAAGTTTAAGTTTGAAAATCACAGTCATATAGTATTTGAGACATGTACACAAAAGCTGATATTGATTTCTGTAGTAAAGTGACAAGAGAGTGCTAATGGGGACTCAGAATAAGGCTTGATAAACTCTAGGAGGCAAAGCAGGAAGAATTTGGAGGACAACCGGAGAGCTTCAGAGAGGAGAGGGCCCTGGGTTGTGCTTTCGAGGATAGTCTGGAGGACATTCCAGACCAAGCACGCAAGAGGAGAAAAGGAATAATGTCAACATGGTCGATGTCTGGTGCTGGAACCGCCCTTTTCCATTTTCTGCCCATGACAGATACTACTAGTAGATCGGGGTACTTTTTCCTCTTGAATGCTGTGATCATCCCCAGATCTTTCTAAACACACTTCTCTAGGTAGCCAGTAGCATCAGTTAGAATTGGCAGAAGTCTGTCTATTTCCTGTTTCTGGAACAGAGTCCACAGACTAAAGGAATGCTCTGGCCTTCTACTGGGAGAGCTTCAGAAGAAAAAGGTTCAGTAGGCACTAGATTGCATAGGGCCTTGAATGCCAACCAAGAGTTTGAGCTGGTTTCCACATGCAATAGAGGATTTGATTGAGGAAAGTGATGTGATCAGAACCGTTCAATGGTCAGGCATTTTGTCTTCCGCTCCCTTTAAATGGTAGTTTCCAAACATGGCTGCCCGTTAGAATCACCCAGGGAGCTTTTAAAATTCCCGACGCCCAGACCCCACCCCGGACCAAGTAAAGCAGAATCTCTGGGGACGTGATCTGAGCGGCAGGGTTTGTCAAGCTTCCCTGGTGATTGCAATGCGCAGCCACGTTTAAGACTCAGTAGTTTAGATGATAAATTTATTGAGGTGGATTCTTTGTCACCCATCCGATCCCATGCTCTGCATCAACTTAGTACAATGTCTTGCAGAGGGAAGAGTCTCTGTACCTGACTGCTGGTGAATTAAGTCAGCGTCTACTTGGATGATGAGGTACTCAGTTACCTTCCATGTAGAACCGCCTTCCCTTCTCAGATGTGAAAGTTTCAGAAAAGGCAAGAGCGCAACATTAGGAGATCACCCTAAGCTTACTGTTTGGATGTCCTGCTGAGAAACACAATGGCCCCAGAGTTTGTACAGAGTTGTGTATGCAGGCCGTGCTTCTCTTTCTCTCCCTATTTTGAAATGGCTGGTGGAGAGTGAGAAATACAGCAGAATTAGAGAAAGGGCCAGACAAGGCGACCGTTTGTATATTAATACGTGGGTAGGGTTCCATGGATGAAAGGATTCAAAGGCTGCAAGAGGACTCAATGTCATTTTCTCTGAGTTCTGTTTTGCCATTTTCTCCCACGCCCCAAATCTATCTCCAGACCTCACGCTTACTGTTTAATGTTTATTTATTTTTGAGAGAGAGACAGGGACAGAGTGTGAGCGGGGGAGGGGCAGAGAGAGAGGGAGACACAGAATCCGAAGCAGGCTCCAGGCTCCGAGCTGACAGCACTGAGACCGATGCGGGGCCCGAACTCAAACTGTGAGATCATGAACGGAGCTGAAGACCAACACTCAACCGACTGAGCCACCCAGGCGCCCCAACACGCTTACTGTTTAACTACTCATTTCTTCTAGGGGCGCCTGGGTGGCTCAGTCAGTTAATGTCTGACTTGGCTCCGGTCATGATCTCACAGGCTGTGAGTTCAAGCCCCGCGTTGGGCTCTGTACTGACAGCTCGGAACCTGGAGCCTGCTTTGGATTCCGTGTCTCCCCCTTCTCTGCCCCTACCCCACTTGTGCTCTGTCTCTCTCTGTCTCTCAATAATAAATAAATATTTAAAAAATTTTAGGAAAATACTCATTTCCTCTTTAGCAGAAAGTACCTGGGTTTGTTCATTTTTTTATGCTTTTCTTCCCCACATGAGAATTTCCATCTTTTTCTCTCTCACTCTGAATTTGTATTCCTCTTAGGGAGTTGGCCCTGCCCAGAACACTTTTCCCTGCTCTTCTCCCATGTCAGCTTCTGGAAGCTCTAACTGAAGTGTTTTTTCCTTGACTCCTCAAGATAGGCTTAGTGTTCTCAAAGCAATGACCTTTATCAAAGTGCTTATTTCATTAGAGCGAGGTGATTTTTTTTTCCTGTTTTCCCTTGCTTTCTTATGCCTGATTATGAGAGCAATGTATATTCTTTTACACAAATATTTTAAAAATATAGGAAAGGAATTTTAAAATGTTGAAGATCCTTCGTACTTCTGTCAGATGAAATCACTGACCACAGTTCAGTGTTTGAAGTGTTTTTGGTATGTGTGTGTGTGTGTGTGTGTTAACTTAGTTGAGATCTTAATTTACATGAAGGGGGTGTTTCTCTTCTGAAAATATGGCCTTGATAAAGACAACTTTCCATATTTACAATGACATCAATTTCCTTTATATGGAGGTGTCACAATTTTAATATTTTTTTCTTTTAGAGTATATTGCTTCTAATTCTGTTATTAATTAGTTTTTAAATTTTTTAAGGTTTAATTATTTTTATTTTTGAGACAGAGACAGAGAGAGAAAGTAGGGGAGGGGCAGAGAAAGAGGGAGAGGGAGAATCCCAAGCAGGCTCAGCAAGGCACCTGATGTGGGGCTTGAACTCACGAACCGTGAGATCATGACCTGAGCTGAAATCAAGAGTCGGATGCTTAACCAACTGAATCACCCAGGCGCCCCTAATTATACTGTTATTAAACTGTGTATACACACGCACACACAAATTTCTCCAACGTATATCTTTGTGTATTTTTTTGTCTGCATTGCAAATGAGTTTCTTTGGATCTTATAAATGGGAACACAGATTTTAAAATTTTGAATATATTTGGCTCTAGATACAGTAGTTAAATTGCTTTCTCAAAAGATATACAAATTTATATTCCCAGCCGCAGAGAAGAGTGCTTATATCAAAGGTCCCTGTTTGGAGGAGAATTTTGTTTCTCAGTTTTGCTAATTTGAGAGGTAAGGATAAGAGCTCATTGTTTTAATTTACATTTATTTAATCGCTAGTGAGGTTGCCTCCATGAAACATAGGTTTATTTATCATTTGCATCTTCTCTTATATGAACTCCTTCTTCATGACATTTTATGGCCACTTATCGGTTGGAATCTGAATGTTTTATATCAATTTCCTTTGTTTATTTTTTTGTTGTTATTATTTTAGAGCGAGAGAGAGTATGAGAGGGGCAGAGAGAGAGAGAGAAAGAGAGAGAATCTTAAGCAGGCTCTACATTCAGCACAGAGCCCCACATAGGGCTCGGTCCCATGACCCTGGGATCATGACCTGAGCTGAAATCAAGAGTTGAACACTCAACTGACTCACCCCAATTTCTAACCCCAATTTCCTTTGTTTCTTAAAGATGATTCTTACTCTGTTACATTTGTTTACATTTTTTTCAGTTTTCCCCTTTAGTATTTCAATTTTGTCTTTTATATATTAATCACAGATTATTTTATATTTTTATACAGTAGTATCGAGTTTTTCTTTTTGTGGGTCGTTTTTCTTCCTTTTTAAATTAAGGTAACCTCTTTCACTTCTTCCTCCATTCTCATCGTTTCCTGATATTACTTTTTGCTTTTAAAAATGTAAAAGCATTTAATTGAATTCTTTTATAAATTTGCAATTCATTAAATTTGATAGTGTGGGTGGCTCCTTCCCTGGACTCCCCTTTGTAAAAGGGGCTCATGACCAAGTATTAAAGATAGTATTTCCCCCAGAAATTTGTGATGCCATTTTAATGATCTATTAATTTTTTATGTGTGGATGTGTGTAAATCCAGTCTTATTTCTAATACCTATTTGGCCCATCAACATGTCTATGATTATGCCTGAAACATAATGTTTTTATGATTTTTGCTGGCTCATATTTCCAGTTAAGTCCTCTTTTTCAAAAATGACTTAGCTATTTTTATCTATTATTATTGTGGATAAAATTTTAGAATCATCTTGTTAAGTTTCCAAAAATGCTGTCAAGATTTTGATTGGAAAATATGCTAAACCTAGAAGTTACTTAAGGAAAAATGGATCTGTTTACATCACTGAAACTTCTGCCCCAGAATGCTGTTTATCGTCCTATTCAGTCAAGTATTTTTGACATCTTGTAGTAAAGTTTTGTGGTTTTCTTCACACCCATCTTACATAGTTCTTGTTAAAAAATTTTTTAAATGTTTTTATTTATTTTTGAGACAGAGAGAGACAGAGCATGAGCAGGGGAGGGGCAGAGAGACAGGGAGACCCAGAATCTGAAGCAGGCTCCAGGCTCTGAACTGTCAGCACAGAGCCTGACATGAGGTTCAAACTCACGGACTGTGAGATCATGACCTGAGCCAAACTTGGACGTTTAACCGACTGAGCCACCCAGGCACCCCTTACATAGTTCTTGTTAAAGCTATTCATAGGCATTTTATGTTTTCTGTGGTCACTGTGAATATGATATTTTAAAATCACATTGCCTAACTAGTCATTGCTAGTAAAGAAGAACACTATTATTTTAATGTGTTTACCCTGTAACCAGTCTCTTTGCTGAGATTTCTCATTAATTTTAATAGTTTTTCAGTTGATTCTCTGGAGTGTTCTAGGTATCAAAATATATCTTTTGCAAATAATGATAATTTTGTCTCTTCATGTTAAGCCATTATTATTCAAGCAAAACTATCTTTCTTGCAGAAAATAGAAACCTATGCGATGCAACACAGGGAGATGTGAATGCGTCTGGTGGGGGTTGGGCAGTGAAGGAGCAGTTATGGAAAGGACACATCCAGATGCCATGGAAACTGGAGCCTGATACAGCCTGGTCTCATGGGAACTGGAGCTAAGGCGCTTACTAGCAACCAAAGCCTCTTTTTCTGTCCCTTAGGAGCTATATGATATTTTGTTTCTTCTTCACTTCTTGAGTTTCTAATCTCTCCTTGTGTCTGTCTTCTCTTAGAAAACTTTCTCTTCTGGCACTGGCTGCTGAATGTATTCCTGTCCTCTTAGTGCTAACATCCAGCATGAACCCATGATCCTCCCTCTGCCTGTGTCCAGCAGCTCAAGAAAGAGATTCAGATTGCTGGCCAGTCAACAGGTTAGCCCATGTCGTTCAGGGGTCCACACCTGGTTCATGCAGCAGGGCCTAGGCTGGGATTGCGTCATATGGCAGAAACACGATTCTGAAGCCTGTCTCTCCTCCGGTCTGTGAATTCTGTTTTTTGGCAAGTTTTGCCGGTTTCAGACCATGAATGAAATAGCTGTTCAACTTCTTCTCTGCTCTTGAAGCAGTTTATAAAGTATGAGAATTATCTGTTGCTTGAAAGTTTGAAAGAAGTTACCTGGGGGGTTAAAAAAGCACACACACACACACACACACACACACACACACACACACTGGGATCTGCAGCTTTCAGGGAAGTAATTCTTTGATAACTCTTTCAATTCCTCCCATAGCTATTGCCCCAGTGAGGTCATGAGTATTTCTCTGTTTGTTTCTTCACTAGACCATGACCTCCTGGACAGACAGAGCCATGTTTCATTTATCTGTTTGAGCCCAGTTCCAGCCCAGGGCCTGGCCCTGAGCAGACCCTTGATTTGTATTGACTTGAGGTGATTCGAATCAGAAGTAACATAGATAATGAAAAGAGTACTAGATATGAGGTCAGAGGACTAGAGTTCTTGTATTAACTCTGTTTTTCACTAATTGGGAGGATTCAGGTCAGTTGCTTTACTCTGAGTCTCACTTCTCAAATGCGTACAATAGTGAAGCTTGGGATGAGAGTGTGTGTGGATGGAAATCTCCACCCTACTTTAACATCTGACTTAAGCTTAAATGTAAAAACCAAATTTCTACTGGTGAAATTAGGAAATATATATATATATATTGTTTAGAATCCTATGTTAATCCTTGTGGAGCTGGGGGTGGGGGGAGGGGGTATTGATGCACAAGTAAATAAAGTAAATACATGAAGTAGGTTTTATTTACCCTCTTACAGTGAAAGATCATCATTCGTTAGTTCAAGCCCCGAGGCCTTGCCTTCTCGATAGCGCATGAGGTACATGTGTGAAATCCAAACATTTTTATGAAAAATCCCAACCTAGCATCATTGTACGTGCCTGCCATTTTTAATGGGACTGAAAGCCTTTTTCTGATAATGTATTGTGTTTGAAAGTATCAACTGGACCCCTAATTCATGCATTTTCGGAAGATGCTGCCTTGGTGTTGACACTCCTCAGTGCTTTTGCTCACATCGATAAGAGTGTATGCGGATGCACATTCATAATGTCTTCAGATTCGGATCAGCTGGTGACAAGAAGGCCTTACACACAGTTAGGGTTCTTTCATGTGCCATTTGTTTTCCCAATCACATAGGGTATTTGAGTGTTCGCTCTTGGACGGTGGGAAAGAAGAAGGAAACCACCCTTCCCACACTAGGGTGATTGGGTGTCTTTCTTGCCCACTTGTAATGATCAAGGACAGTTTCCATCGAGAACACCTAAATTCACACAAGTCAGCAATCTGCTGAATGGCGTCTCGAGATCAGGTCGCACCGAACTCCAGTTTCTAGCATGCATTTCAAATATGAAACACAAGCACTGATTGCAAATCTGAAGACATTTTCATTTTGCCCCAGGCCAGGATTTTTAATTTAAAAAAAAATAAACCTGTCAAGGTCTGCAAGAAAGGCTTTTAGACATTCTGGCCAATGGTTTATTTAAAAATCCAATACTGCAATTTCCTCAGCAGCAGGAGGCAAGAGACCTCCTCTACATTGAACACCCCACAAATGGATGGTAGCCAGATTCCCAGCCCTTGAAACAGAAGGGACTTTACAGAAAGGATTCTCCTTTGCGGGCCCAGGACAGGGTATCTTGAATGCCACGTCTATGCAAAATATCTATGTATTTAGAAGCAAGGAGACCTGGTTTTCCATCTCGTTTACCATCCACGTGAAATGGGTATTCACATAGAAAATTTAAACACTAGATTAAAATTTTAAACATAAAATTTTAAATTTTTCATGGACCTGCCAATCATCTCCTCAACTCCAGCCATGTATAGCCCAAGAGCAGAGAAGAGGCCTCCGTAGGCACCGTGTACCCCAAACCTGTTGGTCACAGCTCTTTGGCCCGGAGAGCACCACTGACCCACTGGGCCAATCAGACTCCATGTCTCTGGGATTTGAAATCACTGGCTGCAAAGAGGGATGCAGTTAACTGCGGGCAAGGGGGTTGTAAGAGTCAATTATCTCCAGGGCAAAACCACCATTTTGTAGTAGCAAAGGATTATGGTTAATCTGAAGAAACAGGTCCTTAGACAGGAGACTAGAAGAGCACATGGGTAGACAGAAGCAGAGGTGGAAGACCAAGTAGCCCGAGAGAGAGAGAGAGAGAGAGAGAAAGAGAGAGAGAGAGAGAAAGCAACCACCTGATTATGTTCTAGTTCCTGTGAGGCCTGGAAGTTGATTTCCATGAAAGTTTCTCACTTTTTCTCCCCTTGAGTTTCTTTGAATGAATTTTGACTACTGGGCAACAACTGCCGAGAGAATTCCGGAACTCTGTATGGGAGCAGACTTTAGGTGCCTCTCCTCTTGCTGATTCATTCAGTTAACAAATATTTATCGAACATGTTTTATGAACCAGGATCTATAATGGAAGCCAAGAAAAAACAGTAAACAAGACAAGCACATCTTGTGACCTCATAGAACTTGCATTTTAAGAAAGAAAGAAAGAAAGAAAGAAAGAAAGAAAGAACAAAAGCAAAGGTAGGAGAACAAAACACATACATAAACACAGAAATGACAGCACGCTAACGAACGTACTAAATAAAAAAAAAAAAAAAACGAGAAGCAAATAGAATTCTGAGACTTAGGAAAATGAGATGGGCCTCTTTTAAGAAGAGTGAGTAGTTGGGGCACCTGGGTGGCTCAGTCGGTTGAGGTTCTGACTTTGGCTCAGGTCATGACCTCACAGTCTGTGGGTTTGGGCCCTGCGTCGGGCTCTGTGCTGACAGCTCAGAGCCTGGAGCCTGCTTCAGATTCTGGGTCTCCCTCTCTCCTACCCCTCCCCCTCTCACGCTCTCTCTCTGTCTCTGAAAAATGAATAAACGTTAAAAAAAATTAAAAAAAAAAGAGTGGTCAGAGAAACCCTCAGAAGAAGTGATGCAAAAACTAAAACCCAAAGATGAGAAGGCAGTGACTCTGCAAAGAATTGGGGAAACACTGTCAGACAGGATTCCTATTGGTGCATTTAGGGTAAACGAATCTGGGTGTAATAACTCCCAAGTTCATGCTGTCTCTGTTCCTTCTCTGTGTGACACAGAAGGAGCACCAACGCTGAGCCATACAGAACTGGATATAACTACTGTCTCTGCTATGTAGTCTTGAGCAACCCAATCTGCTCCCTCTGAATGCCAATTTCCTCACTTGTAACATGGCGTTCAGGATGCCTGAGCTGCAGATTTGTTAAGAGGTCTAGCAATGATGTTTATAAGGGTCTAACCCAGAAGGCTCCCAATAAATAGGGGCAACTTTTATTATGACTATTTTTTTTTACCCTGAGCCTCCGTTCCACCAAACTGTAGGGACAGGAAATAACCTTACACCTTAGGACGCTGGAAAGCTTACATGAGCCATGTGGGCACAAGGAAGGAAATAAAGATTAGAGAAGGAAAAAAATGATGTAAATAATAGAAAACAGAGCAAATAAACAAAACCAAAACTTTATTCTTTGAAAAGATCAACAAAGTTGACAAATCTTTGGTTAGACAGGCCAAGGAAAGGGAAGATTCAAATTACTAACATCACGAATGAAAGAACTCTCATTATCACTGGCTTTAAAGATATAAAACAAAATTATAAAATGGTACTCTGGGTAGCTAACCCACAAAATAGATAACCCAGAATAAATGAACAAATATTTAGAAAGACATAAGCTACCAAAACTGACTCGGGAAGAAATAGAAACTCTGAAAATAAGTAAAGAGTTCAAATTAATAATAGTAATTTTAAAATCCCACAAAGAAAAGCCTAAGACCTGATTCACTGTTGAACTTCATCAAACTTTTAAAAAAGAGTTGACATTATCGTCTACAAAATCTCCCGCAAAAATATAAGGAAAGGAAATACTTCTCAAATCATTCTATAATGCAAGAACAAAACAAAAACAAGAACAAAAAAAAAAAGAACTAAACACCAATATCTCTTATGAATTTAGATGCAAAATCCTTTAAAAAGTACTACTAAACTGGGGTGCCTAGGTGGCTCAGTCAGTTAAACGTTTAACTTTCAGCTCAGGTTATGATCTCAGGGTTCATGAGTTCGAACCCTGCATCAGACTCTCTGCTGTCAGCACACAGCCCACTTTGGATCCTTTGTCTCCCTCTCTCTCTGCCTCTTTCTCTCTCTCTCTCAAAAATAAATAAGCATTTAAAAAATACTAGCAATGTGAGTTCAACAAAATACAAAAATAATTTTGCACCATGAGCAAGTGGGATTTGTCCCAGGAACACAGGATTGGTTCAACATGTGAAAATCAACCAATGAAATGTACCACATTAATGGAATAAAAGACCGAAAGTACATGATAATATCAATAGATATAGAAAAGGCATTTGACAAAAATTCCACGTTCTTTTATAATAAAAGCACTCAGCAAAATAAAAATTATTCCTCAGCCTGATAAAGGATACCTACAAAAAACCCACAGCTAACAACACACTTAATGTGGAAAGACTGAAAGCTTTTTCTCTAAGATCAAAAACGTCTGCTCTCAGCATTTCTATTCAGTGTTGTCCTGGAAGTTCTATCTGGGGCATTTAACAATATAAAAGCTATTCTAATTGGAGAGAAAGAAGTAAACTATCTCTGTTTGCAGATGACATGATTTCATAAATAGAAAATCCTAAGGAATGCACAAAAAACTTTTGGAGTTAATGGATTTCACCAAGTTTTTAGGACATGAGATTAATAGGCAACAATTAATCGTATTTTTATACAGTGACAATAAACAATCTGAAAATGAACTTAAGGAAACCATGCTATTTACGAATGCATTGAAAATAAAACATGAATAAATTTAACAAAATTTAAGTAAAAGACAAAGAGGAAAAGACATATCATGTTCATGGATCAGGAAACTTAATATTGTTATGATTTATGTATGCATTTAAAGCAATCTTTATCAAAATCCATCTGGCTTTTTTGAAAAATTGACAAATGGATTCTAAAATTCATATGAAAATGCAAGGGATCTGCATAGCGAGAGCAATTTTGAGGGTGGGGCAGAAGTCTGGAGAATTCACAATTTCTGGTTTCAAAACTTAACAGGAAAAAAACAAAAACAGTAATCAAGATAGTATGGCACTGGTATAAGGATAAAAATATAGGTAAATAGAAATGAAAGCCCAGAACCCTCACATTTATGGTCAATATATTTTCAACAAAGATGCCAAGACAATTCATTCACTGGTCGAAATAGTTTGTTTGGTTTTTTTTTTTTTTTTTCAACAATAAGTGCTGGGATAACCAAATATTCACATGAAAAGGAAGAAAGTTGGGTCCTTCTTTACACCATATATAAAACTCGTCCAAAGTGTATTATAGACCCATATATAAGATAAAACTATAGAATTCTTGGAAGAAAATATAGGAGCAAGCCTTTGTGACCTTGGGCTAGGCAATGGTTTCTCAGATATGATGCCAAAAGCACAAGTGACAGAAGAACAAATAGATACATTGAACTTCATCAAAATTAAAAAACCAAACAAACAAAAAAGCAAAAAACCCTTTTATGCTCCTAAGGACCCTTGGAGAATGTGAAGAGAAATGCATAGAATGGGGAAAATGCTTGCTAGTAATATATTTGCTGAGAGATTTGTATCCAAAACACATAAAGAACTCTTAGAACTCAATAATGAAAAGACAACCCAATAAAAAAGGGGTAAAGAATCTGAATGGACATTTCTCCAAAGAAGATGTAACAATGGCCAATAAACATAAAAAAAGATGCTTAACATCATTAGCCCTTAAATAAACGCCAACCAAACCATACTCATACCTCTTCACACACCTTAGAATGGTTCTAATAAAAAAGATAGACAATAACAAATGTTGGCAAGAATGTGGATTATTGGAACCCTTACACCCTACTGTTGGAAATATAAAATGGTACAACCACTTTGGAAAACAGTCTGACAGTTCCACAAAAGTTCGGGGGGCAGCAGGTGGAGAGTGACGGCTAACAGGTATGGGGTTTCCTTTGGAGGGATGATGAAAATGCTCTAAAATTGATCGTGAGGGTTGCACGACTTTTGAATACCCTAAAGACCACTGGATTTTGTACCTAAATTGGGTGAATTGTGCACTGTGCTAATATTTCAGTAAAGTTGTTAAAATCTAGGGGCAACAATAACAATGAAAATAAAATATAAGGCAAGGATATTTGCCCTATTGGCCCATTAACAAAAGTTTGTCACCCGCTATTTGAATTTGCATCGTTGTTATAAATCATCGTAAATAGTGCTAATCAACCTTGCACTCAAAATGCCATAGTGATGTATAATTGGGAAAGAGAATATTCTCTCAATAAAATGGGACACCCCTACACATGAAATCCAAAATGAGGGAGCAGTCTTGTGTATCGTGACAATGACAATGAACATAGCAACCATTTGCCAACTATTCATCGTGTGCTAAATCTATACTATGCACTGCACAGGCATTGGTTTCTTTAATCCTGGTAACAACTCTCGATGATTTGTTTCACTTTCCCTATTTTTTGATGGGGTGATTGAAGCTCAGATAGGTTAAACAACTTGCCCAAAGTCACCCAGTTTTTAGGGACAGATCTGAAATTCAAAAGCCAGGTATGGTTGATTCCAAAATCACCACTGTTAACATCTAATTACGCTGCTCCTTAACCAGCATATTTGCATTTTTGGTTTGTTTTACTGTTTTTCACACTTTTAAGTAAATAATGATTGCATGCTCATTGTCGAAAACCTGAAAGACAAAAGTGTGCCAGAGGCGGCATTCGGGGGTTTACAATTGCAAAATAAAATTACTGATAAAATCATTACGTGGATATATATTTATTGCTCCTAATGGATACTTATGACCTACTAAGTGGAATATGGGTTATAAATCAATTGACTTACATGATCTGTTTACAGATGTTATATTATTTACACATACGATAAAATACATTTACATATACACGTAAATTACATCTGGAAAATATTTGAGGAGAGGAAGTTCTTGAAGTACTTACATCAAAATGCTGACCGTCTCTGAGTGGATTTAGGGAATTCTCTTTCTTTTGGCTTTTCTTTATTTTCCGATTGTTGTAATATGAGCATCCTTGACTTCTGAACTAATCGATTCTCTGGATTAACCAATGCTTTCCATCTTCTTTGCAGATAGGACTACTGCCCACTGCAAGTTAGACCCTCCCAGCCGGTAAGACTGCTCTTTATTACTCCAGTACAGTCTGCTTTCACTGACTTTCCATTAACCTACAATTATAGATCCTGATCCCAACAGATAAGAGGGACTTTATGTAATGGGAGCAGGGGGGGAGCACCCAATGGCAGACAATTAGTAAATGGACTCTAGTCGCACAGCTGAGTTGCTCTTTGGACTAAAAGAGCTTCACGCATAAACTTCAAAATGGCCATTCTACACATTTCCAGGAAGTTACTGGATTTTTATTTTATTATTTATTTATTTTGCATGTTGTTAGTCTTTGAGATTTTCCTTTGGCCTTGCCATTCCCTTCATATTTTTAACTCTCTGTCGGGGCAGGACGGCAACAGCAACCAACAAATCAACCTCCGGCCAGTCAAATCAGTTCACTGTAACAATGTAGGGGGAGAGGTAGCTATTTTTAGTACAAATCCTACTAAGCGTTTATCTTGACAGAGAACACATTGGCAGTGTTCAGATATTTTCATTGCATTTTAATTATTTGGAATAACTTGGGGATCCAGGAAAAGCCAAGGCGACTGATGGCAGATTCATCAGTTTTTATTAGTGATTACAAGTTACGTCTCTTAGAACGATGGGCAGCTTGCAACAGCTCGCACAGATACCCCTCTTCTGGGATTGCAGAGAAAGCCACTGCTTTTCCAAAGGTTCTTAGAGTGAGTTTTTCAGCTTCTGATGATAGATCTCAGAATGCTAGTGCAGAGAAGGCCCTTAGCTATTCAGTCCAACACCTTTACTTTACAGATCAGACACTGAGGCGGAGACAGGAGAAACTGGTGACCGAAAGGGCAAAGCAAATCACTGGCACATCCAGGAGCAGAACTGAGTCTCCTGACTTTTGGTCCAGGGCTCCTTCTACACAGGGCCAAGTAGCTAAAGTAGGTGGGTGTAATTCACTAGGGTAACACCATAGGGAATGGTGGGGAGTGTGGTGAACTAGAAAGAAAATGATCGGGAAAACATACACACATCTACGGAATGGATTTGGCTCCTGTCCCTTAGTATGCATACGTTACTACATCACACATCTTATTTAGAAACTCCAACACCTATGTAAATGGCTCACTTCAATTTACGTTGAACGGGTGACTTTATGGTTTTAATAAAAGTGCTCTGAAGATCATTTAACTCAGTCTCCAGTTAACATATTTTCGCAGCCATCAATCTCAAATCCTGTCAGTGATGGGGGACTTGCTACCACAGAATTCAGCACATTCTATTGGCAGACAGCCCCAGCCATTAAAATTCTCCTTATCAGAATAAAACAACCTTCTCTGTGACTTCCCCTTTCTGGCCAAACTTTTACCTTTGAAGTCAAACAAGAATCAGTCTTATCCATTTTAAAACTGACAGCTTCTGAAATACACGAAGACGGTTTGCATGCCCTTCCAGATTTTCTCATCTCCCTTAACCATTCTTCATATGATATATGATATTTAGCTGGGTGATGTGTTCAGAAAGGTGAGGGAAAGTCCCTCCAAACCAAAATAGCTCTTCTGATAGTCCCTCATCATGCCTAAAATTAATCCAAGGTACTAAAGTATTCAAAGATATGTCCAAAGAAGTGGAGGAAAGTTTCAGAAAGGAAACATGGGGAGGGTATTTGAAGTTAATATTAATTATAATGACATCTAACATTTATCAAAATCCTACAATATGCTAAGAACTCTGCAGAAATCCTTATAGACATTATCGCATTCAGCTCTCACTGTGACTGCAATAGACAGGAATTTTGCCCCCATTCGATAGATGAAGAAATTGAGTCTCAGGGAGGTGAAATGACCCACTCCAGGTGACTTAGCCTGAAAGTGTCAAGCCAGGATTTAAACCACATTTATCTAGTTCCAACATCAGGGCTCCTCCCTGCCATCCCTGCCTGAAGTATTAGAAAACATACCAGCATTTGAGTCAAAACACTTGGATGTAAGATGAACGGTTGCTCCCTGACCCGAGCGATTGACTTCACCTGTTTTCCTTCTTATCTGTTCTTTTATTTCTGTGCCTTCTTTTTTATTCATAATGATCCAACGTCCAGGTGAGAACCAAACACTCTCTTAGGAATATTTTGTTGGTTGGGGTGCCTGGGTGGCTTAGTAGGTTGAGCATCTGACTCTTGATTTCGGCTCAGATCATGATTTCACTGTTCGTCAGTTCGAACCTCACATCAGGCTCTGTGCTGACAGTGCAGAGCTTGCTTAAGGTTCTCCTCTCTCTCTCTGCCTCTCTGGCCCTCCCCCACTCACCCCCCATCTCAAAATAAATAAATAAACATTTAAAACAAAAAGAATATTTCGTGGTTCCCATTGGCTATAGGACAGAAAAGGAAGTGTGTGAATTACCTCGCATGAAACAAGGACCCTTCTTCTCCAAGTCCCAACCCTCCTTTCCATACTTTTTTGTAACTCTTCCTTCAAGAACAGTATTTTAGGCCACACTGGACTGCTTGCTTCCACCAAACTTGTGGTACTCTCTCTCTCTCAGCTCTGCGCTGTTCTCTCTGCCTCCAGTGGCTGTTTCTTCCCAAAGAAATTGTAACTAATTTTCAAATCAGAGCTCAAATTACTCCCATCCCTTTCACTCCCTCACCCCGTCAGAACTAATTCATCCTTCTTCTGATCCTTCAACCACTTGGTTCATACCTCTAGTGCTATAATCCACCGTGCTATGGTCAGAATATGTGTAGCTCCCCCAAATTCACCTGTTGGAATCCTAACACGCACTGTGATTGTGTTAGGAGGTGGGACATTTGGGAGGTGATTAGGTAATGAGGGTAGAGGTTTCATGAATGGAACTAGTCCTCTTACAAAAGAGCGTGTGCTCTCTTTCTCTCTCTCTCTTTTTTCTTTCTTTCCTTTCTCTTTTCTTTTCTTTTCTTTTTTTTTTTTTTGAGAACTCACGACTGAAATCATGGCTTGAGCCAAAATCAAGAGTTGGATGCTTAACCGACTGAGCCATCCAGGTGCCCCAAAAGAGCTCTCTTATAAAATAGATCCTAAAAATGCATTAATGATTGTATAAAAGGGCTCCCTAGCCCCTTCCACCATGTGAGGATACAAAGAAGTCCGTGACCTGGAAGAGGCCCTGACTCGACCTTGTTGGTACTCCGATCTCAGAACGCAAGCTTCCAGAACTTTGAGAAATACATACATTTCTGTTGCGGATAAGACACCCAGTCTCTGGTGTTTCGTTGTTGTAGCCCAAATGGACTAAGGCACTCTGTTTCCATGCTATCTCAGAATGTGAATTCCTTGAAAGCAAAAGGCATATTTCATCATTAGGTTTTCATTCCTGACATGGGACACAGTGCCTTGCACTTAAAAAAATGAAGTTAGCACCTACCAACGTGCCTACCAACGGTATGGCACGACATACCATTGTAGCACTTGACCGTTTATTTGATGCAGGAACACATGCACAAAACCAGAAAGACAGGCTTCCTTCCTCCACCTCAATTAACACTTTATTAAATGTGATGAATTCCATTTGCTACAAAACAGCGGCCCTCAAATGACTTTCATTTGGATATGGAGATGTACTTTCACGTTCAGAGAGCAGAAGATAAAATGAGGTGCCCTGTCATTATTACCACCACCGTCATTATGGTGATGATGATGAATATGAGATTGTTATTATTTTTATTATCTTAGGCAAATGAGTTTTCTTTCTCCCCACTCCACCCCCCGGAGATTCCAGGAACGTTTCTCGTGTGTTTCCAGCTGCCCCATCTTGTTTTGACACTTTGCCAAGGAGCTGTGTGGAGAGGGGAGAGGAGAAAGGATCCAGAGGCTGACCTTGGACTTGGGCTCGCCTCCTGGCTGCAGACTGCCCCGTGGCGGCTGCCGCCACCGCTATGTCTCTCCCTCTGCTGCACTCAAGGCCACCATTGATCAGTGCGCTGAGCGCTTTACGGCTGCAGCCTTGGACAAGCTTTCAGAGAAATTGATTGCAGTCAATTCCCAGCAGATTGAGCCACATCGACTTGTGTCCTGGTCTCACCAATGAGCCCCTTGACTTCCCTGTTTTAATTACTCCAGTAGGCCTTCTGGGTATTAGCCAGGTTGGTGGGGGGAGGGGGAGGTGAGCGCAGACGAAGGAGGGCTGAAATAAAACCACTTTCTCCAGAGTGGGGTACTTTCTTGTGCCAGGAAACTGGGTCCCATTTGTTCACTGTGAATTTTGTATGTGGATCATCAGAGAACTTGATTAGAGAATCAAGAGTCAAGTTGAGTTCAAGACCTCAGCCAACTAATTTGGTAAACTTGGCAAGCTATTTCACATAGCTGGGACTCAATTTCACATCTATAAATGAGGAAATTAGCAAGACAACTTTAATAACTTTAAAACCACATAAGTATAAATAAAGCCATGGTCACTGCTACAAATATCGGGACAAAGATGGTGATGAATGGCATGTCTGTTGAGCATTTGCAGATGCTAAGTACCATGATCGATGCTTTATACGGATCATTTTTTTCTTAATAATTTTGTTAAATTGCCCTATCATACAATATAGGGAAAATATTTTCCTTTATCTCGTGTAAGTGGACACGGAAGCTAAAGTGTTTAAGCTATTGTCCATACATGTAACATTAGGGATCTATCTATAGATATAGATATAGATATAGATATAGATATAGATATAGATATAGATATAGATATAGATATATGTCTATATCTATATATATATACATACATAGGGTTCAAACCCAAATTTCTGTGGACCCGGAGCCCTTGTTCTATATAAAATATCAGGGAGTTTACAAATCACGTTCACATAAATTCCCCTGATTTCATATTGAGCCTTGCAGTCCTATATACACTTAGCGAGAGGTACATTTGATACAGGCACTTTGGCTTGGTAATCATGTAATTAAAAAGTCACAAATTCGATTTTTTTCTCAGAACGAGGATGCTCGATGCCCTCAGTATTTACACATCTGCATCTTTGCTTTTAAGACAAACCAGAAGTGTGGAATGACGGTAGTTTCTACCTTGCACCTCACTCCCATCAAGGTTTCAAAATTATGTAGCGATGGCTGCTCATGGTATAAGCAGAAGACTACTGCATCAAAATCTCCCGGGGCACTTGTTCAAAACCATACTCCTGGTCCCTTTCTGGCAGTATTTAATCAGAATTCCTAGGACAGAGACTCAGGACACTGCATTTCAACAAGGGCCCCTGGTGATTCTTGGGAGCCCTAATGTTTGAGAACTGCTGTGACTGAAAACTGAGGTTCAGCCAGAGCTTGAATTCA
The DNA here is from genome assembly GCF_046562875.1 of Panthera onca. Taxonomy (NCBI): domain Eukaryota; kingdom Metazoa; phylum Chordata; class Mammalia; order Carnivora; family Felidae; genus Panthera; species Panthera onca. Next base: position 79,482,115 of record NC_138351.1, on the reverse strand, counting down.
AGGTAGGACAACACCCTCACATTATCCCAGCAGGCCTTGCATGCCGTCATCTTCACATAGGGTGTTTGTATCTTTCTCACATTTTTTTATGATCTAAATTCTTGCTTATCTACCTGTCGGTCATTCCTGTTCTCTCCATCACCTGCGTCCTTGCACACAATACTCAACTTATTGAGGGCAATGTACCCAGTCCTTGAGGATGAATCCTAATTTATCTAAGCCATTGGGCCATCTCCATTCTTCTTTGCTGGGGATTGGCTATGGATGAGAATGTGACCTAATTCTGGCGTAGATGAGCCAAAGTCTTTGCCGGGGCTTGGTTGGTGGAGGTAATTCCTGGGAAGCATTTCGATTTCTCATAAAAGAAAACTACACAAAGAGAAGGTTCTTTGCTCAATCGCCTCCCTTCCTAACTTGGACACAGGCCCACTAGGATGTGATGTTTGGAGGGACTACACCTATCTTACAGTTATAAGATGACCAAGACAAGGATGAGAAGCCAGAATGGTGAGGGTGGTAGGGTAGAAAAATGCAAAGGGTCTTATCCTTGAAGACAATCTTAGAGCCACTCAGTTAATCCTGAGATTAACTGACTCTGGTCTAACTGCATGAATAATACATATGCTTTGGGTTATTAAGCCTTGTTAGTCAATGGTTAAGTCATTGTTAGATCCTTTAATGGAGCCTAAAACATCTTAACTGTCTCCTTACACAGTCTTGACCTTTTGCATTTCTCCCCTTCAAAATCTACGTGGAAAAATCATTTTAAGTCTTTATCAACCCAGTGTGCTACTTATTCTGGGAGAGAGTGTTAGATGAAGAGAAATTAACATGGCCATTGGACTCTGCTGTGAAATATCTGATGTCAAAACTAATCTTTGGCAGATTCTAGATTGCAGTAAATTAATGGTAGGCTCTTCTAACCAGAATTGGTCCTGTAGATCAGAGGTCAGCAAACTGTGCTCCACAGATCAAATCAGGACCACTGACTATTTTTGTAGATCATTATTGGAACACAGCCACCCTCATTTATGTACACATTGCATATCGTTGCTTTTATCCTACAAGGGCAGAGATCGTGAGACACCAAAGGCCCCAAAGCCTGAAATATTCACTATCTGCCCCTTTGCATAAAATGTTTGCTGATCCCTGATACAGATACCTCAGCTGTTGGTCCAAGAGAAAATCTTGTGTTTCGGATACCAGATGGAAAAGAGACTACACGGTCATCTGTCGGAAAACTTTGGGCATCAGAGTTTTGCTCTCATCCAAACAGAAGGGCAGCCCGCTTCACCACAGGCGTAGACAAGAAGGGCATCGGTAAGCAGAGCTAACATTTCTTCACACAAAAGAACCCCAAATAGTCTCCAGCCTTTGGACGGGAAGAAGAGTAGAGAACAGAAAGACTCAACCCTGGATGCATACCGGAGAAGTAGCAAAGCCCACAGGAGACGTGACCACAACCAAGGGGGAAACTGGATCAATTACTGAGGTTCAAACCTAGAAACCAGAAGGAATGGGTGTGGGGAATCAGGAATGGATGGTCAGGCAGTCCGGCCCAACTCTGATGCACTTCAACTTGTAGGTTGAGAGTTGCCCTTCAACTTGCTGTTAAAGGGATTTCTAGGGCCATTCTGGCATACAAATAGCTGTTGGGAGTTACTCGAGTAGCTGATGGCGGACCCATATTTCTGTGTAGCTTGACAAAGACTACTTGAGCCCATATTTTTTTTCTTTAAGGTATATATAAATCAACATATAACCTCCTTATCTACAGGATTCTGTAAGCACCCAAATAAATATCTTGTTTTAAGTAAAAAAAAAAAAGTCAGGATGTCTTTACAAGGACATTTGGGGTCAACAGAGACACGCGTGAGGTCCAATTCAGCTGTGTAAGCTGATACCTCTGAGCCTGTTCTGTTGTCTGTAAAACACAACAGAGAGGGTATTGACAAAAATACACATGGGTGTGCACATGACATTCAGAAATACGTGTGAAAAGTACTTCCTAAATTGTATAATGCTGTGCGAATGTGAGGTGTCACCATTATTATTGCATAGGACTACCTCCCGAAAGGCCTGCAAAGTGAGCTGACCATGAACGATCGCCCAAAAGAGCTGTCTAAATTAACCTGTTGAAAGGGGAGAATCCATGACTCTCTTTAAGATGGTGGAGGGCACCTGCCAAAATGGGCTCCTTTCTACCTGGTGTAATTGGCACTGAGGGGAGCCCTGTGACAGTAACGAGCCACCAGATTCGAACTCTTCCAAAGACCACTCCTTGTCAGAGGCAATAAAACAATAATATCGGCAAGGATGTGTATGCCTATGCCTCTGCTTATTAGGAAGAAAATGCACACGCATCTCAGTCACCAAAGAGCTCCGACACACCACTCTGATTTAATACAGAGGTCTGGAACTGTGGGAGTCCAGAAATACGTCCATGGGTACCTGGATGTTCACAGCAGCCCTTCCTGGAAAAACCTGAAATTGATGCTAATACCCAAAATAGTTGAAGGGATAAGTAAGTGGTAGGGTGGCAGAGCAGGATGTCCCTGGCAGAGTCTACAGGTTTAGGCAGGCCACCGTCTCGTGTCCAGGGACACCAGCTCAGAGAGAGGAAAACAAGCAGCTTCCAGATCAAGGAGGTCAGAGAGTCAGTGAGACAAGAAGGATGAATAGGGTTGGGTATTTTTGACTCTCGGACAGCAACAACTCACTCTATGTTCACGTCTTTCTAAAGAAATTCTCTGAAATGTTTCCAAATTCTTAATTACACGTGCAAGTTTATGTGCTCCTCATGAGACACAGCTTTTAAAATAATACATGATCAGGTATTGAACTTGAAGGCTGTAAGCTAATCCTGTACCACTTTCCTTTTTAACACATGGATAGCCTGCTCACATTCTTGGTACCAATCCTATCTTCCCAGTCGTTAAGTGCTGCGAGGTTTATTCAGATTAACAGACTTGCCTCTGTGGAAGCTTTGCACGTGGCCAGGCCCATCCAATCCTGCATTTGTAGATAATTCCATATGAAATACAGCAATCCGAATGAATGATCTACAATTGTAGGCAACAGTATGGATGATTCACACATATATCTTGAGCTAAAGAATATAGTCACAGATGAGTCCCTTTTTATAAAGAGCAAACATAGCAAACTCACCCCTCTCATTGAACACATGACTCATGCATCATTGAACACACGAGTGCTTACCCGCGCAGGGAAGTAGTGACCAGAAGAGAGCATCAGAGGTTTTTTGGGGTGCTGTTGATGCTCTCTTTCTTGCGTTTAGTCCATGGATGTATTCAGTTTATAAAAACTTACCAAGTTATGTATTTATAATATTTCTACTTTTCTGTGCCTGTTATACTTCTATAAAAAAATCTCAGGGGCGCCTGGGTGGCTCGGTCGGTTAGGCGTCCGACTTCGGCTCAGGTCATGATCTCGCGGCCCGTGAGTTCGAGCCCCACGTTGGGCTCTGTGCTGACCGCTCAGAGCCCGGAGCCTGTTTCAGATTCTGTGTCTCCCTCTCTCTCTCTGCCCCTCCCCTGTTCATGCTCTGTCTCTCTCTGTCTCAAAAATAAATAAACGTTAAAAAATTAAAAAAAAAAAATCTCAAAATGAATAGGGAGCCTTGAATGTGAGACAGCAAAGCTCAGGAGAGACCCAGCCGGGAACTCACGGTAGTGCTTTGGGAAAGTCATTTTAGCTCAGATGCCTCATTTCTAAAACGGGATTGATGATTCCCGGTACACAGCAGACATCCAGTGTCTGCTTGCCATCCTTACACTGTTCGGGCTGATATATTTCGAACCGGTGGTCCAACGTTAATCACTGTCTAGTGTTAATCGTAATCAAGAAGCACAGACTCACTGGGTGCTGAAGGGCACCCAGTCTGCGCGATGAAAGCAGGGAAGAGATAAGGAATACTATGAGACAAGGACCTACAGCCAGAAAAGCTCATCGAAGTTGAGCTTATTAAAGTGGCTAAAGAGGTCCAGGTGCTGGGTTTTATTCTGCAAAGCGAAAACTCCCAAATATATTACTTCAACAGGAAAGCCTCACGGAGCTGAGATTCAGCCAGATTAATCTTCCAGAAAATTAAAAGGGATTAAAACAGAGAGGGTCAGTAGACAAATCCGACCGTACACAAAGTGTATTATTAGGTCTCCAGAAGTCAGAATATGATGACGTTATTCTTGGCGTTATTATTATTAATACTATAAGCAATAACAACCACTAAGATCACCATTATTTTATGGTGCACCGGCTAGGTTTACCAGATTGTTTCAAAGCGTTATGTCATTTAATCCCGACTCAGAGCACGAGAATTGTGGCCGTGGATCAGGTTCTTACTAAGTGCTAGGCACGGCTCCAAGCCTTTTCTACATATTAATGCATTTAATCCCCATAAGAGCCCTGGGAGATACGTACTCTTGTCGTCTCCAGTTTATAAATGAGCAAACTGCCGCAAACAGAGATTAGGGAACTTGTCTAAGGCCCTGATGCTAAGGACTGGGATTCAGACCCCACAGCTTGATTGTAGTGCCCATTCTGATACCCATTATATTATGTCACCATCCTGGGTATCATTATGCCCAATTTCACCCCAGCTGACTGAGACGAGAGTCAGATCACCTGCTCAAAGTCACAGAGAAGAAGAGGGAGAGACCCTGTTTGGCACAATGGTAAGGCCGGCACATTTCATCACCATCCAGTGTGCTAAGGGCAATGGTTTCCAAACGTGGCTGAGAACAAGTGACGCGTCAGTCAAATGTTTTAAGAAAGAGAAGCAGAGCAATGACATTAGCAGATTTTTATCGAGTGTTTCCACGCCCCAGGAGACCTGTGCATGTTTTATGTGTCACCCGTGCTAATTAACCCTTGCAGAAACCCCGTAAGGAAGTACAGTTTGGGTCCCTGATTAACAAATGAGGACGCTGGGTCTCAGAGAAGTCACAAACTGGTAAGTGAGAAATCCGAAATGGGGTGTGACGCGGCCCGACCCCAAAGCGTGCTCTTACCGTTTCACTCCACCGTCTCTCGGGCGGGGGGAAGTTGACTCCAAGAGCAGAACCTACCTTTCTCCACCCCCAACCCCAGTTAACTCTGCACTCAGTGTCCCGGGGCAGTTTGAAAAGCATTCCAAGTCTTAACCACGGCAAAGAATTCTCAGCTAACCTTTCCAGAGCACGCTGTAGCAGCAAATTCCTTCTCAGGTTAGTAGAGAGCCTCGGGCCTCAGAAGAGCAGGTGCCGGCCTCACCCAAGTGTCACCTGCATCTGATAGATCTCATTAGCCTCAGGGAGACACACAGTCTGGTCTGCCTTCTCCCAGATGCAGCCTGGTACAGCAGCAGAAAGAGCCAAAAGCCTGCTTCTGAAGGAGCCACAGTCAGCCCCTCTTCCGGGAGCCCAGGAAGGGCCTGGCTCCCTCTGCCCACACACCCTCAGGGCCACATGGGGCTCTCTTAGGATCTAAGGAGGAATTCAGCCCAGCAATGTGGCCGTGGCCAGCCCTCAATTTCCATGGCCAGCGAGCGGGGTTCGGAAGCTCCCTTTAACAGATGGTTCCACTTCCAGTCTTGTCTCGGGGTCTGAAATGCGCCCCCAAATAATGAAGTCTTAGGGTAAAGCTCCTTATATGAATCCGAGTTCAAACAAAGAAGTAAAAAGCAGAAGCATATGAGATGCAGAGCCAATAGGACACACACACACACACACACACACACACACACACACACACGTGTATCTGTGGAGCAGGCCAGAAGGCTGGAAATTCTAGGGCAGGAGCTACAATCCATCGGTGGGATTTCTTCTTCCCCAGGAAAACCTTCAGTCTTGCTCTCAAAGCTTTCCAACTGATTAGATGAGGTGCATCCAGATTACGGAAGATAATGTCCCTCGAAGTGAATTGTATATACTTTCCTAGAAGCTCCTACATTGGTGTTTAATTCCAGAACCGCATACTAGCTTAGCACCCAGTTATGCACTTAATTTAGCCAAGTTGGTGCATGAAACCAACCGTCGCACCCCTCATGGTGCAATGGGAAAACGACCAGGAAAGTGGCTACAGTTCTGACTTTCTATTGTCTTGGCCAAGTCCTTTTTTCTCTCTGATGCTCAGCGTTAGCTTCTGCAGAATAGTTGGAGTAAAGAAAGTAAAAAAAAACAAGTGAGGGAGGCAGAGAGGAGTTGTCTCTAGCTAACAGGGAGGTGGGAGTCATGAAAGGAACACCCAGGTTCTTTCTATGGCGTTCCAGAGGCCAGGGCCAGGGCCATTGCATGGAAGGAGAAATGCAAACTTAAGCATGAGAAAAAAATTCCTCTCACCATGAGATTTCGCCATAAGAGAGGGAGTCTTATGAGATCATGACCTCCCTGCTCTAGGAGGGGTTCAAACGACAATTGAAGGGGGAGGACAATGTGGAAGGCATTACATTTGGGCTGGATATACTCACAAATGCCTGTCATTAGGCATCTGGGTGATTATTCTTTGCTGCTGGTGAGGCTTGCCTTCTCTCCTTTTCTCGCCTGGACCCTTCCCACCCGCCCCTGCCCCCCACCCCTCGCGTTTGTCAACTGACTGCCATGCAACACAAAATGTAAGCGGATCCTGGAGGAAACTTTACTCACCAGCACCTCTCAGATGCATGCTTTAGGTTTATTCATGAGCTTAACTGTCTATCACAAGGGTAATCTCTTAAACCAATTTAGATACTCTCACCCAGCAAGGCACTGGAAGAGGGGAGAGCAGCAATGCTTTTTGATTTGGTGGATGAAGCCGGATTTGTAAGGCACACGCTGATGACTGCAGTACGTAAAAACACTGCTTTGCATGAAGATCCAGCGTGAACCAGGCGTGACCCCTGGCCTCAGGCAGCACGGTTTCGGAGTGAAATACACGGCAGCTTATAAGATGTACTACGTAGAACTGTGAGGTGGGGACAAATCAATCACCGTGAGGAACAGGAGCCACATTTTTGTGGATGGGGAATGTTAGCTGAGGGCGAAAATGGACGAGATTTGCACAGCGAGGTGTGCTGGAAAAAGCGCTATGGATGGAGGGTTCACGGTGGCAGAGCGAGGGTAAGTAAGAACGTGCTGAGCGGGATCTGGAGACGGCGAGGGAGGAGGGATGCTGCGAGGGCCGAGGGAAGAACAAGCAGGCGGTGGGGTCTAAAACAAAGGGAGAGGTTGGAAAAGAAAACAGAAAGTGACAATTTCCACTTTCAAGAAATGACCCAAAAGGCGTCTGGGTGGCTTAGTTGATTCAGCATCCAGTTTCGGGTCAGGCCATAACCTCACGGTTGGTGGGTCTGAGCCCCACGTCAGGCTCTGGGATGACAGTTCAGAGCCTGGAGCCTGCTTCCGATTCTGTGTCTCCCTCTCTTTCTGCCCATCCCCTGCTTATGTGCTCTCTCTCTCTTCCTCTCTCAAACATAAGTAAATAAACTTTAAAAAAAATTTAAAAAAGGGGCGTTTGGGTGACTCAGTCGGTTGAGCCAACTTCAAGTCGTCCGACTTCAGCGAGGGTCGTGATCTCAGAGGTTGTGAGTTCGAGCCCCACATCGGGCTCCGTGCTGACAGCTCGGAGCCTGGATCCTGCTTTATATTCTGTGTCTCCCTCTCTCTCTGCGCCTCCCCTGCTCGTGCTCTGTCTCTCTCTGCCTCTCGAAAATAAACAGTGAAAAGAAAAAAAAATGAAAAATTAAAAAAAGAAATTACCCAAACACTGTCTTGTATTAGGTGTTTCCTTGCTACCCCCCAAAGCCTCTCATCTGAAGGTATCATGGGGAGTCGTGCCATGGCCAAGAGCCTGCGGTCCTGGTGGAGGGTGGGGTGAGCTCACGATGTGGCCTCAGATACCTCTCAGCGCCTTGGCTTCCCAGCCTGCAAGTCCGTGGCTAATAGTCCCTGCTCTGCGGGCTTGCATGGACGCTGCTCTGCACGCTGTAAACCTGGGCTGCACCCTCATGCCCTGAGGGGTGACTCTTGTTTGGTCCCGGGGAAATTTACAGAAGCTTGAGACTGAGTCCAAAATTGGCTGAATGTTGCCATCAAAACAGAGGTGGCAGAGCTGATAGGGAGCTGGTGACAGAGACGTCCACCTTGTGGCCGTCAAAGCCGGGTGCTGGGTGTCTGTGGAGCATGTCGGCTGCTCGGATTGTTCGGTGTGAAATTTAATTTGGGCTCCTGGGTGAGCAGGAAGGAGGGTGTGAAAGATATGACACTGGTTAATTTCATGTTGTACAGGCCCAACAACCCCAAAAGTACATTTCTCGGCGAAAACTGAGAACCTGCAGGCCACTGCATGCAATGATACGCGGTCCAGGGGGAAAACGAAGAGAGCGAGGGGGAAAAAAACCATAAAGAATATATCATTTCCTGAAATCAAATAAACTTACAGCCTTCCGTCTCAATGGGTTAGATTGACAGGCAGAGGCAGGAAGGCAAAAGAGGGTTTCTTTTAACTCTTGCCAATACATTCCCACATGTCTACAAACACTCCTTAGGCTTCACTTGAAGCCCCTGGCCTCTGCCCTCATCCATCTTTCCACGGGCAGATCTGGTCTGATTTCAGTCTTGCTCAAAAACTTTTTTTGCCTCCTTAAAGACTCCAGCATAAATTACAAACTTCTTTTTTTTTTTTAATGTTTGTTTGTTTGTTTGTTTGTTTATAGACAGAGACACAGAGAGACAGAGAGCGAGGGAGGGGCAGACAGAGAGAATCCCAAGCAGGCTCGGCACCATCAGCCCGGAGCCCGACGGGGACTCGATCTTGATCTCTGGAACTACGAGATCATGACCTGAGCCGAAATCAAGGGTCGGACACTTAACCAACTGAGCCACCCAGGCGCCCCCAAACACACTTCTAACTGGAGCACAAAAAGCCTTTCGGGTTGTTCCTCCTGTACCATGTGCTTCCCCACTCTCCCGATGCTGGCCCCAGCAGCCGCACCGATTGATGGGTTCCCAAATCTGCTGTCTCCCTGCCTTTGCAGGTGCAAGTTCCTTCTCCCTACCGTCCCTTCTACTTTGGACCGTTCCTAGGTTTCAGGGGTTTTCAGGGATTTTCGGGGATATTCAGGGAACGGCTATGAGCCAGGATGTGATGTGGGCTACTTGACATACTGAATGCCGGCCTCCACCACATCCTACCTGCACGACCGTGACAGGTCAGTCAACTTCTCTGTCACTTTCCGGTTACCTGCCCTTGCCGGAAGCGAGAATGCTCCCCTTGTTTCCTGGTTGTTATTGGGATCCAGTGGGTGAATGCACGCGAGGTATGGAACATAACACCGGCACGTGGAAAGTCCTTGGTAAATGGCTTCTTTTCATTACGAATTTAGCTCAGCTGCTACTTCCTGCATGAACCCTCTCTGATCCTCACATGCAGGTTTAGGTTCTGTTTTCATTACTCTGTGAATGATCCAAATGCACCTTCAACATGCATCAAATTACTGCCATGACTGTACTGAACGGTGCACTTCGTAGTCACTGCATCTCTCCCCCTGCCCACTGCACTCTGTGTGTGAGGGTGCAAGGATCAAGTTTGGCCGTCTCTACACGCCCAGTGCTTAACCAAATGCCCGGCACAGAGGAGGTACTTGAACACGTTGGCCAAATGAATGAATGAGAGGATGAATGGATGACCACATATGCACATCACCTACAAGGCATGGGCCAAGTGCTACATCTCCTGTGACATCTTCTCTGACCCCATCAGGAGGACAGAAGGTCCCCTGTGCGACATACAGTTTTCTCAAAACCCTCATCATGCCTCAATCATGTGGTGAGCGCTACCTAAGAAGCTCCATGACTTATACCTGTGAGGCCATTGGCGTGGGACCTGGAACATGGTAAGAATGAGGATATGTTTTCTTATTCTCCATTGTCACGCTTCTTTTTCATTATCACTATTCCCAGGGCAGCCGACATTTAGGCTTTCATCAGGGTCATGGTGGGGGAAGGGCACACCAGATGCAGGGGCAGCCATGGGGCTGGGTTTAGTGCCCAACAACACATATGGATGCAGGCTGTGGCAGGAGCCTCTGGAAGACTGTCCACAGCAACCACAGAAAATCAATATCCAGGAGAAGCTGCGAAAAAAAATAAGACAAAAAATCTTTTTACCTAGATGGGTACTTAGAAGCAAGATGGTGGGTGTCAGCTTGTGAGAACAATATCAAGAGCCATTTTGGTTGCTGGAAGTTCTACAAAGATGCAGATTCACAGGGGCTGACCTCAAAGAGGAAGAACAGGCCTTTTAAAGAATAAAACAAAGTTGCCAGAGGCTGGGGTAATTTACAGCGAGCTCAATACAGAGGGCTTTGGGCTCATATTGTGAGTCAGTCAGCATTGAATGAGCATGTGACATTTCGCATGATTGTTGTGAAATTTACAGTGGGCCATTTGGGCCACTTTTGTTTAGGAAACTCTCGACTGATTGAGATTATTTCTGAGCAAAGAAAAACTTTGAAACTATTCCAGGTAAACAAATCAGGAGGTAAAAATAATTATTGGGTTGATGCACGTGTATTTGAAACTATTCACTGAGTATGTTCATAGGTGAAGGGGAAAATCGTGTCATTTAGTGTGTATTACCTGTCAGCCACTACTCTGAACATTTCACATGTATTAACTCATTTAAAACACACAGCAAGCATGTAAGGTAGGGGTTATGATTCCCATTTATAAAGGAGACTCAGGTACAGCGAGTAACTTGCTCAAAGTCAAATGGCTGCTAACTGGTGAGCCTAGATTTGGTCCTCACTCCAGAATTTATATTCTCAGTGTCTATAAAAAGCATCTGTGTGTATTAGGAATAACTAAGAAGCATGTGCACATGGTGTGATTTTTTAAAACCCATTCAACACATGTGTATGGAACTTTTACTCTTTGTCAGGCCTGGTGCCAGACTCACTAAGTCATGGCAGATGAATAGGATGACACAGGCCTACTTTCAAGGAACTTAAAGCGGGCGAGAGGGTGGCCAACCTAAGCAGATATTAAGGGCTTCACTTCATTTTAATAAACTTCTGTCACCATTGGTTCTGTGTTAGATACTGTGCCCGGCCTTGGGAGGGCACTGGTAGAACATGATCTGGACTTTCCAGAGGCTCAGAGAGCATCAGATCGCTGTAAGTTTCACAATAACCACTCGAAATGTCACATGCTCATTCAAAGTTGACTTACTCACAATATGAACCCAAAGCCCTCTGTTTTGAGCTCGTTGTAAATTACCCCAGCCTCTGGCAACTTTGTTCTATTCTTTAAAAGGCCTGGCCTTCCTCTTTGAGGTCAGCCTCTGTGAATCTGCATCTTTGTAGAATTTCTAGCAAACTCAAAGAGGCTGAGAGTGAAAACACCAGATTTAATGGTAGATGATGTGCAAGGGTCCTGAATATGTGGCTTGTTTGTTAAGACCAGTGTCTTGCAGTGTGTAAAATGCTACAAACATATGGAGGCCATTGTGAGAGAAAAGAAAGAAAGAAAGAAAGAAAGAAAGAAAGAGAGAAAGAGGAAGGAGAGAGAGAGAAAGAGGGAGGAAGGGAGAAAGGAAGGAAAAAAGAAGGAAAAAAGAAGGAAAGAAAGAAAGAAAAAGGGAGGAAGAAAGGAAGGAAGGAAGGAAGGGAAGAAGGGAGAAAGCAAGAGGAAATGCCCTTCCTGATATGACTTTAGTCTTCAAGGTCACTTCTACTCCAGTGGTTGGGACTATTCTAGGCTCCAGTCCAATGAACCTGCCTTCTTTATGGTTAACCAGGTTTTCAGGGACTGTGTGGGGTATGGTGCCTGCTATGCATGGCCTTCCCTTCTAGACAGAACTGCCCCACTTTAAGCACCCTGCTACTTGGGGTAGATAGTAGTTGGACCAGGAATAGTCACCTGACATAAGAAGAGTTAATTCTTTAGCTGGTAGTAGAGCATGAAATAGCTTGTCCTGGAGAGTGAGCTGAATTCGTCAGATTTCTTCTTCGAGAATTCAGACTGGAAGGACGGAAAGAATTTGTTAGTTGGAAGCAGACAGAGAAACAGACTAATTAGGTTAGTCGTGGAACACTTGAGTAAGAATTCAGAAGGTCGAGGTGGCAGCATTACTGCGTTTTCTGCCATCTTGAAGCTGGGATAGCCGACAGTCCCTGAACTTCCCATTGTGGGTCCCTGAAGAAAGCCCTGGGATTGGAATTTGCTCAGGTGCCTTGCTCTCCTGGGAAGCCAGAATTATTGGACTGGATCTGGTGGGCAGGGCCACATCAAAGGAGGCAATGTGGATGGGCCCCTCCCTGGGGAAACTCAGTTGACCGTTTGATGAACACTTTCCCCTACACGCACACACGCACACATGCACACACACACACACCCCTTATTCCTCCTTCCTCTGCCCCAACCCTATTATTTATTGCTTAATTATAGGTAGGTGAAGTTGCGTGGGTGTGCACCTGGGGAGCAGTGTCGTTTTTGTGGGTGAGCCTGGGAAATAGCTGGGACCCTCGGTACCCCTCGAAGGCGAGTAGAAACACTACTAACAAGCTGGATTCTCAGTCTGCATAAAGCTGAAACCACCTGTTCTCACGAGAGCATCTCACAGACAAGTGTGGCTGACTCCACACTGCCTCGAGTTCTCTTCATTAAGCAGAAACGTCAGGTGGGAGCAGGGTGTGCAGGCTTTATCCACACTTGCATCCCTGTAATCACAAGATCCTCTCAGAGACACGGAACCTCTCAGAACGGGAATGGCCTTTGGGTGCCACTGTCCGATGCCCACATCTTCTGACCCACTTTCAGGTGCATATTCTGGGGACTGGGGGCCTGAGTCCCATGCCAAGAGCTGGTCTCAGGCCTCACTCCTCCCTGTCCTACTCATTGCACATCCACAGGGCTCTCCTAGGTCTCTTGCTTGGTTTTCTTTTGAAAGATGTATTCCTTTCTTCTATCACGCTCATTCTCCACTCACTGTCCCCTCTCTGGAACATTTGTTCATATCACCCAGCAGAATCTTATTCCTCTTTCCTGCCCCATTTATCCACCCCCTCCTCCAAGATGCCTTTTCTAAATTTTTTAACATTTTTATTTATTTTTGAGAGACAGAGAGAGAGAGAGCAAGAGAGACGGACAGAGCACGAGCAGCATAGGGGCAGAGAGAGAGGGAGACACAGAATCCGAAGCAGGTTCCAGGCTCTGAGCTGTCAGCACAGAGCCTGTGATGCGGGGCTTGAACTCATGAACCCCAAGATCATGACCTGAGCCGAAGTTGGATGCTTAACCAACTGAGCTGCCCAGGAGCCCCTCAGAGGCTTTTCTAATGCTTCACCTTGACAGTTGTAAGATCTCACAGCTCCCCACCTCTCTCTCACAACCTGTGGTGGCTTCTGTCACCAATTCTCTATTTCTTTCCTTTGTTTACTATCTATCTTGCCCCCATAAACCGGGGTCTGTCAGCATATGACGATGTTTGCTCCCAATGGGCAGTTGGCAATATCTGGAGACATCATGGGTTGTGACAATCAGTAGATGCTATCCTAGGTGGAGCCCAGAGTACCGCCACATGCCTTATAATGTGCAGGACAGCCTCCTTCCCAGAAAAGAATGATCCGGGGTGCCACAGGTGAGAACCTGTCATAGACTGGGAGTTTGATATGGGTAGAGACCTTGGCTGCCATATTCATAACTTTATATCCTGCATTGGGCCGCAAGCACATTGATTGATCTATAGTGATGTTCAAAACTATCTGTGGACACACACACACGCACACACATGCACACCCTTGGATCAATCTTACGAACAAACCTATGCTTATACCTGCCTCCTTCCCAGTGGCCAATCCTATTCTTCCATATACAGCCTCCCACGCCCTTACACTGGGATTCTAATGTAAAGACACATCGCATATATACACAGCTCCTTCCACCTAATTAATATATAATTTGCCTCTTATCAAATAAGCCCTCTTAGCAGCTTCCCCTTCTACGCACACTGATCCGACACCCACACCCCCGCGTATATGCGTGTATATGTGCACCTGGGCAGAGACCTGGCCTGTTCACCCTCACCCGCGCCTTCTCTCGTGAGACATGTCAGCTCTGCAGCAGAGGCTTTCTCTTCTAAATCACATAAAATGGGCTTCAACCAATGGACTTGCACAGACACACACGTGAATCCACACATTTGTACCAAAGACCAGAAGATGGGGCTGGAAAGTGGGAGAGTGAGGGGGGCCCAGTGCACTTAACAAAACCTCCCTGTGGCCCCATCCAAGCCATGGGACTGTGAAATGTGTGTCATTAAAACTAGATCTGAAACCAGGCTTCAAGCAGAGGTATCAAATCCAACTGTGATTAAAACCCCTCTGTCTCTCTCTCTCTCTCTCTCTCTCTCTCTCTCTTTCTCTCTCTCTCTGTCTCTCTCTCACACACACACCCCTTTACAAATTTCCTTTAAAAAAAAGAAGAAGTCAAACTGGAGAAAATAATTTTAATCAACGTCATGCCCGTGTGGGCAGAGGTGAAATAGGGTATTAGTGCTTTTATCTCTGCTGGGGACATGGCTGATCTCACCATTGATTCCATTGGAAGCCGCACCCCAGGTGTGTTCCCATAGCATTTCTGCATTAAGCAGCTGCAAGACAAAGTCTAACATCTTTGATTATCTCGGCAAAGCTGCACACACTGAGTAGTGGGGCCATAATAAAAAGATCCAATACCCCATTAGCACAGCTAAATATTGGACTTCTAAACTCAAGTGGAAAATGAAACTCAGGGCCTGGAGAGGAGCAGGTAAGGGGTTGCAATGTCGGAGAGCCAAACCACAATGCCTTCTTGTTCCAAGCACTGTGCTGTGTCTGAAGCCTTACAAATGCATCGTTTCGCTGAATTTTCACACCTGACACAGGCATTCTCGTGCCTACTTCACAGTGAGGGAACTGAGGCTCGGTGAGGTGAAGTGGCTTGTCCAGACCCTACGTAGCCCGACTGAAGTTGCCTGTGGCCTGTAAAGCCACAGTGGTCTTGGATCCACATCTGTTCTCGTTTCTGCCCCAAACTTTCAGTGTTATATCCAGGATCTTCTAAATAGAACATGCGGTTTTGGTTTCACATTAGAGGGAGCCTCCCTCCCTCCCTCCCTCCCTTCTTGCCTTCCTGCCTTCTTTCTTCACTCCCTCCCTCCCAGCTAAAATGTATTGAACCCCCCACTATGTGCTATGTGCCAATCCCATGCCAGACCTTTGGGATGGAATGGTGAGTGAGACCAATGCTGTCCCTATCATCCTGAAGCTTTCCCTCTAGGAGGAAGGACAGAATGACATCCCTAAATCATAACCGAAGATGCAAAAACAGAGAAATACAAGGAGCTAGAAGAATTCAAGAGATGTGGGTTATGGATATCTTCCTAAGAAGATGGCATCAAAGCTGAATTTCAAGTGGGAATCAGCTATGAGAAGGGGAACAGGGCAGATGGAGAGTTTCCTAGAGGAAAACATGTACAAATGCTCAGAGTGTAAGAGGTCACGTTGGCTTGTGCCGCCGAGAGCAGCTCATTGCACCGGAGAGGGGGAAACTCATGGTAAAGTTGGCCAGCAAAGCCTCGGTCTGAGCAATGAAAAGGTATCCAGGAGTTAAGGGACTGTCAATACGAGTGGCTATGGGAAAGGAGAGGACTTTCTCAAGCCTAAACGTATAAATGAGTCACCCGAGGAACGCAGATTTTGATTTGGTAGGTCTGGAATGGAGTCTCATCAGCTGCCTCTCTAACAAGGTCTCAGGTGATGCCCAAGGTGCAGGTCCACAGACCACACTTGAGTAAGGCCCAGACCTATGTCATCTAACTTGGTGCCCACTAACCACATGTGACCACAGAGCAACCGAAAAGTGACTGGTTCAAATTGAGATATAGCCTAAATGTAAATTACACATCGATACCAAAGACTTTGATGGAATAAAGAATTTAAAAATGACTTCTTGGTAATTTTTTATTGTTTGCATGTTGAAATGATAATATTTTTAGTATATTGGGTTAAATAAAATATGACATTAAGATAAAGTCCACTCATTTTTGCTCCTTGAATGTGCCTACAAACATATTTAAATTGCATATATTGATTACATGTTCACCTATTTTGGATATATTGGTTTAAATAAAATGATCATTAAAATTACTTCTATCTCTTTCTTTGTACTTTTCTAAATGTGGGTGCTAAGAAATGTTAATTACGTATGTTGGCTTATGTCGTATTTCTAGTGGACTGCGCGGCCTGGACTGTCCCTCTGCTGTAGTTAATTTTCTCATGGCTCCTTTAATACGTTGGGCACTTTCCTACTCTGTGAACTATGTCCACTGTTCTCCCCTCTTCGAAGGACCTCTTAGCTATTACTATTAGCCTACTAGTTCATCAGAAAGTGTTGTTTCACTTCTAGAAATTCCTAATATTGGAACCACCAAAGGAACTAATGACCTAACCTTCATTGGTTCTGATTTAAATACTTCATTTGAGCTGATTCTAATGTGTATTCAAGGTTGAATACCCTGAGAATATTGACACTAAAAGGAAATTTAGACTTAATCCAATGCTTATTTTGCAAAGGACTAAACCAAGGCTCAGAGATACGTATTTAGTTAAGGTCACACAGCAACCCCAGGTTCTTGATCCTCATTACTAGTCAGTCCCTCCTTTTTAGTCTAGGGTGGATGCCATTCACATTGGCACATCATCGTGTCCCTCCTCCAATGGTATTTACATTTGAATCTCTTTATCACTCTTGGAAGGAAACTACAGTGTCTGGGAGGCATGGAGAAGTGGAAAAAGACCCCCTTCTCGGACCACCACCTCTGAGAACCAGTGAGGGGGCTGAGCTACGCACTGAGTGAGTAAATGCTCGTTGCTAAAACAAAATGGTGGCCTATTTTAGTACATGTAAACATTGGCAAAGTTAAAGCTTTGCGCACACACACACACACACACACACACACACACAGATGACTACACATAACTTAATTTGTTGATTATGTCAAAAACCTGGGGCCCTTCATGAACAGGAGGCTGCCAGTTGAATGGCCCATCCAGCCCCAGGGAGAGGCCCCTCCATGGGACACCACACCAACACAGGCTGCCACCTGGTTTGCCAAAACCCAGTTTGGTTACAGTGCATGCCTAAAGCTGGCCTCTCATGGCCTGAGCAAGAATTCCCCTCTGGTTCCTTCTGTGGTCCCTGAGGGATTATCCCAATTATAATCTCCTAAGGAATTTCAGCACATCTCCAGGCAGCTTTGGTTGCAGCCTGGCAACTCATGCCTTCACTTGAAGGACCTACCCTTCCCCCTTCTCTGAGGGTTCATATTTTAAAGTTTGACATGCCCTACGTAGAGGATTCTTCATTAATTCTAATTTTCCCTAAACCCCCTTCTGGGCAAGAGAGGGGTTTGTAGAAATGTTGCTTAATAACTCCTAATAAATCAGAAGGCAGTTACGGCTGACATTTGATGGGACAGTTCACTCCTGGGCTCCATCTTCCTAGCTTCATGGAAGTTCAGACCTGGGAAGGGCTTTAGAAGTCATTGTGTTTGTTCCCTTATTGTACATATGGGGGGATCATGGCCCAGAGATGGGCTGACTTAGTCAAGACTACAAAGGCAGTTTCTGGCAGAACAAGAAAGAGAACCCAATTGATAGACCCCCAGCTGTCTTCATGACCCCCAGATGCAATGATATTGACATATGGTCCAACCAAAGATGACCTCAGTGCTTCTCACCTGAACAGAGAAACCAAAAGGAGCAAAGCCCTATTCTTCCTCTCAACCAGCTTAAATTCAGTGTGGATTTATCAGCACTATTAGGGATGTGATTCCCAGTCCTTTTGTTCTTCTCAAATGGCTATAGGAGCTTTCATCATTGAAGGATTTTTGTCTCTTGTGTTTACTGCCACATCTCTATAGCAGTAATGTCCAATAAAAAGGTAATATGAATCACGAATGCTGGCCACATTTGTAGCTGAAAACTTTCTAGTAGCCACATTTAAAAGGTAAAAACAAAACAAAACAAAACAAAAAAACAGGGGTGCCTGGGTGGCTCAGTTGGTTAAGCATCTGACTTTGGCTCAGGTCATGATCTCGTGGTTCATGAGTTCAAGCCCCATGTCAGACTCTGTGCTGGCAGCTCAGAGCCTGGAGCCTGCTTCAGATTCTGTGTCTTCCTCTCTCTCTGCCCCTATCCTGCTCTCACTCTGTCTCTCTCTCTCACAAAAATAAATAAAAATTTTTAGGGGCACCTGGGTGGCTCAGTCGGTTGAGCGTCCGACTTCGGCTCAGGTCATGATCTCGCAGTTTGTGAGTTTGAGCCCCGCGTCGGGCTCTGTGCTGACAGCTCGGAGCCTGGAGCCTGCTTCGGATTCTGTGTCTCCCTCTCTTTCTGCCCTTTCCCCGCTCCCGCCCTGTGCCTCTCTGTCTCTCAAACATGAATACACGTTAAAAAAAAATGAAATAAAAAATTTTTAAAAGGAAAACGAAGACAAAAAGAAACTGGTAAATATGATTTTAATGATCTATTTCATTTGAACCCATATATCCAAAGTGTTATCATTTTAACATGCAACAAACAGAAAACAGTATTAAAAAAATAAAAAAACCACAATAAAACCTTAAAGGGCATTTTTTCCATTTTTTTCTCATACCACGTTTTTGAAATCCAGTGAGTGTTTTATACCACCAGCACAATTCAGTTCAGATCAAAACCACAGGTGCCACCATGTTGGACGGTTCAGCCCTAGAGCTTAGAGAAGTGCCCAGCACATAGTAGGAACTCGAAAATGTATTTATAAATGAACGAATGGATTGGAAGGGCCCACTTCAGAAGTCCCCTAAGGCAGCCCCCTAGTATCCAACAGGGCGAAACAAGGCCAGAGAAAGGCAGTCACTTGCTAGGTAGCGATTCACCGAACTGTCTTCTTCCGGGACTAGAAGGTAAATACGGCACCCATCTGGGGAGCAGGCCCGGCCTACCCCTGACTACGGTCACCCCAGTGCTCAGCACAACCCCTGACGCGTGCCTGGTAAATGTGTGTGGAGGGAAAGGTCACCTCACTAATTGGTAAGAGAGCAGAGTAGAGAACCTGAGCCTCCAGCCTCCTGCCCGGGGCTCTTTTCCCTCTACCCTGCTGTCATGAAAATTGATTTATGTTCAGGACCTGGAAGAATGCCTAACATTCGTGTCAAGGACAGGCTAGGGAGGTGTGGATGCTGAGGCACTGATTACTGTTCAAATGTCTTTGTGAGTAGGTGTCCAGCGGGCACGGTTGGAACTCATCGCGTTGGGATCTGAATTCGCCTGCAGTAGGATGCTGGATGCCCTTTACGTAGCAGAAGACAGAAGCCCACCTCCCTGGTTCCTTTCAATCAAACGTGCTCGGGGCTCACTGGACTCCAAACATCCTCTCTTAAGCGACAGGGTGTCAGAGCTGGGAACACATCCCCCTGAAATTCCCCGCCCCTTCATCATTTTATAACTCCATTCTCCCCATCCTTCAGGGCCCAGCCAAGGGCTAAGTCCGTGAACCCTTCCCAGACCCGGCCTGTGCAGCCAGAAGCACCCCCTTCCGTTGAGACAGGGCGATACTTCTGTCTCTCCACCTTGTGGATTTCCACCGCGTCTCACAGCAAGTCTATGTTCGAAGGGAGAAGCTGTCTCTCAGAATCAAATAACTCATAACTGTGATAGCTCTGAGTTCAAAGGGACCTTGCACATCTTCAAACGCAGTTTCCCAAACTTCAGGTGTTTGCGTATCGCCTCGGATCTTTGTTGTAGCGCTCATCTGCATTCGGTGATTCATTTTCTCTGAATCTCTTTGCTCTCTAAAGTTAAATAAATTTATCTTTGAAGGAAAACAATACGTTTGAAAACATGAGCCTGATGTGGATATTACATATATTCTGCATACACAAATACATATAATCTATCTATCTATCTATCTGTCTGTCTATTAGGTTTATTTACTTATTTTGAGAGAGAAACAGAGACAGCGAGTGGGGGAGAGGCAGCGAGACAGGGAGACAGACTTCCAAGCAGGCTCTGAGCTGTCACCACAGAGCCTGCTGCAGGGCTCAACCTCACAAACCACGAGATCATGAGCTGAGCCGAAATTAAGAGTTGGGCGCTTAACCGACTGAACCCCCAGGGGCACCAGTAATCAAAATACACTTAATATTTACATACAGGTGTATAGTCCCTGCTTATCTCCTAAAACTATACCTCTACCAGTGACACGTGTCTCCCTTTTAAAACACTTTTTCCTAGGGCATCACCTTCATTATAGACAGAGAGAAAACTGAGTCTAGGGAGAAGCAGGTTCCGTCCCCTGGTAGGTCATACAGAAATTTGGTGGCAAAGAAGTTTGGTGACTTCAGACTCGATGGTTCTAAGACCAAAACTCTATCAACATAGTCTTTAGCTGGACTTGGTCCCAGGCTGAAGTTGTAAGGAAACCGGGGCTTTGAAGTCACAGGTTCAAATACCAGCTGCCCATTTGTGGCTGTGTGAGTTTATGCTAAGTGCTCACTCTTCCCAGTCTGTTTCTTGTCAGGATATGGGTTGTGGAAACATTCGCCTTTGGAACCTGCTCACTAAAGATACCACTTCTCACACTAGCCTGGACCTACCCAATAGAAATAAAAGTAAGCCACGTAGGTCCTTTTAAATTTTATAGTTGCCACATTAAAAAGGAGTAAAAAGAAACAGGCAGAATGTATTTTACTCAACTCATTATATTCAAAATATTCTCATTTCAACACGTAATCAATACAGAATTATTAATGGAGTAGTTTACTTTCATAACATTAAAATTTCAGAATCTAGTGTGTATTTTATACCTAAAGCATATCTCAATATAAACTATACATTTTCTCAAGAAAACTGGACCTGAATTATGATTTCAAAAGCTTTACACATTGAGAAAGTAGACTCATATACCCGAGCTTTCCAAACATACTTAAAATTGTCCTAATTGAGCATCAGCTTTAGGTTTAAATTATATAAAAGAAAAAAGAAAAGGAAAGGAAAGGAAAGGAAAGGAAAGGAATCTGGTACCTTATCATACTGGCTATATTTCAAGCTTTCAGTCAATAATCACATGTGGCTATCATATTAGATGGCAGGATCTGGTATTTTACCTTGTTTTTATGTGTATTTCTCTGTAAAATAGAATGTGTGTGTATGTGTGTGCATGTGTGCTTTGGACTTAAACATCTTCAAAATACTGGCGCCTGTGATGGTTTATTTGCTTCTTGTGACCGCTGCAGACACAAGCTGGATAGATAATAATATACCCATTGCAGAGAACTAATGCTCAGAGGGGTTAAACGGCCAGTCTAGTGCCACACAAGTAGTAAATCGCAGAGCCAGTTCTAGAATTCAGGGTTGCCAGTTTCCTGAACAGGGCTCTGCTCAGAATCCTTAATGAAAATTCCACCTACTATTCACGTACTATTTGAAAAGCAGGGAGGTTTGAAGACCAGCTTACCATGTTAATTCCTTTGAAATACCTGTTTTATCACAGAGCTGGTATTATGTGTTAATGGTGTGAGCCCACCCTTTTTTTTTTTTTTAAGCTAAAGGGAAGGGGGATGAAGTTATTGCCAAAATGCTGAACTAATTAGCTCTGCTGTAGGTTTACTTAGAAGGGCTCATCTTAGCAGGTGCATTATTTAACCATCAGATAACTGATTTGTTAATAACTCTTTTTCTTCCTCCAGTGAGTGTAATTTTCTTCTCTGGGGTTCAAAAAGGTAGAACTTTCCCCACACAGAGGCCTGATTGTAGTGTTCAGTCTTTGATAAGGTTTATTCTTATACCTGGTTTTCTGGTTTTCTTTCTCTTTTCTTTTTTCCCCAGGTTGCAGGGTGTGTGGGAGTGCTAATCTATATAGGATCTTTTTTTTTCTCCTCTGTTTGTCTTCCTTTGACTATTTTCTCTTGTGAAGGCAAATACAATAATAACATCTTACTTTCTAAAGCTCTTTTCATCCTGATCGAGTTCTGAGCGCCACAGAACACATTGCATTTCAAAACTTATGGAAATGCAGTCTTACAGGTTACAAATTTAGACAACATGAAAAGTCAGACACACAGGGTCCTTGAAGCACATTAATTCACTCACAACATGCCCCGTCCTCCTAGCAGCTACAATTAATTGTCTCTGCGCTAAGCCAAGCCTTTTGCTAAAGGTAGCACAGACCTTGTTAAGAGAAAGGGAATGATGTTTATTTATGTGTCTGCGTTTCCATGTGATTCTTGAGAGCCCACACAGATCTGTTGGGTTCAGACCAGCAATGTTGGAAGAGGGGCTTGTACTCTCGCTGCAGTTTTGCAGACAAATCAACTGTTGGCGTTTTTAAAGCTCTCTTCTCCTTTTCTTCTCTCCGGGGCTGAGGAGCCCGTGTTCCTTTTACAAACTGCAAAGGCTGCCATTGACAATTTAGAAGAACACAACCCAGAAGCCTACCACCTTGTGTGAAGTCCTACTTAAAGAATAGCCTGCCTTATCCCAAACTGTGGATCTCTCTCACCCACCCCACTCAAGCTACCGCCAAGCTGTCTGTGCTATAGAGCCTCAGCCACGTTGAGATTTTTGTCCAGCTCCTTCCTGCCTCCTTATAATGCTCTTCCCCTTGTAATATGCTGTAATGTGCTTCTGTCTGTGCGTCTGCTGGCACCTTCAAATTTTGCAAGACGTGGCTCAAATAGTATCTTCTCAACTGGGCCTGCTCCGTCCTCTTGCCAAATTAAAAAAAAAAAGTTTATTTATTTATTTTGAAATAGAGAGAGAGAGAGAGAGAGAGAGAGAGAGAGAGAGAGAAGGGCAGAGAAAGAGGGAGAGACAGATTTCCAAGCAGGCTTGCGCCGTCAGCGGAGATCCTGAGTGCTGGCTCAATCCCACAGACCGCGAGCTCATGACCCGGGTGGAAACCAAGAGTCAGACGCTTAACCGACTGAGCCACCCAGGCACTCCCCACTTGTCAATTTTTATCATGTTTTCTTGTATTATAATTTCTCTCACCGTGCTTCTCTATGTGGTTTTTTTTAAATTATTATTTGCTTCTTTAGTGGTTAGTTCCCCCCATGCAATTTTAGCCATGAAATTGAACGTATAGTGGAAGCCCCACAAGGCTGTTCTCAGCTGCCTCACCCCTGCAAAAGAGAGAGTTTGGGGTTACCCACAGTGGTCTTTACTTACTGCAAATGTTAGCGGTTAGGGTCGGAAATTGATTTTTAAATCTATCATCCATGCTGGAAAGCACTTTAAAGAGTAGCAAATGTATACATGTCTCCCCCAGTTCATGGCTGGAGAAAATCATTGCTCAGCTGGTCAGATTGCTGAGGGAATATGGCAGGAGGCTTCGGAATCACTCACTCCGACCTCCAAATATGCAGCATTATTTGTTTTTTCCATTGGTATTCTCCCGGGGAACTTCTTATTCAGCTCCCATTTTTATAATTAATTTCTTTTCACTGTATATAATGGAAAGGGAATGCTAAAATAAGAAGGAATCACTGTACCTTATTCCTAAATCGGGACGCAGGCTGATGTTCAGCAGAGGAAATGAGGCTGCCCTACACTATAGCCGCATAAACTTGGGCAAAAAAAGAAGGAGATGGAAGTCAGAAAACAGAAAATTTGCTCCTGTTTAATGTCAGAACTTCCGAAGTCCTTCCACATAGATTATCTCATCTAATCTTCCAAACAATAAAATGGAGGTTATCATCTGTATTTTCCAGGTGAAAACTGTGGGACCCAGGCAGGAACATAAAGACTTGTTTGTGAAGACCAATAAGCTTCTATATGTACCATTAAAGATGCGTGCTTGTGTGTGTGTGTGTGTGTGTGTGTGTGTGTGTGTATTTCACAAGCGTTTCAACTTAAATGGTTCTTCAATGTTACTTGAAAGTAGTCACTGTGGAGAAAACTCTTAGGGAGAAGCGTAAGGCTGTGTCAGAATTTAGCCAGAAAGTACGGTGATTGATTAGTAATGTCTGTCAGGGCCATGGCAGTGGAGGTGCTGGAAAGGCAGAACACCCGCCGTATAATGTAAAACCTTTGTAAATTCCAAGTTCCAAGGTTCTAGCCATCTGTGTCATCTGGACTTTGAGTCATCAAGACACCTGGATTCTATTTCTGACTTTTTTCATAATGAGCAGTGTGGTCTTCCAAAGGTCATTTCCTTCTCAAAGGTCACTATGAGTCTGTAAAATCTGAGTATTATAGTAGATGATCGGTAAGGTTTCACGCAGCTGAAATGGTCTGTGATTTTACAGGAAGTTTATAATGACTGTATTAGTAGAGCATGCCCCCTCTTATATAATAACAGCACATTCAATCCTATTGTACCCATACATTTCCCCCCTCTTTTTAATCACCCAGATTACCCGAATAGGGTATTTACTTATATAAACAATGGAACTATTTAAAATGCCAATATTGACTCATTTTGTGTAAAAGTTGAAGCATGCTACGTGTTTTCTCTAACGCATACTGGGAAGCCGTTAGATTCTCATTTCTTCTTATTTTTCATGGTGACAGTGGTTGACACACACGATACATTCTGCCCACTGAACGTATGCTGATGATCATGATGGTAGCAACATAGAGAGCTGGAGAAGCAAACTTATAGGAAGAGAGGATTGAAAGACACTATAATTCCTGACATTACGAGGAATTTTTCTCCTCGCTAGGACAAAAATAAAAATGTTCATCATAGAAAGATTAGGAAATGCAGAGAAGAAACAGTTGGCTTGCGTGTATAGTCCCTGATCACAGAAACTATGTCTGTCTTGCCAACCATTGTATCTCCAATGATTTGTAGAATGTCTGGGACTCATTAATAGATAGATTCTGAATATATGAATAAGTAAATGAATGCCAGCAAGCTGGAAAAAAAAAAAGCACACCTAATCCTGAACTACAGAGATAACCACTGTGAACGTGAAGTGTACCTCCATTCAGGTTTCACAGAAACAAAACATATACATATTCATTTTTAAAAATCAGCTCTATTGAGGTAGAATTTACATACAATAATAGTCATCAATTTTAAGTATACAGTCAACAAGTTTTGACAAATGTATACAGTCATGCAATCAAGATCAAGTACCATAATCAGGATGAGAACATTTTCTTCATCCTCAATAAATCCTCTGTGACACTTCACTGCCAATCTCCTCTCCCGCACCGGGGCCCCTCACAACCACTGATCTGATTTCAGGCTTCTTTGGAATCAGTGCGTCTGGCTTCTTTCACGTAGCACAAAGCTTTTGAGATTCATCCATGTTGTCGTATATCGTTAGTTTGTTCCTGACTCTTTTTTATAGTTACACAACAATTTGTTTCTCCATTCACCAGTTGATGGGACTCTTAGCTTTCCAGTTCTGACTATTGTTACAAAGCTTTTAACATTCCCGTATACACATCTTCGTGTGGACATATGTTTTCCTTTCTGTTGGGTGAATATCTAGGAATGGAAATGCAGAGTTCAGTTTTAACTTTGTAAGAAATCGCTGACTGTTTATCATTTTGCATTTCCAGCAGCAATGTGTGAGAGCAAAACTTGCTGTTGTCATTCTTAACTTTAGTCATTCCAAATGGGTGCGTAGAACTACCTCATTGGGGTTTTAATTTGTATTTACCTAAAGACTGATGATGTTGAGGACTTTTTCCTGTGTTTCTTTTCCATCTGTATATATTAAATTTTTGGTGAAGTATCTGTTCAGATCCTTTTTAAAAAATGTAGTTGTTTATATCTTTTTGTTACGGAGTGGAATGCGTTATTTATATACGCTGATTACAAGTGCTCTATCAGATATATACTTATCACATATTTCTCCCTGTGCATAATTAGCCTTTTCATTTTCACTACAGTGTCTTTTGAGGAGAAAATAATTTTAATTTTGATGAAGGCCTACTAGAAAATTCTTTATGGTTTCTCCTGTGGATGAAATCTTTCCTTAACCCAAGGTCACAAGGATTTCTTTCTCTGTTATCTTTTAGAATTATTTTTTAGCTCCAACATTTAATTTTACAATACATTTTGAGTTAATTTTTGTGCCTGGTATGAGGTAAGGGTTGAGGTTCATTTTTTAAGTATGCATATTCAATTTTGCCACCATCATTTCTTCAAAAGGATGATACCTTTCCCCATTGAATTATTTTGGCTTCTTTGTCAAAAATCAATTAACCATTTATGTTTGCATCCATTTCTGATATTCTGTTCTGTTCCATTGATTTATCCTTCTGCCAAAACAATACCAACTTAATTCTGTAGCTTTCTAATGTCTTCAATTAGATAGTTGAAATCTTCAAACTTTGTTCTTTTTCAAAATTGTTTTGGTTATGTGAGATTGTTTGCATTCTTATATACATTATATTATCAGCTTATTGATTTTTACAAAAAGTGCTGATTGGGATATTGATTGAGATTTATAATGGGGAGAACTGACAAGTTAAAACTATTGTCTTCTGATTCATGAACATGATATACATCTCTATTCATATCTTTAAAAAATTCTTTCAGCAATATTTTCTAACATTCAATGTACAGATATTACCATGTTTTATTACATGCTCATGCTTTTCGATGCCATTATAAATGGTGTATTTTAAAATCTCACTATCTAATTGCTCATTGCTGGTATATAGGAAAGCTGTATTTTTGTTCATTTACTGGTATCATGCAATCTTACTGAACTCTGTTAGTAGTTCTACTAAATTTGTTAACAGATTTTTTTGGGATTTTGTATATATATCATCATGTATCTGGGAATAAATAAAACTTTACTTATTATATTCTAATCTATATGTATTTTTTTTTGTCTTGTCGTATTGCACACTCTAAGACCTCTGGTATAATAATGATGAGAAGTAATATGAATAAACATTCTAGCTTTGTGCCTGGACTTATGGGGAGTACATTCAGTCTTTCAGAATTAAATAAGCTGATAGTCATAAGATATTTGTAAATGCTCTTTACCAGATTGAGAAAAAAAAATTTTCTTAGTTTGCTGCAAGTTTTTGTGTCATTAATAATATTTAATTTTTTCAAATGTTTATTCTGCATTGATTGGTATAATTGTATGGACTTTCTTGTTAGTCTATTAATATGCTAGATAATAATACTGATAAATTTCTGAATGTTGTTATATAATAATTTGTCAGCTCTTTGTCCCTGGTTCCTGGTATGGAACTTCTAAATCTTTGTCATTTCCCAGTTGGTAAGAGTATCTTGTTATTCATGATGGGCTCCTGGGAACATGCCTGAGGCTTTGTTAACGAATTGACTGACAATGAGTCTTTAAATAGTTTAAGATGCGGGTTGACCTTGCAGGAAAGACCAATCATGTAACTAGAAGCTTGGGGTTTTGAGTGAGCCAGATGATATCAGTTTGACTTCTGGGGAGGAGACAGGAGGTGGATGTTGAGCTCAATCACATGCCTAATGATTCAGTCAACCAGGCCTACATCATGAAACCCAATAAACATTCTGGACACCAAAGTACAGTTGAGCTTCCTGGTTAATTAACACATTGGTGTGCCAGGAGGGTGGCACACCCTGATTCAGCAGAGACAGAACAAAGAATCTCCACGTTCAGCACCCTTCCAGGCCTCATCCTATGGGAATCTTCTTTTGGTTGGCCCCCATTCATATTCTTTATAATAAAACTTTAATTACAAGAATAACATGTTTCTCGGTTCTCTGAGTCATTGCAGTGAATTGCTGAACCCAAGAGGATAGTGAAAACCCTGAATTTGCAGCCAGTTGGTCAGAAGTGTGGGAGACGTGGGAACCCTGTAATTAGTGACAAGTCTACGAAATCATGGCAGTCTTGTCGAGGATCGTGCTCTCAACTTGTGAATTTTGTGTTAACTCAGGATAATGAGCGTCAGAATTGCCCTGCAATATTACAAATGTTACACAAACTTTATATCTCTGAAAAGAAAATCCACCTACTCATACAATTCATCTTTTTAAAATATCACTGATTTCCAGTTTTAAATATTGTATTAAGGAGTTTTTAATCTACATGTATGAGACATATTGTTCTATATTTTTCTTTTCCTTTAATATCTTGTAACGGTTTTGATGTCAAGGTAGTGCTGTATTTATTAAACAGATTGGAAAGTGTTATTTCTCTTTATATTTATCTGAAGCGTTTGTAGAATTGGTTGAAATATTTGGTTGAAGTCACCTGGGCCTAAAATTTGTGAGGTTTCTAAGTGTGAATTTAATAACTTTAATAGATATAGTGTTCCAATTATTCATTTCTTCTTCAAGAGAAACTGACAGTGCCTTTCAAGTACTTAATACATTTCATCTTAGTTGTTAAAATTTTTGTCACAAAGTTGTGATGTGATATTCTCTTATTATTCATTTAATAATGAATAATGTCTATAGGGTCTACAACAATGTCCCCCTTTTTATTCTCGATATTGGTAATTTGTGTCTTCTCTCCCTATTAAATCTGGCTAGAGCTCTGGCAAATGTTGATCTTTTACAAAAATCAGATTTTTGTTTACTGATTTTCTCAATTATTTGTTTGCTTTCTCTTTGTTTGCTCTCCATTCTCACCATCACTGTTTCTTTTTTCTTTTCCCAACTTACATTACATTTCATTGACTTTTATTTTTTTTTGTTCTTATGTAGGAGTTACAGCATGGACTTGAGACCTTTATTTTTTTCTAAAACACATCTGTAATGCTATAAATTTCCTTCTTTTTTTAATATATCAATATATCTGCATCTCACAATTTCACCATGTTGTGATTTTTATCTTCACCCAATTCAGAATGTTCTCCAAATTCTCTTGTGATTTCTTCTCGGACTCATGGATTAGTCAGATGTGTGTTGTGTAATTTCAAACATCTGAGGATTTTTTCCAAAACATTTCTGTTTTCTCACATCTAATTTCATTTCATTTCGGTCAGAGAATGTACTCCATAAATATTTTATCATTTCAAACTGATTTAGATTTGGGGGTGCTTATAATGTTATGTAACACTACCTTTTTACTTGAAAGAATATAAATTCTGCTGCTGTCCTGTGCTGATACCTTTTTTTTTTAATTTTTTAACGTTTATTTATTTTTAAGGAGAGAGAGACAGAGCATGAATGGGGGAGAAGAGAGAAAGAGGGAGACACAGAATCTGAAACAGTCTCCAGGCTCTGAGCTGTCAGCACAGCTGACAGCTGTGCTCGACACGGGGCTCGAACTCATGGACCGCGAGATCATGACCTGAGCTGAAGTCGGACGCTTAACCGACTAAGCCACCCAGGCACCCCTAAGATACCTTTTCCTAAGTCAACTTTATTTAGTTATTAATATAGACACCCCATATTTCTTTTGTTCAGTGTTAGTGCGGTATACTTCTTTTCCATTCTTTAACTTTACCTTACCGTTGGCTTTATATTTAAGTAGTTGGAGGCATCATACATTTAAGTCTTGCTATTTTTTTAAAATTTTATTGTGCGCAGGGGGAGAATCTTAAGCAGGCTCCATGCGTGGAGTGTGACACAGGGCTTGATTCCACAACCCTGTGATCGTGACCTGATCCGAAATCAACTGTTCAACCGACTGCACCACCCAGGTGCCCCAAGTCTTGCTATTTCTTATACAGTCTGACCATTATGTCTTTTTAAAAGATGTTTATTTATTTAGTCTGAGAGAGAGAGAGGGGGAATCCCAAGCAGGCCCCATACTTTCAGCACAGAGCCCAAAGCGGGACTGGATCCTATGACTGTGAGATCATGAGCAAAGCCGAAATCAAGAGTTGGGCACTTAACCAACTGAGCCACCCAAGCTGCCCCTGACCATTATGCCTTTTATTTGGAGTTTGATTCTTTATATTCAATTTAATTATTGATGTAGATGGGTTTCTAGCTACTGTTATGCTATTTGCTTTCTATTTATACAATCTGTTCTTCGTTCCCTTTTTTTGGTAAATTTTCCCAACTTTTTTTTCATTAATTGAGCATCTTCTATGATTCTGTCTCATGTCTACTATTTGTTTACAGTTAATCTTTTTCTTCATTGTAGTGATTGGTTGCTCTAGGGTTTATGGCATATACCCTTCTCTCACTTATTACAATCCATCTTCAAGTAATATTATGTCAAATCACATATTGTATTAAAACCTTGCAAAAAATTTTTTTAAAAATTAAAAAAAAAAGGGGAGGGCACCTGGGTGGCTCAGTCAGTGAAGCATCTGACGTCGGCTCAGATCATGATCTCATGGTTGGTGGGTTCTAGCCCTGTGTCAAGCTCTGGGCTGACAGCTCGGAGCCTGGAGCTTGCTTGGGATTCTGTGTCTCCCTCTCTCTCTGACCCTCCCCTGCTCGTGCTCTGTCTCTCTCTCTCTTTCCGTCAGAAGTAAATTAAACATTAAAAAAAATTAAAAAAATTGAAAACACCTTGCAAAAGCAGACTTCCGTTTCTATTACCCTGGCTTTCATGCTGTTGCTTTCGTACATTTTTCCTTGTACGTATGTTCTAAACTCCACACCACACTACTAATGTGTTTTATTCTAAAATGGACAATTATCCTTTAACACAGTTTGAAATTATAAGAAAAAGAGGGAGATACACAAAAATAATGTGATTTATTAATGTTAAAATTTATCTTCTAAGACATGACCTTACATTATAATTGATATAGCTCAGTTTCCTTCAATTCTTCAACTTCCATGACTTCAAAAAATTTTAAAGGGCTCTTTTTTTTTTAATGTTTATTTGTTTTTGAGAGAGAGAGAGAGAGAGAGAGAGAGAGACAGAGTGCGAGTGGAAGAGGAACACAGAGAGAGAGAGAGGGAGATACAGAATCCAAAGCAGGCTCCAGGCTCTGAGCTAGATTTGGGGCTCGAACTCACAAACCGTTGGATGGTTAACTGAGTTGAAGTTGGACACTTAACTGACTGAGACACTCAGGCGCCCCTAAAAGGCTCTTTTAAAACAGTGGTCTTGATAGCACTTTTGATTGTGTATCCCTGACAGTTAAAATATCGTAAATATACACTCCTATATATGTATTTATTGACATTGCTACATGTGACCTACAGTATATTTGTTGTCACCTACATACATAAGAAAATAAACTCTGGAAGATGAGAAAAATAGAAATACAATTCTAATATTTTCTTCTAAAATCTCAAAATGAATTATCTTTGTGTCTGTGAGATGTATATTTACTCACCGTAGAGATCACTACTCTCAAATACAAAATGCTAGAAAATATAGCACGGACCGGCAAGGCAACCTGTTTATTGAGTAGTCATATGACAACTCAAAAACTCACAGAGCTATTCTTCACATTTTATACGTAAGGAAACTGATGTTTAGATAGGTAGGATCAAATATAAGGTAAACAGAAGAATCCAATATAAATGTAAGCCCACTCATTCTGAATCTAATTAATTTTCCTTTGCACCATTGTGTGCCGTCCTTTGGAACTGATACCCTATGCCAGATATATGTGGACAACATTATCAAGCAGCCTAATAACTACCATTAACTCAAAAATCCTTTATAACATGATTAAAACCTTGGTTTCCAGAACAAATCACATAAAATATTTTATTAAATTAATATGACTTAATGATGATAATTATAACCATATTAGAATATCAGAGGTAGCTCTTAGTCCTGTGTTTCTATACCATTTGCCCTTAATTCTTCCTTTCATTTCAGGTATGAGAAAAAGCGAAGTCAGTGGGAATTAACTTTGGACTCCCAATTAACGAGGAGAGGTTTAGGGGGAAAAGTAGGCCTAAGAAAAATGACATGGAAATGCGCTAGGAGGAGGGAGGGGGAGCATTTGGAGAATAGAAGAATCTTTGGGGGACGTCCCAAATCCCAGCTTCTATCCAGCAAGTAATCATATAGAGCAGACAGTGAAAGACTGGACCAGATTCAGTCACTGACCTGGAGATGAAATTCTCCATTTTCCATTATCAACTCAGCCAGAAATCCACTCCCCCTGGAGCCATACTTAGCCAACTTGCTATCTCCTTGTACCCTGCCTGGTTCATAAACACAGATACAGGCATGGAGGGGTGCACAGACCCAGTACTCTCTTCCCAAAGGGCAAACTATTTTTGTACAGCATCAAACAGAGTGCAGGGGCCAGAAATGGTTGTAGTAAATAAAATAACAATATTAAATCCTGTTCGCAGTCCTGTGAGTGATGGGTAGAAGGAGATAAGAGGAGAAGACGAAGAATCAGAACTGAAAATCTTTAGCCCACTGGCTATAGTAAAGTAAATACATTTCGGAAAGGTGCAGTCTGAGGTAGGATAAAGAGCCCGGGTTTCCACAGTGGAAAGACTCGAGTTTATGCTCTGAGTTCTACCATTTCCTGTGGCTAGATTTTTAGTGTATCACCTCAACTTTCCTGGCCTCAGTGCCTTGACATTCCAAATGGGAATTCAGTGAGTGATGCCGCCATAAAATTGTTCTGGATATGTGAGAATAAACACGAGCACTGGTTTTATCATTTATTATTTACTCTCTACTCATTCCCCAGGGTCACGACCAAGGCGGTCTTCTCAGGATCCAATCATTGTATTACCTTCATCTAAAGTGACCATCCCCTCAAATAAAACATTAAACAAAATTTAAAAAGGGGCGCCTGGGTGGCTCAGTCGGTTAAGCGTCCGACTTCGGCTCAGGTCATGATGCCGCGGTTTGTGAGTTCGAGCCCCGCGTCAGGCTCTGTGCTGACAGCTCGGAGCCTGGAGCCTGCTTCGGATTCTGTGTCTCCCTCTCTCTCTGTCCCTCCCCTGCTCATGCTCTGTCTCTCTCTGTCTCAAAAAGAAATAAAACATTAAAAAAAAAGTTTAAAGTGACCATCCCCTCTCCCCAAATCCTTTAAAACAGCTAGCAGCCACATTACAAAGAGTAAAATAATATGAACGAAATTAATTATAATAACATTTTATGCCACTGTATATGTTAAAAAGACATCATTTCACCATGTGACTACTGTAAACATCAGTATGGACATTTTCCATTTCCTTTTCATACTCTATCTTTGCTGTATGGTGTATATTTTAGACTCACGGTACATATACCGGCCGTATTTCTGTACTTCTATTTCTCAACAGCCACATGTGATTAGCTACCGCTACTTCCAAGAACTAGTCCAAGAGAAGACATCTTCCCTCCTTCCTGTGGCCTGGATGCTTTTCCTAGCAATATTCCTGAGTGGCAATAACCATTCAGCGGCCTGGAAAACATTGTAATACCAGTTCAGTTTGGGAGACGTGATCATTTAAACTATGTTCCTTGATAGCTGGGGTTCAAACATCAGTTTGAAAATGGGAAGGAGGTGAGGGCGGGACTTGACCTGTAAAAGTTCTTGTGGCTCTAATTCAGTGCCCTGTGGAAACTTTTAAAGGCATCCTCTGTCCCTCAGATAAATAAAGCCGGGAAGAGAGCGAACCAGACCAGTGTGGAAACCCATTGCCCTTCTTTTATGGCATAGCAATGTTCAAGAGTTGGAATGCTGTTGGAGTCCAGAGGATTCTGTTTGTGCAGCATGAATGCAGATGTACCCAAGTGTATAAGACCCTTGCTCAGTCTACCATGTCCTAAATTTGGCAGGCTCACTAAGGCATGAGGATTATGCAGTTTAAATTGTTGGAGAGTGGTGATGGTTGTTGAAAAGAGTATCATCGGCAGACAACAAAAATCAAAAACAAAAATAAAACAGAGACTCTCCCTTCCACCAATGGAATAACGTGTTATCTCAGGTCTTCAGACTAGACTGAAAATCTAGAACCACACCGTCTCAACGCAATCTGTTAATCCTGACATTTCATAGCTATTGGGTGGAAAAGGTGCCCGTGGATTTCTCAAAGCACAGAAACCCTGGGAGGGGTCTGGATTCCCCTGTGTTTGTGCAGAGGCCTGTGGGTGGGGTCCAGACCTATGATAATTCAGTAGGCAGTCAAGGCCCGCTGATCCTATCTAAGGTAGATGGCGATTTCCCAGGAGACAGATGTTCGCACAACGAGTTCTGGGCACAGTCACATAGGATTACAACTTAGGGTAGTATTTGTTTACAGAGGAGAAATGCAGCTCGAATTCCATGAGAGACTGGGAGAGCAGTGGAGTATCAACATAGCTCTCCAGGAGGACGCACAACCCAATTTGAGCTTGTAAAGAACAGACGTAGTTGTTCCAACTTGAAAATAATGCATGCCGCAAGCCCTAAAAATGGGTTGGAAAGGCAACTCCCTGCCTCTTCCAAGCTTCCAAGCTACAGTTGTGAAAACAGCAAGAGGAACAAGGAACTGAGTCTGATTCTGACTCATTGATCCAGGGAACTTGCAGCTAATCTCGTCTCTAAAATGTCAATGGGGAATGAAGGGTCCCTTGCTCAGGGAACCCCTGGGCTGCCTTCCAAGAAGATCGGCAAAGCAAGCAGGACATATCTTGACCCCTCTGGGTGGCCTGTCAGGGATTTGGGAAACAGCCATTGCTGGAGCACTTACGGGGCCTTTTCCAGTATCGAGGTTCATTTCAGTTTACAGATAATTTTTTTAACAGGTTGAATTGTAAAACAAACAATCAATCAATCAAACAAACAAACAAACAAATGCTTTTCCTCTCACTCATTGGCGCTACCTTCCCCATTGTATATGGTAAAAAATGGTAACATTGTGCCTACTGGGGAAATATTTTCCATTGTTCAACTAGGTCATAACCCACGTTAATGCACCAAGCAGACAACATATTCTGGTTGCTCAGTATGTGTTAGATTTTCTAATTTTTGTATGCAGAAAGAAAGAGGAAAAAGAAGATAAGATGAGGTGTTGATGAACCTAGGTGTGTTGGTTTTGTTCGTTCATTCACTCACTCAACAGACTCTTGCTAAATGCATCCTTTGGGCCAGATGATACTCTAGGTTCTGGGTTTTAATCCTTAATCTACCATTTAAAAACCATAAGGTCTAGGTTACTTTCTGAACCTTAATTCCCTTGACAGTGATATAACACACAATCTGATTTCATCATATACTGGTTTGAGAATTAAGCACATCAGGCATGATGCCAAGAAGCAATATTTTTAATCTTCACTAAGTTCTTTAAACTAAATATTACTGGGCCAATTATACACATGAGAAAGTGAGGTTCAGAGAGGCAGAGCAATCTGGCTCAATTGAACTAATGGCAGAGGTGGGATTTGAACCCAAGTCTGTTTGGCTCCAAAAAGTATGTTCTTTATCACAACGTGAAATTCTTTATAACTACACGGAACTATTTTCCTGTAATGTTTTATGATACAGCTGATTTCATACACTAACCCTAAACACCTCTCTGGGATCTAAGAAGCTTTGTGACTTCTTTTACTAAAACCATTTAGAAGGTTGGAGATGATGTGGTAGGGTAGAAAGTGGGTCATTATCATCCTTGGGCCCAGGTCATCAGAAAGACGTATCAGCTGTTGCCATGGAGCCAAGACCTTGGCATCAGAGCTTGTGCGGCACCTGGTTCTGGGTCTGTAGCTCCTGGATGTAACATAGCAGGCTGCCACGTGGCAATCGTGGGTCCCAGATGCGTACCACAGCTCGTGGAGTCACGTGCCAGCAGACGTGAAAGGTACTTTGAGATGTTTTTGCTTAATATTCTCAAAACTAAGACCCACAGGGATTAAGTAATTTCCTTAGGGTTTGTGCGAGTCTAGGTTCTCCAGAGTAACAGAGTTTTTTATACATATGGATTGGCTCGTGTGATTATGGAAGCTGACCAGTCCCAAGATTCTGCAGGTGACCATATATCCGGGCACCCTGTGGCCCAGTCAAGATGGCGCATAAAATTAACCATCGTTGGGTCACATCACTGAAGGAGTAGAAAAGCTACAAGGAGAACTTAGGCCTCTGAATTTAATTTGGGTTCTTTCCTTTTACATGCTGATTTCATAGATCTTTCAACATATTGATTAGACATGGCCATCCATGTACTTCAAAGAAACCAATATATCAAAGAAACAGATAGAGATCAAAGTGTGGGAAAATGACATGCAAGTTATTGTTAACTGGTTTATTGGTGTTACATAGACACTTGAATTATGCCCTGTAGTCTCCTTGAGACAGGAAAAAAGAGACAATTAAATTCTAGCTTCCACTTGCTAAGCACATGCACATTCTCCTATTCTTTGTGATGCTTGTGAGTTTGGGCATGTCAGGTTAAGAAGAAATAAAATCAATTTTTACTATCTTTGGTGATGTTTAATAACATCATTAAAATATTTCAAAATTAACTGTGATCATTGAATTGTAAAATGTGTGAGGTTCAGCAGTATTGAACAATCTCTCTGATAGAGTATTCTGGGATTCTGAAGCAACCCTTGAAAAAAACATAAGAAAATATTATCTCCATGTTGAAGGTGAGAAAACAGGTTGTAAGAAGTTGCTGGGGGAGAGACAACCAACAGGGAAGGTGATATCCTGAGCGTGCCCGGTGCTTTCCAGGGGAAAGTTTTAAAAATTGAAATTCAGAATTATGTGTGTGTGTGTTTTCCAAGGAGAGGCTAATACCCAGATATGACTAGGGTCAATCTGGCTGGCTGTGTGGACATTGGTTGTCTTCTCTATGTTTCCAGTAATAGCACCCCAGTTTTCTTGGAAAGAGCCACCTTTTCCCCCTTGGTCCATCTGGTTGAGGTGGTATGGGGTCATTTCCTGGATTTGGAGCATCAGAGGACTATGATGGAGATTCAACAGTGGGAACACAACCTTATCCCAGCCAGGTGGACCCAATCTTAGAACTTTAATGGGGACTTTGGGGAAGAGTTACCATGCATCTGCCAGCTATGTGTAGAGAAAGTCTGCCCGAGCTTCTAGCCAACCTAGAGGGTCAAAGAAATGAGAGAAACGGCACGAACCCTGAAGACATGGGGCCAAACCCCAAGCAAGTTCTATGTCTGTTTTATTTTCAGTTCCAAGAAGCGACAAATATCTCTCTTCGCTTCAACCAGTTTCATATGAGTTTCTTGTCGTTTATAAGCAAGAGAGCGCTAATGGATACAGCGAGTTTGATTAACTACTCCCGTTCAAAGCCCATCTGAAGTTGTTGCAGCCCCCTGGAGTGTGTAGTGATTCGGCGAGATGATTAGCATGGAAAAGCATAGAGCTTGGTTGTATCATGGTCTGATTATTTAACAGTGTTATTATCAGCGAGATCTAACACAGGCAAATGTCCTAGCAGAGAAAAACAATGACTACATTCATTAGCCATGGCTTTGTTTGCCCTCGTATTGTTTAATCAAACAGACATTAATGTGTTTCTTGGGATACCTGTCCCTAGGAAAGCCTTCGGTTCGCACATATCAAGGAAAGAGGGTTTGACATCTATAAATTTCCAGATTCCATAAATATTGTATTTCTCACAAGCAGCAGCAGCAGGGACCCAGGCTCCGTAAACAATTTGTGTGCTGACATCTGCAATAACACACAAAGAATGATAAAAGGCAAGTAGTGCTTGACCTTCAGGGTAGAAAGGTAAAGGTATCCTTAATTCACAATTTAGATAATTCTTTCTATTTGATCTTGCCATCAGGCAGGCATGCTTTTATCTCTCACATCTATAGAGGGCCTTCACCTGTCTCAGGAAGAGAACACGCTGAGCTGACATGTAGGTTTCACATAGGTTTCATCTCCCGTGACAAATCTAACTGATTGGTAGTTGCTGCCTAGAGGGCTGTGCTAAAAACTGTTTTGGGGTATGGTGGGAGAGGGTTTCACAATCAATTAGCAATTGCTGCCCCAGGCAAGAGATGAACAAGAGGTAACAGGGAGGAGACACCAAGACATATTGACGATCTGAAAATATCTGGTGGTTTGAAACAAAATACAGATTAATCAGCTAACCTCAAGCTAACTGCAATAGAAAAAAGTATAAACAGTAATAGAAAGATACATCCACATCATAAAATAACCAACTATACCTTCTCAAAAACAGTGACCCTGAAACTGGAAAAAAATGCTTTTATATGCCACTTTGATATCACTTTGGACTCAAGCAGCTGGGGGATGCAGTCTCTGTGTTACAGTGTTGCAAAACTGTAGCCCAGCATGACTGAGCACAGAAGAGGGCGGCAATTAAGAACACAGACTTACAGGGTCGAGTTTCAAGGCAAACTTCAGCTCTTGGTACATTGTATTTGTAAGCAAATCATTTTACCTCTCAGATCCTCAGTTTCTTCATCTACAAAAGATCAAAGCAACGTTATCAGCCAGGATTCTGTTGCCATAGATAACCTGCGAGACAACCTTGAGTCACAGCTTTTTGTGACGCTAATTTTAAGTTCTTTATTTTATTAAAGTTGACAATATTTGTGAAGTACTTAGCTACCTTTCTGGTGCATGATAAATATAAAATAAGCGGCGAGTAAACACAACAAGGAGAAACAGCAGTACAAGGCATATCGTTTTGTCTAAGCCAATCACATTCTGACCAAGTGATGTAATTCTGGCCAAGTGATTGGCCAGAATGTGTCACGTATGGGGTATTCATGGTGTGGAGGTGGCATGTGTGATCGGGGTCTGGGCTCTAGAGAGAGAGGGAGACACAGAATCCTAAGGGGCTCCAGGCTCTGAGCTGTCAGCACAGAGCCCAATGCGGGGCTCAAACTCATGAACCACGAGATCCTGACCTGAGCCGAAGTCTGACGCTTACCGACTCAGCCACCCAGGCACCCCTCTTTTAAAATTTTTTTTTCTTTAATTAAAAATAAAAAATTTTAATTAAAAAATTAAAAAAAATTAGTATTTATTTTTGAAGGAGAGAGAGAGGCAGAGTGTGAGTGGGGGAGGGGTAGAGAGAGAGAGAGCCACCATGTAAAAAACAAATACATAAAGAAATTCTCTGCCCTTTGCTTTAAAGGCATCTAATTAGAAGTGGTAGGAAATCATGGTTAAGTACATTGAACTGTGAGTTCAACTGTATGAATTGAAATATTAGTTTGATACTTATAGTTCTTTTCTCATTGAGGATGGTGATCATAGCATCTACTTATTGGGATTTTTGTGAAGATTATATGGGTTAATGCATGGGAAGCAGTTACAGAAATGCCTGGCCCAAAGTAAGCATTTAATAAATGCTGTTATTAATAATTATGTAATTCCTCTCTGGAGGTGTAACACATCTAAGCCTGGCACTCATTGATAGAGGCTTACTGCATGCCAGTTTTCATGGCAACTGCTTATCTCATTTAATCATTACAACAACCTTATTGGGAGAAATGTTACTCCCTAATGAGATTATATGTTCCCAAGGGGAATTGTCTGTTCACTGCTATAGACCAGATGTTTGGCTCAGAGAAGGTGCTTAATTAAAAGGTTCTGGGTAAGTTATTGGATCCTCATTTGCCAAATAAGGACATTGAGGCTTGAAGGGGTTAATGTTATGTGTGTAAGTTTCCTGGAGTGACTGGATTCTTCACTCAGGGTCTCACGAGTTTGAAATCAGGGGGTCATTTAGGGCTGCGATCGTAACCGAGGGCTTGGTATCCTCTTCTGAGCGAACAGGTTGTAGGCAGAATCTGTCTCCTTGTAGTTATAGGACTGAGGTTCCTGTTTTCTTGCTACCTGTCAGGTGGGGACTACTTACAGTTCCTAGACACTATCCATTGTTCTCTGCTGAATAATATCACATAATCACAAAAGGGACATATCATCTTATTCACGGGTTCTACACACACTGAAAGGAGGGGATTCTACAAAGACAAGGGTCACTGAGGGTCAATCTAGAATTCTGCCCTACCACTTTCACTGAGAACGCATGACTCTGAAAGACACGTAGACTTAATTTGTCTGGGGCACAGGGCTTACTAGAGACAGAGCTGGATTGATGGCTATTCATCTGGCTCCAAGTTCATCTCTCTACTTTGGTCTCTGTAAATCAAATATTTCAAAGTTCCACATTTGAAACTCAATCATCTTGATTTATAATGCTATATTAGTCAGGACACATTTGGAAGCAAGTGACAAAAACCCCAATCAAACTGGCTTAAAGAGCAAGGAAAGTCATTGGCTCATAGAGTCAACTATCTGTCTATGACTTCAGGCATCTCTGGATCTACTTTGTAGACAAGCGTTCTTTCTTGTTGCCTTCTTCCCAGTGTGTTCTCCTCATGGTGATGGCAAAGGTAATTTTCAGAACTCCAGGATTGGATTCTACAAGGTAAGTATGTGCATTATTATTAATTTTTTCTTTTAGGAGTACTTTCTAATCGTGGTTCCAGTAAATGTTCTGGGGCTGACTCATTGTACCAATCTGTGTCAACCTTCATCTCTAAACCAATCACAGTGACCCTTGGGATAGAACACCCTGCCTGGCCAGCTTTGACCATGTGTCCTAGAGCTAGGGGGTAGAATCAGCACTTCTGGAATCAAATGAGCTGAGAATCTTAGAAGGCTAGTTTCCCAAAGAAAAATAAAGGTGCTGTTAGCAGAAGAGTAAATGGATGTGAGGCTGGCAAAAGCTACCAATAGCCTATGTAGGGCTCCCCCTAGTGGAATGTGGAAGAGAGTGAGAGCAGGGGCAGGGCAAGCCAATTGCAAAGAGGGAGGTGCCAAGAGAGAATAGAGTGGAATGGGTTGATTATTAAACCACCAACTCCGTGTTTAACAGGAAAATAAAGAGAACCAGTAACCAGCCTCTATGAGTTTGAATACCTGGGTTAAAGTCGTGGGTCCCTCATTGCTACGTGTTACCCTTCTGTACATTATACTAAGTGCTTGAGCCTGTTATCTTCCTCTGTAAAGTGGGGCTACCTGCCATGCCTACCTCATCTTTCAGTCATTGCAAAAATAGAGGCTCCTAAAAACAAAGTAAAACAAGGGAGAGACCATCTGAGATTTCAAAAGGGCTTATATATGCTGCGTTATTAATTCAAGTAGAATATTGAAATTTGCGATAGGGATATCCCTTGAGCCTCAGCCAATAAGATAGTATTTTTCTGGACACCTTTTCTAAATTCCTTTTTAGAAATCATATGTCACCAGGGTGATGGCCCAGGCAAGCTCAGACCTAAGGAAGCTGGAACTTGGGCAACATGAAAGGTAGAGGGAAGACAGAAAGAAAGGGAGAGAGGGAGAGGGAGAGGGAGAGGGAGAGGGAGAGGGAGAGGGGGAGAGAGAGAGAGAGAGAGAGAGAGAGAGAGAGAGAGAGAGAGATTGTCTAGGAAAACCGGAATGCATGTGTTCATGTCTGGAAGCATGCATTCTAGTGGCTGGGGGAGGCTGTTGGGAGGCCAGGAAGGGTGCAACTCATGGTATTAGTAGGTAATGACAAGTCTCCAGACTTGTTTGCTGAAAGAACACAGTCAATAACTGGGAACTCTAAGATCAAGGTTCACATATGCAAATAAGCATCAAAGGCAGAAAGTAAAGAGTATCAATATAGCTAAAGATTGACGGGCTTAGGAAGAACTCCCGAACTCCTATTCACTCGATAAATGCATAATGGTCCCCTCCCATATAAAAGGCCAGGTAGCACAAGGACTATGGGCCTGGTGTCTGTAGCAGGGTAGCTTGGGTTTGACTCCTGGCTCTGTTATGTGATATTGGGCAATGTGTTTAACCTTCTCACTTTACCTCATCTTAAAATGGGGGTTATGATCATACCAATAATACTGATATTAAAGACAGTTTGAAGGATTAAAAGAAAGGATATTTGTGAAGCACACAGAGCGGCTCCTAGGACATAGGGCATGGTTAATGCATGTTCACTATATTTTTATGTGCCAAGATCTCATCATGAAGATATCCTTTGTGCTTGTAATTTTTAGTTCTAGCTCAGGAAACATGCATTTAAAAATATCACCCATAACTTTAAACACAATGATGATACACGTTATGAAGGACACATTACGAGTTGTGAGAGACCTGGTAGCAGGGGACCTGCCTTAGTCTAGGGTCTGGGAAGTGATATTTACCCTGATACTTAGAAAGCAAGCAGAGCTTGGCCAGTAATGGGAAGTGGCTTCTGACAGAGGAATCGGCTAGCACAAAGTCCAAGGGGCATTAAAAAAAAAGTTGTAAACTCAAGTAATTGGAAGGGGGTCAGTGTGGTTGGAATGAAGGGGGAGACATGATATTAAGGAGAAAGATCATGCACAGCCTTGTACAGTTCATGGTAAAATTTGTTTTACCCTAATTGAATCGATAGAGGATATGGCACGTAAGCTAACTATTTAAGAACGGGTCAGATTTGGTCACGCAAAGTGAAGCGTTGCTGGAGAGAGAGAGAGAGTTGAGAGACAGAGAGAGAGGGAGATAGAGAGGGAAAGAAAGAGACGGGGGAGGGAGGGAGAGAGAGGGAGAACAAAAGGGGGAGGGGAGGGAGGGAGCACACTAAATGGCACGTGGCATTTTTATTCAATGAGAACATGCTCATAAAAACCTAGATGGGAGACGTGGAAGGCTTCAATGTTGCTCATACGTAGTAATCACTCAATAAATATTAGTTCTTATTAATACAACTGCTTTTAAAACAAAGTAAAAATAGCTCTCGATGGGTGCAAAATATTATGCCTGATGCAGAGGCAAACTTTCTCTCCTCTTCTCTCTTGCAACATTTCCCATAGACCCTGCATACGCCAGCAACATTCTATGGTGCATTGTGATTATTTAGGGATAAGTATGGCTTGGCAATGGACTTCAGACTTTTAGAAAACAGAGACCAGAAAAGATATTTATTTCTGAATCCTTTACACAACCTCACCTTCAGTTGGCACTTAACAAACGTGGGCTTCTTTCTGGAGTTGTCCAGTCAGTTCTGAACCCAAAGCACCCCAGATTAAGGGATTTTAACTCCTTTGAGATTTGACAGAAGTAGTAAACTTAAGCTTTTGAGGCAGCGGCAGGTGGCTCCGAGTCCTGCACAAATAGGTTTAAATCTTATCTTTATTTAAGGAGGGGGAAGTGGAACCTCCATTTCATCATGGAACATTTATCTATATTTCTCGTCTATTCCTGGAAAAGGTTGTTTACCTACTTTTTGGTTTCCCCTTTCCAATTTCTTCAGCTCAAACCTAAATGAAGCAACAACCTATGAGATCTAAGGTCAGGCTGGAGACCAGAACATTTATCTACTTGAGAGGTTCTAAAGCTGGGGTCCAGGTGTAGACATCTTTAAAAGAGAATGGTGAGAAGAGATTCTAGGAAATTCAATGACAAATTTTGTGGGCATTTTTGTAAGTATACTTTTCATAAGAGAGAGAGGGCCCATGGCGATGTGAGGTTCTAAAAAGGGTCTGCAACTCTAAAAATATGATCCATTGCTTATCAAATCACCATGCTGGGAAGACTAAAAAGGAACCATCACATTGTCACATTAAATGTCCTTGGAAAATGGTTTCATTCTAGTAGCAACCAAGATCTACAGACAGGAAGTTCTTTCTTAAGTCTACCCTAATCCTTTGGCACCTCTTCCCCATGCAAGCCCTTGGTAAATTTAGTGGAAATAGCAAACAGCTGCTCACCAACACCCACCCCAAAGAAAGAACAAGACATTTCTCACATATCTCAAGCTGCCTTAAATGTTCTTTCTTTGGCAAAGAAGAAAAAAAAGAAATATATTTTTGGCCTCTAAACCTTTTCCCACCCGTGTGTATTTCTGTAGAAATGTTATCCATATGGTTCCGATTGCTTTCTCCATAAGTCATTAGGAATGCCTTGCACTGAGAACTTTTCTGATGGCCAAGGAGTCTTTGGAGACTTTTTTTAAATGGCCCTTTTAGCCTTTCTTCATAGAAACAGGGAAGCTAAACATAGCCAAATGCAAATGAACTAAGACCTGGAAAGGTTGGAGTTTTAGTCAAAACTCAGAAATCATAAGGCTCGGGTGAGTTTTAAATCTGCCCCTGAAAAGGCTTCGCCTCCTCCTCCAGGGACAAGAATTGATAAATACTCCATTGGTAGAGAAAATGCAATGGTCTCAGCCATTTAAGTTGATGCTTTGTTGTGGTGAAGTTAAGGCTTTGTTGTGGTCACCCCATTAAATCCTGAGCTCTTCCAATCACCCCAAGGCTTCCCGCATTATTTCCAGAGGACAAGGTGAAGAGTTTGGACTTAGATCTCGGTGTGGAATTCCTGACTCCATCACTGACTCGCTAGCTATACCTTGGCATGCTACTCACATTTTCCAAGCTCCAATTTCCTATGACGTAAAAATGGGGTCATATTACCTAGCTCATACCTCATAGCATTTTGTGAGTTATACAAGATAATTTATGGAAGACCCAAATGAAATGCCTTGTGCATGGAAAAGTTAAAAAAAAAAAAAAAAAAAAAGAAGAAGAAGAAGAAAAAAAATCTTCTCTTTCTCCCTGTCTGACAGTGGTTGGATCTGGGGAGAGATCTGTGCTCCCTGAGGGAAATATTAACTATGTGAAGTGGAGGAGAGGAAGATGGGAAAATGTTCCAGAGTGTTACATCCCCTCTTTCTAAGGCATCTGGACCACAACCCATCTTGGGAGATTGATTAGAAGAGAATAGCTACGAGGAATCAGTCTGTTCTTCGGTTGTCCTCTGAAGCTGCCTAACGAGGT
Organism: Panthera onca; assembly: GCF_046562875.1. Classification (NCBI taxonomy): domain Eukaryota; kingdom Metazoa; phylum Chordata; class Mammalia; order Carnivora; family Felidae; genus Panthera; species Panthera onca. The sequence goes on along the minus strand of NC_138351.1, from coordinate 79,437,526 downwards.
TGTTTCAGACTGATTTCAGAACTGCATTCCCAGAAGGGCTGCTGTTGCCTACTCTCACTCAAGGAGGCATATCTGAGCTGAAGAATGATGGAAAAACAGAGGGAAAGGGAAGAAAGAATAAAAGAAGGGATGGGGGGAGAGAGGGAGAGAGAGAGAGGGAGAAGAAACAAAAGAATGAAGCAGGAAGGGATAGGAGATAGAGAGCCACCTGAAGCTTCACACTGAAATGGACGGCAAATGCAGTGTGTGTTGCAAGTGTTTTTCTTTGTGGTTCGAATCAAAGACAGAACTGTCTTGGGAAACACTGCCCAGGATCTGAACCTGGGCCACAAGCCTAGGGAAGGAAAAAATTGTTCAAGCAGAACAAGTTTCCTTCCACCAGGTACAGAGACAGCGCTCCCTTGGTCAGTGGCTGGAGAGCTGTCCGTGGTGCTGAATGCGTGTCCTTTGAATTAGCGTGGAGGAGGAGACACCGCGGAGAGGAGATTTGGACAGGCTACCGCTCCCCTCTTCTGTGCCCCCTCTTTTCAGTCCTGCACTGTTGAGGCTGGAGCTCATTCTGATTAGGGCACTCTCTCCTCCTCTCTTTTTCTTTCCCCCTTTGCCAATTAAATATTTCTTCTCAAGTTCTCAATTCCTCACTCCAGAATTTCTCTTCCATTTTGTTTCAAGACTTCTAATTCTCGAGCTCCTAGACCCTTCTGGACCTCCCTAGTTATCATGTCTCTTTCCTAACACTCTTTGAATAATCCTAACATGATAACAATAACAATAATAATCACAGAGAGCATGCTTTAGGCACTCACAAGGTGTCAGGGAGTATTCTAAGTGTTTTTCACATAAATTAACTCATTTAAATCTTACACCAACCATGCTGGATAGGCAGTTATATTATTCGAATACACAGATGGGAAATTAAGGTTTAAGAGGTAACTGATTTGGCCAGGATCATAGACAGGATTCTAACCTGCGGGAGCTGACACTTTTACCCAATATAGTTTCCTTTAAATTTTTCATCACCTTTTCCTTATTACTCTTTGCCCCTCCATCTGGTAGCGTCACTGACGCTACCTATCCTTGCCTAAACTTCCAGGAACTAGCAATCTCCATTGCTGATATTTTTTAATTAAAAAAAAAATAAAAAGAAGCAAAGTAAACAAACATAGAGAATATGCGCTGCGTGAGAATTTAGATCGTGTACCGGCCTTCTTTGCTGCTTCAGGGAGAGGCCCCACGTCAGCAACCCCAGCCTGCACCTCAGGCTAAATTCGGAGTCTTTGGGTCTCTGTATTAATGCCTTCGCCCCCATACCTTCTCTGGTTGTATCTAGAGAACTTTGCGTCCTATCAGCTTCTTGCTCCGAGAAGCACTTGCTTAATTCTGGGAGGTTCTGTGGGGCTCATGCCTACACATACAGAGAAACAAACAGTCTTAAACACGCATACAGAGGCACACGGATACACACGGACCCACACACTCACCTCCCCAGACAAAACCACACTCGAATAGATACACACAGACGCACTAGCACCCGCATATCCGGAAAAACTCGTATAACTCGCGACGCACACAGCTACAGACACGCTTAGAAACACCACGACGCAGGGTTTGCGCACACACACACACACACACACACACATCACAAAGTCCCTTTGGGCGCTCATACACGGAGACACGCCACCCTATCCCCAGACCCACTAGACTCCCCAGTGGCTCAGCCTCAGCCCACCCAGGCCGCCCCTCCCTCGGAGAAGGCCTTTTTTCTCTCCTCCTCTCCCTTCTCCTCCTCCGCCTAAAGATGTACAAAACACTCCTCAGAATAAACCCTGGCTCTAGGCTCCTCCCTCCCCGCCCCCGGCAGCCGCTCCCCCATTCATTTTCGCCCGTCGCCGGGTAAGTCCCTCCTCCCGCGTAGCCCGGCCTCCACTGCTCCCCGCCCGGAGACCGCGGCGCACTTGGACTTCCCTCTCCATTCGCTGGCCGCCTCGCTCCCGGTCCCCACGGCTGTGAACTGATCTGGCGCGGGGAGGGGGGAGGAGGAAAGCGCAGGCGAACGAGCGAGCGAGCGAGGGAGCGAGGGAGCGAGCCAGAGAGCAAACCGAGAGCGAGAGAGCCGGGAGGCTGAGGGAGTAGTGACCGCCTTCCGGAGCCGGGATTCATGCCTGTCCTCGGGACCAGCGGAGGGGACTTTACGGCTGAGTATGAGCCAGGCTGCTAGGAGCCAGGTACCCCCACGCCTGCAGTCCCCGCGCCGTTCCCGGTATGCGAGCTGGACGCAGGGCTCTCCCAACTTCCCACCGAGCCGAATAAAAAGCGTCCTCCCGCAGCTCTCCGCCAAAGACGGACATTGACTCCAGGTAAGGCGGCGCCGGGCGCAGCGCCCGCCAGCCCCGCTGCCCTTGGAGACGGCCCCGGACCGCATTCGGGGCGCCCCCGCCCGCCCCTCCCCTCCCCCTCTCGTCACCCTTCGTCTCTTCCGTCGGCCGCCTAGCCGCCTCCAAGTCCTCGCAGGTTCCTTGGAGGGGGAGGGCTCTGCTTTCTGGGGCGCAAGGGGTTAAATGCGGGTTTTAGTAAGTGGTGTGTGTGCTCCCCGCGCGCTCCCGACGTGTGTGCCGTGGTGGGAACTTGATGTGGTGCTAGTGTGTGTTTGCGTGTGCAGCGTCGTTTGCGTTTGATGCGTGTTTGTGCTGTGCTGTGCTCTGTGTGTGTGTGTGTGTGTGTGTGTGTGTGTGTGTGTGTCGGGGAGGAGGTAAAGAGAGGTCCTATAACCTACTTAAGGCGCGATGTGTGTGTGCATGTTTGTACGTATGTGTTTGTATGTGTGCACTTGTGTGTCTTTTTAATTAGGTCTTTCCAGCTTACATGGAATGGGATCCTTACTATAGGATCACGTAGCCATCGGGAGACCCGCTGTGGACTTCTTCTTGGCGCTCTGGGCTTGGGTTTTGGGGAGCATTCCAGGGATAAGGACAGCACCTTATTTACCCCAATATTGATACCCTGGAAGGAAAATTCCTCCAAATGTTGGAGACCTGGTGGACTTGGACTCAGCGTTTAATATGAAAGAGAAATGGCCAAACCCTGAGGCAATGACATGCTGTCACTTTAAATTCCACACTGGGCAGGCTCCAGGATTCTGATGGGAATTTGGAGTCACTGGGTAGTGGGTGTCAGAGAGAGAAGTCAGCGGTGGGCTCCTTATCTGGGGCTTGGCAAGTCTGGGATAGAGTCTACCATGCCTCTCCATGTGTAATCATAACAGCAGGACAGCGCCTCCTGGTACCGGTGCTTTTGGGGATGATCTGAGCAAGTTTGCATGTATCCCCCTAAGGGGAAAGGAGGAGAGTCCTCAGAGACCTGCTCATCCATCATAGTTACACAGGATCACAGGGAAAATTTCATATGGGGGCAGCTGTGGGTAACGTGGAAGGAGATGGATGGGGCACTTCCCTAAGAGATCCCTCCTTCCCTTCCCCATTTCAGAAAGGCTTGGGAAGCCCCAAGAGAATCTCTTCATAAACTGTGCCTCCTTATGGCTCCACTGGAGTTAGGAGGAAGATGGGAGAGCAGAGAGATTGTGTGTGCATGTGTGTGCGTGTGTGTGCGTGTGTGTGTGCGTGTGTGTGTTTCAGTGCTGAGGGAGATCCACAATGTGGGAATGGTTGTGGGTGGGGAATTCATGGCAGAATGTGGCCGTATTTGACTTAAACTGCTATCGATTTGCACCTCACATCTCTTGCTAGGCTCCAAAATACTGCCAAGGGCACGGGGGTGGGGGGGGGCGGTGGCGGTGGTGGGGAGAATGTCAGTAAGGAAGACAGTTTGGGTCAGGTCTCTCTTTCCTCTTTCCTCCACCTCCCAGGAGGCTCTCTTGGTAAGTCCCCTGGCCACCCTGGCTAGGTCCTGCTGGGTTTGGACTCTGGGGCCAGCCATTGATTTGATTCCCGGCTGCCTCTTAAAGGCTTGCCCTACTCAGCAAAAATGCTGAGTTTTACTGCTGTTAGCATGGCTTCCAGACTCGGCAGCTGTTACTTTCCCAAGGTAAGAGGCAGCCGTTCTGCCGCCAGGCATGGAGGCTAGTGGAGCACAAGGGCTGAGATGCTGGGACGGCCCCTCGTCTACCCCAGCTGGCAAGGAGCCACTGAAAAGACCTTTTGGGGAAAAGATAAGTAGAAATATAATTGTGTTTTAAACATGAGATGGGGTGTGTGTGTGTGTGTGTGTGTGTGTGTGTATGTGCATATGTGCACGCGCATGTAGCTTCTGAGGCAAGATAAAAGCAAACATGTGTTTGCAAGGACCTGCCCTGGCGGGTGGGTGACCGTGCTGCCTGCAGGCACTTGTACCTCAGGCTGCAGCCCTCATGGGGCCACAAGGAATCTGCTTCAGGAAACCATGTCAGAGCAGGGCCCCCTGGTTCATTTTGTGTGGGGATGTAAAGTCAGAGGAGGACACCCTGTGCTAGGATCCACTCTCGTTTTATTTCTTTTTCAATTCAGCGACAATTAAAGCTGGAAGGAATATTAAAGAGCAGACAGGCAGGACTTGTGGCCCGGAGAGGGGATGAGAATTCCACAGCATTCTCTAGCAAGTTCGTGGTATGCCCAGGGCTAGAACCTATGACGGGTGTCTGCCTGACACCCAGATCGATGTCCTTTCCACTTCACCATACTGCCTAGGGACTATGTATTGTTCCCCAGTCCCAACCGGCCACTGTGCTCCCACCCAAGACAATCACTGTCTCCCGCCTTCAAACTTCTCATTTCAGAGGTGCTCCATCTATAAACATGACCCCGGAGAGAAAGGATCCAATGCCTCAGTCACTCTCCCCACTAGACAGAGAGACAGATAGATACACACACACACACACACACACATACACACACACCATCCATTCCTTCTCCGGTGGCTTCAGAGAATTACACACAGGCAGGGACCCAATACTGACTATGACTGGTGGACAGAATCCAACAGAGCATCGGACTGTACCTGAGTTTTTTATTAAGGAATTCTTGGCCTTCCAGAGTTAAGTGTATACCCATCTACCAATGCAAATACTTCAGGCAAATTAATTTCTTTATATTAATGAGAATCTTGCCCTATACAGTTATGCATACTGCAGTCACAGGAACATTTCCAAGCACATGTGTGTACGTGCACTCATACACACATGTGCACATGCAGATTTAGAAACCTTTCCTCCTTGCTATAGTCCCCAAAAGGGAATTTCAACCTCCGCACCGAATTGTGTTCCCCTGTATAAAGGCATCACCCACACAAAGACTTGGGACTCATCATCCCAGAGAAGGGGAAATGTAAATCCCTGTAAAGGATAGGCTCTTGAGAAGTCAGAGCCAAGCCCACGCAAAAGTGCTCCCAGAGTCCTAGATGCTCATTTTGGGGTGCAGGCGAGCACTGAGAAAAACATGGGGGTTTCAGGCCCATCTGCAATAGAGCCTTTCCACACAGGCTTTTCCGAGGCTGGATGGCACTTTAGCTCCCAGAAGGGGGAGCTGTGACTCCATTTCAACCGAGGAGAACTGGCTCAGAGATTCCAAATCAGCTGTTGGGCCCCCGTTGAGTTTCCATGGCCCAGCTCAGGCTGCAATGCATACATTCGAAATGGTACAGGTGGGGACTTTAAAAAACCTTCTCCCCTGGTCAGTCCAAATAAAATGTCTTCGTGCTTGCAAGAGTTTATGCTGTTGACCACAAAGTCTTCCGTTTTTCTGGAAGGGCCTTTGGTTGTGTGAAGAGACATTTTCTGTTTGACACCCTCTAGCTTGCCCCCTCCCAATTCCTTATGAGTACTTATCACCCGAATAGGCCACTAAGGTTAGACCTAACCCGCCCTTCTCTCCCTGCGTTCCCCTTGCTAAAATCCAAAGATTAATAAATTGGCCGCTGGACTTCTGGTAATCATATTAAAGACAAGATGGGGGTCGTGTGAAGAGGACAGATTTTCAAATGTCGTTCTCCAGATAATCCCCCCTCATGTTTTCCATGCGAACCCCATCTGCAAGGAGCACCTTTATGTTTCTCTCCTCCATCCCTCAGCTTCAGCCTCCACTTTTTAACATCCAGCTCAAACGACCCTGCCAAGAAGTCTTCCCAAAATCTTATTTTGGAATAAATCTTTCTCCCCTGTTCATTCATATAATTTTGCCTGAAACTCTATTTTAGCTTCTATCCCTGTTTGCCCTGTTTTGTAACTCTGTGGATATATGTCTCTTCAACAGGGTCTTAGTAGGAATATTTTCTTTTATCTCCAGGGACTGACACATAGTAGTGGCTCTGTAAATGTTTGCTATGGCATTTGAGGCTAGGCTCAGTTATAGCTGTCATCCTTCTCTCTCTCTCTCTCTCTCTCTCTCTCTCTCTCTTATTCTTTCTCTTTCTGATAATCGTTTCATATTCTCACAAAGCAATACAATCATGGTTTCAAATCATGCTACTTATACTATCAATATAGGGATATCGATGATACAGATGGATGAAATTATGCCCTACTTGGAATAAACATTGCCCTACTGTGTTCCAGGGTCTTTAGTTTTCTTCTCATTCAATCTTCCTTTCCACCCAGTGAGGCAGATACAGTCGTTTTACAGAAGAAGAAGGTGAAACTCATGCTGGCTAGGTCCCTTGCCCAAGGTCACACGACCAGCACAGCCAGAAGTGGAACCTGACTCCTTCTTGCTTCAGCACTTCTACTCTTTCTTGGGGACCACTGAGTTAATGGTAACCGTTGTGGATGACCAACAGGACTGGGTTGTTCAGCAGATTCCAGTATAGCTGAGAGCATAGTATTGACCCTTTGAAATTGATGTTATGAAGGAGTCATGGAATCATTTGATCAACGAATCTTAGTGTTCTAAGGTTTCTGAATAACCAGATCTTTCTCCTTACTCAAGAATCAAGAATCCCTTTTGGAATACTCATAACACATGTCCGCTCAGTCTCATTTTTAGCACTTTTGGCAACAGTGAAGTCACTATCTCACAAACCAACCTGTGTTGTATTGGGAGAGCTTTGTTGGGATGTGTTCTCACTGTGACCCTAAATCTGCCTTTTATCGTAAGTCTCTCAAATCATATGACACAAGTATAAGTCTCTTCTAATCTCAGTTCTTCCCATATCGTGGAAGCATCATCATGTCACCACAGATATTCTTCTTCAGACCAGAAGGGCCTGTTTCCACAGCCCTGGATCCTGCAACACCAAGCTCAATGTTGTTCTCTGGGCATTCTCTAGTGGATCACACTTACAGGGTTTAGAAGCCCAAAAAGGGGGAGGGTGACCTGAAATTGAGTGAGGATTAAAAGGGACATTGAATCCTTCATTTTTTCAACAAATATTTATTAGGTGACAGCTATTTCTCAAGCATTGCTCTAGACCAGTGCTATCAAGTAGAACTTTCTTAGGTAATGGATATGTTCTCTGTGCTATGCATTATGGTAGCCGCTAAGCACATGTGACTGCTGAGCACTCGAAATGTGGCTAGTGTTACTGATGGGCTGAGTTTTTGATTTAATCTAATTTTAATTTTAATGTCAGTAGCTGTTGGTGATGAGTAGCTAATGGACTGAGTGGCACAGCTACGGACATGAGTAATGTAGCACAAGCGTGGCCCTTTTCTTCGTGGAGCTCGTAGTCCAGTGGGAAGAGACGGGTAATAAATGGTAAACAAAGAGATGAGCAAAATCATTTCACGGAGTAGTAAATGTCATGCAAATAATTTGGGGCAAGAGGCTAGAAAGGAATGTGGATGGTGTGGCTTTAGATAGGGTAGTCGGGAGAGACTTCTCCGAAGGCGTGACATTAGACTGGTTTAAGCGAGGGGAAGCCAGCCATGTGGCAGACACAGCAAAGATCAAGTCACTAACCACGTGGAAGCTTAGCAGATCCAAGTGATCGTGTGGCCGGAGCTTTCCAACGAGAAGGAGAATGTCATGAGATGGAAATAAGAGAGGTAGTTAGGGACTAGATCAAAAGGTCTTCTAAAAGATGCGGGAATGAAGAGTCTAGAGATACCCTCCCCCTCAAAATGTCCCTGCTTGGGGAGTGGGCGGCCTGAGAACTGCGATGCGAAGAGTGTGGAGACTGATAGAAACTCAGCATCAAGTACCCTCGACAGGTTTCCATCCTGTCCATTTTTTGTCTTTGAGAGAGAAAGCAGAAACATACACATGTGTGCACAGGAGACAGGTAGAGGGAGGAGAGGGAGGGAGGGAGAGAGAGAGAGAGAGAGAGAGAGAGGGAGAGAGAATCCTAAGCAGGCCCCATGCTCAGTGCAGAGCCCAATGTGGGGCTCGATCTCATCACCCTGAGATCATGACCTGAGCCAAAATCAACAGTATGATGCTTAACCGACTGAGCCACCCAGGCGCCCCTCATGTTGTCCATTTTTAGTCCATCATTTCAGTAAGTTCTGCTCTTCATTTGTAGTCCTGCCCTGGGTGCTGCACCCTCTGGACATACCCAGCTCTAAAGGGATGGGGAGAATTGGAGAGGGGGAAATAGACAGAAAAAGAGGAAGAGAATGAACACCTAGAGACAGGGTAATTGAAATGAAGTCTGGTAAAACCAAATGAAAGCCAGAGTCATTTTGGATCACCAAATCTTTATTGCCTATCTTGGCTGGGAAAGGCCTTGGACAAAATGGCCTGGTAGATATGGTGATGAATCCTGGCAGGGGCTGGCAATCGAACAGAGGAGATCTGCAGATCCATAATGATCGTTCATGGTAGACCGACAACTCTCATTTCAGAAGTTTTATGAGAGTTTGGGGAAGGTGAAGATTAGATCCTGTGATGGTGGTTGTGGTGGGGGGGAGGAGGAGAAAGATGGCAGTGACTAAAAGGTCTGGATGGAGATGAGACCATATCTCTTCATTTTATATCTCCATTCATTTTCAATTTCATACAGTCAAAGCACATGGGCTCGGGGCACCCAATTCTAGTCCCAGCTCCTATCGCTGTGTTTCTGGAGCACCCTGAGGACATATCTTCCCCTCTCTGGGCTTGCCTGCTGCCAGTTGGAAAGGACCAAACAGTGGCCTGTCTCACCGAGGGATTTCCCCCAGCTCAGTGAAATAACGCATGACAAAGTTCTTGCACAAGCACGGAGAGATACACACGATGGCCGTACTTCATCATAATGTTTAGAGATCTTCTCAAAAATGAGCAAATCAAAAAGAAGTCATACCTCAGAGCACTGACTGTGACTCAGTCCACGGTGGCTGAATGGGATAGATACACCACCATGGTGACTCTTAATATCAGAGTGATTCAGTGGTAGCATGAAACCCACTGTCCTCCTGGAACACAGTGGCCTAAAAAGGCTGCCTAGAAATCCATAGACAGTCCTTGCTACTGAGGGGGGCCAAGAAGACAATTAAGAAGATAATGAGGCTGAGGAAATGTGAAATTAATTTCTTTTTTTTTTTTTTCATATGAGGGTGAAGGGGATCTTTGTGTCTCAAAGGAACTATGTTTCAGAGATTGCAGGTGGCCTTGCGGAGAATAGATTGGACAGGACTGGGTCTGAGAAAGTTAAGAGGGTTAAATTACTGGGCCTGTCTGCTACCCAGTGGAGGACACGCGTGGGAACAGAAACCCGGTGCAGACACAAAATACATCATTCTGAACATATCTTGTTCTCAGTGTGTGGAGATTTTCTCACCGGGTGCGGAGATGTATCCAACGATGCCAGGGCCTCTTTGAGAGAAGCCAGGAGACTGTATCCCCCCTCCGGTGAGGAGGTAGATTCATAAGGCAATTAACAAAGGCAAGATGAAATCGTTTTTGTGTAAAATGCAAAGGTCGAAGCGACGGGGCTCCAAGTAAATGGCTCATCCGAACAGCTAGAACCCTTTGTAAGGGTTAACCCAATACTGGCCCGGAGATATAATTCATTGAGCCTTTCACAGGTCCTGCAAATGAGCCCGTGGGAACCTCGATGAGAAATAATGGATCCTGGGGGTAATGCGGAGCAGCCGAGTTACAGATTGCAAGCTGATTCGGGTAGAGGAAGGGCAGACATCTAGGATACGTGAGCGCTTCCAAGCGCGGTCGGTTCACACGTCTCCGTTCTGGGACTTAGCAATCCCCAAAAGTTGAGGAGATTCTGGTGGGCGGTGGACAGAAACCCAAAGGTTAACGTGGAAGAACATTCCAAGAGCTGAGACAGAGACCTCTGCCTTAAGCGAGTACGTTTCATTCAGTTTGCGTGGTAGTGGATAAGCTAAATTTCTTACGGGATTTGATAGGCTCTGAGTCTATGGGCACATGAGAGGCGGAGGACCTGTGAGGAGTCTTGGCCCGTACTCTAAAAAAAACATATGCACAAAGCAGAAAGGCCATTAAAAAAAGAAAATCACGGGCGCCTGGGTGGCTCGGTGGGTTAGCCATCTGACCCTTGATTTGGGCTCAAGTCATGATCTCACGGGTAATGAGATCAAGCCCCATGTCTGGCGCTGGGCATGGAGCTTGCTGGGGATTCTCTCTCTCTCTCTCTCTCTCTCTCTCTCTCTCTCTCTCTCCCTCCCTCCGCCCCTCCACTGCTCACACGCTTTCTCTCTCAAAAAAAAAAAGAAAGAAAGAAATAAAAAAGAAATAAATTAAAAAAAAAGAAATGTAGGAATGTAGGAGAAAGATAAAAAAATAGATTACCTGGCAGGGGGTGGTAATAGGGTTTTTCTGCTGAGACAAATGTGGGAGGCAAGACTCTTTGAGATGAAGCTGTCCTCATCAAATGCCATTGCCAGAGACGGCCGAGGCAAGGAGGGCTGAGAGGGGTCCTAAAGAACTTTATTTCAAATGCATATTGGGGCGCCTGGGTGGCTCAGTCGGTTAAGCGTCCGACTTTGACTCAGGTCACGATCTCGCGGTCCATGAGTTCGAGCCCCGCATCGGGCTCTGGGCTGATGGCTCGGAGCCTGGAGCCTGCTTCCGATTCTGTGTCTCCCTCTCTGTCTGACCCTCCCGCATTCATGCTCTGTCTCTCTCTGTCTCAAAAATAAATAAACGTTAAAAAAATTAAAAAAAAAAACCAAATGCATATTAACAGGACAGCATCATTCAGTGTCCATTGAAGCCTTACAAAGGATTCCTGAAAACATTACTAGTTCAGCCACGGATTCACCTGCGTTCGCCCCCTATTTCTGATGGTGGGATTATACATGTAGGCAGAACACAGGATGGGACTTGAGGGGATTCTGGAAGGATCTTCACCCACAATATTTAGAGGTGGCTGAAATGTCACCATGACCAAGCTGTTCTCGGAGGGGAAAGTGTGTGTGCCAAGGATGTTGTATATTCTTTGTGCTATAATGAGGACGTGATATAGATACCTTGTTGAATAACCTCAACAAACTCGTGCCTAGGTGCTATTGTCCTTGTTCTAGAGAGGAGGAAACTGGGGCACAGCACGGTGATGCCGCTTGTCCAAGGCCACACGTGGAATCAGTGATGTGTGGAGGCCTTGGGCTGCTTCTGTCTGATGTAAAAGTGTATGGGTGAAAGGGTGGATGCTGGAGTTTGAACGCCAGCTTTGCCACTGGCTAGCACTGTGACCTTGGCCGGATGACCTAACGTTCCGGTGCCAGTTTCCTCCTCTACCCGATGAAGAGGACCATGCTGATGCCTCATAGAGATATTGTGGGTTTTAATGAGTCCATATGATAAGCGCTTTGAGCAACGGCTGACAGATCATCCACATTATACAAACGCTAGCTATTATTACTTGTTATTATTGCTATCCCCTGCTGCATTAGATTAAATGTTGCCCATGCCTATAGGTGTGTTCTCTAACTGGGGGTGCTCTGGAGCACAGAGATTATTACCAGGTTCAAAGCACTACCTTGCAAATGAGCTTGCTCAATCATTTTTACCAGTCCCCCTCCCCCAATGTGGCAATGCGATGCCAACAGTAGGGGAGAGATGGAGAGTGTAGGGAAAGGCACGGAAGGATATAGAAATAAAATGACTGGGGCACCTGGGTGACTGAGTTGGTTAAGTGTCCCGATGCTTGATCTTGGCTCAGGTCATGATCTCACGGTCATGAGATGAAGCCCCGTGGTGAGCTCCTCACTGGGTGTGGAACCTGCTTAAGATTCTTTCTCTCTCCACCCCCCTCTATCCCTCTCCTCTGCTCACAAGCTCTCTCTCTCTCTCTCTCTCTCTCTCTCTCTCTCTTTCTCAAAAAAAAAAAAAAAAAACCCAATAATAATAAAACTAAAATGGCTGAGGCAGATTTTTTTTGAATCTCTATATTACTGTGGATCAGACATCAGATGTAGATATAGGATCATTGGCCATCAGAGCTGAAAATCAACTTAGAGTCCAGATCAATTTTCTGTCACTTTTTTACATACAAACTTTTTCCTCTTTAACACCAAACTGTGTCTGAGTTGGTTCTAGTACCCTACCCCTGCAGTCTGTGTCCTTACGCGTCTTGATTTGGTTTTCTAAGCTATGTGACCAAGCGTTCAGCACATGCCTATGGGAGAGCGTGACTGACAGCATGCTTCATGCTCTTGTGTGAACCACATTAATCCTACCCGTCCTCTTGGTTTCCTTTCTTTCTCATTTTTATCATGAGTTTCACCAAGTGCTTGTATGTCTTAACGTGTTTTATTTCCTTCAGCCTTTACCGTCTCACTCTAAAGTTGTGTTTATTCTCCCCATTTTCCAGATGAGGACCTTGTGACTCAGAGGCAAAAGGACTGGCTCTGAGACATATAATAAATGATAGCACCGGGTCTCAAACCTGTATCATCAGCAGATGCTGAGCGTTAACATCCTTTCATTGAACTGCCCTCTCTCCACCTACCCGTTGAAGGCATTGTCCAGCCCTTAGCGGCTTGGTGGCCTCCCAAAATCAAGGCTGATTATTGCTGCTTTGTCTCTATTGTCTTAGGCCAGGTCTGTTGTCGCAAATCTTCAACCATTCTGTCACGCGGGCCCTGCCCTCAATCCCGGTCTTGCGGACTCCTAAATGAGAAAGGCATCTATCTTGCAAGTTCCAGGAGATGTTATAAATGGCGTCACTGGAGGGAGGCTTCTTAAATCTCCTTAATAACCTGCATTTTGCTTTCTCTCCTGCTTTATCTGTCAGCATCGTGAATATCTTCCACTCTTCCAGTGCTTTCTGGCTGCCAACTTCATAGCCTCTTAAAATAGTAATTTAACTTCACAATGCCTCAGCAGGAAACCTTAGCTTAGTGTGTTTATTTGTACCGTTAAGTTGTGAGAGTTCAGATGCTGCTCAGACCAGGAACAGGAGTTGTAGGAGAGCTACTTTCTAGCTCTGAGCCAGAGCCAAGAACCAAAATGTTACTTTTCTTGGGAATAAAATCACCAAAGCCACCTCTGGAAACAGTAGCACTTTTAAAAGCATCTCAGGAAATAGGGTAGAAGCGGTATGGATTTTTATAGCCAGATGCTGCAAGAGAAAGGGCATATATATGTAGATGTGTATATATATGTGTGTGTGTATGTGTGTGTATGTATATATATGTATATATATGTATATGTATATACATACATACATACATATGGAGAGCTCTCTCTTTACACACACACACACACACACACACACACGTATAAGAAAGGAATATTGGAAAAAAAAAAAAAGAAAGGAATATTGGTATTGAGGAGAAAAACAACAGATACAGCGGGAAATGTCCAAAGCAGATTTTTCCTTCCTTATTAATAGAACATGAGCCCAGATACTATCATAAGGCCATCTACTGTCAGAATGTGATCTGGGGGTGGAACTTACAGCTAAAAATGGAATGGGGAACACACATGGCCAATGAACCCATTTAAAAAGCCAAAATACTCAGGTTCTCCAGCAATCAAATAATGGAAATAGTAATGTGGTACCACAAAGCATCATCAAAATGGCTGTTTTTTAAATTATTTGTTTATTTATCTTGAGAGAGTGGGGGGTGGTGCAGAGAGAGGAGGAGACAGAATCCCAAGCGGGCTCCATGCTGTCAGTGCAGAACCCAACGTGGGGCTCAATCTGCCAAACCGTGAGATCATGACCTGAGCCGAGATCAAGAGTCATACATTTAGCCAACTGAACCACCCAGGTGCTCCCAAATGGCCATTTTTTTTTTTTAAATGACAGCATCTAGTCTTGGCAAGAAGGCAGGGAACAAGACACTGTTCTGTAGCATTGGTGGAAATCTATATGAATATATCCTTGATAAAATGTGGCTTTTAATCTTTCTTTTAAACAAGCAAACAGACGTCATTCACTGAGCACTTACTCTGTGCCAAGCACTGTCCTAGGAGCTCGTAATACAGCAGTGGACACAGCTGATTTGCCCCTGCCTTCTCGGAGCTGACGTTCTCTTGAGGGAGAAGCGTATAAATAGATAAGCAAGTGAACGTGTAGTGTGTCAGATGAAGGTTGGTGTATTCTAGATGGAGGGTGGCTGGGCAGAAGAGGGCACACTGTTTCAGGTAGGGAAGAAGGGAAGCCCTCATTGAAATATGGACGTTAGAGCAGAGATCTGTAGGAAGCGAGAGAGATAGCCAGATGGATGTCTAGGGGAAGAACATTCCAGCAAGAGAGAGCAGAAGAGTACAGTTGCTGAGGTGGGACTGGGCCTGGTGAGCTGAAGGCACAGTAAGGAAACCAGCTGCAGTGAGGTGATCAAGGAGGAGAAGAGGGGGAAGAGGAGACGGGCCAGGGAGCAAGCAGATCTGTATTTCCATCTTTGTTGCTACCATTATGTCCATCTTGGTCCCTCTTTTTATTTTGTTTAATTTTTATTTATTTTTTAAAAATATTTTTAATGTATGCTAACATGTTTATTTTTGAGAGAGAGAGAGAGAGAGAGAGAGCGAGCACACATGGAGGAGGGGCAGAGAGAGGGAGACAGAGGATCCACAGCAGGCTCCACGCTGACAGCAGAGAGCCCAAAAGCGGGGCTTGAACTCACGAACTCGAACGGTGAGATCTTGACCTGAGCCGAAGTTGTCCCTCTTTTTCTTTGTTATTTTATTTATTTATTTACTTTTATGATTTGTCTTTATTTTTGAGAGGCAGAGAGAGAGAGAAAGAGCACAAGTGGGGGAGGGGCAGAGAGAGAGACACAGAATCTGAAGGAGGCTCCAGGCTCTGAGCTGTCAGCACAGAGCCCAACGCGGGGCTCGAACCCACGAACTGTGAGATCATGATCTGAGCCGAAGTCGGATGCCCAACCAACTGAGCCTTCCGGGCGCCCCAGTCATCCCTCTTTTTAAAAACAAGGTGCAAATCCTTCCATTTTAAGAAATTCCCCATTCTAAGAAGTGAGCTAATTATATGTGCACAGATATGTGAAGAAGGAACTTTATGGAGTGTTTGGAATAAAAGGAAAAGAACAACAGAACAGACTGTGTAATGGACTATCTACAGCCACTAAGGATGACGGTAGAGGAGCACCTTTTTAAGTTAGAAAGTGGAATGCAGACAGGGAACGCGATCTCTAAAACGGAGCTAACTGTGGTACCTCCCTGGTAGTTTTGCTGTGAGGCTCAAACATCACGCATGTAAAGTATTCAGCAATATGCCTCCAGCACTCAGTATATGGCACTCATGGTCACATTTATTGACGTGGATAGATTTGTGGTGAGCCATTATGTTAAAAATATATATAAGGTAAAACATATTACGTATAGCATGCTATTGTGTCAGGTGCACCTTGATGTTTGAGTGGTTATCTTTGGGTCATAGATTGTGAGTGAATTTCAGTCCCTCGTTCATGCTTACCTGTGTTGCCTAATACTTCTTTAATGAATGTGCGTTCCTTGGGTAATTAAAATTTTAAGTAGTAGGATATGGGGGGATCGGTGAGGAGTTTTTGGTAGGAAGAAGAGCAGAGGCACATGCTTTAATGCAGAGTTTGCTAGATTTCTTAGTCACTTGTCCAAAATCACCTTTAAATACGCTCAGGTTTTTTTTTTCCCCCTCTTTTTATGTGGCCTTAGCCTGAGCAGTGCTACTTGTAAAAACCAAAGATTAGATAAATGATTTATACACTCTAATGCACGTTAAAGTAGCTATTACATCCTTAGAAGAAAAGCTGTGCCACCTGTGTTTCACCTAGAATCATTGGATGTGCTGGTTGTACTTTGGGTACCACGATTTGGAAAGCATGGATTTAGTGGCTGCCACCTTGGAATCAGAAGACTTGAGTTCTGACTCCATCGTCATTTTTAATTTTGGGTAAGGAGCCCCACCGTGGGAGTAGGAGTCATAGAACAGGTGAGGTTGGCGGTCACCTTGCCATGCACAAAGCAGCGGCTTTATCTGCGTTGCTTTATTACTTTTTTTTGTATAAGAGTTAAATGAGAAGTTCCAAGGCTCTAAAAAAATGATTTGACATCATTGGCTGAAACTTCAAACGGTCTCTAAAGTGGACTTAACACATGACAGATTTTGTTCTAGATGAAGTCATTGTCCTGAGCTCTTTGGGGGGCCGTAGAGGACTATGGCATATCCCCAAGGGCTTAGTGGGAACAGAAGGTACATGTAAGACAGTGCCTTGGCCACCTTTGGAATAACATCATATGACACATATAATTGCCATCAACGGATTAAGTGAATTAAAGAAAATAGGAGCTATATTTAAGGCAGCCTCTTATAGAAATGAAAGGTTTCCATAAGAAACCTTGGGAGTGAAAGCATGCTAATTCGAGTTGCCCGGAAAGTCTTGGGACATGTGGTAGCATTGGAGAGAGGGTCTGTCCTTGTGGAAGTGGCAAAGGGGACATTCCAGGTAGAGCAAATGGTGGGCACAGAGACATGACACCAAGTGTATGTGTCTCTCTCCCTCTCTCTCTTTTCTTTCAAATCACAGGACCATTGAATGTCAGAACTGAGCCAGAAGAAACCGTTGTATCCAAGCTACCTCTGTATTTGAGGGAAGAAAACTAAAGCTTTGGCTGGAGGAGTGTCATGGCAAAGCCCATAATCTTTATGAATAGGGATGTTATACCTAGAACCCCAGATTCCTGACTCCCAGACAGCAGTCATTCCACTGGAGCATTTTCAAGTCCTTTCCCATGGTGTGCTAATTCTTCAAGAACACCAAGGAAAATGTGTTGTGTGGTCAAATAAATTTGGGAGATGCTTCATGATCTACCCTCTTCTTGGAAATTAGGTGAGATACAAGCAAATTTGAGGTTCTGACAAAGTTTTTTGATCGAGGGAGATTTTAGTGCCAGCCAATTCAAGCCTTCTCAATATTATTTGGCCACAAAATTGTAACGTTCTATATTTTTCATTTAATTCTTATTCATAATTCGATATAACTTGTTTTAGGAAACTCTACACTAGAGAAATATATCTTCCATTGAAAAATCAGATTATGCCTATGGAAAAAATGTTTTATAAGCAATTCTGATGGTCTATATTATTTCAGGGATGATGGTCATATTAAAAAAATTATTATAAAGAACAGTAAGAAGGGAAGTTTCCCAGATTTAATGTTTCACCTTCCAACTCCATTCCCTCCTTTTGTCTCTCCCTCCCTCCCTCCCTCCCTTCCTTTTTTCCTTCTTTCCCTCAGCCTTTATCATCTTACTTTCTTGCTTTGTTTTCCTTTCCTTCCTTACTCTCTTCTTTCTCTCTCTTTTAGTTTATTCCTGCTTCCTTACTATCCATTTTTCCCCCAAAACACATTTCTTTTTGAGGAGTTACTATGTTCCAGATTCTGGACCATCTGTGATGAATAGGACATTTTCCTGATCTAAAGCTCTGCCAGTCTGATAAGGAAACAGATGTGCAAACTGAGATAATACAGAGTAGCTGCTGCTGAAATTAGCACATACAGGGCATGTTAGGTAATGGAGGGGAGGTCTGTCTGCATGAGCCACAAAGGAATAGCCAGTTGGATAGACCGAGAAAAGGCATTCCTGGGGGACAGTGGGTCAGGAAGTAGCTCAGTGTGTCTGGAGTATATGCTTGGGGGTGAAGCTAGAGAAATAATCTAGGGCTGGAACATATAAAGCTTTAGAACTCATATTAAGTAATATGTGCTTAGAAAATTGTTGACAACTCTTAAGGATTGACATGATCGGATCTGGGATTAAGACAAGAAGGAGGGTGAGAGGTGGAGAGAGGGGGTTTGCTGGCCCTTTGGCTGGTTGTGGTTCAGATGACACAGGGATGACCTTCTAGAATAAGGCAGTGCTAAGGGAGTGGACAGATTGGAGAAATACTGTGGTGTGTGACAAAGGGGAGAAGGGGTGAGGATGGCTTTCTCCAAGGTTGGGCCGGAGCTAGTCCCGCTCCCTCTAAATAGCGTTTCCAGAAACAGCGGGGTCTCAATTATCTCACCGTGGGCTGTGAGATTCTCTAAAAAAATAAGTCTCAAAGCGAAATTAAGTTTAATTTGCTTGCATTGGAAAATAAACACATGTCATGTACAGCACTCTCAAGAGGAGGAAAGAAGGCTTGAAAATGAAATGAACAGTTGGGTGTGGTAGGCCCCCCATGATGAGGAATCTTGAAATGAGAATTGGTGTTGATGGAGAAGATGAATTCAGGGTTAAAGTCGGGGACAGGAAGTAGAGGCTTTCTGTCCAGGTAGTGGTTTTCTGGATGTCTTGTAAGGTGGTTATTTTTATTATGACTAAGAACATTCATTATAAGGCAGTCATGGAGTAAAGGAGGGAGCGCTGAGCTTGGAGCCAGACAGTGTGGGTTGGATCACTTTTAATTGTGTGGCCTTTGGGAAGTTGTTCTTGGCCTCGGGCTTGTCATCTGTAAAAGGGAGGTAATAATCTGTAGGTCACTGGATTCCTATGAGGAGTATGTGATTATTGTACACGGAAGTTCCGACATTCCGCGAAGGATGGTAGAGAAAAATGAGCAGGATAAAGCAGGAGGTCCAATATCAGACTGAATATTTTCCTTTCAACTAAGGGCCTAATCTTATGCTTCATTTGCTATTACCTGATGCACCCTTATTAAACTTGGTAGATTTTAAGGGAAACTTCTGGAACATCTGTTGACCTGAAATAAAATAAAGGCAGAGGCAGTAGACAAGAAGGAAGAGGAAGCATATTACAGTGAATCCAAGACGCATTCAGGCACATGATATTTATTGAGAGCCTCTTTGTTCAGGCCTTGTGCTAGATGCTGGGGGATAAAAAGGCAAGCGATGGCCGAGTCTTGCCTCTACGGCATCTATATTCCAGCAGTAAATATTCTCATCTCTAAGTAGGCCATAGAATGGAGTCAAGAGGGGAGACTGAGCTAAGGGAGGTGTTTGGAAAGCCTTGAGATGTGTCTGAGAAACTCTTGTCTCAGATGGGCATTTTTCTTTCTATTCACAACCCCTTTGCCTTTCCCGTTCAAGTACAGGGATTTGGACCCTGGCTTAGGTTCTGCTTGGCTCATGGGGAAGAGTCTGGTAATCACATTCGTAGGTGATGGTGGCTTGGGATTGTAAGCTCAAAGTGTCAGATTCTTAGAATATTGGCATCTTAGAATCATGGTTGTAGAATTTTGGGATCTATCAAACCTTGGAATCAGAGAATCTTAGAATAATAAAAACCAGTGCCAGAATCTCTTAGACTCATAGACTGTAATATTCATGGAATGTGAAAATCAACTGTTAGTACCACTGCATCTTCAAAATCGTAGAATCATGAAATTAGAGGCTTTTAGAAGAGAATGGCATTTTACGGTTATCTGGTCGACCCCCCTTCCCAATTCATGGAAAATACTAATATAGAATGAAAAATACAAACATTCTTGAGAATCTTTGCATAGAGAGAAGGTGGCCATAAAGGAAATACAATACATAATAACACTAATGATGATTATATTTTCCAAGAGGCACTGATGGTGGAGACAGATGGAGTTTCTGAACATTATAGAAGCTTTTGGTGGGGGTGATCATTGACATTACCTTAACCTAAGACAAACGCTTATCTTCTTAGAAAGCTCAAAGCAAAATAGGAATTCATGTCTTTGCTTACTGACCATCCCTGCTATAATTATTCATGTGGGCCAAACTTAACAGTGGTGTCCTTTTAGAAAATCATCCCCTAGGGACACCTGGGTGGCTCAGTTGGTTAAGGATCTGACTTTGGCTCAGGTCATGATCTCTTGGTTTGTGGATTCGAGCCCTGCATCAGGCTCTGTGCTGACAGCTCGGAGCCTGGAGCCTGGAGCCTGGAGCCTAGTTCGGATTCTGTGATCTCCCTCTCTCTCTGACCATCCCCTGCTTATACTCTCTCTCAAAAAATAAGTAAACATTTAAAAAAATTTTAATAAAAAAGAAAATCGTCCCCTAAATGTTGGTCTTCTTGTTTTGGATGGTAAACTTCAGGAGGGTCCAAGCGATAGGTGATTCATAGGACTTCTATAAGGTTTCTAGAAAAGTCTTTGGCATGCTATGCCTTTCAGGCATCCGGTCTTACTGTCTTTTCTCAGAGATGCCTCTTGTATACACATGGCAAATTATCGTTGATGTGTGTCCTTGCTTATGCTTTCTCTGAAGTATTGGCTTCTATTGCCAAGACTTTTTTTGTTTAAACCGTGGCATCCATTTTGTGTGTAGTAATTATTTCCTCCACACTTTCTCACAGGACCTCAGATCCAGCAGTATATTTTGACAGGTACAGCAAAAACCTGGCTTAAAGAAGGGTAGAGAATGTAGATTCTCTTGCTTTATACCACGGAAGCTGTGTGTGTGTGTGTGTGTGTGTGTGTGTGTGTGTATGCATGTGCACACATGGGCACGTGTGTGTATGTGCACATACATATACATATGCGGGCTGCTTGCATGAGTCTGGATGTTTTTCACATGCGTATGAATTGCATATGAATGTATTCTTGGGTTCCTATGTGCCTTCATATGTGGATAAATGTTACGTGGACATGAATGTTTCTTGAATAGGTAAGATCTGTAAATGATTATGTGGCTCTTGACATACGTTCATTGAGCATCTATGCTCAATTTCTGCTCAATGAAATAAGTGTTTTCATGGACAGTAATGTATTTGATTTTACAATGATTAAGTAGTTATTGTAGGTATTAAGGTTTCTATTTTGAACATGTGTCAACTGAGGCTCTTAGAATTGAAGTGATCAGGGCTGGTATTTGAAATGGAGTCTTTATGTTAAAGATTTTGTTTACATGTTTTTGGTCTGAGTGTACTGGTGTATGAGTATGGATGTGTGTGCATATATGTACGTGTGTGCACATGCTCATGGACATGTGGAGGTGCATGCGTTCCTTTTATTCATACGCATTTCTTAAAATGCATGGATGTGTAAATATACGAATATGTATGTCGCGAATATGTATGCACCCATCAAAACCGTAATCGTCCAGCAAAGGACATCTGTGTGGTTGGTCTGGGGGGCCATGGGAATGCGGATTGTGTGAGCTGTTGGGGTACAGGATGGACAGCCCAGTATGAATTCATCCACAGTGTTGACATGGCTACGTGCTTTGTAGGGATTCTTCAGCACAAGTTATTAACCATTGAGAGCTTTTTTTTTTTCAAAATCTTTTGAAAAGCATCCAGGTGTGTTCATGTCAGGTGTCCCAAGACCAGAATGTGTGAAATGCTCATCTAGATGGTAAAGCAGGCTGAAAAGGAAGAGGGAGGAAAAGGAAGTGCATGCCAAAGATGTTCATGATACAGACGCTTAAGGTAATGGGAAGCTCCTGTGTGGTCACTTGGGCAGGTGCAGGGTGAGTAAAACCTTCAGAGATGATTTTTCCCGTGCCCCGCTCCCATTATTTCACCCAGAGCCTGCAGGAAGTCTCAGGGACAGGCCCTGTTTTCCTCTTTTGCAGATGACATGACTGGCGCTCAGGGCTACGTGATTTTCTTGAAGTCACACAGGAACAGAGCCGGGATTTGAACCCACATTTTCCCGTGCATGTGGTTTCCCTCGCCTGCACTTGCCCTCACAGTTCCCTGTGCTGAGGGTTTTTCTCAGGCTGTGACCTGAACCCACATAAATCTCAAGCAGTCTGACACCCAGCCAAGCCACATAAACATTCCAGATTCACTGTGTTGACGCTCCGAGGGGCTGAAATAGAACTTTGAAATTCTTCTTCACTTTTAATTAAAAAAAGATTTAGGCTAACCCTGGGTTTCCACTTCCATTTAACTGGGACCGCTTTTAACCGTTGCTGTATTTTTATTGTTGCAAATGTGACGCACCGATCCATCTTCCTTGTAATGCTTCTCGGTTTCTGCTCCATCTGTTGAAGAGAAAACATTTGCAGAAATCCCTCGGCTTCTCTCCAAGGGCTGAAACTTCCGTTGTAGCAAGGAATGCAGTGCAGGAAATGGGGTTGGCCATCAGTGAAATGAGGAAATTGGCAAAATCTGTTTCCAGTATATTTCTGATGATCATTTCCCCAAACTGAGAGCCTAGCCAGCACCACCGTGTTCCCCCGTGTTCATCTAGGGGTTGCTGGACACTCCACATTTAGGTTTTCCCACTCTCCTTGTCAACAGAGCCATCAATTCTGTTCTTTTTTTTTTGTCTGTGCCCCATTCTCAGCTAGATCCCACATTGGGGGTTTTCTAATAAACTACCATTAGTTCTTTTTTTTTTTTTAATCATCAATTTTTAATAATGACAGTGTTTGGCGTAGAAGGGGCATTGGACGTGACATCAGATGATGTGAGTTCAAGTCCTCACTTTGCCTGGCATGTCACTCGAACTCTCTGAGCCTGGATTTGCTGGGAAAGCCCCAGGATCAAATGGTTTAATTAAAACCCACATGCTCTGAAATTGGAAATGCTGCACTCGTGCTATGCGTATTCACTCATGCTTTCCGTTTGTTACTTCATTTTGTTTGTTTATCCTTTCACTTATTTATTTACGGGACATTTGCTGGATGAATGCTATGCACCGGGGCCTGATTTGGTGTGGGTGATACCACCATGAATAAGACAAACTCCATACATACCCTTCAAAAGCCCACACACGTGGCGGCATAATAAGTGTTGGCATAAAATCATGAACAGGCTGTGGTTTCCTCTTCCTGAGGGAGATCGGGGGATTTTTCAAAAAGGGGATGACCTTGAACTGAACATTAGAATGGGGGGTGGTTATTAGGTTTGGAGTGGGGATAGGGTAGAGAAAACATTCTTGGTGGAGGGATTGGCCTCGGAAAAAGTAACACAGGGGTAGAACAGATTGGGGCATGCTGGAAGTGTCTGCAGGGAATCTAGAAGGCAGAAGCAGAGTGCTGGCAAGAGAGTTGGAGAGTGAGATGTGATGAACAATGGGGTAGAGTGACGATAGCTAATGGTTGACATGTAGAGGTAGGAGGGAGCCATTGATAGATGTAATCAAGGAAGTAGTCCAATGTAATGTTGTGATTTATAATTAAGAAATATAATTCTGGTCTTCGTCCTTGAAATTTCCTTAAGTGGTAAGAGGCAATGAAGGTGTCTTTTGTTATGTCAATGAGGTGGCTTTTGGGCTTCACAGTAAGGATGGGGGCTCCTTGTCAGGGGAGCCAACCATGTGATTGGTGGGTTGGAACTTTCAGTTCCATCCTTCAACCTCTAGGGAGGGAAAGGGGCCGGAGCTTGAATCAGTCACCAGT
Organism: Panthera onca; assembly: GCF_046562875.1. Lineage (NCBI taxonomy): Eukaryota > Metazoa > Chordata > Mammalia > Carnivora > Felidae > Panthera > Panthera onca. The sequence goes on along the minus strand of NC_138351.1, from coordinate 79,413,930 downwards.
GGCTAATGATATAATCAGTGATGCCTATCTAATGAAGTCTCCGTGAAAACCCAAAGGGGGAGAGTCAGAGACTTCTGGGTTGGTGAACACGTGGAAGTGCTGGGAGAGTGGCACACCCAGAGAGGATATGGCAGCTCCCTGCCCTTTCCCCAGTCTTGCCTGTGCCTCTCATCCATCTGGCTGGTTCTGAGTTGTACCTTTTTATAATAAACCCGTGATCTAGTGAGTAAATGGATTTCCTGAGTTCTGGAAGCCATTCTAGCAAATTAATTGAATCCTAGAAGAGGGTCGCGGGGGTGTCTGATCTATAGCTAGTCAGTCAGATGTACAGAAAGCCACCTGAGCGTGGGATTAGCATCCTGAATTAGAGCGGGTTGTTGGCATATCCAGTCTGTAGCTGGTCACTTAGAAGCATAGGTAACAACCCAGACTTGTGACTGGCATCTGAAATGTCTGAGGAGGGGCCATCTTTAGGACCGAACCCAAACCTGTTGGGGGATGGTATCAGAATTGAGTTCAAGTGTAGGATACCCAGCTAGTGTCTAGAGAATTGTCTGTTGTTGGTGTGGGAACTCCCACACTGAAATTGGTCCCAGAAAACCTAAAGACTCACTAGTAACGATAGCCGCCTTTTACCAAACATTTGCTGTATTTGTGCCAGACTCTGTGTTAATGGTTAATGTACCGAAGGTGCAATTTGACTGACGTCGGAACTGAGGTTAAGAGTTGACATGACTTGTCCGCATGGATGGTGAGCCCCGTGGCTGGAACCAAAGCCAGGCCCAGGCGGGTTTGCCTATAGTCTCTGCTTGTCATCTCCTCACTGTCCAGAATGGCATTTTAGGAATACCTGGTCAGTTCTGGGAAGGAGCTGGGAAAGTGGGAGAGGCTGAGCAAGTAACAAATTAGGGTTATTCCTGAGGGCAAGAAAATTCCTTGGAATTTCTAAAAAACCACGTCACCGGTGATGGAATGCTAGGTATAATTTTCAGCCTTTTCAGGGAGAAATTTGGGGGCAAGAAAGCGAGTCTATGTGGGTAACTTCCTGGTGCCCTGAGGGGAGGAGATGAGACTTTGGGGGGAAATTGGGCGTCTCTGGCTTCCGTTAATTAACATCCTTCACGTGGACTCCAGTGGGTTCTTAGGAGTTCCCTAACATTTCTGGATAATGTCATGGAGGCATCCTTCCTTGACAATCCACCAGAGATAGAACCCCAAACTGAAAAGGCCATAAAACAACGCACAAACTGTTTTGTGGGTGCTTCTGTAATTTCATTTTTTATAGCATTTTTTACAAATCCTTGAAGGACAGCCATAGAGTCAAGAACTCTGTGGTCTGAAATGTGTCTGGGATTTTCGGCCTCATTCTCAGTTTGTGAATGCCAATTCCAGCTGCATTCCACCTCTCTCTACTGTGGCAATATCTGCCCATTGGGTTTTTCTTTCATATACAAGCCTTTCTATGTCATTCTCCCTTACCCGGGTCTTGTAGATCGATGGTTCTCAAATGCTGATCTGAGATTTGATGTCTAAGTGTGAAGGGTGATCTTTTATTTTAAGGTTATGTCCTCTCCATTTTCAGTTGCTGGCTAAAATGTACTTTCTCTTGCAAAATGCGGGTAATGGTAATTGCAGTTTCTGTATTGTTAAATGCCCTTTCCTAGAATAAGAACGCCTCATGTTGGTCGAAAAACTTGGTTTTAAAAATTTGATTTGGTGGTGGAGTCTGAAAGGCTGATGTTGACACAATATGCCACATAGAATAAATCTCTTTCTCACTCCGCATTTGCCTTCAAAACACAATTATCCTATCTTTGTGTGCTTCATCATCTCCTGTAATACCTTGGTAATGTCTTGCCCATAGTAGGTCATCATTACATGTGTAATGAGTAAGTGAATCTCCACATAATCAGAGATGAATTGAGTACCTTTTCTGTGTTCAGGGCTGCTTGATGGAATGAAGTATGCACAATGCTATAAATAAATTCAATTTGATGACAAAGCTTACAATCAAGCCTCCAGCGTTGAGTAAGCTTGGAGGTTAAGTGCTAAAGTTCGGGGACCAGAACTTTTTAGCTTCTCCTCCAACTAGCTGTGTAACCTCAGGCATTTTCCTTAACAATGTCTTTCCTCACTTATTCTCTCTATAAGTGGGTATATTATAAGCCTCATAGGTTTGTAAAGATTACATGAGTGTTTATCGAGGTCAAGTTTTTAGAGCAGCGCCTGATATGTAGGAAGGGGCCAGTAGCTGTTAACTTTCATCATTAAGGCTTACACATCAGAAATGAGGGTGTAGGGAGCCCGGGTTGACTTGGGTCAGAAGACCAGGGAGCAGGTTCCTGCTCTGCCGCTTATTGGTTGGGTAAACGTAAAAGAATCACGTAACCTCCCTGTATAAGACCAAATTCAGAACTGAGTGACAGTCCCTAAGTCTTGAGAGAAAACGAATAAAAGCTAATGTACCTAAAATGCAGAAGCTGAAGAAGCCCCCATGAGGCTGAGTGGGGTAGTGCTGCAAGGAAGACTGCGGTAGGTGGCGGAAAAGGTAGCCCAGGGAAAAGATTTGAAGCTGCCTAGTTTCCTCTTTCTGGAAAGTTCTTCGAATAATTAGTAAGACTGTTCTTTTAAGGTTATGGGACAAGGCTGGGCACGTGGGGCGGAGACCAAAGCCTGAGGCTCTGCCACTTGTGCTTGGGGGAGTTGGTAAGCCACAGCAGGGGTGAGTTAAAAAAAAATCAGGTGTGGGGACCCCCCGGGTGGCTCAGTCAGTTGAACAGCCAACTCTCGATTTTGGCTCAGGTCATGATCTCACGTGGGATCGAGCCCCACATCAGGCTCTGCAGTGACAGTGCCTAGCCTGCTTGGCATTCTCTCTCTCCCTGTCTCTCTGCCCTTCCCCTGCACGTGCACATGTGCGCATTCTCCCTCTCTTTCTCTCTCTCTTTCAAAATAAACAGTTTTCAAAAATCAGGTGTGAACAGAGGACGCTGACTGAGTGTCCCTCTTAGCGAAACAAAGGTATCTGCACAATTGGATGGTGGTTGTGGCCAGAAACTGGGAGGGGGTGTGGTCTCAAAAACTCAGCACTGGGTCTCAGGCAAGCCTTGTAACTAGAGAATTTGGAGGGAAATCCACTCATCCATTGGTGTCTTCATCTGTTCCCTCAGTGAGCAGGCGTGGAAAGGCACTTCCTTGTGCTAGAGGCTGTGGTTACAGTGACAAAGTAGATGTGTCCATTCTCTGGAGGAGTTTGATTGGTTGAGAAACATTGTATGCACCTACTGCGTGCTAAGTGCTGGTGATATAAGAGTGAAAAGACAATAGGATTTACTTTTAATTCAGGATGAAAATTATTATTAAGCAAATAGAGTATGAGAATGCTAGAATATATATATATGTGTGTGTGTGTGTGTGTGTGTGTGTATACGTATATATTCCAAATAATAATAATATTGTGTATTTATTAAGCATTTACTATGTGCAAGGCACAGTAAACTTTATATATACCGTCTCAAGTAATTCTCCCTGCCACGCTCTGACATAGAGAATATGGTTATTTTCCAAATTGTACTAATAAGAAAGTGGATTCGGCGATGTTTAATAAGTGATGCAAGGAAACAAGAGAATAGCAGGCAGTTAGTGGGAAACAGACTGAGGTCTTCTGATTCCGGTACCCTCCCTTTTGGCTTCTCTCCATCGATGTCATCTTCCCAGCATGCTATGGGTGCACTGAAGGAAAGAACCACGAATACCGTTGGAACGTGAGACGGGGTGGGGACAGGACAGTTTTAGCTGGGGATCGCAGGTCTTGTAAGAGTTCATCAGGAGGTCACCTCCTGGAAGATCATTTCTAGCTGTGGGAACAGCATGTGCAAACACGTGGAGGTCTGACCCATCACAGACTGTTGAGGACGAATGATCAGCTCTGTGTAGACGGGCTGAGGGCAGTCAGGGAGTTCAGGCACGTGAGAGGGATGTTCCAGGCCCTCTGCACAACTCAGCCTTGGGCAGGTTAACAGCATCTCAGATTTCAGTACCTTCCAGGATCACTTACTTCTCAGGGACTGAGTAAAAAAGCAAGAATTCACTGACCTGATTAGGAACCCCCCTGCCGAGACAGAGGGAAAGAGCCACGAGGAAACACGTATTAGATGCAGAAAGATGGGCTTTCAGGTTTAAGGGGCAGGGGTAGCTTTCAAACAGGGTGCTGTGCGGGGGGAGGAAATGTTTTGAAAAAGCCAGGTCCGTAAAGTTCAATGTAAATGCAGCCGGTGTGGTAAATGCGAGCAGAGAGAAATCCTGCATGGTGCCGGGCGAGGAATGGAGCGGTTGTTAAGTTCAGGGTTTATGACTTGAAGAACGTGACCCATATAGCCAGCTTTCTCTTACTGATGTGTTTTTAATCGGATGTGCTTCTAAAATTCACCCTTCACTGACTCCATATCTCATTCCCCAGGGGCAGTAGAGAGCAATCTGTTTGCATCTGCACTTCCTACAGCTGTGGGTCCTTCTCCTGTCACACCTGGTGGATCACATCTTGGACCCAGCACAACAGCCAAAGTACCATTGTGACGAATGACCTGGGGGAAGCCCGGCTTGACGCTGTGCCCTGATAATAAGAGGGACCGTTCAGTGCACACTTCCTGTGTTCCGGGCACTCTGCTAACTGCCTGATGTGCTCGGATGGGTTTAATCCAGGCAACAGCCTGACGTGTTCTATGAACGTTTACTTTATAGATACGTAAACTGAGGCAAAGAGAAATGAAACAACTTGCCGCGGTCCCATAGTTAATGGAAAACCTAGGATTTGAACTGAGGAAGTCTCAGTTCCAGAAACTTGTGCTTGATCTTTCCAGGACGCTGCTTGCTTGATGCTGTGCATAGATTTTCCAGCACAAGCCTGAGGGCGGTTTGGAGCTGTGGCATAGTTGCAGCTACGTCTTAGGGATAGGAAGGAAAGCAATATCTGGCCATGACAAATACACTTGAGTGAATTTTGCTCGCAAATCACGTGTACCATGGGTCACGGGGGAGTTTTATTGGTTTCAAGTCTAAAGGTCTCTTGGGTGTTGAACATACTAACTCCGGGTCTAGCTCCAGGCCATGATGCAAATGGTAGTAGGGCTCCCCTTTTGTGGGGTTCTCCCCCAAATTTAGGCAAGTGTGATAACATTCGCCAGGTAATTGTGGTAGTCGGCAGATTTGGGGTTCAGAGTGAGACTGATCTAGGGCGCCTGGGTGGCTCAGTTGGTTAAGTGTCCGACTCTTGATTGCAGCTCAGGTCATGATCTCACGGTTCATGGGATCGAGCCCCGCATCTGGCTCCACTCTGACTGTGTGGCACCTGCTTGGGATTCTCTTTCTCCCTCCCTCCCTGCCCCTCCTCCTTTCATGAGCGTGTGCTCTCCCACTGTCTCTCAAAATAAATAAACTTAAAAACAAAAACAAAAACAAACACAAAAAAGGGAGACTGATCTGGCTCCAGAGTCCTCGTTCTTACGTGAGACATTACGCAGGCTATTTCCCTTCTCTTTGTCTGTGTTTCTTTGTCCCTAAAACAAAGGGATTGGATTCGATCAATATTTTTGAAATGTCAGTCTTTCAGGTACCTTCTTAACAATTTCTGTTCTCCTTGCCTTCCATCTTCACCATTTCATATTTTTCCTTGAACGTATCGGCTTCTTACATAAATGCGTACATTTATAAAGGAAATTCCACATCGCTACCACAAAATTCCTTTTCGTACAGTGTTATTTGCACTAAATAGATGGTTAATTGTACCAATAATACAATGAAAACAAAACCAGTGCGATGACGTTCTGATTTACAGTCTGGCTTCTATATTCAAGCCATATTCTTTCCTGCCGCGTCTCCCATCTTTAGGCCCACGTTGTGTCAAAAGGAATATTGTAAAATCTTAGAGAGAAGATAAAACATAGGAGAAGCAAAATGAGTATTTCACCTTAACTTAATCATGATGGGGAGAGAGCTCAAGAGGGAATTTTCTCTTTTTCACTCTATGAATTAAAGTGACTTTATGGAAGACCAGGTCTCCACTTACATCCAAGTCTCTTCTGGCCAGTGTAGACAGCCCTGGTTTTGTGAAGTGCTTGAACCGGGCATCTGTAGCATCTTCCTAGGTCTTGCATCCTCTGTTTCTAAGAATCTTTTAGGGGTTCTCACATACTTAAAGGCAGTTTGAGAGAAGCAGACTTGATTGGGTGACGGAGTGGAAGGTAGGCATCCAGGCTGAGGGACGTAAGAAGGAAGCAGAAAAGGAGGCCCTGCTATGCAATACCTACCTGAAGCATTTAGAAGGGAGGCAGGGACCGGAGGCTAAAAAACCCCTCGTGCTGGAAATCTGCTTCCCACCCTTTTATCATTTCGCCTCCATGCCTGTTGTCTTCCTACCCTCTGATGGTCCCTCCAGTTGTCCTCACTCCCTTGTCTCTCCCTTTTTGGCGAGAACTGAAAGGAAAAGGCAGATTGCAACATAGAAGCTCCAAGGAGGCTTTGCCTGTTAACAATTCTGTTGGAGGAATTAACAACAGTCATAGGAGTTTACCCTGTTCCCATCCATCGTTGATGGGGCATTTGGTACATGCAAGTTCACTTCCCCCAACAACTCAATGAAGGAAGCAAGGGTTAGGGTATCATTTGACAGGTCTGAAACTGCCACACTGAGAGTATCGATAACTCCAGGAAGTCTCGCCCCTTGGGGGCCTATGGAGTCCGACCGTCTCAATCCTTTGTGGTTTGCTGAATGAAGCACTGCCTGGCTTGGGGAAAAGGGGTTCTTGGATTGGGGGCAGTTCCCGGCTGTCCCGACAGCCCGGGGGCAGGGGACACTGTCACACCTCTCAGCTCAGCCTTTCTTTGTTCACCGGTAAATGGTCGATGCTAATGAGACCCTACTCAGGGACTTGAGCCCCTTGGGGGCCAATTAACTTCACTTTTCTTCAGCTGCCAGGAACCTCAGAACTAAATCCAGATCAATTAGCTCTTCCCAGGTGCCTGGTAGCACCTCTTCCTGCACTCATTTTTAACTATTCTTTGTTCCATTTTTATTTTTAATTGTCCTGATTTATATCTTATTTAACTTTGTAATATCACGTTAGCTGTGTCTGGGAGTAGGTGGGGGTATGAATTCTAAATAAGTAAATGGAATCACTTCAGTGTCATTTCTGGAGAGGTAGGACAGCTCATGGGTCTTCTTCTGGATGGAAAAGGTGAAGTTGTTCCTGAAAGGGTGGCTTGGGGAAGGGAAGCGGTTCTGGAGGACAAGGACGCTTGAGGAGGGGCCAAATCTGGCCCACCACCTCTTTTGCCAGTAAAGTTTTATTGGAACACAGCCACGCCCATTTCTTACTGTCTATGATTCCTTTCGTGCTACAGTAACGGCTGAGTTGAGTAATTGAAACATGGACAGTATGGCCCATAAAACCTAGTATTTACTATCTGGCCCTTTGAAGAAAAGTCTTCTATTCCTGGTCTAGAGGAAAACAAGATTAGTTCACGCTGCCATCCAGGTAGAAAGAGAAGCTGAAGTTTTCTTTTATCTTTTCTTTTCTTTTCTTTTCTTTTCTTTTCTTTTCTTTTCCCTTTCCTTTCCTTTCCTTTCCTTTTCAATATTTATCTATTTTTGGGAGAGTGCAAGTGGGGGAGGGGCATAGAGGGGGGACAGAGGATCCGAAGCAGCCTCTGTGCTGACAGACTGACAGCAGTGAGCCTGATGCAGGACTTGAACTCACGAACCGCGGAATTATGACCTGAGCCGAAGTAGGATACTCAAGCGACTGAGTAACTCAGGTGCCACAACGCTGAAGTTTTCTTTATGTTCCACCTGCTTAATTTAGTGTCTCACTTTTCCTTTCCTCCCTGATTTCTTCTTCCTTTCCTTTCCTTCTGGCCTCACTCCCTTCCCTTCCTTCCTCTCTCTCCTCCTGTTTTGAACTTAAAGATTCCTTCTAGTCCAGTCTTTCCCATTTATGAAGTGGGCACCAAACTCCAAAAACTGGAAATGACAGCAAGATAAGAGAGTCATGGCCAGAGAGTGGCCATGAAGGGACAGCCACTTCCCAGTTGGTGCTTTTCTCCCTGCATCTTTCCCCTTGTGCACAGATCGTGGTTAGGAGCTGAGAGGGGACGAGGTATAAAAATATAGGAAAATCATTTAGCACAGAGCCTGGCACATAATAAATGACCAGTGAAGCTTAGCTGAATTCAAAATCATTGAGTCTAATTGCAAAGGCAAAAACATATACCCACCATCTGAATGCCGGGAACTAATCAGAGCCCTACGGATTGGGATTGGTGTTTCCAAGGCAGGGGCAGCCTTGGCCCAGACAGCCACACTAGCACTTTGATACCCTTCTCTACATCCAGGTCACTTCTGAGCCCACTTTAAACCTGCCACCTTAAGCCAATATCCTTATTTCAAAAGGGGTGGAAATTGAGTCTCAGAAAAGTCACCTTGCCCAAGGCCACACAGTAAAGTGGGGGGACAGTTAGGATTAGAATCCAGGTGTCTTAGGTCCCCAAACACTTACCACCACAGGATTCTGTTAAGTAACTATGGAATGATGGCCTTTGTTTTAAAGGACAAAGAATAGTTATATCCCCTCCATGCTACAGGATTTGAGAAGGGGGTGGTGACGCCTTTAGGAAAGGCTTTCGGAGGAGGCAAGTCTGAGGCGGAGGGAAAAAGCAGAGAAAACATTCTGCACCTGTAAAGACAGCAGTGTATTTCCCCAAGTGTTAGGAAATTGGACTTATGGTAGTTACAGGATCTATACTAGTGTACAGAATGAAAAAGCAAGGTTAGGGAACCTACTAGTTAAGGGAGAGGCTTGGATGCTTAATTAAGATGTTTGGACTTGATCCCTGTAAGTCCAGGGTCATGAACAGATGCACCTGTTGCCACATGGCTACGTTGCATTTGACCCTCACAGGTCAGGGGTGGAGGAGAGATCATTTGTCGATGCTTAGAAATGAAGAGATGTCATATAGAAATTTGGATTTCCTTCTGGCTTTTCCTGAGAAGCCAGGTGGGTTGGCAGCCTGGAGATGCCATTCCTATGTGGAAATGGTCTGCTGACCTAGACTGGGTCACCTGCCTACCCTTGGTCATCGTAACCCTTTCTGAAACTCTGTGCCTGGCCGCTCCATTTCCGTGTGTTTATGGCCCAGATTTTTGAATTTACGTTCTCTGAAGAAGTGGTGATTCACTAAAAATTCGTTAAAACTGACATGATGAAGGGGGCGCCTGGGTGGTTCAGCCAGTTAAGTGTCCGACTTCATCTCAGGTCATGATCTCACGGTTCGTGAGTTCGGGCCCCGTGTCAGGCTCTGTGCTGACAGCTCAGAGCCTGGAGCCTGCTTCGGATTCCGTGTCTCCCTCTCTCTCTGCCCCTCCCCTGCTCGTCCTCTGTCTCTCTCAAAAATAAATAAATGTTAAAAAAATTATTTTTTAACTGGCATCATGAGATCAACGTTAGAGGCTGTTTATTTGCTCATCAAACGTTTACTGAGGATCTATTTCCTGCAAGATTTTAGAAGGGAAGGAATTAAGAGGCTGGTCCAGTGGTTGAGATGAAAGGGTGAAAATTAGCTTAGAAACAGAACCATTGTGATGGGGAAGAGGGGCAGAAAAAGCTGCCCCAACTTATTTCCTAGGAATCAGGCACTTGTCCCTTTAGACTCTTTCGCCTGGTTCTTTTATTATATCCATCTGAGAAGAGGGATCTGTCTTCTTCCATTCCCACATTCTCTCTCCCTTCCCTCTCTGCCTTCCTCCCTCATCTGGTCAGGTGAACACATCCCATCTGGTCCCGATCCTGTGCGATGCACCCTCTGCATACAGAGTAGATGGGTCTGAACCTCTGAGGGTGGCCGAGAGGAGAGCGGGCCAGCAAGAGCCAGGCCAGCAGCGTCAACCTCAGCGAGCTGCCTTTTTGAATCAATACAACAGCTTTGTTTCCACCCCTGCATTTGACTGCGGCCTTCCTGCTCCCTCTGCTCCCCCGCACTGCGCACGCTCCTGCACTGGCTCCCACCCTCTTCATCACCTCCAGCGTGCTCCCCAAAGGCCCCTCCACCCCCCACACGCATCACAGTAAGATCGCTGTCACAGTAATGAGAAGCTGAGTTGGGGAACTTGGCTTCCCTGGAAATGGTCCTTACGGCAAAACAAAACAAAACAAAACAAAGTAACAACCCACCCCCCCCCCCCCAAAAATCAATGCTTCTAGGAACAGGAGAAGATGCTCTGAGTTGTAAAAATAGTATGCAGAAGGAGATGTGAAGATGTGCTCTTGGTTTGGTTTCTGCCATTAACTAGCTGTGGGACCTTTGTCACGAAAGGAAGCCTCTGGACTTGATTCTCTTTAAGTCTTATTCAACCTAAAATAGTTCAGAGTATTAGGAGGACGTTTCCTATGGGTTTTCTTTTCAACTCCCACAAGGCTTGTGATGCCTCTAAGACGTACTGATGTGTAAATCAGAAGACTTTTACCCATGTGTTTTCCCCTTAATGAGAACTACCCCCTCAGAGGGCTGGCGTGGCTCAGGTGAGACCAACGGAACTTCCTGACCCTGCGAAATCGTATGGTTCTTAAGGAAAGCCTTTTCCCTGCCTTATACATCTAGTTTAAGGTGAACGTCAAACCGCGTAACATTCAGATTCCGTACTTCCTGGAGATAGAAGGTTAGATCACATGGCACCTTTGGGTCACTCCCCGTGTAAGGAGAGTTGATAATCTCATAGAAAGCCCCTTGTAGGTTTATGGATGTCAGTTACTTGATGCCCTGTGGTACCAGGTGTCCAATAAGTACCCGTTGAATGGGCGACGGTCACTGGTACTTGATCACAATATATCACAGAATGGCTGACTCAGAAAGGCCCTGGAGATAATTTAAAACCTCCAACTGTTTTCTACACGGACAAACTGAGGCGCGTGGACAGGATGAGCCTTGACCCAGATCACAAGGTGACTTAGAGACTGAGCTGGGCCTGGAGCCTGGGCCTCCTGACTCCCACACCCGTGCTTTGTTGTCCGTCCAACTCCCATCGCATTCAACGTTGTGACTTGGCTCGAACAGGGTAACTGCTTCCGGAAGCTCTTCTGGGTTTTGTGTAAATTATCTGAGCCTTTTGGGACCCCAGCTGGGCCTCCTCTCCTCCTCTTGGGCTGGCTCTTTCTGTTGGTCTCTGTCAGGAGAACATGATAATTTCTCCCCTCTCTCCAGCAGTGCATGGCACCACATCACTCACTCTAACAGACCCTGCTGAGTACCCACAGTTTATCTGGAAGCCATTTTCTGTTTGGAAGTCAGTGGCGGTCAGCCAACATTTCAGTAATATTTGCTTTCCTAAGGCTTAGACAAATCAAATCCATTCACTTTCTTAGACTCGATCCCTCTTGTCTGGCATAATTTCCCCTCCTCTAAAGCAAGCCAAAATGGAACTTGGTGTGCTCTCTCCTTCTCTTTCTCTCTTCCTCCTTCCCTCCCTCTCTTTGTCTCTCTCTCTCTTTTTCTCTCGCTCCCTCCCTCCATGCCTTCCTCCCCTCTCCTTTCCCTCCCTCCCTGGTTCTTAGTCTTCTGTCTGTCTCGGTTTCTTCCTCTTCTTCTCCTTCTTCTCCTCTTCCTCCTGCCTCCCCTTCCTTTCTCTCTCTCTCTCTGTTCTTCTTCTTTCTTCCACAAGTATAGAATCCCAGCCCAAGACCACATTAAATTGGAAAGAAATCGAGGAAGACACCTAAGCCAAACTTCCTGCTTGTATAGGTGCAGACACCTGGCGTATCAGTTACCTTGTCTTGCCTCTGCAGTGGTATTAGGGATGGGGCTAGAACGCGGTCACCCTGACTCAGCCTAGTCCGCTGCCAGTTAAACCTCAGGGCATCTTCCGATGTATCCTTCAAAAATAACCCCGCTCCAGGCTGTAGCTTTGCTGCTTGCCCTGGGGCCGGGGTCAGATGTAGGATGGAACATGAGGCTGTGTTGGCATAATCTTAGGCTCCCTACCTCCACTCTCTGGGAGTCCGTTTCCTTGCCCATGAAGTGAGGCCTCAGTTTCCCCACCCTGCAGATGGCTCAGTGTTGTGGGAATCTGATGAGGCAGCGTGGCCCCTCAGTTCTAGAGCACTTGGTATTATTAGCCCTCTTCCTTGAATAGGAACTTTCAGTATTTCAAAGCTGTGTTTATTCTATAGTGGGTATTTGGGGCATCCTGGCAAGAAAGCAGGTAAGATATTTTGGGGCAAAATTTCTCCTTTCGGAACTCTGCCCTTCATCTGCTGCCTCCCTGTGCGGGCCCAGTCCCAGCAGGGAAGCTGCCACCTTCTCTTACTGCATTTAAAGCCGCCTCTGTCCGGGAGTGCGTCAGCTAGAAATAGACCAGGCGTTTCCTTTAGAGTTTCACAAAAATGGATCCTTTGGGTCAAAGACTCCTTAATCTGCAAAACACAAGCTGTTTGCCTGACTTGAGGCCTCAGCAGACTTCCTAGGTTTTGAAGGAGCTTTGGTATGGAAAAATGGTTTGTGTTTTGAAGATTAAGGGTCCTTTCATCCAAAAGATGCAATTTTTTATTTCTTTCCTCAAGCTCCCAGTGAAACACCTTGTTCCTTTCTGGCTTAAAACCTGCGCACCTCCTTTCTTATGCATAGATGGATTAGGTTACACTGCACATCCACAGCCCATGAGAAGGAGGGAAGCTGGGTGAGTGCCTCCTGGCCCTCTTTTAGGACTAGCCTTCCTCCCCTACTCCCCACGTGGCCTGATCATCCATACAAATGCAGTAAAGTCCCTTAGGAGTGTTTTAAGACCACAGATTCTGGGCTTTCACTATCAGAATTTATATATATATATATTTTTAATGTTTATTTATTTTTGAGAGAGACACAGGGCAAGAGCATGGGAGGGGCAGAGAGAGGGGGAGACACAGAATCGGAAGCAGGCTGCAGGCTTCATGCTGTCGGCACAGGGCCCAACACAAGGCTCGAACCCACGAACTGCGAGATTTGACCTGAGCTGAAGTCGGGCACTCAACCGACTGAGCCACTCAGGCGCCCCAAGCAGAGACTGCTCAGGACTCAGAAGTCCCCCTCCAGCTTAAAGGCTCCTGGCGCGGGGGCCACGTTCCTCAGCCCGGTGGCTGACAGGGCAGTTGTGGAGGTGAAGAGCCTGGACATGCCCAGAATCACATTAATCAAGCGTGACTCTTACTATCCATGATGCCACTTGGAGCCAGTGACTAAACTTCACTGACCTCAGTATCTTTATCTACTCATTGGGAATGGTAACATTATGACCTAGCATATCTGTTAGCTTACCACCCCTCCCCACCCCCTGCAGCACACACACCCTGGCAACCCAGTGGCTTTCAACAAATGACACTATTACAGCTCAATCGTCTGTAAGGCCAGCTGATCTCAGCCCCTCTCACTAATCTAGACTGGGCTTGTCTTGCTCTTGCGGTTTAGCTGGGACTCTACTCACAGCCTGCCCCACGGAGGCGTGCTGGCTGGTCAGTCTGTTCCACACATTCTTTGTCAGTTTTCTGAAACACCGTCACATCCTTCTTGTGATGATAGGAGCACAAGGGGTTAAACAGAAATCCACACAGGCCCTTGAGGCTCAGGCTCAGAACTGGCACCGCCATCACTTCTGTCTCATGCTAATGACCAAAGGGAGCTACAAGGATGAGCCTGAATTTAAGGGAATGGGGAACAGACCCCCGCGGCTTTAGGAGAACAGCTGGAAAAGTCTATGAGAAAGAACCTGGTTATGGAGAGGGGTGACGATTTGGGGCCAGCCATCGAGCACATCTATCCCATTGGTGGTCGTGGTAGACGTCAACTGAAACAACGTTTGTATAGTTCTTGACACAGCTCCTCTTGTACACTAAATGTTCATAAGTTATTTTCATCACGATCATTAGGGTAGCCAGGACTCAAGAATGGTGGCTGGAAGGATTAAATCGAGAGTTTCCAAACCCAGCAACATAGCTAGGATCCGCTCAGAGAGGTGGTGAAGCTTTCTTGAAATCACACGGAAGGAGCTAGTTGAGCCCTTCCACATCAATGCGATGATTTTAATTCGAGATTTGATGGACAGTAGGAAGAACCCTGGTTATGGCTCAGGGTGCTACTTGACTTTTCGACAATAGTGAGGCATTTCCTGGAGTTAATCAATGGTCTCAAATAACCCTGCCCATCTCCCTGTCCTGCCAGGACAGTGGACCTTACATGTATGTCGTATGAACCTCAAACACCTATTAAAAATGTACACGTGTGCTGAGAAATGGCTGTTCTCTGGTAGGGCCTTTTGTATTGCTAGCAATAAAAAAAACCAAACTTATACTGGATTCAGGTTTAAAAAAAGAAAGCAAAACAAAATACCCCACTAGCTGTGAGACCATGGGTAAATTACTGAACCTTTCTGGCCTCTGTTTCCTTTCCCATTACACGGGAATAATAATCAGACCTTCTTCAGAGGCATATTTTGAGGACTAAGTGAATTACGTAGGGCTTGTTAAGATATTTCACTGGTGTTTTCTTGCTGAAGGTTAATTTTCTCATCTCTGGAATGAGAGGTTAAATCTCTGCCCTCTATCTGTGAAAAGTGGCTCTGAGATCAAGCGAGAGCCCGATCCCTTTACAGCACGAAGTTATGCAGGAATTCAAGGATGGATGATTAGTGCCTTAAGAGGAATCAGGGAGAACGTGTACAGTCTCCAAACTGACCACGTTTTTTCAATCAGTGATTGCCCACCCAGCACTTATTTAAACTCTCAGATGTGTGTCCCCCTGATGTCTTCCTTGGGTATCATGATTGTCATGGGCAAGCAGCAAGTGTAACTGCAACAGTCCTTTTGGTCCATCATTTAAAAAGCACCACAGGATGCAGTATTACTGGGCAATCAAAAAGAATGAAATCTTGCCATTCGCAACTGTGTGGATGGAACCGGAGGGTATTAGGCTAAGCGAAATTAGCCAGAGAAAGACAAATATCATATGACTTCAGTCATATGAGGACTTTAAGAGACAAAACAGGTGAACATAAGGGAAGGGAAGCAAAAATCATATAAAAAACAGGGAGGAGGAGAAAACATAAGAGACTCTTAAATATAGAGAGCAGAGGGTTACCGGAGGGCTTGTGGGAGGGGGGATGGGTTAGAGGGGGAAGGGGCCTTAAGGAATCTACTCCTGAAATCGTTGTTGCCCTATATGCTAACTCACTTGGAGGTAAATTTTAAAAATAAATTAAATTAAAAATAATAAATAAATAAGTAATTAAATAAAATGTTAAGGCTGCATCTACAAAAAAGAAAGAAAGAAGGAAAGAAAGAAAGAAGAAAGAAAGAAAGAAAGAAAGAAAGAAAGAAAGAAAGAAAACACTGTAGGAAGGAATGACGCCATTGCATGAGAAATAACAGAGCCAAAGGAGCTTCCATCCAAATGGATCCAGCAGGAAACTTTCAGCTGTTTTCATTAGTGACCCGATGGAAACATCAAGCCAAGGGTCAGAGCTTTTGATGAGTAAATGTTGAAATTTAGGTGCAGATGGAAACTTAAGTGTTTTATTTATTTGCTCCACTGAATATTAAGAATGGATGAGCCACAGGGAAGAATTCAGAGCCATTAACTCAGCAGAACACTGTTTATTTATTGAACAATTATATTTTGAGCATCTGTGTAGTACCAGTTCCCATCTTTGGCATTACTTTCTAGCGCCAGAATCTTCCATGTGCCTCCGTAGGGCCAGCAGCCTTTTCTCACTCATCTCGGTGTCCCACGCAGTATCTGGATGAGTGAGTTGCACCCAGTAGGTGGGTTTGCATGATTCCACACCTTTTGCTCACACTGGTCCTACTACCTGAAATGCCTTCTATCCAGTCCCTTTGTCCCCCTTCAGCTGGACAATCACTACTTGAACCATGAGAGCCCCAGTAAAATCTCAGCTCCCCTGAGAAGTCGTCTTCAACGGGCTGTGCGTGAGTTACTTTTTATTTGTTCCAGCAACACATCGTTCAGGACTCTGATCAAACTCAATCCGTTGTTTTGCGATTTGGAGTGTACGTATTTATCTCTCTCACCAGCTTCATGGCTCCCTAAAGCCACGGAAACTTTCTTACTTCTTTTTTGATGCCCTAGTGGCTGGAACCGAGTCTGCTACTCTATCCCCATAGCAGAACCCCATGCCGTTCTTTCAATCAGTACTAATTTCTTTTCTTTCTCCTATTTTTCTTTTTTCCCTTAATTCTATATCTGGCGTCTGAGTTTATAAATATCCTCATCCTATGAAAAAAAAAAACAGAATCCTACATTGACTGTTCACATCCCTCTCTGGTGGAGAGAAAAGGAGCCTTGACTCTTGATTTTTTGATCTTTCCTTCTTTGCCAAGTACTCTCCACTCTCCGCCTCTATGTGTTCATGTCGCATTCACGCCTTAATCTCTTTCAATGAATATTCAGCTCCCATTGAAGCATTGAAAACCGTCACCACCTCTATATTCTTAATTCCAATAGGGGTCTTGAGCCCTTATCTTGTTCAACTGCTCATCCTGTAGCTTTTTGAAACTTGAGACCCTTCTCTTAAATATTTCTGCTCCTTTGGTTTTGTGGACATTATTCTCTGATAATTCTTGTTCTTCCCCTCCTCCTATAATCTGCTTTATGGGATTCTTTTCTTCTTCCTTGTTCCTAAATAGAATTGCTCTGTGTGTGTTTCCCACCACTCTTGTCTCACACATATTCACTGGGAATTCTCATCCACTTCCAGAGCTCTAACCATCACTATTCATACTGACCTACAAATTTCTACTCTTAGCCCTGGCCTCTCTGATGATTTGGAGTCGAGGATTCTATAGCCTACTGGAAATTCTGACTCGAATGTTCAAAAGACACCTCAAACTCAACAGATTCAACAGGGAATTTGCCCCCATCCATCGACATTTCTTTTTCATTATTCTTTATCATCATGCATGATATCATCATCAGTCTAATCATCCAACCAGACTTAGGAGACATCGTAGACATCTTTCTTTCTCCACCCCACCTGCCCAGTCATCAAATCTTGCTAATTTTGTCCTCCCATTTTTTAAAAACTGTCAAATAGAAGGAATCTTTTTCAGACCATCGCTAGCCTAGGCTACTGTGTTGGCCTCCTCAATTTTGTCCGTGTCTCTTCCTAAATCTATTCACTGCCCCTACATTTGGAGTAATCCATCTAAAATGAAACTCTAACACAAAATGCTTCTGTTTAAAAGCCTTCAGAGGTTCCCTGTGGTCCCACAGGTCTAATCCTAGACCTTGATTTGTGAAGTTGATTCATTGAATAAATGCTGAGTTAGTGCCTTAGCATATGATTGGTTCCAGATCCTGGGTGTACATGGGGGTGACGGGGAAGAATTTATGCCTTTAAGAAACTGCCAGTCATGTGAAAAGCTATGATTATGAAGTATGTGACCCCATTTAGCTCCTTTGCTTCATTTCCTGCCATTCTCTGCTTCAAAATTACCACCGCAGTAGCTTTGAAATGTTTTAGATCTTATATCCACACCACACGCCTTCATTCCTTTGCATGTTTCTCTCCTGGCTTGAAGTGTAGACCCCAGATGTGTCACCTCACAAATGTCTCTTGATCTCCTACGGCTTGCTTAGATGTCCTCTCCAGGGAACATTCCTTGGACACCCCTTCTTGGGGGTCCAGACTCCACAGAATGTGGGGTATACCCTGACTTTGCCCTATGCCATCATACCCAAAATATTACCTGTTTCTTTGTCTATCTCCTACTGTGGACTGTGAGACCTAATTAAAATTGTAGGGATACTCAACAAATACTTATTGAATGTTACCAAACTGGCCCAGAAAAGACCTTCCAAAAATGTTAATTTCACATTCCTTTTTGAAAGATCTCCTGCAGAGACTGCTGATAATTTTGAGGGAACACTTAAAAGGCAGTTGCCTTGAATTTAGATCTTCATATCCTAAATGTGGCTCCAGATGAAATCTTTATGGAGGAAGGATACTACACGTACTTATATTGTTAATTACAAACAAAAAAATAGTATTTCAAAAATGACACAAATAATGAACCCACATATTTCAGTTTTTTCTCAGATTGCCATGGTCGTCCCTAGATTTCACATTTCTAGAAGTTTCACACCTCAACTTATCAGCTATTCTCTTTGTTAACGTCTTCACAGTTAATTTGTAGTTGTTGATGGTTGTCAAAACAAGAAAACTCCAACTTAAGGATGATGTAGTTTCTTAGTTTGGTGTGTTAAAGCACTGAGTCATAAAATTTAGTTAGATTTGGCTTGGATTGAAGTTTAATTCTGTCATTTTAAAATAATGTGACATTGGAAAAAGAATGACTTTTTTTAGAAGAGTCTCCGTTTTATTAGATACAAAATAGAAATACAGGAAAACCTTGGTTTGTGAGCTTAATTCGTTCTAGCAACATGCTTGTAATCCAAAGCATTTGTCAAAGCAAATTTCCCCATAAGAAATCATGGAAGCTCAGAGGATTCATTCCACAACCCAAAGATATTCATATAAAAATGACTGCAGGGACGCCTGGGTGGCTCAGTCGGTTAAGCGTCCAACTTCAGCTCAGGTCATGATCTCGCGGTATGTGAGTTCGAGCCCCGCATCAGGCTCTGCGCTGCTGGCCCAGAGCCTGGAGCCTGCTTTGGATTCTGTGTCTCCCCCTGCTCACGCTCTGTGTCTCTCTGTCTCTCAATAATAATAAACGTTAAAAAAATTTTTTTAACTGATTGCAATGCTATAATAGAATACAAAATAATAAAGAAAACACAAAATATGAAGAAAACTAAACAAGTTAACCTGCACTTACCTTTTTGCAAACCTTCGTGGCATGTTTTTTTTCAAGTTATGTCCCACGTTGTTTCTGCTCACTCTTCTTCACACACAGTTTTAGTTCGGTATTGAACGTGTCCAGGTCAGTATATCGCAACAAATAAATTACATTTTATTTAAGGGGGAGACATCGCTCTTTCCCCAGACTGTCCTGTCTTTCCCTGGCTTATGACTGCGCTGTATCTCCTCCATCTTGCTGACCTTGATCACAACTTCTTCTGGATACAAGGTTGGGTCAAGAACGGACAGATAAAAAGAAAGCAAGTCTTCCTCGACGAGTACCTTTGCAAAGACTTAGAGTCAGTGCTTCTGGCAGGGTGAGTGCTAACGTTTTTTCCGTGCGGCGTTTTGGGGGCACATCTGGAGCATCCCTTCTTCTCTGGGATCTCTTACTTGTGATTCTTGATGAAGAAAAATGCATCTCTTTTCAGCTCCTTACTGACCAGTAGGGGACCCTTGGTAAATGGCTGGGAGAGTCCAGTTTCCTTTTACCCGAGATCCCCTTTCCCTCCAGGTGGGATCTGGGGCAACCCCTCTTCCTGAGGCTTTCTTTTGCACGTGGCTCCCCTCTGCGCCATGGGGAGCACGTGTTGCACGTGAGCTAGGCAGTCGCTCTCCAAACTGCAACCCCTACCCCTTCACCGGGTTTCAGCCTATCTTTCTTTAAGATTCTTTTTTTAGATGTCTCCGGTGTGAGTCAGACACCAATCAGCCGTACCCCCCCAGGCTCCCGGGGACATCGATCCTGTTCTTTGAGCGATCGTGTTGAAGCGTGAGGTGAGGGGCTACTACCCGTCTCTTCCCCTGTTTGGGGGTGGGCAGGAGCACTCCCAACACTGCCAGGTCTCACTCAAGCACCACTCCTGATCCCAGCATGCCGCCATGTGGGTGAGCGGTCAAGAATCTCAGAAGGTGTAGTTTGGCTACCTTTTTTTAGGACCTGTATAGTGGGCGTATCCCTCTCTTTAGAATATAGTCGCTATTGTCTGGGGCTCCAGCTGAAGCTGAGGCCCAAAAAGCTGCATTTGAAATCCTATTTCATCCTTATTTTATCCCTAAGAGATGCTGGTCCTCCCGGTGTTGCCCACGTTTTACAGATGGGGACACTGAGGCACAGGGCAGGAGGTTATTGCGTGTTCACGGTCCCACGGCTCTGTAGGCGGCGATCTGGTGAGAAGTCTCATCCAGAGATCCAGGTTTAGAAGTTGAAGCCTGGGGGCTCCTGGGTGGCTCCGTCGGTTAAGCATCCAACTCGGCTCAGGTCAGGATCCCATGGTCTGTGGGTTCGAGCCCCGCGTCGGGCTCTGTGCGGACAGCTCGGAGCCTGGAGCCTGCTTCGGATTCTGTGTCTCCCTCTCTCTCTCTCCCGCTCCCTTGCTCACGCTGTCTCTGTGGCTCTCTCAAAAATACATAAACATTAAAAAAAAATTAAAAAGTTGAAATCTGAATGAGGTTATCAGGTTACCTAGGGTTAGCAGGCAAACACTGCGGGTGACCTCAGGTCCTCAGGGGCCTCGAGGATGGAGGCTTAGGGGGTTGGGGTTGCTCCCTTCTCCTCTCTGGCCCAGAATGCGGGCGTGGCCCAGCAGTCCAAGCAGAGGGCTCTGGAGGAGGAGCTTGGTGACCCTCCAAGGTCTCCTGGGAGACCCTTGTCTGTCTCTTTGTCCTGCCTGTGCTCCTCGGATGTAAATAATTTACGCTGGCAACGATTAGAGAGTGTGCTCTGTGTGGGATGAACCCGGTTCCCTTAATAACACTGCAGGCTTATATATAGCACAGTTCAGCCAAGGGCCCACGTGCTCTCCAGGCCACAGCCCGCATCAGCTGCCCCACATCCACCGGGCCACCCAGCGGGAGCGGGCCTGTGACTCACGCAAGGTCACGGGAGGTCAAGGGCAGTGCTCGGAATAGAACCAGCCTCTCTTTCACAGGCTCTAAACCCCAGTGGCCGGAAGCTCCCTTCATGAATATTGGAAAAAACAGCAGTCCTCCAAAGCATGGTAGTAGATATCCAGGGCTGTCTCTAATAAATGAGGATTGGAGGTTTAGTCCTTGAACATGGGAGTTTTTACTTGTAATGTATTTATTGTCTGTTTCTTTAGTGATTTTGGCAGGGGAGGCAGGTGCACGGTGGCTCAGCCGGTGGTAGGACAGAGAGTCAAGTGGATTCTCCAGATGTTGATAAAAACAGAGGGATTGATGAATGACCCTCCTGGGCAGCGTCGTAGAGCCGAAAAGGCTCATTTTAGCCCTGCACCATCCAATAAAAGTCCAACACCATCCGTGTGTGTAGTTTTAAAGTTTTAGCAGCCAGGGGCCCCTGGGTGGCTCAGTCAGTTAGGCGTCCGACTTCGGCTCAGGTCCTGAGTTCGTGGTTCAGGAGTTTGAGCCCCGCATTGGGCTCTGTGCTGACAGCCCGGAGCCTGGAACCTGCTTCGGATTCTGTGTCTCCCTCTCTCTCTGCCCCTCTCCTGCTCATGCTCTGTCTCACTTTGTCTCTCAAAAAGGAATAAACGTTAAAAGAAATTAAAGTTTTGGCAGCCACACTCAAACGATGAAAAAGAAACAGGTGAAAGAAATTTAAAGAATACATTTCAATAACCCAGTCCGGCCAAAATAGTAATATTTCAACATGTAACCAATATAAATATTAGTGAGATATCGTACCACATTTTTTTATTCCTCCTGGGTCTTGAAATCTGGCGGATGTGTATTTCACACTAACAGCACATCTCGATTTGGGCTAGCGATCTGGATTTCAAATGCTTCCCAGCCACGTGTGGTCAGTGGCTCCCAAATCGGACGGCGAGGCCTGCAGTTCTAGCTGTGTCCTTTGCCAGCTTTGTGGTGCTGAGCCACCTCCCTAACTTTCCCAAACCTCAGGTTCCCCGCCCTCCGTGTGTAAGGTGGAGACCATAAGTTGTTACTGTATTGCCACGAGGTCACGTGTGGAAAGCGGCTCTGTGGTTTCTAGGACATAGTAAATGCTCAATTAATACGCGGTTCCTCCCGCAGCTAAACTGCAGGAGACTGAACGACGGGTTGGCCTCTGACTACTCCCTCGCTCCTCCCTTCCATGGACATTTCTTTTCCTCTGAGGCATCTGCACCACCCACCCCTTCCCTTCCGTCAGGTGTCCGCTCAAAAACCGCTTTCCCGGAGGAGCTTTTCCTGAACACCACGTGTTTCGGGGAACAGCCTCGCTCCCAGTCCCCTTTATCTGCTTTGATTTTCTTTAGAGGCCTGCTCACCATCGCACATAGAGGTTCTGCCTCTGTGTTCACTCGTCCCAGCCCAGCGGAGAATACGTCCCCTGAGGGCCCTTGCTGCTGCTCTGCTCCTTTCATTTGATTTCCAGCTAAATATGTTAATGGATGAGTGAACGAATTCTTGAACATCTATAGTTCTTTGCTCTTAGTATACGTATAGCACGGAATTGGGATACGCAGTTCTTTCTTGGTGAGGGCAGGGGGGAGAGGGAGAGAGAGAGAGAGAGAGAGACAGACACACCCACACCCACACGCACGCACACACACGTGCACACACACACGCACACACACAACGTCTCTGCTTAATAAAACCTTACGTGTGGGGCCCCCGAGTGGCTCAGTCGATGAAGCTTCCGACTTCAGCTCAGGTCATGATCTCCTGGTTCATGAGTTCAAGCCTCACATTGGGCTCTCTGCTGTTGGCACAGAGCCTGCTTCAGGTCCTCTGTCCCCCCACCCCTCTCTCTCTCAATAAATAAATAAACTTAAAACAAAACAAAACCCCAAAACCTTACATGCTATTTAAGGACCTGCTCAAATACCGCCTGTTCTGTAGGATCCTTCCAAATCGCTGTGTTGGAAACAATGTCTGTACATCTATTTCTCCACCGAATATTTTTTGGTTGTTGTAGTTTTCATGACAGCCTATTTTATATTAAAATTCCTCTTGCGTGGGTATGATACCACCTCCCTTCATATGTTGAATCCCTAGAGGGTAGGACCTAATTTCAGCTGATGTGTGGTAAGGCTGGGGGATGTCGTGGAAACTATACAGACTTTATGCAAGGATATACATGGCTTGGGTCTTGAATCTAACACTCAGACATTGTGAACTTAGGAGTCATCCAATGTCTCCAAGCCGCAAGGTTATCATCTGTTAAATGGGCGGTTGTACAGATCTCATGAAGAAACCTTTATTAACCTCTAGCCTGTACTGGGTACATTCGCTGCCACCAAGGGTACAGACTGCTTTAGACCCAAGTATACAGTAGACGCTCAATAAATATCAGTCACAGACCCTGCTATTCTCTTGGGCCTCTAGTACAGTTGGTACTATTTGGGGTCTGTTCCCATGAGTCCTAGCGTCTTCATGATATGACATGTCTGTTTCACACCTACTAGTCCTTACTCTTGCCCAGCAAAACATCCACTTCTCTTAACACGCACCTTTAGAAACTTTCATTTCCAGTTTTAGTGTTCTGTGGATTATTGTGATTTTCTGAGTCAACAGAGATGTGTCCAGACTTCTTCCACGAAGCACTCATCTCCACTTGCTGGGATGTAAATTGTCTCAGTGACATTTACTGTCCCAATGACAGAGAAGGCTCAAAACACAGCCACATGCACGTGCTGCCCTGCCCAGACAGTACGACAGAATGACCCCCAGGAGCTGGAAGACAGGAGCCGGGTCGTGGTCCTGTGGAGAGTTGAGTCAGCCAGGGTTTAACTTTTGCCCAGTTGACATTTGGGTCCAATGTTCTTTGCTGTGGGAATGTTCTGTACATTACAGGATGTTTAGCGGCATCCCTGACCCTGCCCATTAGATGCCTGTGGCACCCCCCTCTTTCGTGACACTCAAGATGTCCCTTGGAGGGGCACCTGGGTGGCTCAGTCGGTTGAGCATTCAACTTCGACTCGGGTCATGATCCCATGGTTTGTGAGTTCGAGCCCTGCATGGGGCTCTGCAGTGACAGTGTGGAGCCTGCTCGGGGTTCTCTCTCTCGCCCTCTTTCTCTGCCCCTCCCCCCTCACGCTTTCTCTCTTTCTCAAAGTAAACAAATTTAAAAAAAATATTTGTTAAAAAAAAAGATGTCCTTCGGGGTTAACATGGCTGCCACTTGGGAAACACTGGATTAGATGGGTCAGCTGTCAGCCAATTCTAGGACTATGGGCTAAGAGCTTACCCTCTTACACACACACACACACACACACACACACACACACGAGCTCTGCGGTTCCACGGACAGGCTCTTCCTCTTTTGAAAGCTGCAGCCCCCTGCATCCTGTTTCCTTGCAAACGGCTGGCAGCCAAGCACTCTGTCGTGGGCCCTCACTCCGCACCCACTCCCAGCGGAAGCCCTGGAGAAGGGCTGAATGCGATTTCGGTGTATTGCAGCGCCCCCTGCCGGCCGTGCCGAACAACCGCCTCCGGCCCCTGCTTGCGCTCGGGTGGACGGTTTTGGCCCCTGGAGCTGCCCCGGTTCTGCCCTCGACATGCACTGCGTTGTTCGAGGCTCTGAACTGCACTTGAGGCCACGGGTTCTGGCGGCCCCCGGCTCTGCTCCCGTGCCTCTGTCCTTTGCCCCCGACAGCTGGGGCTTGCAGCGCCGAGCAGATTTTTGCAGCTTCTCGTAATAACAGGGTGCAGTTGGGCGCCAGAGGGCCGTGGCCGCCTGGGTAGGAAATTCACATCTCTTGTCTGTTTTTTTTTTTTACTTTCTCTTTCTTAGCTTTACTTTCTTCCCATTTTCAGCCGGAAGCGTAGACGACGAAGATATCCCATCTCTTCATGTTTACGCATGGCGTTACACCTGACAACATGTTTATGTCTTCACCGTTTTTAATTTTGGGGGGGGGGGGAGGGGCGGAGGGAGAGGGAGAGGGAGAATCCCAGGCAGGCTCCGTTCTCAGCACAGAGCCCAACGCGGGGCTCACTCACGACTGTGAGATCGTGACCTGAGCCGAAAGCAAGAGTCGGACACTCAACCGACCCAGCCACCCAGGAGCCCCCCGTGTCTTGGCCGTTTTTAAATGGTAGGCCTAAAAATCTGAGCTCCGGAGAAGGGAGGTGATTGTCCTGCGTCACACAGCTCGCCCTGTGTAGAGACCGTCTTTTAAAGGTTCTGGCCAGTTACGAAGAGCAAAGCTGACCAAGGAACGAATAAATATAAGAAAAGATAACTAAGGACTGATGTACAGTTTCACAGAGTGAGCAGCGAGAACCGTGAGGAAGGAACAAACAGTTTTAGAGAGAATGAAAGACGGGAAATGATCCCTGAGGACCCGACCTCAGCTGGCTACTGAAAAATAAATAGGACTTGGCCGGGCAGTGGAGAAAGTATGCACAAGACCCCCCCCCCCCCCCCCCCCCCCCACCAGGGAAGATGTGGACACGATCAGTGTCAACATTCATCATTGTCACTATCCTTCTCATCATTGATGCCATTTATTGAGCATTTACTAAATGGCAAGCCCTGGCTGGGACACTTTACAGAAGTTACGTCACTCCGTTCTCTCGCTAGGGGCTACTGTTAACCACATTTTGCCGACAGGGGAAGGAAGACACAGAGATATGAAATGACTTGCCTGAAATGATGCTGATTGTAACTGATGGAACCTGGGTTCAAATCTGCCTTTCAAATAATGAGCGAGATAAGCTCTTCTAGAATAAGTGGGGTTGGGGGCACAAGCACTGTGCTAGTCTGATAATTAGAAAATGATGGTAAAGACGAATGTCGAAAAGCTAAGCATGGCCTGTGGTCTCTCTTCTCTTCTCCCTGAAGAAGGGCCTCTGCCTCAGCTCTCCCTTAGTCTTAAACTTTTCTCCAACATGGCACCATTATGCTGTTATCAACACCCACCCCCCCCAAAAAAAAGGGAGGTGGGCAAAACCCCACCTAATCTCTTCGCCTTTATTTTCCCATCTGAACCTCAGGGAGTTTGAGGCTCAGAATCCTCAACAGTGAAACCGCTGGCCACGTGTCCTTGGGGTCAAGGAGACATTCCACTGAGCAGTGTAGAACTGGACTTTCAGGAGCTCCGTAAACCTTCACCCGCAAGGTGTCCAGTCCCCAGAGTCATGGTCACAGGCCATCCTCAGACTTTGGGCATTCCTCCGATGACGCAGAAGCCAAGCGTGTACTCGCGTACGCGTCTGCGTGAGACGAGGGGAGAAAAGAGCTCCCGTTTGTGGAGTCTCGATCACAAGAGGCAGGTTGTCTGTGGAGCTACTGGGTGGGACAGACGCCTGAGTTCTACTGCCACATCCCTCACTGGCTGTATGAGACTCTGGTTCTGCCTTTGTCCGTTTCACTCGTCCTTTGAACACATACGCCTTGCATTCCTATGACGTGCCGAGTGCCACGGTGTAGGCATCGAAGCCCATCCTCTGTTTTGCCCTTGAGGCGGCTGCATCCCTAAGAGGCTAAGCATTTGTCCGTGTTCACGCGATACGTGAACAGCGAAGCAGGAACGCGAGCCCAGGTCTCCCCAGGTGCCGTGCTCTTAACCAGAAACATACTGGGTTTTGTAAACCTTGATACACTTTACTGTTATGATGTTATGAAGATGTTTTAACCACATTTTTTTTTCTTTTCCTGTGTCTTTCTCTTCCTTTTGTTTTATTTTCTCTCTCTTTCTCTCTCTCTCTCTCTCTCTCTTTTTTTTTTTTTTTTTTTTTTTTACTCTTTCTCCTCAGGACTCCACAGAATGGAGCAAGAATGAGAGGAAAAAGGCCGGCAGAAAAGCATGAACTGGAGGTTTGTTGAGCTCCTCTACTTCCTGTTTGTATGGGGCCGTATCTCAGTGCAGCCCTCCCACCAGGAACCAGCTGGGACAGACCAACATGTCTCCAAGGAATTTGATTGGCTTATTTCAGACAGGGGGCCTTTCCACCACTCCAGGAGCTACCTATCCTTTGTGGAAAGACACCGTCAAGGATTTACAACCAGATATAAAATATACAGGTAAGATCTGGGTGAAGCTGGTCCCTGCCTCCCGCGCCTTTCATTCACAGAGTGCTTTTTGGCGTCCGGTGTTGGTAGGGCCTTGCCGCGTGGAGGACCGTCTGGGCCAAGGGATCGTGAGCCTTCAGCGGGTCGTTACTCGTCTTTTCACCTTGTTTTTGTACTTTGCACGAGAGATTGACAATGACAAGGAGAAGAGCAAATCGCTAACATTTATTGAGTGCTTACTGTGTGCCAAGCGTGGTGCTTTACTTTGTACACGCCATCTCATCTAAGGTTTCGTAATCGCCGTCGGAGGTAGATTCCATTTGTTCTCTCCACTGTATGCATGAAGTAACTGATCCTCAGCTAGGTGAAAGTATTTGCCTAAAGTCACACAGTCAGTAAGTGCTGGGATTGGGGTTCAAACCCCGTTTTATCGGTATCCGTGGTCACAGAATTTTTAATCAAATTCAGCTATAGGTAGTGTTGTTTGCAAATGCCACTGATGTGCCCGTATCCTTCCCAAACATACTCACACATCTGGAAACAAGTAGGGACTGTCCACGGACAGTGTTTTCTAGAGCAGGTCTGAAGTGGCTCTTGACTTTTTAGAATGCCATTCGTCCAAAAAGGACTTAGCCCCAAGTTTTTTTTCTCTTTGAAACCATCTGAGATTCTCCCCATTCCGGGCTTTCACCCTCTCTTTGATTCTTCCACAGCTCTCTACACTTACATCTCTTTCGTTTTAAACCGTCTGAAATTAGAGAGTGCCTTTTTGTGTTTCTTTCTTCCCTTACTAGAAGCTCTTGGAAGGCAGGACTTCCATGCAATTCATTTTTGGATCCGATCCCTTGAGTGATTTTTTTTTTTTTTTTTTTTTTTTTTTTTGCTACGGTGTGTCAAAAGTGCACAATACGTGTTGTGTACTTAAATGAGTTGGAAAATGCCAAAAGCTCTCTAGAGGTATAATCTTTGTCTCAAGGTCAAGGAAGAAGGGGCACACCCTGACCCTCCTGGGCCAGTGAGAACAGGAGAGCTGGGGAACATGGTGGAGGAAAAGGATGCTGACTGCATCAGGGAAGGCTTGCGTTCAGGGCGTAAGTCTTTTTTTTTGTATTTGGTATGAAAATAGACATGTCTCCCTTGCACATTTGGGGGCATTATGGATTAGGGATGTGAGATTCATCCAGCCTCTACCAGCTGTACCTGCCTGTGGCTTATGCTGAATATTCAAACCCTACTTTGGAAGTTGGCCCACTAGTGGCTGAGGTTCTGCAGCGGTTCTATCTATGAAAGAGTTCAGAGATGAGCCTTGAAGGGTGCTAAGCAATCAGAGAGTTACTGGGGAGAGGTGCTCTGAGCCTGATGGAAAGCAAGACACAAAGGAGCGTGGACATGGGGTGGGCAAGAAAAGGGGGAAGGAACACAAGGATGAAAAATTAGGGGTATTTCCTCTTTAAAAAGAGAAGAATACCAGAATTTTAAAAACGTAATTATTGGGGTGCCCGGGTGGCTTAGTTGGTCGAGCTGCCGACTTCGGCTCAGGTCGTGATCTCACAGTTTGCGAGTTCGAGCCCTGCATCGGGCTTTCTGCTGTCAGAGCAGAGCCTGCTTTGGATCGCCTGTATCCTTCTCTCTCAGTCTCTCTCTCTCTCTTAAATAAAAAATAAATAAATAGATAGAAATGTAATTATTGATTCAGAAGCCCACTCCTGGGGACAACTATTCCTCAACTACCCAAGAACAATAGTTGTCTGCCTAATTTCAGAGTTGGATCCTTAACATAATTTCTGGCAGAATGCAGCCATTGCTATCTGTGAACACACATAAACCAAATATGGGTGCTTCCCTGATTACTCAGCAGAATGCACCGGCATCTGAAATTCCTGGTGCTTGGAAAGATGGAGGCTGGAGATAAAGGATTGAGGGGAACGGGGCAAGTAGTGGAGATCTAGGAATGTTATCCTCTTTGTGTTTTGTCAGACGATAACTCCTTGGTTTCACATGTGGCTTTTGCTCCCACTTGAGCCTCCTGAAGCCACCTTCAAGTTGGATGACTGGGGTTCAAATTTCCTTTTTAAAGATCAGAAGGTGACTGACTTGAATAGAGTGAGGTAGCTGAGAAATGACGGAGTCTGGGGTGGAAACAAAGTCTAGTTATAAATCCATAACCACGCCAATGAATACGGCAGAACTAAAGGCATCCGTTCATTATTTAGGAATGTTTCTTAGCGACTGCTGTGTGCCTGGCCCGGTGCTAGACACTGGGGCTGTGTTGGCTTGAAGATGAGTAGTAATGATACAGTAGGAGGGCTATGCTTGAGTTTTAGACGGGAGCTATCCTGCATGTTAGATGATTAACATATGGTTGCAATTGCTGTTGAAATAACCTAGACTTCTGCGGACACCCTGAGTAGAACCATAGGCACAAACGTTCGACAGTGGCAGCCTTTAATTGAGCACTTAGGATGTGCCATGAAAAGAGGCCATTCAATTCTCACAGCATCCTCTGTCAGGTGAGCAGTGCCTTGGCCTTTTATAGGTAGGAAGGCCAGGACTTGGGGAGGCGGAGTGCATTGACCCACTCGGTGGGACCCATGGACACATTCCTTGTGGTAAGGAACAGGAGCTGGGGTCCAAACACAGACCTGCCTGACCCCAAAGCCCTCCTTCCAGCCACTGTGCTGCATGGCCGCCCCTCCCCCAAGCCCGGTGCCCCAACGTCGAGTGTGTCAGAGTTCTGAAGGGAGTCTTGCAAACATTTTTCCTCCCAACCGCTTTGTGAACCTTTGGGGTTGGTTTTTGAGATGCTAAGAAGTGAAAGGTTGCTAGTGAGGTTGGGGGTCAGGACATCTGGATACTAACTCTAGCTTTCTGGGCATTGGTCTTGTGACATTAGTCAGGCTCCCTCCTCTCCTGGATCCTGCTTTCTTCATCTGTCAAATGGTAGCCTTGAAATACATCAGTGGTTTTCAACCTGTGCTCTTGGAAATCTTGAGGATCGATTAAAGAAGTCAAAAAAGCCACTTTAGTGTGGGAAGATAGGCAAAGTGTGTGTGTGTGTGGGGGGGGGGGTGCTCAGGCAGGATCCCCCCCCCCCAGCTGTGCACAGTGCTTACACAAGAGAAGGTCTGACTCTGCTGTTTTCACGGTCTGATTTTACGTATCCTTTCCGTTGGATCCCACTGCTAAAGCAAAGTGTACGGTCATCCAACAGGCTGATTTCTACCATGCTTTCTAGTTCTAAAATTAAGTATAAGATTTAACCAAGGTCACATGGTTAATTAAATGATGGAGTTCAACCCAGAAGTCAGGCCCCTGGTCATCTAGTTATTCCTTCCTTCCTCTATTTAATCTTCAAATAATTATTAAGTACCAGCAACAGGCCCAGCACTGTGTTTGGTACAGATGATATAATGATGAGTACAATGAACATGGTCC
The DNA here is from genome assembly GCF_046562875.1 of Panthera onca. Classification (NCBI taxonomy): domain Eukaryota; kingdom Metazoa; phylum Chordata; class Mammalia; order Carnivora; family Felidae; genus Panthera; species Panthera onca. Next base: position 79,383,664 of record NC_138351.1, on the reverse strand, counting down.
CTGCTCTCATAGGAGAGACTGACATTGATTAAACACACACACACACACACACACACACACACACACACACACACACAATAAGTGCTACAAAGGAAAAAAGAGCAGAGTAGGTGTAACTGGGAGATCATTAATACTGTAAACCTTGATCTGGAACCAGTTTCTTACATGCAAAGATTAGGTGGGGCTCCTATCATAATCTGCACGTGTACCCACATGCAAATAAGTACCCAGAGACATGGTGCCCATCCAGGCCAGGTTCAGACCAGAGCCAAAGCCAGCTAGGACATACTCATCAGGATAATAGTCAATTGACACTTTGTCCTCATTGAGTGCTGCTTTGTGGAAACACGAAACCGGTGATTTCCAGTGTGCCTTCTTATGTGCTAATGTGAACATAGCGTATTAGACAATGGACATTTGCATCATGAAAGAAAGGCTTTCTCCAGGAATGCGCCATATTGTCTTATGCTGGAGAGCCAGCTTTATTGAGGTGTCTAGTCTTCAAGCTTTGGCCAGTTCACCCCACCCTGAACCCATGGTGGGCCCCAGGATGATCTGGGAGCTTCAGAAAGAAAAAAAGTCTGAGAGGAGGTCTGCTCTCTGCACTTAAGTGGGGTAAGGCCATTTCTTCCCTTTCTTTCCTCATGCATATGCACACAGAGGCTGGTTTCAGCCCATAGAATCATGGTGGGGAGTCCGTGCCAATGGCAAGGATGGGAACCTTTCCCATTAAATCCCAGCAGAAGTCTTCTCTCACGTTGTTTCACAAGCCAAGCAATAATATGTGTACAGGCAGTGGTTTGGGTGCATGAGGCACACGCTCTGTCATGCATAAGTCTCAGCTGACACATGGAGGGAAGGCTGGGCCATTTCCTGCCTGAACCTGCCAGTGTCGTTGAACTTGAAGTCAGGGAACCTGGGTGCTGGCCCACCTCTCCTGCCTCCTTCTTGCGTGCTTTTGGCCAAATAATGGACCTTTTGGAGCTTGTTTCTTCATCTGTAAAACGAGACTGTTAGTGAAGGTGATCTTCAAGGTCCTTGCCTTTTCTGAAATTCCATGATTCCATGAAATAATGTCCCCTGAGGATTTAGCCTGGGGTAGTGGAGAAGAGTGGACTTGGAGTCTGGAAACTTTATTTTTGAGCCACTTTCTAGCTTTCTCGTCCTGGGCCGAGGCATTCATGCGTATTCACTCATTCATACATCGGTTGCTGTAAAATTTAGCTCTGGTCATAATGCCATGAGCTGTGCTACGATTTAGTGACCCAGAAATGACCAAGAGAAAACAGTGAGGCATATACCCTCACAAACACACACGCATGTGCACAACCTGTAGTGCCCGGCCCCTCCTCTACCAGACTTGGAGTTGAGGGTGGAAGGTAGAAGAAACATACAAGTCAATAAACAAACAGTTATCGTTCCATGGACAGGAATGGGTAAGGAACGGCTCAGATCCTCAATTTTCTCCTCTGTAGAAAGGGATAATGATGTCTGGCCTACCTAGTAGGTCAAATGAGGTAAAGTTTGTGTAGGACTGCTTTATGAAATTTAAATGTTCTTCTAGCTACAAATGTTTTTTTTTTTTTCATTAAGGCTCTAAGTCATCATTCTAAAAAGAAATCATTGATTTTCACTTTCTGCTAAGCCCATACATATATTAGTCATTAAATACTCACAGCCCTTCTGGGAGGGAAATACTATTATTGTCCATATTATGAATGAGAATACTAAGGCACCAAGAGGGTAAGCAAATTGTCCAGGGTCACACATCTGGAAAGTGGCACAGCTGGGAATCAGAAGCGGGCCTCTGAGACCCCACAAGAGCCCTTACCTTATGCTGTCATGACTCTCTCTGGTTTTTAGTTACCTGGTTCACCATCAAATACTGAGAAACTCCTTTTGCCAGTGGGCAAATTGCAACCTCTTTGAGGCTCAGTTTTCTTATTTGTAAGATGGAGCTAATATTAAATGCCTTGTGTGCTTGTGGTAAGAAGTAACTTTGATATCAAACGTGTAGAGCTTGGGGCGCCTGGGTGGCTTGGTCGGTTAAGCGTCCGACTTCGGCTCACATCATGATCTCATAGTCCGTGAGTTCGAGCCCCGCGTCGGGCTCTGTGCTGACAGCTCAGAGCCTGGAACCTGTTTCAGATTCTGTGTCTCCCTCTTTCTCTGCCCCTCCCCTGTTCATGCTCTGTCTCTCTCTGTCTCAAAAATAAATAAACGTTAAAAAAAAAAAAACATGTAGGGCTTGAAATTTTGCAGGACCTGTATAAATTCGACTTGACCCCTTTACCTCAGAGGGCCGACTGCATTGCTAAAAATTATTTATTTTGTTCTTGAGACGATTTAGAAGTCAGTCTGGTCTGAAAAAGCTCCGTTTGGTCCAAAGATGTTTCCTGCCTTTTTGGATTTTATTTTCTGTTTATTTTTTTCCCTGACTTTGCAATCATCAGTAATGGGAAAATGTAGCAATTATTTCGGGGGCGTACTTAATAGAAAAATTATATAACCCTTTGTACACTTGGTTCTGGAGAGTCAGGGCGGAGGGGAGATACTGACAATGGCAGGCACTATGCCGCAAGAGGTGCTTTCAGATTGAGTGGTTTTCCCTGCAGGTTGCTGAGCAAGTGATTTGTGGCTTATGGTGCACCTTCCTTTGAGCCCAAAATAAGTACCTAAAAGTTGAATGTAAATCGAATCCTGGGAAACCAAGTCTGATTGCCTAACTGTCTTGCATAGTTATTTCAGACTTGCATGAATCTCAGTTCTAATCTGATATCCTAATGGTTCCCTGACATATTTCACAAAAATATCTATAGTAGGTTTTGCGGTAAAGCTACTTGGCTGAATGAATGGGGCTGGGGCTAGGTGGACGGTCTCCCTCAGATGAATGAGATGCGGTCCTTATCCAGAAATCATTCAAGAGTATCTGTTGGGTACCTAGGTATGCCAGATGCTGTGCACTGGGGAACCAATAAAGTAGAAGGTAAAGTGGTCCCTGCCTTCTAGGAGCTTACAGACAAGCGGTAGCAATGGAGAGGTCTGCCACTGCACCACTCAGGATGCTTGTGGCTGAACTTGAAAGGAAACCAGCAGCCTCTGGATTCCAGACAGGATCTTAGTATCCCATGGTGCCAGTGTTAGATTTCTATTAGCATAGGGAAATTGAGTCTAAATCAGCATTTCTTAAAGTAGATTATATAGAACTCCAGCTCAATGCGATGTTAAAAGGTGTTTTTTGGAACGGCAACAAAAAAGATCCCACAGTCAAATAAATGATAACAATGATGGCAAGTTCATTGCTAGCATTGAAAGCTTACCAAGGGTCCAGTATGAACACACTGAGTATAAATTATTCCGACTGATTGATCCTTCCAGTCATTCTGTGCACTAGGTATTGTCATCATCTCTGTTTACATAACTTCTCCAAGGAAAGAGAGCTAATTTCTGGGAGAGTAGGCTATGTCACAGGTAAGCAGATTCCAGAGCCTGTGTGTTTAACCGTTGTTAACCATTGCTTCCCAAATTTGATCAAATCTCTTTGACCTTGCAAGCTCTTATTCTCAGAGGTATTAGAATTCTAACAGCAGGTTTAAGGAGTTGCTGGTTCTACCTGGCTTTGAGTCTTCCCCTTTTGGACACCAGCCTGTGTCAAAGCTCTTTTTTTTTTTTTAATATTTATTTATTTTTTTGAGACAGAAAGAGAGCATGAGCTGGGGTGGGGCAAGAGAGAGAGACAGAGACTGAGGATCTGAAGTGGGCTCTGTGCTGACAGCAGAGAGCCCAGGGTGGGGCTCAAACTCGCAAACCAAACTGCGAGATCGTGACCTGAGTCTAAGTCTGATGCTTAGCCACCCAGGCTAAGACACCCACCTGTGTCATAGCTCTTAAAGGGACACCTCTTGGAGAGCTAGCACTTGGCCAAGGAAGTGGGACCGTGATTGCCAGTCGGGGGTGATTTTGCTCTCTAAAGGGACATTTGGAAATGTCTGGGGGCATTTTTGGTTGCCACAGTTTGTTATGCAAATGGGTGCTGCCAGCATTTAGAGGTCAGGGATCAGGGACACTGCTAAACATCTGATAATGTACAAATAGCTCTCTGCAGCAAAGAATGATCTGACACATAATGTCAGTAGTGTTGAGGTAGAGACATTCTGCTCTGGAGTAAGTATTTTTGGAACAAAAGGAAAAGGGCTGGTGAGAAGGATATTGGAATAAATAGTCTTAGAATTTGGTCTTCATGAGTTTGAGTTGGAATGCTTGCAATATAGACATCAGTGTAATGGCCACGTTCCCAAAGAGTCTGGCTGCAGGACCAAAGGGGAAGTGATTTTGCATGTTTCAAGACATGGCCTCAGACCAGAGTGCAAGTTAATGCATTTAGGAAGGTGAATCAATTTTTGCTTCCTGCTGCAGAGAGGCAGTATTTAAGGGAAACCAGTTTTCTCCTCCAGAAACAAACAAACAAACAAACAAACAAAAAACAATCTCCATTCTTCCAGAAGGCCTGGGAGATCTGGTGGGTTTCTCCTCTGACTACAGAATTCCTTAGGAAGTAAGATGTTTACGCTCCGTTGCTAGGTTCAGATATACATGGCCTGAGTTATTAAAAACCAGTTTGGACCAAGTGGGTTAACAGACACTTTTTATCCCTTTAAGAGCATGCCCAATAGGTATGGAAGAAGATGAGAGTGGGACAGTGTCCCCTGTTGATAGTTATCAACTATAGCCACTTAAAGAGTGGTGTCACTGGTGAGAACCATTACCCTATACCCTCCCCCTACATTGTCCCTCATTTAATCCAAATTTCTGATCAACTTCTCCCTGAATAGAGAGGGTTGGGGAAGGATACACAGCAAACACCCCCCGGGCCACTTGGAGTCGATTCAAAGATAATCTTTTGTGTTGATTATTTAAAATTGATCTTCCACTTCCAAGAATGATAGCTTTATTGCTACCAAATTGCTACCTTTGCTATCCTTTACCTTTTTGCTGCCTTGTCATTACTGAGCTGACTTCGTGAGCTGCAAACTTGAGTTTGCTTCGATCTTGGCCAAGCAATGACCCAGCTTTAGTGAGAAGCAATAACCGAAAATGGACAGGCTTGTACACCTGCCTCACACGGAGCTGCCGACACCAAACATGTCCACTGTTAGGACCTGGGGAATTTGGAAGGGAGGAGAGACAAGGCCTTGCAGCTTCAGACTCCACGCTCCAAACCTTGGCCAAGGAAGCAGGAACTGGATCCATGATCTGGAGCACCCAGCAGCTTTGTCCTTCCTTTGAAAAATGTTTACTGATCTCCAAACTCCTACCTGCGGGGGGCGCTGCACTGTTCCCTTGGGGTTAAGAAGGGGAAACTTTGATCCCTGCCCTCAAGGAATTCATTATATCTTGGGGAAAATTGACTGAAAGACAAATGAGCACAGTGCATGTGTTAAGTTCCCTGGGTGAGCAATGCCCTTGGTGCTGTGTTTGGGGGTGGGGGGGCTTCCCCTAGCATTGGGGTTGTGACGGTGGGGAAGTGTGGGCTGAAAAGACAAGTCTAAGAAGGCATCCTAGAGGAACGGGCATTGAACTCAGTGTTCAAGGACGATTAGGAATTTGTGAGAAGGCTGTCAAAAGAAAAGCAGCCCAGGCAGATGGAGGAGAGTCTGCAAAGATAAGAGGTAGGAGAAAGCCTAGATCTATAGGTGTGTGTGTGTGTGTGTGTGTGTGTGTGTGTTGCAGTGACTTAGGGCATAAGGCTGAACAGCAGCTTGGAGGCAACAGTGAAAGAGATTTGGAATGGCAAATTGATTTCAACCAAACTCTAGCTAATTGTCAGAATATTACTAGACACCTATTTAGAGCAATGCTTTTTCTTTCTGTTGGTTTTACATTTCTTAACCCTGACTCATCTTCATTTTCTTTTCATATTGACACTCAATAAACAGATATAGACGCAGTACAGACAGAGCTAAAGATGTATGATTGAAATGAAAATTCATGAAAAAAAATACTTAACCTTAGTACATGTGATATATTTTGATATTTACTGTTCTTTTCCATTCTGCCTATTCCTTTCTGATTCATTTATTTTTTTTCAATTCTTTTTAATGTCTATTTATTTTTGAGGGACAGAGAGAGACAGAGCATGAGCAGGGGAGGGGCAGAGAGAGGGGAGACACAGACTCTGAAGCAGGCTCCGGGCTCTGAGCTGTCAGCACAGAGCCTGATGCGGGGCTTGAACTCATGAGCCATGAGATCATGACCTGAGCCGAAGTCGGACGCTCAACTCACTGAGCCACCCAGGCGGCCCTATTTTTTTTTTTTTTTTAATGTTGCTACCTGCCAACTAAAGTGATTTCAACCTCCACCGGTGGCGTGGGCCTTACAGTCTGAAAGACACTGACTTTGAGTCTATACTGTGGTCAGTTGGGGCTCAGAGGACAGTTGTGCCGGGTTTGATTCTCAGAGTTTGCCATGGGCTCAGGTTAGAACCTGTGCCTTTCCTGATGTGGGCAACAGAATGATGAAGTGTTTGGAACATGGGATGGACGTGGTCTGATAATGCATTTAGAAATACCGCGCTGGCTGCAGCGTGCCGACTGAGTGGAAGAGAGTAAGAGAGAAGGGTTCGGAAGCTGTGGCAATAATTCAAGGGAGAGGAAGGGAGCGCCCGAGCCAAGACGGAGGCAGTAAAGATGGAGTTCATTAACTCCCAAGTACGACTCAGTGCCACCAGGAGAGTTCCTCCGGACCTACCCGTCAGGCAGTCCTCTTCCCGGGCTACAACCAGACTTACCTGCCCCAATTCCATTCTTGGCACCCTTTGGCAGGATGTATTTTTTTATGTACAATTCAACAGCTGCTGGATACTTTTGTATCCCTTATGAAAGGAATCAGAATACCCAGGCTTCTGCCTCCAGGCCGTTTCTTTATCTCTCAAGGCCTTCCTTCTGGGCATAAGAATTACTGAGTCTCATTAGCGGTGGATTCCCAGACTGGCTTGGAGGAAGGCTTTGCAGCCCAGCCTTTATCTGTGCCTGGCTTGTCTCTGCAAACCTCGGTGGAAACTTCCAGCCCCAAGTCAGTCTCTAAGCCTATGTGAACTTAAACCAGTCGCTATACTTGAGCGACGGGAAGGAAATCTTTAGATTCAAGCCGATTTTGGTTTGAATCCTGGCTCTGTCATTTCCCACCTATGAGATCCGGGGTGTGTTGCCGAAACTTTCTGACCTCAACTTGTCTATCTGTAACATGGGGAGACATTCCATAATTGTAAAGATTTGAGAAGATAACAAAGGATCACATTTAGCACAGAACAAGTGCTTGAGGACGGGTAGTTAAAATCAATATCCGAAGCACCATTCCCTGGAAATTCAGCAACAGGGACTCCGAGAAGGTTTGCAGGAGACCTCCGACAGCAGGAGGGGTCTGAGGTCTGCGTGGAAGAGGTGTCCTAGGATGACAACACTGGCTCCATTCTTAGACCAAGAGGACACTTGTTAGGAGGCAGGTAAAAAGGAACAGAAAGAGGAAGATTTCTGATGCCCTGAAGCACGTGCGGCAGGGATCCAGAGGCTACATACTGACAAGGTACCCTTAAGCTAGCAGCAGGCGTTGATTCATGTAAACAGCACACATCCCATGATTTGCAAACGTCTAACTTATTAATCAGCCCAGGTGATGGGGCACAGTCTGCGATATCTCATCTTCCAGTGCCCGCTGCACGGTGTCCACCAGGTTTCTTTGATGTGCCATGCTCAGGAGACGTTGATCCCCGAGGGATGGCTTTTCGCCCAGGCACCTTCCGGCCATCAGCCGCATTTCAGAACGGGGTGTGGTTGTGTGGTGGGGGTAACTCTACTTCTTTTCAAATTGCCTGCGTGTTATCCAGAGAAGGTCAGCAAGGTGCAGCCTCCATCCCTGAGCACTTGTGACATCCTGTCTGTGACTCTAGCGTGACATCCAGTCTTACATTCCATTTGTGAGGGGAGGTGTGGCTTGTGTGGGCAGGAAGGAATGGAATACAAACGATATGGGTCTCTGCACCACCGAATGGTTTGGGATTGTACTATTTGGGAAGGAATTGCTCACCTGTGCATTAATTCAACCTATATTGGCTGAGTCTCTGTGTTGTGCAAGAACTGTAGGAGCGTCTGATGCCAACGAAGCAGTACTAATCCACACCCCGAGGAGCACCGTAGGGGAGCTGGTGAGAGATAGCTCATACCAGGGAGCTGGTAAGGAGTCACATTGCTCCCTCCTCTAGGGGTGCTGGGGAAGAAGAAGAATATTGAGTGGTGTTGCGAAGAAGGGGCACTTCCGGTGGTCTTGCAAGATTAAGGAAGGATTTCAAAAAGAGGATTTTTATTCTTGTTTTAACTTGAGATCTGGACAGTAGAGTTAGACATAAGAAGGTAGTGTGTGTGTGTGTGTGTGTGTGTGTGTGTGTGTGTTGAGGTCGTGTCCAGAAAGGGACAGACTTATCCTGGGGTCTGCAGTAAGTCACTGTGAGTGACAGGCAGAGAAAATGTTAGCATGCACGCCAGAGAAGTGAGCTGGGGACTAGGTCATGGAGCCCTATGTATGTTACATAAAAGACATTGAACTTTATCCTAACATGGTGCCTTCCACACTTTCTCATTTCAGGATGTTCTGAGTGATTTTGTTATGGTTCCTGTAGGAACCAGGGAAATACTAATTCTGTTTATTGAGTAGTTACGTTCAAACAACTTAATGAAATATTTATGTCCCCAAAAGTTTAGTGGCCATTTGAAAAGTGATGTGTGCAAATCTAAAGAAAAAGCCGTATTTTAATTTTATTCTTTTTTAAAAAAAATTTTTTTAACGTTTATTTTTGAGAGAAAGAGACAGAGCATGAGTGGGAGAGGGGCAGAGAGAAAGGGAGACACAGAACTGGAAGCAGGCTCCAGGCTCCGAGCTGTCAGCACAGAGCCCGATGCGGAGCTCGGACTCACAGACCGCGAGATCATGACCTGAGCTGAAGTCAGACGCTCAACCAACGGAGCCACCCAGGCACTCCTAATTTTATTCTTAAATAACCACAGCTTCAGGGTGCCTGGGTGGCTCCGTTGTTTGAGTGTCCGACTTCGGCTCAGGTCATGATCTCGCGGTCTGTGAGTTCAAGCCCCACATCAGGCTCTGTGCTGACTGCTCAGAGCCTGGAGCCTGTTTCGGATTCTGTGTCTCCCTCCCTCTCTGCCCCTCCCCCGCTCATGCTCTGTCTCTCTCTGTCTCAAAAATAAACAAGCATTAAAAAGAAAATAATAACCACAGCTTTTCCTACATATGCTTTGCAAATGGATACTGCCCCTCTCATTTCCTATTCCTCGTTAATTTTTCTGTGGTACTTTGTAGTTGTATCAACTGCTAAAAATCCACCTTAATGAAGATAGACCATATGAAAGAAAGGTTTGTATATGTTTATACAACATATGTTTTAATGTTGAAACTGTATACTATTTCAGGTTAGTAATTTTGCGGATGCCCAATAAATGGCAAATACCCCTCCCTTCTCTCGAACATTTATAACATCCCCTGTGTCCCCATGAGTTTTCTCTGTAGCATCTCAGCACACAATTCAGGAATCATGTCCTAAGGACAATGGGGAGCTCTTTAGAGGATTTTGCCCAGATGGAGAGCATGTCACATTGTCACCACTGGAAGGTGACTGCTGCTAAAATGGGGAGAGTAGACTGATGGGGGAAAGTTGGGAAAGGGTGCAAAATGTATAACAGGGAACAGGAAGGCTATGGCAGTGACCCAGGTAAGAGAGGAAGGTGTCTTGGACTAAAGTAGCATCAATGGGGATTTGAGATATATGTATTTTTTAATTTTTATTTTGAAACGGGCAAGAAGTTGCAAAGACAGTAAAAGGGGGTCTCATGTACTTTTTCCCCAGTTTCCCCCAATGGTTACATCTAATATAACTATAATATAATATAATATAATATAATATAATATAATATAATATAATATTTCAAAACCAAGAGATTGATATTGGTACAATGGATGGGTATCATTCTGCGTCATTTTATCACACGTGTAGATTCATGTAACCATCGCCACCATCAAAACGCCATCACCACGAAGATCTCATGTGCTATCCCTTTATTATCACACCTCTCCCTCCTCCCCTGCCATCATTAACCCCTGACACTCACTGATTTGTTCTCCACCTCTATGAGTCCCTTATTTCAAGAAATGCCGTACAAATGAAATCATAACTTGAGGTACGTTAAGGTGATGGAAGTATCAGTATTGGGATTCGAAGGTTGCAAAGGACTTGGCAAGATCACACCTGAAGTGGCGAATCACTGGATCCGGGTCAAACAGGAAAAAGAGACGGGGAACATTTTTCATAGGGTCAGTTGTGTGGGTGGTGGTGCTTTCCATCAAGATAAGCAACCCTGTAAGGCAAAGAGACTCTGGGGTTGTGTGTGATTGAAGATGACGAGTCAGCTTTGCAACTGGTAAATTGAAACTAGCCATGACATCCAAATGGAGACTTAGCAAGCGGTTGTATAAATGGCTCTGGCCCTTCGATAAAAAAATATATGGTATTCGGCATCATCAGGTTGCCGATAGCGATTGTTAGATGTCCCCTAAGGATGTGTTCACTCAGAGGAGCCTGCTTAGCATGTGCAGAGAAAAACACTGAGTGGCTGAGGACTGGCCGATGGTGGAGGAGGGCAGTCAGGGACATCTGGTACCACGGAAGCTACAATAAATGAATGTTTTAAGAAGGAAGATGTGGGTAATCAGGGGCCATGGTTTCTGATAGAGAACATCAAGGGAGAACTGAAAATAGCCTTTTGTGCTTAAAATCTTGACCTTGGCAAGAGATGTTTAAATATAATGTTGGGGACAGGAGCCAGATTGCAGTGGTTGAGAAGTAAGTGAGAAACAAGGAAGTAGACTTTTTTTTTTTTTTTAAGAATCATAACTAAGAAAGAGAGCAGAGAGGTTTTTGTTGTTCTTTGGTTTCTAAGGGAGGAGACCATTAAGAAAGGGAGGTTCTGAGTGGAGTTATTTGTGATGAAGCATTTCCTGAAGAGGCAGGGAGGGAGGTAAAGCATCCATGGAGGTAAAAGGAGGGACAGCTTTCAGCTGAAGTAGGAAGAAAGAAAGGAAAGAGAGCATGTGGGTGCAAATCTATTGATTTTATTCAGGATTTGAAAGGACTTCCCACGGCCTCTGTTCTCTTTGTGAAGTAGAAATCCAATGTGAAACCAATTGCTGAGGAAGGGGGACTTGGGGAGTGCCAAAAAGAGTTTGGAGTGTTTTGAAGTCATTGGTCTGTAGAAAGGTAGAAGGATCTGATTAAGGAAATATACAAAGATCACCAGGAAGCATTGAGGGCTCTGATAATGTTGATAACCATCAACTGATAAGGGCTCTAGTCTGTGCAGCTGGGCTGTTGTTCTCCAAAAGAACTGAACTTTTGAGGTAAGAGCATGCATGGTGGACGGAGGTTCAAATGGGGTGGGGGTTTGCCAAGTAGACAAGATGGAAGAGTAATTGTGTAGGGGTTGAAAGTATTGGCGAAAAGTAAACAGATGGATCATTGGAATTAAGTCGATCTAGAAAGAAGTGAAGACATTAGATCGTGGGTAGAGGGAAAGGAGATCGTCACGGGCCCGGAGGTCTTAAAGAGGTAGGGAGCGGGTGTTGTGACAGACAAGTCCGAGAATGGAATCTTTTGATATGACATGTCAGAGTTAAGGGACTTTGGGAGATGACACATTCTAGGAGTAACCATGGCAGGAAGTAGGGGCTGGAAGAGGGAGGAAAGGGAGATCATTGGAGTGGAATAGGTCAAGGGGCCGAGAGGCTGAAGGGTATTGGATTCTAGTCACATGGGGTGAAGGGAGAACTTGGGGGTGAAGACACAGTGTGAAAATCACATGCTCAGGTGTTTATTTAACATGAGAGCGCTCTTTGGAGGGTGGTTATTGAACACAAAAAGGAAGAAATGAAGGAAGAGAATGGGGTAGATAACTCCATCTACGACAGAAGATTTGCATTTGAGTCTTTTTTCTTTCTCCATTAGATCTTTGAATAATGATCTATTCTCTCTGAGCCTCAATTTTCTTTTCCTTAAAGAGGAACTTGAAATCTGTACCTCCCCCCACAGAGCTGTAGAATGTGATGCTCAAGAGAGAAAGTGGAAGTGGGGGGCCCGGGTGGCTCAGTTGGTTGAGTGTCCAACTTCGGCTCAGGTCACGATCTTGCAGTTTGTGAGTTTGAGCCTTGCATCGGGCTCTGTGCTGACAGCTCAGAGCCTGGAGCCTTCTTTGGATTCTGTCTCTCTCTCTCTCTCTCTCTCTCTCTCTCTGCCTCTTGCCTGCTCACACTCTGTCTCTCTCTCTCACATGCAAAAATAAATAAACATTAAAAAGAGAGAGAGAGAAAGAGAGAAATTGGAAGTAAATGTGCTTGGTAACCCCTGCACCTTCGTGTAGATATGGACCCTATTGTTCCTGTCTACTGGCCCCCGAGGACTGGCTTTGGATTCCTTCCACAGCACTGATGGAAGATAGTGCGTTGGTACCTAATAATTGCATTTGAATGGCCTGATTTCAGAATATCATTTTAGGATAACAAAATGAATGACAGCTGTAATATCAGAGACGAACCATTGGATGTCCTATCTTTTAGATGTCCAGAATAAATGTGCGAGAACAGTTGACCCAGACAAATTGACCGATGAAGGGTAACTTGTACTTCAACATAATGAGTTCAATATTCTTTTGATTTACAAAAAGGCGCTGGGGCACCCAAGCCTGGGATGCTTGTCAGCAAAAGGGAAATTTAGATAGTATTGCACTTACTATAGACAACGCAGAGTTTTAATTCTGTAACAGCTTCAGCTCAAGCTGCATTTACGCCATCATCATCATTATTATTATGAAGGAGAGGGAAGTGGCTGTTAGAGATGAAGGGCTTCCGAAGGGAGAATGTTCAGGAAGCAGAATCCCCTCACCCTTGGTGTTGAGCAGAAATGAATAGGATGTTGGGGGAAATTCCATAACAGAATCCAGTTGAAATTCGTTCCGGAGCCAAGAACAACATTGAAAAATAAAAGCACTTACAGAATGGAACGAAGAAACCAGTTTGACGTGATCCTGAATATATTAATAACTACATTACCTAGTAATGTTAAATGGTCAAGTTAAATCATTTGATCCTCATAACAATCCTGGGCGATGGCTTCTACCTCTAGCCCCACTTTACAGATGAGGAAATAGAGCTTCACAGAAGTATTCTGCCCAAGGTCACACAGCTGGGAGGTAGCATGACTGTGATTCAGACCCAGGCAGTCTGGGTCCACAGTCTGTGCTTGTGACCATGGGCTGTGCAGAGTGCTGGGGAGGGAGAGCAGCCATGGGAACCAAGGAGCTTGTGCCCCGCCCCATCCTCGATACTGAATCATCTTATGACCTAGGGAACTTTCCTTTTCTCAAATTTTTTATTTTATTTTATTTTTGAGACAGGGGGAGACAGAGCATGAACAGGGGAGGGTCAGAGAGAGGGAGACACAGAATCTGAAACAGGCTCCAGGCTCTGAGCTGTCAGCACAGAGCCTGATGCGGGGCTTGAACTCACGGACCGTGAGATCATGACCTGAGCCAAAGTCAGCTGCTTAACCGACTGAGCCACCCAGGCACCCCGGAACTTTCCTTTTCTAACGCTGTGCAGTTCTCACTTCCCCTCCTCCTTTTTTCTTTCCACTATTCTCCCTGTTCCTTTTCTTCCTATTCAAATACACCTTCGATATGTAATGCTTTAAAGTTCACAAGACACGTTCCCGTCTGAGATAGGTACCGCTGTCCCCCGTTTTGAAGATGAGGTAGCCAAAGGCTTGGGCGGCTGAATGGTTGATCTGGGATGACATGTCTGGAAGGGGTAAAACATTGACTTGTATCCAAGCCTTCTGGCACCTCTTTCAGTGCTGGTTTTAACTGCCCCTCAGCTACCTTTTCGTTTGATGAGCGCTTCTTTTCACTGGTACTCAGTGTAGACGCATCCTTGGTGCTGGTTGCAGTACTTTTGGAGAGAGAATGGCAGAGTTTGCAAACAGGGAGTACTTTACTTTGTACCTGCATAAGGATTCCAGAGGTGCTATTTGAAAGAAGGAAAACGGAGACAAATGCAATTCTCACATGGTGTGGTTCCACGGGTCCCTTGACTCTCATCGGGGCGCCTGGGTGGCTCTGTCGGTTGAGCGTCTGACTTCGGCTCAGGTCATGATCTCGCGGTCCGTGAGTTCGAGCCCCACGTCGGGCTCTGTGCCGACAGCTCAGAGCCTGGAGCCTGTTTCGGATTCTGTGTCTCCCTCTCTCTCTGCTCCCCCCCCCCCCCATGCTCTTTCCCTCTCTCTCTCTCTCTGTCTCTCTCTCTCTCTCTGTCTCTGTCAAAAATAAACATTTTAAAAAATTAAAAAAAGAAAGGAAATCAACTCTCATCAAGTGTCACTTCCAGATTCTGGGAACAAAGTATGTTGTTCTCAGATTGTTTTCTGAAAATCAGCAGATTGATATGGTATCACTAAAAACAACTAACTCACCACACCTAAGGGTAGAGATCATTTTGTCTCTTGTGGAAGGAGGATGATAGAGAGAAGATACATAGCTGTATGTATGATGCTGTTCTATTTCAGTCTACTGTATAATTCTCTTCCTTTTTTTGGATCTTATTCTGTTGCTGAGTTCCACCCACCTACTTCTGGGAGACAAGGCCAGGTGAAAGACATCTTCAGATTTCTCAACATCCTCATGCACTTGTCCGTGGGTGCTGGATTTTCAGTAGTAACTTGGAGGCCTGTCTGTCTGAGAGAACCAGAGAAGGTAGCCCCGGCACTGGACCAATAGCTATTGTATGCAGGAAGCTTGGGAACTTATATATACAGAGCCTGTACTGGGGATCAGAGAGCTCCTCAAGGTCTAGTTCCAGAGAGGGGACTGGTAGTGGCTTACTGGACAACAGTCTTCCAGGTGAGATGTTTTTAATTGTCAGAGTTGCTAGAAGATGGGAGGGGGGCACCTTGATAGAACGGAGGAGGAAGTCACTCTTCTCTCACAAAAGTGACTCTAATGAGCATAGTATTCTCTGACCAAAAGAGAATGTAAGCACAGGTAGGAGATTGCCTTCAGTGACCTTGGATACCCTTGACCACCCAACGTTGCATAATCATGCCTGAAAGCTGTCATTTATAGGATTGGAGAGAGCACCTTCTTCTAATTTTTTAGGAGTATGTTGTATGAGGGGAGGCCCTGCGTGTCTGATTAACATCCCGCCGTGTTTCTGATGTTTTATCTGAGTCTTCTCTATGGGCCTCTCGTCTGCTAGATCATCAGTCAGATGGTAGTTCTTCTTTTGCTCTCCCTGGGTAATCACACCCATTCCTGTGGCTTCCATTATCACGAACACTCCAGCAACTCCCAAACTTCCATCTCTCCTCCAAACTCCAAGATCCTTTCACCCAACCCCCAACTGGATATTTCCACTGGACTTTGTCATGAAATCTCAGGATGCTCATATTCTGCCTTCTCTACCCATCTACTTCTTTTCTTGTGTTCTCTGTCTCAAATAATGGTACCGTCATCCGTCAAAGGTCCAAGCCAGAAGGTTGGACAATATTCTCAGGTAATTCCTCTTCCTTACCCAATGAAACATAGTAATAATAATAGTCATTTTATTGTGATTGCTAATACTTGAATGTTTACCATGTTTCCCGTTCTGTGTTAACATTACGTGGATTATATTGCTTAATCCTTTGACCAGCTTCTGACTATTGCATTGTGTCATGAATGGAGAAAATAAATAGCTTGCCCAAGATCACATAGTTAATAGGTGAGAGGGTTAGGGTTCAAGAGTACAGAATCTGGGTTCTTACTCTCCTCGATACGCTGCTCACATATCCAGTTCATCACCATTCTCTCTCTCTCTCTTAATTTGAATATGTCTTCCAATTCATGTACTTTTCCCTATTCCAACTTCCTCTTTTCTATCGTATTTCCCCAATACCTATTTCCTAAGCCGGTGGTCGTTAATGATTATGCATCCTTATCATTAACCAAAAAAATCATACCACCATAGTCATTACATATTATAAACATTTACTAATATTTAATGTTTACTATTATGTAAGCATAGACATAGACATTTTAAAAGATAGGAAGTAATAAGTAAGAATTGTTAATATTTTATAAAACATAATTTTAGTTTATTGATTAACCATGTATTTATTAGCCGTTGTGGATAGATATAAACCTCTTACTTAAATCAGAAGTCTTTTTGATTATTTGTTTATTTTAGAGAGAGAGAGCAAGTAGGAGAAAGGAAGAGGAGGGGAGAAAGAGAGAGAGAGAGAGAGAGAGAGAGAGAGAGAGAGAGAAAGAGAATCTTAAGCAGGCTCCACCCTCAGCACAGAGCCAGATGTGGGCTTGATCTCATGACCATGAAGTCATGATGTGAGCTGAAATGAAGTCAGATCCTTGATCGACTGAACCACCCAGAGACCATGAGATCACGACCTGAGCTGAAGTCAGACACTCAACCGACGGAGCCCCCCAGGCGCCCCTGGATTATTTTAAATCAATTGGCGGATAGGATCGTTTTGTCATGACTTTATACTGTGACTGCCGAAGTGCTTAACCCAGGGAAAGGAAAAATACCAGCTCTGCCATTTTTTTTTAACCTGTATTATTGGTCTTATTTTCAACTGGTGGTTTCTTCGCAGGCAACTCTCGAAGCTATTTGTCCATTTTAGGAGAGCTGGCTTAAATTCAAAACTCCCATGTGACCAAGCACCTGTAAGCTGCTTGGTTGTAGGTTGTAATGAGCTGAAGCCAGAAAGGTGAGCCAAGGCAGTGCTGCCCAGCCCTCATATATCTAAGAACTCTCTCTGCTAGAGTTACATGTGGACCTGCAGTAACTGAGATGATTCATTTCAAGTCAGATTTTGTGCAAGGTGTCAAGTAAGGGTCGGTGTTTATTTTGTTTCCCCAATGTGAATATCCATTTTTTTTCCAATTTTATTTGCTGCCAAGACGTTCCTATTCCCATTAAATTACGTCGATGTTTTTCTTGAATATCAATTGACCACTTACCTGTGAACGTTGTGGTACATTCCTTACACCAGCACGGTGCTTTCTTGATCCTGGTTAGAAAGCTGATCGGAATTCTGTACGTAAATTTGCAGAGAACTGGCATCTTACCAACACCAAGTCTTCCGATACACAGACATGGTTTATTGCTTCATTTATTTAGACATTTGATTGTATTCAGTAATATTTTGCAGTTCCCAGTGTATAAGGGGTGTAATGTACTTTTTAAGGATGCACAATTTTGAATAGTAAATAAAATTCTAATTTTAATTTTATGTTTAAATATTTTCACTGCTAGTATAGAGAAATATAATTGAATTTTATATAGTGTATCTTCCACCCTTGATGTATCTTCACTAATGACTTTTGGTAGTTTTTTGTAGCCTCCTTAGGATTTTCTACATATCTGATCACACTATCTGTGAGGAGTTTCACATCTTCTTTTCCAGTCTGTGTGCCTTTTCTTTCTTTCTCTTGCCTGATTTCATTGGCAAGAACCTCTGGAAAATGTTGAATAGAAGTGTTGCAAGTATAAATCTTTAGTGATTTAGAAAAGAAAGCATTCATTCTTTCACTAAATGTGACGTTAGCTGTAGGGTTTTTTGTTGTTGTTGATGCCTTTGTTTTTATCCTGTTTGGGCTTCATCTGCCTTGTGTGAGTTAATGCTTTTAACCAAATTTGGGGAATTTGCAGCTATTATTTTATTAGGTGTTTTTCTTCCCTAGACTCTCTCTTCTCTTCTTTTGGGACTGATGATGATGTCTTTGACTACTTCTTGTCTCCGAGGTGCAGTTCATTCTCTTCAGTCTTGTTTTCCTCTCTGTTCATGCGGTTGTACAATTTCTTATGATCTGTCTTCAAATTTACTTTTCTTTCCCCTGTCATCTCAATTATGCTGTTGAGCCAATGTTAGGAACTTTTAAATGTCAATTGCTATACTTCTCATCTTTAGAATTTCCCATTTTTTATGTATAGTTTATACTTATCTGTTGCATTTGCCTATTTATTTAATTTTTCCCTTATTTCTTTTAATCTTTTAAATGTACTTTTTAAAAGTTTCTTTATTTATTTTGAGAGAGAGAGATGGTACAGGCGTGTGCATTCATGAGCAGGGGAGGGGCAGGGAGAGAGGAAGGGAGAATCCCAAGCAGGCTAAGCACTGTCAACACAGAGCCTGACGCGGGGCTCGATCTCACGCCGACGCGGGGCTTGATCTCACGAATCTCACGAGATCGTGACCTGAGCCAAAATCAAGGGTTAGACGCTTAACTGACTGAGCCACCCAGGTGCCCCTAAAAGTAGTTTTTTCAACATTTTTTTAAAATGTTTATTTATTTTTGAGACAGAGACAGAGCATGAATGGGGGAGGGTCAGAGAGAGAGGGAGACACAGAATCCGAAGCAGGCTCCAGGCTCCAAGCTGTCAGCACAGAGCCTGATGCAGGGCTTGAACTCAGGGACCGAGAGATGGTGACCTGAGCCGAAGTCGGACGCTCAACCGACGGAGCCACCCAGGCGCTCCCCCCCCCAATGTAGTTTTTAAAGGTCTTTTGAACATATTTATAATAGCTGCTTTGAAGTCTTTGTCTGATAAATCCAACATCAGGGTTTATTTGGAGTTAGTTTCTACTGTCTGCCTTATTTCCCCCTTTTTAAGGACTATATTTTCCCTTTTCTTTGCAAGTATAGTTAATTGTGGTTGAAAATTAAACATGATAGATACTATGACACAGTATCTTTGGGTTATGTTTTATTTTTTCTGAATATTTGCTGTTGTCGTTGTTGTTGTTGTTGTTGTTGTTGTAGTATGCAGTTAACTTGCCTGGACCCAGTGCTGCAAAATTGGTCTCAGCTATAGGATGCAGGCACCGATACTCCTGCTTTGCTTCCATGACTTGCCGCTGCTTCGTTTTCAACTTGGTCCTCTGCAGATCTTCCCTGTGCCTCCGCAATTTTGCGGTCACCTGAACATTTGGAGAGATTCTACTCCAATTTGGAGAATCTCTCTCTCTCTCTCTCTCTCTCTCTCTCTTTGGTTTTGTTTCTAAGAATTCCCGATACCCCTTTGATGTTCATCTCTCCTTCGTACCTTTGGTACCTTCTGAAACTTCCAAGCCCATCAACATTCACCTTTTGCCACCCAAAGTGCGCAGTTAGGATATGCGCTCAGTTTTTCAAAAGCAGCAAACAGAAATCTTTCTCTGTGCTTCTCTAGAACTGATGGGCAGATTCCTTTCTTTCCCTGGGCCCTCTGGGGTCTCGCCTACCATGTGTAGCTGAGCTAGCCAGCAGCATGTCATCGGGGCAGTTTTTAATGCGGATTTTGGTTCTCACTCCTTTACAGTTCCCTTGCTAGGAGATTCTCCCTTATAATTTTCTCCTGCTCTTCTGGGCCTGACCTCTGCTGTCCATTGCTCAGGAGCCTGTGAGATTGCAGATTTCCACCACTGTTTGTTGCCTTGGGGCCAGGGAGCGCCTCAGGCCAGGAAGCCAGAGGCTTGTAGTTCTTGCCTTTTCAGGTTGCAGTTTTTCAAGAATAAGTTCTCCTGTAGCTCTGTCTGCTTTGGGGTGTTTTCCATTATCTTTAAGTAGTTATTGTCATTGTTTTTTTTTTTTTTAACTTATCTGGTTTTTATAATTGTTACCTGCTTGACAATTTCCCTCTGATGGCTTTACACATTGCTGATTTACTTGTTGAAGGATTACTGTGGGCCCATCAACCGGGAGGGGAGACTAGAGTGTAAAGCTCAGACCAATAAAGAGGCTATCAGAATGCTCCAGGCCAGAGACAGTAACATCGGGCACTAGGCGATTGTAATGGAATTGGTGAAAAGTCATCAAATGCAGGGGTTTTGAGAGGAAAGGATTATGAGAAGCCTTATAGTTAAGGACGGAAAACACCAGTCTTCTGACTTATGCCAACGGGTTATTGGCCAATGCATGGGTTCTTCTGCATCTCTGAGCTGATAAGAACTTGGAATGAGAAGCTCTTGGGACACGTGGTGCTCTTCAGACCTTATCTGTGGTGGTTGAGCCTCTGTACAGGTTAGTTCTTTAAGGAAGGTTCTCAGCCAGACTCATAGAGGCACTATTTTCTTCTCACTTTCCACATATCAAATGAGCCATCAAACGCTAGTTTCTGATTTCTCCTTTCTACCCTCTTACTTCCATTCCTTAGCCCTAATACACACCATCAGCTTCTCTCTGCCCCATAATTGTGAGCCTCCTAATTAGATCTCCTTTTTGCGCAGAACAGCCAGACTTCACTTATTTCCTAAAATAAAGATCAGACCGTACTTTACCTCTTCTCTGTCATCTTCAAAGGCTCCCAGTCCTTACAGATATAAATAGTTTCATCTTCCAGATTATTTCCTTACTGTTCTATTTCTTTACAAAAGCAAGGCTACACCCACTTGCTTACCATTTCCTGACCTTGATTCGCACTGCCCTGCTTTTGTGCCTTTTCTTATCCTGTTCTTTCTCCTTCCCCTACATCCTCTGCCTTTTGAACCCATATTCAGATTTCAAAAGTTTGTTTAAATGATACCTTTTCTTTGGCGCATTCACCTCTTTTCATTTGACTGCAATATTTTTATTGAGCACCTACTCTGTGCCAGGCACTGCGCTGTATCTTAAGGCTATGCGGTTGAGTAAAAGGCTTTTCCCATCGCTTACTGTAGACATCACCCACAAATGGTGGGATCCTGTTTAAGATTTACCTCCATTCTCCCCCAAAACCTGTTACTCCCAGCCTTTGTTTTACCTCTGAGGTAGAACACACAGTAGGCACATATTGATGGTTTCTTAGTGAAATGGGTGCTGAAAGACAAGTTGCTCTCCGTGTTGTGTTTTTGCTATTCTTTTCGATGCCTTCCCATCACAAGGAGTCTATTGGTTGATGAGGTCAAGGCTCACACACTAGTCATTCATTCTTTCTCCAAGGCATTTCCCATTATATCTTTTTGTGCATCGGGACACCATTTTATGTCTGAGGTATGGAAAAATTATCTACAGCAACAAGGCAGAAATAAAAAAAAAGTGCTGAGTGGTAACCGTCGCCATCTATATTTGGCCTCTAAGAGTCACGGCATCATTCACAGTGAATTATTTACAGAAAGCTACTGGGAGGCTGAAGTGATTTGTCCTCCTTTAATGAACCCCTTCAGGTGAGGTGAGAAGAAAGAAGGATGCTGGGAAGAAGCCCTTGTATGCAAATAGACCAGACATTTAACAACTACCCACCCATCTGTCCTGGCTCTGCAATGCAATATATAAGCCTTGGCCCAAAGACAAGACATGTTTTTGCTTGGCCCAGAGTGAGTTTTTAAAGGAAATGATGTGCCTCTGATTTAAAGAAAAAAAAAAAAAGAAGGAAGATTTCAGAAAAAAATTAGATACATGTTTTTTTCTTGACAAATTGATACATCTGGTAAACCTTTGCCGTCATCTGTGCAGATCAGCCGTGGGCTGACTCTGATAGGGCTGCTCCTTCCGACGTGGAGAGTTCTCCGACACTGAGACAACTCTAGTAGGTGCATAGGTACTTGAACCCTCCTTCCACGGTCCTGGAAGCCTTTGAGATTTGGATTCCATAGATCGTTTATGTTGCCTTATTTTACTTCCATTTCTTTGACCCGATACATGCCGCCAGTTGAATTCTCATAACTACCCCACCATAGAGATATGACTAGATCATCTCTACTGTTGAAGCGTGTGGTGTTCGGAAAAGTTAACAAGCTCGTTCCAGGTAAGCCGGACAATGATGAGAAGAGCTAGGATTCACATCTAGAGTTGTCTACTCCCAGAAGACTACATGAATAAACGTAACAAATGTGTACCGGCTCCGAGCAGGGGTAGTGAGGAAATTTCATCTTGCAATGATATACTAAGAGTGTTATTCCAGAACTGTTCCTTGGAACCAAGTCTCTCTCATGATGGAACACTCTCAAAAGAGAGAACTTAAAGCACCATGTGAATTATTTAAAACTAAAGTGCTCCATACCCTGTAAACTGAGCATTTGGAATAATCCAGGAGTAGATCCCTAGAGAGGAGAGATCGATCAATTGAGTTCCACAAGGTGGGTTTTTTTTCCCCTCCTGTCTCAAATTTCTCTTTACCTTTGATTTCCTCAAGGTGAAATCAACCAGTCTATGTGACTATTTGGGGGAAAAAAATGCAGCCAACCACATGTTAGTGCAATTCAAATGTTCAAAGGATGTTTAGGCCTGGAAAAGTGTTTAAAAAGTCTGTTTAGCACTTTTTTGGGAGTGGTTAGAAATCACAATTACGCATGCAGTAATGACAGACACAGGGCTAGAACTCCTGCCCAGTGATTTCCCTGGTCCTCTCGTGTGTGCCCTCTTACAGGTCTGTCTCTGACCTTTCAAAATACCAAACAGCATTCTGTTGGCATGTAAAATCAGAGCCTTGGATTGTCGATTATCTTGTCTACCCAGCTATATCAAAATTCCATATATGCAAAGATACCTTTAATTCTTCATATTTCCAGTACATAGTAGGTATGCATTACATTTGTTACTCTTTGCTGAAAATGATTGTGGTAATTGCATTCTAGATGCCCTCAGCTATGCAGAGGATATATGATTACAGTGGGAAAAGTTGCCGGTGATAGTGATGTTAACAATCACAAAGATCAGTGATGGCGATTTTGCCTGTGATAGCAAATAATCGTGTCTCATCTCCTATGCTGATGTCCATATTAATGAAGATGAAGGTGATAGAAGCTATGATTTTTAAAACTTATTTTAATTCCAGCATAACTCACATACAGTATCATATTAGCTTCAGATGTACAATATAGGGATTCAACAATTCTATCCATTACTCTGTGCTCATTACGATAAGTGTACTCTTTAATTCCCCTCACCCACCCCTCTGGGAACCATCAGTTTGTCCTCTGTAGTTAAGAATCTGGTTTTTTGTTCGTCTCTTCTCTTTGTGCATTTGTTTTGTTTCTTAAATTTTACATATGAGTGAAATCACATGGTATTTATCTTTCTCGCACTGATTGATTTCACCTAGCATTATATCTTCGGGATCCATCCCTGATGTTGCAAATGGCAAGATTTTATTCTTTTTGATGGCTGAGTAATATTCCACGTGTGCATGCATGTATGTACGTATGTATGTATGATATACACATACATAGACACACGTATGTATATATTTATCCATATATTTATCCATTAATCTATGGATGGATACTTGGGTTGCTTCCATATTTTGGCTACTGTAAATAATGCTGCAGTCAACATAGGGGTGCCTTTATCCCTTCAAATTAGTGTTTTCACACTTTTTGGGTAAATGTCCAGAAGTGGAATTGCCAGACCATGTGGTAATTCTATTTTTAATCTTTTGAGGAACCTCCATCTTGTTTTCCACAGTAGTGGCACCGGTTTGCATTCCCGCCAAGCAGTGCCTTTCCTCCACATCCTGGCCAACACCCGTTGTTGCTTGTGGCATTGAGTTTAGCCCTTCTGACAGGTGTGACATGACATCTCGTCATAGTTTTGATTTGCGTTTCCCCGATGACGACTGGATGCTGGCTATCTTTTCCTGTGTCTTTGGCCATCTACATGTCGTCTTTAAAGGAATGTCTGTTCATGTCTTCTGGGTGACAGCTGCGATTTCTTTTTTTTTTTTTTAAAATTTTTTTTTTTCAACGTTTTTATTTTTATTTTTGGGACAGAGAGAGACAGAGCATGAACGGGGGAGGGGCAGAGAGAGAGGGAGACACAGAATCGGAAACAGGCTCCAGGCTCCGAGCCATCAGCCCAGAGCCTGACGCGGGGCTCGAACTCACGGACCGCGAGATCGTGACCTGGCTGAAGTCGGACGCTTAACCGACTGCGCCACCCAGGCGCCCCGACAGCTGCGATTTCTGAAGGTGCAGCTAGTTGAGGGTTAGTAGTTGTTACTCGGCTTCTAGGTTGTTCTGCTTTTTGTTTAAGCAAAAATGATTCTGTCTGAAACCATTTAGTTCTCCTTCCTGGTACAAGCCGGATCCCAGTTCTCTTAAAAACAGAATGAGTTAGCAGTACACTGCAACTGAAAATCAGGAGAAGGATTCTGCTGAGGCCCCTGGTGAACTGTGTTTCTTCCTTGGTGATGCCACATATCACTACTGAGGCATCGGAAATCCACCGGGGACTTAAGAAAGGCTGATGAATGGTCAGGAGATGAGGAAGAAAAAGAGAGAGAAAGAGAGAAAGAGAGAGAGGGAGAAAGAAAGGGTACATAGGGGGAACAAATGAAAGAATGGGAGGCATAAAGAGTCTTGGGGCCAAGAGTCCTGAACTTGAAGTTCTGTCAGTGGTATTAATCGCTAAATGCAAAATTTTAGCAATCAGATAAGTCATTAGATTAAGCTTTGGGAGCATGCCTCTGGAGTTGGAAATATCTGTAAAATGGGCACATTCTTATTTTTCCGCTGGTGAGGGTTGACTATACGTAAGTGCTCAGGGTCTGATGCCTCCGTGCCTGACACATGCATGCCCTTCCCTTGTTTCTTTGATGCCCGCTGTCATCCCTGCTCTGTTATGAATGTGCAGATACACCCAGCCCCAGCCCCACGAGAACCAAGGAGGTCTTTCCCACTGGTTTGTTCCATGTCCTGATTTCAGTGATTCTCTAGAACTTTCTTTTTTTTTTTTTTCATGCCTACAAGAACTTGATTAGTATGCGAAGGAGTGGCCCGTGCACTCCACACTGCAGCAGGAACCCAGAGCGGCGCAGAAAGCCTTGGGAACCCTGTGATGCATTTCTCAATGGCAGGCAAAATGAACCCGGGACAAGCTAAGCTTTGCCTGTTTCAAAAACTCTGTCATAAATTAACGTAAAGATGCTCTTTTTTCCCTCACCAGCCAGAGGACGGGCGCGTTTCAGTAGGCAATTAATCTTGGCTGATCTATATTAAATATTTATCTGCTGAAATGAGCCCCGTATTGTAGTGGTATTTTTCATTATAGGACTTTATCATTTCCAAAGAGATTTCCATGTGCAGGCTTCCTTGTACACATTAAACCCAAATTTCCAGTAGAATGACACATATTTCTTGGTGGCGACCTTTTCTCTCTGTAACAAGCTACTGATATGTTGGAATTTACAGGGGGATAAACACGTTTATCGAGAAGGAGGGAGTGGGGCAATCCAGTATTTGCTTTCCTAATAAAAACCCAGGGAACAGGTTCAGGAGTGTGGACATTGGTGCCCACTTTCAGCAGCATGTGGTGAGGGGGCAAGGGTTTGAGATCTGCTTCTGGAAGAGCCCTGAGGAAGGGGCGAGGAAAAGAGTTGCTCTGGTAATAGTCACTGTAATTCCTAGCACTTGAATTGGCTCTTTTACATTCATTTCCATGCTCTCGCTTGATCCCCACGACCATCCCAAGAAAAAGGTCTGACTGTCTCCATTTTAGAAATGAGGCTCCAGAGGTTAAACATTTCTGTCAAACACAGAGATGGGGCCCTAGCTGGGTCTGGAAGGAACTCTGGAATGCAAAGAGGACCAAGTTCAGGACTCTCGTGTGGGCCATACTGCCTCCCACAGGGCGAAGAGAGAAGTGCAGCATCCATGGCTGCTGGCCCTGAACTTAAAAATTTGATATTCGAGTCACTGGGTAGCATGAATTCGTTAAACCCGAGGGTCAGCCTAGGTCTGGGCTGGGCCTCTCTTAATCCTGGGCATGTCCAAGGGTAAAACTAAAGGCAAAAGAAGAGTGGTACAAAATGATCGAGAAGAGGCAGCAAGAAAAGGGAAGGCAGGAGACAAAAGGAAGAGATTTGGTGGCAGATTTCTCCATCATTACCGTGTATTCACATCAGCTCTGGATCTTATTGAAAATGTAGATTTGGATTCAGGAGGTCCCTAGCGGGACCTGGGACTCTGGATTTCTACCTCTTTCCAGGCAACTCTGTTGCTGCTGGTCCAGAGCCTACAATGGAAGTAGTAAGGTGGGAAGGAACAGGCCTAACAAAGAAGCAGGAGGTGTGATGGGACCAGGTATCCATACAGCCTGGGCTTGCGGATCTGAGCTGAGGAAAGGGTTGTATAATCTCACCTCTACAGCTCCCCCCCCCCCCTTTTTTTAACTGTTAGGGCTCAGCTCGTGTCCTATGAAAGCAGCAGGTCCTTTCATGATCTTTTGGTTCGGTGATTCTGGAACTTTGGCAGACATTATAATCACCGGGAGGATTGCTAAACAGACCGCCAGGCCCCACTCACAGACCTGGAGTCGGCAGGTCAGGGACAGGGCCAGAGCTTGTGCATTTCTATCATGTTCCGGGTGGTGCTGACGTTGCTGATGCTGCAGGTGCATCCAAGAACTTTAATGACCACTGTTTTATTTCCACCCCATTCATTATAGACATCAGAGGAGACCCAAAGAGGGAAAATGGGCTCAGGTAGAGCGGCAGGACCAGCGAGGCCCAGATTTAGGTCTCAAACTCTGTGACCAGCCTCTCTCTCTGTGGCCAGTTAGCGCCTTGGTCTCTGTACGTCTCCGGGGCTCTGCATCGTGGGTCAGAGGCCAGCAGCAACGCGCTTCTGAAAAAGGGTTCAGAGGAATCTAAGAAGTGTTGGTCAGTGAGGACGGTGATTTGTACGGTTGTGACGAATACAGCATTGAAGAGAAAAGGACCCACCTTGCCCTTGCGGGCAGGGTGCTTTTGTGTCTGTGGTACACGCAGAAGCATGTACCTGTGAGAGGGGATCTAGCTCCTCTCTCGCCCCTTGTAACCAGATATCACTCTCTCCTTGGTCTCACTCACCATGAAAAATATTATTTCTGGACAAAATTAAACTTGGGGTTTTTGAGAAAAAAAGAGAACAACGTTTGTGTTCCTAGCTCCCCTTCCAAAATCCCTTTCTCTTTCTTCTAAAGGCCGTAGCTCCTGGTATAGCTGCGTATTGAAAAAGTTTAAGGCTTTTCTGTAACCATGAGTGGAGATGGGCTTCTTCTTTATTGTTTCCTTTCTTTGGTGTCTGTGTTTTTAATGTCTATTCAATTTATGTTGAGAGAGCGAGTGAGCACACGTGCGCGTGCCAGGCTGGGGCAGAGAGAGAGAGAGAGAGAGAATCCCAAGCAGGCTTTGCGTTGTCAGCGCAGAGCCCGACGCTGGACTCAGTCTCATGAACCGTGAGATCATGACCCGAGCTGAAATCGAGAGTCGGACGCTTAACCGACTGAGCCACCCAGGTGCCTCGGTTTCTGTCTTTTTCGTTACCCGTGTTTCCTCTTCCTCCCCATTGCTCTTTTATGTTCTTCCTTCCTTCCCTCCATTCTTTCTCTCCTCCATTTCTCTTTTCCTGGCATCACTGGATGTCGGAGCCAAAAAAGACCCTCAGTCACCAAGTCCGCCTGCCGAGACTCCCAGGTAGGAAACCAGGGAGGGTCTAGAAAGCCTCACATCTGAATCGCTAGGCTTTGTAGAAGAGACGTGGTCAGAACATCAGCGCTGTGCACCTGCAGGCCCAGGGCTGGACCCGGGTATCCTGGCTCTTCCCACCTTGGCTGTCCACCGCTTTCCACCCAGCACCGTTCTGAAGCTTAGTGCTGCCCTCAACGGTGACACCTCTTTCACTCAGAGCAATTCCCAGGTGAGGGGTGGGGTGCGGATGTGGGGGAGACGGAGTGGCAGAAT
This sequence comes from Panthera onca, assembly GCF_046562875.1. Lineage (NCBI taxonomy): Eukaryota > Metazoa > Chordata > Mammalia > Carnivora > Felidae > Panthera > Panthera onca. The sequence continues at coordinate 79,355,884 of NC_138351.1, read as the reverse complement.
GCCTCATCGAAACTGTCCCAACCCTTAGAGAAGGTGGACAAGGCAACATGTTCAGATCTTAACTGATAGAAGCATAAATCTGTAGTTTTGAAAATTCAAGATGTCTGTACCCTAGGATTCTGTAGTTTCACTGTAGGAAATATTCACGACGTGTCCAGGGGTGCACTTACAATGATCTTTAGTGCAGCCTTGTTTATACTGGCCAAAAAAAATATACATTAAAAATGGAAGCAGCCTGAATATCTAGCAGTAAGGATTACATCCTTATAATACTCCAAAACCACTGAAAAAAGAATGGAGACGATCTATGTGTACCTATCACAGGAAAAAAGAAAAACCAAAAACAGAACATGGTACTATTCAGTGAAAAATAAGGTTCCACATACACACACGACCCGATTCTGCTACAAAAAAGAAAAAAAAAAAAAGAGAGGGAGCACCTGGAAGATTCAGTCAGTTAAGTATCCGACTCTTGGTTTGGTCTCAGGTCATAATCTCACAGTTTCGTGAGTTCAAGCCCCACATCAGGCTCTGCCCTGGCAGTGAGGATCCTGCTTGGAATTCTGTGTCTCCCCCTCTCTCTCTACCCCTCCCCTGCTCGCTCTGTCTCTTGTCTCTCTCAAAATAAATAAATAGATAAATAAATAAATAAATAAATAAATGTTTTTTTAAAGTTTGTGTCTCTAGGTATAGATACTAGATTTATATAAACGTAAGCGAAAGAAATAAGAGCGCAAAGATATAATATAAACTAGTGGATTTTCAGTATTTCTCAAAAAAGATCTCCCCTTTTCCAGTCTTCGTATTGTCTGGCAAAATGCTGATTTATTCCTATTTGCCCATGAAAAATTCTATCCTGCCTTCACGTCTCTATTTTAGTCTCTTGCTCTCTCTGTCACGCTCACCCTCTCTGTCTCTCTGTCCCCTCTTTCTTGCCTCCTTCCCTCCCTTTCTCCTCATACACACTGTGTAAGTGATTTTTGAATGCTTACATCAATGCTAAAAGACCCACAGAGGAAGAACCATAGTTCCTGGTAGGTCTTCCGCAAAGGCAGGCTGATTGATTGCAGATTGCAACCAGCTCCAACTTTCTGTCCCAAATGACAAATGAAGAGCTCTTAAAAACAGAATAAAATATCCCATATGAGGAGGAGTATCTCTGCCAGGCCAGGCATGAAAGGCAGTGAGCAATGAGAATTGTGCGTAATTCCTGACCTAGCTGTAGCCCGTCTCATTTCTACACTCTGGGAACCAGGGCAGCGCTGCGCTGGCTGGATTCCTCGGCTTGGCACCCAGGGTCGCTCCACCATCCATCCCGAAGCCACAGTTGTCTCCGTCATCTTCCTTTCCTGCCCCTTTGTGCAGGTGGCTCAGAGTATGGCCTCTGTGTCCTTGTGTGGCTCTGAGTATGGCCTCTGGCCTCTGTGTCCTTGACTGGACACACTGTGTCATTTTACTCGTGCATCTCCTCCGTTTGCAAGAATCCTAGGCAGCCTTCGGGGCCTGGACCCATGATTCTTCCTTTCACATGCTCCTGCTCTTACAGAATCAGGTGACCCTCACCTGCTCTATTATTAGAGCAGTTGCTGGATATTGCATTGTGCTACCCTTGGTTGGGGCCGATTCTTCACACTAGATTGCCCTTGAGGACAGGAATCACGTCTTGTGTGTGTGTATTGAGTGCCTCGTACGTAGCAGGTGTTCAGTGAGTAAAATAAAGGATGAAAGATGAAGGAGGGGGAAAATGATTAGACCGTACATTGAGTTGGGAGATTCCTGGTTCGCTTAGGCCCACTAAGTAATTACTGTTAAATCCCAAGTGGGCTTAACTCAACATCGTTAAAGACACTAGATTCCCACTTTCACTACCTAAAGCTACGACCTCCTCTCTCTTCCTTTGTATGTCATCCTATATCCATAGCTCTAACATTAATTTTCCAAATACTTTCCTGGGTCCCCAAAAGTCTCTCCCGAGATCATCTACCATTTTCCTTGTGTTGGACATTTTGTTTTATTGCCGTCCTTTCAAAATTTTAACCAAGGCTGTTATGATCCTCTCTGTACCCATAGCATTTTTCTTCTTTTGAATTATCTCCTTCGGATGGATTCCCAGGAGGAGGATGATTAGGGCAAAGCATATGAACACTCTTGTAAGCCTCATTAATTCTGACCCCACTAATTCAGAATTTGTGCTGATTTGGGCAGGTAGTGAGCTTTCTTTTACTCTCTCCTTGAAAGGAAAATTGCTAAATAATAAATTGATGTAAACACAATTTCCAAGGTGCTGTTGACACTATTTCATGCAAATATTTTAAACATTTTTGCAAGCATCTTTTTCTTGCATATGGAATTGATGGGTCCATTACAATTTATTCTCATCAGTTCGGTACTGCGGGCTTTCCGTGACCAACACTGGTTTAACTGATTTCCACCTTTCTCTACACAATCGATGAGCATAGGACATTCGCTCCCTCTGAAGAGTCCCCCATTGGTTTCGTTTGATACATATGTATGAAGCATGTGTTGTATGCTGGCTACTATTTTAGGTGCTGAAAGACACTGATGAGTAAGACACGATCTCCCTTCTTCCTAGGAGCTCACGACTGGTAAGGGAGACCCGCGACGCAGTGGGTCAGGGGAGCGGTGGAGGTGTGGATGTATGGTGGATTTCTGGCAGCTTCTCAGAGGAGGTCTTCCCACAGCCAGGGGCCAGGGCAGAAAACTCATGGTCAACCATAGAGCTGAGCTGAGTTGCAAAGGAGTGGCAGTTTGCCAACCCAAGACTTTAAATGGGGACCCCTGTTTCCATTACTATATATGCTAGAGATGTTTGTTTGTGTTCAGATATGAAGTGATTCAGACTTCTCAGGAATTTGCACTGAATTTTCCCCCAAACAGCCCATGTTTGCGTTGTTTTGTGTCTCTCCTTGGCCAAGAACATGGGGAGCACTTAAGAAAATCAGCGTTCTAGGCTTGGCTGTGTTGTTGATTTGCTCTGGGCCCTAGCAAATCCATGTATGTGTCTGAACCTCAGTTTTCTCATCAATAAAATGGAAATAAAGTATTAGATCTGTTTCCTAGGTTGGGGTATTGTGAGAATAAAAAAATTCAATTGACAGGAAAGTGCTTTAAATTAAAAAAAAAAAAGATGCAAGGTAAATGAGTTTGTGTTACTTACTCGGTTCATACAGGGCCTCACTTAGCTCTCCAGGAGTGCCCCATCCATCTCCTCATTTGAAGTTCCCTCTTGGAGCAGAGTCGCAGATATCATCTATGGAATGTGAAAATGGTTCCCTAATAAGCTCTGTATGAGGCCAGGAAAAAAATGCCAAACAAAATCAGCAAACCATCAGTCAGGGAGGCAGTGCTGCCTCTAACTGGGTGGGGAATGGTTCACCGCTCAGGAAGATTAGGCTCTAAATACAGCCAGTTGCCCTCTGTGCCGTGGGGCTGTGGGAGGGATGTTGGGAGGCGGAGGGGCATCCGTGGAGGACCAGCGTGGGGATTCAGGGGAGTCAGGAGTCCTGCAAGGGACCTGAGATGGCATCCAGTACAAACCCTGAACTGCAAATACAGAAGAAGTTCCCAGAGAAGGAGAGGAACCAAGAACAAGATCTGTCCACCTTGTCCAAGCCCTGGGATGAGGAACAGTGGGCAGAGGACCCAGGGGTGCAGCTTGATTCATTATAGATGAGCGCCGGTCCTGAGGAGATTAGGAGTTGCCAGCCACTGGAATGTTCTTTCCCCTATCTTCATTGAGATAAAATTGACAACTCAAAATCGTGTACATGCAAAGTGTACAACCTGATGTTTCCAATATACATGCATATTAGGAGATGATTTCACAATCAAGCTAGTTAGCACATCTATCACCTCATTAATTACCATTTTGGGGGGGAAGAACAATTAATGTTTACTCTTTTAACAAATTTCAAGCATACAACACATCATTGGCAATTAAAGTCGCTGGGCTGCACATTAGTTCTACAGAACTGATTCATCCTACGTAAGTGAAACTTTATACCCTTTGGCCAACGTTTTCCTGTTTCCCCCATGGCAAGCCCCTGACAACCATCATTCTACCCTCTGTTTCTATGACAGTTCCTTAAGCAGGAGTTGGTGACCTCCTTTTCAAATATGTCAAACAAGGGAACTGGGGGGTAAGTGAGAAGCGGGAGGTGGCATGAGCTGTCCTCACAATGATCTCCAAGATCTTTGTCACACATGGCATCCTTACTGCCTTGAAAGATTCCAGGTACGCTGAAATTTCTGGAACCTTCCTTTATCTCTAGAAAGTTACAGTCTTTTTTTCCTGGTTCAAGATGCAAGGCACCCGATTCTGACCATCAGACCCTCATCGTTCCCCTATATACCACGTGTCACAAAGTTAGGACCTTTTGAATGACGTTGGGCTTTCCCTCTAGTTCTGTCGTGGTGGACTTTCCTCTTGGAACCCGTGTGCTAGTGTATGCTTAACAACCGTTCCCAATGTTTTAACAGCCGTTAACAACGCAAATCCCTACTCCCCTATGAAAGCCCCCTGATTATTAGTCTTTTCCGATTTCCGTGGTGGAAATGTTCCCACTACCAGGCTAGGAAGACAGCGGTGCAATCAGCTTTCACCTGCCGGTAGCACCTGACTTCTGCCAACCAGTGCCCGGAACTGCATGTTACGCTTCCTTGCTGGAGGTGTCATTGCACCTCTTCTGCAAAAGGCAGTGTATTGGGAGGAGGAACAAAAGGAAAGAGGATATGAAAAGAAGGAAAAAGTAAAGAGGGGAAACAATTCACCTGTCCTTCACCAGGTGAACGGATAAACAAACTTTGGTGCATCCAGGTAATCATAAAGGAAATTAAGAAGGGGAAAATATATATTTGGAGTGCAATTGGGCAGTATCTATATCATTACAATGGGCCTGTCCTCTGATTCAGCAATGCCCTCTCTGAGTATCTCCCGTAGAGAAAGCTTGCACCTGTGCACTGGGAGGTATGGACCAGGGTGTTCATTGCCAAATGCTTGTAAAAGAATAGTGAAAATATTAGAAGGGGTCTAGCTATCCACCGGCAGGTTAATGCATAAATGCGCTGTGGTTTATTGATAGCATAGAACACTCTGAAGTAATTAAAAAAGAATAAAGCGTAGCTATTTTTGTTGATGTAAACAATTCTGTAGGGGGTTTTGTTGGGACGAGAAACAAGTTACAGGACATTCCACATAGCGGTGTTCCCCAGGTGTGTTAAACTCACATGCATGCTCACACACAAAGCGGTATATTCTATAAGAGTATATTTATACACCCATAAATGTAAAAAAGAAAAATTGGGGAGATTTGAGCATGATAATGGCGATTATCTATAATTAAAACCTTTTTTAAAACAAAGAAACTGCATTCAGATATTGCTTGGCTAATTAAATAGAAACGGACTGTCATTAGGAAATATTATGATGGAAACTTATGGACCTTGTTTTGAAGGTGTTTAGGAAAGTACCCAATTAAGATCACTGTTATAGATATTACAGGCAAATGAGTCCTCAAGTAAGGTTGGTTTGTCTGGCTGCCATGAGGGGAAACCATAAGAGAGAGGGGAAAGAAGTAGTCAGGGAGGAAAACAAGATAACTAATGAGGAAATAAAGGCGAGAAAGGATAAAGAGAAAGTGACAGGAAACAGAAACTGAAGGAGAGGGGCAGGGGTGAGCTGAAGTCAGTGAACTATCGGTCCCCATCTGGTAGAATGTGTTCCATCGATAACAGGTGCCCAGACACTCGCAACTCTTGTGTTAGGATTAATGGTTCCAGCCAAAACTAGGGAAATAGCACCGCAGGTGTGACGGGGGACTTGGTGCTTGTAGAAGACCTTATGGTGTGGGGTGGCCTGGTCACAGGCATCTAGTGTGCTTCATTGGACCTACCCAACAGCGTGTCCATTTCAGGATTAGTCTTGGAAGGTCCATCATATTAAGACTGTGTATGCTGGGGCACCCGGGTGGCTCAGTCGGTTGAGTGTCCGACTTCGGTTCAGGTCATGATCTCTCACGATTCATGAGTTTGACCCCACGTCAGGCTCTGTGCTGACAGCTCGGAGCCTGGAGCCCGCTTCGGATTCTGTGTCTCCCTCTCTCTCTGCTCCTCCCCCACTCACACTCTGTCTCTCAAAGATAAATAAATGTTAAAAATTTTTAAACAAACAAACAAAAGATTGTGCACGAGACTTCCCCACCTCTCTTCGTAGCCCGTGGGAATCATTTTGATTTGTCAGAATAGAGTGCCTACATGGCCCTACTGGGCTCAACATGTATTTCATGAGCACCTACTGTGTTTGGGACACTATACTAAATCGGGACAGAGGGACAGAGATCAATGGAACAAGGCTCAAACCCTAAAGGTGCAAGCTCACAGTCTGCTGGGAGGCAGGAATATATACACAAGCCAAGGAGGGACAGAGTAGCACAGGCCATAGGGGTGGCTTCATGCAGACAAACCGCAGTGTGTCCTTACTGGCTAGAAGAGGTCCTGTTCATTTGACGTTGGACTTCTATAAGCCTAAAATATTTATTAAAAAAGAAAAAGGATTTTCTTTTTAGATATGCATTATGAACTCCAGCCATCTATCAAGCAATGAAATCGTTCAAGGGCTGGAGTCAGACAGACCTGAGTTCAAATCTCACCTCTGGTTTTACTAACGAGTGATCTTGGCAAGTCCCTTTCCTGTATTAGCCTCCATTTTCTTCTATATAAATGGAGATTGGATTTAACCCACGGGGTTATCATAAACAGAAAATAGTATAATTATGTAACTCCATACAGTATATGTTTGTATGTACATATACTACATATGTGTGTTTGTATATATGTATATACTACATGTGTATTTTATATATACACATACTATACGTGTACATGTATACATATGCTTATATATTACCATATATGGTACACACACATGTGTGTTTGGGGGGGTATGTGCATATTTAATTTAGGAGATCTTCCAAGGTAACTGCCAGATTTACTCTCTGGGACTTGGAACCACCTCTTGATGCTTTAGGACTCTGCCCAAATCACATACCTCTCTGAACCCCAGTTTCCTAGCTTGTAGATTAGGTGTGCAATAGATTTCTGTGCCCGTTTCCTCACTTGGGCCCTGAGACTGACCTGGGAGGTAGGCAGGGTTGGAACCACCCCTCCCATTCTACCGAGAAGGACACATTGCTGCAGAGGAAATCCGAGGGACTTTCTCTCAGGGCTGCCCAGGGACAGAATGGAAGTTCCTTCGGCTCTGCACATGGGTTCTCCCAGATCAGGGCCAGGTAGGGTCCATTCCAGTGAGTTGAATCCAGACCCGTCCAGCTATGTCCATTGGCAGAGGCACCTGGGCTCACAAAGGTTCTCTGTGATCTCGACCAAATCTGTCTCTTAGTCACTGTGGTGGAACCACTCGACTCTGTTTGCTCTTCGTTTTGTTTTTCCTCCTGGAGTTTGCTTCTCCCTCCTGTGCCCTCACATCCCAGTGCCCTGCTTTCCAGGGCTGGGTCACTCAAGGTCAGGAGAGGGAAGCTGGCTTCTCCCTCCGCCCTCATCCCCTGTGATGTGCTCTCTGTTTCCCTGAGCTGGGAAACACCTGCCCTTTCGAGAACACAGCCGGCAGGCGGGAGGGGAGGGGAGGGCAGAGGTTTCCTTGGCTGGGCAATCTGGGAAATGACTCAGAATAAACAGAATGTGATTGACTAAGTAGGGTAAGGTTCTCTCCCCACTTTCAGCCTGGTAGCCTGCTACAATCTGTCCTAGGCACCTAATATCAGCCCACTTGACTTTGCATTTTGATAGTTAGTTTCGACTCTGTGTCAGGCCCTGAGAGCCTGGAGGTGGAGGTCACCGCCCTTGGGAAGCTCTACGTCCAATAAGAATGTTAAGCAGTGGACAGAAAGTGTGAAATAGTTACAAAGAGATTTGATCTGGCTGGTTGACCTTGGATAAGTAACATAACCTCTCTGAGCCTGATATCTTTGCATTTTCATCTTGGCCTTTTGGCTGGAACAGTTGAATGAGATAATCCTGAAAGCACATGGTTCAGAGTAGGTGGTCAATAATTGATATATAGTAATGGTTGCCTAGGAGATCATCAGAGAGACCGATTCGGGTTGGAGAGACAGCATGGGTATTGGAGATCTGAAAGTGCATGTCTTCTTACCCCATGCCATCCCTCTTTCTATGCTTTTTAGTCCGGCCTCGGTGCCTTGCTCACACGGCTCCCCATGGCTGGGATTCCTTTATCCCCTTCTTTGCTCAGTCACATCCTCACCATCCCCAAACCCAGCAAGATCCCGCCCTTCCGATTTGTCCACGTGAACTTCTGTGGCCTCATTTTGCATCCAGATTTGGAATCACCCAAGGTTCATACTTACTTGCTGTCTACCTGTTTCACGGAATCGTAGTACGTATTGACAAGGAACGTTGTTACGGAGTGACAGGGAAATCTCATCCAGACCTTTGATTTTATAGATGGGGAAACTGAGTCCCAGAGAGAAGAAACAGCATGCCCAAGTTGACAAAATCCTTTTTTTTTAACGTTTATTTTTGAGACAGAGAGAGACAGAGCATGAACGGGGGAGGGGCAGAGAGAGAGGGAGACACAGAATCCAAAGCAGGCTCCAGGCTGTCAGCCCAGAGCCCGATGCGGGGCTCGAACTCACGGACCGCGAGATCGTGACCTGAGCTGAAGTCGGATGCTTAACCGACTGAGCCACCCAGGCGCCCCGGAGTTGAAAAAACCCTTTGATGATACAGCCAGACCTGGGATCCTGGATTCCTTCTGTTTTCCTCCATTTTGACTTTTTTTTTTTCTTCCCTTATGTGGATTATGAATTTCTGGAGTGCCTCCCTGTTAAATTTTCTACTCCCAGGCAGTGGGTGCTAACAGCTGCTAGAATATCTGCTCAGGAAACCGCAGGGCCCTGAAGCCCCTGCTGCTTGTGTGATTTCAGCCCCTGCTTTTGGAAGGAACCGGGAATTCTGTCCACACTTTCCTCCCTGGCCTACATTCTCAGACCTGACAGCTATTCTAAGGACAGAGCACCTACACGACAGGATGTAGTTCCGATCACTTGTATTTTTACCATAAGCACAATGTAACATAAATACAGACTACCCTGAGTTGTTAGCAAAGAGAGGGAGCAGGGGCACTTTCGCGGAGAGGTGGCTGCTTCCGCAACGTGGGCTCTGGGGCCAGCTCGGCCACTAGGGAAGCTGGTTTTTCACGTTTGTTGCTATTGTAGGAAATGGAGTGGGGGGAAAAAAAAACTTGCCAAGGAGCAAGTTCAACACACACAGAGCCTGCCTATCCTTTGGGCTGCCCCGTGGCCCTCGTTGTGCTTAGGCAGCCAGCTTTCCTTCTCCTTGGAGCTGGCCTGTGGGGACTTGCCAGTGGAGTCCTGAGGAAGCTTCGGCCACACCCGGAGGTGACAGTTTTATCCGCTCTCGTGCATTCAGCATCGGTCATTCACAGGCTCATTTCAGCGTGGGTTCCCCACATCAGCTGCCTCAACAAGATGTCACTTTGAAGTGCAGTATATACAGTGATCTGTTAAAAATAACTTCCCCCAACTTTTTACTTCGAAAAAAATATATATGTTTGAAACATCTTCTAAAAACTAAAAATTTCGGAAGCTTTCGCGAATGAAAGAAAAGGAAAATCCACAACTACCGTGCACTCTTTACTTAGATCTGGAAATCATTAATGTTTTGCTACATCCGTTTCCTCCCTCTCTCCTGGTAAATGGAGTCTTCTATAGCTTTAGCAGACTTTGTGCCACCAACTGGGACAAGCAAAATCCTTTTGTTGGCTTCTCTTTGCTGGGGAGTCTGCAGCCAGAGAAAGCTTTTTCTTTTTTTCTTTTTAAACATTTTTTTAATGTTTATTCATTTTTTGAGGGAGAGAGACAGACAGAGCACGAGCAGGGGAGGGGCAGAGAGAGAGAGACACACACACAGAATCCGAAGCAGGCCCCAGGCTCCGAGCTGTCGACACAGAGCCCGACATGGGGCTCAAACTCACAAACCGCGAGATCATGACCTGAGCCGAAGTCGGATGCTTAACCGACTGAGCCACCCAGGTACCTAAGGGAAAGCTTTTCCTAATGGATTAGCTCATTATGTGATTCTCCTGTTTGTAACTTTCATTTCCTCTTTATCATCCCCAAGGTGAAACCTACACATATACGATGTCACCTCCCTTAGTGATCTGCCCAGTGCCCATCCTTCTAGCAACCATCTTGTACCAGGTCCATGCAGCCCTCCACCCTCCACCCCCCTGATTGCCTCTAAACTTTGATTATTCCTTCAGACACAGCATGCTCGCTCTCACTTCTGGGCCATTCCCTCTTCCTGAAATAATCCTCTTCTTCCTGTGCCTGCAGCCAAATATTTCTTCAGGTATCAGCTTACATCTCACTTCCTCTAGGAAACCTTCAGGAAAATCCCTAGATTAGGTCAGATGCCACGGCTGTGTAAATCCCATTACCTACTGTACTCCCCCTACCAAAGATCGTATCGTATTGTCATATAGTTTATTATCATAATTGTTTCCTATGCCTCCTCTGTCTTCTGGATAGACCGTAAACACTGCGGGGCAGGAACCCTGCCCATTTTCTCCCAGCCGTATCAACATCAGTTTCTGGCTCAGTTCCTCATGAACAGTACACATATATTGGTTGGTTGAATAAATCTTGGTGCAGATCACTTTTGAAAGTGAGTAGAAGGTTATCAATAATATTTCCTGCCGAAATGTCTGTCCCCGAATCCAGGGTTGTGTATCCCAGGGCACCCGGGACATGTCCCATTTCCATACGTTACATCCAGACCTGTACTTCTGTCTGTGCCTTCTGGTCACCAGCCACATCCCTCTGCCCATTGCTTCCCCGTCTCATTTAATGGAAATCCTTTGTCTTCCTCAGTTTCCCTTGTTCTTTCTCACCCCTCATCTAATCCACTAGGAAATCCTACTTTTGCAGCTTTGAAAATGCAAGTCCGGGGCACCCGAGTGGCTCGGTCGGTTAAGCGTCCCACTGCGGTTCAGGTCATGATCTCGTTTGTGAGTTTGAGCCCCGCGTCGGTCTCTGCATGGTGGTGCGGAGCCTGCTTGGGATTCCCTCTGTCCCTCTCTCTCTCTGCCCGTCCCCTGCTTGTGTTCTCTCTCCTTCTCTCTCCCTCTCTCTCCCTTCCCCACTGGCGCTCTCTCTTTCTTTCAGAATGAATGAATAAATAAATAAATACAAGAAAGAAGGAAGGGAGGGAGGGAGGAAAGTACAGATCCAGAATCTGACCATGTCCTACCTCCTCTCCTGTTACTTCCTCCTCCCTCTCCTGGATTGTGTAGACGCTTCCTGCTGAGTCCTGCCGCTTCGACTCCTCCACGTCTATGTTCCACGCGGAGTGAGCTTTGTAAAACATAAGTTAGGTATGTCACTCATTGACCCCCGTGCCTTGCGATGGCTCCCATTCATTTCATAACGAAAACCAACATCCTCCCAGTGGTCAAGAGGGTCTTACGGGGTCAGAGCCCTGTTTTCTCTCTGACATTACCTCCAGCTACTCCCTGCCCCTCCCCCACTGCTCTGGCGTCACCAGCCCTTCCGGTGTGTCCCTTCTGCTTGGGTGGCTCTTCTCCCAGGTGTCGACAGACCGAGCTCACTCTCCATAGGCTTCAGGTCTTTTCCCAATGACACCTACCCTGACTTCCCTATTTGAAATGGCACCCCTTTCTGCCGGCTCTCCAATCCCCTTTACCCCACTGCACCTTTCCTTGTTTCCATAGTATTTATAATTTCACGTTTTCCTTGCTGAAAGCATTTTTTTTAACATCCCTGCTCGAAAAGAAGATTCTTAAGGCATGGATCTGTGGATGGTCGATTCACAGATGTATCTCAAGTGCTTCAGCTAGTGTCTGCTGCTTAGTAAGTATTTGCTGAATGTGTACATGGATGAATTAATGACATGTTGAATGAATGAATGCGTGAATGAATGGTATGACAAAATGCAGAGAGCAGAGGTCAAGCTCATAGGTACCTGGAGTCTCCTGGCTCTCCCGGTCTGGCTCTTGTTGGCTTTTGTGGGTCTTGTACAAGTCCTATCACCCATGCAGCTTGATTTCTACATTTAAAAATGGGGTAAATAAAACTCTCTACACATAGGGCAGCTTTGAGGATTAAACTCCGGTATTTGAAATGTGCTTTGCAAACTGGAAGGCACTGTATAAATGTTAGCTTAAAAGGAGGAGGGAGGGAGAAGGGGAGGAAAAAAAAAAAGAATAGAAACCATGAGGTAAGAGGGACCAGCAGGGAGTGACATATGCAAACTCCCAGGATCCCAAGGCAAAGCCCTAGAGGGGATAAGTCACCGGTTAAAATGAAGTAGAAGACACTCAGGCTAAAAACACTCCATGCCCTGAGGAAGGCGAGGGTGAATCCTCCCCCAAGCGTGTGCAAAGAATCGAGAAATTGTAAGTCACTGCGTTCAGAGTTGAGCCGGTGTCGATAATTGCAGTGTTTGATGAGGACAAAGCCCACCGGTGAAAGAAATTGTAATCTAGAGTTGTGACAGGTTCGAGTGTCAGCTTTGGGAATGCAGCGGAGGGAAGGGAATGATTAGAAGGTAATACCCTCTATTATGGGCACCTTGACGGCCCCTTACGTACATTTCCTCAAAAGGGAAACTCATGGAGGAGTTTAGAGTGTAGGAAACAAGCCCAGAGGCTTTATGTGACCGGGGCAAAGCCATACAGCTGACAAAAAGCAGAGTCAGTACTTGGACCCCATTGTGACTTGATTTCCAGGCCTGTCCTCTTCCTACTAAATTTTAGTGACTCTCGGGGCGCCTGGGTGGCTCAGTCAGTTAAGCGTCCGACCTGGGCTCAGGTCACGATCTCACCGTCTGTGGGTTCGAGCCCCGCGTCGGGCTCTGCGCTGACAGCTCGGAGCCTGGAGCCTGCTTCCGATACTGTGCCCCACCCCTCTCTCTGCCTCTCCCCAACTCATGCTTTGCCTCTCTGTCTCTCAAAAATAAATAAATATGAAAAAAAATTATCAATTTTAGTGACTCACATTTTGCTGTAAGGTGGGGGGAGTTAGGGAAGTTTCCATAAATGGAATAGGATTTTATTTTGGTCTTGATGGATGGGACCAGGACAGGTGAATTCTTTCCTGTCTTCAGCAGATATTTCCTGAGCACCTACCACGTGCCCAGGCCCATGCTGTGAAGCACCCAGTGAGTACAGCAGTGTCCTTGTTCCGGAGTTTAGGTTGTGGTGGAGGGTACTGTGTGGAGAAAGGTCGTGAAGGGTAAACACGTGGATGAGATACTCGCAGACAGTGGCAAAGTTGCCTGCAGGCTCCAAGGGCACGGAAGGCCGACGCACCCAGCCCCCTGGGAGCTCTGAACAAGGCCACCGTGCGGGAGGCACAGTTAATGGGAGAAGAATGGTGGAGAGGGAAGCAGTCAGCGCAAAGAAGCCACGGCAGAGAGTTTTGATTTGACGTTAATTAAAGCACTTTCTTTACTCAACTCGTCTCTCGTTGACCATCGTTGTTCAGCGGGATCTCCTTCTCAGGGCCTTTGCTGGATCCTTCTCTATGCCGAGGTCTCTGTCCTTACGCCTCTTCTCTATCCCTCCCACGTTGCAATGATTTCTTCTGTTCTCATTTTCTCCAATGGCTTTACAGACTCTCTCCTGGTGATTCGCTTTTATATCCCGAGCCTAGACCCCTCCCCTGAGATCCAGATGTATACACCCAGCTACTTAATAGCTTCCTTTAAAGTGTCAGATCAAAGTCTGAATTCTTGGTTTCTCCTTTCAAATACGTTCTTCCACTGACATTCCCATTTTCGTCTAAGGGCATTGCTACTGTCCCAGTTATTTGTACCCCAAGCCGGGAGCACCTGAGATCCTATCTTCCTTGCACACCCTGCACCAGCAGATTCGTAGATTTTCCTTGCAGAAGGCGTCTCCAGCGTTATCGCCAACCTGACCAGTGCCAGCCTCATCAGCATTCACCGGGCCACTGCAGTGGCCACCTGGTGGCCTCTCTGCTTCCAACCATGTCACCCTCATACCTCCAGCTCTTGTTCACAGAGCAGCCAGAGCGATCCTTCTGAAATTTGACTCCTATTCTGTCGCGCTTCTCAGATCCCTTCGGTGGCTTTTCATTATGCTTAATCCAACATCCAGAGTCCCACGATGGTCCACCAGGACCTCCTTCATGTGTCCCCTGCTACCTGTCCCTACGGTCTCTCTCCAGGCCGGCTTTCTGTCATTTTTCAAGATCTCTCAACTCTCACGGCCTCGGGCATTTTGTAGTTGCTTTTCCCCCTGCCTGGGAGAGGTCTAGGCTTCCTTTCCCTCTGCTAGGTCTCTAGGTTCTCTTCATTACAAAAGCTCCCACTGCCCCCATGTATAAAGACGCTCTCTCTCCCCCTAGCACCTTCTGTCCCTTCATACGAGACTTAACCATTGCCTGGCATTTCATGGTATAAACATCAGTTTGTTTATTGACTGGCTCTCCCACTAGAATGTGAACTTGATAAGAGCAACATTTGGCCTGCCCTTGTCACTGGTGTATCTTGAATTTAGTGGACTGCCTTGAACAGAGGAAGTGCTTTAAGAAAATATTCGTTGAATGAATGAATAGACCGGAAGTCATGGAGCCAACGGACCATGATGAGAGACACATGGTCATTCTTTTCTCAATCATTTCAGAACTTACTATATTGCCAGGCCTGCAGCTAGGTGCTAAGACTATTCTGAACAAGCATCCTTTCCAACCCCCGCCCCCCATTCTCATGCAGAATGAATCCTGTAACAGAGACAGAAAGAAGTAAACAGGCAGTTTCGGTACACGTTTTGCTTGGGGAAGGGCAGTGTGCTCTTGATGAGTAAGAACGCCTGGAGGTCACAGAGGGTTGGTATATTTGATGGTGCTTAATAAAGAATAAGGGACTGGGAGGAGATTAGGAGTCAAGAAGAAGCTGGCAAATTACGTAGGCAGGACAGGTCACGGAGGTCATTCTACTCAGAATTAAGAGGTCTGGGCTACATTTTAGGGAGTGATTCATCTCGCAATGTTCATAAAAATGTAAGGGAAAGGTGAAGGTGGGTGATAATAATTATGAATGGGTCCACAGTTGACATTTGACTAGAGTAAGGACAGTGTAACAGGGGAAGGAGCAGGGCCTCTGAAGTTTACCTGTGGTCATGAGACATCTTGAGTAGGAATCCAGAGAGTGTCTGCTGTATTTTGTAGATGGTGGAGACTCATTGACAGCTTCCCAGCAAGCTGAGCCATGAGCCAATCCGCAGTTGGAAAAAAGGAGTTCTCGCCGTAATATGTGGGAGAATTGTAGGATTGTCGAGTGGAGGCAGGGGACCCAGGTGGGTGGCATTTGCACCTCTGTGTGTCTTGACTACAAATCTTGTGTTTTCTTTGTTTTCTTTTTTTGTTTTTAATCTCAAGAGTTCTTTCCCTGAACTTATTAATTATGCTACTGGTTGGACAATGGAAAAATGAAAGTACAAAGGTGTTAAGGATTAATTCCAAGACTCTTCACCTTTGAGGCCTCAGTTGCCACCTCTGCCTACATGTGGAACAGGGTGCAGGCGTAAATAGAAACAGGAAGTCATAAATGGAAACAGGAAGTCGCTACGACTTGGAAAGTTTGGAAACAGGGTCCTCAGGCAACTTGCCAGACTCCAGGAGGGAAGTATTGGCAGTGAAACGTTCTGATCGTGGGGGGTGCCTAAAAACATGAGTTTCTCGGTGCTGGAAAGGAGAGATCCATTCACGAACTCATTGATTCTGCCTTGATTTATTTAAGAATTATTTATTGGGCACTTTGTAAGTTCCAGGAATGTACAAGAGCGGGACAAAAAGAGATACACTTTCTGCCCCATGGAGGTTACTGTCTAGTAGAAGGGATGATGGTAAAATCAGCACGCAAGCACATCACTACCAGCTGTGTTCAGTGATCCGGGGGACCAAAGCTGGCTGGGGGAATCAGAGAAAGATTGCTGTAGAAGTGACCTTATGGCTGAGGCCCAGTACATTGAAAAGCAGTTTACCAGAAGACAATGGAAGAGACGGCAGTCCAAAGGAGGAAAGGTAGTAGTAAGGTAGAGAAGGTAGGAAAGGAGACTGCAGCGGTCCTTCAGCCCTGGGGTCCTCTATTTTACTCTGCAAGGGTCACCCAGGAGTTTGTTACAAAGGCAACGGCAGAGGGCCACTGAGGTGCCTCAGTCAGTTAAGCATCTGACTTCGGCTCAGGTCATGATCTCACGGTTCAAGAGTTCGAGCCCCGCGTCGGACTCCGTGCTGACAGCTCAGAGCCTGGAGCCTGCTTTGGATTCTGTGTCTCCCTCTCTCTCTGCCCCTCCCCAGCTCTGTCTCTCTCTCTCTCAAAAATAGATTAAAAGAAAAAAAATTACAAAATATATTAAAAGATAAAATGAAGATGGTCATAACTATCTCATAGGGTGGTTTGTGAGTATTAACACAAAGCACCTGGCTCGTATTAGGTGGCCAGTATTATTTTGGCTCAGGCATATGGATCTGAAGAATCAAGCATGTCCGGTGTTGGAACATTGGTATATTCATGGCTGCATGTAGGGATGTACGTAGATAAGAGTCTGCATATGAGAGAGAGGGGGTGAGGCTTCTTTTGGAAGGCTCCACGTGAGCTTACAAAAAGAATGGTCTCTGGGCCGTGGCTTTCGTAGGAGGTGGCCATTGAAACATCTTCATACCCAAGAAAAGTAACATTTGCTAGTCGCTCATGGGGACACCAAAAAAGAACCAAAATGTCATGTGATGAAGAGGAGCCATTTTTTATGTGCTTCAGGGGAGAAAGAATTCAAATCTTGAATGGAGGGGTACCTGTGAGATAGACCAGGGGCTTTGCATCTCTCAATGTGTTTTGGAGTACCATCCAGCTAACTCAAAGCAAAAAAAACCAAACAACTAAGTAGGTAACCTCTTCCGTATCTGTCACCTGTCACCCTGGTGCTTATGTGACACTAACACACCTGTCAGTGATTACAACATTACTGGCTCCTGACTGAAACATTTCCAGTTTAGCTGGGCATCCAGAAGACAGTTCCTAATGTTCCAAACACACTTTTGTCTTCTTGAAACTCCTGGGGTCGCCTAGTCAGTAAATACAGCAACAACAACATTTTCCAACCACCTCGTGAGTTCTGAATCCCTCCTAAAAAGCATCTCTGTTCAATCAGTTATTCAGATTCTGCTTTGAAAGCTTTGGACAGGGACCTCCTTAATTCCCAGGGCGTCCTGTTCTCTTCTGATTAGTTCTGTCAGTCAGAAGGAGCTTGCTGTATTGAGCGGGGCTTTATCATGCTGTCGGTCCTTCCTCGTCAATCGGGTTATAGCCCTCAGAGCTGTGTTTTCATGGCCTTACAACTCATCGGGTTCCAACAACTAGGGAAATTGGTGGAGTCTTTCTTCTTCTTGGGCTGTTTGGGCAATCAGGTACCTCTGGAAATGCCTTAGACCCTCCCAGATGATGTGTTGTTTTTTTCCCCCATCATTGCGTGTATTAATTTAATTACCTTGTTTAGTCATCAAATAGTAAATTCGACTTGAAAAAACATGTTTATTTTCTTAACTCAGGTGTGATGTGGGCATTTAAAAAAAAAATCAGCTCCTTTCAATCTGTATTTAAGTAATGACTTTGTTATTTAGGTTTAAAGGTGCTGCAAACAGGCTGTGTGAGAAAACATCCTTGTTTTCTAATTTTCTTTGGCCCAGTAGTTTAAAAACATTTTTAGGGTAAGGGAATCTTGTTGTCAAACACACACACATGCACGTGCATGCACACACACACACACACACAATTTACTGACCTATCTGTTGGAGTAGCTCAATCTATAAATCTTTGATCTGGCCTCCCTGATTATTTCCTTAAACATGCATTATTTGACTGGCCAAGTCAATGGGTTAAATCAGGGTCAGCAAAATTTTCCTGTGAAGGCCAGATAGTAAATATTTTAGACTTCGTGGGCCCTGTGGTCTGCTGTTGCAACTAGTAAACTCTGTCACGTTGGCCAAAAGCAGCCATAGACAATTCATAAACAAATGAATGCCATGGTGTTGCAATAAAAATTTATTTACAAAACAGGCAGTCAGACACATTTGGTCTGTGGGCCATAGTTTACTGACCTCTGAGTTAAATCTGGTTTTGAGGACTTTGGCTCATCTATGTTGAATAAAGGATGGTTTTAAATCCCTAATTCTTGACATAAAACCCGCAATTCAGTGAATGTGCGTTGAATGAATTGAAGGAAAAGCGATTTCTTAACTAGTTTAAAATAAGGACAGAGAAGTTTTCTATTATATAGGGAAACAGGGGAAGGCCTTTGGGGAAGGCTCTGAGATGACATCTTGCTCGCCAATACTCAAATATTTTAACAAGGAAACAATTGGCAATTAAATGCAATATTACTTGCTGGGGAAGTTGTTCATTTTTTTTTCTCATAAAAATATGCACCAAAGGCGGAAGGAAATGAGCAGAGGTCTGGCTGTGCAAAACCTGGGTTTAAATCCAGGTCTGGTACCGACGGCTGTGTGTCCCTGGGAAAATTATCTTCCCTCTCAGACTCTCCGTGTTTCCGTCTAAAGATTGAGGGCCATACAAAGACGTTATCGTGGTCCCTTGGAGCTCTCAAATTTTGTGGACTGGAAGAGAAAATTCATATAATTGCAATGTTTAATGGGATTTATGATAATTGGAAAATAATTGCTGCTCCAAACTTTTATTAATCTATATTTAGTTATGAGTCATGCTTTCACAATAGATGCTTTGGAAATAAGCAGAGAGACAAATTGAGTAAACAGAATTTTAAATATTTTATTTATATGCAGTTTGTATAATCCCTGGAGCCCATGAGCATATTAAGATCATTTAAAATATCCATTAAAAGTTATGTGTTATGCGACAAACTCCCCTTTTAGAAAGCCTCGCCAAAGGATAAATAGCTAACATTTATTGAGTAGCTACTACTGCCAGATTAATTGCATTCATTAGGTTTAATCCTTCCAGCAACCCTACAAGGTAAGTACTAGTATTTCTGCTGCACCGAGAGAAGCTCAAAGAGGCCGAGGAATCTGCAAAGAATCACCCAGCTGATGAATGGCTTTATGCTCGTTCACGGCCAGGGCTTTCTGACTTTCTGACACTGTGTCCTTACGGGGTGCTGTGACATCTTCACAAAGGACCTGTTTTGTGTCCCATTTTCTGGTGCTCAGGGGAACGAGCCATTTGCTTTTCCCTGAGACCTTCTGCAGAGCATCGGCACGGTGGTTTGGGAGCACGTGCACCTGTCCTTCGCCGGTGTGGTCATGCCGGAGGGTGCAGAGGAGGGGAAGGCAGGGAGAGGCCAAGAGGACCCAGGCAGAGAATCATGCCATTGGACTTTCTGTCTCCACTCCGGCACGGGTTTGCCACATGGCCATCACTGGCCTGGGCCTCAGTTTCCCCTCCTTGTGATGGTGATGGCAATACTCTCCCTCCTTCATGTTGCTGGAAGGATAATGTGTGTGATGACAGAGCTTTGTAAAGGACCGAGTGCCCTATAGACCCCACACATTGGAGATGATGGGCTGGGGCAGTGGATCAGGACAGAGGACGCTGAATCTGAGATCAGGGACCCAGATTCGAGTGCCGCCTGCCACCAATGGCTTTGGCCAAGTCCTTTCTCTCTTGTCCTGAGTTGCCTCAGTTGTGAAATGACAGGAACGTCCTTGGCTGGCGGCTCCCAAAGCCTTTCTGCTCTGAGTTTGGGATGTTTTGGCACAGAGATTGCCAGGAGATTGAGGCTCAGGAGATTGAGGGCATCTCAGGAAATAAATAAGCCACTTGGAGTACATAAAGAAGTGCATTCTGAGCGGCTTATGCCCCCAGTGGATTCCCATAATCCCTACTGCGCCCCCTGCCCTCAGTCACAGGGCTTCATGAAAAACCCCACTTGCTTTTCAGGAAATGGTCTGTTTATACAAAAGTTGGGCCATTCCAGTATGCCTGTTGTGTTTCTGTCTTTCCTTCTCAAATTTCTATTCAATGAGAAGCCTGTAGCTCCATTTTGAGATGCTTCTCCTGGTTTCTCTGAACTTTATTCCCATCTGAGCCTTTACAACTGCTGCTGGGTTGGTATACAAATATAAATGCCATTACTTAAGTGAACACATGTTGGAAAACAGAAAGGATTATATACACATCGTAAGCAAGGATTATTTTATTCTCCACAGTTAAGTCAGTGTCTTTACTTGTAATTAAAATGAAATTGTTCACAGTCGTGTTTTCAGAGGGCTTTTATATTTTTTCCCTGTTCTACCTCTCTCACCCTCTGGCACCAAATTGCCCCAGAGATCCACTTGGATGCCCCGATTCCTCAACTGCCCTCTCACTTACGTTGTGGGGCATAGAGACAACAGGGGATTTGTCTCGGATGCCCTGGTTGTTAAGATGCATCATTTCTGTTTCACATATGCCCTTGGTTTCACCTTTCCCTGAGGTAGCTAGGGATCATGCGGGGAGAGATTGGGAACAGCAGGCAAGAGAAATGTGATCTCTCTCTCTCTCTCTCTCTCTGTCTGGTTCAGTGACTTCTCCTCACTCTCCTCCTCTGCAATTCTCCTTGCTCATCTCTGGGGACAATTTGTTGCAAACAGGGGTCCCAGATCCTCCCACCCATCCCCCACACACTCAGAGGTTCGTTTTTATTCCACTTCCAAATGATTAGTTAATGCAACCAATGGGATTCGCCACCCGGAGATGAACACCGTAATCAGTTATGCCATCAACAAACATTTATTGGCGAGACTGTGTCTATAAAGTATTCTAAAAGGTATCTAACCCTGGATTAAGTCAGAGCACTAGACAGCTACGTATTTAGACTGTAGTATGGTTGACTACAGGGAATTGCTGTAGTGGATGATGCTTCTGGAATACGCACGCGGCTGTCTTGAGCCAGTCAAGCATTGGTATATCACCGACCAGCATCAACTAGGTGCATCTCTTTATGAGAAACCATCGGGGACGTCTGTGTCTTCTTGTACCTTTGGGACATGTGGCAGATGTGTGTTTTTCCCACAACTGTGAACAACTGCCCTGTTGTCTTCTTGACTGTATGGCTCCTTGGGCTGTGATTCCCTTTTTCCTTTGGCTGCAGGGAAGCTCAGAGACATCTGTAGTCCACTTCTATCAAGTGTTCAGGACATTACAGAATGAAGTTTCCGTGCTAATTCTAACGAAGCTTTAAAATAAAATATTTTCTTCCCTTTATTTTCCCATTTTTCTGTATTTTTAAATTTACATGGTATGTGTTTTTGAAAACCACCTCCAGCTATTTCTGCTATGGAATCAGATTCAAGTAAAACAATAAAAGCTGCAAAGCATACTCTGTAAAGAAGAGTAAAGCAAGCCTTCACTCTTCAAAAACCATTAGTAGCCTCGATTCCCTAGAAGACACTGGGAGAAACTCACATGTATCCAACACTTATGTACTGGCCACCACCAGGAGATGGTGCTCTCCTCACAACCCCGAGAAGTCGGAATTGTGACCCCCCCCCCCCCATTTTATACATGGGTGAACAAACAGGAGAATGTTATGCAATCGAAACGTCATTATGAGTGAGCCTCTGTAAATAATCATAATAGAAAAATACCAAGAGCAGTTTACAGCTGTCCAGACCCTGTTGCAATCGACCATCATTTCGTTGATCTCTCGGCACAACTTGGGGAGACAGGTGGTCTCTGTCTTCATCGCACATACCAGGAAATTGCCTGCCTGCCTCCCTCACAGCCGTTTATTTTTTTTTAATGTTTATTTTTGAGAGAGAGAGACAGACAGACAGAGCATGAGCAGGGGAGGAGCAGGGAGAGAGGGAGACACAGAATCCAAAGCAGGCTCCAGGCTCTGAGCTGTCAGCAGAGAGCCTGACGTGGGGCTTGAACCCACAAACTGTGAGATCATGACCTGAGCCCAAGTCGGACGCTCAACCGACTGAGCCACCCAGGCGCCCCTGCTTCACAGCCGTTTATAAGCTGCTGGTCTCTTTCTTAAATTCAGACTCACTCTTTTCTTTTTTCTTTTCTCTTTTCTTTTCTTTTTTGTTTATTTATCTTTGAGAGAGACAGAGTGCAAGTGGGAGAGGGGCACAGAGAGAGAGAGAGAGAGAGAGAGAGAGAGAGAGAGAATGTGAAGCGGGATCCGGGCTCTGAGCTGTCAGCACAGAGTCTGATGCAGGGCTCGAACCCACAAGCCATGAGATCATGATCTGAGCCACCCAAGTGCCACCCAGGTGCCCCTAGACTCACTCTTTCTAATAGACTTCACAAGGATCAGATCCCATCTATCCCAGAAGTGGTACCCACAGGTAACTTGAAAAAGAGCATGATTGTTTCAGCTCCTTTCCCGCCTCGTGATCCACCCACTGTCACCCAGCTTCCCATTGGAGCCTCTCCCAGGACCGGAAGCACAGTGACAATATCAACAGTAACTTTAACAGTTTATCGAGGGCTCGTTCTAAGTGCTGTGTTTCATGATTTAATGTGACGCCAAACCCACCCCTCCGTGTTAGATATGCTCCCCCTGATGACATCCACACTTCAGAGAGGGTGAGTAAACTCCTCCACAGTTTCACAGCTAATTGGTGGCAGAGCCAGGTTTTCGTTCAGGATTTCCACCTCCAGCGCCCAGGCTGAGAGACGCAGAGCTGAGGATCATCTAATCCAGTCAGCTTATCTCCCAGGAGAGTCAACACCTTCCCAAGGGCACAGAGCCAGTCCCCTGCCAGTCTCACAGCCTTTTCTCCTCTGTGTGTCATTGAGGACATGTGTGTGTATGTGTGTGTGTGTGTGTGTGTGTGTGTGTGTATGTGTGTGTGTATGTGTGTGTGTATGTGTGTGTGTATGTGTGGGTGTGTGTGTGTGTATGTGTGTGTGTGTGTGTGTGTGTGTGTGTGTGTATGTGGGTGTGTATGTGTGTGTGTGTGCGCGTGAGTGTGTGTGTGTGTGTGTGTGTGTGTGTGTGTGTGCTCGCGCCCGCAGGGGAGCAGGGACTGTAGAAAGGAGGCGGAGGGAGGAGTCCCAGAAAGGCAACGCTTAGCTCTATGCAGAGAGCTTTGGCCTTATGGTTTTCTCTCCAGCCTCATCTTAAATCTGCCATCCTGGCCTTGGTCTTCTTCATCCATCCCCTGCCTCTGATGTCACCCACAGCCCCGCCCCCTGTCCCACCTCCCGCTCCCCCGGTGGGATGGGCCTCGCCACAGCCACCCCATGCCTTCCATCCAGGGTCCTTTTTTAATCTCAGTCTAATTGGTTTGCCTGCCCTGCTGAGATGCTTAATTGGGCATAAGCGTATTCCACGGATCCTGTACCATTGTGAGGTCTGCCTTCTGCTCCGAAGGGAATTTGCTTGCTCTGTGGGCTCAGAAGGAAAGATGTAGTTTATGTTGTGCTCAATGCACTGAGAACTTACATGAAATTGTTCCTGGGCCAGCAGAGCAGTTAGACAACAAGACAAGCAAGGCTTTCTCACTTTCCTTTATTTTCAACCTCTTTCCGTCTCTCTTTTTTAAAGGTGGTTTGTTGCAGTGAAAAGGGCACTGCGTTTGGAGCCATGAGCCCTGGGGTCTAATTTCAGCCCTGCCAATCATTTGCTCTGTGATTTGGGGCAAAAAGCTTAATGCCTCTGAAATTTAGTTTTCCTTTCCATGAATTGTGGGAGTTGGATTTGACGACTTCTATGAAAGGAGTCATAGTGATGCTCTCAGAACAGGGCTCAGGGTGCCTGGGTGGCTCAGTTGGTTAAGTGTCTGACTTTTGGTTTCGGCTCAGGTCACGATCTCACGGTTCGTGAGCTTGAGCCTCGCATTGGACTCTGCCCTGGTGGTGCGGAGCCTGCCTGGGATTCTCTCTCCCTCTCTCTCTCTCTGCCCCTCCCGCATTCTTTCCCTCAAAATAAATAAACATAAAGAAAAAAAGAACAGGGGTCCTGTGGGCCAAATCCAGCCAACACCCACTTTTATGAATAAAGTTTTATTGGAACATGCTCATACTCCCTTGTTTATGTATTGTCTATGGTTGATCACACTTCAAGGACAGAGCTAAGTAGCTGTGACAGATAACTTATGGCTGCAGAGCCTAAACTATTTACTCTCTGGCTCCTGTTTTAGAACCTAAATCAGATTGTGTCATTGCTGAAAACCTTCTTTTGACTCTACACGTTACTTGGGATTTAAAAATAAGACATCTTTACCAAATCCAACATAGCCTTTTAAAATCAATGCCTACTCTGCCCTACATTTTAATGTTACTTTTCTCTTCTCGCCCTTCCTTTTATCTCCTCTCCTATACTTATCTGCTCATGTAGGCCTGACTCCTTCATGACCCCTAAACCTGGCAAACATTTCTACCTCAGGACCTTTGTACCTGCTATCCCTTCTTCCTGGACATTCTTCCACCAGGTGGCCCCATGTTCTCTTCTTCATTTCCTTCAGGGCTCTCCTTTCCTGTCATCACATCAAGAAGGCTATCTATATAAAACCACATTCTCACCCTACCCCCGGGGATCCCGACTGCCTTTCTCTGCTTTATTTGTCTTCACAGCCTTTCTCCCTCTCTGACTTGTTAGATTTGGCTCTTTATGATCAGTGCACTCTCACTAGAGCTTAAGCTCCTTGATATCAGCTAATTTGTTTATTGCAATACCCTCAGATCTGGAAAACACAGTAAGTGCCCAAACTTTGAAAACAGAAATCAACTGTTTCAGCTCTAATGCTATTTAAATCTACTTCTGAATGGGTCTAAGTGCTATGAAGCTCTTTTACTTCAGTCTGCTATGGGCAAAGGTGTAAAATTTTAGAATCCTGTAACCAGTATGGTCTTTGCTCCAACATTTCTGCGATGGCCACAGAGTCGCATGAATTCATTCTCTGAATGTTTCTAGCCTTGATTGTGGGCCAATCAGAACAGAGTTTATAGACTGGAATCTAATAACGTGGTTTGGCCCACAAGGCCCTTCATCGTGTGGTCACTGACATCCTCTCTGTCTTTACCTCCTACCATTTATATTTCTCTCTCACACACACCCCTCTCTCGCCAACCGCCTCATCCTCCATTTTCGCAGGTGGAGTTCATTCTTCTGGAAACACCCTTTCTCTATCTTTGGCTGTATGTTCTCATCAAGACTGAGCTTGGGGGCGCCTGGGTGGCTCAGTCGGTTGAGCATCCGACTTTGGCTCAGGTCATGATCTTGTGGTTTGTGAGTTCGAGCCCCGCGTCGGGCTCTGTGCTGACAGCTCAGAGCTCGGAGCTTGCTTTGGATTCTGTGTCTCCCTCTCTCTCTGCCCCTCCCCCCCCACTCACACTCTGTCTCTCTGTCTCCTTCAAAAATAAATAAACATTAAAACAATTAAAAAAAAAAAGCCTGGGCTTGTACAGGAGAATTCGTTGACATCCCCACTCCGGCCCCAGCCCTTTGTACAGGTTGGGTCAGGCACCCTTTCTCTGACTAAAGTTACTGTTGCAAATAACACAGCATAGTTACGTAGCTTTCATAATCAGGCACTTTTGTCCACTAAGATGGAAGAATTCCTCAGGGTCAGGAACCCTGTGACGCTAAACAGGCCATGCCTAGCACAGAGACAGTGCCTCATAATCATACCCCAGCTGTTGACCTCTTCCCACATTCCTGGCTGTGTCCTACCGGGTCACATGCATCCCCCCCACTTAGGCCTTGTGTCCACCCTGTGAGGAAGGAGCTAGGTACTCAGCATCAGCTTCTTACCTAATTTTTTCAAGGAAGCAACCAAGATGGCAGGCCCTGGGTGGGTAGCTGGTGGGCATCAGAAAGATGTAGAGGCTGTGGGAAAAAAGGAGGGAAGGAAGGAAGGAAGGGAGGAAGAAAGGGAGGGAGGAAGGAAGGAAGGGAGGGAGGGAGGGAGGGAGGGAAGAAGGAAGGAAGGAAGGAAAGAAGGAAGGTTGGAAAGGAGGGAGAAAGGAAGGAAGGGAGGAAGGGAGGAAGAAAGGGAGGGAGGAAGGAAGGGAGGGAGGGAGGGAGGGAAGAAGGAAGGAAGGAAGGAAGGAAGGAAAGAAGGAAGGTTGGAAAGGAGGGAGAAAGGAAGGAAGGGAGGAAGAAAGGGAGGGAGAGAGGGAAGGAAGAAGGAAGGAAGGATGGAAAGCAGGGAGAAAGGAAGGAAGGGAGGAAGGGAGAGAAGGAATTGAGTCATGGGCTTGTAAGTTGATGGTGGGGTTGGCATTATTCCTGCGTATAAATACTAGTTCTATGGTTTTCACATTTTACTTCTCAGTATCTATATTAAAAGACTGCTATAAGAATCGGGATACCAATTTGCCACTCTCAGCCCTACCACTAACTAGCTGTGTGACTTTTGATACATTAGTCAACCTCTCTGTATGTCAAGACAAGTTAGCTTTGAGGAATGTAGCCATATCCACATGAGAAAAAAATCAATAGTCTATGGTTATAACTTATTATAAATCAAAGTGATTATATGTGTACATATATGTGTAGGTACATATATATTTGTTTACTGAAGTATGACTATGTTTCTATGCATATATATAACTTCATAATTACATGTGTATATAATTTGATACATTTCAGGGGAACCCTCATGAAGAAAGACTCTTTTTCTTAGAAACATGTGATGATCCTCGTTGCCTTTTGTTGGTCATCTCTTGCTGAGTAGCACATTCCCTCCACAACTTAGTGATTGAATACAACAGTATCACCTCAGTTTCTGTGGGCGGGACACCTGGGCGTGGCTTGGCTGGAAGCCCTTGCTGCCTCCCACCTGTGCTTCGTGGGCTTGAGGCTCAGCTGGGGAAGGTCTGCTTCCAGGTTCACCTGTGTGGTTGCTGTTAGGATCCAGGTCCCTCGGAGGCAGACAGAGAGAGACAGAGCATGAGCGGGGGAGGGGCAGAGAGAGCGGGAGGCACAGAATCCGAAGCAGGCTCCAGGCTCCAGGCTGTCAGCACAGAGCCTGACGCGGGGCTCGAATTCACAGACCGTGAGATCATGACCTGAGCTGAAGTCGGACGCCCAACCAACTGAGCCACCCAGGCGCCCCGGGACAGTTGCTCTTAACCACATTTCCGCCTATCTAAGCCCATGTGGACTTTGAAACTAGGCTTCAGATATAACTTCCTCTCTGAAGCTTCCCTAGAGAAATCTGTCCTCTTCTGTGTCCTGTAGTTCTTGATTTACAACAAACTGGAAAGTGCTCATCTTCCCTGCCTGACCGTGAGCTTCTTAAGGACGTGGGACTGTGGAGTGTCGATCCCCCTCCTGGAGACATCATACTTTTCACTTAGTAGGTGCCCTGCAAGGGTTCACTGAGTGCAGCTGATTAACTTAATAAGTACTTTGAGCTGTCTTTATTTAGAATTTGAACGGTGTCAGGAATTGTGAACAGAGATTCTATAAGCAGGCATGAACCATAAGCTCTGACGTTTGGAAATGTATTCCAACTTGAAAGCATTTTTCTTCAGACCCACATTCCTCTGCTTCAGGGGTCAGACTCCACCGCTGAGTTACAAGGGTGTATTCTGGGGTGATCCCCCCCACCCCCGTTCGGCTTCTCCTTGCTTCGTACCCCTTCTTTCCTTCATCTCTCCCATCTTGTGGCAGGAAAGAGAGACCTTTTCATTAACCTCTGGTTCCCATCATTTATCTAGGCTGACCTTACCATCCTCTTGGCTGGTCTGTTTTTCTCAAGGGTCTAGGAGCTTGTAATTCAGGAAGACCTGGTGGTTCCAGAAGGAGCTTCATCTTTGGGAGGAACAGAGATCATTATTCAAGCAAAACCAACCTGAACCAAGGCCCTTCAACTTTCTACTTGTATTCCGTTTGCATGCTTCCTGTTCCTCGTCCGTGAACCTTTAGCGATTTTCATGTCTGGGAATTTGTGAGAAAATATAGTTCTAAAACTGGCTTCCACATTGGATTAGTACCTGGCAGTTTCCAAAGGTATTTTTCACACCCGGTGTTTCGTGTAATCTGTACGCCAGCAATAAGAAGTAGATAATGTTAATTGGATTTTGTAGATAAGAAAGTGCAAGTACAGAGAGGTGGCACACTTTGTCCAAGATGACACCACATAGTCTGCAAGAGGCAGAGTGAGATCCTGAGCGAGACTCCCGGGTAGAAGCCTCTTCAGTCTTGATCTCCTCATCATTAGTGAAGGGAAGAGTGGAAATTCTCCCACATGGTCTTCGAAATACAGCTTTATTTCTTGCAAACAGTTCCTGCTCCCTGAATGCATGTGAAAAGCGTGAATCAAACTGAAATCTGGGCGGATTATTGGATTCTGGAACCATCTTAGGGCAGGTCTCAAGATGCCTTGTGCTCTAGATCTTGCCCCTTGTTAAAGAGCCTTCTTTTCCTCCCTGTCTTCCTCCCTTCCTTCCCTCCATCGACTCATTTGTTTATTCAGATGGCCGGCATTCTTAGGAATCCTACCGTGCAACAGGCACCATGTACCTAAGAAAGTTCCATCTCTTACATAAACAAAGGCAACTCTCTAAACAACACCTGAAGCTTAATTATTTCCCCAGATTAGACCACATTCCAAAGGAACTAATACCATAGTCAGATTAAGCATCCCTTAATGGTTCACAGTCTAGCAAGAAAGTTGGAGGAGCAGCTAGGCAACAATGATTCTTGTATCCTGATGCTCTGTAAGCAACATGAGAACACAGCCGTGTCTGTCTGGCCTACTACAGTATTCTGGTGGCGAGAACAGTGCTCAGTAAATATTTGTTGGCTGAAGAGAACCGAGGGCTCCCGATCTAAGTATGATTTGACAAATATTAAAAATAATTGCCGTCACTCTCTCACCCAAGGAGCAATGCCTGGATGGGATGGTTGGATGGACTTTGCCTTGGGGGGCAGAGGCGGTAAATTGAGGCTTCTTGCTCATCTCTCTTGCCCAGGGAGTTTGCCCGTTGGAAGGTGAGGAACACAGCCATCGAGAGGAGAGACCTGGTCCGTCATCCAGTGCCCCTCATGCCAGAGTTTCAAAGAAGCATCCGCCTGCTTGGCAGAAGACCCACCACTCAGCAGTTCATCGATACCATCATCAAAAAGTACGGCACCCACCTCCTCATCTCTGCCACCTTGGGAGGTAGGTTGGCAGCTCCTGGGCCATGGCCTTGTTCGTGCCTTGGGGGTCTGGATTGGAGGGGAGGTTGGGATGCCCTGGGATCCAAGCCAAGCTAACATCTCTGCCGCTGTACGTCACTCAAACGCATATAAGCCAAACTGACTTGGTTGCTCTGCTCATTTCAGAACCCTGGGTTCCATTCCCCGGGACAGTCAGACTTGAGTTTACTAACTTTTGTAGAAATGCTAACTTTTGTGGCTTCACCTTGGAATTAGCTCTATTCTTCAGGGATGCTTAATCTGACTATGGTATTAGTTCCTTTGGAATGTGGTCTAATCTGGGGAAATAATTAAGCTTCAGGTGTTGTTTAGAAAGTTGCCTTTGTTTATGTAAGTCTGCTTTAGGGACTGATAACTTGAGGTTATCATTTTACAAATAGGGTATTATTTGTATGGTTTATGGGCTTGGAGGAGGTTAATAGGAAAGCTGACCAATTGCTTCACGTGACTTTGCCTTACCTCTCCATCCCCATCAAGTCCAACCCTTAAGAGAGGAGGAGAGAACGGAGGAAATACATTTTTTTAAAGAGGGAGATATGGTAGAGACTAGTGTATTTTGATGCTTATGGTTCTTGCCCACGTGCATCATTTTATATTATAAGCTAAATCTCCTCGCACATCAGTTTTCTGCCATAATGACGAGGGCCACTAAATTTTGAGAAAGCCTCTTTGGTGGGGGAACGCCATGCCTCCTGCTCAGGGAGCTGAGAGGTTGCCTTTAGATGTGACCCTTGCCTGCTAAGCAAGAATGGTGTGTTGATGGAGGCGGGGTGGGTGGACTGAGGTATAATTAGAACATTCGATCTTCTCCTTCAGAGGCAGGGGGAGCACCAGGAGCTGGAGTGGCGGGGACAGACTCCATGGGAGAAGGAGCCGTGTAGCTGGCAGGAGCTGGCGAGGCACAGGGGAGGTGACAGGCGCTTTCTAGGCTGAGCGCACAGTATGCATTGTGAGGAAGCCCAGATTAGGAACTTGGTGATCACGGGGGTGTGAGGGGAGGTTGGGCAACTTCATTCATCCTTACAGTGAGAGGAGCCATTGTGTATTATCTGCCTATAGTAGGCATGCATCGTACATCGCCATTAGTCCCCCAAATCTGCAAGCTAAGTCCAATGAGCTCCATTTTCTACATAAGGAAGCTAAGAGGCAGAAGGGGTGTGGCTAGTAAGTGACAACGCTAAGGGTTTTTTGTTTGTTCGTTTGTTTTTGTTTTCTATTTATTTAAACTAAAAACAAAACAAAACACAGTTCACAGTTTACCCTACATTTTTAACTTTGGGCTTTCTGTCCACAAAGCCTGCATGTGTGTGTGTGTGTGTGTGTGTGTGTGTATACATATATATATATATATATATATATATATATATATATATATATTTTGACTCAACATCAGTTGAGTCCAATCCAGACCCCCTCTTTAACCAACTCATTCACCTCCCCAATCCACCCGCTCCAAAACCCACCAACCAGCATGGATCCGTTGCCTGATGCTACTCAAATACTAAGTAGGACTTTGAATGTTAAATCATGTAGTATAAATTGTATTTTATTGTGAAGTGAAAGCGAAATCACTTCTACACTGAGTGTTTCATTAAGCTACACCCCTTTTCCTTGAATTTCTCCACCTCCCATTTTACTTGAATAAATATATATATTTCAACCTATTCTGTTCTTTAATTAGAAGCTGTGTTCTGTCCGAGTCCCTGGAAATCCCCAATAACAAAGACGTTTCTTTTGCTGTGAAATATATTTTTAATTTCTCCAAGGCGGAGTAGTGAATTATTCACGGAGCCTTGTTCCTCTTCTGTTTTTACAGCACAACATTTTAAAATATGCAAAGCTTTGGATTGAGTTCTAGCGTTGGACAGCGGGCCCTAACTGTGCCCTCGGTCACCGTGGAGGAGCGGGGAGCGGGAAGGGGAAAAGATTTACTGTCGATTGAACACAGTGTGCCAGGTACTGCATGAGGTCCCTGGTAACATCATCATTTCGTTTACTCGATCGTGGAAAATTGTTTCTTGAGAGCCTCCCCGTGCAAGGGGAGAGAAAGGGAAGGGGTAAGTTGTAGTGAATGGAAGGGCAGCTTCTGGAGTTTGCGTGCCTTGGTTCCACACCGGTTTGACATCACCTGCTCCAAGCCTCGGTTTCCTCTCTTAGAAAGAGAAACAACTAAGACTATTTTCTTCATGCGCGTTGTGACAATGAGATAAAATGGTGCATTAAAAGTGCTGAGCACGGTGTTTGGACAAACAGGTTGTTGCTATTGTTGGTGTTGTTTTATTATTCTCACTATAATTATTGTAATGTAGTGGGGCTAAGGAGCTTGGGGATTTGGGATTCGAGCCCATTCCTACCACTCGCCAGGTGAAGAGGAGACGTTGAGAAATTCGCTTTCCTGTCTGGATATCAGTTTTCCTGCCTAAATACAAGAAGGTGCAGAAAATGTTATTCTCTGTAATTTTTCCTAAGAACACCGTGTTCATTTAGAAGAAACCTTCTGATAAGCTGTTAGAGGTGTCAGGTGAGCTCCTAAGGGCATACTCAGACAACAAAAGATGATTCTTAAACTGTCACATGTAGGACAAGTAAATGCATTTATTTGGCTCCTGAGGGAGAGAGAAGGGGAAGGAAAGGCAGTGAGAAAGAGGAAGTACAGCCAGTGGGAGGGCTGACACACGGCACTTCCATGGGCTCCTCAGGTTGTTGGTGAACTTGATTCATCTGATAAAGTACTTGGTGTGAGTGATTTCCTCATGGAAGGTGGTAAGGGGGAAAATTGGTCTGGAATGACCCATGGGGATACAGGGGTAGGATAGCATTTTCCCTTAGCCCCTCTGAAGATCATGTTTTGGACCAGAGGAAACCTCTGGGAGCCTGAGTGATATGTGGGATTAAATTGGCATGAATGGGGGTGCACGCCTCCCCATCGACAGATACGCACAAATCCCCACCTAGACTTGGATGCAAGTTCATCTACACGCAGACGTTCATGCATATGTGGTGCACACTTGCAGACGCACTGGGCTCAACGCCTATAGGTGCAGTGTACACATATGTGTGTGTGAGGTTGCACACGTTTGTGAATGCGTGCAGATTCCATGAATGTCTTTTTATGCGGGAGGGCTTATGTTTCTGTATGCGTGTGTATGTTTGTGTGTATATTCGTTATTCCCCACCCGGCATTTTCGGAAAGCTTCCCTGGGCTGAGAGAAAGGCTGAGGGTAAAGTCACAGGGACTCAGCAGGAAAGGATGAGAGATGCCCCAGAGGGTCCCAAATCCAGACATCTTCCTCCCCCAGTGAAGAATGGTATCCCCTATATACTCGAAAGGTGAAAGGATCGGCTCCCGCCCCCTCCCCATCCACTGCGCGGCTGAGTCTCACTGTGTTCCCCTCCGAAAGCTGCGGTACAGACAGAGTGAGGCAGATCCCCTGGAGGCCAGAGACACAGAGGAAAGGCCTGTGTGGGGTGAAGAGGCAATTTGCAGGAATGCCCAAATGGGAAAGCAACTCTAAACAGAGCATTCTCTTAATAAACAAGAAATTAAGTCTTAATAATGCAGCAAGAAGCCCATTAACCCCTCTTGATCTAAGGCTTGCTTCTGCCAGTTTTCAGTCCAAAGGGAGCTGGGCCTGTTCTACCTTCTCTTGCGCGGGCTCCTTGGAGAGCCTGCGCTTGGAATATTTATTCCTGTAAATGTGCTCTAACTTCCAGCATATTCACGTATTTAATCATTTACCTCTCCGCCCGCCTATCTATTCATCAATCCATTCAATCACCTATCCACCCATCCATTCATCCATCCACTTACCCCTCCCAGGATACCCGGACACCTGTTCTTTGTTGGGAACATTACAAAAGAATCCATAGAGGCCTCGTTCCACCAGGCCACCACCCACCGTCCTCGAATTCATTGTCTAATTGTATATAAGGTCATTTTTATGTCAGATCTATCCAGGTCGCTGTGGAGTCCAAAGGACAGAAGATCATGTCCTCCTGCACTACCCGCGAGCCTTCACGGGAAGGTGCAAACATGAGCGTCTTACTCTGAACTCACGTTTAGGCTTGTGGAACCCAGAGGTTAATTTTGATAATGATGAGTCTTCTCATGGGGAGATTTCAGTCTAGTAGTTGAGGCAGAGACATCGCACAATAAATACTGTAGAATCAGATCACTTCCATATATATTTATTCATCCACAAGCACTCTGATTTTTGCTAAGCACATAATACTGGTCCACGTTGTGCTGGACAATGACAGTCAAATGATGGCAGCCTCTTACAGACTCCCTGACCTCACAGTGATTCTCCTCTAACGAAGGAGATAGGCTATTAAGCAAGTGATCACCAAGAAATGTGATAGGTGATATAAATAAAATAAAATAAAAGAGAAACAAAAGAGACAGGAAGCACGTGGTTAGAGTTCTTGATCTCGTTTAAGTAAAGAGTGGGGATTCGGGGAAGGCTTCCCAGAGGAGGTGTTGCCGTAGGTGACATCTGAGGGATGAGTAGAAGTTAGGCAGGAGGAAAAAAAGAAAAGAAAAGAAAAGTCCCAACAATGAGAGAACAAGGCACATTTGTGCAAGATAGAGCATCCCTAGAGAGTGGCGAGGAGGCAGCTGGAGAGACCAGAGGGTCATTCCACATTCCCAACAGGGAGGCAGGCACCCTTCTTCCAGGCCGCATTCCACTGTCTGTATCCCTCTACCTGTGCTGTCCGTCTGGTATATTGAAATGGTCCCCTTATGTCTCTGTCTCCCTGCACCAGCATTGACCAATTAGAAATAGAAGTGTGAGCCACATAAGCCATTTTAGATTTTTCTCACAACCACTTCTTTAAACGTAAAAAGAGAAAGGGGAGAAATCATGTTAATATATTTTATTTAACATGGCATATCCCAAATATTGTCATTTCCACGTATAATCAATGGGATAAGCAATTCATGATGTATTTTATATAGTTTTCTTACATTTTAAGATTTTGGAAATCTACCGTGGAGTTCACACCTACAGTGCATCTCCGTTTGGACTAGCCACATTTCAAGGGCCCAAAAGCCACCCTGGTCTGGTGGCTCTCATATTGGACAGCATACTTGTAGTCACTCAGTGACTCTAGAATGAGGACAATGTCTTATTTATTTGTCACCCCAGTGCCTACCAAACTGCTCAATGCATGCGTGCTGAGCTAAACTGAATGGACATGATAGAGAGTGAAAGAGGGAAGGTGATGACATCTCCCTTGGGGTCAGGGTGTAGTGGGAGAAGGTCACCAGAAAGGTGATGCCCCAGTGGGTTCTGAGGAATGTATAGGAGTATTCCAGGTCTCTTACCCCTGCCGGAGGGAGGGGTAAGAGAAAGTGACAAAAGCTGGATAGGACTTCAACGGTCAGATAGGGGAGGGACAGAATGGCATTCTAAGCAGAGAGAAGCATTTGAGGAGAGGAAATCGGCAGCAATAAATCATGGAGACGGAGGGAATGGTTTGACCGGTGCTCATAGAGGGAGACAGCGGTGAACAGACTGGAGGGTGCATGTGGAGAACTGTGGACAGCAATGGAACTCAGTTCTAGAAGCAGTCATGGAGGGATCTGAGGCACAGGAATTAATCTGTGGGTCAGTACTGTGTGCCCTTCCTAGGATAATCACTGTCCTGAAAGCATCTTTGTTTGTTTGTTTGTTTCTCTTAAATTCAAAAAGCAATCAGCATCCTCAAGAAATTTCAGTTATCTTAGATATCAGACTTTTGTCCTCAGAAAGCATTGAGACTGTTGTTCTCTGACTATCCCATTTTATTGCAGGATAAACTTGATGCAATTGCATGAAAATGTATGAAAAAAAAGAAAAAAATTATTTTTCAGTAATCAAGTAACGGTCATCAACACTCCCATGGTACTCACCGTGTGCCAGGCAGGGTGCAGGTACTTTATGCAGTTAGCTAATTTAATCCCATGATAACCCTATCCCCAGTTCTGCCCATGGAGGAATTAAAGCCTAAGGTCAGTAAGTAACTGCTCGTGCAGGTAGTTCAGTCCAGGAAGGTTTGCCCCTGGAGACTGCTTTTTACGACGACTCTATACAACTTTGCTTGCTACAACGAACCAGACCCTGCTGGAAGGACCTTACAAGTATTACTAATTTATGCTTCTTAATCACTCTATGGAGTAGGTGCCAGTCCTTCCCTAATTTTGTGAATGAATAAGCTGAGAACAGAGACGTTAAGAAATATCCCCAAGTTCACTGTTCATAGGAGGTGAAACCAGACATATAATGGTCAGATTGGTTTAGCAGGTGTTTCTGGATGCTTTTTTCTGAAGTTCTGATGAAACGTCTTGCTATCCAAGATAAAAGGCGCCCGAAGTTAGTGCTGTTAGTAATCTATGCACGTGTTACTATGGAAAACTTAATGGAATAAAATACATGAGTCTGTGCATTCATTTCTCGCTCTCTGTTTTTCCACCCCACTCTCTCTTTCCTTCTCTCGAATTCTCCTCTCTGTGCCTGACTTTCTTGCCACCTTCCCTCCTCTCCGGAGGTAACCTCCTGTCCATTCCACTGACAGAAACACAGTGCCTGGCTTACGGAGGTAATGAGAATATTTATTGATGGAATTAAAAAAACACTGGTGCATTACCTGTTTACTATCTACTATAAGCCCAGCCCAGGGCTTCTGTACAAGGGATAGGGCGCTGGTTAATATCGATAGTGTCTGATTTCACTGATCCGACGGTTTGTTTTTCCCCTCTTTTGGGCGTGCAGTTTTCCCTGCCTTTAAACAATGTCTTATCTCTCTCTGTGTCTGTCTACCTCTTTAGCCATCCGTCTGTTCATGTGTCCATGTATCCATCTGTCTAGGAAGGGGCAGCAGCAGGAGAAAGAGAGAAAGGGAAGGAGGAAAGAAAGACAGGGGAGTGAGTAGTGGAGGACCTGGGTGAGGAGGAGGAAAGGACCATCCAGGGCAAGCCCATCATTTTA
Organism: Panthera onca; assembly: GCF_046562875.1. Lineage (NCBI taxonomy): Eukaryota > Metazoa > Chordata > Mammalia > Carnivora > Felidae > Panthera > Panthera onca. Next base: position 79,319,668 of record NC_138351.1, on the reverse strand, counting down.
CAGAGGGAGAGTCTGAGCCTCGAGTAGAAGAGGAAATGATACCGGTGAGAAGTATGCGGTGGGTTGGTAGAGGTTGGACTTAACAGCTGAGGGTCTTTCCATGGTCCTTGTCCTGATAGAATTGGGTGCTTCCAGCCACCTCTGCACTGTTTCTCCTTCACTATGCTCTTGATTTTCAGAGGCAGAAGGGAATTTGGGCAAAATTAGTGGGAAGTTCAAGGCTCTTTTCAGCATCCAGGCCCCTGGGGGGCGGGCCTTTCCTCCCACCCCCAAAGCTTGATAGGCTCCCTCCCTGAACTTCTTTCCTTTTCCATGCAGGGGAGGAGGCCTTGACCATGTACATGGACAAAAGTCGCCTCGACAGGAAGTCAGGGAATGCCACTCAAAGTGTTGAAGCTCTGCACCAGCTGGCATCGTCCTACTTTGTGGACCGTGATGGCACCATGAGGAGGCTGCATGAGATCCAGATATCAACTGGAGCAATCAAGGTAGGCTCGAGGGGGGCTGGGCTGAAGGTTCTGAGACAGCCATACTGCAACGCGGGTGTTCTGACAGCAGGTGGGCAGATACAGTCTCTGGCTTCAGCCATAGAGCGAACAGCGCCCCCTGCCGACCCCCCTGACTGACGCAGTCCAGTGCCTTGTAAGATCAGGAGCACTGTCTTTGGGGTGACCACATGCACTGATTTACTGGGGCAGCTCTGGCTATGGTCATGGCATAATAATCAACAATCCTCTCATTTGCTCTTAAAGTTCTCCCGTGTGGATGATTTTTAGACTCCCTTTCTAGGTGAAAAAACTGAAAGCTACAGTGGTTAAATGATTTTCACAGGGTCATAGAGCTAGCAGGAGGCAGCTTACAGATGCCTGATCAGTAATTCTTTCAAATTTTTTTAATATTTATTCATTTTTGAAAGAGAGAGACAGAGAACAAGCATGGGTGGGGTGGAGAGAGGGGGAGACACAGAATCCGAAGCAGGCTCCAGGCTCTGAGCTGTCAGTACAGACCCCGACACCAACCTTGAACTCACAAACTGCGAGATCATGACCTGAGCCGAAGTTGGACGCTTAACCGACTGAGCCACCCAGGCGCCCCAGTAATTTAAACATTTGTGTTTTCCATTCCCTTACTCACCCCTCCCCCATTTTACAGATGGGAAAACTGAGGTCCAAGAGCTAAAGACTTTTTTTGTTTAGGGTTATACAGCTAGAATACCCTAACAGGGACTAAAATTCGTCTCTGGACCAGGGCTCAGCTATTTCTGTAAAAGCCAGGTAATAAAAATTTCAAGCTTTGCATGTCATATGGTCAATGTTGCTGCAACCCAACTCTGCAGCTGTAACACAAAAATCAGCCATGGACAGTATGCAAATGGGTGTGGCTGTGTTCCAATAAAGTTTTATTTACAAAAAAGGACATCTGTCACGTGCTGACCCATACTCCCCTGCACCAGTGCTATTCAGTATACCCTTCCAAGATCGTAGAAGTGCCCTATATCTATGGTCAAGACAGTAGCCATTAGTCACATGGGTTATGGAGTCCTTGAAATGTGGCTACCAGGGAACTAAGTTTGTAAGTTTATTTCATTTAATTTGTGTGAATTTATTTATTTATTTTATTTTTTTTTATTTTAACATTTATTTTTGAGACAGAGAGAGACAGAGCATGAATGGGGGAGGGTCAGAGAGAGAGAGGGAGACACAGAATCTGAAATAGGCTCCAGGCTCTGAGCTGTCAGCACAGAGCCCGATGCAGGGCTCGAGCTCACAAACCGCGAGATCATGACCTGAGCCAAAGTCGGACGCTTAACCGACTGAGCCACCCAGGCATCCCTAATTTGTGTTAATTTAAATAGCCACATTGACTAGAGTGGATCTAGACTTTCAGTTCAGTGCCTTAGAGCACAGGCATTAAAAAAAAAAGATTCTATTTCAAATGCAATAAATTCAGGAATTACCTTTATAAAGAGAATGGGGGGGGGTGAATTTTGATATAAAGGATTAGTTTTTCTCACAGTTTCAGTGCAGATTTTTTGCATCTCACATTTTCTTAAACCAGATTATACCTGCATTCTACATCTCAATCTTCGATCCAATTTCTACAGACCAAGCCTTATATTAAGATTTTCAAAAATATCTCTGGGGAAAAAGTGTGTGTGTGGCAGGGGTGGGGGGCAGCAGGAGGCGGGAGGGGGTAAGGGGGAAGGCATTGAGGGAGACTCGGGCAGTGGAGTTAGAAATTGACCAAGCCAACAGAAAAATGAGGGAGGGTGTTACTAGGAGGGAGGTAGGCAAGAGAGAAATAAATCAGATCGACAAACAAAGAGCCAGCTTATCCCAGAAGAATCGCCTCCATTGGGGGGATTATGTCGTTAGGGAGCTCGGCACAGAAAGACAGATCTTTATGAAGCCATCAGAGTCAGAGTGAAGCAAGAGCCTGGTTTTCATTATCACCGAATGGTTCTCTCCCCCCCTGGATGGGATGTGGAATTGAGATGTGGAGGCTCTGTCGAAAGATAATCTTCTTTTGTGCACCCTGGAAATGCAGCCTCCCTCCTTACAAGGAATTTCTCAGAGAAATTGCCCAGAGGCCACTCAAGGAACCATTCTTACAGTACCACTGTCTTCCACACTCAGTCTGGGACTTGGCTGTTTCGTTTGCCATTTCTCATGCTACTTTAAGACCAGCTGGCTAAAATCGCCAGCTTTGTTTAAGACTAGCAGCTGACCCAGGTGAGGAAGTTCTGCTGGCAGCTTTTTTGCCCAGGGCATCTTTAGCAGAACGAACTGGTCGTCTTGAGCCTCAACCAATAACAACTATGTTATTATTTTGTACACACACACACACACACAAAGAGAATAAATGGTTTAAAAAACATGACTCACAGACCCTCCATTTATATAGTTTCCTAAGTGCTAAAGGCTTCAAAAATATGATCTCTTTTACCTGTTGAGGTGGGTAAAAGTATTGCTACCATTTTATAGATGGGACCTTGAGGCTGAGAAAGGGAAGGTTTTGCAGCTGGGGGAAGGCGTGGCTGGCATTTGGAGAGTCACGTGGCCGTGTCACAGGTCACACCATTCCTGACAAGTGAGGCTGTGTCTTTACTGGATGCAAACCTCAAAACTCGCCCATAAATGATCTTGTGAAATTATGGGAAGTTAAGGCTAAAGGGATGAGAAGCCTCTTTTCATCCTATATCATGCTTACTTCAAGTTTATAAAACATCTTCTAGAAAACAGGGATAATTTCATCGTTCTTGCCTAATAGTGTATATGTACTCATCACAGATTATAGAGATCTAGGGTAATACGATGCCCATTTTTGAACATGTGCGAAGCGTCAGGCACTCAAACCCGTCGTGTCTTGTCTCACACCCTTCCTGGAAAGGATTTACTAGCTTCAGGTCGCAGAAACTTAGAGAAGGTAAGTGACTTCCTTAGGTCATACAGCAAATTCATGGCCCCATTACGATTTCATGCTGGTTCTCCCGATTCTGAAGCACGTGCTTTTGAAATATACTATTGTGCTTCAACGTATTAATTCATATAATACGTAGAGTGACCTTGTGAAGCGAGAGCCAGGGAATGGGTCCCGCCTGTGTGCTCGATTGCTCTGCTATCCTGATGCCTGTTTGGTGATAGCCCAATGTGGTCCTTGCCACAGGCGAGGTGCCCAGGAAGTGGCTGTTGGCTCAGGCCAGGAGACTTTCTCTGCCGGCTTTGCTCTGCTGAGGGCTGACTCTGCGGGGCCCTGTCTCACAAGTCTCTGACAAGGGCACCTGTCTCACACCTGTCACCCTTGATGTGCACTCCAGGTCACAGAGACACGCACTGGGCCTCTGGGCTGTAACAGCTATGACAATCTGGACTCTGTGAGTTCCGTCCTTCTGCAAAGCACGGAGAGCAAACTGCACCTTCAAGGTAGGATGACCGTGGGAACTGGAGACCAGAGAGGGGGACGGGGGGAGCCTTGGGATTTTGAGGAGGCATGATGTGGAGGCAGAATAAAGACGCAATAAAGATGCAAGACGGAGAAACCAAGGAAGACTACAAATATGGAACTTAGGACAGTTAGGACATGATGCCTTTTAAAAATGTTAACATATACAGGACATTAAATTCATGGTTATTAATTAGTTTTCAGATATAAAGTATGAAGATGGGAGCTTTATCTGATTATTTCGATGAAAATGTCTAAACAGTGTTATTTATAGATGCTCCAGACCTAATATATATTAAAGTTTCATATCTTGCTGTCTGAATTTCCTAGATTATTGTGTTTGATTTTCAATGTATTTTGGCAGGTGTTATTTGAATTCCAAGAGCTATAGAGCATTTTATAGAATTTTTGGTTCTAGGTAATCTTCTTTCTCCTTATTCATTCGTCGTCTGTAGTCTTTAATATATGTATACACACGTACATATGTGTGTGTGTGTGTGTGTGTGTGCTTTCAGCAGAGTTTATAAATGAGAACACTCAATGCTGACAGGGTGTTCAGAGACAGACACTCAGGCACTGCTAGTTAAAAATGCAACAATTAAAAAAAAAAGAATGCAACAATTATGGGATTACTTCGCTGATATATTTCAACATGTGTATTTGTTTAGTGTCTGTTTTATGTCAGGTCTATGTTAGGGGCTCCAGATATATTTATGACCTTAAGGAAAATATACCCTTTAAAATAGTAATTTTACCCTTGTTAATTCATCATGAACAGGTGAGGACATTATAAGGAAAAATTACAAGGCTTTGAGTACAGATAGTGCTGTTTTAAAAAGCATAATTTATAATGGAAAAAAAAAGTAAAAATCTCAATTTTCCGCATGAGAGGACTAGGCAAATTATGTAGTATCCACACAACATAATATTAGGCAGGTACTAAAATGTTATTTATGAGAATTTCCAAGAATGTATGAAAGCGATCTGATATAGTGTTAATTTAAAAATGGGTAGTGTCTGACTGAATGTATGGCATGATCTTAACAATGCGAAAGGGTAAGGAAAAATAATATTGCAAGGGAATATGCCGAGATGTTAAAAGAGGTTACCTCTGGATGGTTAGGTTGCAGATGATTTATTTTAGGCTTCCCAGTTCTTTTTCTAACTTTTCCACAATGATCATGTATTAACTTTATAGTTAGGGGAAAAAAATGGCATGCTTTAACTTTGAGCAGACTAAAAATGTGACCTTCTAGAAAGGTGTCTGATAAAGGTGATTCTGAATGTCAGTGGGAGGAAAGCAGAGCTGAGATTTGCAGGTGGAGCTAAGCAGAGCCTAATATGACTTTTATATTCCAGTTCCTTGGCAATCCTTTGATTCATGCTCCTGTTACAGAAGATGGTTGGAAAATGGCACAGGGAGGGCTTGGTAGAGTCACTTGGGAGCACTGAATTGAAAACCCCTCCGGGAAATGCAGGCCAAGAAAGTGGTTTAGTGTTAAAAGAAAACACAACAAAACCAAACCTCAGACACACAGAGAAGAACCCTACCTCCTTTAGTAGAGAAAAGAGTGGATGAGTGGGTTTGGTAATTACCTGATAAGAAAGTACATAAGACAGATCTGCCTTGGGCGTGCCCGGATGATCAACTTATTAAAGTTCCTGTGATACCTACTGGTGACCTTGTGAAGTGAGAGAAGTGTTGGAGTCCAGGAAGCTTGGCTCCAGCCTGCATTTGATAACCCTGCTGTGCATGTTGGCAGTGGAGAGACCTGTGAGTTATAATTGGAATAAATTTAGAAGGGATTAACAAGATGTTAGTTACCAGGAAGGTATTAAGATCTTAGGGCCAGTAAGAGGCTGATTTCCCATGAAGCTAATGAAGCTTAAGGTCCAGGGCTCCCTCACCATGTAGGTCCCTGAATTTTCTCATTCCAAATACTGACTTTCACACCTCATGGTGAATTCCTTTTCTCAACGAGCAGTTATGGTATAAGCTTCAGTCCTCCAAAATGCAGGTCTACCATTGGTTACATGATTATAAGTATGTTATCCACCAAAAAGGAGGTGACATCCTTGTCTTATTCTAGATTGGTCAGAACACAACTGGAAGGTTAGGGCCAGGTCTGGGCATCACACTTCAAGAGGGACACTAAGAAACTACAGTGTTCCTAAAGAACGGTGTCTTATGAGGAACAGCTGAGGAGAGTTGACTTGGGGCAAAAGGACTGTCTACAGATACCTAAAGGGCTGTCTTACAGAAAAGCTAGTCAAATTCATTAATGTGGATAAAATGAGCCTAGACCTGATGCACTTGCAGAAGACAATAAAGATCCCAGCTTTCTTTTAAGAATCTGTGTTGGGTCAAAGTGGGCATCAGGATGTAGTGGGAAACAGTTTGTGTCCCAAGGAAATATATACCCTATCAGAGAAGATGGGCTTAAACAAACAAAAAGAGGCATAAGGAACTGTAGTGGAGAAAAATAGGAGGGCTTCATGGTACCAAATGGTATGGGGACTTAACCTATCAGGGGATCGGAGAAGATGGATAGGATAGGACCTGGAGGATGACGAAGAGGTCAGGGTCATGGATATGGAGGCAGACAATGAGTATCTATGAAGGAGCATTTGAGGAAATGAAAATGTCATAAGAGATTAAAGCAGAGACATCAGTGGTGAGAAAGATGAAATAATCCTTCAGATCCTGGAAGGCCTGTGCAGCACATTAGTGACTCGAACATTAATTTGAGGGTCATGGGCACCATGGAAAGGTTTTTAAAAAGGAAGTAGCATGAGGAGATTGATGTTTTGGAAGATCACTCTGGCTGTCATGTGTCCAATTAATTAGATCGGGGTAGATTGAGGGTGGATGACCTATTAGGGGCTATTGCAGTACTGAAGATGAGAGGTCACAGATTCAGACCATGAAGGTAGCAGTTGAGGTTGAAAAAAACAGACCACTTTTAGAGTTACTTAGCTGGCGTCAACCACTTTTAGAGTTATTTAGCTGGCATCATGACCAGAATTTAGTGAGAAGACCATGAAGAATTTAGATAATCTGGTGAATGGAGTGTGGGGATGAGATAGAGAGGAAGGGCAGAGAAATACATAAGATTCAAGGCAATATATAATATAATAGAGATAATAAAAGTAATGCATACCATTATGGAGATTCAGAAAAGGGAGTAATTCATTTGGCCTGTCTAGGTAGAGGAGTCATAAGAAAAAAATATCTAAGGAAGAATAATATTCTCTTGGTGGAAGGTAAAACAAAAAAAACTTCTTAAATATAAGACAGAAGACTGTCTCATGATTCTTGGATAGGCTGATATTTATTCAGTAGGATACAACAAACAGTAGGTATAAAGAAAAGGATTTATACATTGAACCACATTAAAATTAAGAATTTCCAGGGGCACCTGGTGGCCTAATCAGTTGAGCATCCAACTCTCGATTTTAGCTCAGGTCATGATTCCAGGGTCATGAGATCAAGCCCTGCATCGGGCTCCATGCTTAGCATGGAGCCTGCTTAAGATTCTCTCTCTGTCTCTCTCTCCTCTCTCCTCTCTCTCCTCCTCTGCCCCATCCCCCACTCTCTCCCTCTCTCTCAATTAAAAAAAAAAAAGAATTTCTGTTCATCAGATGCTGCTATTGATAGAATGAAAATACAAGCTGCAGAGTAGAAGGAAAGATTTTTGATACATGTATCTGACAAAAAAAAAAAAAAAACCCTGTGCAAAATATATCAGTAACTCCTAAAAACAACAAGAAAAAGGCAGACTGTCCAGTAAGACAAGAAAATGGGTAAAAGACATGAACAGGCACTTCACAAACAAGAATATCAAAATGGCAGATAAACATTTGAAAAGGTGATTAACTTTTCTAGCCCTCATAAAATGTAAATTAAAGCCACAATTTAGTATGCTAACCCCACAATCAGTCTGGTTCAAAGGAAAAACACTGACAACATCAAGGAGTGATGATGTGGCACAATGGAAACTTACATGGAAACTTACAACGGAAACTTATTTATAACATCTGCATTGCTTGTGGGAGAATAAATCAGTACAGCCACTTTGGAAAACTCTTTTGGCAGTATCTACAAAAAACTCAGTATGTCCTGGTCCTGTGGCCCAGAAATTATAATTCTTGGGAATATGCACAACAGAAATGCCATCTATGTTCACCAAAGGACATGGCTGTTTATAGCAGCTTTATTCAAAATAGCCTACAAATGGAAATAGCCCCAATTGCCCATCAACAAGAAAATGGATAAATACATTGTCATGCATTCATATGACAGGCTACAATGCAGAAATGGGGGAAAATAAACTATTCTTTTCTGCAACAGTATGGAAGAATCTCATGAACATAACATTAAGTAAAAGAAGCTGGGCACAAAAGAATATGCGCTATTTGATTCCATTTCTATACGGGTCAAAAACAGCCAAAAAAAAAAAAAAATGTGTTGCTTTTGTAGCTCAGAGAGCATTAACCTTCGGGGAGGGAGAATAAGGGACTGACAGGAGATGGGAGAGGTTTCTGGAGGTATCTATAATGTTCTGTTTCTTGATCTGGATGGGAGCACATGGGTGTGTTTACTTTGTGAAAATTCATAGCACTGTACACACGTGATTTATATGTATACATTTCTGTGTGTATAATATGCTTCTATGAAAAATTTATTTAATAATGTGCTCCATCTTGACATCGTCTGCAAAGAGAAGACATGAATAAAGCAGACACGTAGAAGAACAGAAGGTGGTCCAGCCCAGCCAGAAGACAGCCGCATGGACTGAGGGCAGAGGAGTCAGAAATAACAAAGGATAATATTTATCCAGCCCTTCCTAGTGTGCCAGGGCCTGTGTTCGTTGAATTGTATTACATGCATGTTTATTTGTTTGTTTTTATTCATTTTAACTTCCATTTAATTTTATTATGTAATTGCACTTATTACGTTTTGAATCCTCACCCCATTCCTGGGAGGAAAGCATAAGTAACATCCCTACTTCATAGGTGAGGAAACTGGGGTGAGGGAGGTCACTCAGTAAGTGATTGAGCTCCACATTTAACCCTGACAGTCTGACTTCAGAGCTTTTGTTTCTCAAAACGCTCCTGCTCTCTCTTCCTCTTTCCTCTCCTGATTCCGCTGAAGGAGGCTGGGAGGGGAGATTCTGCAGAGGTTTATTTTAGTGGATTGAGGACGATGTGAATGGCACCCTAATGACATTCACCTTGTGGTGGTTCATAAACTGTTCGCAGAACAGGGCAAAGGTGGAAGGAAATCGGAAAAAGAAAGAAGAGGTTTGGAGAAGGACACGAGGAGTGAGAAAGACAGGATCATAGAAATGATCACAGGCTATTAGTAGTCAAAACAGCAACAGCCAAACTGGTAGTAATAACGCTAATGGCATAATGATAACTTCTTATTTTTATACTTCTCTCTCCAAGAAGCCCATTGAGTGTTTTGCTGACATTGTCATGTAATTTAATCTAGTATCCATCTGGTGAGGTATACAGAGAGCAGAGCTCTGCCTTGGTAGCTCACTGATGTGGAAAGGGATGCAGAGAGAATATTTTGCTGAAATCTAGGATGATCCATAAATTTATTCATTCATACATTCATTCATTTAGCAATATTTATTGAATATCAACTACATGTCAGATACTGTTTTAACAGCTGGATATATAGCCGTGAATAAGCGAAGTCTCCATCATTTTGGAGTTTATATTTAGTGTGTGGGTGTTAGGGGAGCAGACAATAAACAAGCAAACAAAGAAATATATTTTCTTTACAATCAGAGAGATGGTGAGAGAACAGGTCATGTAGAAATTTGTAGACCATGGAAAAGACTTTAGACTTCTACTCTGGATGAAATGAGAAGCCATTGCAAATTCAGGCAGTGGCGTAACCTGACCTGACTTACATTTTAAATGAATCACTATGAGTGCTGTGTGGAAAAGACTACACAGAGGGCAAGAACACATAAAAGGAACCCAGTGTGGGGGCTGTCGTGTTTACCAAGGTAAGACAAAATGGCGGCCAGGACCATGAGAGCTGGTGATGTGGGTTGTGAGGAATGATTGCCCTACGGGTGCATTTTTTAAGTGGTGCGGACATCATTTGGTGATGAACTAGAAATGTTTGTGAGAGAAAGAGAGAAGTAAAGGATGACCCCAGAGTTTGGCCTGAGCCACCACAGTGATGGAATCACTTTGCTGATACAGTGAAGACTGCAGGAGGGGTCACTTTTGCTGCGACATGAGGAACTGGGCGAACCAAGTTTGAGAAGTGTGTTCTAGATACAAATGTGGATGCTGAATGGGCATCTGGAAAGTCGGGGTGGGGGGAGGACTAGAAATCTAAATTAGCATAGAGATGATGTTTAATGATGTGAGGTTGGGTAAGATGACCTTGGAAAAGAGTGTAGATAGAAACGAAAAGAAGGAATTCAGTTATTGAGCAGTGGAGAATTTCATATTGAAGGGTTGGGATAATGGAATGAGAATGAGGAACAGGAAAAGGAAAAGGAAGCTAAGAAGTGGCTGGGGAAGGTGTAAAGGGAGTGGTGAGAGTATGGTGTCCTGGAGGCCAAGTAAACAATGGTACTGGGGCGCCTGGGTGGCTCAGTCGGTTAAGCGTCCGACATCGGCTCAGGTGGCGATCTCATGGTTCGTGGGTTCGAGCCTTGCATCGGGCTCTGGCAGTGTGGAGCCTGCCTCGGTTTTCTGTCTTTTCCTCTCTCTCTACTTCTTCCCCATTCCCCCGTTCGCACTTTCTCTCTCTCTCTCTCTCAACTAAATAAGCTTAAAAAAAGAAGATAAAAAGAATGTTCCACAAAATGGAGATTGTGGTCAACTGAGTAGTAGCATGGCAGGCATCGGTGAACTTGACGAGGATCTTTCTCCCAAAGCGCATGCGTTTTCCCTACGGCACTAGAGTTGACATCTTTAAGGCAAGAGTCATGTCCCTTCATCTCCCAAATGCCACCGCCTCTGAAAAGCCTCTTTTAAGACCTCTTCTCTGGCATGATTTATTGGTTTTCCTGTACCTTGCAACATATTTGGGGGGGTTTGGGTTTTACCTGTTCTATAGATTAGATGATAGTCTTCTTTAGAAAAGGGATTTTTGCCTTGCCAACTTTGTTTTTCATTATATTCAACAGTGCTGGGGACATAGGAACTCGATACATGTTTGCTGAATTGAATGTTTCCTTATGATTGGTGCTTAAGTAGCAATGGAAGGAGGGGGACTAGGGGAAGGCAGAAGGAGACCAAGAAGAGGGAGGTGGAGGAAAGGAGAGAGAGGGAGAAGAAGAGGGGAAAGGACTTGAGGGAGGAGGGTGAAGGGCAGAAGAGGGAGGAGGGCGAAGGGCAGAAAGGACTTGAAGGAGGGAGGACGGTGTGGGAGGAGGAGGTTGAGGAAGAGAAGTAGCATCAACCATCCCTTTCCTCAGTAGCTGGGCATCATAAATGCCCAAACTCATCTTGCGACAAGTAGCAGAAACAGAGGAACAGAGTGTAGAAGTGTCAGAAATGATACTTTTTTCTGCTGCTACTCCCTCTTAGGCATTGTGTGTATATCCATTAGCCACTTCGGCCCTCCCACCAACTGAGAGATAAGGATCATGCTCCCCATCAAACAGATGGAGAAACTGAGGCCCAGAGAGGTAACCTTCCCAAGGTCCCCCTGGCTTTTGGTTCCCTGTTGCCTGGGCCCCAAGCCTGCTTGACTTTGCTGGGAGGCTTTGAGTCAGCACAGCACAGTTCTACATGTGGGTACGGTGGGAATAAGTCCTTGCCCAACTGCAGTAGTAGAGGAAGGGGGCACCGGACATGATTAGGTCTTTCTGTCCACAAACCCCTCCTCTCTCACCCCCTCTCACCCCATGTGGCCTCGGGCCCCCAGGGTGGAAGGCCGAGCGATTGTTGCCAATGCCGGTCGGTAGCTTTGGGGTGGGTCCTCCACAGAAAGACACCAGGGTGCGGGCAGGGGCTTGTGATTAGGCCCTTCTTGTCTGATTAGCAGCGCCTGGAGGCACTGATGGGGTTCCATGTTTCTCCCTTCCCGCGGCTCTGTCCGGAAGGCCCGCTGAATAAAAGGGCAGTGTCTTCATGACTGAGGGGGCTGCTGACGTCCACCTAGTTGGCCGCATCCAAGCTGGTTTTCCTTCATGCGCCCAGGAGCACTCTGTTCTCGGCCTTGTGATGAGGACAACCGGAGTTCCTCTTAGGAAGTGGATCGAAGGGTCAATTAAAGACTCAGTCGGAAGGCAGATAGAATCAGGAGGATCCGGAGGGCAGGCTTGATGGTGATGAGACCTTGGACTAGTTAACCCTCTGAGCTTCTCTAGGTCTTCTGCTCTACGAAACGGGCATAAAAACACCTCTGTGGCAGAGCCTTTGTTCTGCATTTCATTGGAAAACATGTAGAAAGCACCTGACCTAAAAACCAATAGGGCGGATATAAAATAATACTTACGCTTATGATTTACTGCGTGATTCTCATCTGCCGGGCAAAGAGCTCATTTCTTTATATCAAGATCTCCTGTATACCCCACCAAAGACCCATTTTGAAGACTTGAAAACTGAGGCTCACAGATGTTAAGTAACTGTCTTGTAGGTGGCAGCATAAGAATTTGAACCCAAGTCCCTTCAATGTCAATGCTCTTGAACCATATTGTTTCTCAACCTGGAGCATATGACTCATAACCATGATTTTTATTAGAGCAACTAATTCCATAACCCTTTCTGTGTGCTTGTAGGCTCTGCTATTTACTTTGGAAAGTCTACGATTTTCCTAAAATTACTTGCTAACTTGTATATGTTTATAGGTGCCCCATTTCTATAGCGATTGTCATATTCTCAAAAAGACTGAGAACCAGGAAGGATCACATACCCCTAGAACACAGATTACTAAGGCCTTGCAATATACCCAGTGTGCATGACTATAAAATGTGCTGCCACTTTCCTGGGGACATCTGGAATCATTTGGTAACTCGAGACTCACACTTGTACAAAAAGTGATGGAAATGCTGATGGCATCTAAGCTGATGTTGAGAGACGTGATCTCAGGACTCACCCCTGTTTTTTGTTTTTGTTTTTGTTTTGAAAGAGAGAGATGGAGGGAGAGAGTGAGAGGCATGGTTGGGGAAGGGGCAGAGGGAGAGAAAGAGAAAGGGAGAGAGAGAATCCCAAGCAGGACCCACGCTCAGTACAGAGCCCATAGCGGGACTCGATCTCACAACCATGAGCTTGTGACCTGAACCCAAATCAAGAGTCAGATGCTCAACTGACTAAGCCACCTAGACACCCCTCATCTCTTGGTATTGTAGTCATGCAGGGTCTATACTTTTCAAATGAACTCATGGCCAGGCGTACAGCAAGGAAATCCTGGCCGATAAACAGTCAGTGTGGTGATTTGGTTTATTTTAACAACCGTGTCTCATTGAACTCCTGGTTGGTCTCATCGATTGGGCAGAAACCAGGCATCAGGGCACCTCAAACCTGAATAAACCACCCATGAAAATTAATTCATTGATTCCGTGTAGGTAAGGCACCTGTTTGTATTTAAGATAATTAAGTCAATCCTTATTTTCTTCTGTCACAATTCATCTTGGTCATAACTAAGCTGTCCTTTGACACTGCAAACATAGCACTCTCCACGTGCTTTTCTTTTTCTGCTCCTAGATACGTTCTAGCTTGTCTTATGCGTAAAACTGGACGTGGCATTATTTAATTGTAATTAAGATCCCTGAGAGTAGAAGCCATACCCTTTTTTTAATGTCTTCATTAGTCACTTCTCTGGAGTTCAGTGTTTAGCTCATAGTAGGTGCTCAATAAATTTGTACCGATTTAAAGTAATTTGAACTGTCACATCAATGTATTTGGAATCTTAGTCTTTTTATGAGGGTAAGTATGTATTACATTAAGTTCAACATCATAACCATCTTAAAATGCGCAATTCATTAAGGGACGCTAAGCATCTCACAGCTATTGTGCAACAGTCACCAACTATCTAGTCCCAGAGCTTTCTCACAACCTCAAATAAGCAGTCATTCTCCACCTCGCTTCCCTCCAGCCCCAGGCAACTAGTCTGCTCTCTGTCTCCTGGATTTGCTTTTTCTGGATATTTCATACAAATGCAGTAACACAATATGTGGGGTTTTTGTGTCTGGCTTCTTTTTATTTAGCAGAATGCTTTCAAGGGTCACCTGTATTGTAGCATATATCAGTGCTTTGTTCTTTTATGACCGAATTAATGTTTGATTGCATAGATATACCACATTTTGTTTGCCCATTCATGGGCTGGTGGACCTGGAGATTGTCTTCACTTCTTGACCATTGTGAATAGTGCCGCTAGGAACATTGGTGTACAAGTTTTTGTTTGAATGCCTGTCTGCAATTCTTTGGGCTGTATACCTTAACAATGGAATCACTGGATCATATGGTAATTGAATTTTTTTTAAGAAAAGGTTTGATGCAAAAACAAGTTAATCTATCCCATTGTTCCCTCCCCTAAAAGGATTATATACACCAGTGCGTCCCCGTGTGACTGGCGATGCTGTCCTGTGGGAGATGTATACTTCCCGGCTAGTTGGCATTGCACTTGGCCATGTGATTCGCTTTTGCCAATAGAATGTGGGAGGACATAACCCATGCCCCGCCTTAGCATGAGGAGACATTGTCTGGCTTGGCTTTTGCTCTTTTCCTTCTGTCATGATAATGGCGTACCCCTGAGCAAAGCTGCTCCTTCAAGTCTGGATCCAAAATGAAGAAGACGTCTGGAGCAGAGCCAAAGCCCAGCCAACATGAAACAGAGCAAGAAATAAACCTTTGTGGTTATAAGCTGCTGTGATTTTGAGGTTATTTGTTACCATGCAGTAACTTAAAAAAGCTCAATAATACTGAAACATCAGTATTAACTAGCATAAACCGCACTTATTTACTGCAGGACTTCTCAGTGCCTTAACTATGCTAATATACATTATGAGTCTCAAGAGGTAGATTAAATATGGAGTTTCCTGAATATATTTTATCCTGGTTACACTTGCAGATCTAAGGCTCTGCAGCATACAACTTGGAAAATGCTTGACTGTTCATACCATTTCGGTTCAGTCTTGTCCAAAATAACTCTTCTGGACACTTTTACTCTGATAAAAGTTGAAGTTTCTTCTTTTTTCTCCTACTGAATCTTGCATACATTTGCATGTGTGTGTTGTTATAATTTTATCTTCATGAATCTGGTTCTCTCACCCAACTGGAGCTCCCGAGATCAGAAAATTGTGCTTTATTCATTTTCCACATCTAGCATCTAGGATAGCACCTGGCTCAGTAAGTTGGCGGGTGGACAGACTTCACTAATAGTTGCTGGACTGAGCAGTTTTATGTTTGCACACCTACTGTGATCTTGCTTGGTATCTTGGAAAGAATGCCAAGAAATATAGGAAACAGTTATAGTTCTCAAGAATCATAATTTGTACCAATGGATCCGAAACAACGTATGTGTTAAAAAGAAACACCTTCAGCAGCATTCTTCTCTTAGGATGTTTTTTTGTTTTTTTTTTTGTTGTTGTTCTGTTTTTTGTTTTTTGGGTTTTTTTTTGTTTTTTTGTTTTGTCTCTGTGTTGTTTTTTTTTTTTACTCAGATGTTTCTGAACACCTGTTCTTGTCACTACTGCGTCAAAGTTGAAGTAGCTCGAGATTTCAAGCTCTGATGTTGGGGGAGGTGACACAGGGCCTGCTCAGGAAGGAGGGCTGTAGAGAGGAGGAGCATGCCAAGCACAGGGCAGAAGAAAACCACGGTCTTCCCTGAAACATGTTCTGTCTAAACTCAGCTTCATTCAAACACACTGGGAACCTACTAATGTGTTATAGCTGACAGGGAGATGGAACACGAACGAGGCATTGCCTCTGGCATTCAAGGAGATCACAGACCAGGAGGAGCATGAACACAAGCACATAATATGGTGTGATAGGTGTTCTATTAAAATTTGAGAAGTGTGCAAGGTGTTTCTGGGTACCGACAGAGGGGGTGTCTGAGATTGCCAAAGGCCTCCAGGGAAAGCAGTAGAAAACAGGGGGAGGACAAGAAATGACGTTAGTCGAGCAACTGTCCTGTACCAAGAGGTTCGCGTGTGTGATCTGATTGATTTTCTTCTCCAGACCGTTGAGGTCTAATTTACATACAGAGAAGTTCACCCTTTCGAGGTGAAGAGTTCTATGAGTTTGAAATATCCGTCCTGTAATCAAGATACCACCACAAGATACAAAATGGTTTATTTGATTTTTACATGCACCCCCACAATGGAAGCTCTCATGGAGAAATTGAGAATCAGAGAAGTTAAGCCTCTTGATCTTAACTTCCCAAGGTCCTGTGGTTACTAAGTGCTGGAGGCAAAATCTGAACAGGGGGGGACTTTCTACATTTGAGGGCCAGTGGCTGTGGTGTGGCAGGCTGTAGCAAGAAAAGGGAAATAGAGAAGATTTGGACACATCAACTGATCTGGGGATCTGGTAGCACAGGGTATGATAGGTGTCAGGTTTGGGTTTTTATCATGAATTCTGTGAAGAAGCTTATAATTAAATAGAATCAACCTCTTCTTAACACCCTCTGTAAGGGTATCTTCATGTTGAAATTTTAGGCAATTGAATTTAGTTTTTTTTTAATGTTTATTTGTTTTTGAGAGAGAGACAGAATGTGAGCAGGCGAGGGGCAGAGAAAGAGGGAGACAGAATCTGAAGCAGGCTCCAGGCTCTGAGCTGTCAGCACAGAGCCCGATGCGGGGCTCAAACTCACAAACCAAGAGATCATGACCTGAGCCGAAGTCGTACACTCAACCGACGGACCCACCCAGGCGCCCCTGGGAAATTGAATTTAAAATATATGTTGGCCTCCTTATCCTTAGTGATTTCATAGCTTAGTCTGACCATATTTGCTTTTTCAAAGTTCAAATTGTCATTTAATGGGGCACCTGGGTGGTTCCGTTGGTTAAGCGTCCAACTCTTGATTTGGGCTCAGGTTATGATCTTGCGTTTCGTGGGTTTAAGCCCCACGTCAGGCTCGGCACTGACTGTTGAAGCCTACTTGGGATTTTTTTTTTTTTCTGCTCCTCCCTCTCTCTCTCTCTCTCTCTCTCTCAAAATAAATAAATAAACATTTTAAAAAGTAAATAAAAATAAGTGAATGAACAACAGCACAGAGTAGATGCATAGAAAATCAAGATTGGAGGGACCTTAATGGTCAGCTAGCAGGGGAGGTAGCAAACTTTCTCTGCAAAGAGCCAGATGGTAAATGTTTTAGGCTTTGTTGTCTCTGTTCTTACCACTCAGCTCTTCCATTGTAATGTGAAGGCAGCTATAGACAGTACTGAAACGAATCTGTGTGGCTGTGTTCCAATAAAATTAATTACAAAAATAAGCTGCAGGTCAATTTGGCCCATGGGCCATAGTTTGCCAACTCCTGTGTAGGCTTGGTTGTGTTGTGCTAACGAACAATCCCTGAATCTCAGTGGCTGGCAAGAGAAAAGGCTCATTTCTTGCTTACGCTGCATCATGGTCGCAAGTCAATTGTGATTCTGTTCCTCCGGTGGCCTCTATGTGGAAGATGGCTGTTTTCCGTGGTGGTGGGACAGAGAAACCGATGAGCCCACATGTTGGTTCTTATAGCTCTGCTTTGGAAAGTTGTACCCCTCACCTGCGCTCACATTTCATCGGCCAAAGTGTGTCACGTGAACCCATCTGAGTGTGGAGGGTGGGGTGTGTGTAATTTTTTCAAAGAGAGGACACCGCAAAGGGAGGAGAACTGAATATGGGTTAGTGATAACCACATGCCATTTGGGCCCTGGGTTCTTTAAATTGTGCTTGTATGCTTCCGATGATGAGGAGTCTTCTACCTACTAAGGCAACCTGTTTCATCCCTCAAAACTCCTGATGGTAAAAAGGTTTTGCTTTTATTGTGCTGAACTTCATTTACCCCAATCTTGCATCTAAGGGTTCCAAGTCTATTCCTTAAGATCCCGCAGAATGGATGATGATCCTTGGGAACACAAAGGTTACTCTGTCCAGAAGGGGGCGCCAGAACCCACCCACTTTCCCCCCAGGTAGCTGCCTTTCTTCATTTCTCCCAGTGCAAATGACCCATCACGGAGACAGGGCTGAACTTCTGAATGAGATCATAGCCTTTTCGCCCTTTCTGCACGGTTTCACCCGGTGAATTATCGTCTTATTTTCATTCCACTCCAATGAGCTGTCAGCGATGGATACTGTAATTCACAGCAATAGAAACACAAACAGATGGGTAATTGACCTGCATGCCTTCATTACACTGGAGTTCAGAATGGCTGTTGGAGCCATAAAGTCCTTTATCTGCCAGTCTGAGATCCCTGGGCTTTCACAAGGAAGGGGATCAGGCTGACTTTCTGCGAAAGGTGCCCTTCTTGTTCTCCCCAACCCGTGCTTTTCGGAAATGGACAGAATTTGACAAGCAGAACTTAGCGGGTACCAGGCAACAGCCAGCCTTCTGTAGCGCTCAGAGATATCAACAGGGGGCCACATTCTGATGCAAGCACAGGAGAGAACAATATTGCCACTCAACCAAAATAGACTTCTTGTATTTTTTTTCCCTTTTCCTCTTAGCACAAAAAAAAAAAAAGTGAATTTAATACGTAATGAACTAGGTCAGAAAAGAGTACATCCATCAAAACTACTACTATTTTAGGTAATTACGATAAGGTAAAACAAAGTTCATCCAAAAGACAAGCAAGCAAACAAACAAGCAAAACCAGAAAGATATATGGTCCTTGCCTTGAACAAGACTTTGATTGATACAAGGTATTCACACACTGACTCGTCTTTGCTCAAGGTACACCCTCTGCAGGGAATGCTGGGGCTCCCTCTGTATCTATTAAAAACCATGCTTCTGTTTCAAGATCTACCCACATCCCACACACATCACGAAGTCTTCCCTAATTATTGTCTCCAGAGTCATTTTCTTTCATGTTCATAATAGATGACTGGCTTCTTCAAAATGTAAGATATATTTATTAAACACCTACTATGTTCCAGACGTGATGCTGCTTTTTACGTTTCAATCATCGGTTCGGGCCTTTGTCTCTTGTACTTGGATTTTATGCTTTAGTTTTGAATCTCCAAGTAGCCCCTTGGTGTCCTTGGAAAATGGAAGCATCTCCTCCAACAAATCCCCACGTACTACTTGTTGAAAGAAGAGAAGGAGGCTCAGAGTTCCTAACAGCAAAAAAGAGCAGATCAGGGTCAGAGATGAAGGCTGGACTACCCTCGGCAGATCTTAGAAGTACTTTCAGCTTTTGTTGATTGGGTCCTCTTTTCTCTAGCTCACCGAGCCGTCACCTGGACCAGGTGTCTGCTTCAGACAGCTGTACTGACCGTGTCATTGAAGGTACCAAGGAATTCAATGTAGGGGTCCCCAGAAAGTTCTTCTGTTACTTTAGTGCTCCCCAGTGGTTGAAAATCAACAATGCAGTGAGCCCTCTTTGCTTTTTCTGACTCCCAGCTAAACTCTTGGTCTGTAATGGACAAGGATCCTTGACCTCTGTTGCTGTAAACAATGCTGTTCCTCTAATAAGCTGGCAGATCTCTGCCCGCTGTCATTCTTCCCTTAGGAGTCTTGATCTTCTCTGAGGCAGTGAGAAAGCTTTCATCTCCTCTCTAGGGAACCTGGAAACAAACACAAAAACAAAAAAAGGTGAACCTTATTCAGAAAGGAGGGTGATGGTCAGGTAGGTTCTTAGTTGGAAGGAGTTCTGTTGCTTGAGTCCTTTGTACATGCTGTTCCCACTTTCTTCTTGTTTCTTCTACTCCACTCCCCGCTGTTCCCACTTTCTAAACTGCTCTTCTTGTGGACTCCTCGTCCTCTAATTCCTGTGAGTCCATTAGGTCCCAGCCCAAAAGCCACTTTCTGCAGGAGAGTGTCTGTGACTGCCCCTGATCCAGCCTGGGGTTAGGTGTTTTCCTTTGTGGTCCCTGAGCAACCTCGTGCTTTGGGTAGAGCCCTGGTCTCCGTGCATCCAAGCAGCTTGTTTGCATGTGTGCTTCTTTCACTAAGCCGTGAGGTCCATGAGGGCAGGGAATGCCTGCTTTCTTCACCCCAGTGCCCATGGCGCAGTTACTGGCACACGGGAGGGCCTACGTGTTGAAAGAAGACAGAGGAGAGAAGAAAAGAAGGAAAGATGAAAGGGAGGAAGATTCGCTGAAGTATAACCAAATGGAAGGATGAAAAATGGAGACCCGTGGTAATTCCTGTAATGGTATTAAGAGATGATGCACTCTGGACATGTCTCCTACTGGTCCAAAGGGGGCTACTCAGGAGGATGTTTCCAAGAACGACTCAAGTTTGGTTCAGGGAGTGGATTATGTTCTTTTTTTTTTTTTTTTTTTTTTTTTTAATTTTTTTTTTTTCAACGTTTTTTATTTATTTTTGGGACAGAGAGAGAGACAGAGCATGAACGGGGGAGGGGCAGAGAGAGAGGGAGACACAGAATCGGAAACAGGCTCCAGGCTCCGAGCCATCAGCCCAGAGCCTGACGCGGGGCTCGAACTCACGGACCGCGAGATCGTGACCTGGCTGAAGTCGGACGCTTAACCGACTGCGCCTTCTAGGCGCCCTGGATTATGTTCTGATGTGGTATAAATGGGGGGACCTACCATTTATTGAACACTTAATTATGCTAACCATCTGCTCGGGCTGCTATAACAAAATGAAAAAACTGGATCGCTGAAGTGAGAGGCCTTCGTTTCTACAGTTCTGGAGGCTGGAAGTCAAAGACCACGATGCCGGCCCATTCGGTGTCTGGCTTGTGGACAGCCGTGTTCTCACTGCGTGTGCACGTGGCTTTTCCTTAGTGTGTGCTCATGGAGGGAGAGGGAGAGAGACAGCTTTCCTGTCTCGTACTCTTCTTACAAGTCCATTAATCGTACCACGGAGGCCCCACTTTTGTGACCCGATGTAAACCCAATGACCAGCCAAGGCCCCATCTCGATACCACAACTCTGGGAGTTAGGGCTGCGACATGTGAACTGGGCAGGGGAGAGGGGGGAGAGGGTGGGGGTGGTCACAAACATTCAGCCCATAGCACCCAGGCTCTTGCTGGGTGCCCTTTATGCCTTTCCCATTTATTTATTCTTCCCAACAGCTCTGGGATTGGAGCTTCACAGGCAAGTAGCCGGAATTTCAGAGAGAGGCTAAGACACCTGCAGAGGCCACCCTGGGCCAGGGCCACCTTGAGAACACTGAGGCAGGAGTTTGTCTCAGTTTTCAGTCTTTCATGCCAGAGAGCTGGGAGGGCCCGTAAGGGTTTTGGAACTCAGAATTCTGGGATTTGAATCTCGAGTTTGTTAGTTTGGTTGTGGGGCTTTAGGCCAACTTAGGGCCAATTCCAATATCCTCAGAGTTTTTAGAGACCAATGTTTTGTTTTGTTTTTTGTTTTTTTGTTTTTTGTTTTTCAGTTGGGGTGAAAAAGAGAATGGTTGTTGAATGAAAACCTATACTGGCCTTGGCCTTAATTTATACTCTGGGGGATCTATAGTGGACAGACAGGGCTCCTGTCCCCCGGAAGCCCACTCCCTAATGGGGAAGATGAAAACAAATATGAAAACACATGCATAAGATGATTTCTGTCAGTAGCTAATTCTATGATGAAACTAGAAGAGGCTTTTTTAATATGGGTCATCTGGGAAGGTCTGGATTGCAGGACAAGGGAGCCATGCAGAGATCTGGGAAAAGAATATTCTTGGCCCTGGGAGGTACACTTGCAAAGACTCTAGGGAGAACAAGACCAGCACAAGGGAAGGACCAGGAAAGAGAAGGATGCCTGGTGTATTTCAAAAAAAAACAAAGGAATAGAATATTAAGAAATAAGGAGAGAGGAAGCGAGGAAATAGAGATAGGCTATTGTGTGACACAGAGGAGAAATCCTTCCTCCACACACAAAGACTGGATGTAAAACACAAGAAATATCCTGAGATGTCTGCCTTGAAGGTGAGGTGGGAGGAGGACTAAGGGAGACAGGGCAAAAATTAGGAAAAGAGAAAGAAGATGATGTGGATGTTCCCATATCTACATTGCCCACTCACTTCGCGGAACAGTGACACATTCCATTTTAAAGTATAACAAGATTTTTTGTAAAAAAAAAAAAAAAAAAAAAAAGTATAATGAGATTGGGGGAGATATCCCATATGTTCAGCACGAGTCACTGGGTGTGCAAGTGAAACTCTCAGCCATCGCCTTCTTGGGTGTTTTGAGGCAAAATTTACATGCTCGCCCATAATGGTGACCTCTCTCTGTCTCTGATTTTCTCAGCTTGTCTCTCTCTCTCTCTATTTCTCTGTGTGTCTTTGGGAACTGTGGGGCCAGAATATTCCACCGCAGCCGGCAGCTGTATATCTTTCAAACAGTGGTTCC
Organism: Panthera onca; assembly: GCF_046562875.1. Lineage (NCBI taxonomy): Eukaryota > Metazoa > Chordata > Mammalia > Carnivora > Felidae > Panthera > Panthera onca. The sequence continues at coordinate 79,297,286 of NC_138351.1, read as the reverse complement.
ACAGGCCAAATCTCCCTCCAAGTTATTTATGACTCCCATTGAAGCCGGTGGTACTCAGGCGCCAACCTAGGAGGTCAGCAATGGGCCTCTTTGTTGGACACAGGTCATCAGGAGACGACTGCGGCGGTGACTGCTGTGTGAACCTCCGCTGCCGTAGAAATGGTTATGTAACTTTAAACAGTAATGACATTTTGCAGAAAAGTGCTTTTTAATTGCTATGTCTTCATTATTCTCTTTCAAAATTGCCCAGGAGATTCTGCCTCAGAGACAGCTCGGCATGATCTGAGTTTCCATTTTTAAAGAGCAATCAGTTTTGTGTTTCAGCTGCTCCCAGAAACCCCCCAACCCAAAACTTCATCTGTTTTCAGTTGCATTAAACGGGGTAGGTAATACTGCCTTTTGTATCCTTGCCAAACGGAGAAATGATTTGACGCAATTTTCTAAAAATGCTCTCCCCAAATTCCTTTTGGGCTGGGACCAAGAATAGAATATTTTATCCCCTACAAAAGGGAGAAAGAAAATGATGAGCAAGCTAGAAAAATAGGACTGAGAGTATAGTCTATAGAGTTCCAACAGAAACTTAACCCCAATCCGTATACTCAGATGCCTATAGGGGATTGGGATCAGCTAAAAATAAATTTTGCTTTGGAAGCGAAAAACCCTGATACAGATAAAATGACTCAGGAATGCATGCTCTGAAAGAATTGTAGACTTAGTTGAGCAGGGACTCACTCTAGTGATTGGCCCCATCGTTTGGTGTTTGTATCCTGCTCCTATGCTGCGAGCCCTTCCCAGCAATCACTCAAACTCGTGCAGACCCCTTGCTCGTTGGTGTGGAGTTCACCCATTCTCGCAGCTGGCCGGTGCCCAAGCCCTGTAGCTCCATCTGTCTGTTAGAACCCCTTTCACCCATACTGATATGGATCCACCTTCTAGAATAGCCGTCTCCCCACCCCCCACCCCCCACCATGCTGCTTCAACAGGCACAGAATTCTAAACCCTCCTCTACAAATAACTCCAGACTGCCTGCTGAGGATTTTCTTCTGATTGCCCACAGCTATCGTTCATGTATCCTGAAGGTTCTGTTGAAACTTTAAAAAACGTCAATCACAGGAGGGATTTCATCATCACAGCATCGCCGTCATCATCAACGTCAGAAATGGGAACGAATAGCATTTACTGGATGCTTGCCGTGTGCCCAGGAACTGTCGTGACGATTTGCAAGGATTCCTTCACTTAGCCCTCTCAACAACCTAAAAGCACCTCTGTTTTACAAAAGAAAAAGCAGAGGCTTAGAGAGCTTGAGTGACTTACCTGAGATGTCTAGGTAGTAAGTAGAGAAGCCTGACTAGCGATGCCCAGCTTTTAACTACCTTCTGCATCCCTGCAGTGAGGTGTGCCGAACACATCATCCTCTTTCCCACAATGCCTTTTTAAAAATATTTTCAATATTTATTTTTGAGAGAGAGAGAAAGAGAGAGAGCACTCCTGGAGGAGGGGCAGAGAGAGAGAGAGAGGGAGACACAGAATCCAAAGCAGGCTCCAGGCTCCGAGCTGTCAGCACGGAGACTGACGCGGGGCTTGAACTCCTGAACCGTGAGATCATGACCTGAGCCGAAGTCGGATGCTTAACCGACTGAGCCACCCAGGTGCCCCCCGCCCCACCCCACAATGCCTCTCTGAACACAGTTGTTTTTAGCTGCCAGATGAAGACAGGTTGAAATGATGGGGCTTCCTTTTTTTAAAAAATTGAAAGTGAGAGAGGGAAAGATAAAATTCTAGAAACACAACTGTGAAGTACAATGAGAGACATGCCGAGCTGATTCAGCAAGCCCCTGATGAGTAGGATGAGGGTGTGTCCCTAAAACATGAATAAGAAAAACATTTAATCCAAAGAACACAGTTATTTTTCACACAATGGGTCATTAAACCATTACCCCTATATGCACTGGTAGCTGAAACTGTCCGCGGCACTAGACGAGGTGGGGAGAGATGTCTTTCGTGAATTAATTTAGCCCAGAGTTGTCCTTCTTTTTGGGCACCCTAGTCAATAGCCTGCTATGATGACATCTCAGAGGTACATGAGTAGTGCATGTGCCCAGATAGATCCTTCTCCATCCTTGGCTGTCCAGATTAAGACTTTGATTACTCAGATATAGAGACAAGATTATGAGGTGTGGTCCAGAGTGTTCATCCTATAGCCTTGGACTAGTCACTTCTCCTCCATGGGCCTTTGCTTCTTTGTGTTTACAGCTAGGAAGAAAAAAAAAAATTAATCCTCTCTGATGGGATTCTGCACTGATATTATTTTTATGATGCCCTGGTCTTATGAAATTATACCACTCTCCTTTATCACTCGTATCCTTGAAATTTACCAAAGTATCCCATTATCCACAGGATAAAGTCCAAATCCCTTAGCATACAAGAAAGCCCTGTGCACTTTGGCCTCCACTCACCTCTGACACCTGTTCCCCGACAGCACTGCACCCCACCCATCCAAATTCGTTTTTTCACCAGCAACTCCCAGACATATACATCTTTATTCTTGCTGCTACCCTCTTTAGAATGTGCTTCCTGTTCCTTTTTTTTTTACATGGTGATCTCTTATTTACCTTCCAAGAAGCCCAAACGCCATCTCCTCTATAAAGGTTTCCCTGCTGCCCTGGCAAGGTTATTTGCAGTCCTCTCTGTCCAGTTGCCTCGTCTGGACCATCTCTGCTCCAGGCCCAGAAAGCTGTGTTATGATGATGTGTGTCTGTGTCTATCCCTGCTGATTACGCTGTAAACTCCTCAAGGGCAAGGATCTTGTCTTTTTCATCTCTATAGACTCAGTGCCTAGCTCAGGACTTGGGCTTCGTAAATAGAGTCCATCAATATTTGAGAAAAGGAGAACAAAAGAAATGAAGGAAACAAGAAAAAATAAACAATAATCTTGTGCTTTCAAGAAGGGTTTTCTCCCACAATGGAAAAGGTATATACCAGATCTGGCTGTGGCCTCAGTCCTAATGTAACGGACTAGAGTGTGCCTTTCAGAGGTGGCCGAGGTCATGACTTGAGAAGTTTAAGTACACACAGTGTAGCTGGAGGCCTCACCAACCGGACCCTGTGTGGATCTAGGCGGGCCCAGAAATATTTGGGTTACAGTACACAGGGAGAAAGCTAACAGCTTCAGATTCCTATGTTTCACCTTTCAAACCTGTTAATGAAACACCTTTTTTAACCTTTCTTTTTTTCCCCCTTCTTGCTGTTCTTGAACAGGTCTTCAGATAATCTTCCCTCAGTATCTGCAAGAGAAGTTTGTCCAGTCGGCCTTGAGCTACATCATGTGCAATGGTGAGGGAGAGTATGTGTGCCAGAACAGCCAGTGTAGATGTCAGTGTGCAGAGGAGTTCCCACAGTGCAACTGCCCCATCACCGACATCCAGATCATGGAGTACACGCTGGCCAACATGGCCAAGTCTTGGGCCGAAGCTTATAAGGACCTGGAGAATTCAGGTAGAGAGCCTAACGTGGTCGTACTACATCCGTGGCCCTGAGCCAAGCCTAGAAAAGAAAACTGTCTAGCCAGAATTAGGACCACTGTGAGGGACTGTTCAGTGACGCCAGCTCTTTCACGTGGGAGGGACCAGAGCCAGGTCTAGGAGCTGTCATGGAGTAGGTACTCAGTCTCCATTGAATGGAATAATGAATCGCGTGATTGAGTTTGTGGTCCTAAGATGTATTGTGTGCATTGTACCCAGAAGACAGAGAGAGTAATGCCACCTAGCACATAGAAGCCTCTGGAGAATGGAGAGTCAAAGGTACTTGTATTGATTCCCGAGTCTATGTGTGCGAGCGCGTGTGTGTGTGCGCGTGCGCGCGCCTATATCTCTCGATAAACAACCACGTATGTATGTCTAAATATGTATATGTGTATGTATTTTTATCCATGTACATGTATATAGATAATGATACGGATAGAGATATCCAAACAATTCACAGATTGTCAAAGCTAAAGCGACTTTTCAGGTACGTGGCTGTTTCCCACTTTTCATGGTTAAGGAGATGCGTGGTCATGAATTTCAGGGGAGGAAAGTCAGCCACCCAGGGCCATACAGTGGGTGAGGTACAGAGTTGGATCTCTGCCTTTCTGGAGTTTCTAGTTGATGTGAAAGCCAGCCATGAATCGTATGACATTTTAATCATGTGAAGGAGAGGCTACTGAGAGCAAATCCATGCAGGGGGAGGTTGAGGAGGTCAGGAGGGTCAGGGAGGTCAGGAGAGGCACCTTGGGGAAGAACATCACACTTTGATGCAGAAGTCAGTGGGTGAGTGCATGTCAGAGAACGGGAGGCCATCACAAGGTGCCTCGGAGGGAGAGGACGGAGACATGGTTAGCGTGGTGGGACAGGTGGAAAAAGTGGGGAAGGTGCAGAGGCACTGAGGTGTTTAGAAGGGCAAATTAGCAGGGCTTGGTGTTACACGGGCTGTACGTGGTCGAAGAGAAGGGTGTTGAGATTCGAGAGCTTTTTTTAGGTATGTTTGGTAGACAATTTGATGGAGGCTGGTACCATTCACTGAGCTAGAACACCCTGGGTGGTTCGGAAACAGAGACTGTGTATGCAGCGCTGAGCATGAAAAGCTTGGGCATCCTTGAGATTTCCAAGAAGAGATGCCAAGTAAACAGTTGGCATCTACTATGCGTTCAGATACCTGTCAAATAAATGGACATATGCAGAGAGCATTACTGGTTTTTAGAACAGCTCAATATTTCTTAAATTTATGACAGAAACTGCATTACAATGAGTAGTGATATTCCTGTATCCTGGGGGGGGGGTGTGGGGGGCACCAAGACCCAGTGTCTTCCCCAGGGTTACATAGTTAGTAAATGACAGGGTTGGGAACGGAATCCCTGATTCCAAACCCCGTGCTTGTAGCAGCTTTTTGTGTTAATGCTCCTTTACCCCCGAGGCTTCAGTTCCCTCATCTGATATATGAGAGGACATGTTTGTGGTTTTAATAGTTGAATTTATTTAAATTTTTAGCCGAGAAACCCTTTGATCGAACAAAATCGTACCTTGGAGCCACTGTGTACCACAGGTAAAAGCTGAGCCCTACTGAGCTGTATTTGAAAACCATTGGTTTCCATGAACTCTAAGCCCCTGAACCAGCTTTGGGAGCACATAATGCATGAGTGATTCTGCTCTCGTGCAGCTCGAACGGAGCTGTGGCTGCCCTATGGACCCGCACCCGCCAGTCCATTTAAAATCCCAGGAACTCATAGCAGAGAGGTTCATGATGGAAATGTGTTACGACAATTATTTGGCCTCAAACAAAAGAAGCATTTGATAACATGCTTTTGCAAGGAGATTCCACTGATGGCTAAAAAAACAGAGGGGCATGAAGTCGATGTGCACAAGCAGTAGGGATCTTTAGCATAGAATCCTATCCCCCAGGAAGAGAAACCACTTTCAGTGGGTGGGTAGGTGGGTGGGGAAGGAAACACAGAAAGCTGAAATGCTGCTGAGTAGCTGAATAGGCCGCAGAAATGATTTACGTGGCACACTTTCTCTCCACAAGAGCACACATTTGCTCTAGATATCCTGTACTTATCCATCTGGAATGGTTTTACCCATTAAGACAAATCCATCCATACCTTCGTGTAGATGTGGCTTGTGCGTGTGTATCTTCCTCCTCTTCGTTTCAGGCAGTGGCCTTCATGACTCAGCAACTAGGCAGCTTGGAGGGATTCAAGACATGGCCAAAAGGGAAAAGCCAATGATTCCTTCATGGTCGGAGCACTGGTGGTCGCATAGAACCTAGTTTACACACATGAATGGCGGTCTTCACCTCCTTTATTGGGAGGGAACCCTTCCACTTTCAGTCAAAAAATTAAATCATTTTAACGTTTAAATTCTATGTTCCTAACTGACCCAGGTTCAGGTTCAGTGAAATGACTGTCATGTTCTCCAAGGTCAACAGCGCTTTCTACAGGAGAGCAGCATATCTTCCTTGGGGGTTGGGGGAGGCTGTGTATTGTGGGCAACCAACATACAGGGTCATTAGGGCCAGCCCCCTACCTCCAGCCAACTCCCTGAATAAACCAGCTGGCGTTGTCCTATGCTAGCCGCCCATCCCCTGAGCGTGTTCTGTATGTCGAGGACTATTCAGGCAGATACAGTGCTGTGTCACTCTTTCCTGATTTGCATTAGGTGCTAGGTTACCTGTTTGACAGATGGGAAAACTGAGGTGTTAAAAGAATAATGGTCATACAGCTGCCCAGGGGTCCAGATGCAACTTGATCTCCTGAATGTCTGACTGGCAATAAGGAGGCACTGTGAGTTCTGTAGGGGTCAGAGATTCCTATTTTTGGCACCATTTATTTAGTTAGTTTCTTTTTTCCCCCAATATACTGATCCTCTTTATGTGTTGAGAGTAAGTGTATAATGCTGAGTAAAAGCATACATTCAGAGCCTGTTTAGAGTTCTAATTCTGCCATTTACTGGCTGTGTGACCTTGGCAAGATAACTGACTTCTTTGTGTCCTACTTTCTATAAAAGAAGGCGCTGAAAGTACCCACCTCGTAGATTTGCTGTAAAATCACTTATATGGGTGAGGTGTTTCAGAGTGAGCATGGTGCTTACTGAAAGCTACGTAGGCATTTTTAAAAATAAAATGAATGCCTAATGTACCTGAAATTTCCTGATAGCTTTTGCAGCACGAACTAAAAGTACTAAGCTGCAAATATATATATATACATATATATATGCACATATATTTATATTTATATTATACATATAAATATGCATATATTATACATATTTATATATTTACATTTAAATACATATATATATATATATATATATATATATATATCCCCAACCATTTGGATTTTTCCCCCCGCAAAATGACCAACCTCCTAATTCTTTTATTTTCCCGATAGTTGGGGAGCATGACAAAGGTAAGTATTATATTGAAAAAAGAATAGCTCAGATTCAAGTCCTGCCTCTTGTCACTCCTTGGCTGTTCTACCTTCAGAAAATCATTTCCCTGCTCTGGGCTTCATTTTCCCTCTGTGTAGAACAAGAAAGCTGACCTAGATTATCTCTAAGGTTGTGTCGAGTTGCAGAAGACACGGAAACTCTGAAACACAGAACCAAACTGAGGCAGAAACCTTCACCTGGGAGACCCAAGATTTGCCCCCATCTCTTAAGGTGGGGTGTCTCTAAATGGGATGTGACATGAGGTGGTACACAGACAACTTCCAGTAGGACTGGATCATGTAGCAAGGAGCTTGACCCATCTCAGCTCTCCCTCGACCCTGCAGATGACTTCAAAGAGAACGTTCCAGTTGGTGCTAATATGCCGTTAGCACCTCCCCATGGCTGGCTACCTTCCTGTGTGCTTCACAGTGAGAGCAGGCCCCAGGGTTTGATCACTTAGCTGGCAACACTATCCGGCCAGGATTTGTTAATACTGTTTTCATAACTGTATACGTTTACAGCTTTATTTTTATAGCTCCCATTCTACTGAAGGCATGGGATGGAGGTTTTCTAATGCAGAATTGGATAAAAATTTGGTTGAATTGATTCAAAGAAAATACTAAGTAAATATAAGTACAAATATGTGAATATCATTATCAAGCTGGCATTCAGATGACGGAAGTTTGGGAAGCCTTGTTTGTTTTTTTTTTAAGTTTATTTATTTATTTTGAGAAAGAGAGAGAGAGAGAGAGAGAGCATGAGCTGGGGAGGGGCAGAGAGAAAGAGAGAATCCAAAGCAGGCTCTACACTGCCAGCTTGGAGCCCAATGTGGGGCTCGAATCCGTGAACCCTGTGATCATGATCTGAGCCAAAATCAAGAGTCTGATGCTTAAGGGACTGAGCCACCCAGGCGCCCCCTGGACAGCCTCGTTTCTAATAAGGATGCAGGATGCAGATTCCCTCCTGTGGGAGCAAAGTAAAAGAACCTTCACTGAAAGTGTAGTGGCCCTTGCACGGCCTCCCAGGAGCTGCCGAGAGGCTAGTGCAGAGTTCATGGGGCCTCAAAGGAGTGAGTTTTATCTGCAAGGCCTGCCTGACTGGTAGGTGGGGCTGAGCCTTCCAGGCAGCCTCCAAGGGGGGGCAGCCTTGCTCAGTCCTTCTCTCTTGGCCTCTGTATCTCGCTAGATGAGTTTAAATCGTTTATGAAGCGTCTGCCCAGCAACCACTTCCTGACCATCGGGAGCATCCATCAGCACTGGGGCAACGACTGGGACCTGCAGAACCGTTACAAGCTCCTGCAGAGCGCCACCGAGGCCCAGAGGCAAAAGATCCAGCGCACCGCCCGCAAGCTCTTCGGCCTCAGTGTCCGCTGTCGCCACAATCCCAACCACCAGCTGCCTAGAGAGAGGTAAGTGCAACCCCCCAGCCCACCCCCACCGCCTCTGCAGGCTCAGACCTGTTTCTGGCTTAAGTTCCCCGTGGCCCGGGGAAATGCCATGCCGATGATGATGCACCTGCTGGTGGCAGGCCAGGCCTTGCGTGGTCCAGACCAACCATTTTCTGGATCGTCTCTGGCTTCTCTGCTTCTGGTTGCTGCTGTCCTGGGATTTCTCACTGTTTCCTGAATATGCCCTGAACTTTCAGCCTCTGTGTTCTGTCTGATCCGTCGGACTGTGGAAGGGAGCCCGCGATAGCCCTGACTGCTATGTGACATTATTCTGGTTGCTTGAAAGGTATTATCTATTTAATTTAAAAGTTACTTGACAGATTGGGGCACCTGGGTGGTTCAGTTGGTTAAGCATCTGACTTCCGCTCAGGTCATGATCTTGTGGTTTGTGAGTTCGAGCCCTGCATCGGGCTCTGTGCTGACAGCTCAGAGCCTGAAACCTGCTTCGGATTCTGTGTCTCCCTGTCTCTCTTTTCCCCTCCCGGCTCACGCTTCATCTTCCTCTGTCTAAAAAATAAATAAACATTAAAAAAAAACAGAAATTACTTAACAAAGCAGATTTTAGCATCGCCATCTTAATGGTGAAGAAACTGGGTTAACTAATCCGTCAGCTATATATTGAGGACCTTTGATCAGGGCCTGGAGTCAGCGACACAAACAAGGCACAGACCAGGAAAATTTTTTTTTTATTTTTTTATTTTTTTTTATTTTTTAATATATGAAATTTACTGTCAAATTGGTTTCCATACAACACCCAGTGCTCATCCCAAAAGGAAAATTTAAGGAGGCACCCCCTGGCTGGGTCTTGTGAGTGCAGGGTCCTCACCTGAGAGTGAGAGCCTCCTTAAACACCTGGATGCCTCACTTCCTTCCCTCTGGGCTGACAAGACAGAAGTTCCTGGGTCTTCACAGATCTTAGGGTTTCTTTGCTCCCTCTGAAACTTCTGGGGAAGAAGCCAGGATTGAGATCCAGCCCTTTCAGACTCCATTCTCCCAGGGCATGTGTGAGCTGCTCCCTGGCAGGGGGGGAGTGCGGTGGTTTCTGTAGTGGTGCCTCTGTGGATTCCACAAAGGCATCTCCATCCAGCAGAAGGCAGGTTTGAGGGCTGTGCACCCTGCTTCGGCTAGCGCAGCTGTACCTTGATTTGTTTCATATTTGGGGGTTTTGCACTCAACTTTATTCAGAGAGAAGAGATCCACTCTTTAAAAGAGTAAGGCTAAGTCACATTCACTTACCAGATTTGCGGTCAGCCACGTGTCTGTATAGCTGAGTGCTACCCTTTTTGCACAGAGCAGAGAACCAGCCCAGAGAGGCCCAGTATTTGGTCCAGAGCTACAGTGCACATCAGTGGTTCCCAAGAGGAGGTGATTTTGTTCCCAGGGAGCATTTAGAAATGTCTGAAGACATTTTTGAGTATCATAATGGGTGTGGGGTGCTATTGCACAGGGCAATCCCCACAACAAAGAGTTTATCCTTCGCCAAAAAGTCAGTGATGCTGGGGTCTGGAAGCCCTGCCGTAAGAGGAAGAGACAGGATCCCCCAGCGCTATGATGCTAAATACCGTGTTCTTCCTCGCCCTCCTGGGCAGGCACCCAAAGATTAAAGATCCGTGACACTTCTAGGCATTTCTCTCATGCCAGCCACCCCCACGCACTTACTCGTTTTCCTCTTCATTTTTTCAGACTCAGATCAAATGCCTCCTCCTCCATGAAGTCTTTCCTGATTGCACCAGCCACTACAGAGGCTCTTTAGTCTAGGTCCCCATTACTCTAAAACCCCTACCCATCTTCCCTTTCTCCCCCCACTGTGAAGTCTCCTCCTTTTACTCCTGGCCGTGCTGACCCGTGTGTTTCCCATTCCTTCCAACTCTGAACCCATTGCTTGGCAGCTAGTTTGTGATCATTACTTGGTGGACCAAATAGGATTTGCTCTGGCAGTCGCTCCCTCGCTGCAGTGCGGCGAGTACAGGAACGAAAGAAAGGGGTCCAGTCACAAAATGGCTTCCTTGTCATCTGCAGCAGGTGCCCAAGCTGCCACCACGAGCGAGTGCCCAGATTCCATCTAGATCCATCAGGCTTTGGTCACGTGACCCACATTGGATGCAGTGAGGGATTCAGAAAGGAGCACAGTACACAGGGCTGTGAAGGATGTCTTTCAGAGGAGGGGCTCTGTTAGCAATCACGAAAAACCCTGTGTGTATATATATATATATATATGTGTGTGTGTGTGTGTGTGTGTGTGTGCTTAAAATCAGCGTGTTAGTGCTGCCATAGCAAAGTACCACAGACTGAGTGCATTAGACAACAGAAATGGATCTTCTCACAGTTCTGGAGGCTGGGAGTCTGAGGTTGAGGTGGTCTGCAAGGTTGGCTCCTTCTCAGTCCTCTCCTTGGTGACACGTGGCCGCCTTCTGCCTGTGTCCTCCCGTGGTGTTTCTGCTGTGCGTCTCTGTGTCCTAATCTCTTCTTACAAGGACACCAGTCCTTTTGGGTTAGGGTCCCACCTCAATGACCTAATGTTAATTACCTCTTCGAAGCCCCTTTCTCTAAATAGAGTCACATTCTGAGGTACCGACGGTGAGGGCTTGAACATACGAATGTGGGGGAGATATCATTCAGCCCAGAACCCCAGAAAAAGTGGCTTTTGATCTATAGGTGAAGAAACCCTGCACCCCCAGGATTCACCACACTGGATGCAAATCTGGTGGCAAAGGGTAACATTTAACCATTACCTGATTTTAAACAGATCGATCTGTCAGTTTTGCCGGGTGTCCCCACAGAGAATGAAATGGAAGGTCCAAAGTCGGACACATTTATTAAAGGTGAGAAGAATTTCCAGGGTGCAGGTCACAGAGCACTATCAGTCCTGCCAGGCCTAGGAAGGCTCAGGAGGGCTCCAGAAGGAGAGCAGCCAGACGGGCATTACAAAGAGGAAAGGAAAGGGGCGCCTGGGTGGCTCAGTCCGTTAAGCGTCTGACCGGCTCAGGTCATGATCTTGCGGTTCATGAGTTGGAGCCCCACTTCAGGTTCTATGCCGACAGCTCAGAGCCTGGAGCCCACTTCAGATTCTGCCTCCCTCTCTCTCTCTGCCCCTCCCCTGCTCATGCTCTGCCTCTGTGTCTCTCAAAACTAAATTAAACGCAACAAAAGACAGTAGCAAAGAGGGGCAAAAATGGGCAACGGGAAGAACACCGCATGGAATCACGGGGCTAGACTGCGATCCCGCCCCACCATTGGCAAGCTTCGCGACCTTTGGCAGGTCGCTTCCCTGTTGGGAGGGCAGATGTCCACATCTGTCCACGAGCTGCTCTTCCCTTGCAAGCCGCCAGGCTAGAAGCGTCCCACCACCACCAGGACCTTCAAAGAAAGACCTCCCAGTGTGGCCCTCTGTCCTCCCGCGAGAGAAAACTTGCCCGAATCCTAACATCCCTGCTCTAACTCATCTGGAGAGGATGTCTAGCACTCCACCTTAGCAAGGCAGTCAATTATGTTCATTTAACAAGTATTGACTGCCGGGGGCTGGGGGGTGCAGGGCACAGAAACTCGGCTCTGGGTGGATTCCTCTGAAGCCTTCCCAGGAGAGCTGAACCTCCTTGCTGGCTGTGAGCTGCTCCCTGACATCCGAATCGGAGCTTCTAATGAGTGTTTCTCACACCAGCAGGCAGGGCACCTCCCCGCCACAGAGCAGTGTCAGACAAAGGTGCTAACACAGGGGACCTTGAGCCACCTGGACTGAGCGAGCTGGAGTTTGCAAACGAGCCGATTGCTGTGCGTTGGTCTGTGTGTGCCAGGCTCCGGGGGAGATGAGTCCACTGAGCAGATGCCTTTGCTACCACAGGTGTCAGAGGGGTTTTTACACGTGTTGCAGAGGGGTGATGTCGAGGCGGGGTAGGGGAGGGAAAGAGCACGGGGCTTTAGTTGCACGCAGACTGGGTCCAAATCCTGGCTCCGTGGCATTCCAGCCACGAGGCTCTCCCTACGTCCCCGCACCTCCCTGGCGATGGGATAATAACGCTTTGCCTTCAGGTTAAGTACAAAGACCAAGATTTTGAAATACAAAAGACCTGGTAAAACACCTAAATCAGTTAAGACTGGAGGCAGACGGGGAGAAAGAGGATGCTATCACTTTATACATGTATTCTAAAGGCCAGGCACTGTTCTCAGCACCCGATAATGAATTAGCTCATTTCTTCCTCACTGCCACCCTCCGAACTAGGTACCTTTGCTACCCTACTATTCCTACTTTACCGCTAAAGGAATTGAGGCACAGAGAGTTTAATAAGATCCCCAAGGTCAATAAGTGTTAATTATTTTATTGTTACTTCAAAGAGGTGGCTCCCCCTAAAATTAAGTGGTGAGCCGATAATCGGAGCTAGTTTTAAGGCATCCTGGAAACTCGACGCTGGTCTGGAAGGCAAATGCCACCAATACACTCACCCCAAGATTCAGCGGCTCAAAAAGAACACTTTCTCATCAGCCATCATGATTTTGCAGGTTGACTGGGCACAGCCGGGGGTCCATCAAGGCGGCGGAGGCTGGGGTCATCTGAGGGCCGACTGGACTGGGCGTCCAGGATGACTCACGCCCACGGCTGGCAGACTGCTGGCTGGCAGCTGGGAGCTCGGCCGAGGCTGCCAAGCAGACTGCCTACACGTGCCCTCTCCATGTGGCCTGGGCTGCTTGCAGCGCGACAGCGTCCCGGGACTGGAAGGAAGCGGTGGGACTTTTTGCATCTTAGCTCCGGAAGTTAGACACCGTATTCTACTGGCCAAAGCCCCGCCCAGATTCAAGGGTGTGAATATTGGGAGCTGTGGGTCTTTGCAGGCAGAGGGAATCGTTTTTGGCGGTTAGGTACTACGGGATGAATTAAGTAGAAATAGAGCTAGACGTGACCATCTTACATGTAGGGCAAATAAAATTAATTACAAAACCATAACAGCCTCTTACTGAGCAGCTGTTATAACAGGCAGGAGAGCTGGCTAAGTATAAAGAGTCTACAGTCAGACTGGCTGGGTTCGCATCCCAGCTCTGTCGGCTGCTTACACTGTAACCCTGGGGAGGTCAGCACCAGCCTTGAGCCTCAGTTTTCTCAAGTGTCAAATGGGGCTAATAATAGTGCCAACCTGCCAGGAGGATTCAGTGCTTTAACCCCATCAAATGCGAGAGCAGTGTCTGGTACACGGAAGACACGCGGTTTGTTAGCTTCTTTTCTTGTTGTTATTTTTACCCGGAACTGATACTTTGCATGTAAGTTACTTAGCCCATGTGATAACTCAATAGGTCTAAGTGTTGCTAATGATGAGGACCCATCTACTTCTCCTACTGTCTCTACAAAGTGGATGCCAGTTGGATTTGTTTCATAGATGGGGGAACCGATAAGGCAAAGGTGTAATTAACTTGCCCTGGGTCACAGGGCAGGTATGTGACAGGATTGGAATTGTCTTGCTGACACCATCAGTGGGCTTCATGGTCAAGAGCCTTGTGCAGGCTCTGAGCAGTGTGCAACAGCAAAGAGACGCAGCTGTGCTTGGCTGGGGCGCCCCGTTTTGAGTGTGTGTGATGCCAAAGGCAGGATTAGCTCCTCAAGGGCATGGGGGTGGTGACGGATCAAGATTAGAATTTTATAGGCTGGAATGGAAATGGCCCCCGGTTGTGGAGCCCTGAACCATCGACTCTGGAGCCCAGGCAGAAACCCAAGCGGACACATCAGACCCATCCCCTGTAAGTAGAGAGAGGAGGTCAGGTTCGGTGTAAGTCAACTCAGCAAGCATTTGCTGAGAGCTTACTCTGTGGCGGGCTCTGAAAGCACCACGAGAAGTAAGACCCACCCCACTGCAAGGCTCAGTGTTTGTTGGGATGGGGGCAGCGATGCTAATTCCAGACTGCACTTACCAAAGGGGGATTCAACAGCCAACCAAATATCTATGGGTCCCCATGATGGGTCAGGTTCTTTTTGGGGTCTCAGGGATACCGGTTAGCCTGTTCGGGAGCTGGCACCAGTGTGGCACCACAGTGCTGCAGTTTGGACGGGCGAAGGGAAGGCAGAGACCCACAGGAAAGAGCTGTGGGTGGTTTCACTCCCCAGAGATCCTCATGTTGTGCAGCTAAAAAGGGGCAAAGACTGGCAGGTGGAACTTGAGTTTGGTCACGGCTGTTTTTAGACAAACTGACACTTTCTGAACCTTGATTTTTCTCCTCTGTAAAATAGGGATAATAAAGTCTTCCCCCTGCCTCAGAGGATCTATGTCTGGCTCACCTGAGATGGTGTGTGGGGAAGCACGTTGTAAAACTCGGAGAGCTCTGCAGAAAGGAACTGTGCAAGCAAAGTGAACGAGAAACGTGAAATTCATCAGGAAGCGAACGAGGCTGAGTTTAGGTCCAAGGCCACACGTAATAGTTAACATTTGTAGTTTACCAGGTACCAGGCCCCGTCCTAACCACTTTCACCTCCACGTAATCACCATGATGACCTTATCTGGCAGCACTGACTCATCCCATTTTATGGGTAGGGAAGTTAAGGCACAGAGATGTTAATTGACTTGCTGAAAATTACACTGCAGGTAAGAGGCAGGATTCCGGTGCTAGCAGTCTTTTCCTATAACCTGTAGGCTCTTACACCTCTCCCTGAGGCATGATGGTCCAGGGCACTCAGATCAACCCGCCTAGACTACAAACTGCATGATGATGGAATTCACCTCACTGTTCCTTGTGAAAGAGTGAAGGGAGGACGGAGGGATGGAGAGAGGGAATATTGGGAAAAAATAGGAAGATAGGAAGGAAAGGAGGAAAGGGGGAGGAGAGAAGAAAGCAGCAGGAAATCAGCTTGGGCAGTGCTGGATTCAGCAGGTTTCTGTGCCATTCCGTAAGTGTGGACTGACCACCTCGCCTCCCAACCCAATGCCAGACCCTGAAAGTCACTTAAATACGTAAGCAGCAGGGCCTTTGTCCTCTAAACATCATTATTTAGCATCAGAAGGTGCTTTGGAGAAGGACAGGGTTTGAACCAGAGGACCTGAGTTCAGTTCACGGCTTTGCTGTGTGTGGGCCAGCCTACATCCATAATGGGATGCTCCTGAGAGCCCTGGGTATAAAACTCGTGCCTCGCGTGGGCAGGTGCAGGTTGAGTACTGCACAATTACCCCTCACGTTTCCCTAGAGCGGCTATGTTCTTTGTGGGAATTCTGCATTAAAACTCACTTGGGAAAATAGGGGATTTTTTTTTTCCTTAAGCAATTTGAAAACAGCTGGACTCAGTTACCTTGAGGTCTTGCCCAAATGTAGGAGAAATATCACTCCCAGAGATTGAGAGAATAACAGTTCAACTCCCAAATATTGGTATAAGGTCAGTAATTGAATCTTAGTCCATTTTAATGAGTAGCTTGTACTTCAGACTAAGATCTTTGGCCCCAAATTACAGTGGCCTTTTAACTATATCTCCCAGAATCTACTGTAACCACTTTTCAATCTATGTTGCACGAGGAAGTCAGAGTTATTACTTAAGAAGCAAATTCGGTCTTGTCGCATCTCTGCTTAAAGCCTTTGGTGATGAATCACTGCTCTTAGGAGGAAGGGCAAAATCGGTTTTTTAAATTTGTTTTTAAGATGCGTTTTTAATTTTTTAATGTTTATTTTTGAGAGAGAAAGAGCACAAGTAGGGGGAGGGAAGAGAGAGAGAGAGGGGCACAGAGGATCCAAAGCAGGCTCTGCACGGACAGCAGTGAGCCCAGAGGGGGCTCAAACTCACAAACCCTGAGTTCATGACGAAGTCAGACGCTTCACTGACTGAGCCACCTCAGCGCCCCTTAATTTGTTTTTAAATATTTATTTTTGAGAGAGAGAGAGAAAGAGAGAGTTCAAGTGGGGGAGGGGTAGCAAGAGAGGGAGAGAGAATCCCAAGCAGGCTCTGAGTTGCAGTGAGCGCGATGTGGGGCTCAAACTTGGGAAGCGCAAGATCGTGACCCGAGCAGAAGTCCAAGGCTCAACCGACAGAGCCACCCAGGGGTCCCAGGAAGAGTAAAATCTTAAGCTGACCTATAGTTCTGCCATGATCTGGCCACTGTCTACCTCCCGTCTGTGTTTCATGCCTCTTCTTGGCTCTCACAGCTACAGCCCCACTAATGTTTCAGTTCACGAGATGTACATGCTTCCTTCTTTTTTTTTTTTAAATTTTTTTATGTTTTCATTTTATTTCTTAGAGAGACAGAGTGCAAGTGGGGGAGGGGCAGAGAGAGGCGGAGACACAGAATCTGAAGCAGGCTCCAGGCGCTGAGTTGTCAGCACAGAGCCCGACGTGGGGCTCGAACTCACGAACCGCGAGATCATGACCTGGGCCGAAGTCGGACGCTTAACCGACTGAGCCACCCAGGTGCCCCATGTACATGGTTCCTTCTGCTCCACAGGGCTTCACATAGGCTGTTCTCTCTACCTGGAATGTGTTTTTCCTTTTCCCTCCCTTTCTGTAGCTTCTGTGTGTCCTTCAGAACTCAGCTCCAAAGGCTGTGCTCCTTGCGTTGAAAGGGTGTTGGGACCCATTTGATATGCTTTCCTAACATCCTTAATTCCCAAATGAAACCCCAAACCTCAGGCTACCATAATACCTTTGTTTATATGTTTCTATGTTTATATGGCTCTCTTGTGAGACTGTGGGTTCCAGGCGCATACCTGTACCCATGTTCTTGACCACTTAAACATCATAACTTCTTCGCGTGGCCATTGGCACATGGTAGCTATTGAAAAAAACCTTTGTTCGATGAATGGACAAATAAGTTATTTTCTACGTGGAGTGGGGTCCCAAAGGCATGGTGATGTTGTATTTTACAATTGTGCCCGTTGCCATATAAATAATTTAAGGGTTTCTTCGCATAAACTGTGTGTGGTTAGGTCACCTTCCTCATTCCTAGGTGAAAAAGCTGAGGCTGAAGGAGGTTAAGTGCCTTGTCTGAGGTCACTCAGGGAATTTGTGAATAGACCGTGATTAGAACTGAGGCCCTCAGACTGTGACAGT
Source organism: Panthera onca (assembly GCF_046562875.1). Lineage (NCBI taxonomy): Eukaryota > Metazoa > Chordata > Mammalia > Carnivora > Felidae > Panthera > Panthera onca. Next base: position 79,279,873 of record NC_138351.1, on the reverse strand, counting down.
CCAAACAGTATGGTCACATGGAAACTGCAGATGGGAGATTGTCTTCAACTGACCTGGATCCAAATCCTGAAAGTATCTCTTGTTACATATGTTACGTTGGGAAATGTACCCTATTGAAGAAAAAAAGAAAAAAGCAACAGAAAGAGGATGAAAATACACACTTCCCAGAGTCTATGAAATTCAACAGGATGAAGAAAAACCCGTAGCACTGAGTAGGTCCTTCACGTCAGTGCGATTTGGGGTTTCTTTCCTATGTGCTGTCACCTGATTTTTGTGGAGGTTAGAGTCTTGTAAGGCAAAGCAGATTCATGGCACTTTAACTCGAGGGCAGGCAGTGCAATTATTGGCATTTTCCGATGACTTTGGTTTATTTTTACTTCTCATATTCACATGGCCTTGACCCAGCAGTCCGGGTTTTCGCCAAGCAACGTGTAATTATGCATTGTTGAGATGAAAATCCCTTGGGGGCGTCCACCTCAGGCTCCAATCCTGGGGCCATGGCTTCTGAACCCATGTCAGCTTTTAACATATTTCTTGCTCCACATAGTGTTTAATTGGTGTCTATGGAAAGATTCTGGCCACCAAGATAATTGTTATCCCTACTATGATGACCCTCAGTATCCATGCTGGTTTTGATTCTTCTCTCTGAACCCTATACTTACTTGCCTCTGGATTTAATCTCCATAGACTCCTGCAGTGGAGCAGAGGGATAGGACTTCTTATATTTTATTTGAACTGAAGTCAATTTCAGTTTATTAGACTGACAGTCTCTGCTCTGCCACTTATTAGATGCATGACCTCCAAAAATCTCTAAACCCACCCAAGCCCTTTGTTTCCTCATCTGTATGGTCAGGGTAATAAGAATAGCTACCCTATAGAGTCGATGTCCCAGGCAATTTATAGGATATATGTGAAAACTCTTCGTAACTTACAAAAAAAAAAAAGTGCAGATACAATACTAATATAATCAAGAACACAGGGGTGGCAAACCTTAGATATTTGATGGAGACTCTGTTTTTGCCCCCAAGAAATGAATGTTTCCACTGGAGAAGACAAAGCATAAGCCCGACCACATGTAACAATATAGTAAACAGGCAATGGGATTTAAGATACTTACGACTTCAGGGATGCCTGGGTGGCTCAGTTGGTTAACCGTCTGAATCTTGATTTCGGCTCAGGTCATGATGTCACAGTTTGTGGGTCCGAGTCCCATGTTGGGCTCTGTGCTGACAGCGTGGAGCCTGCTTGAGATTCAGTCTCTCCCTCTCTGCCTCTCTCTCTCAAAAATAAGTAAATAAACATTTTTAAAAAGCTTAAAAAAAAAGGTACTTAAGACTTCAGACTCTGGAGTGTAACAGGCCAAGAAGAAGGTACATTTACTAACAATGTGAACTTGGCACAGTATTAAGGTTTCTGAACTTCATTTGTCTAATGGGTATGGTGGAGATAAAAATCATGCCTAATGTTGGAAAATCAGTAAAAGATCACGTATGTCACTTTTTGCATATAGTAAGATGTCAAAGCACAAGGCTCCTCATCAGACAAAATTAGAGACCAATAGTGTGTCAGTCAATTGAAAAAGTTAAGTTAAAATGGAGACTCTTAAAAGGCATATACATGCTGCACATATATAAACACATTTTATTTTAACTTAAAATGTCTAAATGCATATTCCTTGGCCAGCCTTTTGAAGTAGGGCCAGAATCTTTTTTGAGGGTGTTGGTATATTTGATTTGACATTCTGCTGGCTTTCTTGCATAAACCAGGCCCGTAATTGCATAACATTTCCAACTCTGGTTTATTCAAAGTGAGGAAGAGCTCGAAGACTGTTAAGACAATCTAAACAGTGGTAGATTTTCATGTCCCAATCATTTTCAGGTACTTCCCCCTTTAGTTAAATCGATGACATTTTTTGGCCAGCAAGCGTCTTTCTAGAATTTCGTTCACAGCATGCAAATTAGGTTCCACAGAAAAAGACAGCTCATATTTTAATTGATTTGACTTTTAATTCCATGATATAATAATAGCAAATACAAGTGGCAGAAGCAGATGTGGGAACAAGCGTGCGTGTTACTTGGAGGGAACAGACCAGCGAGTCGTGAGTATTCAGTGTGCCGTGAGTGTCACACGTTTGTCTGAGGGAAGGGAGGGAGTCATTGTGAGGTGAGTCACTCACACGGAGGCCAATTACGTGAGCTCGTCCTGAGACAGAAGCACTTCTTCCAGCTAATTTTCCACTGTTAGTGGGGCAACTTGTGTAAGGTCATATAGTGAGGAAAAAAATGATCATAACAGTTAACGTATGTACCAGACACAGTTTTAAGTGCCTTCCGTATATTTACTCATCGAATCCTTACAGCGGGCCTATGAAATAGATTCTGTTATGGTTCCCTTTGTGAAAACAGAATTTGAGTAGCAGTAGAGGTAAGAAGGGAGAGAAATTCGTTCCTGTTGCAGAAGACGGGAGAATCCCCTGGCCTCTTTGCCTGGATTACTCTATCTGTCCTTTGCTTTTCAGATCAAAACCACACTTCTTAGGATGCATGTCCTGACTCACTAGACCAGTTTGCGCTGTCCTACAGGATGTCTTTACTGCATCCCACACGGCACATTCGCAATGGTGTATTTCATCCCAGACTTACCCTTCTTGACCACAGATTCCGTGAAGGCAGGGACAAGTCGATCCCTCCGCCTCACAGTGATGGAAAAGGTGCCTGGTGCATAATTACACAGTCAGCGCTTGCCAAACTGAAGCGAGGGAGGGAGCTTTTGAGATGGGAGTTTTAGGACGATGCAGGATGATGATGCTTTGCATTCGGGGCAGAGAATGGTTTTCTGTTCTGGAAAGCAGCAAATAAAATAACGTATGTAATCTTAATTGTAAGATTAATTTCATCCAGAAGTGGGAAGTCAGAAAACAGAGAGAGAGCAGAAATCGACATGAGTGCATAGGCTTTAAATCTGACAGCCTGGTGTTAAATCCTGGTGAGCTGTTTGCTCAGTGTCTCTGGTCTTAAGTGCCATCATCTGTAAAATAAGGCAAAAGCAGCACTTCGCCCACCGAGCTATTGTAAAGATTACCCAAGATAATATATGCAATGTTCTTAGCATATAGTAGGTGATCAATTAACATTAACTCTTAGTGTATTGGTCTTAATTGTTATTGAATAAGATTAGACTAGACCCATATGGGGGCGCCTGGGTGGCTCAGTCGGTTGAGCGTCGAACTTCGGCTCAGGTCATGATCTCACGGTCTGTGAGTTTGTGCCCCGCGTCGGGCTCTGTGCTGACAGCTCGGAACCTGGAGTCTGCTTCAGATTCTGTGTCTCCCTCTCTCTCTGCCCGTCCCCTGCTCATCCTGTGTCTCTCTGTCTCTCTCTCTGTCAAAAATAAACATTAAAAAAAAAAAAGATGAGACCCATATGTTGAGATGAAACTCTGGAGAAATTGAATACCTAACTATGGAATTTGTGTATTACCATTTAGGTGATGAGTAGAGAGGAAAAAAAGTTGGAAGAAATGCTATGGTTTAGTAAATCTCTGCTAGCCATTTGAAGTATGAGCTAGAGAATCGATGGAATTTTTCTCCCGGGTGTAAAAAGACTCAGTATTTCTTCCCTGGGTTGTCATGAGCTTTACCACTGATCTCTGGATCACAGCAGTGGCTCTCAAACTAGAGTGGGCATCATGATCACCTAGAGGGCTTTCCAAACATGGGTTTCTGGGCCCCACCCCCAGGGTTTCTGATTCAGCAGGTCTGGGATGGTTCCTGGGTTGCAGATGATACTGATGTTGTTGGTCTGGGGACCACACTAACCTTGGATTAGAATACTCCTCTCAATGGCCTAAGTACACCATCACCTCACTTGGTAGAAATGAAGCAAAAATGAATCCCCCTGAGTGAATCCTATAGGATATTGTGATGTGGGGGGAAAGGAGGTGATGTCTTTGGTTGAAAAAGTTTAAAAACATTTCAATTAGAAAGAAAAGTAAAGTGAGATGGGGTCATATGTATATATTTTTCAAACTTCTTTGGCCATCGAACCCCTTTTTCTTGAACTTTCTCAAGAGAGGGGGTCCCTTAATACACAACCTTACAAAATCAATGCCTTACACCAGATTAAGAGGCAGCGACCCAGATTGTTTGGTGTGGTACCACAGGTATCCTTCCTGTCAACAGATCCTCATCTTGAAGCTTGTCTTCTTGGAGTTGAGTTTCTCACACCTTCTGCTTAGGCAGATGCTAATGGCTTTGTATCCCAGCAGGTACCAGTCCTGCTGAGAGGTGGCATGAGTCCTAACCAGCAGCAGCCAAAGTAACAGCAGGAACGTATTCAGTTCCTGGTATAATTAGAGAATAAATTTACCCCATTAGGCTCGGGGACATTCCTAACCTTTAAAAGTAAGCTAAGACAAATACCTTCTGTACAGGTTATTTTGCTTTGCAGAGGGCTTTCACATCAATGATTTGATCTGATCTTTATACATAAATAACCTGTCAGGGATCTACAGCAATGATTAGTCTCCCACTTACAGGTAAGCAAACTAAGGCTCACAGAAATTAATGACTGGCCTGGCATTATGAAATAATATCCTTCTGCTGCCATTCTACATAGGCATTGTCCTTTATTCTTGCCAAAGAATATTTACATGAATATTTTCACTGAATCTTCATGTACTCATCCGTTCGTTCCTTCCTTCAGCAGATACTTAGTGAGTGCCTACCAGGTGGTAAGAACTATGCAAAGGGGAGTAGTGGAGCTGTCGACGAAACAAGAGGGACCTCACAGAAAGCTTGAAATCCAGCCCATAAAATAAAACTGGCAGAGGACCAGTCTCTCGCCCGTACTTTACCTTAGGAATCAGAGGCTCAGGAAGGTTAAACGACATAAAATTATGAAATGCATAAAATAGCATAGCCATCAGGGACCCTAACAACTAATTTATTCCTGTCATTTTATTAAAGAGTAAAATGAAACCAAGTCTCGGTCAGAGTAGTTGTATTAGTTTGGTATTGTTGGGTAGCACATACCAGAGGCTTAAAGCAATAGACGTTTACTGTGTCCCAGTGTCCTTGGGTCAGGAGTCTGGGCGTGGGATAGCTGGATCTCTGCCTGTGCTTCACAGGCAGGAATACAGACGTGGAGGTTCTGGGGCAGAACCCGCTTCTAAGCTCATTCAGGTTGTTGGCGGAATTCGCTTCATGGTGGTTGGAGCACTGAGGTCACCATTCCCTTGATGGTTGCTGGCCAGGGTTTGCTCTTAGCTCCTGGAGTCCACTCTCCAGTCCCTGTACGCCGACCGCCTGCACCTTCAAAGGAGCAAAGGTGCAGTGAATCCTGCCAGAGAAAATATTCTGCTTGTAAAGGGGCACGTGTGGTTACATTAGGCACGCCTAGATAATCTGCGTATTTTTAGGTCAACTGTGCCAAGTTAACAGGCCACAATCACAGGAGAGATATTTTATCATTTTCACAGATCCTAGGGATTACTGCTGGGAATCTCGGGGGACGAGGGGACATGTTTAGAATTCTGCCTCGTACAGTAACATAGGTTGGTAGTAATGGAATAGGGAAGAGATATCCTGAGTTCTCTTTGGGGCTCACAGTATATAGAAGTGTCAGTATCTATTGCTATATAACAGGTTGACCCAAACTTTAAAGCACCAACCATCATATTATGCTCAGGACCTATGGGTCAGGTATCTGTGCCAGAATTGGCTGAGTGATTCTTCTGTTCCATGTAGAGCTGACTTGAAATCACTTGAATTGGTATTCAGCTGGCAGCTGGATTGGGCTGGAGGTTCCAAGAAAGCTTCACTCATGTGTGTCTGGTGCCTTGGAAGACACAGCCAGAGGCTGGGCTCAGCTGCACACCTCTCCCTGCCCAGCGTTTCTCCATGTGACCACTCCAGTCAGGTGGTCAGACTGCTTGTAGGTGGTCTCAGAGCTCAGAGCTCCAAGAGGGAGTTTCCCAAAGCTGCAAGTCTCTTGAGATCAGAATCCATACACTGGGCGAATTGCTTCTGCCTTCTTGTATTGGTCCAAAAAAAGTGTTCGACTCTCTCCAGATTCAAGGGAAGGAACATAGATCTCCTGTCTCTGAAACAGGTGGATCTGTGAGCCACCTGCCATGCATAGTGGGTTTTGTTTAGTTTTGCAGTGTAATATATTTTAGTCTAGAAAGAGTGCACTCTTCAGAGACCTTGTGAAGAAGCATTCTGTAATACAAAATTGCCCTTTAGAACCTTTGTCAATCAAGATGGTTGTTTAGTGTGTTTATCTTAAGGTTTCCGCCCCTTGCTATGTGTTTCAACTTAGGTGCATTTTTTTTTTTTTTTTTTTTTTTGCTGTTGTTTTGTTGTTTTGTTTTGTTTTCTTGGAAGCTGGTTAAAGGCAGAGAATGTTCCATGATATGATTTCATTATTCGCTGGGTAAATGTATAGTGTGGGTATTTGACGTGGGAAGAGGACTCTGCCAGTTACCGAGTATTCCAAGTATGTGTTCTAGAATCGGGGAAATAACTGTAGGAAATCGTCGCTGGACCCACTGTAGGAAAGACCAAGCTAAAACTCTGTTGATTACCTGACTTCCATAAACACTTATTCTGCCCGGTGGACCACAGTGACATTTTTGTCTTTGGGAATTGGTATCAGTTCAGATCTAGTGTCCAGTAATCCTTGAAAAGTGTGAGTTTTTCCTCTTCCCCAGTGCGTAGTCACCCCAGGTAAAAGGCTACATTTGGGAGAGGTCGGGGGAAGGTGAACAGCATACGTTTCTGCCAGAGTATGGGGTTCTTCCTCAAGGGGATGATTCTGGCTCTGAGCTTCTAGGTACTACTTGTGTGACTTCAAACAAGTCACATAACCTCTCTGGACTCTGCTTCCCATGGACCAGGACTTGTCTAAGCATCATTCAGCCCCAGGATTCTGAAAATCTGTCACTCTAAACCCACAGACAGCTCTCCCTGGAGCAAATTGCTATGTGGATAGTCCCTGACCTACTCATTTTTGTGTGTATGTGTATGTGTCTGGGGGAGGGGAGGGTAGCAATTTGGTGACAAAGACCTATTCTGAGTGCGTATTGAATTGTCCTATTAAAGAAGAGGTGCAAACCCACAAATAACCCCAGGCTGGCTCAGGGCAGTTCACTGTCAGTCAGAGAAGCGTACAAAGTGCCGTCCCAACGATGGGGCGACGAAATGTTTAGCTAAGGATATCTTTGGCGTTGCTTTTCTATTTATGGGGGTAAAAAAAAGCAGGCAGCCAGTGAGGCAGAACCCCACGGCAAGCCAGGGGTGTACCGCGTGGGTGAGGGGTGTGGAGATGTGTGCAGGCAGCTGGGTTTCGCCAGGAGTGATGTAGAGAGTTCCTTGTAACCAGCACTGCTGGGCGTCTCTCCAATCTCATCCCTGTTTGTCACTCTGAATTTGCAGCAAGTAGGGCAGTTTGACTCACTCCGCTGACGTAAGGCAAGAAAATAGGCATCTTCAGACCCTTTCTGTTGTTTTTAGTTTAGTTGTTTTGTTTTGTTTCTTTCTTCCCTGGGGCTCACAAGTGGCTTCCTGTTCGGAATAGAATCTAGAGGCTCAGAGGACCGAGTCAGAAATAGAATGAAGTTCTCACAATATCCGTGGATAGCTCTTTCTTCTCCTCCAGGGCCAATTCCAGTCCACCTCCCCACCTCCGCCCTCCAAGTTGGCCAGCAAGCTCACACACGGGTGAGTTATAATCCCAGCAATGTGACAGCCCGCTGGTGACGTGCAAAATAAGTCACGTCTCCTCCCGGAGCCTGGTTTTTCCTATCGTGAAAGTGAGATTCATGATGCCCTCTTGAACCCAGCCCACAACACAGAAAAGTTGTGACGCTCAAATTAGAAACCCAAACAGGAGAGCTTTCGGGGCGCCTGGGTGGCTCAGTCGGTTAAGCGTCTGACTCTTGATTTCAGCTGCGATCATGACCTCAGGGTTCGTGAGATCGAGACCCGTGTGGGTCTGCACCCTGAGTGAGGAGCCTGATTAGGAGTCTCTCTAAATAAAATGAAATAAAAATGTAAAGTACAGCTGCCTTAATAGCATAATTCTGGATGTTTTAAAGGAATTTTTTTGAAATAAATGTTTTACTGAGGTATTGAAGACACGGAGAAAGAGAAGGTATCACAGATGTACAGCAAGATGACTTGTCACAAGATGAGTTCACACATGTACCCAGCAGCACCCAGATACCAATTAGGGCATTATCCACACTGCAGAACCCGCCCGCGTCCTCTCCTGGACACTGCCAGCCTGCTCTCTGGGGGAACCACTCCTCATCGCTTCACTCACCGCAGCTTGGTTTTGCCCCTTTCCATACCTAATATGTACCTTTAGTAGGTACTTTCCGGTTTTCAAATTCGCTGCACCACTTTTCTCTTCTGCCACTAGCATCGGAGAGTGTCACTTGGGGCACATCCTTTTGCTCAGACTTGGTGGTCCCCATCTTTTTTATTTGTATTCTTTATTTGATTTTAGCCATCCGGCTGAAGGGGTATGTATTTCATTGCAGCTTTTTTTTTTTTTCCTGCGCCTAGAGTGGAGAGCCCGATGTGGGGTTCCAACTCACAAACCGTGAGATCATGACGTGAGCCCAAGTCAGACGCTTAACTGACTGAGCCACCCAGGCGCCCCTCTCATTGTAGTTTTAATTGGCATTGTCCTGATGACTAATGAAGTGGAATTGTGTGTACTTATTGGTCTTTGGAATATCCTTTACTATGAAATGCCTGTTCCTATCATTTGTCTTATTTTCCCTATTGGTTATCAGATTTCTTCTTACTGCTATATAGTTTCTTTCTTTCTTTCTTTCTCTCTCTCTATTTCTTTCTTTTCTTCTTTCTTTCTTTCTTTCTTCTCTCTCTTTCTTTCTTTCTTGGGCAAATCACATTCATTATACAGTGGGTGCATTGTCCAGAAAAATAAAAATTGTGATAATTGCATCTACTCTGATTGAAAGAGACCCAGGAAGGAAGGGCAGACCCTAGACCAGCATAAAGTGCCTTAGACTAGCCCAGCATCCGGCCAGTCTAGGAGTTACCTGTATATTATAAATGCAATCTTTGATTGGCTAGAGGTATTGCAAATGTACTCTCTGACTAAGGGTTGTCCTTTTATTCTTTGAATGATATCTTTTGATGGGTATATTTGATGGTAATATAGCCCCCCCATTAATCATTGTTTCCTTTATGGTGAGCTGTTTTAAGCGATCTGTGTCTCCGCCAATATCACAATAATGCTTCCCTATGTCTTCTTCTAAAAGCCATTCTGTTGATGTTGGTAGTATTGTTACTATTATTTTACTTTTCCCCTTTAGATCTGTCCTTCATCTCTCTATGTTTGCGGATACGTAAGAGATTGTCAGGAAGATGTTCTGTTGTTGTTGCTGTTTTTATATCAGTATTCAGCTGACCCAGTGACATTTATTGAATTCTGACCCTGGGTTTATAATCTGTAACTACTTACTTCAAAGGGACCGTTTTCTGTGTGAGCCAGACGGACACAATAGTTTGTTTTCATGAGAGACACTGTGCACCTACAATATGTCGGAAGCTTTATATATAGTAGCTTACCTGGTTCTCAAACGTACTATGTTATTACTCCATTCTGTAGCTGAGAAAACGGAAGCTTTGGAAGGACAAGCAATTAGCTGAAGGTTAAATAATGAGTAGCGGAGCTATGATTCAATACCCAATCTTTTTCTGACTCCAAAGCCAATGTATTGCTCTCTCTTCAAACATCATGGTGACAGCATTCATTAAGACTGTGGAGGGTGAGTAACCAGAGAGACTAGGGTACTAAGCTACAATCAACTAGTAACTGAGAGCGATATTTTTACCCAGAGCATTTATAAACCGCAGCCGGTTGTTTCTTGCCCTCAGTAACAATAAGGGCTAATGGTTAGTCATCACTTCCTTTCACTGCAAACCTCCCAGGCGTATCTGATCCTGGTTCTGAAGTCACAGTACGTGTCACCTTCCCCGTTTGACAGACAAGGAAACGGAGAATCCACGAGGTGAGGGGACTTATCCAAGGTCACATAGCAAGGTCAAGTATCCAAGGGCAAATAGTGGTAGAACAGGGTCCAGGATGTGTTTTAACCAGCCGGCTCGCGCACCTGTGATCACTCCCCTCCCCTGCACCCCTCGTTGACGTAGATGATCCTTAGTGTACTTCATGACTGTACGGAAGCCCGTTAGCCCCGATTATTACAAAAGATTGTACTTTCTAGCCTTGGGGTCTTAGTCGCTCATTCCTGTGCCTGGCTACTGCCAGGAACAATGAACCGCTCTTGCAGCCCTGCCCCCGGGAACTGCTTGTGCCTTCAGCCTTTCCGTCACCCCCAAAGAGGCTCCCGGGTCCCTCCTTCACTTGTCTCCAGCACATCCATGCCCCAAAGCAAAATGCCGAGTTTGAATATGCAGCTGATGTTGTCTGTCACCTCCTTCCAGACACAGATCTGTGTAATTGCAAAAATTGTTTCATAATCCTCCCCAATTAAGCTCCTGACAACCTAATTTTAAAGACTCTAGTGGATTTCTACATGGCTGTTCTCCCCATTCCTCCTTCTAACCTCTACCTCTGTCCTCTGCAAATAAGACCGATCACTTATTCCACGATGCCAGACTAGAAGGCATCTTCACTGCGGCAACGGACTACAAAACTCTTCTTTTGGTCTTTCCTTCCTTATTGCTGTGAGCCATTCAATGAGGCTCTGACGTCATTTCAAAAACCGAGACAAGCAGGGAACACAGGTTTTTAAGGCAACGACAGAAAGTCAGAGAGGGGAATGAAGGATTAAAAGCTAAATCTTTTTCTGGGGGAAATGAGGCACACAGAGTCGGTCTGATGGCCAGTTATGATTCACACTAGCACATCCAGAGGCCAAGGCTTCCTTCACTTGAGCCCTGAACATTCTGACACCATTGACCTATTCATTGTTATCAGCACGTTGCCTTTAACAGGCACACGCACGCAAGTGCACACACGCACGGTCATGTGCAGCACAACTGAAAAAAAAAAAAAAAGGCAAAAAAACAAAAACAGTGCATCATCAGAAGCCTAGAAACAACTGTTTTGCCTTCCCGGTCTAGAATACGGTCTACAGAGTATACATTTTGTGGCGTATCACTGAATTACTCAGACACCCATTACAATGTCAAAGAAATGCCAAGGAAGAAGCACAGGGCATAAATAAAAGAATAATTCAGAGCTCCAATTTCATTTTTTTTCATTTCCTCTCCACTTTTAAATAAACACTCCTGGTAGGCAAACGGGAATTATGGATTATAGTTTTCTATTTTAGCCTAGATCTGTTTCTCCCCCCCTCTCTCCTTGGCACTCAGTTTGTGTGATCTTCCCTAAAATGCCACTGGCCTGGCACCGCATTCCTGTCTTAGGCAAAACCTCCAATTAAAATCAGCGGGGAGTTTGCTTGAATTAGGAATCCCAGCCTGGGCTCCCCACCCGGGTGGTTCTGAAAGGGAGATGTGTGTCTTTGAAGCCAGTGATGGGAAGCCCTGGGTGGCATAGCCTCTGTCCTCCAAATGACGAGCGACTCCAGCTGTGTCACTGGGAGACCTGTCAGGTCGCCAGAAAATCCTGGCTGAGGCAAAGACAGGGGCCTGCAGGGGAGCATGGCCTGGAGCCTAGCTTCTCCTCGGGTCTGGGTTGTCAAGAGTAAGGAAAGCACAGCGGGGACTGGAGGGGAACACCGGGTTTGGATCCAGAAATCCTGAACTCTGGTCTGCTACATCCATGCTGTGCGACCATGGGAAAGTCACCGTCCCTCTCTGGCCTTCGGTGTCCTCTCAGTAGAAGGAAAAATCACAAAGGAGTCCTAACTCAGGGGGTTGACACGAGGATAGAGGGATAACAGCCACAATGTAGAAAGCACTCAGGAGACACTGATCCTTCGCTTCACCTAAGCAGCAAAGCCTCAGCGTTCAGGTGTACACGTGAGGGGGGTGGGCTGAACATTTCCCAGTCTTCTTCTCGAAGGTTTTCTGCTTCTGTGGTCCAAGCTGCTGCACGTGGCCCTCGGAGGGAGCCCACCAATCAGGCGCCAAGGTTTCCGGGCTTTAAAAATAAAAATGCAGGCTTCTGCCCTCACCTCCTTCCTCCTCTCCTCCCTCCCCTCAGCACCCCTCCTCTCCCGGTCAGATGAATTGAAATCCCATCCAACAGAAAGATGCTGATTTGGATGTATTGGAGTTCATCTTTGGCTGCAAGTGGAAGATGTTCTGGATCCCCAGGGACAGAGAAAAGCCTTTTAAAACTTGGTCCCCGTTGCCTCACGCTGACTGCCTTGCGGTGGGGCTGTGTCAGCCCTTTGTGAGACCCTCCCCTCTGGAACCGGCCTATTAAGCCACTCCTCTGTTGCCAGGGTTGAGGCAGGCTGTCACCAGCTAGCCTGGGAAATGGTATTTATAGATCACAGTCCCTCCTACCCCTGGTCCCCAGCCTTTCCCCGAGCACTTGTCGGTGAGCTCCAATTATCTGTGAATGGAGGAGAGGGATCCTGGCAGGTCCAGAGGAAGCGGGGAATGTGATAATAGGCCCTTCACACACTCAAACTTGCAGTATTTTTCCATGATTTCAATCTATTTCTCTTCTCGTGGCCTGTTTCCTCCTTCTCCTTGCCTCACCGTCATAATGTTACATTCTAGTACGCAGCACCAAGCGTGGTGCCTCTGGGGTTAGAGAGCGTGGAGTGTGAACTCAGAGTAGCTCTGGGTCTCAGACGGGCGTCTCGCTCCTCCAGGGCTCAGTGTCTCCATCTGTGACTCAGTCAGATGGCGTGTGTGAGCCTGCAGCCCAGTGCCTGGTATACAGTGAGTGCTCAATGGTTGTAAGCCGCCGACCCCCGTGGCTGGTTCGGGGTGCCACGCGCAGTGGAGCGTTGCCAAATTTCTGAATACCACTCACTCATCGCTGCCCAGAGCACTGGTTGCCGATGGTGTAGGAGATGGGCCTCGACTGAGGCAGAGTCCTCATTGTGGGAAGCTGCTTGGATCCGGCACAAACACACGAAACCCTGGAATGAGCTCGTTGTTCTGGTTTTGCTCTTCCCCACAGAAGGAGGTCCTGGAAAGCAAAGGAAAAGTTGGCCAAGCTGGGAAGTCAGGGTTGTCACCAGTAACATTGCGTCCGGTCTGCGACACCCAGCCTCCGCTTCCCAGAAAGGGCCGAATCGCCCTGTGAAGGCCCATCCGGCGTCCGCGTTCCCTGAGCCTTTGGGTGCTGACGCATGAAGGCCTGGCCGAACGGCTTCATTTCTGTCCTCCCCTCTCTGATTCCGTCCCCTCGTGGTGGCCCTCTCCAGTGCCCTGCTCCCACGTTGTCTCATCCTCTCCTCTAGGTCGGCCTCCCCCGTCTCCCCCAAGGTCTCCAGCATGGAGACCGGCTCTTCTCTTGCCAGCCTTCCCCGTGCTCCACCTCCCTCCTCCGTGTTCTCTTTCCTCCTGCCCTGGGCCTCGAGCTCCCTGCCCCCCGCCCCCCACCCGCACGCACGCGGCCCCGCTTTAAGTCCTCTGGCTGTATCATTAATGCCTTCTTTGATACGGCCCACAACCTCATGATTATTCTGAGGTCAGGAGATGCAGGTGCCAGGCAGCTCACTGATGCGCCTCAGAGGGCCTCTGTCCCCAATCCCTCCTGCTCGACAGGGCTGGAATCCTAATTCGCCACTAGCCCCTTCGCTCTTTGCAGCATCACCAGGGACTTTCATCTTTTTATTTCCCCCACCGAGGATTCTGAGGGCTCAGCCACAATGAGGCATTGATTCAAGGGGTGAGGGCTGCGGGGCTGACAAAGGGTCCCAATGATGGGACACGAGAAAGGGGGCGCTCTGCGGGGTTATAGAATGCCTTGCAGATGGGAACAGAGGAGCTCTAAATGGGGTACTGTCCTGTCACTTGGAGAGGGAGTGACAGGGGCAAGTGTGGGCCATTTGAAAGAGGCATTTTGGAATGACGCTCTCGTCAGATGGAACCGTGCAATCAGAGACGTGTGGCGGGCCCCTGCAGCTCACAAAAATATCAGATGACTCATAGCCAATATTCAGTCAATGTTCTGGTTTGGGAGGTGGGAGCCGCAAAGCTCATTATCATTCCAGCTCCGTTTCCTGAAGGCTGGGCCTGCTGCTGTTCTCCAGGCTGTAATAGGATTGGTCTCGTGAAGCAGACACTGGGGAGGGCTGGAGCTGTGTGGGTGGACGGGATCGGAAACTAATACCACAGTCCAGAGGGGAGAAGAGAAGTTGGGGTTTGCTTTTTGGTTTTTTAATGGAGAATACGAGAAAAATACTGATTTTGTGCGTTCAGTCATTCAGCGAACATTCATCCCGCAAACCTTTGGGGCGCCGAGCTCGGGGGTGAGATGCTCAGGGAAGGACGGATCTCCCCTCTCAAGCCCTCAAGCCTGGAGGGGAAACTGACAGGGGAAGCTGGGGTCTCCAGTACGGTCTTTTGAATGTGGCCGGGGAGGTTTTATTGCCGGGGCTGGGTGGCTCTGTGGATGTAAAAGGCAGAGCGGTTTTGAGGAGCGCACTAATTATTCCTCCATTTTCTCTTGGCTGATAAGCAACTTGCTTCAAGCAGAGCATTCTGGGAAGCCGTTTCAACACTATCCATTTTCAAATGTCCCACAGAACAAAATGGCTCCCCTCAGACTCCAGAGAGATAGTGAAATCCCTGAGAGTGTCTCAGTACCTTCAAAGGAATAGCTTATTCTCTGGGAGAAGAGTGCTTACTGTTATTACCTGTTTCAATAATTGATCTATGCCAGGCTCTGTGCTAATAAATGCTTTAACTGTATTACCTCCCTCCATCCTCTCACCCGTTGCCTAAGATGGGCTTTATGATTCTCATTTTAGATATGGATACTGGGGCTTAGAGACACAAAGTGACTTGTTCCTGGTTACAGAACTGAGTTTGGAACTCAGCTCCTCTTGGGCCAACACACATGCTTTGTCAACATGGGGTTCTACTCTCTCCCTCGTGGCTCTTGGGCTCAGCGACCACGGCGGCACAGTGGAAGTGAGACAGCTGATAGATTGCTGACATTTCCTTGCACAGGCAGTCTGATGCAAGAGGGCTTCTCTTTCCGGTTTCCTAAAATGGGGGGCATGAGCCACTGCCACCACCGTCATTGTCACCATCCGCACGACCACAGCACACTGCAACCTTAAGGAAGGCTTTCTTGACTCTTGCTTGACATATATTTTAAAAACCAGTAGCTATGAGCCAGGAGACTTCTCCGCTCACTCGCTGTATGACATTGAGTCCATCATTTCGACCGCTGAGCTTCTCTCTGGCGTGTGTCTAAAATGGAGCCGAGAGTCCCTTTGCAAGAATAAGAAGAACTAACTTTTATCGAGTCCTCGATACCTAGCAGGTTTGGGGATAAGCCTTCACATCAAAATTCAGGTAATCCTCAGCACAGCCTCGTGTGGTGGTGACGAATAGGAAGGTAGAGGAAACTGCCCGGCACCGGGAAAGTGGAGGAGCCAGGATTTTCATCAATCTCCCAACTGGCCTCACATCCCAAGCTATTTTCAGGGTGTTGTTGTGAGGCTCAAGTGAGAAAATGGGGGTGAGTGTGCCCTGTTCAGGGTAAAAAGTGCCAGGCACAGGTAAGGGATTATTCGTTGCACGGAAGACAGCGGGAAGTGACTTGTGCAGAAATGAGGAAAGACGAGAGGCTACCAAGCTGACTGCCTTCCGTATTTCTCCTCATTCTTCTCCTGCTTCCTATCTGATCTAGTATCCGTCTCCATCGGAATGTTTCAGTGGCCGGAACCCCAGGGACAGGGCGTGGGTAGCGTTTCAAAAGCATCGAGGGGCTGTGGGGAGGGGGACCTAGAGGTACATGTTGTGACGGGAGTTCCACTGACTTGAGGATCTGGAGCTCGGGGAAAAAATGGGGCAAATAACATCTTTCTTACATGTGAGGATCACGTAAGATCACCAGGATGGACACACCAGACCATCTCTAGGACAATATAAAATATAATTTGTTTTTGGTTGAAGTCGTTGGCCATTATGTAACTTCCTGGGAGGAATCTGGGAAGAAGGTTGAAACAGGAGATTCAGGTGAAATGTACTGGCCTCTTAAGTGCTCCCCTGTTTGCTGATTTTTAAAATCTGTGGTCATCTGGCAGGGGTGTTGGAGTTCAGACACTAGTTTCTTGGGTCAAACTTCTTTGGGGCTACAGGGCAGTGGAATCCTGGAGCTGGAAGGACCCCAAAGCACACTTACTCCAGCCCCTTCACCTCACAGATGAGGACACTGACCATTGGAGGGGTGCAGTGTTATTCAGCGGGTCGGTGGCATCACAAGGGACTCCAGTGTATATTCAGAGCCCTTCCTACCATAACCGTCCTACCCCGTCCCTTCATCTTTTGCGCACCTGCACTTTGCCTACTCAGTTGGGTCACCGTGACCAGCCCGCCCCCTGGTGGCTAACGATCTCCGTTTTCCTTCCGCCCACTTCCCCCCCTTCCCCCCCCCCCCCCAGGACAATTCAGCAATGGCTTGCAAGGGTCCAGTCGCTCCTCTACTGCAATGAGAACGGGTTTTGGGGAACCTTCCTGGAGAGCCAGAGGAGCTGCGTGTGCCACGGTAGCACCACGCTGTGCCAGCGCCCCATCCCCTGCATCATAGGAGGGAACAACAGCTGCGCCATGTGTAGCCTGGCCAACATCTCCCTGTGCGGCTCCTGCAACAAGGGCTACAAGCTGTACCGGGGCCGCTGCGAACCGCAGAACGTGGACTCGGAGCGCAGCGAGCAGTTCATCAGCTTCGAGACCGACCTGGATTTCCAGGACCTGGAGCTGAAGTACCTGCTGCAGAAGATGGACTCGCGCCTCTACGTGCACACCACCTTCATCAGCAACGAGATCCGCCTCGACACCTTCTTCGATCCCCGGTGGCGCAAGCGCCTGTCCCTCACGCTCAAGAGCAACAAGAACCGCATGGACTTCATCCACATGGTGATCGGCATGTCCATGCGCATCTGCCAGATGCGCAACAGCAGCCTGGACCCCATGTTCTTTGTCTACGTCAACCCCTTCAGCGGGAGCCACTCGGAGGGCTGGAACATGCCCTTCGGGGAATTTGGCTACCCGCGCTGGGAGAAGATTCGCCTCCAAAACAGCCAGTGCTACAACTGGACTCTCTTGCTGGGCAATCGGTGGAAAACGTTTTTCGAGACGGTCCACATCTACCTACGTAGTCGGACTCGGCTACCTACCCTACTGCGGAATGAGACCGGCCAGGGCCCGGTGGACCTGTCCGATCCCTCCAAGAGGCAGTTCTACATCAAGATCTCCGACGTGCAGGTGTTCGGGTACAGCCTGCGCTTCAACGCCGACCTCCTTCGCAGCGCCGTGCAACAGGTCAACCAGTCCTACACGCAAGGCGGCCAGTTCTATTCTTCTTCGTCCGTGATGCTCCTCTTGTTGGATATTCGGGACCGAATTAACCGCCTGGCCCCTCCTGTGGCCCCGGGGAAACCCCAGCTGGACTTGTTCTCCTGTATGCTCAAGCACCGCCTGAAACTGACCAACAGCGAGATCATCAGGGTGAACCACGCCTTGGACCTCTACAACACCGAGATCCTCAAACAGTCGGACCAGATGACGGCCAAACTCTGTTAACCTGGGGACTCCTTGCCACGGGCTTTCCCTTTTGTTGTACACACATAACAGAACAAAGCAAAGCAAAGCAACACAAACAACAATTTGTAAAATGTAATTCATAATTCAAAGAAAAGGAGGAAGAGTCTGCATTCGTTGGAAACTAAAACGTTCTAGCAACTGTATAAAACCGTTGGGCATGTTTGTTATTTCTATACTCTGTCATGAAGAAGGGTCTCAGCCTTTGGAGGAGCTTGGAGGGGTTGCTTCTTAGGCCTCAGGTGCTGTATTGTGGGGGGAGAACGGGGAGAGCATATGCAATGAATTGCAAAGATCTCTGCTGTGCAGGTGCTAAGATTAAACACTAAAAAGAAAGAGAGATATATGTAATGTACAACCGACACTGCCATTTTTCCTTGTGGGAGGAAATGGACATACATAAAGATATTTCTTGGGTTATGATTTCTTCCCTCTTTATGCCTAATTCCTTGTGGTTCTTTCGACTCCTTGCACGGGGGCGACAGTGCTATCTTACCCATAGAGCTTCTTTCATTCGGAATGAACTGAAGCTAATTGAAGGGGGACAACAGGTGGGCTTAGGGGGAGAAGCATAAGCCTCATCACAGGGTGTTAAAACAATAAGGAACCTTATACATCAGCTGTCACACTCTTTGATTTAGCTTGTGAAGCAGGTGTGGGGAGAAAAGGCACGCCCACTAACCCACAGTTGCTGCCTGAAGAAGGATTTGAACTCTGCCTTCTGAGCCCCTTGGCAATGCTCCTTTTTCTAAATTCCTCTGGCCTCTTTTCTGGTTTCTTTTCCAGCTACACTGCCACAGGACGGAATGTTTTTCAGTCTCAGGTTGTTTTGATAGCTTTTTTTTCCCTTTTTTTTTAATGGAGACTCCTTTCACCTACTTTTTCCAAAAAGACATGGTGTCAGATTTCCTAGAAGTGCTTTGCATATTAAAATTTCATTTAAATACAAATCAATAACCACAATAGACTAAAATGGGGTAGGTTCTGAAGTTGCATTCCTCACTTCACTCCTCTGCCAGGCACCTCCCCCAAGTCTCTAAAAAATGATCCTTTCATTAACTCAGAACACACACACACACGCATGCACAAACTAACACTGCCATTTCTCTGGCATCTATGAAAGTGAGAAGCCTTATTTTGGGACTTCGGAGCAAAATTGAAAGGAGAAACTCAAGAAAGAAAACTCATTTCAAAGCACTCCTGCAGAAGATTTGGGCAGATATCCCTTCGTAGTATTCAGGATCTCTATGTTTATCTTTTTTGCTGCAGTGGTACTTTCTTGCTTGCTTGCTTGCTTGCTTCAGAGCATCTGAATCTTCATTTCTGTATTGTCAGAGGAACAGGATCACCAATTTCAGGGTCAGAAGAGAAAATGGAATTTCTCCGGTCTAAACATGTGCGCAGAGTGCGAATCTCCTCTCTGCCATCTTGGGGAGATAGCTGCTGTTCACCGCCTGGACCATTTCTGGGATAGGAAGCCAATTGGCTCTATCTTCTACATTCCTTGCATTCCTCTTTTACTGAAAGGCAACAATAAGATTCATTCCATTTTGTGTTATGAGACAGATCTAATTATTAGATAGTTCTTTTATACCTTGGCCAGCTTTTACATACCTTCCACTCACTGGTTCTAGTTCTGGAATGTGCATTTCTCTCTCAAGTTAATGCTGTCCTAGATAAAATAGAAGGACCTGTCTCAAGTGTTAGCAGAGTCTGTGATAATATGACTCAAAGGGAACATCATCCCCAATATAGTTTAAGAGGAAAGAAGGAGAGGGCTTCAGTGCATAAGAATTACCTAGTATGTATGTGTACGTATGTGTGTGTGTATTGCTGGGGGGGGGTGGGGGGGTGGGAAGGAGGGAGTAAGTCTTTTTATTTTATTACTATTTTTTTTGTAATGGTAAATTCCAACTTTAATGTTCCAGTTTTTAGTATGAATTAGCATATATTCTGATACCAACTTTAACACTAACACGCACTTCACATGAACATAGTTTTTTTGGACCTTAAATTTTGAAGATTCAGGATTCATTTAGATTGGAAATTCTTTCATGCCAGAGATCACATAGCAGCTATTCATCAAGCACAAGATTTTGCAGAAGGTCAGCAGATCGTCAAACATCTCTCCAGTGCCTATTAGATGAGTGGGGCGTGTCAGAGAAACAAAAATTCGTAAAGACGTGGTCTATACTTTTGTGCCACTCGCAAATTAATGAAAAATACAGACTTACGAATCAATTTAAAGAATAAACAATAATTACAGTACACCATGATGAGTGAGTGCTATTGAGGGGTCAGACACACAGAGAGGAGCCCTAAAGAAATAATTTTCTCGTTAATGGGGTTGGCAAAGGCATTTTATATGGGCATATTTATTCTGAGTGTTGAAGTGAATCAGACTTGGGCAAATAGCAGGAGCACAAGGGCCAAAGGAACAGAGAAGGCAAAACCACAAAGGTATAAATGGTACAAATATGCACAGTATATTTGAGGATCTGTTAACAGCTTTAGAAAGGTGTCATTTTAAATGGTAAGCTTAACAAGGCCAGTGAGGATTTTAACTCTGTATGAGAAGTTGAAATCATCATCCATGAACTTCATGACCTGAAAAATGAATTTAAGACTGACCATCTCTCAGTTGCCTCTCTTCCTTTTTCCTTTCATCTCTACCTTCCAAGTAGTTCAAAGACTCATGCTATACTAACCCCTGTACTTCATAGGCATTGTGCCACCAAATCCTTATCATAATTCAGTTAGGGCTTTCCACTTGAGTTCTTCGCCAGACTTTGCCACTTCGTATGTGCAAGAAAATTCTCTTTCCTTCACCTTGAAAATACCAACGGCTTCACTTCATATTACAAAGAGAATACAACAATGTCCGATGATTGGAAAGGTCAGGGAAATAGAGAAATTTTCAAGGGGCGAGAAAGATGCAGACATCAAGATATTTATTCCAAGGCAAATGAAAAATACTCTGCTATAAAAGGACACAAAGTTCTGTGGATTTTCCACTGTCTCCTGGATGGGTCTGGCCCTTTGAGCTAACAAGGTTCCTCTCCAGCTGGAAGAGAAGCCTGAAGCCTTCAAGTGAGATTTTAATTCAATTAGTGTCTTACCAATTTGATGCAGCAACCAAGGACCTATGGTGTCTGATTAATATGCTGATGCTAAGGCAAAAGGGTGGATAGAATGCCCATTTGGATAAGGCCTGGCAGCAAAGCGTGGCATTTCCATGGAAACCACAGAAAGCCATTAATTAGCTATCAAATAAAATCATTGGAAAATTCTGGACCCTGGCATATCTGCCCCCTTCAAAGAGGAGGGCAAGAAGAGGTCATACTAACAGCAAGGCTCCCTTCAATGATTAAAATCATATTTGCACAGAGACTACACATCACAAAGTGGAAGAGATTGGAAGTAAAACACATGGACACAATGAAAGAAAAGAGGCTTTGGGATTATTCAGGTCTAAGAATATAATTTTAAATGTAAAGTATCTTATTGCGTTTTCTATGCTGGTAAAATTTTCTCAATGACAAATATTTTCTCCTGTTTTCTGTTCTGTGGAAAGAAAGTGAGAATAATATGGATCCAATATGTAGTGATAAGTGATCAAGGGAAGAGACCATAAAGTTAAAAGTGTGGAGCGATTAACCCCTAAAATAATAGCTATAGGTTGTATAATGTTCAAATTAATAGGGACAAATAAAAAAATTAAAAATAAGGCAGAAAAGGAGAAAAAGGAATCATTAAAATTGGTAGACACATAGACATAATAACAAAACTTACCATACAGATATTCACAATAAATGTAATTGGATAAAACTGACAAGTAAAAAGAGGTGGTCAGACTACATGTTATATGTTAAAATAATAAAGGGAAAGAAAGTTTGAAAATAAAAGAACAAAGATATGCTAGACAAATATTAACTAAAAAGCTGATGCAGCATTGTTAATAACAGTTGAAAAAGACTTTAAGGCAAAATACATCTTTAGTGTTAAAGATGGTAAATTTAGCAGAGAAAGTGAGACAAGAGTGGATTCATAGAACCATAGACTCTGAACACTAAAGGGGTCATTAAAAATCTGTAACACTTCAACCTTCAGAGATGAGGAATTATACCTAAAGTTATCCACAAGGTTTTCAACACCGACCATGATTATGGTTCCTTCTCCACTATCACTAAGTGAAAGGTTGTCTAGCATAATCTTTCCAATAAAGAATCAAGAATTACCCCCATGACATTTAAACTAATAGGATACAAACTCACACAGTTATGTTCTCTCTTGATAGATAGATAGATAGATGATAGATAGATAGATAGATAGATAGACACATATGTAATATATACTATATTATATATTATATTGCATTATATTACATTATAATATATATTTTTTCTTAAGTCACTACCATCTCATGTATGAGCATTTTTCCAATTGAGGATCTACTCAAATCCTTGGATTGTATAAGGAACTCCGGTTGAGTGGAGATCACTCTCTTCCTGAAAACTAAATGTTATCAGTGGCTCCAGCCCTGTCAACCTTAAGAACCTAGAAGGAGCTCTCCTTTCTCAATATCTGTTCTCTCTCCAAATCATTATCAGAGCCTACAGTTACAAATGTAAGGTCATATATTCCTTTTCAGTATCAGATGTAATTGTAAGCATTCTGAGCCAATGCACATGGTATACTTTCTCTCTACTTCAGTTGAGAAGCCTTCTTCCCTCTCAACAAATCCACAAATCAAGATGGATTCAAGGAATAGAATGGTGTAGATTTGAATTAAGGGGCAGAAAATCACCTCAAAATCACATGGTTAATTTGGGGGAATTACAGATCTCCGATAAATGTGAAAGCTCTGGACTCTTTCCCAATAAAAATGTGCCATCAAATACACTTTGGAATAATGTTTCATAGATCCTTTGATGACCTTTCTTGGACACTCTGGAAGATTACAAACTTTCAGTAAGTGCCTTGGATCTAGGCTAAAGTTTCTATTCTACAAAATTTAAACTTCAACCTTCAGAGATGAGGAGTCATAGCTAAAGTTATTCTACGAGTTTGGAACACTTAGCATGATTTTAGTTCCTTTTTCATTATGTCAAGTGTATGTTGGTCTAGGATCACAAGTCAAGTAAGTTAATGTAGCTCATACAGCAGAATCCTGCCCTCCAGGAAGGCATAGAGATAAACATCTTGATAAAAATGGCAGTTATGGTCACTTTAATAAAACCCCATGTATACTAAATCCCAAATGTTTTCAGTAGGTATATTCAACTATAAGTACTAAATAAAAGAAAGAGGCCTCTAAACTCTTTTATGAGTGTGGTTAAGGGGTGTGCAGGGATGCTGCTATGCATACGGCATCATCAGAGGACAGAGAGTCTAGTCCACTGAACCTAATACAATTATACATGAAGTTTGAAGGAGAAGGTGTTTGTCTCAGTCAGTTCTGTCTTCTGTAATAAAATATACCACAGGCTGGGTGGTTTAGACAGCAAACATTTATTTCCCACCGATCTGGAAGTCCAAGATCAAGGCACTGATAGATTTGGTGTCTGGTAAGAATCCTCTTCCTGATACACAGAAGGCTGTCACCCCACTGTGCTTTAACATGACAGAAGAGGCAAGGGTCTGTCTGGGGTCTCTTTTATAGGGGCACTCGTCTCATTTATGAGACCTTCATTCCCATGACATCACCTTCCTACCTCCTATTACCATCACCTTGGAACTCAGAATTTTTTATAGGAATTTTTGAGGGGGGCACAAAAATTTAGTCCTTAACAGAGTTTAATCAGTAAAAGAGGGGGGGGGGGACGGGTGAGGAACAACAAGAAAACCTCTATTAAGTAGCTTGAGTAAATAAATGAGCTTCATGAATCACAAGTTGAGTTGCTCTCTAAGTATCTGACCTCCATTCTTGAACTTCCTTGGTTGGTATGTGTTCCCCAAACTGTCCTGGCTCCACCCAGGGACCAATATTTCCCTAAGAATGAACAAGGAGCCTCTCTACAATCAAGATCTCACAGTGTCAATAAAACTTCTAAATGGAGCCATTTACTCCATGAAGAAAATGATTTTGATAAAAAATGTAAATGAAAGCTTCAGAGCTGATGATAGGAGAAAGAAAGAATACACAAGCTGCAGGTCTAAAGTTTAGTGTTGACGTCACCCAGCTGGTTGTATTCTTTCTGTCAGGTGACCCCTGCAAGCCTGAACCAGGGACCAGCAATTGGTCTGACTTTGCCCCAGGCCTGTGCAAGTGAGGAAATCGTAATGTTCCTATAAATTAGAGGATGATTATAAACACTGTCAAGGGATTGTTAATTATATGGTGTTAATTGTATAACACATAATTATAAATTAATAATAATGTCACCTAATCTTTTATTAGTGAACAACAGGATGCTGAGATTAAACCCTATGAGCTGAGTTTTCCTGAATTATTAGGCACCTACAGAACGAGGATTAGAACTCAAATTTCCCAATTCTCAGATTAGTGATTAACCATCACAAGTCAACATTATTCCTGATATGAGAAAATCACTGGCATCGGGTGCTGTGGCTGAGAACACAGACCTAGAAGACAGGAAGAAGGAGGCAGTGATTAGAACTCAGCCACTTATGGGGCACCTGGGTGGCTCAGTCCGTTAAGCGTCTGACTATGGCTCAGGTCATGATCTCATGGCTCATGAGTTCGAGCCCAGCATTGGGCTCTGTGCTGACAGCTCAGAGCCTGGAGTCTGCTTCAGATTCTGTCTCCCTCTCTCTGCCCCTCCCCAGCTTGTGCTCTGTCTCTCAAAAATAAATAAACATTAAAAAAAATTTTTTTAAAGAACTCAGCCACTTATTACCTATGTGACCTGACTGAGGTATTTTACTTCTCTGTGCTTCAAATTTTCCCATAAAAATGAGGTTCTTAATAGTTCCTTTCTAATAAGGTTGTTCTACGAATTAAGTACATTTCAAGAGCCTAGAAGACTCATTGGCATATAGGAAGCCTATCTATTTGTTAAATAAGTGACATAAATAAAAATGTAATATATATATGCAAATGAATCATCTTTATAATAGCTAGAATCAATTGAGCTAGCTTTACCAGCCAAGCACTGTCATAAGATTTGATGAACTTAAATGGAATAATCTCATTTAACTTCACGGCAACTCAGTGAGGTGGATGTAATTTTCACTTCAGTTTACACATGAAGAAACTGAGTCTCCAATGGATGAAATAACTTGCCTGTGGTCACACTGCTAGTGATGATTTGTCAGTGTCCCCAAATAGGCCTCCTAATTATTCCACCTAGTGTGTCCCATAAGTGCAAAGAAGTGGTCTAAATTATCTGTAAGAATAACCCAGACCTTGTGTGGAGGTTCCTCAAAAAGTTAAAAATAGAACTACCTTACAACCCAGCAATTGCACTGGTAGGTATTGACCCAAAGGATACAAAAATACAGATTTGAAGGGGCACATGCACCCCAATGTTTATAGCAGCACTATCAACAATAGCCAAACTATGGAAAGAGCCCAAATGTCTATCAAGTGATGAATGGATAAAGAAGATGTGGTATATAGATTTTGTATATAATGGAATATTACTCAGCCATCAAAAAGAATGAAATTTTGCCATTTGCAACAGTGTGGATAGAGCTAGACAGTATTATGCTAAGTGAAATAAGTCAGAGAAAGACAAATAACCGTATGATTTCAGTCATATGTGGAATTTAAGAAACAAAACAGATGAACATAGGGGAAGGGGGAAAAAAAGAGAGAGGGAAACAAATCTTTTTTTAATGCTTATTTTTGAGAGAGAGAACAAACATGGGAGGGGAAGTGAGAGAAGGGGACAGAGGATCCAAAGTGGGCTCCATGCTGACAACAGAGAACTCAACACAGGGCTCGGACTCAGGAACTGTGAGATCATGACCTAAGCCTAAACCTAAGTCAGAAGCTCAACCAACTAGGCCACCTAGATGCCCCCTTTAATGACTCTTAACTATAGGGAACAAACTGGAGGTTGATGGTGGGAGATGGGTGGGGAGATGGGCTAGATGGGCGATGGACATGAAGGAGGGCACTTGTTGCGATGAGCCCTGTGTGTCATATGTAAGTGATGAATCGCTGAATTCTACACCTGAAACCAATTTTACCATATATGTTAACCATAACCGTATATGTTAACTAGAATTTAAAATAAAAACTTGAGGGGCGCCTGGGTGGCTCAGTCGGTTGAGCATCCGACTTCGGCTCAGGTCATGATCTCACGGTTCATGGGTTGGAGCCCTGCGTCTGGCTGTGTGTTGACAGCTCAGAGCCTGGAGCCTGCTTCGGATTCTGTGTTTCCCTCTCTCTCTGCCCCTCCCCTGCTCAAGCCCTGTCTCTCTTTCAAAGATAAACATACATAAATAAATACATACATACATACTTGAAAAATAAAGGAATAATCCAGACCTTAAAAGGCACCTAGTGCCACTCCTTTAGTACAGACCACTCAGTTCCTCTGGGAGCCAGAGTCAAGGGTGGGTCTCCAGATGGTGTTTAATACACTGACTCCTGGAGTCGCAGAGCTTCAGCAGGCACCCAGGAGGAATAGGCTGTCTTAGGACAGACCTTTTATCTCCAAGGGCAAGATCTGGCTCAGAGCCCTAGATGCATTTCTTACTCCTTCTCAAAACACCTTAGAGATGCTCACTGGCTTCAGGTATAGCGACCACCTCTTCGGGCAAAGCACGTTTGACTTGGGCGTTGTTCTTCTCTGGAAAAGCACGGTGGTGAGGGACTGGAGCGAGGAGGTGGTGAGCAGGAGATGGAAACTATAGTCTGTTCCCCAAGCTATCATAAGAAGAGGAAGTCTTCTGATCTCCACCTGGGCCAATTCCCACGTTGCAACATAGTAGGTGGGGACGGAACCAGTCGGATGCCAGGCTCCTGAAAACCCACCCCAGGCCCATCCACTGTAGATTCAACAAAGCTGGAGGGGAGCTCCAGGATGAATGGGAGGATGGCGGTGACTTCCACAAACAGTGGGTAGAGCTTCCTGTGGTCATGCTACTTGCTTAAAATATTTGCATGTCCCCATCCCAGTATTGTCATCTTTGGCCATAACATGCAGATCAATTTTCTTACAGTGGCACAAAGACTTTATTGGCAGAAAGGCAGGATGAAGAAACTATATTAACTATATTGTGATTAGAGATTTTAAATGTTTAAAAACAGAACCACGTCTACAAGTATTTTCTCAAGCAATGTTTATGGAAAAGGGGAATATGCATGCCCATTTTACCTTCTAATCTTGTGAGTCAGCCAGGTCTTAGGAAATGGGATTCAGCACACATTTTGTGAGAAGGAAGAGAAGGCAAGTAATGTTTACCGAGCCCCTTTGATGTCCCAGGTATTTACCATGTATCTAATTCAATCCTCATGAATCCCGGAGAGAGTTGCTATTATTTACATCATATAGGTGAGGAAAATAGGGCACCGCAAAAGCCAGGTGACCTCTGTTTAGTTTTGCAATTTACACATTTAGCACAAAATTAAGTGGTAAGAGGGAGTAGTTAGCAGCATGAGATCTAAGGCTTGAAGAGGTTCTGATATTGGTTCCCTTTACAAACTCTGTGACCTTGGAAAATTGCTTAAACTGTATGTGCCTCAGCTTCTTCATCTGTCATGTGGAGAGAATACTAACTCCCACTTCATCAGGTTGCTGCGAGAATGTTTTCTTCTGCCAAATTTCTTCCTCTTACCTGAGTTAGTGCAGGTAAGGGCCTGCCCAGAACTCCCTGGTACATCTTATGCACTCAGTAAAAGTTAGCTTTGGTTATTCCTCTGAGCCAGGCATGGCTCAAGACTGGGACTTGAAATTGGGCCCCTTTAGGTCCTTTGGCATCCCTTGTTGCTTATGTTACTCCTCTGGAATTGTCTACTGCCCAGGAACTGGGCGAAAGACTTAGATGAATCCCTGTCTTCCAAAAGTTCACAAGCACTATAGAAACATACATATTTAAAACCCCAAATTGGGGCAGGATGCAATCGAAGAAATCATTTTTAAGTTATAAAAATGGAATCTTGGAAAAGGAGAATAGAAGACTGACCTGGTAAGAGAAGTAATGAAGACAAGAAGCTCCAACTGACTGTTCCCAGCTTTGTCCCTGACAAAGGCTGGTACAGCCTCACCCCATTTCCAGGCAAGCAGGGACGTTGCTTAGCAACTCAAACAGGAACAGTGGAGTGAACTCTGGGAACCAGAGCTCCTTAACAGGACCAAACTTTTGCTTTAAACCCCACCTACAGCACAAGCGACACCTGCAAATTGAAAGCACTTGGGAGGAGAGTCTTCTGAGAGGTTAGATTGGGCAGAAGGCAGGCATAGGGGAAAATACTCAGTCTAAATTACTGGGAAAATGTAGAGTGATTTTTTTTTTCTTTCCTTCAAATGGTGCAGAAATTCGATGTGCTAAGAAAGATTTGCCAAGCCAAAGGCTTGGTGAGTCTGCTTCACTGAATGTTGATGTGGCAATTGAGGCCAGCAGGACATGCCCAGTTTCTAGCTCATGTGGCCACCTCTCCCAACAGCTGCAGTCTCTTGACTGCCATCTACAAATTCAATCTCAAAGTAAGATCCAGAGAAAATACTGTCCTTGCTCAGTAGAGATTGAAGGTGTTAGAGTTCAACTCTGTATTCATTCCTTCAACAGATATTTTTTGGAAGCTGGAAGGTTAGAGAGGAAGACAGGCATTAATTTTTAAGTGTGATACATGTTAAGGAGGGAAAGTATAAGATGCTGTGGGAATATACAGCATGGACCCCTAACCTAGAATGGACAGCGAAGGGGGGAGGTCAGGAAAAGCACCAGAAGATGTGATATTTAATAAGAGTCATGAATGTTAAGTCAGAGTTGCACAAAGAGAGGAAGGGAAATTTGTTCCATATGAAGTAACAGTCTATTCAATGGTCCAGTTCAGTGACGGAGAGGAAAGGGGAGAGACAGAGAGACAGAGAGGAAAAGATAGGGAGGAGGGGAGAAGATGGGGGGAGAGGAGAGAATGAATTGGGGGTGAGGGTGAGGAGGAGTAGGAGCAGAATATATGAGTATTATGTAGTTATGCAATGAAGAGTCTTTCAATTCATGACATTTCTGGAATTTATCCTAAGAGCAACTGGCAGCCATTGCAGAATTTCAAGCATGTGATCACATTCTCTAGCATACAGTCAGCCCTTCTGCAGTCCACTCCATGCTTGGATCCCAGTGCTTTGGGTCCCTGGTCTAGTCTCTTGAGCTCCTGGTGTGGTTTCCTGCCTAATTTTCTGAAGTGAAGAGATCCTCCATTTTTTTGGTCCATATTGTCACCCTTACCCTAATGTACAGAGTCTTGTTCTTAAGCCTGAGCTCATTTGCCGCCTCTCCTTCTGATTTTGCCTATTTTAGGACTCTCAGTCACAGGGTTTGCCCCTCCTGCCCCTCCCCATATACCATTATGATTGCCCAGTGGCTGGTTGATTGGACTATCACCGACTATCGTTTTCTTCATCCTTCCAACACAAGGTAAAATCCACTGAGTGGTCATCTTCCTCTTCACCTGCAGCAACTGTGTCTGAACCAACCAACTACTCGCCCAGGAACTGATCCACTCCATAGAATAGTGTCTCATATCAAGTTCTGGTCATCCTAGGGATGATGCAAGAAATCCATCTAACCCACTAGCCCCTTGAAAATAGTGGTTAAGGTCCCAAACTCTGGAGTCAACTTCCTTTCAGGGTGCACCCTGGCCAATATCAAGACTTAGCTGTGTGATCTGGCAAGTTAGTTCATCTCTTTGAGCCTAGTTTCCTCATCCTTATGTGAGATATTCACACCTATCTCACAGGGCTGTTATGAAGATTGAAAGAGACCATGGAGAGAAAAAAACAACAACAACCTAGAATAGCACCTCACACTTAGTGGGAAGAAAAGAAATATTCCTGTTCACTATTCCTCTGGAAGTGCATTACCTACTTACATTTCTGGTTTTGATCCTTACACTGACTTCCTAAGAGTGAAGGATTAAAAGAGATAATGCATGTAAAGCACCAGATAAATAATAAACACAAGATAAATATTAGCTATTGTTATTAATTATCATGAATGAAGCAGAATAACCTATGAGAGATGAACTGTGTCTTATTTTCGGGAATACAGGCTCATAGTAAATGAACAAGAAGTAACCAACTCAGGACTGTCCTTTTTGTGTTTTCACACATACCACCCACAGGAGGCAGCATGTGTTCTTTAAAGGGCTTTTTTCAATCTTTGAAAAGCGCCAGCATTTTCTTTGGTTTCAGAGGCCATCCTATAAACGACTCCGTCCAGGGAGGTTAGCAGAATTGCTCTACTGCACGACTCCATGGGTCCCATTCTCACCTTAGTCTAGAAGAATGGCATCTTGCGCCGTAGTTGAAAGTGCTAATTACTGTTATGTGCTGAATTGCGTCCCCCCAAACTCATACGTCAAAATTCTAAACCCCTGGTACCTCAGAATGTGACCGTATTTGGAAACAGAATCTTTAAAGAGGGAAGTTAAAATGAGACTGGTAGGGTGGGACCCCATCAATCTGACTGATGTCTTTATAAGAAGAAAACAACTGGACACACAAAGAGACACCAGTGAAATGTCGACACAGGGGAAAGACCTTGTGAGGACACAGCAAGAAATCGGACATCTGCAGGCCAAGGAAAGAGGCCTCAGAAGAGACCAAATTCTCCAACGCCTTGATCTTCAGCTTCGAGAGTCCAAAACCGTGAGAATTTCTGTTGTTTACCTACCTAGTCTGTGGCAGCCCTAGGAAGCTCATACAGTGCCTATAAGTAGGCTGATGTGACTGTGGAGGTAGGTGGAGAGAGACTGGTACTTGAATCAGAAGGGAGAACTGGTTCACCGGGAGACGCCACGGTGAACTTGGATTTGCCGCGAATGAGGCTGCACCCTGCGTCCCCGTGGGGGACTGGATCCTTGATGCAACTGCTGACCTAGGTGCCATGGAGAATGGACACACAGTGTAGGGCCTGAGGGAGGTACCCAGCGTTCCTCTGAGTGACCTCAGTGTGACCCTCTGTGTGACAAGTAAGCGGAATCCCTCCGCAGCGTCTTCCAATGATAGCTGCGAGGTAGCGGTCAGTGGAAAGCAGACACCAGGCCTCTGCCTCATTTTCCTGGGACGATATGTGTGCAGAATGAATGCAGTATTCAAAAGGGGGTGGGAGGGCACTTCGTCAATGAGGGTGGTGGAGGTCATCCTGGTAATCAGGATGGTGACAACTCAAAGACGTAACTTAAAAAGCAAGAAGCATTTCTGGCATTTGTGTCTTGTGGAATAAACGGACAGCCCTTATATATAAGTAGGCAGAATAGCTATGAAGTCACAGTATTAGCATCAGGGCCGTTTTTATCTCGATTTCTCTTGCATCCCTGGTACCAGTCCAGCACCTGGCACCAGGTGTGTGCTCGGTAAGTATTTGTTGAATGAAAGCAATGTCCTTTTTACTTTACCCATTTGCTATTTACTTTCTCTCAGAGATGCACAAAGACCCAGAGCAGTAAAAGCGACCTAGCCAATGTCACATAGTGATTGTGCGTCCTTGGCCGACACACGGTGTCCTAGTCAGTTTAGGCCTCGAAAACAGAATATCTTAAAATCAGTGGCTTAAATAGCATTTATTTCTCATAGTTCTAGAGGCCAAGAAGTCCGAGAGCAGGATGCCATTCAGTTCCTGGTGAAGGCCTTCTTGGTTTACACTGGGCTTTTTTTTTTTTTTAATGTTTCTTTATTAATTTTGAGAGAGAAAGACAGTGTGTGTGTGTGTGTGTGTGTGTGTGTGTGTGTGTACAAGTGGAGAAAGGGCAGAGAGAGATGGAGGGAGAAATTGAGAATTGCAAGGAGGCTCTGTGCTGTCAGTCCAACTGGGAGCTCCCCACAAACCATGAGCTCATGTCCTGAGCCGAAATCAAGTGTCAGACAATTAACTGACTGAGCCACTCAGGTGCCCCTATAGAGGGCTTCTTGTTGTGTCTTCGTGTGGAGGAAATAGCTCTAGACTCTTCCTGTTTTTATAAGGACACTAATCATTTTGGGAGCTTAACCTCATGACCTCATGTAAACTTAATTACCTTTCAAGGGCCTCATCGAAAAATATCAGGGTTATGAGGGTTTCAATATCTGAATTGGAGTGGGGGGGTACATAAACATTCAGTCCACAATACAAGAAAATAACAAAAACATCTGACTTCCATTCCAGTGCTCTGCTCAAAGCCTATGTAGATAGTTAACATTCTTTCTCCAGAAGCATCTGGTTCAGGATTCTGCCTGGGCCACGCCAATGGATGGGCAGAATGATCTAGTGTGACAAATCCTCTTTCCCTCTGTCCCCTTGTGAAGGGAATTTGCCATCTTCTGTGATCATCAAGCTGGCAACATCAATCTGGATGTTCGTTAATGACACTGACCTCAATCTGTCATGTTGCAAGGAACCCTTCACAGCAGCTAGGATTTGCTGCCATATAACAGCTTTATTGTACATGGAAGTCTCTAATAAGCTGATTAAAAATATTTTTGAAGCCTTAATGTATACTTTTCAGACATCTGATAAGAAATAGTGAATGGAAACATCATGCCGAGTGTAGAAAGCGGGAATCCTGTTGAATTAGAAGATTCTCATACTTGAATCATGGCACATTTCTCATGGTTGACAGAGCAAAAGTCTGACATGATGATATCCCCATTTAAACTTTCCCTTGTTTCTTTTTTTCCCTTTTTTCTTTTTAAAATTAAAGTTTATTGAAATTAAGAAAACAACAACAATAAAACAAACTTCACCTATTTCTTCCATCCCCAACTTCCTACTTCTGGCAACCACTGAGCTGCTCTCTGCATCCGAGTTTGGTTTTTGGTTGCTGTTTTTTTTTTTTTTTTTTCTGTTTTTGTTTGTGTATGTATTTGTTTAAGATTCCACATATTATGGAGGTTATTCATTATCTGTCTTTCTCTGTCTGATTGATTTCACTTAGTGTAATGCTCTCAAGGTCCATCCATATTGCCACAAATGGCAAGATTTCATTCATTTTTATGACCGAAAAATATCCCATCGTGTATGTGTGTGTGTGTGTGTGTGTGTGTGTGTGTGGTGCGTATCACAGTGTCTTTATTCATTCATCTGTGATGGACACTTAGGTTGTTTCCATATCGTGGCTATAGTGAATAATTCTTCAATGAACATGGATACATATGTCTTTTTGAGTGTTTTTTTTTTCTTTAAATACCCAGAAGTGGAATCGATGAATCATATGATAGTTCCATTTTTAACTGTTTGGGGAACCTCAGTCCTGTTTTCCGTAGTGGCTGAATCAATTTATATTCCAACCAACAGTGTACAAAGAGTCTCTTTTTTTCCACATCCTTGCCATCACTTGTATCTCTTGTCTTTTTGATACTTGCCATTCTAACAGGTGTGAGGTGATATTTCACTGTGGTTTTGATTTGCATTTCCCTAATGATTAGTGATGTTGAGCACATTTTCATGTACCTGATGTCCATCTGTATGGCTTCCTTGGAAAAATACCTATTCAGATCTTCAACCCATTTTGTGATACTATTTTCTTTCTGCTATTGAGTTGTACGAATCCTTCTATGTGTTGAATAAAAGCCCTTTATCAGATACATGATTTGCAAATATTTTATACCATTTAGGAGGTTGCCTTTTCGTTTTGTTAATCATTTCCTTTGCTGTGTGGAAGCTTTTTAGTATGATGTATTCCCACTTATTTATTTTTATTTTTGTTGCTTTAACTTTGGGTGACACATTAAAAAATTCTTCTCTAAGACCCAGGTCAAGGAACTTACCGCCTGTGTTTTCTTCTAGAAGTTTTGTGGATGATTTCAGGTCTTACAAGTCTTTAATCCATTTTGAGTTAATTTTCATGTATGGTATAAGATAGTGGTTTTATTCTTTTGCATGTGATTACCCAGTTTCCCAACACTATTTTTTAAGACAGTGTTCTTTCTCCATTGTATATTCTTGGCTTTTTGTTGTAAATTAGTCTAAACTAATCTCGGTTCATTTCTCGGCTCTCTATTTTCTTCCATTGACCTATAGGTTTGTTATTATGCCAATATCAGATTATTTTTATTATTCTAACTTGGAAATATAGTTTGGAATCAGGGAGTGTGATACCTCCAGCTTTGTTCTTTCTCAAGATTGCGTTGGCTATTCAGGGTTTATCTGTGCTTCCGTATAAATTTGAGGATTTTTTTGTTCTATTTCTTTGAAAAATACCATGATAGGGATGATATTGAATCTGTAGCTTTCTGTGGATGATATGGACAATTTAAAAATATTGGTTCTTCTAATCCATGAGCACAGAATGTCTTTCCATTTATTTGTGTAGTCTTTAATTTCTTTCTTTAGTGTCTTACAGTTTTCTATACACAGATCTTTTACCTCCTTTGCTAAATTTATTCCTAGGTATTTTATTATTTTTGATGCAATTGTAAATATAACTGTTTTCTTCATTTCTCTGATAGTTTACTATTAATGTATAGAAATACAACAGATTTTTGTGTATTGATTTTGTATCCTATAACTACTGAATTTGTTTACTAATTATAACAGCTACTTGATGGGATCTTTAGGGTTTTCTCTATATAATATTGTTATCTGAAAATAGGCATAGTTTTACTTCTTTTCCAATTTGAATGCCTTTTATTTCTTTTTCTTGCCTAAGTACTCTGGCTATGACTTCCAATGCCGTGTTAAATAAAAGTGGTAAGAGCATGCTTCCTTGTCTTGTTCACGATCTTAGAGGAAAGGCTTTCATTTTTTCACTGTTGAGTGTGATGTTAGCTGTGGGTTTGTTCTATATGGTCTTTATTATGTTGAGATACTTTTCCTCTATACCTACTTTGTTGAGAGCTTTTATCACAAATGAATGTTGAATTTTATTAAATGACTTTTTTGTATCTATTGAGATCATCATATTATTTTTATCCTTCATTTTGTTAATGTAGTATATCCCATTGGCTGATTTGTGGTACCAAATCATCCTTGCATCCTTGGAATAAATCTCACTTGATCCCTCATTTGTTTTATTGCCAGTTCAACACATGAGGGATAAAGTCATAGGTAAACAGTAGGCCTCCCTATAATGGACTGACTTCTGACTGTGCCTCATGAAGCAGGACCATTTTATTACTTATATGCCTGGCACCGAGCTGAAGGTCACATTTCTAATTCTCTAAAACACTTTGAAAGAAAGTCAGGCGTAGTCATCCTCATTTTACAGAAGAAGAAACTGAGTCTTAGAAAACATCTTTGGCTTTGGGGCTTTGGAAGAGAAGGATTCACATCAGCTCTAATGCCCATGCTCATGTTATTAAAATAATTCATTTCTTCTTTTGTC
Organism: Panthera onca; assembly: GCF_046562875.1. NCBI lineage: Eukaryota > Metazoa > Chordata > Mammalia > Carnivora > Felidae > Panthera > Panthera onca. The sequence goes on along the minus strand of NC_138351.1, from coordinate 79,244,729 downwards.
TAGCAAATCTTGAGTGCCTACTATGTGCTTTGTCCTGTACTTAAATGCCTCGCTGCCTCAAAAGGAAATGGTGGATCCTCTCCAGTCAATAAACTCTCATAACATTCTTTAGTGTATCAGTCTTCTATGTGAAAGATAGACCTCATTCTTTTGGGTTCTTTACCATCACATTAAGAAACCTAACTTTATAGATGAGTACAGTACTGTGGGATTGACCATTATGCAAGCAAGGATTGACTTAGCAGACCTGGCTTGCTCAAACCATTCACGTTCTAAAAAGAAAAAGCCATCTTTAAGACTGGCTCTTGGCCAACTCCTAGGAGATGAGATCTGAGCTTCTGGAATTCTACCTGGTGAGAGTGTTCACGTATACCTAGGGACCTTGAGCCATATTGTACCCATTTGACCAGATAGTCCATGCTAACAAATGTGATTTACTATGAATGCCTGTTTTTGCTCTAAGGATATAAAGTCAGAGTAGCTGAGATCAGTCACATAGACACTGCATCCCCACATAACTGACCCCAATAAAAACCTTGGGCACCAAGCTTGAGTGATTTTCCCTGGGTGGCAACACTTCACATGTGTTGTCACCCATCATTGCTGAGAGAATTAAATGTATCCATGCAACTCCACAGGGAGCAGACAACTGGAAGCTTGCATTTGGTTTTCTTGGACCTCACTCTACTTACTTTTTCCCTTTGCTGATTTTAATCTGTGTCCTTTTCCTGTAATAAGCTATAACAGTGAATATGACACCTTCTGAGTCCTATGACTTTTTCTAGTGAATCATGGAGACTCAGAGTGGTGTTGGGCAGCCCTGAAACAACCATCCACTTCTCCACCCATCATCTGCTTCGCTCCTTATCACACTTCAGAGGGCACTTGCATTGGCATATCTATTACATGAATGAGGGATGCTAGGCTTCATAAGGACAAGTACCTTCCTTTGACAATGTCTTAGGGGGACCAATGTCACCTGCATGCTAAAGCACTCGAGATTCAGAGTGGTTAAGCAGTTGAAAAATCTAAATATCACCAGCACACGGATAAAGGAGAGGCTCAGGTGTGCATCATGCTGGGCTTCCTGATAGCACACCTCAGAATTACAAGTATACCCACCCAGACACAGAGCGCACTGGAAAACCAGAGGTCTCTCTCCTTGAAAATAAAGCTTCCATCCCAAGCGTATGGTCTACTGGGGAGAAGAGCAGTGAACTACTTTACAAGGAGACAGATTTCAGAGCAGAAAGGGCACTCGCCCTTCCTAACAACCGTTGAAACGCCCTCTACTTCCATGTGAAGGGAAATTAAAGAGGTAAAGAGGGGCCTGGAGCTCGCTTCTAATTAATGGATGTCCCTGTGCCTGAATCAGTGCCGGGAGAAAGCAAGTGTCTTGCCTGTTGTGAGAAGTGGGTGATGCTCTCAGGACTCGATTTCCCAGTGGTCCTAGATCCCAGGACACATCCCCTGATATCATTCTACATTGACTTCATGGCAAACGCTGTGCTTCTTATTGTTGACTTATAACTCTCAAGGTCTCAACAGTGTCAGGCACTGCAGATATTTAAAATGCAAAAAGTCTTAAGTAACCTTCATTGAACTTAATTAACATCATCTATTTAAGGAAAACAACTCTCCTCCCTTCAGACCCAGGACTGTTTCCCAAAGCCTGTACCTGATACATAAGATAAGCATAAACCTTTGTGTACAAATCGCTTCACCTCCTATCAGAGTGCCTCCAGTTATTCAGACCTGGCTATGTCACCACTTCGCGGGCCTATTTCGCCTTTCCCTCTTGTGGCGGACTAATAAAGTGGTTTCATTCCTTCATCTGTTGATGGAATGAACGTTTGTTAAGCATTAGCTATGTATTAGATGTTGTTCTATTTTCTGAGGATCTGACAACAACTAAGTCTTTGCCTCAGAGGATTTACTTATAGTATTAGGAAGTGGGGCATACTCACAAAGAGCGCGTGTCTCAAGAAATTTGCAGCATAAAGGAGGGCGTTGATGAGGAAGTGGTCCATTTCCAGGTCGGTCACCTCTTACGTGCCCTGCAAATACACTTGCTCTTCTGCCTTCCCATCACCTCCTCTTCCTCTCTGGCCTCCATTTGCCTCATTTTGCTCCACCCCCCAATTATTCCCAACACCCACTTGTGATTTGGCAGCTGTCTGATCCCTCACCAACAATGGTATCTCGGACCAGACGTTCCACTGACCGCTGGCCGGTGCTCAGTCTATACCAAACTCTAGTGCCATTCAGATTCGTGGTTGGCCTGCCTTGCAGCCTGCCTTAGCATCTTTTGCTGCAAGGCTCTTGCTGACAGAGCCCGAATTGCACCTCCAGGGACCCAGAGCCTATGGGGTACTTTCTGTGGCAAGCCTGTGCCCCGGAATTGCTTATCCGTGCTGAAACACAATCCACTCACCTCCTGGTTACGAGGCAAGATTTAAAACCTTAATGGCGTCTCATCGATTTCTTAAGGTCTGCTCAGAGCTGGTGTTCTGCTGTTGCATATTTGAATTGTTACCGTTTTGTTCTCGCGTCCCGAGGTGATTTTACCAGGAGGAACACGTGCTTAAAGAAGCTGAATTAAATACAGGCAAATCACATTAATTCAGGCTCCAGTAATTCAGGCCAGACTAAAACATAACTTTGTGTTCTCCAGAAGTAAAAAGATTTCCTAAATAAATCAGCAGTGGAAATAAGACTGCAGGGTGAGAAGTTTCACCTGTTTAGAGGCAATGTTCCCGAACACCTCCAAGGGATTCCAGAAGGGCCATCGACAAGAAGCACTTTCTGTTGTGTTTGCTCATTAAAGGTAAAGACCGGTTCTTCAAAGAATAATTTTCTGTGTGGCGAATGTTTTCTTTCGTTTGCTAATCTGTAAATTTAAGGCTTATATATCTTTCTAAAATACTCACCGGATGCTCTCCCCCATAATGCTAAATATATTACAAACATATTGTACCTACACATAAACATATGTGTGTGTGCATTAAAAATACAATGAAAGCATCTTAAAATGAAAGAGCTTATTTATGGTTGGGGAGGATTAAAGGTGATTTTTATTTTCGACTTCATATTCGTAAGTATTTTCTGTAATGAACTCTTACTTTTATCATCAACATAAGAATGTAAATCAACATTTCCTAATATTTACCAGATCTTTCCCCGCAAATAGTTTGTATGGAATAGAGTTAAATCACATCCAACATCCTTGAATAAAAAGACTCGGTGGGGAGAGCGAGAAGCCGGCTGACACGAAGGCCAAAATTTATCTTTATGCCATGTTGGAAGTGACTTGGTCCTGAAATCAGTTTAGACTATGAAGTGAGTCAAGACTGCTCCTTATTTTGTATCCGAAATCATCTATTATTCTGTGGGCAAGATTGTGGTAGGTGAGGAAGGTAAGCTGCCTTTGTGTGTGTTCCCCAGGAGCTCAAGGGTCACGGTCAAACAGAGGCAGTTCACACATAGCACAATAGACCACGTGACTTCTCAATGTCGTACAAGCCATAACCTAACTATCTCCAAGAACACTCCACCAACTGCTACTGAGTACCACCACAGTTACCGCAGGCGTATTAAAGATCTCATTCGTGCTTGGTAATTTTCCATGCATTTTTTAGGCAGAATTTACCTTTTTTTTTTTTTTTTTGCTACAAATAATCACAGATGGATGCTCAGGGGTATTAAACGTGCTCAGGTCTCCAGAGCTGATACTTGATAGAGGTAATGTTCAAACCCACCCAGACAATGCAAAGCCCCTTGCCCTGAGTCCCATGTGGCACTGTCACAAACCTATGTGCCAGAATGCATCCTGGCTGTCTCAAATATCTATCTACCCAGTGACTCGGGACTCTAAGGAGTCCTTAGCGTTTGCTGGTCATTCTTGAAATTCAATCTTTGATTCTTGAGATAAACACGGATTTGGATTGACCAGATAATGCTCCTTGAGCCTGACATGTATTTCTAGGCTCAGAGAAAGTGCATTGTATAGAATGAATACGGGATTAGTGGTTAGACATTTTGAATTTTGAGCCCAGCTTCTGCTACTGATTAAATGTATGACTTTGGGCTTTGTGCTTAACCTCTCTAAACCTCAGTTTTCTGTAAAATGATCAACATAGATAGCTGAGGAGGAGAAAAAACGAGAAAAAGTGTTTGTAATACCTCAGAAAATTTTCTTTTTATTAATATATTTCTTTTTTAAATTATTTTTTGTTTAAATTTTAGTTTCCATACAGTGCAATATTGGTTTCAGGAAGAGAATTTAGTAATTCATCACTTACATACAACACCCAGTGCTCATCACAAGTGCCCTTCTTTTTTTTATTTTTAATTTTTAATGTTTATTTATTTTTGAAAGAGAGAGACAGAGACAGAGCATGAGGTGGGGAAGGGGCAGAGAGAGAGGGAGACACAGAACATGAAGCAGGCTCCAGGCTCGGAGCTGTCAGCAGAGAGCCTGATGCAGGGCTCGAACTCACAAACCGGAGATCAGGACCTGAGCTGAAGTCAGATGCTTAACTGACTGAGCCACCCAGGTGCCCCACAAGTGCCCTTCTTAATACGCATCACCCATTTAGCCCATCCCCTCACCCACCCTCCTCCATCAACCCTCGGTTTGTTCTCTGTAGTTGAGAGTCTCTTATGGTTTGTTTCCCTCTCTTCTCTCCACCCCCTTCCCACATGTTCATCTATTTTGTTTCTTAAATTCCATATATGAGTGAAATCATATGGGATTTGTCTTTCTCTGATTGACTTATTTCACTTAGCATAATGCGGTCTAGCTCCAGCCATGTTGTTGCAAAGGGCAAGATTTTATTCTTTTTGATGGCTGAGTAATATAATTTCTAATGAGTAACATCTTCCCCTCCATGATCCTCACAGCTCTAAGCATGCAACGCAGATGGTGCACGTGAGCTTATATTTAATACAGGCATCAGCAGGCCTTTCTGGAAGCAAAGAGTGCCATTTTAAACAAGGCATAGTTGTCCTTGAGTCCATGTCCCTCCTTGAGTCCAGTGAAGCAAGTGTTAGTAATATTTTCTCTCTCTCCTACCCTAACTGTCCAAAGCCCAAATTTGAGCTCAGATATTTAATATTGATAGAATGATGCCTTGATGAATGACCACTTGGGAAGATTGCACTGACTATAATGATCCCCAAATTTCAGCGTCATAACAGTGTAACAATTCTATTTATCTCTCACATGATATTCCAATGTGGATTGGGTGGTTCTCCTCGGAGGCTCCCCTCTAGGTGGTAACTTGAAAATCTGGACTCCTTTCTTCCTGTGATGTTTGTATCCTAAAGATGTGTCCTCTGCAGGTCTCTGTAGAAGAAGAAAGGGAGGACGTGGACGTGGCTGAAGATTTTAGGAGCCGGGCCTGGCTGTGCTGTGCATCCCTTTAGCCCATCTTTTATTTCCCAGATAGAGCCACATGGCTGTAGCCTACTGAAGTCTTACTGTATGCCCAGGAAGAGGAAATGGAGTATGAGAATATTGTGGCTTCTTTTCTGGAAGCAGAGCTGAAATGGAGACTCAGTACGTCCAGAGTCTATTCTTACTAGATGGAAATATCAGCATTGTTAACCTGTATACCTGTGGGAACCAACTTTATCAACTAGAGTATGGTGTTGATATGCAGTTTTTTTGCTTTTTGTCTTACAGACACTATTTATTTCAAAGTGACTTAGGTCGGCATTTCCCTCCCCACCACCACTGACATTGACGGTGTTTTGTACATTTGTGATACAGTTAGATTCTCTTGCCATGATGTACATTCCTTGCTGGGATCCCACAACCTCTCAAATTTTTTTTAGTTTGCATATGTTACGATTTGCTCTTCGTGCTATAAAGCTCCGTGGGTGTTACTAATGCAAAATGTCATGTATCCACCATTACAATATAATACAGAATAGACCCATCTTTCTAAAAATCCCCTGTGCTTTACCTACTCAACCCTCCCTCTTTCAGTCTCTGCCTAGTTGACTCAATAGTCTTACCTTTTCCAGAATGGCACATACTTGAAATCATACAGTATGTAGCCTTTTGAGACTGGATTTTTCATTTAGCAGTATGTACTTAAGGGTTATCTGTGTCTCTGATGGCTTAGTAGCTTATTTCTTTTTTAAAAAATTAATTGTAGTATAGCATACCATGTTTTATTAGTTTCAGGTGTACAATATAGTGATTCAACAATTCTATACAGGATTCAGTGCTCAACATATTCAGTGTACTCTTCATCCCCTTCACCCATTTCACCCATCCCCCCCCCCACACTCCCATATAGCTTATTTCTTTTAAATGCTCCATTTTGGGGTGCCAGGGTGACTCAGTTGGTTAAGCATCCAACTCTTGGTTTGGGCTCAGGTCATGATCTCATGGTTTATGGGTTCAAGCCCAATGTCAGGCTCCACACTTATAGTGTGAAGTCTGCTTGGGATCCTCTCTCTCCCTCTCTCTCTCTCTCTCTCTCTCTCTGCCCCTCCCCCGCTCACTCTCTCTGTGTCTCTCTCTCACAATAAATACATAAACTTTAATAAATAAATAAATAAGTATTCCATTTTATTGATATACCACAATTTGTTTATGTACTCCCCTATTGATTTGTCGCATTGACCTATTGAAGGACATCTAAAATGTTTCTGGTGATTGTAATACAGCTGCTGTAAACATTCACATGCAGATTTTTTTTAACGTTTATTTATTTTTGAGAGACAGAGATAGAGCATGAGCGGGGGAGGGGCAGAGAGAGAGGGAGACACAGAATCTGAAGTGGGCTCCAGGCTCTGAGTTGTCAGCACAGAGCCTGACACGGGGCTCCAACTCATGAACCATGAGATCATGACCTGAGCCGAAGTTGGACGCTTAACTGACTGAGCCACCCAGGTGCCCCCACATGCAGATTTTAACTGGACATGTGTTTTCGAACCACTGGAGAAAAAACCTAGGTGTGCAAATGTTCGATGGCATGGTAAGACTGTATTTGGTTTGTCAGAAACTGCCAATTGTCTTCCAAAGTGGCTTTTTCCATTGGTATTCTTAGCAGCAACAAAAGAGAGCTCCTGCTGCATATTTTTTTTTTTTTATTTATTTTTGGGACAGAGAGAGACAGAGCATGAACGGGGATGGGCAGAGAGAGAGGGAGACACAGAATCGGAAACAGGCTCCAGGCTCCGAGCCATCAGCCCAGAGCCTGACGCGGGGCTCGAACTCACGGACCGCGAGATCGTGACCTGGCTGAAGTCGGACGCTTAACCGACTGCGCCACCCAGGCGCCCCATGCTGCTGTATATTCTTACCAGCATTTGGTATTGCCAGCTTTTTGTAGCAGCTATTCTAAAAGGTAGGCATCCTTCCACAGCTTCAACTATTCTGGGGTCACAATGAGAAGATTCAGCCGTGGTTCAGCAGATCCCCCATGGAATACACAGTATTTGCTCTAGGCAGGGGTGTCAGGGGTAGCTGGTAAGGTGATGATGTAGGGAGAATTGATTTTCCCCATGATGACTGGATGAGCAATTACAGAGTTAGGCTACAGAAAATCCTCCTGCACTAGAAGTCTGGAAGATCAGCTGGTTGAAAATTCTGCCCTGACTCTATTCCTAAAGCACTGCAACCAGGCCTTTGCCGTGGTCTTGTCTGAACTCATCTCCTGTATACCTCTTTGAAACACAGGTCTGCTGCTAGATCAGCTCTGTAATCTTTCACATGGCATAATTAGCTGCGTAAAGATAAACAGATCTAAATCATCACCTAGAGCACCATAATCATAGAGGGATTCCAGGCAAACACAAGAGACTTCTTCTTGCAGAAACAGAGACATCAATCACTAAGGAGAGGAATGAACTCAGGGAAGAGGATATAACAAATAATTAGATATAACAAATAAAATAATAGACAAATAATTACGACTTCATTATAGAAATTAAATTATCATGAGAAGTAAAAAAGAGAGAGAGTTAAGACTTCACTGAACACCGAAGCGTTTAGGTTTAGAGAAATAATATAAAATAACATGAAAAAGAATAAGGACTAAAAGTGATCAGAAAGAAAAATGTGGTGACACATTCTAGAGGAGAGAAAACGTATGGATGATGAATGTTCCCTAAAAAGAGAACATATTAGACCAAAAAACACACCGATATGCTTATAATAATGTGACAGAAAACATAATGAATTAAAGAAACACCTACATGTATCAAGTGAAAGGGCACAAACTGGTCTTGGGAAAGTGGATTAACAAAGCCAGACAAGCAAAAGCGTATCAGCTGTGAGACACAGACATATAGGTTCTTAATTTTCAAAGATAAAGAATGCCTCCTGAAGGCACTTGAACACACAGACAGGATCCCCTAAAGAGAAGGGAATGAGGAACACTCTGGCTTCTGTTTCTGTCTAGACAACATTCACTGCTGGCAGACAGCGAAGCAAGGCATACAAGCCATGTCTACTCTGGTCCAAGGCAAGGGAAATGTGACCCAAGAATTTCATGCCATGCCAAATTGGCGTTCAAGCATAAACGCACCCGAAAGCCATTTTTATACATGGTAGAACTCAGAGGAAATGTCACCCATGAGCCTTTCTTGAAAAAAAGGCATGGTTATACAATCCAGTCAACCAAGAAATGAAGCAAAATAAAATGCATAGAAAGGAAGAACTATAGAAACAAAGTTCTTATGCACTCACTTTATTTTAATGTAGAACTAAGTTTAAAGAATTGTGAGAATTTTGGTTGCAGTGCAAAATGTAGCTCCTCTAAGCCATGAAAATATATATGAACATGAAACTAACAAAAAATTGAAGTGGAAACATGGGAGGTGTAAAGACGTGTGTCTGTGTGTGCATACACGGAGCTAATTTTTCTTATTTTCCACCACGGTGGGAGGATTCCAAAAATATTACTTCTACTTGTTAGGTGGAGAAAAACATATTTAGGCATATTATTACTAACTATAAATATAACCAATAGGGTGTTTTAAAAACTCTTTCCAAAGAATCTTCCAACTTCTCAGAGGAAAATGAGAGACACAAGATGAATCAAAGAAGGGCATGTCCAAAAGCAAACTGTAGAAAATCTAATGGGCACAAAACTAAGAAATTAACATAAGATAAAATGACAGAACTGAAATAAAACCCACACATACTATATAATTACAATGGGCTGAACCCACGGATTATTCAAGAAGACCACTGTATTGATTCATAAAACAACATGAAGTTAGAAGCAGTTTGAACAAGTGCCTTTGAAAGATCACAGTACCGAATGAAGACACACTTTTCAAACAAAAACATACCGGGAATTAAGTTGCAAGCATAAAATAAAATCAAAACCAGGGGGAAAAAAGAACGAAATAAGATAAAGAAGGGGGTTTACTAATGATACAACAATGGGGATCTTAAAATCATCACTTGTTACGTCCCTAATACCACAGCATCGATATTAAGGGAAAAAATGTAGAAAATGTCAAAATTACAAAAAACAACATTGACAGAACTTAAACAATTTTTTTTAATGTTTATTTATTCTTGAGAGAGACAGAGACAGGGCATGATTGGGGGAGGTTTAGAGAAAGAGAGAGAGGGAGACACAGATTCTGAAGCAGGCTCCAGGCTCTGAGCTGTCAGCACAGAGCCAGATGCGGGGCTTGAACTCACAAACCGTGAGATCATAACCTGAGCCGAAGTCGGAAGCTCAACCGACTGAGCCATCCAGGCACCCCGACAGAGCTTTTTAAATGAACTCTCAGCTTAAGAAAGACACTTCAAGTAGAAGAAAAGAGATAAAGTATTACTTAAATAACTAAACCCATGAGGCAGATATTAATTCTATATCAGAGGACAGTAAACACCTATTGTTTACAAGTGCCCATTGGACATTTATGTATTTCAGTCTTGTATTTCTTTACTATTAAAACTTCAATAATTGATCAAAGGTAGAAATTGGAAAAGTCATTTTATCATTAAAAACTCAGAGAAATGAAAAAACAAAACCTCAGAGAAATGTCTTAAATTATTAGAAGTAAGATTATGTATAAGATGATTAGTCAGAATTATTAGTAAAGTTTAGTAATACTTATAGTTATGTTATGTTAATATAAATTTAAAGTAAGAAAATATCCGTTATAAAAGTAATAATAAAGATTAATTTCCTAGAAATAACAAGACAGATACAAGGCTTATATGAAAAAAAAAACTATAAAACTTTACTCATAATCATAAAAGAAGATTAGAGTAAATAAAAAGATGTCCTTTATTCTTGTATAAGAAGGTCTAAACAGTTGGGGCACCTGGGTGGCTCAGTCAGCTGAGCATCTGACTTCAGCTCAGGTCATGATCTCATGGTTCGTGGGTCTGAGTCCCACATCGAGCTCTGAGCTGACAGCTCAGAGCCTGGAGCCTGCTTCTGATTCTGTGCCTCCTTCTCCCTCTCTGCCCCTCCCCCACTCACAGTCCGTTTGTCTGTCTCTCTCTCAAAAATAAACAAACATTTAAAAAAAATTTTTTTAAAGAAGGTCTAAACAGTTTAAAAGATCATATTTTCTGATCACAGTAAAGTCATAATGGGTTTGTAAGGACAGGGACAAAATCAGAATCCTCACTGATTCCACCCTCTTTGAATGACCCCTAGAACAAAGAGAAAAGCACAGCTAAAAATGCTGAATATTTTTAAAATAGCAGTGATGAAAATACCATAGATAGGGCCTTATGTAATAAAGTCATAATTATGCTCAGGGAACTATTCATAGATGCATACACATTGCTATATTCAAAAAGCATGAAAATAAATGAATTAATTATCCAACTAAAAAGGTTAGAAAATGCAACATAAAATAAAAGGAAGGAAAAAGGTGGGAATTAATAAGTAAAAATCAAAATTAATGATTTTGAAAACAGAAACACACTAGAATAAATAAAATGAAAGACAGTTGTTTGCAGGAAAAATTAGACCATCCATTACCTATTTAAAAAAATTTTTTTTAATGTTTATTTATTTTTGAGAGAGAGAGAGAGAGAGTCAGAGTACAAGTAGGGGAGGGGACAGAGAGAGAGGGAGAAACAGAGTCTGAAGCCCGCCCCAGGCTCTGAGCTGTCAGCACAGAGCCCAACGCGGGGCTTGAACTCACGGACCGTGAGATCACAACCTGAGCCGAAGTTGGACGCTACCCAGGTGCCCCCATTGACTATCTACTTTAAAGAGTGTATGTGTGTTTATGTATGTTGAGCAGGGGGAAGTGGCTGGAAAAAGACAATATTGATTCCAAAATCAGATAATTAGGACAAAATAGGAAAATGCAGACACATCCCATCTCTGAATACTGATTAAAAAAAATTTTTTTAATATTTATTCATTTTTGAAAGGCAGAGAGAGACAGAGCACGAGTGGGGAAGGGAGACACAGAATCCAAAGCGGGCTCCAGGCTCTGAGCTGTCAGCCAGAGCCCAATGTGGGGCTCGAGCTCAGGGACCACGAGATCATACCTGAGCCCAAGTCGGCGGCTTAACGGACTGAGCCACTAAGGCACCTCTCTGAATACTGATTTTAAAACCCTAAACTCCTAGCAAATAGAGTCCATCGTCGCATGAATTAACACATTAACACATTATAACCAAATAGATTTTTTCTTCACCTAGGAAGGAAAGAACTATTCAAGATTAAGTGTGACTTAATAGTAGTCAATATTTTCCTAAATCAAGGGGAACACTCAGCATGCGGTTATCTCAATAAATACCAAAACAGAAAAATGATCAGATTTGTCTATACCTGATTTTTTTTGGTACTTAATAAAGTATGAAATAGATAGATACTCCCTTAGCCCTATGTCAAACAAAATGTTAATATTTTGAAATAATGAAAGCTTTTTCATTATAATAAAGAACAAGGAAGGGACATACCATGTCATCTATTATTTAATATTGCTCTGGTTGTATTAACCATTGCATTTAGAAAAGAAAATTATAGTGGTGCCTGAGTGGTTCAGTTGGTTGGGGCATCCGACTTCAGCTCAGGTCATGATCTCACAGTCCGTGAGTTCAAGCCCCACTCAGGCTCTGTGCTGACAGTTCAGAGCCTAGAGCCTGCTTCAGATTCTGTGTTTCCCTCTCTCTGCCCCTCCCCTGCTCATGCTCTGTCTCTCTCTGTCTCAAAATAAATTAAAAAACATTAAAAAAATTTTTTAGAAAAGAAAATTATATAAAAGGAAAAATAGAAAATTATCATCAAATGAAATGACTCTATCATTAAAAAAAGAGAAATGACTTAAATTATTAGAAGAGGATCATAAGATAATTGGTTAGAATTGTTAATACAAAATTCAATAATGCTTATATATTATATTAATATAAATTTAACATATGAACATATCTCATTTATAAAAGTAATAATAAGGATTAATTTCCTAGAAAAAAACATAAGATATGTACAAGGCATGTATGAAAAAAAAAAAAAGCCTGTAAAACTCTACTGATAAGCATAAAAGAATACAATAGTGAATAAAAACACCTACTTTATTCTTGTACAAGAAGGTGTAAATGGCTTAAAAAGTCAATTATATTAATCTAAATATTCATGGTAACCCCAACAAATATATTAATATAATATTTCACCTTAGAACTTGAATATGTCATTCCAAAATCCATCTGGAAAATAAGCATGAGGAAATTGCAAGAACCATTTTGAACAAGAGAACATGAGAACATGAGAGGGGCCAAGTCCCATCAGATACTAAAATGTATTACAAGGAAATAGTAGTAAAAACTATGTGCCATTGTAGCAAGAAAATACTAACAAATTAATGGAACATAATAAAAATTTTCCAAATGGGCTCAAATGTACATTGAACAAATGCATTATTACAGTGTTTCAAATGTGAGGGAAAGATGGCTTATTAAATAGATTTTCTGGGACCACAGGCTAGCCATTTAGAGTGAGTAGCACAGTAGAAGCTAAATCCCCCATCTTTTTTTCACACCAAAATAAATTCTAGATGGAGCAAAGATCCAAGATGAAGTGGAAAACATAACGAGAAAAATATCAAAGAAAGTCTTGAGTTGGGACGGTCTTAATATACTTGGCCTAAAACCACAAACTACCAACATATAGACTATTAACTATACATACATAAATACTTTGTGTAACATTTAGAGACATAGCCAAAATACAAACGTAAGTCATGAGAATTTTATATGCAACACAGGGAAAATAGTTAATCCCCTTAATATTTAAGGAACCATTACCATTCAGTAAGAAAAAAATAACTATTGCCCAATGAGAAGCTGGAAAGGACATAAAAACGTCGTTCATAGAAAATTTCAGTCATGCACAGACACACACAAATAGCCAGTGAACATGTATATAAGATTGCCAAAATTTCTCATAATTAAAGGAAAAAAATTAAAATAATAAGTAGACACCATTTTTATTTATCATTTTGCCAAAGAGCAAATGTGTTAGCAAGTAAGTATAAGGGGAAAAAGACATTATCATGTACCACTGATGTATACATATATATGTATATATCAGCATATATATTTCCATATATACATATATATACATATATTGCCGATATATATAAATTGTGAATATATATATATTTTCTGATATATCTATATCTATATCTATCTCTATCTCTATGTATCTATCTCTATCTATCTCTATATATAGAGATAGATAGACATAGATAGAAAGAGATAGAGATAGATATAGATATATATATATATATATATATAGAGAGAGAGAGAGAGAGAGAGAGAGAGAGAGAGTCAATTTGGCCACCTCAATTAAAATTAAATATGTACAGCTTCTTTTAGCCAGCAATTTAATTTCTAATAATTTATCCCTAGATACTGTTGGTCATGTATATGTAAGAACTTTTCTAATGTCCATAAAAGATGAATCAAATTAAGTAAGGTATACTCATGCAATTCTTTATTCCATTTAAAAAACTGAGACTTTATTTTTTTAATTGAAGCACAGCTGATACACAGTGTTGCATTAGTTTCAGGTGTATAGCACAGTGATTGGACAAGTCTGTAGGTTATGCTGTGCTCACCAGGAGTGTAGCTACCATCAGTCACCATATGATGCTATTACAATACCATTGACAATATTCCCTATGCTGTACCTTTATCTCCATGACTTCATTCCATAACTGGAATCCTGTATCTCCTACTCCCCTTTACCCATTTTGCCCATCCCCCCCTCACTCCCCATCCCTCTGGCAACCACGAGTTTGTTCTCTGTGTTTATGGGTCTGTTTCTGCTTTGTGTTTATTCATTTGTTTTGTTTTTTACAGTCTACAGAAAGATTGAGGACGTTCTTATGTGCAATTACAGAAGGATCTTTAATCCACATTTAGAGAAAAACAAGATCAATGTTTCAAACAGTGTGTATAGTATGACCTCATCTGTTTTTAACAAATTAAATAAAGGATATATACATATGCTTGCTTGTGCTTGCAACATTTCTGGAAAGAGTCATACACGCATACACACATATAAGCAATCCACAGTGGTATTCTTTGGTGTGTAAATGTGAAGCTGACTTTTCAGGGAGACTCTTTTTTTATTATTTTATTATTTAAATGATTTATATTTTTACTGTATGCATGCATTTCTTTTATAATAAAAGTTTAAAAATAGACAAAATGGTCATTTTTTCTATGAATGAGTGAGAGCTGGATAACTATATTATTTGTAACAAATATTTTTCAAAAATTTTTTAATGTTTATTTATTTTTGAGAGAGAGAGAGTGAACGCAAGCAAGAGAGGGGCAGAGAGAGAGAGAGAGAGAGAGAGAGAGAGGGAGGGAGACACAGAATCTGAAGCAGGTTCCAGGCTCCTAGCCGACAGCACAGAGCCCGACGTGGGACTAGAACTCACCTACCGTGAGATCATGACCTGGGTTGAAGTCAGACACTTAACCGACTGAGCCACCCAGGCGCCCTGTAACAATTACTTTATACCTTATTAAATCAGCTTTCAAGTACATACAATGTATTTTACAGTTGACTCCTGCACAGTATGGGGTGGGGGCCTCCAAACCCCACACAATAGAAAATCCACATATAACTTTCGACTCCCCCAAAACTTTACTAATAGACTATTGTTGACCAGAAGATTTACCAACAACATCAACAGTCAATTAACACACATGTTATCTGTATTATATGCTGCCTTCTTATAATAAAGTAAGCTCAAGGGGCGCCTGGGTGGCTCAGTCAGTTAAGCACCCAACTTCAGCATCCAACTCAGGTCATGATCTAACCATCTGTGAGTTCAAGTGCTACGTTGGGTTCTATGCTGACAGTTCAGAGCCCAGAGTCTGCTTCAGATTCTGTGTCTCCCTGTCTCTCTGCCCTTCCCCTGCTTGCGCTCAGTGTCTCTCTCTCTGTGAAAAATAAATACCCCTTAAAAAAATTCTTAAAAAAAAACAATAGCGTAAGCTTGAGAAAAGAAAATGTTTCTTAGAAAATCACAAGGAAGGAAAAATACATTTAGACTACTATAATGTATTTATTGGGAAAAAATCCACATGTAAGTGGACCCATGTTGTTCAAGCTGTATTTTGGCTCAAATAAACTGATAGATGAATTATAAAATATTATGTAATGGTTAAAAGATCAATCCACAGACGCATGCTGGTATTTTGGGGGTTCTCCCCCTACCACTAAAATACACACAGTCTGTATTCATTCATTCAACAAAGCAACCACGTTCTAGGCAAACTGCTTATTTTCCATAAAACTTGATTTCATATTAGTATCCACCTCATCTATTATAGTTATTAAATAAGCAAAGGGCCATAAAGCTTTTAGCATAGTTCCTGATATAGGAATTACTTAAAATGTATTAACTAGAATCAAAAAGAGCAGGAAAAAATGCCAGTCACCCTCTCACTCCAGGATTATCTATGAAGACATTACAGAGACAGACAGACAACCCCCCCCTCCCCAACACACACAGAGGGAGAGAAAGAGCAAGCAAGATCCATATAAAGATACAGACATATCTATTTATCTTCGGAATGCAAAGTGGGATTCACATTATTTAGAAACTTGTTTTTACTCATTGGCAATACATAGCCAGTATCTTCTATATCAATAAATACACTTCCACTCCCACCGCCTTGACTGAGTTCAAGTTTCCTTAGTTTTCTTGCCTGAATTTTTGTAAGAATCCCTAACCTATCTCCCTGCCTCCATTCTTTCCCATGTTCTTGTTTCTTAACTTCACAAACTCTTTAAGCATTCCACATTACCCACAGGGTCTGACTCCACCATCTGGCACACTAGGCTTCCTGGGACCTAATCCTTGTCTATATGTATGGCTTCATCTCTCATCACTTTCCTCCATGAACTTTATGCTCTCATCACACCTTCCCTAGCAAAGCAAAGTACCCTAGCACATGCTTTTCCAGAAGGCAGCGTGATAGAACACACACATGGAAAGTACATAAACTTTGGATCCAGGTCAACCTATATTTTTTCAATTATTTTATTATTTTATTTTATTTTATTTTATTTTATTTTATTTTTTCATCATTACAAGTGCCCTCTTTAATCCTCATCCCCCATTTCACTCATTCCCACACCCACCTCCCCTCTGGTGATGGGATCATCAGTTTGTTCTCTATAGTTAAGGAGTCTGTTTCTTGGTCTGTATCTCTCTCTCTTTTATTTTTCCTTTGCTCATTTGTTTTGTTTCTTAAATTCCACATATAAATGAAATCGTATGGCATTTGTCTTTCTCTGAATTATTTACTTCGCTCAGCATTATATTTTCTAGCTCTTGCCATGTCATTGCAAATGGTTAAGATTTCATACTTTTTTATGGCTGAGTAATAGTTTGGCTATTGGAAATAATGCTGCAATAAATGTAGGGGTGTGTATATCCCTTTGAATTGGTGTTTTTGTATTTGTTGAGTTAAATACTCAGTAGTTTGATTGCTGGATCATAGGGTAGTTCTATTTTTTGAACCAATCTACATTCTAATCTTGGTTCCAACATCGACTGTAGGGTGGCCATAGAAAAGTCACCTGACCATATTTGCTAACAAAATTTGCTTTGGATGAGAGAAACTTTTCTTGTCTAAACATCAAAATAATTACTGGGCTTACAAGCCAGAACACAGCAATAATTAACAAAAAGTACAGTGTTCCCCACATAGTAATAATTGACTAAATGTTCATTCCCTTAGAACAGCTGCAGTCTTTCTCACATCTGGACTTTTCTTTTATTTCCATGATAAACACCTCAGTCCCCTTGTTAACTCTTACCTGGATTATTATAACAGCCTCTAACTGGTCTCCAAATCTCCATCTTGTCCCTCCCCTATCCTGTCTTTCAGACCCACCTGACCATGTTTCTCTGACCATGTTGCTCTGGTGTTCAAAAATCTTCAGTGGTCTGGGGCACCTGGGTGGCGCAGTCGGTTAAGCATCCGACTTCAGCCAGGTCACGATCTCACGGTCCGTGAGTTCGAGCCCCGCGTCGGGCTCTGGGCTGATGGCTCGGAGCCTGGAGCCTGTTTCCGATTCTGTGTCTCCCTCTCTCTCTGTCCCTCCCCCGTTCATGCTCTGTCTCTCTCTGTCCCAAAAATAAAATAAACGTTGAAAAAAAAAATTAAAAAAAAAAAAATCTTCAGTGGTCTCCATCACCTCCAGCCTAAGCCCCTACCTTCTGCCAATACTCTTCCAGCCCTGTGGCATCCCCCCTACCTTTGCCTGGGCTCCAGCACTGTCCAGGAAATATAGTTCCCTTTTTTAATGGCATAGCAGTGATACGCCAGCCACTGCGTCTGGCCCCTTACATCTGTTTCTCTTCACCGTTATGCTCATTTTAGGACGTATGATTCTAATAAGTTAAATGATTTTCTCAAGGCCATTTACCAAGTGAAGAAACAAAAAAATTAAAAATATAGATGTAGATAGATATAGATATAGATATAGATATAGATATAGATATAGATATAATCAGGCTGGCTCTAAAACTTCCATGCCATTTTTTGGACCATATAGCTGCATTGAAATACACACCATAAATTGTTTTATTCTTCCAAATGAGATATGCTATGTTTGTTAATTTGTTAGCCTGGTTCATGAGGTTCATGTGAGAGAAAGTTAAGACACAAAGTATATATGAACCAGAGTGCCAGGGGTTTGGAATACATATGGTACAGTTTGGATTCACTCCTATAGCAAGGGAGATCCTGGCACTAAATAATTACAACAGGGAAGCAAACAAGCCAAAGAGATAACCACTGGGAAGCTGAGTCACCAAAGGAGGTGGAAGCTAAGGCAGAGATGATGGAGAGGAGACGACTGAGTGAAAAGATACTTAGAATGTTGTCTATTTAACAAGTTTAGCAATTGCCTCTTGAGCAAACGCCATGCAACTGTGTGAAGTTCATTACAGCCTCCAGTGTAACTGCTAAAACCAAAGTGAAATTTGTGGTTACTATTGCCCACGGGTCTAAGTTTATTCTGTCATCATTAGTGGCGATACAAGGCCTTCCAACAAGGAAAATGATCATTTTGCTTCACTGCATTCTTATATCAGTTTAAAAGATACCAAAGTACAGCACTCACGTGGGTATATGAGAGTTAGGCTTCCCATTGTAAAGGGATCAATATCCGTTCTACCAGCAGCAGCTACAAAGCACCTTTTAAAACTAATAATTGTGGAAGAGCTGAATCCTTCATAATAAAATCTTTAAAACCTGTATAAAATCCCTCTGTAAAGCCATTTTCCTGGGGAGACCTATAATTATCGAAAGGCAAGATGGGCGCACTGGCCCATTTCACATAAACATGGATGGTATGAGCCTTGGCCAGGAAAGCTGAAAGTAGAGAAATAAAACCCAGATGAGAAAATGAACCAGGGTCAATTTTTCTTCCCAATGTACTTTATCGTATACAAATGATAAAGCATAAACAGCCTCTGATTTCCCACCAGACACTGATGTTTTTTTTTTCCATAAAAAGACTCTGCCTAACATTGAATCTCAAATCCTATCATTCAAATATACATATCACATTCACCCTTGGCAAATTCTCCTGCAGTTAACCCTATTTTCATGTGGCATTTTTCTTGAATTTTAAATTCAGGCATTTAGTTAGTATTCAGAATCTTCTTTTTTCTTTGATCTCTTAAAAAACCAGCGTGGTGGGGGTAATTATACCCCTCCAATCTCTGCTCAATATACTAGAGTGTACTTCGTTGTTCAAAAAAGCAGAGAAAAAAGAATCTGCTTGAGCTCAAGTTCATCCTAACACACTCCTAAGCAACTGTCCTGCTTTTAGCAACCTTTTTCAAGGCTTCATTTCCACAGGTCTTGGGCAAGCCTCGTTGTTAATTCTTACCACAGGAACAAGAGAAGAAACAAAAGGCCAAAATGTCAAAATTCTATGTGGCCTGAGCAATCCATTTCATAATCTGGTTCTCAGTTTCCTTTTCTCTGAAATGAAGGAGTGGGACCAGAACTCAGAGACCGAATCATTTTAATCTCTTGTTACAACCCTGTTCAATCAATAGTGACTGTTTCAAACACTTCCTGGATTCAGTGGCGGACTCCAGGCTCAGGGGGGAAGAGTATCAAGGCTGATTAGCAATGTCTACCAAGGGCACAGGATGTGGAAATGACAACATGAGTGCCATTTTTTTTTTTTTACGTACTTGGTGTACGTATGATGCTTTTAGTTCCTGTACGATCCCTGTTCTCTGTTAGAGAATAGGAGAAAGATTATCTTGGACTAAGCATGTAGATTTAAGAGTTGTGAGAAGGTGAACTCAATATTCCAGGATGAGATGACTAAAGGGATTTAAAAATAGAAGATAATCTAGAGGCCAGTGATTGAATATGAGACAGGAGATCCAGAGAGATGAAAGTGGAGATAAATATTACATGCAGGCAAATAAATGGGCTGAAAATTGAGATTAGACCTGTTGTCTACAGTTGGTTTCTCCCTGCTGTGATGCTTGAGGGACAGCTGTGTATAAAGGATCAGGAAGGAAAAAAAAAACAACGACAACCAAAAACCTCCTGATGTCATTAAATAAAGAATTCTGTAATTCTACCACCCTAACAAATAGGAGATATTTCATGACATTCGGAAAATACTGAATAAAGGAATATGACATCAAACCAGGGGTGATCACCTCCAGCACTACCCCCAGGGCAAATGGAAATATTTGAAGACATTTTTTATTGACGTGACTGGGGTGGGAGGCAGTGGTGCTGGCACATTAAGGTAGAGGCCCAGATGCTGGTTAATTTCCTACAAGGCAGAGAATAACCCTGTATAGCAAAGGGTTGTCCAGCTCAAGAATGTCAAGGTTGAGAAATCCTGTCTTAAAGGAATGAATGAAAGAACAAATGATCAAAGCCCTATCCTACATGGGCTCTGTTGTGAATATTGACCAGTATTGACCAGTATTGACCGACACACTTGATCTCCTCTTTAACCCACATCTAGGCTGCATTTCCTACCCTTCCTTTAAAGTGGGATGTGGCCACATGACTAGGTTTGGTTCAATAAGATGTAAATAAAAGTTACACATGACACTTCCAGAACTGACCCATTAATAAACTTCCCAATCTCTCTTTTTCCTCTTGCACTAGCTGGATGGCAAGTTCTCCTGTGACCTAACAGAGGGAGAAGACACAAAATGAAGGGAGTCTAGGACCTTGAATGACTATGTAAAGCAAGCATCCCTTCAACTTCTGATTCTCCACATTGGATTGTACTGTACAGGAAAAATAATGTTAGGCTTTTATTTCATCAAGCCATTGAAAGTTGAAGGTTACATGTTACAGGAGTTAGCCTACTTTGAGTAGTATATCTGAAATATGACCAATTGAACTGTGTGCTATTCCCTAGCAAAAACAACAAATCAGCATTTTTTGACCTTTGTCCATCTGTCTCTGTCTCTCATGTTTTGTACATGGATACACATTTTGTTAGCTTTTCTTTTAGAGAAGTTCCAAGTCTCTCTGTTCCAAGTCTAAGCTTCCCTATTCTTAGGAACTCTTTTTTTCCCATCCTTCCCTCCCCCCTCCCATGCCGTACAAAGCTGCTGACAGTCTACATTAGTAGCTATCATATCACAAAAGCAGAAACAAAGGGATAAGTTTCTTCCCTTTATGCATCAGAATTTCTGGGATCCAGGAAGCATCACGACTCCATAATAGATTATAGGGTTCTTGAATGACTTAAATTCAGAAGAAAGAAAACTTAAGCACTGTGCTAGTCTCTGTGGGTCATAAAAATGTGTTATATACATGATTGCCTTCAAAGAATTTATATTCTGGTAAAATAAATTAGAACAAAAACATAAAGAGCTATGATAAATACATTATAAGGACAAATAAATTCCTCTAGAAGTTCAAGAGAGAAGTTCAAGAATATCATATGTAGTTAGAGACTTCAGAAAATAATAAATTGAAGCAATGTCCTTTCACATGGGTTTCAGGAATAGGTAGGTTTTGACAAATGAGCATGGGGTGAGACATGAAGCCATTGAAATGCCAATTACACTAGGGGGCAGCGGGAAGTCTAATTGGCCAGAGTCTAGAGCAGCACCATCCAATAGAAATATAATGAGCCACAAATGAAAGCCAGGTGCAATGTTTTTCAAGTAGCCACATTAGAAAAGTAAACAAGAAATAGGATAAATCAATTTTAACAGTATATTTTAACTCAATATATCCAATACACTATTATTTCAATGCACTTCAAATAAAAACATTAATAAGATACTTCCTTTGTTTTTTTCATTGTACATCTGTGAATTCTGGAGTGACTTTTACTTTTATAGCACATCTCAATTTGGATTTGGACGTGTCTAGTAGTTATCATATTGGACAATTCAGGGCTAGAAACCATGTAGGTAAGAGGCCGGGACTTTGTTCTTGAAATCACCCACATGGCCTACAGTGGCCTACAGTCATTTGCACAGTGGTACTCAGCGCGGTCTGTTGGGAAGAATTGTTTCCGTAAATGCTTCCACAGAAAACACAGGATTATGAAGCTTCAGAGACAGACTTTTCTGCTGTGATATAAAAGAATATGATGTACTATGAAGGAAGTCTTAATTGGTTAACCCCCATCACCTTTCCTGAATGCTGGTCTCTGATATTTGACTCTGACATTCTAATGCCTATTTTTCTGTCTTCTTAGCTGCATGAGATATATTGCAGCAAAGTCACCAACAGCACCCTGGGATAGGTCTTAACATTCTCAGACTTGCCACCAATGTCACCAACTTTAGGCCCTGAATGATGTGCAGGTCTTCTGGAGTAAATCCAGTTGCCCTAAGGGTTGTTTTGGATAACTTCATTAACTTTTGGAAATTCTGGATTAATTTTTATCAAAACCAGTGTCTGAATTTTATTTTTCTAATTTTCAGTTTTGGTTCTGCCATATATATATATATTTTTTTTTTTTTTTCTTTTTGACCCAGTGTTTGTCCATTTGCCCTCGTCTTCTAAAACTGTCTGCAACTCCTTGTTCAGGGGTTCACTACTTGCTTGATTCCAAAAACATTCAAAATGACCCCCTGACCCAAGTTTCACCTCCCTTCATCCATTCTCCCCATTGTTGCTTGAGTGATATTTCCAAAAATAAATTGGAGGGTGCTCTTTCTAAAAATATCACCATTATTTTGAGACCTTCTACAGAAGACCTCTGTCAGGGAGCTTTTTGACTCTTAATGAGGTTTTGTTTTATTTAGCTGCGAACTTTACTTAATAATAATGATAAAAAATAAGATTTAACACTTTGAGGTGCCCTTTTGAGTTCATCTTAGAACCACAGCTTCCTAGGATCTCCTCCCCTGTGCACTCATTCCCCTTTATGTGAATCTGAAACAGGGTCCAAGCTTTTCGCATTCACCACTTACAATGAACTGATCTCATATTACTTTTTACAGACTTCTATCACACCAGACTTCTTTGGTGATATGCTTACTATACTTACTGTTCCCAAGTTGGAAGGAGTAACAGCTGGAAAAAAAAAAAATCAGTGATTCCCATGCACCAGGTACTGGGCTTCACATGCAAGGTTTACTTAATTCTTAATACAGCCCGATGGGGAACTGGGGCTAAGACCTTGCTTATAGGGTCGTAGAACTGGTACATATCACGATGGGATCCCAACTTTGAGCACTAGCAGATTCTATAGCTCCAGCAGTTAAGCACTCAACTGCGTTTTGACATCTCTGTAATGTACTCATGGCCTTCCATTACCCCAGTCTCCAGGTAGCAGTACCTTTCTCATCCCAGCAGGCCCAGACCAAATGCTGCCTGCTTCATCTATGAGGCCTTCCCTGACATGTCCTGATAAATCATTCCTATTCTTTCAATCCTACAGAGGGATTTAGCAAATACTTCACTAACACTGTCTTTTACATCGGTCGCTGTCTACAAGTATTTTGCCCACTGGCTCTGAGTCACTGTTGCCTTGAATTTCAATTTCCTTTTTTTTTTTTTTTTTTAATTGAAGACGAATAGAACTTACTTCATAGTGTTGTTGTGAGAAAAAATGCCAATGGGAAAATATATGTGGAGTCCTTAGAAGAGGGTCCAGAATATGGGAAATGATCAATACTGGTTAGCAGGTAAGCCTATTATTAACCTCACCAATATTGTCACTGAGTATAAAGGAATTTGCATTAGACATTTCTATACCCCTAATTCCTAATATCATATCACACCTTTTATCCGGTAAGGGTTCCATAAGAGCCTGGTGAACTGAATCATGGTGAACTGCTACTTTTTTCATTCTTCTTGGACTTTAGCTCTATAGAGCTCTCTTATAACTATCAGCATTCTGCTTCTTTGACCTCACAGAGATCTTTATGTTTTAGAATTCTTCTAGAATATCTCTGTATACTTATTTTAAATATGGTAGCTCCTGCTTATTGTTTCTTTCTTTCTTTCTTTTCTTTTTACTTTCCACTCCTCTGCTCTGCTTCTATTTTAAGGACTGAAAATGAAGTAAGGAATAAGAGAGGTTAGTTTCCATTTATGTGTAGTCTTACTTTCTAGTGGAAAAAAAAACACAAGGCCACGAGTAAATGCTCTGAAGAAAATAAAACACTGCAAGGTAATAGAGAATTCAAATTAGTTAGGGAGGGGGTCAATGGGTATTTTAATAAGGTAGAAGGCTTCTCCAATGAAACTTGTATGATGGAAGAAGTCAAAGAGACAGATAAGAGTGTTTCCAGGTAAAATAGCATGTAGTAGGCCCTGATTTGGGGATAGGTGTGGACTTTACCACAAATACTAAGAAGAGGCTATTGCAGAGAGTGTTAGAAAATGAAGCCTATGAGATAGGGGGATGCCAGTTCACTTACGGTCATGTTATAGACCAAAGGGTGGAATTTTTTCAAAGACTTTAGGGTTTCCATTGGATTTTAATCCACGGTGACATGATTCAATTTAAATTTTAAAGGGATATCTTGGTTTAAGGCTAGTGAGAAGAGGGTAGGAGGACAAGAGAGGATGCTGGAAGTACAGTTGGAAGCCATTGAAGAATTCCAGGTGATCGTGATGGTTTGAATTATGGTAAGACATGTCTGCATTTAAGATATATATATTATATATATGATATCTACATTTAAGATATATATCTTATCTTATATATATCTTATCTTAAGATATATATCTTATCTTATATATAGTCATATATATCATAATATAGTCATATACATGTCATATATAGTCATATATGATATATACATATGATGGAATTCTTCAAATGTTTGTAAAAGTAGAGAGATCAGAAAAATAAATTTGTATGTAGTCATCACACAGTTTGTCAACATTCTATGCTTCTCTCTCTTTCCTTTTTTCTCCTGCACTTTTTCTTTCCTTCTTCCTTCCCTCCTGCCTCTTTTCCTTCCTTCCTTCCTTCCTTCCTTCCTTCCTTCCTTCCTTCCTTCCTTCCTTTCTTTTTTTTTCTCACTCTCTTCTTACTGCAGGGGTTGGCAAACTTTTTCTATAAAGGCCATATAGTAAATATTTTCAGTCTTGAAGGCAGAAATTACTATTACAATTATTCAATTCTGCCCTTGTGATGCCAAAACATCCTTAGACAATATGTAAATGAATGTGGATGGGTGAGTTCTAATAAAACTTTATGACAAAAACAGGCAGAAGTTGGATTTAACTCATGAACTATAGTTTTGTTTTGCTCTTGCCCTAGAATCTTATGAAGCAAATATCACACATCTTATGTTTACCAGCAATTAATTCAGGAACTATCTCTAACAGATCATGACTATTTCTTCCTCTTTTTCTCCATCTTCTCATTGCTATTTTGTTACTATATTACTGTTAGCACACATGACAACATTACAAGGTTCTTATTGTCATCTAATGTCTAACCCATGTTCAGTATTTCCCCATTGTATCAAAAAATGTGTGTGTTTTACAAGTTATTTTCCCCAAATCAGAATCCAAACGAGATCTGCACATTGAATTAGGCTGATTTGTCTCTTAAATCCACCTTGATCTATAATAGTTTTCTCTCCCTGTTTTTATAAAATAATCGAAATGTTTTTAAGTATGCAAATCCTTTTATGCAAATCCTAAATGTACAGCTCAATAAATTTTGCATACCCATATATGAGCCAGATAATTTTGAGCCAGATATGAGCCAGATAACTTCGAACTGCATGACCCTTCATTCCCTGCAAGGAACCACCAAACTGTATTTTGTAGTACAGATTGGTTTTGACTGAATTACTACTAAAAGAAAACTCTTCCATCTCTTCCATAAAATTGGCATTATTTTTATCTTTTTCTAAAGTAAGGTTTTTGTCACACAGACATTCCCACATTCTGTAGTTGCCTGATTATATATTCATGGTGTAATCATACATGTTCCTCTATCCCCTGTACTTCCTAAGATTTGAAAGCTATATCTAGACATTTGATTACAGTCCCAGGTGACTGGGACTTCCTGTTGCATCCCAGGGGACACAAGTTCTAGTGGTCACTCTTCAGTGACACTAAGGTTGATTGGTGTATTAGGGTACCATTGATCTGACTCATTCTCTATGAAGTTCCCCCATTAACTTCTTACCTAATAGTTATAACAGCCATAAATATGTGGTGCCTTGATCTGCATTGTTTCATTAGAGTACAGGCTATTTTGGAGGGCAGTAAGACTTGATGTTAGATGGCACCAGAAAGTAGAAGTGAAGATTCCTAAGCTGAGCCACCAGGCAAATGTTGACCCCATTAATTGATTAGGGGATGACAAGGGATTGATGGGGAAAAATCAACATTTTGATTTTGGACATCTACTAGATATTCAAATTTATGTATGGAGTTTAATAGATGATTCCCAAACTAGAGAGAGTTTGTGACTGAGTACCTACATTTGGGAGTTTTCAGTGATCTTTGAAGCCTTGGGATAAAATGCAATCCCCAAGGAAAGGATACAAATAGTTAAGAGACCCCAAATAGACACCTGCTGGCCACTGCTCTAACATCTATGAAAGTTTTTTTGTTTTATTTTAGAGAAAGAGAGAAAGTGGTGGGGAGAGCGGTGGGGGGGGGGGGTGTTGTGGAGAGAGAGAGAGAGAGAGAGAGAGAGAGAGAGAGAGAGAGAGAAAGAATCTTAAGCAGGCTCCATGCTCACTATGGAGCCTGACACAGGGCTCAATCCTATGACCCTGGGATCATGACCTGAGCTGAAATCAAGAGTTGGATACTCAACTGACTGAGCCACCCAGGCTCCCCAAAAGTTTTTAATATTCAAGATGAAACATCACCTTAAAACACTAGACTATTCTTGTGATCTTACAGCTAGAAAAGCTGACGTGTAAGATGTCAAAAAACAAACAAACAACATTTAGATTAGGTGAAGGAAGTTTGGAGTCAGAGTAATCCTGCTTGGTGGATTAGTGGTTGTAGGAACCTGGGAAACATGCAGTTGGTCTAGGCTCCGGCCTCCTAAAAGAATAACACTGTTCAGACCTAGCAAAGTAACAAATGTTCATTTATTTGGCCAATTCCCAATTGTATTTTAGGATCCAGTATAATTCTCCTATCTTGGGAGGAGCTTTCTATAACTTTCTCAAACGTTCTTGCTGCTGAACTATGTTCCCCTGGTATCTTGGTGCACCCTTTGTCATAATTCTTTATTGTGAATTATTTCTCCTCTATACTGAAATCACCTTCAGGGCTTGATCAATGCCTAATATGTTCTTGAAAAAGCAAGGACCTAGTGCTTTGTCTGACACGAAGGAGGCACTCAGTAAATAGTGAGGGAAGGAAGAAAGGAAGGAATAACAAATGGAAAAAGAATATAGAAAGAAGGAAGAACAGAGGAAGGAAAGAAGGAAGGAAGGGAGACAGAAGGAAGGATGTGGGAATCTCTCTTACTAGATGAAGTTTCTTAAGGCGAGAGGCATTTTCATATTCATTTCTGTATCTCCAGCTCTTATCACAGAGTACTAATAATGAAAATAACTGTATTACCAAAACCCCCAAATTATTGCAGGGCCATTATTATTTGGCAATATTTTATTTTATTTTATTTTATTTATTTTATTTTATTTTACACACTATGTACATAAACCTTAAAAATTGGGTACTTTTTCTAAACATTCTTTCAGATGAATAAAACGAGACCCAAAGAGGTGAAGTCACATGTTCCTGGTCATTAATTAAAAGTGCCAGAACTAGAATTTCTTTCCTGTAAGTGTCCAAAATACCTTCACTGGGTAAAAACTAAAATATTTGTCCAACAAATGAAAGAAGTTACAACTCAAGTGACACATGGTAACTGCTCCATAAGTGTTAGCTAATGTCATCCTTAATTTTCTACTCATTTCCAAGTAAGGCCTCCCACATGACCAGCCAATATTGGTTTTGCAATTGTTCATACTTACGTACTTATCATATCTTACTCACAGAATAGTTCCTACGTCTCACTTTTGCTTTTCGAGCCAATGGTACTCACCTGTGCACTGGGACAGTACCTAAAAACACCATTATGTCTGTCACTGTTTCAACTCTAATGCAAGTAAACAGTAGGTGCTCCCTAAATGTTCCTGAATGATTGGGGTGGTTGCTAATTGAGAGGCAGCTTTGTGCAGAAGAGGGAACATGAGATTGACTCATGAAGGTTGTAGTCCTGGTTCAATTACCAGCTGCACACAGGAAGGGGGCCACTTAATCTCTCCATGCTCTCACTTCCAATCTATAAAATTGGGATGATAGTTTGTCCCCATAACTCTCAGAGGTATCGTGAGGTTCAAATAGGATAATGCAAGCCACAAATTGCAGCGCAGATACAAGGTTTTATTATCCCAGTCATATTATATCCCTCTCTGTCTACTTGCCGCATATTACCACCTTCTCATTTAGGTGAACACTCAATATTCACCAAATGATTTTCCCTAAATCAATAATATAAACAAAGGAAACAAGATGATCTAGTAAAAGAGGCTCAGGAAATTGACTCTCAGGGTGTGTGTACAGTATAGTCTTGGAAAGGTAGGCTGATATAATATGCCACTAACTCTGTAAGTCAGAGAAGAATTTACCAGAAAGCTTGCAAGTAAATGCATTTTCTACAATTCACTCTAGCGCAGCAATTCTCGGGAGATAACACCATTAATACTCCATTTCAAATTAAAAAACATATGCTTTTTCCTCTCTTAAAAAAAAAAAAAGCCAGGGAACATGGCCCATTTTCTTTCCTTTACAAAAACAAAAGCTTTTAAAATGATAAAAATTGCCTCTGCTTGATAAAACAGCCATCTGCATCTGATTTAGTTAAGTGTTATTCTTGTATCTTTTTATATTATTATTATTGCTGGTTGGAGAAAAATGCATAAATACACAGAGAGGTCTTTGCAAAGGTCACACAATTTCTACTTCAATTATCCTTAAAACTTTGCCTCACCTTCCAGTTGACCCTACAATTGAATCTTAACCCTTAATGGAAGGATTTGAAATAAAGCTTAAGGAAACACTTCTAATTATTTATGTATAATATCTTGTCTTCCCCCTCCCTACTTTTATGATGTTGGTAGAGAAAAGATATTAAGAAACTTTAGAATGAAGAATAGCTTTTGCATTTGGCATTTATATGACCCTCTATTATTATAATCATTTTTATTAGTTATTTCTCATGTCGGTTCTGAGAGAAGGATTGGATAAGCTTAGTATTCAGAGTGGGTGAGCTCCCCATATGCTGTTAACTCCAGTATGATGGTCATAAACACCAAATGGCATGCCATATGAAACAGACACAGGGCGGGTTTCCCAA
Source organism: Panthera onca (assembly GCF_046562875.1). Taxonomy (NCBI): domain Eukaryota; kingdom Metazoa; phylum Chordata; class Mammalia; order Carnivora; family Felidae; genus Panthera; species Panthera onca. The sequence goes on along the minus strand of NC_138351.1, from coordinate 79,215,420 downwards.
ATAGGCAATTAATATAACTGGAGATGGCATCGTCTCTACAAATGCTATAGCAGTTTTGGAATTAATCTCATGGAGATGGTTCCTTTGAGTTTAGGACAAAGGAAGCAGGAGAGAAGGCTTGTTGATAATGCTCTTAAATGGGCTGGCCTGATATTAGCAGCTGAAGTCTGGAGATAAGGCAGCTGGGAGAAAGGGGCTGGGTGCAGTTTTGGCTATGCATATTCAGGCTTGGATTGAATGGTGAAAATAGTGACTATTATGACACGAAACGAAGAATTCAAAGGTCAGAAGACGTGGATTTCAGTCCCCTGCTCTACAACCTACAAACTTCGTGATATGGATCTTATTTCTTACATCTTTGATCCTCCTTTTGGTCGCCCCAAAAATGATAATGGCCTCTCAGATTAATGCTGGAGAAGAAAGTAGGATTGCCAAAATAGGGCGAACCGGACAGAGTTAACGGACAGCCTTCTAAGCAGGAAGTAGCCTGGGCAAGGGCAGCGGGGCACAGTCCCAACATGTAAAATGCAGAGGCTCAGTGCAGTGGAATCTGGTAGGGCTGACAGAGAGCAATGAGATCTAAACAGACCAGATCATAGAAGGATAGGGATACTGTGCCAGGGACGTTGCCACAAAGAACTGAAAAATCATGACTTGATTTCTTTTTATCATAGTTCTTTATTGGTTTGTTTGTTCATTTTTGGTAGTAGAGAAATGAAATGTTAGGTGTTCCGGGGGAAAAATTAATCCAATTAAGGAAAATGTATTGAAGGGGGGAAGAGAAAAAGCAGAGAGACCAGTTGGGAGACTTTTGAAAAATGTGGTTCAAACCATTGTAATTGCAAAAGAAATGGAAGACAGTGGAGAAGTATAGGGGATGGGGCTAGAATTCTACATGCAGCTCTTGTCTGCATGACAGATATATACAGGCGGTGTGTGTTATCTGTTATAATTTCCTCTGCTGTGCTGTCCTTCGCAATTTGGAGATGACCCCTCTGATGGTGATTACTGTGTTGTGTGCAGCTGTGGCTGAAGAAAGCAACTTGAGGGAGCAGGATTTATCACATGAGTCAGAAGGCAGCCTGGTGGGGACAAGTCTGTAAGGCAGATTCAGACTTTCATCTAATAACCTCCCTTTCCTTTCAGAGCCTCTCCCCCCGACCCTCCCCACACACACTCCTCTTTCTTCCTGTGTCCAGTATCCCTGTCCTCGTGAATGACAGAATCCTAGAAGGTTTGAGCTCATAAATGGAGAATGACAGAGATATTGGCAGACGTTGGACTAAAACGAGTTTACAGTGGCAGAGGACGGGGTTCAAATTGTGTTTCTATGTTATACTCGCTGCACAAATGCAAGAGTTTCTGACCTTGGGCAAGCATAAAATACCTCTTGGCTTCAGTTTCCTCACTTGTAAAATTGTTATGCACATGCATAAATCACTCGTATCATTGTGCATTAAATGATATAATGCAAAGTGAGCATTCAGCACAATGCCTGTCCACAGAATGGAAGCCAACCAAATGGTAACTATTCCAGGAGTGTGGAGAACGCAGCTTGCTACCACACTTCACATGTTTTTCCCTCTCATTTCTCTGTCTCTCTCTCTCTCTCTTTGTGTCTCTGTCTCTATCTCTATTTTTGTCTCTGTCTCTGTCACTTATAGTAACATCAACTACCATGAAGTAGGTTGCCCTCCACAGATAGCACCTTTCCCATTTGGATATCGAGGAGGTACCATACTGGAGAGTGGCATAATTAATGTTAAGTAAAAGTAGGGAGCTAGGTGGCAGGTAGCCATTGCAGATTCTACTCTCTGACTTTAGAAGCAAACATCAGAGACCAGTTAGATTGTGCATGGGCATCCCACGATACAGATCTTTTAAGTGAACCATTTATTTTAAAATAAAAATACAGCTTCAAAGGCTTATTTCTCACAGGAGAAAATCTGTGAAAAGAGGAATGGTTAATTATGGCTGAGATTGTGGCTGATTTTCAAATATTCTAGTCAACTGGTCTAAGTCTAAGTCAATTGGTCTAAGTCAGTGGTTCTTAACCTGGAAGCGACTTTATCTCCAAGGGAACATATAGCAACGTGTGGAGATATTTTTGTTTGTCACAACTGGGGAGGGATGCTACTGACATCTAGTGACCCAGGGATGCTGCTCCTTCAATACACAGGATAGCATTTTCAGGACAAGGAATTATCTGGTCCTAGAATGTCAATAGTGCAATGGTTGAGAAACTTTGGTCTAAGCCAATCCTGGTAATTCTTCCCTTTTTGCCATTGATGGTTTCAGGAATCCAGCCAAAAGCCTGTGAGTGTGTCACATCCTGTTGGTGCCTATTATTCATCTTGGGGTCCACATACCTACTTAATTGGCTAAAGGGAAGAATAGATTTCAAAGTCAGGAATCTTGTTTTCCTACTAGATGTAAATAAGGAAGTACAACACCCCATTTTCTGTCGGCCACAATCTTGTGAACTTTAGAACAATGAGTCTGAGGATAAAGTGTATCTTTTGAAGACAGCAGAGAAGAGAGATGGAAATAACTCAGGTTCTTGAAGACGTTGAATCTATTCACCCTCAAATCTATCTCAATTCTTGAATTTCATGCTGTGAAATAATAAATACCATTTTTGTATATGTCAGTTTATATCAGAGTTTTTCTTTTTTTTACCTGCAAACATGATTATACAAGCGAAAACTCTGAACAAGTGATCTCACACTTTTCCAGGAGTTTTGCCTTCTTTTATGGATTCTCTTGCTTGGAATTCAATAGTTTCCAAGCAATATATTTCTCCAATTTAATATCCTGGCCTACCAGTATTAGGCAGTTCTCTTTTCTTCAATTTTCATGATAGAGCTTAGACCTGTTAGGATTAAACATACACAAAAAAATTTAATGCCAAACAAGAACAAAAGGAAAATAAACACAGGAGAAAAACAAAGTGATATTTTCTGTTTAATTTTAAAGTTTATTTATTTTGAGACAGACCAAGAAAGAGAGCAAGCATGTGATGGGGGGGAGGGTCCGAGACAGAGAGACAGAGAGAGAGAGAGAGAGGGAGAATCCCAAGCAGGGTCCTCACTGTCAGTCCAGAGCCTGACACAGGGCTTGAAGCCATGAATCGTGAGATCATGACCTGAGCCAAAATCAAGGGTCGGACGCTTAACTGATTAAGCTACTCAGGCACCTCAACAAAGTGATATTTTCAAATGAAAGTTGTTATAAAGTCTCTGATCCCAAAGGCTGTCACAATTCAACTCAATTAAAAAATTTTAAGTATCTACTAAGAGAAACTGAGAACTCTGCTAGGGGCTAAGGGTACATTGATTAGAAAAGGCAGAATTCTTTTTTTCATGAGGAGCTCACAGTCTTACGTAGGGAGAGAGATGAGTAAGGAGTTAATAAGAGTATGGAAAGATGGGTCCGGTAACAGTAGATGGAATAAGGAAGAAAGACAGCCCAGAGGAAGGAATGATTTAGCAGGCCACTTTCCTGTTTTCTCCCTCTATGTCCTGATCTATTTTTAAGTGTAAAATTCCAGCATACAATTCTCCTCATAGAATTATCTTCCAGCCACCTTGACCTCTCCATGATCAAGAATACAAAAGATAAATCTTCATCACTCCTCCCGTCTATAGTTCATTCTTTTTGTTGCTTTCTGGTTTGAGAAACATCGTGGACAATGGCGCCCTGAGTGACTGTACCTTTCAGGAAAGAACACCAACCAACACCACACCCACCTGGGTGAGGAAGGATGAGTAGAGCGACCATGCTTTACCTTCATTACAATTCAATGCAAAACAACAGATGATATGCAGTGATCAAGATAATGTGATTGAGATCACAAAAATTATACAAACACCGATGCAAGAGAGTCACCCCCTCATAGACCCACACGAGGAGCACACAGTAGAAATGCAAAGAGAGATCAACAAAAACATATATTTCTGAGGAAGAATCAATAAAAGTTAATGACACAAGAAATGGAAAAGAGGGTGGAGAAAAATGGAATCCAGCATTTGAATCACAGATAACTTGGACAGTAACTGTGTCTTAAGAGTGGGTAGGGAGCAAGGTAAGAAGAAGCCAGTTTAAGAGAGTAATCACAAATTTGTTCTGATCACATTACCTTCAAAAATCTAAGATTGCAGCTTACTTTGGAAGTATTGTGACATTCCAGGACTAATTAAAAGAAGAACCAATGAGACCAGACATAAGGAGGGAAACTTAAGAAAAAAGAAAGAAGAAACAAGTCTTTTCCAAACTCTATCAACCAGTGGCCAAAGATATGGTGAGTTAATATGTTTCTCCTGTTCCCCCCCCCACCATTTCTGTCAAGCATAAAAAATAGACCAATTTGTCACTGCGTCTGCATAATGTCAGGATAAGAGTGTACTGTTCCCTTCCCTTAGCAGAGGTCACTCGAAAGAGTGTCTCCAAGATTGTCTGAAGGAAAACAAATGAGCAAGCCCAGAAATTGGAGGCGAGGTGCTCTGCTGTGGCGGGGGAAATGCCGAGATGATGACTTTTGGAAAATTGCATCGGGTTTATCCAACACAGGACTGTTTTAATCACTGCACCGGGGGAACTGCTTCAAGGACGGATGGATAATGCATGTTTCAGAGAGGCTGATAGGGAGATAGTGCGGATCCTCAAACGTCTTGAACAGGCCATTAAGTGAGCAAACGTCCTTGCACATCTGCTTGGGGGTATGGGACTCAGAATTTCAAAGGAAACTTCAAGGTTCCCCTATGGGCTCAAAGGAGCACTTGGGGAGGCAGACTCCAGCAAGACTCTGGAGAGAGAAAGGAGGCATGTTCTTCTGCAAAGTCAAGCCCAGTCAGGGCGTAGCACCCCCTCACTGCCCACCCTTATCCACTGGGAGTAACTGGAAGATGGATGACTGATATGCAGATGAACAGATACTCTGACACATACAACGACCTTGCTACATTCTCATCTCCAAACCTTCCGAATCTTTCTTATGGAACTGAGGTGCCAAGAGTTTAGGAAGGCACAAGGGATGGGGTGAATTTAATGGAATGGGGAGAGGCTTTGGCATTAAATTATCCAGGTTCATATCCCAGCTTTGCTCTGAATTATTTGTGCAACCTTGGGCAAGTCACTTAATCACTCCAGGTCTGGGTTTTGTCTTGCAAAGTAGGAAAAGGAGTTCCTATCTGATGACACTTGCAAATCTATCATGTTACACAAATATCAGTTTCTGTTATTGTTATTATATATGCATGTATATAATATAGTATATATATATTAGCGAAGGGATTGCTCTTGTGACCATCAAAATGTCATAATTTCATATCACCTCCCTGGGTCTTGATTTTCTTTTTTGTTAAATGAGGTAGCCCTTTGATTAATGATATGCACAATAGTAACAGTAGAACAATATTTAAGGAGCTTTCACTATATGCCAAAACTATTCTAAACACTATATATGTATTTACTCAAAACTCAGCTTATGCTGTATGTACCATTGTCTCAATTCTGAGGTTGAGAGAAATGACACCTAGAGAGAGTGAGCTTCTCATCCCAGGGCACACCACTGGCAGAGCTGGGATGTGATTTCAGACATTGTGGGTTGTTTTGTTTTGCTTTGTTTTGCTTTTAGAGAGAGAGATAGATGGGCACTTGGGTGGCTCAGTCGGCTGAGTGTCCGACTTCAGCTCAGGTCATGATCTCATGGTTCTTGGGTTCAAGCCCCACATCAGGTTTGCTGCTATCAGCCTGTCAGCAGGGAGACCTGTTCAGATCCTCTGTCTTCCTCTCTCTCTCTGCCACTCCCCCACTCACTCTCTCTCTCTCTCTCTCAAAAAATAAACAAAACATTAAAAGAAAATTAGAGAGAGAGAGCAAAAGTGCAGGGAGAGGAGCAGAGGGAGAAAGGGAAAATCTCAAGCAGGCTCCACACAGAGTGCAGAGCCTGACATGGGGCTCATCTTGGGGCTCAATCCCACGACCCTGGAGTCATGACCTGAACCAAAATCAGGAGCTGGACACTCAACAGACTGAGCCATCCAGGTGCCGCTGATTTCAGATATTGTGACTTCAGGGCGTCTTCTCTAACTTCTCCAGCACCTTGCCTAATATTATGTGCCAACAGAATAACACGGAGCCTGGAAACAGACTCTTTGCAGGCCTATCTCTTGGTGTTAGGAATATGTCTTACCCTCCAAAAAAAGTCTTATAATTATCTTATGGAGAGAAATCCCCGATGCCACTGGCCGCTTCTCTTGATATTTTTACCTGCAAGGCTAGGAGGGAAATTGCTTCAATTTGAGGCAAAGAAAACAGCATTTGTAGAGAAACTTCTGAGGAGGGAGCCATGGAGCCATAGATTGTATCAAAGTGGAAGAGACAAGAGAGCCCATCCAGATCATTTCTCTCAACTTTAAGATGGTGAAACTAAGATACAAAGGTGGGGAGAGTCTAACCCAAGCTCACACAGTAAGAAAGGAGCAGAATAGGGGCTGGGACCCTCCTGATTCCCAGTCCATGCCCTCTCTTATGCTACATGCTCGGTCAGCATTGGACACAGAACTTAGCATGGCATTGAGCCCCTGCTGTGATTTTTTATGTGCATGGGATTAAAACACGATGATCAAAATACTAATATATTTTCATTTACAGATTGGAAAAGCTGGCTTTGAATAAGGTGGAACACCTGTATTGAAACAAACACTTGGTTAATTGCTTAGTCCAAGGTTGGGTACGCAGCAGATATTTGATCAATACTCTTAAGTTAGACTGAATGTCTTGGATAGCATTCATATGACTCTTTCGTTCATCTCCTAATTGTCTCTTCCATCTCAAATCCTCAACAGTCAATGCTTTAAGGACACAATCTGATGTCCCCATTATTTTTGAATCAGCAAATGGATCATATGCCATTTGATGAGCAACTTGGAATCAAAAAGACTCCTCCTATGCTGTCATTGAAAGGAGGCCTTAACACAATTCGTGGCTTGTAACAACTCTCCATAAACATTAGCTACTAGCATTGTTGCTCAGGGAACTCATAAGGGTCTCTGTGGATAAATGATGATGAATGAAGAATGCCTATTTTCCCCAGGAAGCCCCCAAGTAAGGGAGAAATTGTCACATAACAAATAATTATAACATTACAATTATTAATGATGAAATCACACAGGTGGAAATCACACATGCACATACTTCTGTTCAAAAACTGATGTTTTCATGAAGTTCTAAATTATCCAAGCCCTATGCTTTCTCCTTGTGGTTTTCTCTTACTGGAGTAACTTTCCTTGCCCCTGCTCACCTATCAAAACCCTATTGAGCATTTCCTCCCTGTGAGCCTCACTTTGAGCTTGCTTCCACAGCTTTGAATAATTAACCAACTACCCTCTTTTAGAATCCACCTGTCTTTTACAAGCAGCGATGAAGTTCCACACTAGGAAGGGGCTGATTCCTGGAGATTATTCATGCTGAATTTCAGAACTTAGTTTGTAGACTGAATGCAACAGGGATCCTTCATTGGGTTTCAAATGAGATTTGTGTTTTAGAAAGATGTTGCTGCCAGCAACATAGTTATCAGAAAGGAAGGCAGAAGTTGCAAAGGGGAGGGAAGTATTGGGAGGCTATTGGTATAACATAGACATGACCCAGGATTCCCACCTGTATATACCCAAAGGAAACGAAAACAAAATACTGAAGAGATATCTGACTGCCACGTTCATTGCATTTTTCACAATAGCTACGATATGGAAAAACCTAAGCAATGGATAAAGAAGATATGGACAAATGGATAAAGAAGATATGATATATATATATAACTGTATGATATATATAACTGCATATATATATACATATATATGTATATATATATATATATATATATATATATGAACACATATCATATGGAATATTCGTCATAATGGAGTATTATCCAGTCATGAGAAATAAGGAAATCCTGCCATCTGCAACAACATGGATGGAATTTGAGGGCATGGATGATAAGTGAAATAAGCCAGACAGAGAAAGGTCAAAACTGCGTGGTATCAGTTACACATGGAATCTAGAAAAAAATGAGTAAAATTCACAGAAACAGTAGAATGTAGTAGAAAGTTGTTGCCAGGGGCTGGAGGTTGGAGAAATAGAGAGGTAAAAGGGTACGGGTATAAGATGAATGAGGTCTGAATATCTAATGTATAAAATGTATGGCTATAGTGGATAATTGTGTTGCATATTGAAATGTGCTCAGTAGAACTTAAATGTGCTCACACACAAAAAAGGTAAATATGCAAGGTGATGGCTGTGCTAATAAATGGGGGGATCTTTCACAATGCATAGGTATATCAAATCATCACAATGTACATTTAATTATCTTGCAATTTTGCCAATTATACCTCAATAAAGCTGAACAAGAAGTATTGTCTTTAGAACGGATTTAGAAAAATATATAATTTAGGTTTAGCGGTTTATCTTGTGCTTACTTAAATCCTGTGGATATTGTCTTGAACATTTCAGTACTGAAATCAAGACAATAAAGAATCGGGAAAATTTAAAAACAAATTTTTTTTTAAAGAAGTAACATAGGCAAGAGATAACGGAGGCCCGAATAAATGGTGGAAGAGGGGAGAGACAGACAGAAACTTAGGAAATGCACCTGACAGGACTTGGTGGGAGATTAGACGGAGGAGCTGAGTGGGGGTGAGCGGGAACCCTCCTTCCGCGGGGTGATGAAACGTGTATCCCAGCAGCCTCCTCCCCTCTCTTTTGGTGCCACCTTCCTTCCAGCACTGGAATTCCACTGCCCCTCCTTGGTGGGGGCTGGAACCTGTGAAAGCAGATTGCTGTCTTTCCAGAGCCAGCTACGAATGGGGATCCTGGCAAAAACCTTTCTCCTCCACCTCTCAAACCTGCGGTGTTTATCACTTGAGCTATTTGTCTTTGCCGAGCGAACATGACCATCTGTTACTATAACCCAACTATGAAAAAGAGATGCTTTTATTTTTCCCTATGTCATTTTGTACTGCTGGGGTGACACCTCAAGGAAGAAAAAAAGGCAGAAAGCAACAACAAACGGCATCAGTGATGAAAAGGGCGAGTCAAGGCTTCCATTCCTCACACATTTTGCAAGTAGCCACATAAAAGGACCCACGAAATGTGTGGTAATATCAGTGCAGATAGTTATCCAGCTGTCCGTGCACATCGTAGCCCTTACAAGTGACTTTTTTTCTTAAATCCTTTCCTTTTTTTTTTTTTTTAATCTCCTCATCTGGCAACAAATGTTATGAAAGCAGGCTCCAAGGTCAATAACTTTTCTGAGTCTCTCTTTAACACAGAGTACCTTAGCCCAGATTATTTAACTTGTCAACTCAACCTCCCTGCAATACAAACTCAACCTACTTTTCCTTCAAAAACTTCCACTTTTCCTCCTCAGGTATGGAAAGCCCGTACCAAATGCAATTACCGCTAATTCTCAGGACAAGGGATGTTCTTTTCTAGATCTGTTTTCTTAGTGCAGAATATCCTTTTCCTGCGTCCCCTCTTGACTCTCAGCTCCAGCCTCACTGACCTCGTTTCCATTCCATAAGGGAGCCACGCTCCCTCTCTCTTCAGGACCCTTCCTCTCCCTCACTTCCCCCCCCCCCCCTAACCCAGTTAATGCAGATGTCAGCCCAGGTATCGCTTCACGAAGGCAGTAAGGCTTCCCCGATCATCCTTCACCATCCCCACCGAGTTCTGTCAACTCACACTGTACTTTTCTTATTACATAACGGCTATAGTTATTTGTAATAACATACATACGTAATTATTTGATTCATAGCTATGTCTTCTGTAGACTGTAAGCTCCATAATTCCCACCAGTGCATACAATAGCATCGTGCCGGGTACACAGTAAGATCTCAATGTGTACATAGTGAATAAATGAAACGTTAGAAAAGTTAATGGACTAATAAATGGATGTAAAAAATCTTACTTGCTCCTGGGGTGCCTGGGTGGCTCAGTCAATTAAGCGTCTGATTTCAGCCTACGTCATGATTTCACGGTTCCTGAGTTCAAGCCCGGCATCGGGCTCTCTGCTGTCAGCACAGAGCCTGCTTCCGATCCTCTGTCCACCTTTCTCTCTCTGCCCCTCCCCTGCTCACCCTCTCTCTCTCTCTCTCTCTCTCTCTCTCTCGAAAATAAATAAACATTAAAAAAAATCTTGTTTGCTCCTCAAGGACCATCTCAAATGCCATCTCCCCTATACAGCTTTATCTTATGCTTCCTGATAGCCACAATCTTAAAAGTGTTGAAAGTGATTTCTCAGTCATTTGGACACTTAAAACATTTTTGTTGTAGCTCCCTTGTGAAATGTTTGGGAGATGGCTTCTGTTGCAACAGGGGTGCTATTTTTGACTTTCTGATTAATGGCAGATTCTAAAGCAAAAGCTTCCCTCAAAAAAAAAATGGGCTTCCCTTTTATTTTCTGGGGTTAGGCAAAGATAAGGCTTCTGAAAGCTTTTCCGGCCTCATCCATTAAGTAGAGCCCTCTAAAACACCTCTGAGGTATGTTCGGATTTTGTGTACTTATTTAAGTGCTTCATTTAAAGATAAGGAATCTGTGATCCCTACAAGTCATCAGCAACTTCATGGCCGAGTTTGGGCAAGAACCCAGGTCTGCTGACTTCTAGTCTAATCGTTTCTTTTTTTTTTTTTTTTTTTTTTTTAATTTTTTTTTTTAACGTTTATTTATTTTTGGGACAGAGAGAGACAGAGCATGAACGGGGGAGGGGCAGAGAGAGAGGGAGACACGGAATCCGAAGCAGGCTCCAGGCTCCGAGCCATCAGCCCAGAGCCCGACGCGGGGCTCGAACTCACGGACCATGAGATCGTGACCTGAGCTGAAGTCGGATGCTTAACCGACTGAGCCACCCAGGCGCCCCTAATCGTTTCTTTAATATCTGTTTATTTTTGTATAAAAACAAACAGATATGGCTGAGAGAGAGACAGGGAAAAAAAGACAGCTTATGTATTACCTTCGATTGCAACACATACCTAAAATGGGACAGACATAGACACTATTTATCCTGGATGGTGGATTCCAAGTTTAATAAAGCAAGCCTTCTTGCCAAAAACTGGCAGGATGATTCTCTATAAAGTTGCAAAGAATCGCTAAATTAGCCACATTCATCACACATTGACATGTTCCTGGGATGACACAACACCACGAACAAGAGGCCCTAATTTAGATGTCATTAATAACCAAAACAGATCTGACGAAGCAGAATACTCATGCAAAGACTTTCACAATTTTAGAGCTTGAACTTGCTTTGGAATCAGTACATATTTTACTTTAATATATATGTGCAGGACAGATGGTAATTGAGGCTGTCTTAGGTTCAATCCATTTTAGCAAGACGGCATGGTTTGTTGGGAAGACGTCTGCTCTGCCACCAATTTGCTGTGTAAACTTGGACAAGTCGACTCTCTTCTCGCTTTGCCATTCGTAAAATAAACTCTTGGATTTCAGCTTAATGGATAGTTTCTCCATAAATAACCCAAAGTCTGTGCAGTTCACTTGAGCACACAGTTAAGTCCTACAGTGTGAAAGGCACTGTAGCTGGTGGCTTAGACACAGGTGAGCAAAGCCTAATTCCTGACTTCAAGGTGCTCAGAGCCTAAAGAACAGGGCTGATCTATAAATAGCCACCTTAAATGAGAGTAATAGAAAACAAGGGAAACTCGATGCCATGCCAGGAAACAGAAAGAACTTATAACTCTGGGGGCGCCTGGGTGGCGCAGTCGGTTAAGCGTCCGACTTCAGCCAGGTCACGATCTCACGGTCCGTGAGTTCGAGCCCCGCGTCAGGCTCTGGGCTGATGGCTCAGAGCCTGGAGCCTGTTTCCGATTCTGTGTCTCCCTCTCTCTCTGCCCCTCCCCCGTTCATGCTCTGTCTCTCTCTGTCCCACAAATAAATAAACGTTGAAAAAAAAAAAAAAATTAAAAAAAAAAAAAAAAAAGAACTTATAACTCTGGATAGAGAGGAGCCATTTAAATGGCTGAAATAATGCGATGTGGAACTCTTTGCCAATATACTCTAAAATATCTAGAACATTATTCTCTAAATAAATACAAATTATCAAGGTTGATGGAAGCATATGTTCAAAGTCTGAAACGCATAGTGATCATAGGCGAAATGTGCAAATCATCCAAGCAATATAGAGACAGTGCAGAGCTCAGAATTTTTAATGGAAAGATTTCTAAATCTTTAAGAAACCCAGTTCCTATGTAACTTCTAGACTCCCTAAGTGCCTAAAAATGGAGGGATGCTTTTTAATATATTTTATGAACTTGTAATAAAAACTATACTTATTCCTGGGGCGCCTGGGTGGCGCAGTCGGTTGAGCATCCGACTTCAGCCAGGTCACGATCTCGCGGTCCGTGAGTTTGAGCCCCGCGTCAGGCTCTGGGCTGATGGCTCGGAGCCTGGAGCCTGTTTCCGATTCTGTGTCTCCCTCTCTCTCTGCCCCTCCCCCGTTCATGCTCTGTCTCTCTCTGTCCCAAAAATAAATAAAAAACGTTGAAAAAAAAAATTAAAAAAAAAAAAACTATACTTATTCCAAAATGTGAGAAATATAGTATATAATTTTATCTACACTTAGAAATGGAAACCAGCATGAAGAAAATGCTATTCAATCAGTACCGAATGGGGCACCTGGGTGGCTCCGTTGGTTGAGGGTCAGACTCTTGATTTGGCTTAGGTCATGATTTCATGGTTTATGAGGTCCAGCCCTGCATCAGGCTCCACGCTAGCAGTGCGGAGTCTCTCTGGGATTCTCCTCTCTCTCTCAGAATAAATAAACTTTAAAAAATAAATAAATCAGGACCATGACTGCCAGTAATAGCCACATGATGAGGACAGGTGATTTCTTAGACAGATCATAATGATAAAAACTGGACTAAATGAACAACCACCACCATTTGGAGACACTACAAAACAGTACACAGCAGCTCAGAATGGGGGAAGAGGTTATACCTAGAGACTGCCACTGAGCCACAAAAGAACTGTGATGCCACGGCTTTCTTACCTACCAGTGCTGCACGGCCCATACAGAGCTCCAGCTGTAGGAAAGTGGAAGCCTTCTCGGCTGGATGTGTTAGAGGCATGAATGAAAACTGTTTCAGGAAGCAGAAAAGTAAGGGAGAAGCCTTAACTCATGAAAACCACAGAGAGCACTGAGCCCCTAAAAAGCTAGGTATGAAGTCTGCCCCAAACTTCCGCTGACCACTAAGGAGCTCCGTGTCTAAAAAAGCAATAGCCTGAGGCCAAAGACCCTGAAAAAAGATAAGAGTTGCTGCAACCACAGGGAGAGAGCACTCAGTGTGACAACAGCCAAGTTAAGTGTGGATTCAAACTGACAATACTCAGAAGAACACGACAGATTCCACAATCCCTATAACCAACTTTTCAACCAAAAATTACCAAAAATGCAAAAACCCAAAAAGTATGAGCAATATGTAAGAAAACAAACAAAGCCATAAAACCCAGTCAATGGAAACTGACTGAGTGCATTCACCTTCTGGATTGTTGCAGGCAAAATCATCAGCACGACTAATATAAATGCATTCAAAGATTTAAGGGGAAATAAGTTTGGGGCTCCTGGGTGGCTCAGTCTGATAAGCGTTCGACTTCGGCTGAGGTCATGATCTTGTGGTCCGTGGGTTTGAGCCCCGCCATCAGGCTCTGTGCTGATAGCTCAGAGCCTGGAGCCTGATTCTGATTGTGTGTCTCCCTCTCTCTCTCTGCCCCTCTCTTGCTCGTGCTCTGTGTCTCTCTCTCAAAAATAAACATTAATTTTTTTAAAAAGGAAATAAATTTGAAGAATTAAAAGGAAATGTATTAATGAGTGAATAGAGAAATCAAAACTATGAAAAGGAATTTTTAAAAAATCTAGATCTGAAAATACAACACCTAAGATGAAAACATAAATCATTAAATAGGCTTGATGATAGATTTGAGATGGCAGAAGAAAGAATCAGTAAATGTGAAGAAAGATCAATAGAAAGTGTCCAATCAAAATATCAGAGAAGAGAAACATGGAAAAATATATAAAAAGCCTCAGAGACCTATGGTCAGTATTGAGCAGTCCAACAAATGAACTCCCAGAATGAGAAGACAGAATGGGGCAGAAAAATAGTTGAAGATATAATGGTCAAAATTTCCCCCAACTGTAGAAGAAAACACATTAATTTACAGATCCAGGGATCTCAACAACCCCCAAGAAGTATACAGATGAAAAACAAAACTAAACAAAATGAAACGTGTAAGTAAATCACAGTAAAAATACTAAAAGTCAAAAAAAAAGAAAAATTGCAAGCAGGAAAAATAAAAACAACACATTACAAGCAGAGACACAATGGTGATTAACAGCTGAATTATCATCAGAAACAATGAAAGGCAGAAGATATTGGATTCAAATATTTAAAGTGTTGAAAGAAAAAAAAAGATGTTATAAAGACACTCTCAGATAAACAAAAACTGACAGAATTCATTGCTATCGTACACAATTTAAGGAAATGTTAGGAGAAATCTTCCAGGTTGAAAAGAAATTATATCAGATAGTGACTCGTGTATACAGGAAGGAATGAAGAACGCTGGAAATGGTAAAAGTATGTCTATATATATTTTTCTTCTTATGGCAGTTTAAGTCATCCAAGAATTAGATACCTCGATGGGTTTAGATGTGATCGATTATTTTAAGGAAATGTTTATGAAGAATTAATAAGGAGAGAAGTTGAGTAGGCAGAGAGCCTTGAGACTATAGTGCAGCTCCAGCATCTATGAATAAAGAGAACAAAAGATGGATGGAAATGTAACATAATAATTACATTAACAAAAGATGGATTGAAAAAGCTCGGCCCGCAGTACATTTCTGAGAAAATTTCAGCCAGGCTGCCTGTCAGAGTAATCCCACCTTGGGCAGAAATGCACCAGCACTCATTTTTCTGGCTTGCTCAGTCACTGGTTATGAGAAGCCTGGGGGAGGCATGACCTCAGTGTTCATGGGAACATCACTGGGAGGTGTCAGTTAACTATGCTCCCCTCGGCGTGTAGTTTTAAAGGAGATAAATCAATGCATCTCCACGGTCATCATACTTGATTCCTTTAAAGATACATGGCTATTTAAGGCAAAAATTGTATCATAAGCATTGTTGAGTGTAACATACCTGTGTAAGTATATAGATATAGATGTAGATATGTGTATAGAGAGCTACAGATAGGTGTTATAGATAATTTAGGTATATGGATAGGTTTTATAGGTAACACAGGTATTATCTCTATTGATTTACCTATCTATTCATATGGCAACATATATGGCAAAACACTCCATAGGATAGAAGGGGGTAATCAGAAATGTATTGTGGCCGGAATAATCTATTTTTTGTTTTAGCCAGAAGAAATCCAGTGTTAATTTTAAGTAGATTGTGATCATTTAAATAGATATATTGTAATTTCTAGATCAAGCAAGAATAAAAATGAAAGGAAATGTAGCCAAAATTCGGTTGTGGATTTCAAATGGTATACTAGAAAATATTTGCTTAACAAAAAGGGATGAAGAACAAAACAAGGAATACTTGAAAACAAATAATAAAACTGTTAGACCTAATTCCAACTATTTTAATAATTACATTAAGTGTAAATGAATTAAATATTCCAATCAAAACCTAGATTGCCAAATTCAATACAAATGTGAGATTCAACTATATGCTGTCTACAAGAGATACTCTTTAAATACAAAGACACAAATAAGTGGTAATTAAATTTACAGAGATAGGAATCTTGCATGCAGTAAGTGTAAGAAATCTATAGTAGTTATATTACTATCAAAGTAGACATTAAAACAAATATATTTCTAGAGAAAAGGAGAGATACTTTATAACAATGAAAGGACTACAATAAAAATATAAAAAGATATTATTTATAGATGTTTAACAAAAAGACTACAAATTGCATGAAGCAAAAACTGGCAAACTTTAAAGGAGAAATAGACAAACATTATATCTGAGATTTCTTTTGTTTTTAATTTTATTTTTTTTAATTTACATCCAAATTAGTTAGCATATAGTGCAACAATGATTTCAGGAGTAGATTCCTTAATGACCCTTACCCATTTAGCCCATTGCCCCTCCCACTTCCCCTCCAGTAACCCTCTGTTTTTTCTCCATATTTATGAGTGTCTTATGCTTGTCCCCTCCCTATTTTTATATCATTTTTGTTTCCCTTCCCTTATGTTCATCTCTTCTGTCTCTTAAAGTCCTCATATGAGTGAAGTCATATGATATTTGTCTTTCTCTGACAGACTAATTTCACTTAGCATAATACCCTCCAGTTCCATCCACGTCATTGTAAATGGCAAGATTTCATTCTTTTTGATTGCCAAGTAATACTCCATTGTATATACATATACCACATCTTCTTTATCCATTCACCCATCGATGGACATTTGGGCTCTTTCCATACTTTGGCTATTGTGGATAGTGCTGCTATAAACATGGAGGTGCATGTGTCCCTTCGAAACAGCACACCTCTATCCCATGGATAAATGCCTAGTGGTGCCATTACTGGGTCGTAGGGTAGTTCTATTTTTAATTTTTTGAGGAACCTCCATACTGTTTTCCAGAGTGGCTGCACCAGCTTGCATTCCCACCAAGAATGCAAAAGAGATCTCTTTCTCTGCAACCTCGCCAACATCTGTTGTTGCCTGAGATGTTAATGTTAGCCATTCTGACAGGTGTGAGGTGGTATCTCATTGTGGTTTTGGTTTGTATTTTCCCGATGATGAGTGATTTGAGCATTTTTTCATGTGTCGATTGGCCATCTGGATGTCTTCTTTGGAGAAGTGTCTATTCATGTCTTTTGTCCATTTCTTTACTGGATTATTTGTTTTTTGGGTGTTGAGTTTGATAAGTTCTTTATAGATTTTGGACACTAACCCTTTATCTGAAATGTCATTTGCAAATATCTTCTCCCACTCTGTCGGTTGCCTTTTAGTTTTGCTGATTGTTTCCTTTCCTGTGCAGAAGTTTTTTATTTTGATGAAATCCCAGTAGTTCATTTTTGCTTTTGTTTGCCTTGCCTCTGGAGACGTGTTGAGTTAGAAGTAACAGAAAGAGAAATCAAGGAGAAATCTGTTGTTGCAGCCAAGATCAAAGAGTTTTTTGCCTGCTTTCTCCTCAAGGATTTTGATGGCTTCCTGTCTTACATTTAGGTCTTTCATCCATTTTGAGTTTATTTTTGTGTATGGCATAAGAAAGTGGTCCAGGTTCATTCTTCTGCATGTCACTGTCCAGTTTTCCCAGCATTACTTGCTGGAGACTGTCTTTATTCCATTGGATATTCTTTCCTGCTTTGTCAAAGATTAGTTGGCCATACATTTGTGGGTCCATTTCTGGGTTCTCTATTCTGTTCCATTGATCTGAGTGTCTGTTCTTGTGCCAGTACCACACTGTCTTGATGATTACAGCTTTGTAGTGTAGCTTGAAGTCTGGGATTGTGATGCATCCTGCTTTGGTTTTCTTTTTCAAAATTGCTTTGGCTATTCGGGGTCTTCTCTGGTTCCATACAAATTTTAGGATTATTTGTTCTAGCTCTGTGAAGAATGCTGGTGTTATTTTGATAGGGATTGCATTGAATATGTAGATTGCTTTGGGTAGTGTTGACATTTTAACAATATTTGTTCTTTGTATCCAGGAGCATGAAATCTTTTTCCATTTTTTTGTGTCTTCTTCAATTTCTTTCATAAGATTTCTATAGTTTTCAGTATATAGATTTTTCACCTCTTTGGTTAGATTTATTCCTAGGTATTTTATGGTTTTTGGAGCAACTGTAAATGGGATTGGTTCCTTGATTTCTCTTTCTGTTGCTTCATTGTTGATGTATAGGGATGCAACTGATTTCTGTGCATGGATTTTATATCCTGCACTTTGTTGAATTCATGAATCAGTTCTAGCAGTTTTTTGGTGGATTGTTTAGGGTTTTCCATATAGGGTATCATGTCATCTGTGAAGAGTGAAAGTCTGACCTCCTCTTGGCCAATTTGGATGCCTTTTATTTCTTTGTGTTGTCTGATTACAGAGGCTAAGACTTCCAATACTATGTTGAATAACAGTGGCGAGAGTGGACATCCCTGTCTTGTTCTTGACCTTAGGGGGAAAGCTCTCAGTTTTCCCCATTGGGGATGATATTAGCATTGGGTCGTTCATATATGGCTTTTATGATCTTGAGGTATGATCCTTCTATCCCTACTTTCTTGAGGGTTTTTACCAAGAAAGGGTGTTGTATTTTGTCAAATGCTTTCTCTGCATCTATTGAGAGGATCATATAGTTCTTATCCTTTCTTTTATTGATATGATGAATCACGTTAATTGTTTTGCAGATATTGAACCAGCCCTGCATCCCAGGTATAAATCCCACTTGGTCGTGGTGAATAATTTTTTTAATGTATTGTTGAAGCCAGTTGGCTAATATCTTGTTGAGGATTTTTGCATCCATGTTCATCAGGGAAATTGGTCTCCTTTTTAGTGGGGTCTCTATCTGGTTTTGGAATCAAGGTAATGCTGGCTTCATAGAATGAGTTTGGAAGTATTCCTTCCATTTCTATTTTTTGGAAAAGCTTCAATACTATAGGTGTTAACTCTTCCTTAAATGTTTGGTAGAATTCCCCTGGAAAGCCATCTGGCCCTGGAGTCTTATTTTTTGGGAGATTTTTGATTACTAATATTGGGAGATTTTTAACTACTAATTCGATTTCCTTACTGGTCATGGGTCTGTTCAAATTTTCCATTTCTTCCTGTTTCAGTTTTGGTAGTATATATATCTAGGAATTTGTCCATTTCTTCCAGATTGCCCATTTTATTGGCATATAATTGCTCATAATATTCTCTTATCATTGTTTTTATTTCTGTTGTGTTGGTTGTGATCTCTCCTCCTTCATTCTTGACTTTATTTATTTGGGTCCTTTTTCTTTTTGATCAAACTGGCTAGTGGTTTATCAATTTAGGTAATTCTTTCAAAGAACCAGCTTCTGGTTTCATTGATCTGTTCTACTGTTTTTTTTGGTTTCAATAGCATTAATTTCTGCTCTAATCTTTATTATTTCCTGTCTTCTGCTGGTTTGGATTTTTATTTGTTGTTCTTTTTCCAGCTCTTTAAGGCATAAGGTTAGGTTGTGTATCTGAGATCCTTCTTCCTTCTTTAGGAAGGCCTGGATTGCTATATACTTTCCTCTTATGACCACCTTTGCTGCACCCCACAGGTTTGGGTTGTGGTGTTATCATTTTCATTGGATTCCATATACTTGTTAATTTCCTCTTTAACTTTTTGGTTGGCCCATTCATTCTTTAGTAGGATGTTCTTCAGTCTCCATGTATTTTTATGTTTCCAAATTTTTTCTTGTGGTTGATTTCGAATTTCATAGCATTGTGGTCTGAAAATATGCACGGGATGATCTTGGTCTTTTTGTACTTGCTGAGGGCTGATTTGTGTCCCACTATGTGGTCTGTTCTGAAGAACGTTCCATGTGCACTCAAGAAGAATGTATATTCTGCTGCTTTAGGAGAAATGTTCTGAATATATCTGTTAAGTCCACCTGGCCCAGTGTGTCATTCAAAGCCATTGTTTCCTTGTGGATTTTTTGATTACATGATCTGCCCATTGCTGTGAGTGGGATGTTGAAGTCTCCTACTATTATGGTATTACCATCAATGAGTTTCTTTATATTTATGATTAATTGATTTATATATTTGGGTGCTTCACATTTGGTGCATAAATGTTTACAATTGTTAGGTCTTCTTGGTGGATAGACCCCTTACTTATGATATAATACCCTTCTGCATTTCTTGATACAGTCTATTTTAAAGTCTAGATTGTCTTATATAAGTAGGCCTACTCTGGCTTTCTTTTGTTGACCATTAGCATGATAGATGGTTCTCCATCCCTTACTTTCAATCTGAAGGTGTCTTTAGGTCTAAAGTGGGTCTCTTGTAAAGAGCATATAGATGGATCTTGTTTTCTTATCCATTCTGTTACCCTATGTCTTTTGATTGGAGCATTGAGTCCATTGACATTTAGAGTAAGTACTGAAAGACATGAATTTATTGCCATTATGTTGCTTGTAGAGTTGGAGTTTCTGGTGGTGTTCTCTGGTCCTTTCTAATCTTTGTCACATTTGGTATTTATTTATTTATTTATTTATTTATTTGTATTTTAATCTTTTCTCCCTTCAGAGAGTCCCCCTTAAAATTTCTTGCAGGGCTGGTTTAGTGGTCACAAACTCCTTTAATATTTGTTTGTCTGGGAAACTTTTTATCTCTCCTTCTATTTTTAATGACAGCCTTGCTGGATAAAGAATTCTTGGCTGCATATTTTTCTGATTCAGCACATTGAATATACCCTGCCACTTCTTTCTGGCCTGCCAAGTTTCTGTGGCTAGGTCTGCTGCAAACCTGATCTGTCTTCCCTTGTAGGTTAAGGACTTTTTTTCCCCTTGCTGCTTTCATGATTCTCTCCTTGCCTGAGTATTTTGTGAATTTTATTATGATATGCCTTGTTGATGGTCAGTTTTTGTTGAACCTAATAGACCTCTGTGCTTCCTGGATTTTTATGTCTGTGTCTTTCCCCAGGTTAGTAAAGTTTTCCACTATGACTTGCTCACATAACCCTTCTACCCCTATTTCTCTCTCTTCCTCTTCTGGGATCCCTATGATTCTGATGTTGTTCCTTTTAATGAGCCACTGACTTCTCTAATTCTTAAATAGTGCTCTTTTGCCTTAGTCTCGCTCTTTTTTTCTGCTTCATTATTCTCCATAAGTTTGTCCTCTATATCACTGATTCTCTGTTCTGCCTCATCCATCCTTGCCACGGCAGCATCCATTCCTGATTGCAGCTCAGTTATAGCATTTTTATTTCATCCTGACTCATATTTACTTCTTTTATCTCCACAGAAAGGGATTCTAATCTATTTTCGACTCCAGCTAGTATTCTTATTATCGTCATTCTAAATTCTGGTTCAGACATCTTGCTTGTATCTGTATTGGTTAAGTCCCTGGCTGTCGTTTCTTCCTGCTCTTTCTTTTGGGGTGAATTCCTTCATTTTGTAATTTTGAAGGGAGAAAAGGAATTAATGAGGTAGAAAAATTAAAATTAAAATTAAAAAAATTAAAATTAAAAAATATTAAAATCAAAAAATTAAACACACACACACACACAACAATCGGATAAATGACACTAGATCCTAGGTGTGTTTTTGTTTGGGTGGTGAAAGTGGCTTGACAGATTAGAGAAAAAAGGGGAAAGAAGAAAAAGAAAGGAAATTGTTTGAAAATGTGAAAAAATGAATACACTGAAGTAGACTAAAATGAAATGATGGAAGTAAACTAGAATTTGAAAAAATTTACACAAAAGTAAAAAATATAGTAGAAAAAAAATTAAAGAAAAATATTTTTAATAAAAATTAAAAATAAAGATGACTTTTTTCTTTCTGTATTCAAGAGAAAGAAAAGAAATGAAAAAGAAAAAAGAAAAAAAGGAAATCCTTTCAAAATTTGAAAAAATGAATACACTGAAGTAGACTAAAATAAAATGATGGAAGTAAAATAGAATCTGAAAAAAATTACACAACAGTAAAAAATATAGTAAAAAAAGTAAAAATATTTTTAATAAAAATTGAAAATAAAAATGATTTTTTTCTCTTTATTCAAGAAAAAGAAAAGAAAAAAAAGAGAAAAAAAAGAAAGAAAATTGAATAGATGGACCTGCTAACAGACTGAAATAGGACTGAAATTACTTCATTTTCACATAGAAGTCAGACTATGAAGCACTTTATAGTCCATAAACTAAGCAGGCGGTGAGACTTCTGTTCTTGAAGAGCAAGGTTGGCCCAGTTGGGTGGGGCTTAGTGTAACGGCTCCCTTCTCCACTAGATGGCGCTACTAGCCTACTGGGGTGGATTGTTGTGGCGCTTGTAGGTGCAAATGCTCATGTGCAGGAGTAGCGAAAATGGCGTCATTCAGCTACCCAGTCTCTAGTATTGGAACTCTGTTCTCTCCCATCAGCAATTGTGCACCTGTCCTTTGTCTTCAGCTTTAGT
The DNA here is from genome assembly GCF_046562875.1 of Panthera onca. Taxonomy (NCBI): domain Eukaryota; kingdom Metazoa; phylum Chordata; class Mammalia; order Carnivora; family Felidae; genus Panthera; species Panthera onca. The sequence goes on along the minus strand of NC_138351.1, from coordinate 79,193,299 downwards.
CCACTCTCTGCTTTTACACTGTCCATGATCAAGCCCCAGTTAGTACCTCTCTCCTGACTTTTATCTCAGATACGGCTGTTTTCCCCGGCCCCTTACTTCTGAGGGACTGCAGCTTTGACCCGTTCCACCCCTCTGCAGAGGGTCTCACCAAGCAATGGCCAAATGCCGGCCGCACCCAAGAACGTTTGCAGGACTATGCTGCTGCCCATGCCCAGAGACTGCAGCCAGTGCCAGCCTGCCCCAGGAAAAGTTCATGAGATAGTATAGCAGCAGTGTTTCGGGATTATGGAAAATCACAAAATCACAACACACATCTGGCACCAGACTTCACCCTTAAGGACCTTGTTCCAGCACCAGTGAATGTGGCTGTTCTCTGGGGTCTGCTGTGACCAGGTGGCCTCAACAGTCTCTACCAAATGTCCTTCCAGCAGTGGAGCCGCTTCTCCCCGTGTGGCCCAAGACCCTCCCAGATCCCATTCAGCTCCTGGGGATTTGCCCTTCCCACCAGAGCACCACCAGTTATCGAGCTGCAGAACTGCAGACTCTGCGCTCCCCTTGTTTACAGTCTTAATGGAATTTAACCCCTCTCCTTTCTTCTTTCTCCCTTTTTAGTTTAGTCCCTGTGGCTGTTTCCAATTTTCCACTTTCTCTCCAGCTGCTTTTGGGGAGTGGTGCTTTTCCCGTATTCTCGCCATTGTCTCTGTCCTCTTTCCACACGCAAGAGCACCTCCCAGCACTCCGTGGCTTCTCTCTCCCCCAACTTCACCTCTCCGTGCTGTGTACCTGCTGAATTCTGTGTTTCAGGTTGTGCAGGTTGTTGTGTTAATCCTCAGATCAGTTTTCTAGGTGTGGATGGTTTAGTGTTGGTCTGGCTATATTTCACAAATGAGACACACACACAAAACTTCCATGTGAAGGGAAGCATCTTGGCTCCTTCTATATCTGAGATTTCAATAGTTGTCTCTCATTAACTGATAGAACAAACAGAAAGAAATTCACCAAGCATATGGAAGAAATTACTACTAAACTAATTGAACATTACTGATTAATTGAACTTACTTGATGTTTCTAGAATATTCCATCCCCAACAAGAGATTACACTCTCTTCCAGCATACATGGAACATTCACGAACACAGGTAATTGTTTAGACCATAGGAGTCTCAATAAATTTAAAATAATAAGTTTATACAAAACATGTTTTTATCATAATTATATTCGAGATAAAACAACAGAAAAAAATCTGGAAGTTACATATTTGGAAATTTAAATAATACACTTCTGAACAACCAATGGATGAAAGAAATTACACAAAAAATTGAAATTATTTTGAATTCAAATATACATGAAAACAGAACATATCAAAAGACATATGGCTATTTAAAGCAAACTTTATTCCATGAGTATTGTTGAGTGTAACATAGCTGTGTAAGATATAGGTACAGATGTAGATATAGGTATAGATAGATATAGATAGGTATTGCAGGTCATATATCAAAAATCAGCACCTATAGAGAATTTTATACCTTTAAATTGTTTATTAATTTACAGGAAAAGTCTAAAAACACTTATCTAATCTTCTTCTTTAGGAAGTTAAAGGAAGAGAAGAAAAGTAAGCTTAAGGTAAGTAGAAATAAAGAAATAACAGAGTGGTAATCAAATGTTTAAAAACTGAACAAATACAGTAAATCACTGCAGCCAAAAGCTGGTTTGTTTTTGGAGTTTGTTTTGTTTTGTTTTGTTTTTGGAAGTCTACAAAACTGAAAAACTTCTAGCTTGACTGATCAAGAAGAAAGAGAGAATGCCCTAATTACCAATATCAGGAACAAAAGAAGGCATCATTTAGACATTACAAACATTGAAAAATAATAAGTGAATAATATGAACTACTTCAAGCCAATAAATTTGATGATATAAATAAAATGGTCAAATGTCTTGAAAGGCAAATCACATACAAAAAGAATTTCTCTCAGGCTGTGATGCAGTAGCTTGTGTATAAGACCAATCTCCCACAAAGAACAAACTAGGAAAAGAAGAAGAAGGAGGAGAAGAAAATTTTAAATAATTTTTAAAAAGACACAAGACAACTAACTACTGAGGGAAATGAGGCTGAAATTCCAAGAATCAGAGTGAAGAGAATCATGGAGAGGGTAGCTCACTTACAGCACGCACCCACATTATTCCTTAGGGCATTTGCTAATTATTGGAACATGGAGCCTGGTGCCCATCCCTGAGTGGTTAAGTATTCAACAGAACTGTTGGTGAACTCATAAATCTAAGAAGAAGAAAAAAATGCTTTTGTGACTGCCAATGCAGCCAATACCTAGGGAGCCAAAATTCTAACGAAAAGGATAGTTCACTGAAATGAGCATAATTGTTGGTTTCTCCTTGAGGCATTTGCTAAATTCTTCAATAGTAGAGGTCAGGGGAATAGTAAGCAAGGCATAAAACTTTTGAGTGTAGAACAGTTGTCTTTAAATCTCTCAGAGCTGACAAGATAAAAATTGGAGATGAGAAACCACAGAAGGGTGTGAAGCTGTGGGCAGGGGAACTTATTAAATACCCAAGGATCTCAGTTGGGAATCCATGGAGAGCTTGAATTAAGGAGTGTGCTTAACCAGAGGTAGATGATACTTTGTAAGAACTGAAACTCTGCTTCATATCAACCCTGTTTCTAGTCAGATTAAGGTGATCCACCATCAGTCTATTTTCCACCAAAGGACAGGGTAAACATCTCTGGAGGAAAATAACATGGTAGCATTCAATTAAAAGTTATCTGGTATGTTAAAAAAGGTGACCAAAGGAAAGCATAAAACAGAAAGATACTCTCTAGTGACTCAGTTTTCAAAGGCACCAGAAATACAATGAAAAAGAGCTACTTTTTAAAAAAAAAAAGTTTATTTATTTTGAGAGAAAGAAAGAGAATGAGTGAGTGTGGGGGGGGGGGAGGGGCAGAGAGAGGGAGAGAGAATCCCAAGTAAGTCCTGCATTGACAGCATGGAGCACCCCCATACAGGGCTCAAACTCATGAATAGTGAGATCATGACCTGAGCGAAAACCCAGAGTCAGATGCTTAACTGACTGACTGAACCACTCAGGTGCCTCCAAAAGAGCTACTTTTTGAGGAAGTCCCCTGAGTATACACAGATGTAAAAGCATAGTAAAATGGATATGTCAGGCTTGTGTATACTGAGAGAATTTACAGAAAACCTAAGTAAATAGAGACATATACCAGTTTCGTGGACAATAGGATTCAATACTCTTCCCATAGTGACCCATGAGTTCATTGCAACCCCAATCAGAATCCCAGTCATTTTGTTTTAGAAATTGACAAGCTAGCTCTAAAATGTATGTGGAAGTACAGGGGACCTAGAATAATTAAAATAATTTTTGAAAGTAAAGAGACAAGTGAACGTTTATGTAACAGACTTACTATATAGCTTGAAATAATCAAGGCAGTGCGATATTAGCAAAATAAAAGACTTATAGGCCAAGGAACAGGAGAAAGGGTTTAGAAACAGACCTCTGTTTTTATATATTTAATTGATTTTAGAGAAAGTTTCCAAGGTGATTCAACAGAGACAGAGTATTTTCAATAAATGCTAGTATAACAATAAAGGACGCTTCAACTCAGACAAATAAAAAATTAAAAAATTAAAAAATTAAAGATGTTTCATAATAGAAGATCTACATATAGCCAAAAGGAACATGAAAAGACCCTTGATAACATAAACATAAAGGAACATAATGCATGTGTTCCTTTAAAACCCAAAACTGAGTAAAACTAATGTGTGATGTGGAAGTCAGGACAGGGCTTACCTGTGGGGGGTAGTAACAAGTGGAAAAGGACACCATGGGGCCTCTGATGCGCTGATAAATTTCTTGGTCTGGGTGTGGGTTGCACATATCTGTTCACTTATGGTTCATGTACATATGTAGGCTATACCACAATAAAAAGTCTAAATAGATTCAAAGACTGGCTTTAAACGGTTAATAAAGTTATTTTAAAGTTTATCTCCAAGAGTAAGTCATGTGAGAATAGGCAGAAAAATGCTTTGAAAATGAGTAAAGAGAAAGTATTGCTCTGAATTTCAGTTTGTAGGTCTGGTGTCAGGACAACTCGAGTTTTAATCTCAGTTCTACTAGATAATAAATATGTTTCGGTTTCCTTAGCTGAAACATGTATATAATAATTGTACCTATTTCACAGAGCTGTTTGAAAGAATAAATCAGATATAGTTTGTAAAAGTATTAAGCATTGCATGCTGAAATATGTGAGTCATGATCAAGAAATAGTAGCTATGACAGTAATGGTGTTAATAATAATAATAACATAAAAATAATATTGATATGAACCAAAGTTAACTTAAAAATAGAATAGTGGTAGAGGAACAGGTTGATGTATTATTTTTAAATGTTCATAAACTGATCTGAGCATATATATGAATCAATATATAACAGTGGTAGCATTTCAAATCAATGGGGATTGGATGAATTGTAGCATAAATCATTTTCAAATTCAAAGGCAGACAGCAAAAAGAGATAAAAATTTTTGTGAGGCATACATGACAGACAAAGGATGATATATAAAACCAATGAAAAAAAGAGATAAACATTGCAGTTGAAAGTGAATCAGAGGACCCAATTAAGAAAATCACAAAAGAAACATATATATATATGAGTTGAGTATGCAAAGAAAGTATATTATACCTCACAGAGGGATTATATTAAGACAAGTCATACTTTTTGCTTATTCAATTGCTATTAAATATCATATATTTATATTACCTTTGTGAGGAAATGGACATATATTGCTTTTGGGAGTACCAGTTAATAGCATGTTTTTGAAAGACAATTTAAAAATGTGTATCAAAAGGCTTAAACTTGTATATCCTCGTTGATCGAGAAATTACTCCTGCTGAATTTATCAAACAGAAATAATCATGATCACACTCAAAGATTTGGCTATAAAGAGAGAAATTGCCTTGTTTGTAATAAAAACTTTTAGACATAACTGTAGTTCCAGTAATAGAAAATTATTTTATTCATCCAAGGAAATACTTTTCAGCATTGACAGTGATGTCAGGAAATAACTTTAAAGACAGAAGGTGATTTTTACAACATCCCCTTTGATTTCAAAAAGCCGGTGATAAAACAATATGGATAGTATGACCATATTTTTGCAAAATAAACACTTACATATGTTTGGAGAGAAGACTAGAGGTAGAGTCCACCAAAATGTTAACAAGAGTTGCATCAGAGTGACCAAATTATGCATGATTTTAATTATTCCATTCTGTATCTATATTTTCTTAAGATTTTTAGAAGGTGCGTATATTACTTTACAATAAAAAGGAAAGCAATAATATTTCAATGCAATCTGTGTAAAGATAACAGCACCCATAAAATACTTATTCTGGTATTAAAATGAAGGGTGTTACAAATGCTCTTTGTAGGGATGAAGTTGATGTTTGAGTTTTGCAGTTAAAAAAAAAAAACAGACAATAGGTATTCAAAAATTGTGGAGACTCTTCAAGCAGGCAAGAGAGACAGTATGGAAAAAGGACAAGGGGATTTAAGCCCTTTTGCAGAGAATGGACAAACATTGAAAGTCAAGTTACTATATCTCTACTTTTTCGTTGGTCTGGGTTAGAGGCAAACTTGGAGACATAAGCAAAAGCCAGGTCAAGCTAGGTCAGTCCATCGTGTCATGCAAGGAGACTGAATCTTCCAACAGATGGAAAACCACTGAATTAGCAGAGAGCACGATCAGATCTGGGTTTCAGAATTATCCCTCTGGCAACATTTTCGGGGATGAATGGCATTGCTTAAGAGCAAATGGAGATCGGATACTTCAGATGCCTTTGCGATGGTCCATGCACTGGTGACAGCTTGCAAAAAGGCAGTTGTTAAGGTTGGCCAGAGAGGGTTGAGTGTGAGAGAAATTTAGGGTGTAGAAGTAACAAGCCTTGGTGACTCTGAAGGTGCAGAAATGAAAGTGAGGAAAACATCGAGGAAGCCCCAGTATGTTATTTTGAACACATGACGTACAGATGAAGTAATGTTTTCCTTGTTGTACCTAGAGGCTTTCTACTTACCAGACATCTATGGAGTACACACACTCGCACGATTCATTAAAAACATTGATACAACTTAAAAGTTAACCAAACCAGATCAAAACAAGCGATAGAAAAGCTATTGGTAAATAAGAGAGAAAGCAACAAGAAGAGCTGAGAAACCCAAAATTAACAAAGAAAATAGAAAAGAGGTCAAGCTTGTTTAGGTACCTAGTAAGACCTTTTGGCCAAGAGAAAAATATTAGGGACTCTAAGATTCAGCTCATTAAGAAACAGCAGTGTTTAGGGGCACCTGGGTGGCTCAGTGGTTAAGTGTCTGACTTCTGATTTTGGCTCAGGTCATGATCTCACAATTTGTGGGATGGAGCCTGACACCAGGCTCTGTGCCGACAGTGCAGAGCCTGCTTAGGATTCTCTCTCTCTCTCTTTCTCTCTCTCTCTCTCTCTCTCTCTCCCTCCCTCTCTGCCCACTCCCCTGCTTGCCCTCTCTCTCTCAAAAATAAATAAACTTGAAAAAAAAAAAGAACAGTGTTTATTTTGTACTACAGATTCTGGTCTTCATGCGGAACCACACTGTTTTCCTAAAAGAGCAAAAAAAAAAAAAAAAAAAGAATTAAAAGTACTACTTTTCCATATTGGAGAAGGCAACTTGATTTCTTCCATTCTTTGTTTCATTTGCATTTAAAGTTCTTTTCACGATTGTTGCTGCTTGCTAAAAGCAAAACTATGGCATTATATAAGCTTTCACTGTAATCGTGACTTTTTTCTGGTGTGCTGGTGTGGGCAGGAAGGTACCTTGGGCGGAGCAGAATGTACCATTTTGCTAGTCATGACAGCTTTTCTTGGTGCCTTTAGCACCCACTCTTATCACAGCTCCTGATGCAACATATAGGAAGTAGTGGCTTTTATTTCTTTCTCCCCCATTCGATGAGGCAGGGGCTTTGTTAGGTAGGTAGATAGAGAAATGGAGAGAGGGAGGGAGAGAGAGATGAGTAGATAGGTGTATGAATTCATTCATTCGATAAATGTTCACTGAGTGCCCACTATGTGCCATGGAATCATGGTCCAGTTCCTAACACGATGAAACACACACGTCCCAGTCTCCAACACCAGCGCCTAACACTGGCCAGGACAATTAGCAGGAGCCCCAAAATACACAATCACCTAGATGTGATCTGTATTTCGGCCTCGATCATTTGTCTTCTGTGGGACTCTGCACATGTTGCTTTATCTCGGAGCCTTCCGTTTTCGTGTGCAAAAGTTGGACGAGCTGAGGGCAGATAAAGGGAGTGGGGTGGGATCGATGCAGAGTTCTCTCTAAAGTGAATGACTGTGGGAGGCAGCTTGTCCTGTATCTCCAGTCTGATTGTCGCACAGCCTGAGGAGTTGTCAAGTATGTGGATCTGATAATGACAGTGAGGAAGGACTTGGAGGTGGACGTGTTTCTTATTCATGGGGGAAGCCAAACGCCTGGTGATTAAGAGCACAGACTGTGGAGCCATCTGACTCAAAATTCTGATGCTAAAAGTTCTTGTCCCGTTTGTCATCCAACTTTGGTCAAATTCCTTAGTTTCTTTCCTCCTTTCTGCAGTGGAGGTCACAATACCTACCATTTATTGAGTATGTACTAAATTCCGGGCCCTGTGATGCAAACTCATCCAATCTTCAAACTGTCTCTGTGGAAGAGACAATGCCTTGATCTCCACTTTACGTAAGAAAACTGAGACACAGAGAGGCCAAGTAACTGGCCCAAAGTTGCACAGTTAATAAATGGTAAGCAGGCAGATGCCAGGACTGAGCCCCTAAACATTGCTCTGCCTCTCTCTGTAAGTAAGATGATGCGGTAACACAACGCTAAGGTATAAATATGAAAAGGTGCTGTGGGAATTGTTTAGGCTAAGAAGCAGTAGTCGTGAGTTGCTGGCCCAAGAAAAACATCATTATTATGATGATAACTACCATTCCCGAGTATGCATGATAGAGTAGGCAGTAACCAGGGTGCTTTATAGACTTCATTCCATTAAATCTTCACACCTGCCCTGCCAGGAGGTTATTACTCTTCTTACTTTATGGGGGAGGAAAGTGAGAAGTTAAATAACCTGTCGAATGTCCCACTGGTTAGTAAGGGGCAGGGCCAGAATTCAGACCTGCCTGACGGAGAACCGGGCACCTACCTCGACGCCCCAGTGTCCGTCCACAGGTGAAGGACCAGAGGCAGGAAAGGAAAGGCACGCGAGGCTCTTACTCCAAGGTTGCGCAGTGCAGAGATGGCAGACAATAAAGCTGAAGCATAAGCTAGGGCGGATGCAACATGTACACTGAGATTTCACCTTGAAGACAATGGTGAACCATTCATACGTAAGCCAGAGTATGACCAGAAATCATCTCACGAACACGACTCACAAACCTCCATCTTTGTTGCTGCCGGCATTTGAACCCCTCCAACCTCCAAATGCATTCCTTAAACACTGGCAAAAAGTGTTCCCTGAGTATGCAGGCTATAGTACTTCTGTCTTCCCCTGGATTTTCACAGGATTTACTGACAGAGCCTCTCACTGAATATCGAGCGGTATTTATGTTTTACTGCCTATTACTTGTCCTTTCATCTCGGTTGCAATTTCCTAGAAAACTGGCGTTGTGTCTAAGGTTTCCGTGTGGTAAGTGCCTATCTTCGTGACCGCACGTAGTAGTACTTTAAAAATGCTAACTATTGGGGCGCCTGGGTGGCTCAGTCGGTTAAGCGGCCGACTTTGGCTCAGGTCATGATCTCACGGTTCGTGAGTTGGAGCCCCGCGTCGGGATCTGTGATGACAGCTCAGAGCCTGGAGCCTGTTTCAGATTCTGTGTCTCCCTCTCTCTGACCCTCCCCCATTCATGCTCTGTCTCTCTCTGTCTCAAAAATAAATAAAAACGTTAAAAAAAATTTTTAAAAAATGCTAACTATTGGTGATAGAATGGATGTGGCATCATTTTAAAAAGACTGCCTCCTCTCCAAAGGAGTAAGCTACAAGAGAAAGTTTCTCTTAGTCAGGAGTCAGAGAAGATCTGAACACATCTCAAGGTGATCGAGGGTGACCAGACTGGGAGATATTCCCCTCTACCTTGAACCCCGATTTTCTCATCTATCCAAAAGAACCAACACTTCCTCTGAGGACTGTATGTTTAAAAGGAAGGGAAAACACCAGGGACCATGCTGAGCATGTAGTAGGGCTGTACTAATGGCTTGAAGGTGGAAGCCATGATGTAGTTTTGGAATCAGAACATCTTACGTTTAAATCCATGTTCCATCTGGATGCAGGCCACTTGTTATAGGCTGAACTGCGTTCCCTCAAAATTCATATGTTGAACTCCCGCCCCTCATACCTCAGACTGTGACTGTATTTGGAGATGTGGCCTTTAAAGAGGTGATTAAGGTAAAATGAATTCATACGGGTAGGCCTTAATTCAATATGACTGGTGTCATTACGGAGGAGATTAGAACACAGATGCACATAGAGGGATGATGATGTGAAGCCGCAGGGGGAGGACCGCCATGTGCAACTCAAGAACAGAGCCGTAGAAGAAACCAACCCAGGGGTGCCTGGGTGGCTCACATGGTTGAGTGTCCGACTCTTGATTTTGGCTCAGGTCATAATCTCATGGTTCATGGGATCGAGCCCCCAGGGCAAGCTCAGCAATGATGCCATGGATCCTTCCTAGGGTTCTTTCTCTTCCTCTCTCTCTCTGCCCCTCACTGGCTCTCTCTCTCTTTCTATAGATAGATGATAGATAGATAGATAGATAGATAGATAGATAGATAGATAGATAGATATAGATAGATAAAAACTAACCCTGCCAACCCGTCTCCAACTTCCAGCTTCCAGGAAGAAAGACTAAGAAAACAGATTTCTATTATTTAAAGCACCCAGTGTATGGAACTTCGTTATGACAGCCCTAGATGACTGATACACTATTTAACTTCTTTGAGGCTCAGTTTACTGCTGTATAAAAACGGATATCCATCCCGATCTTCAGAGAAGTGTTGCAAGGCTTAGACATGACTTATGAAAGGCAGGTATGGGCACTCTATGAATGATGTCTGGAAGTTGTAGTGATGACCATAATAGTAGAAAGAGGGTTGGTGATAGGAAAAATATTGTTGACTCTAGCCCACAGGGCTATTGAGGGGATCAACTGAGGGGATGATAATTTTGATGTGGAATATAAACTTCATCCTCCGGAATCAACGTGCCTGAATGTGAACCTTGGCTTCACCACTGACAATGTACGTGATCTTGACTATTCTAAATCTCCCCAGGTTTCAATTCCCAACCCATTAAACATAACACATAGCCCACTGCATTGAGTTGTTAAGAAGAATGGTTAACACCATGGGATACTTATTACTATGTGTCAGGACCTGTCTTAAGCCCTGTATTAACTTATTTAATATGCACAAACGGTTGGGGATTTGGTAATTTGGTTATCCCTATTTTTATAAAGTAAAGAATCTATGGCATAGAGTGAGAAAGTCTTCAAGTCACAGAGTTAGCGAAAGGTGTAGCTGGCATTCAAACTTGCACAGAAAAACAGAAATGAAAGAGTAGAATGGTAGCTCATTAAACATTATCTGTTTGAACTTACTGTTCCTTCCTAGGCTTTGTTGCCGGTTTCCTCTTCAACTGGAAGGAAGCGTGGGTCACGCTCCTACCAGGACTGGAATCTTAATCAGAGAGTGTTTGGAGACCTGTCCACTTCTGAAACAATATACTGGCATTAACGCCTTTGAGGGCTTTCCTTCAATTCCCGGCTCCCCTGGGGTAGATGTTAGTGCTCTCTGACTCCTGAGCACGTGGTTCTGGCCCCTTTTGGGAGAGTGGGGCCATGTGACTAGGTCATCCAATGTAGGATGGACAAAAGTTATGTGTGTCGCTATTAGAGCATTTAACTGCTAGTGTGAGACCCTTCTGAACTCAGTTTCCCCTTGACACAATGACCAGCCGTGGTTGTGAGGCTGCCTGTTCTGTCACCTGGATTCTTGAAAGACAGCAATGGCCACAACATACTTCTGACACACAATAGACATGCGGCTTAAATGGGAAATAAGTTCTTGTTGATTTAAGCCACTGAGATTTCAGAGTAGATTGTTACTACAGTGAAACACTCCACCTTAACTGATGCATCCATCCAATTTGCTCATTTTAATGTCCCGCCTCTTCCTCCTGGGAATCTTCTCTGCTTAGTCACAACGCCCCAGGTCTTCTATCTCCTCCTCTGTTACTGCCTCTTTCTTTCTACTTTTCGTTCTGTCTTTCGGTCCTGTGCAATTCCTTTCTACAGTCTTCCTTCAGTGGGGGTGTCTCCCTGGGGAAACATGAGTATACTTGAATTTAGGGACAGAATCATTCTGTCTGCCCTCCTCCTGTTTCAAACTAGGCTCAGAATGTGGAACCCATCCTAGGTTCTGCTCATGAAATGCAGCCACTAGAGCCTGATTTCTGAGGACTTAGACACACTCTGGGTAACTGCAGCCAAATCAAGCACTGCAGAACTTATCTTTCCAATGATAAGGCTGTGTCCAGCCATGACCACATGGAGTATGTCCACTTAACAAGGACAAGAGAAGCTGATTTGTCCCTAAAGGGCTTTGAAATTCACTCCACTAGCATGAAATGGGTCAATAAAAACAAGAAATGAAATTGAGGTCAGAGACTTTCTCTGGAGAGACAGTAAATAGCATCTGAGGCCTCCTCCACACCCCTGTCCCCACGGTGCTGCTGCAGATTCATCGGCAAGGTGCCGATTAATAGCCAGAGGAAATGTCACTGCTGCGTGGTGTCCTGGGAACCACGGTCCTCTTTTCCCAGGAGGAAAGAGGGAGCTGTGAGGAAATTCTGCAAGCCAGGCTGCAGCCATAACAGGCAAGATTGCTTCAATTGCTAGTTCTATATTTGTAGCTAAAATCCCAGGGCTATGTTCATTGATTATGATTGGGGATTTGGCTAGGGTGTAAGCATTTTAAGGGCAGGGATTAGATCTCATTGAAGATTATCTTCAGTACCTTGCACGGTCCATGCCATAGAATAAATGCTTATGATTTTTGATAAATGATTCAGTGGAAATATGGATGTCTTAGTCTATTTGGACTGCTGTAACTAAAACACTGGGTGGTTTATAAATTAGTTAATTTATTTATTTATTCATCACAATGCTGGAGGCTGGAAAATCCAAGGTTATGGCCTTCACAGATTTGGTGTCTGGTGACAACCCGCTCCCTAGATGGCTGTTATTTCTAATGTCACTTCACATGGCAGGAAGACAAGGGAACTCTGTCAGTCCTATTTTATAAGAGCATGGGTCTCACTCATGAGGGCTCTGTCTTCCTGTCTTAATCACCTCCCGAAGGCCCCCACCTCCTACTACCATCGCCTTGAGGGTTCGTATTTTAACATATGAATTTTGGGGGGATGCAAATGGTTAAAAAACATAAGTTGCTCGTTGGCTGTGTCCTCTATTAAATTATATCTATTCTGTCATGTGCACACGTGTATCCCCCACATTTGCCACAGCGTCCTGCTCAGAGCACCCCAATAAATGTTTGTGCAATTAATGGTCTAGCCATCTTTTACATTAGGAGAGGCAAATGTTGCCTGGGTGAGAAAAGTCCACTCATACAATTAATTAAACACTTACCGAGTGTTGGTTGTGTGACTGTCCCTGCTAGCGACAGGGTCGAGGACACCAATGAGGCAAGACTCTGCTCTCCTCACTTTAGTGAAGAAAATAGGTCTTCCTATTAAGGATCTGCAGGACAGTAAGTAAAGAAATCATGGGGGCAAATGAAAAAGAGAAAAAATCTTCCCCAAAGACTGAAGGAGAGCAAGATATGGCCTCTGAGAGTGATGACCCTTGATGGGAGGGCTCGGGAGATGACAGGAGTTTGTTATATGGATCTGTCATAGGAAGGGTATTCCAGACAGAGTTTCTATCCATTTTAACACCTGGCCTTTCTGATAACCCTGGACATCTAACCAGCACAGGGACTGTGGGCCATCCTGAAAACCTTCCTCCAAACTTGGGCTTCCTGAATCTTAACAAGATACACTCTTCAATATGGTTTGTTCCGTCTTTCAAAGCTCTATCAAGCCTCATCCCCTCTGGGAAACCTTCAGACTAATCTAGCAAAGATTTCTACTCTGTGGGCTCAGAATCTATCAGCTCTGTCTCAAGCAAGCTGTGTGATCTCAGGGAAGTCACCTTCATTTTTTTTCATCTGCTAAATTAGGGTTTCAAGAATACCCTTCCCTCGAAATCACAGGATAATTAATGACACAGCACCTGGTAGTTCATCAACCTTTCAGTTCCTTGTTTTTTGTTTTTCTCATCTATGAAATGTTATGATAATAAAATGAGCCAACAAAGGTAGAACACTTAGAACAGTGAGCAGCACACAGCAAGCATATATGAGTGTTAACTATTATAATTCCTACTACATGACATGTCCATTCCTTAATAGATACTGCTTGGTATTAATTATAATAATAGTACATGAGAGCCCTCTTTATTACTCTGAACCTTCTTCCCACACTGATCTTGATCATTAAAGAATTGGTGGCCTGAGATCAGAGTTCCTGTTTGGAAATTCTAACTCCTGGCCCACGGTCCTTCGGTCATGGCACCAGCCAGCATGCTCCTTAGTTAAGAATCAAGGCTGGTGAACCATCCAACTTCAGGCACTCAGCTCCTCTGAGCCTCCTGCCCTCCTCCTGGCTAGAGAACACCGTGGGCTCTGCCTTTTCCCCAGCAATGCTGGCAACATAGGTTCTTATGCTGCTAAAAATATGCAGCTCAAGATTCAAGGTGAACCAGATGGACTGATTTTCAACTTGAACAAAAGATGGGACAGAAAGAATGTAGTATTTAGTGGCTTCTGCTTGGGGTTGAGCGGGCTGGGAGAGGTAAGGTTTTATCTTAACTACTAAAGGATATTTTTTAATCCAATAGACTTTCTAACTGGTTTGGTCAACAGTTATTAATGTAGATTCACTAGCAATGCCTTTTTAATGGAAGAGGGTGAGAAGCTTCTCAATTTGAGACACAGTCCCTCTGGCATTAAGGACTTACCCGTCTTCCAACTTGACTTTTATCTCTGGGCTTCCTCCCTGGTGATTCCTGGTCCTTGATGGTTACAGAAACTAAGATTCAAAAACACTTAGTACCTTGTCTTCTAGGGGATTCTGTGAATCATGACTTCTGAACTAAAACTACATATGTAATATTTCTCCAGCAATAATGATGGGAGGTGTAGGTGCAGGGTTTGCTCTGTATGGTTTACAGTGGACCTACAGCATATTTTGGTAATTAGGAATACAGAGACTGAAGAAATGAAAATATTGCAAGAAATGTTGCAGCGCTTGGTATATTTAGTGAATAAAAAAGTAAAGAAAGTCTGAAGCCATGCACCATGGAAATAATCTTGATAATTTTCTAATGTTGACAATCGGTATCTATTGAATATTTTGGCTAGATCATAGGCTAGATACTTTCCAATACAACACTCCCTATAATCCTCATCAGCAGCGTGGTGACAAAGGAAGCAGTATGAGGCTCAGAAGAACCAGTAAGTTTGCCTAAGACCACACAACCAGGCAATGAAGAAGGAAGGATCAGACCAAGTCTCCAACATCAATGTCCCGGATACTACAGCCAAGTCTGTCTTTAAGTCCAGGGACAACCAGAGTTTGAATTCTGAGTATGGCAGAGTGGGGTTTGTCCAGGTGGAGTCCCCAGTCTGCAGCATCGGTGTCATACGGGAACTTGCTAGAAATGCAAGTGCTCTGGCCCACCCAGACACACTGAATCAACAACCCTGGGGGTGGAACCAAGCCATCTGGACTTTTCAACAAGTCCTTTGCATGATTCTAACGACCACTGTTGTGTCAGTAACGTTGGCGAGAGCCTCAGAAAGGCAAAGTCAATTGCCTACAATCCTAGAACAGCACTAGGTTTTGAAATGAGGTTTGTCTTCCCTTAAACTTGTAATGTTGCATGAGGTGTTTTCTAGTGTAGAATAAGTTCTTTAGTGTCTGAGCTTCAGTTTTCTTAGCTGCCAATTAAAACAGTGGCCAAAGATGAAGATTCTGGAAATCAATAGCATATCTCCTATTTACTAGTCATGTGGCACAGGCAATTTGTTAATCTCTTTGTGATCTGGTTCCTCACCTGCTAAATGCCTCTTCAGGCTGTCGTGGCAATCAGTGAGAAACTGCCTGATCGGTACCTTTGCACAGTGCCTGGCACAGAAAAGAAGCTCAGTGACATGTGAGTCTGTTCGTGGACCTTAATAGCTCATCTTCTTTCTCTCTAAATAAAATGGACAATATCCTTACCCAGTGCCTGGAGCATAGTAGGTGCACAGTAAATGCTCAGTCCTTAAGGTTCTTTCTAATGGAGGCTTCTTTTATTCTCCTTGACAAGGTAAGTATCTCCCCAAGTGGTGTTTCACCTCCTGGATCTTCTCCCTGCAGCCAACTCCCGTAATGTCAAGCAGTGAAAGTGGATCCCCAGGAAATAAATTCCAAAGCTATTGTAATGGAAAGAGTCAGCTTCAGTCAACTTTACCATTAAACTCTTAATAAGAGAGTCTGCCCTATAAGGGAGTCGCCTTGCAGCACTTTCTCCTAAGAACTCTGGTTATTAACTATAACTCCCTGGAGATGTACTGCCCCGCCCCCCGCCCCTTTCAGAGCAGCCTCTGTTTTTCTCTAAGGAAGCCCTGGAGAGTCTCTGCATCCCACTTGGTAAAATAGTGATTTAATAAGATGCTTAATTATATTTGAACCAACAACGATATTTTATGGAATACTGTAATTGCATTTTCCATTTTGCTAGAAAATCGAACGCTGAGAAGCCTGTGAACTTGTCACATCAGTGTGCAGCCTGGACAACTGACAGACCCAACACCAAATGCTGTGGTTCCTTTTGCAATCGTCTGTAATTCTCCAACTCTGAGCAACAGGTTTAGAGGTCTCTCTGAACCCAGCTCCAGAGGAAACACTCAATACACAAGTATAACTTAATTGGCAATGTAGATGCGGACATTGAGGAAGGCTGGGTAGCCAGGAATTGTATACAAAGAGCCTACAGCTACTAATGTATAATCTTGTAACAAAACTGCACCATCACCTCTGGTAAGTCTTAATTTACTCATGTCTGAAATAAGAATAATAATAATGCCCATGCTGCTGGTAACGGAGAGGTTTAAAAGATACCACTGTAGCTAATGGCTGGACCTAGTAGGTATGCAATAAAACAAGAGTCTTCCCTTTGGTCCAAGGAGACAGCCTAGAAAAACTGACTTCAGTGTTTAAAAACAAACAGGAAAACAAAGAAAAGTGGGACAACAATGCCCCCAGACTTTGCTTAGAGGAAGGCTCAGAATAATTAAAGCAAAGTCATGCTGGTGCTTTGCCCGTCTGTGCTTATCACTCAGCTCCTTGGCACAGTTCTGCATTGTCTTTACCTTTGTCCCCTACCGGCTGCAGATAGCGCTGGTGACAAATTGCTGTTTCCATGAATCACAGGGCTGTTAATCCCCACCGTGTCTCCTTAAAACACATCCCTGCATATCGCGTGATGCTGTGCTTTCTTTACAAATCTTTTAGTTGCCTAGTTACTGGGCTAATATTGATAATACCTGCTGCATTGCGTACCCAGCTCCTCTCTGTGGTATGCGGGGTCCCCAAAGCACCCTGTGGGCATGCTTCTGTCCCCAAACTGCTCCATGGGAGTTTTTCAAAAGATAGGCTTCAGCTTTCTCTGTTCTCAATACCTCATACACATCAAGACGTGGCCCATTAGGGGCGCCTGGTGGCTCGGTAGGTTAGACATTCAACCTTGGTTTCTGCTCAGGTCACGATCTCACCGTCCTTGAGTTCGAGCCCTGTATCGGGCTCCATGCTGATAGCATGGAGCCTGCTTGGTTTTCTCTCTCTCTCTCCCTCTCTCTGCTCCTCCCCTGCTTGGGCTCTCTCTGTCTCTCAAAATAAATAAATCAGTTAAAAAATTTTAAGACATGGCCCATTATAAGCACCAAGGCAGTTTGGATGACATGGATGTGTCCCAAATTTGGGACCAGAAGTTTATAATCTTAAGAGTCTTATAGAGTCTTTAATTTTTTAAACATTCTACGTTTCCATACTAAAAACAAACCTGCTCATTATTTAAAAGTTGCAAATCATTAGGGGCACTTGGGTGGCTCAGTCAGTTAAGTGTCTGACTTCAGCTCAGGTCACAATCTCGTGGTTCACCAGTTTGAGCCCCACGTCGGGCTCCGTGCTGACAGCTCGGAGCCTGGAGCCTGCTTCAGATTCTGTGTCTCCCTCTCTCGGCCCCTCCCCCACTCATGCTCTGTCTCCATCCCAAAAATAAATTAAAAAAATATTAAAAATTAAAAAAAATTAAGGTTAAGAAAAGAATAAAACATTAAATATCTATATAAATATAGATAGGCATCTTTTTATCTAGATATAAATATACATATATAAGTATAGATATAATATCACCTAAAGAAAATCTCTATGAATGCCATGACACATTTCCTCCCAATGTTTTTTTTCTATTCATAGTTATTTTTTTAAATTTTGGTGTTTATAAGATAGCACTTACGTGAACCTTTTAAACTATCCTCTCTATATGTATGCTTTCCTGATAGATTCTCTCTATAAACATAATTTAAGTGATTGCATACTATTCCTCTGAGTAGAGGCATCAGCTTCCTTGATGCTTCCTCTAATGTTGTCCCTTACAGTGTTTTTAATTTTAAATTTCTTCTTATCATAAGTAATTCTATGACGGGCTACATTATAGGGCCCATAAAGCTGCCATTCCAGCAGAAGGAGACAGATCATAAACAAGAAATGTAATAAATAAATGAAATAGTACATAAGGGATAAAGGGGAGAGAGGACAGCAGAGGGACAGTTGCTGCTTTAAATACAGTGGTCAGGGTAGGCCTCACTAAGACTGAAGACTGGCAGGAAATAAGGAGGTCAGACACCCCAAGATCTGGTAGAAGATCCTTTCCGGGGGAAAAAAAAAAAAGAAGCATGCAAAGGCTTTGAGGTAGAAGAATTAACAAGTGGAGACAAAGATAATTTAGTGTAATTGTGCAGGGTCTTGCAGTCTGTGGCAGAACAGCCCCAGGCTGCTGAGATTCCATCTCAAGTGCCAAAGTTTCCGAACCTGGAAGCATCAGATGACAGAGTGAGCAGGCAGTCTTAACACTGCCCCTAGTCTAACTAAGCCTTCGACAGGTTTCTTCCTGAACACGACCTGCCTTTTCGTAGAGCGTTTGCTTCAGAAAACTTCCAGTGTTAAATTCTTTCTCTGTCCCTTTGAGATGTAAATCTTCTCCCAGACTGTTGCAAGTTTTATAACCCAGAAATGTCTTTCTCAAGGGCCTGGGAGCCATCTTTAAAATATACCCATCTGAGGAGACAGTGCCCCTACTTCCTAGTCTCATCTCCATCACTGGTTGTGCCAACGTCATCATCTCTCACTTGGAATACTGCAATGACTTCTTAACCAGTCCTCTACGTGTTTACTCCTCATTGTTTATTCTCTGTAGAGCAGGCAGAGAGCTCTTTTGAAAGTCAAACTGTATCCTACCCCTACCCAGGAACCTCCAGTTGTTTTCCATTACCCTTTCCATAAATTCCTAAGTCTTTCCTGGCTCCCCAAGGCCCTGCCTACTTCTCTGACTCAACACTATGCTCTTAGGTTCTCTTTCACTCCACCCCAGCCACTTCGGCCAATAACCCACCCACCCCGAGGGCCTCGGACCCTGCTGTTGGTACGGTGCGGACTCTCTGTATGGCTTCCATTCTAACTATTCAGCTACCTCCTGACATATGCTTTTCTCAACCCATCTAATTGCCCCGTCTGAAAATGTAAATTTTGTCACTGCAGCCTGCTTTCCTAATACATACCTACCAGGACCAGACATTATGTGTTTCTTTTATTATTGCCTAACTCCCCCTCCTCACTAGCAGGCAAGCTCCATTTTGTTCACTGCTACATTTTTTGTAGCCTCACAAGTGAACAGTAAGTGTTGACAGAATGAAGGATAAGTAAAAGACTCTGAGGTGTCTGGTTGTTTAAAAACAGTGGTTCAACTTTCTCAATGTACTTATCCACCAAATCCTTTTCCATGTAACACTTCTCAATATGGAGCAAAATCAAAAGCTTAGATAGTGGCAGCTTAAAGGTGGCTGAAAGATCTTTGATCTTGCCCTCATCAAGAAGCAGGGTCTATGTTGTCTCTACTTGAATGTGGGTAGTCCCTACGATCGCTTTCTGCAGTAGCATGTGGCAGAAAGGGTGCCATGCCAGTTTTCTGGGTGCAGATTGTAAGAAACTGTCAGCTTCCACCTCCTGCCCCTTGGAAAACTCTCTTAGAGCCTGAGGTGCCATATGCCAAGTCTGATTATCCTGCCAATGCCGTGCTGGAAGGGTGTGCACCCATAGGTGCTCCAGTCAGCAGTCTCAGCGGAGCACAGCCTTCTAGCCATACTCCCAAGGCACCAGACAAATAAAGTAGGTATCCTGCACTCTCCACACCAGCCCGTCTGCCAGGGAAATACTACGGTCTCCACTGAGACAGAAGAGAAGGATCTGCTATGGAGCCCAGCCTCATTTCCTCACCACAAAAGCACGAGATGTACGAAAATGATTAATGTTTTAAAAACAACAAACCAACCTACCTTTGGGTAATTTTTATGGAGCCATAGATTACTGGAATACCGATACAATCCATTCTTTTCATTGGGAGAGGGAAAAAAAAGGCACGGAGAGGAGAAAGTCACTTTGCCAAGGTGTCTTAGTGGATTCATAGCAGAACTGGGACCAGAACCCCTATCTATCCAGTGTTCCTGCCATGAGCAAAGGGTTTTAGGAGTTGCTCTGGATCCCTTCCTCCTTCTCTCACATGGGCTGTCCCCTTCAGTATAAACCAACATTTGTTGAATACACTGTGGGTGTCAAACCAGACCTGGGAACATGTACATACTCATTTCATTCAGTCTCTCTAGCCAGAGGAGTTCTTTAGGAACCAGCCAGTGTGGACCAGCAAAGAGGGATGTCATCAAAGCTATAAAATGAGAGGCAAGTCCAGCCAGAGTGTAAATTGACCAGAATATATTTCATTCTCCTGGCTGCGAGGCCTCACACTTTTGAATGAATATGTGCTTAACTATTTATAATTGACCTTTGCACAAAGGAACATGAAATTTTTATAGCCCAAAGCTTCATTTATTAACTTTACTGGAGTGTAAAATATTTCTGTTTGCCATAAATTTATACCAGGACAAACAATATATATGCTAATTAGTAGTCATGTCGTTGTCTGCACGCTGTTGTGTTGGCCGGTCATTTCCAACAGGCAAAATAGCAGAATTCAATCGACAGATGACAATTGAATGGCTTGATACTTGCTGTTCAAACAGTGAAGTCTGGAGTGGTGAATTAATGGTGTTCATTATAACGAGTCCATTTCCTTTTCATTTCCTTTATAAATTAGTCCAGGTAACACGCTGAGTCCCTTCAAGAATGGCTCCCGGGAACCTGCTGAGATACACCTGCAAAACCCACAACTCAGCAGAATCCCTCCGGCTCTCATCCTGTGGTTTTCATGTTCCTTCTGGAGTTTCAAAAACTCACTGATGTTTCAGGTGTGGAAGGAGCCTTAGAGATCATCTCTACTGGTTTCACAGAGAAGGGGACTGAGACTGAGAGTGGTTAAGCGTGTTGCCCAGGGTCACATAGAAAGGCAGCGTTGGAGTCAGAGCTCAGGAGTAGGTCTCAGTAAAAAATAAAGCTGGGAAACCCCTGAGCGATCATCACTGTGTCCTATCTATTTAAGAGGTGGTAAAATAAAGGATCGAGGAGGACAAGTTCAAATGCTATAGACCTCATGGAGCCTAAATAGAACTTGAGGCTTCATTCTACTCATTCATGTGTCCATCAATTTAAGAGATGTTTACTGAGTACCTACTATGTGCTAGGTGCTGGAGGTGAAATGGTTATCCAAGTACACATAGCCCCTTCCCTCACAGAGTCTAAAATATAGGGCAAGAAATATATATCAATCAAATTGTCACACAAGCATATACTAGCAAAATGTGACGGGCACTATGAGTGTTAGAAGGGTGGGATATGGTCTAGTCAAAGGGGCTAGATATCATATGAGGGATGAGATTGAATGAATAGAGATTGATAGGTGAAGTGTGTTGAGGTGGGTAAAACATAATTCTAAACAGAGGGAATGGCATGTGCAAGGGGCCTGAGGTACGAAGAAGCTTGGCCCATTACAGTAATTACAGAAAGCTTGTGATGGATGTGTGCCCAGAATGAGAAGGGATGAGTCTGGTAAGGTGGTCCCAGTTCTGATCATATTGAACTTTGTGGGGTTTAGTTCTTTGTCCTAAGACATAGGGAGAGCAAATCAAGGCTTAGAGGGGCATGCAAATGGCATGCAAAAATAGAACACTTTGTTTCCATTGTAGCACATGTTATATTGAATTTCAATGTTGCTCCCACGGTTGGTCCTTAAGTGTAACCATTGCTTGAATCATGTCTATTTCTATCTTATATTTACAGCACCTAGTTCTTGGTATGTAAAGGAAATTTGTTCAGTTCTTGGTATGTAAAGTAAATTTGGAATGCTGCCTGCTGCATGAAAACACAATTTTCCCATCATCACCTACAAAACATTGGCAAAGAAGGGCCGACTGTTTTGTCTTTATATCACATGGATTATTCCTTCCCTTCTCCATCATGATATAAGTGTGAAGATGCAAAATATCCCAAAGCCGATCCTTCTTCGTCTTTGCTAACAACAAATAAACCATTTTACTTCTCAGAACAATCTTTCAGCTAAATATTTCTCCGGTTATACATAATCTAAAGCCTCATGAAATTTTCTAGGAAAACTTTTGTTCCTCAATAAAAAGGAAAAATGAAACTGGTATGTCTAGCCAGCCTTCTTCTTGCCTTGATTTCAAATGCAATGGGTGGAGCTGCAGCAACCATCTTGTGACTAGGAGGTGACAAGGAAATGGCAAACAGACCTGTTAACATACAGCTACCAGTCTCCATACTGTCAAGTCCTTACTCTGGATCCATATTTGACCAACGAAAATAAATTTCTATTAGTTTTAGTCCTCTGGTTAGGCTTTCGGTTACTTGCAGGCAATCGTAGTTCTAGCTGATAGAAAGCTCTAACAAACTGCCTGTCACAAAATAGAAACTCAGTAACTATTCACTCTCTTCCAGACGCAGGCCACCCCCTTTTCCACCAAGCTATTTTTCTTATGCATTTCTCCACGTTTTGCTCTCTTCATTTGGTTTATCATGTGTATCCAAATACTGGAGATAGAGATGAGATAGAGATAGAGATAAGGATAGAAATGAGAGGGGAGAAATAGAAAGAGAGAATGAGGAGAAAGAGGTTACCCTGGGAAGCTTAAAACCCTGTTGGAAGATGAGGGACTTGCACAGGTAAAATAATAACACCATACACAAACCTGCTGAGAAATGGGCACAAGGTCTGTGTTGCAAATCCCATCTTGCCATTAACAACAGCAGAACTTTGGAAAGTCACATCACCATCTGGGATCTCTATCTACATTTGCAAAATGAGGAGGCTTAGATCATCTCAAATGCAGTCCTCCTCAAAAGATATTCCACAAACCACCACATCTAAGTCCCCGATGAGGCTTGTAAAACATAGACCCTTGGGTCTGGACTTAGAGTCTCTGGGACTGAGAATGAATGATGGGCATCTCAAGCATGCTCCTGAAGTTGTTATAGCACTTGAGACCCATTGTCAAGTTCTATTCTTGATCTAGGACTGTCTGATTTACTTGGAATGAAGTACAAACTCTATATTTTAGATGTGCAGTTAAGGCAGAAGCCTGATGCTTTAAAGCATTGTTTTAATTGACTTAAGATGATTGAGAGCTAAGGCTCCAGTGCAGCTGGAGATCCCAGCTCCTCCCGAACGAGAATCAAAGTTTACTGACAATTGCTGAATTAAATTATAGGAATCTCCACGGTGTTTGCTGCTGGAGCTGTTCACAGTGTTGTCAAAACACCCTCTGTGCATATGTATCTGTGTGGATGTATGTTTGAACACATGCATGCCTGTGTATAAATATATGCATGGTCACATATGGATATGCACATGGGCTATCCACAAACAGACTAATGTTTGTGCATAGGGATCAAGTATGCATCGCTATATACAGCTACATGTGCCTACAGACACACATTTCTGAATATTTGTACTTACACATTCACACGAGATTACACATATGTATATACATGTACCATGTTTTGCACCATTTGTTACTGATTTAAAACTGAGTTGTGAATAGAAAATAGTAAAAATCTTTGTTTGATAGTCCCCGAGGTGTGGGAAAATAGAAGAGACTATTGGACAATTTGCAGAGGTTAGACTCAGGACGTTAATTTCATTTAGTTTCTTGAAATATCTTCTTATAAAGGTTTTTTTTTTGGGGGGGGGAGGTTGTATTTATTTTCAATGAGGACAGAATGCTGGGCTTCTTGTTCCAGCACTATGCATAACACATTGGATGTTCTTGGGCAAGCCATGTGATCTCCATGGGCCACAGTTTCCCGTTCTTCTTCTATAATCTTAGAGTCCCTTGTTCAAACCTGAATGACAACATTTACAGTTTGTGTCTATTTTCCTTAGAATATTAATGTCCCTTTGGTAATAGGAACTACATCTTATTCACCTCCATTTTCCCAATGTCTATGAGAGAACCTAGCATGTTATGATGGTGATAGTGATGATGGTGGTGGTGGTGATGGTGATGGTGATGATGATGGTGGTGATGATATCACTGATGAGGATAGTGATGATGGTGATGGCGATGATGGTGATGGTGATGATATTACTGATGATGGTGATGATGGTGATGGCGATGATGATGATAATGGTGATGGTGATGATGGTGATGATGATGATGGTGATATTACTGATGATGATGACAATGATGGTGATGGCAATGATGATGATGATGGTGATGGTGATGATGATGGTGATGATATTACTGATGATGATGGTGACGATGATGATAATGGTGATGGGGATGATGATGGTGATGGTGATGATATTACTGATGATGGTGATGATGGTGATGGGGATGATGATGATAATGGTGATGGGGATGATGATGATAATGGTGATGGTGATGACAATGATGGTGATGATATTACTGATGATGATGACAATGACGGTGATGGCGATGATGATGATGATGGTGATGGTGATGATGATGGTGATGATGGTGATGATATTACTGATGATGATGGTGATGATGATGATAATGGTGATGGGGATGATGATGGTGATGGTGATGATATTACTGATGATGATGATGATAATGGTGATGGTGATGATGGTGATGGGGATGATGATGGTGATGATATTACTGATGATGATGACAATGATGGTGATGGCGATGATGATGATGATGGTGATGGTGATGATGATGGTGATGATATTACTGATGATGATGGTGACGATGATGATAATGGTGATGGGGATGATGATGCCAATGACAAATGAAACTAGTATTTACTGAACTTCACTTTTAAGTACTTTACATGGACAACATCATTTAATTTTTACCACAAACCTCGAAGCAAGTACAATTGACCCTTAAACAACAGGAGTTTGAATTGCACACATCCACTTATAAATATTTTAAACACATGTTTAATTCCAGAATAATTAAAATACAATGTTATATTAGTTTAAGGTGTATAATATAGTGACTCATCAGTCCTATACATTACTCAGTGCTCTTCATAATAATAATATATATATATATTTCTTATAAAATTTTTATATTAATATATATTTTTATAATATACATATATTATATATATTTTATATATTATATATATATTTTATATATATATATATATTTTATATATATATATATATATTTTAGAGACAGCAAGCATGCATGTGTGTGCACACAAACAGGAGGGGCAGAGAGAGAGAGAGAGAGAGAGAGAGAGAGAGAGAGAATCTTAAGCATACTCTACGGTCAGCATGGAGCCCAATGCAGGGCTTGATCCCATGGCCCTGGGATCATGATTTGAGTTGGAATCAAGAGCTGGATGCTCATCTGACTGAGCCACCCAGGTGCCCCATGGTAAGTATACTAGTGTACTCTTAATCCCCTTCACCTATTTTGCCCATCCTTCCACCCATCTCCCCTCTGGTAGCCATCAATTTGTTGTCTATTGTTAAGAGTCTGTTTGCTTGTTTGTTTGGCTCTTTTCTTTTCTTTGTTTCTTTGTGTTATTTCTTTTTCTTTTTTTTTAAACTTGTTTTTTCATGTTTATTTTTAAGTGAGAGAGACAGAGTGCGAGTTGGGGAGGGGCAGAGAGAGGGAGATACAGAAATGAAGCAGGCTCCAGGCTCTGAGCTGTCAGCACAGAGCCCAACACGGGGCCCGAACTCACGAATTGAACTGTGAGATCATGACCTGAGCCAAAGTTGGATCCTTAACTGACTGAGCCACCCAGGTGCCCCTTATTTGTTTTATTTCTTAAATTCCACATGTAAGTAAAATCATAAGGCATTTGTCTTTCTCTTATTTATTTCACTTAGTATTATGTCCTCTAGATCCATCCATGTTGTTGCAAATAGCAAGATTTCATTCTGTTTAATGGCTGAGTAATATTCCATTGTGTGTGCATATGTGTGTGTGTGTGTGTTTGTGTGTGCACACCATTTATTTATCATTCATCTAATGATGGACACTTGAGCTGCTTCCATAATTTGGCTATTGTAGATAATGCTGCAATAAACATAGCAGTGCATATATCAATGTGTTGTAGCCTTTACATAAATACCCAGTAGTGGAAATATTGGTTCATATGGTAATCTATCTTTAACTTTTTAAGGAACCTCTATACTGTTTTACACGGTGGCTGCACCAGTTTGCATTCCTACCAACAGTGCACAAGGGCTCCTTTTACTCCACATCCTCACCAACACTTGCTATTTCTTGTGTTTTTGATTTTCGTCATTCTGACAGGGGTGAGGTGATATCTCATTATGGTTTTGATTTGCATTTCCCTAATGACTGGTAATGTTAACCATCTTTTCACGTGTCTGTTGTCCAACTGTATGTGTTCTTTGGAGAAATGTCCATTCATGTCTTCTGCCTGCTTTTTAACTAGATGATGATGATGATGATGATTTGGTGTTGAGTTGTATAAGTTCCTTATACCTTTCAGATACTGAACCTTTATTGGATATGTCACTTGCAAATGTCATCTCCCATTCAGTAGGTTGTCTTTTAGTTTGTTGATTGTATGAATTTTTAAAATAAATACGGTACAGTACTAAAAACATATTTTCTCTTCCTTATGATTTTCTTAATAACTTTTTTCTCTATTTTATTATTAGAATACAGTATATAATGCATAGAACATACAAAATTGGTATTCATTGGCTGTTTATGTTATTAGTAAGGCTTCTGGTCACAGAAGACTATTAGTGGTTGAATTTGGGGGACTCGAAAGTTACATGTGGATTTTCAACTGCATGGAGTGTTGACACCCCACACCCCTGCATTGTTCAAGAGTCAGCTACACTACCATTCTCCCTATTTTGGGAAGATTTTGGCTCAGAGAAATCAACTAACATGCTCAGGAGTACCAGGCTAGGAACTATCATAACTTGAATTCAAATCCAAGTCTGCCTGACTCTGAGAGGTCATATGGACCACGTACTGCTTAGTAAAGAGTTATTAAATGATGCATTATAAGAATGATATTTAGTAGAATGAATTGGATTCCCAAAGAGCCTCATCTACAGAGAACAGATTCTGGTTTAGAGTCACATAGGAGAGGCACATTTTAACGTTGAAAGGGATCACAAAAGTCCCCAGACACATAGGGAGGTAAAGTGACCTGTTCAAGGTTGCATGATTATAGTTACCGTGGCAATAATAAAGATAGGATACTGTATTCTTCATTCCCAGCCCAGGTGTGCTTTCTACTATTGCAGAGGGCTTTGTATCCTTTCCTCTTTTCATACAAAAAGACAAAAAGACTTCAAGGTTACCTTATGGTATCTATAACAAGCAAATCAATGGAAGTTTCCTCCACACAAACATGAGTTGCAATTATCATTGTTATTATTATAATTCTGCTGTTTATGCCTCTTCTCCCTGTTAGTTCCCAGAATCAGTGGACAGACACCAGGACAGGATAATTAAATACGCTGAA
Source organism: Panthera onca (assembly GCF_046562875.1). NCBI lineage: Eukaryota > Metazoa > Chordata > Mammalia > Carnivora > Felidae > Panthera > Panthera onca. Next base: position 79,165,907 of record NC_138351.1, on the reverse strand, counting down.
GTGCTTGTCATGACTCCACATGAATCCAGGAGACAGAGCTTTCATGGACCAATCACCTCATTCCCCCAAAGTGCTCCCTCTCATAATTAAAAATTAAACCGTTTTCCAATGAAATAATTTTGTTCATTCTTCTTGCTCCCGCTCCAGTGCCTGTGGCACCAGCTAAATTTCAAATTAAATAATTCAGCTGCAATACATTTAAAATAGATCACGTTGAGCGCTTCACTTCCGATTGGCTGCAAAACCAGGCCAATTGAACAAGATTCTCATGGATGTCACCTGCCAAGGGTGTGCAAGGCATGGGATTCCATTAATGAGGGATGATCACCTTTCTCTATTTTCTTATTCCCGGGCTCTGGCACAGTGAAACTTTCCCCCTCTTTAAACCATTTTGTCTCATTTTTATCCCTTTGTTCTCATTTTCCTCCCTTTGATCAAATCAAAATCTTCCTTTAGAATACAGGTTCCTCCCCCATTTTGCTTTTCCGGTCGTCAGTTCTCAGCTTGCTTTCAACATCTGCTTGTTTGCCAAGGCAATAGAGACAGATTACCACTCTCCCCCTGTGCCGTGCGAGGAGGAAGTAGAAGACAGGATGGATTAAGGGACTGTGCTGAGTCAAATACTCTCTCCTCCTGGGGCTGCCAGTTTTCATCTGGCTCAGGCTGCCAGAATCTCAGAATCATTATTTCATTTGACAGATAATACTGTAACGATAGTCTGCCCTGCTAATGGTCCTCACCTGGGGAGCCAGCATGGCAGAGAGAGGTGCTGTGGCAAAAAAAGAACCCTGATGGGGAGGAGGCAGGGGTCTGATGTGCGGATGTGTGATCCTGAAGGAGCCACTTAATCACTCTGGACCTCAGTTTCCTCAACTGGACCCTGCTCTGCCTAGACATCAAAGTTTTATCTATTCTCAGGCTCACAAGCAAAATGGAAATTTGAAGCACAAATGACTTCCAGAGAAGGTCAACCAGGATTATGAGTTAATGAGGCCAGCCCAACAAGAGATATCAATCGCTAGGGAGGGGGAGGGATGTTCCTCTTCTCTACAACTCAAGTATCTGCCGAGGGAGGGAAATCTTATCCCATTGCAAAAAAAAAGGGGGGGGAAAGAGACTTACTGTTTCTCTCTGGTTTTACTTTCCCTCTTCCCCAGAGGATAAGTATTCACTTACATGGTTGCTGTTTGAGAGGAAAACACTGGCTTCGCTCATCTCGTCCCCTTCTGAGCTACCTCTTTGTAGAGCCGGCCCCTGTCCGCAGGACCTACACGTCTGCCTTTTCCCAGTGGATAGTTTACAGAGGCAGTCTCTGCCCAGATTGGGGTCAGGACATGGGGAGCACTCAGTGACCCAGTGCTGCATACAACAGGTGGGTAAATTTAATTCAGAGGTGAGGTAAAATAAAGCCCTTAATGACGGCTGACCTGGTTTACCTTCCACATAAGCTTTGTCAGTAACAAATCGGGGAGGTTTTAGTTTCACTGCTGTGTTTCTTGAATCTTATTTCTTAATAAGCTCTGATCATTGTAAAGGAAAAGTAGTATTGTTTATTAATGTTCTAAAACTTAATTTTTTTCTTCCTGCCGGGGGCCGAGGAAAGATAGGAAATGCTATTAGGTAGAAGGGACAGGTTAGCTCCTTAAAGCTCTACAGAGCCACTGAGGACCAACAGAAGCTGTTACAGAGAACCTGAAACAGTAGTGGGGAACTCTCCCGAGGTGGCCAGCTCTTCATCACAAGGGGCATCTAAACCATGATGCTATCGAGCACTAGTCTGTAATGTTGGCGCTCAGTGGTTTCCTTTGATGTAGAAACGGAAGATAAGATTGTGGGGGGTGTTTGGGAACATCCCTGGGTCCTGCTTCCCCTGTGCAAGTCTGTTACTTTCTTCTACAAGGGCTTCCCAGTGGTGAATGCCAGGATAGCTGTGGTCTTGAATAATTAATGACTGCATTTGTCATTTGCAGAAATGTGTTTATATAGAGAGAACACGAGTCTACGACGTGGCACTAAGGAACTAGTAAACGTCTCTCCTCGTCAGTGCACTCAGTGGGGGCACACGCACACACTTGCACACATATATGTACACTCATGTATACACAATGCACACACACTCACACAAATACAAGAATGAAAGGAAATGGAAATCTATCAAAAAGAAATGGGGAATCTAGGTCCAGAGAGACTGCCACGTTATGATGCTTCTGACTCAGGCCTACCAGCCAGAGGTATACGTGTACACAGGAGACAAAAAATTGGGAACCCCAGGGGCACCTGGGTGGCTCAGTCGGTTAAGCCCCTGATTTCGGCTCAGGTCACGATCTCAATCGAGGATTGTGGGTTCGGGTCCCACAACAGGCTCTGTGCTGACAGCTCGGAGCCTGGAGCCTGCTTCGGATTCTGTGTCTCCTTCTCTCTCTGCCCCTCCCCTCTTACGCTCTGTTTCTCTCTATCTTTCAAAAATAAATGTTAAACAAGTTTATAATAAAAAAATTGGGAACTCCATTGTGTGGTGTGGCTGCCAGAAACATGGAGGCCACCATGGTTAGAGACCTGGGGAGGGGACAATCCGTCATCACACATTATCGCAAAGTGGCTGGTGTCTTGTCAACATACTTTCAGAAACTCATGCTTGATCCTGGGTGCTGCTCACTGGTACGTTCCAAAAGGACTGTGTTTCTTGGTCATATCTGACTCTCACTGGACTGGATTTGGAGTGGGGGAGACTGCCAGCCTCACAGGAATGGAGGGTCTGAGGCTTGGGTTGGTCACTGAGAAGGGTCCCTTCATTCCCAACTTTCCTCTGTTCCGAGGTGTCACAATGGTCACCGAAATGTGAGCACTGAAGTCATCATGCACTTTCCATGCTCTTGTTTTTTTGTTTGTGTGTGTGTGTGTGTGTGTGTGTGTGTGTGTGTGTGTGTTGGTGTTGTTTTTAAGTTAAATATTAATTGACAATCAAGAAAGCATGGGATCCATAGTCAGTGGTGAAGGGTGGAGAGCAGGCAGGTGGTGAGCCTATTCATCCACAGATTCCACATCTGGGGTGTTGAAACTGGCACGTTTTTGTTTGCAGGGTTCTAGCTGGGTCTGGGAGGGGGAAAAAGTGCAAAGTAATTTGGAGAGAAGAACAAAATAGAAAGTGCCCTTTCCTGAATAAGACCCCTTAATTTTCCACTAACCCAGTGCATAGGACAGTGGGGAAAAATCCTAGATTTCATGGCTGAAGACCTGAGTGTGAGTTCTGTGCTTCTGGGTAAGTGACTTAACCCTCTGTACCTTAGCTTCCCTCATCCATTAACTGGGGAAGGTCCTAGTAGCAACCCTTCCCTCACATGAGAGTGGTCATAACTGCAAGAAGTAATAAATATTAAAATACTATAACATTGAATATGCTAGAGTCCTTGTTGTTTCCCTACCTAGGGTTTTGTGAGATTTCTGAGGTTAAATTAATTGAATGACATGAATGTATTAAAGACCCTGATAAGCCCTGCTATAAGTAAACAGAGTATATATGAAGAAACAAAAATTTTATTTGGTTTTGAAACCTAGTAGTTTCCAAATCTAACTTTACCCTTGAACTCAGACTCCTGGAAGCACCATTTAATGTCCCCTTTCACATGTTTTGAGGAGTGGGAGGTCATACAAAGAGCTTCTATTTTGAAAGACAATTGAGCATAGGGTAGGAGTGGGATCAGCCTCCAAGTCAAGGAAGGCACCGAAGATCATAACGTGCCACCTGCCCTCCGCCCCCAAGTATTTAGCTTAACAGTTCTGCCGAAAGTCTGGTCATGGTTTGTCTCAGTGAGCCATTAAAAACGTCATGACTACACCATCCCCAGAAGTTGGGGTTCAGTGGAGATTCGGACAAGCTCCTTTCCTTATGGGGACTTCAAGTCCCTCATTGTCCTAGAAGGCAAATATCTCAGATCACTGTGAATTACATAGACCATCAGCATCAGAATTACTTGGGCTTAAAAACAGACTCCTGAGGGGCGCCTGGGTGGCTCAGTCGGTTAAGCCTCCGACTTCAGCTCAGGTCACGATCTCACGGTCCGTGGGTTCGAGCCCTGCATCAGGCTCTGGGCTGATGGCTCGGAGCCTGGAGCCTGCTTCCGATTCTGTGTCTCCCTCTCTCTCTGCCCCTCCCCCATTCATGCTCTGTCTCTCTCTGTCTCAAAAATAAATAAACGTTAAAAAAAAAATTAAAAAAAATAAATAAATAAAAACAGATTCCTGAGCTCTAGACCTGGGACGGAAGCAGAATATGAGCGTTATCAGCCGTTTCTCCTGTGGGGGAATTTCATTCCCGCTGCAGTTTAAAAGCAGTGGTTGAGGGGAAGTCTGGGTGCCTCAGTCAGTTAAGCATCCAACTTCAGCTCATGATCTCACGGTCTGTGAGTTCGAGCCCCATGTCGGGCTCTGTGCTGACAACTCAGAGCCTGGAGCCTGCTTTGGATTCTGTATCTCATTCTCTCTCTGCCCCTCCCCCACTCGTGCTCTGTCTCTGTCTCTCAAAAATAAATAAATGTAAAAAAATAAATAAATAAAAAATAAAAGCAGTAGTCGAGAAAGTCTCAGAGCCATATCAACCAAAGCCATCCCTGGCTTTCTGGACGTCCACATACTTCAAGTGTCCAAAGAAAAAAATAGAGATCAGGAACCCTGAACAAAAGGCAACCTCTCTCCACTGGGAAAACTGCGTAAGACAAGGCTCCTTACCTAAGAAGTTCTCCAAGCCCCGTGTTTAAGGCAAAGCAGAACCAGCCTGTTATCAAAGCTTTCCACTGTAATTCTAGAGAAGCTTCACGCATGCATACACAGATCCCTCTCTGAATTGGCCCGTCTGAAGCCAGGACCGTTGGAGTGAAACATAAAATATCACAGCATTGATTTAATGGCCTTTAAAAGTCCCTCCTGAGCGGCTGGGGAGCTCCTTGTCTGTATCCCTATGCACCACTGTGCTCGTAAAACTGTCACCATTAATCGCTGCCCAACATCCTGATAGTATTTGGGTCACACATCAAGGGGAGGGATGCGGTTTCTGAAGAGGTCTGGAATGTGGTTGTGGCAGCCTTAATCCTAGCCCACTTTTCCCAAACCGTCAGTGTGGGTGCGGCATCTGGCTTCTACTAAACACCTCGCTGGACATAAAGATACCACCTCTTTTCATTTGGAATGATCATTCTCTAAGCTGCCTGGAGCCAGAATCTGAATTTATTCCAAATGTTTCCTTCTTCTCCTGGGCCCTGGTAGTAATTGACCTATCCACATCTCTGTATTTCTTGGAATTTGTTTTCATTTTTTTTTGTTTGTTTGTTTGGTTTTTTTGGTTTTTTTTTTTTTAATATATGAAATTTACTGTCAAATTGGTTTCCATACAACACCCAGTGCTCATCCCAAAAGGTGCCCTCCTCAATACCCATCACCCACCCTCCCCTCCCTCCCACCCCCCATCAACCCTCAGTTTGTTCTCAGTTTTTAACAGTCTCTTATGCTTTGGCTCTCTCCCACTCTAACCTCTTTTTTTTTTTTTTTTTCCTTCCCCTCCCCCATGGGTTTCTGTTACGTTTCTCAGGATCCACATAAGAGTGAAACCATATGGTAATCTGTCTTTCTCTGTATGGCTTATTTCACTTAACATCACACTCTCCTGGAATTTGTTTTCAATGTCTACCATTGTAGACCAGTGCTGTCCAATGGACACATAACACGAGCCATAAAGGTGAACTACATATGAAATTTTACATTTTCTAGTAGCCACACTCCAAAAGGTTGAAAAAAGGTGAAATTAACTTTTAACGTATTTAAGAATATATTTATTTAATCTAATATATTCAAAATATTATTCCTTTAACATAGAATCAACATAAAAATTATTAATGCAATATTTTACAAGCTTTTTTGGACCAAGTCATTGGAATCCAATGTGTACTTTTTACTTAGAACATATCTCACTCTGTATTAGCCACATTTCAAGTACTTAACAACCATGTGTGGCTACCACATTGGGCAGTGAAGTTCCAGACCAAAAGAAGTGAGACTGGCAAATGATTCCCTTATCTATACACTCATGTGTTCTGAGCACTAACTATGGCACATATAGATCTGGGCACGTGGCTACAGAGATAAGTTATATGACATCTCTTCTCTCCTGGAATTTATGGTTAATTGGGGGGTAATAGACAATAAGTGAGTAGAAGAACAAGTGGGGAAAATAATTTCAGACAGCTCCAAAGGATATGAAGAAGCAGAAGGAGGAAAAAATTAGGTTGATACGATAGAAAGTAACTCAGAGAAAGGAGGAGAGGGCTGGGTTAGATCAAGTTATAAAAGAAGAATCTCAGAACAGCGTCTGAATGACAAGAATTCATTTCTTGGGGCGCCTGGGTGGCTCAGTCGGTTGAGCGTCCGACTTCGGCTCAGGTCACGATCTCACGGTCTGTGAGTTCAAGCCCTGCATCGGGCTCTGGGCTGACAGCTCAGAGCCTGGAGCTCATTTCGGATTCTGTGTCTCCCTCTCTCTCTGACCCTCCCCTGTTCATGCTCTGTCTCTCTCTGTCTCAAAAATGAATAAACGTTAAAAAAAAAAAAAAAAGAATTCATTTCTTTACTTTGTATGATAACAACCAGCACGCATTGTCTTAGGACCTGGGTGGTACAGAGTGCTATATGGAATATTTAATTGAATTACTGGTGCATGGTGCGTGCATAAGGATTCGGCTATAGTGAATATTGGACTATAGACCTACACCAGCAAGAAGCACATTCCCAGGGACTTGAAATGTATTTTACGCATGGTACCTGCTCAATATATTTAATGGTTGGAGACATGAATAAAGAACAGCACCCCCTCATGAACTTGGTTTTGAGATCAAAAGGGGTAGTGGAAGGCTAAAGATGTTAATTCTGTTTCTTGTTAGTATGTTTGCTCTTTGGGTTGTGAGGTCCAGCCTGGTTGCTTTTACAAGAACGTGTTCATCCCTATCCCCGAAGATCAGATGATGACAGTTGATCTACCCAGTGGTTTTAAGAAAGGAGATCTTTGGGGGTCTATCCTTCCTAAGGCATGCAGACAGAAGATTAGGCTCAGAAAAATGTGCTCTTAAGCATCAAGATAATTTGTGAAAAGGCCAGGCCTTTCTTATGCAAGACATTTGCCAAGATATGCAGAAATGAAATAAAATTAAAAGTGTAGGATCGGCCATTATATTTCACATCAGTAAGAGTTGGTGTGAGTTTTGCTGTTGTTGTTTTTTGAAGAGTTATAGTATTTTATACACTTTGAGGACAACCTGCTTCAACAGATCAATATTTTCACAACAATAAAAAGTGATTCAGGAGAAGGGTCACCCAACAGAGTTTATTTTTATTGCAGTCAAATCTGGTTCATTAAAGAAAAAGATACTTTTAGGACTTTTATTTACTGTGTTTATTCATTTTTAGTACTTTTCTTTACCCTCCTCTTTCCTCTGTGACTCTGATCTAACCAACTATAGTTCTGTCAATAATAATGGCTAACACATATTAGCACTAACCAAATGCCAAATATTTTTGCTATCTACTTTAAATGAATGATCTCATTTGATACTCAGAAAGCCCTATTATTTTGGGAAAATTGTTATCTTAACTTTACAGGGGTGGAAGCTGAATGAGGCTAGTAAAATTTAAAATATTTGCCCAAGATCACAGGAGAGTGGTCCTCAAATGGCTGGCCTCAGGACCCATTTATACAATCTTAATAATTAGTGAGGACCCTGTATTAATCTTCACTTCCTGGCATAACAAATGACCACGAACTTAGTGGCTTAAAATAACAACTTTGCCAAAAATCAGTAGGGCACATTTGTGTAGTTCTCTTTCTAGGTGCTCTAGTCTGTTCTACTGATCTATGTGTCTATCCTTGTGCCAATACCACACCATCTGAATTGGTGTAGCTTATTATAGTCAGTCTGAAGATCAGGGAGACGGATTCTTACCATCTTCTTCTTTTTTTCAGAACTTAAAAATAATCTTGTCTATATCTACAAAGTAACCTTGGGGTGATTTTTATAGAAATTGAGTTAAAATTGTGTATCCATTTGTGGGAAATAGCGTCTTTATGGAGTCTTCCAATTCATGAATGTGCTATGTCTCTCCATTTATCTAGAGCTTTGATTTCCTCCTTCTATATTGGGTAGCATTCAGTAATCAAGTCCTATACATGTTTTGTAATGCTTACACCTCTTTTTTCAGTCATTGGAAATGGTAGCATATTATTAATTCTGGCGTCTACATGTTCATTGTTAGTATAAATAAATACAATTTTTTTTTTACCTTGATCTTATATTCTGTGACAACTTATTGAGCTCATTCATTAGTTCTAGCTTCTTCTTCCTCGTCTTGTTCTTCTTTTCACATTCCTTGGGACAGTCTGTGTAGACAATCATGTCATCTTCAATAGGGAAATTTTTATTTATTCTTTTCTGAGTTGTATGCCTTTTTACTTCATTTTCTTGCTTTATTGCACAGACTAGAACTTCCAACACTATGTTGAATAAGAGTGGTGAGAGTAGATATGTTTACCATGCTACCAATCTTCAGACAAAATGGTTCAGCCTTTTACTATTACGCGTAATGTTTGCTATCGTTTATTTTTTAAAAAACAAACACTTCTTCTCGTGTTGAGAAAGTCCTCTGTTCCCATTTTTCTAAGAGTTTTTATCAAGAATGTTGAAATTTGTGAAATTCTAAAAATGCATTAATTGATACGATCATGTGATTTTTTTTCTTTCGCTTGTGAATGGTGGATTACGATTCTGGAATCAACTCTTCTGTTTCAGCCCTAACTGTTCCAACACTCACTGGTGTATTACAATTTAATTCTGGCACTAGCCCTTCAGATGTACCATAGATCCCCCACAAGAATCCATAGACTGCCTTCACTTTAGGTGCCAGCCACAAGTTCATGGCATCTCCAGGCTACTCATATTTCTGGCTTACTGGCTACAAATTCCAGTGTTCCCATGACCCCTTCAAGTTCAATATTTTGCTAGAACAGTGCACAAAACTTAAGAAAGTGCTATTACACTTTTAATACAGTTTTATTATAAAGGATGCAACTTAGGAACAGCAGAGTGAACACATAGAGGGTGAGATCTGGAAGAGTCTGAAACACAGGGCTTCCATGCCCTCTCCCTGTGGAATCAGAGCACATCACCCTTCCAGAACACTGATGTGCACACCGACCAGGAAGCCCCTCTGAGCTCTGAGTTCAGAACTTTTATCATCCTAATATGGGATACTATTGTCAAAGCTAAGACACTGTGAACAACCATTGCCAATTAACAACCACTAGCTCTTAACAACTCTTAATTATTAACAATAAGCATTGATTATATGCGTGTATGAATATATACATACACTCACACCATATGACATGTAATTGCCATTCGTTAAATATTATTCAATTAACATTCACTTGCTTCTCACGTTCCTACCAGAATAGAAGAGCTGTGTCTTACTCATTTTATCACCATGATTGGTAATGATAATAGCCACCATTTATTGATTCCCTCCCATGTGCCAGATCGATTACATATATTTCATCTTCATAAAAGCCCCATGAAATAAATATAATCTTTAAGTACCAAGGAGGGAAACAAGTCTCAGAGAGGTGAAGTTACATATTCCAAAATCACACAGCCAGTAATTAAAGCAATATTCTCTGCTTTTAATGTTGGGCTTGTTTTACCGCCTCTTTTAAAATACCTTCTACGTGGCTCCTGCATCCACAGTTCTAGGATGAGTAGCTTGATTGCTCTCTGTTAAGCCGGATAAGCTAGCAGAACAGAGGTTGGTTTAGATGCTGAAAAGACCTTTGTAGATAGAGAATCTTCTTTTCTCCCTTAACCTGTTAAACCAGGGGAAGTGGGACATCTTTAGGTGCCGAAGTGATCACTTATCTTGCCTGTTAATCAGCCTTCCATTTTTTATCTTGCCCCTCTGAGGGCCATCTTGTCCTCCTGAGCCTCATAAGCATTGATCCTTCAGCTTAAGCCCTGAGAGATAACTGCCATATCGATAAAATCCCTACTGTAATTTTTTTCCCCTGAGTTATCGAAGAGTAGGCTATCAAGATGAGAGATACAATGAAGGCTGGAATCCACAGGACTGGGTGCCTGATTAGAGGGTTAGGAAGACACTGAGGAAAATGGAAGACCCTATGGTGATTGTGTATGGTTTTATCTACAAGAGACTGGGGCCAAAAACTAATTAATACTAACAATGATAATGATTAGATAGATAGATGATAGATAGATAGATAGATTATATTTATTTAGAGTCTACTATATATCTGGCCTTATTTGAGAGCTTTAAAGTATTAACTAATTTAATTCTTACCACTAATCTTTTCAGAAAATTATTACTGTCCTCATTTTACAGATATATAAACTGTACCAGAGGAAGGAAAGCTACCGGCATGGGGTAGAGGATTAGAGGGGGAAACTGAGCAAGAGGCTGGTTTTGTGTTTGATTTCTGAGGAGTGTTGGATATCAATTTGGAGTTCCCTAATTCACTTGGGCCTGCTCAATTTCATGGATCGATGGAGGTACTGAAGGGGAGGAAAACTTTTCCTTCTTCCCTTCTAGCTTCTTTAGCTGGTCTAACAATTAAACTGACATAAAACAGATTAACAGGAGAAAAAAATTAATTTCATATATACGGTAACCCATAAAAATATGAGACTCAAAGACATGAGTGAGGCAGGCAGCTTTCATACCTTTCAGACAAGAAAGCAACACACTTGTGAAGAATTGATAAGACAAAAGGATTTGGGCTTGGCAAGTATATTAGTGAAGAAGTAACAAGGTTTGTTTATATAGACTTTTCACAGTGCTGAACTCTCTGTGTCTGGTGAGGAGGATGCCTTCTCCCCTCCTGGGACAGGAGAACACTTTTCTCATGGGAGAGATATTTCCTGCTTTCAGAGGGACAGGGGAGATCAGAATGTCCTCTGGCACAGGCTGTTTCTTAAGTAACTTTCATTCAAAATAATCAACATACCAAAGTGGCATAGTTTGGAATGCTATATCCTGCTCCCCCTCAGTGTGAACTGATAAACTTGTGTCTGTTCTAAAATTGCCTGAACATCAACCTCCTGATCTGAGAGTTTCCTTAACTGCAAACAGGATTAACAATTCACCTATGGCTCCCTGAAATATCCTGGGTACCAAATGAGGTCAAGTATGTAAAACACCTGGCCCATGATAGATTCCTGCCCAGTGGCACGTGTCCCTCCTGCCTTCTCTCTTCTCCCCCTCATCGCTCCTTCTGCATCAATAGCTGTGAGGAGCAAACAAATAGTAATTATGAAAGTATTGTACAAAAACAAGGTTACTTATTTACAAACATTTTTAAATTCCATTTTTTTTTAAAAGATCTATTTTTAATTCCCAGAAAAAAGCAAAAAGGAAGATTGAAAACTAACTCCCTGAAATGGCCGAAGTCACTTAAATACCGTTTTTAGCTGAAGACAAAAGAAGATATTGGGGTTGGGAAGTCAGATAGGGGAGGTCACTGGGAAAAGCACAGTAAACAAAGGTAATGTTGTTATGCAGATTTAAGTCCCTGGCTTCTCCACTGATAAGAGTTTCCAAGGTTGACACCTCCCATTTTCTGGTAAGGAGACACCCTTACCAGCAGAGATTTCCCTCATTAATGTAAATGTCTCTTACAAAAGGGTAACTTCTATTCCATTTTTAGAGCTTCACCTGAGTCTGCTGTTTCTTAAAAATAACCAGCTTAAAATCATTCCCATGCCAAAGAGGCATGGCTCCGGATGGCAAAATTTGCCCCCCTTCATTTCATTTCATTTTTTTTTCATTGTAAATATGAGGTTACTACTGTCCTGCTAGTTATCTTTGTATCCCTTTGCAATCGTTCTTTCGGGAGAAATTCTCAGAAGTCGAACTGCTGAGTTAAAGGGTCTGTGCTTCCTTGTGATGAGCACCGGGTGGTGAACAGAAGGGTTGAATCACTATGCTGTATACCAGAAACAAGTAGTACACTGGAATGAAAATTTAAAAAATAAATTAAAATAGGGAGACTTAAGAAAATAAACAGAGGATCTGTGCTTTAACACCTGAACATCCCTTTAGTCTATACCATGACCTCTAAATCCTGCCTGACCTTTAAAGGTCACTCCTCGTGACTCTTACACACTTAGGACTCAAGGTTTCCAATCCAGAGTTATTTTCTGAGTTTCCCTTTGCAATACTCCCAAGTCCCCAAACCCAACTCTGGTCAGCAGGCCCCCAGGCAAGCAAAATATTTTTAGACCACTTACAGGAACAGAGATGTTGCCGGGCGACATGTCCTGTCAGGGACAGGCAAGAGGCTCTCTTAATGTGGGGCCAAAGAAAGAGGAAAAGGAAGGGGGGGAAGAAAAGACTAGCTTTTGCTAAGGAGGGGCGGGCACACACATACACACACACACGCACACTCACACATACAAACACGTGCACACATGGGTGATCTCTAAGCAAATGATTCCTTTCTTGAACAGTAGCAAAAAAAGAAGGATGTATGCATTCCTTGGGGGATTTGTGGAGGGGTGAACAAAGTGTCCCCCAAACCCAGCTGAAGATGCAAACAAGCCAGAATCCTCGCAATTTTAAGAGGCCTTCTGCTTGCTCTCTTTAGGGGCCGCGCTGCTGTAACTCCTTCTGAGGGGAGAGGGGCTGGCCTGCACACTGACTGCTCTACTCCCATCTCAAATCCTTGGGGGTTTATTCTAAAGACAAAAGGAGGCAGGGTCCGCAATACCTCTGCATGGTGCCTGCTCCTTCCAGCAGCACACAAGCAAGGATATGTGCACCTGTCTCAACTCCGCCCTCAGCCGCTATCTCTTCACTTCTCAAATGGCCCAGGGTGGTGGGAAGGTAGGAAAGTTCAGCTAGCTTCCCCCCCCCCCCCCCCATTCCCCCTGGTCACCCTTCTTGAATCTTTCAAGGCCATCAGGTAGGGGAAGCCAGCAACACACAGGAGGTGAGGTGAGGTCACCTGCCCTGGGGCTCCAGGCACACTGATTCTGGGCCTCTGGCAAATCGCCTTCAAGTAGCTAAACTTAAACCATCCTAATTCCTTCACGTAGTCTCCCTACTCTTACTCTGCTCCAATTCTACTTCCCTCTTCACCCTCTCTCCCAAACAAAGCATATAGTTTTAAAGCGTGCTCCCTGATTATGCAACTTTGAGGGTCATCCAATTCTTTTCTGGTTTGTGAGGGCCCCTGTGATCTCTTATTTCCTTGTTGAAAATGTAGTGTTGGCCACCAACCACAGGATAAAAACCAAAGATCTTAATATGGCATAAACCCCTTTTTCCTGCTGTCTTTGCTTTTCTAGCCTCACCTTTCCCTCCGTCCCTACCCCTCCATTCAGAAGATCTTTCAGTTCCTGAAATGTATCCTATCACTTATTCTCTCCAGACATTTGTGCAGTCCCATTTGTTGGTGATGCCTTTTATTCCGCCTCCCTCCAGCTTGGTTCACCTCCCCCATTTGGCAGGTCTTATTACTGACCTTTCTTCTTCGTTAACTCCTGTACACAGCCAGATTAATTGTATGTCGCCCAAGTGGACCACAAGAATTCATGAGGGTAGGGACATGTGCATCTTTTACAATGTTGTCTGTCTAGTACAGTTCCTAAGGCAGAGATTACTAATTGTTTGCCAATATCTGTTCTCCCCTATCTAATTCAAGAGATCCTAAATTTTCCCATAGCACGTGACCACTGAACTGTAGACTATATATCACAGGTACCCTTATAGCCTGTTATGGCCAAGGGATTAAATTGTAGCATTAGTATGTGAGGAGAAATGATGTATGCTATATAAAAGAAATGGTTGTAGACAATACTGCCCCTTTCCCCTTCCCCGATGCCTGGAAGGGGATGAGAGCTGTAGAGTTACATTAGACCCAGAAGTGAAAGACATGTTTGAGAATAGCAGAGCTTCCCTGTAAGTCTTGGACAGCTTGATTCTAGAAAAATAAACTTTCAATTTGGTGGAGCCATCATATTTTGGGATCTTTTGGTTTGGATCAAATTTCAGTAGGTAGGTAGTTAATAAATAATTTTTATATGAATGAATGGGTGGGTGGATGACCAACTGAACTGTTCTATTTTTTGTTCTGATGTCTACTTCTTATCACAGATTTTACTGTACTTTTCCATACCACAGAGTATATCTCATTGACCACTCTTTATCTTAAAGAGTTCTCCATGGTCCACAAAATATACAAGTTCACGGGGATTTGAATAGAGGTGATAGGAAGGAAGGAAGGAAGGAAGGAAGGAAGGAAGGAAGGAAGGAAGGAAGGAGGGAGGGAGGGAAGGAATGAGAATTAATTTCCTACCCACCACCATTTTATGAATAGGTGCCGTTATTGTTCCCCTTTTAGCGATGGGGACACTGTGGACCATAAAAAGGAAATAGCTTGTCTGAAGTTACACAAACTTTTGATGCCCAGTTACAAACCCAGATAGTCTGACTTAAGAGCGTCCACTCTTGATCATTGTATCATACTGCCATCTGAAGAATAAAAGTCCCCAAAGCACAGGTGCTGAAGAAATGTTAGAAAACATCAAATCCACTTTCTTTTACAAATGAGAAAAGTGAGACCCAGTGAGAGGAAATGATTTGTTTAAAGAGACACAGATAGAAAGAGGTTTCCTATTGGCAAGAACAACAACCAGCATCAGGAATGGCAATTTCCATCCTTCGGTGCATTGAGAAGACAAAGGAAAGATTGTTTTGATGGAGAAATGATACATGCCCTGTGTGCACAGGGAGTGAACTGCAGAATACACATGTGCTGGGGTGGATATTCGGTCCCCATTCTTCATTCCCAATTACTCACTCATACACTTTGCCACGCCACTTGGCAATGCCCTCCTACTGTGCACATAGTCCTAACTATTGGTAACGGGCCTGGCCATGTAATTTGTTTTGGTCAGCAGGATGATAACAGACATAATGTGAACGGAGACAGAAGCGTGCTTGGGCACATCAGCTTGTTCACTTGCACTCCTATGACTTTCCATGGTAAATATATATCTTAGGAGGTGCGGATTCAAGGAGAGCGGGGAGACATGTGGAGCAGACCAAAACCAACCTGAATCCTAGGAGCATCCCCATTAGATCTGCAGACTGAACTGGGAGCTGTCCCAGCAAACCCACAGACTCTGGGGTGAGAAAAGGGATGTTTGCTATTGTCAGCCACTGAGATTCTGGGTGGTTTGTTATTACATCATTATTATGGCAGTAGCTAACTAACTCACTATGATTCATCTTTGCCAAATGTGCCTTCTGCTAGACTATTTCCTAATCATTCCCCATTTTCTTTGTATCAGTTTACTTGCCACAGCTTCCGGAGTTGGGACATTTGAAGGCACGAGTAACATCCAATATGCTTTTATGAACTTGTTGAAATCTGGAGGGAGGAGGGAAGCCGAGATCGAGAGCCAGTTTGGAACAACTTCTCCTTTAGAAAGTATGTGAACTTTCGTAAAGGCCATAGGACAAATAGCTGATACCCTGTAGGGTCCCCAAACACGGAACGTAATCACGCAGCTTAGAAAAGTGGCAGCCTGGGAGAGTAAGACTCGATCCTTAAAATCATTCGTGTAATAATGCTGTTTGACTATACACTGATACTTCTCACTCTGTACACTTGGCTCACTGTGATAGCATTATTTGTGTTCAGGCCGTCTCCACTGGCAACTGAAGTAAGCAAGAGCTTGGATTTATTTCTTCTAAATCCAGGTTAAAATTTTGGTGCTATCATATGGTGTCAGGATCAGAAATCTAGGAATGTAAGGCGTCTGTAGAGTTAATCACCTCCGCTTCCATGGGGCCCCAAGGAGTTCCCAGATAAACAAGTCATGGTAACAGGACAGGACTAAATTATTAATAACTGTCCCCACACCTCGTGCCGCAGTGCAATACTCTAGGTAACGGTTCAGTTGGCGCACCTGACCATGGTTCCGGGTCTACACGGAGCCTTTTTCTTCTTCGATCGCACACTGTCCCTACCAATGTAAATATTGAAATTTTATGATTTCTTGAAGGGAATTAAATGGGGGATGGGCAATGCCATTGCCACATCTAAGAAGTAAGCATGTGGCTCAGTTTACAGATTCCACACAGGGAATAGAAGGAAAAGTACAAATGAAGAGACTGTCCTTCGTGGCCCTCTTACTCTTTGACTGAGTACATAAGAAGTATGGGACCATGCATTTAAGGCATGGTCATCTTGCCACCAAGGGACTTGGTCTCTCCTTCTGCCACTCAGATAGCTTTCTGCCTTGCCGGGGGCCCAATTCACAGCTGCCATGGACAGAAGAATCTGAAGTATTGCTACTTCTACGTTATGTATCACCATACCTCATCACAGATCTGTGTTAGGTCCACGCTGAGTAAAGATGCTTAAGAGTGTTTGCTGAATAAATAAAGACTTGTGCTAGCAACAATGGCGGCCAGCAAAAGCCGAGTAATAATTCACAAACTAAAGAATTGCACAATCAATCAGGAAGAATCAGAAATGCACAGAAACCAGTTGATCGATACATGTTTATTGTGGTCTGTGTCCTAGGACTTGGGGATTGAAAGGCAAGGGAGTCAGAAGATCTGTCCTCCATGATCTCATGGTCTGGGAGATGACACAATCAACTGCATGGAAAACTCTGGCAAAAGCCATGCTAGAGACCACAGGGGATGTTGTGGGATCACAGAGGTAGACTAACCTCTGAGCAGAAGAGCGAGAACTTCCGAGGAGGTGAAAGCCAAGCTGAGTTTAAAGAGTGAGCTAAGGCGAGAAAGGGAGACACGTAGGCAGAGGGAAAGCAAGACAAATCATGAGGGTCTACAAAGTCCTGGCATGTCTGAAGAATGAAAGTGGAATTCTGTATGTTTGGAATGTGGATTAGATACGTGCATGTTGCTGCTCTGGTCTGGGAAGGGACACAAATTTGGACAGCCAGAAAGTGACAAGTGATGTTTAACCAAAAGTCAGTGAAAGTCCAGATGAGTAGCAGGTCTGCAGGGAGTGGCAGAGCGAGAAAGACATTCTTCATGGATGAGGCAGTGATAAACATAATTACAACCCAAATAAACAATAGCTACTACCCCTGGACCTTGAATGTTTGGTAAATACTTTGCATACACTACTTCACGTACACTCCCACCATCTCTTTGGAGTACCTGTACTGACTTCCCACTTTTTATCGATGAAGAGAATGAAGCTCTGACAGGTTGAATGGCTTATCCAAATCACACGGTTGGTAAGGGACACAGCAGCGACTCCAGCCCATGTCTGTGTGCTCCCAAAACAGATGCTCTTAACTTCCAACTCATATAATTGTGAAATGCACTTTAATGATAGGGGAAATGTGGTGAGGCAGACATGGGGGTTATACATTTTATACAAAGATTGCAGCACTGGCCACCCCCAGAGTTCTGAGGTGCGGGGACCCATTAGGGAGCCTGAAAAGCTACAAAGATTATAAAATGGATCCCCCGGTGTCTGCACTTACCTCCCTAATGCATTCTTCCAGAAGAACCTGCTGTCATCTATTCCAGGAGACAGATATTCACCCTGAAGTTGTAAAGAGCAGTTTATAAAAAAGTGCACCAAAAAAAGTAAAACCTAGTACTTGAAGCTAATGGTTGGACAAACTGGGACAGAGAATAGTTTACTATTATTATTTAATTTTCCAAAAAAAGAGTGCACAGCTTCATCCTATTTATCATAAAAGTCACTGATATAATGAAAGCATCTCATCACATCAGCCGTCATTTCTACAAATAGAGCTTTGACGCTTTAGATATTAACATGTGTTATAAATGTCATTGATATATTAAGACTTTTCAGACTGTCTATCTAAAAATAGAAAGAAAGGAAGATCCAGAGGGAGGGAGGAGGAAGACACAGAACTGACTAATTCCATCAGAAAAAGGGGAACCTATTCTTGCACGATTGGATCTTCTATCTGTGACTGATGCAAGTAAACACCTGAAGCTGATTTATGGTTTGTATTCTACTCACTAGCAGACTGTGATGCAGAGAGGAGACAGTGGCAGGAAGACACGGAGGAAGGGAGAGAGAAAGAGAAACAAAAATATGCGTATTTAAGGGATTTTAGTATCTAAAAAGACTCAAATTATTCCCTTAATCCATCTTACTTTGCGTGTGGGGAAACTGAGTCTTGGAGTGGCTATACAATCCCATGTGCACCACTGCTGCTTGGTGTTAGACCAGAAAAGCTTCAGAAATCTAGGCTCTAAATCATATATTAAAGGAGAACTTGGGCTTTCTTTTCTTTTCTTTTTTTTTCCTAAAGAGAAGTGGGAAGCTCTGTGGGTGGGGGAAACAGGCATTGGCAAGACGTGGGCATAGGAGTCACAAAGAAAGGAGAAGGGGAGCATGAACGACGTTTTATACCTACTATTCAATGGGAGCATTACATGCATTATCCGACTTGGTATTTGTGCCAGTCCTGGAAAGGTGGGCAATTAGACCCATTTTATTCATGGAAGCCCAGGTTAGTTAAGTCATGTGCTCATGGATGAATAAGTAAATTGCCTTTACTTATCCGCATCCCTTGGGGTGTCAGACTCATTCTCAGCTGCACAGTCCAAGGACAGAGTTCCTATCCTACATTTTAACTTAAGCTTTCACCTTGGCATCTTAGTGCCAGGGGGGCCACTTAGTGCCAGGCTGGCACTTAGTGACAGCGCAATCACCTGAGCCAACCAAGTCCCCGCACGGGAGGGTTCCCTCGAGGTCACAGGGATGCTGGGTATGAGTTCCCTTTTCCCTGCCTGGCCTCAGCCTCAGCACTGCTTCCTTTCCTTCTTTTCCTTGGGCATCACTGTAGGGCGAGGCCAATTCCTGTCCTACGTTACACACAGGGTTGCCTCATTCAATTAAAAATAATAGAAACCACTTATTGTGAACAAAGTCTTGTGTTAATGAACTGTACAAATAACTAAAAGTCTAGTTTTTAAAGCCTGGAATTGGATTCATCATCACAGATGGTGCAGAGCAGGCCATGGAAGGGCATGTCACATGGGGGTGACAAAGGGCACATGGGAAGAGGGAAGAAAAGAAGAGGTTTTGTAGGATTCAAAAATAAATATTATGAAATTGATAGTTGTAGTTTGCTAATGCAAACTAGCGCTGTTGATGTTGCTGTTTTCTTTTAGGGCCCTCTTAAGCTTCCCTGGAGCCCCATAGCCATAGAGAAAGCAAAGGAGACTGCTTCAACTCCTCCTCCCCCTGCCCTCGGCTCTCGCTGCTCCTCCCTCTTCCCCCCTCCTTCACTTTCCCCTTCTTTTCCTCACTCCTCCCGTCACTGAAATTGTAAACTCTGCACCCTCCCACCCGCACCAGGATAATGGTTTATCATAACCCCTAAAGCATTTTGTATTCTGCTTTCTAATTTTTCAAACTATAAATTATTTTACTATAAACACAATACTTAAAGTCAAAATGAACAAAATAAAATGGAAGTCCAAGAAATAGAAAGTAAATGCTCCTCAATGATCTCACCCCCAGGGACGCCACTGTTTACAGTGTGGTTGGGAGGCAGCATCTGGTAGCCAGTGGCACTGCCCTGGATTTCTTTTTCTTGGGTTTGTGTCCCCACACTGCCACTTCTGACCTGTGTGACTTTGGGCAAGTGACGCCACTTCTCTGGTTCTCATTTTCTTCAAGAAAAATTGGGACTGGATGTCACGACCTGTCTCTCGGGATGGCTTGTGAGGACCTAATGAAACGATGCACACCAGCCCACCCAGACAACTTCCTAGTTACTCTAGCTCATTCTTCTGGCTCTGGTTATTCTAGCTCATAACCAAGTGTGTATGAACAATTGGTTAATTCTGTATATTGTATGCAGAAAAAATTTTTCCCTTAAAAATATTATGTGGGCCTTGGAACGTCTGGGTGGCTGGGTTGGTTGAGCGTTTGACTCCTGATTTGGGCTCAGGTCATGATCTCACAATTGTGAGACTGAGCCTCCCATGGCTGTTCATTCAGCAAAGGTGTATCTGCACTTTCTGTGTATTCAAAGATAACCCAGCACAGTTCTGTGTGTGGAGACCTATGTGATGGAGAAATGAGATGCAAATATTATAGAGACATTGAGGCATTGAGCATTGAAAAAAAAAAAAAAAAATTGAAGTGTCTCCCAGTTTTGGTAGAAAACCATTGGAATTGACTATTATTACTGCTCTATAAACGTCTCTCAGGTTTTGGGTACTCTCAAGGCTTTTTTTGAAAAAGATAATTTGGCCCCAGTATCCCCTGGGGCCTGAGGATGACCTGGGTCTTAGGAGAGGCTAACAGATTCACCTATTTTTTTTTTTATCTGCATCCTGTATCCTTGGCACCCTATTACAACCACAGCCAAAGGGCACTAGGAGAAATCTCTGATTTTCTGCTTCTCAGCACTCAACTCTCTTGTGCTTAGGGAAATATTTCCTTGCAACTTTTCTGTTCCAAACTATCATAGGCAAAAACCACTGAGACCCATGTCTGCAGCAGGACTGGGAGGAAAACCAGAGAAAACAATACATAGGGAGAGGAAAGAAAGAGCTGACATTTTCTCCTAGACTGAATAATGTATTTGAATGTTTCATTTTGCTGTAGATTGAAAGGGGATTAAGGGGGAAAGAGGTGAGGAGGGAAGGAATGAGATAGAGGGACGTGTGAGACCCAAGAGATGGGCGTTGTGATCCAGAAAGTTATTTCTCAGCTGGGCTTAGTTCTAAAGTTCACTACTGAATTATGTGTTGGACGTCGAGAGACTGTCTCTAGTGCCCTTGGAACACCTGTAATGGAATGTGCTGGGCGTGCAATGATTCCTCAACTTCAGGACATTCTGCAACCTGTTCAAATCCCTCTTGTGTTTTGTTTCTTTGTTTCCTTTTTTAACTTCTTAATTCCTCATCTCTTTTTTCTCATAGTTATTTACAAGTTACATAATAGAGGCTAAGTAAATGTTTGCTCACAGCCATCTGAACATTCCCTTCCTGCAACAGAAATGATAGCAAGGGGTGCCTGGGTGCTTCAGTTGGTTAAATGCCTGATTCTTGATTTCAACTCAGGACATGATCTCACAGTTTGTGAGTTCAAGCCCCGCATGGGTCTCTGTGCTGACCACTTGGAGCCTGCTTGGGATTTTCTCTCTCCCTGTCTCTTTCTAAAAAAATAAACATTAAAAAAAAAAAAAAAAAGAAATGATACCAAAAACAACAGGACTAGAGCAACTCCACACTGAAAATGTTTAGACAATGTATGAACTTTGTAGAATAAAATATCTCAAATGATTGTTCTTAAAAGGTGTGTGAAGAAAGTCTACCTACATCTAGACTGATTCTCTCATACCTTGTGAAAATATATATGATGAAAACGTGATATATATGATGAAATGTTCTTTTGGGAAAACAAGTCCTAAGATGGATACAAATTAGTCAAGACTTCTGTAACCTTCTTTAAAAGCTTATAGTATTTAAAGAAAAATATGAACTTACCAATTAAATTTTAATAGGACTCCAAGTAAGTGCAAAAATGTAAATGCAAAGTAGATGAAAATTTATATTAACATTTGGCACAATTGCTTAAAGACTTGGAAGGGAAAAAATGCGATGGCCACTGAATAAAACAAAGAAAATAAGGATGTCATATCACCTTCTCATGAAATTTAGCACATAAAAGATGCATACTTCAAATATGCAGTAAGGAAGGAGGGAAGAAAATCAGAGAGGAAGGAAGAAGAGAAAGAATGAAAGAAGGAAAGGAAAAGAATGATGGATAATGGAGGGAAAAGGAAGAGAAGAAGACAGAACAAATAACTGTCATTATTTTTTGAGATTACAGAGGATAAGAAGGCATTTCAAAGGAGCAAGCATTCATTGTGAGTGGGTGCTAGGGGGGAATCTCTCTGGGGAGTCTGAAGGGAAATTATGAGATAATTTATAAGATCCTAGCCATATCAACAGCTAGAAGTATGGGGAGTACTTCAGTGGCTTCAGGGCTTCAGTGCCTGGTTTAACCACCAGGCTTTACTGCCAGACTAGACTAGTTCCTTTTCCAGCTTTTTTACTTAGTAAGTATATACCTTGGGCCAGTAATTGAACTGTGGCCTCAGTTCCCTCGGATGTAAAATGGGGATTATAATACCTAGGGCCATAGATAGAATGCGATGATATGTACAGAGAGTTTAGGACAGAGTCTGCAGATGAAATGCCCCTTATTGCCATAATTATTACTATTAGTGTTACTTACTGCAATTACTCTTTGGGAAAACAATGGTTCAGTAGTAAGGACCCACATATATATATGTATTCCTTTTGCCCCAGCCATCCCCCTCCTGGAAATGGATCTCTATAAAATAATTCAACAAAAGGATAAAGCTAAGAGCCCATCACTATAGCATTAGCTGTAATTGCCAAAAAAAAAAAAAAAAAAAAAAAAAAAAAAAAAGGAACAACTTAAATGTCCATCAATAGGGGAATAATTTATATTAAATTATGATGTATCAACATAATAGGGTATTATGCAACCATTACAATGATAATTATGACAATGCAGCATCGTGAACAAATGCTTACAATTTCATGGTAAGTGAAAAACATATCAAATGATATATATAGTACTATAGAAGCCTTGTAAAAATATGCATGCATATTGGCAACTACTACCATCTTCTATGCAAACACCGAAGTAATTATGTACGGGTGTACCCTTAAAGATTTGTTTTTCCCTTTTACAAATTGTTTTTTAATATTGCTTTGAAACCATCTATTCAATAATAAAAACATGCAGCAGGAGATGACTAAATACAGAAGCACGCTTGCTGTAATTCACATCAGTGAGTTAGAGGTAAAAAAAAAAAATCGCTTAGAGACATGCATACAAGGGGTTTGGGACATTTACGTGGGAAAAATTTATAAAAAATCAGTAAATAGCTAACGCTTATAAATTTTTATGTGCCAGGTACGAGAGCCTGTGAGCCTAATGCATTTTATACATTGAATTTTTCTTAATGACACTATTTTGCAGATTAGAAAAGTAAGGCACAGTGTGGTTCAGGAACTGGCCAGAAGTCTTAAAGCTACTAAATCACGGAATGGGATTTAAATCCGCGTGATCTTATCCCCAAATCCATGCTCCTACTCATCACGTACACTGCCTTCAGCCAGTGGCTTTGTGGATGTGTGACCAATGCACTTACACCACACGGAGACCTCCTCTGACTTGGAAAGGTTCCACGTGTGGGGTTTAATATTCTGTTGATGCTGTCTTCAAAGTCTTCATGATTTTACCTTTGAATTTCTGTTTTGTGAGTGAAGGTGGATGGGATGATGGAGCGTGTCCTGAGGGTGGAGAGCCACTGCTTACATGTGGTCCCACCTCC
Source organism: Panthera onca (assembly GCF_046562875.1). Taxonomy (NCBI): domain Eukaryota; kingdom Metazoa; phylum Chordata; class Mammalia; order Carnivora; family Felidae; genus Panthera; species Panthera onca. Next base: position 79,142,439 of record NC_138351.1, on the reverse strand, counting down.
TTGAGATGTGTTCTCAGATTCAGCTTTCTATCCATGGTGTCCTGGGCCTTGTCCAGACTCCACCTCTTGACCCCACCTCTTGGCCACTGCCACCCTTCATCCAGGGTGGTGACCAGATCATACTGACAGAGCAAAAAGTTCATGTTTCACCATCACCTCCTGTCCCCACTGGGGGCCTGCATGAAGTCACAGGGCAGGCTGGAGTCAGGCATGTGTCTTGTGGAATCTTGGGATGGGGCAAGGTAGTGGGTATCTTGCCGTGCCTTGGCATCACCATGATGCATTCACTGGGCAAGTCACAGCAGTGACTTCTTGCTTACCCATGATCCCAGCAAGCACTTAACACACCTCTGTTGTCAGTGAGGATTGGAAATCTCTTAGAGTGAAACCTCTGTGGCATGCGCTGGGGCAATGGACCTGTGGGAAGTGGAGACTGACATTTCCACCCTTGGCCAATACCCAACAATGTATTTTGCCCTTATCCCTGCAAATTATGTTGCTGATCTTATGCTCTACTATGGCTTTATTTAAAAAACATAAACACAAATGCAGTTAAAATGGAGTCTCCTGGCCTTGGCCTACCACAAATCAGAGGCTACAACTGAGGGGAGAATCACAGAAATGATGTTTCTGCCGGTGGCCTGAGATCATATGTTCTGGACAACTTTATTCAGATGATAGGACTTCATCCAGGGATAGAAGTTATATTATCTTGGCTGTCTCCAAAACCAGGAGTTGTAAGTCAGCTTCTGGCAGATGCTGTGTCGTCAAGGAAGGAGAGGCTACTCCATGGTTTACACACATGCTTGTCACCACTCCCCTTGGATTGGAATCCAGGTACGTCATAGTTATGTCCCCTGTGTGTTCTTCCACTAGTCACTTTATTCATTCAAAAAGGGAAGAACATCATATTTTCTCAAGTTGCTCTGAGAAATAAATCAGGTAATGTCCATAAAATGATTATTAATATAGTGCCTGGAACAGAGTAAGAACTCAGCAAATTTTACTTGTTATCCAGAGCTGAAGCTTATATAGCACCCTAGCCTTGAAGTGAGAACTTTATGCTTCAGATACCTTACAGAAGAGGGGTCGATTAAAGATGACATTCGGGGCACCTGGGTGGCTTGGCTGGCTAAGTGTCCTGCTCTTGATTTCAACTGTTTGCAGGATGGAGCCCTGCATTGGGCTCTGTGCGGACAGTGCAGAGCCTCCTTGGGATTCTCCTTCTCCCTCTCTCTCTGCCCCTCCCCTGCTTATGGTCTGTCTCTCACTCTCTCAAAATAAACAAATCAACATAAAAAAAAATTTTTTTTAAAAAAACATGACATTCTGCTGAGAAAGTTTAAGAACGAGATATTTTAATCTTCCGTGAGTTAAGCACATCTGAACAGCAGGTACTTACAGGTAGAACTATATGTGTGTGTGTGTATGGGTATATACATATATATACACCCTCCCCCCGCCCCTGCCGAAAACATACTTTGAATGTGTGCATGTACTATTTGAAAGGCTTGGTTCAGTTCCCCAAGTTGTGAGATACCATATGGGAGAGATAACTTTGGTTTGACAAATCAGACCAGGTGCTGTCAGCTTATCCCTTTGTACATGAAAAAAAAAAAAAAAAGTATTTCCATGTGGAATTTCAAATTCCTAGACTTTCAAATGGGTTATTAGATACATAGAAACTCACAATGGGTGGGGGAGCTTTTTAAAAACTCTCTTTTAATAAATAAATCATGTGTTAGACTGTGAGGAAGAAACCAATATTATTGACAATTTTTAATGTGATAAAAATCATTGTCTACACTTTTAAAATCAACTTTACTGAGGCATAATTCACAACAATAAGACTACTACCTCAATCAAAAGACAGATCACTTCCATCATCCCCAAAACTCTACTCTGTTCCTTTCTAGTCAATTCCCCACCCACTGTTCCAGGTAACTGTTAATCTGACTTCTATTACAATAGATTATTTTATCTATTCTAAAACTTTAGGTAAGTGGAATCACACAGAATATACTCTTGTGTCAGGCTTCATTTGCTCAGCATACTGTTTTTGAGATTCAGTGACTGTATTAGTCAGAGTTGTCCAGAGAAATTGTGTGTGTGTGTGTGTGTGTGTGTGTGTGTATTGTAGCAGAATTCTCACAGAGAAATGGGACACTGAGGCTTTTCTGTCCAGAAAGCTACTTTATTTGTTGTGCCGGCATGGGCTCAGTGGATTCATACCCAAAAAAACTGAGCCCTGAGAGCAGGGGGTATAGCCTTTTTTACAATTTTTGCTCCTTTGTCTCCCATATATGGTAGGATACAGTCTGAAACGGTGGTCTATGTTACAGAGTTGTAAGGAATGTCGCACATGCACACATAGCCAGGTTGCCTCCCCTTGTCTTGAAGTTTTCACCACATTCCTTAAGGAGGGGCTCTACCACAATATATAGATATATAGAGATTGACAGATATAGATATATACACAGTATTGTATAGTATAGTATAATATAGCATAGTGTATAGTAATTAGTCTATGTAGCATACATATATAGTATCTACATAAAGAGACTTGTAATAAGGTATTGGCTCACAGAATTATGTAGGATTTAAGTCCCAAGACCTACTATCTATAAGCTGGAAATCAAGGAAAGCTAGCCATATAGTCAAAGGTCTGAGGGTCAGAGATTGATGTCCCAGCTCAAGTAGTTAGGCAGACGGCAAATTCAACATATCTCTGCTTTTTGCTGTACTCAGGTCCTTAGCAGATTGAATGAAGCTCATCCACATCCAGTAAGAGCAATCTGCTTGGGGCACCTGGGTGGCTCAGTCGGTTAAGCATCCAACTTCCACTCAGGTCGTGATCTCATGGTTCGTGAATTCAAGCCCTGTATCGGGCTCTGTGCTGACAGCTCAGCACCTGGAGGCTGCTTTGGATTCTGTGTCTCCCTCTCTCTCTCTCTGCCCCTCACTCACTCACACTCTGTCTCTCTCTCAAAAAGAAATAAATGTTAAAAAAAATTTTTTTAAAAAAAAGAGCAATCTACTTTACTCAGTCTACCAATAAAATGCTAATCTCATCTGGAACATCCTTACAGACACACCCAAATGTAATGTTTAACCAGCTCGCTGGGTCCTAATCAAGTTGACACAAGAAATTAACCATCACACTGATGTGATGCATATATTGGGAGTTTATTTGTATTGCTGATTAGTGTCACATACTACGGATATACCGTATTTGTTGATCCAGCCACCAGTTGTTGGACATTATTCCAGGTCTTGGAATAAACTGGAATAAATAAACTTTATTTTAAATAAAGCTGAAATAAAGCTGTACAAACATTCCTGTATAAGCTTTTTTTTTTTTTTTTTTTTTTTTTTGGTGAACAGTTATTTTCTCTTTTTGGATGGGCAGGGGGTGGATAAAGAGATATTTTCATTTTTATTGGGGGAATTTGGTATCATAGGGTAGGCAGATATTTTTATTTTTATAAGCTACTCCCCAACCGTTTGTCAAAACCTGTGCCATTTTGCACCTTCTACCAGTAATGTTTGCTAGTTCACCTAAAGATGAAAACTGACAGTTATTTTACCCACAGAAGATGGGGTTTATTCATGACTAAAAGAGAATCGCAGTCAGGGACAATGCAGCTGCAGCAAAACCATAGGCAAATCAGGGGAACAAAGGAGAGGCAGCTTTTTAAAGGAGAAAAAGGTGAGTCCAGAAGGCTTTTATAAACTAAAAGCTCATTGGACTAAACTGGGAGTTTGAAGTGTGGTGGCTTTTCATTGGCTGCGCCATTGTTGCCCTGTGGTGGGGATAAGGAAGGCATCTCTTCCTCTGGCTGGAGTAGTAGAGTAGTATCCAACCACAAGGTCAAGTCCGCATAAGGTCAAGTCCCTCTCTTCCTGTTGGGTCTGCAATTGACTAGGAGTGATAGAGGGTGAGAACCCCCCCTGCTGAAAACTCCCGACTCTGTTCTAGTGAGGCTATTAATTTTCACATGTTCAATAAATATTTGTTAAATTAATAATTTCTTAATTAATTACCTTATTAATAATGAATAATGGAATCAGAGGACTTCAACTTTCCATGAAATAATTCTACAAGTTTCTCTGTGAGAAATTGTTTCTTTTTTCTTAATAGAGTCATGAGAGGGGTCATTGTACATATTAAATTGATCACCCAACTGCTTTCAGAAATATGAAGTCCTCAGATTTATGATTGTTGTAAAAATAAATTTCAGCACAATGCTATATACGTAGAGTTTAAAATACCATAAATCTGATGAAAAAGATTCAAAGTGAGCAATACAGGTAGTATGTTATTAAGCAAGAGAAGCTATTTATATTCCAACCACAAATAACAGGTTTTTGATATATACTGCTTCCCTTTTCTGTCATATGATAGTAGGATCTTGTCCTATGTTATAGAAAAGTGCACAGCCTTGCCAAGGAGGCTGATGAGGGAGCATAAGGCAAGCTGACACCCCACCAACCACCCCCTTCCCCAGGTGGGATATATGACACTCCTCAGGCACTCCTGGCTGCCCAAGAACAAAGGAAAGGACAGAAAACAAGTGGTTAAACTGATAGAGTCTCCATCAGTTTATAAATCTTATCAATAGTGTAATCTCCAGGAACTCCCTACTGTCTTAATGATAATGTTTGCCAGAGGGAAAAACAACCTTAGCTTGACAATAGCTAAGCCTGCAGTAATCTGTGAGTCTTCTTTAGCATATGGAAATCCCTTTAGGAAACTTCCTCTTGAATTTATGTCCCCCAACTCCATAGTAATAACCAGTCATTCTTCACAACCGGTTCAGCTCTGTCTGCCCCCAGGTCCTGTCCCCATGCTTTAATAAAATCACCTTTTTGAACCACAGATGTCTGGAAAGTTCTTTCTGGGTCATTGGCTCCAGACCCTCATCACTCCAAAACCCCATCAGGGGCTAGCTGTATTCCTTTGGGCTTCTCTAAAAAAATCACAGACTGGATAGCTTAGAAACAACAGAAACTAGTGAGGTGAGGGTACTCTAGGTCTCAGACTTCTTGGATTCTCACATGGTGGAGGGTGCAAGGGAGCTCCTTGTGATCACTCATATAAAAGCACTAACCTCATTCATGAGGGCTCCACTCATGACCTAATCACCCCTCAAAGTCCTCACCTACTTAAATACCATCACCTTTGGGGGTTAAATTGTCAATATAAATCGGGGGAGGGAACAGAAATATTCAGACTATAGCTACCCCACCTTGAGGTTGTGTTCACAGTGTCCATGAATAGCAAAACAACAACAACAACAACAACAACAAAAAGCAAACAAGGGAATGATTACAGAATTGCAACCAGTGCTGACTAAAATTCCAAAATCTGTCTCCATAGTATCCTGGCATAGACCCAAGGAGGCAGCAAGCCCTCAGAAAATGAACTCTATTTATCTCTATACCTTCTGTGTCCAAAAGCACTGCAAGGATTCCCAGGTGCTCTGTGGGTACATGGCAAATGGAACGACACTGATCTTTCTGTCCTGCAGGTTATCCTGAGCTCAGATCATAATGATACGCAAATACTCATGTTTGTGTAACACTTCACAGGCCCAAAGCACTTTGTTATTTATGTCCTGACTTGATTGAAGGATTCTTCTTCAAAGTCTGTAAAACAGGAACTCATTATCTCCACTTCCAAATGAAGAATTCAAGCTTAGGGGCTTTAATGAGCTTTCCCGAGACCACACTGATGACATCACTACTGTGACTTTGGTCCTCTTCCATCCCCCAACTCCAGTGCTCCACGAATGACCGTCACGCTACCGATGGACTTCGTGCGCTCAAAAATACTTCTGTTTTTGCTCAGTAGCAGGGGTTTCATGATCTGAATCCCAATGTCACTCTTTCTCACGTTTCTTTTTGCCTTTCTGGAGGTAGCCTGAGGTCGATGGTGGAGGTGTGAATTGAACTCACAATTCCTGATGACAAAATTCCCCGGGCCACACACAGCACTGTGTTTATACATAATAATCTCATCAGGGGGTTATGGGGCCTAATTAATTACTGTTTGTAAAGCAGCCTGAGATATGAAGATGAAAGGTTTTATCAGAGTGCACAGTATTGGTGCAGTATAGGCATGGTGTGCAGGGAACTAACAAAGATGACATAGAGCCAGTGAGGCAGGCAGAGTCAGTGGGAGGGCCTAATTAGCACAACACCTGCACACACCTGAGGTGGCTGGGAGGCACAGGTTCCAATCCCAGCAGAGAAACCTCAATGTTTTCACCCTCTGGCTGTGGTTGGGTGAATGGACTACAATCATCCTCGGCCTCAGCAGGGGCTTGGATTTGGTCTTGGAGGCAGACTGCATATGTCCTTCATTTTGAGGGTCTGTGTTTATAGCAGACAGATCAATGGGGTGATGGTTCACTGGCCACCTCCATGTGGAAGACCACACTGGATCTGCCTTTTACATTTTGAGAGGAATTTTTATTCCTTGGGAAAGAATATTTAAACTCTTGCTTGGAATTGTGGTTGAGTTCACGCTTGATGTCAGATCTGGGCTCCAATGCCCTCTATTTGCTACTTGGATTAACCTGGCCTGGTTACTTAACATCTTGAGCTCTTGTTTTCCTCATCTGAAAAATGGTTTGCTGCCAGTAGGTGGTTTAAATGAGCACTTACTAAGCCCTGTGCATTGTGACCATTCTACAAATAAGAGCTTTAAGCATTCAGAACAAAGACCTTATACAGAACCTCCTAACCCTTTTATTTAGGAAATGAGGAGCCCCAGAGAGGGAACTGGTGGAGGCAGCAAGTCTAAAAACTAGGTGAGAACAATTCTCAATCCATGCCTCAATACCCACGCTATAAAAACACCAGGGTGGCTTGAGAGGAAGTGTGCTCCCTAACACTGTACCATTCACAGTGAACTTGAATTATTTTATTTTATTATACTATCTCTCTCTCTCTCTCTCTCTCTCTCTCTCTCTCTCTTTAGGAATCAGCCCTAAAATGTACCGGGCCCGAGACACGGGGGCTCAGAACTCACCCTATTCCATCACTGTGTAATCTTGGGCTCTGTCAGAGCTTTAGTTCCCTCTTCTGTAATAACTGGGATCTTATACTGTTATGCGCTGGGAATGCTTGTGCTCCTCCCCACCCCCCTCCACCAAATACATATGTTGAAGCCCTTACCCCCAGTGTGATGATACTAGGAGGTGAGACTTTGGGAGGTAATTAAGTTTAGATGAGGTCACGCCTCATGACGGGATTCTTATCAGAAGAGAAAGAGACTAGGGCTTGATCTCTCTGCCATGTGAGGACATAGCAAGAAAACAGCCAGCTGCAAGCCAGGAAGAGGGCCTTTCCTAAAATAGGGCCATGCTGGCATCGTGATCTCAGACTTCCAGCCTCCAAAACTGTATGGTATAAATTCCTATTATTTAAGCCATCTAGTATATAGTATTTTGTTATAGCAGCCTACGCTGACTAAGATCTATTTAGATCTCTATGTATATCTCTACATATCTACACATAGATACAGATGATATAGATATAGATACATATTGATACAATTTTTTTTTTAATTTTTTTTTCAACGTTTTTTATTTATTTTTGGGACAGAGAAAGACAGAGCATGAACGGGGGAGGGGCAGAGAGAGAGGGAGACACACAGAATCGGAAACAGGCTCCAGGCTCCGAGCCATCAGCCCAGAGCCTGACGCGGGGCTCGAACTCACAGACCGCGAGATCGTGACCTGGCTGAAGTCGGAGGCTTAACCGACTGCGCCACCCAGGCGCCCCCATATTGATACAATTTTGAGGCTCAAATAAGGTCAAATATCTACCCTACTGCTGCCAAGGAATATTCAATAAACACTAATTCTTATCTCCTCTTTTGTTTTACCGTAAGAGTCAGTAATTTAGCTTAGTTCTTTGTTGGCTGTTAGTTCCTTCTTGGTTCTTGGACAACAGAGTTGGATGCTTGACAACTGTTCCAGAAGCGAAGGTGTTTGAGGATAAGGAGGGAAAGCTCCCAATGACAAATGTATTTGTATGCGCAACTCCATTCCATTATTACTATTATTTACCTGCACTCAGAGCAACTACTGAGGAGACAAAAGCCCCAGCAGGTTAGCAGAGTATGATTTATTGGGATCTTCCCTACAGCAGGAGCTAGACTGAGCTCTCAATTGCCAAACATTGCCTGTATTCCCTGCAACAAAATTGCAAGAGACTGCAGCTTCCTCTTTTGGGCAAGCTGAAACAGCAGGAGGGGGTTAATGTATTTCACGATGATTTATAAAATATGCCTTGCCACTTATGAATATGGATATGATTTCTGCAAACAAAAGGTCATATGACTCTCATTTGGGGGACACAATATTTAAGAATGCAATGCCATGAGGGCCTAAGGTGAGGAAAGAAGTTCAAGAGGAAAGGCGTCCAAAGGGTCCAAGAGGAGGTACACAATGGCAAAAATAGATAAAGATCAAGAAGAAGGCAGGGGCAGAGGCTGCCCGGATGCCAGAGAGAGACTGGGCAAGGGGAGTGCAAGACGTAAACCGAGAGGGGTCAGGGGAGGTGAGAAAGGTAAAGTGGAAGCTCAAAACAGTTAGGGAAGAGAAGAAAGGAGAGACAGGTCAAGGCCACCTTGAAGTATTAATGTCTTCAGAGAGAATGGGGGAAAAAAAAACACCCTTAGTAATGGAAAAAAGTTGTGAAAGTCTTTCCTGTGGCATTTAAAGTAATAAATATGTATAACTCTTAGGGGCTGTATGGTGTGTGGTATTTGGAAACATGGCTATTTCTCTGGTATTCAATTAAAGAATACTCAGTAGAATATAGTCAGGCATCCTATAGGACTGTTCTCATGACCAAGGTTAAAAAATTTCTCAAGTTCTTGGAAGTTTGATTTACGTTGTAAGACTTGACACTTGGATTGAGTTTTAGGTATTAACAGAATTTTCCACATGGTTTGAGCGGCCCATCCAGACACTGACATAACATATGGGGACTGAAAAAAATAATAAAGGAGATGGATATTTCATGAGGACTATGGCCAGGCCCTTTAAACACCTATCTAACTCATATTTCCCAAAGAATATTGTATATTTGTGTCATTTCATTTTCTACCCAAAAGAAGAGGGCATAATTCGGTAGTATATATCATGTTATGTATAACCTATTTGCACCCATTCTAATAATGGGACCTCAAGCCACTCCTTTCCTACTGTTAACCTATGTAAGTGATAAAGAAAGTAGTTTATCTGAGGCTCCAGGGTTCAAGCATCAAATCCATCTGACTATAATCACTGGTTAGTTCAGAGATGGATAAAGAACCCAATTCTGTATCTACAGAATAAAAACACTGAAGAATAATCAGAACTTAACAACAAACAGACTCAGTTTTAATGACCACATTGGATCTTCTGAATATAGCCCTTCCTGGAGACCTTTTAGTTAAAGAGCAAATGCATTCTCTCTGTCTCTCCCTCTATTTTGAGTTGGTCTCCGTCACTTGTAATCAAGGGCTCTGGTGACCACAGATTCTACCAACAGTATTTTTGGAAGACATTGAATTCTACATATCATTTCTGGAGATTTATAATGCATATTGACAATAAAAGTCTTATAAAGTTCTACCTTAAATAAATCTGCTTAATTGTGTTTTTAATCCAGCAATCTGCAAATACATTTGGTCATGCCAGGTTTTTATTTTTTCCTAAAATATCTGTTTGTGTGCTCTGTGAATAACATTTTACAGAACATTCTTGAGGATCTGCTGATCCAAATAAATTTTCATAAGGATCTTATGGGTTAAATATTTAGTTAAAAATTAAAATTAAATTATTCCTCTTTTCATATAAGTAAACCAAGACTTAATCTAGGTCTTAGAGTAAATGAAAAAGTTGGCAGATGGGATAGGATCCCAAGTCTACCAATTCTAAGGATGTTCATGCAGATCCTTGAGACTGAAGGGAGCCCAAGAAAAAAAAAAAAAGTACAAAATCAGAGCCCACACCTTATTTACGTATAGTTTCCAGAAATTCATCAGAGAACACTTGCCAAGGTTTCTGTGGAAACACTACCAAATATTTGACTCCTACAAAAGCTAAACTCTATGGACTCACAGAAGTTGCCTTTTATTTCATTTTCATCAGATAACATCCTGGAAAACTCTGGTGAGGCCCTGTCATCTGCCTTCCAGAAGCTTAAGCTCTAACTCTTTCAACATCACTCAGCAAACAGGTAAAGAAGTTGGGATTTAAATCCAGATGTCTGAAAAGAATATACAAAGATACAAAATCTATGGGTCTAACTTTGGTCCAATGAAGCATACAAGAGGTGTTCATGGAAGATGGTCAGCATGTGCCGAGCAAGACTTCAGAGAAAGCGGTGCTCAGTTTAGGCTGGAAATGATCAGTAATAAATTCACACGGAGGTGGCTAGTGAGTTGTGTTTTAAGAAATAGGTGTTATTTTGTCAGATGGAGAGGATCAGGAAGGGACATTTCAGAGCCTCTGAGATCATCTGCATCTAGTGTTTTATTTCTCTTGGGCAACGAACACACTGACATCACATCTGGAACCTGTCAGGTCCTCAGGTAATTGGTAAGTACTTTGTCCTAAAGGAAGGGCATAAACCCATGTTTAGATATGCTCTTAACAGGGCTTCTCAGTCAACCTGTTCTTGACCCAAGGTCTTCTACAATTCTAGAGGAGAGGAGATGTACAGATGTGTAAAAATTATTTTTAAAAACTCATTTTGAATGTTCCCTGTGAGAAAAAGGGATGTGTCTGGGAGGAGGGTCTTCTGAAAGATCAGTTCCCCGAACTGTCTAGTTGATGATTCCCAACTCTGAGTTTTATTTAGCTTAGTAAACACTTCCTAAATGAATAGCAGACAACTGGGATGTTCACAGGCATAGGTAGGTGTTCATGATAACAGTACGTATGAATCAGCTATACTGTACAGCTGATATCCATTTATTATCTCAATAAATCTCCTGACACTTATGCCACTATCATCCCCCATTTTCCAGATAAGTAAATTAATCTTCAGGGATTAATTACCATATCCAAATCCAGAGGACTTGTTTTGAATTTCTATGCTTTATTTCCTTCCAAATGCCTCTTCTTCCCCATATGCTGCTACAGCTGATTGGCACAGAGACTTCCAGCTACCCAGTGAGTCACAAAGTTTCCAACTGGAGTTTATGCTGAGTAATGTGAAACAAATCTTCCCTATTATTTCAAATGACACTGGAGGAAGATAGGAAGTAGAAATTAATGAAAAGTCAGGTTTATAGGATTAAAAAAAAATGGACTTGTACTAAATACAGGTGCATCCTATGACCATTTAAAGAGTATGTAGAAACAAAGTCAATTATTTGAATCGGGATGACAAATCACTACCTTAGCCAGGTCCATGAAATATCTCCTTTAATAATCACCTAAAATAATTTGTAATTATCGTATAGACTTAGTGAAGCTGTACCTTCCTTGGGTGTAAGTTTCCATAGTCAATGCTTAAGGCAAAAATTGTGTGTGATCTAAATTGCCCGTGAAAATCCCTCAAATAATAACAACACTAAGTAGAGAGTACTTAATATGTGCCCAGTACTTTGTATATGAGTACAGTCAGCCCTCAGAACAACCCTATGAGGAAGCCCAATTATCATCCCCATTTTATAGAAGAGAACATTGTCGCAGAGAGATCGAACCATTTGTCAGTGTCCTATTGTTATTAAATGGTGCTTCTGGGATTTGGAACTAACTAACCAACGTGGCTCCAGGAACTGCCCTTAACCACCACACCCTACTGCCTTTTATCCATAAAATAGCCTTCCTCATTTCAGTAGCTGACCTAATTTAGGGGTCATGGCGTATCATCATTTCTTTAAGCACCAGAAGCATACCCATGCTGCCAAGATGCTCACACTACGATGGGGCAGCCGCGGACTGAGACTCCCTCTCTGGTGTGAGAGCTGCTGATGCGCCTCGAGCATGCGCACATTGAGTGGCCTGCTGAGAACGTTTTCCCAAATTATATTAATGTTTATATTTCTCACTCTGCCTCTCTCTGTCTTGCTTTCTCACAAGGTTGACATCGGAGTAAATTTAATGCATTTAGTTTTACACCTGATTTTGCAGCGAGGACTCACCAACCTCTTGCCGTCACCCGCGTTAGACATCCCTCCAAGTGGATTGTGTTTAGGATCCAACTCCACTCTACTTTGTGAATTATTCACCTCTTGGTGGAGGCTAATGATAAGTTGATTCCAAAATTCTTCTTAAAGCCTTCCATTTCCCCCCTCAGTTGAAACACCCGGGCTTTATCTGTGAATATGCTTGGCTTCCCTACAGACACACTTCAGCTCCTGACCCACTCACTGCAAAGTGCCAATTACTGAAGTGTGAATTAGTGAGTTAACTTTACTCCTATCTCCTGAATCAGTTCTTCAAACACCTGCAACACATATTGCACTAGGGGTTGGGCAGCTAGTGATAAAATGGCTCCATACAACAGTCCTTGCCCTTAAGGACTGGCAGGATTTGTAAACATACATTAATTAATGGATGACAAAAATACATACATTTCATGATACTGAATTTGACATGCATAATGCAGATGGCTTGTCAGAAAAGGAAGGCAATGCCAACTACATCTTGCAGGAAATACTCTTTTGAGGGAGGAAAGAAACGGAGCAAAGTAAAAATCAACTTTTTTCCCGAGTACCTACAGTAATAATAATAGTACCAGTAATGGTAATAAATTTTACTGAGCACCTATATGCTCTAGACTCGCTGCCAGTTGCATTATGTACATAATCCCTGAGAATCACAATAATGCAGCAGTTTTGGTGTATAACCCAATTTTGTAGATGCCTATGCTGAATTTACGGTGTCACTGCTGGGATACAAACCCAAGCAATGCCTCCTCCCTCTGACTTCTATAGCCTCTGCTGACTCACTTGACATTGTGCTGGTTCAAAAGATGATTTTTTTTTAATGTTTATTTTTAAGAGAGAGAGAGAGCGGGGGAGGGACAGAGAGAGAGAGAGAGAGAGAGAAAGCTCAGAGCCGACAAGGCACTCAATCTCACGAACTGAACCATGGGATCATGACCTGAGCCCAAATCAAGATAGGACGCTTACCTGACTGAGCCACCCAGGTGCCCACAAAAGATGATGTTTTATTTTCACTGCCCTTATCAAATGAATTATCTCCTTTGTCTCTTCTATATATCGTTTCAAATAGGTAGGGAAAGTAATATTATCTCCATTTTGTAGATGAGAAAGGAGACAGGGAGATAGGATACGTGAATTGCCCCAATTCACATTCATTCCTTCAAAAATATTTTGTACCATGGAGTGTGTGAGAAGCTACAACCGTGTGGTCAGCAAACATACGATTCCTGCATTCCCAGAGCTCAGGATTTTATGATTCATTGATGACGTCACCACAGAAATACAAAAATAATGGCAAGCGGGGATACAGCCATACAGGAAAAGGTCAAGTGCCATCAGCATGTACGGTACAAGGACTAACCCACTCTGAGAAACTGAGGCAGATGCTCCTGGTGGACGGACTTGGGAACTAGTACCCGCAGAGGAGTGCAGGGTTAATTAGCTAGAAGTGGGCCAAAGTAGGCAGGGTAGGAGAGGCTTGCCTGAGACATTCCACGGATGGATTGAAGCAGACAGAACGGGCTCCCCGAACAGACAGAGGGGCAGTATTCCTGGTGTTCAGAGGGCAATACTGCAGAGGCAAAACAGAGACAGCCAGATCATGCAGGGTCCTATGAGCTGTGAAGGCCTTTGTAGGTTCCCCATAGAGGAGCAGGGAGACTGACGAGTTTCAGGCAGAGGAGTGACTCCTGCATTTTAAGAAGTTCCCTCTGGTGCAGAGTGGAGGGTGTACATTGGACAAGAGCTGGAGTAGACACAGGGAGTGGGAAGGAGGCTCTTTCAGGAGTGGGGAGGAGTTGAGGGGAGAGGGAAGGGGAGGACGGGAAGGAAGGGGTGAGAGGAGGGGTAATGGCCTGAGTTAGGATGGAAAAGAAGCTGGTGGGTCTCAGAGATTTCTGACATAAAATGAACATAATTTCGAGCCTGATTGACTAGGGGGTTGAGGAGAAGCTAAAGTGGCAGAGTCGGTCACCTGGGGTCCAAGTCTAGGGCTGCACACAATGTGACAAGGCCTGCTGCCAGGGACTGGTTCTTAATTTAGATCTTAACTATATCTGGGCATGAGCAGGGAGCATCGGGACTAGGGATACAGAAACCGGTTAAGAAATGAGGCCACTTCCCACGTTCCTCTGTGGTATTTGGGATGCTGGACTTGTGGGAATCTGTGGGGGAGTCCTGAATAGGGGTGTGCATGCGTGTGTGTGTGTGTGTGTGTGTGTGTGTGTGTGTGTCTAGGGGAAAGAGAGAGGAGGAGAGAAACAGAGTTAACTTTTCTCTCCTGCCCCAGTTTCTCTGAGCTGCTCTGTCTTTTGTGCTCTTTGCCAAGAGGAAAGAAAACAGATTGTTCTTGCTCAGAGCATTCAGCTGACTCAACTGGTGCCAAACCAAAAAAAGCCCTAAGAACATAATAATAATTGCTCATGTGTACACAGCACTTTACAGTTTACAAAGGACTCCACATTACACTCATAAAACTGTAAGCCCTGGGAGGCAAGCAACCCACTATTAATTCTCCTTCAATTTGAAAGACACAAAAATGTTCTGAGAGGGCAAATGACTGGCTTAAGCCTTGCAGCATATTGGCATCATCCAGATCTGACTTCGCCCTGAGTTCAAGTTCACCTGCCACTGGCTACATCAGGCTGAGTTCAGAGTGAAGGGGCCGCCAGTGACACAGAGGACTGCACAGAGGCCCTCCCCATTCCCAACGCCCTTTCACACTGGGCATCTCACTCTCAGCACCAAAACAGGCCTCAAGTTATCATCCTCATATCAGATGAGAAAACAGAGGATCACAGGTTCCCGAGGTCAAGCCCAAAGTCAAACAGCCAGCAAATGGTAGAGTTGGGAACTGAATCCAATTCTTCTCTTGGCCTTTGCCTTCTCCCAGGACTACTGTTAAGCTAAGGGGTGTGGGATGCCAGGTCCAGAGACAGAGAGAGAGGGACAGACAGAGGGAGGCAGATTTAAAGAATTCAAATACAATGTGTGTTGAAGATGCTCTCCCGTACAAATCTCTAGTTCAGGTTACAGCTCTCCAGTGAAGGAGGCCAGGTCGGCAGCAGAGAGGAGGGGCTGGGTAAAGAGCAGCTGTCGTTGCGATCTCCTAATTGGAAATAATTGGGATTCTGTCTCAAACCACAGAGCCATGATTTAGCCAACTCAGCCTCAACCAGGAAGCATCTGTTGCCATCTCCAATGGCAACACTTCAATCTCCACTCCAGAACACCCTTCTTCCCTGCCAACTGGCAGGCAGTTACCACTCAGAGCCTGCAGGCTTCTCGATCCAGCCCCGAGGCCCCGGGGAAGAATCAAGTTCGGTCAACTTCCCAAGTCAGGATAAGGGGAAGAGGTGGGGAAGGGCGTCGCACTCTACTGAAGACTTTGGGTGACGGGAACTGGAGTTTCTGACGATGTGCCAGGCACTCGTCTAGGAGACCCATACTTGCAAATTTATCTCATAACCCAGTGAAGCAGGAGATAATGCCATAGACTCAGAGAAGTTATACTGCTAGTGAGTCGTGGAACTGGGATTGGATCTCCTGTCTCTCTGGTGCTAAGACCGTGCCCTATTTCCACTCTTCTTCATATTTCATCATCTCTGTTGTTTTAAGACTCTCTATTGGGCTGAATTCCTGATGTTATGTCCATCTCTCTCTCAAGGCAAAGATCAAGCTCCACCTCCTCTTTAAAGCCCTCCCCTTGCCCTCAGGTGAAAGTGAGTCCCCCCCAAACTAAGGAAGCCAGGAGGAGACTGGAAAAGAAATTCATAGTTGCTGAGCAGCAAAGGTTGGCTGTTTTGATATCACCTTGCTTTGCGGATATGCTGGAAACTGACTTCTGTTTATTATGTTAATGAACCCTCTGTGATTCTCCATTGCTTATGCATAATTAAGATGGCCTTTAAAAAAATATCTCCTGCTAGAGTTTGGGAAAACTGAAGTGCTTGTTTGGATTGGTAATAACGAATAACAGAAAATATGGCAGCTGCTTCTAAAAGAGCTGCAAGGGATGAGCTGCCCGACGGCACAAGGAAGATACTGAAAGAGAATCCAAAGTATGGGGGGCAGGGCAGGGTAAGCGAGGACATCATTCTGTTCTCTTCCAGTCACCCTATTATGAGGTGTTTCCGGGGCCATGTTTCAGGAAGAACATTGACAATAGGATCAGACCCCAACAAGAGTTCCTGGATGGCAAGAGGGCTGGAATGCTATGATACAGGGCTTGTTAAAATGAATGAACTCTGGGCCTCATTTTCTCATTTTATTTATTTATTTATTTATTTAAATATAAATGTCATTTCATTTTTAATTTTTTTAATGTTTATTTTTGAGAGAGAGAGAGAGACAGAGCGTGAGCGGGGTAGGGGTAAAGAGAGAGGGAGACACAGAATCCGAAGCAGGCTCCAGGCTCTGAGCTGTCAGCACAGAGCCCGATGTGGGGCTCGAACCCACGAACCACGAGATCATGACCTGAGCCGAAGTCAGACGCTTAACCATCAGAGCCACCCAGGCGCCCCTCTCATTTAAAAAAAATGAACAGATTCAGTGCAATTAGTGTTTCTCGGTGTTACTTCTTTGCTATTTGTTTGATGAGCATTCGATAGAACACTGGATGATGGACCACTTTGAGGATCCAGGCATCAAATTGCCATGTGCCCGGTGCCATCGCAGATTCTTGGACGTCGTGGATAAACATAAGCCTTGATTTCATGGAGCTTACATTCTACTCATAGGAGAGGAGATAAGCAAGTTAACCCACTTACAGAGCAAATAATTTCAGATCATGATAGGGTTATTGCAAAAACAAAAGAGGATGGTGAGGGTCATGTGATAAACAATGCTTGAGAAAGTTAATAATTTGGTGATTTTTTTTTTAAATTTTTTTTTTCAATGTTTTTTATTTATTTTTGGGACAGAGAGAGACAGAGCATGAAAGGGGGAGGGGCAGAGAGAGAGGGAGACACAGAATCGGAAACAGGCTCCAGGCTCTGAGCCATCAGCCCAGAGCCTGACGCGGGGCTCGAACTCACGGACCACGAGATCGTGACCTGGCTGAAGTCGGAGGCTTAACCGACTGCGCCACCCAGGCGCCCCCAATAATTTGGTGATTTTTAAGTTATATTTAAGTTAAGATCTGAATGACCAGAAGGAACGAGGTAGACACAGATCTGTGGAAGGACGTTCCATGTGGAGGCAACATCCAGTGCAGATTTCCTGAAGCAGCAATCAGTTTGGTGTGTTTTTAGAATAGAAAGAAGGCTGGGGTAGCTGTGGTTCAATGAGTTGAGGGGGAGAGTGGTCGGAGATGAGGCTAGAGGGTAAACAGGGTCAGGTCATGTAGGGCCTGGTAACAAAATGGACTTCATTCCAAGTCCCATGGAAAGAAGCCTTTGGGGGTCGTCTGTAAAGGAGTGACATGATCTTTATGCAATGAGAAATCTGGACCCCATCCATAATACAATGCACACAATCACAAAATCGGTTATTGTTTTGGAGGATCCCAGCTCTCCCTAGATACCATCCGCGTTCCTTCTCGATTTCCCTGAATTCTAAGGCTCCTCCTAGCTCTTACGTGGCACGGGTATATTTGAATGCATTAGGACTGCTTAGCTGAATGGCAATACTTAACAACAATCTTTGATAATATAAAGAATGCTGAACAAAAGACAGTTTGAATTTATCAAATGAGATGTGCTAGTTTGAACTACAGGACCCAGATTCTCACCCCTCCTGCTTCCCCCCACCTACCCCAGTGGCATTATTGTGTTGACAGTTTACTCCTGGGTAGGAAGACAAATGTCCTAATAAGGACCGATGTTATTAGTAGGGAGTGAAGGGAAAGTTCCTTCTATTCAAGGCCTAACATTCTTCCTATCTCTTCCATGAAAACTTTCCAAATATACATGGAATGCTATGTATTTGCAAACATGTTTTATTTCTTCAATTTTAATGTAAGCTTCTAAAGTGCTAAATCCCTTCCGGATTTATATTTAGATGGGCGTCTCGTCTTTCCCAATGGCCTGAAAATATCTCAAAGGTGGGGACTATATTTTCTTGATTTTTACGCCTAAAACAGTGCCTATTTTATGTGCCAAATTGTGTCCCCCCTCCCCTAAAATTCACGTGGGAGTCCTCACCCCAGTACCTCAGAATGTGACTGCATTTAGAGAGAGAGCTTTTAAAGAGGCAATTAAGGTAAAACAAGGTCATATGGATGGCTCTAATAGAAAACAACCAATGTCTTTATAAGAAGACATTAGGACACAGACGAGCGTGTGCCTGGAGGAAAGATCATTGAGGACACAGTGAGAAGGTGGTCACCTGCAACCCAAGGAGAGAGGCCTCAGAAGACACCAACACTGCTGACACCTTGATTTTGGATTTCCAGACTTCATAACTGTGAGAAGCTTTGAGACCATGTCAGTTGTTTAAGTCACCCAGTCTGTGAGAATTTTGTTATGGCAGCCGCAGCAGACCACTGGAGCCTGCCACCGTACGTATGATTTTGTTCCTTCCCCTACTGAATTGTGAGAACATCTAAGACAGCAGCTGTTCACCTTTGTGCCCAAGGTTCCTAGCACTAGGCTTTGCACCAGGCGAATGAATCTCAACATTAATAAAAACGGCAGACCCAGAGGGTTTTAGTGATTTCCCAAGTTCCCTCTGTGCCAGCCCAAGAGCTGACCCTTCCTGGCTTTGATTTGGAGAAATCGCAAAGAGATGGTCATCGCAGTCAGGTTCAAGGTAACAAGACTGTGGGTTTAGGAAGCACTGAGAATAGCCATCAAGAGAAGCCAGAGTCCCTTCAAGGGGACAAGTGGTTAGGAAACAACACCCAGGCTCACACGTGCTGAAATGTGCATGCTGGAAGGTGACAACTCCTTCCCTGGGATGGCATATGGGGACAGTTCTGTCCCTCTCTCCACACCAGTCTGGCCACTCTTCACCCACCGCCTGGCTTTCTTCCAAGGCAGGAAGAGTTGTTCATCTGATTGGTTAAGTCTGAGTCACTCACTGAGCCAAGTTAATAGTAAACAGGCTTACTGTGCCTTAGAAAGCTGGGACTAGATATTAGCATCTTTTTGCACGCCCTTTACCTCTTCAAGAGGCAGAAAGCAAAAGTTACACCAGAGTCCCCACTGGGAACCAGCCATGTCTTTCTCCCCCAAGCAGACTTGAGTGTGGCAGCTCAAGTCAGATTTGAGGAGCAGGAGGATGTCTCCTTAACCTTTGAAGCCACACATCAACTCCGTCCCAGCTTCTGACCAGAGACTTCTGCCCTGTGTTACTAGAGACTGGCACACGCACTCACACCGAGTGGGGAGTTTGATTCTTGTGTGAGCACTGTCCCTGTTTATCTTCAAACCATAGGAGGGCAAACGGGTGAGTTTCTGGCCTCAGTCTGTATAAACCTTCTCTTTCATTCCCCTATCACCTTGCGGTCCCCAAACCTCCCACGGTTGCCCAGACTCTGGGAGTTTTGCAGAGACAGTTGGGCTGCACGTCTGTGGGTGGTTTAAGATCCTGTGAATTACGCAGATCCTGGCTCTGTATCATCAATTATTCTGGTCCTTCATGTGGGCCTGCGTGGGCTGCATCTTGTGATTTCTGGTTCTCGCCCTGCAGGGACTCTTATCAGCCTGACCTTTTGAGTCCCTTCATCACCGAATTGCTTTTTCTTAATTTGCAATGCCCCCCTTCTGCCTTTTTCTTCCTGACACCCATTTTGACTAGCACACTGGTTCCTAACTTGCACAGATACATTCTCGGTTCCCTTTCTCCCTCCCAAGTGTGAAGTTTATCACCTGAAAAAAAACAAATCAAGTGTGACTTTCCCCCCTTTAGTTTCCTAATCATTTTAAAGCACTGATTTACCTCCCAAAATAACAGGGACAGTACCATGTTCTAAGAGGGTAATGAACAAAGAAAAACTTCCCTTGCTATAAGCATTGAATTCAGTTTTCCTTTTAAAATAAAAAAAACTACAGACACACACATATATGTATCTTATATAAAGAATAGTGTTCATAATAGAAAAATTAGTTACTAGAGGTGGAACAAAAGAAAATAAAATATATACATGTATTTCTGGATATAGATGCAATTTCATTCCACAGTCTACTGGCAGAAATAACCCCCTGAGGTCAGCCGCTCTGAAGCATTCCGTTCCCATTCTAATAAAGTTCCTGTGGCATTTATGCAGAGATGTGCTGCCAGGTAATTCTGCGGCGGCTGCTTCATTTCTATAGTTCCCTGAGCCAGAATAATGTCAACTTCTCTAAAAGCTGGAACCTAGGGAAAGCAGTGTTGTTAGGTACCCCTCCTTCCAAAATTATGGAGAAGATAGCCACTGAACCCACGGGGTCCTATGCAGGTCCTATGAAATGGACCGGGTCTCTTTCCTATATACGTCTGGGGGAATCATTGTGTCTAGCCAGTAGGGTGGCATGTGGTCTGGCCCAGGCCTTACTTCCCTCACCAATAAAAGTGTTTGCCAAGTCATGGGATTAAACATCTGCATGTGTACTTAGTTATAATTGTCATCCTTTCTTTACCTGTTCATAATGTTGAAATATGCAAATATCAAGCAATAACAAAATACATTATGATAGTATTTATCTCTCAAGACCCTCTAAGCGCATCATACAGTGGAAGTTATGTTTAGAACTTGTTGATAAGGTCACTTCCTTGGCTAATGCATTGTGTACTCCAGTAGCATTTTAATTTATAAATATTTGGGGCTTTCCTAGATATCTTAAAGTTATTGATTTCTAATATAATTCCATTTGATTAGAGGCCATACTCTATATGATATCTTTTTTTAATTTTACTGAGATCTATTTAATAGTCTAGCATATAGTCTATCTTGGTGAACATTCTATATATACTAGAAGTTTGTACCCTCTATAGTTCCTGGGTATAGTGTGGTATAATTGTCACTTATGTCCATGTGGTTGATAGTGTTACTCATAGCTATATCCTTACTGACTTTTTGTTATCTATCACTTACTGAAGAACAGTATTGAAATCTTCAATTATGATTGAGGATTTATCTTTCTTTAGTCAGTTTGCTTCACGATTTTAAGATCTTCAGTGATAATTGTAGATTTATGTATTTTCCCCCAATTCTGTTAGTTTTGCCTTATGTATTTTGAAGCTCTGTTATTAGGCATGTATACATTTATGATCACTATGTCTTCCCAATGAATTGACCATATCAATTGTTGCTCTTTATCTTTGGCTATACTCCTTGCTTTCAAATGGAAACTACCTGAGTAATAATTGTTTCAGGTAAGGATCACCAATGGATACTAAAACCAGTAGGTAAGAGCTTGATGAGAAACAGGATATTCACATGGTACGTGGTCTCAAAGAATTTTCCAATAAGATAGTTATTAATGACAAATGACAACATAAGAGGAGAAAATCAGACACCACATTGACTGAATGATCAGAGTTAATCACCAGAAACAGGACAAATAGACAACATTTCCTTCCTAATATTTTGCAGAGAAAAGGACACAGTATCATTACCAAGGTACTTCTGCCAAAAATACATAACCTGAGCCTGATTATGGGGAAACAGCAGGCTGATCCAATTTGAGGAGTATGTTACCAAAGAAGACTTGTGATTTTTTTAAAAACTAAAGGTCATGAAGGCCAGAGGCCGAGGGAGTCTTTCTACATCGAAGGAAAGTAAAGGGATATAATAATTAGGTTCAACATTTAATCCCAGATTAAATTCTCAATGAGAAGAAAAATTACACTTGCTAAAAAAAAAAAGAAAAAAAAAAGAAAAAGAAAGAAAAAAGAAAAAAAGGGAAAAAAAGGACCTCAGTGGGATGATTGAGAAAAATGAAACAGGATCTGTAAATTAGGTAATAATATGGTAGCAATGTTGATTTCCTGATTTTTATCATTGTATTCCTGTTTCTGTAAGAGAGTGTGCTGGTTTGGGGGAGCACACAATGAAATATGTAAGTGTAAATGAGAATTATGTATGTAGCATATTCCCAAAGGGCACAGGAAAAACAAAATCTGCAGGCCTGGGTGTGTGTGGACAGATTGTCACACAGGGAAGGGAAAGGAGAGGGAGGAGGAACAAGAGGAAAAGAGACACAGGAAGAGTGATATTGAGAGGAGCGGAGGTTAACTTGTGCAGAATCTGGGTGCAGAGTATACAAAAATTCTTAAAAGCACTTCACAATTTCTCTACACATCTGAAACAATTTTAAAATTAAAGTGCTCCTTGTCTTGAACTCTATTTTGTCTGATATTAATAGAGTCACTTCAACTTTCTTCATCTTAATGTGTGCGTCGTGTTTTTATTGCATCTTTTAACTTTCAAACTACCTGCGACTTCATATTTGAAGTACTCCCTGATGCATTGCGTCTTGCTTTTTTATTTAGTTTGATAATCTTAACCTTTTAATTGTCATGCTGAGTTCGTCTAGATTTAATATTATTATTCACATAGTTTGATTTACATCTACCCTTTACTTATTACTTTTCTATTTGTCCTTTACTGCCTTCATTTGGGTTAATCAAATATTTTCTAGCATTTAAGTTTAATTCTTCTATTGGCTTTTCAGCTATACCTCTTCACTTTTTTTTTTTTTTTTTGGTAATGATTGCCTTAAGGATTCCAATATGCACCCTTAAGTTATGACACTCTACTTAATATCATTATTTCCAGTAAAGTGAAAGGTCCTTGCAACAGTGGAGTTCTGTTTACCATCTTATTTTTTTATGTTTTGTATCTAATATGTGTGCAATAGATATGTGGCATTATAATTTTTGCCTTAAATAATCATATGCATTGAAATATACTAAGAAAACTTTAAAAATTGTCTTTTCTGTTTGCCCTTATACCTCTTTCTAAAAATCTGTCAATTTCCTTCAGCAGGATGAACTTCCTTCAGCCTTTCTTGAATTCCAGCTTCAGGAGACAAATTATCTCAATTTAAAAAAAATGTAAAATATCTTCATTTTGCCTCCATTTTTCATGGAAATTTTCACTGGATATGGACTTTTAGCTTGACAGTTTCCCACTCCCATCCCCAGTGCTTGAAAGATGTCATCTTTCGTTCTCCATTGATTCTGGTGAGAAATCACCGATCATTTACATCCTTGTTTTACCATATCTGATGTGTCATTTTATTTGGATTCATTCAATATATTTTTTTAAATGTTTGATAGTTTAACTATAATGTTCCTAGATGTCATTTTCCTCGCTTTTATCCTTTCGGGGGAATTTTTCTCATTTCCCTTTTGGATGTTCTTGGATTTGTGTCTTTATAACTTCCACCAAATTTGGGGGTGATTCCACCATTATTTCTTCCATTGTTTTTCTGTCCCATAATCTCTTATTTTTACTCAAATTATTATATGCCTGTTGCAGTGTTTGATATTGTCCTGCAAGTCACTAAAGATTTGCTGTTTTTAATTTCTATTATTATATCTTCAAGTTCAGTCATCTCTTTTGTGGCTGTTTCCAATCTGCTATTCTATCAGATCAGTGAATTTTTCATTTTATATATTATATTTTTGTTTCTAGAAACAAAAATCTCTGCTAGAGATTCACTTATTATGTCCATACTCCTTTAAATCCTGACATTTTTATGATAGTTGCCTTAAATTCTTTTTTTTTTTTTTTTTTGCTAATTTCAATAGCTGGGTTGTATCAGGGCCAGTTTCCAGGTTTGGGGTCACATTTTCTAGCTTTTTCATGTAACTAGTAATATTTTCACTACTATAATATACTGAATAACATAGATACTATGCTACTGAGACTCTATTTTGGTAACCTCCTTTAGAGAATGTTAAGTTGTATTTTTTTCTTTTCCCAGAAAGGCAATTGATTTATTATAGAAAAATTCCATTAGTAGCATCTCTCTGAATTTGCCACTCAGCATTGTTTTGAAAACCCCTTGCAATGGTTAGTTAGCTCACTACCTCCTTAAGAAGTCCAACTCTATCAAAATCTCCAACAGGTCTGATTATTAAAAATGTCAGTTCCTGGGGCACCTGGGTAGCTCAGTCGGTTAGGCATCTGACTTTTGGATTCAGCTCAGGTCATGATCTCGTGTGGTTTGAGAGTTTGAGCCCTTTGTGGGGCTCTGTGCTGACAGTGCAGAGGCTTCTTGTGATTCTCTCTCTCCCCCTGCCTGCCCCTCCCCCTCAAAATAAATAAACTGGAAAAAAAAAAAGAAGAAAAATGTCAGTTCCTTTGTCTTTAATCATAATGTGCTGTCTTTATAATTTCACCCAAAACCACAGAAGTAAGTCTGTTGCCATTCCAAATGACAGCCCATGTTCTCTGGGAGAGGTTTTCCTAATTTTCATCAGATTCTTAAAGGTCTCAGTATTTTAAGTACTTCATAGTATGCGATTATTGGGATCATTTCTATTCTCTGGATTGTTTGAGATATTATAAATAGGGCTTGGTAGGAAAGACTCTGGAACCACACTGTCTGGAGTTCTACTGCATTATCTTGGGACAAATTACTTAACCTCTGTGCCTTAGTATCCTCACCTATAGAGTAAGGATAAGAACATGGGTTATCTATCTATTAGACTGTTGTAAAGATCAAATCAGTTGGTAAATGTAAAAATAATTAACAGTGCCTGGCATACAGTAAGTGATGATCTGTTACTGCTGTATAATCAAAATTTCCTTTGGAACCTTCTGGTATATCAACGTGAGTGGGTTGCCTACAATTTACCTCAATAAAAACCTTTTTTTTCTTAGATTGCTGTTGAGAATGAGCAGATAATCCATATTTTAAGGTGAAATCTGGGGCAGTAATTGGGATGGGAGAAGGATGTGGGGCAGGGGGCAGATGGGGCAGGACCAAGTCTCACTATAAAGAGTGAAAATACAAAGGTCAAAACAAAGGTTGGCTTTCAGTGGGTCCCAAGCTGGCTGCATCACACCATTTGAGGAGTGTTTAAAATTTTTCCATTTCTGAGACCCATTTCAGACCTACCAAATTAGAATCACTGGGGTAGGTCCTGGGAGTTTTCATTTCATAAGCTTCCTAACAACCCCACTCCATCCGAGTCAATTCTCAAACATCTTGGTGGCATAAGTTCATGAGACGCCATTTAGGACACTGGGCAGATTAAGGACAATGCTTCCATAAGCATAAATGATGCTAAGTAAGGCAGTGGCCAGCAGCTCCCTTATTTTACTGATGGGTACATGGAAAATGAAAAGAAGTGGCTTCACTCTACTCACCCTGATAAAAATGAAAATGTCAGACCATACTCTACTGACTTCACAGCTGGTGTTTTCTCTGACACACTTATGAAATGATTGTTTCAGTTGACCTAGAGACTGGGCCTCTATCATCTGCTAAAAAGTCTTCTGACAAGTAATCCACCGTGATTTTTCCTTTAGGAGAGTCAATATCATCTCAGTTTATCTCCCTTTAAAATCGGTACAGCCCTGACCTTAAAGAAGGAGGGTGCTGTGAAGTTTAATTAATGTTGGATGTCCTCAGATGCCTCCAGATGAAAGGCACCATACTGATGCATAGTATTACCACTATTAGAATTTACCAGTTGCAGGCTTCTGGTCACCTGCTGGGCTGTGTGTTATGATGCATTTGAAAGAACAAGAAAGAAAAGCAAGCACATCAGCTGCTGCTTGGAAATCCAACCTGACCTTAGACTCGCTCATGCCTTACACCTGAACATCAAACCCATCTCAGATCCCAGAGGAGATTCAGAGCTTCTACAGCTCCCAGAGAAGGCCTGATGAGAAGATATGGGATAAAGAGGAATGAGCTCTGACTTTGGAGGTGAATGATGATGAGCTTGGATCCTGGGCCGCCAGCTTACTAACTACAGGAAACTTTTTGCCAACTCTCAGTGTACTGGAGATAATGCCCAATTTTGACACAGCTGTTCAGAGGAGTAAATGAGTACGCTACTTTACACAGCACATGAAACTGAGTAAAAGCTGCCGAATGACGGATTCCAGAGAAAAACTGAGGCAAATATCTAGGAGAGAGAAAAGTGACAAGAGAGAATAGCATACGAGACCGTATCCATTCCGTAAAGATTATACAGTTACATTGAAACAATCAGGAACATAATGTTTAGCTAATGCTATTTTCCGATGAAATAAAGGCAGGTGGATGTTCAGGACTTATAGCAACACCCTGATACGTAACCTCCACTGTCTCCATTTCACCGATACATAGATGAAGCTCACAGACTTGAGGTCACACGAATCGTCAGTGCTGAGAGGCGCTGTGACCAGTATTCTTTGTCACATGACAGCTGATCTTCCTATCCACATGGTGGATGCAATGTGTGTGTTTAATGGTCACGTGTTTTGTTTTGTTTTGTTTTGAATCCCAACATGTGGTTTTGTTTGACCAAGTTAACTTTTGAGAATCTTAAGAAATAAAACGGTCATTTTAATGTCTCACTGTTAATATTATTCTTTTCTTCTCTTGTCACAACTCTGTCAGGGAAATAGAGAGTGGGCATCATTATTTCCATTTTATTGACATGGGAACTGAGGCCCAGAGAGTGTAAAGACCAAGAGAGTAGCCAATGAACATAATTTATACAGAGATCAAGTGCTTCTTAGAGGTTTATGTGCATTCTGCTTCCTTGTTGTATTCCTAATCATATCATAATCTTAAGGCAGCATTCCCTAAATGTTATACATGAGGCAGGGCAGTGATGTGAAAACAATCTCTTCTTTATCCCCTAAGGGTGGGAGCAGTTAACCTTCCGCCTAAACTGAAAGAGGTTCTGGCAGATAAACACTTTCTCTCAAAACAGTAACGGAAGCTCCCAGGTGGGATATTTTATATTCGAGTTATTCAACTCTCCATTCCTCTGGTCCCCTGTTCTGTCCCTGAGCAGCAGTAGCATAATATCTGCTGGGGTGAATAACAGCCTCCCTCACTGTGCCCCTTCAGAAGCGGGAATGGCCAAGGGGTCCTGAGAGGGCTGGGTCCTGTAGGGTAGGCTCAGCTGAGCCTGAGACACGGTGAGCTTCACGGAGGTCGAGGATTTTATTCTGCTTTCCTCCATCCTGATTAATTTCATAGCTAATGACTCTATGGACTTAGTGATGTATGATGCTCTGTCGGGGACAAAAAAAAATGAACTTTTACTAATAGAACATCTTCATGCTGTGAAAGGTTTTGCAAACGAATGTAACTCACACAGAATTATGTCGGCAGGGGAGTCCCAAGGAAAAATCTTCTAAAGACCAGAGAGCAGAAAAAGGGAGACCTAGTGTAGAAGACAGGAAGGGAGAGTTTTAAAGGTACAGAAAGAAGAGAATGGCAGGCCTATTTAGAGAGATAAAGAGAGACACAGAGAGAAGCAGACTCAGCTTGAGACAGACTCAAGGACAAAAGACTGAAAGGCAGAGATGTAGACAAAGTCATGTATATATATATATATATACACTTTTGGTTAACTTAGTGAGTGGACTCAGAGGTATTCAATAATATTTTGTAAACATTGTAAGTGCTTATCTCAAATAATGATATCTTCTCGACATCTGCTTATTGAACAAATGTATATATTGAGCACCTTCTCTGTGTAAGATACAGTGCCAGAAACCTGGAGGTACAAGAAGGAAAACACATGCAAAATCTACTTGCTAAAGTCTAATTAGAAAGATATTCATTAAACAAAGAAGAATAGAAGTAAATATCCAATTTCAATATCGCAGTTACAGCGATGGATAAATCCATGGGTGTAGAAAGGCATGTTTAACAACTACATGGAATCAAGGTGTGATATAAATAGCCAAGAATAACAGAAGCATAAAAATCTATTCTTCTCTTCATACAATTTTAAGGCTTAGAGACGCAAAGGAGTTTGACCAAGCTCACAGAGTAAAGTATATCTAGAATTGATACCTATTACATTAAGTGGGACTTAAATTACACATTTTTATTTAGAAGTGAAACAATTATGGAATAGTTCAAACATGCAGAAAAGTATAATTGGGTACAATGGCCATCCATGTGCCTACCACTGACTATCCTCTTTTGTAAGTCTAAATTTGCACCACCTAGAAAGAAAAAAAGGTAAACTGAGGGCCTTCTATGTCAGCTACCTCAGCTGCATTACCTTTTCACTTTCTTGACGCTCTCAGGATGCAAAGGTCACACCATTTTTACAGATGAAATCACTGAGATTCAAAAGATTAGGTAACTTTCTCAAGTGTGGAAAGCTCATAGCTGGTAGAGTCAAAAATTTCCACCCAGGTCTATTGAATCCCCTGATCTTTCTGATAGGCTGCACGATCAAGGACAAAAGGCAGAGAAAGGACTGAGATTTTTCGACACTCTGACATTTGGAAATAGGACACCAGAATACTTTACTTTCCCTTCTACCCCCTCCCCTTCTTCTTCTCTTTATTGGCTAGGTGAGTAGGAGATTTATTTTTGTTCCTTAAAGATTATTCACATGTTCACTCCCACTTCATCTCAGGTCTAAGAAACGCTGGCAGGAAAAGTAGCACACCTGTTCCTCCTTTTCCACGTCTTCCCTTCCCGTTCACATCAGCATCTGAAGCTGCCATACTTTGTTAACTCATTGCCATGATCTCTAACTGAGGGCAATATGCTGCTAACTCCCAGCTGTTGCTATGGTGACCATGATGTCATAAAATGACACAACCTGTTCCGGCGAGGGTGATGATGAATTCTTTTTAATCTAAGATATTAAACTTCACAAAAATACAGAATGCTACATGTGAAAGTAGAAAGGAAACTGAGTTATGCAGAAACCCAACATTAGAGCATATTTTTCTTCTTGGTAATCAAGTTGGACTCGACAGCCTCCATATGGTCTTTTACTGCTCTAGGATTTTATAATTACGGGAAAAGATGAATAATTACTTCTCTCAGAAAGAAGCAGCATCATTGGCCTAAGGTTGAGAAGACCACGATTTAAATAGGACTCTGAGTTGAAGGGCAGAGTGGTCTTCCAGAAAAATGACTAAGGTCTGGGCTTACTTCCGTTGAGCATTTGTGAAGCTTTCCTTTTTCCTAGCCTCAGTCCCACCATCTGTTAAATAGGAATGAAAGTATGGAGCTTTCTGCAAAGATTGAATGAGAAAACATGTTCAAAGTACTTGGCACACAGTGACTCTACTTAAATATTATTTTCTTAGCTTTAAATACTTGCAAGGATATGTCATTTCACAGCATGAACTCAGGCAAGTTATTCTATTACTTTTGGGCATAGCAATTTTATTATCATTTATAAAAATGAAGAGTGTTGAAGAAAATAAAGATAAAGGAAATACAGAAGCAGATGAAAAACAAAACAAAACAAAAGATATGTATGGTTTTAGTAAAGCTCATCCAGTTCTAGACTCCAGAATCTAGAACAAATGTTCCCATGGAAAGACTAGATGTGCATGTGTGTATTGTTCCTTTTAACCACACAATCAAATCCAATCACTGCCTAATATGACACCTGATAAATGAAGCAAGATATTTAAGCCCTCTTCGAGAGCACTGGTGAGTGGGATTATGTCTGTGGGAGGTGGCCTGGGACTTCAAACTAACTGTCATGGGTGGTTGGACTGGAGATATAAGACTTGAAGGGAGAGACGTTACAGAGAGAGAGGTGTGAGAGTCATTCCCAATCCTGTAAAGATGATTTACATCCTAAGGGGAGAAGACTTGCTTGATTTGGCCCTAGAAGTCAGGATAAAGACCACTGAGACTTCAAGAGTATGGACTTTAGGTAGAACTCTTATAGGATCAGACTTCCTAGCAGGCGAGTGTGAAACCTTCAGAGAGGCTGAATTCTCCATTGTTGGAAATGTCCTTTGCAAGGTTAAGGAACATGTGGGGTTGCTGGGTTGCTTAGAGAGCCTAACGCATTAGATAAAGGCATGCACTGGCAGGAAGAGGGACTCTGAAAGAGTGAGCTAGATACCTCTGAGTAGTCAGTTCTCAGATCATATGAGACATTTCATGGATAGATAGCTTGTATTTGCTCCAGAGAGCAAAGTTTAAAATTTATGCATACACCAAAATGCCTGCAGTGGACATTTCTGTATAAATGTGAATTTTTTGAGGAGCTGGGTGGCTCAGTTGGTTAAGCTTCTAATTCTGGATTTTGGCTCAGGTCATGATCCCATGGTACCATGGACTCAAGCCCCGCATCAGGCTCTGCACTATCAGCACAGAGCCCACTTGGGATTCTCTCTCTCCCTCTCTCTCTGCCTCCCCACCTCAAAATAAACAAATACACTTAAAAATGTGAAATGTTATTTTTCCCTCCAGCTTCAATTCAACTGCTAAGTTTTCACATTCTTTGGACATCTTCAAGAAACGGGATCTCTGGTTAACTAGGAGAGACAGTTGTTTATAAATGATGTAGGGGATAGTCAGGGTAGCAGCTGGACAGTGCAAAACTGAAAAATGGTTTATCCTTGATTAAAAGTGGTTCCACATGAACTAATTAACTGGGTATGATCAAATAAGACTTTGTCTTTGATACCCCAAAGTAGCATGGTGATATTGTGAGCTAAAAAGGGGGATATCTAAACAACATAAAAACCTTCCAAAAAGAATTATCACAAGTACCTTATTATAGTATGATGGGCTTTAGAAAAGGGGGCCAGGGTAGAGAATAATATTGGTCAAATATGGTTAAATGGGAATTTCATGCCTCATCAGTCATAGACTTGCTCATCTGTGAAATGCTCTAATGTGTTTTTAAATTTTTATGGGTAGTCATTACAAAAATAAGCACACCATAAGCTGATCATCTTGAACCATAGGCCATGAAGATGCCGATGGACAAATAAAAGACAAACATTTCAGGGTCTTAGAAGTTCTACTATAACCATAGGATTTTGAGGGTGATCCAAGCATTTCGGCGTAGGGCTCCATCAGGAGCATATGTTACTTTTAAGGCGCTGAACTGCAACCAGCCTGGCCCCACCCGGTGCTGCACTAGGCATATGACCTTGGGCAAGCTATTCCCTTCTCTGGGACTTAATTTTCCCTTTTGGACATAGCCAGGTCCATCAATATCTAATAGAGAGCAAAGAACAGCTCTACAGGATACTAGTCTTAGTCCTAAAACCAATGCTCACAACCCTCGATACCATGACCACTCTTGCTGGTTCTCTGACATCTATGAATCTTCTGAGATTTATGACTCCTGCTTCCTTCCATCTGTTTTTACTGAAGCTTACAAGGTCCTGAGGCCAGATTGTTGGTCTGGTTACTTCTGGTCACTCTCGATTCATTCAACAAATAGATGCCAAGCATTAAGCTAGGCTGAAAAACTTTTTCTGAAAAAAGACAAGATGGCAACGTCCTAGGCTTTGAAGGTCATGGGGTCTCTGTTATCAACCAGTGTAGTCAACTCTGCTTTTTGTCCAAAAACAACCACAGATAGTACATAAACCAATGGGAATAGCTGTGTTCCAATAAAACTTTATTTTCAAAGCAGGGGGAGAGCCAGATTTGGCTCACGGGTCATCGTTTAAAGACACCTGAGCTAGATAATGGGCATGAGCTAGATGCTGGGCATCACAAGATGAATGAAGTCTGGTATTTGATATCAGAGCTCAAAACTCTCTAGCCCATTCTTTTTTGCATTAACCCAATGAGATTATACTTCTTTTCCTTTTTATGCATATGTGAGCTTTCTAAAATTGAGATATACTTGACAAGGAACCTTACATTAGTTTCAGGTGTATGACATGATGATTTGATGTTTACATATCCTGTGGAATGTTCGCCCAGTAAATGCAGCATCATGCTGCACCAGCAGGGCTCACGAAGACCTTATGACCTACGAAGCCTAGAATGGTTACTATCCTACCCCTTGTAGAAAGTTTGTAGATTCCTAATTCCAAATAATAAAATGGTTATTATTGAGTAATAATTAAGAACAAGGAATTAGGAGTGAGACAGATACCATTTATAATCCCATTAAAAAAACTATTAATAATAACAAAAATAACCCAGGATCAACTATGTGATACGCATTTTACTAATAATTTGAAAAAATTATATTTAATGTGCTAATCACAGCAATTACATAGCACAGTAATTATTGTTGCACTCAATTTACAAACTCAGAGGTGGTTTACCTAAGCCACACACCTATTAGAATATAAGAATTCAAACCCAGCTCTGTGTGTCTCCAAAGCTCGGGCTCAACTTATCTAGATCATGAAGGATGAATAGGGAATTTGCCAAGTTGGGGGAAGAGCATTTGAGGCAAAGAAAGCAGCCTCTGCAAATGCACAGTGGCATGAAAGCATGTTCAAGGAACAGGGAGGAGGCATCTAGAAGCAGGAGGAGGCTGGACTGGGCAGGACAATGAGACCGGGGGTAGTTTGTGCCTGTGGTTTCTTTAGCCAGGGGTGATTGGTGTGCATAAGCTACTTAGCCATGGTGGAGAGTATGAAACCCTGGGTTGTGGGGTGTTCTAACTTATTAACTTTTCATTGCATTCTGACACCCTCCAAAATATCAGTGGTGACTAGGCAGTCCTAGCTTGTTGTTCAGATTCTTTATTGAAGTAAACAATGCTCATCCTACTTGAGATGCTGTTTTTACAACGTTGCTCACCTCTGATATTTATTCACAGAAATTAAACAGCCAAAATATAAGTCTGTAGGGCTTACTATGGAATCAAAGGCCCGGTTCATTTCAGAGGTGCTAGGAGATGTTAAGTTATTTTAAAGCAAGCATAGGAGTGCAGTAGGACCCTCTGTTTAAGGAAAATGCCAAGCGCTTAGCAATGGCTTACCTTTGAGCTGCTGTTCACGATCCATAGCCATAAATGTTAGACATGAACAGTCTGTATCTTCTATACTGCCCAGAAAAAGAGACTGGGCCCCAGAAGGGAATGATCTTCTCTGCATCACAGAATCGATTGAATACTGGTTTTGTGCCAGGAAAGCTGTGTGATCTGGGTTCTGGATGTGTCTGACTGGTCAAATGATGTGAATATGGTTGATGAGCAATTTGACTGCACAGATAAAAACTTCTCTAAGACTTTGGCACAACAAAAGAGAAGATGTGGCTTCTTCTGAAAACCATGGTTAGTAAAAGGATTGGCCACTTCCATAGGGGAAGTTTAGAGCTTAGAGATGCAAGGAAAGGGACATCTCAATTCAAACTGTGGACATACTTTCCGTGAATTAGAAATGACAGTGGGATGATCTGAGGCATAGGGTCTCTCACAGCTTGCTCCCAAGGAAGCAAGGAAAATCTTTCCCCCAAGGAAAATCTTATGACTAAAGAGAATACAAATGTACTCATAAGAATCTAGGGGAAGTATAGTTCAAAATGGATTCTAAAAGTGCAAAATTCTTTTGAAATCTCCTGATTTATGGTAAAACATCATACACACTTTGCATTAAATTCAACAATATTTCCCTTCTTGTTTCTATAGTCTCTGAAATACTCATTATCCTGTAAAATTGATCCTTGGCACATCCATGCCAAGATACTCTAAACTGAGAAGCACCACCTGATATCATGTAATAATTAAGATCATAATATCTCAGAGTTGAAATAGATTTTGGAGTCACCCTTCCTGATTACTAATCAGTACAGAATATTTCAGTACAGGATAATTTAAGGCCATCTGATGTTCCTTCTAATCCTGAGAATCTGTAAGTTCAGACTTCAGTGAATCTTTATACCTCTACGTTCCCAACGGGGTGTTGTTTTCACCTCCATCACAGTAATCAGCATGGTATGCCTTTCAAATATTTTATCGTATTACATACCTAAACACACAAACATACATATATACAAGAGATAAAATTAGATTATAGGTGTTAGATTATAGGTGTTGAAACCAAGGTGACCTGCTTTCAAATTCTAGTTCTTCACAGTAGGTTAGCTCTGTGAGCTTAGGTATGTTTCCTAACCCTGCTTAGCCTCAATGTCCTTTTTGTAGAACAGGAATAAAAAGATCTTCCTGCAGGAGTTTGTGCAAAACTTGTAAGAGGCAAGGGGCATAAATCTCTTACCACGATGAGTGGAATATACAACATGTACAGAAAATGGTAGCTAGTGTGTAGATGTGTGTATGCACATGTGTGTTTATGTGACTCTCACGGTGGCTGGTGCAAAATACCAAGCTTAATAAAAATGTGTGGATTTGAACAGAATTGACTCATGTGCTGGGAATAGAGGGTTTTTATGGATTCCAAGGCTAAGATGTAAACCGAAAGAACAGTCCACTGACAACAATTGTTCCTTTACTTCTTGGCTCCAGGAAGCTCCTGAGACACAAGAAATTCTGGAACTCAGTTCTGTAAAGCTGAGAGTCTGCATTTCTTCTCCTGCACTCAGACATACGCACTGCATCCCTAGACACAACAGATGGCCAGCTCTTTGCACACAAACCAGCTCTGAAGAAAGGCTCTGGGCATAGCAGGGGAGAAAGAACATCTCCACCAGTGTTACTCTCCTTGAATTGAAGAATAGATTCCTGTTACTTCTCTTCATTGACAACAAGGAATTGACTGCACTCTTGGGATGACCTCTAAACCCAGACTTACCAGTAGGTAGCACTGATGTTGTTCAAAGTTTCTTCATGAAAGTGTCGGCTCCCCAGCTCCACAAGAAAGCTGCAGATTAAGGAGACAGAACTAATTATTTATTTTTCCCTGGGAGAAGGACGATGCCTAGGAGGTGCTGAATTTCAGAAGTCCTTTATCCACTCTAGGCAATGGGAACTTCAACAAAATCATTGGGATTGCATGCAGTTCAACTCCCTAGAAAAACACTGTCTCTGGGCAGCTCACAGCATGTACTAAGTCATCAAAGTACGGGAAAAAAATCTTTTCTTCCCATAAACTTGGTGAAATATATTATTAGGAGCTGTATTCCATATGCAGAATGTACATAGAAAATACAACTCTATTTATAAAATCTTTTTCCTGCCGCTTTTCCCAAGATGTTCTACTTCTCAAACTGAGCAGATGGGGTCTCTTGTTTCCTCCTTTGCCAGCTCTGGAACCCTGGGGAATTGCAAGGTACCTTTATATATGTGGGATCCTTGGGATATGAGTGTTCATTACTTGAATTTAGACAGTGATGGTAGTGCAAAAAAAGCCTTTGCCACCTAAAAATATGCAAAACACTAGTTGTTGTAAAATTAGTCTCCACCAACATATTTACCCTGTTTCTTCCCATTGTGTCAAAAGAACTGCTGTTGTTTAGACCATCGCTGGTTTTGTAAAATATGTTGAGCACCCATATCATGGTGAGAATACAATGCAAAATGAAACTATCATCCTGGGAAAGCTGCAGAGTGCCACGGATTTGAGGGAAGTGATGCCGGGCTTCTCAGGAATCGCATTTTGAGCCATTGGCAAAGGAGGATTAGGCTGAGTTAGACCAATTAACAATTGGAAAAGAGAAAATCAACAAGGAAGATGATTAGAAGCTTCAAAAGAGAAATATTTGAATATCAAAGGATTAGGAGAAGCCTAAGGGGGAAATGATGAATCTCTCAAATATTTTTACAAAAATTACCTTCCTCCTAATCATGATATGAAAGCGAAATGCAAAGTGAAGGATTTCGTTTCATTTGATCCTACAATTTTGTCAGAAAAATTACTGTTAAAAAATCAAGACCTGGCTCATTTTCTGATCATTTTAAGAATTAGCATGTAGTTAAAATTATCAAATAAATTCTGACTATATAAGCTAAAATAAACTTAAATGCACACATTCTGGTTTCCTTTGCCAAACTGAACTTCTTCAATGCTTTTCTCTGGAATTGTGTTTCTAATTGAGATAGATTCACATGCGAGTTGATTTCACAGAAGGATATTGTGCAGTAGTTAGAACAGTTAGGATTGTGTACAGAATCTGGAGCCAGGATGCCTGAGTTTTGAATCCAACTTCTGGTAGTCATTGAAAACCACAGAAAGGTTATTTGACTTCTCTGTACTAAGGGTTCTTCATCTAGAACACAATTAATAGTAGTCCTGTTTCAGCACAGAATTGGGAGCAAGGTAGTGGGTACTGTTATCAAGACGCATCTGGCCTGTGCTTTTGTGATGAAGTGTCTCACTTCTTCCCTGGGGGTGGGGTCTGTGCTTTCTAAGTGGGCATAGCTAAGTTCATTGCTTTTCAGACCCCCCTCTGGAAAAAGCGGACTCTTCCTCTTCTCCTAGTTACCTTATTCTTTCTCCGCACAACCATTAACCTTTTCCATAAGCCATTCCTGACCATTCCTCATGCCACACAAGGTTGGGTGGCTCTTTACGATTCCTATAAAATTAGTGAATATCACTATAGCTTCTGCAGATCAATCCTTTCTCTTTCTTCCAAGTCGGCTTCAGGGATTCATGTCTCCCTAAGGTATGAAGGAAAAAGCACACTCATCTCTGTATCCCTAGCACCTGGCCCAGGACACCCCTCCCTAATCATCAGCAGTGAACGAGTGCTTCAGTGAGGCCAACTAGGCAGCAAAAAGAACCTTGGAGAAAGAGGTACTGGCTAGGTCTGCCATTAACTGGCCCTAGAAGTTTAAGTAGCTTGTTTTGCTCTAAGCCTAATTTTCCAAGTACTCTGGGATGGAGAAGTTGGACTGGTGCAACTCTTTGCACTCCTTCAGCTATCATGCCCTGTAATCTGATGACACCCATAAAATGGGTATGCTAAACCTGGAGGGGGCTATGTAATTTTTTAAAGTTTTTAAAAAGTTTATTTATTTATTTTGAAAGACAGAGAGAGAGCATGGGGGGGGGGGGCAGGGAGACACACAGAGAGAGAGAGAGAGAGAGAGAGAGAGAGAGAGAGAGAGAATCCCAAGGAGGCTCTATACATGGTCAGGGGCTCAAACTCACGAACCATGAGATCATGACCTGAGCTGAAATTGAGAGTCAGACACTTAATCAACTGAGCCACCCAGGCGCCCCTGTAATTTTTCTTTCCAGTTTATAAAAGGAAGCTCTCTGAAATAATGATGAAGGCTCATTTTTCTGCTCCTTCTTTGCCCATTGATAAATATTGGGGCTTGGTAGTCTCTCAATCAACCTGTACATACCTGGATGGATCAATATTGGATGTTCTCTACCCAACTCCTAGAGTTTCAGATTACTGGGCTCATTCATCCTTGTTTGAGGACTTGTTCCTCCAGCCTAATTATCACCACCACCCTCGCCGGTACCCTTTGTGGCAAGCTCCCAGACAATACACTAAGTAACACTTTTCATGCATTATTATCATGTAATCCATGCACAAAGTTGGTGAGAAAGAAATCATGGTCCTGTTTTTAAGACTGAGGCCATTGAGGCTACGAGAGATTAGAAAACATCCTGGATCTCCTTGGCAGTAAATTGAAGGAATTCAAACCCTGGTCTTTCTGGCTTCAGAACCCATGTTCCTAACTACCATATTCCACAACCTGCTAAGTTGCCTCCACATCTATTCCAAGTGCCTGTTGCCTGGCAACACCGTGTAGTATAAACACCTCTTCATCAGGGTCACATGCATTCGCTTTCTACCTTTGGGTGTGTGGTGGGTGACGATGGGTGCACGCTTTCTAAGTTCCTTCTAAAGGCCTATAAATGTGTAAGACGGTAGAGAGATAAGAGGGGCAGAATGGTAGTTTGGGAGAGTATGGGCTTGCAACTACCAGCTCTGAAACGTGATCTGGCACTTACCGACTGTGTGGTCCTGGGCAGGTTACTTAGTTGCCTGATGCCTCAGTTTCCACATCTGTAAAATGTGAAATAATATTTCTTACCTCAAAATATTAATGAGCTAATAATATGAAATATTTAGAAGGACGTCTTGTACACATTAAATATTACATGTGTTAAGTATCATTATCCTATACACTTTTGAATGTAATTCAAATGATATATTCTCCATAAAATTTTCCAAAATTCCCCCTTTGGATCCTTGTTCTCTTGTATCTCATTAGGAAATTAAAATAAAATAAAACAAAATAAAATAAAATAAAACAAAACAAAACAAAACACTACCACTATCACTACCACCACCACAAAAGAACAAAAATAGTAACAAAAAATATTATCTTCCTGATATTAAATATATTTATTAAACAGATCACTCATTTCCATGTGTGATTTAGACATATGTGACATAAACCTTGTTTTTGCAGGCTTTTCACTTACATGCAAAATCAGTGTTATTTTCACTGTTTCTCCCTAGTCTTGGCTGCTAGGAAACTCACAGTCATATTCTGAATCAGCTTTACTAGTGATGAGTGCATAGGATCTGCATAATTTAAAGTTTCTCTGGTCTTTAATTTCCATATACTTTTTAGATTCCCTCTTAAGTAACTGCTTCTTTTCTATTTTATTGTTCATCTTTGGTAAGTCCCCTCATATCCTCAATCAAATAAAACCGAATATAAATGTGTTACTGCAGTAAAGACTATATTCATCTTTGGAATCCCCTAATTTCTACATTGCTTTATGTACACAGATTTAGATGGAATCACTGTTAAAGAAAACCAGAGCTGGACAGAAATTAACTAAAGCAGTAAAAAGAGATTTTAATCAGAAAATATTGCAATGGAGGGAAACAGAAGCCCCTCAGTATAGAACTGGACTCAATTTGGAATACCAGGAAAAGAGAGAGTTTATAGCTAAGGAGTAGAGTGGGGTTGGGGAATCTGTGGGTGGAAAATGAGTAAGAAGGTGAGATAATTCTTGTTAAACTGATCTAAGAGGGTTCTTTGCTGAAGGCAGGCCAGGATAATGACATCTCACTGGGGGGTGTTGAAGGAGGAGGGGGAAGATCGGATATTGAGGGTGGGGGATTCTGACTAAATCAACCTGACCTGACAAGACTCTTCCTAAGAGTGGCCTCTGGGAGGACACACCCAAGGATGGAACATAGTTGATAGAGTGTTTAGAGAAACCTGACTTCAGTTTGGTTGGGAAGAGGATCTCTGTTGCCATGTGAACGTGCCAGTATCCAATTATGTTTCACCTACATAAAGAGTAGTTTGTTATGGTTCAACCTAATACTGTCTCAACAAGTGTTTGCTTGGTTTAAACAACCTCAATTCTGGAGCACTGGTAACAAGAGACAAAAACATTTCTTGAATGTCTGTCCCCTTCAGCTTGTCCATTGTGGTTGTTTATTCAATAAACAATATACCTGTCTGCCTCAGCTCAAATGTGATGCGTAGCTGATACCTCAGAGTGTTGTTACTTCCAAGTACATTTCATATGTAATTTATTACATAATTCTCCATAACTGATTTTATTGATGAACTGTACAGTGTAAAATTATTATTTGTTAAAGATTTCACGGTAGTTTTTTAGAAAACTTTATAGCTACAAAAAAGAAAAATCCATTCCTTCATAAAAGCATTTGAGAGA
Organism: Panthera onca; assembly: GCF_046562875.1. Lineage (NCBI taxonomy): Eukaryota > Metazoa > Chordata > Mammalia > Carnivora > Felidae > Panthera > Panthera onca. Next base: position 79,102,894 of record NC_138351.1, on the reverse strand, counting down.
AAAAAACCCAAGATAAAGGAGTTCATAGGATTAAAGATCTATTCTGCTTGCCGTCTTCATCCCGTCTCACATAAACGCAGTGGCCTTATTTTTCAAATAGGCTTTTATTTAGGAAACAGATAAGAGGGATTCAGTTCATTTCCACAAATATTGAGAATCCACCATTGGTTAGGCTGAGGATGAAATGCTAAAAAAGAATTATATTTCCTACCACTGAAGAGCAGTCCATGGACTGGCATTGGAGAAACATACAGTTTTCAGTAGGATGTGATATGCTTTTAGTTTCTACTTTTTAATTAAAGTCTATGCTTCTCTTTGATAACTAAACATCTTCCACAATCCATCACCAATTATTTGTAATTAACAAATAAATTAAATGCAGCAACTAAACACCAAACCAATGGTGACTTTATTAAAATGCATTTTTAAAGTAGCCTGGTCAAGGTCTCTAAGAAAGTCCCAAACAGCAAACCCCTGCCCCTCTTTCCCATACCATTCAATAGCCAGTGTAAGTGAGAAAAGCACAGGGGACTACAGAGGTCCTTTTGAAAGCCAGAAAAATACATGAAATGTGACATTAAAAATAACAAAGAAAGAGTAAACTCCAGAGCAACTGATACCACTGCCATTTTAATACATTTGTTCTAGCTCTAATCATGTCACCAAAAATGTGTGGCCTTTGTTTTCACAAATTTGTGGACACAGTTATGGTGTTTTAGATTTGTATAAGGGCCGAGAGACCACCTTACACTGAACTTTGAGTTTGCAGATGAAAAACACTCAGGTTCAAAGAGCCACAGGATCTTATTCAAGGTTAGGACCCCGGCCTGTGTCTAAAAGTGCTCTTTTTACAGTGCCAGAAAGATTCCCTGAAATACTCCATCATTCCACGTGTTGTGACTTTATCATCTATATTCTACTCTCTTCTAAAACAACTGTGTGTGTGTGTGTGTGTCTGTGTGTGTGTGTGTGTGTGTGTATGTGTGTGTGTGTTTAAGGAATTCTCTCTCTATATCACACTGTTGTGGCCATTAGCTTGTCATTGTGAAATATGTGTTAAAAGGAATGACCCTGTACGATTTTTTTAAAGTAGGAAGAATGGAAGGCTTGGGTGCCTTTGTCTGTCTTCAAGTGCCTCTACTTCTTCCATCCTCTCCATTTCCCTGCTTCTATACTCCTCACAATGGAAGGAAGTTTATGGAATATGACAAAGAGGGACCAACACCTCATGCTTCTTTCCGTCAAAGGGCACAACAGCCTCAATGGGGCTGTGGAGCAGAAGGCGATGTATAGAATTGAATAGCAGAGATTACACCTGTAAGAATTTGGGCTTTCACTGAGCCAGCAAGGGTGGAATGATTGGGATGTAGAACACCTCCTAGGAAAGTGTGCTGGTCTGTAAAGCTTCAGAACACTCATGAGTGCTGGTCCAAAAGCAATTCTAGAAGATGATACCTTGAGTCTGTTTCCAGAAAGGGAAATGTCACAAGTCAAGATAAGGATAATGGTAGAGATGAGGAAGAAGAGAAAGCCAAAAAGGAAGAAGATTCTTTCTTTCTTTCTCACACATGTCCCCATTCATTGTGTTTCATAGTTCGCTATAGCTCTCATGGCCATAATATTTTTTTAATGTTTATTTATTTTTGAGAGAGAGAGAGAGAGAGAGAGAGAGCGCGTGCTCGTGCATGAGTGGGGGAGGGGCAGGGAGAGAGGGAGACACAGAATTTGAAGCAGGCTCCAGGCTCCAGGCTCTGAGCTGTCAGCACAGAGCCCGACACGGGGCTCAAACTCATGAACCGTGAGATCATGACCTGAACCAAAGTTGGACACCTAACCGACTGAGCCACGTAGGCGCCTCTCTTCATGGCCATTATCTTTGTAGTGTTTGCCACCAACTCATCAAGCATACTTTTATGCCCATTGCATGGTTGAGATAGTTCAACCAGAGAGAAGTAACTCTAATTTCTCAGTAGATATTTATTGGGCTCTGTGGTCAAGGCCCTAGAGAAACAACAGCAGACCCCAGACACAAAGTGTCCACCCTCTCTTTTTTAACGTTTTATTTATTTATTTATTTATCTATTTATTTATTTATTTGGGGGGGGCATGAATAGGGAGGGGCAGAGAGAGAGAGGGAGGGAGACACAGAATCTGAAGCAGGTTCCAGGCTCTGAGCTGTCAGCACAGAGTCCGAAGCAGGACTCAAACGCAAGAACTGTGAGATCATGACCTGAGCTGAAGTCAGACGTTTAATCAACTGAGCCACCCAGGCACCCCAAAGTGTCTACCCTTTTGAAAGTTACCTGTCTGACTTCAAAACTAAAGTGGCCCCAGAAGAGTTACTGAGCTTTCCACAATCAGAACAATAACTATCATTTCTAAAGTTGTGATCAACTTGAAGGCTAGCAAAAGAACCAATTTAGAGTTGGGTACATTTCATGGTGCTTTAAATCTTTATCTAAATTGTGTATCATTACATATAATTAGTAATCCTAGTAAACATAATACCTTAAAGTCTTAAAAAAGAATTCTATTGTTACAGGAGGGAAAAAAAAAAAAAGTATAGCTCAGGAGAAAGTCTCTATAGTGCAGATAACCAGAGTTTAGGAAAGTGAGATTATTGGGACCAAAGCAAACACAGGCACCCCCATGCATGTGGAGGCAGCTTCACACAGTCTTTGGATGCAGGGTGATAAAAATAGAATCTGAAGGGCTAATCTTTCAAACCCAAACTTATAATTATGCAAACATCTCCTCAGGACATTAGTTCACTTAAAAGAAATAGTTTAAATATGTCCTTTGACTTCTTCTGAAATGGCTTAAGGTGACTTCACAGTTAAAACAAGTAGGAGAAATAACATTTAAGGTTATTTGAAAATGCATTTTTGAAAAAAGTAGAATTGGCACTTTCAGCCACTTGAGTTGAGAAGATTATAGTACAGGGACAATTAGTTTATTTTCTGGCAGCTAAGCTATAAAGAGAAGCATTTTGAATTACACAATAGTAGAAAACATACAAATTCATCTGTAGAGAAAATCCTTTTCTGGACCTCAACCCAAGAAGAAATTTAACATGTATATCAGTATTTAAACAAAGAAAGAAAAAACCCCACATCATTCCATGCGCTTTATCTACAACCAGAGTTTTTCAAAATACACAGAAACACTGTTCTCCTGGGCGATTCACAGACTGGCCTTCCATAAAGGCAGAGGGTGTGACATTAAATCATAACTCAGGACAGGCAATTTTGTGCGAGGCTGATATAACGGTTGGCCTAACTTAACGCTTGAATAGAACTTGGAGCCTTGGGATGAATGGCTAGGTAGCATGTCCACTAAGTTTCTTTTCTATACATGGAGGTGTTTTAAGCAAGCTTTGGGGAAAAAAAACTGTATCCCTTTCAAATCTTTTTTTCTCCTACTTTTCAGTTTTATTGAGATATACTTAATATTTAAAAAGTTGTACATGTATACATTTTGATGAGTTTGGACATATGCATACATACCTTATACCATTGTGGCAACCAAGGCAAAAAACATATCCATTAAGTCCAAAAGTTTCTATGTGTCCCCTCTGTGTCCCCTCTGTGTGTGTGTGTGTGTGTGTGTTAAGAACACTGAACATGAGATCTCTATTCTGAAGTTTTTAATTACAAGAAGGTATATTGCTAACTGTAGGCACTATATTGTACAGAAGATCTCTAGAACTTATTCTTCTTGTATAAACTGCACCTTTATACTTATTGGTCAATTCTCCATTTCCCCCACCCCAACCCCTGGCAGCTACCGTTCTCTTCTCTGCTTCTCTTTTATTACCTTAGATAGCTCACAGAAGTGGAATCATGAAGTACTTGTCTACTAGGACTGACTTGTTTCCCGTTAACATCACTTTCTGTGATGTTTATATAAAAGAGGACATTGTGTCAACTTTTTCACTCACGCATTCCAAGCATGGCTTTAAGGATCAAAAGCCAGGGGACGGTGATAACATTCATATCACAGTTTACAATTTTAAGGGTGTTTGTTTGCTCACAAGGAAGATAAGTCATTGACCATTATGCAGTCATGCTTATGTTGAGAAAGATTGTTGATCAAGAGGTCTACGATTATTCCCCTCCTTATATCCACACTCACTGAAGTGTAACCTCGTGGTCCCTGCCATCAGGAGATGGGGGTCATCCCCCTACTGCTTGAAACTGGGCTTGCTTTAGGACTTGCTCTGCCAAATGTGGTATGATTGAAGCGACAGTGTTGGTTCTGAGCTCAGAACTTCAGCTGGGTCTCTTGAAACCCCACCGATGCCCTGTGAAACCAAACCAGGTCTAACCGGCTGAATGATGACAGACATCAGTCTTAGGCATCCCCAAAGCCAATCCGCCCACAGCCAGCCATCCTGCAGAAACAGAGTTCCCTAAGTGACCTGCAGCTTACTGCAGGTAGACACGAGACGGAGCCGGGCCAATGTCAGAACCGCTCAGCTGAATCCAGCTTAATTTACCGACCCACAGAATTGTGAGCTAAATAAATATTGTGTTAAGCCACTAGCTTTTGGATGGTTTGTTTTTACCACTTGCTAACCTATGTATATTCAGAAATTACCAATAATAGCATCTTATATTTGCACTTTATTGTTTAAAGGGTATTTTGCGCATATTATCTCAGTTGCCTCCTATCCTGAGCCTTCTTATTAAATGAAGAGACATACTTACATTTTTGTTATAAGACTGTGCGGACTAACGGAGGCATGTGAACTGGAATATAGTGGGTGTCCAATGGATGTTTCGTCCCTTATTCTCCATCGCCTGGTTTCTCAATTTTTTTTTTGTATTGCCACCTCCAACTGAAGAATTTTAGACATGTTTTTCCCTAATTGCACCCACCCCCCCAAAAAAACTATAATGCTACAAACACATTAAATACCCACTTCTGTACACTATGTAAACCTGTGCCTGCTTGCCCCATAATAACCAATTTTAACCCCTTTGGGGAAGTACATCATTATCCTTGAGCACGTGTGGTCTGTTGGTGTCATGATATGCATTCTTGTTTCACATTGACCCTGGAATCATGAAGTGATTTGTACTAGGCCACATAGCTTAAGAACTTCAGCCCTGAAAGGTTAACCTGGGGCATTTGACTCCAAGCCAAGCACTCTTGGTACTCTGTCAGAGAGCCTAGGTTCAAATGTGCATTTAATCTAAGGTTGGATAAATGGAATCGTCTATCTTTACAACTCTGGGGTGAAAACCGACTAATTAAACTGCTTGTAGCTATTCTAGAGAAGGAGGGGAAAAGCTCTATGAATGCTTAATAATCACGTTGACAGAACTGGAAGATGCTGTTTGCTTCTCTGTGTGTAGAGACTGTTTTCAGATGAAGAGAATTCATTCTCTGGAGCCATCTATCCAGCCTCTCACTGAATTCACCCACACTACATTTCTTTAAGGATTTATAAGACAGAAAAGAAAATAGCAGTGAGGCAGATGAAAACATTTCTTTGATACAGGCATAAAATTCTAAGGACTCAAAGTGAGGAGGGGAGGCACAGACAGGGAAAGACCAGAGGAGATTAAATGCATATGTGTCACTAATCACTATATTCAACCTTTGGAAATGCTCTTTGTGAGGAAAGGCACTTGCAGAGAGAAAGTATATAAAGAAATGTGAAACCGACCTGAGCCACAAAGTTCACTGGACGAAATGTGCTGGTTATTAAGCTCCCACTGGCTTGCAGCCAAATGCAGAGTGTGCCCCTGTCCAGTCAATTTAACCTGACCTTGGTTAAAGAAGCAATTTTGCTTATGCGTATGAGGAAGGGGGCTTGTAGGGAACTGAAATATCAAAGCATCCAGAACCTTCTCAACATTTAGCTTACTTATCAAGGACTTCAGAATCTGACTGATTTCTAAGCAATTACCAACACATTTCTAAACTAGATTCCTCCCAGAGGTTCCTGGTTCTCTGAAATGCCTGTCTCTCTCTCTCTCTTTTTCACCCGATAAAAGTAATAAATGAGGATAAGTGATTTTTCTATCCCCAGATATTTCTTGCAAGAAGAAACAATGGATGTCATAAATACTTACCAAAAAGAAAGGATATGAGAGAGAGAGAGAGAGAGAGAGAGAGAGAGAGAGAGAGAGAAAGGAAGGAAGGAAGGAAGGAGCAAATGAATGAACAAAAGAACGAACAAATGAGCAAAGGGTGAAAGAGAGGAAGGAAGGAAGGAAGGAAGAAATGGAAGGAAGGAAGCAAGGAAGGAAGGAAGGAAGGGGAGCGAGGAGCCTCAGTAGTCATTTATAGCTCTATTATTATTTTACATATTGGGAAATGGAGGCTTCAAGGCAGGAAGTGATTTCTTTCCAATTCGCAGATGGTGCCAAAAGGAGAGCATATTTATCCAGGGCTCGTTGTAACACATTAGCTCTTACCTCCTGTAAAACAGTGATCTGCTGTCATCTCATATTAATTTTATTCTTCTACAGTCACTTTAGGGAAACAAACTAATAAAAACTCTTCTGGAATTACTTTTTGGCTCTTTTACATTCAGACTGGTTTGCAAGATTTCTCGCTCCAGAGAGACCATTTCAGTCTCTCCCTGTTCCATCATGAACATCTACTTTGAGCCCAGATAATGGAGAGGCATCACCTGTCTGTTCTCTGTTCCTGGTGGGTCAGGAAAGCAGGCCAGGCTACTGACCAGACCATCCTACAGCCTACTGACCACGCTTTCTTCCACATCCTGTTAGAATGAAACCCTTTCTCAAGCAGCACTCTGACATCAGCTGCTCTTCCAAATGTCTTCCTTCTACATGAGTTTTCACTGTCGCCAAGTGTATGTATTTGTCCTGTTGGCCATTCCCTTCAGAATATAGTTCCAACTATATTCCCTGCCCTACCTCACCTTATAAGCACTGACCTCTTTTGTTTGACTTAAGGACTCATGGTCTCACTCTCTTTCCTGTCTCTGGGGTCTTATCATGCCTGGATTCTCTTGATTTACTTCTGAACTCACTAGCCTGGATGGAGCCTGAAGAATTTAGGTGAAACACAGCCTTTGTGGTTTATTATAACATAGATGTTTTAGATGGTCCCTACCCCCTATCCCTGCCCACTGAGCCAGAACCCCTTCTAGTTCTGGCCTTGCCACTCACTTGCTGTGAAATATTAGCCAAATCTTTTCCCTTCTTGGTCCTAAGTGTACTTACTACAAACTGAGGAGGAGTACTTCAATATTCATTCATTTATGCATTCATTCATTCATTCGTCTATTCATTGACCCATCACACATATCCTGAGCTGCTATTCTGTGCTAAGAAGCTTACTGGTACCAGTTTAAAGGGATCTCCAGGGTACCTTCACACAGAGGTCACATGAGGTCACCTCCCTACCTATTCCTGCAGAAGCCAGAGTGACTCATTCTAGACAGGAAGCAGCTGGTCATAGGCAGGGCTTGTGGGGTGTAGAAGCACCCCTTATGTACAGAGTTGGAGGTATGTTTGCAAAAGGGGACACTGGCTGGGGGAGGAAGAAAGGAAGTAGCAATGGATCTACGTTTCCCCAAGTCCTTCCCGCAGCCGAGGGAGGCTGCATCCTGAGGTTGAAAATAGAGCGGGACAGAAATAGCAGCACCTGCTTCAATCTGCAATCTCACAACCTGAGCTCCCAGAACGAGATGTGCCTGCAGGCGAAAGCGCTTGCCACGGGGAACTGCAGAAGAGCGACGCTGGCCCTGAACATTGTTTTAATTACCAGGTGCCTGCTCTCCCCAAGTCTCTTCTCTCCCTGCCCATCACAGATGGGGTGTCAGAATTGACACCGGGCAGAAGACTGGGGCAGAGCTGGGCTTTGGCCTCAGCTTGCTGGATGATTCAGTCAGGCTTTTTATCCCTCACAGACCTCAGTTTCCCCATCTATAAAATCAGAGAGCAGGTCTTGGGAATTCACTTAAGTTCTAACAGGCTGGCCCCGGTGGTTCTCTTCATTGCAATCCTCACCTCTCCTCCAGCCCCACACCATGGCCCACACACACTCTTTCCTTCTTCCCTTCCTCCTCAGTGTTCATAATCCCTCTCCGCTGTCCTTCCATTCCTAACGACTGCAGGAAAGGGGACCGTTTGTGCCCAGGGCACTCATATTGGCGGCAGAGGTGGTAGGAGCAATGGTGGGGCTCACATCTCAGTCTGCGTGTCTTCCTCCCTGTTGTGGGACCTTCAGGGGAAGAGGAAATGTGGCTTGTGCGGTGGGGGCCAAGCCAAGGGGAGCCAAGGCTGGTGCCCAAGGGGGCCAGTTTTGTCCAAGAGGAGGCTTTTCACAGCTGTCATTTGGGTCCATGAGTCTCCACAGTGTCAATTCTCCCCAACTCTTGCCCCCCGTCACTGTCCTCTTCTGCCAATTTTTTCCATATATGAGACTTCAGACCTTCAGGCCATAGGCAACGTTCTCACATTTTGTCCTCGTCACGCACACTCACTCTGCTTGCTCCTTCGCTGCAACCATTCCTTGCCCAGGAGACTTCCATTTTCTAAAGACTACGCTCTGTCTTCATCAGGCACCCTTTCCCTTCACTCTTCCCTCTTGAGCATGCGCCCCCATTCTCTCACCTGCTGTGGATCTTCCCTCCGCCATCTCCTTCTTCCCTTTGTTCTCCATTTACATCCTGCTTCACATTCTCCTTGCATACCCCACTCTCCCCTCTTCGTCCTTCCCTGCCCTCCACTCCTTGCTTCAGGAACTCGGTGCCCTGCAAAGACCATGGTCTTGGATATAAGATGGACTTGGGCGGGTTTACCTTCTGTGGTCTTGGGGAAATTGCCTAAAGTTTAAATACATGATTTACTCATCTTCAAAATGGGTCAATAAAAAAGCTTGGGCAAAACTGTGCTGATGTGAGATGACATCTGTGAAGAATCTACGTCTTAGGAGACAATAATACACACAGTGCCTAAAAAATAAAATGGGCTGTTAAATAATCACGATCATTTTCATCATCAGCATCAACAACAACAGCAACAAAAAAATGCTAGTCTTTCTCCTGCTTTCCTCTTTTCATTTTCCCAGTGTCTCTCTCAGCTCTCAGCCCCTCCTGGAGGAGGTTATGCCCCTATTACATGTTCTCATAACACCCCGAATGGCCCCTGTCCTAGTTCATATCACACTGGATCATAGTCACCTGTTTGACCTTCCTTTTGTCCTCTCTACTCAGATCAAGGGCCCTGTCTTGTTCATCCCTACGTCTCTGGGGCCTGGGACAGTTCTCTCTGAGCATTAAATGGCAGGGCCAGGACTGGTTTGAGGCCAGTAGGGTATCTATGTCATGACATGTAAGGAGCTCAGAATCATCCCTCTGTAATAAACACCCCGTAAAAATGTACCAAATAGCTTAGTGGATTAATTCTTTCTGTGTCTCCTTCCTCTATAGTTTCTCAGTCATATCAGCTTGTCCTTTTCTCTCCCTCTCTTCCATTTGCTCCTCTCTTCATCCGCAACTTTCACTGCCTGACATGTCCCTTTAACAGCATCAGCCTTCTCTCCCCTTCTCCCCTCCTCCTCTAATCTCACTTGTGCTCCTTCTCTGGGATCCTCCTCAGCCCTTGCTCCATCTACTTGCTTGAATCTGGCAAACTTTCTTCCCTCTGCCTCTTTCTTTATTGATTTGTATGGGGTTATTTTGTCCATGGAGGGAAAGGATTTCTTTGATACTCCAAAGGATCAGCCCGGGCACAAAAGCTACGGACAGCTTTTGTTTGATGTGGACAATTTTATTCCCATTCAATTCCCTGGGTTTTCAAACAGCTGCAGATCTGTGAACTCAGAACATCTGAGCCAGTTCATCCTCCCTCTCCTGAAAGTGCACAGGCATTTTTTTAAGTCTTTAACAACCTGTCCTGTACCTCACTGAACAAAGGTCACATCATTAGTAGGGCCCTGAGTTCATCCTGAAAAGTTAAAACTGTTAAATTAAGAACAGATCTAGGTACAGGTCTTTAAATAAAAGTGAAAGAGACAAGCAAAATGCCCAAACTACTTCCTTCTTCCTGTCACATGTATGTCGCGTCCTCCACTTTCTAAGGTCAAAACCTTTTTGAATACTTACATCCATCATCTTAGCTGCATTCACCATTAGCAGTGCAATCCTTCTCTAATTAGGACATTTGCCTAAATAAAACTGCCTTAAAGAATTATAAATGTGCAAAATTTATCAAACAGAGCACCGGTGGCTTTATAGATTTAGAATATGGATACGTACGTTTCTGTGAATAATTTGTACACTATTGAACAGATACGTGCTATGGGGTTTGGTGTCTCCTCCCCCCAAGAGTCTGTGACTCTTCAAATGTTTACCGTATATTAGCTAGCATATCTTATTTGTAAAGTGGAATACTGGACTCAATATTTGCTCTAACCACTCAAAGAGAAGGGGTTAAATGCAAGGTAAAAATGTAGATTCATAGGAAACCCCACACTTTGGAGACATCATCTCTACCTAGGAAAGCAGAGGGCACTGCTGAGTTGGGCGAGTCCCGGCAAAGAAGGAAACAGGATCATCTTGGGTATGGAAAATGTCTAATATTTGGTGGATAGTTATGCTGCTGCTGCACCTTCCCTGAAGAGACATTTTGCAACACCTGGCACAGTTTGAAGATGCATGTATGATTGGCCCAGCATTCCCAACTATAGGAACACATTCCATAAATATATCGGCACATGTGAGAAAAGATATATGCGTATACAACGTGAACCTTGAAACATTGTTGGAAGAAAAATGATCAGAAATAACCTAAATGTCAATCAGCAGAAGTAATTATATTATACACATGCCTTGAAATATCTTGCAGCTGCCAAAAAGAATGAGCTCTTCTGTACCAGTGTGGTAAATCTTTCTGATATAAAATCAAGTATTAATATCATACAGAGGATGGTACCATTGTGATGTCATTGTGATGCCTTTTTGACATGTCAGCTTGGCTAGCCTGACCTAAAGTCCTCAGGATGCCCTATTCAAATGTCTTCAGTTAGGTACAGCTAAAGGGGTCTGCTCTCAGAGGAGCTGGAGGGCAAAAAGGAAGCTGGTGGTCATTTAGTAGCACGTACAAGTCTCCCCCAGTGACTCAAACACTAATATTGATGCTGCTGTGAAGGGAGTGCACAGATATGATTCAAGACCCTAATCAGTTGACTTTGGTTTAATCAGGATGGAGATTATCCAGGGTAGGCCTGATTTAATCAGTTTGTTCTTGAAACTTCCTTCCTGACCACTCTCTCCACACTGGGAGTTTCAGCTCATGATTGTGGGTTCGGTCTGCTTGTATTCTTCCTGACTGCCTGTCCTACAGACTTTAGAATTTCTTAGCTAGCCTCAACAATTGCATGAGCCAACTTCATGTAATAATTCCTAGACATACATGTATGTATATATGTGCACATGCATGTGTGTGCTTACCCTACAAGGTTCTTCTTCTCTGGTTAAACCCTGCAGTTAGTATAAAAAAAAACAAACAACAACCAACCAATCAACCAACAAAAAACAATGGTAGGAAGAGATGCATTCCTGCCTTTTGTACTTAACCTTGTGTTTTTAACTATTCAAAGGTCATAATTTTTTTTATTATAGAAAAAAACTGCATAACACTTACCATCTCAACTATTTTTGTTTATTTAAATGTTTGTTTATTTATTTTGAGAGAGACAGAGCATGCACGTGAGCAGGAGAAGAGCAGAGGGAGAGGGAGAGAGAGAATCCCAAGAAGGCTCCTCGTTGTCAGTACAGAGCCTGACACAGGGCTTGAACTCACTAACTGTGAGATCGTGACCTGAACTGAAATCAAGAGTTGGATGCTTAGCTGATTGAGCCACCCAAGCACCCCTCAACTATTCTTACATGTACAGTTCAGTAGGGTTATATTTACACTGTTGTTAAACATATCTCTGGAACTTTTTCATCTTGCAAAACTAAACGTCTACACCTTTTAAACAACAGCTGTCCTTATGCTCCTATCCCGAGCCCTGCTAACCACCTTTTATTTTCTGTTCCTACGAATTAGACAACTTTAGATGCCACGTATAAGTAGAATCAGACTACTCGTGGCCATGCTTAATTTTAGTACCATTTTTAAATTATATTTAATAATTTCAATGCAATGTTTGAAAGTACTGCCAAGGCACAGTACCTATCCTGTAATTCCTTTCCTCTCTAGGGGAAGACTATCATAAGTATTGGTTGACTGATCACTTGATTCATTGTTTTCTGTCACATACCACAGACCTTATTTTATACTTAACTTCCATTTATTCAGCAAATATTCATTGATTGTCAGAAAGTGTGAGCTACCAGGTTGGATACCTGGGAACATGAAGGTGAATGGGTGAAAGAATAAAAGTTTTATTTATCATATTGGCTGTCTTTGGAGATAATGGAAGTAACATGGCCACCACAGTCGTAACACTGTTATTAATAACAATGAAATCCAGTGTAGAGCCCAAGGAGGGCAATCCCTATGCCCTCCTGCAAATCTGCTGATTGAATCTGGGGAAGCCAATCACCATCGCTCTGGATACTTGAAGAGACGGACATTAGGGTTGCATACTCTGTGAGCTGCGTTGATTGATGTCATGTGCTCTAGTACTAAACAATTCATTGACACACACATTTCAGTAAATGGGAAAAAGATGTGGATAAGAGTGCAGGATGCACTACAGCCTAGGTCATTTCTTGACTGTGTTTAATTTTGTGCAACTCTTTAGTCAACTGGAAAACATAGAGAATTTGCCTTGATTCATTCTCCTTCTTATATCTGGATAGGCAAATATTACCACCATCAACATGATAATATTATGAATGATAACTTAAGCCATTCATGGAGAACTCATTCTGTGCCACATGCTGTTCTAAGTCTTTTCTGTGGATGGATCATTTTAACTTTAACAAAACCCCTGTGAAGTAGGTGAATGTCATTATCCCCATTTTTCCAATTAAGGAACTAGGGTTTATAAAAGTTATGAAATGTGCTTATGGTCAAGCAGAGCCTGGGTCCTGGGCCACTATGTGTGTTGCCCTACTGAGTACATGTGTTGAGATGGGTATAGAGATGAAGTATATCAAGCCTCTGCCCACGAAGGTAAGTGGAAGGCAGCAGACATAAACAGTGAGGTGCAATTCAAAGCAGGATGGTATGAGGATCACAAGAGACACCGAAACAAAGGAAAACAGAATGGAGATGTTCAGGCTCTTACTGACCCTGTAGTCAGAAGTCACACATGCTTCAACAAAGCTGGCATCATTCAAAACAGATGGCCTGCTGGTAAGTGATTTTAGAGTCAGTTTATAAATTGCACTGTGGGCATGCCCATGTTTGTACAAGCAAGCGCATTGTTTTGGAAACTCCATACCATTCCATTTCTACACTAGGATCATGGTGTTTTCACAGTTCTTGGCTCATACTGTGTGGCTATTCAATAAATATTAATAAATAGTTTATTGTAGATAGTATGGCTTTTCAATTCCAGAAGACCTGGGTTCAACTACTATTCCATGGATAAGTTACTCGTCTCTGATATGTAGAGTCCTTATCTATTAAACGGGAAACTGTAGCAAGATACAAACCTTCTGAGGTTGTTTCAGGGATGAAATGAGAAACTCAAGCAAAATGAATAGCATCATGTCTGGCACACAATAATTGCCTGGTAAATAGATGCTATGGTTGGGTTATTAAAATGATGACCCAAAAGCATTCTGAAGGATTAAGCTAAGAGAGTGCCCAAATAGACTACTTTGGAAAACATATACTCCATTGTATGGATGACTCCCGGTATATATGTTAAATGATGAGCCATGTTTCTTTAAAAAAAAATTTTTTTTTAATGTTTATTTATTTTTGAGACAGGGAGAGACAGGGCATGAACGGGGGAGGGTCAGAGAGAGAGGGAGACACAGAATCTGAAACAGGCTCCAGGCTCTGAGCTGTCAGCACAGAGCCCGACGCGGGGCTCGAACTCACGGACCGTGAGATCATGACCTGAGCTGAAGTCGGATGCTTAACCGACTGAGCCACCCAGGCGCCCCAAGCCATGTTTCTTTAAAATGTTATGCTATAAAGTGGAAAATATACGGGCTATCTAAATTTGGCATAAAAGCAAGGAAAGAAAGTTGGCTTTTCGTAATTCCCTTGTACCTTCAGTGAGAGATTGGTCTAGCATATGAAATGGTATGTTGATAAACTCTGAACTATGTAACAAACCCGAACTAATCCAAGCTTTCTCTATACCTAGGGAGTGGCACAGCCTGGATTTCATCTTGTCAGATCCTGGAATTTCAGCACTGACAAGTGTATTCCTATCCTATTCCTGTGGTATGTATTCCTATCGTTTTCTCATACCACACTTCCTGACTGTGGGCATTGTATTCCTCTGACCTGCTTGCTCGGCCATTGACAGAGAAAGGGACACAGAAAGGGGCTGTAAGGTTGTCAGCGGATGGTTGGGGATGAAGATCATACATCCACATGCAAATCCATTTTGTTTTCCTAGCAATTTCCTCTCTGCCTTCCCCTCCCAAATGCAAGCTGGAGTCTGGAAGCTGCTTGAACATTATGACTGTTATAGAACCAAGCTATAATTTTCAGGCTAATGGAAGACATATTGGCAAAAGTTGACATTAAGTGGAACTAATTGCACTGTAACCGCTAAATAACTAAGAAATAACTACCCTGTAATTTATGGTTCTGTGTGGAGTATTCAGTAACTTTGGAGCTCTTTGTAGAACAAGGAGCTCAGTGACCCATGAGCTGCCAAACTTTCCATCATTCAGGGGGCTCTAGAAGCCGAAGTTCATGTGTTCCACAAATATGCAAGGCTGCAGTTTACAAAAGCGACCTCTCCTACTCTGCGGATAATGGCTTCACTTTGATGCTTAGTGGATGGGAATTGTGCATGGTAGAGTCTTTGTGGCAGGTCCATTGTAGGTTGAAATCCCAAGCCTAGTGCATACTTAAGGAGTATGTCTTTATAATATAATTCTGCTAATGGATGGACATTATGCCATAGACAAAATAAATTTAAAAAGAAAATAAGGGCAAGTGATGAGGCATAAAGAATATTAATCTCAAAAACAAAAGTCCAGGACTGGATGGCTTCACAGGTGAATTCTACCAACCATTTTTTAAAGTTTATTTATTTTTGAGAGAGAGAGAGAGAGAGAGAGAGAGAGCAAGTGGGGAAGGGGCAGAGAGAGAGGGAGAGAGAGAAGCCTGAGCAGACTCCAGGCTGCCAACAAAGAGCCCAACACAGGGCTCAAACCATGTTATCATCACCTGTGCCCTGGGGCTTGAAACCACAAACCATGAGATCATCACCTAAGTCAAAATCAAGAGTCAGCACTTACCTGACTGAGCCACACAGGGACCTCTCTATCAAACATTTAAAGAAGAGGTAATACTTATTCTCAAACTATTCAAAAAAAATAGAAAAGGAAGGAAAACTTTCAAATTCATTTTATGAGGCCAGTATCACCCTGATACCAAAATCAATAAAGACACCACACACAAATGCAAAAGAACTACAGGCCAGTATCTCTCATGAATATAGATGCAAAAATCCTCAACAAAACATTAGCCAACCAAATCCAACAATGCTTTAAAAAATCATACACCACAAGCAAGTGGGATTTATCCCCAGGATGCAAGGGTGTTTCAATTTTTGCAAAAATAATCAACATGATACATGATATCAATAAGAGACAGGGTAAGAACCATATTGTCATTTCAGTAGATGCAGAAAAAGCATCTGACAGTACAGCATCCATTCATGATTAAAAAAAAAATTCTGCAAAGTAGGTCTAGAGGGAACATCCCTCAACATAATAAAGACCTTATATGAAAAACCCATCATACTTCATGGTGAAAAACTGAGAGCTTTTCCCCTAAGGTCAAGAACAAGACCTTTACATTTTTATTCAACATAGCATTGGAAGTCCTAGACACAGCAATCAGACAAGAGAATGGAATAAAATCCATATTGTTAAGAAGTAAAACTTTCACTATTTGCAGATGACATGATACTATATACAGAAAACCCCACAGACTCCACCAAAACAACTACTAGAGCTGATAAATGAATTCAGTAAAGTCATAGTATACAAAATCTATGTGCAGAATTTTGTTTCATTCCTATATGCTAATAATGAAGCAGCATAAAGTGAAATTAAGAAAACAATCCCATTTACAATTGCACCCAAAACAATATCTCAAATAAACTTCACCAAAGAGGTGAAAGACTTGTACTCTGAAAACTATAAAACATTGATGACAAAAATCAAGACACAAATAAATGGAAAGACATCCTCCGTTCATGGGTTGAAGAACAAATATTGTTAAAAGGTCTGTACCACTCAAAGCAATCTACAGATTTAATGTAATCCCTATCAAAATACCAATAGCATTTTTCACAGAACTAGAACACGTCATCCTAAAATTTGTATGGAAGCACAAAAGACCTTGAATAGCCAAAGCAGTCTTGAAAAAGAAAAACAAAGCTGGTGGTATCACAATTTCAGATTTCAAGTTACATTACAAAGTGGTAGTAATTAAAACAGTATGGTACTGGCATAAAAATAGACACATAGATCAACAGAATAGAATAGAAAACCCAGAAGTAAACTCATAATGATATGGTCAATTAATCATTGACAAAGGAATGAATATACAATGGGACAAAAACAGTCTCTCAAACAAATGGTGTTGGGACAATTGGACAGCCGCAAGCAAAAGAATGAAACCATAACACTACTTTCCCCACACACAAAAATAAACTCAAAATGGGTTAAAGACCTAAATGGAGACCTGAAACCATAACAATCCTAGGAGAGAACACAGGCAGTAATTTCTCTGATATCAGCTATAGCAACATTGTTCTAGATATGTCTCCTGAGGCAAGGGAAATAAAAACTAAAGTAAACTATTGGGATTACATCAAAATAAAAAGTTTCTGCACACTGAAGGAAACAATCAACAAAAATTTTAGCAGCCTACCGAATGGGATACGATATTTGCAAATGACAAATCTGATAAAGGGCTAGTATCCAAAATATATAAAGAACTGATACAACTCAACACCTAAAAAAACAAATAATCCAATTAAAACATGGGCAGAAGACATGAACAGACATTTTTCCAGAGAAGACATACACATAGCCAACAGATACATGAAAATATGCTCATCATCACTTACCATAGGGAAATGCAAATCAAAACTACAAAGAGATATCGCCTCACACCTGTCAAAATGGCTAAAATCAAAACCACAAGAAATAACTATTGGCGAGGATGTGGAGAAAAGGAATTCTCTTGCACTGTTGGCTGGGAATGCAAACTAGTGTAGCTACTATGGAAAAACAGGATGGAGGCTCCTCAAAAAATTACAAATAGAACTACCCCAAGATCCAGGAATTTCAATACTGAGTATGTACCCAAAGAATACAAAAAGATACATACACCTCTATGCTTATTACAGCATTATTTACTATCGCCAAACTATGGAGGCAGCCCAAGTGTCCATAGATACATCAGTAGATAAATGGATAAAGAAGATGTGATATCTATCTATCTATCTACCTGCCTACCTACCTACCTATATCTACCTATCTATCAATATAGATCTATAATGGAATATTATTTAGTCATAAAAAGAATGAAATCTTGCCATTTGTAACAACATGGATAGAACTAGAGAGTATAATGCTGAGTGAAATAAGTCAGAGGAAGATAAGTACCATGAGCTCACTAATATGTAGAATAAGAAACAAAATAAATGAGCAAAGTTAAAATAAGAGAGAGAGAGAGAGAGAGAAAGGTGGGGAGCTGGGTGGCTCAGTCAGTTAAGCAGCCAACATTGGCTCAAGTCATAATCTCATGGTTTGTGAGTTCGAACCCAGTGTCGGTCTCCGTGCTGACAGCTCAGAGCCTGGAGCCTGATTTGGATTCTGTCTATCTGTCTCTCTCTCTGCCCCTATCACACTTGTGCTCTGTCTCTCAGAAATAATAAATGAATAAACTTTAAAGAGAGAGAGAGAGAGAGAAAGATAAATCAAGAAACAGACTCTTAACTATAGAGAATGAAGTGATGGTCACCAGAGAGGAGGTGTGTGGGGATGGGTGAAATAGGTGGAGGGGATGAAAGAGTACACGTATCGTGACGGAAAAAATAAATAAAACAATAATAATAAATTGATTAAATCCTGAAAACAAAAAGAATATTACTTTCATCTGGATGACAGCTGTCATTTCTACCTAGGCTGCAAATTCTATCCTTCCAAACCATCTTCTGAGCCACAGCCCTAATACAGCACTCCATTAATTTTCCATTTACTAGTGTGATAATCTGATATCATCATCACCCATTTTTCTTTTCCACCCAGGCTGTGTCCCTAGGTCTGCTTCCCAGTTACCATTTATCCTCCAAAAACAAAAACATGCTCAGACCACTTCCCTTACATAAACTCCTTAAATGCCCTCTGTGATTCTGCAACACTAATTACAAGAGATGCATCTCTAAATACATACATACATACATACATAAACAAACAAATAAATGAATAATAAAGGGATAAAATATCTAAATCTGTCTATATGTATCTCTAATCAACCTAATGTAATATCTAATCTAATCTAATCTAATCTAATCTAATCTATCAGGTTAAATACATTTTTACAATGCTGAATAGTGTGTCCCCATCTTACAAAGGCCCTAAGAATGCCTGTAGAAAAGAATCTTGTTTAACATTGGTTCAGTTAGTTTTGTTCCATCTTTGGCCATAAAATTCACGCGTGTATGCAAGTATATGTGTATGTGTGATTGTGCAGGTGAGTAATGCCTCTCTTTACACGCTTATCACTCCATTTCAACATAGCGCGCTTGCGTTTCAGGGATTTATTAAAGGAAAAAGGAAAAGGAAAAGGAAAATTAGATCATTAATATGAATGGCAGTAGTTTGGGTAAAGTACTAGGTGATAATAGCATCCACGTGTTTACTGTTTTTACACTTGACAACTTACTTTCTTAACTTCAATTTCATCATCTGTAAAATGGGTACACTGTTATATTTATTCTCCAATCACAAATGGTTCCTCTGATGATACATTAAAATACATATTTCAGAAATACTTTGAAAATGCGAGAGTTCTCAAGAAAGGAGGTGATAATCGTATTCAACATGTCTGAAGACTAGAAGATACTGCTCCTATCACATTTATTCTTCCCCCCAAAATATATCTCGTATTCTCCAGCTGGCTAAAATATAACTATCTAAAGACCAAAAAAATGATTTTTAAGTTTTAATTTGACATTTTAGAGAGTGGCTTCTATAAGTTATTTTACTAATCTCCTTTTTGAAAAACTAATTGTATCATATTTGCACATAATTGAACTACTTTCATGAGACAGAATCATCATTATAACATTCATGTGCATACCGAATCATTTTCAATCTCCCTCTAGAAGTTTCAGCACATTGTACATTCTGTTATTTTCCCCTGGTTCTATTTGTTTTGTGTCATTTCTTACTCTTTCCCATCAGTTACACAGCCTGAACTGTCCTTACTGATTTCACTGTGTCTTTGCCTAAGACTGCCTTTAAACATGTGCTGAAATGACTTGCCTCTTATAAAAATAAAAATAAAAAAACAGAGACATGAATATGTTTGTTTAACTTAAAAGGAAAGTGAAAACAAATGGGACCTAGGATCTTCTTTCTCATGAAAAAAAATGTATGGACATCACTGCATAGATTTTGAGATACTGGTTTTTATCTGCTCAGAAATCTTTTATTATTTCTCCTCTTTTCCATTTCAGACTGCATTATTGTAAAGAAATGGCATTGTTGTTTGGGTGGGTGCCAGACAAGGGAGGGATAAGATAACATTATGTGTACAGACAGAGTGGGGAACAGTGAAGAAGGGTGAGACAGGATAGAGGAGAAGAAAGCAAGACAGGATGAAAAAACAGAACATCAGAGTAGAGAGAAGGCAAGAGAAGATTCTTGGTATTAATCTTCTCTTCTCAATGATTTATTCTGCCTGTATTATGATCTCCAAAGGAAGATTCTACCCGAATGTATAATGTTCCTCTTGTGAAAGAATTCCAACTATTTTTTAATCAAACTAATATTTGGTATATGACATAATAGTTACTTTGAAAAATGGACACTGGCATTCACATGTAACAGAATTTTCCTATGACCAGAGCTCCCCTTTAGAATAGACTGATTTTTTTTCCCCGTTGGGTGGGGGCAGTAGATATAAGTTCTTAGTGTTTCCCTTGTTGTAGGTGAGGCTTCTGTTAAGGAACTTCAGATATTCTCTCTCTCCATATCCTCTGCTGCTACAGTGAGATTTTTGAAGCAGGGAGCTGGTGAGAATGAGCATGTCCTCTACATTTTTTTTTGCATACTGTTTTAATTCCTTGAAAAAAATCTAAGTAGACCCTTACAATCTGAATCCAGAAATTCTGTTTTTCAAGATTTTGATCTATATTATCTAACTCAGTCAGTGCTTCTTGGATTTTAATATGAACACAGATTACCTTGGGATTTTGTTAAAATGTAGATTCTAGTTTAGTGTGTTTGGGATGTGTCCAGAACTCTGCATTTCTTTCATGGTATTTGATTTATAAGGTTTGCATAATGATTAAATGAGATAAAACTTAAAAGCTCTAAAAGGACCATTCATATAAAAGCTGAGGGTCATTGTTATTTTCTGATTATATACACATATATAATCGGAAAATATATCAGATTATATATATTTATTATATATCTATATATAATTATATTTATTAAAAAATAAATATAAATATAAATATAAATATAAATACACACTAGAACATCCAGAGTACAGTTGAAAAGATGTGATGGATTTCCTTCTTTTCTTTTTTTTTTAAGTAAAAACATTTGGTATTTGAAAATCTGGGTTCCAGTCTTGTAGCTTTTGGGTAAGCTACCACTTGAGTCGACACTTTGTGCCATGTAGAATGGGAATGATTGCTCAGAAGGATTACATCAGAAGACGTACATAAATTCCCTGTCATTGATTCTGACACATAAAAGGCAATCAATGCATTGCCATTGTTTTATTATATTGTTGCAAAAGGCACAAGATATAGATACTGGTATCTCTGTCATTTTGCCCAACTTGAATGTATCAAGATGCCCTGCAGGGTGCCTGGCTGGCTCAGTCATTTAAGCCTCTGACTTAAGCTCAGGTCACGATCTCAGAGTCTGTGAGTTCGAGCCCCGTGTCAGGCTGTGTGCTGACAGCTTGGAGCCTGGGGCCTGCTTTGGATTTTGTGTTTCCCTCTCTCTCTGCACCTCCCCTACTTGCACTTTGTCTCTCTCTCTCTCAAAAATAAACAAAAAAAAATTTTAAAGATGTCTTGCAATTGGATCCAGAGACTCGAAAAAGAAAAAAAAAAAAAAATAAGGAAAGAGATTATTAACATGACAAATGGAAACTTTTTACTTATAATTGAAACAAAAGATATTGGTGACTAAGATGATAATGGGGAGTATTTTGAGACCTTATACTCCAACACCAGTTTATTTCCAATAAAAATAATAAGCAGTGTTCATAGCAATTACAATGATAGAATGGAAATGTATAAACCTGTGTATACTTATTCAGAGTTGCTCAACCTGAATTAAGTTGAAGTCTCTGTTGGTGCTACCTATGAAGAAAAAGGTTTTCTATGGAAATTAAGAATGTAAAGTACATTAATGTGGAGGAAGTGGAGGATGGAGAGTGGACAGGTAGAACAATGCTTACCTTTAGTAGTTGGGGTCATTTGTTGCTCACTTTTTGTTACACATATTAAATTTATTTTTCTGGCAATGCCTTCTACTCAGAAGTTTTAAAAGTAGCCCTTGCTACAGAAAGTAATATATAAATGTATTCTCTGGAGCCAAAGCATAAGAGACTCTTAAAAACTGAGAACAAACTGAGGGTTGATGGGGGGTGGGAGGGAGGGGAGGGTGGGTGATGGGCATTGAGGAGGGCACCTTTTGGGATGAGCACTGGGTGTTGTATGGAAACCAATTTGACAATACATTTCATATATTGAAAAAAAAATAAATGTATTCTCTGCAGCAGGGGTGGGTAACTAAGCTATAGGACGAAATCTGGCCCTCCACCTATTTTGGCAGATAAAGTTTTATTGGAAACAGCCATGCTCACTCATTTGCATATTATCTATGGCGGCCTTCACACTGCAACAGCAAAGCTGAGGAATTTTGATAGAGACTGTATGGACTACAAAGTCCAAACTATTTACTATCTGACCTTTTATAGAAAAAGTTTGTTGCAATCTTCTCTAGAGGAAAAGAAATAGAACATTTGTCAACAGCCTACTCTATGCCATGTACTTCATCCATGTTATTTTTTATTAATTTTTCTTAATGTTTATTTATTGAGAGAGAGAGAGAGAGAGAGAGAGCATGAGTGGAGGAGAGGTGGAACAAGAGAGAGACACAGAATCTGAAGCAGACTCCAGGCTCTGAGCTGTCAGCACAGAGCCCTACGTGGGGCTCAAACTCACGAACTGCGAGATCATGAGCTGAGCCGAACTCTGACACTCAACCAACTGAGACACCCAGGCATCCCATTCAGCCATGTGATTTTAATGAAATCCATTTCATAAAAATTTCTTTAATCACTTTTATTTTCCAGTAAGTGTTACCGATGCAGCAATAATCAGTAAGACACAGTCACTACCAACTTATACTATGGAGGTGAGTAGATGTGATGACAGTTAATAAGAATTGTAGAATGCTATGGCCTCACCTAGTTAGAATATCTAGTTGATGTGGTCATGGAACACAATACAACTTTGAGATAAATATCGTTATCCCCCTTTTAACAGGAAAGAAACTGGGACTCAGTCCCATCTTCCTCATCTTCCCTGTCTTGCTACATTTTCTGGATTCAGGAAAATTTCTATAGTTCTGACCATCTTTCTGGCATGTTACCATTCCTTAAGTCCATTTTCTGTTTGGACTTGTGCTTTTCTAGTGCCTGACCCACCCGCCTTAATGTTCTCACCGATATCTCATTTATGTGTCTTGAGGTGAGGTTTCTCATGATCCCTGGATCCGGTTTGACCACATCATTTCTACTCTCAGTTTCTCTCAGTATTCCTGAGCAAAAGAACCCATAATCCCCCATTAATCAACCACTTTGGATCTAATGATAGACAAACATTGAATAACTCCAGTTAATTTAACATCGGGATGTATATGGATACTGCTGATTATCAGTCTTGCTTATTTCTTTGGCAATTCTATGAGGAAAAATACACTAAAAGCACTATAAGGAAGACCCTTGTCCATGGAATCAGTAAACCTGGTTTTAGGTCTTACCTCTATGACTGTTATGTTCTCATTTGCAAAATTCAGATAATTATAGGTATCTTACAGACTTACTGTGAAGTTAAAATGAGCCAAGTTCTGTGATGGCACTTTGTATAAATATAGGTAATTGCACATATATAGGGGGATGGTATTAACATTAATTTTACTATTAGGTATTGTGTAAATGCATTTATGCTGTCATGCTAATAATTTAATATAGCAATGTGATAAAAGTGGGGGAAAAAAGAACATGGGAGATTAGAAGCAAAATATGAGTACAAAGTACTGTTTTTGGAGAAAATAGAAGCAGAGCATAACTAAGAGGATCCAAAAGACACAATGTCAAAAGACCTGTAATCTATGGAAAAACCAGGGACAAAAGGAACACACACCCCATGCCTTACTCTCATCTTAGGACCTAGAAATTGCTTTTTTAACTCAAAGGAACTGGACACTTCCTCCTTCTTAATACATACTCTATTGTTTATAAAATCTAATGTGTTTTACCAATGACATATAATGTTTTACTTTTTTCTTTTTTATGATTAGTTTTTATTTAAAACTTGTGTATAGGTTGATTGTAAATGTGTGTGAGTTCCTTTTGGGGGGGATGAAAATGTTCTAAAATTTGATTGTGGTGAGGTTGCATAACTGAACATACTAAGAAACACTGAGTCGTACACTTTATACTGATCCACTATGGCACTCATTGTGCTATTCACATGGGAGGACTGATTCTTTTTTCCCCACTTGGGATTAGCATGCCAAGATGACTTACTTTGGCCAATGAACTATGAATAGGAGTGTCATGAGTCACTTAAAGATGGAGGCTTTATGAGCTGCTATGTGATTTGACACATTTCATTTTCCACATTGATAATCATAGCAGAAAATGCTGAGAGGAAGCCTCCATCAGACTGTGCTTCAGCTCATCCCTGTTGTACAGTATAAGCAGGAATTAACCTTCAAAACTTTTTTATTTCAAGTTTTTAATGTTTTTAATGTTTATTTATGTTTGAGAGAGAGAGAGAGCGAGAGAGAGAGAGTGACAGAGAGAGAGCGAGCAAGCTGGGGAGGGGCAGAAAGAGAGGGAGATACAGAATCCAAGGCAGGCTCCAGGCTCTGAGCTGTCAGCACAGAGCCTGACGGGTGGCTCGAACCCACAAACCACAAGATCATGACCTGAGATGCTTAACTGACTGAGCCACCCGGGCACCCCTTAAACCTTTTCTTTAATCCATTGAAACATTGGTGGTGTTTGTTACCCAACATAACCTAGCCAATCCTGACTGATACATCTAACCAGCTACAGACTAAACTGAAAAGCTCTAAGCCTTCCTTACAGAAGAATTGGCAATGACAAGCTCACCACATACAACAGAGCAGGCCAACATGTAGGCAGCTCCAGTCGTACTTCTAGGAAGGACAGAAAGCTAAGTGTTTTCAATGTCTTCTCCACCTTTCACCAACTAAATAAGCCCCTCCCTGAAGAGTAAGGAGGAAAAAGAAAGGTCATAATTTATTCAAGTAAAAGTTCCAGCACTGATGCATGATTCCATGGGAATGGAGTTTCCTCCTGAATAAGGAGGTAATTCACTTAAACTCCCCAAGAGGATTTGAGTTCTCCAATAAGAAGTGTTATAGCTCTCTGCCACGACCTCCCTCCCTCCTATCCTTTGTTCTCCTTTCTTCTTCTCCTTCTCCTCAGGTTGTGCAGATTAAGTGAGGTGATGTATGTGAACATGCTCTGTAAATTGCAAAGTGCTACATTAATATTAGTTATGATTTTTGTTCTGTGAAATGAGTGCAACATTCCCTGCCCTGTTCACCTCCCACAGTTATACAGAGTCTCACTCAGATGGGAAGATGCAAGTAAAATCACTTCATAAATTTTAAATACCCACATGTATCTAAGCCATTAGTATTATTTTAATATGTGTTCTTATCAATAATGCATGTATTTATTTACTACCGTACTCTAAAACTTACTAAATCTCTAGTGTTGAACTAATGACTCTTCCTCTGAGAAAAGTTCCCCTTTTCTGAAGAATAGAGAGAAGGATGGCATCTACCTGTTAAGGACAGAATAAGATTACATTTACATTGCTTCCCAGAGTTTGGAATTTTGTCCCCCATAATGTACGACTATTAGCATTATGCTCATCTTTATAAGGGCTGTACGATGTTTTATTTTGGGGCAGCGCCTCATGGATACTATTTTATTCATCCTTGGCTGGGAGATGATTTGATTACCCAAGATAAGTCGGCGTTAAATGTGAAAAAGAGCACTGTCTTTAAAAATGTGCATTTTGGGGCACCTGGGTGGCTCAGTTGGTTAAGCTTCCAGTTCTTGATTTTGGCTCAGGTCACGATCTCATGGTTCGTGAGTTTGAGCCCCATGTCAGGCTCTGTGCTGACAGCACAGAGTCTGGTTGGGATTTTCTGTCTCTCTCTGCCCCTCCCTAGCTCATTCCCTCTCTCCAAAATATATGTGTTTATCAACAAACATAAAAAAATAAAACAAATAAAGTGTGAATTTAATCTACATACCTCAACCCAGCTTTTGTCAGTAATAACAGTGATGCATTGATCTCTATCTATTTAAGATCTATTATTTTCACCTATCAATTTGTCTTCAAATTTCAACATGAGGTTGGACCTCCTGAGAGCCTACAGTGTACAGAGCCCCTCTGCCAACCCTCAGTGGACACTCGATATAACAGGTAAAACGAAACCTTTTCTTTAGGTCATCGGAATGTTGGTGTTATTTGTTACATAGAATGACCTAGCTCATTCTAACCAACAGATCTGGCAAGTTATAGGTCAAGCTGCATAATTTAAAGCCTCCCCTGCAGGAGACTTCGCTTTGACAAGAGTAGAGGAAAAGAGTGGTGCTTATAGACTCCCTAAGTTCCCAAAACTTTGATTAATAGAGATGACTGACATGACTCAGAGTTAATGCTTCGAGTTAATGCTCAGAGTTAATTAGTCCATTGCCATTTGCAGTACAAAAGCCTACTTACACTTCTTAGTAAAGACAATGACAAGCAAAAGAGAAGGAAGAAAGATAGGGTGGAGGAAATAAATCGATGTGAGGAATTTTAAGGCTGATTGCTACACGAGGTCATTTTTAGTTCCATGTGTCATATTTGGCAGCCATGGGTAGCATAGTTACTGAAGTTGGATTTCTTTGCAACAAAGGGAAATTAAACCAATGCTATAAGAATGCACCTGCCCCACTTACTACCACCCAATGAAAAGAAATGAGATTGAGTGATCCAAAGCTCTTTTTGGATTTAATACCACTAGTTTGGGTCTTCGTTTAAAATTGAGACAAGGGTCAAGAAGAATGTTGCATTTTCATCTTCTTTTGAAGTTCCGAGAAAAATCCGCAATTTTAAAGGTGGGTAAAAAGAAGCACATGTAAGACCTGGTGAGAGAGCCTCACTGTTTATACAAATAAGCACAGATGCGGTTGAGAAAACAGACAGGGCTTGAACATTAAACCAGAAAGGCAGTGAAACAACCCTCTCCTGGATTCATGATCTAGATACAAAAAGTAAACATGGCAGTTGGGAGCTTTCAGAAATTAGAGCCACTCGACCATTAAGGATATGGAAAGATAGAGGGGTCTAACATTGGTTGAACACATACTGTGTGACAGGAATTGTACCACCTGCCTGTGAGCCCCATTTTCCCCGATAAGTTTATAAAGCACTTGTCATGTGATGGATATCTGCTAGGAATTTCACAGGTAACATCTCATTTAATTGTTACGACAAGTCTGAGTCAATTATCTCCTATTTTCAGATGAGGAAAAAGAAGCTCAGAAGAGTTAAGTGAATGCTATCAGTCAGTCAGCCAGCCAGCAAGTTGGGAATATTGAGATTTGAATCCCAATCTGGTTGACGTCCGAGCTCAGGCAATTTCTACAAGGCCAAACTATCCCCCGGAGGTTTTCTTGTGTCTCCTCCTGCAGAAGGTATAAAGCTCTTCTACAGAAGAGGGCCCCTCTGCTGACCTACCATTTAGACCAGGACTAACAAAGTCTTACAAAAAGCTGAATTCCACAGGATGTTTCCTTGAATTGGAACAGAATCTGCTTCTTTGCAACTTCTGCTCATTGACACTAATGGAGTCTTCCGAAACAACACAGAACAATAGCCATTTCTAGATTGGAAATAGCGATTTCCTTGCTCCTCAATCTTCACTAGGATACTTCCTGACCCCTTTAATCATTAGTTCAATGTTCCTTTAAATGTGACTGCTATAAAGGGACCACTCTGTGTTTTGTATAGAGAAATGTGCCCATTTGCTTTTCAATCATTCACTGAGTACAGCATTCAGATTTAAAAGTTTCAGTAGAAGATTCATAAAACAAATTCTCTACCACATAGACTTCTCTGTTTATAATCATTTGCATTTCCCAATTGTCAGAGAAGTGATATAAGCTGCAGTGAAAAAATGACATTTCATTGACACACAGTGGACAATAAAATGACA
The DNA here is from genome assembly GCF_046562875.1 of Panthera onca. NCBI lineage: Eukaryota > Metazoa > Chordata > Mammalia > Carnivora > Felidae > Panthera > Panthera onca. The sequence goes on along the minus strand of NC_138351.1, from coordinate 79,075,005 downwards.
TAATTATGTCCAACTCACATGAATATTTTAGAACTATGCCCGGAGAATGTTAAATAAATCTCTTAAAATTCTGCAACTGCAGCAAGCTTTCGGTTTTCTATTTTGCTCTACTTTGGCTTTTTAAAGGAATTTTGTCAGTAGAATCATGAGGTTTATTCCTTTTATTTTGTCATCTATCCAATTTCTATCATTCTCTAAGGAGCTCAATGTATTTATCCCTTTGACTCCCATGGATTATTTATTAAACACATGTTTTTAACTTGTTAATCTTAGAATTTGAATTTTGCTTTCTCCCACTTAAAGAAAGCAGCATTATTGTTTAAGGAGTGTACAGAATACAGGGATTATTCTTTTTCCTTCCCTTTTTAAACGTTTTTGCTCTCATTGTACACTACCTGACCATTGTAATCTAAGGGGCATATCTCTACCTGTAGCTCTTTTGCAGAGTGTCTGACATGCAGAAGACCCTCAGTAGAGTTGGAAAACAGACAGATTTCTGGGAATTCCAATCTGCTATAAAAAAGATTCTTGCATAACAGGCAGGATGGAGCACAAAGAACAGCCTTTTAATTTCTAAGATTCGGTGATTTTTAAAAGATTGGGACTTGGGCAATATAAGATCGTCAATAACTCCTGAATGTCTCTCCATTGTCCTCTAACGCAATTTAAAAGTTTTTTGCAACATTTACAGTGTGGGGGATAAACAGACCCCTGCTTGTGACTTCACCCCAACTGCTCTCACACTTGTTCCTGCCACATCATCCCCATTGGCTTTATTTCAAACTCCCAAACGAGTTGAACTTTCACACATCAGAGGCTTTGCACAGGCTATTCTCTTTTCTTGGAATGCTCTTCTCCCACTTGGTTAAGTTCCTCACTCATAAACTCTCACTTAAATGTCACTCTCCTAAAGAGGCCTTCCCTGTGTATCCCCAGCACAACACCAACTACATAGTGGTCCTTCATACCAATAAGCTGAATTATTAAACAACAACCACCCACAATGTGCATTATCTTTGCTTGACTAAGTGGGATACAAAAAATAAGACATGCCACTGAAGAAGCTTTATATTAAGGCTAAAACCAAAACATGGTCTTAGCTTGTTTGATGAAGTTATTCTTCTTATTGGGTGTAGTCACATAACATCTTCTTTTGTGAGAAGGAGCTAACTTCCTTCAAGCAATCTTAGAGTGGTAGATGAAATCTGGGGTACACGTCAATGAGTATGAGGATATATGTCCCTTCATCCAACAGATCTAGGCTTTATGACTAAGTTTGTATCTGTGTCTGGTACTTGGATTAGCACCACGAAGGGATGGTTGGGTCTGTTTTCATTCACTTCATGGATGAGGAAACAAAGAAGTACTGATGTGAATTTGTGTGCACTTCATCAACTAGATGGGACATGGAGGAGCCAGATAGGATGAAATTCTGCTAAATTTTTGGTCTCTGGCTTTTTCTTTATTAAATGTAAATCCCTCAAAAGGAAGGGCAGTACCAGTTGCCCATACTGACAAGGAAGGAGACAAGTATCACAATCTTCGTCTTCGTGATGGGAATGGCCATCACCTCAAAGAATGGCTGCCAGTCCAGAGTTCAGGTTCAGATGATACATCATACTGATCAGCCAGATGAACCCTACCTTATACCTTAAAGAGAAGGCATTCTACAGTTGTAGGATAGGCATGTGTAGAGTTAGATAACATGCATTCATGCCTGTGATCAAACCAGGATAGATATGTTATACTGAGCAATACACAACTCCTGTGTTTCAAAAGCTGAAAATAACAGAGGTTTATTTCTTTCTCACACTACATGTCCATGCAGGTCAGCAGGGTGCTCTGTCATTATAGTCAATTAGGGACCCTGGCTGGTGGAGGACACTTCCCTACATATACTTTCAGGATTACCAAATACTGCAGTCTCTGACAATGCCCTGATAATTAAATACTTTCACCTCAAAATGACACACAGTATATCTGTTTACATTTTGGGGGCTCAAATACAGTTATCTAACAATGTCTAACTCAAAGAGGTAGAGAAGTACAATTTTCCTACGTGCCAAGAAGGGAGAAAATTTGGAATCTTTTTTATCAGACTTAATAATACTACAGTCTGTTTTTCTAAGGGAATAAATATATAATGTCTTCTTCCTGCTTGTAAAACATCTCTATTCCCACATGACCAGGAAAGAGAACTTAAGAGCTCAATTCAAAAACTGAAGGTAATGAGGGGCGCCTGAGTGGCTCAGTTGGTTAAGTGTCCGACTTCGGCTCAGCTCATGATCTCACAGTTGGTGAATTCAAGCCCCCGCGTTGGGCTCTGTGCTGACAGCTCAGAGCCTGGAGCCTGCTTCATATTCTGTGTTTCCCTCTCTCTCTCTCTGACCCTCCCCTGCTTGTGTGCTTTCTCTCTCCCTGAAAAACAAACATTAAAAAAAAAAAAAAGGAACTCAAAGCAACTCATCCAGTCACTAATCAACTTGAAGTCTAGACCCCTGAATGGTTCCCTGTTGTTCCTTCATCAAGTCTAGAGGTTGTTCCTGTTGGTTAGAGATCTGAACTAAAAAAACTCAATTGAAAAAACATTTTATAAGCCAGTATACAACAAAATAACATGCATAGGATTACCAAAATAAACATTTGTGATTATAAATGGAGGAGACAAAATTGATGGTCTATGGCAATTCTGAAATCCTACTGGAGAGATGTGACAAGATTTCCCCTGGGAGTGGCAAAGGTTCCCAGATTAGTGTCCCCTTCTGTTCCCTGGCTGGGGCCTCTATTCCTTTGTTTTCTGTGGCCCATGCCATCACGGTCCATTTCCTGTTAATAGAAATGGGCTTTTTCCATTTCCGTTAACCTCCTTGGCCACACCAAAAAAGTGGACGTCGGAGAATATACAGTATTCAGTGGTTGAGCATCTTTCTCAGTATCTTTGTTGCTTAGGAGTTTGAGAATTGTAGTATTATTTTAAATCTCAAACAGTCATAGAGTGTGATTTACTTGTAGTACTACTCACTTAAAATACTAGTAGGCTTCATATCTCTTTGAATCCAGTCATTTCTATATGTTAATACCACTCTCGTTGTTATTTTCTAGATATATTTCTTAGATTTGACATATCATTGTTTGACTGCATCCTCCCCCCTCCCCTGCCACTTTAACTGCAACAACTTTACAAGGGTTTCATGGGCAAGCCAAGATTTCTCCCTCCCTCTCTCTCTCTCTCTCTCTCTCTCTACTCCCACTGAGCCACTTTTTTTTTTTTTTTTTTTTGGCAACTGAATGCACTTACTGGATACCAAACTTAATTGTACCTTTCCTCTGAAACACCTTACTGGACTCAAGAGATTTTATCAGTGGTTGTGAAGGCTGTTCCTTTCATCTGACTCTTGCTGCAAGTCTAAGGTTTCTTCAGTGTTGGTTATATTCAATGACTTTCTCAATGATACCTTTTGTGAAGACTGGATTGAACAACAGTTTCCTCTCTTAATCCTACAAATTACTAAACTTCTGGACCATCTCTACTTTCTTCTACTTAGCCAATAATTTTCTGAACTCATCCTTTTCTTGTAGTAACTAGCCAAATGTTGCCAAAGCATCTACATCATGTACCATACCACATGAGGAGGATGATGGTGATGACGACAATGACCCTTTAATCTGAATACCTTAACACAAGTCCAGTGTGGATTGGCAAGGGCTCTCTACACATTGCTGTCTCTCAGGACCCAGGTAGTTACAGATGCCACCTGAACACAGGCTTCTATTGTCACTGTGGGTATGGAAAGTAGCCATAATAAAGGAGGGTCTACCTTGTAAAATGTTCGACCCAGGGGGGAATAGAGAATGCTTCTGTTCACATCGCATGACCATGTCCAACTTCATGGAACTGAAGGATCACAACACTAAGATGTGACTGTCAGAACAAGAATCAGAAGAAATATCTAATAACCAGCCCTAATGGCCTCAACACCATATATTACTGAAGAATATTCAGTTCTCCTCCATCCCCTCCTTTGGCTCAATGTACCAGTCAAGAACGCTCAATTTAATTGGTCACCAGACTGTTTACTAAGTTAGTAGAAGTCTTCATGCCTATAAATGTAAAGAATTATGCTCTTAATGTATGTGGTTGGTAAATATTAACTGTGATTGTTCAGGTTAATGAAGAGGGAACCAGCTGTGCACAACTGGTCCTAACTGATAAGAAACACAGCTACACTTTAGCTTCCTAGAACGGGAGATACTGCCTCACCTGTGGAATACTTTAGCCAGGCTGGACCGTGGCAAAGTCTGGGACCTGCTGATGGAAGTGCATTTTTCTACAGAATGTAGAATGTGTCCTTGAGGACACAGTGACTACTGAAAAAAACTTTGAACATACTTTCTCCTCTGTTGGGATGTACAGGCTCTCTGTTCAGGTGAGACTGTGGGATTTGGCCACTAGCTAGAGATCTTTTCTCTTCTCCTACCTCAAACTTTGGGCTCAGGATGCAGTGAGATTTGTTGTAAATTGTGCATCTTGTCACAAAACACAGTCTAACATGAGGAGGCTGAGACAGATCTATAACCACATCACTGATCTGAGTAATGGTTTTTCTGCCCATGACTACGATTGTGACATTTGTAGTTGTGTGATTTTGAATAATATTAAATCATCTCATGCCTCAGTGTCCTCATCTTTAAGGTGGTTTGATCAATTACATATTCCTCATGGAGCTTCTATCTCTTTAAATATCTTTAAGATATTTATGAGCTACTACTTGTGTCAACTGCTATGCTTATCTTAACAATCATCATTGCTTTCAATCAAAGTAGCATTGCCATCATTGCTGTTTATTGACCTGGTAGAGCAACAAGGGAAATTCTATGGGTAGATGGAAAGAGAGATTAATATCAGCCTTCAAATGATTCCACTACCTCCATTTATGAGTCAGCAGAAAATTATTTCTAGAATCAGCAATCTTCTGGGGATAACTTGACTTGCACAGACAGTTAGAATTTATCCTTAAACTACTGCTAAGGGATGATATCCATTTATTCTAGACCTAATTCCCATATAAATAGGGAGTATACAATAGGATTATGCAGCATAGGTGGCTCGTTGCTATAATATGGAAGGATTGTTCAAAGAGGCTTTCTACCTCTGAGTAAAGTTTGAGGACACACTTCTATCTGGAATAGCTTAAGTTGAAGCTTTTCTGGAAACAAAGTGAGGAGCTCAGCTGTCAGCGCCCAGCACAGATGTCGTGTCCTCTTAAAACCCCCCAATTTCAAAATTATCACATCCTCATTTATCAGGGAAGCACAGTAAACTAGTGGTTTAAAGCATGGCAGCTGTTAGACAACTTCGGCTCACATACCTCTCCACTAGTCGCTATCTGGGTAGCCTTAGACACGTTATTAACTTGAGCTCCCACATTTCTTCATCTGTATACCACTTAGCATTACATTATCTGCCTTATAGGGTTTTTGTAAGAATTAAATACGATTATACATGTAGAACACTCGGAACAATACCTGACAAATGATATACACTCAACAACGATTTGCCATTTTTAATAGCACGGCACCTCAAATAGAATACAATTTACATGCCTACGTATTTGTCTTCTCTATTCAGACTGCGAACAGTTTGGTGTTGAAGAAAGGTGCCATTTAGCACGGCTCAGACTAATATCAACCATAATAACAGTAATAGTAAAAACTAGCATTAACTGAACGCATACCACATCCTAAGCATTTTTAGGTGATTTAAATACTGTATCTCATTTAATCTTTCTAATTAATCTTGTTAATATTGAAGAAACTGAGGTTTAGGTAACTTAGGAACCTCCTTGAAATGGGAAAGCATAGCCCTTGATGATGAACCTAGGCCTATTTAGTTGCAAATCTGATGCTCTTAAACACTAAACTCGGATTATTCCACAGTATGCAAACTGCCGCTCTGGATTCTCAGTCTTTAGAATAGTGCTCACGCTCAGTGAACATTCCATAAATGTTGTTTTTTGTTTTTGTTTTTGTTTTTGTTTCCCATAAATGTGTGTTGAATTAAATGTGCTTTTAGTTTTGGGGAATGGTGATTAAATGTGATTGCTTAAATATGAATCACTTGGCTATACTGAGCATATTTTAAAGAGTTCTTCCCCTACTTGCCCATCATCCTATATTTCTTTTGTTTTTCTTTCTAAAATTCATATCTGACCCTGTTTCTCCTCTCTTGAAAACCTTCAACAGTTCTCCATTTTTTACTAGATAAAAATCCAACCTCTGGGTTTGGAATGCTAGCTTTTCATAGTCTCTTACTCTCCTTATTTAGCTTGAAAACAAAACTGGTTGAAAAGAATAAAACTGGCTAATGTGCATTCAGTGTCAGCCTTGGTTTCAGCCTATTAAATAAATTTCCTCATTTAATCTTCAAATACCTAATACTTAACCCAAGGGTAGGTATTAGTATTATTTCTGACTTACAGATGGGACAGCCGGATTAACTTGGACAAGGTCACAATACTAGAATTGGTACAGTGAAAACTTAGACTATAGGAATCTGGCTTTAAAGCCTGTAAACTGGGTATTAAATGATACTCTACTGAGTGGGTGGAAGCAAATACCAAGAAACCAGTGCTCAGTTTAGAGATCAGGGAAGCTTCCCTTATGAAGTATGTTCAAAGAAGAATTTCGTCTGAAGTAGGAAGGCATCAGGTGGAGAAGACAGGGAATATAATTTTAGGGGGAAAGTACATTATGTGTGAAGGCTTGGTGGTGGGGGGAGAGAGAGAGAGAGAGAGAGAGAGAGAGAGAATGAATATGTATTCCAAGTCTTTAGAACAATGGCTATCTCATTGAAGTCACCCAACATACACTATCTTAATTGAACTCCACCCCCCCAAATATTTATCTCTTGATCAAAATGTATACATGCACAGAGGTAATTCATGCCCTTATAGACATTAATTGCCCCATTTAACAATCTCAGTGGGCCATCAAAACTGTCTGCTAAATTCATATTGCTTTTAAGTAGAAACCAGCCGTGATAGTTCACAAAGGGGATGCTGTGTACTCCTTTTTATTTGATGAAACAAATACCAACACTCCAGCTTCCATGTTTCCCCAGCCACCATCTCACCTCTTATCCCTTCCAGATCTGGGTCCCTTCCGGACATCCCCTTACATTTGGGCTCCACAGAGACAGAAAGATACAAATCCAGTTCCAGTAGAAAGTGCAAATATGAAAAAACATTTCTGTTAGACAGATGAATGTTGCATGGCCTCGGACTTGTGGATGCATCTGTCCAACCAGGCCTTTTGTTGAATTAAAACTTAGGAAGCCAGGTCAGCAAAATTTGGTGGTGTTGGACCTTCCACAGGGGTGGGAAAGCTGCGTTGTTAAAAAGAAGCCTTACCTGCATAGTTTTCATGGAAAGATTCATTTCTGCCTTTATGTACAAAAAATATGTAGGCATTATAAGATATATTTAGTATCATCAATAATATTTCAGTGTTGATCATTCAAAACTTAACAATAGCAACTATTAACTGATAATAATAGGTACCACTTAAAATCAGTCACTTACTGAGCATCAGCATCTTGTTAGATTTTAAGAAAGAGGCTGTATTTCTGAACTCCCACTTCTTCCTGTGCAGAGCCGTCTCTACTCCAGTAACACTCCTGGCTTCCTGCAAGAACTTTTATTCTGAGACTCTTGTGAAGGGTAAGTGAGTCATTAACTGTTGGGCATCAAACCTCGGTCTCCATTTTCAATTATTTAGACATGATTTATCACAAGTTAGTAAATACCTAAATCTTGCTCCCTTCCTTCCTTCTCCACCCAGTGATGCTGTAGGGGATCGCTTTCTACTTGTCTAAGATCCTCACTTGCCCTCTTGGTGAGATTCCAGGTCCTGAGGAGGGTGGGGGTGGGGGCGGGGTTTAGCAATGAACTTTAAGAAGTCCCTTTAGCCTCACATTAATCTAAACCACACTGGTCAAAAAGTTTAAAAGTAATAAATGTAATATTTTATTTTAAACCTGCTGACTTCTGGATCTATTTCATTCTTGCATCAGAATAAAGGTAGATCTTCTTGGAACATTTATACACACACACACACACACACACACACACACACACACGTGCTGCTATGTATATATACTATGCACTATATATATAGATACTATGACATACACACTCTCTGTGAACATCATATAATATACACACATACATCTTAAAGTCATAATGTTGGGGCGCCTGGGTGGCGCAGTCGGTTAAGCGTCCGACTTCAGCCAGGTCACGATCTTGCGGTCCGTGAGTTCGAGCCCCGCGTCAGGCTCTGGGCTGATGGCTCGGAGCCTGGAGCCTGTTTCCGATTCTGTGTCTCCCTCTCTCTCTGCCCCTCCCCCGTTCATGCTCTGTCTCTCTCTGTCCCAAAAATAAATAAAAAACGTTGAAAAAAAAATTAAAAAAAAAAAAAAAAAGTCATAATGTTGATCAAATTACATATATATATATGTGTGTGTGTTACATATATTATATATAGATTAATCACAAATTAACTTGAATATGAAATTATCATTATGAATATAATTTATGAATATTTTGAACATAAGGTATAATAATAACTTTAAGCTTATACATATATGCACACACACACACACACACACACACACACACACACACATGTTATTTTCCTTTTACAAAGATTGCTGCTTATGCTAAGACACCTGAAGGAACTTGTTTGCAATTGTACAGACAGGCAGCTAACATTCAAACCCAAATCCATCTAAATTCAAACCTTATGCACATAACCAAACAAATCACTTCTTAACAACTACTTGGCACCTTTTAGAAGCCTGGATGAACCGTTGTTTATGAGTATGGGAAACTGGATCGCAATTGTGCCTCAGCTGCTTATTGTCTGTGTGCTTTATAAGTCATGAGATCTTGGGTAAGCTTTAGTGTGGAAGGAAACAAAGCGAAACGAACCCCAACCATGGAGGTCCTCAGTGATGAAAATGCATAATGTTCATACAACACTGAGGAGTTTAGCTAATAGAATAAAGAACTTGAAGGGGTGGAAAAAGAGGTGCCCTAGAGAAAGTGATGGGATAAAACTACAAACCAAGGCTGGAAATTGACTGTAAAGGTTTTGAATTCTGCTCAGAGAACTTTGACACTATTTCTTTGTCAGTAGTAACTATAACAAAACCAGTACTATTTACTGAGTATTATTTGTTTCTTATATGTTGTCTGTAAGTTTTAAATCAACCCTGAAATACGGCTGTAATTATTCTCACATATGGGAGCAGAGGAGATGAGAACATTTCTAAGCATTATGGAAGATCTGACACAAGAGAAATCATATCTTGATTTGAGGATATGAGATGGCTTCATGGAAATGGAATCATTTGTGTTCAACTTTGAAGGACTGGAAGTATTTGAACATGAGAATATGAGAAGGCATCATTCCAGGCCAAGGGAGTAAACTCAGAGGAAGGAAAATTGAGGACAGAAAATTAACAAGGCACCTGTCAGTTTGGGGAGGGCAGCAACCTAATATGTAACCCCGAAATTTCTTTGTAAGGTGTACTGCAAAAAGAAAATGTGCTCAAACATATTCTTCTGAGTCCATATGCATTTTTTCTTCTCATTTTGAGGTATAGGCTCCATGGAGGAATCTGAGTGAGGTTTCCTATTACTGAATTGAATGAACATCTTAAAAAAAAACAGCTGTATCTTTATCAAAAGACAACATAACATTAATTTCTCACTGGTCTCGGGAACTCATGTAAAATGTATGCGCTGATTTTTAATTTTCTCTAGTGCAGGTGGCATGCCGTGGTGGGGGTGGGAGGTGGGCAGGGGAGGGAGTTTGTAGCGGAATCAGTTAAGTCACGCAGACCCATGCATGGAATGACCTTGCTTGCATGCCAAACTTCAGGCGGAACAATAATGAGAAGGTAGCAGAACTAATCAATTTGGAACAGGGCCCATTCCCTCCATCACTTGGGCCACTTAGGATGCAGGCAGTGTCTTGAGCTTTTCCTCAAGCTTGCCCTTTGAACACAAACAGAAGGCTTTCTCTTACATAACTTGGAAAAAATGTAGGTTTGCAGTCTAAAATAGAAGCAGAATTTGTCTCCATGCTAATGTAACTATTTTTCTTTTTGATACCCTTTCTCTTCTTCAATCTCTCTCTTTTTTTTTTTTTTTTTCAGACCTTATGAAATATTTAGGGCATCTTACTAACCCTAACTCCATCCCCTTGATGACCCCTGTAATTCAAGAATACTTCATGTGTCCTTCTCATAGAATGTTTGTACAAGCTCTCTGAGCAAGTACCAAATTTCCCTGCACCTCATTTTGCTCATCTATGAAATGGAGACAAAGCGGAGGTTCTTAGGAAGATTAAAGGGGGAAAATGTGTACAAGACACTTACCGATGCTATTTATGACTGGGTTTTCACCCTTCTCCCCAGACATATCTGATTTCGAAATGTAACTTTAGCAGTAACCTGTTAATCTTAGGCAAGTCTCTTCATCTTCTTGAGCCTTGATTTTGTCTTTTATAAGATAAAAATAAATAGGTCTATCTGGTGAAATTGCTATGAAGATTAGCTGATACAATATTCATGATATAAACATTTACTTAATTTTTACTCATCTCTGTAATTTCCACAGCTCTTTCCAGAGTACATATTACTTGTATGGTACTAAAATCTTAGGGATTGAAAAAATAATTCAATAATCATAAATTCAGGCCAAGGGTCAGGACTCTGGTGGTTTCTTTTAATAAATGCTCTTTCACCACTTGCATTGTAGTTGAATGTATTTTTTTTACTTTCACAGGGGCTTTTGTTGTCAGTTCCATGGACAGAGCCCAGGAGACCCTACTTCTCTTAAACTGCTGGAAGCAGGGGGTTTCAGAGGTTACTAATCCCTGATGGTTTGATGGCAAAATGGCCCCAGTCAATAGCATTGCTCAACCATGCTCAGTTGAGCATCTCTACTGCGATGAGCCTGATTGTTCCTTGGATCTGCTACGAATATGAATTAGATTATAAATAGAGAAGCTTCTCTGCTTCGAGACTTTCAAACCATGACATTTCTAGATAGGGACAAAGTTTTGCATCAAAGTAAAACACATGGTGCCTCTATCTGCCCCTAAGACTTGGAAGGTTAGCCTACACTGAGTCAAATAGGGCTGTGGACAAAACAATATTACAATAGCCTTTTAGAACATAGCATGGTCTCTGAAAGAGGGGTTTCAGTAGGTAAATTCTCTAAAATACACACACACACACACACACACACACACACACACACACACACTTTGTGGAACTATGTCAGAATAGTCATGTCTCCATCATGCACAAATGACAGTAAGCTTGCTCTTTAATTTGCATTTTTCTGGACTATTTTGCACTTTTGTGCTAAGTTTAGAGATACTGATGAGCTTTAAGAGGTTGAGAGACCTCTTAAACACAAATATGGTAGGAAGTTGTGAAACAAATGAATCCTCAAGTCCTGTCGCTTGAGCAGAAAGAAACCAGCATACCCCAAGCTACTACTAGGCTATTCTGTGTTGGATTGTGCACCAGTTTTGTTTTGATTTTTTTTATACTTACCTCATGTGATCCTCACAACAACTCCATGAGGTCAGAATCTTTGGGGGCATCTTATAAATGAAGATTCAGATGCTCAGAACTTAGGTTAATAATGATTTGGCTCCTTGAGATGCGCTGGCCAAGCATAAAGATGAAGTATGCCCAAGAAGCATTTTCTAAGGCTGGTGGTTCTGCTAATTTGAAGACTCTCACACTTTGTTTTGCTGAGCAACTATTAGGACTTTGGATAAGTACTGCTGGAAATAGGAGCTCATCAAGGAAAGAATTTTAAATGCTTAGAAAAAACGCTGGGGAGAAGAGCTCTAAGTCAATTAGAATTGTCTTTTTCATGCATTAAAAGAAGGAAAAAGGAACTGCCAGTGACAAGAGGGGTAAAGGGTTTTTGAAAAGTAATGTCTTCGCATGGTGGGGAGGGGTGATAATTTGTTTGCTTAGATATGTGTGATGTAATCTCCTCCCTGTACCTTCTTTCCTAGATTATTTTAAATAAAATGTGTGTTGCTCACCAAAGTTCTGGTGCAAGTGACTTAGTCAAAGGATTTTAAAGAGGGATAGGTTTCTGAATTTAGCTGGGAGGCAAGGTGACCCTTGAAAAAGCACTTGCACTTGTGTCACAGAACTGACACGTGGCCTTCATGTGGGGGACATATCCTTAATGTCTGGCACATGGTTAAGGAAAAAGTTAAAACCTGTCAAAACATGTTGACTTTAACTGAATGAAACAAATGAAAGAAACTATAGGGTGGGAGGAAAAGTAAAAAAATTCATTCCAAGAATAGAGAGGATGTTATTTAAACAACCATTGGAATTCTTGCTTTCGTCATCAGTGAATTGAGTTTCCTGGATAATATGCTTTCAATGACTCCATTCAGTTTTTGCATCCTTTATTTCTATAGCCACTTCAGTTTGTCTTCAGACATAGGCAAAGCTACTAATATTAAGGCACTTTCCACTGTGATAAGCAAGACATCAGAATTCCCTATTTTGCAGAAGCCACTATGCTCAATACTTCTAGTATGACTCAGAATGCCTGTCTTGCTAGATCAATTCCTTGGTCCCTGAGGCTATCATCAACGGTTGAACTAAAGGACCCAATTATACTCTATGACATCAATATCAAGAAATAAACTGTGTGCCCTCAACTTTATACCATCTCCTCTCAGTTTTTAGCCACAGAAGAGCAAGACCCATGAGCAAAGCTTTGGAATGAGAAATAACACTCAAAGTTCTGTCTGGAAATAAAGTCTCCCTATTTTAATTGACTGTACATTTTATCCAATCATTCGATAAGTATATTTTGAGGAACTACTATGAGCCAGGCCTTACGTGAGAGGCCTGAACTAGAGGAATGCAGAAGGCAGAAATTATTTTGCCCATTTATTGTTCAAGTCTAGTGGTGGAGACGGGAAAGAAATCAAACTAGGGCAATTCACTATTGGGGAAGTAATGTGGTGGGCAAATTGACGTGGTATGAGACCACAGAGTTCCCTAGTCCAGACTTACAGATCAGATAGTCCTTTCCAGAGGGTATGAAGTCTAAGTAAAGATTTACAAGATGGCTCTGACTTAGCCAGACAGAGAGAGCAGAGAAGGCACTTCCAAACATAGAAACCATCTTCTAATTGTCTGAAGGAATGATGGCAGCTTTGAGCATTCGGGAAACATACAGGAGATCAGTCCAGTAGACCACAGAATTGGTGAGGAATACTGAGAGACGAAACTGGAGAAGTGGACAGTGGCCAGTACTTGAAGTCTCTGGGAACCACTTTTTTTTTAATGTTTTATTTATTTTTGAGACAGGAAGAGACAGAGCATGAACAGGGGAGGGTCAGAGAGAGGGAGACACAGAATCCGAAGCAGGCTCCAGGCTCTGAGCTGTCAGCACAGAGCCCGACGCGGGGCTTGAACTCACGGACCGTGAGATCATGACCTGAGCCGAAGTCGGCCGCTTAACTGACTGAGCCACCCAGGTGCCCCATCTGGGAACCACTTTAAGATTTTGAACACACTATCCTATAGTTAATAGGGAGTAATCGAAGGGTTTAAGCAATGGAAGACATAATAAATACACATTTTTAAAGCATCACTCTTCCTGGACTTTGAAGAAATATTTTGTACAGCAGCAAGAGTGGGAACAGTGAAACAAGAGAAAATGGCACATGGCCCATAGCGGTGGCTGTGAGAATGGAGACAAATGGACACATGAGGAATATAAAGGAGGTACGTTTTGAATACTGTTTAATCATTTTAATTATTGTCTTGATAATCTATTATCAATCTATTCTGTATTTCCTGGATTGTGTTACTTAAATAAATGCCATGCCACTCAAAAAGAAGATGATCATGTCTCTTAGTGATTTCTCAATGTCAAATATCGCTTATGTCTCTTGCCCCAGTGGTCTAATTAGCATGTTGGTACTATCTTCATCCATTCATTCTTTTATTCCGACATACATTCTTTGAGTATCTATTGTGTGCTAGGCACAGATGTAGACACAGGAGACCTAACAGTGAAGAGATAAAGACCTTGTTCTCTTAGAGCACACAGTCCATGAGTATTGCAGACAAAAACAAAATAAATAAATGAAGAATGTAAGCTCAGGTGGTTCTAAGTGCTATCACAAAGGGTAGTCAGATAAAGTGACAAGAACTGACCATTTCACATTGGGGGATCAGGAAAGGTCTCTCTGAGAGGTGGCATTTGAGTTGAGACCTGAGTTCTAAGATACTCAGGCAAGGATCTGAGTGAAGTGTGTTCTAGGAGAGGGAACAGTAAGAAAAAATGTCTTGAGGTGAGACATTTCCCCTGACAATCCTATTTAATGTCATAACCTAGCATTCCTTGCCACTTAATCTTGACCCTAATTGTACTACTCTACTTTCTTTTTTGTAAAGGATTTCTCATTTTCTCAATGCTATCTACATCTTACACTTTCATCTTCTTTATTGTTTGTCATCTATCTTCTCTGACTGGAGCATAAGTTTTAAGAGGGCAGAAAGACTTACGTTTTGTTCACTGGTGCATCTGCAACACATGAGAGAGTTCCTGACACATACCTGGTGCTCAAACACTTTTTCAGTAAATGCACGAAAGAGCGCATACTAAGTGGTTAGCAACAGAAATAGGGACAATGTGACTGACTGGGAGGCATCATGAAAATAAAGTGAAGTATGACATGAAGAAGGTGGGGGGGGGGGGGGAATAACTCATGCAGTGCTGTGTAGACCATAGCAGAGTCTGGTTCTTATTTATAAAACTCTTTACTAGAGGGTTTTGAGTGGAGAAAGGAAGAGGTTGGATTTGCATTTTTAACAGATCGGTCTGGGTACTGTATAGAAAATGAATTGTAGGGTGTGAAGAGAGAGAAGAAGAGTGATCTTCCAGGGAGTGAAGACTTCAGTGACTCCTAAGCCCATTTCCTCAGCCGTAATGGATTGCTCAACATTCACTATCCTTCAAGTAGTTTGTGTCAACCTCAGAGTAATGCATTATGGGGGATCTGCCAACTCCCTTTCTCCTGGCAAGGCCAAAGGTAACAACAGCCTGGAGCCGGGTGCAGAGCTAATCTGGGGGAGCATCTTTCATGCCAAGAAAGCATAAACATACTTCAGAGATGCAGCCTTGATTAAAAATACATGGACACTCTGTATGCATTCACTCACATATGGCCTTTGATTGCCTGGCATTTTCAATTCATACAAGAACATTATGGTGCTGCATTATGGATGAGAAGACACATTTCACCATCTTAAACGGAGGGATTTTATGTGCTTTTTCTTTCCCCTCCTCATCTTCCATCACCCTCCCCACCCGTTAGTCAGAGATTAAACTGTTTAATTAAGTTCTGATTAACTGTACTTCCAATTTTGTCACAGGAGTGTTTTCCATAGTCTTGGCTGCTGCCTTTCTTCATGGAGATGAGGGCTAGCTGTGCCCCAAAGATGAGGAGTGTCCCCACCGCCAGCTCTGCTTGCTGGCATGTTCACGTCACATCGCCTTCAATATCTACCTTCTGCTGCAGGTTTTACACCACCATTTCAATCTTGAACAGGTGAATTAACAAACTTTTATATGAAGCATCCACCACGTAAACCTGCTCTATGTTTTCACTTAAGCCTCACCAAAATATTCTGATGCCTTTCTCATCTTGAAGAGCAAGACAGCATTGCAGTTGTGAAAACAGATTCCATCATAAAACAAACCAATAAACAAACAAAAAAGACCCAGATTTGGATTCTGAACTTGTTACGAACTAGCTGTGAGATTATGGGTCAAGTTCATTGATGTCTCAGAGCCTCAATTCTCCTTTCGGTGATGGGGATGTGTATCCTGTGGGTTGGATATGGCAAAGCCATGTCATTAGGTGGTAGCATATCAAGGGCTTAGCACAGTGCCAGGGACACAGTAACTCCCCCCAAAATTCTGGCAACTAGCATTGCTTCAGTATTTCTTTATTTGCTGTATACACATTAGGTACTTAATTGATGTTTTCCTTAAATGAACCACTTAAGGGAAGTCGTGATGCATCATGAGCTATTGGTGCCAGTTCAATTCCCCCTTTATCTGTAATGGCTTTGTGGATCACACCAGGCTGAAACATCATCCTCTGTCCTTCTATGACCTGTATTTCTGTATCCTTTGGAAATTCATTCAATATGGGATAGGTATACATTCTATCAGTGTTGAAGCCATACCACATGGGTTTACATTTGGGCCAAAATACATACTAGCTGTGATACCTTGCAGATGACACACAAGCTGCTTGAACCCCAGTTTCTTCATTTAGAAAATGATAATGGTGCCACTCACATTATAGGGTTGCTGTGAGTATTAAATGGATAATACACATAAAACTCTTTGAAAAGGCACTGAATTAATATAAGTGATCAATAATTATCACCATCATCATTATCATCATTGTGATTCATTACTTTGCTCTCTGGCAGCTCTTACATAGATCTGTAGGTAAATGTCATATTTTATACATGTTTTATTCCCTTTTGAAGACCCTTGCCTTGTAACATGTGTAATACTCTTGGGGTAACACGAGGCGTGTCCTGTTATCCATGACTGATGGAGGCAGGCTTAGGGTAAGTAGCCAGAGTGGTTTCCCTGGGGCTGTCTTAGATTAGTGCTGCAAGTCCTATATTCTGGAAAAAATCCCTCAATCCCCAGCAAAGTAGGATAATTAGTCACCCTAGCAGACTGCAGGAGATTAGAGCTTACAACATGGCCATTTAAAGGATGGGAGGGCAACAGCAATTAGACTCAAATGCAGAAGAGATGATAAGAATTTGTCTATCAGGAAAGCAGGATGTGTAAGTGTAACAGCAAACCATATACTAAGTAAAACCTTGTCCCCAGAAACAAAAGCAGATAATCAGGTTTGTCCTGAAAAAGGCAGGGGGAAAAGGATACCAATGCTTAGTGAATAATGCATCCTTACATAAGTGAAACTGTCCTTATTTTTTTAAACCAATCAAGCCAAACAAATCAATAAGAAAATATTAATTGAGAATATGTTATGTGCCGGGTTTCTGCTGTGCACTTCACATGATCTCATTTATTTTCCTTAATAATCCAATATTGTACTTGTTAGAATGTCTATTCTATAGATCAGAATTTCTGGGGGTGAGCCCCCCGGCATCAGTTTCTTTTCAATCTTCCCAAGTGATTCCAGTATGTACCCTCCTAGAATTCTAATTTAATTGATTTGGGATGTAGCCATGGGCAAAGGGATTTTTAAAATCTTCCCAGGTATAGAAGGTTGAATAGTGTTCTCCCAAAATTCATGGCCCCCTGGAATGCCAGAACATGACCTTATTTGAAAATAAGGTCTTTGCAATTGGAAAGTCAAGATGAAGACGTTTGCTTTGAAAATGTTAAGATGAGGTCACATTGGATTAAGGTGGGCTCTAAATCCAATGACTGGTGTCTTTGTAAGAAGAGAGGACACACAGACATATATATGCAGGGAAGATGGCTATGTGACAATGGAGGCAGAGATTAGGGTCATGCTGGTGTACGACAAAAAAGCTAAGGATTGCTAGGCATCACCAGAAGCTAGGAAGGGGAAAAGAAGGGTCGAACCCTAGTCTTTAGAAAGAGCATGGCCTTGCTGATCCTTCAGACTTAAACTTCTAGCCTTCAGAAGTGTGAGGGAATGGGTTTTCATTGTTTTAAGATACCCAGTTTGTGGAAATCAGTTATGGAAGTCACAGGAAACTAATATTATAGGTAATTCTAATACACAGCCAGATTTGAGAACTACTGTTCTAGGTAGCTAACCCCCAAATTAGGTCAGCTTGACTTTGACTCTTTCTCCATCCAGGTCATGAATACCCTTTACAATGTCTCTCACAGTTGCCCTCAGAAAGGTAGAATTCTTAGCGAATAGGGAAAGGAAACACAGGTTTTCAGGTTGGGCCTTCCTGTGTTAGCCGCTCTTAAAAGCTCTCGTGTGACCCTCATTGGGCAACACAGACACTCACATCTCGGGAATCACATACCCAGTCTGTCTCTGTATATCTGCTCCCCTTTCTTTTAAAATGTTCCCTCTATGAGAATTCCAAAGAATATATTCAAAGAGAAAAGCACAATCATTACAGTTGAGAAACTGCTCTTGAAACTTATTAGCTCGTGACTCATACTCCTGAAAGGAGCTAATACCTTAATTTCATATTTCTCTGCTCAAATGCAGACCAAGGCGTAAACCGAAATGAAACTTTACACTAATGGCTTCTTAATTATACCCATCTAAAAGCAATTACCTGAGTTTTAGCAGATACAAAGTTAGGGTTGATGGGACCAGCAGATGAGAAATAAGATGAAAGGTCATCTGCAAAAAAAGATCAGTGGAGAGAAGATAAAACACAGTGAGAAGAGAGGGGAAAAAAATCCAGAGATAAGTAAAGGTTGATAAATTCCTAATAATAGTCCTGCCTGGTTTCTAAAACAAGGGTGCCCCTTTCTCCCCTAACTATTAGAAATGAGGCTAAAGAAATGTTTTATTTCAAGGTGGGAACTGATGAGATGTGAAACTTTGATACCTGAACTACAATTACTTTAGGCTTATTTCGAGCCAAAACTTACTAAACAGTAGAACCAGGATTCTAAAGTAAAAATCATTGAATAGATATCCTTGGTGTGTTATCCATTAAAAAAGAAGCAATATATAGCATGAGCGCAGTTTGCAAAATTACACTGAGCTTATGTGTGCACACATGTGTGTACATGTGCGTGCACAGGCAAGGGCAGGGGATTTGCCAAAACGTTCAGGTGTCCTCCTTCCAGTGGGAGATTGTGATGCCATTCAATTTTATGCCATATGCTTTTGTATTCTGTTTAGATTATGTGCAATGAGCATACATTCATTGTGGATAAAAGGAAACTATTAAAAATAAAAATCAGAAATGGGACGCCTAGGTGACTCAGTCGGTTAAGCATCCGACTTCAGCTCACGTCATGATCTCCCCGTTCCTGAGTTAGGGCCCCGCATGGGGCTCTGTGCTGACAGCTCAGAGCCTGGAGCCTGCTTCAGATTCTGTCTCCCTCTCTCTCTTTGCTCCTTCCCCACTCACACTCTGTCTCTCTCTCTCTCTCTCTCTCTCACAAATAAACATTAAAATTATTTTTAATTAAAAAAATAAAAATCAGAAAAAATAAGCAAATTTATTGAGACAAAAGCAAATTAAATTGATTGCATTTATCTCTGAACTGAATCGACACGGATTGTAGCAGCAGGCTTCACCTGCTTCTCACCTGCTTCTCAGGGTCTCAAACTGAGAACTATGGGGTAGAATCCATCCCACGGGACATATGTCTTATTTAGGTTTGCATGATCACGAAACATTTTTAAATGTTGCCTTAGATGTACTCCAACCAGTTCAGTTTGCCGAATTTTTCTTCCTATCTCTCTGTCCCTGTTTCTGTCTCGTCTCTCTCCTGATCTCATACACAGAGACACAGACAAATACAGACACACACACAGTCACACACACACACACACACACACACACACACACACTGAGTCTATTTCACTTATTTTTTTTTTAATTTGCCTGACACTTGGCTCCTGTGTTGGCAACATCCTGCTCAGATGGAATCTTACCATCTACTCTCCTCTTGGAGAATTTATATACATATATTTATATACACAAATAAAACAGTCTTTAAGAGAGTGAGTGGTAAGACTCCAAGTCCTCAAAGATTTTCCTACTTTTTGTCTCATTTCTCCATCAGGTGAATCACCTCTTGGTTTAGAATCCCTATTTTTTTTTTCAAATGCAGATATCACATAGTCTCCATGTCCAGAAACTAGTTGTAGATTAAGCATCGTGAGCTCAATACTGACTCCCAGTTATCGATGTCCATTCAAAACTGCGTTTTTGCAACGCTTCCAGATTCAGAGTCAGTAGGAAGAGTTGGTTTCCCATCAGGAAAGTTTCATGCCCTATACTGCATTTGGAGTCATTTAAAATTTTTTGACAAAATTCAAGGGACAAGAAATATTTTATTTCAACAACAACAAAATTAAAAACAAAAGCTAATACATGTTATTTGTTTCCTATCTTCCCTACTGCGCTGATTGCTTTATCAGTGATAATTCATTTTCATTTTCATAAGAATCCTCTGTGGCAAGTATTACTCTCATTTTATAGATGAGGGCATTGACACTCATTTGGGATAAATAAATTTCTGAAGATAGCACAGCTTTAAATGCTAGCAACAGAGGAAGAGTCTAAGTCAGTGTGGTAGCAAAGCAGGAACTGTTTTCCCTACGTTTCTGAAGCAGATCCCTGAACCGTGGCAGGCTGGGGTCAGCTGGCACTGACTGGCTTGTGACATGTGATTGTGTGTACTCCTCAGTTCAGTGATGTCATGCTGGCAGCTTGAAATCAGCAATGATGAGAATATTTACACCCTGGAAATTGGCACCTACTAAAAATTAGGGTTCTGTGTGTGTGTGTGTGTGTGTGTGTGTGTGTGTGTGTGTGAAGAGCCCTTTGTTAAACATTCACTGGCATAACACTGCTCCCAAACTACAATGGGGTTCCTTTCATTAATTCAGTTTTTGTTGAAGCCCTACTATTTGTCAGGCACATGCTTGACACCAGAGGCAAAGAAAATGGTGCCAAGATGATCCCCATTTCAGAAATGTACAGACTGGAGAAATTTGACAGGGAAGAAAACCAATGATCACAATAGCCAACAAATATCAAAGCAAGAAATAAGAAGTTACCTAGTTGTGTAAACAAAAAAAAAAAATAAATAAATAAATAAGGGCTGGGGTTTTATAAGTAAATTATAGTTAGTAGGTAACATTCTAATAAAAATTATTAAAATGGTCTTTATTTATTTAAGTCTTTAACTTCCAAATTATAGAAAATGCAACTCAAATGGACATAAGCAATAAAGGACTTTTTTTTGTTGTTGCTTTTTGGTCTGTTTTTTTGTTTGTTTGTTACCATGACATGTGCTAAGAACTATGTACTAGCTTTTTCCCTCTGTCCAAAATGATTTTTTTTTCTCTCTCTGAATAATCAGTTCTAGTCTTTGAGTTCCAATTTACATTTTACTTCTCAGAGTAAATGGTATTTCCTCAGAAAGATGCTAAGATACCCCTATAGTAACTCTGAGTCCCATTACTCTGTGTTATGGGGTGAACTGTGCCCCACTCTCTTCTCCCCAAAAAACACAATATGTTGAAGTCTAACCCCAGAGCCTCAGAATGCAACCTTCTTTAGAAACAGAGTTGTTACAAATATAATTAGTTAAGATGAAGTCTTTAGATTGGGCCCTTATCCAATATGACTGGTGTCTTTAGAAGAAGGGAACTTCTGGACACAGAGACAACGTGAATATACGGGGTAGGATGCCATGTGAAGATCCGTGTGAAGATGAAGGCAGAAATTTTGATGGTACCTTTGCCAGCCAAGAAATGCCAACAATTTCCAGCAGACAACCAGAATGTATGAGAGGGGCCTGGAACACATTCTCCCTCACAGCCTCAAAAGGAATCAACCCTACTGACACCTTGACCTAGGTCTCTGAATCTCCAGAACTGTGAGACAATAATGTCTGTGGTTTAAGACACCTAATTGGTGGTATTTGATTACGGCAGCCCTAAGAAATTAATACACTCTGCATCACTTTATTCATCTACTTATCCTCTTGTTTCCTTATTTCTTTCTTTTACTCCCTTTCTCTTCACTCTGGAATGTAAGGACCCCTGGTTCAATGCTATACCTGGTCCTAGACCATTGGCTTCCACATAATGAATACTTGGCAAATGTTTTTTGGAAACAATGCAGGGAGTTTATTGACTTACGTGGCTTAAGACAGGGCTGGCAACATGATTTTAGGCAGGTTTGACCAAATAACTTGATTCAATCAGCAATATCTATATTCTCCCTCTCCTTCTCTTCCTCTGCAACCCCACATGGATGTTGGTATCTGCTTCTTCCTATGCCTGGCTTCTCAAATGGAAATCAAAGGGCTCCCAGTCATCCTAGACTTCATCAGTCAAAATTTTCAGTTATTAGAAAAAAGTGCCTAACGCTAAGAGAAATCCCTCTAAAATCAGACAGGATCTCAAAGGATTCTGGGTGGTGACAAATATGATAGCTATGTGTTCCATGGGGCTTCATGTGTCCACACTTAAAGAGAGCAGAAGAAAGCATGGATTTCTCAGATAACACAGAGGGATGTATGGAAATGTGTTTCCATTGCCTTCATCGGCCTGAATTGGGTGGGTGAAGGACTCATCCTTGGCCCAGTGACTACTTTCCCATGGCCAGGAACTAGGAGTGGACAAGGTTACTCTAATCACCTGAAGCCATGGAGACTGGGGGTAGGGCTATTGCCACTTAAAACTCAAGGAGTTCTTAGGGAGAGGAATGGGGGAATTGGAGGCTGAGACATAACCCAAAGTACCCAGCACACTGTCCAAATACAGTAATTTAAAAATTCTTGAGTCACTAGCCTCCACCAGCATTACATGGACCACACAGTTACTATGTCACAATTGATGTCTTTTCTCTGTTGTTTTTCCGAGTTCTACTCCTTGGGATCCATTGTTTGGTTTACTCTGCATCACTCAAACACAAATTAAAACTGACACCCAGGTTGCTCACATTCTTTTTCCAAATGCAATGACTCATTTAATGGATTGGGATGGTTTCAAAAGATCTTCCATACCTCAAAAGCACCCGAATGACCCTTTAAAGATATGAAGCCCCATTTAAAAATGGACAGATTCCTGAATACAGGTCTTAGTATATAAACCAATAATTAAACATGGAGCTATCTATAATTCAGAAGGAGAGAAGGCAGAGCATTTCCTCAAATTTATTTTTTGTTATTGTCATGGAGGGAGGAGTATTCCCTTCACCAATTGGTTTCATGTTTTTTACTTTTCTTGATTGATGCTCTGGGTAAAAGCTTCAAATGAGCAAAATTTCTGCTAAAAGCTGTACTTATGTGATTCTCTCAAACCACTAGCATTTAAAGGCTAGAATGCACTGGTTTCTAGGGTATAGAATAAAAGGATTTAAGAACACAATTAGTAACTTGTTCCAGCAATTAGAGCTGAGTTTAATTACAAACTAACCTCTTGATAGACCATTTGACAGTCAGTGCAAAGTGAGAGAAAGAGATCAGAAAACTGCTAGAAGCAGCAGCAAAAGAACTTTTCCACATATTTATTTTTGCTCACATTATCTTCAGGCCTAGTGTTGCTTTTGCAAGGGAAAAGGTGACAGATTTTGGTCTTTAAAATGTTTAATTTTTTAACTTGGCAAAAGGGTTTATTTTTGCATGCTTTCTCTTCTACTCATCTGAAAACAAACTGCAATCCTGGATTTATGCTCATCTGTCACTAATGGTACCCAATGGGCTTCCTCTCCATCCCCAAAGACATGTCTGTCTTAGGGTAGAGGAGGGTACCAAATATGCTCAGAATTATAATGTTAAAACATAATGGGACTTAGGGATCATCTGATCCAACTCGAACATATCATAGATGTGCATGCCTGAGTTCTGGAGAAGCTGTTAACACACTCAAGATCATAGAGGGGGCTGCAGCCGGGACCCCAACATGAATTCTATATGTTAAGTGGAACAAAGTCCACTCTTTGGAACAAAGGAAAGGTTTCTCCTCCCGGTGGTTGTGTTGGAGTAATTTATTTTCTTCTTGTTAGCATTTCCAAAAATGGAGCCCTCAAAAAGATAAATAGGAGGCCATTCTTTCAACGCTGCATATTTTCCCTTAAGTACCAGGACTCAGATCCATTTACTGGGTGTGGTACACTGATACAGCTTTATGCAGAGCCATGCTGGCCCCATGCACAGAGCCAATTACATTACAGGGAGAATGGAGCTGAGTGGGAGAAAAGCATGTGGTTAAGAATTAGGATTGGCACGATGCCCTATTCTATTTACTAGCCATAAGTAAGCCTTCTCTCCTCAATCATTTTGCTTCTCCTGACTTCTGAATGGGAATCCTCATGTCTCACCCAATATTGCATTTACTCAGCAAACACTACTGAGTACCTACTGTGTGCCAGAAACTGTACTAGGTTCTAGAAATATGGTGGAAAGGAAACAAGGCCCTTTATCTCACAGAGTTCATATTATAACACGGTGTACAAGTGAGCAGAGAGATGAAAGTCAGGGAGTGTCATGTGACAACCCAGAAGAGAAACACTAGAAGCTGAGACATAGCCACTGAAGCTCTGCCGAGTCATGTCTAACAGCAAGAAAGCCATGATTTTTACAAGGATCAAATGCCTACTGCCTGAAATAACAGGAAGAAAGTCGTAAACACCTATGCTAATAATATACTGTATTACTTTTATTAATAGAAACTGTGTTCTGTTAAGATTATATAGGGGTGGCTCACAATTGTCTGATTTTCCCCCAATATTCTAGAATAAATATATAATACCTTTATAATTTATTTAAAGATTTATTAAAAATACAAAGCCTGGATACAGTAAACACTGTGTTTGAGAGAGTAGACTTAGAAGCCTGATAGTCTGGATTTGAATCTTGGCTCCACTGCTGGCTAGCTTTGTGATTTTAGAATAATTTTTCTTTAAATATTGCAAATCTCCTCTGTAAAAGAAAAGGTTAGAAAATATGTACTTCAGAAAGGTCTTGTGAGGACTTAGTGATATACTGAAAGTCAAGGACACAGCATAGTGGACAGGTCTGAGAAAGGCTCAGCAAAGGTTAGCTCTTACAATATTATAATTAGGGGGGGTGCTTATTTGTCCCCATTTCTCCTATAAACAATGATCTCTACTCCTACAGAAAAAAGTGCCCATAAGCCAAGAAACTTTCCAGAATAATCACCACCACCCTCCATTTTCTTTCTAAAGAAAACACCAAGGCAAGTCCAATCCAGCATACAGGTTCGAAGTGAGCCACTGTCCAGTCCCTGCTTCTGTTGCTAAATATGAGACAGAATGGAGTGGCCTCTGCCACATTCCCCATTATTTAGTACAAATAGCTCACTACACCAACCCCTTACTGTGTGAAGCTCTTTACGATCACCACAGTGGAGAAGGTCCGTTACATTAGTCTGTGTGCTTTCAGGGCGAGGTCAGGAAGAATATGCAGACCTCAGAACTTCCAGGGAAGTGCTCTTCATCCTTCTCTGGAATGTCGAAATTCATACACGAAATGGCAGGTCTCTTGCTAATACTGGTCATGTTTCGTAAGAACATGTTATAATCTCTTGGAAGAACAAACTATGCAATCACAATCTACTTCTAAAGAGTACATTACATATCTCATGTTCAGATCATGCTTCCTGCTAAAAATAAGGCAGGCTTAGAGCCCTAACAGTTTACTGCTATTCATAGGGAACTGACTCTCTTTAAAGAGATCTTTATAGGTGTCAGGTCATGGATTTTTTTGAGAAACTAATTAAACTCATGGATGCTGGACAGTTCCCCCCAAATGCCCTTTCAGACAAACAGGCCATATTGCACTTGATCACTAGAGATCAGGGTCCCTAAGAAAACAACCCTGGCCCCTAGTGTAATAGTTTCTATGCTTGGTAATGTCTTGGTTTTCCACTGTCTTTGGCTATTTTACTGTTTATAGGGTTGGCCAATATTCCAAAAGACTGGGTTACTTTTAGACTGGGAGATTCCTAGAGCAAAGAAGGAATGTGGGAAGATAATCCCTTGCTCCCCACCTTTCCTGCTTCCTCAGCAGTTTTTGCCAAGACTCTCCTCTTCCCCAAAAGTTCTCCTGAGTCATGCAACCTGGAGAGATTATTGAGGCTAAGTCTAGAGGCATTAGCTTGGGTTAGGTGGCCACATAGTGTGTCCCTCCTTAATTGAAATGAGGTTGTGGTGGAATGACACACATCACTTTCATCAACTATCTTTGTTTCTTTTAATCTACTACACATTATGTACTAACTGTATTCAATTTAATTAAGCTTATATATCATCTGATGGATACAAAATTAAAAGGTTTAGCTACTGCCCTCCTTGAGTGTACAGGTAAATTAAGTTATTCATTATCACTAGGAATATTGTTTTCACATTTAGTTAATATATCGATAATGATGGCAAACAGTGACTGAGGAACCAGAATATGCATACATTGCTTAACGGAGTCCTCAAAGCAACTCCAAGAAGTGAGCTTTGCCATTTCTACATCTGATAAGGAAAATGAGGCAAAACAGGGTAAACAACTTGCTCAAAGTTACACATCTTCCAAACGGCAGAAATTCCAGTTCTGTGACTATCTAGTCCTTTGTTTTGAACCACTATGCTATTGCCACTCACCTGGATTAAGACACTTTTCTAAGGAAGATCAAATTCTTTAATTTACCACAGTAATCTTGGGCTATAAGTTTATAAGATTATAAGTATCTCCAACTAAAAAAAAAAAAAAAAAAAAAGTATCTCCAACTATGTCTTGGACAGTTAAAGGACTTAAACACATATTTACCCAGGAATAAGTGCACACTCAGATTCCAAACACCAAAATCTTGGATCTTGGCTTAGAGGACACACACACACACACACACACACACACTCCAAATGGGGGAAATATGCAAATAAAAATATAGGAAATTAGGATCCAAGATGAGTAACTGAATGATAATAATAATAAATTTTCCAGCTTGCTAAGAGATTATGGGAGACATGCAGGAATCTGGAGATCTGAGATCTAGCCAAGCCCTTACCACTGTTACCACCACTGTTTTCTTAAGTAGAAAGTTTTGGACATAGTGTACTTTATCTTAGCACCTGATGGTCATGAGCACTGCTAACTACCCTTTTTCTAATGCAGCAAAGATCTAATGATTCACCAGCTTATAGAAAATTATTTATTCCTACACTGACCAGCCTCAGACTGATCTCTTTTCTAATTTCTTCTGTTGATTTTGGCTTTGCTTGCCTTAGTTTACATTCTAGTTGACAAATTCTCCACAGTCACTTCTCCTCTGTCAGCACCAGGAGACAAGGTGAGGAGTCATTGCCTAGAGAAGCAGGAAAGAGTTAGAAAGACAGAAACAGAGACAGAGACAGAGACATAGAGGGAGTTAAGAGAGGGAGGAAGGGAAAGAGAATGAAAGGTAAAGGGAGAAAGAGAGAGAGGGAACAGAAGAGGGAGAGAGCAAGAAAGAGGGAGAGAGAGAGGGAGATAGATGGATAAGGAGAGAGAAAGAGGGAGAGAACCTAATGCGGAGAGAGGGAGAAACAGAGAGAGTAAGGGAGAGAGAAGGGGAGAGAGGAGAGGAGAGAGAAAAGAAGAGAGGAAGAGAGAAGGGGGAGAGGGAGAGAGAAGGGGGAGAGGAAGAAGAGAGACAGGGAGGGAGAGAAGGAGGGAGAGTTAGAGGGAGAAGAAGAGAGAAAAGGAAAGAAAGGGAGAGGGAACATGAGATGCATCGGAGAGAGAGTGAGGAGAGGGAGAGAGAGGGAGAGGGACAGAGAGAGAGAACGGAAGGGAGAGAGCATTTGTTGCAGTTGGAGAGTCTGTGTATGTGCACTTTGAAAAAAGTATATGAAATTGCCATTTTCATGGTTTATATATAGCCTCTTTGTTAAATTTTAGTTGTTGTCTTTCTTTTCTGATGGCAGAAGTGCGGTACTTACTTTGAACTCTCAAATGATGGTAATGAATTTGGTAAGATTTTAATTTCTATCCATGGAGAAAAAGGGTTGCAGGAAGGTTGAGACACTGTTCCAGGGCAGCTTTCCTATCTTTGCCCCCAATCTGCAACTTCTCCCCTCCCCCTTAGCCCCCACAGAATCCCATGCCCAGGGATGGGCCCCTAGAACCAATGAAGCAAACCCCCTGTGGTATCAATGGCATCTTCAGGTCTTTTTGAGCTTATGTCTTGGCCCTTGACTGTTTCAGGTACTGGTGTTTGGAATGAGTGAGGCTGACAGTAGCAGAGGCAGTAATAATCCAACACACGTGATTCCCAAGAGACCATACCAACACTTATCTTACCCGATCTTCATAAAAAACCCGAATTTCTTGTCCTATCAGACTTAACATTCTGCATGTGGCCTATTTTCCCTCTGGATGGATATTTTTATTCAAAAACTGATTCAAGGAGCAGTTCTCAGGTTGGATGAGCACTTGGCTTGACTTCCATTTGGTTTCTACCATCTACGTAAAGCATGATGTGGGCTAACTTGGCACAGATGTACTATTTGCATATTCTCCTGGGATGAGCTGCAGGTATTTTCTTCCACCTGTATAAAGTGCAAATGCACACATGTGTCCTAAGACTATCTCTTTTCAACATCTGTATTCATTTTCACGTGGGTTAGGAATGGGGAATATTATGAAATACACTCTACTCATATTTTCTGGCAGAGCTTAAATCATCCCTTCTAACAATGTTCCATGATCATCATACATTTGCTGCCATATGGAAATAAATATCATTTCTCTCAGGTTGAGAGGACCTCTTAAGTTTCATCCATAAATATGAATTATATCATTAATGTACGTCATTTCTTTTACTGGATTTAAAGTTCTTTTTTTTTTTAACATTTTTATTTATTTTTGAGACAGAGAGAGAGCATGAACAGGGGAGGGTCAGAAAGAGGGAGACACAGAATCTGAAACAGGCTCCAGGCTCTGAGCTGTCAGCACAGAGCCCGACGCGAGGCTTGAACTCACGGACCGCGAGATCGTGACCTGAGCCGAAGTCAGACGCTTAACCGACTGAGCCACCCAGGCGCCCCGGATTTAAAGTTCTTTGAGGGCAAAGAACTTGCTACTAACTTCCCCTACCTCTTATTTCCTTATCACACCCCAGAAACAGTGGGGCTGGTTGTTAGTTCTGCAATGACGGTAATTACACTCACCTTATTCACACCTTGCATTATCTTATTAATTTGACTTTTATTCTTCTCTTTGTCTTCTCAAACTGCAGTGACCCTATTTGCCTTCTGGATCAGAAGGTAGGGGTGAAAGAAATTAATATGACAAGCCAGCTAAGCCCAGGGAACCATGCAACATGCTTGCGGTCCAGTTATTTCTTGGGACAAGTGAAGTGGGATGGTCAAAATAGGCCCTGGAACCTCACTTCCTGGGTCTGAAATTAATCCAACCAGGTATTAGTCATGTGGCCTTGTCAAATTATTCCACCTGTCTGTTCCTCACACTTCCCATCTGTAAAATGAGGACAGTCATAACGCTTACCTCATTAGTGGCTGAAAGTACTAAAGGAAAAAAACAAAAAAACATGTACATTGCTTGGAATTGGTGTTGCATTAAGGAACGTAGTTAAATAAATGGTGGAACCAGTGCTTAAACTAAGTTCTAGAGGTTGGTAATAATAATAACTATGGTGAGGAAGGAATTGAGAGTAACCACATGATTCACTGAGTGTTTGGTACGTCCCCAGAATGTGCTAAGAGCTCTGGAGACATTATCTCATTTAAGCTGCAACAGCAAAATGAAGAAGTTTCTATCATTAGCCAAGTTTTATAAATGGCAGCCTCTTGCCTCAAAAAGGAGACAACTTGTCAAGTAAGTGGTAGAGCCAGGAACTAAAGCAGATGTGCCTGACTCCCAAGCCCACATACTCTGCTTCAACTCCACCAAGGTGCTGGAAATTCATGTCTCACTGTAGAAAGCAAGGGGTTCAGATGATAGTGTGCATGTTTGGGGGTGGGGCTGGCAAAAGAATGAATATAAACAGCATTTGAAAGACAGTCATTTACAAGTGAGATTATAGAATCTGTTTGAAGATTTCCCCCAGAGGACACGTTAAAAATATGGCTTGCACGAAACTTAACAAGAGGTTAGATGAAACGCACCGGGCTCTGTGTAGGCGGGATGCACACCGAAAATTAAATCCACGTTGGAAATGTTAATAAATGCAGACACATGTTCTTGTTTGTAATGTGCTTCTTGTTTTTCTCATTTTCTCCATGTTAGAACAGTGAGGGCATCTCTGTTGGGTCTCCTGGGGCCTGTTTTGTTTTTTTTTTTTCTCTCTCTGATTGTTTTTTGCTTTATCTCTATATCTCTCCCCACTCTTCCCCCATGCCCTCAAAATGTGATTTCATAGCTTGAGATGTCCAGGACCCAGGGGTGTGACTATGCACTGGAAATGAAGAATAAGGAAAGAAGACTCGTGGGGCTTCCAGACCATGCATCACACGGTAGCCATAGTGATGTTACAACCAATAACATCACATCACTCTCTCAAAGATTTCTGAGGGTCTCCTTTGGTGATCCATACAATGAAGTCTAAACACTTCTGCAAGATGTTTGAGGCCCTACTGTGTGGGCCACCCTCCAGGCCCACCTGGCCATGGTGACTTTTCATGCCTTTGGAAACCACTCATTCATCCATATCTAATTCAAATGTGATCTTCTTTGTGAAGTAGTTCCCTGCAATTCCCCAGGGAACATCAGTGACCCTGAGCTCTTGGTTTCTCTAGCACTTTGCGTTCATCCTTTTTGCACCATCAATATTAGTAACAACAAATTGAAGGCTTAAAACATAAGGAACTGGTCTAAACATCTCACATGAGTTTTCTAATTTAATTTACCTAATAAATACACTAGACACATTTTATCTCCATCTAAAAATGAGGACTCTGAGACTCAGAGACATTTAGAAAATGGTTCAGTACATGCCAAAAGGTGGCAGAGCCAGAATTCATGTTCTGGTCCTTTTGCCTTCAATACCTGGACAATTAACAATTACCATTGGGGCGCCTGGTTGCTCAGTTGGTTAAGTGTCCAACTTCGGCTCAGGTCATGATCTCACAGTTCGTGAATTCGGGCCCCACACCAGCTCTCTGTTGTCAGCACAAAGCCTGCCTTGGACCTTCTGTCCTCACTCCCATCTCTCTAGTCCTCCCCCACTGTCTCTCTCTCTCTCTCTCTCTCTCTGTCTCTGTCTCTTTCTCAAATAAACTTAAAAAAAAACACAATTACCCTTGACTGTCATTTTTCATTTATGCATAATGGTTACATATGAGACTCACTTCACTACCAGTTCTGGATATATCTGAAGACAGAAATGTTTTCTTAGTCTTCTGAAGAAGGAAGGGTAGTATAGTGCAGAGAATGCCTACATAGACTTACACAGACCTGGTTAAAATGCTAGCTCATTTATTACTGAATCACTGTGAAAACCAATCCCTACTTTATAACGGGCATAGTAATGTCTAGTCAATAGAGCCATGAAGAAAAGAGGTTACATATCTATAATATTGAAGACCGCAGCCACTCAATATGGGCTGGTTCCTTTTTCTTTTCTTTCTGTATGTCTGCCCAAGATCTTGCCCAGAGCGAAAATCCGATAAAGGACTTATTTTGTTTTGTTTTCTTTTAAAGGAAATGAGATAAAATAAAAGGCGATTTTAATCTCAAGACCACATCAAGGGAAAAAATATGGCCTCTCCTCATGACAATTGATTTATTCACTGAGTTCTCGAAAAGCCCTGGCAGGTTGACAGCTTTGTATTCAAGGAAGGGGGTAGAGAGGGATAGGAAATGGGAATATTTTGAACAGGGAATATGGGAAAAACTCAGCACAGATGGGAAGGAAGACAGACAGAATACTCCTCAGAAAAGGAGAAAAGAGTTAAACACGTTCCCAGAAAGCCATTCCTCGTGTTCAATGCCAAGAGTTTGTTCCAAAAGACTCTTGGAATTAAGATTAAGGTACTGACATGTCATCATTATGCAAAAGATGACCAGGAAGAGGGGAAGTATGCACTAGCTTTCTACAACTGCAATGAGACAGAGTGAAAAGCAGAATCTTTAGGTCCTGGATGTAACTGTGGATATTCTGCCACTATCCAGCTTCAGGACTTGCCACCAATCTTTCCCCCAGAAAATGGGAGAAATAGTATCTATCTCTCCAGAGTCAAAAAAAAAAAAAACACTATCAAAATGTTTTCATCATAGGACTTAAATACAATGAGCACTTACTCAATAGATATTTATTTGGTTTGGTTTGATTTTTCCTATATACCTCACTTCTTTCTGTACTGGTCACACATATGAGTAAAAAGAGGACATAGAATGCATTTGTTCTATTTGAATTGTATCCAGTTGCCAAAACGTTTTCTACCATCATGTCTCAGTGCAAAGCTTTCAGGAGCTGTGGACAACTTGAAGTTGCCACTCTCCCACCAACCAGATGACAGAAAGGGCAAACCCAGTCTGTCTTTCCTCACTGTGGCCTTCATTCATCGCCCAAGTCCAAGCCCCTTGGGTCATAGGCTGGGATCACTCACAGCAGATAACCACAAAACAAAGATAAAGAGATTGAGCCCTCTGTATTGTGACAGGTGAATTGAGTAACAACTTACCTAATCATTCTTTTGTTCAACAATGGTACTCGCTCAACGAAAGGCTGCGCTGAGGATTGTGGAGGAAATTTTGTTCCAAATAAAATGTCTCTTGTTCTTACAGCAGTACTTGGCACAATTAACCAGACCCAGCTTGAAACTCTTCTCCTAACTTCAGAAATACCATCCTCTTTTTTGGCTCTATGTGCCTCATTTTTTCTCATTTGTAAAATGTGGGGAAATAGTATGTCCCTCATTGGTATGATGTGAAGATTAAATGAAATAAATCTCAAGAAGTTGGTGCAGCTGCTGACACGTAGCGATATTTAATAAACACCAGTTGAAATACCAGTGGTGATGACAATAGCAACAGCAACATCAGTAGTTGTTCTCCTGGTAAAATATCACTATCTTTTATTCTCCCAATGTCCACTGCCAATTTTCCTAAGTCCTCTTTCTGGAAGTAGTAAGAAGGCAAGCACTGCTACTTAATAACAGCATGGGAGATGGGCAAGGAACCTCTCCATTTCTCATTATCAAGTCCACAGCTCATTTGCTTCTGAACCCATCTTCTCCTACCAAACACTAGCCCATCTGCATGGGCTCAGATCTCATCCCCTCTCATCTGTTCAAGGGCTTTTCTTATACATAATCCCTCTTCCCTCTCTTCTGCAACATCAATATCTCCCTGTCGACTGCCTCACTCCCATCGGTACACATACCATAGCATTACCCACTAAACGAAAAAAATGGTCTCATGACTTCACATTCCCCTCCAGCCACCATCTTGTTTCTCCGTCTCCAACATTATAAATTAGCTAGCTCAGCTTCTTCAATTTTCCTTCATTGTTCAAATCACTCCATTTAGGTTTACATCTCTATCATGCTAGAATATACATGGTCAAAGTCACCGATAACCCCATGAGCAAAACCAGTGGATATATTTTGTCCTCACCCTCCTTAGTACCTTTTCACACAGTCAGTGACTCTCTCCTGTATACACATTCTCCTCCCTCCATTTCCAAAATGGAATCAGTTTCCTCCTCAAATATTTCCCCCCCTCAACTATCCTCTTTTTGGCAAATGAGTTTAATATAGACCTGGATTCTCAAGGCAGAAACAGAATCTCTGTGATTGCATTCCCTTCTCACTTTCTCTCTTTATTCATTTTTCTATTTCTCTCTTGCCACTCACTCATATCCAATCCATTATCAATCGATCGTGTGGAATCTCTTCCAAATGAATCCTGAATCTTTAATGATTATTACTACTATTACTATGTTACTACTACTACTATTATTATTATTATTATTATTATTATTATTATTATTTATTTTGCCATCGTTGCTACTGTCCTTATCTAGACCTCCTGCAATTCCCTTGGGTATACTGCAACACTTCCTAACTGCTCTCCCACCTCTACACTCATTTCTTACCAGCCATTATCTACTGCAACTCAAATCTATCTAAGCATGATTGGCTTTTCTCTTTGCTTGATACCATTTAAAGTCCATCCAGTAGCCAGAACCCAAGTCTAAGCTCTTTAAAATGGCATAGGTGGGCATCCACAACCTGCCCCTTGACTGTCTCTTCAATTTCCTCTCCTGACACCCTCCATTCCCTACTTTGTGTTTAGGCGACATGAATATGCTTAGGGTTCTTGAAGTTGTCTCCTCTCTTCCTCATTAAATCAAACTTAGCTCCTCTCCTAAGAAATCCCATGAGACCCTCTTCCAAAGGAGAGTTTAGCACTATTTTCTCTCTGTTACCTCTGCATCTTGTGCACATTTCTATTACTAATCATTTATTTATATACTCATGTCATGTCTTTTAACATAATGATTCTCCAAATTGGCTTCACATTGGAATCATTTGGAAAATTTAGAAACCAAAACCAAAAGCTACTGCCTGGTTCCCTTATTCAGAGCTTCTGATTTAATTGTATGGAACACTGCCTGGGCATCAGGAATTTTTAAAAATCTCTCAAAGAGTCTAATGTGCAGTCTAATTAGAGACTCCTCCTTGAGGCCAGGGATGTTCTGTTTTTTATTTTTAATCTTTGTATCTTAGGTGTTGTACATCGTGTCTGGTGCATAGTTGGAATTCAATTTATGTTGTTAAAGTATATTTACCATGAATTAAAGCTCATGATACAACATGATACATAATTCCCAAATGAAACAGGTAAAGCTACATCAAGAAGGGGGAATTTTCAGCAAGATTTGGAAAATGGAAGGCATGGAAGATTTTGGAAAATGCCTGGAATAGACTTGCAACAGCCCATAAACATCTGAAAGAGGCAAATGAAAGTAAATGGGATGCAGAGACATTCATAATTGAGAATGGAGAATCCTGAGACCACTGGCAAAGGGAATAGAAGAAAAACGAGAGAAAGAATTTGGTGATGAGACTGTAAATGTATGGGGATTATAGTAAGAGGTCATGATAGGTATCCACGATAGTTTTGTTAGAGAAGGTGGCACTGAATTGACATGAGGATTTAGGAGAAAGAGACACTCAAAATGTGCAGCCCACTTTTCTAACTACCACCAGTCAGTGGGGACTGGCATTCAAGTGAACAGTATTTTTTGTTACCAACTATTACCAATGGTAATGATGATATCATAGCTGAATAACGTGGCATTTTGTCCTAGCAGCTAACATGAACTTTGGAGAAACATTACATGGGTTTGCCAGTTAACAGCTATGTGACTTTTGGTAAGTCACTTAACCTCAGTTTTCACAGAGGTAAAATGGGGATAATAATTATGTCTTCTCATAGAGTAAGAGTGACAAGTATATTAATTTATGTAAAGTGCTTAGAACAGCCCAGCTCAGAGTAACAATAAATGCTAGTTCTACCATTATAGATGTAGGGGATTTCCCACTATTTGGACAAAGCCAACAGCTTTGGCTTTGTCCAAAGTAGTTGTTTATTGTTACTCTGGGCTGGGCTGTTCTAAGCAATTTCCATATGAAAGCGTTAAAAAGGAAAAGTGAGATTATGTTCATTTAAGTTACAAATGCAAAAACTGATTTCCACTTCAGAACTAAATCTGTATGTCTAAGATGTGTTTGATCTCACTCTGTCTTTCAGACACACCGCCTTAAAATTGTACTAAAATTACCAAATTAGTGAATATTTAAAATGATTCTCTTTAAACCCTTAATTATTATCAAATTTATATATAATCTCTACATAGGCCAACCAACTGTCGCCTGGGAGAGGTCATTAAGGCTCCACTGATTAGATAAGAATAATTTGCAATTAGCTTAGAAATTGTTAGCATGAAAATGGGCCCATCTAAATTTCTTGAGTGTTCTCCAAACTACTGTTCTCTTAGGTAGTCTAAACACTCATATAATCCTATTGACAGGGCTAATTAATTTGATTAGAATATTTTAATTTCCTAAGTTTTTTATATCAGACCTTCTCTATCCAAATGATCTCAAATTATTGCTAAAACGGGCCAAGCTTATAGTCAGGTTTAAACTTTTCTATAAGCCTCAACATTCCACTAAGTGCAACAAATTATCAGATGCAACACACGTATTTATTATTATCAAAGTCTCCCCTGTTGACTCCTACTCTTTTTATACATTTCTGCAAATCTACTTCAAGGCTACTACATGTCTGTTTCTCTGTGACGTTCATGAGCTGCTTTTCTTCTTTGGAGCCTCAGAAACACTCAAGGGCTGAATCATACACCTGCCTCAACTTATAGAAAGAAATAATGGATCCTATTCCAGTCCTTGAGTCTGACCTTTGGTGAAATCCTTTGGTCACATACTACCTGTTTGATCCTAAGCAAGTTGATGGAATTCTCTTAGAACCAGTGACCCCATCTTAAGTTGGAAGTAATAAGAGTTCCTATCTGGAAGCTTCTTGTGAGGGTCACCTGAGGCCATGCATGCCACAGATGACAGCCCTAATGTGTGACAGCCACTATTAGGTTTTATCGTATACTTGTTGATTTTCTTTCACATAAACTTTGCTTCCTCTGTTAAATTGTAGACTTTTGGAGGGAAGAACAAGTTGCTTCTGATTTGGGGTCTTCTCTCATTTTCATGGTTCCTGGTAGGAAGCATATGGTTGACAAATAGGTCGTGGTTTTGCTGAAGCCTGTAGTCCAAACAACTTCCTATAGGTAATGAACTTCCTCCACATAATAAACATTGTATATATTTATGTAGGAAATGTGTGTGTATATGTGTCATGCTAATATATCTATATCTATGTAAAATCACATATATATTCAGGAACATATCTTTAAAACACAGTTATGTATCAAATAAAATACACATTTGTGTATAAGCTATGTACATAGCTTATATACATGCACAGGCATACATACTTATCATAGAGTTTGTAAACAGACACACAGATGAAATATACCATGAGACGCTTTAACTTAGCTAAGTGTTGCTAAGGTCTAAGCCTTAGAGTATCTATTTTATGACTGTATGTGATTTGTAATTAGTATACACATGTAACGTAGATAGGCATGTGTACAGTAACACTCTGAGTTAAAATAAATGGGTTCTCTCCATTTATCCTTGTAGACTCCCCTACCTACCAGTTTGCCCCTACTTCTTGCCCCTCCCCGTCCAATTTCGTGAGCTAACACACAGCCCCACCAGTGAAGACAGGAAGAAGTACCCAGTGGTGTGCTAAGGTCAACTTGAACCAGCTTATCAATAGAATCAACAGATCTTTCAGACTTTTGCAAGCCAGTTGTTAAATGGAATCATTCGTAAAAATTAAATTATATAAACTTTCAATTAAATAAATTATATTAAAAGAAAAGCTAATAATCCTCAAAATTCAACACTTACTAATTGCTTTCTCTATGGTTTGCTATTATCTATGTTCTTGACCTTGTTTATGTCTATTTTATCTGTGTGGTATGGTGCAGGGACTACGTTAAGGCAGGCTGGTGTGCATTTCTTCCACTTGTGTTTGGTAGCTTGCAATGAGTATTTTACACCACAGAAATTGGTCAGTGCTTTTTCCTAGAGAGTCAAATGTTAAACATTTGCCATCACAACCCTAGATGAGCCTTTTCCCGTCAGCTGCATAATCCTCTTGGAGACTCGAGAATTCTTAGCTAACTAAGGTAGTTGTGAAAGAAAAGCAGTATTTGTATATAGATATATGGGGGGGGGGGGAAGAACCCATATAAACATAGTTAAATCACATCCAATAAAGAAAGTACAGAGTGGAAGGGAGAAGATTTCCCTGGAAACTGTCACAGAACACACACACATGCTTTTGAATAATGAATTTAATTTCCAAGCTTCACAGAACGCTCTTTCCTGCCTTGGCTCTCCCTTAACCTTCTCCTCCTGCCTTTCCCTCACCTTTCTACCTGAACTTCTTAAAGAGCTGTAATTCTAACCTGCTCCCTCCCTCTCTATTATTCCACTAATCTGTCTCCGCCCACATAATTAAAGCAATCACCTCCTCCTGCCTCCCTCGGAGCCGAGTTAATCACCCCTCTGTACTCTGGAACAGCGACCTTCAGCCTACATGATCTGGGTAACAATCTTAGGGGCCCTTCCCACACTGTCCCTAAGCCTGCCCACCTCTCCCTTCCTTCCAGCTCACTGCCAGGCCAGGTCTGCTGCTAAGAAACCATTCTCCAGCCACTTAGCCGTTCTCCACCCACTAACATGTTTATCACCTCTGGTCAGAAAATCACATTTCTTTCCACCTCTGTTTTTCTCTAATTGCTTTCTCCCATCCTCTTCTAGGCTCCCAGGAGGCTGAATTAATCTCCTCAAAAATCATTTGAGGAGTCATTGAAGGAGTTATGGGTGTTAGCACATGGAAAGCAATCCAATTCTTCAATATCCCTGAGAAAAGGAACCAATGTGCTCTGTGATGTCCATGAAGAAAGAACTGGAAACCATAGATAAAAAGGCAAAGGATATGACTTCAGGTCAAGGTAAGAATGGACATCCCACCCTGAGCTGACCATCAGTCCCTATGATGCCGAGATAGTGAACTCCCTGATGGGGGATTATTTTAAGAACCATTACAGGAGACATGCCAGGGTTGAAGCAGGGGATTGGATTAAAGGTTCTGTAAAGTCCCTTCCAGTCTAAAATCATCTCAGTCCATGAATCTCTTGAGTCGTAGCCTGCACCACCAGCCATGGGACCAATATTTCTGACTTGCATTCATCTTTCATTTCTTACCCCCCATGCTTTGTATAATTTACAGCATAATTTTGTGTCCCTGCTTGAAAACAAAGTGGGGCTTCTTTATTACCAGATCCCCACTGGATTTGGGTTGGTTCTTCTTTGAAGCAACCCTGCATTGCCTGCTTTTTTCCAGTGAAACAAAAGAGTAAACTGTCCCCAGTGATATAGTAAAGTATTTCCAGAAGTAGGAGGAAAAAAAAAAAAAAAGACGAAGTAAAATACAGTGTAAAAGAGCCTTAATCAAGCATTTCAGAGACAGAGGATGAAACAGAAGAGGAAGGATCGGAACTTAAAATGCAGAGATTATAGCTGTTCTTACCACGCCTTTCATCCCGGGCTCTTAAACATCATGTGAAGCAACGTTATTGCCTTCATTTTTCATCTTATTATTACTTAGCATTTATATTTGCAAGGAGTTTAGGGTTCCTCTTTATTAGCAATCCCTCATAATCTCGTGGTGGGGAAGGCAGAAATGGGGCCTCCTCTGGTTCTGATGAGATGAATGAGCCCAGGCAAATTAGAGGCTTTGATGCAGTCTGTCGGTGGATAGGGGCCAAGGTGAGGTTCAAACACTTGACCACAGAGTCTCGTTTTGAGCAGGGGACATTTAGGCATACCTGTGGGAGGAAGCACTGTGTTGGAATCTAATGTTGTGATTGTCCTTAGGGTTTTTTTTCCCCCCCTCACTGAATTTTGGTTGTGTCTTTAGTAATATACCGGAGAAATAAATCCTACACCACTAAATAGAGTCATTTTGAGACTATGTTAAGGTAGAACATTTGAAGCAGGAGTCGGTATTCTATAAAATTTAGTTCTCTTTTCCATTTCTTTTGATGTGGGCTTAGGGTGTGATTGTAATTCTACCAGCATGAAGATTGAACCCCAGGCAGTATGATAAGTAGAAAGTGCTAGGGAAGCAGAGATGCATATAGCCAGGTCCTGGCTCCACAGATCCAGATACAGAACATTAAAGATGGGTACAAATTCTTTGCTTCTCATCTCACTGAGAGGTGGGGTCTGATAGCATTCATGACTTGCTTGACTGGCAGAGAATAGAGAAAGTGACACTCCACTAGTTCTAGACTAGCCTTTAAGAGGACTTGTAGCTTCCAGCTTGCCTCTTGGAATCCTGACCTCAGAGACATCATGAATGTGTGTGTGTGTGTGTGTGTGTGTGTGTGTGTGTGTGTGTACACTCTAATTGATGGTTCCAGCTGTGCCTACACTTACAATTCAAACAGGAGTAAAGCCATCTTGGATCTTCCATCACAGCCTACCTGCCAAGCAAATGCAACCAAGTAATCTTTGTTGGTACCATATAGAATAGACAACTCAATCGACTGAGCCCTGACCAATTTCCTGACCCACAAAAATATATGACACAATAAAAGGGTGGGTGTTTTAAGCCATTATGCTTTGAGTAGTTTGTTTAGACAGCAGTGACTAACCTGAACACCAATTATATTCCTACTATCAAACTGGAAACTACAAAAATGGAAAACTGGAGATCTAGTCTTAGCCAGTTTCTGCATTTCCAACCTAATTTCCCTGAGTACTTTGCATATCTTGTGCTTCTTCAGAAAAGGATCCTCTATCTGGAAGGTACGTGTGCATACCATCCTGGGCCTGTGGAAGTCTCATTTCTTCACTGAATATTTAGTCAGGATAAGTAATGTTGTCTATTCTAGCGAATAAGACAAAAATCTCAGTATTTTTGCATAGCACAACAAAGCCTTATTCCCTCTCATGTCACAGACGGATATGGACTAGAATGTTCTCTGCATAGCTCCCTTCCAAGACGTAGGACAGGCTTTCAAGCTTACCTCCAAAAGTTCCACTGTCCCTTAGTACCTCCTTGATGTTCCCCACTGAGTCCTCTACATCAGGACAAAAAAAAGAAAATCACGCATGAACCAAGAATCTCACGGGAAAAATGCAGAGGCCATAACTGATAGTGACATATAGATTTCCCCCATATGCCATTACCTGGAATTAGTAACATGGCCCCAACCTAATTGCACTGGTGTTATAGACTCTGGGTCTGGAGTTCTGTCTTGTTTAGCAAGAGAGTGGAATGCAGGATTAAAAATGAGAGGCTAACGTCTGGGAGGAGACAAGAGCCCCAAGTAAGGGTCCTTGCTCTATTTTTACTAGGATCAGAAGCCTTACAAGCGTGATGGGCATGCATAGAGAGACAATGAAACTGTGAACTTTAACTCATGGGCAAGGGGAGAAGGGGGGTTTGGAGATATGCGTCTTAGGGGTTTGGATCAATACAAAACAAGATTCTGGTGCTGGGTGGAAGGTTGTTTACAGCAAACATGAAGCCCCTCCCCTGTTTACCTAAACTGGCCAAGGGGACACAAAAGAAAGAGCTTGCTACCTCAGGGTCCACAAGGCATCTTTCTTTTGCTAATTAGCTCTGCTCTGGGCAACTTTGCCCTGGCCCACTGTGGTCTAAGCCCTATTTACCTGTTTACCTAATTTGGTCCTTCCTTCCTGTGAAAGCAGCTTTCTGTCTTCCTATACCTATGTCCTATACTGGGGGCCTTTGCCCCATTTGTCCTATATCGGAGGCCTTTGCCTGGTTTGTCTAATCTTATCTGCCTAATCTTGTTTACCCAAACTTGGGTGTGTTCATCCTATGACTTTCTAATTCTTTATGCCTTGTTAACCCATCAGTGCAGGCTCAGGGAATTCCTAAGCTTATTCCCCACACCTGGCAGCTAGAAAATATAGGCTTCCTGTGGGCCCAGAAAAATAAAAAGGACTGGTAAGAATCTACTCAGTTTCTTCTACCACAATTGGCAGAGTTAATCCATTCTTCATCCTGCCAACAGTTCCGTTGGAGTAAAAGTGTTTAAATCAATCTTTATTTTAGAGTCATGCCAAGCTACTTTCCTAGCTGTGTGGACTGAACAGAATACTTAACTTCTCTGAGTTTCAGCTTCAGTTGTAATAAGGTTAACAATGTCCATTCTCAGCAATACAAGTAAAATAAAGTTTTCATAAAAGTACTCAAAAATACACTTCATTCTTTCTTTCAACATGCCTATTAAAACACTCTTGGTACCTGAGATGGACAATCTCTCCTTCTGTATCATTGGCAGACACTGTTAATCAGTTATGACATTTTATTTTCTACTCATTCTGTTATTGGTCTCAGAATTTTTCCTAGTATGACTGTCCAGGCAGCCGAAACTGACATATTAGAAATAGTTTTTAAAACAAAACCTTACTTGTGATTTTTCATCTAACACAACTGACTAGACAGAAAATCTTGTACTTTGTTTCCCATTATTGTTGTGTTTTTTATATAGGCATGTTTGTTTCTCCAATGAGCTCTTAACTCTTTGAAGACAGAGATCCTGCCTTTATTATCTGTCTGTCCTATATGGTGCCCAACACAGTGCATGGCACTTAACAGAACTATCTCTGAATTGAATATACAGTATAGGAAATAATAAATACTGTTTATTGAGAGTGTATTATAGTTGAATACACATACAATTTTATTAATATTAATTAAAAACCTTTTAAAGAAATAACTATTATTATGCTGAATTTGATGATAAAACACTGGGCCTTAGGAAGGTTAAGTAACTTTAACAAAGCTATTCAGCTAATAAATGAGAGAATCTGATCGGAACACACAGCTCTTGGACTCTAAAGTCCATGACACTGACCACAGTGCTACATCGTCATCATGTCTAACCACATGTTTGCCTACTTCTTTCGAGGTCTATGGAGAGAGAAGAACTGATTCAGGGGACAAGAAAGGAAATGAGGAACATGGTGGCAATAGACTGCTCAGAAAAAATGAGGAAATGAGTGAGGGTGAATGGGACAAAACATTGTGATCAAGGGGAAGAGAGGTTTACATGTAGCAAAGGTAGAATAGAAGAGACTATGAAAGACAAGTATTTTGATTAAAGTGTGGGGCCTGCACAATTTTAACATTAGGATCCTAAAAATTAATTTTTAAAAAATTTTTTTGTTTTATTTTAGAGAGAGAGAGCACGTGAACAGGCTAGAGGGAAAGAGAGAATCCCAAGGAGGCTCCACATGTAGCCCAGAGCTCATTGTGGGGCTCAATCCCACGATCTGGGATCATGGCTCAAGCCAAAATCAAGTGTCAGATGCTCAACAGACCGAGCCACCCAGGTACCCCTAGAATCCCAAAAAATAATTTCTTCAAAAAAGAAGAAAAAACATTACAGATGAATGTTTATTAACAAACTCAAACTTTAGTCCTTTAGTTGGAAAAAGCTTTCTGCCACCAAAATCTCTTTCCCTGACATTTTTTCTTTGTACTTGGAAAACCCAGACAACAAACTAAAGGGATTTTCCGAGTGCTAAGTGTCAGACACAGAGCTAGATGCTTTTTGTGTATCTGTTTATTTAATTTTCGATAAAGCCTGAAGGGTTGTTGGTAGTATCCAATTCCACAAATGAATTAATAAAACTAAAGCTTGAAGAAGGGATTCATTCATGCAAGACTCACAGCTAGTAAATGGGAGACCCATGTGCTGTCTGAGAGTAAATGTTGTTTGTTTGTTTGTTTGCCCCCATATATGACAGTTTTCTCTAATATCTAGATCTATGGCCATTCATTATATGATTATACATTACGTGTTCACTTGCTTAGTTTGTATTCACAGAAAGAGGACTGCATCCAAAATCTCTCTGCCTATAAAACAGTTCCTGGCATCGAGTAGATAGGTCATGTTGAACTGAGTGAATACAACACCTGGACATAAATGGCTCAATGTTCTCTTTATGCAGAGAGGAAGGGATACCTGCGAACTACCACACCAGCTGCTGCTGGATCTGAAATGATGGTGGAGGTTGCACAGGAAGTATGCAGTGGAGTGACACTTTCTGGTGTTGACAGTTTCTAATTGTCCTTTTCCAGTCAGTCTGCAGTGTAAGCTCTTGCCATTCATTCGCACATACTGCTATAGGACATTTTGAGTCCTGTGCCTCTGCACTGCTCAGAAATGGAAGGGCAGCGCAATGGGAAATGATTAAAGAAGTGGAAAAAGGAACTTGGGATGAGAGATTAAAAAAAAAAAAAAGGTCAGCCTGGAGAAGAGAAAGATGAGGGGCTGGCCTAACAGTTTTCAAGTATCTAAGAAGATAGTATAAGAAAGAAGGTGACCAAGTTCACATCAGAAAAGAAAAAGTGGCCTTAGATTATAGCTTCGAAGACTTAGTGGGGAATTAACCAAGAACTGCCTGGCTACAGGTCCTCAGACACAAAAGCAAGCTACATGGAGGAGGCTGTCTTCTTTCCTGCTAGATAGAATCATTAAGCGGGACGGCGTTCTTGTGCCTGGTATTGGGAGTAGTGGTGTTTTTGTTAAATTCATTCATTACTTGTGCCTCTACCGTGGGCCACTTGTGATGCACTGTGGTAGGCATTTTCTTGCTATTCCCTCAGAAAGGAAGAGTTGTTTCCATTTTTACAAACAAAGAGCTGAGACTCAGAACTAGAGAGTAATATTCCCTAATAAAAGTGGCAGGGTCAGGACTGCGAACCATGTCTGTCTGGCTTTCAGGAACAACAGCAGGAACGACCAAAAGGGTAACAACAATTAACGTTCATAAATGACTTCCTATGTGGCAGATACATTGTGTTATGCGTTATGTCATTTTAAACTCCTGACAGCCTTATTTAGAAAGATTTTAACTCTGTAATTTTCTTTTTTTTTTC
This sequence comes from Panthera onca, assembly GCF_046562875.1. Taxonomy (NCBI): domain Eukaryota; kingdom Metazoa; phylum Chordata; class Mammalia; order Carnivora; family Felidae; genus Panthera; species Panthera onca. The sequence continues at coordinate 79,030,645 of NC_138351.1, read as the reverse complement.
CTTTGAGAGAGAGAGAGAGAGAGAGAGAGAGAGAGCCTATAAGCAGAGAAGGGCAGAGGGAGAGGGAGAAAGAATCTTAAGCAGGCTCCATGCCCAGCACAGAGCCTGAACCAGGGCTTGATCTCACCACCATGAGATCATGACCTGAGCCAAAATCAAAGAGCTGGATGCTTAATTGACTGAGCCACCTAACCACCCCAAACTCTGTAATTTTCTCATGAGGAAGCACTGCGGAGTGGCAATGTTATCTGTCCAAGGAAATATATCTAGTAAGTCAAAAACCTGGATTCGAACTCAGATCTTTGTTGTTCTCCAGACCCTACTCTTCTTTCTATAACATGCCACTTCCCCCTCACTTATATATGAGTAGACCTCAGAGTCTGTAGTATCAGTATCTGGCATGTAACAGAGAGATAGACAATGTCAAAGAAGAAGGAGAGATGACTGCTTTCTGGAACCAACATGATAGGGTAACCAGAGAGAGAATCATCAAAAACGTGACATTACAACAGAGCAATTTAAGATGGGTGGGGTTTCCTCTCAGACACAGGGACAGAAGGAAAGGACATGAATTACAGAAGAGGTGAAGTTGTACAAAGTTAACAATACTGAAATGAAAGAATTAGGCAGTTGACAGAACATAAAATGTGTTGACTTGGAGCATGTCAGGTAATTTTGGGAACAAAGAGCAGAGAGCTTCAAAATGACCAGTATGAGTGAGACAGTGGTACATACATTCCACTTTCCTCCTGGGGATAGAAAAAGACCACATTTCTCAGACCTCTTTGTGTGTGAGTAGGACAGTATGACTGAATTCTGGCCAGTGGCATGTGGAAAGAAGTATTGTGCCCCTTCTAGATGCGTCCATGAGATTGCTTGTGGGCTTTTCTAGCTATAGGCTTTCTCTCCCAGCCATATGGCTAGAAGTGAAGGTCTTTGGTATAGCAGAGCCACTGGGTAAACAGAGCTCAATTCCCTGAGCTTACAGACTATTGGTAACTTCCCTGGGAGAGTCCACCAAATAAGAACTTTTGTGAAAGAGAAATCAGCTATTGAGATCTGTATGTTGGTAGTGAAGGAAGTATACCTAGCTTGGGACTTTATATTTTAAACTGGCATTTTCCAAAATGTATTTGCCATAACAGTCATCACAGAAATGCTCCACTCTAAATGACTTCTTTTGGTTAAATATATCAGAATATTCTATGTATTACATCCCCTCTTAGAGACTCATAAGGCATACCAGTATATCAAGGGCTCTGTGAAGTCCTACAATAAAGAAATCTGGTAAACTGTTTAACTCAGTGCTTCGCAAACACATCCCCCCGCACCCCCCGCCACAGAATCCCTTTTCAAAGGTAATGACTATGATGTCTTATTAAATTCATGTTCTATGAAACACAGCATGGGGAATATTGCTCTGGCCAATGTGGACCCATTGAAAGTGTTTGCCCACATATGGTAAATAATCATAACCTTGTAGAGAAGCTCATGTTATATTCCTTCTCCTTAAACCACGTAAATTCAGCCTGTGACCATCTTTTCTTAACTTGCCAACTTCCCTCTAAGGAAAGAGGAATTGCTGACCTGATTCAGAATTCAAAGCCTTGTTTGATGCTCACTTGTATTCAAGTCCACACAAATGGTCTCTTCCTACACTAACATGATAAGCAACTCTAGAATTGCTGGACAGACTTCTGGTTCAAGTGACCAATGGTGTTCTCTCTCTCTCTCTCTCTCTCTCTCTCTCTCTTTCTGATAAGAATTCCAAGAATTTCAGAGAATTGCAAGACTTGTATTTTGAAGGAAGGGGAATGTATAGAAGTAGAAAGCACTTCCCAGTTGAGACCCAGAGAGGTAAAATGACTTCCCTAAAGTCATTAGGGAAGTTGGTGATCTCCATCATCCCAACTCTGGTCCCCTAAAGTTTCCTCCAGGGCAACTACTATAACTTTGTACATGATCATAGTGACACAACTTCTCCCTCAAGGACTGAACAAGCTGTCGGTTTACTCCTTTTTAAAAAAAATTTTAAAAACGCTTATTTATTTTTGGGAGAGAGTGGGGAGGGGAGAGGCAAAGAGAAGAGAACAGAGAATCTGAAGCAGGCTCTGTGCTGACAGCAGAGAGCCTGATGCAGGGCTCGAACTCCTGAACCGTGAGCTCATGCCCTGAGCTAAAGTCGGATGCTTAGCTGACTGAGCCACCCAGGCACCCCTACTCCTTTTATTAATACTGATTTCTATGGGATTACAGTAAAAATCAAAGAAAAGACAATTTTATTTTTTATTATCTTCATCATTAACATTTCCAAATATTCAACTCACTATGTTTTTGCCTGCTTTGAAATAAAGCATTATTTTCTCCTGAGTGTATATATGTCCAATGATAATTAAAGCAAATTGGAAAAGCCATAGCTTACACATGTCCTCTTAGCTACACTTTTACATGAGGTGATATAACATTGTCAGTTTCATTCTACTTAAATATAAATGATTAATGCCCTATTACAGAGAAGGTCCTTGTATTAGGAGAGGCTGGACTATATAATGATAATAGCTTACAACTGCAAATCACTTTTGGATACATTGTCTCCTCTGAGCCTCAGATCAACCTATGCAACAGAAAGGGCAGGGGATCATCCCTTTTTCTGCAGATGAGAAAATGAATACAGATTGGCAGATACAATGATTTTTCCAGGGTCAGTCAGATGTTGAGCAAACCCAACAGTCAGGCTTCTTCATAGATTCGTGCTCTTACTTCACCATCATGGCTTTGATGCAGTGACAGCAATGGAGAAGAGCCCAGGCTTTGGTGTATAACAGGTCTAGGTGGAGATTCTCTGGCATTGGCCATACTACCTCTGTGCCCTAGGGGAAGCCACTTTACCTCTCTGGGTCTCTATTCACTCATCTGTAAAATCATAAAAAGAATACTGACTTTCATTGTTTCCAGTATTAAATGAGACATCATGTGTCAAATGTCTGGCATACAAAAAATTCTCAGCACATACTAATTCTCTCAAAATGGCATGAGTCTAGGATTGTCCTTGGGAGACTTCTGATTTTAATTTTAAGGGCAAATGAGCCTCATTCTCTCTAGTCAGCTCTAGGAGCACAGAGGCATTGTGTTGCTTAAAATCTGGTGCTGAGCATGGTGCATAGAAGGTGCTAAGCACATATTATTTTTGAAGACTGAATGGGAATATGGTGGTAAGGTCTTCTTCGGTGTTTGCTTAGTCTCATGATGGGATACTGTCCAAAGAGCTATGTGGAGCCAAAAAGGTCTAAAGCAAGATCCACGGCCTCAGGGCCAAACAAGGGAATACATGATAAATTGCAAGTGTAGGTATATAAGCTCTTAAAGGCATATGCCAAAGAAACTGGCCCAACAGGAACCCAGAGCATGGCAATTTAGCCATCTCTGTTCTTGGAAGCACCTGCAGAATCTACTTTTCAAGAGGCCTCATCAGTCAAGCTCCGTGGCCTGTCCTTTCAGCAGCTATCACTCTGGAACCTTATTCCAAAACAAGTCCAAGGATCTCAGCCTTCCAATCCCTGATAAATAAACCTCTCCCTGAGAGCCTCAGTGACAGATAAATCTGTCCACCCAAAGACATTTCCTAAGCAGGAAAGGCTGTTTAAACTCCTTACCAGATTGCAGCTGGCACCCACCACGTCGATTTTTCCCTCTCCTTATAATCATAATGGGATCTCAGCAATAAAGATGGATTTGTTAATTTCCATCCCCTTCTCACTTTCTCTTTTAATCACTGTCGAGCATAAATTAATTTCAGCTTAAAGAGCTTTCAACAAGATTCCGTCATTGTCTAGGGCAGTAAAGGTCAAAAAACAGGAGCCTCTGAAAATACTCATCAGCTGTTTGCCAGGAATAAACTTTAGCTATTGACACTTAATTATTTCTATTTTGTCCATGGCAAGCTGGAGTCAGTCAAAGAAGGGGGGGGGGGGAGGAAGGGAGAGAGAGGGAGGGGGGGGACAGGGGGAGGGTGAGAGGAGAGAAGAAGAGGGAAAGAGAGAGGGGTGAAGGGAGAGAGCGAGAGGGGAAACAGAGAGAGACAGATACAGAGAGAGCTACCCAATTTGATCACCCACCTGCTGGTATGTTGAGTGTTATAGTTTCTCCTGAATCTCTGATAAAATGAACTGAAGTTTCAATATCAGGCTTCATATTGTTTGTCCATTGCTTCAGGGTAAGATATAGTCAAGTATTAGGTCACCAGGCCTGTTTAAATCCAAATTCTGCTATGTATCACCTGGAGTGCCTGAGAAAAATACTTAATCTTTGAATTTTTACCTTTTAAAATCCAATAATTGCACCATTTTACAGAGTCATCCTGTGGAACAGATGAGAGAAAGACCGTAAACTTCTACGTACTGTGGCTAGGAAGTCATAGGTATCCCACAAAGTGTAGCTCTGCTTAGTGATATTTCCTTTATAGGTCTGTCACGTTAGAGTCACGTTAGAGTCTACTATGAGCCATGGACTGTGTTAAAGGCAACAAAGTATGGAAGTATGTAGGACCATCAAGGAACAGATATTTTTCCCCACCATGGGTGAAGGAGACTCAGGAATACAGTATTAAAAAAAAAGAAAGAAAAAGAAAGGCTTCTCAACTGATCTGTAAATATAGACAAACTTCCATGCTCTTTAGTGAGGTATTGGAGTGCAGTTTGGAGTTAATCCCCATTTCTGCCACTTATAAATTATGTGGGATCATGGCAAGTTAATTATCTCTATCAGCCTTAGTTCCCTCAACTGCATAATAGGAAAAATATCTCCCATATTTGATTGCTGATTAAATGACATGATGTATGTAATCAATGAACTTAAGACATACTCAGGAAAACTGATAGTAGTTGTGTGTTATAATCAACAAGTTACTAAACAATAAAATTATAAAATTATGGGCAGTAATAACTATGTGGCATGTTCTATGTCCTAGGGATTTCTCTGGCACTTACATATAGTAACTCTTTGAATCTTTACAAAAACCCTACAGTGGAGGTATCAATATTGTTCTCATTTTATACATGAATAAATAGAGGAAGTCAGAGAGATTATTTAACTTGCTCTACATGATATATACAGTGAGTAGGGGGGCTAGGATTGAAATCCCATACAAATCCAGATCCAGAATCTGAGCTCTTAATCATTTTACTACCCTGTTTTGAGGGTGGCAAAGGAAGGAGATGGTAGGCTACTTGCCTAGTTCCTAATAAAGTGGTATGTTAACACACACACACACACACACACACACACACACACACACACACACACATTGATGGCCAGGAACTTCAGGGATGGAATTATAATAAAAAAGCAAAGTTAGGAACTTCTGGAGGTTGGCCATATGGCAATGCAATGCTCTCAAAATCTATGCAAGCCTCTAATGATTGCAGGTAAGGAATTGCGTGATTTAATCCTCATGACAGCCCTGGGAGGTGAGTATTTTGCCTCTAAGGAAACCACTATTTAGAAGGTTAAGTCACTTGTATAAGAACATGCACAGAAAGTGTCAATACTAGATTTTGGACTAAAGTCTAATGCAGGACCTGGGAATTTTATAGCCTGGCTATACAACTTCTCATTCAATGGCAGCATTTATTTAAACAAAAGTAGCACAAAGGGAGGCTACTTTAAAAGTAGCCGTTAAGTCTTTAAAAATAAAGCCTGTCTTTCTACACTTTTGTCTCCTTTCTCTCCTCCAATCTCAGCACCATCCCAACCCCTGCACACAACCACGATTTGGAGATTCCAGAATAAGCAGTTTCAAAATTATTTCTAACTGTGTCCCAACTTGATAGCATCAGGCGCATGTGTGATTTTTCTCAACAGCCTGTAAATAAGGATGTGAGGGGTGGAATCCATTGCCCGGGAGCTGGTGGGGCTGGAGAGGTCCATGCGAAGTGGAGACAAGGGCTTCAGAAACAAATTTAACCAGTATTTGGGAACTGGAGGTGATTTGTTTTTGGATCTTTCTGGACTTGGCTGGTTTTATTCAGCCAGAGTCCACAATAAAGGCCATTAATGCTTTTATTGTGTATTACAGCAATTACATTGGGCTTAGACAAGTTAAGCTCAGGATTCTAGCCCAGCTTTTTGGGAGAGTTTATGTAATGGCCATATTCTACACTTCTCTATGTATGACAAGGACAGTAATCATTTCTAGAGTTTAAAAGTTGTGTTCACATGCATTATGTTAGTTCATCCTTAAAACACCCACCAACCTTGCTGGTTGCTCATTATCATCTCCACATTGTCAATGAGGCATGATGAAACTGAGATAATGGGCTTTAAAAAAATACACACACACACACACTCTGTTGAACATTAGACATTGTGCTAAACCACCCCAGGGGGCACTGGGGAAAGAGGGGTGGATGACTAGAAATCCCACACTCCATTCTCAACCAGAGTAATGCTGCTTTAAGTTTCACACAGTATTTGAGTGTCAACTATATGGCAGGCACTTAATGGGACTCTGAGGATAGAATTGTTTTTTTTTTTTTTAAAGTTTATTTATTTTTGAGAGAGAGAGAAAGAATGGAAAGCAGGCTCTGAACTGTCAGCACAGAGCCCAATGTGGGCCTTGAACCTATGAACCCTGAGATCATGACGTGAGCTGATGTCAGATGCTTAATCGACTGAGCCATCCAGGTGCCCCAGTACAGTTTTGACTAAGAAAAAATTGTGGGCCCTTTCCTCTCAGAGTTTCTTTGTAGTGGGGAGTCAGATAAATGTACTATTCATTATTTAATTATATTTCTAACAAGTGTTATGAGGAAAAAGATTGAATTCTAATAGGAACTGATCTAAGAGAAGAGCATGGGTCATCAATGAGCTTGGGCTTTCAGTCTAAATACTTTGAAAGCCACTAGATTAAAAAAGATAATTCCGCATTTAATGAGATATCCTGAATAAATTCCAATGATATCTAAACCATTCTGAATCTTCATTTTCGTTTCTATCTTCAGTTCTCTCAGTTTGGGGGGAAATAACTCTCCAAGATATTTTCTCCCTATGCTTATCATATTGCCTCCAAGGTAGTTAATGTCCCTCAAAACTGTTGGCACCTCATCCCCACTTCTTACCACACCATATCTACTGTCTGAAGTTCTATTCCATCGCTTTTCTTGACAACATTTGATCATTTTTTTCATGACCTATTCTTGCAAAAATCTCATTATTGCACCTCTATGTCATTCCTCATTTCTCAGAATTCCTATTATTCTTACTATCTATACTACTCATTTACCCATTTTTATATACTTCCTTGAGTTACTATGTGTTTTTTTGTTTTTTTACTTTTTTTTTTCTTTTTCAAAGATGCCCCATCTCCCAAACTCAAGAGTGGTGTCGTAACATTGGATGACTTTCGAAGCTCCTGGCACTGGATTGGCTTAATATCTCTTTCATCTCATCTTATCAAAGCCCATCTCATGGCATCCTATTTGATACCATTCCATTCCATTTCTTTCTAATTAATGACTGACTACTGACTTATTGCTGGGCACTGTGCTGGACTGCTGCACCTTAACTTTAAAGAACTGAAATTCTGAAATAAAGGTGGGGAGTTGGTATAGATGGAGAAGAGAGCAAAGAGAGAAGACTATACGCAAGAAACAACATATTTTTGAAAAAAAAACTTTTCAGTGAATATAAAAAAATCTGAGAAATATGTTGAGAAGAGGGTTTGCACAGAGATTGCAATATCCACCCAAGTTTTTGAGAGGCTTCAGAGGAATATGGGATGTGAAGAAGGGCATTCAAGACAGGGAAACCAGAAAAAAAAAAAAAAGACAGGGAAACCAGAGTGAGCAGGGATACCAAGGAATGTCTAGGAATCAGTGGGTAGGGTACAAAAAAAATGTGGGTTAGTTAAAGATTTGGGACTTTACCAGAAAATGATATTTTCATGAGGTTATGGAAGTTATGTATGAGAATTCTTTAAAAAAATTTTTTTTAATGTTTATTTATTTTTGACAGAGAGAGAGAGAGACAGAGCATGAGCGGGGGAGGTCCAGAGAGAGAGGGAGACACAGAATCCAAAGCAGGCTCCAGGCTCTGAGCTGTCAGCACAGAGCCTGATGCAGGGCTCAAACTCACAGACCGTGAGATCATGACCTGGGCCAAAGTCAGACGCTCAACCAACTGAGCTACCCAGGTGCTCAGAGAATTCTTTTAAAAAATATTTATGTGCAATTCAATGACAACTATAGTCTGAATCACTTATGTAATTATCTTATAACCAAGGACCACCACATTATTTCAATGCCTGTTTTTTATCATCCCATTTTTAGAAAGTTAGGCGTGAATGATAAAATGACATGCTGTAGAAAAACAGGAATTTTGGATATTTTAAAAAAGAGAAACAAGGCACGGTAAAATTGAGTTATCCCATTGTGCAAGGTAGTATAGTCATACTCAACTAGAAAGGTGTACTTGGAATGATGGCTACATTTTCAAAGGCTATATAATCAGAACTTTTCTTTACATGTATCAGCATTTCACCAAGATATAGGAAGTGTGAAATAAGATTTTTTTTTCCTTAAGCATGATTAATTGTATACAAATTTTGTGGGAATTTTATTATACTGATTTGGTCAATTGATATGAATAGATATTGAAAATAATACTAGGATTAAAAAGGAAAAAAAAAACAATAATGACAAAGACTCAAACAACGATCTATTCTATCAAAATCTGTATGCTAAAGTAGAAGTTATCAGACAAACATGTCCTTCTACTGCTAAATCTCATGTTGATAACAGAATTTCAAAAACCAATGATCATATTGACATGTGTTTTCTTTTTGATTTCACTATTTGTTTTTGTTTCATTTATAAATTTTATTTGGTGGTAAAAATGCAAAAACATTATTATTTTAAGAAGTCTATGTCTAGACTTATGCCTGAGTGCCATTATAATGAAAATAATTGAAACTATTATTGGTGCTCCCCCAAATTATTCTTTACTCTCTAAATGAGAACTACATATTACCTTAATTTATAATTAATAAACTATAAACCACTGAACAACATTTTGATGAAGAAGGGGGCAAAAGGAGATCTGGGCTTTAAAATAACTACTGCAGCCAGCAGAGAGAGAAATGGATTAAAGGGGAGCAGGAAGAGCAGGTAGAAGTAATTATATTGACTGGGCCAGATAATCTAGGACCTGATTCAAGATAGTAGTGGTTGGAATGGAGAAGTAGACAGATTCTAGGAGACAATGTGGTGCAATAATAAACTCTTGTTACTGCTAATGGTGATGATCATTTAGCAGCCGAGAAGCTGTATCCTTGTGCCAAATGCTTCTAGGGTCTACAGAATTCAGGCCAGAAATTAGTAAAGGGGCAGTTTGTCAAGCTTATTGCCTTGTAATAGTTGTCCTCAAAGGGTATTTGTTGATTTGATTTGATTACTTTGTGTGGAATGCAAACCAATTAAACCAAGCCACGTCTTCACAGAGAGACAGGTCTACATAGAAAACACAACAAGGGAAATTTTCAAAACCTTTCTACTTCATCCTCACAATTAAGGACAAGAAGCCTGATTCAGAGGATTGTGGTCAGGAGGGCAACAGAGAAGACCAGTGAATGATGGAAGATGATCAGCCAGAATTTTAGTTCTCCAAAAAGCTACAGGTCTGAGTATTACAGTATGAGAGAAATCACCAAAGAGAAAGGTTGGTTGTTCCCTCTTCACAAATATAAATGAGTACATGGCAATTCCTGTTCATTACAATTCTATGGAGATAAAGAATGAAAATTTGTAGATAATTAGCCAATTTCTCTATTTGCAGAACTCGGCTGAGCATAAATAAAGAATGGTCTTTCTATCGATGCATGTGGCCATCATTTACAAATGGAAAAATCTGCTCATCACCATTAAGGAGGATTTTTCATGTCATTTGCTTTGAAGCATTAACAAAAAGGAATATACGATTAGAAGGAAGAATAGAGCTTCTCTATTCACTGCCACTGACTGCCTCAGATACAGCATAATGAGAAAAGGTACTATTGTCTCCGCGTTTGAAAACAGTGTAGCAACAGAGAACCCCACCTTGATAACTTCTAAATGCCATGCCTTTATTAGTAGGTCCCAGGGCCAGGATGACCCCAGAATGAAAATGTGGTCATTCATTAATTTCAATCTAATCTCAAATTTATAAAATACCATTCATATTTCCAGTTATACCATAATTATGCCAAGTATCATAATCAAATCTTCACAAGTAGAGTCTTTGCTAATTCTGTGAGAGTCCACACTCTTGAAGTCTTGCTATTATTCTTCCTCTAGCCAAGGATGACTCACAATTCTATCCTGGGCTCTTCCTTAGTCTTCAATCTTGGGCACATCAAAATGATATATTTTATCTGAAGCCACCTCTGATATAGATAGGTAGGTAAGTAGATAGATAGATAGATAGATAGACAGATGATAGATAGATAATTAGAGTTAATCATTGCTTTCTCTGCCATCTCAAAATTCACAAGGTATTACAATCTCTAACTTACTGATATTATTGTTAATCTTGGATGATAATACATTGAAGGTGGTGACTATGCCTTATCATTTTTAATTTTTTTCTTGGACTCTTCCATGGCACTGAACAAACCCAGGCTCCAGAAACTCAAGTTTTCCAGCCAATAGAGCTCTTCTCTATATGTTTTGTTTCATTTGATTCTTTCAGAAAATCTATGACACACCAGGTCAGCTATGATGTATTCTATTTAATAATTAAGATACAGAAGTCTCAAAGTAGTATTACAAAGACCCCAAATCATATAGTTTATAGGTGATATGGTAAAAAGTCATTAAGTTTATCTGTCATCAAGATACCAATACTCTCTCCTCTACACCATTTGTGCAGAGTTGGAAACATGAGTATCAATGACATCACAGGTTTGGGCCTCAAAGTCTTTTCCAGTTCCATTGCTCAAAAAGTCCAAGAGGTCTTATGGTTATCGCTCTTTTGTAATAAGACACATTTCATCTTTGTATGCTTGTGACACTTGCATTTTTTAAGTAAAAGGTAGCATATGTTTAAAAAAAAAACATAAGAGAATTTTACGTGTTAAATTAAGATGGATTAGTTAAGATAAGTAAAGACCTTTCAAATGCTTCAAGAATCAGGTCTGAGAACAGTGGCCTTGATATCCGTTGTATTACTTAGGATAATACAGAAGTGAAGATATTCCAAAAGGCGGAATGACTCATTTCTTTCTCAAAGAAAGTTCAGAAGTCAACAGAGCAAAGTTGCCATGGTAGCATCCAAAATCCCAACTCGCAATTCCAAATGTTGTGGTGGTTATTGCCACTGAGATGGTATTGCATATGCGGTGATGTGTACATCCTCATCTATACCGTAGAGAATATCCACATCATAAAGATGTCTTCAGAATCAATTGGGATAACATTGTTGAAATGCTTTTTTGGTGCCTGACACATGATGGACCCTTGATAAAGCTTACTGGTTGGCCCCAGTGTTTTTATTTGTTATAGTAACAGTGGTGGTTGTATCTTCCTCTTTTCCCTTCCTTTCCTTATCTATTTACTTGTTATACCTCTCACTTCTTAAAATCCAACTAGATGATATACTTTGTTGGATAAGGATTTTAACATCAAAGACAAAGTGAGGTATTCAATTAAGGGTTAGAGAAATTCTTAGTCAACTTTTACCTGAGATTCCCACCAGCAGTAATCTCCAGCCCCCACCTCGTGATAAGACACAATTCAATATGTTCAGAGCTGTAGTAATTGTGATACCCAGTGGGTTAGATTCTGCCACTTTTACTGGAATCATTCTTTTTCTTTAAACCTTTTTAAAGTTTATTTATTTACTTGGAAGGGGGGAGGGAGGGTAAAGGCAGAGAGAGAGAGGGAGAGAGAATCCCAAGCAGGCTTCACACTGTCTTGTCAGCACACAACCCGATGTAGGGCTCAGATTCATGAACTGTGAGATTACGACCTGAGCCAAAATCAAGAGTCAGATGCTTAACCAACTTGAGCCACCCAGGTGTCCCTACTACAATCCTTCTTATACCAGTTCTTTAATCAATGTAAAAAAAAAAAAAAACAACCAATGTCAGGTGCAAGGTACGGAGTCCGTTATACATTCTTTACTCCTCACTCCTCCACTGTCATGCTGGGTTCTTCTTCCTTCCCAATCTAAACCTATCTCTCTCTCTCTCTCTCTCACACACACACACACACACACACACACACACAAATTGTTTAAAAATTTTTAAAATTAACTTAGTGTCTCTTGTTGGGTAGTTTTATCTATTCTTCCTAAGAATGCAACTTGTGACCTGTGTTCAAACCATTTTCTCCAGATTTCTCCTTTATTCCCTTTTAAGACTAATGATACATTTTCTTAGAATGAGCCACTTCTGTTTTTTTCTTCATAATAACTGTCAATAACTGCAATGTCATGGAATCTCAGACAAAGTTTAGGTTAAGGGAAAGAGGATTAGACTCTTACTCTAGTATTTGGAGTCTTGGATCCTCTAATTTCCAGGAACACTAGAAGGTGATTTCTTTTGAGAACCATCTATTTGTAAATATCTACTTCTGAGTCACTTCCCCTGTGCTATGTCAGGTGTCATTTATTCCAGACTATAAGATAGATAACAGTCTTCCATGTGATAATAAAATAGTTTTGTTCCATGAACCCCATATGCCAAAGTTACCTTTCTGGACTTGCCAAAGATATCTTGAAGGTATCTTTCTATTTTTATCTCTCATAATCTGTAGCAAAACAATTGATAAATAGTACCTAATAAAAGTATCATAATGAAAGTATTAATAAATGGTAGACAAGGGAATCAATAAGTTAAAAGCCTCAATGGTTATTTAGCAGTGGTATGATTTAATGATGCCCATGAAGAAGTTTTCAAGTTGAGATTAGAGAACCATTTCCCAGAAAAAAAGAAAAAAAAAAAAATATATATATATATTTTTATATGTGTTTATATATAAAAAAACACAACATGTCTGCCATTCTCACATTATTGGTGGGCTAAAAAAGTACTTTTTCAGATGTGAACTAAAATAAAAAAAAATCATGTCCATCCAGTACTTCAAAGTGAATGATAAACAATTCCATATTTTTCCAAGCTTTACTTGTGAATTACATTCTGATAAAGCAATGATGGTCACCAACATTTGATCTTAATAAATTAAAAGACCTAACTAAAATTGAGTGGCCCCCTACTTATTTTCCATGCCTGACCTTCCAGTCAGTCTTCCTAGAGTTGGCTTTCCTAAGTAAAGGAATGAAGAGATTTGACCAAACGTAAGTAGACCACAATCGAGTATCTGTGAGGTACTTGCTCTGTCTTTAGATATTCAGCTTCTTCGAAGCAGTCACAGGGTCTATTTCTTACTGCTTCCTTAGTGCTTAGAGTTAGTGTGCAGCACACAGATTTCCATAAATATTTATGAAATAAATTAATACATACAAATAGAGTCATAAAAAGAGGTACAGGTACATATTTAAATATATTTTAAAAATCCGTGTTTTATTACATAATTTTCACAGTCAAAAATTCTTCCAATCCTCACCACAAGCTTATACAGTCAGAAAAGGCGGCTAATGTTATGATTATATACATTTGGAGATGATGAAAATGAAGACTGAAAATATTTCCCTAAGGTCAAGAATCTATTTAGTAACAGCCCTGAGACTCAAACTCAGATTTCCCTAGTCTTCTTCTGGTGATGGCTCTTTTCACTAGCTTCCTCCCACCTGTCAGATTTGGTCATTCAAGGTGGAACCCAGGATGGCTTCCTGGATCACCTCGACCACACTTCCCTCTCTCTGGTCCCCTCCAGAGACATCCCCGGCCACACTGAGCTTCCTCCAACCAGAACATCGTTAAGTGCTGAAAAACACAGCACTGCTGAGCCTACTCATCAGCCAGTTGGCACTTTTTCAAATGAGCCACTGAATGGCAAATGCACAGATAACACTGGGATAAAATGAGCTTCTCTTATTGATTTTCCAAACCAATATGGCACGGGTGCTCCCTCTTTGTGCCCATCTCCTCCCTCTGCCTGGAGGCATTCTCCACCCGTTCATCATTTTAATTAGACATTACACCTGGCACAAATGCTGAGTTGATTAACCTTAAAGGAGCTGAATAGGTTCTCTGATCGTTAACACGGGGCCCCTGACATATTATAACTCATGTTAACATGTGCTGTTGCACAAACTCACAGCGTCTTCAGCCCACTTTCCAAAGCTGCCGTGCGGGGTAATAGCATCTACAGAGAGCGCTTCACAAAGTGTGCTCCCATAATAACGCCATGTAAAGCAAGATTTAAAAGATGGATTGGTGTGGACTCTGCAGATACCACTTTTTAATGTTTATATGAATGCACCTTCTGTGTCAAGGGGGATCTAAGGGATGGTCCTTTGTGTTGGAGTATTGAAAAGGGAGGAACACTGCTTTTGGAGGTGGAAAACGTGGGATTTCATCCTGTACTGACTGTGAGCTATGAATAGTCTCTTAATTTCTCTGGGTCTCAAACTCACATGGAAAATGGAGATTGAAAAGAACATGACAGTTTCCTTACATTGTCTATAATGGAGGCCCATCAGCACACCTTTCATCTAGGGTGGGTGGGGATCCTAGAGACAGTACATAGAGAACACTAGCAAATCCTTATTCTTTAATCTTTGTTAAGTAGCCTCTGCTTCAAATAATTCATCCTGGCTGGTAAGATAGTTAGTATGCCACAAAGATATCAGGAGCCCTCTTTCCCCTGACAAACCATGCACATCAGACCTTATATATCGTGCCCACTGGTACTGACTTAATCTCACCTCTCCAGAGCTGAAGCATCTCCCTAATAGAAGCCACACCTGGACCTTCTCTCCTCTTATATCAGGATGGAAAGATAGACAAGAAATAAGCCCAGGAGGAGGAAGAAAGGAATTTTTAAAGATCTTTTCATGCTCCCAACAAAGCTCTCTCCTTTTATTCTAAGAAAAGGATCACTTTCCTTGGGCAGGTGTGGGGTTCGAGTTATGTATCCATCCCTCTGGTTTGCTCTGAGGATCAAAATAACTGGTAAGTTAGACTGAGTTTCAGGATAAGAGGGGCTGTTTTTAACTGATATTTTTGGTATCTCTAACACCAAGGGCAACACCACACACACAAGAGACACAAAATATGTGTTGATTGAATTGTTTAAAATAGTTGAGATTTCAAGCACAAGCAAAAGCTGATGAAAAACATATTTGAGTCTAAATATTTTTATTTCTCTAATAGCATTATTTTGGTGGCAAACTATTCCAATTTATCTTTGGCCACCTATAATCATTTTTGGACAGGACAAGGAACTCCTATCTGTGACAGGCAATCTATCTTACTAGTTGGGCCTGTGTGTTGGTATTAGATCTGGGTTTTCTTAGCTGTGGGACTTTGGTCAGGTTACTTGTCTTCTCTGAGCCTTATTTTCTCCCTTATCATGTTGTTGTGAGAATTAATTGAGCTAATGTGTGTAAAGCTCTTGGCTTAGAGTTTTACATAGTCAATCCTAAGTAAATAGCACTTCCTCTTAACATTTAAGTGAGAAAGAGAAAAAAATAGAGAGGATTCTGTGGGTTGCTGTCAATCAATGCTATAAATAAGCAGAGGATAGGAACACGTTTTCTTGCTTTGCCTTAAAATATAGGGGGAAATCAGTCCCTTTGGAGGTTCCTGGAAATGAGAATTTGTGTTCTGACACAATGATCTTATTTCTTATATTCTTGTCTGAGAATCAAAGGCAGGGCCCAGAAGATAGGCCTATAAGCACCTCTTTTTATCTGTTGAAATTTAAGGACTTCAAAGGTGGCCCACTTAAACAAAATCCCTGACCTCTAATCCTTGTCCATTTCTGTAGAAAGGTCAACCTCTCTCTGGCTTGTGGCTCATGGCAATTGGAGCTAAGGGTTCCTAGCCTTGCAGGGAAGCTTCATAGATTGGAGCCTGCACTATGCTCAGTTAATAGGCTTCATCTTGGAAGAGTACAGGAACTGGGATCACTTATAAAGCTTTCATCATGCTATTGCCCTTGCGAAAGAAATGGCCATTTTTTCCCCCTTGATTGCTACAATACACACCCAGGACTACAGCACCAGTGTCACCAACTCGGGATGCTCTCCTGGGCATCTACCTTCACCCTCCTAGATAATATGCTCCCGTGCCTACCAATGTATGCCATACATCTCTGTTTTAACACTTGCCGTCTGCTATGATCATCTGCCACTCCCTGATTTGACTGTAAGCTGGGACTGATCCATATTTTATTTATCTTTGCCTGACTAGCACCAAGTACAGTGCCTGACACTGGGGGGACTTTCAGTAATGGAATATTTTTTAATAACTAAAGAAATGAGCAAATTAACCCAAGACGGTACATTGGGAAAGACACCCTTTCCACTGAAGAAAACCCGAGTTGACACACTGGCTCTTCCATCAGCTGACTGTATGACCTGTCCAAGCTATCCAGTCTCTTCCAAACCATAGTTTTCGCCTTTGGAGAAAATAAGGCTAAATACACAAACTATATGAGTGATTAAGCTATGGTCTCTCAGCTCCAACCTACCATTCTTTACTGTGGAAAACATGAATTTTCTTTGCCATCTGGAGGTGGAGGTGCTGGGGAGGCATCACGACAAGAGGTGGAAGAGAAGACCCAATCTGTCCTACATTGTTCTTACTCCTGTCGGTCTAGCTCAGTTCCCCTTATTCACTCTGGCTGCAGCAACGTGTTCCTGTAGAAGTTGGTACCAGTTTATAGTTTTCCAATACCTGAGTAACAGCCTCACTCCATGTCCACAGGTACTAACCCCTGCCTGTCAGTGGTTCCTCCTCAGTGGTCTCAATCCCTGCTCTTTGGAGCTCCTATACCAAGCTTTCCAGTTTTAGTAATTCTGACCTCCTCCCTTTTGCCCCTGCCCCAGGAGAGATACCTCAATCGTATTTAATTTCCCATCTCCCTTTCCTCTCCTCAGTTCTCCATAATATGGCAAACAATTTTTCATATTAAATTCTCTCTGTTTAAGTAACTGGCATGGTTTTGAATTGGTCTGACTGAATCATGACTGATACACCCACCTTTTAGGATTGTGGTACATGTGAGGTATATCCCTGTCATCAGGCATTCAATGCCATGCTCTACTTGTGGAAGTAACTGAATAAAGAACTCAGTAATACGATGATGATGATGCTGCTGACGCTGATGTCTTGCCTTATTATTAATTACAATGTAAAATTTACCATTTTAACCACTTTTGAATGTACACTCAGTGGCACAAAGTTCATTGACATTGTTGTATAACCACCACAATTGTTCATCTTAAGAACCTTTCATCTTCCCAAACTGAACTTCTGTCCCCATTCAACAATAACTCTCCTTTCTCTCCTCCCCGCTGCCCCTGGTAACCACTCTTCTACACTCTTTCTCCATGAATTTGACTATTCTAGGTACCTCATAGAAATGGCATCATTGTGTCTGAATTCAATTAGCACAATGCTTCCAAGGTCTCTCCACTTGTAGAATGTATCAGAATTTAATTAACAATGTCTAAGGCCAAATGATTTTTCTCTGTGTGTATATACTTCATTTTGTTTCTTTATTCATACATCAACGAACATCTGAGTTGTTTCTACATTTTGGCCATTGTAAATAATGCTGCTGTGAACACAGGTGTACAGACATCTGTTCAAGTCCTTGTTTTCATTTATTTCATAAAAGTGGTATTGCTGTATCATAAGGCATTCTATGTGTAACTTTTTGAGGAACCACCATACTCTGACAGTGGTTGCATGATTTTTAATTCCCACCAACAATGCACAAGGCTTCTGATTTCTCCACATCCTCACCAACACTTGTTACCTTCTGGGATAACAGCCACTCTAATCTACGTGAAGTAGTATTTAACTGTGATTCACAAATTCCTTGAAAAGAACAAATCCCCCACATTAAAACTGCACAGATGCCGTCACTTCAGAACTTGAAAGACTAGGTGAAGAGGAATAGCTTGACTGATGGTATCATCATCCTAATTCTCACATGCCCACCTCTATTATTTTTGGTAGCAGGCATGAAACCTTTTGTTTGTTTGTTTGTTTCCTTTAGATAGCATAGATAAGTTAGAATTGAAAATTCTCTGATAAATTTGGAGGGAGAGCATAATAAATTAACCAAAAATGTAAGAGACAAAAAAAACGGGGGTGTTGGGATTGCTCAATTGGTTAAGTTTCTGACTTTAGTTCCAGTCATAATCTCATGGTTCATGAGTTTAAGCCCCGCTCAGGCTCTGTGCTGACAGGTCAGGGCCTGGAGCCTGCTTGGGATTCTGTGTCTTCCCCTCTCTCTGCCCCTGCCCTATTCATCCTCTGTCTCTCAAAAATAAATAAAGGGTAAAAAAAAATTTTAAGAGATAAAAAAAAATCATCTCTCATTTGATTTTATAGCTTTATTTCACTTGGTTAAATTCAGTTTGATCTGATAAAAATTACTGAGCATCCAAAAATGTACCAGATTACCTAATATGTACAGACTCAATTAGACAGGAACTTGCCCCCCAATCCCTGGAGTAAATCACCACCAGATAATATCAAACACACAATTCTGATCTATTGACCTATGTCTAGGATAAGTTATTACAAGGCTCACAGGAAATGCCCCTTTCCATTGATTTTATGAATTCTAGCCTTAAAATCTATCTCAGTATGCCCGAGTACCAGTTCCCATCCTGCCTTCATATGTCAGAAGCATGCTACTTAATCTGGACCTTGGGGACATGATCAGGGAAGTAAAACAATATTTTTAAAAGTAGCATTAGAAATCCTTTTAGAGAGGAGACTACCTTTGTTTAGGAAAATACCCTGAAAATCTTCCTGAGTGGTTGATGCTATCCTGAAGATATAGGTTTATAGGAGCCTAGGAAACAAAGAAGTAGCTATACTAACATGGACAGAACTTATGGGGTAAAAGCAAAAATGGAAAATAAAGAAGAGAGGCGTATAGAGAGGAAATGAGAAAAAGGGAAACCAAGAAATGTGCTCTAAGGATGAACACTGACAAGTAGAAACAACTAGTGGACTTTCAGAAACAGAATAATTCAATTTTTAAGTTTGTGTGTGTGTGTGTGTGTGTGTGTGTGTGTGTGTGTGTGCATGCGCGTAGAAATAGAAATTTCTTTTATTATCTGATTCTTCAATAAAGGCATCTACCCATATACAAGCCTGTCTTGAGATTTTTGTTTCATTCTTTTTTAGAAATCAAAGAAGGGGAAAAAATTGGCTTTCACATCTAAGTTGATCCATTGCAGAACAGGGAGAGATCATAGCACAGGATGAAAAAAATATTCCCTAAGCTGTTTCAGTAGAAGCAGAAGTTCACAGCCAAAGGGGGTCATGATAAAGGAAGAGCCCAGGAAATCCACACACACAAAAATAGAGGAGAAGCCATTAGAATAGTTAAAGCTATGGCATATATATTTGATTACTCTTGCCTTGGTTTTTTACAACAAGGTGACTCTGTGAAACTGGAATATCTCAGAACATCTGAGATCCCAATATAATAAGTTGTGTAAGGTAGTGATTGAATTACGCACTTCAGATTCAGTAAAAATCAAGTTATTTTTTAATTTTTGCCTCAGTTTGGGGGGACGTGTTATTTCACTTCTCTGACCTTCAGTTTTCTCACCAGGTACACCAAATGCCAACCTTATAAGGTGTTTTGAAAATTCAGTAAAATGATGCAAATCAAACCAAGAGGTGAATCTTGACTTCACCAATAAATCACATATGTTGTTTCTGACTCGTTTTGGCTTATTCACCCATAGGATTTATGTTACAGTCCTGTTGACTCTCATCCTTCCAGGAAGATAAACACCTACTAAATAAAGCAAGTTCTCTCTGCACACTTTTGCTAATACCTGGCAAACATTTTCTTAAGTACTTGCCTCCCTACAGGACTGTGAGCTCCTGGGGAGATGGCAGTGCCTAATACATCTGTGTGTCATCAGTAGTTGTCAGATTCTATTGGCTGTAATAGATCCCCACAGCAGATATGCTGACTAGATAGATGGATGGATGAAGAAATGAATGAATCCTGACAGAGGATGAGCTATAATCCATGCTCACTCAGTGTTGGCATTTCAGAGGAATTCTAGGAATGTCTAGACTGACCCAGGGACTTTTAAGCATGGACTTCAAAATCCTTTATGTGCTGACCTTGCCTGTCCTGAGTTTCATCTCCCACCACCTTTCCCCGGGGTTTTATTCCCCATCAGTTATGACTGTGGTGAAAATAATCATTTTTACCTGCCTTGTCAGCTTTTATTTCTCCCCTCCTCAACAGTCCCAGTTTCCGTTATTGGTTCCCTGTGGTTCTGGTCCATAGTCACCATTTGGTAGTTGGGCATAAGACCTAAGACGTCATTGCAGAGTGAAGCTTAGGACTTTCACTTGCAAAGCTAGAAGGCAAAACAGATTCTTTCTCTGTCTATGGACTCTGTCATTTGTAGATGTGAGGCCTGGAGGAGCCATGGTCAGTCCTGCCATCATAAGGAAAGCCAGGCTGAAGACAAAAGAGGAGGGAAAAGCCGGCATCATGTGGAGAGATGGTGCCAGATCCCAGATGGCATCAAGAAACTCTAATTCAAATTATTCTGAAGTCAACGACACATCTCATTCATTAAGTCACGTGATAAAACAAATTTTGGTTACAATCCACTTATCATATAAACCAGCTGGAGATGGGCATTCTGTTCCTGTAAATTGTAAAAGTAACTGACAGAGGGAGGCTACTGTGTTTAACCCCTGACAGTCTGTCTTCCAATATTTTTTCTCTGGTGATAGAATACCTATTTTAATTTTGGAAACTATTCCTTCTCTCTAATGGTCTTGTGAACTTTGCCCCATCCCTCCCCCCACAGCAAATCAGAGCTCTTTTTGAAGTCTCATAGGTACACTGAGGGTGAGAGGGTCATCCTGGAGTTAACTAATTGGGGACACAATGGAGTCCTGAAGCGTCCTCATGAACTGTGCACTACAAGAATAAAACCCATGTAATAATTAAGTTAACAAACCAGAAGCAGCATTGAATGTAGATGAATAGGGCCTTGATGACATCATCTGGACACCTAGCTCCAATTATTTCTGAAGTTAGATCCACCCCTTGCAATCACCAGCTATGAGAGCCAATAAATTCCTTTATGGGCTCAAACTAGCTTGAATTTCATTTTCATCATTTTTAGCTAGAACGATACTAATGAGGACATTGAACCATGCATAGATACTTGAAGTTCTCTCAATGGATTCCTGCCTTTTGCATAGGCTATCCCTACCCTCTGGAATGTGGTGTCTAAATATTTAGTTTTTATGGCATAACAAAACCCTTCAAAATTCAGTGGTTTGAACCAAAACTAATTTATTTGCTTCATAATTCTATGTGTTAGAAATTTGGAATGAGCCAACCTGGATGGGTCTTCTGGTCTTGGCTAGAATCACTAATGCGACTGTGCAGCTAGGTTCCCTGCTTCTGGGCTTGGATGGCTATTATCTCAAGGGACTGAAATGGCTAAGCCACATGGCTTATCATCGAGCAGGCTAGTCTACACTTACCTGTATGGTGGTCTAGGAATTCCAAAGAGAAAAGGGAAGCTTTCAAGGTATTTTGAGGTTGAAACTAAGACCTGGCACAACTTTGCTTCTTCTATATTCTCTTGACCAAAGTGAATTCCAAAGTGGCCACCCTAGATCCATGGAGGGAAGGAAGAGGTAGGGAAAAGGTAGGCATTACTTCTTCATGAGAAGAAATACAGAGTCTAATTTCAAAGAGTATTGGATATAGGGAAGGAACAATTGCAGCCACTGTTACCAATTATCTACCACAAGGTGTAACTAGTAAAGCTATCTTCACCCTTCAAAACATTGCTCAAGTATGACTCAAAATGGTTCCTGACCCCATAGCTGAGAAAAACTCATTTTATGTGACACATAGTTAGCACCCATGAAATATTTAGTGAATAAATGAATGAATAAATGAATAAATTTCTTCTCTGTGAAAACTTATTCATACTGTTATTATTGTACATATTACCTTTCATTGCAATCATCTATCTTTCCTTTAGTTTTTAAAGTTTTTTTAATGTTTTATTTTTGAAAGAGAGAGCAAGACAAAGCATGAGCAGGAGAGGGGCAGAGAGAGAGGAAGACACAGGATCCAAAAGCTTGAACTCACGAACCTCAAGATCATGACCTGTGTCAATGTTCACACTTAACTGACTGAGCCACCCAGGCGCCCCTGTTTTATCTTTCCTTTAGAGTGGAGAAATTTTTTTTATGAAAAAGGCCATATCTTTTTCATCTTTCATTCCTCAGTGCCTAATACTGTTGTTTGCAGAGCAGGCATATAATTGTATCAATGCACCCATCTCTGCCTACACTGAACTTTAGTTTACCTTCTTCCTCACCAAAAATGACCTGCTGATGTGGCCAGAGACTGTTCCCTGACAAAACAGATTACATTAGTGGTTCAGAACCACAAAAAAGTATAAAACGCACAGTAGATAGTTAATCATAATGAAATTAGCTCAGTGAGTCTCCATCTAAATCAAATCAAATATCCGTTTCATAGGCTTATGAACAGATACAATCATTCTTGCAACCCAAAGAGAGCTAGGGAGAGAGCGAGTGCCAGCGAGGATGTGAATGGGCTGATGTATCTTTATGTGTCACCAGGGGCTGAGAGGTAAAAAATAAATAAATAAAGGCTCACGTAAATGAATTGCAGTGGTTTGGTATAACCTAATCAATTTGTGACTGGGTGGATGATGGAATTCAGTAGGCTGTGCCAGAGAGTGGACAGAAATAAATAAATTCTTTCATTTCAGATGGAGAAATTATCAGAGATATATGGAATCTGACGAGAGGCTCAGCCAACAATTTGTAGCACTGAATTTTCTGTGTTAGCTTATTCTTTGTCATATATATGTGCATATATATACTTAGACATACAATTCTAAAATATATATTTACAGGCTTTTAAATTAAGCTCCTATTTTTGCATTTATCCAACATGAAAAAGATGCTTAAAAGAGCTCCTACATCTTTGTCCATGTGTGTGGGTAGATGGCAGGGTAGAAATTGGAAGTGGGGCAAAGTAGGGAAAAATGAAAGGTTGCAAGGTTGAAGAATTCTTGCACAGGACGATGGAGGTGATTTCAGATACCAACAACCTTGGTAAAGATAATTTGTTTAGTACTCACTATGTGCTGCACACTGTTAAGCACCAATGATAATAAATCTTAGCTCATTTCTTTCAGATTTGAAGATTATGATCACCATTTTGTAGCAGAATGCCAATGCAGAAATCTGGGGTAACAGTGCTCATGTTCATAATTCCCCAACTTTTATCACCTACCCTGGCCTTTGTACTAATTACAGTAATCATAATGTTAATAAGTAGGATCCTCACTTCGTGGCATATAAAATATTTTCATAAATGTTATTGTACTTTAATTCTTACTACTGGGCCATCCTGAAATCAATATTCCCATTTTACAGATCAGAAAAAAATAGGCTAATTAACATGGCCAAGATCACAAAGCTACAATTATGGAAATAATTGGTTCATACCACAAGCTGCTTTAATTACTTTCGGTAGCCATGTTAAACACATTAAGTATTAGAAAAAAGAGTTGATGAGGATATTAAAACATATCTCCTCCCAAATATTTTTTACAGTGTGTTTCCTATCAGTTTAATTCAGTGAAATATCATTCAACTAAAATTTTATAAATATAGATCGATTTCCTTGCTACCATCTCTTAATGCCCCCTTCAATTCATTCTCTGTTACCATGTTGGTCTTTCCAAAATGCCTATCTGATCATTTCTCCTCACCAGTTAAAAATACCCAATGGCTTCCAATTCATTTTCTAGAGTTTAGCAATTCAATTTCCCTAGCAGAGCATTTAGATCTCACAATTATTTCCTATTTCTAAACTAGTCATGCTGTTGCTCAATTCCTTGATTTTTTTTTTTCAATTCCTTGATTTTATAAGCTTGTCTCTCTTGTCCACTGGATCTAAGCTTCTTTCAGGTTTCTACTTGAAAATTATATTCATGTACTCAGTCATTAAGTCAGTCACATGCTTATTCCTTCATTTATACCTTTATTCATTAAAGTAATGTCTACTGAATACCAACTATGTACCAAGAACCCACATATACAGTGTGCAGACACTAGAGCTATAGCGATAAAATGGAGAGACCGAGTCTGCGATAGTATAGAACTCTCCTCTCAAGCCATGTTTGATTCCTGCTAGCCTCAGTTACTTCAGTCTTTCTGCTCTTATAACTCCCTCATTTGAGCGCCATAAACCTAATTATTACTAAGATATTTTACCATACGGCAGACACTTTGTGTAAATATATTTCTCTGACTTCCGAATGTCAGCAATTCAAAAGACTAGATTCACCCGGTAAGCTACCTCACTGCCTAGCATTGGACTTTGCATATATTAGGAGTTATATAAGCGTTCATTCAGGGAACTAATTATAAAATTGACTTTGCTTTCACATGTTCAGTTCTTCAAGTGAGCACCATGTGGCTAAAGGCTCAAACTTTCAACTGAGACATGGTAGGTTCAATAACTGGTTGATCCATACTCTAGCTGCATGACCTTTACTACGTTATTGAACCAATGTGAGCCTTACCAGTGTAAGTATTTGTATGTATACAGCAGGGAACAATACCACCTCCTCATAATTATTCTATGCAGATTAAATAATTATTCAATATATGATTCTTTTTTTTTTTTTTTTAACGTTTGTTTATTTTTGAGACAGAGAGAGACAGAGCATGAACGGGGGAGGGGCAGAGAGAGAGGGAGACACAGAATCTGAAACAGGCTCCAGGCTCTGAACTGTCAGCACAGAGCCCGACGCGGGGCTTGAACTCACGGACCGCGAGATCATGACCTGAGCCGAAGTCGGCTGCTTAACCGACTGAGCCACCCAGGCGCCCCAATATATGATTCTTTTTATCAGT
The DNA here is from genome assembly GCF_046562875.1 of Panthera onca. Lineage (NCBI taxonomy): Eukaryota > Metazoa > Chordata > Mammalia > Carnivora > Felidae > Panthera > Panthera onca. The sequence goes on along the minus strand of NC_138351.1, from coordinate 79,005,552 downwards.
GCAGCTGATATACAATATGTTAGATAAATGGTACCTGATGTTATCAAAGAAAAGGATGCATTTATGCATTGTCACAAGACAGATTTTAAAATAGTAGTTGCTAAATACCAAGCTTGTGGGTGAGGAGTAGAAAATTCCAGATTTTAGATTTTCACACAAGCAAGAGTTTTGTTTTTTCTCCTCACACATGTGCTCTGGCTTTGTTTATCTACTTCTTATGTCTAAGAACCCTTAGTTTAGGTGGGAGTCCTCCACACAGCCCTCCTTCTGCCCCACCCTCACTTCTGTTTTAAGAGGTCTGTCTTCAGTGCTATGAGAGGGACAGCGGAGTGAGGGAAGTAAGTCTCATTAGCAGAATGGTCCAATTATGTCCAGCCTTCCCCACACCATAAAAGCCGTGGCGTCTGTTTCACGGGCAGCATAAGAGATGTAGGGCGTTTCAGGATTACAATAAAGATATTTATGTTCAGGGTCATTGGAAGAGGCTTTAAATGGAAAATATCAAAAGAAGAGAGATCTGTGAAAGCTCTTCCTGAGCAGCATCCTTGGGCTCCTGCTAAATGATGACTTTGTGTAATTAAAATGAACAAAGTGTGCCACAATGTTCCGTCTCCGCAGTCACAGCACTTTCTCTCTCCCCCTTTGTTTAACTGCTTTGTTCATCTGAAACTGGTGTTAAAAAAAAAATAACAGAAATAGAAGTTGAACGTACTCCTGCAGAGCTGTATTTTTAGCAGCTCATCACCCTGTGGAAGGGGCCCGGAGGTTGCAGAGTCTAATTATGAACCGAGAAGGTGGTGTTGGGAAGAAGAGGGACACTGGAGTGGGAGTGAGTAGGGTGCAGGGCAGGTGTCAGGGGATGAGCTACTTCCTGCTAAAGTCCAACCAGAACCAACCACAGGCTCTCGGGAGTGAGGAATTCACCGAGACCAGGAAATAAGAAGATGCTCTTTGCTAGCACAAATTTTTGATGGACAAGATCCCTAACTGGACGTAGGAGGAAAAGCAGCCTCTCCTTTATGCCATCCCGAAAATGAGATCCCATAGTGAAGTACTTCCAGGAGGAGATGAATCAAACTAAAGCAGACCATCAGGAAGACAGTAAACAGAATGATGAGGAATGGCATAGTCAACTGCGTGCAGGTGCTCCGAGGGTAACCACAGAAAGGGTGTTGGGGATGAACTTTTTATATCTTTATGGATGATCACCAAGAATTAAATAGCACTTGAATGCAATTTATTATTGGTATTGATTTATGAGTTAGCATGTATATTTATAGCTCTTTTATATCTGCCAAGTTCTTCCCTATCATCATTTTTAGTATTTTATGCCTCAGAGACACTGCAAGGAAAGTATTCTGGCAAGTGGGTGAGAGGTGTGCCATTCATCATGTTAGAACTTTGTCTAAGGGTAAACTGAGGCATTTGAGTAGGATAACGCAGGTCAAAGGGAGATTCTGAATTAAGAATTGGGACAGAAAGAAGTGGGTCAAATGAAAGAGAAGTAAAAAAAAAAAGTTAGCTGTATTGATCTAAGTCTAAGAGGACAGAAATAGGTACTGGGAAATGTGCAAGGGATGCAGCAAAATGAACCAAATTATAGATGAACAAAAGAAGAAGAATCCCAGGTATCAAGTTGGGGAGAAAGGCTTTGGTCAGAACAGCCAAGATTTGATCAATTCAGTGACTGTTTTTTAATACCAGATGACAAAAGTGCTTTATTCTAAAGAAAGCACCACTGTGTCCTGTTCTCTTTAGCTGATTCTACGGTAAACAGATGCCTTATTATAATAAACCATATTTTAAAGCCCCTAATTAATACTTTGGGCTTGGCTTATTTCAGATACAGACTCAGACTAGGCATTTGTCAGATGATTATGGAAGGAAGGAAGGAAGGAAGGAAGGAAGGAAGGAAAGAAGGATGCAAAAGCTACAGTAAACAGGCAACAAAAGGAGAAAATTTGTATTTTTGCTATTGCTTTCCTGATGTTGAACTTACCTATTGTTACATAATAAGCCACTCTAGGAAAATTAATGAGTTAACCAACCACCATTTAATATTGTTCATGAGTGTATTAATTGATTGGCTCTGGTTCTGTTGATCTAGATAAACTTGATTGATTTTAGCAGGGTATGCTCATGTGTCTGTGGTCAGCTGGCAGTTAGACAGGGACTGCTCTAGGGCCTTGTGCACATGTTTGATAGTGGCTGACTGTTACAGGGGTGACTGAGCCACATGACTCTCATCCCACAGGCTAGTCCAGGTTGTTCACAGGGTACAGGCAGAGGACTAAGAGAGAATGAAAGTGTGCAAGGTCTCTTGATGCTTAGGCTCAGAAATGGTGCAATACATTTCTGGTACATTGATTGCCCACACAACGTCACAAAGCTAGCTCAAAATCCAGGCAAGTGCAAAGAGACTCCATTTCTTGATAGAAAATGCTGCAAAATCACCTAGCAAAGGGATGGGAAGAGAAATAATGACTCTTTTTGCAAACAATCTATCACACCTGGATTGAATTTCTTGACTCTTAAGTGCCCGGTAAGATTATATCTGTTTGTGGCACGCACAGAAACTTTGACAGACCAAATTATGCATCAACTGAATTATAAAATGACTGAATACATATGCTCTAACATGAAGAACTATATGATTAAGTGTGATTGAGGCAGAACATGCAAGGTTACAATATTTGTAGGCATACAGCTTAAATTGGTCTCTTACTTTACCCTCACTACCTCTTACTTATCCTAACTCTCAATTTCCTAGTCTAAAAATGATATTTATACTAGTACCTATCATATTAGGCTACCATGGAGTGTTACAGGAGATAATACAGTATGCTTTAAGCCTAGTGAATTAGCCAGAGTAAATAACCAATAAGTATTGGCTATCATTATTATCTATAAGGATCATAAAAGTGATGTTCTTGTGGGCACTGATAGGAGTAAGGTCCATTTTTTCATCATTATAATTGTATTCACCTTAATGGTTTACACATCAAGCAAGACAAAACTCTCTAGATGTCTCCAAAGTAAACACCATCAACACCCAAAATTACATGTTTCTCCCATATTGAACCCAAACTGATAAGACCTATGCATACTCTTTATTAATCTAGCCAAATTGATAAGGTCTTGGAAAAAGCAAAGTTGTCCCTTTTAAAGACTGTGATGGTGCTTTCCCATCCCAGACTGGAGATTAACCTGATTGTAAGGAAGAATGAGAATGTGTAGGATTTCATAGACCATAAATCAACTCCCCTCATGCTTCTGGACTATTTAAGTGCTTTACTTGGTGTGACTGCACGTCTCCACAAGTAAAAGCAGGCATATTGAGGGGGCTCAGATCTCATGTTCCCACAAGGCAAGTGACGGGCGGGAAAAAAAAGGCAGAAGGAGAGGAAGGAGAGGGAATTATCAAGGATTTGAACCATAATGAGAGTGATGTTTTCCCAATTTGTTCTGTTTCATCTATGAGTCCAAGATACACAAGCATTCTGAAAAAATAAAATCTGAATTTTCTGTCTCAATAAGTGTAACTCAATTATTTAACAAAAATACAATCTGAGGCCCTGTTAAGTAACTTGTCAAAGAAAATATACCTAATATGTGGCAGAACCAAGCTCCTACAAATCTAGAGCCTCAACTTCAATCAGTATGAACACAAAATTAGGAAAAATCAGTACTAAAGAAATTTGTAGTTTTATTTCCTTGTCATTGCAAAGCTTTTAGCAATGCTTTACATGATTGCCTTTATCTTCCTTTACATGTAAAGTGTATATGTACATATGTACATACACATATGCATGTGTGTGTGTGAGTGTGTTAGAGAGAGAGAGACTTTCTAACCATGTAAACCATGTAGTATAAGTCATGTAGTACATGAGAGTCTGACAATCTAGTTCTACAACGTACTAGATTTACCATTGTAGGTCATTACTTTGACCACTCATCTTTATATTCCTTTCTGGGTGGAGATCACGTGGTTAGGTGGATTAAAGTTATTTAAATTTAAATACATTCCATCTCCTTACCTTGCAAGGTTATTGTAATTGTTATTAATTCTTCTTTTTTTTTTTTTTTGAGGGAGAATGAGTGTGCATGGAGGCAAAGGCAAATGGCGATTTGGGTCTCTCTTTTTTTTAATGTTTATTTATTTTTCAGAGAGCACAGTGGGGGAGGGGCAGAGAAAGGTGGACAGGATCTGAAGTGGGGGATGGACTGAGAGCAGCAAGCTTGATATGGGGCTTGAACTTACAAACTGGGAAATCATGACCTGAGCCGAAGTCCAAAGCTCAACTGACTGAGCCACCCAGGTGCCCTGGGTCTATATATATAGTTATAACTAAAAGTGTAGACTGTGGATTTTGGCATCATCTGGGGATTTTAGTGATGTAGATCCTCAAGCCTCACCTCAGGCCTACTGAATTACAATATATTCATCTTCACAAGATTCTCAAGTAGTTAGTATACACAAGAAAGGAGGCACTGGTGTATATTGCATGTTTGAGATTTACAGTGCTCTTAAGGAACCCCTGAAAGTGTGTAGAGCTCGACTGGTATGTGCATATAGGCACTCTTTCTGGCTACAGGCTTACTGCATTCATATGGAGATCTGGGAAGCAAAAATATTGAAGAATCAATACTCTATTGCTTTGTAATTGTATGGAGATTTTCTTAATGCCAGAGAAATTTTAAATTTGCTCAATATATAATGGGGTTTGGGGCACCTAAAAGCAATAGAAGAAGGAGAAGGAAGAGGAGGAGTGGGGAGAAAAGACAGAGGGGAAGGAAGAGGAGGAGGAGGAGGGAAACAGAGGAAGAGAAGAAAGGGGAGGTGGGAGAGGAACAAGAGAAAGGGGAAGAGGAAAGGTAGAGGGAGAACCCAAATAATCCACCTTCAGACCTTGGTGGAGGTGACAGAATTTAGTTGAAAGGATACAGAAAAGGGAAGCTGAAAGCCCATCTTTAGATCTTGACTCTAAGCAATAATTTCTATGTGAGCTTGAAAACGTCACCTCTCTATCCTGAATCTCAATCTCTGCTTCTGTGAGATAAAGATGCTTACATTATTTCAAAGATTCCTTTCAGTTTTAAGATTCTGTGCATGATTTATGCTCTAAGCTGTGAGTCAAATCTCTAATCCAGAAGCCAAAAGTTTATCCCTGTCCCACCACTAGACCAGAGGGAGAAAGACAGACTGTTTCTCTCAGAATTTGATTATGGATTTGGAGTGGCTGTATTTTAAATACAGATTAGATATCATAATATATTTTTGTAGAAAAGAAAGTTAAATGTAGTGTATATATGTGTGTGTGTGTGTGTATATACATACACACATATATACATACAATGAAATATTACTCAACAATAAAAAAAGGAAATTCTGCTATTTGTGACAACATAGATGGATTTTGAGGGCATAAATGAAATTAGTCAGAGAAAAAAAAGCCATAATCACACTTACATGTGGAATCTAAAAATAAAAACAAAAAAATAAACAAACCCATAGATACAGGGAACAGATGAGTGATTGACAAAGGCAGGGGGTAAGGGGAATGGGGAAAGGTGGTCAAAAGCTACATACTTCTAGTTATAAAATAAATAAATCCTGGGAAGGAATATACAGCATGGTGACTACAGTTAACAATACTTTTTTGTATATTTGTAGGTTGCTAAGAGAGTAGATCTTAAAAGTTCTCATAATTAGAAAAAAATTGGAAACATGTATGATGATGGATGCTAACTAGACTTAGCATGGTGATTATTTTACTATATACCCATCTATTTTAAATTTTACTATATATATATAAAACCATGTAGAGTATATACCTGAAACTAATATAATGTTATATGTCAATTATACCTCAATAAAAAATAAAGTTATAGTCTTGAAAATAAAAAAGCTTAAGTCTTCTAAATTAAGAAAAAAAAAAATTGGAGAAAGGTTACAGTCTTACTCATCTGACCATGACAAGAGAGAATGGTAAAAGTCCTTGAGATGTTGTTAGGTTGGGACAACAAGAAAAGTCAAGAGAAAGGTTGCCAAAGTATATTGTAAAGAACACTAGCTCAACAGCAAGTCAGTAAATGTTGGGTAAGACAAGACTTTTGTACTTAAATTTTCAGAAAATTGGGTTCAAACAATTTAAACAGCTCTTCTTTTTCTGCGGTATTTCCCAGAAACTTTTGCTATGCTTATGTGCAACATTATCTGTTAAAAATGTGAATGATGCACCTCTTTGTAAACTAGTTTCACCATGAGAACTTTTTTATTCATGGCTGTTGTGTCCATACAGAACTTAGTTTTAGAACTGTTATGTGACTTCAGGGATGTCACTTCTCTCTTAGTGCCATCTTCTTCTGTACAAATGAGGGGGTTGGATTAGAAATCTCTAATGTTCTTTCCAGGTATAAAATGGTATATAGTTAAGTAATACCTAAAAAAATATCATGTTGAATTTGAAACAATAATGAGTCACTGCAAGATACAGAACGGGATAATAAATAAGGCTGCCAGTTTGTGTGGTACAGATGATCAATGCTAGGGAAGATCAGGAAGGCTAGATTTCAGTGTGGGCTCAAGCTGTTAGAACAGACTGGGCCACCAAGCAAGGGAGAAGAGGGAGGGGTATTTTAAGGAGCCATGCCTTGGAACTGAGGTGTGGGGGAAAGGGAAGATTTGAATATAGGGATACTTTTGGTCCCCAGAGACGGAGCCAACTTAAACTACTTCAGGCAAAAAAGAGAATGTAAGAATGGTGGAGGATATGCCAAGTGACTAGGGAAAGGGTAGAGAGCAGACCACCTCAGGGACAATTAAAACTTGGAAATTGATCACCATCAGAAGGTTTACTCTGTTCTCTCTGTACATCTGCTTTATACTTTTTTTGTGTATGCCCTTCCTCTACTCAGCAGGAACCCCTAACCCTCACACTTTCTCACTACCAGGAAAAGACTGTCTTTCTTCCTCTATTTCCACGTCAGGTTCTCCAAGAGAATGCTTCTGATTGGTCTACTTGGCTCAAGTAACTGGACAAATAATCTGTGGGCAGAGGAGCAGGGTCACCTAACACAGACTTGGCAGCTCATGCCTCTGACCCTCACAGAAAAATCAATATGAGCTGAGAAGTGATCCTAATGCTCATTAAAACACTGAAGAGATGGCCAGAGCTTTGCCTAAGGCATGTTCAGGAATCTAGTGTGGATAAGGTAGGGCAAGTCAGCTGAGTGCCAATCAGGAAGAGTTATTAATGCTCAGACAAGAGGATCTTATTTGATTTTATTATTATTATTATTATTATTATTATTATTATTGTTATTGTTATTATTGTTATTATTTTGTCCATTGGTTTTGAAAGTCAGGCTGGTGCCAGGCTGCAGACACAAGAATTACTTGGGGGAGTAGGAGCATGCTTACTAACATACAGAACCCTGGGCCCATCCCCAGTTACTCTGATTCAGCAGATTGGGTTAGAACAGGTGCTTTTTAAACATTCTCTAGGTGATTAGCCGGTTTTAGACTTACTGATCAATCTGAAATAATTTTATTGTGGACCTATTAAGCATAATATTTTTTACTAGTTTCTGAGAGACAGAATCTGCTTGTTTTGGAGACACATATTCACAAGACATTTATCCTTTCCTTAAGATTTTGGCTCTATTAAGGAACATACAGCTTGTATATAAATAGACATAAATGATCAAATATCATTTGTAAGTTCAGAGGAATGATTAGAACTGGAGGTAGTGTGGAGTTAACAAAAACTTGGTGGAGGAAGTAATATTTCAGTTTTTAAATCTTTGAGTTCTTAAATAATGGATTGATTATTGAATATTCATAGAAGGAAGTTTATTCCAGTTGGAAAGAAGTGTATAAAAAAACACCTGAAAGAGAAAAATCTAGAGAAGTGTTTCTTAATCTCATATTCAAAGATACCCCAAGAGATCAGGAAATATGTATGGAAAAATATTTACTTTCACTAAAGTCTAATGGAACTTAGTAAGCCCTTCCATTCGGCAGCAAACAACAGTGAGTTTAATAATACCTACAATTTTTTCACCATTAGAAATTACATATTTTTACATATGATTAAAATTTTAGCAGATAGTTTATACTTTCATTTTTTTGCTCAGCACTGATTCAAAATTAGAATAGCTATAGATCTACTACAAGTTCTTGTTAAGGACTTCACATTAAATAGGTTTAACTATTCAAAATCAAATTTCTAAAGAAGTATCTTATAACAATTTTGATACAATTAGTTTTTAATAAAATTATGAGTTTTATTTCATGCATGTAAAAAGAAAGATTACTCTAAGAAGGTATTCTGGTTAGCAACTGCTGAGTAACAAGTAATCCTAAAATTTGTCAATTTACAATAGCCATTTTATTTTCTCATGATTTTGTGGATCAGGAATTTGAGAAGGGTCTGGGTAAGCAGACACAGTATGTGATCTCTCAGGTGGTTACAGTTCATTGTTGGTTGGGGTTGCAGACATCATCAGGTTAAGCTGAGCTAGATACCCAAGATGGTTGGGAGTTCAAATTGGGTGGCCTACCCATCTACCTCACCCAGACCCATGGGCCTCTCACATCTTAATGGGTGAGTTGGGAAATAGAAGCATCTCTAGAGTTAGTATTCAGTAAGAGAATAGTCCATGAGATCAAAGCAAAAGAAACAAGACTTCTGACCTGGCTTTTCATACCATGAAGTGTCATTTCACCTCCTTTGTCTTGGTTACTCATGAACCCTTAAGGCAAACTCAGATTGTAGGGAAGGCAACTTATTCCCCTGGTCATGTTTGAAGAAGTGGCAAAAAACTGCGGCCATCTTTAATCTCTTACAGAAGGATTCCATAGGCTTAACTAGACTATCAAAGATGTTCATGGCATAAAAAATTTTGAGAATATCTTCTCTAGAATACATGCTTAAGTAAGGAGTGTATTCAATAAAAGAATTAATTAATATTAGCTTTAGGAAGTAACCAAGGTAACCAGCAGCTAGCTACTGAGACATATGTAGAGATTTTCCAAGTTATATTGTTCCAATGTCTGTTAGAAACAACAAAAACAAAAAAATTCTACTTAACCTTGATGGGTCAAAAATGACAGAACTGAGCTTTGCCCCCAAACCAGAAGAGCAAGCAAACAGTATCATAATGGTGAAAGCATCTTGCTTATGGGGAGATAAGACTTGTCTTCCTCTGTTGAATATAATTGAAAGAGATGGGAAAGAAATGTGATGAGGCCCCATATCTCCTCTCAAACATGCTGCAGTGATGAATCAAAGAGATGGAAACTGACACCTTCCATCTCCGGGACACCCAGAGTAGAAATACAGTCAATCAGACGGCATGTTCATTGATGTGCAAGGCCTCTTCCCCTATCAGAAGAACAAAGATGAAACCTGACAGCTCTCCCCTCAGTAATTCCCCACCTCTTTCTACCACTGGCTACAGGTGGAAGGAGACTTTTGGTGAGAAAGTTGAAGTTTGTGTCTATGGGATCTTTGGGTGAGATTTTTATCTTGGCCAAGGACTTTAGCATACTCATTTGCTGGGTTTAGCTAAAAGATGGCTACGGGAGTTATTAAGATGTGAGATGTGAGAGAAGCAGAACTTCTTAGGTTAGGAGGCTTTCAGGCATACAAATATGATGTATCTTAACTGTTTCACTTAGGAGACGTCTCCTTAATGGATCACAATCTACAGGGGGTTGGGAGAACATGTGGTTCAGGATTCTAACATGTGCTTGGGCATATTGAGTATTTTAGGTTCTGAATTATAACTGAAACCCCCTTCAAGTCAAAGATAACTTTACATCCCTAGTATTTATCGGTGCTTAGTTGACAGTATGCTTTAAAAAATTATTTATAAAATAATAAATGATGGTTGAATGAAACTATATGGCGGTCTGAAGAACACTACCTAGATTCTCAAAGAATAATGCAAGCTATTTAGCTGATCTGTAAGACTCTCTATTATCTGGCCTCTGAGTTGTTGCCTAGCCCAATCTCTCATTACTACCCTCTCCTCCTTTGCTCACCATCCTAAGAAAGCACAAAGAAACATGTACATCTTAGCAGCTTTGCCCATGTTGATCTTAGCTCCCAAGAGGTGAAAAAGGCTAATTCTGATCAGGTGGTTAGAGAAATTTCTCTGTGAGAAGACAGTGCTTGAGTAGAGATCCAAAAGATAAGACAAAGCCAGCCCCATGAAGACCTGGGAAATGGGGGTGGAAATCACAATCCAGATGGAGAGGTAAGCAAGTATAAAGGCACTAAATCAGGGGTGACCTTGGCATTGTCATTTTTTTTCTTTAACAGAAAGACAGCTAGTGTGGCAGAAGGATAGGGAATGAAGGGGTTGAGCAATAAATATGGGTCAGAGATGAGAGAGTTGGGGGGGTCCACACCACTTAGAACCTTGAAGGCTGTGGTGCAGAGTCTGGATTGTGTTCTAAGTGGAATGGGAAGCCAATCAACTGTATTAAGCAGGAGTGAGCATTATCTGATTCGTCTTTTGAGAAGAGAATCCCTTGCAGGAAGACAACTATGGGTGCAGACAGCCTGGTTAGAAGATGATTTCAGCAGTTCACGTGAAATAGTTGTTTAGATCAAGGTGAAAGCAGTGGAACGGGAATGAAATAGAGAGACCGAGTACATATTTCGGCACCAGAGCCAACAAGATTGTCTGATGGGATGGAAAGGTAAAATTTAAATAATCAATCGATGAGGAAAGTGTTTGCATTTATTTACAAGTAAACAAAGAGAAATGCATATCAATACAACAACTCTGGAATGGCATTTTTTTCTATCACTTGTCAAATTTAAAATATAGTAAAGCTCTAAAATACATGAGTTTTGAAAACAACCCAATTGTCCAACAATCAAGGATCAGTTAAATAAATTATAGGGCAGGCATATGTTTAAATGCTCCATGGCCATTAAAAATTATGCTGTGGAAGAACACTTAATGACATGGAAAATGTTCACAGAAAGTTTTATCTGTTCAACAACCAGCTGTCAGAGTCCATGCTTCTTGTTAAGTAACAAATGGATTTGTAGTGAAGGGAAATGTTAATATCTTTAAAATTTGCTGCAGAACTTCCCTAAGGGTTGGGATTTTTTTTTTTAAATAAATGTGCCTGGCAAATTTCTTGGGGGTGAGGCCTAGGTGAAAGTGAGGCCCTTAGGACATGTACCATCATGATGCAAGAATAACATAAATAGAATCATTGAAAAAAAGGGAAATACTTTGGGCCAATGGTTTTTGGTGGTAGAGTTTGAAAAAAAATGGCTGTATTATTTTTAGTCTGTGATAGTGCAGGATGAACCAGAATCTGAAAATGGTGGGTGGCAAGGTAAGTCATAAACTTAATCAGGCTATCTTAATGGCCATGAGAGCAAAGTTATTTCTTGTTTCATACTCTAGCTTCCTTAGGAATTTGCAGAAAACCTGGCAAGGACTTTGAATTTCCATGGTATGTGGCAAAGCATTTTGAACTAATTTTTCAAAAGGCAAAGAGATCTCAGTTCAGTCATTAAAAAAAAAAAAAAAAAATAGTATCCCAGGCTAGAAAATTTAATTATATTGTAATGGCAAAGACCTAGAATGTAACCAGCACAGAAGGAAAAAGCTTTAAAGAATATGCAATCCAATCTTATTGTTACTAAAGGATAAACTGAGGTTCCCATAAAGGCGTAATGCAAAAATTACCCATAGATGTGTGTCCACAGGTTAATTCAAAGCATGAAATGTATGAAAGTTGGCTCTAAATGCAAATTAAAGTTGATTTCAAAGTGAAATGGAGTGTCTACCACTTAGTGTTCAGGCCCATCATTGCTAACAGACAGTAGAAAACTTATTACTCACTCCCCATGTGTAGATAGCTTTTGCAAACTCGTGCAAGAGGTATGGAATTTGTTTTCAATTTGCTGTTTTCATTCTCTGTATTGCCTGTGGTTCCAGGCAGCCCTTAAACAGAAAGCCCATGGCTCAGCTAATATTTCATTTTGGAGATACCATCATGTGCTGGTATCCTGCCATCACTAAAAGATTCATATCAATGCTGGCTGTCATTTCTAGTTAGCATGCTTCAGGAGAGCAGCTCTGTTTCAAGGAAACACACTGGACCAGCACTGTACTGGAAGGCGAAAGCATGACTCTGTCACGTTGAGTCTGGTAAACTTGAACAAAGTCCTCAAGGTCACAGGTCTTAGTTTCTTCATCTGAAAATGGGGACAGTAAATTTGTTCAACTTGTGAGTACTCGATGAGAAAATAAGTGTGAAAAATCCTTATGAACTTCAAATACCTATTCAAGTATAAAATAATGGTATTCTTAAACTTGGGGGTTCTGTCCTTTAAATTGCTAGTCTCTGCCATGAAAACTCCTGCATGCTACTGCTGCTCATCAATGCAACACTAACTCCCTTCAACCTGCATCTCTAAATACAATGTCTACTTCTTCCCTTCTTCGTCCACTGTGCATATCATATCCCTCTTACCCCTTTAATTGTTTAAGTGGGAAGCTATTGTTTGCCCTCTGATTCCCCAAGCCACATTATTTGAATATCTTTTTGAGGTTAACATTTGCCAAAATGTGTTATAGTTATGGACCATAGATACAGTTGTCAAGCACTGTACTGAGTTTCACACACATTATCTCATTTAATCCCCAATTGCTTTAGAAGGCAGATATCACATGCTTTATCTCTCTAGCTAGACTATACATATATGAATACAGAGTGAAGATGAAATTCATTTCGTATCTTCAATGTGACCAAAATGAACTCAAGAATTGTATTATTAGAATTGTTACTATTAACTACTTATTACTAATTGTTAATGTATCACTGTATATTATTAATTATTACTACTGCCACTATTACGATGTGTTGGGTTCTTATTTATTAGGTTCTTATGACCTGGAATTCAAAGAGGAAAAGCGATCTATCTTTAGAAAGGTTCTACTGACAAAATCAGGATTTAGATATAATTTATCTGCCTTCAAAACAAGTGCTTTCAATGGCCACTCTTCTCTGCCTCCTTTGGGAGGATCTGGGTAGACTCTTGGACCATCGTTATCTATTGGAATGATCTTGGTCCAAATTAATCCATCAGGGAGTCTTAGCAAGATATTTCTTCCACTACATTGAGTAAGTCTACCTTGTAACACCACCAAATCATGTGTGCTCTTTGCACTCCACAAGGAAATTCTCAGACTGTCACCATCTGCCAAATGCCTTGTCTGAAGCTTTATTTGGGAGGAAGAAATGCAAAACATAAATTCATCCATCCTGCTACAGAGAAGATCACAGTAAATAAAAATTCTTATTCATCGGCCAATAGCTTCATCTCTGGTGTATTTCAAATACACTTAAAGGATATTTTGGTTGTTCCTGAGAAATGGCACTGTTCCTGATCACTGGCTTTGAAGGGGATGATCAATGCAGTGGAGCGCATGGCAGTGGTCAGGCTGAAGCTTCCTGATTGTAATACTGATTACAAATGAAAGACTGCCCAGCATTAGCCTGCCATTAAACACCTTCAGGGAGAAAAAAGAATCTATGTACCCTTCAGATGAACACAGAAACCCTAGTGAAGAAGGCAGCTCTCACTGTAGCAGAAACCAGAAAAAAGTTTCATCAGGGAAACAGAGAAACCAATGACAAGGAAAACCAGGACAGAAGTATTACATCATCTAGGAGAAATGATTTTCTGAGTCTGATACTGTTGGCTATATGTGGTATAAAATAAAGCTAATTTAGAATAGTGATTATCATTTCACATAGTTTTCATCTGTTAACTATGCTGGTGAAAATTCTTCATTTTGCATAGATAGGAGGGATAACACTCTTAGAGCTCAAGAAGAAATATAAGAATCATAGACCCACTGACTCAATCATTCATTCACTGACTCACTGAATTACCAATTCATGTATTCCTTCATTATATCATTCATTTCTACAGAGAAGTGGGGCAGCTTGCAGTAGAAACCTACACTTAATAAAATCAAATTTCAAAAGGAAATAAATATGAGCCAGCAAATAAGGGATACAGGTCCAGAAAATTTATATAAAACTTATGAAGTTCTTGACCAGGAACCAGGGAGAAAATGGAACTGGAATACTAGAGTCACTTGAGAAGTAATTTTCTGAAGATACATGTTCTTCTATCAAGGAAAGAACATCCCTTTTCTGAGAATTATATTCAGAATCATTGAAGGAAAGAAAAATTGAGAAATTTCAGAATGATTCCAATATTTGTCTCCATGAAGAACAGTGAGCTGGGGTAAAGGTACTGAAATGATACATAATGCTTACATTTGAGTTTCCTAGAGGTGACAGTAAAAAGGGAAACCCAATATCATACATAAAAATGGGAATTTTAAAATTTCACTGATGGTACTTTGAATTTTGAAAGAAATGGATTACTGAACCATTTATATAAGCTAGTTCCAAAGGACATACCTTCTGGGGGAGGGGCTTGCTGTTATGATCCTCGGTCCAACTTGCCCTTTGTGGGGGGAAGAAAGGACATACAATAATTAGAACAGGTTGAGTTAAAAGATACCTTTTCTTTTAATTTTTGAATTTTATTTTATTTTTCATCTTACCTATAAAAATCAGGGAGGAAAGTACAACCAATGTCTTTATAGCCACCACTAAGATTTGATAATTAATATTTTGTCATATTTAATTTGTATGATTTTGCTTAAATGTGTTAATATACAATAAATATAATATTATTCCATTTCACCCATAATATTTTAGAATGCATTTCTTAAAAAGAACATTCTCTATAAACCCTGAATATTGTTGTCATATACAATAAAATAAAAATAATTGCTAATTATCATCAAATACCACATTTGTTTTCAGACTCAATCATTGTTCTCCCGAATGATAAAGCTGGCATATTCAAAATTCAATCCAGAGTCATATCAAGTACCATGGCTATGGTTGAATTCATACTCTATGGGGTTACTGAAATAGTTGAACTTTGGGAAACAGGAACGATTATCATGGGTGGACATCTTCTAGCCTGATAAATATGGAAGGGTTTATTAGACCTTTTCTAATTGACCTTTTCTAAAGGAGATTGTAGGAAGACTTGTGAGAAATATAATCTTGGCTCTTTTTGTCCTTAAGAAAACATTAAATAATATAATTTTTGTCTTTTATTATATTGATGTAAATTTTACATAAAATGAACAAATATACAATTCAATAGATTTTGAGAAAAATATAGTCCCTTGCTACCATTACTGTGAAGATTCCTTCCTATTCCTTTGGAATTCCCTGCTACCATTACTGTGAAAATTCCTTCCTATTCCTTTGGAAGTCCCTTGGAGTCATGATTTCCATTATCATAGAAAAGTTTGTCTACTCTTTTTTTTTTAAGTTTATTTATTTTAAGAGACAGACAGAGAGTGCATGTACCAGTGAGAGAGACGCAGAGCAAGAGCGGGAGAGAGAGAATCCCAAGCAGCCTCCGTGCTGTCAGCACAGAGCCTAAGGCGGGGCTTGAACCACAAACGGTGCAATCGTCACCTGAGCCAAAACCAAGAGTCAGACACTTAACTGACTAAACCATCCAAGCATCCCAAGTTTGTCTACTCTTTAAGTTCATAACTTATGGCATAGTGGAGCATGTATATTTTTGGTATCTGGCTTTTATTTTTTTGATTCAGCATAATGTTTTTGAGATTTTCCCTTTTTTTTTTTTTTTTGCATGCATCATTAGTTTGTTCTATTTCATTGCTGTGTACTATTCCAGTGCATGAGTACATTAGAATTTGTTCTTCTCGTTAATAGGCATTTGGGTTGCTCTGAGTCTTTTTCTACTTAGGAATAAAGCTATGGATATTCTAATATAAATAGTTTTGTAGATGTACATTTTCATCTATCTTGGTAAAATGTCAAGTAATGGAACCACTGGATAAATTTTTAACTTTATAAGAAACTCAAAATTTTTCCCCAAATTTTCAATTTGGATTGTTCAAAAACATTTTCCCAAATGTTGGAACCATTTTGCTTTCCATCGATAAT
Organism: Panthera onca; assembly: GCF_046562875.1. Classification (NCBI taxonomy): domain Eukaryota; kingdom Metazoa; phylum Chordata; class Mammalia; order Carnivora; family Felidae; genus Panthera; species Panthera onca. Next base: position 78,989,492 of record NC_138351.1, on the reverse strand, counting down.
AGAAGTCCAATAATTCTACATCATCATCTACATTCAGTAGTACTAGTCATTTTGAATTTAGCCATTTTAATGGGTGCATAGTGGTATCTCAGGGGTGTGGTTGAGGATATTTTCACTTCATTTTTTAATTCATAAAGTCTTGTGCCTATTTTATTGGATTATTTATATCTTATTACTGAGCTAAAGGAATTATTTATATATTGTGACTATAGGTCCTTTAAAATGAATATTTTTTCCAGCTTGTGGCTTGTACTTTTATTTTTAAAAATGATATCTTTTAAGACCCAACAGGATTTAATTTAATGAAATTCAATGTATCTTTTTTGATTAATGCTTTTGATTCCCAGGAAATATTTGCCTACCCAAGATCATGAAGATAATCTCTTTTTATTCTCTAGAAGTTTTATAGTTTCAGATTTTGTACTTAGCTTTATGATTTATCTCAAAATAATATTGTGTGTGTGGTATGTGGTAGGAGTCAAGGCTCATTTTTTTCTGTATTGATATATTATGATTCTGGTTCCAATTTTTCAAAAGAAATTGTGTTTTCCTACTGAATTATCTACATGAATTTGATGCTTAGTATTCCTAAAAAAATCAACTGACCAAATACAGGCAGATTATGTCTAGATGCTCCCCTCTGTTCTATAAATTCATTTATCTATTCCTAATAAGACAGTATCTTAATTACTGTAGGTGTATAGTAAATCTTAAAATAAATTCTACAAATATGTTCTTCAAGACTGTGTTGGCTATACCAGGTTGTCTTTCTAATTTTTAGAATGATCTTGTCAGTTTCTACAGAACTACTGGAAATGTGACTGGTAGGGTAGTGATTCTATGGATCTACTGACAGAGATTGGATGTTTAAGAACATTATGTTTTAAAATTAATTATTATGATGTATCTCTTCATTTATTAGGTTGTTCATTATTTCTTTCTGCAGTGTGTTTTGATTTTCACTGTAAAGGTCTTCCCCAGTTTTCATTACCCTTATTCTTTTTTTATTTCAAGTTTTTATTTAAATTCTAGTTAGTTAACATATAGTGTAATATTGGTTTCATGAGTAGAATTTAGTGATTCCTAATTATTTTATATTTTGATGCTAATTATAAGTAATATTTTAAAATTCACTTCCCCAATGATTTGTTGCTAGTGTTTAGAAATGCAACCTTTTGGGGCGCCTGGGTGGTGCAGTCGGTTAAGCGTCCGACTTCAGCCAGGTCACGATCTCGCGGTCCGTGAGTTCGAGCCCCGCGTCAGGCTCTGGGCTGATGGCTCGGAGCCTGGAGCCTGTTTCCGATTCTGTGTCTCCCTCTCTCTCTGCCCGTCCCCCGTTCACGCTCTGTCTCTCTCTGTCCCAAAAATAAATAAAAAACGTTGAAAAAAAAAAAATTAAAAAAAAAAAAAAAAAAAAAAAAAAGAAATGCAACCTTTTGTACGATGAACTTGTATTCTGCAAAATTGTCTAATTCACATATTAGTTCTGGCAGTTTATTCACAAATTCCTTAAAATTTTCTATGTTAATATCATATTCTCAGTGAACAAAAGTACTTTCATGTTTTCTTTCTAAATTTTATGCCTTTTATTTCTTTTCCATGCCTGAAGTCACTGCAAAAGATCTCCAACACAAGTTTAAATAGAAGTGGTGAAAACAGATATTTTTGACATGCTCCCAAACTCTTGGAGGGTGTATATAACACTTAACCATTAAGTATGATGTTACCACTTTGATTTTAACAATCCAGCTGAAATATTTTTTTATTTCTATTTTAGTTAAAATTGTTATTATAATCATAAGTTCTCCTTAAATTTTGCCAGATGATTTTTCCTGCATTCATGAGATAAAGATATGCACTTTTTTTCTTTTTCTTTCTTTTGATGTGATAAATTCCACAGATTGATTTTTATATATTGAAACAGACATATTCCTAGGGAAACTCCACCTGGTCATGATGTGTTATCTTTTTTATATATCATTAGGTTAGGTTTGATGATATTTTTAACCGAGTTTGTTTTTTAGGCTAGTTTTAGGCTCACAGCAAAATTGAGCTCAAGGTTAAGAGATTTCCCATATCTCCATTGCCCTCACACATGTATGGCCTCCCCATTATAAAAATCTCCCACCAGAGTGGTACATTTGTTAGTTGATGAACCTACATTGACACATCATTGTCACTCAAAGTCCACAGCTGACATGATTCACTCTTGGTGTTGTACATTCTATGAGTTTAGACAAATGTATAATGACATGTATCCATCATTAGAGCATCGTTCAGTGTAGTTTTACAGCCAGAAAAATCCGCTGTATTCTGCCTATTTATCCCTCCCTTGCTGTAACACCTGGCAACCACTGTCTTTACTATATTACAGTTTTGCCTTTAAGGGAATGTCATATAGTTGGAATCATACAGTATATAGCCTTTTCAGATTGGTTTGCTTCACTTAACAATATGCATTTAAGATCCTCCTGCCTTTTCATGGTTTGATAGCTCATTTTCCTTTAGTACTGGATAATATCCCATTGCCTGGATGTACTACAATTTATTTATCCACTCACTTGAATATCTTCCTTGTTTCCAAGTTTTGAGAATTAAAAAATAAACCTGATATGAACGTCTGTATGCAAGTTCTAATGTGAACAAAAGTTTTCAACCCCTTTAGGCAAATACCAAGGAGCATGATTGCTGGGTCATATGGAAAGAGTATGTTTTGTTTTATAAGAAATCATCAAACTGTCTTCCAAAGTGGCCGTACCATTTTGCATTCCCACCAGCAATCAATGAAACGTCTATTATTCTACGTCCTTACTGGCACCTGGTATTTTCAGGGTCCTGGATTTTGGTCATTCTGATAGGTGTGTACTTGTTCTAATTTGTGTTTCACTAATGACATCTGCTGTGGAGCAGATTTTTGTATGCTTACTTGCTTGCCATCTGTACATCTTTTTGGCTGAGGTATCTGTTAAGGTCTTTGGTCCATTTCTTTGTTAACTGTAATTCCATTGTAGTTAATATACAGCATTATATTACTTTTAGGTGTACAACATATTGATTCAACAATTCTTTGTATTACTCAGTACTCATTCAGTATAAGCGGACTCTTAATCCCCTATATATGTTTCACCTAACCCCTAACCCATCTTCCCAGCCCAAGTCTGATTTTTGGTTTATCTATCTCTTTTTCTCCTTTGATTTGTTTTCTTTCTAAAATTCCACATATGAGTGAAATTATATGGTATTTGTCTCTCTGACTGGCTTATTTCTCTTAGTATTTTACACTCTTGCTCCATCCATGTTGTTGTAAATGGCAAAATTTTATCCTTTTTTATAGCTGAATAATATTCCATTATATATATATATATATATATATATATATATACACACACACTAAATCTTCTTTATCCATTCATCTTTCAATGGACGCCTAGACTGCTTCCATAATTTGGCTATTGTAAATAATGCTGCAACACACAGGGATGCCTGGGGTTTTTTTTGTTTTTGTTTTTGTTTTTTGTTTTTTTGAATTAGTGTTTTCATATTCTTTGGACAAATACCCAGTAGTGCAACTCCTGGATCTTGGGTAGTTCTATTTTTAATTTTTTGAGGACCTCCATACTGTTTTTCACAGTGGCTACACAAGTTTGCATTCCCAACCAACAGTGCACAAGGGTTCCTTTTTCTCCACATCCTCGCCAACAGTTATTTCTTGCATTTTTTGACTTCAGTCATTCTGACAGGTGTGAGGTGATATTTCATTGTGCTTTTGATTTCCATTTCCATGGTGATGAATGATGTTGAGCATCTTTTCATGTGTATGTTGGCCATCTGTATGTCTTCTTTGGAGAAATGTCTATTCGTGTCTTGTGCCCATTTTTTAAACTGGATTATTTGTTTTTATGGTGTTGAGTTGTATTACTTCTTTATATATTTCACATACTAACCCTTTATTGTTATTTTGATGTAGCCCCCATGGTTTATTTTTGCTTTTATTTCCCTTGCCTCAAGAGACATATCTAGAAACATACTGTTACAGCCAATGTCACATAAATTACTGCCTATGTTCTCTTCTAGGATTTCTGTGGTTTCAGGTCTTACATTTAGGTCTCTGATCCATTTTGAGTTTATGGTGAAAGAAAGTGGTCCATTTCCATTCCTTTGCATGTAGCTGTCCAATTTTTCCAACACCATATGTTGAAGAGACTGTCTTCTTCCATTGTATATTCTTGCTTCCTTTGTCAAAGATTAACTGACCATATAATTGTGGGTTGATTTCTGGGCTTTCTGTTATGGTCTGTGGATCTATGTATCTATTTTTGTGCCAGTACCATATTGTTTTGGTTATTATAGCTTTGTAATATAACTTGAAGTCTGGAATTGTGATATCTCCAGCTTTGTTATTCTATTTCAAGTTTGTTCTGGCTATGAGGGGTTCCATACAAATTTTAGTATTGATTGTTCTAGTTCTGTGAAAAATGCTGTTGGTATTTTGATAGACATTACATTAAATCTGTAGATTCCTTTGGGCAGTATAGACATTTTAACATTTGTTCTTTTAATCCATGAACATGGAATGTCTTTCCATTTGTTTGTGTCATCTTCAATTTCATTAATCAATGTTATATAGTTTTCAGTGTATAAATCTTTCACCTCTTTGGTTGAGTTTATTCCTAGGTATTTATTATTTTTGGTGCAACTGTAAATTGCATTGTTTTATTAATTTCTCTTTTTATGGCTTCATTATTAGTGCATAGAAATGCAACAGATTTCAGTAAATTAATTTTATATCCTGTGACTTCACTGAATTCATTTATCATATCTAGTAGTTGTTTTGGTGGAGTCTTTAGGGTTTTCTATATATTGTATCATGTCATCCATAAATAATGAAAGTTTTACTTCTTTCTTACCACTATGGATGCCTTTTATTCCCTTCTCTTCTCTTGTCTGATTGCTGTGACTGGGACTTCTAACACTATATTGAATAAAAGTGATGAGAGTAGACATCCTTATCTTGTTCTTGATCTTGGGGAAAAGCTTAGTGTTTCCCTATTATGTATGATGTTGTCTGTGGGCTGAGGTGTGCTGAGGTATGTTCCCTCTTCACCTACTTTGTTGAGGGTCTTTATTACGAATGGATGTTGTAATTTGTCAAATGTATCCTCTGCTTCTATTGAAATGATCCTATGGTTATCCTTTCTCTTACTGATGTGGTGTATCATGCTGACTTTTTTGCAAATATTGAACCACTCTTACATTCCGGGAATAAATACCACTTGATCGAGGTGAATGACTATTTTAATGTGTTATTGGATTCAATTTGGTAGGTATTTTCTTGAGGATTTTTGCATCTATTTTAGCAGAGATATTGGCCTCTAGTTGACTTTTACTGTGGTGTCTTTTCATCTAGCTTTTGTATTAGGGTATTACTGGCCTCATAGAATGAATTTGTTAGTTTTCCTTCCTCTTCCATCTTTGGAATAGTTTGAGAATAGACATTAACTTTTCTTTAAATGTTTGGTAGAATTCACCTGTGAAGCCATCTAGTCTCAGAGTTTTGTTTGTTGGGAGTTTTTTGATTAGTGATTCAATTTCATTACTGCTAATCAGTCTGTTCAATTTTTATATTTCTTCCTGCTTTGGTTTGGTAGGTTATATGTTTCTAGTATTTATTTCTTCTAGGTGTCCAATTTGTTGGCATATAATTTTTCATAATATTCTCTTACAGTTGTTTGTAATTCTGTAGTGTTGGTTGTTATTTCTCCTTTTTCATTTATAATTTTTCTTATTTGAGTTCTCTCTCTCTCCCTCTCTCTCTCTTTATTTGTAAGAGTCTGGCTAAAGGTCTATCAATGTTGTTGATCTTCTCAAAGAAACAGCTCCTGATTTTAATTACCTTTTTTTTTTAGTTTATATATCATTTATTCCTGCTATAATCTTTATTATTTCCTTCTGTCTGATGTTTTTGGGTTTTGTTTGTTCTACCTCCTTTAGGCATAAGATTAGGTTGTTTGAGATTTTTCTTGCTTCTTGAGATAGACGTGTATTGCTAGAAGCTTTCCTCTTAGAATTGCTTTTGTTGCATCCCAAGGATTTTGGGCTGTTGTGTTTTCATTTTCATTTCTCTCCATGTAACTTTTGATATCTTCCTTGATTTCTTGGTTGACCCATTCATTGTTTAGTAGCATGTTATTTAACCTCCATGTATTTGTGCTCTTTCCAGGTTTTTTCTTATGGTTGATTTCCAGTTTCATAGTGTTGTGGTCAGAAAAGATACATGGTATGACTTGGCTCTTTCTGATTTTGTTGAGACTTGTCTTGTGGCCCAATATGTGGTCTATTCTGGGGAATGTTCCATGTGAACTTGAAAAGAATGTGCAATCTGTTGTTTTAGAATGGAATGGTATTAATATATCTGTTAAATCCATCTGGTCCAGTGTGTCATTCAAAACCACTGTTACCTTGTTGATTTTGTTTGGATCTGTCCATTGATGTAAGTGTGGTGTTAATGTCCTCTACTATTATTATTGCATTACTACTGATTGGTTCCTTTATGTTTGCTGTTAACAGTTTTCTGTATTTGGGATCTTCCACATTAGGTGTAAAAATATTTACAACTGTCATATCTTCTTGTTGGATTGCCCCCTTTGTTATTATTTAGTGTCCTTTTCTTGTATCTTGTCACAGTCTTTGTTTTAAAATCTATTTGTTGGATGTAAGTATTGTTACCCTAGCTTTATTTTTACATCTATGTGCATGAGAAATATTTCTTTAGCTCCTAATTTTCAATATGCAGGTATTTTTAGGTCTGAAATGAGTCTCTTGTAGGCAGCATAAAAATTGATCTTGTTTTTTTTTTTTTTAATCTACTCTACCACCTTGTGTCTTTTGATTAGAGTGTTTAGTCCATTTACACTCAAAGTAATTATTGACAGATATGTATTTATTGCCATTTTGTTATTTGTTGTGTGGTTATTTTTGAAGTTTTTCTCTGATTCTTTCTTCTCTTGTTTTCTTTCATGGTTTGTTGGCTTTCTTTAGTGATAAACTTGGATTACTTTCACTTTATTTTTTGCATTATCTATTACTGGTTTTGATTTGTGGTTACCATTAGGTTTGTATATAACGTCTTCTACATATAGCAGCCTACATTAAACTTATGGTTGCTTAAGTTTGAACTCATGTTTTATTCCTTTCCTCCCCACATTTTAGATATCTGGTGTCATATTTTGCATTATTTTGGGGGTCACTTGACTAATTTTTACAGATATACTTATTTTTACTGCTTTTGTGCTTTCTATTTTCCTGACTCTTGCTTATGGTCTTTCCTTTCCACTCAGAGAGTCTCCTTTAACATTTCTCGTAGTGATGGTTTAGTGGTCATGATTCCTTTAACTTTTGATTGTCTGGGGAATTTTTATCTCTCCTGAGTGATAGCCTTGCTGGATAGAGTGTTCTTGGCTGCAGATTTTCTCCTTTCAGCCCTTTGAATTTATCATGCTACTCCCTTTTGGCCTGCACAATTTCTTCTGAAAAATCTTCTCATAACCTTATGGAGTCTCCCTTGTACATAACTGTCTTCTTTTACTGCTTTAAAATTTTTTTCTTTAGCACTAATTTTTGCCATTTTCATTACTATGTATCTTGGTGGGGATCTCCTTGGATTGATTGTGTTGGGATACCTCTGTGCCTTCTGGATCTGGATATCTGTTTCCTTCCCCAGATTAGACAAATTTTCAGCTATTATTTCTTCACATAAATTCTGTGCCTCCTTTTCTCTCACTTCTTTTTCTGGGATCCCTATAATGGGAATGTTATTATGCTTGATGGAGTTACTGAGTACCCTGTCTATTCCCATTTTGCCTAATTCTTCTTTCTCTCAATTGTTCAGCTTGATTACTTTCCATTACTCTATCTTCCAGGTCATTAATTCATTCCTCTGCTTCTTCTAGCCTGTTTTTTTTTCCATCAGGTGTTTTTTTAATTTCATTTATTGTGTTCTTCAGCTCTAACTGGTTCTTTTTTGTTTCTTTGTTAAGGGTCTCACTGATGTCCTCCACTCTTTTCTCAAGTCTATTGAGTATCTTTATGATAATTACTTTAAATTCTCTATTCAGCATATTATTTATATCCATTTCACTTAGGACTGTGGCTGTGGTTTTGTCTATCCTTTCATTTAAGATATATTCCTCTGTCTCCTCATTTTGTCTAACTTTTTGTGTCTATTTCTGTGTATTAGGAATGTCAGCTACATCTCCTGGCTTTATTAAGAAGAGGTCCTATAGTGCCTTGAGTGCAGTGTCCCTTGTGATTCAGGTAGTGTTTCTTATGTGTGTTGCATGTGCTCCGCTGTTGAGTCCTGGTTGTTTTTTCTTCAGTCTGGTTATCTGCAGAGGCTTTCTCTTTGTTGTGAGAAGTGTTTGGCCCCCAGCCAGGTGGGATGCAATTTCACAAGGTGTGTGTTGGTCTGCTTGTGAAATGAGACCTGCTGACCCTGCTGCTATCACTGGAACTGAGGGCCTATAAAACATGTGTGTCAGGAGATGATATGTTGGTGGGGTTTGTGTGGGTCTTCTGGGGGAGGAAGCCCACAGTGACTGAAACTGAGGCAAGCATGACAGGGAAAGGGGGATCAATGGAAGTTGGATGGGGGTGGGGCTTATTGTAAGCAGGTTAGGTAGTGAGTGTGGACACTGCACTGGAAGGGAGGGAAATGGTTCCTACCAGCTGTTTTGTTCCTGAAGGGATGTCCCCATGACCCCTGTCTCTCCGGGCCATGCTCTGAGATGAGTAAATAACTCTCCCTCCCATCTGCTCCTGGCATTTTTCAAACTGCTCCCTCCTTTCTGTCTCTCTACTGGCTATTTGTCCCTTCACCATGCCACTAGCTCCCTCCCCACCTTGGAAGGCCATGGCCCATTTCCTCCAAAACTGCATCTTCATCCTTTATAATTTCTTCAATGTAGCCTCTTCTCTTCCTTTAGTTCTAGAGTTTGTTTTGGTAGTCTTTGGGTCATTTTCTGGGTTATTTACACTGATGTGAGTGTTACATAGCTGTATCCATGGGACAAGTGAGCTTAGGGTCTTCCTACTCCACCATCTTCACAGTTTTTCCAATTCTTTGATTCATGGAGCATGCCTTTGGTGCTGTATTAAAATGTCACTGCCAAATCCTAGATCATATGGATTTTCTCCCATGTCATTTTCTCAGAGGTGTATAGTTTTGTTTTTACATTTAGATCTGTGATATATTTTGAGTTAGTTTTTGTGTAAGGTCTACATGTAGATTCATCTTTTCCCATGTGGATGTCCAATTGTTCCAGTACCATCTGTGGAAAAGATTGTGTTTCATTGCATTGCCTTTGCTCCTTTATCAAAGATCAGTTGGCTATATATGAGTCCATTTGGGGGCTCTCTATTCTGTTCCATTTATCTCTTTATTATTTTTTTCCAAAACCACACTCTCTTGATTATTGCAGCTCCACAGTAAGTCTTGAAGTTGAGTAGCTAGTCCCCCAACTTTGTTCTCTTTCAATATTGAGTTGGTTATTCTGGGTATTTTGCCTCTCCATATAAACCTTAGAATCAGTTTGTCAATATCCACAAAATAATGTGCTGGGATTTAGACTGGGATTTTGTTGAATCTACAGATCAAGTTGGAAATAACTGACAGCTTGATAATATTGAATCTTCCAATCCATGAGTATGGAATATCTCTCCATTTATTTAGGTATTTTTGATTTATGTCATCAGTCTTACAGTGTTCCTCATATAGACATTGAACATGTTTTGTTGTATTTATACCAAAGTATTTAATTCTTTGGCGTGATAATATAAATGTTATTACGTTTCTAATTTCAAATTCCACTTGTTCGTTGGTGATATATAGGAAAGCAAATGATGTCTATATGTTAGCTTCGTATTCTGCAACCTTGCTATAATCATTTATTAGTTCCAGTAGTTTTTTTTCTGTGTCAAATCTTTTTGCATTTTCTGCATAGATGACCATGTCATTTATGAACAAAGACAGATTTATTTCTTACTTCCCAATCTGTTACACCGTATTTCCTTTATTGGCTCATTGTATCGGCTAGAATTGCCAGTGTGATGTTGAAAAGCAGTAGTGTTACAGTTGAGGTTTTCCTACTCCAGCACTGGTTTCTGGAGTTTTCTACCTCTCTGGCAAGTTGTGATCCTCTGTATTCATCCACTGGTCTCTCCAGTTTGGCGGGGTGGGAGGGTGGGGGGTAGCTATTGCCCTGTGACCCCATTTCTTTTATTTAAAAAAAAATTTTTTTTTTAACGTTTATTTATTTTTGAGACAGAGAGAGACAGAGCATGAATAGGGGAGGGGCAGAGAGAGAGGGAGACACAGAATCTGAAACAGGCTCCAGGCTCTGAGCTGTCAGCACAGAGCCCGACGCGGGGCTTGAACTCACAGACTGTGAGATCATGACCTGAGCCGAAGTCAGACGCTCAACCGACTGAGCCACCCAGGCGCCCCCCCATTTCTTTTATAAATGGAAGAATTCTTGATTTTTCAGTTTATTCAGCTTTTTATTCGTTGGGATGGAGGAACAACTTCCAAGCTTTTTACATGAGAGACTGGAAACCAGAAGTCCCAGGTGTAATGTTATTTTGATAATATTTTTTACATGTATTTTTAGGATGGATTTTTTTTTAATGTCAGGTTTTACAAAAAGGTTTAGAGTGATCTTGTGAAGCAATTTTTCTCTACTTTAAGGAAGAGCATATGTAATATTGGTGTAATTTCTGATACAGTGACTGTTAGAAATAATTATTGAACCCATCTATATGTGGAACTTTATGGCATACATTTTAGTTATTAATTTTTTTCCTTTATATAAATAAAAAAAACAAAATGTGTTCCTGTAAAAAATGTTTACTTTCAATTCTCATGTTAGTTCTGGAGTCTTGATGGACTCATCAAATTAAGTAACTAAAATTATTTACATTATCATTTTAACAATTTCTGTAGGACTTGTAGTAAAGTTTTCTCTAGAATTCCTCATTTGAGCAGTTGTATTTTTCTCTCTTCTTTACCTTTAGCCTAGCTGGGGATTTTCGATGTTGCATTACTCTCTCTTGCATTTTCCAATCTAACAATTGTTGCCTTGTGTTTTGAGTGTAGATCTTTTATATTTAATACAAAATCAAATTATTATGCTCATGTTTAAATGTACCACTTTTCCTCTTATGTTCTTTACTACCCTGTTTTTCCCCCATCTCATAATTTGAAGTGTATAGACCAGTGACTTCAAGTACATTCACATTTCTGTGCAACAATCACTACTATCTACTTTCAGAACTTATTTCATTGTCCCAAGCTGAATCTCTGTTCCCATTAAACAATAATTCCCCATGTTCATCTCCTCTCAGCCTGTGGCAACCACTATATATTTTAAATATTCCATCTATCTCCTCTTTTAGATATGGATATGGAAATATAGATAGATTAGATAGATAGATAGAGATAACATTATATATAATAAATTTTATTGATTTATTTTGATACTATATTTTCATTATCACAGTTTAACTTGAAATAATTATATGTGACTTTACATACAGTAACTTATAGCAGTATAATATCATTTAAGATTCCTTCCTTTCATTTGCTATTATTGTCACATTATTTTCCCTTTAGTCAACTGGATTTAAAGGAAATTAAGAAACAGTTTTATATTGACTTACATATCTGCTATTTCTAATGCTTTTCAATTTTCCCTATAGATCCAAATTTCTATATTGCATTATATGCCTTAGTCTGAAGAATTTCAGCACTTGTTGTAGTGTGCATCTGCTATTAAGAATATTTGTTGTTTATCTGAAAATGTCCTCATTTTGTCTTCATTTGTGAAATATATTTATATGTATATATACATGGAATGCTAGGTTGACCAGTGTTTTATGTACTTTTTTTTCTCTCTAAGCATTTTCTTTCTTTTTTTTTTTTTTTTTTTTTGATTTTTTAAATGTTTATTTTGAGAAAGAGACAGAGTGAGCAGGGGAAGGGCAGAGAGAGGGAGACACAGAACTCAAAGCAGGCTCCAGGCTCTGAGCTGTCAGCACAGAACCTGATGTGGGACTTGAACCCCTGAACCTTGACGTCATGACCTGAGCTGAAGTGGGACGCTTAATCGACTGAGCCACCCAGGCGCCTCTCTGTAAGCATTTTCAAGATTCCACATCATTGTATTTTAGCATCCTTTTTTGTTTGTTTGTTTTGGTATGATTATATGCCAACCTTCATTATTATTATTGTTCTCATGTATATAATATCTCATTTCGTCTCTGGCTTTTTAAGACTCCTGCCCCACTTTTTTGAGAGACAAATCCTGTCCAGTTTCTTCCTGTTTGTAAGTGCTTTCTAGGATTCTGAAATCATTTTTTTTTTCTAGTTTTTATCACTGTTATCATATGGACATTTAGTCTTACACAAGGCACTCTGTCATTACCAGAATACAGAACTCAAATTTGTTTGTTTCTAATATTTACTCATTTAGATATGAGTAAATTTACTTCCTATTTCTGGTAAGCTTCCTTCTTTTGTGTGAACCCATGTTTTTGTCATATCATTTTCCTTCTGCCTAAAAAACATCTTTAATATTTCTTTTAGAAAAGGTTAGCTGATGATAAAATGCTCTCGTTTTTCCTTGTTTGAAAAGGCATTTCACCTTAATTTTGGGAGATATCTTCACTGGGTGTTGAATTCTTTGTCAACATATGCATTTTCTTTCAGCACTTCAAAGGTGCTATTTCATTAGTGTCTAGATTGCAAATTTTCAGATGAGAAGTCTTTCAAACATAAGTATTCTTGTGTTTGTAATATGTCTTTTTATCTGGTCGATTTTAAGAATTTTCTCTTCATTGTTGGCTTTTAGGAATTTCATTATGATTGCCTTGGTATGGTTTTCTTTGTGTCTAACCCTTCTTAAGTTTTCTGAGCATCTTGAATATGCCAGTTTATAGTTTTCCTAAAATTCTGAAAACCTTCATCCATTATTTCTTCAAATGTTTTTTCTGCACCTTTCTTTTCTCTCATTTTGACTTGTGTGTTAGACTGCTTGAGGCATTCCAACAGTAGCCAATGACTTGAGCACTGTGCATTTTTTTTCTTGTGTTTCCTGCTGCGCCCTCTGTACTGAAGTTTTGATGGTTTCTATTCCCTGAATTCAAATTCTTTGATTTTATTTTGTCTTCCCCTCCCCATAATATTTAATCTGTTATTAATCTCATCAGGGATTGTGTTTTCTTCTAATTATATTTGCTTTTCCATCTTTAGAATTACCATTTAGTTCTTTTTTTTTAATACCTCCCATTTCCTGCAATATTTAGTCCATATTGTCCTTTAAGTCATTGAGCACATTAAATGGATTTATAGTAGCGGTTATAAAATCCTGGTCTGCTAACTCAATCATTTCTATATGTGTTTCTATTTTCTGATCTTCTTCCAGTTTAATGTGTCACATTTTCTTGTTTCTTGACATAATAGTACTTTTCAATGCATACAGGGCACTATGAACCTTACATCACACAGTGCTGGATTTCATAGGGTTCTTTTAAAGAGTGCCAACCTTTGTTCTTCCAAGAAGTTAAGTTGCTCATGGAATAGATTGATTTTTTTGAGTGAGACATTAAAGAAATAATTTTGAATTAAGGCACAGAATAACTTTCCATTCTGGGGCTAGTTTTTTTCTGTCTGGATTGTTTTCCACACCACTAATTTGTTTTCTGTCTGGATTATTCAATAAATGATCATATGTTCAATCTGTATTATCTATTCTGGCTGTTTAGAACTTGAATGTCTCCTACGCTTCTGTAATCTCCAAGAGCTTTTCACCTTATAGTATCCATTCATTCTTTGCATAGATGTTTGGGGTTTTAGTAATAGTAAGGCCTTACTATTCAAAAAAAGACCTAATGACGCCCCTATACAGATATACTTTTTTCTTCCAAATGGAGAACATAGCTGCATCACCATATATTGAATAACACATTTCTTTCTATTTCTTTTTAAACCAATAATGTGAATACTTTCTGCATTTCCAAAATCACAGTACACACTAGGGTCTGGTTTTATAACTTTTAAGTTCCTTTTTCTTTCTGTCTGTCCATATTGTGATACTAAAGACACATAATTTTTCTTATTGTTGCTCTAAAATACTTTTAATATTCATGTGATATAACTCCTTTCTAATTATTCTAATATTCTTTAAAAAGATAACAGAATCAGTATTGCATATTTAATCTTCCAAATAAATTTTTGAATAATTTTATTAAGGTCTTCCCAATTTTGTTTGGAATCTATAGTAGATTTTGTTTGGAATCTATAGTATAAATGCCTGTTTCAAAATTTAGGTATGACTTGACAGCTTTTAAATAGTGTCTTTTCATGCAAGAAGAAAAAAAATATATGTGTATACATACATACATACATATATATCCCTCTTTTTCTTCTTTTTCTTTGGCTACTAGTATTACTTTAGGATGTCTTATTTTTCTTGTTATATTTATTCTTATATCTTTCAATGCTCATATCACAATTATAAGCGTTATTCTTTCATTAATTATATTTTCTTATTATTACTTTTATATATGAGTGGTTGATCTTGTATATTACTTTTTACTTCTATAGTTCATCAGTTGATTAATATTTATGAATTAATAAATGAATCTTAATTAGATAAGAAAATCATCTTGAATCCTACTGAAGAAATTGAATGACAATCTACCCCAAATATCAACCATGTATTTTTCCACCTCTCACGACAATAATTGCCTGTTGGCATGATTTTTTTAAATAGAATACTTTCACTTTATTTGCCTCAGTCGATCTGTAATTTCATTTCAGAGGTATGAAATCTGAGACTCAGAGAGGTGACACAACTTACCCAGAAGCAACAGTGGCAGGAAGGCTGAACTTGTATGCATGCATATCAAGGTCTCCCGACTCCAGGCTCAGTGCCCTTTCTAACACATGTCACTGTTTTTCATCAGATGTCTGCTTCCTTTGAAGATTTATCCCAGAATTATCCAACTACAACTTGTAATAATGCATTTGAGTTCTCTTTGAGATTATGCCAATGATTTTTTTCAGAGGTGGGGCAAAGACAGTCTTGAAAGTGCTGGCTGAGTTGATATTCAGCCTCTAGAGAAGGAAAAAAGAAGGATCTGGGAGTATAGTGAGATGGAGTATGACAGACCCACATAAACTGGTGGAGATGAGATGCATCTCATGTGTCCAGGTGTATTGAAGGACCTGTCACTCATACATTGGTTTATGAGGTAGAAGTAAGTTAATTCAAGTTAATATGCAGAAATGTTTCTAATAACAACCTGTCAAGAGTGTAGAGGGACATATCAGGTGAGAGAAATGAAAAGAGAAAAGGAATACTCTAAAAGAACTGAAAAATCAGTCAAGGGAACAGAACATTTCTCCATTACAATCATAAAAGAGGTGACTAGAATTACTTTCTCACTGGCAATTCATCTTAGAGTTAATAATATTCTGTATTTAAGAAACTAAACTATAAAATCAAATATATCTGGGTTCAGATCCCACTTAAACTACTTAACATTTCTAAGTAGCAATTTCTTTTTCTTTCAGGGGAAACAATGATATCTAATATAATTGAAAGGCTGTAAGGAGTATCTGAGATACTATATGCATTTAAAACATGTATAAAAATACAATATGATCTTTATAGGGGTGAAGTGGTAGATGTTATCTATATAATCTATAATGACAAAAGCTCAATTGTTCTCTAAAGAATATATGGTGGCCTTAAAATTAAATGGAGAGACAATATGATAGTAAATGATAATGACCAAGCGGGTATAGGGACTTCATTCATTCATTCATTCATTGGACAGACATATTTTGGTTACCTATCTATGGTATTCACTTTGAGTTTTATGTAAAAAATATTAATTATTTAACACAAATAACTAATCATCTTTAAAGGATAACACTCGAAGTTTAAAAAGTGGAAGTTAACTGTAGGTACAAGAAGACTGAGACGGAGCAAGTGGTTAGCTTCAAAAACTCAAGGACGGACACTGCTGTGCTCTGAATTTCCCACAGGCATAAAAGCCTACAAACTCTAATTCAAATTTTTTTTCTAAATTAGAGCTTTCCAGAGATGAAATAAAAATAAACACTAGTATATACATAGGACTTACTATATACAGATCTCTGCTAGGAGAGAAGTTGGCATTATCTCATTTGATCCTCAAGGTAACCTTGTGACATAGGTATTATTATCTTTTAAACATTTATTTATTTGTTTGTTTGTTTGTTTATTTATTTATTTATTTATTTATTTATTTATTTAGAGAGAGAGAGAGCGAGCACACTCACAAGTGGGGGAGGGGCAGAGAGAGAGAGAGAGAGAAAGAAAGAGAATCCCAAGCAGGCTCCACGCTGTCAGCTTAGAGCCCAAAGCAGGGTTCAATCCCATGAACTGTGAGATCATGACCTGAGCTGAACTCAAGACTCGTACACTTAACTGACTGAGCCACCAAGGCACCCCAGGTTGTTTTTCTTTTTCTTTTTCACTAAAACCAATAAGGAAATTGAGATTCAAAAATGCTATGTACTAAAGGATATATTATGTACTATATTACTAAAGGATCCAGAGCTAATTGAAAGAGCCAGTATTCATAATTATCTTAACCAGACATTAAGCTCTTAATTTCCAAGTTATGTATTCTTATTTGGGAAGATAGCAACATGCCACTGAAGTGTTCCCAGTCTATTTTTGAAAGACCTCTTGACCACCTGAGATGGTGTGGATGACTAAAAATGACTCTATGGAGTAGACTTTAGGGCTTCTTCCAAACCTAAAGTCTTAAGGTACTATGACTAAAACACATAATTTACCAACATTTAATGCTCTAGGAACTTAGAGAAATAAGTTTATCTTCCTGAGACTCATCATTTACCATTAAAATAAGGATAATATTGGTAGAATGAGGAATATAGTGGTAGGACTGTTTAAACAAGTAAATGGAATGATGGCTCTTAAGTATTCATGTGTATGTATATTGTAAACTTGTGCTGAGGGAGCCCTGATTCACCATGAACACTATGTGTTTGAACACAGTGAATACTCAGTGAATGTTAGTATCTGTCACTTTTTTTTTTTTTTTTACTTTTAGGAAATCAATATCATAAGACTAAGGAAACTACAAAATAAGTCTATTAAAATTTGTAGAAAAATTGACAGAAAAGAACCCAAAGTCACATTTCTGTGGTCTCCGTTCTCCATAAATATAAAATAATTGGGTTTGAATGCACACCATGAAAGGGGGAATATCTTATTAGAATTATAAATCATTAGAATCATAAACCAAGACTCCCAACACAAGAGAAAAACCAATATAGTTGATGTTATAAATTAATCAATTATGTTATCTCAAAAGAATATATTTTAAAAAATTATACTCACAGGTGTACAGGTCATTGGTTTAAAAAAATATATGGCACATTGCAATTCAATTTGGAAAAGCTGGTCTTTCCAAAAAGTGGTATATGAACAATTAGATGTCCATAAATAGTGAACCTACCTCTACTTCACATCATGTATAAAAATTAATTTGAGATACATCATAGGCCCAAATGTGAAAGGCATATGCTTCTAGAAGAATATGTAGATTTTTTTAAATTAATATTATTAGGTAAGCAAAAAGGTCTTAAGTGGGACTCAAAAAGCAATGACCATAAAATTAATTTTTTTAAAGATGAAAGAACTTTTAAGATTAAAAACTTCTGTTTATTAGACAGTATCAATAAGGCAGTAATAAGACAATTCACAGACTAGAAGTAAATATTTTCAATATATGTATCTGATGGAGGATGCATATCTAGGTTATATAACAAACTCCCAAAGTCTGATATATAAATAATGAAATTATAAATTCAATTTGAAAAATAAATAACTTAAACAAGCACTACCTCAAGGAAGATATGTGAAAGGACAATAAACATGAAAGTCACTTATTATCATTACCTATCGGGACAATGCAAATTAAACCATCATGGGATGCCTCTTTAGATCAGAAAGATACCTCTTTATCAGGCATAATGGCTGATTTGAAAAAAGATGGGGAATATGAATGGGCTAGGCTGAAGAATAACTGGACCTTATTTACCTTGCTGGTGGAAGTGTAAAATGGTAAAACCACCTTGGAAAACTGCATAGCAGCTCCTGCTCAAGTTAAACATAAATGTCTATCTTAAAACTAAGTACTGCCACTCTTTGGCACATTCTCTATAGAAATGAGTGCAGGTGCTCACACATCCTTGTTCAAAAATGGTTGCACATTATTCATTTAGACAAAATCTCTAAACAATCCAAATGCTCATTGACAGAAGAATGGATAAATGATGTGTGATATATGTATATAAAGAAATATTACAGAATAAAACAAACTATTCATAATAGAGATAAAATCCCAAACATGTTGAGTGGAAAAAGACAGACAAAAGAATACATAATGTAGGTTTCATGTGTCTTTAAAAAAAATCAAAATGAAGACAGAACTGATTTATGAAGCTAGAAATCAAAATAGTAGCTACTTCTTGTGATAGGCAGAATTATGGCTCCAAACGATACTTATATACTAATCCCAAGAACCTGTGAATATGTCAGGTTACATGGCAAAGGGGAATTAAAGTAAAGATGGAAATAAGGTCTAATTGGAACTAACTTTTAAAGTCACTAATCAGGGGTGCCTGTATGGCTCAGCCAGTTAAGAGTCTTCCTCTGGCTCAGGTCATCATCTCATGGTCCCTGAGTTTGAGGCCCACATCAAGCTCTCTGCTGTCGGAACAGAGCCCACTTTGGATCCTCTATCCCCCTTTCTCTTTGCTCATGACCCACTTACTCTTTCTCTCTCTCTCAAAAATAAATAAATAAACTGTAGTCACTAATAAGCTGACTTTAAAATAGGGAGATTATCCTGGATGATCCAGGTGGGCCCAAGGTACCTACAAAGGTCCTTATAAATGGAAAAGGAAGCAGAAGAGAGTCAGAGAAAGAGATAGGACAATGGATATAGTGCCAGAGAAATGTTGCTGGCTTTGAAGACAGAAGGAAGCCATGACCCAAGGAACACAGCAGCTTCTAGAATCCGGAAAAATCAAGGAAACAGATTCTCTATTAAGGCCTCCAGAAAGGAATGAAGTTCTGCCAACAACTTTACATTAGTCTAGTGAGGCCAGTTTTGAACTTCTTACAAAATAATAAATTTGTATTGTTTAAGTCACTAAATTTGAGGTAATATGTTATGGCAGCAATAAGATACCAGATGGTTATACAGTTATACATCAATATAAAAACTTGTTAAACTATACACTATGATCAGTGATCTTTATGCCTATACTCTATACATGTTAGCCTTCAATTTAAAAAAAATCACAAAAGATCACAAATAGCCAAAGTAATATTGAAAAAGCAAACCAAAGCTGGAGGCATCACAATCCCAAACTTTAAGCTGTATTACAAAGCTGTAATCATCAAGACAGTATGGTATTGGCACAAAAACAGACACATAGATCAATGGTATAGAATAGAGAACCCAGAAATGGACCCACAAATAAATGGCCAACTAATCTTTGACAAAGCAGGAAAGAGTATTCAATGGAAAAAAAGTCTCCAGAGCAAATGGTGCTGAGAGAACTGGACAGCAACATGCAAAAGAATGAAACTGGATCACTTTCTTACACCATTCACAAAAATAAATTCCAAATGGATGAAAAACCTAAATGTGGGACAGGAAACTATCAAAATCCTACAGGAAAAAAACAGGCAGCAACCTCTTTGACATTGGCCACAGCAATTTCTTACCTGACATGTCTCTGGAGGCAAGGGAAATAAAAGCAAAAATGAACTATTGGGACCTCGTCAAGATAAGAAGCTTCTGCACAGCAAGGGAAACAATCAACAAAACCAAAAGGCAACTGATGAAATGGGAGAAAATATTTGCAGATGATATATTGGATAAAGGGTTAGTGTCCAAAATCTATAAAGAACTTACCAACTCAACACACCCAAAAAGCAAATAACCCAATGAACAAATGGGCAGAAGACATGAATAGACACTCTTCCAAAGAAGACATCCAGATGGCCAACAGACATATGAAAAGATGCTCAACATCACTCATCATCAGGGAAATACAAATGAAAACCACAATGAGATACCACCTCACACTTTGGTTGGAATGGCTAAAATTAACAACTCAGGAAACAACAGCTGTTGGCAAGAATGTGCAGGAAGGAGAACCCTATTGCTCTGTTGGTGGGAATGCAAACTGGTGCAGCCACTTTGGAAAAGTGAGCAGGTTCCTCAAAAAATTAAAAATAGAACTTCCCTATGAGCAAGCAATTGCACTATGAGGAATTTATCTAAATGATACAAAAATGGTGATTTGAAAGGGTACATGCACCCCAATGTTTATAGCAGTGCTATAAACAACAGACAAATTATGGAAAGAGCCTAAATATCTATCAATTTATGAAGGGATTAAGAAGATGTGGTATAAATATATAGTGGAATACTACTCAGCAGTGAAAAAGAATGGAATCTTGCACTTTGAAACAACGTGGATGGAACTGGAGGATATTATGCTAAGCAAAATTAGACAGTCAGAGAAAGATATCATATGATTTCACTCATGTGGAATTTGAGAAATTTAACAGATGAACATAGGGGACGGGAGGGAAAAATAAGATAAAAACAGAGAGGGAGGCAAACCATAAGAGACTCTTTTTTTCTTAATGTTTACTTATTTTTTAGAGATAGACAAAGTGCAAGTGAGGGAGGGGCAGACAGGGAGGGGTAGAGAGAGAGCCGAAGCAGGCTACAGGCTCTGAGCCATCCGCACAGAGCCCAACGAGGGCTCCAACTCAAGAACTGCAAGATCATGACCTGAGCCGAAGTCGGACACTTAACTGACTGAGCCATCCAGGCACCCCAAACCAGAAGAGACTCTTAAATACAGAGAACAAACTGAGGGTTGATGGGTTGGGGGTGGAAGGGGGAGTGTGTTAAATGGGTGACAGGCATCAAGGAACACACTTATCTGCATGAGCACTGGGTGTCAAATGTAAGAGATGAATCACTGGGTTCTACTCCTGAAGCCAAAAACTCCTGAAGTGTGTTTAAATGAATAAAACAGATCTACATGCATCATTACAGAAAAGGGAACTCAGCATATAATGTTGAATGAGAAACAGGCATTTTTCAGTGTGGTATATATAATTTAGTAGCACTTATAAAATATATTAAGCACACAATTCATTGTTACATTCATATCTAGTAAAAATATAAAATACATACAGGAAGAAAACATATATATCCAAGATAAAACTGAACTCTGGAAAAGAAGGGGGAAAGGAGATGAAGGAAGTTAATAAAGGGAATTTCAAGATGTTAAGACGTTTTCTTAAAAACATATTTTTACACGTTTTTCTTTAAAATACATGAGGCAGGATTGGAAGAGAGCCAAAGCGTAAGAGACTCTTAAACTGAGAACAAACTGAGGGTTGATGGGGGGTGGGAGGGAGGGGAGGGTGGGTGATGGGTATTGAGGAGGGCACCTTTTGGGATGAGCACTGGGTGTTGTATGGAAACCAATTTGACAATATACTTCATATATTGAAAAAAATAAAATAAAATAAAATACATGAGGCAGAAGGAGGTAATGACTGTGGGAGCGAAAGGAATAGAAAGCACTGGAAAAGGAAGGACAGGTCTTTCCTTGCAACAGAAAGTATTAAGTCTGAAGACTTCTGTAGGAATGGTTCTCAGCCAGAGGGATTTAGTAATATCCGGAGACATTTAGTAATGTCTGAAGACATTTAGAAATCTGGAGATACTTTTTTGCGGTCACAACTGGAGGAGGTGTTTTTGTCTCCTAGTTGATAGGGGCCAGGGATGCTAATAAACATCCTACAATACAAAGGACGGCTCTACATAGAAAAGAATTATCCAGCCCCAAATAGTGGCAAGGTTTGAAAACTCTGCTCTAAATCTTTCTTCTTGTGATAACCATATTGGATGAGACAAATTCTGGGAGAGGATGCTAGCCTTTTTCTTTAGGTTAATATTTATTATTTCCTTTTTGGACTGGGGTTGCTGAAACAGACAGGTTAAAAGGAACCAGTGGTTGTGGAATAGGGAAACTATTCGGAATAAATGCTTAAGAAAATGAACCACGGTGTCCATAAGAGGTAAGGAGATTAAGTGACAAGCAGTGGGCAGAGGGCCCAGTCAGCTGAGTCTTATCATCTGGGTCCACCTAATTGTGTAAAGTTGTGATTAATTAACCATGCTGAGTGTACAATCAACTCTGAAGACTCACGGCACATGACCAGAATTATGCTGACTTTAAACACTCTGTCGGGTGAAGTTAAGAAGGGTGAGTAGATGGATAAGCACTTATTTGGAAGCATGAAGTCTTGGGTTCTAGTCCTACTATACCCAAGAATTCTTTTTATTGACAGATAGGCCAATTTATAGCTCAGCCTTCGTTGTCATACTTCAAAAAACACTGATGAATTAGACAATTTGATGGATGTTGCAAAGAGCTGTTCAGAACTCTGCCTTTTGAGGAGTAAGGAACTATTCTCCCAGCTTCTAGAGAATGGAAGACAGCCCTCAGCTTCAAGCTACCCTTGGGAATTACCTCAACTAAAGACAGTTTCTTCCCCTAGGCTGTACTCCCTTCCTGGAAATTCCAGCATCCAATAACTGGTTGATTCATGGGAATATGAAGGCCTGGATCTCTTGCTCCAGCTCAAGACACATCTGAAGACCACACCATCTTCATAATGCCTGCAGTGTTGGCTAAGGTGTTCCACTGAGATTAAATCACACATTGACTTCCCTCTTCCCAATCTCAATCCTATTTCCTTTCCTTCTCTTCAACAGCTGCTGATTAGAGCAACTTTCTTATTAACCTTGTCCATGCTAATCTTCATCTTGGTATTTGTTTCCTGGAAGTCCAACCTATAACAAATGACTTCCTGGTTCTCTTCCACTTGTCACATTTCATTAATCTCATGTTTATATCTACAGTCTTCACGTAAAATATGCATCAGCAAGTATTTGTTTGAATGTGGGTGTGGGTGTGTGTGTGTGCCTAAAGAGTCATCACAGATAACCCTTCTTATCCCTACCGACTTTTGAAAATAAAGTAGCCACAATTTTAATCCAAATAAATATTAACTGTACTCTTTGGCAAAGACCACCTACTCTACCTAAACATACTAAACAGCCATACTTCACCACCAGGATATTAATAGTATTTTTCCCTTAGTTAAGTATTTTTCTGCCATTAACTCATTGCTAAAGTAATGGATATGGTAGACCATTTAATCCACCATATTTTACAGATGGAGGAACTGAGGCCCCAATCCCCTGAATGGCTGCTGATTTTGCATACCGAATAACTAAAAGAGCTGGGACTAGAACTCAGTTGTTCTGATTCTAATGACAGATTTCCTTCCATCACATGGTAGAAACAGATTCAAAACTATTTAGGTAAATTCATAAATGATAGAAGCATCATCATTATTTTCATCTTGGCTTCAAGAATAACCATATCCTTTAACATAAGATTCTATTCCTCATAAGACGCAAGGAAATTTGGACCCAACCAAATAATTTGGAATTAGAAGAGACTATACAGGCTCTTTAGCACAGAAAGCAGACAAACTCTTTCTCACATGCCAATTATAATCTACTGGCAAGTGCTTTCTGGGACATCATGTGGAGGATGATATTAATGCCACATCTGGTTCAGTGGAAGGAAGTGTGGTGATTTAATTAGTGATGTCTGCCATGAGCACAGGACATGGTGGCTTCAATACCAGTGTGCATATAGTCCTGGAACTAGTGAAACCCTTTTATTCTATGAATAGGGATATTTAGTCTGAGACAGAGCAGATATTGCAGGAAGAGTACACACACACACACACACACACACACACACACACACACACACAGTGGTCAAGAAGAATCCAAGTTACCTGAGAACAGTTTCCTTTTCTTGCTACCTGTGTTGTCCAAATGTCTACTAGCCATGTGTAGTTATTAGAGTTAAATCAACTAAAATTAAATAAAATGCTAAAGTCAGGGTGCCTGGGTGGCTCAGGCAGTTGAGTGTCCAACTCTTGATTTCGGTTCAGGTCATGATCTCATGGTTCATGAGATTAGGCCCCCCATCGGACTCTGTGCTGACAGCATGGAGACTACTTGGAATTCTCTTTCTCCCTCTCTCTCTCTGCCCTCTCTCGATTGTGCCCTTTCTCTCTCTCTCGAAATAAATAAACATTTTTTGAGAAGAATGTTTTTTAAAAAATTCTAAAATTAATTTTTCAGTTATACAAACTATATTCAGTACGGGACAGCACAGAAAGTCATCATAAGCAAAAATTCTATTGGACACTGCAGTACCAATGGGCCTTTGAAATTATTATGCTCCTATATTCCCATGACTTAGGAATACTCAACAAAAATTAATTGAGGGTGATAATTGATGTTAAGAGAAA
This sequence comes from Panthera onca, assembly GCF_046562875.1. Lineage (NCBI taxonomy): Eukaryota > Metazoa > Chordata > Mammalia > Carnivora > Felidae > Panthera > Panthera onca. Next base: position 78,964,914 of record NC_138351.1, on the reverse strand, counting down.
TCTAAAAGTTCTTTATCTCATGCATAGGCTGCATCAAAATTATATATCCCCTGGGACAATTTCTGTCCAAGGTTAACGTTTTACCTTTTGAAAGTACACAGGGATAAAGCTAGTCTTCAATTTCATGTATACCATGTGCCTTGTAATATATCCTATGTTCTTCTATGTTACACTCCTATTCCTAGAGTCTGAACCTTCATGGAAACTTCTCCACAGTGTAAGGAAAATGTCAATCAATATGTTACTTGTGGTAGAAGACAACATATATTTTTTAAATTATTTTTTCCTTATTTCTTTCAGTGTTGATCATAACTATCTGTATAGGAAATAGTTCTATAAATCAGAACATACACATAGGAATTTGAGTAGGTTCAAATGCTCGATGTAAAGCCTACTTTCCTTTGTTAAAGCTAGCAGGTAGTGAACAAGCACTGTTACCTCCAATTACATGTGTAATCCTCACAGTGCCCCTGAGAGGTAGTATTGTTTTTCTTTCACAGAAGAAAAAAATTGAACTTTAAAAGGTAATTTTTTCTACAACATTAGAGTGGTAAATGTCATGGAATATGATCTCAGCTCTATGTGTCTGTCTTCAAAGCTCATGGTATATGTCATGAGCATATACTTATGCTGTTTTCTCTGATAAGGTCTCCATAGACCAACTAGTTTAACCAATTCTTGATCTTCAAATAATTTTGGAGAAAATTACCTTCTAGAATCACTGCTAAAAATGCTAGCTCTCATTTGGATGCATTATTAAGCCATAAGGTCTTCATCTTCTAATGCATTCTTTATAATTAAAGATTAATTATATGATTAGGGAAGCACTCAGGCTAAGATGGAAAGGAAACTGGACTTAGTGTTCCAGGACCTTATTCAAACCCTTGGTTCTTTCCCTAACTGGCCATGCACTGTTAAGTAAATCTTGCTTTCCCTAAACCTCAATTATCTTCATATAAGCAAGACTATATCATCCAGCTGCCTTGAGGGTTAACAGTCTGCCCTGAAGCACAAAACGGACTATGGCACACTATTGGTGCTCAACATATGTGTACTCACTTGTTGACCTATGAGACAAATAACATTTTGTTCTTGCCCCAACTTTAGAACCTATCTGACTTCGAATACCACTGAACTACGGTTTCCTTGTGTGCAGCAGAGTGATGATTCCTACACTACATCATAGAGTTTCATGAGGATTAAATGGGACAGTGTAAGTGAAACATGTAAATAACATAGGATTAAAGTGTGGCAGTAACAACCAACTTTATAGAGGCTTAGTATGAACCAGGCCCCGTGCGAATCACTCTATGGGCATTATCTTGTCAAATTATCCCAATGACTCCATCAAATAGGCTCTATTATCTCGAATTTTTATATGAAACAATTGAGTGGTACAGTCTGAAAGTAGTAAAGACAAGATCCAAAGCCACACTGAGTGCATAACCAGGACTCTTAACTATTACACTATACAACGTTCATTGCATGGAGTGGTATGCATGAAGGTAAGTATAACAAAGGAGCCTCAATTTTCTGCTGAGCATTTTAAAACATTCTCCAGAGGCAATGGGTCAGGCTACTTCAAGCCATGCTCCAACTTCCATGCCAACCCCATCCCCCTCTCAGCGTACAGGAGCTTGATATCCTCATCCATCATTCCCTTTTTAATAACACCCTCCCATTCATCTACCCTTCCTTCTTCACACCCCCAGGCACGTTGACAGTGGCTGGAGTTTCCCATTAAAGCAGTCATTCTTGTAGAAAAGGGAGCTGACAAGATTAATGTCCGTCAGTGACTAAAGGCAGCATCATGCATCTCTGCACTCAGGTAATTGGGAGAATGGCAGGTCCCAAATATATCCGGAATACTTCCCAGAAGTTTGCTGTTAAACTGAGAGATCAAATTCTACAATTTCAGGGTCTCTTCACATACACTAATGGTCAGGAAATCTAGAATCAGGGGGTGGTAAAATTGATGATGGAGGTTGATATTGTCTAGTCATTTCATATGCAGGGAAAAATTAGATATAGAGAAGGAGCATAGCTTGTCCAAGGTTGTTCAGATATTTCAGTGCAACAGGCAAGATAAAACCTGTGTCTCATGACTTCAACCATTGCCTCCCAGATTTTTCTTATAAATCTTATCCATCTGCCTCCACTGTCTTATTCTTCCATCTGCCTCCACTGGGAACAGTAATGAAGTTGAATTGACTTCCATAAGTGAGTTCTCCATTTTCCCCTAGAGTGAAGCTCCTTAGGTATCTTGCTGACAGAATTTTTAATAAGTATCTCTCCTTTTCAAAAAGGTCCACTTCTTTTCTTTGCCCATCTTCCTGCTGGTCCCCTATGAACAGACCATTCCATCCGGCCCCAGAGTCTCTCTCTGCATCACTGCTTCACTGCATTCTTTAACTTCATCCTTCCAAAGGCAAAAGGCAGCATCATGCCCTGAATTTACAATGGAATGTGGGAACTATCTGGACAAAATGACAAGGAGGGGAAAAAAAAGAAAGGAACTTCTGCCATGCATGCTTTTTTAGAGACAAAATGAAAAATCATCCTTGTAATCCCTGGGAATGAAAGTCACAAAGTAGACAGCATTCTTTAGGGTTCCTTCTAATAATTGTAAATGTAGTCTCATTATATGACATTAAAGTTAAAACAAACAGCAAACAAATAGTCCCCAGGACACCACATGTACCACGTTTTCATCTACGCCAGTTAGATTGTGTATTTTCATGCTGAGCTCATTGTTTGACCTTGCACCAAATCACTTCACTCTTTAGACTTTAGTATTCTCATCTGCACAATGTGAAGGAAAACTTGAAATTTTCAATCTTCCCTTATGTTCTAATGACTTAGTTAGCATGTACTAATTAAGGACTCAAGTGCTTAAAGGGAGGAATAAGGGGAGAAAGGAAAGGTGGACAAAAGATGAAGGAGACAGCAGGCAGAAGGAAAAACATAGTTCCATGTTAATAGGTTAAAAGCCAAGAAAAAAGTGCAGGCTCTAGTTCCCTATGCATTCCTTCACCATTTGAAGATGGATTTGTCTTCTCTTATATAGGCCTGAGAGATTGATCTAGGGTCAGGGTTGAGTTGGCTCAAGAGGATATATTTTAGATTAATATATGCATGCCTTTCCTAGCTTTCACAGCTATCCAGGAGGAAATTGGATGCCCCAAGAGATAAACCATTTCTGGACAAGAAAATATTCAAGCAGAAACAAGCTGGTCTTTTGCCAGTTATATTCGGTGGGAACTTGGTAATTTCAAGAGTTGATTCTTTGAGCTATTGAGAGAAGTTGTAACTTAATGGCTTATGAGTCTGTGAGTCTTTGATTCCAAAATATATATGATCCCCTAAGTCCATGATCCTCTGAATCAATAACTATGGTTCTATGTGCTGGTATCCCATGGAGTGTGTACCCAAACCAAATCAATTTTCATTGTGTTATGTTTTATTTTGTTTTCCCCAATCCTTGACTAAGGAACATTAAAGTGGATTTTCTTAGCAGCTGCCTAAATCCTATATGCTTGCTTCTGATTTCATCTTTGAAAATAGAATAATGGTAACAATAAAAGTTAACCTTTATTAAATGCTGAATATATGCTCAATATATGAAAATGCATTGTTCATGTTTTGTGCAATTGATTACAACAACCCCTTCAAGTTAATGCTATTAACTGTATTGTTATCTACAGTTTATAAATGGGATCTCTGAACATTACATAGGTAATGTTTAGTGGAAATGAAGAGAGTTATAGAGGGCTCTATAATAATAAGTTATTTATCATAGTATTATCAAATCACATTCACAATACCATTTATGAGAAGCATTGTGGCATGATTTAAAAAAAAAAAAGCCTGAAACATAAATGCAAGTCTTGGTTTTGCCACTAACCAAGTATCAGCATTGATAGTTACTTTATTTCTCTTAACCTTAGTTTCCCCATCTGTAAAATAATCATGTTTTCTCATTTATAATGAGTGTAATAATTCAACAAGATAATAAAAGTCAATGAAAAGCTTTAGACTATTATATCAAATTAATTATCACATATTTATGGCTTAAAAATGCCTTATTCCACTATATTTGACTCCTGTCCTCTGCTCACACTGCTAAATCCCTTTTATAAAAATTGTATAGATTTTTAAAATGTGGTCAACACGGTATTTTTGAATGCACATTTTGGGGTTGATTGTCCAGGTTTAAATTTCTTCTCTACAATGTGTCTACTCTATCTTGGTCAAATGACTTAAAAATATCTAAGGCCATAATTTTTTTAACTTAAATTATATATGCAAATGTCAATCATACTATGTGGGATGGAGTAGATGTTCAATTGTCTTGATCATCATCATTATAATCACCAGCATCATTTTTCATGCATATATTATAAAAGTAGTTTTGGCTCAATAATACACAATCTGTATTTTTTTGTCTTTGTCTCACATAAAGCATGACTCTTACTAGTGTGATCAATAACATTTTGCTTAAACTTCTTTTAACACCCCATAAATTCTCATCATACAGCCTCAGAATTGGAAGTAATCTTGGTCAATGTTGTTTTGTTTTATTTTGTTTTGTTTTGTTTTGTTCTGATTCTCAATCTGGCACTTAAATTTCTTTCAGAAATATTACCTACAACTTTCTCCATTAAGGATGACCTTTGAGGACCTATAGGTCCTGGAAATCCCAAAACAAACTATTCGTTTAACCTGTATACTCTTACACTGAATAAATGAAGATTTTCCATTACTACTGTTTGTTTGGGTATGTGCTTGAATGTTGGAAATAGCTCTGGAAACTCCAGTAATACCTTATAAAAAATTGCAGTTTCACTGAATCCAGGATGGTGAAATTTCTTCTCTATAGTATCCTCACCAATTAGTGGTCACATTGATGCTTGAACACCTTCAGTGACTAGTTTCATCACCCTTCAAAGGATGTGCCCACTCTCTATTAGCCAAGGTTCTTAATCTGAGTACCATAGACTTCCTAGGTCTTTTACTAAAATGCTACATGCCACATCATATACATATTTCTATAGATGTGTATACTTCTATTTGATGTAAACATATGTATATGTATGTAAACATATGCATATATGTAATAAATACAAGGAAATATATAGATATATACAGTTAGATACATATATAAAGCTATATATAAAGCAATCAGACAACAAAAGGAAATCAAAGGCATTAAAATTGACAAAGATGAAGTCAAGCTTTTGCTTTTTGCAGATGACATAATATTATACATGGAAAACCCAACAGACACCACCAAAAGTCTGCTAGAACTGATACATGAATTCAGCAGTCACAGGATACAAAATTAATGTACAGAAATCAGTTGCATTCTTATACACTAATAATGAAGCAACAGAAAGACAAATAAAGAAACTGATCCCATTCCCAATTGCACCAAGAATCATAAAATACCTAGGAATAAACCTGACCAAAGATGTAAAAGATTTGTATGCTGAAAAGTATAGAAAGCTTACGATAGAAATTTAAGAATATACAAAGAAATGGAAAAACATTCCGGGCTCACGGATTGGAAGAATAAATATTGTCAAAATGTCAATACTACCCAAATCAATCTACACATTCAATGCAATCCCAATCAAAATTGCACCAGCATTCTTCTCGAAGCCAAAACAAGCAATCCTAAAATTTGTATGGAACCACAAAAGACCCCAAATAGCCAAAGTAATATTGAAGAAGAAGACCAAAGCGGGAGGCATCACAATCCCAGACTTTAGCCTCTGCTACAAAGCTGTAATCATCAAGACAGCATGGTATTGACACAAAAACAGACACATAGACCAATGGAATAGAATAGAGACTCCAGAATTGGACCCACAAAAGTATGGCCAACTAATCTGACAAAGCAGGAAAGAATATCCAGTGGAAAAAAGACAGTCTCTTTAACAAATGGTGCTGGGAGAACTGGACAGCAACACGCAGAAGGATGAAACTAGACCACTTTCTTACACCATTCACAAAAATAAACTCAAAATGGATGAAGGACCTGAATGTGAGACAGGAAACCATCAAAACTCTAGAGGAGAAAGCAGGAAAAAACCTCTCTGACCTCAGCCTCAGCAATTTCTTATTTGACATGTCTCCAAAGGCAAGGGAATTAAAAGCAAAAATGAACTAGTGGGACCTCATGAAGATAAAAAGCTTCTACACTGCAAAGGAAACAATCAACAGAACTAAAAGGCAACCAGTGGAATGGGAACAGATATTTGCAAATGACATATCAAAGGGTTAGTATCCAAAATCTATAAAGAACTCACCAAACTCCACACCCAAAAAACAAATAATCCAGTGAAGAAATGGGCAGGAGACATGAATAGACACTTCTCTAAAGAAGACATCCAGATGGCCAACAGGCACGTGAAAAGATGCTAACGTCACTCCTCATCAGGGAAATACAAACCAAAACCACACTCAGATATCACCTCATGCCAGTCAGAGTGGCTAAAATGAATAAATCAGGAGCTACAGATCCTGGAGAGGATGTGGAGAAACGGGCAGCCTCTTGCACTGTTGGTGGGAATGCAAACTGGTGCAGCCGCTCTGGAAAACAGTGTGGAGGCTCCTCAAAAAATTAAAAATAGGTCTACCCTATGACCCAGCAATAGCACTGCTAGGAATTTACCCAAGGGATACAGGAGTGTTTATTCATAGGGGCACATGTACCCCAATGTTATAGTAGTGCTATCAACAATAGCCAAATTATGGAAAGAGCCCAACTGTCCATCAACTGATGAATAGGTAAAGAAGATGTGGTTTATATATACAATGGAATACTACTTGGCAATGAGAAAGAATGAAATATGGCCTTTTATAGCAACGTGGATGGAACTGGAGAGTGTTATGCTAAGTGAAATCAGTCATACAGAGAAAGACAGATACCACATGTTTTCACTCTTATGTGGATCCTGAGAAACTTGACAGAAGACCATGGGGGAGGGGAAGGGGAAAAAAAAAGTTAGAGAGGGAGGGAGGCAAACCATAAGAGACTCTTAAAGACTGAGAATAAACTGAGGGTTGATGGGGGGTGGGAGGGAGGGGAAAGTGGGTGATGGGCATTGAGGAGGGCACCTGTTGGGATGAGCACTGGGCGTTGTACGGAAACCAATTTGACAATAAATTTCATATTAAAAAAATGTATACTTCTATTTGATGTAAACATAGGTATATGTATGTAAACATATATAAACATAAATTCATGTAAACATATGCATGTATGTAATAAATACAAGGAAAGATATAGATATATACAGTTAGATACATATATAAAGCTATAGAATGTGTGTGTGTGTGTGTGTGTGTGTGTGTGTGTATAATTCAGAATGAGAACGTGATATAACTGCCCTTTTCTGATTCTTCAGACCACACCTGGATACTTCAATTTATTTGTGTACATGATATTTAAGAGAGAAACAAACTAGAATCTGACTATAGAACACTGATCAAAATATTTAAAGGTCTTGAACCAAACATTTTTACATAATAGCTAATAAAATCAGCTAACATTTATAATGTACTTACTAGGTACCAAACTCTCTTTTCACAGATTAAATAATTGAAGTGTATATATATATATATATATATATAGAGAGAGAGAGAGAGAGAGAGAGAGAGAGAAGGAGAGAGAGAGAAAGAATATGTATACATATACATGCCTATATCTCTCCATATATGTGTGCATATATGTATATGTCACACATACATGTATATGTATATTGTGGGTTTTAGAATCTTAAACAGTTCCATAACCCCTTGCAATGACTAAGACCATTATTTTAAATAATCTAATATTTGTAAGATACATAAAAACACATACAGCTTTAGGAATGATGGAAGATACTCTCTCTCTGTCTCTCTCTCTCTCTCTCTCTGTCTCTCTCTATACATATGTATACATACACATATATATTACACACACATATATATATACACACACATATATTCACGTGTGTGTGTGTGTACACACACACACACACACACACTTCATATCTATTGTTTGAACTTAATTGTTCCAACCTTCTTCAGAGTCCACATACCCATTAACATAGTGATCACATATCACTAAAATTATTTTCCAAGAATAATGCTGAGGCCAAATCACTCAGCTACACTTCAGTACATGAGCATATGTATTGTTAATTAGATATGTATATGCATATCGGGAAAAGGGGTGGGACAGTGGGTTAACAGCAAGAAAATGAAGTGAATCTAGAATATAATAATATATGCTTGGAAGCATAGAATTTCTTCCTTATTTTAAAACTCTGTATCATAAGTGATATGATAAATTTAGCTTTGGAGCAATTTATCTAAATCTCAAGCATAATGCATAGTAAATAATCAGTCAGTTTTACCTTTGTGAATTGAGTCAGGATCTGAGACTAGATCCTGACTACATGGATCTAGTCCATGGATCTGAGACTAGAACAAGAGTGAGGAACATATCAGATCTAATCTTTTTAATATAAACATTGACTATATAGTTATGATCCCCATACCATTAGCTGAGTATTTGGGATAAAATTATTACTTTGCCAAATTTGATTCCAATTGGTTGAGACTCAGGATAAGTATATCTAAGACTTAGAAAGATCTGAATGTAACTGAATATTTTATTAATAGACCGTATTTGTTAGAGAAGTTTTAGGTTACAGAAAAAAATGAGCAGGAAATACAGACAACTCCCATATATTCCCTTTCCCCTTGCCCTCAGTTTCCCCTAATATTTTTTCTTCTTCTAAGCTACCAGTCTGTAGCCTGAAAGTGGGTTAATCTCCTTCAATTTTTTTTTTTTTTTAAATTTTTTTTTTTTAATGTTTATTTATTTTTGAGACAGAGAGAGACAGAGCATGAACAGGGGAGGGTCAGAGAGAGGGAGACACAGAATCTGAAACAGGCTCCGGGCTCCGAGCTGTCAGCACAGAGCCCGACGCGGGGCTCGAACTCACGGAACGCGAGATCATGACCCGGGCTGAAGTCGGACGCTCAACCGACTGAGCCACCCAGGCGCCCCAATCTCCTTCAATTTTTAATCCCTATTCTTCACATCTTGTATTGAGGTGGTGCATTTGGTACAAGTGATTAATACTAACACTGGTATTAACAATAATTAACATTATTATTACTATCATTATTTTATATTTTATTTTGGTGAAATACATATAAATTTGCCATTTTAACCATTTTTAAGGGTATGATTTACAATGTTGTGCAACCATCACCACTATGTATTTCCAAAATTTTCTCATCATTCCAAATAGAAAATTCTGTGGGGCGCCTGGGTGGCTCTGTTGGCTGAGCGTCCGACTTCAGCTCAGGTCATGATTTCACGGTTTGTGAGTTCGAGCCCCACATCGGGCTCTGTGCTGACAGCTCAGAGCCTAGAGCCTGCTTCAGATTCTGTGTCTCCCTCTCTCTCTGCCCCTCCCCTGCTCACACTCTGTCTCTCTCAAAAATAAATAAATGTTAAAAACAAATTAAAAAAAAATAGAAAATTCTGTATCTATTAAGCAATAACTTCTAATTCCTCCCTTCCTGGTAATGTTTAATATACTTTCCACCTTTGTGATTTTCCCTATTATAAACATTTCATATAGATAGAATCATACTGCTTCTTTCACTTAGTATAATGTTTTCAAGGTTCATCCACGTTGTAACATGTATCATAACTCCATTCAATTATATGAATTATAACATTCCATTATACAAATATAGCACATTTGCTTATCCATTGATCTGTTGATGGGCACTTGAGTCGTTTCTACCTTTTGGCTATTGAAAATAATGCTGCAATTAACACTGGCATACAAGTAAATGTCTGCATCCTCGTTTTCCATTTTTTTGATGTATATCCAGAAGTGGAATTGCTGAGTCATATGGCAAGTCTATATTTAGCTTTTTGAGGAGTCACTCAAAAAGTTTTTTCAAAAACCACTTTTCCACTTTGGAAAAGAGTCTGCACCATTTATATTCCCCCAGAAATATGCATGGGAGCCAATTTCTCTGTATTTGCACAAATACCTACTGCTGTTGTTGTTGTTGCCATCCCAGTAGGTATAAAGTAGTATCTCATTGTGCTTTCAATTTGCATTTCCTTAATAACTAGTGATGTTGAGCATTTTTTCATGTGTTTATCAGTCGTTTGTGTGTTGGAGAAATGTCCATTCAAGTTCCTTGCCTATTTTTAATTGAGTTGATTATTTTATCATTGTTGCGTTATAAGAAATCTTTATATAGATATTCTGGATACTAGATCTTTAAAAGATTTGCAAAAACTTTTTCCCATTTTGTGGGCTCTTAAATATCTTCATCGTGTCCTCTGACATACAAAAGTTTTTTATTTTGATGAAGACTATAGGAGAAATACCACCACATATGGGACACTGATTTGGAGCATATATGGTCTTCTGAAGAACCTTGCTGCAGCTCCACAAAGTGTTATTACCCAACTGGCACTGTAACTACATCTTCAAAAAGCCATTCAACCCTTCTACCAGGATAGTGGGAAACATGGCAAGAGCAGTGAATTCCATGAGCACGAGCACACTGTTACACTTCATTTGCTGTGAACTGAGTTCCTACCAGCCAGCCTCTTTTCATGGCCACCTTTGTCATCCTCACCCAATGGGCTCATGAACAAAGTGGCCATGGTGACAGGAATGGAGGTTATCCCTGAACTCATCAACATGGACTTCCACTCATCAAGGCCCTCCTGGCTGGCTGGTATCCATAGAATGGGTCATTCTCTCCAATTGTTTATTAAAATCCTCCTCTGCTAAGGTCACCCTTTGGTGAACATTCACATAAAACAAAAACATCTTCATGATTTTTTTCCTCCATTCAAAGAGGTCTATCCATATACCTCTTCCCCAAATTTCCTTGTCACCAATTCTCCAATCATCCAAATTCCTAACTATCCAGCAAAACCACTGACTACCACCCATGAACTGACATGTAATCATATTTACGGCCATTTCCCCGTCCAAGCAAACTAAACACCAGGTGTGTTGCTCAAAGATCTGACCACTGGGAAGATTTCCTTTCACCACTGTCCTTCAGGGATGTCCTAGAGAGGGGCTATACTGCTACAGCTATCTACTTTCAGATAGCACCTGCATATGGTGCAGGAACCTCTATAAACCAGGTATGAGTCTTTTCTTCCTCTATATAGTGATTGTACAGAACTCCCTTCAAGGCCATAGGTGTAGGCTGAGAGAAAACAGTAGAGCAGAAAGTAGAGGGACTCTGAACATTTGGATCACTTTCTTCATGTAACTTACTTATTCCTTCAGGGACTGCTTGGGCCCAAATATATACCACTTTAATAATTGAGTGTTGCTGTATACACCAAGTTTATGGTTTGGTGGGTCAAACAACACCAATCAAGTGATGGGCAGCTCAGGTAGCATGATAACTTGGTGGCCCACATTTAAGCATTTAGTCCCTAGTAAGGTCCAGTATAAGGGCAAGAGCTGTTTTTCAAAGGGAGAGTACAATTGATCCTTGAAAAACACAGGCTTGAACTGTTCAAGTCCAATTATATACAGATTTCTTTTTATAAACACAGTACTGTAAATGTATTTTCCTTATAGTTTTCCTAATAATGTTTTATTCTCTCTAGTTTACTTTATTGTAAGAATACAGTATATAGTACATATAACACACAAAATATGTGTGAATCGACTATTTCTCTTATCAGTAAGGCTTCCAGTCATTAGTAGGTGATTAGTAGTTAAGTTTTTGGAGAGTCAAAAGTTATGCACAGAGTTTCAACTGCAGGGGAGTTTGGAACCTCTAAACTCCTCATTGGTCAAGGGCTCAATGTAGTTATCTGCAAAAGATGGCAGGGTTTTGCTCAAAAACCCGCAGGGCCTGCACTGTGATTCACTTACAAGGCCCTGCCAAAGGCTCCAAATAGCATCCCTGTCTGCCACTGCCACTTCAAGCTTCATTGGATTTGCTGGTTCATATGACTTAACTGGCAGAGAAGTTTGCAGTTTCCTGGACTTGTTGCTAAGCCTTCTTTTGTTCTGGGCCCCATGCAAAACTAATTGTTTCACTTGGTAAATGAACCAGAGTATCACATCCAAATGAGAAATATGTTCCTTCCAAAATTTGAAGGGACCCACTAGATAGCGGGACTCCTTTTTTGGTCCTAGGAGAGGCCATATGCAACAGCTTATCCTTCACCTTAGAGAGACTATGTTGTCGTGCCTCATACTGCTAGGTCCCCAGAAATTTCACTGAGGTACAAGACTCCTGAATTTTTGTCAAATCTACTTGCCACCCTCTTACCAATTGGTCTAGAGTAGTTGCTACTTCTTGTTCACTATGTCCCATCAACATGATCTCATCAATATAATGCATTAGCATGATAGTTATATAAAGGAAAAGCAATCAAGATCCCTACAAACTAAAATATGACATACAGATGGAAAGTTAAGATAAGATAATGAAAGTGTTTTACTGGCCATGTCCACTGGAAGCAAACTTCTTATGTTGGTCTTCGTTAAGAGATATGGAGAAGAGGGGTGCCTGGATGGCTCAGTTGGTTAAGCATTTGTCTCTCAGTGTCAGCTCAAGTCATGATCTTATGGTTCATGGGTTTGAGCCCTACTGTCAGCACAGAGTCTACTTGAGATTCTCTCTCTCTCCCTTTCTCTCTGCCCCTTCTCTGCTCTACCAAAATAAATAAATAAACATTTAAAAAAAGAGATAGAGAGGGAGATGGAGAAGAAAGCATTTGCCAGATCAATAGCTGCATACCAGGTCCTAGAGAACATGATAATTTGCCCATATAATGAAACCACATATGCAGCACCTGCAATTGGAGACATCACCTGGTTAATTTTGCAATAATCCATTGTAATTTTCCAAATTCCATCTGTCTTATGCACAGGCCAAGTAGGCAAGTTTAATGGGAATGTGGTGGGAACAACTACCCCTACAACATTCAAGTCCTTAATGGTGGCAGTAACCTCTTCAGCTCCTCTAAGAATGAGGTATTGCTTTGGGTTTACTATCTTCCTAGAAAGTATGTTCTAGAAGCTTCTATTGGTTTTCCCAACACAATGGCTCTCCAACTGTAACAGCCCTCACTCCACAGATCAAGGAACCAATGTGGGAATCTTGCAAGCTGCTGAAAATATCTATTCCAATAATGCATTCCAGAATTGGGTAAATAACCACATGATGGGTTTGTGAACCCATTGGGCCACTGTGAGATGGATCTCAGCTAGAACTCCACTAATCACCTGACCACCATATATCCCTACTCTCAGGGGTGGGCCACAGTGACCACAATAGCGGACCTGGAATTAGTGTCAATTCAGAGCCAATATCCAGTAGTTCCTGAAAGTTCTGATTATTTCCTTTCCCTCAGTGCAGTTGCCTTGAGAAAAGGCCATAAGTTTCTTTGGGGAGGGTTTGGAGAAAGAATAACAGTATAAATCTTTGGCAGTGTACTGTGGGCCTTCCTCTTGGAGACCCAGCCTCCTTTTGATCCAGGTGATTCTAGGTCTGTGAACTGTCTCAAGTCCAGGAATTATTTGAGGGGCCATGACTCTGCTTTTATGATTCAGATTACACTTTTGTTCACTCAACTTAGAACTCTTCTGCTTATACATATCAAGTAAGAATTTAGTAGGCTTCTTACCCATTTCACTTCTAGGAACACTATGATCAATGAGCCAACACTACAGATCTAAACAAGTCAGACTATTCTGATTGTTGCCTTGACTCTGCTGTCCATTAAGGTTACCACATGCCTTTGGTGGTTGAGTTGATGCCACTTACCTCTGCCACCTTGATCCAATTATACCCATTGCATTTAGGTTTCCCAAATTAGTAACCATATTTCCCATTGTAAGATCTCACAAATTTACTTCTCACAGTCAAGATGAAAGGTATGTCTTCTGTACATTCCCATCATGAGTGAGTAGGTCTTAAATGATAAATCCACTCTAATACTCCATTCTAAATCTTTTATTCTCTGTCTCTGCATTAAATCAAGGCAGGTCCAGCATTTCTACTCACTCACCCCTTTCTTGTCCATGTTTCAGTCCAATGACCAAACAAACTGTGAGAACATTTGCTAAGTGCTCAAATTGCAATATTAAATCCTTAGTGAACCCATATCAATAAATTAGTCCTGATCTAACTTTATATACCTTCCACCATTATCCCACACCATCAGTATCCATCCCCACATATGATCCCCAGATTTCTTGTCTGAATAAATTAGAAAATTAAGTATTTCTTTTGGAGTGTAGTATACCTCTTCATTGGTTCACCCGTTGCACCTTACTTTTAGGGATCTAATGGGACTTGAGTTTAGTTATAGGTCTAGAAGCCAAGAAAAATGGTTGGGTGGGTTCTGAGGAGAGGGAGGTCTTCACAGTTTCCTTAAGTAAAGGAGGGTTAATTCCCTCAAACACAGTTGGAAAGGTCATTTCCACTGCGAGTGGGGCGAATGCTTCCACTGACAAAGAAGCCTCATCAAAATTTAGAAGGTCGGTATTTCCAGTTCACCATAGTCTTTCCCCAAATGTCTCCATTCTAACTTTCAAAAGTCCATCCTTCCTAATAACTGTCCTCACTTTAACAGGAGACAACCCCTGAGAAAGTATCTGTTGAATTCAGCCAGCTGAAAGATGAGATTCTGTTTGTACTTCAGCAATCTCAGTTCTGCAGCTGTGTCTCCTTCAAGGCACACATAGGAGCTTTTAGTTCATTGATGTGACACTTCAGCTCTGAATTTGAATTTCTGTGCTTAGCTCTTTATATCTTTACTTTGCCCAGCAATCATATTAGGAGTAACCAACCAATCTCATATTTGTTAGTGTGACTCTATGTGTGTGTGTGTGTGTGTGTGTGTGTGTGTGTGTGTGTATACACACATTTGAAAGTATGCACATAGTCACCCAGGTTCTTTCTTCTTATAGGCAGTTGATAAGGAGTATCATTTTGAATATCCCTATTGCTCACACAATGGACTAGTAATACTCTCTTTACTACTGGAAATAGTGTCATTAACATCGTTAAATCTAATCAGATTACAGAACCAATTCTAGAAACCCCAGAACCAATTCAGAAAACTTAAAATTCTCTTCTTCCCTCCATACCAAAAGCAGGGTATTCCAGAGAAACAGAATCAATAAGAATTGGTTCATGTAATTATGGAGACTAATAAGTACAAAGATCTGCAGTCAGTAAAGTGGACACTCAGAACAACTGGACACTCAGTTGATGTAATTCTAGTCCAAACCCAAAGACTTGAGAACCAGAAGAGCCAATAGTGTAATTTCTGCCTGAAGGAAGGCAGGCTCAACACCCAGGAAGAGCTGATGCTTCACGTGGAGTCCAAAGACAAGAAGAAAACAATGTCTGAGTTTGAAGGCAGTCGGGCAAGAGGAATTCACTCTTATTTGGTGGAGGGTCAGGCTTTTTTTTTTTTTTTTTCTATTCAGGCCTTCCCCTGATTGCATGAGTCCACCCCACATTAGGAAGGCAATCTACTTTATTCACTCTACTTATTTAAATGTCAATGTCAATCAATAACATCTTCATGGGACCATCCAGAATAATGTCTTATCAAATATCTGAGCACCACATAGCCCAGCCAAATTGACACATGAAATTATCCATCACAGTTTATATGTTTATCCTTATGTTAGTATCACACTGTTTTGATTATTATAACTTTCAATACACTTGAAATTGGGGCAGATGAGTTCCTCAGTATTTGTTCCTTTTCACGATTGCTGTGGCTCTTTCAGGTCCTTATAGTTTTATATAAATTTGAAGATCATATTTTTTATTTCTGCAAAAACAGCTGTTGAGAATTTGATATGAATTGCATCAAATCTATAGATCACTTTAGGTAGTTTTGACATGTTAACCATATTAAGTCTTCCTAAACATGAACACAGATATATTTACATTTATTTAGGTCTTTAATTTCCTTCAGCAGTTTTTTGTAGCTTTTAGTATAGAAGTCTTTCACCATGTTGGTTAAATTTATTCCTAGGCATTTTATTCTTTTTCATGCAATGTAAATGGAATTTGTTACATAATTTCTTTTTTGGATTGTTCATTACTAAACACAATTGATTTGTGCATGTTGATTGTGTACCCTACACTTCTGCTGAATTTGTTTATTAATTCTAATAATTTCCTTGTGAAATCTTTGGGATTTTCCAAACATAGGATCATGTCATCTGTGAATACAGTTTTACTTCTTTCTTTCCATCCTGGATATTTTATTTTTCTTGCCTAATTGCTTTGTATAGAACTTCTACTACAATGTTATATAGCAGTGGTAAAGAAGGCATCTTTGTCCTATTCTTGGTCTTAGGGGAAATGTTCAATCTTTTACCATTGAATATATTTTTAGATGTGGGTTTATTAAAAAAATGTCCTTTATAATGTTGAGGAAGTTTCCTTATATTCTTAGTTTTCAGAGTATTTTCAGCATGAAAAATGCTTGATTTTGTTCAAATATTTTTTTTGCATCAATTGAGATGATAATATATTTTCCTTTTTTCTCTTTATGTGATGTTTCATATCAATTTATTTTCTTATATTAAGCTACTCTTGCATTCCTGTAATAAATCCAACTAGGTCATGGTAGATAATTCTTTATATAAGCTGTTGGAATCAGTTTGCTGCTATTATGTTGAGGATTTTTCATCTATATTAATAAGGGATATTGATTTGTACTTTACATTTCTTGTGATATCTTCATCTACTTTTGGTATCAGAACAATAATGGTCTTACAACGAATTAGGAAATGTTCTCTTTTTTTTTCCTTTTAGAAGTGTTTGATATTAAGTATTATTTTTGGTATAATCCGCCACTGAAGCTATCTGGTCATGGACTTTTCCTGTTAGTTGTTATCTCTGATAAGATTTCCTGTTGCTGCTAGAGTTACGTTAGGTCATTTGCATATGTCTAGAAATTTGTTCATTTCATCTAGGTTATCTGATTGGTTGTTATATAATTACTAATGTATTTCTCTTATAATCATTTTTATTTATGTAAATTTGACAATAATATCCTAAATTTATTTCTAATTTTAGTTATTTGCTTTCCTCTTTATCTTTGTCAGTCTAGTTAAAAGTTTGCCAATCTTATCATCCTTTCAGAGAATCAAATTTTTATTTCATTAATTCTATTGTTATTCATTCATTCATTCTCAATCTTATCTTGGATTTAATATTTTCTTTCTTCTGCTAGTTTTAGGTTTACTTTGGTCTTCTTTTTGTAGTTTCTCAAGGTACAAATTTAGGCTATTGATTTTAAGGCCTTTACTATTTTTTAAGATAAGCATTTATAGGTTTACATTTTGCTCTGCGCACTGCTTCTGCTGAATCCTATACGTTGGTATCTCTTTATTGATATTTTAATTTTTATACAGTTTTCCTGATTTACTTAGTTTGTCTATGTTTTCCTCCAGATATTTAAGCATATTTATGACAGTTGTTTGTCTAGTAAGTCCCATGTCTTCAGTTTCCTTAGCTATAATTTTAGTCATTTTAGTTTGTTCCTTCTATTTACTTACTTTTTAATGTTTATTTACTTATTTTGAGAGAGAGAGAGAGAGAGAGAGAGAGAGAGAGAGAGAGCATGAGCAGAGGAGGGGCAGAGAGGGTGGAGAGAGAGAATTCCAAGCAGGCTCCACGCTGTTAGCACAGAGCTCAATGCAGGGTTCTGCATGGGATCATGACCTAAGCCGAAATCAAGCATTGGATGCCTAACTGACTGAGCCACCCAGGCACCCTATTTTGTTCCTTTTAATGGGCTATACATTCCTGCTTTTTTTTTCTTTTTAGTGCCTTGTGGGTGTTTTTTTTTTTCTTAAACTGAATATTTGACTATTATAAAGTGGTAACTCTAGAAATCAGATACCCTTTCCTTGAGTTTTCTGTTTTTCTTTTTCTTTCTTTTTTTTTTTTTTTTTTTACTGTGAAAGGCTATAACAATCCATTATTTAGTAACTTTTCCAAACTATTTTTACAAAGACTGTATTCCTTTTCATGTGTTGTCACATGACAGAGGTCTCCGTTCCTTCAGCTCATGTTCAGCGAATAATTTGACAGATTTCCTTGAAAGCCAAGAATTTAAAATAAAAAACAAAAGAAGCGCAACAAATAAATAAGTAAATAAACAAACAAACAAGATCAAATACCTCTTCCAGTCTTTGCTGATTAACTCTGCTGGGCATTCTAACACTTAGCCAGTGGCTCCCGCTTAGCCTAGGAATCAGTCTGAGTTGACATCTTAGGGTCTGCTCAGGTCTTTGAGTGTACATGTTTCCCTTAGTATGCATGTGGCTTCCTAAATTCCTCCATATAGATAGGCATTATTGAATGTACCAATTTTCCAAAGAATCTCTTCTAGCTTTCCTTTCTGGGCCTTAGGCAGTCAATCATATGTTTCTACTATAATATTTTGCCCCAGACACCTGTGGATTATTAGTTCACCTTGCAGCGTTCCTCAGTTGCAAGTTAGACAAAATAAGGATGAACATCTTAGTGTTGGTCCTTCAGTTGCCCCCAGATATTTTATTTTAACCCAATTCCTATTTCTATTAATGGTCAGATCTTTTTGAATGTTGTACCGTATGTTACACAAATGTTTCACCAGAGCATGGATTGGGGAATGGGATAACTCTGTTATTAAACTGAAGGCAGTATTGAGTTTGTCACTTGGTCATATAATAGTTTTGTAGCCTAAGCTCATCACTTGCAGTACAAGAAAATTCTAGAAGTCGGTATTTACAAAAAGTATCCTTGGGAAATTATTTCTTCTCATAACATGACCAACTAATGTTGAGAGCATTGCATACCTTTATGCCATATTGAAAACTTGTACATTCTGAGAATTCCTACAGTAGATATGTAATTACATGTAGCATTTGATAAATGCATTTACTTACCAAATTTTTCCACTTCCTTCCCACACCTCAGGGAATATTCGTTTAGAATTTCTTGCAATAAAACATGGCTAATTCAGTAATGATGCAATCCCAAAAATCTTATACAGAGGTCAAAAGGAAAGAACTAAGATGATGGTCTTCTAGCTCCTACTCAGCAAAAAGAAAAGTTTAATAACTCACATGCACTATTTTCCCATTGCTTGTCTAGGTCTTTCTCAAAGCTGGGTTTTATGGTTTGACCAAGAAGGAAGTTTTATTATAGCTACTGAGCACAAATACTGACATCTGGTGGTTTCATACTCTAAGTAGCAAGCTTGACCCAACTAAGCTCCAGATAAGATATGTTGGTCATGAAGGTATGCTTGTGATAAAATGGGGTTACCTAGAGCCTGGGATTATCACATGCATTCTCCTCATCCTTTTCACATGCAGGCTGTGGATGCAATAGCAGAAGAGCCATTATTTACATTCTCTATCCTCACCTGGTGGCTCACTCTGTGATCTCATCCTTGTCACCCATGGGATAAATTATCCAGACTAACTAATTTCACAGCCAGTAAATTACAGACATAGCCAACGAATCTCCGTCTCATTAGGGAAGGCTAATTTAAGTAGACGACAAAAGAGAGGACACAAAATTTGGCTTGAATAGAAGATTTCTCTACATATAGGGTACACAATGAGTTCACAACCACATCTGCCATTGCCAGAGAAAACGGTCAGTAGTAGTAGTAGGGAACAGGAGGAGGAAGAGTAGGAGTAGGAGGAAGTACAAGAAGGAGGAGGAAGGGAAGAGGGAAGGAAATAGAAGAAGGAAGAAGAGGAGAAAAGGAAATTGACTCATTGCAATTTCCTCTGATGAATGGTGAATTTACAATTAATTTTAATTACTCAAGCCACTCTCTCTCAGCTATCTTCAAGATAACAATAAAACTAAACAGCAAGTTTTCATACTGGTTCTGAGAAGGAAACATGGTCCCTGATTTTGAAGGAGTCACTCAAGTTTGGTCTCTCTCCCTCCACATAAACTACCTTAGCAAGTGTTCAGTGAAAGCTTTCATCATTATATTAACTTGCTGATAGCACTAATTTGCATACATGTTCCAGGAAACACAATCTTCCCTCTTCCTTACCATATGCTATTGGGCAAGACTTTACAAACATTTGAGACTACAGCTAATCATATAAAATAATAAAAATAGTAGGTAGTATGGATTGAATGTTTTCTGGTCAACTTCCATGGAAGGACCCCAAAACATCTTTAGGTTTTTTCTGTATTTCAGAGCATTGATTCTTCAATATGTAAAAACATTCAAATGTATTTTATTTCTTCTTACTGCCTTTACATGTCAGGAATTTTTTTTAAAAACAGATGATGTTCTGGGGTGCCTGGGTGGTTCAGTCAGTTAGGCATCCAACGTCAGCTCAGGTCATGATCTCACAGTCTGTGAGTTCAAGCCCCGCGTCAGGCTCTGTGCTGACAGTTCAGAGCCTGAAGCCTGCTTCGGATTCTGTGTCTCCCTCTCTCTCTGCCCCTCTCCTGCTCATGCTCAGTCTCTCTCTGTCTCAAAAATAAATAAAAACATTAAAAAAAATTTAAACGAAGGTAGGGGCGCCTCGGTGGCTCAGTCGGTTAAGCATCCAACTTTGGCTCAAGTCATGATCTCATGGTTGGTGAGTTCAAGGCCCACACCCAGCTCCGTGCTGACAGCTCAGAGCCTGAAGCCTGCTTAGGATTCTGTGTCTCCCTCTCTCTGCCCCTCCCCCACTTATGCCTCTGTCTCTCTCTCTTTCTCTGAAAAGTAAACAAACATTAAAAAAAATTTTAAAGATGTTTTACTCATTCTCTGAAGACTTTTTTAAACAAGGTCCATGCACATTCATAGGACTAACTGTAGTTCTGTACAACTGGATCCCACCCACTTGTTCACCTCTATAAAGCATTCAGTGTGAGACTGTATGGAGAAAAGGAAGTATCCAAATCACTGGACTGTAAAACATCACTATATTCTGTGCTGGTCATATCACAAATGAAGACTTGTGTTCAGTTCATTATTTCATTTGAGTTAACAGGGGGAAGGTATCCAGGTTTATAAAGGTTTAGAGATTCTGACTCCTGAGGAAGAAAGATTTCGGGATGTTTAGCTTGGACAAGGGGAAAGGATTGAGAAGGGAAAAAGCAGGGATAATAGTCGGGTTTAATAATACAGGCATATATTTTAGCATGGGAAAAATACAGAGAGGAGAAGTTTGGCTTAAATCCCATACTATTAGAACTACCAAGTCTGGATGACAATATACAGAAAAATCTGCATGATTTTTAGCCAGGGAACT
Source organism: Panthera onca (assembly GCF_046562875.1). Classification (NCBI taxonomy): domain Eukaryota; kingdom Metazoa; phylum Chordata; class Mammalia; order Carnivora; family Felidae; genus Panthera; species Panthera onca. Next base: position 78,943,591 of record NC_138351.1, on the reverse strand, counting down.
CATATAGAGTATTTCAACACTGGACAGGAGGTTGGAGTAGAGTGTCCCTGACATTTTTTTCCTCTCTAAAATATTGTGATTTCTAATTACGGTGCAATTAAAAATGATGATGCAAATCTATATTTATTGACATGGAAAGATGCCCATGACATATTGCTGAGTGAAAAATAAAACAGGTTTTAGAACAGTATGTTCGATATTATTCCATTTATATAAAAACTTGTGCCTATTTCCATATATATCCATAGAGAAATGTTTAATGAAATGCTCACCCAAACATTAACTGGTTATATCTGGATGGTGGATTTCAAATGATGTTAATTTCTTTCTCTTTATATTTAAGTGGTTTGACAACTTATAATAACCACATATTACTTATTTAAAACAATAAAGTTATTTAAAAAATTAAGAAACATGGTGCATAGGTGGCTCAGTCGGTTAAGCATCTGACTCTTGATTTCAGCTGAGATCATGATCTCACAGTTTGTGAGATTGAGACTCACATTGGGCTCTGTACTGACAGTGTGGAGCCTGCTTGGGATTCTCTCTCTCCTCTCTCTCTGCCTCTCCCCATGCTGACACTCTCCCTCTCTCAAAACAAATACATATACATTTTTTAAAATTAAAAAAAAAACATGTATTAGACAATTTCAAGTTCTTGACAACATTTCAAGATAGAACAAGCTGTCAGTGACAGAAATTGACCTGGAATCAGGATAATCTGATTGCCCAGCCTTTTACCCACTGTGTGGCTTTTAGAGAATAATTTTACCTAAGTTTTGGTCTTTCCCTCCATAAAATGAAGATTAAACACTACCACATAGCATTATTGTGAAGACTGATTAAAGTAAGATATAAAGTGACCTCATTAGTCTGAGTGCAAACAAGTTCTTAACAAATGTGAGGTGCCTAGTAATTGATAAATGCTCAATTGCTTCATAAATGTTAGCTATCATCTTTGTCGTTAATAATGATATTATTTTCTAATTCATTCAAAACTATTTACTAAGCATCTGAGAGGGCTTGGTGTTTGCAGTAATGAAAAATCTGTTTTGGGTTCTATGGGAGAGTTTTTGTTTTCAGTTGCTAGGAGTCTCCTTTTAACATATCCCTACAAACTAAGTGTTTGGTTCATCAGACCACTGACAAACTTGCCCAATATTGGTTTTCTTTCCTCAAAGCCCCAAACTAAAATACCCCATTTTGCATCTCCTACATGCAAATTTTCAACAGGTACATAGAGGCAGAGTCTGAGGCATAATTACTTCCCTTGCATTTCCTTCTAAGCCTCAGACTAGGGCCTCTGTCACCTGCAGGTTTGTGTGTGCAAGTGACAAACAAAACATTAACCATGATGAAGTGACATCCTGAAGGCATAAACTGCAACTGGAGAAATATGGGGCCTGCCAAGTCTTTGCATCAAATCTCAGGAGTAGTCCCCCATCTCTCATTGTCCTGAACTTGGTGTCCTTTCTTCTACTCTACTCTTAAATTCGATCATCACTTCTGCTCATGGTAAGAATTTGGTAGGATTTATCAATAGCTAGCAAGGGGAAGCCTTCACTTCTACTGTCCTAACAGGGCTGGGGCATAGTAGGTTTTATTACACCATAAATTAGAGCAGGAAAAGCTATACTCTATACATTTGTCAAAAACAAAAACAAAACAAAAAACGCTAACAGCTCTTTACAGTGAAGTTCCCTATAGCAAATCTGTCACCTCAGTGACTGGGTTTTCAAATATCAGAAGTATTTACTGTCAGATGCAACCCTGGGAAAGAACAGGCAAGTGCAGTGCCCCTTGGACCCTCTCAGCACAGACTATTCTCAAAGCAGAGAGCACTAGACTTCTCATAACGCCACCCTATGGTGCAGAAGGGAAATTTCCAAAGCTTCTGAAGTGGGGTGGAGAGGAGGATCAGAGTCAATTTACCTTAAAGTGTTTTAATGTTTCCTAATTCCTGGGAGAGAGCAATGTCCCTCCCCTCCAGGGAAGATCTTGAAGTCTAGACTCAACAATTTCGGAGGGACTCTACTTGCAGACCAGGCAACATTAGGACACAGGTTATTTTTCATGCCAAGGCTTAGGGTTCAAGGTAAACTTCCCTGATTTAGATAGATATAGATATAGATATAGATATAGATATAGATATAGATATAGATATAGATATAGATACAGATACGTAGATATAGATATAGATACAGATATATAGATACAGATAGATCACGTGAATTTTGAGTTCTTCCATTTATATAGCAATATGCCCTTCCTGAGAATCTGTGTTCTTAAAAGTGACTCAGGCCTGTTAATTCAGATACAAAGAGATGAAATCCCTGCCCTCAGCAACTCACATCCTTGTGGAGGATACAGGTCCTCCACCATAGTGCAATATATCGATCCTAGTGCCAGTCTTGGGTAGAATGAAATAGGAGACTAGGTATATGCAATCTTAACTCCATTTACGGAAACTGAAGACACAAGCTTACAGAAAAATAAATTCCTTAAGCTGAAATTTGAAGGAGGTACAGAAATTTTCCTGATGTATAAAGAGAGGGCATTCCATAAAGAAGAAACAGTAAATGCAAAGGACCAGAGATGGCATAAGATTTGGAAAGCCACATAGTTGGTTCAGCATCATTATGACACAAAAACTAAAGTAACCCAGATGGAAATGTAGAGCAAGTGTCTCCTCACACCAATCAATCTGTGTTTCTTAAAATGGGCTCTGAGAGATAAATAGATTTGAATGAAGATTCAGTTTCACAAAGACAGGTGGTGGAATAAAGCACTACTTTGTTTAAATCATAGGTCTGCTTCTCTGTGACAATGGATAAGCCATGTAACCTCTTTAAATCTCAGCTTCCTACTATGAAGTAGGGATAATAATACCAACTTCAAAGAGATTTTTGTGAGGATTAATGTGATAACATGTCGACATATCTAGCACAATTCCAGACTCAAGCAGCCACTCAGCATACATCTGCTAAATCTATATCTTGAACACAAGCTCTGTCCTTAACTTTAGCTCTCAGCAAACTCTACCATCTCGGGTCGCTGTCCCTTTTTTGACAAAGGGCATAAAAATAAATCAAGACCAATGACGAACCTTTTAAAATTCCCTACACAGTAAAAAATGCCAACAAATAATACACACATCCTGAGGGTTTTAGAATAAGGGGAGAAAGATAAATCAAGCCCTTTACCTACCTCTTCTCATTGACTCTTGGTAACCCGGTGCAATAGGTGCTACTAATTTCATCCTTCGAGTTGTTCAGACCAAAAACTTGGCAGTTATCCTTGACTCTTCTCTTTTTCTCTAATTCACAACAAATTGATCAGCAAATGCTTTTGAGGTAGTCTTCAGGATTACCCAGAATCCACCTGCTTCTCACCACCTGCACTCTAGCCAACCTGGCCCAAGTCACCACCATCTCTCTTTAAGAAACTAAACGGTGTCTCTGTTCCACATTGCCTTTATTCAGTCTATTTTCAATAAAATGGCTGGCATGATCCTGTGAAAATATAAATCAGTCTTGTCACTTCTGTGCTCATCTCACTCAGAGTAAAAATCAGAATGTTTACCATAACCTCCAAGACTACAAGAACATACTTTTCCCCCCTTCCTTTCTGATTTCATGTTCTTCTGTCTTTCTCCTCACTTGGTTCTAACCACAATGGCTCTCTTGCTGTCTTCAAAGAGAGTGGGAAAGTTCCTGCCTCAGACCCTTTGCCTGATTCCTCATATGGGAGTGTTTGATTGTTCACAGACATACACATGCATTGTTTCTTTACATATTTGTATTTTTTACTCAAACTATACTCTAAAGAATTGATTCTGTCCCTAGTCACCTAATAAAAATTGTCATTCTTGTCCCCAAAATTCCTATTCCTTTTCATTGATTATTTTCTTTTGACATTTCATGCTATATAATATACATGTTTTATGTTGTTAGTATGTTTATTGCTTTCTTGTTCTAACTCCCACGAGAATTTTAGGGTTTTTTTTGCTCCTGGGTTTTGGCACCCAAAATTAAAATGAATGAAAACAAAACAAATAGAATTTTAGTTTCATGAGGACAAGGATTTTTGCCTGTCTTAATTATTGTTTATCTTTATCACCTACAACAGTATCTGGCACCCAAAAGGAAATTCACAACTGATTATTAATGGAAAAAATTTTCCAATGAAGAAGATAAGTCTTCAAGAACAGAAGTATAGTTTCTTGAGGTTATAAAGCTAGTGTCAGAACTGGTATAGAAATCCAGGTTTGCTATTTCCAAAACCCATTGTCATTCAATTATATTCAGGATGACAATATAACTTAATGTCTAAACTGTGAAACTTTTGAAAAACAAAGAAGAATTAAAATAATTAAAATTATTTGAAGTTCTCAACAAAATACAGCCAAAGGAAATGCAGTAGTATGTAAGAATTATACACCATGATTAGCTGGATTTTTCCAGGTATGCAAGGGTACTTCAGCATTCAATGAACAATGGAATATATCACATCAACAGACTAAAGAAAAAAATTGCATGATCATATCAATTGATGCAGAAAAAGCAATTAACATAACCTAACACTCATGCATGATTTAAAACTCTCAGAAAACTATGAACAGAAGGGTGCTTCCTCATCATGATATAGAGCATGACAAAAAAAACCCCTACTACTGACATCATACTTCATGGTGAAACACTTGAAACTTTCCCACAACAAACAGAAACAAGGTACTCTCACTCCTTTTATCACTGTTTTTCATCAGCACACTGGAAGTCCTAGATATTGCAACAAGACAAGAAAGAGGAATGAAAGGTATACACATTAAAAAGGAATAATTAAATGTGTCCTCTTTCCCAGATAACATGGTTGTCCATGTAGAAAATCCAAAAGACATGATCAAAAAAACTCTTGGAACTAATAATAAATTATAGCAAGGTTAAAGAATACTAGGTTAATATATAAAAGTCAATCCTTTTGCTATAGACCAGCAACGAGTGGAATTTAAAATTAAAAACACATTATCATTCCCATTTAAATTGCACCAAAAAGAGTAAATTAGAAATAAACTTAACCAAGGTGGTGAAAGACTTGTATTCTGAAAACTATAAAACACTGATGAAAGAAATTGAAGATGAAACAAACAAATGAAAAAATTTTCCATGCTCATGGATTGGAAGAACCAATATTTTTGAAATGTCCCTACTACCCAAAGCAATCTAGAGATTTAATGCAATCCCTATCAAAATATTAACACTTTTCACAGAACTAGAACAAATAATCCTAAAATTTGTATGGAACCACAAAACACCCCCAGTAAAGCCCAATCTTGAAAAAGGAGAGGCACCTGAGTGGCTCAGTTGGTTAAATATCTGACTCTTGGTTTCAGCTCAGGTCATAATTTCACAGTTCATGGGTCTGAACACTGGGTCAAGCTCTGTGCTAATGGCACAGAGCCTGCTTGGGATCCTCTCTCACTCTCTCTCTCTCTCTCTGCCCCTCCCTGCCCTCACTCTTCTCTCTCTCTCTCTCTCAAAATAAATAAATAAAATTTAAAAATAAGAAAATAAATGGAGACGAAGCTAGAGGTATCACAATCCCAGATTTCAAGATCTACTCTTCAATAAAAGGTGTGGGAATATCTGGATGGCTACATGTAAAAGAATGAAACTGGACCACTTTTTTACACTATACGCAAAAATAAACTCAAAATGGATTAAAGATCTAAATGTGAGACCTGAAACTATAGGCAGTAATTTCTTTAATATTGGCCATAGAAAAATTTTTCTGGATATGTCTCCTCTAACAAGGAAAACAAAAACAAAAATAAAATTGGGACCACACCAAAATAAAGATTTGCACAGTGAAGGAAACCATCAGAAAAGCAAAAAGGCAACCTACTGAATGGGAGAAGATATTTTCAAATGATATATCCTATAAGTGGTTAATATCCAAAATATATAAAGAACTTATACAACTCAAAATAAAACAAAACAAAATCAGATAATCCGAATTAAAAATGGGCAGTGGACCCAAATACATATTTTTCCAAAGAAGACATACAGATGGCTAGCTGATACATAAAAAGATGCTCAATATTACTAATCATCAGGAAAATACAAATTACAATCACAATGAGATATTGCTTTACACTTGCCAGGTAGACTAAAATTAGAACACAAGAAATAACAAGCGTTGGTGAGGATGTGGAGAAAAAGGAACACTCCTGTCCTGTTGATGGGAATGTAAATATGGTCAGCCACTATGAAAAACAGTATGGAGCTTCACAAAAAATTTAAAACTAGAAATACCATATGACTCAGTAATTCCACTACTGGGTATTTATCTAAAGAAAACAAAAACACTAATTTGAAGAGACATATGTACCCCTATGTTTATTGAAGCATTATTTATAATAGCCAAGATATGGAAGCAACCCACGTATCTATCCATGGATAGATAAAGATGTAGTGTGTGTGTATTTATATATATAAATAAATATATATAAATATATATGTATACATGTGTATATATATACACATATGTATATATACACATGTGTATGTATGTATATACACATGTATATATATAATGGTATATTATATATGTATATATGTGTGTATATATGTGTGTATATGTATATATGTATATATGTATATATATACATACGTGTATATATATATATGTATATATATACACGTATGTATATATATATATAATGGTATATTACTCAGCCATAAAAAGAAATCTTTCCGTTTGCAACATGAATGGACCTAGAGGGTATAATGCTAATTGAAATAAGTCAGTCAGACAAAGACAAATAACATATTATTTCGCTCATATGTGGAATTTAAGAAACAAAACAACTAAACAAAGGGGAAAAAAAAGAGAGAAACCAAAAAATAGACTCTTAACTATAGAAAATAAACTGATGTTTGTCAGAGGGGAGGTGGGTAGGGGGGATGAATGAACAGGTAAAGAGGATTAAGATGAGCACTGAGAAATGTATAGAATTGTTGAATCATGATATTATAAACCTGAAACTAATATAACACTGTATGCTAATTATACTTGAATTAAAAAAATAGGGTGGATCTCATGTAAAGTGTTTTTACTACAGTAAAATAAACTAAAACTCAAGGGAAAAAAAACACATGGCCATTTATATTAAATGTAAAATTAAATCAAAATTAAATACTTAGGTATAAATCTAGCAAAATATGTACAAGATCTGTATGAGGAAAACTACAAACATCTTTTGAAAGTTATCAAAGAACAACTGTATAAATAGAGATATTCTCAGTTCATGCATAGAAAGACTCAATATTGTCAAGATATAAAATCTTCCCAATTTGATCTATAGATTTAACACAATCTCAATCAAAATCCCAGCAAATTATTTTGTGGATATTAACAAACTTATTCTAAAATTTATATGAAGAGGTAAAAGACCCAGAATAGCCAATTCAGGATTAAAGGAGAAGAACAAGGTTGTATGAATGACCCTACTTAATATTAAGATTTACTATACAGCTAGGGCACCTGGGTGGCTCAGTCAGCTAAGTATCCAACCCTTGATTTCAGCTTAGGTCGTGGTCCCAGGATTGAGCCCCAAGTCATGTTCCATGCTTAGGATTCTCTTTCTCTCTCTCTATGCCTCTGTCTTCTCTCCCCTGCTCACACACTTTCTCTTTCTCTTAAAAAAAAAAAAAAATGCAGTGCCTGGGCAGCTCAGTCTGTTGAGCATCCAACTTTGGCTCAGGTCATGATTTCACAGTTCATGAGTTCAAGCCCCGCATCGGGCTCTGTGCTGACAGCTCGGAGCTGGAGCCTGCTTCAAATTCTGTCTTCCTCTCTTTCTGCCCCTCCCCTGGTTATGCTCTGTTTATCTGTCTCTCTCTCTCTCAAAAATAAATAAACATTAAAAAAAATTTTAATACTATAAAGCTACAGTAATCAAGACAGTGTGATATTTATGAAAAAATACACAAATCAATGGAATAAAGAGTCCAGAAATAGATATACATATAGTCAAGGGATCTCTGACAAAGGAAGACACTTGACAATGAAACACAGTTTTTTCCACAAATGATAAGAGAACTGTATATCCACATGCAAAAAAATGAATCTAGACACAAACCTTACACCCTTCACAAAATTAATTCAAAATTGGTCATAGATTGAAAACAAAACAACTATAAAAACTCTTAACAAATAACATAGGAGAAAGCATGGATGCCTTTGGGTATAGATACAACACCAGAGGCACAACTGATGGAAGAAAAACATGATAAGCTAGACATCATCAAAACTAAAAATTCTGCAAAAGGCAACGCCAAGAGAATGAGAAGATAAGCTGCAGACTGGGAACAAATATGTGCAAACAACATACTTTATAAAGAACTGTTATCTGACAAACACAACGAGCTCTTAAAACTCAATAATTAGAAAATGAACAACTTACATAAAAAATATGCATAAGACCTGGGGTACCAGTGGCTCAGTCTGTTAAGCGTTCCACTCTTGGTTTTGGGTCAGGTCATGATCTCAAGGTTCCTGAATTTGAGCTTTACATTGGGTTCTGCACTGATAGCATGGAGCATGCTTAGGATTCTCTCTCTCTCTCTCTCTCTCTCTCTCTCTCTCTCTCTTTCTCTCCTCTGTCTGACCCTCTCCTACTCACTTGCACGTGCACTCTCTCTCTCTCTCTCTCAAAATAAATAAATATGTACAAGACCTAAACGAATACCTTATCAAAAAATGTAAAGTTAGCAAGTAAACATATAAAATTCTTTTCTAGGGGCGCCTGGGTGGTTCAGTTGGTTCAGCGTTCAACTTCAGCTCAGCTCATGATCTCATGGTTTGTGGGTTTGAGCCCTGCATCAGGCTCTGTACTGACAGCTCAGGGCCTGGGGCCTGCTTCAGATTCTGTGTCTCCCTCTGTCTCTGTCTCTCCCTTGCTTGTTCGTTCTCTCTCTCTCTCTCTTTCTCTCTCTCTCTCAATAAATAAATAAATAAATAAATAAATAAATAAACAAACATTAAGAAAATTTTAATTTTTTCCTCATCTTAAGTCATCAGGGAAATAAAAATTTAAACAACAATGAGATGCCACTCCATACCTATTAAAATGGACAAAATCCAAAACACTGACAATCCTGAATGCTGATGAGTATGTTGAGCAAAAAGAACTCTCACTCATTGCTGGCAGGAAGGCAACATGATATAACCCCACTTTGGAAGACAATTTGGCCGTTTCCTACAAAACTAAACATAATCTTTCATGTAATCCAGCAACCTTGGTCATATATATGTATACATATATATACATATACAGATATGTGTGTGTGTATATATATATATATATATGTGTGTGTGTGTGTGTGTGTGTGCGTGTGAATGAACTGAAAACTAATGTCCACACAATAACATGCATACACGTTTATAACAACTTTATTCATAATTGCCAAATGCTAGAAGCAACCAAGATGCCCTTCAATACGCAAGTAGACTAACTGTACATAGACAATGGAATATTAGTGCTAAAAAGAAATGAGCTATCAAGCCATAGAAAGTAGAGGACACTCAAGTGCATATTACCAAAAGAAGCACTATGTGGAAACAGCCTATCTGAAAACGCTACATACCATACGATTCCAACTACCTGACATTACAGAAAAGGCAGCACTGTGAAGACAGTGAAAGGATCAATGGCTGCTAGGGTTGTAGGGCTGGGGAAAGAGTAGCAGAACACAGAGGATTTTTAGGACAGTGAAATTATTCTGTATACTGCAGTTATGGACATGTTACTATACATTTATCCAAACCCATAAAATGTATGTCGCAAAGAGTGCACCCTCATGTAGACAATGGAGTTGAGGTGATGATGTGTCAATGTAGACCTTCGTTTATAACAAATTTACCACTCTGGTGTGGGATGCTGATGGTTAGGGAGCTCCCTGTGTGCAGACAGGGTTGGTTATGAGAACTCTTTGTACTTTCCACTCAATTTTGCTATGAACCTACTCTAAAAAATAGTTTATTAATTTAAAAAATCAAATGGAGTTTAAAAATTAATGTGTTTATTGCCTGATCAGTTTTATTATATTAGTGTACACATAATTTAATTCTATTTAAAACTATTTCAAAATCACAACATAGTTTATAAATAAAATATCATATATCCATATATATTAAAGCAAAATATTAAAAACTATTTTTACATTTGATAATCTGAACATTAAAACTGAATAAGCAGAATAATTATTCTTGGCACTTATGTACTTCAGATCAGTTTCTAGCTAAGAAACTGTATCTCTTTCTAATACTGTGTTGCTGTTCTTTGAGGTTCGCCCACCCACCTGCTGAAGAATGTACTCTTTTCATCACAGTCTTAGTAATTTTTCATAAAATTATTTGCAATCTTTTTCAAGTTTCATGTTATGCTTAACATATTTCAAGTTTTTGACATCATCTATGGACTCTGATCTGTATACTTTATGATTTTAGCTGAGAAAATATTTTCCCTGTGGATGTGAGATAACTCTAAGCTAAGGGCAAATTCTGCTAAATGGAGTATATTCTTATATTTTGTGTATTAAAATGAGTAAATATTTCAGACCAAATATTTTCACAGCTATGGTCTCTTTCCTTCCATTAAGAGAATCTTACTGTGATAAGTACTTTTACAAGACAAAACTTGTCAAAGATACTGCTCCAGGCATGATTCTTTTTAATTTTCACTAAATCAAGTTGCTGCAAAATCAAGGGCCTTCTCAATGTCATTGCATTTCTGTACAGAATATATATGCAATTTTTTAAAATCTGAAGATTTTTTGGCACTCGTATCATTGAATGCATTGTTACAGATTTTGAACAACATGCAGCCAAAATTTAGAGGACTTATTTGAAAAATGAAAATTTGAAATCATTCACTATCATTTTAAAAAACCTCAGATTGATTTACAAAATAGTTCTTCCAAAGCTCAAATATTTCTAGAATATGATTTGCCAAGGGCAGCAAGAAGACAGTGAGCATTGCTATCCTAATGAATGTCTTAAACTGCTTGACTGGACATAATAATTGATTATAAAGGGCACCAACAACAATTCTATGCACATTTTCCTCTGTGGGTTTAGTGAAAACACAGGTTACCAAAATCTGCATTCATATTATCACTACAAAAACAACTAATTTTATTTTTTGATTTTTAAAAATTATTTATTTTTGAGGGAGAGAGAGAGAGTGTGAGTTGGGGAGGGGCAGAGAAAGAGGGAGACAGCATCAGAAGCAGGCTCCAGGCTCTGAGCTGTCAGCACAGAGCCTGAAGCAGGGCTTGAACCCATGAACTGTAAGATCATGACCTGAGCTGAAATCAGATGCTTAACCGACTGAGCCAGCCAGGCACCTCCAACTAATTTCATTTTCAACGTCATACGTTCACCTGAATTTATAATACCATTCCCCAAAATGTCAGATGTTTCATATTTGACTAAATGAACTTCCAAAAGCTTTACTTTTATCTTAAGAAGTTTTTTTTTAAATCAAATAATTATTAAAATTAATTAATTTTCTATTTATAGCATCTGGTGATACCAATACAGAACTTGCTTAATTTACCTGTCTGTGAAGTTTTCTTATATTAATGGAACCAACATGTTAATAGCTATCACCTCACTTTTTCTATTTTCAGGATAAAACTTCAAATAAAAATGAGAAAAAAAAACAGAACAAGCATTTGATCTACAAAAATGAAAAGTCATGTTTTGCAGACAGATAGGGAAATATCTTCTGCTGTAGTCTCCTGGGCTAATTAGTTGTTTGGGGGAATGATCTTCATAAATTAACTGCTAACTTGAGGCAAATCTGATTACTCCTTAGCTTTCTGTTTCTGCTTAGTCAGTGATATTTCCACAGTCTTCGTGCTGGGTGGTAAATGTTGACAAATATGTTTTGGGGATAACGTTCATCATCAACTTTCTTTAGCAATTGGAATTCAGTACTAATTTTTACTTAAGTATACACTTCTTAAAGTTCATGGCATCCAAAAGGATTTATTTAAAAAGAAACAAACAGCATCACCAGCTATTAACCCATAAATACTTGAAAATAATCACCGTAGTGACTGTGGTCAGGCAAATAGTTGCTTAGTCAGTATTTCCTGACCATCTTTCATGTCGGTGCAAGCTGTCATTTCCCAGATTGCTCTCTGACCCTGGCGCCGGGAGCCTGGGGCACTTTCACGGACCTTGCTGTGGTGATACCCTGCGGTGTGTGGCACAAGTGGTTAGTACACCGAATGGCCAGTAGGGGCAGCAGTGACTACTTCTACCATGCCTAACACTAAAACCTAAGTCCATTTGCTTCAGGTCCTTGAAAAGAGGTTTGTATACTAACACCTGGAAATGATCCGACAAAGGACGTAGGACATGCTTGGCATTCTCCAAGTATAGACATTTGTTAATGTGAAAATGCAGTGCATTGTACATGCATCTCAAATGCTAACAGATGAGACAGTGACAGAAAGTATAAGGGCAAATTAGATGCTCCCCAAACCCACAACTGGTTTATTTTAATGCAAAAGTTAGTAATATTTTGTTATAAATTTAAGGAAAATCCAGAAAAAAATTCTAAATCTGATGGGGAAAAAAGGCAACAGGCATAAACTAGAACTATCCCATGTAAATGAGGAAGATCTTTTAACCACACTCCAGTGGATAGTAGGGGATATAGAAAATGAAAGATGTTGTGTGGCATAAAAGAGAATAAAAAATATTTTACAGAAGAAGCATCTGGGTGGATCAGTTGGTTGAGCGTCCAACTCTTGGCTTCAGCTCAGGTCACGATCCCAGTGATCAAGCCCCGCATCAGGCTGAGTGTCGAGCCTGCTTAAGATTCTCTCTCTCTCTCCCTCTGCCCCTTCCCCTGCTAGCTCTCTCTCTTTCTCTCTCTCTGTCTCATAAATAAATAAATAAATAAATTTATTTAAATTTAATTTAAATTTAAATTTAAATTTAAATTTAAAAAATATATTTCATGGGAGATCCCTCTACAGAGATCAGTCCTCAAAAGATAAAGAGTGCTGTGGGGCGCCTGGGTGGCTCAGTCTGTTAAGCGTCCAACTTCAGCCCAGGTCATGATCTCACGGTTCGTGTGTTCAAGCCCCGCATCAGGCTCTGTGCTAACAGCTCAGAGCCTGGAGCCTGCTTCAGATTCTGTGACTCTCTCTTTCTCTCTGCCCCCCCCCACACTCATTGTGTGTGTGTGTGTGCGTGTGTGTGTGTCAAAAATAAACATTAAAAAAATATAAAAAAAATAATGAGTTCCTGTTTTAGGATACTTTCAATGTGAAAGAACAGAAATGGATAAAATAACAATGAAAATAAGTTTGGCAATATACTGATTGGTTGCAAAAATGCCAACAAATTGTTATTTTCTATCTGTGCCCTTTGTTAGGACTCTTCCTCAGACCCTGTGACTTGCTTTGGGCAATATGACATTGACCTATGTGTCACAAGCAAAGACTTATACAGTGCTTTCATCTTGGAGCCTGCCTTCTGGTTGCTCTTGGGAGCCCTGTGACTACTAAGATGCTTACCTAAGCCAGCTTGATAAATAATGAATGACATGTGGTCAACTGATCGCCATCACATCAGTGACTCCAAGCCAACTACTAGACACATGAGTAAGGTTTCCCCTGAGCCAACATTGACTGAGCCAGCCCTAGCTGAGCCAGTCCAGATCAAAAAAGCCACCCAGTAAGTGCACAAAATCAGGAAAAGACTGAATGTTTCTTGTTTTAAATGGTTTAGTTTGGTGGTGGTTTGTTACCCAGCAGTAGGTAAATGGATACGTAACATGCTTTTTGTAAAGGGTGAAACAATACAGTACAAAGATGTATAAAGACCAATACTGACTCCCTCCTACCCAGCTCTACTCTTCAGCACCATCAACCTCACCTTTGCCACCCTCAGGAAGTGTGATATCTGTCTTTATAGACCTTTCTTCTTTAAATACACGCATTTAAAATATATACGAAACTTTGTTCACACATAGAATGTGATTATGTGTGTTAGTCGACAATTTTATTTTTTTCCACTTGATTATCCATTACAAATGTACAAATCAGTCGATGTAAATTTGTACTTTCTGTGTCTTATTTTTCCTTTTGGTAATGACCTTAAATCTTTTTTTTTTTAATGTTTATTTTTGAAAGAGAAAGAGAGACAGAGTGTGAGTGGGGGAGGAGCAGAGAGAGACAGAGAGAGAGAGAGAGAGAGAGAGAGAGAATCTGAACCAGGCTCCAGGCTCTGAGCTGTCAGCACAGAGCCTGACACGGGGCTTGAACTCTCAAACTGAGAGATCATGACCGGAGCTGAAGTCAGACGCTTAACTGACTGAGCCACCCAGTCGCCCCCCTTTTTTAAATTATTTTTTTGTTTTTTTGTTTTTTTTTTTGAGAGAGAGAGAGAGAGAGAGACAGAGCATGAGTGGGGGAGGAGCAGAGAGCAAGAGAGAGAGAGAATCTGAAGCATGTAATGACTTTATATATACACACATAGATATTATTTTACTTACATTGGAGTATATCAGGCATTTTTGTGCAGTCTTTTTCTTTGTCTATCTTGACTTGTCCCTAACCCCATTTCCTCTCACAAAATAGCATACCCAACAACATGGCAGGTATCTTTCCATACTTTGTCTATGCTTAACTACCAAGTACTATATTAATACACAGAAACTAATATACATCTGTGTGTCTGCATGTATGCAAAACTAGATGGGGATTTTTGCCAAATTTGCTTTCTAAAATGGGACCTTATCCTACACAATATTTTGCTTATTACACATACTTCCTAAGTTTTCTAACCAATAATACCTTATGAGATTCTCCTTATCAGGTAGCATATTTTTGATCCATTATTTTTGATGGCTGTAAAATAGTCTTGGTATAAATGTGCTATAATGTATTTTACCATTTCCCCTATTTGTCACTCTGTTACTACTTTCTGCCTCTATGAATAATGTGGCAATAAACACCTGTATTCATAGATCTCTATATCCTGAGTCTTTATTTCTGTGGGAAAGACCCCAGGTAAGGAATGCTGGCACAAAGGTTAAGTATATCTTTAATTTTAATAGTTGTTTCTATATTGATTTCAGAAAAGACCGTGACCATTTACCCTATTAGCTGTAAGGCACCTAATGAGCATGAAATGATATCACATTGTTGCATATAATTTGTATCACTCTGACTTCCAGTGTGTGTGTGTGCATCTTTTTGTGTGCTTTTAACTATATTTGCTTTAGTTTTATGGGAAAACTTGTGTATATGCCATTTTTCTCTTGGCTCCTTTGAACTTTTTTTCTCAGTTTAAAAGAAATCTTTCTACTGAATAAATATTAGCCACCTGACATTTCTGTTGCATTTCTTTTTCAATTCAATTGCTTGCCTTCAACTTCAATTATGGCATTTGATCACTGAATTCATTATCATTAAGAAGATTTTCACGGACCCCAGGAAACACATACAATCTAGTCATGATTCTAAGGTGTAACTTTTTTTACATTTTATTCTTTAATTACATAAAATTAATTTTATGTGGTGTGAGCTCATAATTAAACTTTTTTCCCTACTTTATATGGATAACCAGTTCTGCTAGTACAGTTTACTAAATAACCCATCATTTTATCGATGAATTAAACTACCACATTTATCCTATATTAAGTTCACATAAAACATGTATATTCTGGTCTACTGAACTATTCATTCATATATTGATTTGTTAACACCGACTTTATGGTATTTTCTCCTATTGAGTAAGGCACATCACTCTGATCTATTCTTTTTTGATACATTTTTTGACTCTCCTGGGCCATTTTTTCTTTAAACATTTACTTAATCTGTATCGTGAAATATATTTTATATACAAAACTGTGCAAAAATATATATGCAGTGTACCAAATGTAATAAATGAGTCCTTGAACACACAATAGTTTATTTTTTATTTTTTTAATGTTTTTATGTATTTTTGAGACAGAGAGAGACAGAGCATGAGCAGGGAGGGGCAGAGAGAGAGAAGGAGACACAGAATCCAAAGCAGGCTCCAGGCTCTGAGCTGTCAGCACAGAGCCCAACGCGGGGCTCGAAATCACAGACCGTGAGATCATGACCTGAGCTGATGTCAGACACTTAACCGACTGAGCCACCCAGGCGCCCCAACATGTAAGCAGTCCATCAATACCAAACATTAGAAAGGACAGAAAACCAAAATTTTCACTCACCACTAGTGGGTGTATGAATTCGTCTTTCAGTTTTGGAAAACAGGTTGGCTCTGCCTGGTAAAACCAAACATACACATACCCTAAAACCTAGTAATTTTACTAAAACTGAAAAAAAAAAAAATCAAGTGGCCAATTAACAAGAAATTTAGTAGTTATTTCTGCTGGGGCTGCCGCAGAAATTGTGTACACACAATAGTTTAAGAAATAGAATATTACCATTGGTTTTGAAGCCTTCTAGGTTCCTTCCCCAGCTGAGATTTCTCTGTATCAGGAATAGGGTGCATGTATAGGGTCTCAAATGAGAAGGGTGCATGAGAAGGTCTCAAATGCCATGAGCCAGCTACATTTTCTTTGTAGTGAAAAGCAGGATCATGCCTTTTCCCTTTTTGAAATTGTGGTTTGTCTTTTTCTTATTGATTTGTGAGAGATATTTATACAACCTGCAAGATGAGCCATTGTCATTTATGTGGCTGCAAATGTCTTCTCCTATATTGTGACTGGTCTTTTCAATCTCTTTATGGGGTCTTTCAATGAATAGGTGTCTCTAATATTAAGGAAATCATATTTATGCTTTCCTGATGCTATGCTCTTTTGGGTTTTAAGAAAACTTTTCTCCCACTGAAAGGATGAAAATATCATCTTTTTTTTTTTTGAAGTTTTGATTTAGTTATCACTAAATTATCTGGAAACAGTTTTTGTTTATGATGCAGGATGAGCATACCTTTTCATCTTTTCCCATGTGGAGAATCACTTTTCACAGCAACACTGCTTGTTAAACAGACTATAATTTTCCTACTAATCTGTTTTGCCAGCTTTTTTATGTAGTAGGTTTTCTTATCTGTATAGGTCTCTTTCTATTCTATTTCTCTGGCAGATTTTCTTAAGCTCTCCTTTATCCAGTTAAGGAAGTTCCCTTTATTCACAGTTCAGTAAGAGTTTTCATTAAGAATGACTGCCAAGTTTTACTGCAAGCTTTTATTGCATCCATTGAAATTTATTTTTCTTATTTGGTCAGTTAAAATGATATAATAAATTTATAGATTTTCTAATATTAATCATTCCTAGAACAATCTTATATTAGACATGACATATTTTTAAACTCATTATTGAATAGAATTTGCTAATATTTCATGGAGAAGTTTTATATGTTCATGAGTGGTAGTGGTCTTGCTGTATACTTCTATATACTCTTAGTTATGGTCCTACTGTATACTTTCTGCATGTTTGGATGTAAGATTACACTATTTTCAAAAAAAAGAAGCTTGGGAAGTGACCTTTCCCCCTTATTTTATCCTCTGAAAGACATTCTGTAAGACTGGAACTATTGCCTTCTTAGATATTTAATAGAATTTACTTGTTAAATTAATTGGGCCAGTTGTTTGTGAGGATAGATTAAAACATTGTTACAATATCATTAATGTTTATAAAGATTATTCAAATTTTGTACCTATTTTCTACTGTTTATTCATTCAAGTTCATTAAACTATATTTTTGAGTTTTTCATTTCTGTAAATGCTTCCACATTTATATGAATGTTTATTTTGCATAATGCCTGTTACTTCTGTTACCCATTATTGAAACTATACTTTTGTCTCCTTTCCTTTCTTTGCATTATCTATGCCCTTTTTTCTCTCTCCCACCACTTATTTCTGTCTCTGTCACGCACACACACATACATCTTTGTCTTGATTGTTCCTCTTTTTAGAATTTTCCCTGCTCTTATTTTATTAATTTATTAAATTACTTTTTATCATCTTTGCTTTTTTTAATGGTTATTTATTTTTGACAGAGAGAGCACAAATGAGGGAGGGGCAGAAAGAGGGGGACAGAGGATCTGAAGCAGGCTCCTTGCTGACAGTAGAAAGCACGATGGGGGACTTGAACTCATGAATCGTGAGACCACGACCTGAGCCGAAGTTGGATGCTTAACCGACTGAGCCACGAGGCACCCCAATCCTTTTTGCTTTTGAATATAAGGATTTTGGAACTATAGTTCTTTTAGCTATCACTTTACCTACAAAACAACTTTTCCATTGTTGTATAGATATAAATTTTTTTTTAATTTTTTTAAACGTTTTTATTTATTTTTGAGACAGAGAGAGACGGAGCATGAATGGGGGAGGGTCAGAGAGAGGGAGACACAGAATCTGAAACAGGCTCCAGGCTCTGAGCTGTCAGCACAGAGCCTGACGCAGGGCTTGAACTCACGGACCACGAGATCATGAACCGACTGAGCCACCCAGGCGCCCGATACAAATATTTTCTAATGTCCATTATAATTTACTTGACTCATGAGTAATTTAGAATGTTTATTTAAATTTTGAAAGATATGTATAAATGTGACTTTTTCTTCCTACTGTGTATGTGCATGAGCACACATCTATGCATATTCAGTTGTTTATATTTACTTTTGTTGTCTTTTTTATATTGACATCTAATAATTTCAATTTGGCTGGAAATTTAGTGACATGATATTAACTTTGTGAAACTTATTGAAAAATTTTTTAGACATGGAAAATGATCAATTGTTTAAAATTGTCCAGAAAATAACTGTTAGGGGGCAATATTCCACTAATCAACCAGGTTATTTATGTTGTTTGGGTCACCTGTATTCTCTATCAATTACTGAGGCATGTTTCTCGATGTCTTGCCATGCTGGACATTTGTCATTTCTGTCCTTGCAGATCCATAATTTTTTAGCTTACATAATTAGAAGTGTATTATTGGGTGATTACAAGTTAAAATTATACTGTTTTCTTAATAAATGGAGTCTGTTTTCTCTACAGAACAGCCCTCTACCTCTTCTAAAGATTTTCGAGCCTTGCCTTCCAAGTTATCTGAACTTTGAATAGCCATGCCAGCTCTAAGCCTGTGTTCTCCTGTTATATTTTTCCCTAGTGGTTTTGCAATCTTTTGGTACATTTGTGAGTTTTTTCCCTCTGGTAAATAATCTATAGGTGAATTTTATTTTTAAAATACATTTTAATTTCTCAAATGCAGAGAGAAAACTATATTAACTACGATTATGGATATAACTGGATTTGTACCTTTTCTACTGTGTGCTATTTATTACAATTTTCTATATTTTACTTTTATTTCCTTTTTTTCCCTTTATTTTGGAATGAGTTCATGTTTCTTCTTTGCTGATTTGGAAATTATACACTTTACTGTTCTTTTAGTGGTTACCTAAGAAATTATAATATACCTATTTAAGTTAATAAAATATACAGTTAATATATTCACTCTGTTTAAAAAAGAAAAAGAAAGAAAAAAATCAAAATCCCTGAAGTGTATTTATAAACCTTAATTTTGATCATATTCTTCCTGATTAATGAGCAGGGTTCAGACATCAGTATAGGTCTTATGTGTTTGAACCTCACCAAGATCTCTATGGGCACCATTTCTCCTAATTCACCCAGTGATAGTGGGGTCTTGGTTTAATGTAGATTACCTACCTAACTTCACGTTATAGGCCCAAGTCTTCTTTCCTTTGGTCCAAAAGTTTCCTTAAAACTCTGGTTTTAGGTCTCACTAACTGACAGACACCAGTCGCAGAACATTGTCTAGAATGTTCTCATTTACCCTTTGTGTTCACACTTTCCTACAGTCTCCGGCTCCCGATTTTATTTCTCTGTGTTTTTTGTTTTTGTTTTTGTTTTTTTAGGGGCATTAAATTTTTTTTTAAGTTTCCATTTATTTATTTTTATTCAGAGTATTAAATTTTGTGTACTAATTGAGGCTTCATGGCCATCTAGTCTGCCATACTGCCAAAAATACATGTCTTTGGCCTCTTACACTTCCGTGAGAAGTGCAAGATCGTTGATTCCAATTCTAAAATTAAAACAATATAATTAAACAAAGTGAAATGCATTAAACTTTGGGATTCTAATCAATGGTCAATAAACACATCACTACGTCTGGATTGAAGTGACAAATTCATAATATTGTTTCCCCAGTTTTCTGGCTCCATGTCCAGAATTGAGAGGAGTTGACAACTGATTTAATATTAAGTTACTAGGATGGATATATTAATAACCACCTTAATGAATTCATCTACATTAAATCCCTGAACTCTGAGGATCTTTCCTTGCTGGGAAATATAGAAGCCTTCATAAACAAGCACAAGCAAATGAAATTAGTCTTTCAATCATTGGGCAGATAATTAAGTATTAGAATCCTTGGATTTTCTCTTCATGTTTATTAGATGTTCTTCATTACTCAGACATGGAACTGAAAGTTTCCATCACTGCCAGCGGGTGTGACTCCCTAGGTAGACTTAGAAGCCTTTGCTTCTGGTGTGAATAATTTCACCGGGGAGATGTAAACCTTGGAAGTTTCTTGTTTGGGTTCCCTTGATAGAAGGCATGCCATGCACTATTCTCTAGGTACTCTTTCTGTGTAGTCATGGTTTTAGTCAAACTTGAGTTTCAGTCGCAGTCCTGCCATTTTGAACAATGTGATCGGGGATAATTCTCCTCCCCTCTATGTGTCTGTTCTTCCTTCTCTTTAAGGTGAGAGATTGAAAGTTCAGTCCTTCCCAGCTTAGGAGTCTGAAAGGCTTGAACGACTGTGGTCACTATATTGATATGCACTTCGTTTTGTCTTCTATCCAGTAGTGAGAGTTAGGACAGCCATGAGTCAGCAAAGGAAAGTTACGTGATTCATAGATAAACATGATTATCCTCATCTGTCTGCTTGGTGGATGAGCATCACGGAGCAGTGAGATAAGAAGGTCCAGCCTCACATGTATGTCCTGAGGACCTCCCTACTCAGATTCTTTGCAGGGCTTACCTGGTCATAATATCTCTCATGAGCCTGGGAAGGAAAATCACATGCATAATGTGTCTGTCGTATTCTACCAGATAAAACATCTAATAACATTCTTGCTCAAATCCTGTGAGATGGATAGGCATTCTCATCTTCATTTTACAGATGGGAAACACCAGGGCTCAAAGAAGCTAACCAGCCTAGATTTTGTAAATGATCAGCACATAAAACTGGAGGGACGGGATGATACAACTAAGCTCTACAGTCGCGTCCTGTCTGACACCTTGCACTGCTCAAACACTTGAGTTTTGGGGCCCAATCTATGTGTGGCAAGGTAATGAATATGGGAAGGGCCACAATCCCCTCTTGTCCTCAATTCTTCCAAAAATCAAAGATGAGTAAGATGGTATTTTCTCCATCATTGTTTTTATGATGATTAAATTAAATAACAAAATAACAACAGACTCTCTGAAAAGGCTTAAATACATAATAATCAAGCTTTGTCTTCGGGAGATATGTCCTAAGACCACAGCACTACCATGAGGTAAAGATTAAGGACCAAAGCTCTGCAGCTAGAGCACCTCAGTGAGAATCCTGGCTTGCTCATTTATTCCCCCTGCAAAATGAGGACAATAAGGGCAAGTGCAGGACTGGTTGTGTTGGGGCTTCAAAGAGTGAATACATGTAAAATACCCAGAGTTACGCCAGGCACATGTACATGATCAGTAATGTTAGCTGTTAGGAGTCCCACTCTGTGTCTGGTTATGGGGAGTATTTTTTTTTTAATGTTTATCTATTTTTGAGAGAGACAGAGACAGAATGCGAGTGGGATGGGGCAGAGAGAGAGGGAGGCACAGAATCCGAAGCAGGCTCCAGGCTCCGAGCCGTCAGCACAGAGCCAGACGCAGGGCTCAAACTCACGAGCCGTGAGATCATGACCTGAGCCAAAGTAAGACGCTCAACTGACTGAGCCACCCAGGCACCCCTGTAACAGGGAGTATTTTAATAGTGCTCCAGGACTGTGCCTTGATGTGTTAAACTACCTCCCCATGGTTGTAAGGCCTTGACTCCTAAGCACTCAGCACATCCCTGGCAAAGCTATACGGCCCATAAATCTGTCCAGCTTCCTTCTTCATTTTTTAAGAGAAAGAGAGAGACAGGGTGCCAGCAGGGAGGAGCAGAGAGAGAGGGGGACACAGAATCCAAAGCAGGCTCCAGGCTCCGAGCTGTCAGCACTGAACCTGACACGGGGCTCAAACCTACCAACCATGAGATCATGACCTGAGCTGAAGCTGGACACTCAACCTACTGAGCCACCCGGGAGCCCACTTGTTTCCTTCTCTAATGCACTTATTTACTGCATCTTTCAGCAAACACTTTCATGCGCCTGCCTCCTGTGTGCAGGAATCTCAGGTGGTACGCTAGGCAAGTGACAGGGAGGAGGGGTCAGGGATGGGACGGTGGAGAAGAACAGGTCCCCAAGGAGGAGACGGGAGTCTTTCCACACAACAGGTTCCTTAGGGTGGGGTTGAGGTAGTAGGCGGCAAAGGATTTTGTCGGGGCAGAAGCAAAGCCCTCAGGGGATTCCACCAAAGCTTCTCTTTTGCTTTCATTGGAGTTTTGTGCTAGAGCTATAAACCCTCCAAAATGAGTTGAGATCATTAGGGAAGCTCCACTGATCACTGGTGGAAAAATATAACAATTAAAACCAAAAGCCTCAGAGTGGGAAGCTTGGGGAGGTGGACAGGGGAGGAGATGGGAACAGGGATGGCTCTTAATACTTAATAACAAATACTAATAATGGCAGAGAGTCAGAGACTAATTAAAAGTTTCTAAAAAGAGAGACTGAAAGACAGAGAGAGAGGAATTCATCTGTAATATTTTGCCTGAGTGGAATCAGGAAGCACTGTGGCCTAGAGAAGGAAATGAAGGACAAGGAAGCTGGCATTTGGGGATAAGGTCCAGTCTTGGGTGACTTGAGCCACCTTGGCAAGCATTTTCATCTTGATGAACCTTTCTCATGTGCAAAGCGGTGCCCTGCTTTCTATCTCAGTGGGGTTAGTAAGTAACAAATGTGCACAGAATCACGCTATATAACATGAGCAAACTGCTTGCTTTCCTCCAAGGAGAAGCATTGCCTAAGAGTTGTTATAAATGACCTCCAAGTCCTTTGCAACTTGACAATTTTATGTTTCCACTAAATAAATAAATAAATAAATAAATAAGATTTCTGAACTGGTATTTCAAGTAGATAGAAAAGGTAATGGAACTTGGAAATTAAATGAATTTCTTGAAGGACTTTTGCCCCAAATATAGTGTGTGAATTTTTTCCCATTAGACATTCATTTCTTCGGTGTAATCCTGCATGACTGCATCTTTCTCTAATGACAGCGTAAGTAGATGATAAGTCATCTTATCATTACTTCACATTAACAGGCTAATACTTTCCTAAGCAAATGGTTTTATGGTCTGCAGAAAAGGAAGTACTTGACAAACTGGACATTTGTAATACCTAGTGTAATGCAGGCATGAGTAGGGAGAGAGTTGCCAAATTAATCCACCTCAAAATATAACTCGTGAAGCATATGGGCAGACAGAGAAAATAAATAAATAAGAGACCGTTGAATACCCACTGTGTGTCAACTGCCTCAGATGTGTAGCTCACTTAATGTGCATTAAAAATCAAAGAGGCAAATATCTTACAGAGGGAATTTTAAAGGCAGAATGAATTCATAACACACCAGAAGTCAAAGGACAAACAAGACAGGTAAGAATTGACTCCAGAGCCATGTTCCTTGTCCCCTACTATCCTGACCACTTTCCTGCTTCCCATGCTCCAGGCCCCAAGAGACTTCCAGAATCACTAGTCAACCGCAGCCCTGCAAATGACTCTAGAAACAGACGATTTATAGAATGACCTGATTTTCCAATCTGTATTTTTGAAGCTGTTTCTTTCTTTTGTTACTCCACACTCAATACATTCGCATCTTCTTTCTCCTTTTAAATTCCCTAATTGGTTGGTGGGTGCCTCTTCCTCACAAGAAGTTTTTCTAGACAGCACGTGGCACTCAGAGTTTTGTGACCCAAAAATCAGCTGATCAGTTGTTAAAAGTGAAGATCCTGAAGCCCCACCTTAGGAGCCCTTCCTGGAGCACAGAATAGCCTGAGGCAGGTGTTAGATGAAATCTGAGTTCAAATCCACATCCTGCCATTCACTAGTTCTGTGAATTTAACACATTTTCTCAAACTGCCTGAGACCCAGTTACATCACCTATAAAAAACTATTGTAAGAATATCTGCCTCATGGCATAGCCCTTGACAACAAAATGAGGCAATATATTAACTCCTGGCTAAGAGTAAATGGTTTGTAGCAGTGGAGTAGAGAAGCAGCGATGTGCAGATGTTCAGTAGAGAAACACTGGAGCCAGACTGCCTGGGTGCCAATCCCAACTTGACACATTTGCTACCTCTTCAAAGTTACATGGAAAAAATAAATAAATAAGAAATAAATAAAAATTTAAAAAAATAAAGTTAAATGAATGCCTTAACCTTGCTCTGCCTCAGTTTCCTCATCTGCGAAATGGGAATATCATGAAGCAAAATGAGAATATCAAAGTACAAAGTCAAAATACAGTGTTACCTGCCTCATTAGGTCACTATAAATATTAAATATGGTGATACCTATGAAGAGATTAGGACCCTTACAGACACTGGCTTCTATTACTGATATCTCACAGATAATAGTTTTCTAAGGATAGGAAACCCATCTGGTTCTCTGTGGCATGAAGTCCAGCACTGTGGGCAAAGGAGTTACTACCAAACACTGTTAAATAAAAAAGGAGCCAGTGTTGGGAGTACAGGGTATCTGAACCCAGAGTCAGACTCTTAGATGATGTTCAAGGTTCCAGAAATTAAGCACATGCCTGGCAGAGCCTTCCTCTACCAACTTTTGCCCTCTTCTAAAACCAAAGCACATTCCAAGGGGGAATTTAATCCAAATGCTTCTTATTTACTCATTTACTCTTAAACCATCCAGATATTATTGGATAAAACTGGATAAAACTATTATTGGATAACACTCTTTGGTGCCTAAAGAGAAACATGAAAGAATCACAACATGACTTCTTGAAAAGCTTTTTCTGCCAGACAAGAAACCACATGTTGGTAAACAAACTTGTCAACCAAAGTGAAATGAGGGATATTATCATCCTGATTTCTTTCCACATTGCTTTCGCTCTGTTTCTCTTTTCCCTTCCTTTGGTCTATGTGTTTCATTCTCTCACCCCTATTTCAACTACACCTTGAGGGTGGGTAGATTTTGTTCTCTAATTGTGCAGCAAAGAAAAATAGGTCTGACACTTGTTTCTACATATATTTGTATAGGAAGAAAAAAAAAATGCCAGGAGGCATTCTCATGTTCATAGGCAGAAAATTGCATATTTAAAAGATCTCTATAACCAATCTAATCTCGTGGTTTTCATTAGGAAGTTTTAGCAGAAGTGTGGCACACAAGGGAAACCCTTGGACTGATGCATTCACCTGCACATGTAGATGTCCAGTCTACAGTATTTTGAGTTGACAGTAAGACAGACTGGCAACTAACTCTGTAATTTAAGGCAGAAAATGGAAAGGGCTTAAGAAAGGGATGATTGTTCTACACAGACGCAGAAGAGGAAGGGGTTCATTTTGGTAAGTTTGTTCACTAAATGTTTTAAGCAAAAGCCAAATATGGAAGGTTTGATAAAGAAGGAGTAGGATTTCACACAAAGAATTTGGCTGAGCTATGGATTGGCAGAATAGTGAAACTAAGACCAAGATGCTCAAAATGGCAGACAATATGCAGGAAATAACCTGTCATTACACTGAATCAGAACAAACTCTGTGAAACAAACCTCTGAATAAAGATCAACTTTTTAATATAAAAGTCACCCAGGCCAAAGAGCATATGTGGATTGAGTCCTGTTTATACTGACGTCAGCCTGATGGTCCTCCAAATTCCAAATTTGGCTTGATTGCTACCAGTAATAGGAAACTCAGTGTCTGTCCCAATAGTCCTTGGCATGTTTGGAAACCTATGATTATTACATGGAATAAATCTTCACCTGCAGCTAAATTTTTTTCAACGTTTATTTATTTTTGAGTGAGAGCGTGCAAATGGGGAAGGGACAGAGAGAGAGGGAGATACAGAATCCAAAGCAGGCTCCAAGCTGTCAGCACAGAGCCCAACACGGGGCTCAAACCCATGGATTGTGAGATCATGACCTGAGCCAAAGTCAGACTCTTAACCAACTGAGTCACCCAGGCACCCCAAACTATAGCTAATGCTTTTGCTAATCCACAGAATTACAGAGAATAAACATAAATGGTCTTTCCTTATAAGACTAAAGATATTTAAAGGAAATAGTTATTTATTTATCTATCTATTCATTCATTCATTCATTCGTTCATCATCTCATTAAGTCCATGCTCCAGATTCTGAACTAATCATGGGATGGCTGATGGTGATCAAACAGATCCAAACTCTGCCCTTATATAACCTTTGGCCTCATGAAGCATACACACAAGCAATGACAACACACTGTCCTGGGTGTATCAGGAGAGAGTTTCAGGTACTAAGGAATTACATCAGAGAGGCATACAATCCTGATTAATGAAAGGGGCATAATCCTGGTCTCTAAAATTATCTTGTTTTTCTACAGACTAAATCTCAATTCCTTCAATTCCTTTCCTCATTATCTTGTTTGCTTTTCTGTGATTACGTCCTAATGTGTCTCTTCTTCTTAAAAATTGTAAGTAGTACTGTGAACCCCATCTGAATAGGGAGTATTAATTATTTAACTATTTCTGCATGTTAGATTTCTAATTATGAAGGTTTGATTGGTAGCCAGCATTCATATTGGGTGACCATCTTTCATCATTATTTAGATTATACCTGCAACAAAACCCCAAAAAAGTTATACAGGCACACAGATGTACACACAACATACACAAATATATGCTTACATACAAATTTTAGTAATTATAAATGGTTGCAATTGCTTCTACCTCTTGGACTTTCTTTCTGTATTATTACATCCCCCATTTTAGATACAGTTCATTTCTCTAGACTGTTCGGGTCACTCTGAATTCTAATTCTGTCATCCAACATATGCCTACTGTCCTGTCATTTGTATATTTGATGATCATGAGCATTTACTCTTCATCCAAGACACTGACAGAAATGTTGAATAAGGCAGGACAAAGGACAGAGCCTACAGGCTGTCACCAGTCCCTGTCCTCAAGGTTGGCATTGATCCATTAATTAGCGCTCCTGGGGACCATCTTTCAACCAGTTACAAATCCAGTCTATCATACCTCCATCAAGCCCCCATTCCTCACTCCTTTCTACAAAGACATCAGGGAAGACTTTGTGAAATGGCTCATGGAAAGCTAGATATGCTGTATTGACTTCCTTTCCCTGATCTACTATCCTAGACTATAAATACTCTTGTGTGAAATGAGGTCAGTCTGATTTGACTTACTCTTGGAGAGCTCACGCCATGACCAAAGTGAAAGCAGTACTCTTTCTGTATGATTAGAACTTCAGAATTTGGGAGCTGTAAAGGATTGTAGAGATTATCTCATCCAGGCTCATCATTCCACAAGTGAGTCTCAAGCTTGAAATAACTTTGCCCATGGTCACACAGCTAGTCAGAGCTTGAAATGTAGTTATAACTTATATTCCCCTTTTCACACTTAGGAGGAGTGGAATTGACTTTAGAAAAGCATTTCTCAAAATATATTCCATGCAATATTACTTCCAGGCTGAAAAAAAAAAAGTCCCCACGTTCAAATGCATTTGAAAGACGCTGTGCATTGCTGTGTTAGTGATTCACAGTTTTTTTCAATCATTAAATAAATATTTGGGGATTGTCCCCTATGCATCAGAGCCTATCCTATCTCTATGCTAGGCACAGGGATAGGACAGTGAATAAGATCTCTTACAGATTTCCTTCAAGGGGGAAAGGCAAACATCAAAAAACAAAATGGAAAGACTACTATTGTAAATTCCTCTGAAATAAATTTATAGGGTGTTCTGAGAGACGGGAGGGGTGCAAGAAACAGCTGGAGAAATTGACATTAAATACATGAGAAAGCCCAGATAAGAACTATCTTGGCATGGCCAACACAATGATGGAATGGGGGAGGTTGTCAGCTATGACCTGAGAAGAACATATGAGAGCTAAAGAAAAAGTTGGTTGAAGATGTCAGAGGAAAAAATGAACACATGAACATAAAGTACACTGATGCATTTTGAGCAGGATAATGATCCAACTTCATTAGCATTTTGAAAATATTACACTGGCCACAGGATTGTGTGAGGGGATGAACACAGGAAGCTGTCAGAGAAATCCCACAAAAAGTTCTGGAGTAGGGAAATTGGCCTCTTGAATATTGACCTATTGAAAGAAAAAAACCCTGCTCATCTCTTTACCATTTCCACCCCCCCCCCCCCGCCAACATTTTCCAAATTAATTTGACTACGGTATCATTATTTCAGTTATACCCTGTTTTACTCCATGAAATTCTGAGTAAGAACTCATTTTAAGAAATGCTGCTTTGGGATATCTCAGGCTCAAGTCACATTCCAGGCCCTTTGAAAATAGTAACAGAACTTGCTTCTTGCTTGATTTGGAGAATTCTATTTGTTTCTTATCTTTCCAGCAGATGATGTGTTTGTTTATGAGGGTCAGCCTAGTGCTAGCTGGATTACTTTCATTCAAGTTGCCAGGTGTCAGGCTTGGAAAAATACAAGCCCTCGAAGTAATTCTAATATATAACCGTGTTTACTTATGTAGGCTTTTGTTTCTCACCTCTCTCTACTCACCCTCAACTCACAATGCCGGCTGTTTCCAGCATAGCATTCTAATTGCTCATTCATTAATATTTAGCAAAACTAACTCCTACGTTAAAAGAAAAAATTACCTTCCAGACTAATTAACCAGCAATGAATTTCACATTTGGATACATTTCCATAGGCTGATTTCATCTTATTTTTAAATAAGGAATGAGGAATGAGAGGACCAGAAGGAGGCACCAAGGTGTCAACATGAAATAATAATCAAATTCAACATGCGTAGTGAGATTCCTGTATATCGGCTCTTTTAATCTCTGAGGAAGGGCTTCTGATCCTTGGATGTGCACATGGATTGCCTGAGGGCCTGGGTGAATGCAGATCCAGATTCAGTGGGTCTGAGTGGGGTCTGAAATTCTGCTCCCCAGTGAAGCTTGTAGACCTGGAACCATACTCTGAATAGCAGGGATGTTAAGGACCATGTCAGTTTTGCATTTCAGGGAGTCTTCCCAGCAGGCGTCTCAGTAACAGAAAACCCCAAGCCCCACAGCATTAGCAATGACGTCATTTGTTATATCTCACACAATACATCCAGCGGTAGGGCGGCTCCAGCCGTGACATGTCAGCACCCTGGTAATGTCATCAAGGATGGGGGTTGCTCCCAGCTCCCCACTCAGATCTTCCCAGCAGTGCCTTCATCCTCAGGCCACTTCTCCTAGTCAGGATGTGGATATAGCAATTTCACTGTCCCATTCAGATGTGATGACATCCAGTGGAGAATATTTCTCTTCTACAGTTTTCTCCTTAAGAACAAAGCAACCTTGGTGAGAGTCCCCTAGCTGATATCCTTCACATCACATTGGCCAGATCTGCACCAAGTGCTCATCATTAATGCACAGGGCAGGTACTCCACCTTATACCCTCTGCCTATGCCCAGATCACCTGCTGTTTATTGGGCAAATCCTATCTATGCCCGGATTCTTTCTCAGGAAACCACATCTCTGAGCCTGACGATTGTCTCTGGAGTACACACAGGCTGGAAGTGCCTAAGAGTTGAAGTCCTGAGAAACAACCTGAAACAAGTGAGGGATGGGAACTAAAATCTGGTCTCCTCATCCCCTAGGGGGTAAATTCTGAGTCCTACAGAAGGTCTGCAGCAGTGATAACTTCCTGTAGCACACGGAGGAGGCTGGCCGCTGATTCACCCTACATGGCTTCTCACAGAATGACTCCTTCACAGTGATTCCCAGGATCATGTCCCACCCAATACACTACTTGATCCCACACCACATCCTGCGTTCTGTTCTTGGAAGAACAACTTTAAACAAGTTAAAATAACACAACCTGACCACCGGGGGAATGGGAATTCCCCAAACAGCTTAGATGGGTGGTTTGAAAAACATGAGCCCCAGACCAGCAGCATCAACCTTACCAGGAATCTTGTTAGAAACACAAAATCCAGGGTCCCTGCAGGATCTCTGGAGATGGAGTTCAACAATCTGTGTCTTAACAAGCCTTCCAGGTGACTTTGATGCATGACAGGTTTAAAAACCCCTGGTTTAAACAGAATATATCCCTGGTTCTGAGGGAAGAGTCTCCACCCATGAATCATCTGGTCATGAAGACAATGGACAGATATATGAATAAAATCCTCGTTCTATTAAGGAGTGTTAGGCATGTGGGATGGAACAACAGATACTTCAAAACAACCATATCTGCTTCCCTGCAGTGGAGAGAATAGAAGCAAGTTGCCCCAAACATCAGAACTGGAAAACCGGAGAGGTGGGTTTTGAACTCTGGCTTATGACAACAGACACAAGGCTTCTTCCCCACTTTCCACAGCCCTGTGGTCACTGAGGGATCTTGGGCAAGGCTGGAGAGGGAAGGCCACCAGGAACAAGATTCTCCTTGCCAGAAGCCATAGCATGTGTTCCTTCAGTGGCAATAAATCCCATGAAAATGCAGATAGATAAAGTGTTCTGACATTTATATCCAGCATGAAATACACGAAAATAATAAGAGGAGAGGATAATGGTGCAACATGAAGCTTTTATTAATGTTAGACTAACTCTGTAGGGGAAATGGCTCATTTTATTGCTTTAATGTCAGGCTTTCTCCTTTCCTCCAATGGGCATAAAACTGGGCTGCCTCTTATTTTCAATCAGTAAATGGGAAAGCAGTTATTGAATGCCTCGGTGTGTCTAGAAGGACTGTATAAGCCATGGGGATATACAGAAATGCAGGAGACATGGCTCCTCTCAGGAGCTTATGATTCAGTTGGGAAAACCACACAAATAGACATTCAGATTTAACATCTACTGAATGAAAGAAATGTTCTGGAAATTATGTTGACTGATTTTATACCTATTATTTTATTTAAAAATATATACAAATTAATAAATAAAGAATACCACATTAAGACAGAGTATAACCAAGTGCTAACTTGTATTCAATATGGATTCTATGGAGAGAAAGACTATCAGAAGTATAGCTCTATCATTAATTTGCTACATGATTGTAGCTAACTCATTTCCCTCGTCAGATGTTTCCTATCTAAAATGAGGGCATTGAACCAGATGAATGCATCCCAAAATTACGTTCTGTGGAAAATTCCTGTTTAGGATATTAATAGGTATGCAACACGAAAAAAAAAAAAAAACGTTGAGGGTTGGAGACAGTGGTGGAAGACACAAACATTTAGAAACACTTTAGACACATGTTCAACAAAATTGAGCAGGCTTGTTTCCCAAAAGACCTCTCAGAACCTTGAAGATGCTTCTGTGTTTTGGGAATCTACAAGAGGAAAATCTTATTTGTAGCATATTATAAAAATGTTTTATTATAAAACCCACTACTATATGGTAGTGAGTAACATCCTTTAATATGCTCCAGAACCAGAGTGGAAAATGCTGGAAATCCAGCAACATGGTCCTGAGGGATGGCGGCTCAGGTCAGCTCACTAGGACGATCTTTAAAGAACAACTCAAGTTCAATTCAGGGAACAGAAAGGACATTCACAGTGAGGATAACAGCATTAAAAAACAAACAAACAAACAAACACAACTTGGGATGATGTTTTCCTTCACTAAGACTATAGATAGTAACATAGCTTACATTTGTCCAATAAGTTCACAATGCATTTTCAGATACATTCACTAATTTACAAACCCTGGCAACCCAGATTTATCTTTTTGTTCTCCACTTTTGTTTTTCTCAGTGACAAAACTGATGCTTGTAATGGCAGCATCTGACTTTCTCAATGTCACCTTCTGTGTTGCCTCTCCCCTGACCCCTTTACTTTTTGTAGATCTTCTTTGTTTATTAAGGTTTCTGCATTTCAGAGTATGCTGGGTTTCTGGCTTTGTTTTTGTTTTTCCACAGCGTCCTGCTATGTACTCTGCGGCCCAGCCCTGGTCATCAAGGACCCAGCGCCTTTAACATCATCTATTGACAATAAAGCCAATCCCACAGGCAGGAAGGCTGTTCATATGGAAACCTGACTGGGTTGTGCTGGTCTTAGCATATACCGCCTGGGTCTGGCCCTGGTGATACCACCAGCCGTCAGTCTGCTGTCTGTAAATACCCCCGATACTGCATGAGTTAATTGCTGCATGTTTATAAAGCTCTTTGAGAAATCAAAGTTCTGCCTTGTAGGGAGGGTGCTCTGAAGGCAGATGTCTAATGGGAGAAGCAGGAAGTTTGGGGCTGGGAAACCAGCTGGCTGGGCTCCGTCCCAGGTTCTGCACCCTCTTCCTGGACGATGTCGGGCAAGTCACGCCTCTTCTTCTAGCCTTTTTGTCTCTTTGTACTTTTTTTTTAAAGGAGCTTTCTAAGGCTCCTTTCAGATCTCACGTACATTTATTTTTTAATGCGAATTGACCAAGTCAAACTCAGCAATCAATGAGGTGACCAGTGTCACATCGGATAGCCCTTGTGGCCATTATTTGAATGGGGGCACTTGAAACCCTCCCCACCCCCTTCTCCTGCCAGAGAAGATGAAAGCGTCATTTCTGACCTCCGCACTGGCCTTTGCCTTGAACTTGGCAGTGCCTTTCACAGGACCATTTCCAGCTGGTTCTTTGCCCCCCGGCAAGACCAGACTTTTCTGAAAGAGTGTAAACTTCTCTGAATGATATTTGAAAATAAAATATAATTGATTTCACAGCTCCTTGAACCTCTCCTATCAGGAATTGATCTTCCCCCCCTCTTCTGTTTTTACACTCTTGGAAGTGATTTGAGTGATGGCAAGTAGAAACTCCAATACATAAATGTTCCTCATCCTTTCTCCCTTTCTCTTTAAATCCATTCCTGATACAAGAGTGTGTGTGGGTGTGTGTGCAAGTGCATGCATTTGTACAAGCGTCCTTTCACATATATTCCTATCTATATTGCCTATGTCTATGAGTTCATCGATCTGCATGTACCGTATATGTACTTTTATATAACAATGTCTGTGTTTTGGGGTGTGGCCACATATGCAGCAAATACATTTTATGTATGCATGTGTGTTTTCCATATGTGTGACTCTGAATGCAAGTCTGCATGTGTGTTTATGAGCATGCAATTAGCATACGAGTCTTTGCAGACGTATATATCTGTTTGCATGCTTGTGGTTTGTGCGTAAATGAGCCTATATATGAACAGATAGTTTTGTGTCTAGGTACCCGTATCCAAGTCTGTTATATCCACATGAATAGGTGTACGTAAGTGCCAAGGTAGTCAGATTCCCATTTCAGAGCACACCTAGCCTTGCTATTCGCCCTCCTCCCTAAAGAAAGAATAAACAAAACTCAACTTTTCTTGGATGCACCAGACAGCTCCTGCCGATTTGGACGGTCATTATGAACTACGGAGTGCTCTCCTCTGCCAGCCCAGTATTAGCTGTCACTTCCTTGGGTAGGACAAAGTCACCCAACTGGACTGTATCCTAATTATCTGGCAAGGGAAGGAGGTGTGGCAGATGCTGCCGAGGGACCTGGTAACCCCCTTTCTCTGCAGCAGCCGAGGGACTCAGTTGGCTCCCCAGAAGCCACCCCTGGAGCCGGTGCTAGACTATTTTTGAGTGACACAAAGGCTAGTTTAACATGGTGCTGATTGAAATGTTGGTGTGGCAGAAGCTGTCGGTGCCAGACAGGCACAGTACACCTATTTTCTATCCCTGGCCTGCCTAGATTTGTGTGAGCGGCAGATCTGTGCTTCCTGTCAGTCAACCTGCCCGCTAGTACGAGGCAGCACTGCCAGAGCGGTCAGTCTATGACAGTGACGGCTGGTCGGGGAGAAATGGGACTCGTGTTCACATAGGCCTTTGGCTTCCTTTAGCAGTGAGAAGGAGCTTCCACGTAGGGACCTGCATCATGGCCCAGGAAAAAAATTGTAGACACTTTTACCAGTTGGAAGTAGAGTAAGACACAGAGACTCACCGCAGATGAAAGGGCGGGCCTAAGCCGGCCGACTCCATCTTGTTCTGTGTCCTTCACCTTGACCACACCTCCTCCCCTTGAGTAACCCCCCGCCCCTCACCTGCCTAACAGGACTCGGACCCTTCCCCAGCCAATCGGCTGAGGCCATAGCCATTACCTCACCAACTGCCCCTAGGCCCCAATAAAACCTTTGTGCTTTTGAAACTCGCTCTCTCTCCCTGGTATCTCACCGCTGCGTCGGTGCAGATAGGGGATTGAGCTCAGGCTAGCTCAAATAAAGGCTCTTTTGCTTTTGCATCGGACTCGGCTCCCTAGTGGTCTTTGGGGATCACGAATTCTGGGCATAACACAGACACTGAGGATAGGCGGGCTTTCATGATCCGGGGAGTGGAGGTGGGGAGCTGGAACTCAGGTTTCCATTTGTCCACTAGTGGCTGCAAGACGTTGTACAAGTCACTTTAGACGGATCTCAGGACAAGATTGGGTTTATTCTCAAAATAATGACAAGACAGAGTGGGGTCTGGCCATACTCTTGTATGATGGGAAGAGTCCCGGCATCAATTTTTGGAGGCTATCTAGTCTAATTAGCACAATATGCAGAATGTGGTTCTGCCAGCCATGGAAGTTATAGCAAGATCAAGAAGACCCTGAAAAGATCAAGGTCTGGCCTGTTCCTGCTTTCCAGGTTCCAGTTCTACTACTTACTGATTATGTGCATATGGATATTTCACATTCCAGATATCCCAAATCAAGTTCACTCTTCTCTTCCCCAAACTACTATAGCAACTACATGCAAAATGTTACCCAACCCAAACCTGAGTCGCCTTTCACTTCCTTGCCTTTGACCCATCTCTGACCACTCTACAGATCCTCCAGACTCTCCTCCTAAATATCACCTTGGTCCCTCTTCGCTACCACCACACGAGTCCAGCCTGACAGCATCTTCTTTTGCCCGGATTTTACAATGACCTCCCAAAGGGTCTTCCTCCTTCCCTGCCGTCCCCTTCAAACCCATTCTCCACACCGAAGCCAGAGTGACTATTTAAAAACCACAACTTTGGGAGCACGTGGGTGGCTCAGTCGATTAAGTGTCTGACTCTCAATTTTGGCTCAAGTCATCATCTCACATTTCGTGAGTTCGAGCCCCACATTGGGCTCTGCACTGACAGCACGGAGCCTGCTTGGGATTCTCTCTCTCTGCCCCTCCCCCACTTGGGCTTCCTCTCGCACGCTCTCTCAAAATAAATAAATAAACCTAAATAAATAAATAAAATAAATAAATAAAAACACAACTTTGATCGTGTCCTGCTCTTGCTCAACACCCTTCAGGTTCTTTCTGTCATCCTTGGATAACACACAAATCCATTGGCATGGCCTGTGAAGATCTCCGTGATCAAATCTGTGTCCACTGCCTTGACTCTTCACATTCTGCTCTTCATGGCACATTCTAGCCATTATGAATGTCTTTCACGCCCTACAGTAGGTGATGTTCCCTCTCACCCCCCCCCCCCCTTGCTATCACGTCTACCTGAAATAGTTTTCCATTCTGTCCATCTGACCAACTCCTACACATTTGTCCAGTTTAGGCTTTAACATATCTCCTTTGAGAGGACTATTCTGTGTCTCATTGCAGATGAAACACCGTTGCCAAATCATCCTGTACCAAACTCTACGTCACTTGTATAAACTCATTACATAGAATCAGAACTGGTTGCTTAATTGATAGCCTTCCTTACTAAAATTCATGCTCTTTTAGGGCAGAGGACAGGTCTGAAATATCCACTTCTGTAACTCTCTTGCCTAGTACAGCACTAAGTACATGAAAAGTGTACCATAAATGTGTGCAAAGTAAACTAATAAATATCAATCAATGCTATTTTACATAATGATGAGATTTTTTTGAGGTGACAATGGGCTTCGTGGGTCCAGAGCCAATGACCAAGAAAGAATTTTTAAAGACATCTTTGGTGCAAAAAGGTGATTTTATTGAAGACGGGGGACAGAATCCCTTGG
Organism: Panthera onca; assembly: GCF_046562875.1. Taxonomy (NCBI): domain Eukaryota; kingdom Metazoa; phylum Chordata; class Mammalia; order Carnivora; family Felidae; genus Panthera; species Panthera onca. Next base: position 78,907,272 of record NC_138351.1, on the reverse strand, counting down.
GCAGGAAGAGCTGCCCCAGGACCATGGGGAGAGACTGGTTATATACTATGGAGTTGGGGGAGGTAAAAGTCCAGGGGAAGTTTCCAATGAGATTTTATATGCTAAAGAAGACTCTTAGGATACTGAAGTCCTAGCTATTGTCAAGCTAAGGTTGTTCTTCCCCCTAGCAAAGCATTAACATTAAGACAGTAGGAAGTTCCTGGGGAAACATTTTTACATTGTCTGCCTCAAGTATTTCTCAATGGGCTGCAGGTTATAAGGAAATTTAATTTTATCTGCCATTTCCTTCTGCCTTTGTTTCCCACATCACACAAGATTATGTTAAATTACTATATGGGAAGGACTTCATAAATACAATAGAGAGTCTGAATGCAAGTTCCTGAGAGTAGGGACTTGTTTTATACATCAGTGTAACTCTCTTCACCAGGATAAAAGGGTCCAGTACAGGTTATCCATTAATATTTAATAAATTAAGGAACTTTTAAAAACATGATTATCTCATATCATGCTATCCACATATTTGGAATATATCAAGTTTATTAACTTTTTCTTCCTAAATACTTGTAACATCAAGGAAGAGTATATATGTCCTCACAGAACATCTGGAGATATGTCAATTTGGGGCACTCTAAGGAAGAAATCTCTTTCAAGTCTTAAGTTATAGCCCAAAAAACATGCAATTTCTCCATCATATACACAGTGTGTCTGTGTTTATTTTTGTATGTTTACCTTACTTGCCATGAGCAAAGCTAGTAATTGAGAAATATATGCTGTACATATTGTCTGGCTTTATGCACTTTCTGGCATATGGCCACATACCATTGCCAATAAGCTTATTTTACTTGGAGATTGAGTGAAACCCCAATGGCTAACTCAGGAGCCGTGTTGTGGCCAGAGATAAGATGTGGACTCTGTGGCTTGCCAAATATCAAAAACTCATTTGGGGATGAGGTTTTGGAAGTTTCTCTCTAGAATTATACACACACGGGAGGTCTCCTCTAAATGAATCCAGGAGCTGGCCAGGACAGGAGTGATTGTTCACTGATATCTCACAGCTATTAGAGTCCATACTCCTCCTGCAAATGTCCTCTCACTGCTATCCAGCCGCTCTCTCTTCCAGGAGCCTCCCTTCTGCCTTTTTTCTGTCTGCCAGTGGTAATTGCACACAATGACTCATGCCCTTCCATTTTCTCATGCATAGAACACAAAGCTTTTGAGGCCTCTTACATTATCCCCTTATCCTCACATACCCTCACTACTGAATACCATCTGCAAATTTAATTAGCCAGAAATTTATTCCCTTTGCCTAATCATTAATGAATTTGAATAACTTGATGAAAATGGGAAAGAAGAAACTTTCTCAAATGCTGTGTACAGAATGGAAAACTTTAGCTTTTTTTTCTTTCTTTTTTTTTTTTTTTTACCCTCTCCTGCTTACTGTTAAGGAGGGTCCAGAAGATGGAAGCCCAAGCCAATCAGAAGTCAGATATAAAAATACAATGAGGTTCAATGGGAGCTTTTAAAGTAGTTCTAAATAAAGAATACCAAGGAGCTTATCTAGAATAATACAGTTGTTTGTGACCTAAAGCTGTTGCATTCAGTTTTTTTAAATATGAAATTCATTGTCAAATTGGTTTCCACCCAATACCCAGTGCTCATCCCAAAAGGTACCCTCCTCAATACCCATCACCCACCCTCCCCTCCCTCCCACACCCCATCAGCCTTCAGTTTGTTCTCACTTTTTAAGAGTCTCTTATGCTTTGGCTCTCTCCCTCTCTAACCTCTTTTTTTTTCTTTCTTCCCCTCCCGCATGGACTTCTGTTAAGTTTCTCAGGATCCACATAAGAGTGAAAACATATGGTATCTCTCTTTCTCTGTATGACTTATTTCACTTAGCATAACACTTTCCAGTTCCACCCACATTGCTACAAAAGGCCATATTTCATTCTTCCTCATTGCCATGTAGTATTCCATTGTGTATATAAACCACAATTTCTTTATCCATTCATTAGTTGATGGACATTTAGGCTCTTTCCATAATTTGGCTATTGTTGAGAGTGCTGCTATAAACACTGGGGTACAAGTGCCCCTATGCATCAGCACTCCTGTATCCCTTGGGTAAATTCCTAGCAGTGCTATTGCTGGGTTATAGGGCAGTTCTATTTTTAATTTTTTGAGGAACCTCCACACTGTTTTCCAGAGCGGCTGCACCAGTTTGCATTGCCACCAACAGTGCAAGAGGCTGCCCATTTCTCCACATCCTCTCCAGCATCTATAGTCTCCTGATTTGTTCATTTTGGCCACTCTGACTGGCGTGAGGTGATATCTGAGTGTGGTTTTGGTTTCTATTTCCCTGATGAGGAGCGATGTTGAGCATCTTTTCATGTGCCTGTTGGCCATCTGGATGTCTTCTTTAGAGAAGTGTCTATTCATGTTTGCTGCCCATTTCTTCACTGGATTATTTGTTTTTTGGGTGTGGAGTTTGGTGAGTTCTTTATAGATTTTGGATACTAGCCCTTTGTCTGATATGTCATTTGCAAATATCTTTTCCCATTCCGTTGGTTGCCTTTTAGTTTTGTTGACTGTTTCCTTTGCAGTGTAGAAGCTTTTTATCTTCATGAGGTCCCAATAGTTCATTTTTGCTTTTAATTCCCTTGCCTTTGGGGATGTGTCAAGTAAGAAATTGCTGCGGCTGAGGTCAGAGAGGTCTTTTCCTGCTTTCTCCTCTAGGGTTTTGATGGTTTCCTGTCTCACATTCAGGTCCTTTATCCATTCTGAGTTTATTTTTGTGAATGGTGTAAGAAAGTGGTCTAGTTTCATCCTTCTTCATGTTGCTGTCCAGTTCTCCCAGCACCATTTGTTAAAGAGGCTATCTTTTTTCCATTGGATATTCTTTCCTGCTTTGTCAAAGATTAGTTGGCCATATTTTTGTGGGTCTAGTTTTGGGGTTTCTATCTATTCCATTGGTCTATGTGACTGTTTTTGTGCCAATACCATGCTGTCTTGATGATTACAGCTTTGTATTAGAGGCTAAGGTCTGGGATTGTGATACCTCCTGCTTTGGTCTTCTTCTTCAAAATTACTTTGGCTATTCGGGGCCTTTTGTGGTTCCATACAAATTTTAGGATTGCTTGTTTTGGCTTCGAGAAGAATGCTGGTGAAATTTTGATTGGGATTGCATTGAATGTGTAGATAGCTTTGGGTAGTATTGACATTTTAACAGTATTTATTCTTTGTTGCATTCAGTTTTAAATGTTGTTTTCTCCTCCAAATACTCGGTAAGCAATTTTCAAAGCTATTCGGCCATTTGGGGAACATCTGCTTTTGTAATACTATCATTCTTGGGGAGGCACTCTTGAAGAATCTGGCTTCCTACTTTGATTGACCTGGCCTCAAATCACTTCTCTTTCACTGATTTCAGGGGATTCTTTTCCCTTCTGAATCAGCAAAGCAATTAGGTAAGCTGGTCCTTTCCAGTAGCAATTCCTTGGGAAATTTCTTCTGACCTGTGGGGAAAATTCCAAACCCTGGCACGAGAGAGAAGGTTATTCTTGTCTCATTTTCAGGTATTCCTCTAGAAAGTTTGCAACAACAAGGATGACCACGCAGTACACTGGCCAGTGTTGGATGCTTCCCCAATCTGGTGTGTTGAGTTTCGGGCACTTAGAGAAAGAAGTGTCCATAAAGAAATCCAGCACATTTTTGCATCAATATTGTGTCTCCTACTACGAATCTTCCCCTTAACATGTTATTCCAAAGTATAAATGAATGTACATGAATTACTTGAACGCTATGTCACTAAAATATACAATGATATGAGGCAGTAGGAAGATAGCTGGCTATAAGGTTAGAACAAGTGATCTGTTCTACTTAATGCGCTGTGTGTTCTCTATTCAGCAATTACCCTGTCTGAGCCTTGTTTCCCTTCTTAAATTAAATAACATGATCTATATATTTTATTTAACTATACTTTGAGCTAGGTAAGGAAAAAGTCTGTAGTTTGCTGATTTTTATATATACAGAGCTTACCACAACACAAATAGTTGATGATAAATTAGAGCTTATTGAATAGAATTCAAGAATTGTTTTGAGGCTAGCTTGAGGTACAGAGTATAAATAATCATCATCACTGTTATTATTAATTGCTACAGTCATGGGATTGACTTTTAATGTTAACTGAGAGGAATATGGAATATCTAGAAAATTTAAACTCATTAACCATTTCTAAAATGTATACCAAGTTTCTTGTTTTGTCAGCTTATTCTGACGGTACAAAATGAATCTTTATTTGTGATGGTAGCCATGTGACAAAAACTCATAGTCATGGTTAAGAATGTTCATTGATTTTGTATAAGAATGCAAATGATAGTTGCTGAGTCAAAATCACAGCAAAATCACACCTACATAAACATTTCATTACTCAAAGAGAATTAGATGTGTGCCATCCCTGGGGGCAAAATAGCATATTGGAAAATGACATCAAGATTGAGGTCAGAAGATGTGAAGCATAGTAATTGCTCTACCAACAGTCACTGTGTTACCTTATTGGAGAGGCAGAATTCTACGATGGACCTCAAGATTCCTACTGCATTGTACACAAACCCTGTGTCATTCATTGTCTTCCTATATGTAGGTAGGGTTTGTAATTATGATGAGATATCACTCCCATGATAGGTTACATTATATGCCAAAGGTGAAAATTTTCAGGTGTAATCAATGCCCCTAAGAAGCTGGCTTTAAGTTAATAAAAGGGAGACCATTCTGGGTGGGCCTGACCTAATCAGTTGGCTGCTCTAAAAGATGGTCTAGAAGTTAGAGGGATTCAAAGCAGCATAGATGTTCTCCTTCTGGCTTTGAAGTAGCAAAGTGCCTGTTGTGGAGAGGGTCTTGTGGTAGGAGATCATGGGCAGTCGCTAAGAGCTGAGGGCCTCAGTTCTATAACCTCAAGCATCTGCATTCTGGCAGTAGCCAGTAAACATGGAAGGAGAGCCTGACCTTCAGATGATATCACACTCCTGACCTGATTTTAGCCAGGTGGACTCTGAACAGAGGACTCCTCACTGACCAAAGCTGTGAGATAAGTGTGTACTGTTATAAGCTACTGAGTTTGTGGTCATTTATTACGTGGCAATATAAAACTCTTACACCTTGGATAGCTTATTACCCTTGTGACCTCAGCATTAAGAGTCAAGATCATAACCTCTTCTAAAGTTTTGAAACGTGTAAGAACTAGCCCAATACAAGATATATTCATCATTTGTATTCCTCAAGATTTTGCTTAAATTCCATTTTCCCCCAAACTTGCCATGTACTAAATCAAACCTTTCAGCTGCTTCCTCCTTTCTACTAATTCCCAATTAGCTTTGCCACATATGGTTCATCTCTTGGCTGATAGCTTCACCAACTTCCCAGCACCTAAAGCTAAAAACCTCAGGACCTTACTCTTATCTCTTCCTCTCTTGATTCTCCCACATAGAATAAATTGTCATCTCATCCGAGAAGCTTCCTGCATCCCTGGCCTCTTTTGTGCTTCCCTACTATTCATCTGGACATCTGCTAGGGCCTTCTTGCAAGACTGTCAATGCCCATTTGATCCATTTTTTCATTGCTGTAAGAAATATCTTTATTAAAAAGCTGCTTTTTTCACTCTCCTGATGAAACATGCCTAAGGGGTCCTGCACGTGGTACTTTGTGTTCTTCACTATCTGGCTCCAGTTCTCCCCTCTCATTTCTCCTCATGTTCCTGGTATGCCACACTTAACTTTCCATGAATATAATGGCTTCATTTATGTCCCCATCCAAAAGAAGATGCATTGATGTCCTAATCCCTAGTAGCTGTGAATGTGACTTTATTTGGAAATAGGGTCTTTATAGATGCAATCAAGCTAAGATGAGTCATTAGCATGGACCTAACCCAATGGGACTGGTGTCTTTATAAGAGGAACATTTGCACACAGACACACACACAGAAGAGAATGTTGTGCGAGGACAGACACATGGGGAAAAGACAGCTGTGAAGACAGAGGCAAAGACCGGAGGGATGTGGCCATGAGCTAAGGAGTACCTGAGGCCACCAGAAGCTAGAAGAGGCAAGGAACAATCCTCCCCAAGGGGTTTTGAAGGAACCATGGCCATGAAAACACCTGAATTTTGGATTTCGAGCCTCTAGAATTATGACACAATCCATTTCTATTTTAATCCAGCAGTTTGTGTACTTCGTTATGGCAGCTCTAGGAAATTAATTAAACCATATCTTCAGATAATCATTCTAGGAGAGCCTCAGACCAAGTTTGTTCTCTTTTCTTGATTTTCTTAGAGCAGGCTTTCTGGTCTCTGTGACAGGACTTCTTACAGTGAATCGTTCAGTCATAATTATCTTGACAGTCTCTTGCACTAGATTGAAAAGGCTTTGAGGTCAGGGATTATGTCACACAGTTCTTCAACAGATGCTTGTTGAATTAAAAAAAAATAAGAATATAATTTTTTCCAGCCTCATATACATAGTGGTACCTAACTTTAGAAATAAAATGTTGTTGTTGTTGTTGTTGTTGTTGTTGTTGTTGTTGTTGTTTTAATTAAGTTGTCCTTTAGACATCTTGTATCATCGGGTTGTTATTCCCAATTTATAGATGAAGAAATTAAGACTCCCCAAATGTTGGTTTTACTTACCCTTTTGCTCCTAGTAGATTAACAAGCCTCCAATGCCTTCCAGGGTCTGGCTATCAGTCTCTCTCAGGTATCACTAAGCCACATCAATTTTGGGGGCTGAGTAGTTTTTTGATGATCATACGTGTGATCACCAGATAGAAGTTATAATGGAAAGTTAAAAAAGTTAATAAAAAAGGCTTGAGATGAAGTATGTCATATGATCCTTTTGAGTAAGTCCAACATTTATCACCATTTCATTGATATGGTGAGTGAATTATATATATGGCATTATAATGATGTAATATCTTACAGTCCTCAATGGCTTGTGGAGTTGAATGTTCCATCTGGGTGCAGTTTATGGAAGCAAGAGAGGGACAAGAATGAGAGCAGAGGCATTTGGTACACTGTTCAGGGCTTCTCCCAGCTACAATTCCTTCATATTATTGCCATTATTCAAATTCAAATTATAGGCAACATACATTTACTTGGACAATGGAGAAATACTTCATGGGAAATAAACTTATTTTTAAAAACACAAGTTTTGTGGGGTTTTTTTTTCTTTTTTACTCTACTGACTCTTTGTCTCTCTGTATCTGTGTCTGTCTGTATCTTTCTGACTTTAGTGTTTGGGCCTTTACAAATCACCCAATCCAATTGAGTCCAATTTCCCAACATGCAAATTGGGAAAACAAACATCAGTGTGTTGACATGAGAAAATATGGTTGTCTATGCTGTTCCTCCCTGAAGATAAATGGGGTTGATGGAGAGCTTTCTTTTCCTATATGAATGACTTCATGCCCTAAGGAGCTGAAGTAAACAAATAAACCTGAACATGGCTTGGCCAACATCAGTCTTCCAGGTAAAAGTCCAATATGCAGCAGGCAGCTAACAAATGTTGAATGAGTTCAGGTTTTCTCTTTCATTTATGCACTGGCATACAGAGAATGGTAGAAAATAAATTTTTGTGCTAAATAAAATTTTATTTTGACATTCAATGTCATCATGTCCATCTAGATATAATAATAAAAGCAACAGCAATAATGACATAATGGCAATGGAACAGTAACTGCATCAAAAGTAACAGTTAACAATTACCAAACACTTATTTATGGATGCTTTTTTTTTTTCCTGCATAAAACAAACTTCCTAATTCCAAACATGAAATGAGAGCAGGTGCTTTCCTTCGAATCCAGTGGACTCCTACGCTGAACACACAGACCGTATCCTTCCCACAGATATGTTAAACTAAAGCATGCCTTATTGCCATCTCCCACCATTTCACTGAGGAGAAGGAGGGCCCTATGTCTAGGATACGGGCTAATTCTTACCATTCTGCGTTTGCTGATGCCAATGAGGAAAGCAGATGAGGTTCATCTTCCAGAGAGCTTGTGAGCTCCCAATGAGTGTGGAGCAGGTTCCGGGCAGTCACTAAGTACAGGTACAACAGTTGTGGCAGCCACAACAGAGACAGAGTAGTGGCTCATGCTGTTTTATTAGTCAGATTAGGCGATAGGAGGCTGCAGTAACCATTGATCCTAAAAAAAAGTTCAGCGGTTTGAAACAATAAAGTTTATTCTTTACTCATGCCATATGAACACATCTTTTTGGAGGATTTCTGCTCATATTGTACCAAAGCTCATGAAGTTCCAACCTTACCGAACATTGCTGGCAGCAGTAGAAAGAAGGAAATGGACAATCGCACACTGGATCTTCATGCTTCGGCTCAGAATTGATACAGCTCACTTCTGCTGACAATCCATTTGCCAAAGAAAGACAAGTGGCCATTCCTAACTTCAAGACCGAGAAGAGGTGGTCTTCTTGGGTGCTTGAAAGAGGATTTCCTCAGAATAACTGGTAAGTAGCACTGATGTCTACTATGCCTGAGACATCAGGCTTTCAAGGAGCGGGGGCCAGCAGGGGCACGATGCTTGCGGTCTCCAGTGGATCTACCACTGTTTTCTGTTGTGCTCATTCTGACAGGGCTTTCACAGCCAATTCCAGAAACACTGCTTTTGTCAAGGGCACCACATCTCTAAATCCAAAGGCCAGTCTCAGTACTCATCTCGGTTGATCCACAAAAACTGTATGACATCTATTTCTCTCAAGCACTTTATTTTATTTTAATTCCAGGTGAGCACACTCCTGGTTTTCCTCTTATACTATGGGCTTTTTCTTCTTAGTTTCATTTGTGAGTTCTTCCTTGTCTCCCTGGCCTTTTAATCTTCCAGTAGTCCAGGGCAATATCAGTGGCTTTCTTCTCTGCTCTAACTAAACTCTCTCATTTTGTGATCGCATCCAGTGCCTTGCTCCCTGTGGGCTGGATAATCTTAAATGCATACAGACAGCCTTTAGTTTCTTCCCGAAACCTAACTTTCTATGGTCATCTGTATATTCAATATCTCCAATTTGTCATGCCTAAACCAAAGTCCTAATCTTCCAGTCCAAACATGCGCTCCTATATTACTCTTTTCGGCAAACTTTGTTGTCTTAACCTTCCAAATGTATCCAGACTGAATACATTCACCGCTACCAATCTGGTCGAAGTCGCCACATTTGCATTATTACATTGTCCTCCCAAGTGATCTCCCTACTTCCACCCTTGATTGAACCACTCCCTGAGTCTATTATCTCACATTAACCAGAGTTAAGTGCAGACTCCTGCAGTGGCTTCCCATCTCAGTCTTTGTTGCCCCTAGAGTCACATATATTCTGGCCTCTCACTGTGTCCCTGACTTTATTTCTTATTTGCCTTCTTCTCTACTCAGCGGCAAACCCGGCAGTACCTGACTGATCCTTTAAACGCTCTAGAAGTGCTTCTGGAAGAACCATTGAGCTTGTTGTTCTCACTTCTTACCATGCCTTTTCCTGTTATTTATGCACAGCTCCCTCCTTTCCTTCTCAAGGAATGTGGCCTTGCCTGACCTCTCTTTAAAAATTTTAACCCCTTGGGGAGCCTGGGTGGCTCAGTCAGTTAAGTGTCTGACTCTTGATTTCAGCTCAGGTCATGATCTCACAGTTCCTGGGATTGAGTCCTGCATTGGGCTGTGAGATGACAACAGGGAGTCTGCTTGGGATTTTCTCTCTCCCTCTCTCTCTCTGCCCCTCCCCCACTCATGCATGTGTGCACTCTCTCTCTCAAAATAAATAAATAAGCTTAAAATTTAAAAAAAAATAACCTCCTTTTTTTTGCCTTTGATAATCCACATACCTTTTTCTTATTTTATTTTTCCTTCTCTGGAACTTATTGCTTTTAAAGTACTATCTCATTTACCTATTAGTTTTGTTTATTGCCAGCCTCTCCCACTAGATTTAAGATTCCTATCTGTTTTGTTGACATGTGTACTTCTAGTACTTAGGAAAATGCCTGAGCCCAGTCGACTGTCTATACATTTTTTTTAACTGAATGGATGGATGATCATCAAATGAATGAATGAATGAATGAATGAGGTTAATTTGTTGTAGTCTAGCTTTTTGGAAGAACAACTTAAGACTAAAGGACTAGTCTTCCCATGTACAAGTAATCCATCAATCTTCATTAGTAATACCACTAAAATCCAATTTCCCTCTTATTATTCAAGCATAGCATATGCAGTGAAATCTAAACTATGGCACTATAACAAAATCACATCATATTATGTATAATACCTAGTGTCTGTGGGCTAAATATATTTTAGGGAATGGTCTCATGACTCCAGGGAGAAGAAAGCCTCATTTCAAGATATTATTTGATTAGATGCTCTGGACCACAAAGGGGAATTATCTTGAGGATCCCTATCAACACAGTCTGGCATTTTACTATTACTAATTTATTCCTCAAACGAACCTAGAGATAGGGTTCTGGCATAACTTTAGTTAAATCCCTTTTATGTCTCCCCTAAAACAGCTCACTGATGATCTGTCATACAATTAGAGCTTATTTCCTCTCTTTGGAGGAGAAAGGGGGGCGGGGAGGGGAGATGAGATGAGCAAAGTGTACTTACCAAGAAGAAAGCTTTGTGTCCTGTCCTTTTTGCATATATTAAAGAAAAAAAAGAATATGTAATGCTTACCATGTTCCTGTGAGAACTGTTGTCTTTCTAGAAAATATGCTTAGTGTATGTGGACAATGTGGCTATCAGAATGTATGTACACAGGGACTTGCTCAATGAGGCTGCTGTCACAGAAAGAATAAGCTGGAGTTTTCAGGGATCCCATAAGTAACATCCCATGATTTTCCTGAGTGTAGTTATATGGAGAAAGAGACAAAGGAATCAAACAGACATCAAAGTGTTAATGCTATTAGAAATAAAGTTGTATTAGTAAAGGTAATCTCATCTGCAACCACAATTGGGTTTTCTGAGAATTTACTTTCTAAAATGTATTACCAGCCCATTAGAAGTTCTGGGTCTATTCTATCACCCAGTTCAGACACAAACAAACGAGGAAGGCTCTGTCCTGACACTGTACAAGAGAGACCCGCAAAGGTCCAGAGCTGGTTGTGCTGAACTCCTCTGAAATCTACCAACAAGGGACTTTACTTCGTTTTGATAATGGGAGAAAAAAATGTCCAGAGAAATCAGAAACATTTCCAGATTTTGGAAATGAAAGGGAAATTTTTTCTCATCTATGGGAATGTAAGGAAAGGGGATCTGTGTTCTTCCTCAGGAAAGAAAATTAAAATTCACCCTAATCAGAACTCACTGTTCATTATCTACAAAAGAGATACTAAAACAGGAGGAAAGCTTCTTGACTTTCAAGTCCTTATCCAATTGCAACAGAACCCTTTTGGATTCACCACTTTATACTTCCAAGAAATGTGTGTGCTATTCAGTGAGAATTTTTAATAATAAAAGAAATTTTAGTAGAGAGATGAAACCACCTGAATACATGGGCTGAATCTTGGGTGATATCTAGATGTTTTCTGATGGACTGTAGTAGAGAATGAAGTGTGATTGCAAAATACTTTGTCAATCAATATCTGTCACTTGATGCCCTTAAAAGTATGTTTCTTTCTGTATTACTAAGGATCAAATTAAGCCAAGCCCAGGTACAATGTTCCTCCTTATTTTGGCAAAAAAAAAAAAAAAAAAAAAAAACCAAGGAGACTCAAGTGTTACCCCATTTAATATGTTAAGAGACTGAAACTGAGGTTCACTGATCTGTTAGAGGACTCATAATGGTCTAAAAATAGATCTACAAGCTAAAACCCAAATCTTTACCCTTACAACTGATACCAATCTTCTAACCACATCTTCTTTCTTCTTCTTCTTCTTTTTTGGCCTGGTAAAAAAGTCTTCCCTGCTGGTATCTTTGTGTACAGGTGAATAAATTTCTCTTCAGCATCACAGTAGAAAAAGACATGGTGAGTTCCAATTTCGTGTACATGGAACTAAAGGCACTCACTAGTTTCACTCAGCTGAGTCATCGAGGTGAATGAACTACATAGTAAATTCCTTGAGCATATGGACTGAATCCATAGTGTCTGACACGCCATTGCTTAGATAATGGGTCCTTAACAAGTATTTTTGTCATGAATGAATAAAAGTTCTGTCTTGGATATGACTGTGGTTTGTGATGGATTGTGAGAGATTATTGTGTGAAGTTTTGTGGGACAGTTGCCTTATTATCTTCATTTACTTCATCTCCTGGAAGAACCTCTCCCTTTCCTTAACTCTCATTTTTCTCTATGATAAAGGACTTGATTCAAACATGTGGACGAATTTTGAAAACTAATTATCACTTACTTTCTGCCACTGTAATTTGCCATTTATTTAAGTCTCCCATATTCAAACATCACTCTCATGGCCCCATCCATGACTTTGACTCCAGAAGGTTTGATGCAGAGATGCAAAGATGGTAAAGGAATCGTTCGCATTGGCGGTGGCACCAAGAGTCCTGTAATAGCAGTGGCGGTGAGGGTCCAGTGACAAATGGCAACATCCAGAGTCCTTCCGCTGGCTGCAGCACTGACTTTCCAGGGCACATAGCCCCACAGAGGCACTTCCTGCTGCTTAGCCTCTCATGGTTTTTGCATGTTTTAGGAGCCTGATTGATGAGTCTACAGTTGATTTTGTAAGCTACCCAATATCCTTGCAATAAATTGCTTTTATCACCAAAGTATTCATTCTGCTGTTTGCAACCAAAACCCATGACTGATACAGAGATTAGTACCAGCGAGTGGGTTATAGGCAATGGTCCCCAAGAAGAAAGGAGGAATTTATGATAGATTACCTGACCGAGTTAGAGCTGAAGGCAGTAGTAATTCTGTTAGAATTCAGGGAAGGGAATTTGGATGCCCATGGCAGGAAACAGTGCTACAGCTAATTAAAGTTTCGTCTGTGTGTGCCTCGAATGAAGTACCCATTAACATCAAAGCTTTGGGAACTGCACCTTCACAACCATAAAGTAGTAAGAAGGACAGGAGCAGCAGGGTGAGGTATCTACTCCTAATAGCACTTTAAAACCATAAAGAAAAATAATGAAGAGCACAAATCCCTAAGTTCTTAGCTCAAAACATGAACTAAAATCTAAGGACTTTCTATGAATTGAGAAATACAGAAAACAAAAGACAAACAAAACAAAACAAAGTAATTGGTCTCTTCAGTAGCCACAAAACTAAAGTCAATGACAGATGAGATGTCAAATTATAATGTCAGTAGAATTAAAATCTTTATATTTCTTTTATATGAAAACTAGGCATTGATCTGTTTCAAATGGTCTCTGTTCTTACTTGTTCTCTTACCTTGGGGAAGTCAGATAGTGTAATGGTTAGTAATAAAGGCTTTGGAGTCAGAATACCTGGATTTATATCTCAATTCCACCGTATGATGGTAGTGTGAATTTGAACAAGTAGTTCAGGATCCTGTTGCCTCAATCTCCTCATCTATTAAGTGGGAATGGTAATAATATCTACCTCATACAGTTATCATGAAGTTTAAACTAGTTACTATATGGAAGTTTATCATAACACTGCCTGGAACGTAGTAGTAATCACTGAACAGATAGTAGCTAGAGCTACAGTGGCCATTGCTATCGTTATCACATTGGTGTCATTATGCTAAGATCTGCAGAGAAGGAAGTAGCAGGTACCACTCTGTCCTGACAAGAGACATGCATGTCAGAGGGTGCATAATAAGCTCAAAGAAATACATGGACCTTGGTGTTGTTTCTAGAGTTCTATGGATATCTCCAACAGAGCAAAGATCTGGTTAGGATTCCTTGTGCTTTATACCATTAAAAAAAAAAAAAAAAGCAGGATGCTTCATTGACTTCTTAGAATTTTGAAGTAAAAAATAGACAGATTTTATCTATGCCTCTCTGACTTATTTACTAGTGGTGAATTAGGCTCACTTTATGTGGCCTCTGGAAGAAGAGAAGGATGATTTGGGCCATAACCAGAATAGCATCCTAATTGGCACTTATGACCTCGTAGAGCCAGTGTTGCCACAGTTAGCACTGTGCTTCCAAGTAGAATGATTTCTTGTTAGGGTCCTGAAGAACTTTCAGGAAACAAAGATAGAAAGCTACGTACAAGCAAAGGCTCATTCAACCATGCTACGGAATTCTGCCTTAGTGAAAAGGTAAAATGTTTTACCTCTAATGTTTTAATGATTTAAAATGAGACATAGTCTAATCATAAGAAAATAAATAGCTAAATACAATCTAATGCAAGGGAGAGGTGATTTAATAACTTTTAGATTTTTTTTTTTTTCATTATGCCACCCACATTTTCTCTAATACCCAAATCATTTAGCAACCCAATGCTGGCCAATAGCACTTTATTTTCTTGTGGAAAGATGGAAAATGTTAAGATCTCAGTTGGCTATTCTCTTTCTTCTTTTTGGAAAGTACAATGTAGTAACAGAAATATATTCAATATAAAAAAAAAAACACTTATCTGAAAAAAGTGAGAAATGGGAGGTGATCGGCTACTTGGAAGAAAATAGCAAGTGACCTCAAATTTGAGTCCTCACCATGAACTTGGGAATTTTGAAGTCGGTGATGTTTTTCTTCTTAAGGGAGAGGATGTTTCAAAGTGTGTTTGAGGTACCAATGACTTCCTAACTCTGGAGATATAAAGGCGAATTGCTGAAAACTTGCCATTGAATGTTCTTCCTTTGGTACATCAGTTTAAAGAGAGCCGCTAACATTGGTGATGTAAGCTTTGTCTGACTTACTTTGGCCTTCCAGGGCATTTGTTCAGTAGATCATGGCAGTGGTGGGGAGAGTGAAATTCCGTAAGAAAAAGAAACACAGAGACTATTTTCAATCACTGTCTCAGCATCCTGGGCTAAATGATGTGCTTAATTTTCTGTAAAGCCTATTTTTTTTCACTCTCTTAATGTAAATTGCAAGGCTGGAAGGTACTTCGAAAGTTATAAAATCCAAAATCCCCCAGAGAGTTCTCCAAACCATACAAGCTAATTATAAACCTTGATTTTGTATTTTTTTACAAGACTGTGCCTTTTAATCAATGGATGAAAGTACTGTCTCTGTTATATATTAACCACAGTAGAAGAATAATGGTAACGCTAACAGAAATGTACTTTGGTATTGCTATGTCAAGCATGTGAGGCATTGAGCTAGCATTATACATCTGTGAGCACTTTACTTTAAGATAGGTGTTTTTTGGCCCATTTCACAGATAAGGAATGGTTCTTCACCACCACTAAAAACACCTGTCCTTCACAGAGCAGTACTTGAATCCCATGCTTGCTTCAGAGCTCAGCTCAAATTGCCACCCATCCCATCTACCTTCTGTAATTTACTCAGCAAATTTTTCAGTAAATATTTATTGGACACTTTTTTTTAATGTTTGTTTATTTTTGAGGGGGAGAGACAGAATTGAGCAGGGAAGGGCAGAGAGAGAGAGAGGGAGATACATAATCTGAAGCTGGCTCCAGGCTCTGAGTTGTTAGCACAGAGCCCGATGCAGGGCTTGAACTCACGAACTGTGAGATCATGACCTGAGCCGAAGTCAGACACTTAACCGACTGAGCCACCCAGGTGCCCCTTATTGAGCACTTTTTATAAGTCAAGCACTGTGCAAGGAAAACAGACTACTTGGGAGTGAAGAAGAAAATTCTGTTTCTAAACATGCAGTACGTATAATCTAACGGAATAAACAAACAGTAAACAAGCAAATGAACATGTGATTAGAATGACAATATGTACATTTTTGGAATAACCTTCAGCCAGTGGTCAAAATAGGTGGCCAAGGAGATGAACCTCCCCCTCCCTTAATATGCCTACTTGGGACTTTGGTGGAAATAGGAAAAATCCATCCTTTACTCAAGGTTCTTTATCGACCATCAAATTGGTATAATAAAGAAACAACTCAGTGATGGTCAGCAGTGGGAAGAGTACCCCCTAGGATTTGGAGGGTGGAAGCTACAGAACTGTATCCTGAGGCTTTGAGATGACAAAGGAAACAAGTTGTCAAGGATGAAAATGTGTCTGCCACTCAGAGGAGGCAGAGGGAGAATATTCTGGATGAAAGAATAAGCAAGTATGAAGACTCTGAGATGGGGGAGAACATATGGCTTCGAGAAACCAAAAACAGGCCAGTGTTACTAAGGCACAATAAATCACAAAGAAATGGCACTGGGAAAACAGGAAAGTGCTCAATAAGAAGTGTGGCTTTACTTAAACTGAAAGGGTGCTTCACTGAGAGACTTTAAGCCAAGGGATGACAGACTCAGATTTGGGTTTTTACTTGGGTGGATAACTAGGAGCAAGATGGGTGTGATATGAACAAGGGCCATATTGCAACATCTGGTCAAGAGGAATCAGTGGTCTAGACTGAGTAGTGGCTTAATGTAATCGTTTCTACTTGGCATTTCCCGTACCAAGTGGTGATCTCTTAAGTTGGCAGGGACTATATTCTACTTACCACACAATTATCTGTTTTGGAACACTCGAGATGTGAAATAAGTGTTAGAATAGAGAAGGAAGGAACTCACTTCTCAACCTCTTTTGGGCCACAGGTTGGGCTCTCCTGAAGCAGGCATGGAGATGGGGCCTGACACACAGAGGGTTGATATTAGCAATCAACACTCATGAAAAGGAGGGGAGGAAAGCAGAACGGGGCAGAGGGAGAAGTTGGACAGCCATGCAAGCCCAACAAAACCCCAGCCCCCTCCTTGAGAAGCAGTGCCACCTAAACTGCCTGGAGAAATAGAAAAAGTGAAGAGACAGAGAGTCACAAAGGACACTCCATGTTTGGGAAACAGTCCTATCTCTGGACCTTACATAATGTGATCATATCTCTGAGTGCTTAGAAAAGTCATTGGCTCCTGAAAAGAACATAAGTCAAAAACCAGAATGTTTGGAATGGGACTTGGCAGTAGAAAAAGTGTGCTCTCACCAGAGACTGCATTAAACGAGTCATCTTCCCTCTAACTCAGTTTCCCCATATGCAAAATTAGAGACTTAAAACAGATGGCCTTAAATGACCCTCCCTATTCTGAAATTCTGTGATTTGGGGTAAGAAAACCCAGTTCAGGAAACCCATTACAGCCGTAGCTGTCCTTTTCCATTAGTCCAAATGCATCTAGACTCATCAAAATGGGTTTTGACTCGCAGGGACCAAATGTCTTCATTTAGAAGAGACGGGAAAGGCAGCCTTGCAAATTACACCATTTCTCCCACCTCCATTATGCTCCGAGCATTCTGCCAGTGCTGTTACAACCCAACAGCACGCAGCCAATTGGAGCAGAAAAGACAATAACCTTAATGGGAAGGAATTGGGAGCTGGGAGACGCCACAGATTGTATTAGGAGAAATGAAATAATATTTAATTTCCCTGGTCATAAATAATCTGTCTGCCCACATTATGAGCATATCAGAGTTGACAGGGAAAATAGTCACCAACATGGGAAAAAAGGTCATTATTTTTTCATTATTAGTGGGTAATAAGGGTGGGGGGCATATCAAATGTGGGGCTTTTTTTTCCCCCTGACAGATGGAACTGCAGTGGCAGAGGAGCTCAGAGGAGCTGGTGATCCTCACAATTTGTTAGCAAGAGGCAGTAACAATGATTGTGGCGATCCCTCACTCATACTGGTAAGGTTGTTCATAGGTTTCAGAGTTCTGCTACATTTGTTTCTTCAGGAGTACCTCACTATGTAAGAAGGGATAGTCATTTTCAAGGTTAGGATACTGAGGCTCAATGCTCGATTAACTATTTTGGCAGAGCAGTGACATAAAACTCCAGACTTAACCTTACTGCTTTCAAAATTTGGCTGTAACAGCAAACAACCTGTACCATTTATTTTTACCTTAATGTTTTTATTTAAATCAACTTGCTGGGGCGCCTGGGTGGCTCAGTCGGTTAAGCGTCCGACTTCGGCTCAGGTCATGATCTCGCGGTCCGTGAGTTCGAGCCCCGCATCAGGCTCTGGGCTGATGGCTCTGAGCCTGGAGCCTGCTTCCGATTCTGTGTCTCCCTCTCTCTCTGCCCCTCCCCCGTTCATGCTCTGTCTCTCTCTGTCTCAAAAATAAATAAACTTAAAAAAAAAAATTAAAAAAAAAATCAACTTGCTTTTTTACTCATATTTACTTTAAAGGATACTTTAGATGGCACCATCATAAATGGAAGGTTCTAATCAATAGTCTAAACTAGAAGTCCAGTCAATTCTCATTATTCATGGTAGTCATGTTCTAGAAAGTCTCCACAAATACTGAACCACTGCACCTAAGGGAAATAGAGGGCTAGGTTCCTGCAAGCCTCTGGTCACAATATTTTCATCAACCAATCAATATGTAACCTTTTTTAATGTGTGTTTCTGTTTGTTTTTTTTTTTTTAAATAAGATATTTATTTATTTATTTTGAGAGAGAGAGAGAGAAAGAGAGGAAGAGAGAGAGAGAATGAATGATCAGGAGAAGGGCAGAGAACAAGAGGGAGACACAGAATCTGATGCAGGCTCCAGGCTCCAAGCTGTTAACACAGAGCCTGACGCGGGGCTCAAACCCACAAACCACGATATCATGACCTGAGCCAAAGTCAGACACTTAACGGACTGAGCCACCCAGGCGCCCCTGTGTGTTTCTGTTTAAAGACACCTTATTTACTATGTATTGGTGATTGAACATGTATCATTGATTTAATATATATTGTTGATTCATTAACATTCAATTCACAGCCAGCAACACTGTAACTCATGCCTGAATGAAGCTTATCCAACATGTGTTTTCTCTGCAATGCACATTCTTGTACTTGAGTATACTAAATAGCACTTCAGCACAATCTTGAGGGGGGCATTTTAAACCATAAAACCACTAACAAAGACCCCACAAAAATGTGAAAATATGGCACCAAACAGACCATGTAATGGATATGAGTACAGCATAAGACCTGAAACAAGAAGGCACAGTGTCACCTTATTTTCTCTCAGCTGGCAACATATGTGTGGCGTGACTCAACTTTTTTTTTTTTTACCACTCTGCAAAATCACTGCAAATATTGATTCTGGGATTACAAATAAATTTTTGTGAATAGGTGAATTCACAAATATGAATTCTGCATATAATGAGGACAGACTATAGCTTTAAAATTAAATACAAGGAAAACAATTAACATTTGATTAAATCCTACCTAGATATTCTAGCTGGCCCTAATTTCTGAGTATGAAGCCTGTTTTTTTTTTTTTCCTTTATTTAAAAAGGAAGGTGAAATTAGGTGTTGAAGACTCTTTTAGCCCCAGACTGAGAGTTTCCTCTTGACTTAATCTGAAGGATTGGAATAAAATTAAAATGAAAATAATTTTCTCATCATGTGATTCACTTTTTCTTAGTGCTGGGTTTATGTACCACCTATAATCATTTCGAGAACCTTTTCAATCATCACAAGTATGACATACAAACGTTTGGAAGAAGCCAAGGGAACAAACTCGCTTTTTGGGAAATGCTGTGTTAGAATATGAAAATCCCCCAGATGCCCTGACCTTCTGGTTTCCTCACAGCATCATGGTAGGGAAGAGAGCCTCCCCAGAGGCTGGCCCAGGAGGGTGCAACTAACTCCCAGTAATGACAGCTCATTGGACTGCTGAGCTCACTCTGCATTCTCTTCTCGTTCCTGAGAGAAATGCTTTTTACTTAAGAGATGTGCAAAAGGCTGAAGCAGACCATGAGAGTCAACTGGTTGACCCTGTCTCCCAGATATCTAAGAAATCTTCCAATGCTTAAAAAATCCAGAGAGATCAATACTGCTCCCCTTTCAAAATGTACTTCAGAAATAATGTCATTCCCTTGTTTTCTCTTATTGAGTTAAAGAGCTGAAACTCAGCAGAAGACAGTCAACTTTGCCATCACTTTCTCTGTTGGTGGGACAGGAACTTCTCTGGACCGGTTTCTCGTATCTGAGTCCACACACATTTTCTCTTTTCTCTTAGATAGATTTGCTCCAAACTGCTTTATATGAACAACTGGTGTAACATGCAGCAAATACTTACTACATTTGTGTAGATAGTAGGAATTAAAGAGAAAATGGGATTTAAAGTGCTAGTCATAATAAACAGAGCCACACAACCTTAGTGACTTTTTATGATCAACACTGCTCCTGTAGAAAGAGAATTAACTAAGGTTGAAAAAAATAAATTCTATGTGCAGATTTGCCACATATTGAGGGTCCAAATAAATCACTTAGCTTTATCATCGTGGACGTGGCCAGTCCAGTGTACCAACCCAGAGTGACTCACTGCAAAGACTCAGGAGTGTTAACATGTTAACTAACGCTGCTAGTTATTATGTGAGTGACCAAAGAGAAATGTATTCAACCTCTTTCACTCTCAGTTGTGTATGCAAAACTGATGCAGCTACTTAAGGAGACTGTTGTGAGTAGTAAATGAGGTGTTTTAAGTGCAATAAGGGTACAGAGCACCTAGGAAACCATTAGTCCACAAGAAATTCTGTTAATCTAATCCTCAAATTTCTCAGCAGTAATAGGGAAATTTTACCATTTGGAGGGAACTGGTACAACAGAATAGTTAGGAAAAAGGCTTTTATAGCAGGCAGGCTCGGGTTCCAATTCCTCTTCTGCTGCCTACTATCCACTCTCCACTATCTCCTACTATCTACTAACTTGGGGAAACTACATAACCTCTGTGAATCTCAGGTACCTCCTCAGCTTTATAGAATGATTATAAGATAGACTTACCAAGAAGTTGTGAGGATTAAAGCATGTAAAGCACTTAGTACGTGGAACTATGTAAAGGGACTAGTAAATGGTGGTTATTTGGGAAATTTATTTATGTATTTATATGTTGGGGTATCAATCCCAACCAATCCTAATTGTCAGGAGAAACACTCCATGCTTTGTGGAGTCTTAAGAGCATCGCCCGTTAAAACATGCTAGAACTTGGCAGTCAAAGAATCATAAACTCACAGTTGAAAAACTTCTTGGTGATTATACAGGCCACCCCGTATTATGTGTGAGTAACCACAAAGATTAACTCAGGCAAATGTTTGCTTTGACTCTGTTTCAAAGCCTCTGATCATTCCAGGGGAACACTGGCTCTTTTGAGGCAGCCCATTCAGTTGTCTTGAAACTGTATGTTAGTTTGTTAAGAAGTTCATAATTATATCAGATGAAGTCTGTCTTCATGTGATTTCCGTCCACAGGACCTCGTTCTGCTGCTGCATACCAACATGGCGCCTCTGAACGCTATGTCAGCACTTGAAGGCTCCTGCCCCATCCTGTGGCGGTTATGAGTTAGGGGCTAGGCTTTTGGCCTAGGACACATGGGTTAAAACCAAGGCATGCTTTACTCTCTAACTGTGTGATGTTAAAAACAGTTATATAACTCATTAAGTCTCAGTGTCCTCAGTTTTACTATAGGTACACATACCCACCCTCTCCGCACACACACTGCTTCCCCCAGACCAAGTGGTAAAAATTAATGAAATGGTGCATTCAAAATTCGTGGGACAGTGCTTAGCACAAAACAAGCTATTTGCTAAGTTGTAGCCACGTTTTAACCATTATCATAAAATAAATCTAATCTTCCCTGATTTCCTTTGCTCCAGATTACGATCTCCCTGATTTCTAATTTTCTCCTTCACTCTCCCAGATTCTTTTCCCTGAATGTACCCTCTACAAGTGTGATTCAGAATTACTCTTTGTATTTCAGGCCCATGTGACCTGAATGCAGAGCAAAAGAGAACAGACATCTTCCTCCTGAAGTAGCCGAACATCAAGTTACTTTCATTAAAGTCACACCATGCCACGGATTAATACTAAATTACAGTCAACTAATTCCCCAGGGTTTTCTTTTCTTTAATCTTCAACTTCTGTTACAAAAACACATTTCATCAAATCCGATGCCATAAAGAAATAAAAGCCAAGAGAGATCCCGTTACTTGCCCAAGGTTATGTCAAGGTCAGGCCAAGGTTTGAGGCCCAGAAAGCAGGCTGCCGACGCCCAGACCACTGTTGCTTTCAACCAGGTTGCTGTTTCTCACACTGCACTTTCCAGGGACTGCTTTAACAGCTTTAACTTTTTTCACCTCACCCGTGGGACCCAAAGGTCATTCTCAGTGGGAGAAAAGGGGTGGATTCAGGGAGTGGGAATGAGGCCCAGCTCAGGAAAAAGTGGCTTGTCTCTTCCTGGAGGCAAGTAGCTTTCACAGGGGTAACTCCAAGGACTGGTGTCCACTGCCAACATGCTGTCACTGCCTCCGGACCCTTTGGCCTGGACAGCCCCAAACAGCCCCTACTCCAGGTGAAGGCACCGGGCCGCGAGACATCTGATGTCTCTTTCTTCTCTGATACCCCCCCTTGACACCCTCCACCTGAGGCCTCTGGATGCCCTGAAGAATGCCTCTGCTTTGTCACTCCTTCAGCTGCCCTCCCCAAAGTAAAGCATCGTTGGCTTCCCCTCCAGATTGTCTAACAGCTGCTCCTGATAAGTAACCAAGCAGCTGAGTTTCTGAAGGAAATGAAGCACAGCCGGCTGCTGGCTATGGTTACTAGAGAAAGAAAGAGGAGCTCACAAAGTCCTCCAGTGGAAACTCAGGGGGAGAATGTTCGTGGTTAGCAGGGAAGGGAGGGCAATAGCAATCGAGGAAGAGAGGTCAGATTCAAGGAGCAGGATACCAGAGACCTAGAGTGTAATTCCAAAACATTCTGATCATCGGATCTGTGGATTTCAAAACAATGAAAATGACCATGAATAAAAGAGGGGTAGTACATAATGATAAAGAGGTCAATTCCCTAGGAAGAAACAACAATCCAAAACATGTATATACCTAACAATACAGCTGACTAGAAATAAGAGTCAAAATATAGGAGGCGAAACTGATAGAGCTGAAAAGAGTAAGACACATATGCACTATTATAGCTGAAAAATTCAATACTGCTTTTTTTTTTAGGAGTTGGTAGATCAAGTAGGAAGAAAATCAGAAAGGAGAACGTTGACCTGGACAGCACTATAATCAACTTAATGGACATTTTTAGAGGATTCCATTAATGCCAGCACAGTACTTACACTTTTCAAACTCAGGAGGAATATGCACCAAGACAGATCACATTCTGGCCATAAAACACATATTAAAAAATTTAACAAATGAATATCATACACGCTAACATACTACATACATGCTACTAACACACTACAACAGAATTGAGCAAGAAATTAATAGCTAAAAGATAAATTAGGAGCTCCCAAATATTTTGAGATTAAATGGTATCTTTTTTTAAAAAACTTAATGTTCATTTATTTTAAATGTTTGCTTTGATTCTGTTTCAAAGCCTCTGATCATTCTGGGGGAACACTAGCTCTTTTGAGGCAGCCCATTCAACTGTCTTGAAAATTAGTTTGTTAAGAAGTTCATAATTGTATCAGGTGAAGTCTGTCTTCTTGTGATTTCCATTCATGGGGAGGAGGGGCAGACAGAGAGGGAGACACAGAATCCAAAGCGGGCTCCAGGTTCTGAGTTGTCGGCACAAAACCTGAAGCAGTGCTCAAACCCACAGACTGCAAAATCATGACCTGAGCCAAAGCTAGATGCTTAACTGACTGAGCCACCCAGGTGCCCCAGCATTTTCTTTCTTTTCAGTTTATTTATTTTGAGAGAGACAGAGAAAGAGAATCCCAATCAGGCTCTGCAATGTCATTGTGGGGGCTCCATGCAGGGCTGGAATTCATGAATCGTGAGATCACGACCTGAGCTGAAATCAAGAGTTGGATGCTTAACTGACTGAGCCACCCAGGCACCCCTAAGCAGCATCCTTTTAAATAACACAACAGTCAAAGATGATGTCATGAGAGAAATTTCAAAACACATTTTTAACTAAATAAAAATGGAAATATAACTGATTAAAATTTACTGGATGCAGCAAAAGCAGTGTCAAAAGTAAAATTTATAGCACCAAATATATGTTTTAGAAAAAGAATTAAGATCTAAAATCAATAACATAAGATTCCACCTTAGGAAAATAGAGAAGTAAAAGTAAATTAAGTTTAAAATAAGCAGAATAAGATAACTGGTAAAAATCAGAGCAAAAATCTATGAATTTGAAAACAGGAAAACAATAGAGAAAATCAATGAAACCCAAAAGTATTTATTTGAATAAATCAATAAAATTGATAAACACTTAGCCAGGCTAACCCTGAGGGAAAAAACCCCACAATTTTAAAATATTAGAAATGTAGGTGGGATCGTCACCACTGATACCTTGAACATTAAAAGGATGATTAAAGTATGAAAAGTTATATGCCAGGGGCGCCTGGGTGGCTCAGTCGGTTAAGCGTCCAACTTCAGCTCAGGTCACGATCTCACGGTCCGTGAGTTCGAGCCCCGCGTCAGGCTCTGGGCTGATGGCTCAGAGCCTGGAGCCTGTTTCCGATTCTGTGTCTCCCTGTCTCTCTGCCCCTCCCCCGTTCATGCTCTGTCTCTCTCTGTCTCAAAAATAAATAAACGTTAAAAAATTAAAAAAAAAAAAGTTATATGCCAAAAATCTGCCAAAAAACAAGAGTCCAGGGCCAGATGGCTTTCCTGGGGAATTCTACCAAATATTTAAGGAAGGGTTAACACCTATACTCTTGAAGCTGTTCCAAAAAATAGAAATGGAAGGAACACTTCCAAACTCATTCTATGAAGCCAGCATTACCTTGATTCCAAAACCAGATAGAGACCCCACTAAAAAGGAGCCCAATTTCCCTGATGAACATGGATGCAGAAATCCTCAACAAGATATTAGCCAAGCATACATTAAAAAGATTATTCACCACAACCAAGTGGGATTTATACCTGGGATGTAGGGCTGGTTCAATATTTGCAAAACAATTAACATGATTCATCACATCAATAAAAGAAAGGACAAGAACCATATGATATTCTCAATAGATGCAAAGAAAGCATTCGACAAAATACAGCATCCTTTCTTGGTAAAAACCCTCAAGAAAGTAGGGATAGAAGGATCATACCTCAAGATCGTAAAAGCCATATATGAAAGACCCAATGCTAATATCATCCTCAATGGGAAAACTGAGAGCTTTCCCCCTAAGGTCAGGAACAAGACAGGGATGTCCACTCTCGCCACTGTTATTCAGCACAGTATTGGAAGTCTTAGACTCTGCAATCAGACAACACAAAGAAATAAAAGGCATCCAAATCGGCGAGGAGGAGGTCAAACTTTCACTCTTCGCAGATGACATGATACTCTATGTGGAAAACCCAAAAATTCCACCAAAAAACGGCTAGAACTAATTCATGAATTCAGGAAAGTTGCAGGATATAAAATCAATGCACAGAAATTGGTTGCATTCCTATACACCAACAATGAAGCGACAGAAAGAGAAATCAAGGAATTGATCCCATTTACAGTTGCACCAAAAACCATAAGATACCTAGGAATAAATCTAACCAAAGAGGTGAAAAATCTATACACTGAAAACTATAGAAAGCTTATGAAAGAAATTGAAGAAGACACAAAGAAATGGAAAAAGATTCCATGCTCCTGGATAGGAAGAACAAATATTGTTAAAATGTCAATACCACCCAAAGCAATCTACATATTCAATGCAATCCTTATCAAAGTAACACCAGCATTCTTCACAGAGCTAGAACAAATAATCCTAAAATTTGTATGGAACCAGAGAAGACCCCGAATAGCCAAAGCAATTTTGAAAAAGAAAACCAAAGCAGGAGGCATCACAACCTCAGACTTCAAGCTATAGTACAAAGCTATAATCATCAAGACAGTATGGTACTGGCACAAGAACAGACACTCAGATCAATGGAACAGAATAGAGAATCCAGAAATGGACCCACAAATGTATGGCCAACTAATCTTTGATAAAGCAGGAAAGAATATCCAGTGGAACAAAGACAGTCTCTTCAGCAAGTGGTGCTGGGAAAACTGGACAGCAACATGCAGAAGAATGAACCTGAACCATTTTCTTACACCATACACAAAAATAAACTCAAAATGGATGAAAGACCTCAATGACAGAAAGCCATCAAAATCCTCGAGGAGAAAGCAGGCAAAAACCTCTTTGATCTTGGACGCAGCAACTTCTTACTCAACATGTCTCCCTCCGGAGGCAAGGGAAACAAAAGCAAAAATGAACTACTGGGACCTCATCAAAATAAAGTTTCTGCACAGTGAAGGAAACAATCAGCAAAACTAACCGACAGAATGGGAGAAGATATTTGCAAATGACATATCAGATAAAGGGTTAGTATCCAAAATCTACAAAGAACTTATCAAACTCAACACCCAAAACCAAATAATCCAGTGAAGAAATGGGCAAAAGACATGAATAGACACTTCTCCAAAGAAGACATCCAGATGGCCAACCGACACATGAAAAAATGCTCAACATCACTCATCATCAGGGAAATACAAATCAAAACCACAATGAGATACGACCTTACACATGTCAGAATGGCTAACATTAACAATTCAGGCAACAACAGATGTGGGCGAGGATGCGGAGAAAGAGGATCTCTTTTGCATTGTTGGTGGGAATGCAAGCTGGTGCAGCCGCTCTGGAAAACAGTATGGAGGTTCCTCAAAAAAACTAAAAATAGAACTACCCTACGACCCAGCAATTGCACTATTAGGCATTTATCCATGGGATATAGGTGTGCTGTTTCAAGGGACACATGCACCCCCATGTTTATAGCAGCACTATCAACAATAGCCAAAGTATGGAAAGAGCCCAAATGTCCATCGATCGATGAATGGATAAAGAAGAGGTGATATATATATATACATACACACAATGGATAATTACTTGACAATCAAAAAGAATGAAATCTTGCCATTTGCAACTATGTGGATAGAACTGGAGGGTATTATGCTAAGTGAAATTAGTCTGTTAGAGAAAGACAAAAATCATATGACTTCACTCATATGAGGACTTTAAGAGACAAAACAGATGAACATAAGAGGAGGGAAACAAAAATAATATAAAAACGGGGAGGGGGACAAAACAGAAGAGACTCATAAATATAGAGAACAAACTGAGGGTTGCTGGAGGGTTTGTGGGAGGGGGGATGGGCTAAATGGGTAAGGGACATGAAGAAATCTACTCCTGAAATCATTGCTTCATTATATGCTAATTTGGATGTAAATTTTAAAAAATAAAAAATAAAGTTAACAAAAAAGAAAAGTTATATACCCACAATTTCGAGAGCATAAATAAAATTGGCAAAGCCCTTAAAAGACTCAAAGTACCAAAACCCACTAAAAGATAATCTGAATATCATGACGTATATTTTAAAATGAATCAATAATTAATAAACTTCAAAAAAAAATCATCAGTCCAAGCTGGTTTAAAGGTGAATTCTACTAAACACTTAACAAATCAATGATACCACGTCTCCACAATTTCTTCCAGAAACCAGATGCAGAGGAAATATTTCTTAACTCATTTTATGAGGTTACCACTACCCTAATAAGAAAATTGGATAAAGACATTACAAGAAAACTACAGACCAATCTCTCTCATGAACACTGATGAAAAATTCCTCAATAAAATATTACCAAACCAGATCTAGCAATGTATTTAAAGAATTAAACAATACCACCAAATGGGATTTATTCCAGGTATGCGAGACTGGTCCCCAAACTAAGTAATGTAATCTATTAATTAGCAAGTCAAAAAAGAAAAAGCACATGATTATATCAATTGATGAGAAAAAGCATTTGACAAAATCTAACACCTCATCATGTTAAAAACTCTCAGAAAACTAAGAATGCAGGTGAAATTCTTAAACTTGATAAAGAATACCTCAATAAAAAATTGTTACAGTTCAAATCATACTAAAGATCAAAAACTGGGCACTTTCCCCTAAGATCAGAACAAGGCAAAGAAAGATGTCATATTTGTCATTGCAATATCCCAAAATAGGTTCATCTGTTAGCCCTCTCTGAAGTACCAATTTCTGAATGAAAATCTGTAATTTTGACATAAAATTCCATGCCCTTTTCCAAGACCTTATAGTTTATACATTTGGGGTCATATGTAATAAGACTGTGTCTGCCACAAATAATTCTCTAATTCTCATGATTTTTTAATATTGTGACCTACTGGCTATATAGTATCTTTTCTTTCATATAGAAGTCTTTGAGCCATCCTATATAAGACAGAGATTTAACATTATTTGTAGCCATACAGTGATCCAGTTTCCCCAGCACCATCTATTAAATAATCTGTCCTTTCCCCCATTGGTCTGTAATACTATCTCCACCATATACTAAGTTGCCACATACAAAAGGGTCAGGTTTTAAAGTCATTATACTCTTTATCAAGAATGTTTAAATTCTTTCCCTTCACTACTCGGTTTGACCATTACTATTTAAATCCATCACTTTTTAAAAAATAAAAAATAAAAAAAATAAAAAAATAAAATAAATAAATCCATCACTTTTTAATACTATGATTCTGTCTTCATGTCTGGTAGGAAAAATCCTCTACCTCCTTGTTCTTTTCCAAAATTCACTTAGGCCTTTGTGAAAATTTTATTTTTCTATGTACATTTTAGACAAAATTTCCAAGTCTTCAAAAATGCTAAAGTAAGTGTTAAACTTTCCAGTTGTTTTGGGATTGTAGACAATTTTTCAAATGCCATTCAGAATCTCCTACATGCTTGGCAAAATTGAATAACACTTGCCATGGGCCACACACAGTGCAAAATGCTTTGCATTTGCAAATGCATACATTTCTCACAAGTACTTCATGATGATTACATGTTATTGGCCTTATTTTATAAAGGACATGAGGAAAAGTTAAGGGACTTTACCAAGGTCACTTTCTTAGAAAGCATCACACTTGGGATTCAACCTAGTCAGTCTGACTCAAGAAAATTCTTAGATGTGTATTATTTTTCAGATAATTAAACATGAATTGGACTTTGAAACTTTTTAGAGTAGCTTCCATTTTCTCTAGGAAGCCAGTCAGCATACTTCCACACTCTTTGATCCCTAATGGGAGTCACAGGCTCCCCCTTGGAGCTCCCATGACTGTTTCTACTGCTGTATGGTAGAGTAAAAGTAGAAAATCTCTTTGGAGGCATGTGTCCATAGCATGAAGACTGGGAATATCTACTTGTATGACAGCTTTGGGATAAATAGGATAGATAACATTACACCCCTCCCTCCCTAGAGTTGGGTTAGATCTACTTGAATTTGATATGTAATTCAGTGGGAGGGATATTAACGTTTAAACAGCATAGGTAGAAAAAGTGTAAGAAGGAAGAAGAAATGATTTCCCCAAGGCAAGTAGTTTTTCATCTTTAGGGAACTGACCATTTCTAGTTATAGATACGCTTCTCTGTATCCTATCCCTAGTCATGGAGGACAACCTCTTTACCCTCCTAAATTCCATGACTGCCTGAATGCTTGACTTCAGAAGACAACATTGTGTCCAAATGGGAACCATACACTTGACTCACATTCCCTTTTCCTATTCTCTGTGGGACTACATTATAGACTTTGGGCTGGTAGCAATAATAGTTGTCATATTTATTCGATAAATATAGGTCTTTCATTTCTATAACGTCCAATATCAACAAACAATTTTATTATGTTCATGAAGATCCCAAAGGAAAAATTTAAAAAAAATAAGTGGCTGAGGCTAGGGCACATAAAGTCTTTGGTGGCCTCATTTCAGAAGCGGGCAAATTCATAAGTTGACTCTTACATAATAGGACACATTTATTCGTCTCCAGTTCTTCTCTTTCCCCAGGCAGTGAACTGCAACTTTGACTACTGAGGTCTGTCTCCACTTTGTACGTGATCAGTTAACTGTAATTCAGGCTATCTGACATCTCAAGAAGAATATAAATGCAGTGAGGAAATTTTCATCAAATATAATAACACTGATGTCAATATAATATTAATTAGCTAATTAATAGTGAGTGAATTGAGCAGGATGTAAAGCTGTAATTGCTACAGTATTCTAAGTTGATATAAATATGTATGTTTTACATAGAAAACTTCAACTAGAAAAACTTCAAACTAGGCCAACTAGAAAAACTTCAAACATGAAATACTGGCTATCTCTGAATGGTGGAGTTACAGTGATTTCAACCCATTGTTTACACTTTATTTTACCAATTTTATACATCGAACATTGGGGTAGGAATGGCGGGCTGTTCACCAAAATATATGCTTTCCTTCCACAGTGTAGAGTTTGCTAAGAAAATGCTATTGGGCAGGAACTACATTTCCCAGGACCCGTGGGTCTGGGTAAGGCCATATGACTCCATGCTTGCCTGTGGAATGCAAGAGGATAGGATGCATATTACATGAGGCCCAAGGTAGTTAAAGAAGCTGCTGGGCCTTTTCTATCTACTGTTTCCCTCAGAGAGGACTCTGAAGTCCTCAAAGATGTCAGAGCCTCACAAAGGAAAGAACCTACTTCTCTGAATTGCCACTTGGCACCTACTGCTAAACAGGAACATCTACATTGGCAGATTTTGTAGGCAAATAATAACAACAATAATAATGATGATGATGATAACAATAATAAGCTTCTGTCTTAATCAACTTTCTTTTCCTGAGTTCTCCTAAGAAAAGAACACTGAAAAAAATTTGTTTTTAGGTAGGTAGTTTTTAGGGCATTGATCCAGAAGCAAGAGTGAGAGGTCAGTCAAGTGAATCAGAGAAGGAGGAACAGGGATTGCAAGGATGCATTGAGTTGACCAACACCGGAGACAGCAAGTGCTTGAATCCCCCTAGGACTCCCAAGGAGTCTTACACATTCATCTCAGAACTGCCTAGCTATAGCAGAGAAGGAGGAGATGTTTGTATATCTGCTCCCAACTCCTGCTGGTCAAGAGCTGATACCTCTTGAGGCACTGAGTCTCTGGCTTCCACATTGAATATGTTTACATACAGAATATTTCATGTAGGTGTCCCTCGATGTGTAGTAAGAGAAGCCCTGGGGCAAAAAGCTAGAGGTACCTGATGAATGTCTGAGGCAAGATACTGCTAGATGATATCTGACTTAGGCCATTCACCCCTGACATGGCTAGAACAAGAAGTGAGGTCCAAAGGATTGGAATTGGTGCACAAGAGGTGTTTGGTAGTCACTGAAAATGTGGGATTGATTTACTACAGTATCTAACCTGGTCTTAACTAAAATAGGCATATATTAACCTTGTGATGAGAAAACCACACACACACACACACATTTTTGTTTGATTCTATAAAACATCTCAGTATCCTTATGACACTTAATGATTCGCATTGAAAGCACAACTGTCAAGTGAGATATGCTAAGCATCTGAGAGTCTTCTCAGCTATTCAACCACCAAAGGCAGTCAATTCCACCTTCTAAACAATATTCAGGATTGTCCCTGCTTCTGTATCGGCTGCCCCTGCTTTAGTCCAGGCTTTTATCAGCACATGCCCCAAACATTGCTATAGCCTCCAATCTCCCCCATTTGTTGTTTAAATCTAAAATTAAATAGGGTTGTAGTAAAATCCTGCTTAAAACTTACTTCAAGGGTTCCCTCTTCTCATAAACTCTGAGCTCTTTACACGGAATTCTATATGCTTCATAATCCAGCCTCAAGACACATCTCTACCCTACCTCAATCACTCCAGAGACTGCACCTGGCACTTGAGGCAGACAACAGAAATACAAAAGGGAACCCCAAGACTTTTCATGCCATTTGGTTGTGTATGAGCCTCTCTTTACCGGGAAGGCTTTCCCTCATTTTTACCTAGAGCAGGAGTTGGGCAACCACAGCCCTTAGTGAGCTACCACCAATGAGCTAAGAATGTTTTTTATATTTTTAAATGATTGGGAAAAAATTTTTTTAAGTTAATAATCATTGTGACACATGAAAATTATATGAGATTCAACTTTCATTGCCATGAATACAGGTCTTTTTGGAATACATCCATGCTTGCTTACTCATTTGTTGAGGGCTGGTTTGGGGCTACCAAGGCAGAGTTGAGCTATTGTCAGAGACTTGCAGCCCCCAAAGCCTAAAGTATTTGTCTCCTGTCTTTTCATTTAAATAATAATAATAATAATAATAATAATAATAATAATAAAATAAAGAATAAACCTTTGCAGAGAGCATCATCCTTCAAACTCTGCCCATGAAGGGCCATTCCACATCTCTGTCCCTACAAAACTGAGTTCCCACCTCCAGGAAAGCACGATTCCCACCTAGGGTAAACTGTGCATTTATGTGTCTGCTATCCTACCTATTACCTTTTTGGGAGACAAGGTTATATCTTATTTATCTCTGATTATCCTCCGACCACCAGAATGGTGCCAGGTGAACAAGGCTTAGTCAACATTTGAATCTGTCCAGCTCTAAGCGCTGCTTCCTTTTCTGGAACTTGGTGGTTAAGAGCATGGGCTCTGGCATTGTATTGCCTGAGTTTGATGCTGGGTGTAGCACATAAGGCTGTGCAGCCCTGGAGTCACCCTAACCCCTCTAAGCCTCTGCCTCCTCATCTAAGAACCAAAGATAATAACAGTACCTGCAGCATAGGCTTGTTGTGGGAATTACATGTGATAATATATGCATAGTACTAAGCACAGTGCGAGCACATAGTACATTTTCAGTTAATATTAGCAATTATGATGATGATTGTGTAATCCCTAAAGCTTAAGTGAAGCCCTGGGGTCTCCAGGGAGACATCACTGACCAAACAATATTCCCTACCTACACAGCTCCATGGTGTTACTTGTGCTTTAGCTATTTTAATGTGCTCATGTGTTGTTAAATAAAATGGTGTGTTTGCTGAGGCAAGGGACAAGATAGGCTTGAAACAAATCATCTTTCCATTTTATCTAAGGATCTCTGTCAATCTATTTTGCTTACATATATCTTCTTCCCACTGGTTCCTTTTCCTTTTCTCTCCATCTTCCTTTCCAAGGGCTCTCTCTGTCTCTCACTGCTTCCCCAACTTGCCTGATTGCATCACTTTGCTCTTCCTCTTCAGCCTCCCTTTACTCGTCCCCATCTCCAGTCCCTTGTCTTTACTGTTTTCTCAGTATGTTCCCCTCTCTCTGCTCTGCCCTCTCTTTTCTTTTTTCTCTCTCTTCTGTCTTCATTCTTTGCATTCTTTCCATCCTATTTCCCTCTCATTTTGCTTCTGTCATTTCCCTGGTATATTGCTGGTCTCTTTTCCTGCTTCCTCCTCCTCCACCTCTCTGCCCTCTCATGCCACTGAAGCTGGGTCCCCTCCCCAGGTCCTGTGTAGGGGTAGAGGCTCCCTGCCCCCTAGATGACCAGCACATCAGCAAAAAGCTATTAGTCACCCAGCCGAGGAAGAAGACAGTTGTCTGAGGGAGTGTGGTGCTCGGGGAGCATCTCGAGGCCAGGCAGAAAATGGAGTGGTCAGGAAGGAAGAGGAGGCGGTGTTTAATGGAATGGAAATAAAATAGGTGAGAGAAAATGAGATGGAAAAGCAGAGATGTACGACACAAGAGAATTTAGTTGGAATGAGATTGTCATCAGATCAGCTGGGGGGAGAAAATGGAAAAACAAGCCTGTTAAAGTGAATTCTTTGTCATAACCACAAGGTTTATATTCTCAGCTTGCTGGCTTGGCTTCCCAACACTGTTTTGTTCTTTCCTAACCATTTTGTTTGATCCTTCTCTTCTCACCAGACTTTGCTATTTACCCAACCCTGTCTGATTTCCATTTGCTGATTTATTTTCTTGGGCACTTTGGGCTGGCCAAGGGTTTAGAAAGAAATCATGGTTAGAAGCACAGATTCAGGAGTCAGAATGGACTTAAAATCTGGCTCTAAAAATCAAAGTGTTTCTGTTATGTTAATGCTGTAAAGTTACCTCTTCCTATCACCTGGCATAGGTTTTGGAACAGAGTTACTTGGACCACAATCCCATTTCTCCTCTTACTAATTTTGTGATCTTGGCAATTTATTGATGTCTCTGGTCTCATTGGTCTTTATCATGGGGATAACACTCTCATAGATGAAGTTGCTGTGAAGGCTACATGAGATCAATGAAGCCAAGTGCCAGGTACAGGGCCTGGCACACAGTCAGGCTCTATCAATGTTGGCTGGCTTGTTATTAATATTTTAATAGATTGTTCCAGCCCTCTCTCATTGGAGGTTGACATCAGCCTTCCTGGACTATCTATGCTCTGCCTCGTATTATCACTCTAAACACCTTGCACTACACAGCTCCCCTCCTTACTAGGTCACCTTTCCCAGACTGATGCCCAGAAAAGGCCAGGATTTGCTCAGCAACAAGATTTGTATCTTATCCTACTTTAAAACTTCATTCAGTCCCACTCACCCGTCCCCACACCCTCCCTTCCTCTTGGTTCCTGCTGGGGGAAAGAGGAGGCAAAGGTTGAACCATCTCCCAGGAGAAGCAACCCACACCATGAACTCACCGCTCTTAGTTTCAATAGATATCCTCAATTAAATATACATCAAACAAACTCCCCCCAGCGGATGAGTTCGGCTCCCAGTGAGAGTTTTGTCACAAAAACCTTTTCTTTCCATCTCTCTCCTCTCCACCCCCAATTTCACCACCCCCGAAGCCTGCCCTTTGGAAATGCTCTTTACACCCACCCTGTGCTTTTAACCCTGGTATTATGAGGGTGCAACCCAGCTGGAAATTTCCAAAGATGATTTCACTGAGTCCTCCTAAATGTTTCATTTCAATGCAAGGGGGTGGCTGGCCTGTGCCCCTAAGGCAGACAGTGAGGTTCACCAAACACCCTGTTAGCCTGGGGTGCTGAAGCTGCTCACCTACAAGTTGACTTGTAGTCTTGGCAGGACTCTTTGCTACACTTTCTCTCAGCTTCCTCGATGGCACAATGCCAAGGGACTCCTGCAGTTGCTTCTGGCTCTAGTATTCAAAATTCCAAACTCTATTCTGGTTAAAAAAAGATAGATATCTGCAGAGCCCTTATGTCTGCTTCATGTATTCATTATGTGGATAACAGCATAACTTTTTAGAAAATCACCACCAACTTTGCCCCACTTCCTCAGATCATGATATGCAAATTCCAAAAGCATGAATGTCTAAAGAGGGCTATGGAGAAAAGCCACCTTGCTGAGGAAGAGAAATGGTGACATGGTTGTGTGACAGTGAATTAGAGAAGTCTCTCTCCA
The DNA here is from genome assembly GCF_046562875.1 of Panthera onca. Classification (NCBI taxonomy): domain Eukaryota; kingdom Metazoa; phylum Chordata; class Mammalia; order Carnivora; family Felidae; genus Panthera; species Panthera onca. Next base: position 78,872,073 of record NC_138351.1, on the reverse strand, counting down.
ATGCCAAACCACCAAATTTTGAGAAGAAAAATACTGGGTACCACTCTTTCAAATCTGAAGTGAAAAAAGAATCTAAAAAATGTTTATAGAGAGATAAAATTAGGGATGAAGAGGAAAGCAAGGGAAACAAAGAGATTTAGAAATAACACTCTAACAAGGAACCAAAATAATCCAGTGTCGGGGGTGTTTGTGGGGGGGGGGTTGTCTTTCTTTAGCATATATTTTATTCTGGTTGTCTGTTTAAGCTAGGAATTATGATTTAATCAGGTGGACTTCTTCTCACATATTGGAAGGTAATACCTGTTTAATGCTGACCCCACATCCCGAGATATGTCTGTTGTAGGAATTAGTGAGCAATGAAGAGGAAGATATGACAATAAATAGAAAGATCTGACTCTAACACATAACCTTACATTCTAGAAGGGAAAAAACAACAACACTTAACTACTGGGAAGCCAAAGTGGGGCAGTCAATGAAATTTAGGAAAAGGAAAAAGTAGAAGAGGGATGTTGTGAGGCAGAGACTGTGGTATAGTGGGCACAAAGAGACCTGGCCCACAACTGAAATACTACCAACTGCCTTGCGATGCTGTGAGCCTCTACAAACCTCAGTAGATGCACATGCTAAAAGAGGGGAACAAAAAGCCTTTTGTACTCTTTCCTATTATAAAAAAGTTACCGTGAGAATCAAATGAAATAAGGACAACACAGGTGCTTTGTTAACTGTACACACGTAACCAACAATTTTATTATAAAACATGATTCCTGAATGACTGAAACAGTGGTGGTTCTAAGGTTATTATAGAGCAGTACATCACAGAGAGCCAGGCTCTCAGGTCTCTGAATGAAATTGCAAATCCTAAATGAATCTTTAATCTCTTCGTGTGGTGGCCTTCTTCTTACCTGAGCCACAGACTCTGGGGGACGAAGTCTCCAGGACAGGATTTGAACTAATGGAGAGACCCACATCACTTCCTCCATTTACTCTGCTCGAGGGGCCTTGCCCCAGATGAGGCATAGCTTTGTCCCACAAGTAAATGGAGCGGCCAAGCACCCTGCGTTTCCTCTGTACTGGTCTTGAGCCTCTACCGATAAGTGGAAACACGGCCTTTTCTTCCAGCCCACAGTGTAGCCAATTCCTACGCTAACAAAGTTGTCCTGTGGTAAATGCCATCTGAAGGGATGCTGTCCTGTACCCTGTGCTCTCATGTACAGTAAGAGTCCCTGCTAACCATCTTGACTAGCATGACCTCCTACAAGTATGTCTCAGTGCTGACTGGACTAAACAGAAGCACCTGACCAAAACAGACCAACCAGAATTCCTTCCTGAGAGTGTGGGGGAGAGATTAGATGAGGATATCTGAGTGACTAGACATGCAGACCCAACTTCTTTCTAGGATGTGGGTATCCTCTTTCTTTCACTTTCTGGGTGGACTGGAAAAGTAAAGGAAATTTTTGGGCTGGGTAAAGATGAAACAGACCAAGAGAGAATTAAGAAGGTTTCCTCCATCTGAGTCCATTATCAAGTGTGGACTATCAAGTCTCCAATGCAGCTTGGCCTCAAGGATCCATGCATCTCTCTCTCTTGTGTTATAATAAGGTTTCTTTTCATTATAAATTGCCTAGTGGTACTTGCTGTGGTCTGAAACCAACTACATAATTTCTTCAGAAATTCACATTGATTATGTGAAAGGAGACCTGAGATTTGGTGCCAAGCAGCATGAGCACTCATCCTGAAATCGCAGGCAATGCTATGGGATCATAGGCAAGTTGCTTACCCTTCTTGAGCCTCAATTCCGTCACTTACAATCAGCAAAAATAAGCTGAGCTCCCTTGGAGGCTGGCTGGGAATCATTGATTTAGAAGAGTTTTATGAATTATGCAAATGTGAAAGATTATTATAAAAGATGTGCATTTAAGTTATTTCTTCTAAAATGGATGTCTGGTCTAATTCAGAGGCCCTCTAACATCAGGTTCTAAATTATATTTTGGATGTTATCCCATCCAGCAGCTGAGCTAGATAACACATACACTCTCTCCTTATGTCCTGCATCTTCTGGTCATTGTTTGTTCCTATGCTGCCCCCAGGCAGAATCAGGATCACCTCCTTCCTCCTATCATCCCCATATCTCCTTTGGCCATAGTCAGTTTTGTGCTTTCATCTTTGAAGGAATAGCTCCAAAGCTGAAGCCTCCATGATTATTTCTTGGATACGCCCAGTGAGAACTCTTTCCATCTGCCTAGAATAATGTGGGCACCTTATACCACAGCAAACATCCTGCTTTCTGGTACTCAATGTCCTACCAACTTGTGATGGAGAACCCAGACTGGACAGACAGGCAGACATGGGTTTGAGTCTTGTCTTGGCATCTTACAAGCTGTTTGAGTTGGGGCAGTTCCTTAACTGCCCCAAGCTGGTTTTCTCATTTTAAAAAATGGAGATGAATAATGGAACTTATTTCAGGGTATGTTGGGAAGATTAGACAACACAGAGAACATTAAACATTTTGCACAGTCTTTGACATGTAGTAATAAACTGTAGCTATCATAAACTGACATACAGATATATTCAGCTGGCAGGAATACTTAAATGAGACTGAGGAGTGAGAAGAAGGGAGAGAGCAAGGTATTTCTCCCCTCAACCCCCAACTCTATCTCTACCTCACATGGTGTCTACATTAGTGACTGTGTCTCCCATGTTTCTCCAGTTCCTCCCATGTTCCTCCAAACTCTGGGAAGACTTGCTGTGGTTCCACAAGATCCTGGCCCAGGGTTCTAATAGCATGGTTTCTTCCCTTTTCCCCTCAAAAGCTTAGGGATAGTGGTAGATTTCAGCTGTTGCTAATCTTGAGTTGCCTCGCTGTCCCTCTTTGGCTTCTAAACTCTTTCATCATGTGTGTACTAAATTATCTGTACCACATTTCCTCTCATAGTAGTTTCTGTTTCCCTAGCTAGACTATGATTGGTACAACCCACCTCACCCACATCTCAAGTAGATTGCAAATTTGTTGTAAATAGAGATTATGTCTATGTCTTCTAGATTTCCTGAGAGAAAATTATATATTCAGCTAGTACTAGACACATGTTTCTTGGATGTAATATTTTGAAACAGTGACTTACCAACTTCTGCCTGTCCCTACAATCAAGTGCATCATTGTTCTTTGCACATTAGGTCTAAGCCCATATTGTTGCATGGACAATGTCCCCTCAGATGTCTACTTTGTCTACCCTCTGATGGTGTCTGGCCACCCAGGTACCAATGACCAGAAGAGAGAGGTGTGTTGATCATGGGCTGTAGCTCATCTTCCAAGCAGCTTCCTCTGCAACATTGTTACTTCCTAGATGTAATTAAAGATTTTATGTATCAAATTTAGCTCTGTCTCACCTCATCTGCTGTGTTAAATCTATTTCCTTTTCGCTCATTCCAGTGTATCTACTGGCAAAAGTATTCAAAATCTGAAAAACCCATTTAGTGAACCTTTTAGTTTAGTGACAGGGTCCATGGTGCAAGATGTGGGACTCAATGCTACCTGGCAATACCTCCATCTTTTCTTCATTCTGAATATACTAGACTTCAGAAATTAGGCAGCAAGTGTTTCTTCTTTTAATATAATTTTCTGCTAAGAATGTTAAAACCATGTCATGCAGCCTGCCACAGCAGATATTCATAATGAAATATAGAATATTCTCATGAAGTCTTGAAAGACTTCTCAACACATCTTTCTAGGAGACCACTGCCAATCATTTGGGGATGATCCTCAAGATAAAATGTGTCGTCAGCTCTTCTCAGTATTTTCCTTTTCAAAGTGTGGGCATGGTAGCTGCCTCCCTATATCCAAGTTTTCTCTCCTCCATTTCTGAGAAGTCATGAGCTTAGGGGACATTAAGCATCCCAGCTTTTGCGTTATTCACAATTTACCTAGCCCACTGGTACAGTGACTTGTTTGGGTAACGGAGGCATTCCATGTTCAACGGACTGGCCAACGACATTGATTTAGGAATGGACGTGTGTCTGAAGTTGGATCAGTAAGTCATGAAAGGAGATTTTCTAAGGGCTTTTGAGCAATAGTCCCCTTGATCTTCTAGGAGACCTACCCAAAGCCATCCCGCTAGCTCTTCTTGGGTAATGTGGGATGAGAAACAGCTTAATAATTTTCACCCCAGGAGTGAAACCAGCCTTATAAGGAAGCTGAAACTGCCACAAAAGAAAGCAGAGCAGACAGATGGAAGAACTTGTGTTCAGAAATCGCTGAGCCACTGAATCAAACCCACCTGAAGAGCTTCCTACCCTGGATTTCTACTTCATGAGCTCATAAATCCTTTTCATCGTTTGCATCAGTTGGAGGAGAATTTGCTGTTACTAAAAGCCACCTGCAACAGTACATCCAGCCTCAGATTCGAGTAAGTTCTGTTGCACTCACTACCAGCTCTCTACATAAAGTCTGGCTCCTGCTCTCAGATCACATCAGGCCCATTTTCCCCTCTTCATTGTTCTTACTTAAATGCTCACTCCCTACAGATCTCTATACCTCACAGCACCTGACTCACCTTCTTCTTTCTTTGTTTTACTGCCCTGAATAAGCCATAGCTTATTACTCTTTTTCATATTCTAATACTCAGTAAGGACGTCCTTTGGAGAAGGGGAGGATGTAGTCATACATACACTCTGATTTAAGAAGTTTCAGAGTTGAATTGTCCATCTTGGAGTCAAACTATCTGAGCTGGCAATTCACCATTTTGCTTTTCTTCCTTTGTGTGTGGTTTTAAGTAAGGTTCAGAGAATTTTATAGTGGAATGGGACCTTAAATGATATGCTAGCCTAATCTCCCTAGATAATAATTAAGTCAATGGAGGTCTAGAAATGCCAAGTGATTGCTCCACATCAGCTGGAGACCTTAAGGAAGGGTTGTAACTCAGGTATGCTGCCTCTCAGCCAGTGCTCTCTTTCTGACCTAATGCCCACTCTCTTTCACACTGCAAGTATTTTAATGGGGGCCTCAGTTGCAGATATTCTGCATAGAGCTCTGAGAATTGGCTGCTTCCAGACAGAAAATCGAGTGGAGATGGAAACGGTGCTGCTGTCATTCACCTGCAGGACAAGGGCCTGGTCAAGCATACTGACAGGTTCAAGATTCTCCCATAATTCCCCAGATCAAGAACTATGGAGGCTGTCAGGTTGTCTGTGAGAGCAGGGGAGGCCAGAGTGGTTCAGACTTTCAATCCAGTCAGATCCATTTTCAGGCTGATAATTTGAAGTGAATTTCCTAAGAAACCAGAGAAAGAGTAACAAAGAAAATTCAAAAACCATCTGATGCTATTTTGATCCTTAAATCCAAAGCTCTCCAAAGATTCCTATAACATATTACTTGAGGTCATTGATGTTTTCAGGAGGCAGTGTATCCTAGTGGTTAAAGACCATGACTTCTGGAGTCAGACACCCTAGTCTGCATTCCTCTCTGCCACTTCCTGGCTCCATAACCTGGGGCAGCAAGTTAACCCCTTCAAGACTCTGCTTCCACTTCTGCAAACTGGGGATTTGAGTAGCAACTATTGCATAGAGATTTGGGGGATCTCTAAGTAAGTTAATTTTAGTAAAATGCATAGAACAGTGTCTGGTAAATAGCACACTCAAAATAAGTGATCACTATTAATTTCATCATCCTCATCATCATCATGTACAATTTTTTTTGAAAGAAAGAAAAAAGGAGGTATAAAAAAAAGAAAAAAAAATGAGGAAGAAACACAAAAGGTAAATAAGTCTGGGAACCCAAGTAAGAGGAATAAGAAGCACAAAAGATGGAGAGGAAAAGAAAAAAAAGGGAAGAAGGGCAGAAAGGAAGAGAGGTGATTGACTCGGTTTGTTCTATTCATGTGTATCGAGCACTGACATTTGCTCCAAGTGCTATGTTTCTTCCAGTAATGATCCCACATGAAGTTCATAAGAGAGAAAAATATTAAATAAATGAACACAAAAAATATGATTACAACCAGCTGTAAATACTACATTGTATGGCCAAGGTAGACCCCTCTGTGGAAAGGACATTTACAGTACGTTTTCTATAACCTAAGGCATATTTGTGCACATTATAGATTTATTCGTTTAGTTTTGCATCCTCTCCTTTATTCATTCTTCATTTATTTTGTAGCAGCTGTATTCCAGACTTTTAACATCATGGTTTGTACACAGGAAGAGTGTCCCTTTGGTCAAGGAATTCCTTATTCAGCAGGGGAGACAGGTATGTTAAGGAATAAAGGTCATGAAGCCTGGTGGGAGTGTCATGAAGCAATTCACAAGAGAATGGAAAGTTATTCCTGGGGATCGTCATGAAAGACCCAGTGAAAACTAGTATTTTGTCACCAGTGACTCTATGACTCTTAACCAGCCTCTACTGCAATTCAGAGATACCATCTCATCTGTGAAACCATCTATCTGGGAAAGAGGTCATGAGAAAGATCCTGAAATTCATCGTGGTCAAAAAACGGGCCAGAGCCCAGGTTCAGAGTCTCTCTGCTCCATGAAAGTACACGACATGGAGGGAGGGATGGGAGGTGGTGTTTCAGGGGAAGTTGCCAGTAAGAGGACTGAGAATAGCACACTTGGCTCTCGTAGGCAGAACTCGGCACAGTAAGTGACTACCGAGGTCACAGAACTCTGCCATTAGCAAGAGTGGTGCAGAGAGCTTTCCATTGTGCTGTGACCTCTCATGACCAACCCACTGAGGCTCTCCTACCTCATCTGCTTTCTTCCAGCTTCTCAGCCAAATCACACCCACTCTCTTTCAAAGGCTCACAAAGTACCAACTCTTTATAGAGCTGATGTCAGAAAAAGGGGCCGGCATACTTATTGTGGAACAATACTGCCACATTAGGTTCACAGTGGGACTCTGGACTAGGAAGGTGGAGAGAGACTGAGTCCTACTCATTAGGGTCCATACACAGGTGGGCTGTAGGGGTTGCATTTCCACAGAAATTCAGGCCTGATATTATGAGCACATACCCATGTGCATTTCTGTAGGAAGGGCGGGGGAAGGTTTGTGTCTTTTGTTAAATTTTCCAGAGATCAATGACATTAACGTGCCTAGTAACTAAATACTTACCATAAACTTCTACCTTCTACAGAGTAAGACCGAGTTTGAGTAATCAATCTAGTCATATTCATAAATAAGTAGAAAGAGAATTTATATTTATCAAATATACGAATTATAGCTGTACAGAGCACTTTATACATATTATCACAGCTGACTATAAAAAATATATGAGAGCTCATTTTCCCCATTTCTACAGCTTTGGAAATATACAGAAGAGAGGTTAAGCAATTTGATCAAGTCTGTACAGTACACGGCAGAATTAAAACTGAAAGCCAGATCCCCAGGATTTTAGGATTATATATATTTTTAGTTGTCTTACATTCTTTCATCTTCAAAGGATTAAATACAGAAAAAAATTCTTATGTTGACTATAAAAACAGAGGAACCTGCAAATTCATAGTATGCATAAAGAGCTTCTTTTCTCTCACTCAAACATACCATATTCTGCCACTTTTATGATGACATTCTATGTATGATAGAGTTAATTTTACTATAAAACTATGATAGGAGAGCAGGTCACAGCAAGATGGGCAACTTTGGCATGAAGATTATTCTGAGCTGAAGTAAATCAAGACCCTAGGGGCTCAAGGGAAACTTTTGCCCCTCCCTTAACGACACTGAAGAATCTAAGTTGGGGGTCTTTGCCAGAATAAGGGTTATTAGCAGAGATGCATTTTATCTAGGGACCCATCCGTATGGCAGGGCAAACATCTAATTTCCAAACATCTGTTATTCTTCTTCTTGCCCTGTGGATTGCATTCCTTTTTCCTACCCCCTTGTCTTTAGTCCAGGATGACATATATACCTCATTTTGCCTGTCTTTGGAATTCCCATGTCTATGTGGATTCCCTGTACGTATACTATTAAATTTTATTTTCTCCGGTTAAACTGTTTCACGTCAATTTGATTCTTATTCCAGCTAGAAGGACCTTTGAGGGGATAGGAATTCCTGCTTCCCAGAGAAGTTAATCAACTTAAGCTTGGCAATAAGTTACCATTATGCCACCAGAAAGATGGCTAAACTTGGTAGGCTCTGAAAGTTTGAAATACAAATCTGGGTCTCCATTATCTCAATCAGCATAACAAGGTGTGTTATAATGACAAGGGGATCTATTCAGAACTTTATTATCGCCCCTTCTATACCCTTTCACTCAATTGACTTGTTGAGATTTTGTCAAGGAATGGAAATAGAATGGAATTCAGAAGTAAATGGCCTTGCATTTGAGTTTGGGATCCATCACTTAATTGTAGTCCTGCTAAGAAAAACCAAAATAGAATGCCTGTCATGTGTGTACTACAGAGTTGTTTTGTGTCCACAACTAGGCTAAGAACTTGATGCTTATTATCTTATTTAATCGTCAGACTGACACATCAAAGTTGATTCTCTTACTACTTTCCCTTTACACACAGGAAAAAATGAATATTGAGAATTTGCCATGCATGTGTACATGTGCACGTGCCCATACACACACACACACACACACACACACACACACACACACACACAAAACTTGTTCAAGGTCACAAAACAACTGTCTGGCAGAAGCCTCAATTCAAATCCATTCTTGCAAAATTCCAAATTTCAGGGACTCGAACAAGTATGATACACAGTTTCCCTTACTTTCTGGCTCGGTCCCTTTGACCCATTTATTTACCTTCTTTGGTTCACAGTTTTTTCATTTAAGACCAAGTCAAAAGGATCAGCCACAGTTATCTCAGCATATTGTTTTGAGAATTAAATGGGATCATGCATATAAAACGTTTGGGCCATAGAAGCAGGCTTACGAAAGGTTATTCCCTTCCTGCTTCTGAATCATCAACCTTCTCTCTCCTTGGAGTTCTCCTCCACTGTCTCAGCTCCTCCATCCTTTCCCTGCCCTGCCCCCTTGCTTGGGCACAGATGGCAGAAAGGCCCAGTGACATGGGCCATCATTACCACTAGCTGTGTGTCTGGGGTCAAGTAATTTCTTCATTATCTTTCCTTATTGCAAACAGCTTTTGTAAGAGAAAGGGTCCATTAGTAAATATTGATGCTGGCAGGCAGGGCGTGCGAGCTGTCAAACAGCTGAAATGAGGGATTGTCAGTTCAGCAGCAAGAACATGAAAGCCAGTTTAAAGCAAAGATTGAATAAAGAGTAACGTAACTAGAAGAACAAGCACACACTCATCAACAATGAACAAAGACAAAGAAAGTTTCAGGTTGTGTTGTTTGGAACAATTGTGTAGTTTTATGAAGGCCTCTGCTCTAAGACAGAATTCAGTTTACATCAATTTGCAAAGAAATTTTTTTTAAAAAAAGAAAACAGAAAGAAAAAAAGAATGCATGACGACTACCATGTGCAGTGTGTTATGAATCAAATATGAGCAAGATGCAAACATTGTTTTCAAGAAGTTTACTAAATAATAAAGTAGTATAGGGTGGTTATTGAGAACACAGTTTTTATATTTAGAAAAATCAGGATGTAAGATCTGATGTGTATGACCTTGCATTCGCCTATGTGAATCTCAGTTCCCTCCTTATAAAATGAAATTATAATGCCAACACCATAGGGCTGACATGAGGGTTAGGAAAGCATGTGACATTGTCTCTAGCAAGTTGTACATGCTCTCGACATCACTGATTTTTAAGAGTGATATTATCACATAACATGGTAATACAGAAAATTCTAGGAGTAAAAAGATAGATTTTGAGATGGGCTTGATGTTCAAAACTAACATTTTTTTTTTTTTTTTTTTTGGATCAGGGACTAGGAATAGAGTGGGAACATTTCCATTGTTTATTGAGAAAAGGTGAGGATTTGGCCATGCTAATCTTGTAAAGACTGTCATAGGCAGGGAGAACAGTGAAAACAACCATGGACAGTGGGATAGCTTGGGGCAAGAGTGACAAGCAGGGGGCTGTTTCATTTGTCTTTGAACATGGTGTGCAGAGATGGGGATTGCTGGAGATAAGGCTATGAGAAAAATTTGAATCCAGACCTTTAAAGGTCTTACATGCTAAGCCAGTAAGTTAGGACTTCAACCTCTAGTAATGAAGTTGTGATTGATGTTTCCCTTGAACAGGATGAAAATGCCATCATTTCTTCTCATCAGGGTGTACTTTCATCGCTAACCTTAAATTTGATTAGTGTGGTGTTCACAAGCATTGGTTCTGATGTTCAGTTGTCTGCTTTTGAGGCTCAGGTTACTGTAGGATCTCAATCAAGGTATTTCATCTTTTTCTACTTGAGTTTCTCCATCAGTAAGATGAGATCATTATATTCTCTAACTCATAATAGTAGTAAATGATTAAATGAGGTAATACATTGCATCATTTAGAACAGAGCCTGGCATCATTATCACCTAGTACCAAGGCCAATCAGTTACTCAATAATGCTACAGTGATTACTGAATAATTAATAGACCTGGGTAGCTAGTGATGATGATACTTACCAGTCTTTCCCCTACAGCCAACACCCTACATAAAATTTCTTCTTTGACGGTGGATATTATTATTGTCCAAGCCATCTTGGTATAAAATATAATGGTTTTGGCAGGACTGCAATGGAGCTACTGTAGCAGGAATGATAAAACAGCTGAGGCATGATGAGGAGGATCATGCTGAGAAATCAGGTCTGTGGTAGTCAGTGACAGGAATCAGAGCTCAGAGCAACATCTACCTTCCCAAGAAAATCGCTGGTTAGTTTGCTGGAGGAAGAGCACTCCCATTTGAATTTTGGCTCAACCAGCGATGGGTTTCCCTGCTGGTCTGTCCTAATTGTGTCTCAGACACTGGATTTTGTGGGGTAATCTTACAATATTTATCCCTAAGCTATTGATGCACTACTGACTCTCTACCTCACTCCATCCCACCAACCTCTTGTGTGTTGGTCTAAAGTCTAGACATAGAATGAACATCATACTTTGCAAAGTTCCTTATGCTGCACTGATTGGAGCTTCATGACAACTGCTAGAGTTTAGGAAGTATATATACTGCCTTCTTGTAAGGAAATAAATGACAGAGAAAATGACTTGCTTTAAGTCACCTACCCAGTTAGAAGCACTGGCCTGGAACTCTGTGGTGCCCTGCCTAGCTATATGAAGCTCTATCCCTGGCACTGTACTGCCTCTCTATCTGCCTAGAGATATCAAAATCTAATAGAGTGTATGTAGACAAGAGATACAAGAACATTACTCTCAAACCCATATCCTACTAATACAGTGCTTCCTCTCAAAAATTCTAAATAGCCTTTCATTACACCTCATGTAACACAGCACAATAATAGGCTGTTAGTCTTACTTCAAAAGTTAGGCAACTATGGGAAAGATGAGGGTTTAGGAAATAGGGCCTATAGGAGGTAGCTAAGAAAGACTGGAGCTATTTAGCTGGGAGAAGAGAAGGTGGATGAGTAACTTAATAATAATCTTCAAGGGTTATTAAAATACCAGCTGTTAGCCATTCTACCCGAGGTAGTAGGGAGGAAATTGCAGTAGTGAGAATTTAGCCCAGCATTATGAAGAACTTTTATTCCCTTTAGTTATAAGGTCTATTAGACACCAAAACATGATACTAAGCAAAATTGTGGGCTTTTTTCCCTGGAAGTATTCCAGAATAGGCTTGGAGGTAGTTCCCAAGCACGACTTCTTGGACCATTAAGATCAACTCCCTTGGAGCATCTCTTACAAATGCAGATTCCTGGAACCCACTTCGATGTGCAGACTGGCAATCTCTGGGGGTAAGGACAGGAGTCTATATATTTTAACAAGGCCCCAGGTGAGTCTTGTGCACAACCCCATTTGGAAACCCCTTGTGTATGTAGAATCAGTAAAATTTAACGCAGCAAGAATATATTGTGCGCCCACTTGGTGATCCTACCACTGCTATTAGCCTCAGGGAATAAAGATAATAAAAGAATGTAGTATAATTTTAGTCCTTGTGGAGCTTTCAGTAAAGTAATTAAAGATTAATGATGAATTAGGGCAACTGTTTTGCCTTTAACGTAGTGTGATTTGAGGAAAGTTTCTTAATTCCTTTGGCCTGAGGTCCTAAATTGTTAACTTGAAGAATTGAACAAAATGGTTTTAAAAATTCTTGTGAATCTTTAAAATAATACAATACAGAATAAAGCCTATTTAGAAAAATAACTAAATGCTAATTAAAGAGTATGAGAGAGGATATCGAGAGAAACCAATTCATATGGGCAGGGCTTACCAGAGAAAACTCCAGGGAGAACAGGTGATTTAAATCTGGCATTGAAAGGTAGATGTGATAAAAAGATAAATGCATATGCAGATGTGGGGGGCCTCGATTTTTTAAAAAAACTTACTGTATACTGTGTACACATGTGACATCATTTAATACATTACAACATTTAATATCTACAAAGGCTTGTGTTGTTAAAGTGAGGATAATTTTTAGAGGATTTTACCATTTACTAGTCACTTAGTTAGGTACTATATACATATTACTTGTTTAATCACTATTACATCATTTTTCCAAGTGAAGTGCTAGTTTTCTGTTTTTACCCCCAAAATTCTTATGTTTGTATGGCATGGGGATATATTTGAGGACACAGAGAGAGAGAGAAGAAGGAAGAGAGGGAAGGAGGAAGACAGAAGAAAGGAAGGAAGGAAGGAAGGAAGGAAGGAAGGAAGGCAGGGAGGGAGCGAGGAAAGAAGAAAAGAGGTTTGTGGAAGTAAAAATTAAAAAATTAAATGAAGAGTACAGGCTACTGAAAACATGAGTTTAGTTTGAGTAGAGGATAAACACTCAGTTGTTTTTCATGGTTGTTGTTTGTTAATATAATTGGGGAGTAATAAGGAAGTGGTGCTTATAGATTTCAATGATGCTTTTTTCCTTTATAAAGACCGCTGAATGAATGAATGAATGAATGAACATATGCAACAGTTCATGAGTTTGCATATCATTGTTGCGTAGGGCCCATGCTAATCTTCTCTGTATCTTTCCAAATTTAGTATATGTGCTGCCAAAGCGAGCACAAGACCGCTGAATTTAAACATTGGAATATATGTTCATACAGTAGCTTTAAATTTCCTAAGCAGTTGTACATTTCCTTACTACGTTTTATAAATGCTTTTCATTTGTTTTTGTTGTTTGTTTTCTGTCCATAGGAAGAAGGGACTTTCCCAACCCCTCAGGACTTGGGCCTCGTGAATTTCTGTCTCAAGTTTCCAAACACTCGATAAAGTGATCAAATCATTTTTATCAGTGTGTGGATGACACAAATTCACAGGGCTCCCAGTAGTTATGCGCTTGGGCTTAAGTACGAGTTAAACATAAATTCAAATCCCTATTCCGTCTAAAGAGCTGTGTGACTCTGAATCATAGCAAATATCTGAGCCATTTGCATCATTTATAAAATTGGGTTGTTTTCAATGATACAATGCATGTATAATCTTTCATTGATCAAGTATGTCATAGAAGGTGTAATTATAAAGTAACCTACAATCCATTCTAGCACATCAATTGTTTTCTCTGCCCTCAGGCACCTTATCTACTCTGGTCATGATAGAAAAAGTTCTAAGGTAACACAGTTATAAACCTCTGCCTCATTTTAATAATTCATGTGCCCTGTCCCTTACAATCCTCATGAACTAGAACTTGATATAAATTTAAAGCTTCTCCCTTTCCTTCTTCCAAGCTTGCTTTAGTCTCACACCCTGGAGGCAAAGATGTACATGGACAGGCATCTGCTCCTCGCCCTTTATTCTGGCTTCTAAACACTCTTAATCAGAGTGGGGGTGGAGGACAGGAAAGGGAGAAAGGAGGAACATTCCTCCATGACTGGCATTGGCTGAAGACCTAGCATCAGCGCTGTGTGCACATGACGGATGGTTAATGCTATCTGTGTCCATCCTGAGTTCCTCCTGCACCACTTCCCCTGATTCAGAGTATCCATCACGTCAATATTCACGACTCATCTCTGCCAACTTACCTTCTGCTGCTCAGCCCATTGTCTTCAGGTCTGCTCTGGTCCTCATGCCCCTCCTTCCAGGCAAACCTCTTGGACAATTCTAGACAACTCCAAACCAGTACTCTTTACGGCATGGCCCAGATCTGATTTAGGGTAAAAGCCATAATCCTTTGATGGGGAGGGTGGTTTTTCTCAAACTACAATTGTCTACTTTAAGGACATAGGTCACTTTATCCAGGCTTTTGATGTTTACATTTCTCAGGTGCAACTCAGGCGTAAGTAACAAGATGGAGATTCAACAAGCCTTCAAATGGTTTCCTTAAAGGCCCATGTACTCTTGTGAAGTGCACAGGGAATCCCTTTCCAATGGTGCCCTGGGAAAAATATAAGACTTAAAGCATACACAGAACTATTTCCAAAATTCTTCCTTCACTCTCCATTTGATGATGGTGTTATACCCATAATAAGAGATAAAGGTTGAAAAGGTGTCAGGTTATCATTCACTATTTTAAAATGTTGACTTCTTAGTCTAGAATATCCTTTCAGTATAGGCCTTAGTCAAAGTTTACATTCTAAAATTCTGTTGTATATATAAAGCTGCCAATACAGTACTTGGTCATGTTGTTAGAAAGGTGAGTGCTCAATGTAAAGTTGGAATTGTAATTGCAACGTATTACTTGCTTCCTAGAGAGACACACATACATATGTACAGTTTGTGGTGCCATGCTTTAAGAGTAGTGTTGACAGGGGCGCCTGGGTGGCGCAGTCGGTTAAGCGTCCGACTTCAGCCAGGTCACGATCTCGCGGTCTGTGAGTTCGAGCCCCGCGTCAGGCTCTGGGCTGATGGCTCGGAGCCTGGAGCCTGTTTCCGATTCTGTGTCTCCCTCTCTCTCTGCCCCTCCCCCGTTCATGCTCTGTCTCTCTCTGTCCCAAAAATAAATTAAAAACATTGAAAAAAAGAAAAATTAAAAAAAAAAGAGTAGTGTTGACAAATACAAGTGTTTCCAAAAGGAAGTTTAGCAAGACCAAAGTTCACAGGGATATCAAATTAATGATTTTAGTATTAAGTCATATGATATGAAATAAACATGATGGCAGTTAAAAGTTTGATATAAACTATGATTATACCTAAAGTTCTCATGTTCAGCATGTAAATATTGAGTGATTTGGCTCTACTTTATTTTTTCAGAAACTCTTCATGTGTCTCTTCAAGACATTTTAGTAAAACTAAACTTGAATATGAGAGCTTGCCTGCCTGTGTTCCTTCCTTCCATCCTTCCCTCTTCCCCTTCCTTCTTTCTTTCTTTCCTTCCTTCTTTCTATTTTCTGTCATCCATTCTCTCCTAAATCATTTAGTACAAAAGTCATTAGGTGAGATGGATCAAGGTTTGCATCTGTAGGTAAGGAGGTCAATGTCTAATAGATATACTGGAGCCTGAATCGGTAAAGAGGGTGTCTGGTGGTAATATGTAGGTGTGCAGAGTGTGTGTATATATATACACACCTATATATATATAGGTGTGTATATGTGTATGTGTGTATATATATATATACACACATACACATATACACACACACCTATATATAAAACACACACACACACACACACACACACACACACACGCAAACACACACACATTTTATCTCAGTGGTCTACCAAGAGGGCCCAGGGATAGTGACATCCCAGATAAATGAACACAACCAACACAGATCATTGTCTCTAAAAACATTGTCCACTAAAAGGAACTTGAGATCCTTAGAGAAATGGCTGATTTCAGGGTTGTGAAACCAAAATTTCAGGATGAGCCTTATGCAGCTTGGTGTGCCAGAAATAATATAAGTACAAAGAATATTGTGGACATGTAAAAAGGACACAGAAGCAGCCAGAAGGACCTCCCACTGGAATAAAGCTAGGCATCAAATTAAACAGAGATGCTACTGGATTATAACCCACTGAATAAAATAGGCATCCATGAGTCCATTCTAATACAAGTAAACAAATGGGAAGAAGAAAACACTTTTCCTTCCACTAGAATGCCACCTAATAAATGGAGAAGGAATAATAGTGATAGAAAAATCACCATTTGGCAGCTGGAGGAATAATTATTTTCTCCAACTAACAGTAGTAAATGCTAAAGCCAGTGGGTAAAAGTATGATAAGGAATAGAATATTTGCTTAGTCTCAAAATAACTCCCATATCATACTTATTATAGAAGTAATTTTACAGTGGAAAAATCTTATAGATACAACCAAAACCAGGTGATCAAAGTTAACATCACCAGTAGTGGGACAAATTGAAACTGTGTATCACTTGATAGGATTTTAGGAGAAGAACACAGAATCACAATTTTTATCTTGTTGTCAAAAATCTATAATCTAAATCTGATAAGGAAACATTGAACAAATCCAAATTGAATGACATTCTATAAAATGTAAAATTATCAGTCTGTGATATTCAAAAGCATTAGGGTCATTAAAGGCAAGGAAAGACTGAGGAACTAATGTCAATTGAAGGCTACTAAAATTTATGACAATTAAATGTGACACATGATTCTAGATTAGCCATTTTTGCTCTAATGGGCATTTATGGAAATTAAAGATCCTTGAAAGGGGTGTGTGAAATTAGTAATATATGTTAATTTTTTTTTTTAATTCTGGCAGCTTTTTTGAAGTTATGTTAGAGAACGTCCATGTTCATAGGACTTATCCACTAGTGTTTAGGGTGACAGGACATCATGTCCACAACTCACTCTCCAGTGCTTTCGGGAGGTAAAAAAACCAAACCAAAACAAAACAAAACAAAAAAAAAACCAGTCTTTGTATGATGGTTGCAGATTGCTATAAGTTTGAAATGACTTCAAAATTGAACAAAAAATAGAGGAAAATTTACGCAGATACTATCTCTAGTAATATCAATTATGCATCGTTCCAAGTTAACTAGAGCAGTACCTGATGGCATCCGGTTATAGAATGGTGGCAGCAGGCAACTGGTTAGGTTTCCTAAACCACCCACATGCATACACTGATTCACATGCACAAGACACTTTGATCATCTGTTTGAGTTTACATGAATAAATATCAGTTAGCCATGCCATAAGGGTACTGAGGGCACAGTAAAAAACTGTTATTAAGCTTGCCTTGTGTGTGTTGGAAATGAGGTTATGATTACAATTTCAAATACTTTAGGTACTTTTTTTAAAGTTTGTTTGTTTATTTTGAGAGAAACAGAGAGCACAAACAGGGAAGGAACAGAGGGAGAGGGACAAAATCTCAACTAGGCTCCTCACTGTGAGCAGGGAGCTGGATGCAGGGCTTGAATTCCTAAACCGTGAGATCATGACCTAAGCTGAAGTCAAGGGTTGGATGCCCAACTCACTGAACCACCCAGGTGCCCCTAAGTACTTTTTGATGTAAGAGTTTTTGTCTTTCTTTAGGACCAGAAGAAAAACAACTGATGGAAGACTGAGGTTTCCAATTTTGATTTCAGAAGAGATGACAGTAAATGCTGCTGAAGAAAGGTAATGCCTTGTGAGAAATTCATATTGAGATCTGACCAAGCCAAGTCTGTGTGATGATCTGATCAGGAAGTGGAAGGATAGGTACATGACAGATGGAGAAAGGTAAGCTACCTGATTTCTCAAACAGATGTGCCCAAGGGGGTAGAGTTTTAAATATGGATGCTTTTACTCTTAATCCTGACCATATCAAAGATGTTCTGATTCGAAGATATAAGAATTAATATGTCCATTTTTTCCCCTCTATAGATTCAATAACCATTTCATGTTGATAGGCCTGGCTTCAAGTGCGAAGGAAAAAAAAGTCCTTGTATAATGTCAACATAACAAAAATAATGAGATTATAGAAGAACACTGACTGATCTGCACTTCATAATTGAAAGATGGGCCTATTAAGGGGACACAGCAGGCCTGAAGGAATTGTGTGATCATTTGCACAAATGCTAATTTTGATATGTGGTTCTTCATCTCCGTAAGCATAATGTGGCTGGGCCGGCAGGATGAACAATGCATTCTTCCCCCGGGAGGCCTATGCCTCAGTGAATCAATGCCAGAAGGGCCATTTGCTGGTGCTGGATGACAGGGCATTCGTTCTCTCTTCTTGTTGTACTTGTGGACACAATTGATCTGAATTGCCAGGATGCTGTGTTTTTAGAGACAACCATCTTCTTTCCTAGAGAAGCCATCTTGTTCTGGGTTGTGTAGTTTTATAGATGAAGCCTGGGGCAAATCACCTCTCTCCTCTGGCCTTAATTTCCTCACTGAGAATATAAAGAATTTGGAATAGACAAGCTACCCTCTCTGAAATGACTCTGCTTGGCAGGTAGTGTGATAGGAGAGAATGAACTTGGGCTTTTACATCAGAGAGACCTGGATTCAAATCCTACCTCAGCTACTTTGTAAAATCCTGAGCAAGTTTACTGAGCTCTCTGAGCATCACTCCCCCCAAATGGAAATAAGTGAGAAAAATAATACTTTATTTTCAGGGTATCAAGAATGCTAGTTGGCAAACAGCCCTTGATAAATATTTACTACATGGCTACATGTAGCAAATATTTGCTACATTAACTATATGTTAATTTACTATACACCAATATGTATCTAATCAAATAATCAGATATTGACATATATGCACATATACCCACAAACCCCAGAGAAGATACAAAACATAGTTAAGTGATAAAGATCTGCCACAGATTTAGGTTAGTGTGAATTCTCTGCCCCAAGCCTACAAAGCCCCATTGACATAAGTAGGGACTCAGTAAATGTCACGTGAATAAGTAAACAAAAAAAGCACGTGGCAACCCCCATCCTCAAAAGTGCAAATCCATAGTTTTAATGCAAATTGTCGAGAAATAGAATTTTGAACAAAGATTCTAACTTGCCATCTGCTTCATATATACCCTGCTTTGTCCTTCTTTTTTCTTAATTCTATCAAGTTTGTTACGGTAACTCAGGGGAAGGAACATTTCTCATGGAATACTCTGAGCTCAGTTCTATCTAACCCACATGGAAAGGCCCACAGGTCTACATGTAACCCTAAAGTAGGTTTTTATAAGAATCCACTGAAATAAATAATTCAAGGCCTGTCCTCAGTCACATATGAGAAAGCCTCCATTAAGTCCAATGGAGAGTTCAAATGCTAGTGGCGGAACCTGAAAATATATGTATTTTATACAACTCTTCTCACATCCTTTTGGGAAAGATAATGAACTACAATATTAGGGATTATTCCAATTTTCTCAAGCAAGAAAAAAGAGAATTAGATGAGTTGGAAAAAATGGACTTTAAAAAAATGGTGCAGTATTTGATGTTTAAAAAATCAAATAAAAGGCCACAAATTGAATGGAATAGCTTTTGTTAATGCTGAAACTTGCAGGGCCAGTTAGAGCTCATTAAGAGGTGATGGGAACTATGCAGATGAGATCAAGTTTGGTAATTGGCTGGTTCTGAATCCATTAAAAAGGTTATAGGGTTGTTTGGGTGGGTTATGTTTTATAAATGAATGATTAGAGTATATTAATGGGCCAATGGGTTATAAGTCTGGGATTGGTTTGGTGATATAATGTCTCGAATAGCACTAAGCTGGGGACAAGGTTATGTGTATAGGATTAAATTTGGGGAATAGGTCAGCTATGATCATATTAGGTGGGTTATAGGGTTGTAAAAAGTGTCCTGTGTTTGATGGCAATGAGAAAATGAGATTGTAGTTAGACTTCACTTGCATCCTTAGCACTTCTAATATTCTAATGTCTTTATATGTAGAAACTGCTTTCTGGAATTTATGTGGGCTCTGGACCAAGACCCCCAAAGAGCTCAGATATCAGTCAAAACCCTTAATTCCCAGCAGAGTTAAAGTCTTCATTGGTGTGTTACCAAGATTTAAAAAAATCACACTGGGGAAAGGGACAGGCCAAGGTAATGTTATGAAATTTTCTTAGGAGTGGGTTCAAGAGAAAGTGACATGTAGCAGAGTCATAGAAAGTTGAATATACACTTGTTACTAAGGTGGTGATTGCAGACGGAAGGACCATCTAGGAGGAGGTTGCATTTCTGTGAAAACATTTGGGCATGTTTAACACACCAGTGTCTTCAAGGAACTCAGAGGTCCTATGTGTGTCCGTGGTGGGAAGGTCTGGGAGTAAGAGAAGGAGGGCTGTGTAGACATGTTGTATTTGTGTGTGCAGGGAAGGATTAGACAAGAGAAGTTGGCTGAGGTTGGAATTTAAGGAAGGAGTTGGCGAACATAAGTGTGCACATAAATGTGGACTTAATATTTTCTCCCAGTCTGTCCCCAAATGTATTCCAGAGCAAATAAATGTCATAAGTGCACAAAATGATTTTTAAAAAAAGGATTCTGTGGACTCAAATATGTTTGCTAATGCTACATTTTAAATTCTCAGCCTCTGCCTCTTCTATAGACATTCAATTCTCTTTAGAATATTAGATGTTCTAAGGAAACTTGCAGCTACCAAGATGTGAATCCATACTTTACTCCACCATATTTTAAGCTTTTTTGATCCCAGACACATTTTTGCCCACTCCAACCACAAGAAGAAGTGTTATTAATACCCATTTGAGTAAATGCTTTAAGGAACACACTATTGCTCTAGACAAAGAGAAGCCCTTATAATAAAGACTAAGAAACAAGAGACAAGGATACTCAGTTTTCTCATTTTACAAAAGAGATATAACGATGCTAGAAGGCTAAGATACAGCAAAGAAAATGGAAAAAAAATATTGACGTTGTATCTGAACAGTCAATTTGAATTATCTACTACTAAGCAGTTATATGACCTTGAGAGAATTTCTTCTCTGTGGGTCTCAGTTTCCTTAAGTATAGAATTAGGACAAAAAAGAAGCTTAAGACTATTAAATAAGGTAATGCATGTAATGATGAGCACTGTACCTCACACATAAGAGGGTGACTGATGTTAATAGTTGCAATAATTCTAAACTTCCCGACTGTCTGAGGTACTCCACCATGTTCAGTTCAAACTTCTGGTCCCTGAGTTCAAGTGTGGGAGCCCTCCCCCACATCATGTCATCTTTGGGGGCATTATAAGGAAACATCTTTACAAAATAAGATTAAGGGTAGAAGAATAAAGGTCATGGACTGGTATCACTTTCCTTCTTGGCTGTTGGATAGAAGGATGACTAATGTTAATTGAATGAGGTATTCATATGGGAAGACTAGATATCTAACTAAAAAAGAAGTAGGTTTTTGAGTGGCAAACATTCTAGTCTCATGAGAAAGGAACCACCAGCTGACGAGGGCATTGAGCCAATAGAGAGGCTAAGCTCAAATCATAGGTAGACCTTTCAGAGATTTTAGTCCCCGCCTCTGTGCTCATTTCTTCATGGGCAGCCATCCTTGAAGCCGGGAAATAGTTGGGAAATTAGACAGCTAGGGTCTATTTTCTCCATTCTGAACACTTGCCTGATATTTAGACTTTTTACATGTCCCTCCCTAGCCTCACAAATTTTCATGAATATAGCACTTTTCTTTATTAAAAAAAACCTTACTCTTTAAAATGTTTCTCAAAACTGCCCTTGGTGACATCACAGAAATTTCCTGGATATAAATCAAGTTCAAATAATTAGTAACTGCTAAAGTAATTTCTCCCTTCTTCCAGAGTTTGTCAGAGTTACACTTAAGGGGGAGGGGGAAGAGTGGGAATCAGAAACAGATCTCTGTTTCTTGGGGACAGTGACGGGGGAGATCTGAATTCTATTCTGGGTAAATTCCCTGCCCATTTCCACTTCACCATGACTTCTATTTCACAGCAGTAAAGGGATAGTTAAAATTCTTTATCAAAACAGACTGAATGAAGATTTAAATCCTTCCTTACTCCTACTACTACTACTATTAGTTTTTAGTTTTTCCTCTTTTTGGATGCCTATTAGTCCAGTCACTCACTCTCTTCTCTAAAATGCTCACAATATTCTATACACATTCCATGCCTGGGTTGTGTTTGTTTTTCTTTGTTTTTGTTTTTTCCATAGATGCAGTGATTACATTTGTGTCCTTCCAAAATTTAAGCTACTCCAAGACAACAACTTGGCCTTACTCTGTATTCTGTCTGCCCCTTTCCTGGCCCAGTGCCCAGAGCTAAATAACTCTTCAGTAAATGACCAGTGGGTGAATATACAAATGAGTAAAAGCATTTTCTAAAATTTCAGAGTGTGCCTCACTGTACCCATTTTTTTTTAACAAGAGAGCTGAAGCAATTGACTGCTATCATCTATTCTGGTGAAGACACTCTGTGGTCTATGATTAAAACAACAACAAAATCAAAACTAAACAAAAACAGACAAAAAACATTAAAACTAGTCTTAAATTGAGCTAATTCATAACCTGTCCTTATTTCCTTGTGGATGTGAATCTAATAGATTTTTTTTTCTAATGTTTGAAAACAAAACTTGATTTGTAGGCTGAGTCTGGAGCTGGAATGAATTTCTTTCATTTGTGTTAGAAATCTGTGAAAACAAGGGGTTTCGATGAGGACAAGTGACTGACCCTTAACTATGAAATCACAAATGGGCACCACCATAATAATCAGGTGTATTTATAAATCAGGAACAACGTCCCAGCAAGACTGCCTTCCCTCACCTCCCACTGCATTATTGCTCCCTGCCAAAGCTGTCAGCTTGCACTCGCATTGCTAATTAACTGCACCACTCAAAGCAGGTGGATGGCCAAAGGAAACAACCCACAATTTTCCCTGTAATCATTTGTGCTTCAGGTCCCTGGACTCTGGGACCCGTTCTGCTTGACTTGCTCCCCACTCTCCACACTGAGCACACACACATGCTCACACCTGGGGGGAAAAGGAGAAGTGGCTTCTCCAGAGGGGAGAAAGAGAGGGAACCATCTGTGAGGTTTGCAAGAGAAAAACCTTTGGGCTGATTCAGGGGCTGGGCTGAGTGTGAAAGAGACAAAGCAGGAAAGTTGATAAATAAGCTCCAACGCTTCCTCAAGAAAATACCCCCTTGGATTTGCCAGCACCGAGTATCTTCACATTAGGTGATATTTTCCCTTGAGAATTTTACAGATCTGTGCAATTCTTCATCCATACAAGCAAGGCAATTTTATCAGACATCCACTTTTTCTCTACATCCAACACCAACCCTCCAGATTAAATCACCATTGTCTTCCACCCTAATTCCTGTAATAGCCTCCTTGCCATCACGCAGCCACAAAGTATGATTTATAGAAATCCAATCTTGTTTTGGATTCTCTCGTTTCACCCCTGCTGCTTAAAACTCTACCTTCTTTCCATTAATCCAAGGATCAAATCCTAAGTTAATAATGGCTCACAGTACCCTCTGTGGCCTTGTCTCTACCTAACTTCCAGCTCCCTTCCAAGCTACTTTGGACCTCAGTTGCTGGGTACCAGTTCTCTGCATAAACCACATTTTCTCATGCTTCAGGGTTTACATGTTATTCCTTCTGCTTGAAACCTTCTTTCTCCAGTCCTTTACCTGGCCTCCTACTCATCCTGTAGGACAAAGCGTATCAATTAATCATCAGTAACATCTAATCCATTGACAACCTGTACCCACTAATTTAAACCAGTCTTCTCATCTATCTTCTAACATTTCAGCTTTTACCTTTTTTCCATTGCGCATATCTGCATACATAGCAATATCTGTTTCTTTCATTAGCACAGTGGTTATCAACCAGAGGTGATTTTGCCCTCCAGTGGACATTTGGCAAAGTCAGAAGATACTTTTGGTTGTAATAAATGAGAAGAGGAAGGCATATCACCCACATCTAGTGCGTAGGAGCCAAGGATGCTGTCAAACACCCTATAATGCATCAGATAGCCCCCCACAACAAAGAATTTTCAGCTCCAAAAGGCAACAGTGTAAGTAGTTGAGAAAACCCAGCAGAAGCTATAAGGTCCGTGATATAGACAGAAACCATGCCTGTCTTAAACATTTATATTTCTCTAGGACTTAAGGTTTGCTTAACATATACTGTGTTTAATAGATGTTTATTAAGTTAATGCTTGGTTTAATCACACTGTATTCCAAACATGGGCCATTCACCCACTGATTAATCACTTAATGAGCATCATGATACAAGTGGTCATGTGTTTGTCATTGGTAATACAGTGATAAATATCAAAAGCCCATGCTATCAGGAGCCTTAGAATTTAGAAGAGGAATAAGAATGTAAGCAATAAGTTAAACTTGAGGGAAATTTCAATGCATAACACATTATAAGAAATTATTTCACCAGTTGAATGGCATAGATGTTCAGGAAGAAAAGTAACGTGGGTCTTTCACTCAGTCAATAAATATTTGTTGAGAACAAGATGATGGGGATGCAGCAGTGAATAAGACAGACAAGACTCTTGCCCTAATGGAACTTACCTTCTAAAAGGGAAGTCAGAAAATTTAAAAAATTAAAAAATTAAGGGGAAGACATACATTAAAAGCTATGTTATAAATCAATAAGATCATTACAATTGAGCTATGTTCTATGAAAACAATAAGTAAGATGAGATAAAGCATAACAGGGAGAGCCTGCTTTAAATAGAATGATCAGCTAAATCCTGTCTGACATGGCATTTCATATGAAGTTTGAGTATGCTTGTGAGCTCATATAATTTTGAGCCATAATGAAAACTGGGCAGATGGACCAAAAAAAGTGTATAAAATAATTTTCCAAACAAATGAAACATCACATGCAATGTCTCAGATGTAGGAGAGACCTTTGCATGTTGGATAGAGGGAAAAGGACATTTAATAGGTCTAGGATCCAACGAGATTCAGGGAAAATGGTATCAAATGAACTTGTAGGTAACATAGAAGCAGACTATGAATATTCTCTAGGCCATGGTAAAATGTATGGGTTTTTATTCTAGAAACAATGAGAAACCATGGGTGAATTTTCCAAATTTAAATTTATATTTTAAGTGATCGCTCTGGCTATTTCATGAACAGAAGAAGTAAGTGCGAAGAGTGGAAGCACAGAAATGTTAGTAAGTGCATGTAATGGTCCAGGTGAGAGGTGATGATGGCTTTTATATAGTGGTAGAGGTGGAAAACAAAAGTAAATGAACTTGAGATATTTTTCTGAGTCGTAATAGACCAGAATTTGTGACAAATTAGATATCAGACGGGAGGGAAAGTGAAAACTTAAGGTAATGTCTGTTTTGGCCAAAGAAATTGAGTGTAGGGAGTATTGTTTACATAAAAAAGACTGGGGGAAAAGATGCTTGTGCATGTTTTGGGGGATGGCCAAGTACTATGGGTTGTATATAGTATGATTGCAAGGTTAAACATGAAAATAGCTAAAGTAGTAACACTTACATAACAGTCATTGTGTCTCAGCAGTCTTCTACGCATTTTACAGATCTTGGCTGCTTTAATTTTCAGAACAATCCTGTGTGTGAGACATGACCCATCTCCCCACTTGACAAATAAGGACACCAAAAAGAACTGAAGTAACCTATCTTAGGTCAAACAGTACGTCTCATGAATGGATATGTGAATAAGGCAGTTATGTCGATGTATCTGTAATTCAGAGTATACATCTAAGGTGGGGATGTCAATTTCTAAGTCATCAGAGTTAAGATGGTCAGATTTTAAGATTGTGTAGAAAGAGAATGTAAGCAGGAGGGGGGAAAAGCCTGGTAACTTGATGAAACAATGTAAAAACGATGGAAATAAATGAATAAGAAAATCTTTTTTTTTTCCCTATGGCAAATGTAATATTGGAAAGATATCTATGTAATATCGGAACAACTGGAAAATACAGAGAATATTCTGGCACCTTTGAATGCCAAGCTAAGTAATGTTGTTTTCTGCAAATATTCTGGAATATTTGAGAGTCTTTGTGAAAAAAAAAAAAAAAGTGCCAGCATAAGGTAGCACTTAGAGATGGCAGATCAGGCAGTAGTAAGGTGCAACAGTTAAGAGTGGGTAGTGAATAAAAGTTTCAAAATTGTTTAAAAGGCAAGCACAATACCAGATTTCCTCCCAGGGACAAGGAATAAAAGAACAGAGTAAACAATACATAGTGTTAGCAAGGGGCATCACAAGGGGCTGATAAATTCATTTTAGCAGAACGGCCCCATTTCCCTGGGGATTCTGTTTCTCAAAATGATATTTCTCCTTCATGCCTCCCATGCATCCCTTCTCTTTCACTTTCCTTGGAGATAGATGATTTAAGAGCCGTTGGGATTTTGTCAAAGGAAACATTCTCAGGGCTTCAGGTTCTCAACAAATGGAGCTTGGATGAGAAATTTCAATCTTGCGTAGATATGATACAGTGCGTATAAATCTCTGCGCATGCAGCTGAAGATCTAAAATATGCACATCTACAATCTTTAGACACTTAAAATCTATTCTTCAGTGTCTAAATAGTTGCTGCTAGCTTCTTTTTTCTTTTTGAATAATCCTTATATGAAGGCACCCTGAAGAATATGGAAAGAAACATAACTAATATTTATGACTGCCTTCTACATTTTAGGCTCTGTGTTAGGCATACCACTACACAACTACATCAAAAAGCAATCTGACTGTTTATTTACCTAGCACAATTAAGTTCTTTACTTATGTCAATTTCTCATAGACCACAAAGCTTGCATTATAGTGATATAGTTGAGACTGGGCCTCACGGCCACATTTTTCTTGATTAAAGTCCTAGCTTCTAGAACATTTATATAGGTCTATAAAACAGGATAGGCAATTTAACCAATCTTGGCTTACTTTCTTTATTAAAATCAGAAATGTTAATAAATATCATGGTAAGAATTAAAAGTTAATACATATAAGCTGTTTAAATACAATGTCTATCATATTATATTACTAAATGCTATTATTACATGTCCCATATAGAATTGTACATCAATAAATATTTGATGTTGATATTGTTGCATAATAGTGTGTTCTAAGGTGGGTTACTTAAGGAAGTGACTTTGAAGGCTGTTGATTCAAGGAGGTTGAGAAATGTTGAGTGTAGTATGGTTGTAGTGGTGATCTAACTCAGACTAAAGGTGAGAGGTGGAGTTCAGCAGAAGACAAGAATCCAAGTCCTAAATGGTGTGTGCAATGAAATAGTGTTCAATATATGACATTAATGAGTAGTAAAGAGAGATTAAAATCCAGGGATTCTGGCAGATACTGTGAGACTTATATATTTATAACTAGGAACTCAAATATTGTTTTAAAAACATTTGTGCATTTTTGGAAGGAAAGGGTCAGTTACTTGTATAAGATACTAAAAGGGGTCCATAAATCAATAAAATGCACAGTTGGAGATTGTGAGACTCAAAGAAGAGCTTTTTATAAGAGAACATAAGAAAGATTTGTAACAGAAGCAAAGACAAGCTAGAGAATGGTGACATCACCTCAGAGACTATAAGGTGAGAAATAATAAACAGGCTTCAGAGAAGAAGTGTTGTCAGGGGAGAGTTGGTTTCAGAAACAAAGGAAGGTGAGGGAACATTCTGCAAGAAGGTTTCTGATATAAAGGGGGGCACTTATAAGGGAGTTGAGGTTATAACTGGCACAGAAGAGCCAAGAGAAATTTCAGAAAGAGGAAGAATAGATTATTATAAACAAAAGTGCATGATAACATATGTAATTGTATGTGTGTTTGTGTGGGGGGGGCAAGAGCAGGTCAGAGGGCTTGAAATTTGATGGTGGACAAGGATGCACACGATAAGAACAAAACTGCATTGATTGTCCTTTAGATTTCTGGACAACTGAACTAAGATTCCAAGTGCTTTTGGAAGCAATGAAGTAGCTTCCCAAATCTTAAAGAAAAATGAGGCATTGATGTGACAAAAAATTGTTTATACATAATGATGAAGTGATGGTTCAAAGTTCCTTGCATTAAAAGGGATACACATGATGAATGTAAGCAGTAAATAGCTAAAAAGTACATAATTTTTAAGACTTTAGAGTAACCTTTCCAACGGCTTAGGATGTTGGTTACAGGTGTGGACTTTGAAGTTAGACTCTTGGGGTTCCAATCTTGATTTCATCCCTTTGTGAATGTGGGATTTTAGGTAAATGTGTATTTTCAATTTTAGGATACTTCCATTTCCACATCTATAAAATGGGTATAATAGCAATACTTTCAAAATAATTCCTTGTTTTGAATAATAATTCTTATAAATTGTTTTAAAAAATCCTTGGCCAATAGTAAATATGACAAAAGTGTCTGTTAAAATACACAAAAACATATACACAGGTAACAACTGTTTGATTTTGGACAAATTATGTAAGCCATTGAAGTCTCAGTTCTCATATCTATAACTTAGAGAAAAATATGTATTTCCCCACAAAGTTTGATGATTAAATGAAAACGTAATGAGATAAACCAAGTAAAGCACATAGTACTATATCTTGCACATATGAGTCAACCAAACTTTCTATTTGTTTTTCTTTTCACTATTAGAATTCTTTATAAAATCACAACATTAGACTTCATAAAAAGCACAAAATTATCTGAAGGAAATCATTAAACTAACACAAATATTAGTTTTGATTTACAGTATTTTTTATTTTAATAAAATGAACTGCTGTCTCAATTGATAATATATTCCTAATAATCTGTCATTAATTAACATCATAACTAAAAGAAGCACAGGTAAAGACCTACCAAACATTAAATAAACAATAATAAACATATAGTATGGCAAAAAAGTGGTGCCCTAAGAGATATTCCCTTTTTATGAAGATCAGAATTTTTAACTATGCACCCATTTGTTCAAATGTATAATATCAGTGTTGTCTCTGAAGCTCTTTACATACTTTCTGGGATGTCAATTTTTGCATCCTGCAAAAGTACTTAAGGTTTCCCTGGTCTGCTTTTAGTCCATTTCTTTAATTTTAAAATAGGTTGTTAAAATTCAAGATGTCTTGTAACAACCCCTCTTGCAATTAAGAGACAGACGTGTGTCTGGGTGTCTTAGCAGGGGGAAAAAATTCAGGAAACAGCTGTAGTTCAGAAAGGAGCAATTTTGCTCTATCCGTGGTGCTGAATATGATTTTCTACGGGTATGGGAAAGCATTAATTGCTTGTCCAAGAATCCAAACAGAATTTGATTTCTACAAACATGTGAGCCAGTCTGGAATGTATAACAGAAAGCTGAAAGCATAGAGAGAGTGAAAGCGGAGGATATATCATTTTAAAGCATTAAATGAGTGTGACCATTTTATTCATTGTTTTTTTGTTTTTGTTTTTCCTCTCCAAACCTGGAAATGTTTTAGGTAATGCAAACGGATATATTTGATTTCCATCATTTGTGCTAAATGTTTCTTCTGATTATTATATGTTTTATATTTTCTCCATTAATTAACTCCAAGCTTAGTTTCTGAGTTTGTGAGACTTCCTAGTCAAAGTACACATCCAAATACTTTATTTATGGTGAAATGTTTGTTGAGAACGTACTATTTGTGACATCTTATACCATCCATTTTGGGGACAAATATATATTAAAGTTTCAGTAAATGTCAATAGTATTTTTTCTAAAACACAAACTTTTGTGGAGAAAGTATATGACTACAAGATTTTTAACTTTATATACAACTACTTAGGCATTGATGAATAAAGCTGTATGGGATTCTGAGTGTGGGGGACTAATCAGGTTCTGACTTGAGACATTGACGAAGACTATAAAAGGGCCCATTTTAAAACTTATGCTCATGTTTTGCCCAATGCTAGATAATCCTATCAGTATCTAGGGACAGGAGAGAGGCAGAATGGAAAGAAAGATTTAAACCCAATTGAATGCATGGAATTTGTCTGCAAAAAAGCAGATATGGCATGTGGATGCTTCAGTGAGATCAAATGGCTTAAGGAATGTTCGATGACTGTTGCTGCATTACCCATGGGTTCTTTCACTTTGAATTATTTCACTATGAAATACTCATCTGCTGGCTGCAGAGAGAGAATGACAGAGAGAAAAGAAACATCTTTGCCTTGTCTAAACTTTGTGGAGAGGCTGTTGCACATAGGTCAGGCTTGTCTCCTTTCATTTATGTTAACAGGCCCTAAATCACTCTTTCAATTCACTGCCTCCCACCATGGAGACCACAGCACTTTGCTTCTCCATGATGCCATAGTCACAGAAAGCTCCCATAATATATTTCCACAGGTGCATTTCTAAGGATTTGAATAAGTTCTCCATCCCCCTAACTATCACACTAATTTTAATTTCTGGACACATACACACACACACACACACACACACACACACACACTCCACCAAACTACCAAAACATAAAGTAACATTGCCAGTAACAGTCTTATTAAAATCATAACATGGTAATTAATATCTACCAGTGTTAATGTGTGGGGGTTGAACTTTGTGAACTTTACAATTAATATCTCTAGCAAGGAGGTACTGTGAGTACAAATTTTCTTTGGACTTCATAGCCTGACCTTTGCTTTTGTCTTCAAAAAAGACATTTTCATGAGTACTAGACCCCAAGTATCCTGTATTCAATGATTAGCCTGTCTTAGTTGCAAGGAAGTCACCTACAGTGTGGGTAACTTTAGAAATACAGAAATTCAGTACAAAGTCCTGCTGGATATTTAGATAGATGTGGTTATAACTTTTTTTTTTATTCATTAAATGTGAATGATAAAATCAGTTCTACCTAAAGTTGTGCTCTTTAGTTTGGTTTATGTATGTGAGGGAAATACGAAGAAATTCAAAGAACTATTACAAATAAAAATGTGTTAATTGATTTGATAAATTGTTAGACTGTATACTAAAAGCATAGTATTTTATCTCAGGAATAGTTTCTGTTGTTTTTTTTTCTTTCATTTCCTTTATTGTTTCAAATTTAAATCTCACAAATTGGCTAATACCTCTTCTAAAGCTGTTTCTTCAAGCCAATTGCTACCAGAAGTCATTGGGAAGAAAGAACTACTTTATAATGGATCTGAAAGGAGTTTATGCTATCAAGTTCTTAATAGACAGTTGTGCAGCCCTAGGCATGATCAGCACAACTGGTGGGTGCTCTCTGGAGATCCCCCAAGGATTCAATAAATGGGATAAATGGGCAATGGAGAATGAAGTGAATTGGAAAAGTGCCTGGTTGACTTCATAAATACTAGAATGGAAAGATAGGGCAGAATTTACCTTCCAGGAATACATCAGTTTTACTTGTTCCGAATATACATATACGCATGCATTTGTGCACACATGCACACGCATTCTCACACCTTAATTTGTCTTCTGCTTTAAATTTATCAAGATTTCTTGTGCTTCATTCTGACAGTAAGTTGACACACCTGGACTTCAAGTGTAGTTAAGGAAAACACGACCTTATCCGGAGCATAATTTGTCTCTATATCGGTTACCATAAGAAGCCGTATCTCTGGGGTTTGACAGTCACCCAAAGAGAGAGAAGACAGCCTAAGGGTCTCAGGCTGAAATTGCTTTTACTTAGAACTATTTATCAATGTGCTTACTCTACATTCTCAGCATTTTCCTTCTGTGGCTTACTTTTGTAATGCAAATACCTTTAAGCTACCCCTGAGAAATCTGAATTTGATGCCTCCTCTGCTAACCGGGTACCCAGTATCCTTCAATAGTATGTGATTGGAATAACTAGTATTTATTGAACAAGTACTTGATACCAAATACTTAGCTGATATGACCTTATTTAATTTTTATAACAAAACTGTGCGGTAAATATTAGTGTCGTTTTATAGTTGAAAAAACTGAGATCCACACAGGTCAGTAATGATAATAAAGCCTCAGCCATCGTAAAGGTAGAATTTGAGATTGGAATTCAGTTTTTCTTGGTTGAAAAATATTCTAACTTTCTGAGAATTTAAATTCCAAATGGTCTTTCTCCTCTCTTATTCTTAACATGTGTTTCTATATTATATTAAAGGATAAGCAACAAAAGACTACAGCAAATGTAAAAAAGATTCTGCACAACAAAGGAAACAGTCAACAGAATGAAAAATATCATCCGACAAAATAGAAGAAAATATTTGAAAATCATATATTTGATAAAGGGTTAATATGCAAAATACAAAAAGAAATCATATAATTGAATAGCAAAAAAAAATCTGATTTTAAACATAAGCACAGGAACTAAATAGACATTTTCCCAAAGAAGATGTACAATGGCCAACAGGTACAAGAAAAAGTGCTTTATATCACTAATCATTAGGGAGATGCAAATCAAAATCACAATATCACCTCACACCATTAGAATGGCTATTATCAAAAAGATAAAAGGTGAGGATGTGAAGAAAAGAGAACCCTCATGCACTATTTGTGGGAATGTAAATTGATACAGACACTATAGGAAACAGTATGGTGGTTCCTCAAAAAATTAACTACAACTACCATATGATACAGCAATGTCACTTCTGGCATATATCCAGAGGAAATAAAAACAAGATATCAAAAAGATACATGCATTTCCATGTTCATTGCAGCATTATTCACAATTGTGAAAACATGAAAACAACCTGTGTTCATCAACAAATGAATGGATAAAGAAGATGCAGCATATATAATGGAATACTATTCAGCCATGAGAAGGAAGGAAATTTTACCATTTGGGACAACACGGATGGTCCTTCAGGGCATTATGCTAAGGAAAATAAGTCACTCAGAAAAAGACAAATGGAGTATGCTATTACTTATATATGGAATCTTAAAGAAAAAAAAAATAGAAACAAAATGTTGGTTCCAGAGGCTGGAGGATGGAGGAGATGGGAAAATGCTGGTTAAAGGGTACACACTTCCAGTTATAAGATGTATAAGTTCTGGGGATATAATGTACAGCATGGTGATTAGTTAATAGTATAGTACTATATACTTGAACATTGCTAAGACAATAGATCTTAAATGTTCTCACCACACACACACACACACACACACACAAAAGGTAATTTGTGACAGGATAGAGGTGTTATTCAAGGCTACAGTGGCAATTATTTTGCCATATGTAAGTATATCAAATCTACAGGTTGTACAGTTTCAAATTATACAGTGTTAACATGAAAAGCTACTCAACATTTCTCATCATCAGGGAAATACAAATCAAAACTATAATGAGGTACCACCTCACACCTGTCAGAATGGCTAAAATTAACAACACAGGAAACAACAGATGTTGGTGAGGAGGCAGAGACAGAGGAAATCTCTTGCCCTGCTGGTGGGAATGCAAACTGGTGCAGCCACTCTGGAGAATAGCATGGAGGCTCCTCAAAAAGTTAAAAACAGAACTACCCTACCATCCAGCAATTGCACTAGTAGGTGTTCACCCAAAGGATACAAAACTACAGATTTGAAGGGCTACATGTACCGTGATGCTTATGGGAGCATTATCAACAATAGCCAAATTATGGAGAGATCCAAAATGCCACTGACTGATGAATAAAGAAGTTGTTGGAATATTACCCAGCTGTAAAAAAGAATGAAATCTTGCCATTTGCAAGGATGTGGATGGAACTAGAGTGTACTATGCTAAGCAAAATAAGTCAGTCAAAGAAAGACAAATACCATATGATTTCACTCATGTGGGGAATTTAAGAAACAAACCAGATGAACATAATGGGGACAAAAAGAGAGAAACAAACCGTAAAACAGACTCTTAACTATAGAGAACAGACTGAGGGTTGCTGGGGAGGGGGGAGTTGGTGGGGGCATGAGTTACATGGGTGATGGGAATAAGGAGAGCACTTGCTGTGATAAGCACTGGGTGTGATATGTAAGTGATGAATCACTAAACTGTATTCCTGATACTAATATTACACTATATGTTAACTAACTGGAATTTAAATAAAAAATTGAAACTAAAACAAAATCTTAAAGCAATTCCTAAATTCAGAGATAAACCATGAATTAAAAAAGAAAAAAAAAGAAAGAAAAACAAAATGCATAGAGGGAGTCTTGCTCTGTCTTTGTGGAAAAAAAAAATTAGATAGTGTTCTATGTCAATTATAGCTCGTTAATCTTGGGAAAAAATCAGTACCATGTACAATGCATTAAGAACATAATGGCTCACATTTAATACTTTTTGCTCCTTGCATCCATTTTTGTAAAATTGCCTGTTTGGAAAGTAAGATATTTTTAATAATTATATACTTATAGATACTTTTAAATCATGCCCTTTGATTAAATATGAGATTCTAATCTGGGTCCAATCTAACTAACTGCATTCTTAAAGTAAAGAATATTTCCTCACTGTTGGATGAGAGAGCTCTGTCTATGGAAAAATGGTCAGAGAGATGCAATGTTGTTGACTCTGAAGACTGAAGAAGGGAGCCAGGAACCAAGGACTGTAGTTGACCTCAAAACAGATGTTACCCTAGAGCATCCAGGGAGGAATGCAGTCTTATTTCCACCTTGATTTTTATCCCAGTGAGACCCATGCCAGACTTCTGACCTCTATGACTGTAAAAATAATACATTTTTTTGTTGTTTTAAGCCACCAACTTTGCGGTAATTTTTACAGAAGTTATGCAAATTAAATAAATGTGATTGACTCCTCCAACTAGACCTTCCCTAGATGTCTTTACCTTTTGATGGGCATCACCTAGAGGCCTAGATACACTTCAAACATGTCTGAAAAGTGATCCTACAGTCTTGGCTCCACAGTCCAGTGAGGTGGTGATTCTAAGTCCTGAATTCAAATGTTGAGCTCTCTACATCACAGACACCCCATATATCCAAGAATGACCCAATCTGTAAGACTACATTTCTTGATCCATTCAATAAATATTTTGTACAGTTACTCTGTGCCATTTCTGTGCTGCTTACTGAAACCCAGTGAAGAACAACTTGAACAAACTCTTCTGACTCTTATGGAGTTTATGTCCCAGAGCAAGTGTTAGCAAACCATGACCATGGATCAAATCCAGTCCAATACCTGTTTCTATAAATGAAGTTTGACTGGAAAACAGACATGCCCATTCATTTGCATATAGTTAATGCCCCTCCTGCCCTATAATAGTAGAATGGCATAGTAACAATGGGGGCTTTATAGCCTGCAAAGCCTATGTAATATGCACATCTGGCTCTTTACAGAAAAGGTTTGCCAGCCCTTATTCCAAAGAGAAGACAGGCAATGAAACAAATATGTCCAAATATGAAGACTGTTATGATGAAGAAGTACAGGGTGCTGTGGAATTCTCTTAGAGTATGGAGATGACATTTAACTAATGTGGTATAACCAAAAACCAAAAGAAAAACACGTAAGAGTTATTAGCCATATAAAGAAACCGTGAGAGGCTAGGAAAAAGTGTCCCAGGTATGAGGAAGATTTACATATAAATGCCTGAAAGCAAGAAAGGACATGACACATTGACATCAATCTGCTGAGACAAGAATAATTGGAAGAATGGCCCCAAATGATGCCAACCCATGTCACACACGAGAGGCTGTGTGAAGGATGTCGGATCCCCTGCTAAAGGCAATGGAAACTCAGTGACTAGTTTTAAGCTGGTTTCCGTACCCAGTGCTTGATTATCTCCTTGACTTGAAACCCTGTCCTGATCCCTGACCACTTGGCTGTATGGTTCCTTATCTGCCTAGATCCTAGAAACTCTTCATCCAGAAACCTTGAAGTTGTTTCCTCGATTACAATACTCAAGGTAGGTTATTGCTAGCTTTCAAACCTAGTCTCACGTTCTTTCTGTATTTTACCTATCTTTGTGTCCCCCAGGTGACTCAGGCTTCCTAATACAGGCCTTTCTCTGTTACTCTCTGGGTCATAGACCATTGGGCTGCCAGGACATTCCTTACTTTTATGAGCCTCTGCCCTTATTCTGTGGGAGTCCAATCCCCATAATATAAGGGAAACAGACAAACCAACACAAATTGACAAGGGTTATCTTGACTTTGACTCCTAGCTTCCTAACTTCATAGCTTTGCAATTTTAAATAATGTATGACATTAAAGGGTCCTAAACTTCTTCATTTCTAAAATGGTCATAGAAGTTTCATGGGAATTAAATGGAAAAGTATGCTGTGGTAGATTGACTACATTGATGGACACTATTAAATTCTATACCCTTTCCTGTCCCCTCCCACTCTGACTTCTGACTTCACCCTGTGGCTTTCTTTGCTTAATAAAGAAGTAACAAATGTGACACAGAGACTCTAAAATGTGCTCAAGTGTTTAGCTTCCTTTCTTACCTCTCAATCATCCCCATGAGAATGTATCTGGCATAGTCTGCTGGAGCATGAGACAAGTGGAACAGAGTTTAATCAGTCTGTTTATTCCAGCCAAGGCTCCAGACATGTGGACATCCTCCTAAGATCTGTAGAGTTGCCTAGCCAAAACACTGCTAATTACAGACACTTGAGTGAGTCCTACCAAGTCTGGTTTAGAAGAGAAAATTTGACCAACTGGCTCCAGATTTATGAAAAAAATCAGTATTTATTTTGTATACCTTTGAAGTTTTGTGGCGGGTTGTTTCACAATACTTTTTTCTTTTTTGGTAACAGCTAACTGATGCATGTACAGTAAGTGGGATAACAGGATGCCAAGCATACACTCAGTGCTCAATAAATGGTAGCCCCTCCCCACCACTGAGACTTGTGTGATGTAAATATCAGCAGGTGCCAATTCAGATTACGAATTGACAATTGTTAATTCTCTCATTATTACACTGGTTGGGTGTTAGTTCATTTCTGCTGGGTTTCCAGCAGCATGCTTGTAGACACACACATACAAACACTTGCCATTAAATAAACTGTGGCCCCACCATCTGCTGTCTTAAATGAGCACCTGCCTGTTGCAGTCTAAGGGATTCTCACCAAAGACACCTCCAAATCCCATTTTGTTTCTCTTTGGGAGAAAGAGCTATGCCCACCACAGCCCCCACATAATCCTTTTCCCAGCAGAACTGAACAAGCTACATCATGTCAGGGTCAGCACAGCCTGGCTTCTGAAGTAGGTCTAGAGACGGTTTCCAAAGAGACATGTTATTAAAGAAACAATGCCTTTGTCTCGGCAGCAGGGCTAAGTGCTGTTTATTTCCAGATGCTTTCCTGGAACACAGGGGAGGGAGTGCAGCTGCACGTCATTCATGCAGCGGCTGAGACAGGATGGAGGCAGCACTGGGAGGAAATGACCAAGCTCATTTAGGGCTGGGGACATGATGCAATTTTCTGTCCCTGACAAAAAAGAATTTGGTTTCCTTCTTCATTGACCTGCACCTGCTCCAAACCTCAACATTCTTGTTTGTGTGAATGACACCGTCTGTTTCTCCTTCACCTGATCATCCAAGCTTTACACATTTTTTAAATTTCTCCATATAAATGTCTTCCTTGGTCCACTTTCTCACCCTCATGCTCTTCCTTCTGACTGAGATAAGTACAGCCAAGTGGCTCAGACCACAGGCTGTGGAAAGAAAAAAATTGCTTTGGTCAAAATCGTGTTTTGAACATTTATTCTCTATTTGTCTTTGGACAATTCTCTCTCCAAGACCCTCTTGCATTATAATAATACAACATTAAAAACAGTAGCTATATTATAGGTGTGTTTTCTGAAATAATTCACCATTACGTGTTTATCTCTGTGTTTGCAAAGTACTTGTTATTATTCTATCATCATTATCTTGTTTTGTTTTTCACTATTATCCTGAGTCCTGGTATTTGTCTGACTAAATATCTCACATCTATTCTGTTCATCTATCTGAATCTACCCTCTTTCTCTTCCAAATTTTTATTTAAATTCTAGTTAGTTAGCACATAGTGTAATATTGGTTTCAGGAGTAAAATCCAGTGATTCATCACTTACATATAGCACCCAGTGCTCATCACGAGTGCACACCTTATTCCCCATCACTCATCTAGCCCATCCCCTACCCACCTCCCTCTATCAAGCTTCAGTTTCCTCTCTATAGGTAAGAGTCTCTTATGGTTTGCTTCTCTCTCTTTCCCCTTTCCCATATATCCACTGTTTTGTTTCCAAAATTCCACATATTAATGAAATTATATGGTATTTGTCTTTCTCTGACTGAATTATTGCACTTAACATAATGCATTCTAGCTTCATCCATGTCATTGCAAATGGCAAGATGTCATTTTTTTTGATAGCTGAGTAATATTCTACTCTGTGTAGGTGTATCTCTTTATCCATTCATCAGTGTATGTATCCTTGGGTTCTTCCCACATTTTGGCTATTGTTGATATGCTACTGGCTAGTGTTGATAATGCTGCTATAAACATTGGGGTGCATGTACCCCTTCAAATCTGTATATTTGTAGCCTGTAGTAGTGCAATTGCTGGATTGTAGGGAAGTTGTATTTATAACTTTTTGAGGAACCTCCGTACTGTTCTCCAGAGTCGCTGCACCAGTTTACATTCCCACCAACAGTGCAGGAGGGTTCCTCTATCTCCGCATCCTTACCAATAACTGTTGTTTCTTGAGTTGTTCATTTTAGCCATTCTGACAGGTATGAGGTGATATCCCATTGCAGTTCTGATTTGTATTTCCCTGATGATGAGTGATGTTGCGCATCTTTTCATGCGTCTGTTAGCCATCTGGATGTCTTCTTTGGAAAAATGTCTATTCATATCTTCTGCCCATTTCTTAACTGAATTATTTTTTTGGTATTGAGTTTAATAAATTCTTTACAGATTTTGCATGCTAATCCTTTATCCGATTTGTCATTTGCAAATATCTTCTCCCATTCAATCGGCTGTCTTTTAGTTTTGTTGATTGTTTCCTTTACGGTGCAGAAGCTTTTTATCTTGATGAGGTCCCAATAGTTCATTTTTGCTTTTTGTTTCCTTTGCCTCTGGCAACATGTCTTGTAAGAAGTTGTTACAGCCAAAGTCAAAGAGGTTGCTGCCTGTGTTCTCCTCTAGGATTTTAATGGTTTCCTATCTCACACTTAGGTCTTTCATCCATTTTGAAATTGCTTTTGTATATGGTGTAAGAAAGTGGTCCAGCTTCATTATTATGTATGTTGCTGTCCAGTTTTCCCAATGCCATTTATTGAAGAGACTGTCTTTTCTCCATTAGATATTCTTTCCTGCTTTGTTAAAGATTAGTTGACCATATAGTTGTGGGCCCATTTCTGGGTTTTCTATTCCTTTCCATTGTGTCTGTTTTTGTACCAGTACCAAATTGCCTTGATGACTACAGCTTTGTAATATATCCTCTTATTTCTCCCGTGTAAGCCCCCCACCTAGCCTCACCACCGTTTTTCTCTTCTAATTCTTCCCACTGGCTCAGTATCTCTCCCAGGATAACTCCCATTCTTTGTAACATGGTGTACTGATTTCCTAGGGCTACCACAGCAAAGTACCCCTAATTGAGTGGTTTGAACAACATAAATTAATTTTCTCACAATTTGGAAGCCAGACAGACACTCAAGATATTGGTAAAGTGGCCATGCTATCCTCTGAAACCTATAAAAGAATACTCCTTTGCCCCCTTCCTAGATCTGGTGACTCTTCAGCAATCATTGGCGATCTTTGGCTTGTAGATGCATCACTCCAATCCCCCATCATCACATGGTATTCTTGCTGTGTCTCTGTATTCGCATAGCTGTCTTTTTATAAGGATAAGATATATTGGTTTAGGAACCCACCTTACTCTACTCCGTATGATTTCTTCTTAACTAATTACATCTGCAATAATCCTCCTTCCATATAAGGTCACATTCTGAGGTACTGGAAGTTAAGACTTCAGCACAAATATAGTTATAGATATATAGATATTTTAGAGGAGGTAGATAAAATTCAACCTATAAAACATGGCTCTTCAGAATCTGCCTCAATTTATGTCTCCATCCCTATTTCTTACCACTTTCCATACTACCCTCTCTGGCCCTGGGGAAAAAAAAAATTAATGAGTTGATTATACAGTGTCTTCTCTGTCTCACAGCATTCCATGGGCTGTGCACTCTGGCAGGAACACTCCCAGTGCCCTCCCCACTTGCTTTCTAGCTAAGGTTTACTTACTCTTAAAATCTCAACTTAGTCATCACCTATTATAAGAAGCTTCAACTGAAGCTTACTTCACACCCATTAGAATGACTATTATCCAAAAAAGAAAAAGAAAGTAAGCATTGGTGAGGGTGTTCATGAGAAGAAATTGGAACCCTTGTTCAGTGCTATGCAGCCACTGTGGAGGACAGTGAGACAGTTTCTCAAAAAAATTAAACATAGAATTATCTTATGATCAATGATTCCACTTTAGGTGTATGCCAAAAATAACTGAAAGCAGGGACTCAAACAGACGTTTGTACAACAACATGCACGATAGAATTATGTACAATTGCCAAAAGGTGGAAATAATACAGGTGTCTATTGATGGGTGAAGGGATAAACAAAATGTGGTATGTATACATAGTGGAATAGTATTCAGACTTTTAAAGGAATGGAATTCCGATACATGCTACAACATGGGTGAGCCTTGAAACATTATGCTAAGTGAAGTAAGACAGACACAAAAGGATAGATCCTATATGATTCCACTTATAAGACGTACTTGGAATATTTAAATTCATAGAGGAAAAAAAGTAGAATAGAGGCTACCAAGGACTGGGGTTGGGGCGTAAAAAGAAGAGCTATTGCTCAATATGTACATAGTTTTACTTTGTAACAATGAAAAAGTTCTTCAAATGCATAGTAGTGACGGTTGAGAACAATGCCCGTACACTTGGTACCACTGAATCATAGACTTAAAATGGTTAAAATAAATTGTATGCTGGGGCGCTTAGGTGGCTCAGCCAGTTGAGCATCTGAGTCTTGATTTTGGCTCAGGTCATGATCCCAGGGTTGTGCGATCAAGCTCCGTGTTGGGGTCCACACTGAGCATGGAGCCTGCTTGATATTCCCTTTGTGTTTCTGTCTCTCTGTCTCTCTCTCTCTCTCTCTCCCCACTCTGCCCTTCTCCCCTGCTTGTGCTCTCTCTCTCTAAAATAATAAAAATAAAAAATAATTTAAAAATAAGTTGTATTTTATATATATATATATATATACATATACATATATATATATATACATATATATATATATATACACATATACATACATATATACACACACACACATATATATATATTTACCACAATAAAAAAATAAAACTACATAATGCATAAGGGGCATTAAGGAATCTACTCCTGAAATCATTGTTGCGCTATATGCTAACTAACTTGGATGTAAATTAAAAAAAATAATAATAAGTTAAAAAAATTTTTTTAATAAAAAACAAAAAAAACACTGTATTTAACGTGCTACCAAAGAACAAAACAAAATAGAAGCAGGTGAATGGATCCTACCTTTACATCCAAAGGTAACTGCACAATTTTTTTTAATTTAACCAACACATAGATAATGCATCTATATGCTGGTCACTGCCTTCAGCACTATGTAAATATTAACTCATTTAATCGTTATGATACCTTATGACCTAGGTAATACTGTTATACTTATTTTATAGGTGATTACACTGAAATAGGAAGCAATTTTCCGGAGGTCAGTAGTTTCCATGTGGCAGAGCAGGATTAGAGAGGAGGTATCTGGCTCTAGA
This sequence comes from Panthera onca, assembly GCF_046562875.1. Lineage (NCBI taxonomy): Eukaryota > Metazoa > Chordata > Mammalia > Carnivora > Felidae > Panthera > Panthera onca. The sequence continues at coordinate 78,830,560 of NC_138351.1, read as the reverse complement.
CTCTGGACTCTTTTTAACTCTCATAGCTGAGATCATGCTCATCACTTCTACAAGCAAGATCTTCAAAGGATCTAGGTTATGTGGACAGTAAAGCCAATGCCACTTTGTTTTTCATGACCACTCTCAAATCAACCCCATCCTATATTTATTCCTATAACATTATTTATTCCTATAATGTTTTTTCATCTTCCTAACTAAAATGAAAGGACCTCTCTGTTATATTCTGAACATTTTCTGAAATTCCCTGTTTATGTGATTTTTTTTTGCCTACATTATTTGCCTTGGTTATCTATTTCTATTAACAAACTACTTTCTAACTTTCTGGACTACAAGGCAGTCATATGGTTTTTCCTCACAAGTTTGTGGATCTGAAACTTGGAAGGGCTTGGTTAGGCGGTTTGTCCCTGGATCTCTGTGGTCTCAACTGGGACAGCTGAGGCTACAAGTACACATTCAAGATGATGGCTTCTTAACACACATGTCTGGCACATGTCTGACACCTTGGTGCTATGTGGCACTCTCTCTCTCTCTCTCCCTTACTCCTTCCCTCTCGTCTTCCTTCCCTTTACATGGCATCTCAGTATTCTAACATAAGAGGACTCCACTGACTTGGGCTACCCAAAGCAAAGTGATCTCAGGGTAGTCACACTTTTTACCTGGTGACTGACTTCCAAGTGGCAGGAAGAGGAAGTTGCATAAAAATTTCAAGGCTTTGGGGCGCCTGGGTGGCTTGGTCGGTTAAGCGTCCGACTTCGGCTCAGGTCACAATCTCGTGGCCCGTGAGTTCGAGCCCCACGTCAGGCTCTGTGCTGACCGCTCAGAGCCTGGAGCCTGTTTCAGATTCTGTGTCTCCCTCTCTCTCTGCCCCTCCCCTGTTCATGCTCTGTCTCTCTGTGTCTCAAAAATAAATAAACATTAAAAAAAAATTTAAAAATTTCAAGGCTTTGCTTATAACTGGCACAGCATGATTTCCACCGAATTCTACTTGTAAAAACAATCACCAATGTTCAATAGGTGAAGACATAAGCCCCACCTCTTGATGGAGTAATTACAAAGTTACACTGCATAAAAGCCTGTGGAATAAGAGATATTGTGACCACATTGGTATAGTGGAAATCCTTATTATCTATCAGTATGTCTAGGTGGAATCAGATAGATACATAGATACATGATTTTATGTATATTTTTTTAATGTTTACTTTGTTTTTGAGAGAGAGAGAACATGAGCATGAGCAGGAGAGGGGCAAAGAGAGAGGGAGACACAGAATCCGAAGCAGGCTCCAGGTTCTGAGCTGGCAGTACAGAGCCTGATGCGAGGCTCGAACTCACGAACTGTGAGATCATGACCTGAGCCAAAGTCAGACGCTTAACTGACTGAGCCACCCAGGCACCCAAGTTTTATGTTTGTTTTAGATAATACTCTACCACAGTCAGCCATGTAAGTAGTAGAAACCCAACTTGAATTAACGGTACAAATAGTGGGGTGCCTGGGTGGCTCAGTGCGTTAGGCATCTGAGTGTTGATTTTGGCCCACGTCATGATCTTAGGGTTCATGGGATCAAGCTGTTCATTGGGCTCTGTGCTGACAGTGTGGAGCCTGCTTGAGATTCTCTCTTTCCCTCTCTCTCTCTCTGCCTGTTCCCAGCTCTCTCTCAAAAATAAACATTTAAAAAAGAAAATAGAGATAAAAATAGTATGTAGCAATTCAGTTACCAAATTACAGAACATGAAGGGGAAGATCTTGCTTGTTTCAAGTAAATCCAGAAAATCAGATATCTTAGAACTCTCTTTCCTTCTCTGTTTTTCTCTCTCTTGGCTTCAGTATTTCTCCAGAACTGGAGAGAAGTATTAAGACTATTGGAAGCACATAACTAAAGCTTAAGGAAAGATACTAGAGATGGAGGTGAATAATTGGATATTATCTACATACAAATAGATAACTGTTGAAGGTATGGAAGTGGGTGGGGTCTTTAAAGATGATAACAGGGCTAGATGGGAGAAAAAACAACCTCAGATCACAAAGTGAGAACTTGAGTTTTAGAATGCAATTTTGTTTGTTTTGTGGTGGATGCATGAGTGTGTATGTATTTGTATCTCTCTAGTCAGGGAAATGTTTAATAAGCCTTTTAGCTACAGTAACTAGCAATTACGAGTGGCAACTATTAATAAACACTCTCTGCTTTACCTATGTCAAAGTAAAGCTGTAACCCTAAAAACAAATGAAGTAACACATTGTTTAGTAGGAAAAGATGGTGGAATTGGAGATAGGGACATCTCTCTAATTCTACATTTTGCACAGATGGGAAAGCTGGCCTGGGACAAGTTTTCTAACTCCTTCAGGTTATTTCTTAAAGATATAAAACAAAGAGATTGAACTATAGGAGTGTCAGAGGCCCTTCTAATTCCAAAAGTCTGTACACTACGAAAATGTTTTTCCCAAGTACATAAAATGTTACACAACACAAGATTTTATGAGTTTTAAAGGTTGATTTATTCAGAGTGTCTGTGTGTGTTGATTAATTTCACCAGATAAATGTCAACCATCCCATTTTATTTGCAGCGATGGACCCAAGTATCAGCATTGCCACTGTACTCTGACCAGGTCCACGGGACCACAGCCTAACGGAAACCCACATTACGCGTGGACAGGGAAACTAAAGGTGTGTCCCTCTTCATGCAGCGTCCATGGTCATGACAAGCTTAGGTTAGTGAAAGTTCTGTAAATGTAGTTGCTTCTTAACTGCATTAGAAACACTTGCTATTTAAAAGAACCCCAGGGTCACTCTTTTCCTAAACAGCAAGTGCCTTTTGTAATATGAATCCAAATGGCTTAATTAATGTTTTGCAAACTCAGATTTGATATCTCCAGCATTCTTAACACTCAGCCTATCCTTACTGCATAGTCAAATATTTCTATTTTATTTCCTCCAGAGAATAATTTGATATGCAGATTGATATCTGCCAAACAGATCAGCCAGACATATTTTTTTTCAAGTGAAATTTTTACCTCAATTGTCTAAACTGGTGTTTCTACTTTTCAAGTTCATTAGATAATTGCTTCAATATCAGCTGGACTTTGACAGCCATGTTTTTTCCTACTTCTTTTCCTGCTTTTTTTCCAGTCAGTCATGTTACTGGTTTCTGCCTGGTTTACTTACTCTTTAATAATTTCCTTTCTTTTAGCTACATTTACATGTGCATGTTTTATTGATTATAAATGAAATGAATTCTTGCTATGAAATATTCAAAATTCCCCACCATGCATGAAGTAAAATAAAAATTATTTCATTCGCTCACTCCTCAAGCCTTAAGACAGTCCTGCTTCATAGTTTGGCATGCATTCTTTCAAACTTTAATTCTGAGTTTTAAAATTCAATATATCATATTAATCATGATATAAAATGCATGTATAGCCACATTATTTTCCAATATGATGTAACATTCATGATTTTCACATAATTTATTAAATTAATAACCCAATTTTAAATATATTACCTGTTTCTAATTTTTTTTTTCTTATTTCAGACAATGTTGTCTGGAATATACTTATCCGTTGACCAACCAAGCATTTTCTTAATATATCTCTTAGAATTAAAATTCTTGATTTGAATAATATGCACATTTAATATTAGTCTTTATTGCTCTATTTTCCTCTAGGAAACTACACTCAGAAAAAAAGTGCATGAGGTGAGGATGTTTGCTTGACCATACCCTTGGCTAAACCTGACCTTACAAATCTTATGATAAATACATCTTTTTCTTTCTTTCTTTTTTCCTCCCCCAGCCCTCCTTTCTTAATAGCATGTCTAAATATTTTTTTCATATTTTTGTAGCTATTTATAATCTGTTGAATATGTAATAACTCATCTTGATGCATTGTAACTTCTAAACATCATACTTTTTTTTTCAATTCAAAGGTATTGGGATCACATCTGTTTTTAATTATTTTTTAAGTTTATCTATTTATTTTGAGAGATCAGACACAGCATAAGCAGTGGAAGGGTAGAGAGAGGGAGAGAGAGAGAGAATCCCAAGCAGGCTCCACACTATCAGCACAGAGCCCAACATGGGGCTTGAACCCACAAAACTGCGAGATCATGACCTGAGAAGAAAGCTTAACCAAACTGAGCCACCCAGGTGTCCCTGGGATCAAATCTTTTGAAGGCATCTCATAATAAAAAAGAATCAAGTTCAGTGTCCTGGGTTTCACATTTAAGGCTCTCTTATGATGGGTTCTACTCAATTTTCCAAACTTACCTTCTCCTTTTTCTTACTTTTCCAGCTTTATAGTCATACCCTACCCCCCATATTTATCAAATACTATGCTCATCAGTGCCATTAGATATTCACTTATTTATACTTCAAAGCTCATCTTACCCAGAACACTTTCCTGCCTGTCCCCAGCCCAAGCTGAGCTCCTCCATCACTGCCTCTCACAGTATTTAGAGATGACATCATTCCCTTTAGGATCCAAATTTGTAGCACTTGCTTTCCCACTCTTGTTACCTCCCAAAGCAAGTAATTCCTTCTGAGTTAGTATGACATTTAGTTCATTTTCATATTATTTCCATTCATACAATGGAGTTTAGAACACATTAAGGAGTCAAGCATCTGTTGAATGGTCTACCCATTTCTAATCCTCTGCATTCACCTACCCCCTCAAACACTAACTCATTCAGTTTTGAGCTATCTGTAGTAGCCAGTATTTTCAGATGCCAGCAGGCCTCTCTCTCTTTTCCCTTTCATGGATTACACACTCTCAGGTCACAAGAATGATCATATGACACAGGTCTAATGAAAACAAGTGAATAAACGAATGAATGAATGTTCTATCTTTCTGACCACCATAATTATTTTGGGAATGCTTACATGAACCAAACATAGTCTTGGTTCCCTGGGACTTTTCTGCCTAGAAATACCATCTCTTTCCTTGGTTGTCATGGTACCAGAAGAATGTAAATCAGGCTGGCAGTTGCATTCTCCAGGTCTCCATGGATGGAACCCATTTAAAAGAGTCAAAACTTAGAGAAAGAACAAGTGTGAAAATGAGCATATTGGACAGATCATTTGAGCCCTAGATCAAGACATGATTGCCCTCCAGTTTCCTCTGTATTTCCATTTATAATGATCTTAGGAACTGGTTTAATACGTTTGAATTGCTCTACATGCTATGGAACTTTTCCTAATAAGAAACGCCATTCCTTTATACTTCTTCGCCTGCTGCCAATCTGAAATATTCTTTTTGGCTTTTCCTTCTTAATTTATGAATTTCTGAAACCTAGATTAAGATCCCCCACTCTTAGCATGAAACTTCCCTAAGCGTGCCTACTCACTGTTTCTCTAAGTGCTTGGGGAGGGGGATGTTTCCGTGAAGCACTGTACATTTGATTGGAAGAGAGACTAGAATGGAAGACAGTATAGATGAGCAAGAAAAGTTTAGGAAATGTTCAGGGAAAAAAGACAAATGGTTACAAAAATTACAGCACATTCCTTCTTAGGGTATTATCTATGTATTTAATAATGATGAAGACTATATAATAACAAAATAAATGCTTATGATACATTTTAGCAAAACAGGACACAGCGTTGCATTTATACCATAACTGTAATGTCAAATAATGAGTATTGACTTAAAGCTAGCAAGAAAAATAGAAAAACAATCTCTTGGTTTTAGTGTGGTAGGATTACAGTGAAGGTTTTTGGTTTTTTTTTCTTCTGTATTTACATTACTTTTTCAGTTTAAATAAATAAAAAGTTTCCTCCCTACTTTCCAATTTTTCTATAATATGTGTGTCTGCACATGCATGTGCCTGTGCATAAGTGTGAGCATGTATCACAGGTGAGAGTGGGAGGCAGAAGATATGGGCCCACTGTCTCAGCTCCTGTCCTTATCCTGGCATCTTACCAGGATTCTATCATCTACAGTCTTGGTTTCACCATCTGTAAAACGATGGTGAATGAAATTGATCTGAGACTCCAAATGTAAAAGCCTGCTTTTCTTAATCTAAATAAATTATGTGCATTGAGTGTTCACTTACTAAACTTTCAGGATTACTTTATTTTCCCAAAGAACATATCTGTTTCCATGTTCTTGATACGCATGAACCACCCATTCCGCCCTAACCCTTTTTCATAGAGAAACATATTTCCGCCAAAACAGGGCAAATATAGTGAATTCTGATTAGATTGTGCTTCAGTGTTTAGGAGACAATTTAGAATAGTTGAGAATATGGTGAACTGGAGCATGTGACTTTGGTTAAAGGAGAAAGCAAGTACTGATCTCTGGCTGATAAACTGCCAAACCAGAATGTTGGCTCAGAGATGTTTCATCTTCCAATTTCTCAGGAATAATTGCAAAAATCTGATTTTTTTTCTTTTTTTACTTTTTAGATGTTATATATTAACTCAAATTACAATATAAAGTATTTATCTGAAGAAAACGAAAACAGTAATTTGAAGAGATAAATGCACCCCTGTGTTCACTGCAGTGTTATTTACAACAGCCAAAATATGGGAGCAACTCAAGTGTCACCAAAAGATGAACAGATAAAGAAAATGTGGTATATATGCAAAGGAATATTACTAGGCCATAAAAAAGAATGAGATCTTGCCAACTGCAGTAACATGGATGGACCTAGAGGGTATTATTCTGACTGAAATATGTCAGAGAAAGACAAATTCTATATGGTTTCACTTATGTGTGGAATCTAAGAAATCAAATGAGCAAACAAAACAGAAACAGATTCATAGATACAGTAAACAAACTGTTGATTCCTGGGAGTAGGGGAGGGGGGTGGATGATGTACAAAATAGGCAAAGAGAATTATGACTTCCAGTTATAAAATAAATAATTCATGGGATGTAATATACAGTATGGGGAATATAGTCCATAAAATTGTAATAACTTTGTATGGTGACAGATGGTAACTATACCTATCATGGGGATCATTTTGTAATCTATAAAAAAATATTGAATTACTATGATGTACACCTGAAACTGACAGGATAGTGTATGTCAATTACACTTCAATAAAAAGCAATTACAATACAAAACAACCTTTGGAAGTCTTAGAAAACACATCTTTGGGATAAATTTTTTCCTTGGACCATAAATTTACAGTCTCTCGGTTAGAGGAAACATCAATATTCTTTTAGTTCTGTGATTGGTTTTAAATTAATTAGTCTTTATTTCTTTGAGATCTATTAGAAGTATAGGCGCATTGGTCACAGTTTATTACCCAGCATCCATTCATTTTCTTTTTGTAAAAAACTCCTAGATGGGAAACAAACACCTTTCTTCCACTCTGAGTCTATCTGTTCCATTAAAGTGGAGGCCATCTATAGCTCTAAGGGTAACTTAGGGAAATCAAACGTTGTATTCCTGTAGCAAGACTATTTCAGGCATAGATACTTGGTGCAAGCCAAGTCAGAGACAAAGCGATCTGGGACTTTTTCTGGGAATTTTTCTTGAGCTATTGGGAAAAGACACCTACTCCTCTCTTTGCTAGACAGGAACTAAAAAAAAAAAAACCAAAAAAAAACAAAACAAAAAAAACAAAAAAACAGTAGTTCCAGATGATATTGAAACCATAGGGGAACAAAAACTCTAAGAGAAGAGATTCCAAACAGAAGATGCAGAGACAGCACAATTGGGTGGGAAATAATGGATCCTCATTTCATTATTCGTGGTTCTATATCCAGCATTGTCTAAAGCTAGTGACCCTGGATTTTCTATCACGGGATCCATTAAATCCTTTTAACCTAAGCTGATTTACATCTGGGTTTCCACTAATGGAAACGAAAGTCCAACCTGCTACAGAGAGGGGATGAGGTGGGATGGGAGAACTCCATAGTCCCAAATTACCTCATTGCATACAGTGAAAATAAAACCAAAACAAAGAAAAACAAAACATACTGTTTCTTCACCCTCTAAGAGGCTAGATGTCTTTACTGAAGCATGGCGAGGCATAATGTCACCATGTCCCAGCACCGTTTCCAGATGTTACTCTTTTGAATAAACATTGTCAGCACCTTCTCTTTGTACAGTGGAAAAAGGAATGTTATTTTTCTTTCATCCCTGTTTCCATATTCCCCTGCGGAACCATTTCAATTTAGTGAAGTAGAGAGGGACCCAGCAGTTTGCATCTTCTGTTATGAATGTGGTGCTTGAAATGCCAGAGTCAATGACATGAGACGCAGGGCTTCATTACTCGTCAGCTCACCCAGACTCAGGCTTCCCAGGACCCAGTGATAGTTTGCTGCCAGAAAGATACATTTGAATTTCAATATGCCAAGTCTCTCTTGCTGTATTTTCCATGTTGCAGGCTACAAATGGGTTTTGGAAATCTTTTGAACATCCCAGTGATTCGGCTCTTTACCTTCTATCCCTGCCTAACACTAAATTGGATACATTTATTTCCAAGTTGTAATAAATGAAAGAATAAGTGGTCTAAAGAAGAGCGTGCACCCACAATGACAAAACTTTCAGTAAATAAGAACCTTTCAACAAGACCATTCACACTTCAGATGAGGCAACACGGAGAAGGTGAGGAGTAGAGAACATTTGGCTTCTGAAGGCCAAATTGCAGTCTCTACCTTTTCCTAAATAAGGAAATTTGGTGGCACTGACAAAATTTTTCCACCCTTAGCATCCTCATAAAATCAGAATAACAATGCCTATCTTCGTAAAATTGTGATCTGTATATTTCATTAAATTGGGAACTATTATTAATCACAACTATTCTGCAATGAAGAATGAGGATTAAGAAAGGGAAAATTTATTCATTCATTCAACAAGCATTTACAACGGACCTAAACAGGTGAAAAAATATAGCATCAGGAGTCAGAAAGCCTGGTTGAGTTCAAATTCTTGTCCTAGTCATTACTAACCAAATGACCTAGGGCTTAATTTCCTGTGCATCTCTTCTTTTTCTACAGGGAATCTACCCCATACGGTTAGAGCATAGATTCATCAGACTGAAACCATTACGTTTTCAGGACTGTAGCAGCACATAGTAAGCACTTAACAAGGGTTTATGTTATTACCGTTACTGATATTGATGCTGTTTTGGAGCTGGGCACTTTGCATTGTCTCAGACACAGTCATGAAGAAGATAGCAGAATGGGGCTGCTTTGAGTTGTGGTTCTGAATTTATATTGGACAACCCGATTTTTCCACTCTTTAACTCTGGGTCTTTGGGAAAATCACTTTGATTTTCCATGTCTTGGCCTTCTCACTTCTAAAACTGGAATATTAATGGTACCTGATTTATGGGGCAGATATGAGGACCACAAAAGAGTTATTCCACATAAACCACTAAGTAGAACGCCTAAGATACCATACATAATACTCGATTATTCCTAACTTTTATTACCATTATTAACAACAATGGCTTTTTTCAAGGTCACACAGGAAATCAGAGTCGGAAATGGGAAGTTTGTTCATATCACTACATAAAAAGCTGTTGATCAGCTAGACTTCAAACTGGTGTCTGACTCCAAAATCCACATTGTTGCCATTACACCGCATCATATCTTTTTAAGAAGATGAACGGCAGAGGAAAGCCAAAGGCAATTTTAGATTTATTTTACTGTCATTTCAAACACATCAGTGCAGGGTGCCATATCACTTTCGAAATGTGTATATTTTTAAAAAGATACAAAAACATAGCTATTATAACCAGTGACTGCTTACAAAGTAAATTGTGCTAACCCCTCTGCTCCCCATTTGCAAACATATTTGGATTACATCTGGAACAAAATCATTAGTGGCAGGAAGACAGATGTTGTTCAAAGTTCGGGTGTGCACGTAGACGTCGAATATTGATGTTGATGTTATTTACTCATTTGATTCTTCACTCTTTTCCAAAAAGATGGATTTTGAGCTTTTTCAAGATTTATTTCTTCTTTCTTGGTTCCCAAGGTGACAAATCAAAGTTCACCCCAGGAACTTGTGAAGTATATCATGGTGGGAGAAATCCATCAGACATGGAATAATATTAATAACTAGTATTGTGCAGTTGTCAATCAGCATAAAGCCGTTTCTCAGAAATAATTTAAGGATCTTCTTCAAACCAAAGCAGTATGTATACGGCAATGAAAGAATAATGCACAGTGCTGTTACCAGATTGATCAATATAGCAAATTTTACTTTAGATTTTAATTTTAAATATAATTTATTAAAGTTAAATTAAAATTTTACCACGCTCATTTGAAGAAATATACTTAAGGGAAAGAATACACACAATAAAATAGTCTATTAAAGAAAGCACACATGGGGCGCTTGGGTGGCTCAGTCAGTTAAGCGTCCAACTTTGGCTCAGGTCATGATTTCGCAATTCATGGGTTCAAGCCCCACACTGGGCTCTGTGCTGACAGCTCAGAGCCTGGAGACTACTTTGGATTCTGTGTCTCCCTCTCTCTCTGTCCTTCCCCCGCTCATGCTCTGTCTCTCTCTGTCTCTCAAAAATGAATAAATGTTAAAAAAACTTTTTTATTTAAATAAATAAATAAAAGCACATAATGTGCCATGGATGATACAAACAAATAAGAGATTTGATGAGGGTGGGAACAGAAGAATATGAGGCAATGCCCCTGAGCTACATATATTTAGGCTGCTATAAAATGTCATATTTATTTAATGAAATACATTAGAATTTGTTTTACCCTGAGATAGTTGACTACTGAAAGTGAAAAAAGGTTTTCCTGTCAACAGGAATATAATAGGTATACTGCCTGGTAGAGCCCATTTCCAGAATACTATACATACATTTATTTGTGGACACTAAACAGTGAACTCTCCATGTCTCCTCTGTTTCTACGGAGAACAACTAACTCCAACTCATATAAAATAAAATGCTTTGACATCCATGGAGGAAAGAATATGGGTAATTTCAGTAGAATGTTTATGTAACCCAAAATTCATGTTGAAATCCTATCTTCCAACACGATAATATCAGGAGGTGAGACTCTGGGGGCATAAATAAGTCATAAAGTTGGAGCCTTCATGAATAGAAGAGTGCCCTTATAAAAGAGACTTCTTGTGCTCTTTCCACGTGAGGGTATGGCTAGAAGACAACTGTCTGGAAACTAGGAAGATGGCTCTCACCAGACACTGAATCTGCCAGCACCTTGATCTTAGACTTCCCAAACTCTGGAGCTGTGAGAAATAAATATTTGTTGTTTAAACCACTAAGTCTATGGCATTCTGTTATATGGTATACGCTACGGTATAGCAGCCCAAACTAAGACATAGCCAAACAAAAGTATATTTTTCCCATTATGCATTACATGTTTTCCTTTGTACATTTTTCTTCCCATGCGTCACTCATTGTGGAGCACATTTTCCAACACTCATTTCTGCATATCTAATGTGTGCCAATCTTAACGTTCTAGCCTAAACTGCACTGTGCTGTGCCCATGGAGCTTTGTCTGAGTTCCCCTTTGGAGTCAGAACTTCCTTCCTTGCTCTCAAAGCACTTTGTTTACTCTTGTATTTTTAAGATTTAGTAAATTGGATACGAATTTTTTGCTTACATGCTTATCTTCCAAATTCATCTATAACTTTCCTCAAGAAAAGAGCCCATGACTTACGCATCTTGCTCAATACAGCATGCATCACATAGTAAATATGCAACAAAACCTCACTGAGAGAAAGAATACACACCATTTTTCCCCCTTTTTATTAAGACTCTTACATCATCTGGTCAAGTACCAAACACGTAACAGGAGCTAAACGAATGTTAGGTAAACATTGATATCTGAATGTTGACCAAAGTCAATTTCCAAGGTCTCACAAACCTTATGGTTAGGGTAAGCCATTTTATTTTAGTTTATTATGATTCAATTCACAAAAATAGCCTTTTGAAATCTTTTTTGTCTTTGACCTTCTCACATCTATGTCCAGGAGGCCTTTGTTCCCCCAGAAATATTTGTTATTCAGGGAAAATAATGCCCCAGGGTGACTACTTGTATAATAAATGAGAACCCAACATGGTCTTTCCCAGCCCCAATCTAGTACCGTGTGTTTTCTCCTATAGCTCATTTGCTCAAAACACAAAATAATTGTATTAACTGGGGACTTTTGGGGGATGATATATTTTTTTTTATTTAAAAGAAATGTTAATTTGCTATTAAATCTCTTGTTGAAAGACTAATAGCTTAATGAACACAATAAACATGTGCAAATTAGTTTTTTTTCAATGCATTACTTAGTTTCAGACTGAAAGGGGGTGATACATCATCGTCATCTCTGCAGGAATTAATGAGGCATTAGGCCATCTCCTGTCATGGAGGCCAGACTTATGAACGATCTGCCAAATTGCACATGCGAACCTTGTCCTGCTCTCCCTTTCCACCCACCACATACATCTTTTCTGGGCCTCTTGCTTCTGTAGCCTGAGCTTTGGTATTTGAAATACAAATGTGGGTTCACCATCAGTTTGGAAGTGAAAAGTGGTCTATTGCAAGTGACAAATGTTGTTTACCGTTACTAGAAAAGAGGGTGGAACAATGAGTGCATATATTAACATCACAGGGGATGGGTTTGGTAGTCATTCAATTGCCATCTTGCCCTGTGAAGACACATAACCTCTCTCCATTTCCCTCAATCACCCACTCACTCTTAGACATCTACATTAAAATAAAGAGCCCAAGGCAAGGCAAGCTATCTTAACTATAATAAGTGGCAAGGTGTTCTCAACTCAACAGCTTTTGTCACCAGCTCTCAATCTCTCCTCATCACAAGCATGGCTTTTTCTGCCTGCATCATTTGATATATTTGCCTTATCCTGCAGTTCCCAAATCAGCGGTTTCAAACCTCCATGAACAAGCAGCATTTAGAAGCCATCAGTTTCATTCTATGACATAAACTATCTTGTACCTGCTTTTATTTTTATAATTAGCAGGCATGACATTTAATTCTGTTTCAAGAATCTTTGATAAACTTTTGGTGTATCTTGAGATAGCTGAAGATGTCATGGCCTACTTAAAAATCATGGATGGAGATCACTAGAATAGACATTAGATTAGGTGTAGAAATAACATCTGTGTGGGACATGGAAGCATTATAATATTGTTAACTAATTTCTTTTACACTTAAAAAAGCATTGTTTAGCTCTGCATTATTTCTTTAAGATGTGTGTGTGTAAGTGTGTATATATTATATAAGATGTGTAGGTGTATATCTATACACACACACATATATATACATATCATATATATTTATGTATATATATGTGTATATATAAGATGTGTGTGTATGTGTGTGTACCTGTGTTTATTTTTTCCCCCAGAACATAATTTTCTCTACTTGCTTGATTAGATTCACAAAACTTTGGGCTCTAATCTATCTATGCCTCTCACTAGCCACCAAATTTGCCTGTTGTCTTCTAAGCACATTTCAATTCATGATTCAAGCTTAATGCATATTGATTCCTCTTTTACAACCTAGCCTCCATAACAGCAATTCCTTCTCAGGACACTTTGGCTAATTCACCTTCATATTCAGTGTAAGTCTCTTCTATTCAGTTGTACTGTTTCCTAACAGCAGATTTGGGACAAGTACATTCGTGTCCATTATAAATGACACAGTTGAGGAATCTCATGCTCCACATCCACCTGACAGTTTTTTTCTTTTTGTTTTTAAACAGACATGTACTTCATTAGTTAACATTCTTTTGATTGTAAGAAAAGAAACTGGTTGCCTCATCATTAGAATAAAAAGGGACTAATTTATTAGAAGGAAAATGGGATAGTTCATAACATGGAAGATGAGTTGAAATATCAAGCCTTAGGAATGAGGAGTCAGAACATATTCCAGGACCCCAGCAACTGTAGCTCCTAGATCATCTGTTAGAACACTGCCAATGCTATGACTACCTTTCTGAGATACACACAACCCGTGTCTTAAGAATTTTACTTGCATACAAGTCATTCCAGGACACCTTGATCAATAAGCTGTTGCCAGGGAGGTATGATCACTCAGTAGAAACGAAGCTTCTGAGATCCAGTTCCTTGGTATTGAGGGCTATCCAGCAGAAAAATAGGAGTAGGACAGTCTACTACAGCCATCCCCACTGGGGAAGCATGTATGGAATGTTTCTTTTCAGTAGCCATATAAGGTTCACACTTCAGATAACCTTCCCCACACTTATCCCTACCATCATGGCCACGTTTTTTTCAATGCTGCCTTTAATGTATAATAATAGCAAATTTTTCTAAAGTTGGAAAGAATGAGCTAAATTGACTTGAAAAGTCCAATTTTTATGGAGTTACCCCTCTCTCCCCAATTAACATAAAAAGATAGGAAACACTAACATGTATCAAATAATTTTCAAGGTGTTGCGTCCAGTCTTACAAGCATGAGACTCTGAAGATGAAGGGATGATCATTTTAGAATATCCTCTTAGTGTCAGCCATTCTGGGGGTGATCAGAAAAGTATCTTCAAAAAAAAAAATATCTTCACTTGCATGGTAAATATAGCTGATTAGATGGTAACAATGACAACATCTAAATATTGATACCCCATGTTTCATGATATATTTTATTGTAGTGCTTCCATCCTAATTATAAAGGTAATATATATTCAATGCAGAAATGTTAAGAGACCAAAATGCAGAAAATATAAAAAAATTTACTCATGACCCACTCTGTTCACACATTGGTATTGCCACTATGTTCTTCATACTTTGTGCACTGTTTCATAACCTATCTTATTATCATTTTTACTATTTAAAGTAGTACATCCAACACAATGATAATGTTCTAAAATGTTTATTATTATTATTATTATTTATTATTATTATTATTATTATTATTATACCAATGGTATATATGAATCATAAAGTAATTAGAAAATACAAAGAAGCAGAAAGAAAAGTCACCAAGAATCCTACTACCCAGTGATAGCTTCTTTAAAACAATGTGGTATACATTATTATAAAAGGTTTATTATAAAATAGCTTTAATGTCTACAGACCATTGCACTAGGTGAATGTGTTTTCATCTACTTAATAAGTCTCTCTCAGTTAGTATTTAGGTTATTTTCAATTTTCTTATCAATAACACCACAATTATCTGTTTTATGCATATTTTGTATGTATCCTTTTTCTAAGAGTTTTTCCAGTTAAATTCCTAAAAGGTAGAATTGTTTGTTAATGATACATGCATTTTTAAAAGTTTACTTATTTTGAAAGAGAGAGCATAAGCAGAGAAGGAACAGAGAGAGAGAGAGAGAGAGAGAGAGAGAGAGAGGATCCCAAGACAGTGCAGCATGGAGCCTGATGCAGGGCTGAACCTATGAACCCTGAGCCAAAATCAAGAGTCAGGCGCTCAACTGACTGAGCCACCCAGGAGACCCGATATATGCATTTTTAAGCCACCTCTTGGTTCATGTTCTCATATTTGTTTTCAGTCTTCTTTCAGATTTATTACATCATTTGATTCTCTTAACTGCACTGTGAGGGAGGCAAGTGAGACATCATTATCCTCTTTCGCAAGTGGGAAAGCTGAGATTCAGAGAGTTCTGCCCAGATCATACAACCCTTAAGTGGCAAAGCCTGGCATCTATTCCAGGTCCTTTGTCTCCGATTCATATTTACACACAGATGTGCTGCTGACAGAGTAAAGATCCAGTTCCAATCCTCAAAGAAAAACATGGCATAATAAGATAGCTATATTTATTGTCTACCTATTCTGTACCAGACACTCTGTTAGATTATTTTAGATGCATGATCTCAATCCTTACAGTAAATTGGTGTTATTGGTTTTATTATCTCCTTTACAGATAACAGAACAGAGCATTAGTGAGTTCAAGTAATTCCTTCAAAGACACAGATCAAGGAGGTGAAGGGCAGATTCCAACTCAAATAGTGAAATCCATGCTTTTCCCTATGTACACGCTATGGACCATAATTACTAGACTCCAACCAAAATTTATTTCCCTCAGTTAAAGGCAACGTCTGAATTAGCCTTTTGTCCACTAAGTTTGGGAGAGAGAGATAAAGAGACAGAGGCACACACACATGCATGTGTGTGTGTAAAGAATCAGGGATAATTTTTTCAAGGTCAGGCACAGGATCAGCCAAGGTTAAAGAAGCAAGTCTAAATCTGCAATATCTTCCAAGTGCTTGCATCAAAGAGCAAGAGAAAAGGAAATGGAGTTGAGGAGCAAATGTATGAGGCATAGAAAGTGTTGGGCTGGTAAGTGGTCACCAACCAACTTCCTACTGGGGAGGGGGGTATCATTTGTAGTACAGTTGAGCCATGAACAACACGGGGGTTAAGGACAGTGACCCATGCAACATGCGGACACATGCACTGACTCACTGAAAAATCTGCACATAAATTTTGACTCCCCCAAAACTTAACTACTCACAGCCTACTGTTGAGTTTCAGAAGCCTCACCAGTAACATAAACAGTTAACACATATTTTGTACATTATATATATTATATACTTTATTCTTATAATAAAGTAAGCTAGAAAAAATGTTATTAAGAAAATTATAAGGAAGAGAAAACACATTTACAGTACTGTACTGCAAAAATACCCATGTATAGATGGACCTGTGTAGTTCAAACCCATGTTGTTCAAGGGTCAACTGTACTTACCAATCTCCTTGGTATAAGTACTCCCACACAAATTCTGATTTCAACCTACCAGCTGGGCTTACACCGCCATCAAGAGTGATTTTGTTAAACTTTCACAATTGAAATTCTACTGGGTCTCAGAGACACAATTCTTAGAATATGAAATTCATTACAATGAAAAATTAAACAATTCTTAAACCTTTATATCAGGAGGTCTGCTAAGCATTAGAAATACAAAGTTAAATCACACATGGCCCTGACCTTAAAAAAAAAAAAAAAGGCAAAAAACCCCCCTCACACTGGTATTGAGAAAGACATGTAAACACTTTAACGTGATATATGAGTAATAACAGAAGCCTATCCTAGGAACAGTGGTGATATATTAGCATATTAAAGTGATCAGCTCTACTCCAATATGCCATCTGAATCTTCTTCACTTACCATCTATAAATTTTGCCCTTTTTTGACATTACACTATCCACAGTATCTTGAAAAACACTGTAAATAATCTGCACTGAGTAAGTGATCTACATATTCAAAGGTATCTTATATTACAAATGATGGGGTTCCCTCTGTCTCTCCACTTCTACCAACAAACATGCAACATAATGACATTCTCAGGAGCTCTTCTAACTGCATTAAGTTTATAGATGAAGACTGGAACTATTTTTGGAAACTTAAAAAAATTACCAAGGGAGGTACTTTCATCATTTATTCATATGCAGGCTCTTTATTTTTTATTTATTAATGAGGTTTAGAAAATGGTACTTGTAGAGCATCAAGTGGCTTTCTTATAAAAATAAAATATGACCAATTCAGGCTTCAGTGGTTCTGCCTCAACCTAGTGCTCACCTTTGGAATATACATTTCTCCTCCTGGGAGTCACAAAATAGAATTACCATTTCTATGCTTCTGGGTACCAATGGACTAAGCAACCAAGATACGTTCACAAGACTAGATAATTAGACAGAGTCCTAAGTATTTAATGTATTTGAAAAAAATCATTGGTTGTATTTCTCATTCATTAAAGCTATTCAAGGACTCAATAATAATCTGATAGGGATATTTTAGAGAGGCTTGAAGCAGTGGGTATTAAGGGGTTGGGTTAAACTAGATCAGTATTTCCCAAACTATTCTGAAAACTGGAAAAATATTAAGAGGTATGGCACAGAAAAAAAAATCAAGTAAATTTAGTTAACACCATATTCTAGAATGCCCTCATAGAGATTCACAATATGTATAAATATAACAAAGGATCTGAAAATTATACAGTTAAGAAACAAGTTCAACTTTGATTCACTCAGGATTTCCCATGCTGTTTCATTGCAGGAACTTTTTAATAGTGCAGGGCACTATTGCTTTATGGCATATCTCCACATCACACAAAGCACCAAATTTGGACAACTGTAACTAGAATGTTGTTTAGATGTACCCTAAAGCAAATGCTCTGTCGTCAACAGTTTCACATCCTGTTAAGACAGTGGTTTAACCACTTTAAAGTCACCTCTTGCCAGAGAATTTGTTACAAAGGCTGGTCTCCCCTTTCTCCCCACTTTGTACTTAGCCCAGGTCACTGTGGCAATGTCAGTGCAACCACCTCTTCGGAGGAACAACTTTTGACCCACTGATCGTGCATAGCGTTTTCAGGATACATATCATTAATTTGAATTATTATCTGATTAATATATTTCTCTCACATGTAGGCTAAAAATGCCATGAGGAAGTAAGAGTTTATTTTTTCCTACGAGTTGCATTTACCATTGCTACTATGATGCCTGCTGCATAGTGTGCCTTAATGCATCTGTCAAATGCTTAAAGAATAAAGATCCTCCTAGAAGTTTAAGGATCCTTCCCCTCTGAATGTATAAGTTCAATCTTGTGCAAAAAAAAAATTTTTAATGACTTAGATGAAGGCTATAAGATGTGCTTATCAGTTTCGTAATTGGCACAAAGTTTGGAAAGTGGGTATAGAATGATCAATGAGGGAACAAAACAAGTCTCATCAGGCTGAGTCAATGGACTGAATCCTTAAATCTGGCCTTTGATAGGGATAAATGGTAGGTCTGCGAAAAATCCCACTGAACAATTACAGTGTGGGGAAGACTGGGCTTAAGAACACGAGGAATCTTGGGGCGCCTGGGTGGCGCAGTCGGTTAAGCGTCTGACTTCAGCTCAGGTCACGATCTCGCGGTCTGTGAGTTCGAGCCCCGCGTCAGGCTCTGGGCTGATGGCTCGGAGCCTGGAGCCTGTTTCAGATTCTGTGTCTCCCTCTCTCTCTGCCCCTCCCCCGTTCATGCTCTGTCTCTCTCTGTCCCAAAAATAAATAAAAAACGTTGAAAAAAAAAAAAAAAAAAAAAGAACACGAGGAATCTTCATATGAAATAAAGTGTGCACACACAAACACACAGGAATATCACCTAGTTCAGTAGGCACAAGTGAGACATTGCTGACACAGATGTGTGTTGCCTCAGACCGCATTCCAAGGGATAACACAAGATTTGGGAATACAGGTTATAGTATAATTCTTCACAGCACAGGGTCTCGCAAGGTGGACTCTCAGACTTTAAATCTTAGGTCTGTCATTTAGCAGCTACAAAACTTGGAGGAAGTTACTAGAACTTTTTGTGGCTTGGTTTCCTTATCTATAAAATGAGAACCTCAACATTGCTATGAGGATGAAAAGAGTTAATAAAGGAACAGTTAGCTCTCTATAAATCTTAGTGATTAATATTAGTCATAATGTTAAGATGGGTATTATTACCATTGCGGTAATTCTGCTTTGAATTTTGCATAAGGAGTTTCAAACAAAGAGGGAAGTCAACATAGTATATTTGTCAGCAAACTACACTGCTTCAGGTAGATCTGGATTGGATCCCATCTACACTGCTCCTAGTTTTATGAGCTTACACAGGTTACTTGCCCACCTTTACTTCCTTATCTTCTCTAGGTAATTGAAAGAAGTGAAGGAGTGTCACCTGAGCATCACTCAGTTCCGTGCCCAAGAGCACAGTAAGTGACAATTTCAGAGGAAAATGACAGGACGGTTGAGTAAGAGAAGCCAAGCAAGAAACATAAGATAGGGCTGACTCAGGACAATGTGCTCAGTGTTTTAAAATATTTGAGGTGCTCAAATAAAAGAAGTATAGAACTCTGGGTCTCACCAAATAGGTATAGGCTACAAGGAAATGCATTTTAAGACTGGTATATAAATAAAGTAATATTTGAGCAGACATAGGTGTTCAAAGTTGGGATGGGAGGTCTCAGAAGGTAGTAAACTGTTCACTCCAGGGGTCACTTTAGCTTCCAAAACACAACACTATGTAAGAGTTGAACTAAGTATTTTAAAGATCCCTCCAGCCCTCTGTGACTATAGTTGTTAACATCCCATTAATAGTCGCATGTGGATGTTTCTTTGGGCAGGGAAATGCTCTGACTCAGTCTTAATGTGAAAAGACAGAAGGGTAGGGAAAGAAGACCAGGGAAACTGATTTTGTTGCCTAAAAAGCAAATCTCCACTTCACCATATGTCACTCATAAACATCTGCACAGTAGAATTTCTGAACAACCCAATACATGAGGATGATGTTCTGACTCATTAGCAGTCTGGGATATTGATACCCGTTCATGGCCACACGAGGGCTATATATTATACTAACACTACTACAGAGCATCTTCCATTCTGAAAGTTTGCAAGTCACATCAAACTGCCACATTCTTAAGGTAAGAGGGGCAGCTATGCTTAAGAACATTAAATCTTAAAGGATATTTCTTTGATATTGAGGCAGTGGCTTGACAAAATTCAATGTCAAGCCAGGGTTTGCCCTTCTACACAGGGTAGAGAGAGTCAGCTTCAAAGGAAGACAGAAATCAGTGTGCAGAACCTGGCAATGCCCTGTATATGAGTTGGCTGAATCATAATAATAAACAATATAACAACAATATTGGTCATTCTCTTAAGAGAACAAGCCAAGCATTTCACCTGCATTACCTTATTTTTTTTATCAGGGATGAAATGCACAAGATTTGTCATGAGATACGTAACATGATTTTCAAGAGGAGGACCCTGAGATTTAAAGGGAGGAAGCTGTCAAACCCCAAAATGCTTGGACATAGCACAGCCAGGATTTGATCACAGCCAGTAGATTTCAAAGCCCATGTTTTCAACCTCATACCACACCACATCTTGCTCTTACATTGCCTGAGCATTCATGTCCATCGTTCTTTCTCCAATCCTCCTCCTCCTCCCCACCAAACAAATGTCCCACGTGACTTATTCTAAGTTACTTCTGCTCTATAGACCTTCCCAGAGCATATATGTAACACCAATACAGCTTTTAGGTTTGCTGTGAGTTACAGTTATTTGAGACACTAGCTCCGTCAATACTCTCTGCCTCAATCAAATGACCAACATTTATATATTCTCTGTGTAGTTCCTACAGACCAAACACATAGACAGAGTACTAGTACACAGAACAGTACACAGAAATAATATCATTACTACTTATATAAATAATAAGTAATATTTATTGAGGGATTACCACGTGTCAAATCCTATTCTAAGCACCTTTCAGGCACTAACTCATTTAACTTTACAAGAAACCAATGTGGTGGGTATAATTATCATATCCATTATGCAGAACATTTAAGTACCTTAGATACTTAATTACATGAACATGCCTTTTCTTATCATCGTGAACTGCTATGATTTCAGTCTAAGTTTTGCTCACCTCTCGCCTTCTGCTGCTTCTAAATCATCACTTTCAAGGCTCCTATAATTACCTTATAAAAGCTGACGTTTGCATCCGTCTGTTCCCCTGGTGGTGCCATTTTCTACAGGAAAGCGTCCAAACTATAGTTTTTCAATTCAGCCCTTCCGAATCTGGCCTTTCTTACATCTGTATTTTCATCCCTCCCTCATTCTCCATATGCCCTAAATCACCTGGCAGTTCTTATCTCTGAGGCAGTTCAAATTATGTCCCCTATCCTAAAATGTCCTTTCCAGAGCTTGTGTGAAGAAAAATAAAGCAAACATTCCATTGAAGCCCTGATCACACCCAGTCCAACCTACCATCATCTCCTGCCTGATGAGTGTAATAGTCTCCTGCCTGTCTGCTTCTACTCTTTTTTTCTTTTTTTAAAGTTTATTTATTTTTGAGAGAGAGAAAGAGAGAGTGTGAGCAGGTGAGGGGAAGAGAGAGAGGGAGACCCAGAATCTGAAGCATGCTCTAGACTCTGAGCTGTCACCACAGAGCCTGATATGTGGCTGGAGCTCACGAACCACGAGATCATGACCTGAACTGAAGTTGGACACTTAACCAAATGAGCCATCCAGGCGCCCCGATTTCTGCTTCTACTCTTGACCCTGCCCTCCACAAAGAGTCCCCAACAGCAGCCTAAGTGAACTTTTGTAAAAAGGAAGTCAAATCATGTACTGCCCAGCTCAAACTCTGTGACTGGCTTCTCATCCTATTCAGAATATCTAACCTTGACCTCTGACATCTACATGGTCTGGTTCATGCCTTCTGTTTGACTTCCCCTTCCACATGGTTCTTCTCATTCCTTCACTTCAGTCATGTTGGACTTTTTCCTTGTTTCAAGACTATGAGCTCACTTATTGTTCACCAATCATGGCCTAAGCAGTCTGGTATTTATTCCCTGTGATACTGTGATTTATAATAAGAAATATATATTTGGTCCTCATCTCCTACTCTGACACAGAACTCCTAAAACCCTTAAATATCCTAAATGATGAAAGTGAGCAAGGTATTTTCTTATCTTAATGAGGCAACTTTTGGAAAGCACCTAAGTGTGGGGGACTGGTTGCCACTGGAGCCAACTTTCAGTCTAACCTGTCAAACTCCTGGGGAAGAGAGAGGGGCTGGAGGTTGAATCAATTGCCAAAGGCCAGTGATTTAATCAATTGTGCCTATGTAATGAAGCCTCCATTAAAAACAAAACTAACAAAAAATTGGAAAGACTAGGTTTGGAAAGCTTCCACATTGGTCAACGTGGGGAAAGTGGTCCCCCTGAAGAGGGAGTGGAGAGCTTCCGTGCCCTTCCGGTATGCATCTCCCCCATATGGCTATTCCTGAGTTATATCCCTTTATCATAAACTGGTAATCTCGTAAGTAAAATGTTCCTCTGGGCTCTGTGAGCCACTCTAGCAAATTAACTGAACCCAAGGGAGGGTCATGGGAACCTCTGATTTACAGCCAGTGAGTAAGAAGCACAGGTGATAACTGGCTTTGCAACTGGTGTTTGAAGTGGGAGGCGGGCGGGGGGGGGCATTCTTGTAGGACTGACCTCTGAACCTGTGAGGTCTGACACTATCTCTTGGTAGGCAGTGGTGTCAGAATTGTGTTGAACTGTGGGACCCCAGCTGGTGCTGGACCATCACTTGCTCGTATAGAGAACAATCTTCCCCATGGTGAAACTGGTACCAGAACCCTTTAATTCCACAACCTTGATTCTCAGAGGGTCTCTCCCTGACTTTACTTACGTCTCTCCTCAAATGCCACCTTTCCAGACTTTCCTTGGCCTTATTTTGAGTGTTCCTTGTTCTTCCTTACATTCACTTAACTTCTTTTTTTTCTTTTAAGTGTATTTTTATTTCTTTTGAGAAACATACAGAGAGCAAGTGGGGAGGGGCAGAAAGATAGGGAGACGGAACCCCAAGCAGGCTGCATGCTGTCAGACAGAGCCCGATGTGGGGCTCAAAGTCACGAAACGTGAGATCGTGACCCGAACCGAAATCAAGAGTCAGACACTTAACTGACCGCCACCCAGGAGCCCCAAATTCACTTAACTTCTTACCTCTGCTTCTTTTTCTTCATAGCATTTTGCCACATGAGGTGTCAGTGTGTATTAATCTGTGTACTTTACAATCTGCTTGCCCACTAAAAAAAAAAAAAAAAATCTAGGGGCGCCTGGGTGGCTCAGTCGGTTAAGCGTCCGACTTCAGCTCAGGTCATGATCTCACAGTTCATGAGTTCGAGCCCCACGTCGGGCTCTAATGCTGACAGCTCAGAGCCTGGAGCCTGCTTCACATTCTGTGTCTCCCTCTCTCTGCCCCTTCCCTGCTCATGCTGTGTCTCTCTCTGTCTCAAAAATAAATAAACATTAAAAAAAAAAATTAAAAAAAAAATCTAAGCACCATTAGGTTCAGGTATTTGGAATCTTCTGTTGTCTATTCTCAGCAAGTAATGCTAGGCACAAAAATAAATATTTGTTAAAAGAGTGAATGCTGTTCTGTGGTATTTTCCCCCCTCACCCTAAGAAGTTCTTTATCACTTCCCCCCATGCCCCAACGGTAGACAGGGTCGGCTAATGCATACTCCTCAGTTCATGAAAAATTTTTATGAAATGTCCTTACAAGGACCTATTCTTGCTTATTTATTTCATTCCCTTGTATCCCCATTTCCTCCCCACATCATAGGCAATTAGTCTAATATATTTAGCCAGTACGCTTTTGTTTATGTGAGTTCTTGTATGTATGTTGTCATTCTGTGGTTAGTATATATTTTCATGTATATAAATGAAAGTCTGTTGTATTTCTTGTTCTGTTTCTTCTGTGGCTATTGAACATCCAGGATGCTGTGACTCATGACTCCACTATCCCATGATGTACGGCTGCCACATTTCACCTGCCCTGATGCTCCAAGGTGGGGCTCTTAACAATCCTTCCCCCTGACTCTGTAATGAATGTATCTGTAGATACACATAGGAAAATCCCTTTTGAATATACAGCCAGCAAAGACTTGAGGAGCAAGACTAGTCCAACACTTAATTTGACCAAGTGTGACTGGAATGTTCTCCAGAATGTCTACACCCATCGATTGTACAAGCAGCGGTGCATGTTGGCTTCCTATCCTCATATCCCTGGCAGCACCTGCCATTACTGCACTTTCCAATGTTTTTCAGGGCACTTTCGACATGATGGCATCTATTCACACAGTTCTCCATGCTATCACGTCACTATTTCTGTCATTCTTTTTGGCCTGTGCTTCCAAAGGGTGGAGTTTCATAGGTATTTTTGTACTCCCCTCTAGATGAGGGCCTCTCACAACACGCAAACTTGATAAAAACGTGTTGAATAAAAACTAAGCTCATCACTTCACACCGGCCTCATGTAGAATGTTTATTTACTTTAAAAAGTCCGTGTGCCAACTGCTGTGGTAGGTGCTACAGACATATTTTCCACAGTTCTTTGGGAAGTATTTCCATTCCTGTTTACCCAGGAGGAAGCTGAGGCTGAACAAGTTTAAATAACTTCTCTGATGTTCTTCAAGAGATATGCATCCAACACAGGGTTTCAATCGGGGTCTGGGCAACTCCAAAGTCAAAGTCCCTCTTTGTTCTGTTTATTCCAGTTGACCCATGTGGTAATGAGATAAATAAATAGCTGAAACTTGTTTCTTTTTTTTTAAATTTTTTTTCAACGTTTTTTATTTATTTTTGGGACAGAGAGAGACAGAGCATGAACGGGGGAGGGGCAGAGAGAGAGGGAGACACAGAATCTGAAACAGGCTCCAGGCTCCGAGCCATCAGCCCAGAGCCTGACGCGGGGCTCGAACTCACAGACCGCGAGATCGTGACCTGGCTGAAGTCGGACGCTTAACCGACTGCGCCACCCAGGCGCCCCTGAAACTTGTTTCTATACCGTTCTATGAGTACTCCATGCCTCCTCAGCAGAGAACATGGTATTTTCAGTGTGCCACAAACCATAGCTCAGAAACACTGTAAGACCATGATATCCCACATTCAGGACATGTTTAAAGCTACCACCACTTGCAGTGATCTTTGGCACTGGGAATATATATATAAAGATAATATATATATATATATATATATATATATATATATATATATATATATTACATATAGTTATTATATTATAATTATGTATTACATTACATATATTTATGATATATATAAATATATATAACATATATAATATATAAATTTTTTTTTCTGGAGAGTTTTTTTAAATTTATTTTTGAGAGAGACAACGACTGAGTGGGGGAGGGAGAGGAGACACAGAATCTGAAGCAGGCTCCAGGCTCCAAGCTGTCAGCACAGAGCCCGACGCGGGGCTCGAACCCACCAACCGTGAGATCATGACCTGAGCCAAAGTCGGATGCTTAACAGACTGAGCCACCCAGGCGCCCCTTTCTGGAGAGTTCTTAAGGGCTATCAGCTCAACTAGCTACTAATCTAGACACAAAATCCTTGCTTATCTCCATGATATTAGAGGATTTGTGAAATGCCTGGTTGAAATGTATTATATCCATGTACAAGTGTTAATTTCTTACTTTGTGCTAGACGCTGTGCTAAATTCTGACACATGATGATGAATAGGCCAAACATAGTCTGTTACTTTGGAACTCCATGAAGGAGATGAGCATGTGGAAAAGACAGAGGCAAAACAAATAGAGAAGGAAGAAGTGACAGGGCAAAATGAGAAAACATTACAGGAACACTTACCCTGGCCCTGGGGCAAGGGGCACTTTTGGAAAGAAATGAAGCACATAAACAGGAGTAGGGCAAGGGCACAGGGAGAAGGAGTGTGTTCAGAGAGGAGGGAACAGAATGTGCAAAAGCCTCAAAGGGAAACCACGCCTTGTACATTCAAGGAAATGAGAGAAGTTGAACATGCTTGAGTACAGATCGCAAGGGGGAGAATAAGCTATTTAAAAATTCTCAGAGAACTGAGCAGGGGCCAGGTTATGCAGACCTATTATAAGGTACCTGGAGTTCATGTATGAGGACAATAGAGAGCTGCTGGATGGTTAGCAAAGCAGAGGGATGACATGATCAGATTTCTTTTCTGGAAGATTCTCCTGGCTGTAGAAAGATCAGAGATTATAGATGGGGGATTGGGGAATGGGAACGGATAGCAGAGATTTAAAAAAAGAAAAAGAAAAAAAAAAACGAAACCCTTAGGAGACATTTGCAGCAATCCAGGCAAGTGGTAATGATTTTGTGCATAACAGCATAGACATTAAAGATGGAGATAATGACAGATTCAAATATTTTCAAAGTAGGATAGACCTAGGACAGATTAGATGTGGGAGGGGTGTGAAAGATGACACCTAGGTCTCAATATTAATTCCCGGATATACTATAGAATGTAGGGTCCAGGCTCCTTGTCTTGCTAATGAGCATTCTGCAAAAGGCATTTATTTCATTGAAGATATAGAAAAACAAAGAACAGCATGAACCTAGGACTAGAAGGTGACAAAATTAAACTTCCTTGTATCCTAGCTTTCCTTTTAATGTTTTAGCGCACCTGAGTCCCCAATGCCTGAACTTCTTGGTATTTGGTCCTGGTTCCCATCCCTTTCCTACTCAAGCCAACAGAGCAAATGGTGAGTGAAGGTGGTCAACCCACAGCTGACAGCTGACCATTTAGAGGGTTAGAGGAGAGTCTCTGTTTCCTTGGTGTTAGATCCCTCCGGTTGGGGCTTCCACTAACAGCGCCTTGTGACTGACCTCTCAGCTCCTCAGTCAGTCTCCGAACAGGAGGAACAGATTATCTGAATGGTGAATTTGAAAGGAGAAACAATATATATGGCAGAGATATGCCCCTAATACAAAACTAACACAAAGTAGCTTCAGTGCTCCTTCGTAACAACGTCTCCAAAATGCCACATAGGACTTCTCTAGATGAGAAAGCTCAGATTAGCTCACACCAAGCTAAACAAGGGTCTTTTTCAAAGTTTATTTCTAAACATGTCATTACCACTGCCTCATTTCACCCTCTTTTAAACCCTCTTCCTCTTATTCCATTACAGTTTTCTGAAGCTCCTCCCTTTCTCTCTCCATTCCCCATCTCTCCCCCTCATCATTTTGCCTCACTGGTTCCTTCTTTTAACACAGAGGTCTAATTTCTCTGTTTCAATCTAAAGGATATCAATTATTTGTGATGATTTAAATACAGCCTTGTTCTTTACCTCTATCTCTCTCCTGTTCTCTCAGAAGAGATCAGAACAATTTAAAATCTATTAATTAAACAAGTCTCACTTTGTCATTCTAAATTAGTTTGAAATCAGCGTTAATTTCTAAATAACCATCTAGTTTTGTAAATATGATTAATTGGGGAATAGCATCCAAAATTCAAGGTCTTCCTTCACCTGTAATTACACATCTTTTATAAGTAATTTTTATTGCCTACATATTTAAATCTGCTAACCCTGCCCTGTAGCCAAATCAGCCTGTAGGGAATCCAAGATTTTCTGGAATGTTTCCTGGAATTTTCTTACATCTTTGGGTTATTGTACACCCTTTCCTACTTACCAGAAGTAACTCAAAACACACTTCTTCCAAGAAGCTGCCCTTGATCAATGCTGCCTTGAAAATTTTGTATACTGCGTCCCTCCACACATATATACATTCTATACAAACACTTCGTGCTCGAACTCACAAACCGCGAGATCATGACTTGAGCGTCCGCTCAACCGACTGAGCCACCCAGGCGCCCCTTCACTCAACATTTTAGACTTTTCTCGAAAACCCTTCTAATCTTGAACTTGTAAAATAAAGGTATGGGTTTTTCTCATAGAAGACGTGGATCAGGAATCATTAAACAGTGTGGGAAGGATCACCTCTCCCCACAGTGCTGAGCAATACACACGCATTTGCTCTGGTCAAGCCTATGCTGGTTTTACTACAGGTCGTGTTATGCTCTTGGTTTTGGTGGCTCTGATGGAATGTTTACTCTCCTGAGAACAGCATGTAGGAACCATTAGTTATCGCAATTTCCTTTGGTCCCATCTTTAAGAAACGGTGCAGAATTGTAATTAAATATAATAAATCATTTTACATGTGCGTCTTGTTAAATCATAACCACCTTATTTTTGTTCCAAGAATGGTTTCTACTCCCATTAGTGTCTATACTTCTACAGGCACTATGTTTGTTACTTCTTTTGCATCTTCCAATACAACTTATTTGGCATCTGGTATTCAGTAAGTGATCAATAAGTGCTTGTTAACTAAGTTGGCAGGACACTGGGTATATGGCATCTGCCCTTGCAAAGGAGAGACATTCCCAGCCCAGGAAGTGTGAGAACAAGGAGTCCACAGAGAGGAGCCAGTTGGAACTGTGGCAACTCACATGCTGTCATATTGCCTCAGAGTCCTGGGCCCTGTGCTTAGGAGATGAGACAGAAGAGGATCCAGCCTCTGATCAAGGACAAATGATTACAGGGAATCCTCAGAGCAGCGGGCAGAAGAGAGGTGATGCTAGGCAGGACCTCCTGAGAAATCTCAGCCATTGGAAGACGCCCTTCCTGTCTGGGCATGCCACCTTTGTCCAGTGCAACTGCCGTGGGGAATTCGACTGTGAGAAGATACAACCTTGGGGCAACAGCTATCATAGATGACGAGTTCTGTTCTGAGTCCCCATGGCTTCCAACTCATCATCTGTAATTAAAGTGGGGACTGATGAAACTTTCCATCATTGGAATTTCTACTACCCTATGACGTAATCCCTGGAGCCTTAGATGACAGGCTGAGAAACAAGATCCCGAATTCTCAGACCATTTGTCCTGGAGAGCCTGTAAATAACCAGTTCCCATTACCTTACACCATTCTACTACGCTACAGCGAGCTGCCCACCTCCATACTCCATCTTAGGTTATTTCTTCTGCTTAATGAGCCCCTCGTCACTCCATTTCTAACCTTTTAAGATGCAGCTGACAGCAAAGCAAAACAAAACAAAAACCCTCTTATCTGAAACCAGGCAGCAGAACATAATAGTTTCCAGTGTGAATATAAGAGACAGACCTCTGGGATTCATATCCCAGCTCTCTTATGCACTGGACCTCTCCTTGCTTCAGTTTTCTAGAGGCAGGATGTCATGTGCATACTAATTTACCTACCTCAACGATGCTGTAAGAAATAAATGATTATATCTGTGTGTCTAGAGGTGCACTTATGTATGTTTATGTCTAGATACACATATATAATAACACAATACACACTATATGTATCGTATGTTAATAATTTATATTATATATTATATATACATTGTATTATATTACTTTATATGATATACATTCTATTACAATATAATACATATATTTAGGACACTGCCTAGCACTTAGTAAATGCTGAGTGTTTGTTATCGTCATCATCCTTTTAATTTCTTACTTCTATAAATCTCCATAGTTCTCTGTCTCTCTCCCCTCTTCTGTTTCTCTGTGTCTTTCTGTCTCTCACGTGCACTACCTCTCCTATACCTGATATTGCAGTGTAGCCCTGAAGTCTGCGGGAATGATAAACACCACCCAAGTAGTATTAGTATTAAAGCCCTGCTCTCAGTGCGGGTCCTCAAGCAGGTGCCTCACATGTGCACACAGAGTCTCCAGGAGACACACTCACCCCCATATGCAACCCACTGTAGCTTCTTGTTCTTGTTCAGACTCTTGAGCTGTTTCTACTGCTGCTTGCATGGGGAGAAACCTCGCTTTCTGCTGCTATTTTCTACCAGACGAGTGGCGATATTCTTGCCATGGCAGTGTCTCCATGTGCTGCCACATCTATCAGCCCTTGTGTTGCTGACAGAATGCTGGTTCTATATGGCAATGGGTGGAGAAGAGATATTGAAGGACAGGGGTAGGATGATACATGACTTCTTCCCAAGTTCTGTATCAAATTTTGGCTCCTGATGTCTTACTCTGTCCAGGTTGCTACAACAAAACAACAGACTGGGTGGCTTATAAACAACAGCAATTTTTTTTAATAGTTCTGGAGGCTGGAAGTCCAAGATCATGGCGCCCTCCTCAGGGTGGCAGAATTCTCATTGTGTCCTCACACAGCAGACGGGGCTAGGAGCTCTGTGGAGTCCCTCTTATAAAAGCATCGATCTCATTCATGAGAGCTCTATTCTCCTGACTTAAACACCTCCCAAAGTTCCCATCTCCTGATAGCATCTCTAATCATACATTAGCATCTCAGCATATGAATTCTGTGGGGGACACAAACATTCAAACTACAGCACCTGGTATCCAAAGCTTTAATGCTTTGTGCTCAGGGTGGCTCAGATCCATGGGGACACCCATTTTCCACGGTTTTCTTCCCATGGATCTCTTCAGCTCTTTTCTTTTTTTCTTTCTTTTCTTCTTTCTTTCTTTCAGAGAGAGAGAGAAAGGGAGGGAGGGAGGGAGGGAGGGAGGGAGAGAGAGAGAGAGAGAGAGAAAGAGAGAGAGAGAGAGCATGCATGAGGGTGCAAGTAGGGGAGAAGCAGAGAGAGAAGGAAGGAGAGAATCTTAAGCAGGTTCCATACTCAGTGCTGACTAAGCCAACCAGGCACCCCTTCAGCTCTTTTCTTAATTGACTTGTTCTTTCTTCTCTCCTAACTACCAAATATAGACCTTGGACACATGAGTAGTAGCTACAGGTAGGTGTAGGGGTGTGTGTGTGTGTGTGTGTGTGTGAATGCTGACCATTTATTATCAACATCATATGTACTTTTGAATATATAACAAAGACAAGGAAATAATAAATCAATAAAACTAGCATTGAAACACACAAAACAGGAGCGCCTAATGGCTCAGTCATTTAAGTGTCTGATTCTTGATTTCAGTTCAGGTTATGATCTCTTGGTTCGTGAGACTGAGTCCCACATCGGGCTCTGTACTAACAGCATGGACCCTGCTTAAGATTCTCTGTCTCCCTCTTTCTCTGCCCCTTTCCTGCTCATGCTCTCTTTTGCTCTCGAAATAAATGAATAAACTTTAAAAAACCCACATATTTAACTCTTTAAGGAATGTGTCAAGAATAAGAATATTTCAAAGTTTTTATGTGTGTGTCTACATGTTCAGCTCATGCCAGCACAATGATTCATAATTTCAAAGCAGCTCACGTATTAAGTTGTGCTCTTCATTACAAATATGGGAAGTAAGCAAATTTATATTATTTTCTCTTTCATGAGGAACTGGTGGTTAAGTGTCCACACAGAAACTCTTCGTGGTGGGCACCTCTCTGAAACGATTAAGTGGAAGGGCTTGGACAGGAACTTGTTATCTGATACAAAGTTGAAAATTTACCATCAAACATAGTAGCTCCAAAGATAGCAATGGCTCTCATTCTTATAATCCTAAAATAATTTCCCATCTGTTTTATAATTTTATTTGTAACTCATAAAACTTGAATTTACATGATACAATCTTGACATAAAATTGCATTCAAGGAAATATAGTACAGTGATAATAGATAATTATACAATTTAAAATATTTATTTCCTGGAGGACCTCAAAGAAGATCAAAGAGAATATTCTTTTCTCTAGCCTGCTTGGGTCTTATCTTTCTTACCCCTTTTCCTTCTATTTTTTTAACCCCTGTCCTGGGTAAATTTTAATTCACTCTGATCCAAATTCGTCATCATACCAGGAAATAATGCCAGGATTAATACAAAAAAAGGGGCTGACAAAGACAAAATTCACCTAAGGGGGTAGAAATATGTAAGAAAATGGGTGAGGAAAGAAATTTTTCTTTTGGAGTTAGGGAAAGGAAGATGGTAAGCATTTGCATTGCAATCCCTTGCTTAAGCAGTACCAGATATCCCAACAACTTTGTTGTGAGACAGGTGTATCTGGCATTATTACTGCTTCATTTTACCGAAGAGGAAACCAAGCTTGAATGTAATAAGTGTAGGAGGTTTGCCTGCTGCAAAAATATAAAGACCTGGGTATATGCAAATATAGATTTATAGGGACACACCCTATTACGCTTCATTTCTCAACTG
Source organism: Panthera onca (assembly GCF_046562875.1). Lineage (NCBI taxonomy): Eukaryota > Metazoa > Chordata > Mammalia > Carnivora > Felidae > Panthera > Panthera onca. The sequence goes on along the minus strand of NC_138351.1, from coordinate 78,798,226 downwards.
ATCCTCTAGCCCTTGCATTTGATGTTCAACCAGCTAAGGTCCAGAACATGTAGAGGAGGAAACAGATACTCTACTTATTTTTCTACCTTGTGATGTACATGGAGTCCTGAACTTACAGCTTCGTCTTGTGATTGTGCCAGCCTCCGATTCCTGGTATTAATCAAAGGGAGGTTAAAAGACAGGCTACAGTGGATGGAGAGGAATAGCTACACTCAGGTCACAGCCCCAGAAGTGCAACCCCAGAGGTGAGATTCTGCTTTGTAATTAATGAACAGAGGGATGAGGATAATCAGAGGAAAGCCAATGCATGGAAAATACGCTGGGACCTCCTCCAGCTGCCATCAGGAACTCCAACCTCAAGCTTGACCACAGACTGAACTGTAATTATTCTCATGACTTGTCAGTTGTCCCTGTTTCTTCTGGTTCAGATTTATCATTCCTAAAATTCTAGAATTCTAAAGCTAAATAAAATAAGACCTGGCACCTGACTTCAACAGGCATCTGACAGAGGAGTTTGCTTCTGGATACCAGAAGATGTTGCAGCCTTCTGTTCATATATACCCCCCTAGAACTACTGTCCTCTGATATCGTCTTCCCCCACTCCTACTATGCTCCAGCCACAGTGGCCTCCTAACCATCTCTTGAGCATGTTTTCTCCGAGTATTTTCATTAGCTCTTCCCTATGCTTGGAATATTTTCTCCTTAGATCTTTATCCAACATCTTTGCCATCATTTAGTATTTTTAAAAATTCATTTATTTATTTTGAGGGCGGAGAGGGAGAGGGAGAGGGAGAGGGAGAGGGAGAGGGAGAGGGAGAGGGAGAGGGAGAGGGAGAGAGAATCCCCCAGAGCACAACATGGGGCTTGAACTCAGGAGGCTCAAATTCACAAACTGTGAGATCATGACCTGAGCTGAAGTCAGGAGTCAGATGCTCAAATGAATAAGCCACCTAGGCACCCCATCATTTGGTATTTTTTTATATAATTTCTCTTACAGATCTTACTCTCCACCTTGACTTAAAGGACACTGAGTTAGACTGAGCCCTCTAAGAAGAAAATACCAAGACAGAATTAAACATGCAACACAAATTATTAGGGAGAATGCTAGTGAGAGAAAATGGGGGGATTATCCTCCCTGGAAAGGCTGGAAGAGCCACAGTAATGCAGTCCTGACTCTGAATGAAGGGGAGGGGAAGAAGGGAGGTTGGGTAAAAGCATCAGAAGCAGTGTTACAACTGAAAGGGAAGTCTGGCATGGCCATCGGAGAGTCCTTGGCATGGCCATCGGAGAGTTGTATGTTAGAGAATTCAAACATCTCCCACACCTTTGAATCCCTGCTTCAAATCCCTGCCTTGGAATCACTGACTGGGAATAGGCCCCTGGAAAGTGGGGTCCTAATGCAAATAGGCTGATGGATATCGGAGGGCAGTAATGCCCACATTTGGAGATCTGAGTAGTGCATTCTCAGGGCCGCCATATACCTCCTCCCTACATTTTCCATCTTCATCATATTCCTCTATTTATCTTCTTCCAAAAACTGTCTGCAATTATATTCCTTATTACTTATTCTGTTACCATTTGTCTCCCTCACTAGGCTAAAAATTCCATGGAAGCAGAAATACTGTTTATCCTCATGCCCAAAATTATGTATCAGACACGTATAATAGGTAGTCAGTAAGTATTTTTGACTTGAGTGACTGAGTCAAGGACTGATAAATAGATCCTCACTGAACCTGTAAGCACAAAATACGCTCCTAACTGGCCTTCTGTGAGTTACTTCTAGAAATCGTCTACTCCCCTATTATGACATCGTACACAGTCTCATCCTGTAACAGCTATGTTTGCTCCTTTCCAACTTCCAATCCAGCATGAACTCTAAAACTCTTTAATTAGCCCTGTTCACATATTCTAGCTAAACTTAAACTTCATCTAATACCAGCCAGTGAGGCCAGCCTAATGGTAAACTTTGGAAGAATTGTAACATTTATAAAATGCTTACTTCTAAATGAACAGCATTATAGACCACTCATTCTCAGTACTTATGTGTATAGTGGACACTTTCCAGCCCGGTTAATGATCCAGTTCTTTCCTTTTGTTCTGAAAGTTCACATCCATCTAAACCTTTCTGGCTATTTTAAAGACTGACATTACTGACATTGCTCACCATCTAGACATTAACAGGGTCCTCTTTGTCTCTGTAGGTTTCTGAGCCATTTTGGCTGTGCGAACCGCATGTATCACTTACACTTCTTTCTTTCCAGTCCGTATTAATTCTTTCTTTCCCATAAGATAAAAACTCTGTGAAGCAAGAGACTAGAGCCAGCATTAATTTCTACATTTGCGGAATGCTGAATTGGTGTAAAGTGAACGCCAATGATCCCAAGGATACATTGTGCAACTACTACCTGCAGATGCTTGGATTTCATCACGATCCGCCTTCTTCTGTTACACGATAGAGATGTGGCCACAGAGATGATTAATGGGGGGGGAGGGGGTTGAGACTTACTCTTAAAAAGTGTCCTTGAAGCTATTTCACTCTCCAGTGTTTGACTTATTTATGGACTTATTTATTTATTTTTAAAAATATAATGAGATCAATAAAATATGATCATCAGTGGCCCTTGTGTTTGCTGCAGCCATATAATTCCCCCCCCCCATTCAGTCACGTCACTCCCTTCAACGACTCTCAGTGTCTCTGCCCTTAGAATAAATTCTGAGCCCATTATATGCCTTCCTCTTAGAGCTCCCTTCTACCTCTCTGAGCTCCCTTATCTTAATTTATTTTTCAGCACAATGCACACTAAATTTCTATTTCATCTCCAGCCCTTCCTTCTGGATAAGGGGTAAGGAAAGGAACCCAACCCCACCCTCATCCCTAATTTTCTTTTGGAGTTAGGGAAAGGAAGATGGTAAGCATTTGCATTGCAATCCCTTGCTTAAGCAGTACCAGATATCTGTCAGGGCTTCAGGTTTTAGCTCAGAAGTCACCATCTTGGGGAAGCGGTCTCTGATCGCCCCTCCACTCAGGGTATACTATTTGCCCCTCTTCTGGGCTCCTGTAGAAACCTTTACTTTCCCATCATTGAACATTTCACACCATGTTACAATTAATTGAGTGTAGTGCACAAAAGGTCAAGAATCCCATCTGCTTTGTTATACTCTTGGGAACTTGAAGTAGATATTTGTGGAAGAAAGAAGGAGGGAGGGAGGGAGGGAAGAAGGGCAAAAAAACAAAAACAAAAACAAAAACAAAAACAAACAAAAAACAAAAAAACAAAAAACAAAAAGACAAAAACCAGAACAAAGCCACAGGACCAAAATACAATTGTTTCTGCTATGTCCCCATGACACCAAACTGAGACTTAATCACAGTTTTGGTGCTCCCAGAAATGGATCTTCAATCAGGAATTTCCTCCTCACCTGATAGAGCCCCGCCATCCCCTAAAAGAAAGTGACTGCAATAGCCAACTGTGGGTTGGCTGTGGGGCTTTTTTTTTTGTTGTTGTTCATTTGTTTGTTGTTGAACTACAGCTGGCACACAGTATTAAACTAGTTTCACCTTTTTCCTAGTATAACTTCCTTCTTCCTGCTCCCTTCTGCCATCAAGCTCTTTAATTTTGCACAGCTCCTCAGGGGTGCTTTCTATCTGCTACATTGGATGCTGCCCCACTGGAATTTATTTTCACTCATATAAACTCTTAAAAATGTTAATGTGTCTCATTCTATCTTTTATATTTTTATTTAATTTTTATTTTTTATGAATATAATTTATCGTCAAATTGGCTTCCATACAACACCCAGTGCTCATCCCAACAAATGCCCTCCTCAATGCCCATCACCCATTTTCCCTCTCTCCCCGCCCTCCCCATCCACCCTCAGTTTTTTCTCTGTATTTAAGTCTCCTGTGGTTTGCCTCCCTCTCTTTCTGTTTGTAACTATTTTCCCCCTTCCTTTCCCCCATGATCTTCTGTTAAGTTTCTCAAGTTCCACGTATGAGTGAAAATATATGATATCTGTCTTTCTCTGACTGACTTATTTCACTCAGCATAATACCTTCCAGTCTATCCACGTTGCTGCAAATGGCATGATTTCATTCTTTCTCATTGCCAAGTAGTATTCCATTGTATATTTAAACCACATCTTCTTTATCCATTCATCAGTTGATGGACATGTAGGCTCTTTCCATAATTTGGCTATTGTTGAAAGTGCTGCTATAAACATTGGGGTACAAGTGCCCCTATGCATCAGCACTTCTGTATCCCTTGGGTAAATTCCTAGCAGTGCTATTGCCGGGTCATAGGGTAGATCTATTTTTAATTTTTTGAGGAACCTCCACACTGTTTTCCAGAGTGGCTGCACCAGTTTGCATTCCCACCAACAGTGCGAGAGCGTGCCAATTTCTCCACATCCTTACCAGCATCTGTAGTTTCCTGATTTGTTCATTCTAGCCACTCTGACCAGTGTGAGATGGTATCTCAGTGCGGCTTTGATTTGTATTTCCCTGATGATGAGTGACGCTGAATATAGTCTCATGTGTCAGTTGGCCATCTGGATGTCTTCCTTGGAAAAGTGTCTATTCATGTCTTCTGCCCATTTCTTCACTGATTATTTGTTTTTTGGATGTTGAGTTTGGTAAGTTCTTTATAGATTTTGGATACTAGCCCTTTATCTGATACGTCATTTGCAAATATCTTTTCCCATTCCATCGGTTGCCTTTCAGTTCTGTTGATTGTCTCTTTATATATGAAAAGCCCACAGCTAATATCATCCTCAATGGGGAAAAACTGAGAGCTTTCCCACTGAGATCAGGAACACGACAGGGATGTCCACTCCCACCACTATTGTTTAATATAGTGTTGGAAGTCCTAGCATCAGCAATCAGACAACAAAATGAAATAAAAAGCATCAAAATTGGCAAAGAAGAAGAAGTTAAACTTTCACTTTTTGCAGATGACATGAGACTCTAGATGGAAAACCTGAAAGACTCCACCAAAAAGCTGCTAGAATTACACATGAATTCACCAAAGTTTCAGGGCCCAAGATCAATGTACAGAAATCAGTTGCATTCCTATACACCAATAATGAAGCAACAGAAAGAGAAATCAAGAAATCAATCCCATTCACAATTGCACCAAGAACCATAAAATGCCTAGGAGTAAACCTAACCAAAGATGTAAAAGATCTGTATGCTGAAAACTATAGAAAAGTTATGAAAGAAATTGAAGATGACACAAAGAAATGGAAAAACATTCTATGCTCATAGGTTGGAAGAATAAATACTGTTAAAATCTCAATACTACCCAAAGCAACCCACACAATCACTGCAATCCCAATCAAAATTGCACCGGCATTCTTCTCAAAGCTAGAACAAGCAATCCTAAATTTTGTATGGAACCACAAAAGACCCCATATTCGGGGTCAAAGTAATAGTGAAGAAGAAAACCAAAGCAGGAGGCATCACAATCCCGGACTGTATTACAAAGCTTTAATCATCAAGAACAGACCCTTTGATCAATGGAAAGAATAGAGGACCCAGAAATGGACCCACAAACGTATGGCCAACTAATCTTTGACAAAGCAGGAAAGAACATCCAATGGAATAAAGACAGTCTCTTCAGCAAGTGGTGCTGGGAAAACTAGACAACGATATGCAGAAGAATGAACCTGGACCACTTTCTTACACCATACACAAGAAGAAACTCAAAATGGATGAAAGACCTAAATGTAAGACAGGAAGCCATCAAAATCCTCCAGGAGAAAGCAGGCAAAAACCTCTGTGACCTCGGCCGCAGCACCTTCTTACTCAACACGTCTCCGGAGGCAAGGGACACAAAAGCAAAAATGAACTACTGGGACCTCATCAAGGTAAAAAGCTTCTGTCTCAGTTTATCTTTTAACAGTTCTGGCGACAGAAGAGAGGAGGAGAGGACACCGAGCCGGGCGCCCCCAGGAACAAGGTCCGACAAGGCGCAGGTACCTGCTGAGTTCCTTGCGCCGCTGCTCCGCTGTGTCTGGAGGAGGCGGGAAGGCTCTCTGGCAGCCTGGGTCGCAGCTCCCCAGCTTTCCGGGAGGAGCTTTCAGACTTGACCGCGGCACTGCTTCGTCCACACCGGGGTCCAGAAACCCGCAGGAGTCAGGCTGGGTCGGACCGGGAAACCTGAGCCGTTCAGGGTTAGACTGGGTCCGCCCGGGAAACCTGACCCGCCCAGAGTTACCCTCGGTGCGGAAACCGCCCCGAGTTGGACTGGGTCCGACCGGGAAACCCGCCGGGTCCCGGAACAGAGCGGTTCCGACTGGGAAACCTGACCCGGCCAGAGTTGCACTGGGTCCGGAAACCGCCCCGAGTTGGACTGGGCCCGTCCGGGAAACCCGCCGGGTCCGGGAACAGAGCGGTTCCGACTGGGAAACCTGACCCGGCCAGAGTTACACTGGGTCCGGAAACTGCCCGGAGTTGGACGGGGTCCCCTTAAGAAACCTCGCCGGGTCCAGGAACAGAGTGGTTCCGATGTGGAAACCAGACCCAGTTGGGGCTGAAATGTGCTCGGGTCGGAGTGGTTCCTCCTTAGAAACCAGACCGAATCCGACCTAAGCTGGGCTGGGTCCAGTGTGAGGCCCAGGTGAATAACATTTTGCTTTAAGGCTGAACAGGGTTAACTTTACCAAAGATAATCTTGAATTATGGAGACCACTACGGAGAACTTTTAACCATTTTAGATAAGCTTATCCATTTAGGAGGTGCCCTGGAGATAAAGGTGTCTTGGCCAGGCACTCGCTGTAAAGGGTAGAGGGAAAACTACTTTTCCGCTAGTTTCTTTTTCTTTTTAACATTTATTCATTTTTGAGAGAGAAAGAGAGAGCAAGGGAGGGGCAGAAAGAGAGGGAGACACAGGATTCAGAGCAGGCCCCAGGCTCTGGGCTGTCAGCACAGAGCCGATCACAGGGCTTGAACTCACGAACTATGAAATCATGACCTGAGCTGAAGTCACAGGCTTAACTGACTGAGCCACCCAGGCACCCAGGCACCCCTTTCTTCCCTTGGTTTCTGGTGCCTTCCATAAGAAATGCTGGAACTGGGGCGCCTGGGTGGCGCAGTCGGTTAAGCGTCCGACTTCAGCCAGGTCACGATCTCGCGGTCCCTGAGTTCGAGCCCCGCGTCAGGCTCTGGGCTGATGGCTCAGAGCCTGGAGCCTGTTTCCGATTCTGTGTCTCCCTCTCTCTCTGCCCCTCCCCCGTTCATGCTTTGTCTCTCTCTGTCCCAAAAATAAATAAAAAAACGTTGAAAAAAAATAAAAAAATAAAAAAAAAAGTAAAAAAAAAAAAAAAAAAAGAAATGCTGGAACCATCAACTGGCTCTGGAGCCTGCAGATGGGATCCTGGGAGAACTGGCAGAAGGCAGCAAAATGTAAGAATTGTTACCAAAGTCAGTTCCTCCAGATTTCTATCTGTGGTGCCTGGTCAAGAGAGGAAAGTACAACTTCATGTTGCCCTTTCCTTCCCAAATCAACATTGGCAGGAAAAGAAAAAAAAAAAAAAATGTAATGGTGATTATGAATTGGCTGTCAGGTACCCATTGGTTGTCCATCTTTTCCCTCCTAGGGTTGGCCCTTGCCTCCCTCATTTTTGTATCCTGAGCACTTGGCTTGGCAACTGTCAGGTTGGGGGTCCCCAGAATATGGCTAGACAGAAATGTGGGTTGTACTTCATTTGTAGCTAGGGTCCTACCAACGATTTCCAGATCTCAAAGGAATTCTCTAAATCTTTCTTTTGGTTATCTTTGGGAGTGGCTCTGGATCTTGGGAAGGAAAATTTTTTTCACCCTCTTTGGGGATGCCTTTTGTGTCCATGAGGTTATTTAATACTGCCAAGAATACTGTTTATCCCAGATGAAACCTGACAAGATATTCAAAAGCTTTTGTTGTCGTTGTTTTGTAAGTGGCCTTATGGTCAGAAGTTGGCCGAATTAGAAGCTGGTATTTAGGGGCACCTGGGTGGCTCAGTCGGTTGATCGCCGACTTCAGCTCAGGTCACGATCTCGAGGTCCGTGAGTTCGAGCCCCGCATCGGGCCCCTGTGCTGACAGCTCAGAGCCCGGAGCCTGTTTCAGATTCTGTGTCTCCCTCTTTCTGACCCTCCCCCATTCATGTTCTGTCTCTCTCTGTCTCAAAAATAAATAAACGTTAAAAAAAATTTTTTTTTAAATAAAAAAAAAGAAGCTGGTATTTAAAGCCTAGTAAGAATTTTTTAAGGCCTTCCCCCAAAGCTAAATGAAACTATGTACCAGAAGCAAATAAAACCATTTTGAAGCCTTTGTGGAAGGATTTACTAAAACATTCCAAAGACACACAGCTGTAAATCTAGAACATAGGAATCCTTTGATTTTCATCTTAGTTGAACATCTTCTCCCTGATCTAAAGAAACAAATAAAAGATAATAGAGTAGGATGTGTATATATCAGCCTCTTTGTATCATTCTGGTTACAGTCCATTTCTTTGAGGAATTAAAAACAACTATCCTTGTCCTGCAAACTGAGTCTTTATAACAACAGAAATGTGACTCTAGAAACAACTCAAAGCCCACCTATCTTTTTTTTTTTTTTTTTTTTTTTTTTACCAATCCCCAAACTTCCCCTATTCTTCTCAAAAGGCTTGCAGATATGGTATAAGACCTGGGCTTAGACAACAAAAATTCTCCTTGGTAGAACCTGTATTATTTCTCTGTGCCTTTTGAGATGAAAGTCTTCTACCTGGTCTTCTCCAGGAACCAAGGGAATTCTTATAAGAAGGGAAAAAGGAGGGGAAGGCTATTTTGAAAACTCGACCTATAAAAAATCCTAACAATCTTTTCCACAAATATTAGTAAAAAGCTTCAGCCATCTGAACAGAAAAACTTAACTTCTTCCATCTGCCAGAAACAGTACTTGGATGCAACTGCCCTGTTATAAACTCGTGAATTTTGAATGATTACATATCTCTCCTGGCTGAAATTTTAAAGCAAAAACTATAACATCTCAGTTTGCATCCTGTACTCTCAGAAATACAAAAAACCTAACCCAAATGTTTTTCAAGTTCATGTGGTCTAGGATAATCTTTGGTAAATAAAAGCTAGTTTACGTTTGTTTGTTTAATTGAAATAACCATGAGTTTAGAGTTATCAGCATTAAATATAATACTTTTATTCTCCCCGGGTTTTATTAAAAGTCAAATAAGCTCATGTTCTCTATGTTACAGAATTTATCAGCCAGAAAGATAATTTAAGATGATGGTTAGCTGTTTACTGTCTCATGAAATTTTCATGACTAATCTAAACATAATTAAGAACAATGAATCAAATAGATGTAAGTAAGATATAAGTTTATAAGTGAACTTTTAAACAATTATGCCTTAAGGTATGTCTACTTAAAACCATTTTTAAAATCTTTTTGGTGACTTGAAACCTTAAATTTACCTGAAATAAGTGACCAGTCAGAAGGACAGGTAATAGCCCAGACTTGGGACTAGTATCTGAAGTAGAGAAAAATTTCGTGGGACTGAGACCTTAACCTGGGGACCCTGATGCTGTCTCCAGGTAAACAGTGTCAGAATCAAGTTGGACTATAACACCCAGCAGCCATCAGAAAGTGGCTTGGTGGTTTTGGGGAAAAAACACACACATATTAGAATTGGAGTCAGAATTGTAATGGGTCATTAGGAATCTATGACAATTGAAAGGGAATTATACTTGTCCTTTTGGGGTTGCAGTAGAGGAAAACGACTGCACACTCAGTCCAAATCACCCTTTGGTGTCCCTTAATGCACCCAAAAGAAAGGTCAAGCACTACAGATAAAGAAAAAGACAAGCCCAGCAGTGCATTTTGGTACTGATGAATGCGGGACTGACTTGAGCCACAGGAACATTCTTTATATTCTTTCTGTCCAACTACTCTCTTACAGACAGCTTCTGGTATAAATCAAATCCACCAACCAGGAGAGCACTGGGCTGTGATTCAGGAGTCACATACTTGCTCTGTGGCTTTGGGCTTTTTACATCTCCTCTCTGGGTCTTGATTTTAATAAACACCAGATTAATGAGTTTAAGCAGACACTCTCTATAGCTCTGACACAATGTTGTCTTGGGTTTCCAATGCCCCATTTGTGCTGGGCAAGGGCACCTGTGTCCCTTGTTAGCTGGCTTGCCCCCTCTTCCTCTGCCCGCCTCCCTCCAAGGCAGTGCATCATTTTGGACCCCAAAGTGGTATTAGGCAGCCAGACAATCTCATTTACTCACAACCATTTCCGTCATCAGGACCCACTATATCCAGTGGCAATTTACCACACGTCGTTAATATGTTTGTTATATTTTGTTGGCGGAATATGAAAGTTCATCAGCAAGCCCGCACACAGGGAAAGCATATTGAAATGAGCATCGCAGATCTGTCAGGCTGGAGTTTATGGCCTTTTCTCAGTACTACACTGTAAGTAAAACAAGCTCTGATTGAGTCAGCAGCCTCCTGGGTACTCATTTGCCAAAGTGTGGGAATTTTAATGCTAAGTTTATCAGCCTGCATTAGGCAGGGAGGGTTGGGTGGGGAGGAGGTGGGCAGATTGCTTTCGCTTAGGGGTATTATAGACCAGCCTACAAGTTCCACAGGCACCAGGAGGGAAGCTTTCAGTGGGTTTGGCCTCTTATCTTCTTATAGATTTTGGAGATGTAGTACCCTGGAGTTTTAATACTCAGTTTGCAAATCCTCCTTTTAAAGCCAGTGCATTGAAATGCAAGAGAAAAGAGAAAGGAAAAAAAAAAAAAGAAAAAGAAATATTCACTGAGGAATGGCACTGGGAAGAAAAAAAAGATGATGAAGAAGAAAGGGGAAGAGAGAATCATTAAAATCCCAGTTAGTGAACATGATTGATGCAAATATCTTTACACCTTGTCTCCTTTGCAGGCGACTTCCAGGAAGGGTTCAGGCGCCCTCACTGGGGAACTACATTCTCTGAACAGGACTTTGTAGATGCCGATGCTGTCTAAATGGATTACAAAGCTTTGTAAGTCCAAATTAATGCACTGGGAAAATGAATTTTGGAAACAAGATTTCTGTTTCTTCTTTCAGGCAATGCATAGGAAGCACAAAATAGGGGGAACACATTTCTACCCATGGGAAGAGATCTGTTTCTCCGATTTGGGGAGGGTCAGACAGTTTTCAGCAGGTGGTTCACAGAAGTTGTGTGACTCAGAATAAGGTGTTATTAGTATTAACAGATAGTTATCTCATCACAGCAATGGCAGTCACTACCATTTCTTCCTCCTCAGCAGGAAGGCTTATCCGTTGCTTTTTCCTTGAGCGGACATTTGGTATTCTAGGAGCCAGAATCTAGTTTTCATTCCAGTGGTGTGCAGCTGTGGGTCACCTGGCTAATGCAGGGGCCATTCCACATTCCAGAGGCATGGAGCCGTGGTCATTTGGCATTCCAGAGGCATTCTGAAGCTACAGGTCATTCATTATGCCAAGGTTACTTTCTCGGCCTGCAGAGCCGAGAGCCTTATTCTTTGCTAGTTGAGATTGGAAACCGCCAAGGAAGATGTAACTCCACTGGTGTCAGAAGGACAAAGATGGAAAGAAAGAGAGAGAAAATAAAAATTAACTGCAAAGAATTCTCAACTAGTTCTTAGAGAGGATGATGGGGACAATTAATGGTACACATGGAGTCAAAGATGAGTTTTTTGGGGAGGAAAAAGAAAAGTATAAATACAAATCTGATTGTAATTAACTGTTCTGTCTTAATTGAATGAGAAGCAAGATATAACATAGTAACAAGACATACCGGTGCTACAATCGGTCAAAGTTGGGTTCAAATCCTGCCTCTGCTCCCTATTGATTGTGTAATTTTGATTTATTTAGTCTCTTTAAACATTATTTTCATCATCTGTAAAATGGAGACAATGAGACAACCTGCCAGCGTGCCTAGTTGGCTCAGTCAGTGAAGGGTCGAGCTCTTGATCACCGCTCATGTTGTGATTCTCCTGGTTCATGAGATCAAGCTCTGTGTCAGGCTCTGTGCTGACAGAGCTGAGCCTGCTTAGGATTCTCTCTTTCCCTCTCTCTCTGCCCCTCCCCTACTTGTGCTCTCTCTCTCTCTCTCTCTCTCAAAATAAATAAATAAACATTAAAAAAAAGACAAACTGCCATTTTAAGATAACACTCTTTTTAAAAATTTTTTAATGTTTACTTATTTTTGAGAGAAACAGAGCGTGAGCAGGGGAGGGGCAGAGAGAGGGGGAGACACAGAATCTGACGCAGGCTCCAGGCTCCAAGCTGTCAACACAGAGTTTGATGCAGGGCTCGAACTCACAGACCACTAGATCATGACCTGAGCCAACGTCAGATGCTTAACCAACTGAGCCACTCAGGCGCCCCTAAGATAATACTCTTAAAAGTGTTTAGCACTGTCCCTGCCTCAAAGAAAAGACCCTACAAAAATTACTGTTGCTGTTGTTGTTGTTATTATTATTATTATTATTATTACTTATTGGGACACTCTTGAGTTTTAAAGATGAAGATGATGATAACTTTCCTTAATATTAATACCTATTCACTCTTTCCATTATCTTCTATCATATGTCAGCCACTGTGTCACAGAAGTCATTGTGCTACCTCTGGACAGATTAAGACTAGGCTGTGTCTAATGACCACAGATTCAATTCAATAGGGTCCCAGCAAATATCTGCTGGGTACAGTGCTCTTCTCTAATCCCAATAGTTGACCTAAAGATCAAGGGGATTTTTTTTTTTTTTTTTTTTTTTTTTTGCCACTGAGGAATCTATGACCTATAGTAAGATAACCATGGACAATGAGAAAGGGGGGAAAACATATGGAATTCACAGAATGATAAGAACTGTTTGTCTTAATGTGCACATAGATTGGACACGTCTCAGGCAGTCCAAAACACATGTATGATGGTGACAAGATGGTTGTACCATTCCCAGCATTGAATCTTTGTAAATTAAAATCTAACAGGACAGGTGGTTGAAGCCACATAAGGGAGAACCTTGATTTTCATGCTTAGGAGTATGCACTTTATTCCATAAGGAGTAATGACAAAAAGGAAAACAAAATTTGCTTTGCTTTACTTTTTGTTGTTTTTGTTCCTACAGGTGAATGATATAATTTATCCTTACGGATCTCCCAACAGAATTGCCAAATATTGGAGCAAAATATATGTATGTTTCATATCAAGATCATCAACAGAGGACAAGTTGAATTATGGGGCAAAGGAGGCAAGCCAGTCAGGGGATGGGGGGGGGCAATGGTAGTAGAAGGGGACAGTGTCATGACTACAGGGAATTTATATGTGACCTGATTCACTGGTGGAAGCCAGGACCTTAGGGATGGGCTACCCACAGGGAAGCCCTAACTGTGCCTCAGCCAGTAAGCTCAGATGGTAAGAGGAGGTTTCTGTGTGCATGGGGTGGCCTTGCAGGCTGCAGAGCCTACCTCAGAGGGTCACAGAGGGTGGCCTATGCATGCACTGGGGTGCTTGTTAAAAGTGGATTCTGTAATCCTCACCAGGAACAGATCTCCTTGGAGCAATCCCCCGTGGCCTCCAAGAAATAAAGGTCAAAGTTTCTAGCATACAGTTCTCAAAAGAAATAGCAAATCAAGTTGAAAAAGCACTCTTAGAAAACATCTTGTGATTCTTGCAAACATTTGTTGGATCTCTCCTGGTTCTAAAATCTGAGAATACAAGTTTCAGAGAAAACACAATTTCCCTGCCAGGGTGGACCCTGTATGTTGTAAAATCTTGGGGCCCCCTTAAGTAATGAATACAGAAATAATGAATAGAAATGTACACTAGAAAGTAAATCTTTACCTTAGAAAAGAATTGTAACAACTAACAATACTGAAATACTGATGTACATTTCACAAAAGCCAGAAAAACATAATTTTTCTTTATAACCAACATGCCATACCTCTATAATGTCATCTACATTTTATCTGTATACTTTGATGTTTTCATATGATGATGCGTTTGTATTATTTTCTATTGACAGGTTAGGAAATTCACTTTTTCCCCATCTGGTGCTATTTTTTTTTCTTAATTGACACTTCAAAAAAATTCCCATTATTCTTCCCAATTCGTTATTGAAAATTAGTAGGTAAATACTTAGCAGTGATGTCACTTTGAGAAAACTGGTATCAAATTTCTTTAATACATGAGCATTGAGATTTCAGAGAATTTCAAGTCTTCTCATGCAGTAATGTAACTTAAATATTCTTTGTGTTGATAATATTCATGAACCAGTTTGTGATCAAGGTCCATATTGCATTGGCATAGTGTGACTTTTATGCTAACTTTGTTGATGTTTATAGTTTATGCCAAATCAACAAGCTCTGAATGAAAATACACAAAGACTCGATTGAGCCAGATAGTTTTGACCAAAGAAAATGATGGAAAAAGGCAGTCTAATAGAGCCAAGAATGTAGTTCAAAAAGAGTACAGTGAACAAGCTGGACAATGGATAATGAGACCAGAACTATGTCTTGCAGTGAGAAAGGCAGGTCTGGAATGAGTGTTAAACACTGGCAAGTGGCTGGATTTATATTATCATATTTGCAAATTTTGGAAACAGATACCTGCTGATTTGTCACTAAACTTACAAAAAAGCAGTGACTCAAAATGCTAAGATCATCAGTACTAGTCGCAGACAAATGCCCATTTCAGTCTTAGCTCTGCCCCTTACTAACCTGTGAAATCTTGCTAACAGTAACTTAACTAGTCACAGAAGGGATGACAAACCACAAAAACATTCCCCACCAAACCCCACCAAACATATACCCAATTAAAATTCCTTTAAGCTGGATACAAAAAGGCCCACACCAACCACTGTAACACCAGGAGAGTAAGAGTAAAGAGAGACGATAGTCTTGATCAGTTATGTAGTGCAATACTCTCCTTTGAAAATTCTGAAAAAGAAAAAAGAAAACACATATAACCTCGTGCTCACATTGCTGACGCAACTCCCGGAGTCCTAATGCTGAAACTTCATTTGCCTGCTGGTACATCTGCCTCTGTTCCCTGTGGTTTCCATGGAGCCCACAGTCTAGTTAGGGGAGACAGACAATAAACACATGAACAAAATAGTAAACAGACAATTTCAGATACTCTTCTATGAAGAAAGTAAAATACTATGTATGATAAAGAGTTACCCCAGGCAGGGCAAGAAACAGCCCTTCGAGAGAGGGGCCAGAGAATATCTGGCTGAGGAAGCCAGCTTTGGGCTGAGATGTGCATCCAGAGAAACCCACACTGGCAAATCTGCAGACTGGAACTGTGAGGCCAAGAGAGGGGAGTGACTAGTCCATGCTTCCCCATCAAATTAGTGATAGGGTTAGGACTATAGCTGAGACATTCTGGACTACATTAGAATCCCTTGCTACCTACCACTTGAGGACCCCATGTGAAGTTTCACTGTAGATATTCTTGACCTATGGAAACTGAGACAACCCTCCACTGAGCCTTCACTCAGCTCCTGGTAAAGGGAGTTATTTATTTTTAGAATCACCAAAAAGTCAAAGGTGAGCAGGTGAGCACTCCATTCAGTAGTCAAACTGCCATTTCACAGTTTTGAGATAATCACAATGATTATAATATCTCATTTCAGGACCATAAAATTGTTAAGAAAAAAAAAGCTATGAAAACTCAGAGAGATCAATCAGGTAATTATTCTTTAGATTATGGTAGTTACATGTCTGTATCAGAATATATCCATCTATCTATCTATCTATCTATCTATCTATGCTTATATACATACAGAGAGAGAGACAGAGACACACAGAGAGAGAGAGAGAGGGAGGGAGGATACCCATACATTATAGACTTATTTACTTGCTATTTTGCTATTTATATTATATGCCAAAAATATACACAAGACCTACAGATTTTAAAAGATGCCCTAGAAATAAATGAAAGTCCAGAATTTTCTACCACTTTCTACCCGTGGATCGCTGGGTATGCACTTTGAGAAAACTGCCTCTCTTTGAAGATTTCTGATCTAGTCTATCACTTCCAGTTTGAGCGCTGAGAAACTGAGGCCAGAGAAGAAAACTGAGAAAATCATTCTGATGACCCAGTATGAAAAATAAGCTGAAGTACTTTAAAATAAACTCAATTTCATATCTAAAGTCTTTTAAATCGTCCCTGTTATTTGTTAACATTATCATTTTCCCTATGCTTTCACTTGGTTTTTGCAAGGCCTTTCCTTACTCCCCAGGGACTTATGCTTTGCTCCTGATCTCCTCTCAACGGTGAGCAATCCGGGATCAGGAAACCTCTGACACCAGACCCCAGCAAAGAGTAAACTCCCTCAAGTCCACAGGCTCAACCTGAACTCAAGCCGTTCTCCTCAAGGATTCCCAGAACAGACACAGGCTCCCAGCCTGCTTAGGAATGCGGCACCGCGCTTCTCAATAGCATTTTATGACACATTTCTCAAATCAAATTTAAAAGCATAACTGAGTGGAATTAAATTAATGCCGTCTGGTAATGTCAGCAGCACCAGAGTTGCAACAGGCTGGCTTAACTCTTAAACCTTCTAGAGCTCCATGTTACATATTCAGTCTCCAGTATTATTGAGAGAATCTGTGTGTGCGTGGGCGCCTGTGCGTGGTGGGGCGGGGGCTGGGACGTGGCTGAGCAGTCTTCAACAGCATAAAAGGAGTTACGGGTACTTAATGATCGCGCACGCCCCGTGACCTTGATGTTTTTGAGTTGACATTGGCCTTTCCCTTCCTGTTCCACAGAGTATGCTTAACTTCCTCATATCGTTTGATCATGATAATCACCCTGGGAGGAAACCATTCATGTTTTTATCTCCTTCCTTTATTATGTCTTACTTGAACCCGAGTGCCGGGACTCCAAATTCAGCATTCTTTCCACTCATTGAATTTAATAATAATGACAACATGGTGTGCCTTTGCAAGGTTCTCTTAACGTCTCTGTTGCTAAAGCCATTAAACCATTTGTCATTTTCATCTTAATTGATTCAATGGCATCATTTTACTTACCACTTTCTTGTTGTCGAAAGATGTTGCCCACACTTAGTTTCAAGATGCATGGCCTTTAGTTTTGTTCCTACATCACCGAACACTACCAGTGTCTTTTTCTGAGGACTCTTTCTCTTTTCTAAATGTTAGGTGTTCCAGGGCTCCTTTTTCTCTATGGCTAAACTACCCCTGGTGATCTCACCCAGTCCATGTTTTATTTATTTATTTTTTAAAGTAAGCTCTACTCCTGATGTGGGGGCTTGAACTCACAACCCAAGATCAAGAGTCGCTTGCTGTGCCTACTGATCCAGCCAGGCACGCCAGTCCATGGTTTTAAATGTCATTTACAATAATGGCTTTTGAATCTACATTTTCTGCCAAGCTGTCTCTCCTCAGCTCCAGTGCCTACATCCAACACCAGGCACCTCCTCTTGGATATCTAAGGGGCCTATCAAATATCACCGATATCCCAATCTTGACCCAGACAGACTTGCTCCCACAGTCTTATTCATGTCTGCAAACACAAACCCCATCCTTCCAGTGGCTCAGTCCCAATGCCTGTGTTATTGTCAAGCCCTGTCTTGTGTCCTCCACACCTCCTCTGTCTGCAAATCCTGTCTACTCTGTCTTCAAAGCATGCCTAGAACCCAACCACTGCATCTTGCACTACTCCCACCCTACCCAGGATACCACCATTTTTTGATACAGGATCCAGAGCATTCCTTTTAAAAGGTAAATTTGATCATATCGTGCCAGTGGATGCCCCTCTCGCTTACAGTGAGAAGCAAAGGCCATGTGGTGACTTATAGACTCTTAGTTCTGTCTTTTTCCTCAACATGAGTAACTTTCTAACACTATGCTATTTTTTGTTTATAGTCTACCTCCTCTCCACAGATTATAATATCTAGCAGAAGAGGCACCATCTAAGCCTGTGTCCCCAGTTCTTCCAATAGTGTCTTACTCACAGAGAGTGTGCAAAACAGATTTTTGATTGTACGAATACATACTTCACTTGCATGTCATGAATGATCATTCCCAAAGTCCTTTCACATACATTATCCTGTGTCGAGTCTCAGCATGATTCTAGGAAGTAAACAGGGTAGACATTTTCCCGTTTAAAAAAAGGGGTACAACTGAGATGCAGTGAATTAATTGATTTGGCTAAATTCACTCCAGTACTAACGGAAGAATCCAAGAGTAAACTCTCAACTTTCACATTCCTAAGCTGCTCCTCTTTACTATCTAATAGATTCTGTCTCAGGGAGTGTGAGCGTACATGACACTGTGGAGTCAGCATACAAATTTAGCTTGCAAACTTTGGTGTCTGACTGCTTGGGCTCAGTTTCTGGTTCTACCTATTCCTACATTGGTTAAATTATTTAACCGTCTGTTTTCCCTTCAATGAAAGGGTTATAACCATAATGTCTTCCACAATGGGTCAGAATGTGTTAAATGACATAATACATGTGAAATTGTTGCACAAAGTAAACATTCAAAAAGATGTAATTGATGGCATGTGAAAAGTGTTTGCGGCAAGAGAAATATGAGTTGACAGATAATCAGATAGATTCATGTGCAGATACGACCCACATGAATTTGGAAATTCCACACTATTTGAAGGGATGCATGGATGCCAGAAGCTTAGTGTACTGTTCTTGATTGTTGAAACAACCAGAGTTCAGTCCAGGAAAACTGAATGCCAAGCTGTAGAGTTCAGACTAAGCATACTGTGGAAATCTAAGAGGCCAGAGTACCTCACACAAGACCAAAGAAGCATCCCGGAGCATGTGGAACCTGACATGACTTAAATCTTCCTGGTCCTGACATTGTCTAACACAATAGCCTCCATGTAGGTGGCGCATATGAATGTGCATTGAATAAAAATAAACATTTGGGTGAATGAAAACTGGGGATGATAGAAGAGAACACAGTGCATGGAGAAAAGGATGAGGAAGACAGAGAGCAGAGGAAGTATATTAGTTACCTACTGCTACATAACAAATAGCTCCCAAACTTAGCTGCTTAAAAGAACAAGCATTTATTATCTCTGGAGGGTAACTGACATGACAGATGACTTTCAACAGATATTTACATTAGAACTAGTTACAGATATCATGCCAATACTCAGAAACGTGGGTGTCTTTATTTGTTTTAGTAATAGTAGTCCAGGCAATGTAGAAATATTGACATATGTTATCTAAATTTATCATCACAACAATCCTAGCTGTCATTCTATCTTTTTAATCCATTTATTCACTTATTTATTAAGCAACCATTTATTAATTTTCTACAATATGCCAGACTCTGTGAATTTAGAAGCAAACTATACAGATAAAAATTCTTGCTTACATGGAGCTTATAACAAAGAAGGAGAAGACTGGTCCACTTACATGGAGGACAAGAAAAAAAAATTAAAGAAAGAGGCCGACCACTCCAGATTCATAGGTGGCAGTGATCATAAGCAAGGGAAGTTACTTATAAAGTTGTTTGAGGTGGCCACAGACAGGTAGATTTCTGAACCCATCTGTCAAAATATTACAAGTTTATATAGAAACCTTAAGTGGAGTCAGTTATTTGTACTCTCTGGATGGTCTCCATGACACCTTATTCTCTCAAGGCTATGCTCATGGAACAGCTCCCATTGTGGGAACCATAGGAAGAGTGTACTTCCCGAGATGGGGGGTGGGAAGAAGAGGGGAGGATAGGGTGAGGAGATGGAGGGTGAAGAGCCTGATTGCCTGGGTCCAGCTTGTGGGTCAACCTGTGGTCACATCCTCTTATTTACCTCCTCCAACAACAGACATTCAATATATAAATAAGTATACAGTAAAATGCATAGTGTGTCAGAGGATGATGTGTGCTCTCAGGACAATAAAGCAGGAAAGGTGGAAGGAGGTATTGTCCAGCATTGCACAGGCAGCAAAGAGTAGAGACAAATGCCATTTTGTGTCTGACCCCATAGGGTGTGCCAGTGACTGCACACTCAATCATAAGAACTTCAGGTCTTCCTTAGGGTGCCTTGTCAGTTAGGATCACTCAACCACATAGTTAGAGAAAACCCTAACTCACATGGGAAATTGCTTCACAAACTAGGAGACCCAGAGGCTTCAGAAGTGGAATGCCAGAAATCGTCTTACCACTGGGACCAAGGCAGCGTTCCCTCTAGTACTCCAACATCTAATAGAAGAAAATAAACATCTTTTTGATAAAGAAACCTTTCCCAGAAGACCTGAATAGACCTCCCCTCATTATGTAGAACATGATCACATGATCTCCACTAGACACATTCCTGGCAAGCAATCTGAACCCTTGGTATTCTGGATTGACATAAGTCTCCCCCCCACCCACCCCCGCCTACCCCTCCTCTCCTTACCTGTGGTTTCACTTTCCGTGGTTTTGGTTGCCTGTGGTCAACCCTGGTCTGGAAGCAGATGATCCTCCTTCTGACATATAGGTTAATAGTAGCCTAACACTAGGTCACATGTCTCGGTCGTTCACCTCACTTCATCTCATCAGGTAGGCGTTTGATCATCTCACATCATCACAAGAAGAAAAGTGAGTACAATACAAGGAGATATCTTGAGAGAGAGAGACCACATTCATATAACTTGTAGTACGTTCTATTGTCATAATTTTTCCATTTCATTGTTATTGGTGTTAATCCCTTTGTCTACTTGATAAACTTTATCATAGGTATGCACATATAGGAAAAAACACAGTATATGTAGGGTTTGATATTATCCACAGTTTCAGGCATCCACTAGGGGTTGGAACAGATCCTATATTCCTGGAGGGTACTCCTATATTCCCGGAATCTGGGATAGGGTTATCTTCCCCAGTGTAATGTGAAGGAGCAATGGTGATTTCAAGAAAATCTGTCAACAGGAAAAGTGGAGAGTAGCGACCGTCAGCATTTGCCATTAATATGGACAAAGCCTTATTTATAGTCTAATGATCAATAATGGGTACATAAAAGAAATTTCATAAGTAGTTTTTAATTTGGATTAGAGTAAGAAATGGAAAAACAAAACTAAAAGGGATAAAGAAGGGAGGGAAGTTGGAGAAGCAGAATCATTTTAATATTAATATAAAGAGAGAGTGTACAACAGTCTGAGTTGAGAGAGAAAGACTCTTGTCTTTTTATCAATGCCCAGACATTCAAAAGCTGTGTGACTTGGGGCTGATCACTTCACTTTTCTGTGACTCAGTTTCATGAACAGAAACTCTAATCTAATAATGCTAATCAGTCACATTTTATGAAGAGCAGGAGATTTAGTAAGATGCCTGTGTTCAGTGAAAGAAATACGTGATATTCCAGTTGAAAGTGGGTGTGTTCTCCATTTACAGAGGTAGAAAGAATGGGAAAGAGTGTGTCTACAAACAAGATAATCGAGTTAGTCAAGTAGATGATTCTAAGAGGGCAACACACACAGACATATGCACGCACACACACATACTCCTACAATCTTTTCTCATGAAAAAAATATATTATTGTTTATTGTTCTTTGAGCAATTATTGCTTGCCAGGCACTAGCTAAATAATTTATGAGCATTGTCTCATTTAATTTCACAACAACCCATGAGTTAGGTACTACTATAAAATAGTTTTCTGTTTGAATTATCTAGGATAGATTTTTCAAACTTCCACTTCATTTTACATATATGCACTTTCTCTTCCTCATTAAATGGATGCCATTTCAGTGAATGACTATCGTCTTCAGGTTACTTCTCCTAAATTTAAACACAGTACTTCTTCAGTCATTTTCCTTGCACCAATGAACCATTCTATAGTGCTTTGAGCTGATCAGATCAAAACTGTGCAGGAAAATTTAGCACCAGCCAGTTCCTAAATGCTGAGTTGGCTCTGGTTATTTCTTGACCGCCCTGCATTTGCTTACCAGTCTCAACACCAGAACTTGGTGCCCATCAATCACTTGGAACACATCCCTCTCAGCAATTCCTCAACAGGAGCCTTGACTGAGGAATTGTATTGACAATTGCAAGCTAGTATTTCACATTGGATTCCTCTTCAAAGCACTTTACTCAGATGATGTGCATAACTGATATGCAACAGAAAAACAAGGTCAGAAAGAGATTCACAAAGAAAGAGTGATTTGGCAGGTTTCCCATGAGAACTCCAGGGGAAGGTCCAGGGCTCAGCCAAGAGCACCAGGTATGGAGTCAGGAGAGGGGGAGACTTAGTGTGTCTCTGCCAACACCACGCTGTGTGTTTTTGGGCAATTCTTTCTGAATCTCCCAGCATCGATGTTCTGTTCCCAGCTGTAAACATGGTGGGAGAGAACCAAGTTAGGGCTGGAAGGTACTGGCATAGGTGCCTGTAGCAGACATCAGGAATCAATCATGGCACTTTTTCCCACTGAGCCTGCGATAGGCCCCCGTGTTCTTCTCAGCACACACTCCAGGCAGCCTAGAACAATTAGAGTCGGCGCATCATTTAGAATATATCTGTCATTCCTGGATGAAGTAATTTCTGACATTCATTTTGGATCTAATATTTTAGAAGTATATTGCTGCTGTAGAAAGAATCATGAAGTCGGGATCAGAAGGCCAGACTTAAATTCTGGTTCTGACGTTTATTACTTCTGTGACCTTAAGCAAATCAACTCATATCTTTGATTTGTTTTGTTTTTTTTTTTAATCTGCAAAATGGGAATAAAATATCAATGTCCTATGGTCAGAGTGAAGATCAAATGAGATATATGAGAACACACCCAAAAGCATATAGCATATCCCGGCAAATTGTAGACATTCAATCACCCATTAAAATAAATATTTTAAAGGTGACACCTAGTGAGACTAATGCATATGTGAGGAAATTGCTAAGCATGCTGAAAGCCAAAAGGAAAGTGAAAGAGGAAGGGAAGGTCATTCCTCTTTGGATATTTCAGCTCTTCCCTTTACCCACCACTGCTGCTGGATTCTGCAGTCCTTATCCTGGGTTTATTATCAGCAGCACACCTGTATCTCATATCCTCAACCCAATCAAGAGACTGGGTCTTCTTCCTCTTCAGCTCTAGATATCTGACTCACAAATCCATTTCTAAAGAACATGTCCAGGAACTACCAGTATTGTTTGATTCCTCTCTACTTTGGTCCCTTCATGTGATCCTTCTCCATACCCAAAGGGATAGATATTCCACCAGTATATTAACTCAGTGGGGTGCTATGGCTTGATTCATCTATACTCAACCTTAACCGGGTGTGTTGTGGGGAGAGGGTAACCTGAGGTCAGGAAATGAATAATGCTAGGAGTTTTTCTCCTTCCCCATCACCAGCACAGCCTGAGGCGTCTAGGGCCTTAGTCTCTGTTTCTCAAGTTTGTAATCATTCTGCTCTTGAAAGATAGTTGTCCATACAGGATAATTATGGTGGGGGTATTAAAATATGAGGGCTCAAGCAGCTGTCAGTTGGTCACTACCAGATTTACTCATGGCAGTCACACGTACTCCTCCATTCCTTCTTCCTACAGGTAGGGCATGGTGCTCGTTACTGGAATAGATTTGGGATGGTCCTCAATCCACACACCTTCCCATACTGGTGGCAGGTGCTCCACATTAGGCGAAACAGAGAAATTTTCCTGATGACAGCACCCCAGTCCTCCTCCTCTCTCCTCTTGCCCCATTCTATAGGATCTTCTCTAGTTCTAGATGATTATGGGGGTGGGGGTGGGGAGGAATACTCATTATGTACGCATATTACTGTATTTCTTAGGTCTGAATCAATTTATGCCTTTGTATCCTATAAATGTAGTCTCATGAAAAGCAGAGGTGTAACAGATTGGTTCAGGGATCAAGGGAAGAAATTTGATGAGTCCCTAGGTAGGTAAAAAGCATTATTAATTCTCACTTTTTAATATTTTCCAATCACATTTTTACTAGAACATATTTAATCCTGATATGATCAAGGACAACAACTATTCTATGTATCATGTGATTTAGAAGTTCCTAAAGGCATCTGGGAGAAATGGAGCCTGAAGAGGATATGGGGAAGTCAAGAAATGGTGTGAGGCTTTGTATACTTTGTAGGATGAAGCAGCCATATTATTTTTAAAATGATTATTTATTTTTGACAGAGAGAGAGAGAGAGAGAGAGAGAAAGAGAGAGGCAGAGAGATAGGAAGACAGAGAATCTCAAGCAGGTCCCACGCTGTCAGCACAGATCCTGACATATGGCTCAAACCCACTAACAGTGAGATCATGACCTGAGCTGAAATCAAGAGTTGGACGCTTAACCAGCTGAACTACCCAGGTGCCCCAAAGGGGCTTTTATAACCAAGAACATCTAATACTCAGTTTGGGGTGGATTATTTGCATTATTACGATGCAAAACTTCTGTTAGCTTCCCAAATTTTTTACTAAAATATTCTGTACATAAAAGTAGATGTGTGTGTGTGTGTGTGTGTGTGTGTGTGTGTGTGCGTGTGTGTGTGTGTGAATGAAAGATGGGCAAAGATAAATGTCCAGGTTGACATAGCTCAGAGCAATCTCCAGATAGGGGTACCATGCACATATGTAATACTAAGATAACTCATAAAGGGAGAAGCCATGAGTTCAAACCACAGAAGTATAGCTCTACCCAGACATTTTCAGAAACTTCATGAGAGTTTTTTTTTTTTAACTTCTAAAGAGTACAAAAATTGAAACCCAAACCAATCTTCTCTATATCTAAAGGATCAGGAAGGCTCAGTGAACATTTGGGTTGGATACTCCCTATAACCCAGATCAAATGCCTTCTTCTCTACAGGGTCTTCTTCAAACACCATCCGAGAAAATTAATTACTTCTCAAGGCTCTTACCTCACTTTGCTGACACAAACCTTGTCATTATGCATTTTGATGTCTGTGCCTGTCTCTCACACTAATCTGTTACTCTATGCTATGCTATGCTTATTTGTTAAGATTTCTTCAGAACTTACTCCCTTGTTTTGTGCAATGAATTAAAACTACTTTATAACACTTTTTCCTTGCTTCCTAATAAAAGACTACATATCTCTGCATTGGATCAGGACTAGGAAAATAAGAAAATAAGTTCAGGACTGGAAAACCAAGCTAGAGTGACATAAACTGTGACACGATGTGCAGAAATCTCCAAAGTCTGCAGAAAAAAAAAGTAAAAGGTGAACCCAAACTTGGCAAACCCTAAAGATGAACCTAGAGAGTTTACTGGCAGGAAGCTATGCTCTCCATAACAGCTCTCTGCACCCAAATGGTAGTATCTTCCCTTTCCTCTTTTCTACCCCTTTCCCCCTCTTACTCCTGTCCTACTGGATCTTGGACAAAAGTTAAAAACTCTATCCCTAGTAGCCCAGAGTTAGGTAAGACCCACTTCTATGGTGATGAGGTAGTCAGTGTGTGGTCCCAGTGCCACTGCAGTGGGAAGACAGTGTTTCTTTGGAGACCCAAGTTGGGCCTTGAAGGTATTTCTCCTCAATAATTTTGTCTGATAAACTATGGCTAAAATCAAGTATATGTCATTCCCTCCATAGGTTCAGTAGGTTTTGGTGGATTGGAGGAGGGAGCCCAAAACAAAATGCAGAATACTAGTTCCATATTGAAAATAGCTGCTAAGTTTTAAATAACCAACTTAAAAACAAACTTTTGGGATCAACTCTATTGATCCTTTGGGTTGCTGCTTTTCAGAAACAGGGCCTACATCATAAAATAGCCCCTTACTCCGATGCCTAACACCTAGGGGGTTTCCATACCTCCCTCTGTATTCATTGGACATAATTTTACATTATTTTAAACATTAGTATGTTTATGGAACACTCTGTGGCCCGCCCTATTCTAATTTGGCCACGGGAAGATGTTCAAATTGATTGTTCAAAATCAATTTAAGGGACCATTAGTCATCCAGAGGCTAATTGCTGTTATTATCTTATTATTCATCATAATCCCAATAACATAAGAATAATGCAAAATTGAAAAGGTAAATCCAATTTGCTATGCAGTCATCAGAAAAGATCGTAGCGATTTCTAAACGCAGCCCTCGGGAAGGAGTTTCAGTGCTCTTTGCTCTAGCCAATCTGGCAAACAAACATCTACTAGGCCCTTCCTATGTATAAGGCTCCAAATTTGCTACTGAGATGGGGGCCATGGGCTAGGGGAAGAAAGGATAGCAGTGTTGTGGGAGGATTCAACAATAAAAAGCCTCTGGCCCTTCATTTGATGCAGCTTTCTGTCTACAAAGAGTGATGTGCTTATTCACTGTTATGAAAAGACAGACATTAATAAGTACAAAACAATTCACTAGTTATTATGGGTGCACACTGTAGGGAATAATTAGTTGTGTTTTTCAGGGTTCTAGGAAGACTTCACAGAAGAGGTTACTTTAAAGCCAGGTCTTGAGGGGTGCCTGGGTGGCTCAGTTGGTTAAGCATCCGACTTCAGCTCAGGTCATGATCTCACTGCTCATGAGTTTGAGCCCTGCATTGGGCTCTCTCTGTGCTGACAGCTCAGAGCCTGGAGTCTGCTTTGGATTCTGTTTCTCCCTCTCTCTCTGCCCCTCCCCCACTCACATTCAGTCTCTGTCTCTTAAAAATAAATAAAACAATTAAAAATAAAGAAAGCCAGGTCTTGAATGATAGTATTCCATTATTCCGACAAAGAAAAAAGTCATTCTTGGCAAAGGGAATTACATGGGTAAAAACAAAATTGCAACTGATTCGGGGAGCAGGGAAGCTCCTGTGTGGTCTGAGCAAAGAAGGGGTAGACCAGAAGAAGGCGAGAAGGGAGAATTTATGGTAGGAGGTGAGACTAAAAAGGAACTTTGCAGGTAGGCTGTGAGGAGCCAGGACGGCAGGATGGGCAACTTGGGCTTTGCCTTGAGAGCACCAAGAAAACTACTAAGGCCTCATAGTGGGGAGACATTACTGGTTCTCACATTTGTATCAGGAAGAGAACTTTGATACTGATTATAAAATTTGGTTTGGAGGTGGAAAGGTCTGAAAGCTATAAAGCAAGTAAATTTGAGTCACTGCAAAAATGTGGGTGGGATGAAAAAGAATGAAGCTGTGCTATTAGATGCCATGTTGCCACACACACTCTTTGAGATGGTTCCACACAGTGGAATATTATACAGTACTTAAAATGAATAAATTATAGCTAAACTCAATATAGATAGATTTTAAATATAACATATTGAATCCGAATAAAAGCAAGTTGCAGAAGACCACCTATAATATAATACCATTTTATAAAAACTAGAAAATAAGCAAACTAAATAAAAGCCCTGGAGTATATACACATGTGGTAAATCTCTATTTTGAAAAGCATAAGAAAATGATAAATGAACCATTCAGGAGAGAAGTTACCTCTGGGGAAGAGGCAGGGAAAAGGGATCTGAATGAGACACATTCAGGTTCTTAGATGGTGCTATAGATACTACCAGAGTCTTAGGTTAGGCAGTAGATTAAGAAGTATCTCTTTTATCATTTTACTTCGTAAGTTACATATACATTTCATCCTTTTGCATGCTTCAAATATTACATTAATTAAAACCCCTGTTTTCCTGCAAATATTAATTTTAGAAAATCGATTCCTTCCTAAACAATAAGCAAGCGTTTGCACAAAATAACCTTCTCTTCCTTGACCTCTTCTAATCTCAATATTGTAAATTATTCAAGAGAAGTGCTTGTTTTTCTGTTGTTGTCATTTTTTTTTTGATCAGCATAATCTGGAGACACAAAGTATTTAAAATTTTTTTTTTTTTACATTTTATTTATTTTTGAGAAACAGAGTGAGACAAAGCGTGAGTGGGGGAGGGGCAGAGAGAGAAGGAGACAGAATCTGAAGCAGGCTCCAGGCTCTGAGCAAGCAGTCAGCACAGAGCCTGATGCGGGGCTTGAACCCACAAACTGTGAGATCATGACCTGGGCCGAAGTCGGAGGCTCAACCGACTGAGCCACCCAGGTGCCCCTGGAGACACAAAGTATTTAAGATGGCTACCATCTCATCTCTGGCCCTTTAAATGAAGACAATTCTTCCAAACATCTTTGGAGAATCACACAGAGAATACAACTATGGTCAAGAAAGTGTTCCTGTGTCCCACTTACATGCTCAACCCCTTGCTCCCCATTCCCAGTAGTTCAGGCTTCTGATTCCTGGACCCTGACTTTTCACATATGTGCTCCTATAACATGTACAGTAAAAGGTGCTGAAGGGCTTGTTTGTGCCAGGCAAGCATATGAAGTATCTTATAAGATATAACTTATCACATTCTTGGAACAATCCTGTGAGATGTTATAATCTTGAATTTGCAGATAAGAATTCTAGTGCTAATATGAGCTGCTGAAGTAGACAAGTGTTGAATGGTGGGGCCTGGCTTTGAAGCCAGGTAATCTGAGTCCTGAGCCAATGTTTGTAACCACTTCAATAAATGTCTCTGTCTGATTAGCATTGCAGTATGCCTTCCCTTGGGTTTTGGTGGCCCTTGTCATTTTCTGGTAGAACATGCTATCCACCAGCTTATTTACAAGTCTAGATTTTCATGGGAAGGAAAGAAGGTTCAGATAATATCATCCAAAAAATAAATAAAGACAATATTGTAAACTGACCTATTCCAGATTTTCACATTTACAGGGCACACCAATGATGGCATATAATAGCAGAGAGATTGAGAAAGGGAAGTAAGATATGATGGGGACCATAGGATGAGGTGAGCCTGGGGACACAGAAGTGGAAGAGTCCATATAATATCACTCACATGAACACTGAAATCTTGGGTCTCTGCTGGAGCTGACATTCATCTCTGAAGAGGTAAATTATGATGAGTCTTGGCCATATAGGATGGAAGAATCCAAGTTCTGGGGAGTCTGAGCATCACGAAATAGACTCAGTGATGGCTCCTTGTATTAGGCGATTAGCAAAGAAAACCAGGTTCATTAAGAACAAACAAAAGTCACTGATTAGGCCAAGTGAGCTGGAGTTCATGGTTTAGTCCAATCCTGTGACCAAGAGTGTGGACTCCAGGGATGGACAGCCTAGTTTATAAACTGAACTCATAAGTCCCTAATCAATGCCTACTTCACTAGCATAAGTGTTAGCATGAAATAATGTAATTTAAAGCTTCGTGGAGTGAGTGGCACATGGTAAGTATTTAGTATTTAGTAGGTTAAAGAAAAAGAAAAAAATGGATATTTGAACTCAGAAAAGATTCCAGACTTTGGAAAATATCATTATTTTAAAGCCCATTTGCTTGGGATAGAGTTTGAGGTCCAGACTCAATAGCTTTGCTTGTTTGGAACTTATCCTGTCTTCTCTGGCTCTGATGGGGCAAAACCACTCATTGAAAGCTCATCAAGATCCTTACTCCTAAATGGCGCTGACTAAGGCAAGAACAAATAGTCAGAATTTTAAAGTCTCACCAAAAATAACACAATGAAGGTTGGAAAAAAACCAATTGGAAAGGCTCCTCTCAATCTTGAGTTATGACGGCTGTTTTTGTTGTCTTGGTTGTTTATTTAATGTCTTCCTGTTGACAAATTTGGTGGAAATACCTCCTGGAGCTTGGTTGATTAACATTTCAAAGTTTATAGGAGGGGATTATGTTTCCCTTTAACTACACTGATTACCTTTGGTTCAATGTTTTTAGGCAACTAAGGGTAAATATTTATAGCAGGAATTATAATTATTATTATTCTTGCAAGAATCTTATTACTTGAGTCCACATTCACTGTATTCTGAAAGAGTCAGGACATCTAAAGATTCTAGATAACAGAAATAATGCTGGTCAGAGAAGATTCACTTACTCACTCAACTGGTATTCAACAAATATGTACTATATTACAATGTCTGCTGTGCTGGTGACACAGTGGTGTCATAGACAATAATCCCTGCCTGCAGAGATTCTGCACTCTAATTAGGAGAGAAAGATAGTAAGTTACCTATTAGATAGACGATAATCCACACAATGAAGACGAATCAGACAGAGACAGGGAATGAGAAGTTACCTGAGTGGGAGTTAGTGTTTGCAGTTTCTAACAGCGTGGTCAGAGTGGTCACTGAAGAGGTGAAATTTGATCAAAGGCCTTTAAGAGGTGAGGGAATGAGATATGTAGAGATCTACTAGAAGAATTTTATAAAGAGAAGAGCTAGTGTGAAGGCCGTTGCATGGGAGTAGATGTTGGGAATACTGAGGAACAGAAAGGAGGCCAAGGGGTTGGAGTGCAGTGAACAGGAAAGGCAGCAGTAGTAGGGAATGAAGTTAAAGAGGTAAGCCAGAGACCCTAGCCTGTATAGGGCCTTGCAGACTACATGAAAAACTTTGGTTTTCTTTGGGCGGGATAGAGAGCTATTGAACAGAAGAGTGATGTTCTGGCTTCTATGTTAAAAATAGATCTTTATGAGGCAAGGACAAAAGACAATGGAATGGTTCGAATGAGAGATGCTGATGGCTACGAGGAAGGTAGTAGCAGAAGGGGTGGTAGGAAGTGGGCAGATTCGGAGTCTACTTTGAAGTAAAAGCTGCCAGCTTTTGGTGAATTGGTCATGGGCCAGGTTTCAACTGCCTTGTTTAATCTGAATTCCCAGCACACATTTCCAAGAACAGGGGTCAGAGTCTCTGAGTAGGGCATTTCCTACCATGCCACTGGATGGTATATGAACTGGTCATTCCATCCAGAGCAACTGTGGCAGCCAGGCTTGGGGGTGGGGTGTGCGAGGGGTTCCATGCTGGAAGTCAAGGCTACCTGGGGCTGTCCTTTTAGCAGGAGGGTGTGGACAGGGAGTATTTTTCATAGAAGGATCTGGGAGCACTCTCCTAGAATGAAATGTGTTGTCATAATTACTGACATGCTTTGCTACTAACTTACAAGGCTTTTCATCTGCCTCACTTTACAGTTGGAATATGATAATTAGAGTGATTACATAATGAACTCAAGTTTACATGGCTAAGCAACAACTTAAAATAAGACTAGATCCCAACAAAGCTCTCTGCCTCTTTTCTTTTTTTTTTCTTTCTTCACTGCACTCCAATATTCATCTTTAAAGCCGAGTGTTTTCCCCCATTGTGTTTCTTTCCCAAATTACAAAATCTCCAAGTGAGAATATCTGTTCTTGACATCTGGTCCATGCATAGTACAGTGCAATAGTTTTGAATGTGGCTCTGGTGTTTTCCTGCTGGGGTTAAGACCAAAGATCTTATTAATTGTGCATTCTTGGGCAGGTTGCTTCATTGCTTTGAGCTCTTAGCTTAGGATGAATATTTGTGCACATTTCACACAGCTATCGTTCAACATAAACAAAATAATGCATGTGAAATATTCAACACAGTACCCAGACCCACATTAAGTACTAAAAAAAAAAATTAACTTAATAATGTTTAGTAGTAGCAGGACTAGCAGTAGTATATTTTGAATGAGTAGATGAATGGACATACAAATGGATGGAGAACTATCCTATGATATCCTTTTACAAAAAGCTGCTTTCCTTTGATGAGGATTTCTTGTACTTTGATGTATTTTGGCAGCCTAGCTGAAAGGGTGGAGCTTCCAGTTGTAAACTATACCCTTCTGGGTTATCTGAATAGAATGGCTGAAGCAGAGAAAATGGTCAGTAATGTTAAGAACAGAGTCCTTCTAACAGAAATGACTCCAGCTGCAAGATCATCAGCCCCATAAATTATTTACGCTATTGTTGATCTAGACTCTGCCGCTACAATTTTAAAATTAATTTAGTCTAATTACCCCCACTTAATAAGATAACTTGTCAGTTATCACCACTCCCATAATCTCCTGCATTTCCGTCTCTTTTTAGCCTAAATTATCCTCTTCTAAGCTTGTTTTTAATGTATTGCAAAAAAAAAAAATCCTTGGAGGTATAATTAACTTTTTCATTCAGAATCCTAATTTCCTCTCCAGCTCTGTTGCTGCAGTATTTAAACTATTTATTATGCAAACTTGCAGAACTTAAACTATGAATTATGTACAAATCTCTGGATGCAAGCTCTGCCCTAATCATGGCATCTTGCTGCCTTTCTAGTTCGAGGTAAGCAAAATGTGGGCAAAATGAATGTTGCAATTTACAAATGGGCTTATATTTGTGACTAGGCTTTTGAAGGGTTATTCTCTATGCCAGTTATTATTTTTAAAATCATCTTTAAGTCTATAATTCCTTAACTCTTTTTTATCTACTTTATTTGTTGTTGTTGCAAATGATGGAGATTTTGGTGCAGATGTTCTTATGCAAGTCTAATGAGTACCAATAGTTTTTCATTCATTCATTCACTCACTCACTCATTCTTTCATCCATTGAATATTCACAGAAGAACAACTCAGTGGCAACTGAACTAGGCATAGAATTGAAACAGTAAGTGCAATGTGCTCAGTCTCAACTCCCAAGGACTGCTTATATTTTAGCAGAAGATAGACGCTTAGATGCTTAAAATTCAGCTTGGTAAGTGCTAGGATAATGAGACATAAAGCAATGTGGAAAGACAGGATGGGCATCTAAACAGACTGAGGGTGGTGGGGACAAGGAAGTGTCCCAGAGCATTTGATGTTAATATTGAGAAAAAGCTGTAGGAACCAGCTGGGGAAAATGAAGGTGGGATGCATTATATGTGTGATGGTGTGATGGTGTGCGTGTGTGTGTATCTAGAAGAGTGAGCAGAAGGCATGCATGTGTACAAGGTAGAAGGTCAGATAGAACATGGTCTATTCAAGGATTGGAAAAGAAAAAAAACTGTATGGCTAAAATTTGGATAGCGAGGAGAGGTTAAGAAACGGGGCTGTAAAATACACAACTAATAGCCATATGTTTACATCTCTTACGTATTAGAAAATTAATTTAACCCAACCTGTCTTTCTAGAGGCAATGTGGTAAAAGATCAGTAGACTGAATGCTAGAATCAACTTACAAGTTGGTAATTTTTTTATTATCTTGTGACATACATATAAATCAAGTAGATTATATGTGTATATATCCAGCAGCAGAAAACCTGAAAACAAAGACAAAACCTCTGAATCTTCTTATGTGTGTCCTATGCAAGTTACAGAACTTCTCTGAGCTTTAGCTTCCTTTTCCATCTAAGAATATAGTAATGGTACTGATATCCTGTGAAGTCAGTTGACAAAGCTATTACATTTTGATCTTAAAGTTCATATGGGACATCGAACTCCCCAAATACAGGGTTATTGCTATCTTCTATCAATTTGCTTCTGAAGTGAAAGAAGGCAAAGCATAGAATAAATAATAGATTATCCTAAGAATGTTCACATGCTGAAGCGCTCTTCTGAATGGTTTACATCTTATCAGATCATTTAAACTTTACAACAAACTGTGAGGCAGGCATTCTTTTTGACCACTTAAAGATGAAGAACGGAGGCATGGGGAGTTTCAAGTAATTTATTTAGAATTAGTGATGTATAGGTAACTCGAACTCAGGCTGTCTGGGTCTGTGGCACTCCCGCTTAACCACCACAGAATACATCTCATTGGAGCGGAAATAAACATGCAAATGATGGTACTCTATGCTGAACGGACAGTGACTGCATTTTCTTCCAGCTCTATTGAGACAGTTGACATATACTACTGTGTAAGTTTAAAGTGTACAAAGTAATGATTTGAGTTTAAGGTGAACATTGTGATGATTTGGTATACATATGTTGTGAAATGATTACCATAGTAGGGTTAATTAATGTTTCCATCACCTCACATAATTACCATATCTTTTTTTATGGTAAGAATATTTAAGATCCACCCTCTTAGCAACTTTCAAGTGTATAATGCAGTATTGTTAACTATAACCACAATGCTGTACATTAGATCTTGAGAACTTACTCCTCTTATAACTGGAAATTTGTACCCTTTGATCAACATCTCCCCATTACCCCATCCCTAACCTCCTGAAGATCACCATGGTACTCTCTGTTTCTAGGAGATAGACTTTTTTAGATTTCACATATAAGTGATGACTCAGTATTTGTCTGTCTGACTTATTTCACTTAGTATAATACCCTCAAGTTATTGTCACAAATGGCAGGATTTCCCACTTTCTCAATGGATTTCCCATCCATTTCTCATAGATGAATAATACTCCATTGCATATACATGTCACAATTTCTCTATCCATTCATCTGTTGATAGAAACTTAGGTTGTATCCATGTCTTGGCTATTATGAATAATGTTATAATGAACATGGGAGTGCAGATATCTCCCGTGTGAGATTTGGCTTTCATTTCCTTTGGAGATATATATATATATATATATATATATATATATATAT
This sequence comes from Panthera onca, assembly GCF_046562875.1. Classification (NCBI taxonomy): domain Eukaryota; kingdom Metazoa; phylum Chordata; class Mammalia; order Carnivora; family Felidae; genus Panthera; species Panthera onca. Next base: position 78,763,966 of record NC_138351.1, on the reverse strand, counting down.
ATACACACCCAGAAGTGGGACTACTGGATCATATGGTACCTCTATTTTTCATTTTTGAGAAACTTTCATACTGTTTTCCATAGTGTCTGTACTGTTACATTCCCACCAAAAGTGCATGTGGGTTTCCTTGTTTTCACATCCTGGACAATATTTGTTATCTCTTATTTTGTTTTTGTTTTTGATAACAACCATCCCAGCAGGAGTGAGGTGGTATCTCATGGTTTTGACTTGAATTTCCTTGACAATTAGTGAAGTTGAGCATTTTTTTTCATGTACCTGATGGCCATGTATATCTTCTTTGGAAAAAATGCCTATTTAATTCCTCTGTCCATTTTAAATTGGTTTGTTTGTTTCTTTTGCTATTGATTTGTAGGAGTTCCTTATATATGTAGAATATCAATCTTTTATCAGATATTTATCAATATTTTCTCCCATTTTGTGGGTTGCCTTTTCACTTTGTTGACTATTGCTTTTGCTGTGCAGAAACCTTCTTAGTTTGGTGTAATATCACTCATTAATTTTTGCTTTTTCTGCTTGTGCTGTTGGTGTCAACTCCCCCCCCCCCCCAAAAAAAAAAACTGCCAAGACTAATGCCAAGGAATTTTTTCCCTATTTTTCTTCTAAGGGTTTTATGGTTTCAGGTCTAATATTTAAGTGTTTAATCCATTTTGAGTTAACTTTTATGAGTGGTATAAGATAGAGATCCAATTTCATTCTCTGCATGTGATTCCAGTTTTCCTACCACCATTTATTTGAAAAGATTATCCTTTCTCTATTGAGTATTCTTGGTTTCCTTGTCAAATATTAGTTGGTCATATGTGTGAGGGTTTATTTCTTGCTTCTCAATGTTGCTCCATTGGCTTATGTGTCTATTGTCATGCCAGTAGCAAAATGTTTTTATTCCCAAAGGTTTGTAATGAAGTTTGAATTCAGGGAGTGTGATACCTCCAGCTTTGTTCTGTATCAGGATTGCATTGGCCACTCAGGGACTTTTGCGGTTCTGTGTCAATTTTAGTCCACTTTTGTTATAAAAGTGGAGCTAGAGCTGGAATCTGTAGTTTCTTCCTGGTCTGCAGATTGGGGCTGGTTTTCTGCACATGCCCACTAGATGTCTGCCAATGCTCACTCTTGCTGCCATTGGAATTGCATAAGAAGAGCTGCCATAGTTGGTGGAGGGGTGTAGGTGAAGTGCACGGAGGGCTGCGGTTGCCCTGTCGGGGGGATCTGTGGGTGAGGTGTCCCCAGTGGCTTGTGAACAGGCTTCTTGATAGAATCCACAGTGCAGTTATTATAATCCACATCCGTTTAATGGCCTCCCCCAGAGTCTTAACTGCTACTCTTCTAGCTTCTTCCTGCCTCCCAGTCATGCAGCTCATAACTCAGTACTCTGGATGGGATGAGAGAAAAATGGGCCTTTTTGGCAAAATCCCACATAGCTGGGGAAGCTGGATGCTCACTTACATACCCTCACTTTGCCCTGCAGAAGAAATCACAGGCTCAGAAGGTTTCACTTGACACTTAACTGTTCTACCTTTGAGGAGGGGTGAAGTGAGTAAAGTCAAAATGTTCCTTACAATTTCCAATGCACCCAAGCTTGTGTTTGTTTCTTTGTTTGTTTACTATTTTTAAATTTTCCCAGCAATGATGTATTACTGCAAATTGTTCTTTTAAAACTTGGACTTCCACAAAGGCTCACTTGTCTATGTCGGTGTTCTCTAGGGGCTCCAGGACCACAGTTGAGAGGGATCAGTACCATGCAGTGTCCACAGTTCGACCAAGGTCTGTATGCCTAATACCCGATGCTCAGTTGGGTAAGACTTCTTCTTGGGTCCGTTGGTGTATGTGTATGGTACTGGATCTCACAGCTCTTACCAAGGTACTTTTGTCTTTGATGGATACCAAGTTGTTGTTGAGGGTAGGACAGACTAGGGATATCTTATTAGCCATGTTGCTGATGTCATTGTATGTTCCAGTCATTTTACATTCTCGTGCTTTTTCATTTCGGAAGAGAGAGCCCAAATGGACCTTAATGGTGTAGTAACCCACTGTATGACACAGATGAAAGGTTTTTGAATATTTTTTGAGAGGAAAATATATGGATGAAGGTATTAAAGATAAAAAGGAGAACCCCAGTGAGGCAAAACCCAGATTAACCGAAAGTCGTGTGACATGTGTCTTAATTTTTAATTACTTAGTGATTTCTCTCATGTGACCTTTGGAAACTTTGTTCCTTTGCTAGAAACTTAGTTTGTGCCATTGAAAACCAAATGGGTTACTAGAACTGACCACTCAGGTAACTTTCAGAATGGAATACTTTGCTCTAAAATCTCCGAATGAGTAGTCCAACTGTAAAGGTACATTCTTTCCTTCTTAAAGCCATATCTTTGAGCTATAACTTGATATTGAAGAAAACATTTCTTGGCAACTTGCCTAATAACATTGAAGGCAATTAAAACGAAAGCATTTTTTTTCTTGAAATCACATTTTATTGCACCAGCTGTGGAGTTTATTTGTTTGTTCAAGTTCGCCCAGTTGGAGTTAATATCTCTTTCCTTTATATCCCTATTGCACTTTCTCAGTCCCTTTGTTATAACACTTATAACATTTTAGCTAATATTAAGATTGCTTGTGTACGTGCCTGTCTCTCCCAATGAGTTAGAGCCCCCTAAAGGCAGTGACTGCTCTTATGATCTCTTTCTCCCCCACTATGCCTAGCGTTGTGCCCAGCATGTCATAAGGACTCAGTGAATATTCATTGACTTGAATGAACTCACATTTCTGAAACTTGACTCGATTTAAATTTTGGAAATTATTTCAATTGCTTCTCTCTTAGCAGATTCTTTACAATAGCAGAAATCAGCTTACATTTTATAAAAAGCTTTGCCACTGAATTTACTTTTGCTTAGTTGTTAAAATCTATATAAAAAATACAACAAAATTTCAAAATGAAATCCAAAGGTAATGGCCATAATTAGACTAATCTAATTATGCAGCAGTAACAACAATAAAAAAAGTAGATTATACTGCAAATTGCATTAAAAAAGCTTGTATGCAAATCTCAAGTTTACCAATTGCTAAATGAAATAGTTTTATAATATCTTCAAATGGGTCTATATGATTACATACTGATCAGTTTCTACAATGGGATCAATTACATTAGTTACAAATCATAACCTGGAAAGAAACACATACTTAAAATGAGAAGATATGATTTCTGGTCTCTGTTTCATTTCTGCTGAGTGATCATGAACAAGCAAGTCAACATATACTACCAGTTTCCTGGTGGGTAAATATAAATGGTTACATCTACCCAAATGATTAGATGGTATTTAAAAGTACCCACTCTACAATTAGGTTTTACGGGTGCAAATTCCCAGTTCTACCACTAATTAGATACACCTTTACAGTTGGACTACTCATTCTGAAATTTTATAGTAAAATATAATACCATATTTTATTTTTCTCATCTATAAGGTGTCCATAATAATAGTGCCTTTCTAAAGAGTTAGTGTAAAGTCTAAATGTGAAAACTTTATATGCGGTCTACCAAGTAATAATTAATATTGGAATACTGCAGTCCATGTATAACTATATATATATATATATATATATATATATATATATATATTTTTTTTTTTTTTTTTTTTAAATTATACCTTACTGGATCATGATGAGGATCAAACAGGATAATTTATGTGAGGAAACTTATAAGTGATAAACATTTTTTTAAAATGCAAAGAAGAAGAGTGATTGTTAATGACACATACATGCAGTAAATAATTCACCATTTTTTTTCTTTTAAAAGAAATCTCTCTCTCTCTCTCATGCATGGGTTGGAAAATGTCCATAAGGATATGTGTAACTTTGGGAAAAAGAGAAAGGTGTTTTAAAATATAAATAACAATTTGATAACAAGAATTTGAACACTTACCAGTAATAAATTTGAGCAGTGTCTCATGACACACAAAGATTAGTGTCTCATGACGAGGCAAATATGAGATACTCTAGATGTGATAATACACTCAAACATGAGTTAAAGTACCTATTTCCAGAACCTGTCTGTTTACATCATACCTCACTGCCTTGACTATGCTAGTGTGCTGAGCAGAGTTGGGGCAAGCAGATATGCAGAGGCAGGAGAGTATTATAAACCTCAGTGTCTCTTAGAGTTCTAATGAGATTGAATGTAAATAGCTTCCCCCTTCAGATAGAAAGCGTAGGCATTGGTGGGGAATCCTGGTGAGTAGCTGACCCTTCAAAACATGTGGCCCTTAAGAGAAGCTTTACTTGGGTTACATTATGCGTGCTCTATATCCTGACTTGCATGGGAGGGAGGACTAGAAGTGGGAAGACAGTAGGATGCCAGGGAATAGAGGTGTTGTGCCCTACTGTCTCATCAGGGCATAGATTACCAGATGTAACTATGTGCCAGGTATTTCTCATGAGACTGTCACACTCAAGGTTTTTCTGGAAGCTTGACTAAAAGCCCTAGGGATCAAAGGAACATGACAAGACACCCAATAGGGCTTGTAGGTAGATACAGAAGAAGAACACAGAAGAAAATAGAGAGTTAAAGGAGAAATAAATCAGTCTAAACAACTAAAACATCATTAGAATATATATATATATATATATATATATATATATATATATATATATATATATGTAAAGATTATAATCTTTGTAAACTTTTAATTTGTAAACATTTACAATCTTTTTTTAAGTTCATTTACTTTGAGAGAGATAGAATGGGGGAGGGATGGAGAGAGAGGGAGAGAGAGAATTCCATGCAGGCTCTGCACAGTCAGTGTGGAGTCTGATGCAGGGCTCAGTCTCACAAACCGTGAGATCATGACTTAAGTTGAAATCAGGAGTCAGATGCTTAACTGACTAAGCCACCCAGGTGCCCCTACAATCTTATTGAAAGATATAAAATAAAATCTGTCAGAGGGAAAGACATACCCTTGGATGGTAAGACTTAGTACTATATAGGATCAGTTTTCCAGTAATTAATATAAAGGGAAAAGAAGAGTAAGGGAAATGGAGGGAGAGGGGAGATGGAGAGAGAAGGAAGAAAGATCAAGTAGAAAAAAGTATCTCAAAGTCAAAAGATAATATATGAAGTAACGAATATCAAGAATGCAGTTATAAGTGACAAATAAAAAATCAGATGACCTGGGGCGCCTGGGTGGCTCAGTCAGTTGAGCGTCTGACTTCAGCTCAGGTCATGATCTCACAGCTTGTGAGTTCGAGCCCCACGTCGGGCTCTGTGCTGACAGCTTAGAGCCTGGAGCCTGCTTCGGATCCTGTGTCTCCTTTTCTCTCTCTGCCCCTAACCCACTCTCATTCTGTCTCTCTGTCTCAAAAATAAATAAACATTAAAAAAAAATCAGATGACCTATTATTCATATAGTAGAAGTCTCACAAAGAGAAAAAGGAATGCATAGAAAAAATCAATGAAAAAAATAATAGAAGAAAATTTGGAAAACCATTACCATATAAGATTTTTCTTTGAGTATAAGTTTCATTTGAACATATCAACATAATTTTCAACATTACTATAATAAGGGGGAAAATAGGTTGACTCGAAAGGCATTTAACAAATTTGAAAAACATTCATAAGAAAATACAGTTTAAATGAGGATTGAATTAAACTGGTACAATAAATATCAGGAAACTGGAAGAAATGACTGGTATCTATATTAGTATTCAAAACTGTCTTAGATGTTCTGGCAAATATCCCAAAGCAGGAGAAATGAATAACTTTTGCTAAATATTTGAGGAGAAGAAATTTAAATTCATCCTTTTTTCTTAGCAAGGTTATATATAGAGAGAAGAACCCAGTGTTTCTGGTAGAAGACACAGAAATTTAATAAGAATTTGGTAAGTGGCTGGATATAAAATAAATGTACAATTAGGTATATTTTTCTCTATTTTAGCAAAAATCAATTAAGAAGAGAATAGAGAAAGTATCAAAATAGCCACAAAATTAAAAATTATTAAAAACAAAATTACCATCAAAGATACAGGATCCACACACTTCTCTGCAATAGTACTTACTGAAAAGCACAAAATACAACCTGCCAAAGAGAGTAGCACGCCTTTGGATGGAAAGGTTTAATACCATAAAGGGTCAAATTTCCAGTAATTAATATAAAATTTGCTCAATTCCAATTAAAATAATCATATGCAAGTTTTATCTATCTAAATTTATATCTAAACATCTCTCTCTCTCTCTCCCCCCACCCCCTCTACGTGTGGGCGTGCGTGCGTGTGTGTGTGCGTGCGTGCATGTGTGTGTGTATGTGTGTATCTCCACTATTTGCTTCATTGGGGAAAGAAGACAATTCAATAAAATAATCTTAAATGTCATTTTATTGAATTGACATTTTATTGACATTTATTGAATCTTAACTTTATAAAGTTCTAAATTATATCTAAGACAAGAGTCAAAGGTAAAATAATGAAGGTTGCCAGGCCTTGATGATATTTGAACATGCTATAATAGCCATCTGTTCAACTTGGTGTAGTATGGAACAAGAAGATAAAGTGTATCAGTTTCTGAGGAAACTGATAATAGCTTAACTATTCTGGCACATTAGCAAAAAAACGAAAACAAAAAATAGCAAAGCTGTTTTTCAGAGAGAGCATGCCAAGCACATTCCTTTTTAAGGTCTTTGCATTTGCTGTTTCCTCTCCTTCTAATGCTCTCCTATTAGATGTACATATAGATTACTCTATAGCATCATTCAGGTTCTGTTCAAATTTCCTTTTATAAATGAAGAAGTCCCTGGATCCCCTTTCTAAAAGAACATCCTTCTCCATGCTGTATCCCCTGCTTTATTTTATCACCATCAAATACCGATTGACTCATTTTGTTGTTTAGTTAGTTATTTTCTGCTTTCCTCTATTAGAATATAAACTTCAGGAAAATGTGGACCTTGTTTTATTCTATACTATAACTCCAGGACTTAGAAAATTGCATGGCAGGAAGTATACATTCATAATCCAAAAAGAGGTCACAATATTTATATAAGAATTTAAAATGTAACAGAAGCAGTATTTCAATATGGGGGAAAAGGATGATTAAACTAATAGAGCTGGCACAACTGGCTACCCATCTGGAAGAAAATTAAGTTGGAGCATGTCTCACATCATAGAAAAAATAAATTCCAGATGGTTTAGAAGCTTAAATACAAAAATAAATGATTAAATAAATAAAACAAAAGTATCACAAGACACTCTAAGCATAGGAGTAACCTTCATAACCAAGAAAGAAAAGATAGGAGATTAAAATAAATACTTATCTCCATAAAATTGGAATATATGTATTCAAATCTGTGTGTGTGTGTGTGCGTGCACACTTGAATTTGGGAAATATAAAATATTTACCAACCTGATGACAACAAAACAAAACAAAACAAAAAAATAGGTTTGACATGGGGTTTTTTGGGCAAGCTTAAAGGGAAAAAAAAACTAAAAGAAAAATGTAAACAGTTATATCCAATCTAAGCAGTGAATGAAAATATGAAGAAATATTCATATGAAGGAAATAAAATCCTCAAGTATAATGAGGCATTCCTTTATAACCACCATATTGTCAAAACTTAGTGACTGATAATTCCTCTTGCACTGAAGATGCAGGATGAACATAATCTCGTGTTGTTTGCATAAATTTGCATTGCTAGAGCAATTAGGCAGTATCTATTAAAATTGAATATATCCATACTCTATGTATTGATCAATTTTTGTTACAATAACAAAGAATCCGCCCCCACCCCCTGCAAAACACAGTTATTTAAAACAACAAACATACTACATCTATGGATCACTGGTACCTCTGCTGAATTTGGTTGGAGTTTTTTTCTTCCTGGGAACCAGGCTCAGAAAGCAACCACTATTGAGGGTCTATTCTCATAATGGAGGGAAAAAAAAATTCAAGCAAATATATGGAACTTACTCCTTAAAGTCACATTTTTCTGATCATAGCAAGTCCAAAGTCAGTGAGGTGGAAAAATACACTCAAAGATAAGGTGTGGTAAGGAAGAGAATGAATATTTACTTGCTGAGCAATAAGATAATCTACCACACTATTCATCCCAGAATTCCCACTCCCATGAATCTGTCCTTAAAAAAATAAATATAAATAACTATCTTTGTAGGAGTCTGAATAATACCCATGGCCAAAGATGTCCATGTCTTAATGCTCAAAACCTGTGGCTATGTTATCTTACATGGTATTAGGGACTTCACAGAGATGACTACATTAAGAGTCTTGAGATGGGGATGTCATTTTGCATTTTCTGTGTGGGCCCAATGTATTCATAAAGGTCCCTAGAAGAGGGAGGCAGAAGGATGGGTTAGTAGTAGGAGACATAATGGGAAGTGAGGGGACGGAGTCATGTGAGGAAGGAACTAGGAGCCAAGCAACAGAGGCAGCCTCTAGAAGATGAAAAAGACAAGGGGATTATTTTTTCTCCTAGATTCTCCAGAAGTAACTGCCAACTCATTTCTGGAGACTTCTCCAGAACTGTAAGAGAATAAACATTTTTTTACACCATCAAGTTTGCGGCAAATTGTTGTCGTGATAACAGGAAGCAGTTTCTCTCTCCCGGTCTCTATATGTGCGTGTGTGCATGTGTGTATACACGGTATCTATCACACACACAGTGTTCTTGTTACATTATTGATAATGTCAAAAACTAGAAACAAAGCAAATTCCATTCATTATGAGACATTCTACACTATAGGATTTGTCCAAACCTTAGAATGTCATCTAGCAATTCAAACATGAATGATAACATTTGATTTGGAGGACATTCTGAGTAGTACTGCTGAAAGAAGAAGATGTTAAAAATGTATATATTATGATTCTATTTTTATAATCCACAAGGTTGGTGGTATTCATTTTTAACATATTTTTCATATTTAACATATTTATCATATTATTTACATTACTTTGTATATCTGCATTTTTCCTTTTAATATATGTTTGTATGTGTATATATAATCACATATACTCTCTCTGACATGTGTATATATAAGATAAACATGGCAAAAATATATAATAATACACATGAAGGTGCTACCATGATTACTTAATAGGCGGGAGGCACTGATGAAGAGTTGATTTGTGGGAAAAGGAGAGGAGGAACACATTTAAGAAAAAACATATTTGAAAAAAGAAACTGCATGATATGATTCTGGTAATGTACAATTTTATATGATATATGTATTTACATATATTAAAAACTAGAGGGTAAAGAATTATAAACATGTATTGCCATGTAGGACTGCCTATGATTTACTTTTAGGTGGGGAAAAAAGAAAAAGAGTACACAGAGATGTAGAATAACATAGCTAATATGATTTTATTTGTTAAAAATTAACAAACACACATACTATATGATTACATTTATATAACATTCTCAAATGACCAAGTGTTAGAGATTGGTAAGAGATTTGTGTTTGTCAGGGTAGGAGAGAGGGAGAGGAGGGCAAAGGGAATGGGTATATTTATAAAAGAGTAGCTGAGGGAAATTTGTAGTGATAAAACAGTTCTGTGTCTCAATTATGGTCCTGATCACAGGAATTTTTGCATGTGATAAAACTACATAGAACTACACATGCACACATGTAGCTTTATTGAAATGTAACTGACATACAAAAACTTGCACAGATTTAATGTATACAATTTGATGGGTTTGAATATATGTGCACACCCATGAAACCATCACCCCAATCAAGATAATAAACATACTAATCAGCAAAACTAAAAGGCAACCAATGGAAGGGAGAAGATACTTGCAAATAACATATCAGAAAAAGGGTTACTATCCAAAATCTATAAAGAACTTATGAAGCTCAACACCCAAAAAACAAATAATCTAGTGAAGAAATGGACAGAAAACATGAATAGACATTCTTCCAAAAAAAGACACACAGATGGCTAACAGACAACAGACACATGAAAATATGCTCAACATCACTCATCATCAGGGAAATACAAATCAAAACCACAATGAGATATCACCTCACACCAGTCAGAATGGCTAAAATTAACAACTCAGGCAACAACAGATGTTGGCGAGGATGCAGAGAAAGAGGATCTCTTTTGCTGGTTAGAATGCAAACTGGTGCAGCCACTCTGGAAAACAGTGTGGAGGTTCCCCAAAAAATTAAAAATAGACCTACCCTATGACCCAGCAATAGCACTGCTAGGAATTTACCCAAGGGATACAGGAGTGCTGATGCATAGGGGCACTTGTACCCCAATGTTTACAGCAGCACTCTCAACAATAGCCAAATTATGGAAAGAGCCTAAATGTCCATCAACTGATGAATGGATTAAGAAATTGTGGTTTATACACATAACGGAATACTACGTGGCAATGAGAAAGAATGAAATATGGCCCTTTGTAGCAACGTGGATGGAACTGGAGAGTGTGATGCTAAGTGAAATAAGCCATACAGAGAAAGACAGATACCATATGGTTTCACTCTTATGTGGATCCTGAGAAACTTAACAGAAACCCATGGGGGAGGGGCAGGAAAAAAAAAAAGAGGTTAGAGAGGGAGTGAGCCAAAGCATAAGAGACTCTTAAAAACAGAACAAACTGAGGGTAGATGGGGGGTGGGAGGAGGGGGGGTGGGTGATGGGTATTGAGGAGGGCACCTTTTGGGATGAGCACTGGGTGTTGTATGGAAACCAATTTGACAATAAATTTCATATTAAAAAAAATTAAAATAGAACTACCCCACGGCTCAGCAATTGCACTACTAGGTATTTATCCAAGGGATACAGGTGTGCTGTTTTGAAGGCACACATGCACCCCAATGTTTATAGCAGCACTACCAACAATAGCCAAATTATGGAAAGAGCCCAAGTGTCCAACGGAGGATGAATGGATAAAGAAGATGTGGTGTATATATACAATGGAGTATTACTAGTTTCAAAAAGAATGAAATCTTGCCATTTGCAACTACGTGGATGGAACTGGAGCATATTATGCTAAGCGAAATTAGTTAGAGAAAGATAAATATCACATGACTTCACGGATATGTGGATTTTAAGATACAAAACAGATGAAAATAAGGGAAGGGAAGCAAAAATAATATAAAAACAGGGAGGAGGACAAAACATAACAGATTTAAATAGAACAAACTGAGGGTTGCTGGAGGAGTTGTGGTGGCGGGATGGGCTAAATGGGCAAGGGGCTTAAGGAAGACACTTGTTTGGATGAGCAGTGGGTGTTATACGTAGGGGATGAATCATTGGATTCTACTCCTGAAATCATTATTGCACTATATGCTAACTAACTTGGATGTAAATTAAAAAGTTAAAAAAAAAAAAAAAGAAACTTCCAAACATGAGCGGTTAGCACTTGTAAAGCAATTCCTCTCCCTCAATGATTAAAATCACTTCCTAAAAAAGAAAATAATATTCAAACTTTAAGCACTGAGTTCAATACGAGGGAAGTCTGTCATACTTTAATCATTGCTAAAGATTTACACTAACCCATATTTCATTTAGTGAAAACTTTCCTCCTGTATTATTTGATAAATCAACAACTTTTTTGACAGAAATTGTCAACTCTTACAATTAAGACAATAAATAGAGCTTTCCATTGATAGTTTCCTTCATTATGCTTCACACAGTAATAATAAGAAGAAATATGGAGATTTTAAAGTGTAATGAAATATTGTTCTTAAGATGTATTCAATTAAAGTAATGGGCAAAAATGTAAAAAGAAAAAAAGATAATAAACATACTCATCACTTCTAAAAGTTTCCAACTGTTCCCCCTTTCTTTGTAAGAACACTCAACCTGACAACTACTCTTAAAAAAAAAATTGAGTGCGTGATACAGTGTTGTTAATTATAGGCATTGTGTTGTATAGCAGATCTCTAGAATGTATCCGTCTTGCATAAGTGAAACTTTATACCCATTGAACAACATCTCCTTATTCCCTTCTCCACTCAGCCCCTGGCAACCACCCTTCAAATCTAGGCTTTTATGAGTTTGACTATTTTAAAGACTTCATGTAAGTGAAATCATGCAATATTTGTCCTCTGACTGGCTTTTCCACTTAGCATAATCCCAAAATTGATTACATTATAACATTATTCAGTTCCACCAGTATGTATGGTTGTCCACTAACATCACACCAGGGCTGATGATGCATGGGTCAGCACACTACTGGCCTGCGTCTTGAGTTAATCATTGCTCTATTGTTATATATGAAACTTGTTCACAAGTTTTCACTGTGAATAAGTTTGTGGTAAACATATTAGTACATAAAACTTTCTCTGAGTTTAAGATTATTATCTCAGAATATATTCCCAGAAGTAAAATTATTGGGTCAAAGGGAAAATAAAAAATTTTAAGACCTTTGCTACCTATTGCCAAACAAAATGAGATGAACAAGTTTACAAGTCCATTCTGAAAGGTTGCCAACTTCCAAGATACAATCAATCATTGTGACCTTGATGCAAAATATATTCAATAAAAAAGGCTAGCAACAACAAAAAAGACATTCTTTCTCTAATATAAGCTGCCCTGTAGATGAGACCCAAGCGAAGCTATCTTGTCAACAAAAGGGGAGAAATTTAATATTTATTTATTTGGGGTTTGCTATGTGTCAAACACTCCTTTGCATTTGCCCTTTCATTTATCACACATATAAGAGCTTCAGCAAATCAATATTTGACTGATACACTTTTGCATGTATAAAAGGCTATCGTTTACTTAGTGTTTTCATTTGCATGATTTCATTTATGACTAACAAATCTGTCAATCTAAGAATGCGTTTTCATTTGTCTGTTTTTCCCTCGAGTTCTTAGTGAATTAAACTTGTGAATGATTTTTCGGAATAATATTTTAAAATAACTTTAAAATGTGATTTACATTTTAAAAAGGGTGGCAGTAAAAAAAAAGTCAGTGAAAATGTTTTAAAAGAACTTTATGAAAGCATTTGAAGCTTTGAAAGGAGATTTTCCCTCCTCCTCAACAATTTCCAACAAAAGCTCAATTTGATACTTCTCCTTCATGCTTGTGTCCCTTTAATTTTACGGGACCTTAGCTTGCCTTCTTTTCTGATATGCCAATGAAAGGGAGATACAGACAATGGAACTGCACTGATCTGAAATGCTTCCTTCTCTTACTCTCCTCCCTCCTCCTCCTCCTCCTCACTAGATATCCACCCCCAGAAACGCCATCCTTTCTGATGACCGAATTCCATTATTGCAGTGAATACTGGCAGCAACTCTATAGGGACATATGTGTATAATGAAACAATTCTTTCATTTAAAAGATCCATTCAAAGAACACAGACTTAAAAGAAGAAAGAAAATTGTATCTTAAGGATAAATAGCAGTCAACTTCTGTCCAGCATAGTGGCAGTCAAATGTAAATAAAGATCAGTCAATTAAATCATTCAAATGCCTCCCTAGGAGGTAGAAATAGTGTCAGTGGGTTGTTCAGGCTGTGAGGCTGATCGGAAGAGACTGCAAATCTGGTTAGTAGCCAGATGTTTGGTGCTGCAGAGATAGAAGGTATATAGTCATCACAGCAATAATTATAGCTTCCTATTTTGTATGAAATACACCATTTTGCTGGCTTTAAAGGGCATCTATAAACAAAATCCCAGTTAGGTCTCAAAGACCCTGTATGGTAGGCACATCAGTTATAACTAAGCCATCCTACAGATGACCAAACTCTGAGATGAATTTGCTTGCTCAAAATGAATCAGGTTAGTTAGTACTAGGGCCTTAGTTTGGTCTAGATTTTGTCAATCCAAACTCACATTTTTTTTCCCTTCCGCACAGCCCCCTTATTATTTTTTGTTTGTTTATTTATTTTTTGAAGGGGAATACTATTTACACAGGCCTCCATCATCCATGAACCATTCACCATGATCTCTGCTGAATCAAGGAGAATGCACCAGAAGATACAGAGGGGGATCGGAGATTAGAAGCAAACATACGTCCTTATTTTTTTTCAAAACATGGAAATAAGTTGGGTTGGACAAAATATAGACCGATGGTTTGGATACCTACCCTAAGCACAATTCTAGAACAATAGGTTGATGGAAAGGTCTGGAGGTCCCTGAAAGAGCTGGGAAGCCTTGCCATACTGTTACCTGGGCCAGATTAGGCAATGACAAAGGGAAAGCAAAGAGCATTAGAGCTGAGCCTAGTTTCACTAGGGGTGAGCAGTGTCTTAGGGGTGCCCTGGAAAGGCCTTAGCTTCGTAGCTTTCTTATAACCTTCACCAATCTCCTCTAGTTATTATTTGCATGAAGAAATAAAGGCTACTTGCTCTACAAACAGCTTTAGGAGAATCTCTAGCACCTACCCATTCAAATTAATTGCTACCTTCTGTAAAGAAATTTCTGAGCCACCACTGTGTTAAACTAACCTCATTTTCTCCTATATTAAGTTTCTCCTATATTAAGAGAAAAAGTTAGTAGATAGGCTGTGTCTGGACTTGAGGAAGACATTTGTCAACTCCTCTCCCTATATCCTTGGTTAGCACCATTACAATCAAAGGGACTGGTTGAATGGTTTTACCCAAACAAATGCATATGAATCAAGGGTGGAGTTTCTAATTGGGTGCCTTAGGAGGGAAGAGGGAGTGAATGTATATTGCTCTTTTCAGTCTTAACCTTAAGACCTTGATAATGATTTTAATGGATCTTAGTTTTGGCTTTCTGTGTGTTTGTTTGTTGTAATCTGACCGTGAAAGAACTTGTTTCCTTTCTGTAAGTTTCATGTGATTCTGGAAACATAGTCAATCATTTCATTCTCACTCTCTGGCCACGAGCACAGGGCTATGATCCAGGCTGGCCAATTCGAAGAAACTGGAATCCCTGGGCCTAGGAATTGGTGAGGACCTATACCATGTTCCAAAGTCTGTTCTACATTATGTGCTATCTTCTTAATCCAGCAAAGTCAGGCATTATTCTCTAGTTTACAGAGAAAGAAACTGGGGGCACAGACTTCTTTACATTTTACTCAAGGTCACACATTTAAAGTTTCTGAGGACGGATTTATATCCTGTGACATTTTGTTTTCTGAGCTCTTCATTCATGGTTGAGGCTTCTATTAGGCACAATAAGCATAGTGCCTAGGGCCTGTGATACTTTTAGGGAACCATAAAAAAGCGTTGATTTTGATTTATTTTAAAATCAAAGAAAAATGAAATATAATAAAAATCAACGTATAATAATGAATTTAACCTAGATTTTATCCACCTTTATACCACTGTAGTCATAAAATATATTTAATATATACATTATTAAACAATTATATATTAAATATATATTTATTGTGTATTATATATTTATTATATATAATACATAATAAATACATATTATATTTAAATATATATTATATATAATGTATATATATAATATATCTATCATAGATATATGATAATGTATAATGTATAATTATAATGTATATTATAATGTATAATATATAATGTATTATATTATATATTATGTATATTATATATACATTAAATATAATGTATAATATATAATGTATTATAATGTATATAATAATATATAATATATATATTATATATATTATATATCTATGATATATTAATCTATATTAATCTATATATTAATATAGATTAATAATATATCATAGATATAATATATCATAGATATATTATATAATATATACCATATATTAATATATAATGTATATATAATATATTTTTTATATATTGTATATATATTAATATATATATAAAATATATTTTATGGGGAAAGTGACTCATAATGACAAAAGTGCCTGGGGCTCACAAAAGTCATAGTGCAGCTCTGTCTCCAGCCCAACTCTATTCACCTACTTACCTTGCACTATGCAAGGTAGAAGAGGAGTGTGTGTTTGATCTGGGGTGGCTGGACATCAGCAGCAAAGATTAGAGTGGCAAGAAATATATTGGGGTACATTAAAGAAGACTAAAAGAGTCTTATGCAAAGCAGGAGGTGTTACAGTGACTAATTCATATTGTGTGTTTGCTTTGCTAAAAGTTTTGACTTCTCAGTTCCTCCTGATGAATGTAATGGAGGTATTTCTATCTTCCCTTATTCCCACATAGGCACATGTAGGGCTTTCACAAATTCGCTTTGAAAATGATCAGAAATGTCTCATTTCTGTTTAGGCTTCTAATGCCACAGTAGATGAACTTTTCTCTTTTAAATACTCAGGCTGTCTGAATGTATCACCAATAGCAACGACAACTGACATTTGTGTAATACTTTGTAGTCGAAATTATAGGTTTTGGATTCCAATAAACCTTTGTCCAAATCCTAGCCCCACACTCTCTCAGCTGATGCACAGACTAATTATATCTGTCTTTATGCCAATGCACTCTTTAAATATACTTTTCAATTTTTTTTCTTTTTTTTTCCTCCCCCCCCCCTTTTTTTTTGGCAAAGGAAGTTATGTAAGCTCCCTAGGTCTGAGTGTCCCTAGCTATGAATGAGATACAGAGTAATGACCTCAGAGTTATTCAGCAAATGGTAGCTATTGTCTTTATTTGTACCCCCACTTTACAGATGAGAAAACAGGTTCAGACAGCAGAAATAAATTACTCAAGGTCACAAAGAGAAGTAGGGCTCAATTCTGTTATATAACCAACTCTCCCGAGTTTCTTTGTTTCCACATCCAAGTTCTCAGAGTATGATTCAAAGTCATTGAAATGACAAAGGCTTCTTTGAAGACAGGATCATCAGCAGGTACATCAAAGGGTTTCAGATTGCTGTGAGGAGCAAGGATTAATATTAACTTAAAGGAAATGTTCTGCTACTTCCAATTCCATTCTTAGCTCTATTATTCCTAAGCATCCACAGGTCACCAGAAGTTTCCAATATATGTTGTTTTTGTCACTGGTATTATCCTAAGGATTTCAGACTTGGGTTCTCATTCCATCAGGAACTTTCCATAGAGACCAAGAGACCATGGTCATTTTCTTTTAATTCAAGTATCTCTCACTTATCATTCTCACTAAAAAATCATGGAATTATGAATTACAGTTATTTAGAGCACAAGAGACTTCAGATAGTTATGATGTAGTAATAACTATAATAAAAATAATATTCAACTTTGAGCTGTCCATTGTACTGTACAGTTTTCAAAAGGCTTTTTTTTAAGTTTGTTTATTTATTTTGAGAGAGAGACAGAGAACACAAGTCGGGGGGGGGGGTTTGGTGCAGAGAGAGGGAGAGAGAGAATCCCAAGCAGGCTCCAAACCATCAGCACAGAGCCCAACACAGGGTTCGATCTCATGAAGTGTGAGATCATGACCTGAGCTGAAATCAATAGTCAGATGCTTAATCCACTGAGCCACCCAGGTGTCCCCAAAAGGCTTTTAAATGTAATTTCCTTAAACCTTCACAATAATATTGTGAAATAGGCAGGACAAGTGTTATGATCCCTAGTTTACAAATGAGAAACTAATTTGATTGCCTAATACCACACATCCATGAGTTGAGTCTTATATACAGGAATTCTGGTTCCATGTCCTTTTGCATATGGCAAATTTCTAAACAGTTTCTCCAGCCATTGCCTCAAATAACCCTGAAGTGGATACCCACATTTTTTAGAATTGATGTCTGTGAGAACACAAGTAGCATCTATGCTCACAATTTAACTCAATCCAACTAATGTTGAATAGGAAATTATTTTTTTTTTGCTGGGAGAAATAAGAATGGCCAAAATATAGATCTTGCCCAGGAGGACTTGACCGTCTGGTGGAAGGGGTAGATATAACGACCCCTAATCACAAATAAAAGCATGCTGGAGTAAGCACTATAGCACACGCATATAGAAAACACTACGATGAAGAGAGGGAAGAAAAATGACCTCCTATGGGAAGATCTGTGAAAGATTTATAAAGCGACAACACTGTTATGGCTTGAGGATGAGAGAAATGTTGGTGGTCAAAGAAATAAGAAAGAGAACAGATGGGAGGAGCTGCCATGAGCAAATTTATGCAGGTACTTAATATGTTTGCAGACTGGCAAATATTAACTCTTGTTTTGTGCATGGGACAACAAGCACAGAAGTTGTTTTTTTAATTTTTTTTAATTTTTAATTTTTAATTTTTTATCAGCATTCTTAAAGTCATAGACCCTGGAAGCACTAGACGTAATTTGCTTCTCAATCTTATGTGCTTCCCACAACTTTGACCTGTCTTCATTCAGGGCTCATCGACTGAATTTCCAGATGTCTCCTCCACTCCTTCTCAAAGGATATTGTCTGCCCTCAGCAGGGAGACGGTGGTTCACATTTCTTTGCAGCCAGTATCCACTTCCCATTTTCAACCATCTGTTCACATTAGTAAGGGAAAGGAATCGGTACCTTACCTCTGTTTGCTCCTACTTATCCCTATTACCAAGATCCCACAGAGCAAATGGCCTTGTTATGTGATAGCAATAGGCAATAAAAATACCTTGTGTTTGGTACTTAGAATACTTTACAACTAAAAAAAAATCCAAGTTGTTTTTAAGATAGTAATCATGTTTAACAATTATTATTATTATTTTTTAAATTACTAAGCCAACCCATGGGGAAGAACAGTAGACTACGAGTAAGGAGAACTAAATCTGGCCACAATTCTGCAGTGTGACTTTCACAAGCTCTTCCTCTATGGTCTATGGGCCTCAAGTGCCCATCCTTAAAGAGAAAGAAAGAAAGAAAGAAAGAAAGAAAGAAAGAAAGAAAGAAAGAAAAAGGACCAAAGCCCCTGGGCTTTAACACTCAGTGTTAATTATCTAAGGAAAGAAATTACAAGGGCATCAATACAAAAATTTGGTTACACTTCAAATACCCTTGGTAGGCTTAGAATAATTGATCAATCTCTTTTTAAAAAAGTCATTTTGCCTTTTTGTCTCAATGACCATTTGGAGAAAAGTGCTAAGGGTTTGGGGAACAGAGACAAAGAAAACTCTCTTTGAGGTATTTTGTTCCCATGAAAGTAAGTCCAAAGAGTCATTTGTAAATCTGATCTCTCTCTGTCTCTCCCATTTCTTCCTCATCATTAGGAAGCTATTGTAACATAGTGAATAATTCTGGATGTTGAAGCCACACAGACAAAGAGACATAGGATTTCATCTACCACTTGTCCTACCTCCATACAACCTTGCCTGAATTTGCCTCTTTCCAAGACCGGATTTTGTTTTTCAATTAAATGGGAATAAAAAGACTGATATATAGAGTTGTCGTATCAGTTAAATAGGATAAAGTCTTTAAAGAGCTAATATACTGCCTGGCAAAAGAAGTCCAGTAAGAGCTACAACGAGAAAATCTGGTTAAATGTCTTTACCTTTCTATTTTTTGGACGCAATCACTAGACTAACTACAAGTGAAGTCAGACAGACCAGGCTTCAAACCATGGCTGTGGCATCTACTTAGCACTGCTATACTTGAGTTCCCTCATCTACAAAATGTAGATCAGTCTTTCCAGTTGGGGCTTTTGTGAGTGTGAAATGAGTTCACACCTATGTAACCCTTGGTATATAGCCATATACATGGGAAATCCTTGATGAATGTCAGACATTATCATTGTCATTGTCATTGATTATTCATTCATTAATTCATTCACAATCTCCAATATTGCTGTCCTACAAATATTTCCTGGGCATCTAACAGGTGCTAGGCTCTGTGCTGTATGCTTGGCACGTAATGGCAACAATGTTCCATTTGCTTCCCCAGCATAAGCTTATAGTCTAGAAATATTTTTTTTGTAAAAAAAGACATAGATATTTCCAATTCAGTATCTCACAGTATGCATAAAATGCTATGGAATCTCAGAGAAAAATCTTTAATTTGACCGAGGAGTAGGCTCAGAGATGGTTTCATCAAGGAGATGATGAGAGGGTTAAACCAAGAAGGATCAAGAACTATGGGTAGGTCAAAGGAGGCTAAGAAAAGGTAGGTGCATCCTAGGAAGGTGACTATCACAGAATAGTGATTCTCAAATTTTGTATTCTGTTAGAATCACCTAGGGAGCTTTGAAAGCCATGGATGCCGGGGTCCCTTCCCACAGCAAATGAAACAGAATCCCTGGGGATGGGACTCAAGCATCAATGTTTCTAAACCTCTCCAGGTGATTTTAATGTGCGGCCAAGTGAGGAACCACAGGTAAAAAGTATGACAGCATAATTAGTGTTGAGGATGGAAAATGTACTGACCTGGAATAAGTCAGGGCCAGTGAGGATAGGCCCAAATAATAGGACGATGAGTTTGGACTTGGCTTATATCTGGTGATTAGCAATTGGGGAATTGAAAAGGGGAGAACAGAGTGGTCATATTTACATTTTGGAAGGATCTCTTTGGACACAACTCAGTGCTGAATTCCGGAAAAAAAATGAAAACCAAAACAAAACAAAAAACATCATGCACAATCTTCACAAAACATGTAACCTATGGATTAGTCCTGGAAGAGTGTTTTCTGTATATGGTTTAATAACATGTAGAATTTATAAATACACTGATGCTTAGGGCTCTCCTCAGACATCCAGAAAAAGTTTTTGTGAAATGGGACTTTGGCATTTATACATTTATCAGGTTCCCCTACAAGGATTAAAGACACCTGCTAAAGGGCTTGAGTAACCATCTTACAAAGGATATTCAGTCATCAAGGCAACAGAATTTCATCACTTATGTGTAGATGAGGCCAGGTTAGTAATGAGGTCAGTTCTTGGACAGAAGGCTGCTAGGTCTCCCAGACTTCTAATCCTTGGTTTTTCTATCTTTGGTCAATTTTCTCCTTGCCCTTTAACATACTAGGTGACTACAACTCCACTTGTCTATATTTCTATCAAATTCAGCCCTCCCATAAAAAACCAAAATGTGCTACTGACTCTTTACTGAGACTGGAATCATGTGTGTCTGCATCTAGAACAAATTCTGTGGACTGCGAGGGTTTGCCTGTTGTGAAGAGAGCTGTTAGGCTCCATAAGTCCTGGGTGTGAGGGGAGACCTCTCTTGCCCACTGGTGGGGGTGACCACTTGCTACACTGATGCATAAACACAGACCCCCTATCATAGTACTTTGAGGTGGGTCAAGGACAGACAAGCTCATTAAGCAGTAGCCGGGGCAGCTAAGGCCCACACTCACATGGGCACATCTGACCCAATGCCTCTCAAGGGGAAGCAGGGAGAGGGATAATCTATCTTGACCCTAATGAAGAGATGCCAACAAGAAGGGGACAGTCAGGCAGCCACCCCAAACTTCCAGCTCACAGCTTCTTTAAGGAACCAGACTTCTATAAGCAAGCAGATAGCTGCATTCATATGACTCAACAGTGACACCCAGTGACTCTCTCTGACAATCCCAGGTGGCTGTTCCCGGAGGATCTTTGAGGGAATACATTTCAGCCTCCATTACCTAGCACCGAAGCAGCAGTGGCAATCACATCAAATTCAGTCCTCAATAAGACAAACATAATAATAAATCCCAGTTGGCATTAACATAATAATCTAACTGTTGAAGCATATTCCTCTCCCCTGTTGGGCCATGTCTGATGTCAAACATAATACCACCATGCCATATTATACCTGCTTGACTTTGGAGTCATATGGAAGTGATTCTGCGCATTACAACCTTTTCCAAATTTCATGGGCCCTTATTTTCTGTCATTTTCACACACACACACACACACACACACACACACACACACACTTGAGTTCAAGGAGATTTCAGCTTTAATAATGGAAATAAGACTCTAGGGATAGGAATGTAACAGACTCACATCATTATATATTAGGCCAGCTGAATCTGGAAATCAGAGACAATAATTTGTGGTGTGACCAGAGGGAAGTGACCAGCATAGCCACAGGATTCCAAACCACAGCATATAAATAACAAGAGGAACCGGGGACATTTAGCTCAGGAAACACAACTTTATGGAGTAGAGAGAACAGTAACGTTGGTTTCCTTCCCTAATGGATAGGCAGGCATATAAGGAAGAGATTATACTGGTTTGATTTGGTCCCAAAGGGCAGAAGCAGAACCAATGAGTGCAAGTTTTGAGCTAATGCTTTCAGCTCAACATAAAAAAAAAATAATTAATTAATTAAAATAAATTTTAAAAACCCCACTTTGTAACAATTGGATTTACTGGGAAATGAAAGAATTTCAGGAGACAGAGATTTTCATGTCATCAAAGACATAGTCCAGATATATCTGATAATTCCCATTGGAAAAAAACAAAAACAAAACAAAATCAAGAAGGGGATGGATAGAGAAAATTCCATGAGCAACACTAGTAAGTAAGAGGACAGAGATGTAGGTGGTGAAGAGTAGGGATGTAATTGGGAATAGGGTATCAGGGAGGCTGATTGAAATCTTTCTCCAACTGTCACTATCTTTTTCTAATTAAAATGTTTCTTTCCTCATTCTCATCAGATCAACATTGTTTCATGTTTGTTCCCTCAACCTATGTTCTCTTATATGACACATGAAGAAGATACTTCCTCACCCCTGCCTTACTAATCCTCTTTCCCTTTTCTTCATTGTTTCTTTCCCAAGAGAGGCCTAGCTAGGATCAGACTCTGACCCTTGGTGTAGTCAACTCTGTCCAGGGAGGAAGGAAATGCATTGTACACATGTACCCTCTGAGGGAGTGACTGGGGAAGGTAAGCTATGATTTTCCAATGCACTGAATGATGGACTGTCAAGGAGCTGTGAAGAAGAGAGGTACATTGAGGGAGGGAATGGGTACAGAGACAGATTGATATCTTCCCTTCAAATATCAGATTCCCTGATTCTAAATCATGTTTAATACCGCTCCCAGTTTATTCTTGTTATTCTCTGCTGTGACTTATCTTATTCTTCCAATAGATTATGAATAATAGAAAGAGAAAGTGTAAAGAGAAAACTGAAATGGTAGAAGAAACAATGCAATAGAAACACCATGGAGTATGGAAGGGTTCGTGTGGGGTTGTCATTCCATTGTAGGCTGACCTCCAATGAGAAAAAGTAGAAATCAAAATTGTGAGGCTTTAGGTTCAAAGCTAGGCTAGCATTGATATCAAATATATTTTAACTGGCAGATAAGGTCAAGCAGCTGGGTTCTCCGGCAAGCAACTAAGTAGTATATTAAGGCTCCAGCCAGGCAGGCTGAAGTTTAAATCTGGTCTTCAGGGGTGCTTGGGTGGCTCAGTCGTTTAAGGGTCCGACTTCAGCGGAGATCATGATCTCACAGTTTGTGGGTTTGAGTCCTGTGTCGGGCTCTGTGCTGAAAACTTGGAGCCTGGAGCCTGCTTCAGATTCTGTGTCTTCTTTTCTCCCTTTGCTCCTCCCCCGCTCATGCTCTGTCTCTCTCTCTCTCTCTCTCTCAAGAATAAACTTAAAAAAAAATTAAAAGTAAATAAATAAATCTAGTCTTCAGACCAGGCAGGAATGGAAACATAGAACTGAGACATACACCTGACCCTAAACCTGAGTGCCCACTGAGATAGATTCAACTCCTGGAACAGCCTGTGGCTTACAGATATTATATGTGGATTTGAATATATACATATTCAAATCCACATTATATATATATATATATATATATATATATATATATATATGCAGTTTAAACCCTTTTCAGTTATGTGAATGCAGTCAAGTCAGTTCCCATTCCTGAGCTTTAATCTCATTTGTATGACAGGAGTATCCATACTCATTTGTCAGGATCATGCTGATCTGAGGCTCAGAAGATACCACTATATGGAAAGTGCCTAACACAGTGCCTGACACATTGTAGATTTGTTTAATAATAACTGTTAATATTATGCTGGACCTAAGTGGGAATTGGAAGGGGAAGTACTATGGAGCCCACTCCATCCACAAGCGTGTGCATTTGTAGAAATGGGGGATATCCAATTTTTTTTGAGTTACCTCCAATATATTCATTGCCCTGGTAAAGCTGATTTGAAAAATTAAAATTTATTGATATCGACATTTGGAAAACATTGAGGGATATGATGGCTTGTGTGTCTATTTATTTTTCTTTTTCATATTCTCTTTTCCTATCATTTCTCTCTGGTCTTTGCTATAGCAACCAGCTGTACTCAGGTATAGCCTAACAGCTCCTGATCTTAGCTGCACTGTGTATCTCTCTCTCTTTTTTTTCTCTCAAGGCTTATCTGCCTCAGTCACAGGAATCCCCTGTAGGAGCCTGATCAGCCATGGTGGTGCCTATACAAACTGAGAAATGTGCAAGTGTCAATACTTCCTGGGATGACCCTTGACCAACGGAACAGGCACTGTGGGTAGATATTCCTTTATTCTGTGTCAGACATTTCCCGAGCACATTCCATACAGTTCCTCAGACCATTACCAACAGGATTGAACTCTAGTTTCCCATAACAATACCCTGTGCATTGGCTGCTTTTCTTCTTCCCCGTGTCACAGTTCCCTAGCCCTTCCAACTTGGTTTTCCCTCCTTTCCTGTTTCATTTTTTCAGACCCTCCATGCATGTACTATACGACCAAATGACTTAAACTAAACTACCTCCCTCAGAGCTCTTGTCTCCGGCTCTGCCTTTGAAGGAGAATGCAAGCTACATCATACTGAGGCAGTAGCAAGGATTCCACAATGTTAGCACAAAAGAGCTGGGTAAAACTTCAGGGATAATGTAGTCAATTCCAACATTTTATGGGTGGGTATGCAGAAATAAGCCACCCACCTAGGCAGCTTGGTGCAAAGGAGATGTGAAGGAAAAGTTGGGGGATGGGAAAAGGGGCTGAAGAGCAAAGAAACACAAGGTCGCCTGGGTGATGAGAGAGAGGAAAGAGCAAGCTATTAAAACATCTTACACAGTGGGGATGACATGTATCGAATCTACCCTGTCAGCAGAGCAGGGCGCAGTACCCACCCTGATAAATGCCAGGTTCCCTGGCTGACACTTGGTAAAGCTTCCACTGAGCAGCAAAGCGGCCGCCAAGAATGGGGTGATGGTGCTGCTTGCTATTTTCACCCCCCAGCGCTCTCCAGAGCATGACATGGAGTACGTGCTAAATGAATGTTTGTGGAATAATGGGCAAATGAGTGAGCTTAGCGTTAAGTGTTTCTATCATGAATGTGCACAGACCTAGCATTGCTGTGTGCATTTGGATGTCTTACTGTATATGAGCATACATCATTTTCCCCTCTTTCTTCTTTGCTATTATTTTGTGTATGTAAATTAAAAAACAGGTCTAGGTGTTCATGTTACAGGGAGTGTATCCACCCTTGAGTTCCTATACATACCTTCTGTTTACTCAGATCTTAGTCCGGTTACTCTAAATTCCGTGTACACATACTGATAACTCCTCACCTTTCTTACACAGAGGATAGGGGCTCTTTTTATGCTCATTTGTGTAAACATGCTTATCTTCTTTCCCTAGTCTTGCATATTCTTTTTTGATCATATCAATGCTGCTTTCACAAGTTGAAAATTCTCAAAATATCTTTTTATTTATTTAGAGAATAAATGAAGTGGAAACAAACAAATGGAAATAGATGCAAGCAAACAGAGGTAACTTACTAAGTACCATGTGCCAGGCATGTTTCTGTTTGTTAGAACTAAAAAGATGGAGACAGGATTGCCTGGGTTTGGAGAGATCAAAGATCGTTATGGCAGAAATTTGTCTTTATACTTGACCCCTGTCTCCAGAGAGTGAACACCCTTCCTTATTAGGATAGGCATTAACCTGAATTGATTTTCATCCTGAGTACTTCCAGGAATAGTGCTGGTCAAGTGTTCCTTAGTGACAAAGTGCTACACTTTTTCTTATGGAGAAAAAAGTATAGCGTTGACTTTAAATTATTCTGGTTAAAATTATTCATAACTTCCTCTGGTAGGCATTATTAGCTACACATGTGTACCTCTTTTTTATTGTGCTTTGCAGATACTGTGGTTTTTAGAAACTGAAGGTTTGTGGCAATCTTGCATTGAGTAAGTCTGTCGGTGCCATTTTCCAATGGCATATGCTCACTTCCTGTATCTGTGAAACATTTTGGTGATTCTTGCATTATTTCAAACTTTTTCATTATTATTATGTTTGAATTGCTGCAATCTCATGATAAAACCTTAATGGATGAAGAGTTGCTTCTTATGGATGAGCAAAGAAAGTGGTTTCTTGAGATGGCATCTACTCCTGGTGAAGATGCTGTGAACATTGTTGAAGAGACAACAAAGGGTTTAGAATATTACATCAACTTGGTTGATAAAGCAGCAGAAGGGTTTGAAAGGATTGACTCCAATTTTGAAAGAAGTTCTACTGTGAGTAAAATGCTATCAAAAAGCATCACATGCTACAGAGAAATCGTTTGTGAAAGGAAGAGCCAATCGATGTGACAAACTTCACTGTTGTCTTATTTTAAGAAATTGCCAGAGCCACCTCAACCTCCAGCAACTACTACCCTGCAGCAGCCCTCAACGTCAAGGCAAGACCCTCCACCAGCAAAAAGATCACTACTCGCTGCAAGTTCAGATGATAGTTAGCACTTTTCAGCGATAAAGTACTTTTAAAAAACTTTTTCAATGTTTACTTTTGAGAGGGAGAGAGACACAGAGCACAAGAAGGGGAGGGGCAGAGAAAGAGGGGGACACAGAATCTGAAGCAGGCTCCATGGCTCCAAGCTTTCAGCACAGAGCCTGACACGGGCTTTGAACTCACCAACCGCAAGATCATGACCTGAGCTGAAGTTGGACGCTTAACTGACTGAGCCACTCAGGCGCTCTAGCAATAAAGTACTTTTAAATTAAGGTACGTATGTTGTTTTTTTTTTTTTAGACATAATGCTATCGTACCCTTAATAGACTATAGTACAGTGTAAACATAACTTTTATATGCCCTAGAAAAAAAATTCATTTGACTCATTTTATTGTGATATTCACTTTATTGCGGTAGTCTGTAACCACACCCACATGTCTCCAAAGTATGCCTGTTTGGTGGCTGACACACAACATCCATGATCTTTTTTTGCTCTTACCACATTTTAAATTACCTGGCCAATGTTTTATGTTTACTGTGAACTACAGGAATATGTCTGTTTCTTTTAACCATACCCTTAATACTTGACATGGACCCAAGTGATTTGTTTTGGACTCTATGTAATATTCTATTGATTTCCTCATTAAATGAATGGATATATTACACATTTTGAATATGCTTCCTAATAGTACATAAATATATGTTGTTTATCACAAAGAGTGGAGGAATGATACATCATATGGGCCAATGTTTCTCTAATTAAGGGTCTTTCTGAATATGACTTTGAGGTTACCGTAATTTGTAAATAGAGATAAGAACCCCATGTCCTGTTCGACCTTCAAGCTCCATTTTTATATACTGATAAATTTAGTCTGGGTAACATTTTGTTGAAGAAATAAAAGTGATAGGTTATCAAGAGAATATTGAAAAAGACTAACTCCAATAGCCTCTTTACATCTTGAAAAACAAGGCTGGGTGGCAAACAGTCACTTGCCCAAAAGTCACTGCTTATCTATATCCCCAACTAAACCCCCTGATTTGGGGGCTTCTTTTGATAATAGATTGCTCTTCTTTCTATCCAATTCCTGGTTTTCTTGGTTCCTGGATAATTGATGCAAAAAGCCTGTTATATGAATTATTTTAGTCTAAGATCTTTGGTATTGTTAGTAGCCTCCTTTCTTTTTGATTCATTATTTTTTCTTAGTTCTAGCTTAACAATTTTTCCCACATACACCCTTCATCGTAAGCAACATTAAATCCTTACTGGATGCAGTCTGAGACACAGATAATAACTTAGATATAAATAAATTCTACTCACTTAACCCTTCCACACACAGGGTTTCCTTATTTTCCTTTATATATTTATATGCTTTTAATAATTCTCTCCTCTTTTTCCCAAAGTCTCAGTCTTTACTGGTTGACAACTATTAGGAATCTCCAAATTGCTACTGTCAAGTGCCATCCTAAGGACTAACAGAAGTATTACCTCTAAACAGAATCAGACTGAGCAGAAACCTGTAACAGAACCACCATGATTCCTAAGTAACCAGGGGAAACTGAAGAACATAATCACGGCAAAGACTTGGCCATGCTAACGGTCTGTGGAGTGATGGTGCATCCAATCAGGCGAAGGACACAAAACCACAGCAAATATCTATTAAGTGTTTACAACGTACCAAGCACTGAGAGGAATGCTAGGTACCGTATCTTCACATGAGGCAGATAACATCATGACTCCTGTTTTACAGATAAGGAAGATGAGGTTCAGAGAGGTCACATGGCTAATAATTGGCAAGACAGCAATTGGAATTCAGGATTTTCTCAGTCCATGAACTCCTGCTCTGAAGAGGCTGATTCTGTGGAGGCTGGTTCATTAGCAGCACAGAATCCAAAGTGCTGGTGATGCTTTTGCCAAAACTTTTAAAAGAGAGAAGGAAAGGAGGGAAGCTTGGGCGAAGCAGCTGTGCACTCTCCTAGGAGCTTTGAACTAAAGTGCCACAACCAGTCTGTGAAAAGAACGCTACGCTTCTTGCTGGATGAATGAGGAAACTTCATCTTGGAGTGGCCTTTGGTCACCCGGCTAGGGAGTGTTAAGGTCAGGATTTGAAGAAGGTTTGGCATTCAACCCCACCGCCACTGTCTTTTCTTCCTTCCTTTCTTTGTTCTTTCTTTCTTTTCTTTCTTTCTCTCTCTTTTTTCTTTCTTTGTTCAATCATGTCCATATTTGACACACTTGTCAGCTACAGGCTTAATTATCATTGTCCTAGAAACTGGTTGCCCTTAACTGAGAACAAACTGAGGGTTGATGGGAGGTGGGAGGGAAGGGAGGGTGGGTGATGGGTACTGAGGAGGGCACCTTTTGGGATGAGCGCTGGGTGTTGTATGGAAACCAATTTGACAATACACTTCATATATTGAAAAAATAAAAAAATAAAATAAAATAAAAAAATAAAACATAAATAAAAAAATAAAAGAAACTGGTTGCCCTTGCCTCATTCCACCTCTTTAAAAACACTCATTTCTTCCAATGATGTTTACTAAGCAATTACTCTGTACCAAAAATTAGGCTAAGCATTTTCAGGGACACAGCGATGAACGCAACGTGGATTCTCTTACAGAGTATGTGTAGCCTAAGTAAAGGAGATAAAAGTAAAGTAAAGTAGCCTAAGTAAAGGAGATAAAAGTAAAGGAGCATGCAGCCCATCATGGCTCAATCTCATACCCATGAGACCATGACCTGAGCCAAAATTAAGAGTCAGACGCTGAACTGAGTTACTCAGATGCCCCTGAACATGCATTATTTCATTTAATCTTCATTGCAGACAACTGCTGATGCCCATGCAATATATCCTTGACCCACCTAAATTCACCTGAAATTAAAGTGGATGATTTCCATGATGTTAAGTACTTCCTGCCTCAAGTGCCTGCATCTCTCTGCTTTCTCGACTACCTTTATCCAAAACCACAGGAGTCTTCTCAACCAGCCTGGTTGAGAACTAGGAAACGTCAAGAAGTTAATGCCCAGGGGCAACGCTTAACCAATGAGGCAATGAGGAATGGGGGTTGGTAGACAAATACCCCAGCATTCCCATCCCTTGGTGCGACAACTCCCAGGCACTTTTTACAGTTACTCTAGAAGATTCCAGTAGCCCACAGCAGTAACCTAACCATTAAATAATACTGTTTCTCTCTTCCCTCTTTTACTTCCTCACCCCTCCAGCTAGTGCTTTCTGGTATTATCTTGCAAATGAACTACCTGCATCCAATTACTGTCTCAGGATCTGCTTTGTAGGATAGAAGTGTGTCTAGAAAACAATGCTCAGGATGGTATTTTGAAGTTGGAACAATCACTGGTCAGAGAAAAACCAGGGCTGTTTGCTGCTTTTTAAGGTGGTGGCAACCCAAACCACATTGTAGCCTCACAATTACTACAACCTATTAAGTGAATTGAAATAAGATGCAGATAGAAGGGGGAAAATGGGCTAATACAACAGCTCTAGCACTTAAACGAGATAGGGACAATGGAATTATAAGAATGATGGAATTGGATATATCTTGGTAAATGCCCTAGAGATCTAGAGGGTAAAAAAAAAATGTAGGTTTAGTTTATCACTATCAGTACAGGATGTCCTGTGAAAGCCAGAAAACCTCCATTGCAATATTTCTAATCTAGAAGAGGCTGATTCAACACAGAAAGAAGTTAGACTGATACTTTTCTCAAAAATCAAAATTCTCTCGAAAGACAGTAATAAAGAAGGAAGTTAGCATGACTTGCTCATCTCCAGCAGCTAGAGGGCAGACCATCATGAAAATCAGGTCCAATATTAGATATACAACTACTCTAAGGAACTACAAAGGAGATGGAACATTTAATTCCATTAGGTCGTTTATGTTAATTCAGTGCTCTGGTAAGTAGTGGAACTCAAAGACTTGGAAAGTGGGTATCTGGGCAAGTGCTCCTGAGAAAGAAAACTCTCTAGGTGATTACCTTGCACTTTCCAGATTGGAGGGGGAAAAGGCATTTTATTTTTGTTGGTAAAAGGAGTAGACTCTCAATGCCTGGAAATATCACCCCAAACAGATACCTCTCAGAATAATGCTCCTCCTTTCAGATCTTTGCTCATTTCCTCCCATTGTTTCTTCACCACTAACTAGTTGTATTTTAGCATAGCCCAAAAGGGCACATGGGAGGGGATAGTTTGTTCAACAAAAAGAAACTGGTTAGCATGTACTGAGAAGAGTGGAGGGAAAGATTGGGAGTGAATCTTGAAGTTGGGATCTAAGGCTGGGTAAGGGAGAGTTTGAGTTTATTGATATGGGTGCTCTCCAGTGATTTCCCATCAAGATTTAGCATCATGGGACATACACTTAGAGCCAGTCTTACTGCACTGCAACAATGAATCAGTGAAGCTTAACCATGATCGTAGGTTATAAGGTGGATATGCCAGAGCTGCCTTAGCAAAGTATCGAGAAAGGAGTCAGAAAGTCCATGTAAGTCAACACATTAGCAAAGATATATTAGGTGAGAACAGAAAAGTCACTAAGTGAACTAACAGGTGTTCCCTAGGTGAGCCCAGGTGACACTTCTTTCAAGAAAGATGAAAAATGTGCTAAGGGGGGGTGATATGTTAGCATCATTGAGAAACTCAACTTAATGTTTGTTTTTGTTTGGGGTTGGCTGTATTTTGTTGGTTGATTAGGAAATACCATCACATAACTACGATCCATAGTCTCAATAGGTGACAGAAATTTAGGATAGAAAAGACCGAGTGTCCGCACCACCAGACACATAGTAGTTTTACCATAATTGGAAGCAGGGTCAAATTGACATTCAGAAGGCCTTTAAACACCTTGGATTTGCAGAAATGGCTAGTGAATCATGACAGCTCTGGGACTGATATAAATGGGAAACTCACAAACACATGTTATGATTATATAACCAACAAATTTAAGAGCTTGTCATCAGACATAGCTTTCAACTGCTGCAATGGACAATCATGATCACTTATTCAGTTTCTGGTCTGAGGCCAACAAGAGAAGAGGAGGTAGGATCATTTTGGTAAGAAAGCCTATAATACTCTGCCAATATATGCTATAAATACTTCCCCATTTTTTCTTCAAAGGAACTTGTAACCACTATTGTGCTGAAGCCAACTTGCACTACTATCAAAAGCAAATCGTGCACGTCTCATCTTAATTCTGTATTCATTTACATGATGTTGATAGCTTTAATTACCCATGAGTGACTTTTTACACCATGGAAATTGGCAAATGCTATACTTCAAGGTTTTATTGTTTTTATTTTTTCCTCAAAAAAAAACCCCTTTTTATTAAACATCTAACAGACCACCACTGCTTATGATCATATACTAGAGTAACTGTACATTGGGGAATAGAGAATATCCAGATTTTTTTAGAGGTGTTGGACACTTGTTAACAGTTGACATTGAGACCAAGGGATCCAAGATACCTGCTGATAAAATCAGGACATATGGTAGATAGGTGATAAATGGAGTTCTGGGTCAAGCCTACCTCACAATGGCTGCAGCGGTTAAGCAGACTCATCCTGTGGTAATGGAATGAAAACATATATCTTCTAAAAAGATTTGTATAAGAAAGTTCACAGTAGCATTATTCATAATAGTGGAAAACTGGAAATAATCCAAATCATCAATAGGTGATTGGATAACGCTATTTTGTACTATTCATATAATGAAATATCATTCAGAAATTAAAAAGAACTTTTGATACATGCAATGATATGGAGAGATCTTAAACACATTATGTTGAAAAAAGAAGACAAATACACAAAAAATGCATAGTTTATGATTCCATTCATATGATTTTTTAGAATTGGTAAAAGTAGGCTATGCTAAAGGAAATCAGATAAGTGATTCCCTGGCGGAGGAGGTAAATCTACTGAGAAGTGTGAGAGAACTTTCTGAAGATATGAAAATATCTTGGGGCCTGGGTAGATAAGTTGGTTGAACATCTGACTCTTGATTTCAGCTCAGATCATCATCCCAGGGTTGTGTAATCAAGCCCCATGTCAGGCTTCATGCTGAGACTAGAGCCTACTTAAGATTCTCTCTCTCACCCCCCACACCCCCCCCCCGCCACCTCTCCCACTCATGTGTACATACATGTGTGCTCTCTGTCTCTCTCTTTCTCTTTCTCTAAAATAAAAAGAAAATCTTGGGGTGCCTGGGTGGCTCAGTTGGTTAAGCATCTGACGTTGGCTCAGGTCATGATTTCATGGTTTGTGAGTTCAAGCGCCACATCAGGCTCTGTGCTGACAGTTCAGAGCTTGGAGCCTGCTTCAGATTCTGTGTCTCCTTCTCTCTCTCTCTGCTCCTCCCCTGCTCACGCTCTGTGTCTCTCTCTCAAAAAAGGAATAAACATTAAATTTTATTTTAATTCTTAAAAAAAATAAAAGAAAAAGGAAATCTTAAAAAAGAAAATATCCTGATTTGAGTGTTGGTTATACAGGGGTATACATTTTCAACACTCATCAAACTGTACACTCAAAATATGTGCATTGTGTAACTCAGTTAAATATTTTTAAACAGCATAGTTAATAACTATTGAGTGCTTCCAGTTTTTCAGTCATTATTCTAAGTGCTCATGTAAATCATACCACTTGTTTCTTAGAATCATTTTATAGGTATTCTTTCTCATTTTACAGAAGAAAAAACTGAGGCACTGGTAAATTAGCCAAGGTCAGACAGCAAAGACCTGTTAGAGCTGACAGTCTATTCCAGGCAGTCTGAAACCAGAGCTGGACCCCTTAGCATCTATGTTGTAATCAAGCCTTCCCCAAAGTCCACAGCCTTAAATATTGAAACTCATCGCGAAAAAATAAAGTTTACAATTATTGCCTGCCATTTCTGAAAAGTTGCCATCACATAATGTTTGCTTGGAATGGTAACGGACACTGAAAGATGCCTGCAATGAGTGCTGGGGAAAGATGCTACAAGTTTAAATGGTGACTGGAGGCTCCAAACAGCATCCTTGAACTGCAGGCAGGGAGGCTGCCTGTCAAGAACCATCAAGGGGAGAAAGCTGCTCAGTGTGAGGCTGATAAGACAGCACCTAGAATACTGTAAACAGTTCTGGGCATCTCAACACGAGAGAGCTGTCAAGAAATTGGAAGAGATTCAAAGAGCATCAGGGAGCATGATTAAAGGACTGGAGGGACTGATTTATGAGAAAAGATTAAAAGAACTAAATACTGTCTGCATAGATCGAGCATAACTAAGGAGGGACATACTAACAACATAAATATTTGAAGGGCACACACACAGAAGGAGAAAGATTGTTAATGCTGCCCCGTAGAGGTATAAATAGATAATTTTGAGTATGGAACACAGAAATGAAAATGCTGTCCAAATATTAAGAAACATGCCCTGACAATGAGGTCAGTTAGACTTGAAGGAGCTTCCCAAAGGACAAGTAGAAATGCAGTGTCCAAGCCATTGACAATCAGTCCTGACACAGAACAACAACATCCTAAATACTCTCAGAGAAACATGATTTTATGGAGAAATTCTTCCTACCTCTTAAGCATATTGGGGGTAATAATGGCAAAACTATTTGCAGTGTTTCAAATACTTTTATATTTAATACTTAATGGCATTTCTTTGTAGGAAATATTCCACCTCCTTTACAAATCTGGGATGCTCTGGGTCAGAGAAATTTTATAGATCTTGCAGATGTTAAGGTACAAAGCCAGGAGTCCATTCCAGCTTTTAGAACTTCAAAGCATATATCTTTTCCATAATAGATACAAGCAAGTCTTGTGTTGGCTATTTTGAATATATTGCCAAAGAAAAGCCAGGGTGCATCAGTGTCTGACTTGGCCAAGAGAATATTCATCTGACACAAGACAATCTTAGGCATCAGCTGGATTTCAGAATAACAAACAGATTTTCAAAGGAGATGTTAAGCTTCAAAAATTGTTCTAAAGAATGTGCGTTGCCTCAAAAACTTTCACCTAGTCAAACTGCAAGCACTTACAAAACATGCCCTCTTTGGCTCGTAATTTATTCATAGTTTACTTATTTGCTCATTACATATATATTGAGTGCTGTGTATACACTGAATATTGTGCTAGAAGACAGCTGTGGGCAATTCAAAGTCCCTGTCCTCAAGGAGTTTACATTCTAGTTGGGAATAAAGATAATGGAGAAATACAGATTTAAGGAAATGATAGGTACTGATAGGTGTGAGTAATAAAGATACAATAGAATGAGAAGGATGAGGAGACAAGCAAAAGACTGGGAGAAAACATTTGCAAAAGACACATCAGATAAAGGACTGTTACCCAAATATATATAACAAAACTTAAAAACAAGAAAATCTGACTTACAAATGGGCCAAAGACTAATAGCCACTTCATCAAAAGAAGATATACAGGCGGAAAAAAAGCATATAAAAAGATGCCACTGGCACCTGGGTGGCTCAGTTGGTTAAGTGTCTGACTTCAGCTCGGGTCATGATCTCACGGCTCGTGAGTTCGAGCCCCACGTCGGGCTCTGTGCTGACAGCTCAGAGCCTGGAGCTTGCTTTGGATTCTGTGTCTCCTTCTCCCTCTCTGCCCCTCCCCTGCTCATGCTCTGTCTTTCTTGCTCTCTCTCCTTCAAATATAAACATTAAAAAAAAAAAAAAAACCATCAGTATAAAAGATGTTCCACATATCATCAAGGGAATTTAAACGAAAACAACGATGAGATACCACTGTGCACCTATTAGAATGGCCAAAATTTGATACACTGACAACACCAAATGCTGGCAAAGATGTGGAGCAATAGAACTCTCCTTCGCTGCTGGTGGAAATGCAAAATGGCACAGCCACTTTGGAAGATGGTTGGGTGCTTTCGTACAAAACTAAACATATCCTTACCATATGGCATGGCAATCATGCAATCACATGTGCTCCTTTTAACCGGGAACTGAAAAACTGAAAACTGGTTTCCACACAAACACCTGCATTTATATGTTATATATATATATATATAACTATATATATATATATATATATATATATATATATATATATATATATATATAATATATAATTCCAAAACTTGAAAAAAAAAAAACAAGATATCCTTCAGTAGGTGAATGGATAAATAGACCGTGGACATGAAATATTATTCAGTGCTAAAAAGAAATAAGCCGTCAAGCCATGAAAAGACATGGAAAAACCTTAAATGCTTATTATTAAGTGAAAGAAGCCAATCTGAAATGGCTACATGCTTATAATTCCAACTATATGACATTCTGAAAATGGCAAAATTATAGAGTTGTAAAAAAAAATCATCGGTTGCCAAGAGTTGGGGAGGCAGAGGAGGGGAAGGAATATGTGAAGCACAGAAGACTTTCAGGGCAGAAGAAATGCTCTGTACAATAACCATGGTTGCCTGTCATGGTGCATTCGCTGAAACCCATCAAAAGTACACCACCACGAGTTCATTGCAGTGCAAACTATGGACTTTGGGTGACTACGGAGGAGTGTGTCAGTGGAGCTTCTCAATTGTAACCAGTGTACCAGTCTGGTGCGAGATGTTAACAATGGGGGAGGCTAGGGGTGCCTGGGTGGCTCAGTTGGTTGAGCGACCGACTTCGGCTCAGGTCATAATCTCGCGGTGTATGAGTTCTAGCCCCGCATCAGGCTCTGTGCTGACAGCTCGGAGCTTGGAGCCTGGCAGATTCTGTGTCTCCCTCTCTTTCTGCCCCTCGCACTCGTGCTCTGTCTCTGTCTCTCAAAAATAAATAAAAGCATTAAATAATTTTTAAAAAATAATGGGAGAGGCTATGCTAGCATGTGGGTATGGGTAAATGGGAAGTCTGTGCCTTCCTCTTAATTTTGCTACGAACTTAAAACTGCTCTAAAAACAGTCGTGTTTTTAAGTTTATTTATTTATTTGAGAGAGAGAGAGAGAGAGAGGGAGGGAGGGAGAGAGAGAGAAAGCGTGGGGGTGAGAGACAGAGAATCTCAAGCAGGCTCCACTTTCAGTGGGAGCCCGACACAGGGCTTGATCTCAAGTCTGTGAGATCAAGACCTGAATCAATATCAAGAGTCAGACGCCGAACCACCAGAGACACTCAGGCGCCCCAAACTGCTCTTAAAAAATAGTCTTAACACACACACCCATGCACACACACACAGACTGAGGAGCTAGACTAGGATAGGGGTTGTGATTAGCATATTTATATCTGGAGGTCCCTGAAGGTGTATTAGGGAAGTAATGCAGGAGCAGAGACCTGACTGAAGTGAAGGAGAGAGTTCCATCAAAATCTGGGAAAGGGTGTATCACGCATAGGACAGAGCAAGGACAGTTGCTGGCAGAAGTGGGGGTGGGTGGGACATGAGTTGATATGTCTGAGAGATGACAAAATTCACGGTGGCTGAGTGGAATGAGGGAATAACAATGGTTGAGATAGGAGATATGGTCAGGAGACAGATTCTAAAGGGTGTTATTGTGATCATAAGCTCTTTTTACTCTGAATTCAGAAGCTATTGGAGGGTTTTGCTCAGAGAAGTAACATGATCTCTCTTATGTTTTAAAAGAATTCTTGTGGGTACTGTGTTGAATACAGACTGTAAGGAAGTAAGGATGAAAGCAAAAAGACCAGTTAATCAGCAACTCTATATTCCAGGTGAGAGGTAAGGACAGGTTGGACTAGGGTGGCAGCAAAGGAGGTAGGGAGAAGTGATCAGATTTTGAAGGTATAATCAAAATCGGTCAATGAATTAGGGACATGAGATAAAGAGATTCATCATCTTATAACGTATCATGTTCCATTGCAACTATTTTCTCTCTGTCTTCCTTTCTAGCTCACAAACCTCTTAAAAACAGATATTAATCACTACACTTATAGCACTTAGAGATGCCTGGGATACATTATGAGGTTGAGAAATGTAAATTTGTTGAATCAAATGCCCATTGTGTTCCAATGCTGTGTAGCACAAAGAACACCAAACCGAGAGATCTTGCTTATGTCACTTCACAAAACGTATCTCAGTTTCTTCATGTGTATGTTGAAGAAGTCTGCTTAGATCATTGGTCTTGCCAACTATTTTCAATTTAAGGCCATAAACTTTTCAGAAGACTTGATTACAGCATAGTCAATAAAAATCATCGTTTGGGATTATGTTGCCTGGAATCGAATCTTAGTTCTGCAAATTTATTTGCTATCTGACCTTAACTAATTAATATACTTGTGACTCTACTTCTTCATTGTAAAAGGAGGAATTCCCTGAAAGCTCTGCACAAGTTTTACAAATGGAGGCAAGTGGAAATGGACAAGATTCTCAGCTTTGCTCTACTCCAGTTTCATCTAGAACAGTTCTGCTTTTATCAGTCTACGTATTTATCATCTGTGCAAGGTTTCATTACAGGAAACTTTATAAATGTGGGTAAAATGTGAATGAGAAGCACTGGATTAAATGATACCTATGGTCTCTTTTAATGTGATGTCCACTGGGTCATTCAGTAAAAGCTTATGGGATACCATAATAAACCAGGCACCATTAGGGGTGCTCCAAATGCAACATTAAATCCAATAGATAGTGCCTGTGTCTTCACAGCATTTATAGTGTAGGACTGTGTTCTTACCTGGGAGATCCATGGAACCCCAGAGAGTTATATATATTTTCTCAGAGACCCATAGACTCTTTGATATTATACACAACATTTTGTAAGCCTGTATGCATATTCGATTTTCCTAGAGAGAACATGTGCTACTTTCATTATTTTTTGGTAAAAAAAAAAAACAAACCCAAATTAAAAGCCTTTTCCATTAAAATATACTTAATCAAATTTTTAAAACAAATTTTTCATCTCCAAAAGCCAAGAATAACTAGACATAGTGATTAAAATCTCTTCCAGTTTTCTTATTCTATGTTTCTATTGTTTCCTCTACAATTCTGCTAAGATGGAGAATCTATTAGAAAACAGAAATGTATTGTTATTTCTTTTGCACCTATAAACATGAATTGATACAAGTATATTTTCTAAACTGCAGGCAAACTACACTGAAGACAAATCCAAATGTGAGAAAGCATCCCACACTTTCCCATCTACACATGCAAACTGATAAAAAATAAAGCAAGATGTGACTTATACCAGAAAATGTTCATTCAATTCTGTGTTTTTCCCTAATATTGATTTCCTTTTAACAAATAAGTTTGTTTAAAAATCATCTACTAGCAGAGAAAACTAGCTGGGAAGAGGGTCTGTTCAGGAAAAAGAAACAGTTAAAAGTGTTCAGGGCCACTGTCTATTGGAAATCAATCAGAAGTGAAGATAAAACATTTCTACCATTATAATGGAAGTTGGTGGAAAATAGGATTTCATTTATGCAATTGTGATTTATAGGCAACTTTTAAAATTTTCTTTTTTCTTTTCCAAAGACCTGAAGTCTATTCTCAGCTCTACCAGAAATTAGCTTTTTGAAGGAAAGCAACATAGTTATTCTAAGCCTTAGTTTCCTCATCTGTAAATCCAACTTCAAGCTCTAATATCATTGGGAATATATCTAGATTTTTCAAAACCACACTTCTAATACCTAGCACATCATACGAACACAGTACTTCCTTTTTTCCCCCAATAATCTTAAACGAATGCATGAATAAATGAATGAGGAGGTTGGAAGTCATATGTTCTGGTGGAAAGAGCTCACGTAGTTAACAGAATTAAAAGAAATGAGTTGCTGCCCTGATTTCTACAATTACCATATGCATGACACTGGGAAAGAGAGTTAAAATTCCAGATCTCGGTTTCCTTATATGTAAAATGAGCCTTACTGAGATATGTGAAAATGAGTGAAAAACATTTTACCAACGAGAAAACGCTGATGCCACCCTCCCCATTTAATTGTGATCTCTGATACAGCTTCTGACTGTACCCTTCACCAATGCGCAGAATTTAAGGACAAGCCTAGTGGTTCACTGCACGCCCAGTTGGCTGCCATTAGACAGTCAATCTCAGACAATAAAAATCAGAGCAAACATCTGGAAGGTACAGATACTGTTGAAGCCCAAGTTCTCCATTTCCCCCCTTTTGGCTCATTCTACCATCAGATATTTAAAAAAATAAATTCTAAAGAAAAGAAATCCACACCAAAAAACCTGTCTGAACAAGCAGCAAATGTACCCAAATTATGTTAAAATATATTAAATATAATAAATGTGTGTTGCCTTTTTCATGGAAGTTGCCAGAGCTATTTTGGGGCTTGATTCAAATCCAACCTCCCCCTGAGACTTAAAGATTTTTAACATGCAGTTTACAAGAGAAGAGAATTTGGTTTTATATAGTATAGTATATAGTATAGAATTTGGTTTTATATATTTGGTTTTATTTGTACTCCGAGTTTCCAAAAGAGCATCCTAAAACAACATGTTAGATCCCTGCCTTGTGGAAAGTGCAGCCAGATTCAAGAGCCATTGTGAATCCAGCACTGGGTCACGCTGAGCTCTGATCAGCTGACTTTATTTTACAAGGTGGCAGTGGCACAGGGTTCAGAGTACAGAGAGAACCCA
Source organism: Panthera onca (assembly GCF_046562875.1). NCBI lineage: Eukaryota > Metazoa > Chordata > Mammalia > Carnivora > Felidae > Panthera > Panthera onca. The sequence goes on along the minus strand of NC_138351.1, from coordinate 78,723,929 downwards.
AAGGGGGCAGTCAATTCACAGGATTAGTGCAAAGTGGGGTTCTGAGATTAAATTAGCCAGAGACTAGAGGAAAAAGTTTGGAGATGAGAAATGGGAAATATACTCAAAATAGCAAAGTGACCTGACTCATCGCTGAGATTTCTACTGTTGTTCTCTGCATGGATAGACCAGAATCCATCAGCTCTTCAGATCCAGCTGTGACCTAAACAATGTAGTTAATTCATCATAGACATTTACTGAGCTCGTTCCCTGGTCCCAAACGTTTAGTCAAGGCCATTTCTCACACTGATTTGACATCATATCTCTCTCATTGGTCACCCCTCACTGATCCCACAGTGAATCCCCCTTTTCATACCTTCAGTTCTTCTTTCTTGAAATATTCCATGGGTTCTCTTTTAATGGTCTCCTTGCTCCCAAATCCACAAAACACAAATCACTAGATTACATGAATCATGCATTTTCCAGTGTAGCTGACTGCATCTTCCAACAATCCTATGGAAGAAGTGTCATCATCCGCATTTTATAAATAAGGGATTCACTCATGAGTTTTTACATGAAAATTGATTCTCCCTCTGATATGCTCACACATTATTTGTTTCCACGATATTGCTCTTATCATGTTGTTTTATCATCTATCCATCTAAATATCCATCTTCTAAACTAGAATGTGGATCGTTTAAGGACGGAGATCTTATCTCATTCATCTTTCTCTCTCTGGTGCCTAGATCAGAGTTAATGCTAGTTAAAATGTTGAATGACCATATAAATGCAAACATGAATGGATTCCTGCATGAATGAATGAATGAACATCAATAGTGTTGATGGTTCTATAGCTCTGTAAAGGGGGAAAGAAGACATTATTTCCTGAAGTATGTTTTTAGAAAATTCTAGTTGAATAAGATAATCTCTAGAAAACAAAAAGGTTTTGGGTCCAAAATGACTATAAGATTTGAAGCATCTTCTCCAGAATATTCTCAAAACAGACTGCAAGACATAAGGTACAGAAATTTTTAAAATTTTGTTTAACACAGGTTTGTTCACATGTATTTGACCATGGATGCCTCCTTCTTTTCTTCCTCTTCCAACTTTTCCTCCCCCTTTTTATTCTCCTCCTCTTATTCTTTTTGCATAAGAGGAATTAACAACCCTCCAAAATGATTACTATACAAATATAAACTAAAAGTCACAGGGCCAAAATAATATTTGTTCTGAGTTTTTTAGGTATTGTCTGTCACAGAAACCCTTCCAGGCTATATGTTCAAACTAAGTTCCATAGAAAAGTCTGAAGACACCACAGAGGTTCAGAGGTTTGATCTGTGATAATCCTTCTCCAAATCATTTGTCATGTTCCTGAGAGTCTAGTTTTTTCCAGATGTTGGAAGATTCTAGAGGATGTAAAAAAAAAAAAAAAAAAAAACTGAGCAGAAGGATTGAGTGCAGAGGTAAGGCATGGTCTCTATACCTACACCAGACACCGGGAATGTTTTATTAGAGACCAGAGACATGCATGAAGCTCTGTGCACTTTCCAGTCTGAACAGAGCTGAAGCAATCACAAGCCAGTTCTCAGCACTAACTCACAGTCCCTGAAATGGTAAGGATGGAAAATCACTGCTCTGAGTAGAAACAAAATGAAATATTTCTGAACACCTTTTCCTGACAGGTTTAAAAAAGCAAAGAAGGTAAAGGAAAGGGGGTTTCTGGCTGTGAAAGTCTTGGATGAATGTACTGAGAGCAGTTATTTTAGTGGTGCTGGCGATAAAAATTAAGTGAGGGCCTTACGGGAAATGTACATTTCCTCAGAATATGCTGGGACAAATGCAGGTTTTTAGAGGTGCTCTCAGAGGCTGGGTGGAGATGGCAAAGAATACAAAGTCAGAAAAGGGACAGAGTGAGATGGGGAGGGAGACCAAAAAAGACACACTTTGCAAAAGCAGAGAAGATAACATTTAGGGATACCTGGGGCAGCCTTTAAATCACGAAGTTATAGTAAGGCAAGGAAGGGAGAAGGAGACAAATCAAGGTAAGGAGAGGGAACTAGGAAAGACATGACAAAGAAGAGGGATAACAAGGAAAGAATTCAGAAAGAACACAAGGTAGAGAGGAGGGAGAGGAGAGAAGAAGGCATGAGTGCGTATCATTGCAGATTAATGAAACACAGCCAAATAAAACTGCAAAGACCCTGGAGGCCAGACTGACTTTCACTAGGAATCCACCTCTGTCATTTGGTAGCTGTAGACCTTAAACAAACACATAACATTTTCAAAACGCTGATTCTCCTCCTCCTCCTCCTCCTCCTCCTCCTCCTCCTCTCCTCCTCCTCTTCCTCCTCCTCCTCCTCCTTCTTCTTTTTGAAACAACAATAAAAATATCTACCTCACTGAGCCATTTTATTTTTAAAATAAATGATTTTCATGAAGGGTCTAGTACCAAACCTGATCCTACCTGATGGGAGCATTCAAGCATAATCACTTTAAAAATTGAGTCACAAAAATACCTAAGCAAAAAATGGAGAAAAATAATGTTCTTGGTATAATGAATGTTAGGCACATATGTTTAGCTTATATTATTATTAGTAGTAGCAGAAACAGCAATGTCATCATTAGATAGTTTAATGCATTATGTTGATAGATGATGTTCTTTAGAACGTTCATCTTGTTGGTAGCTAATGAAGAGAGGAATGCATTGATTATATCATCTTTATCTAAATCTGAGTAGTGGTTTCACAAAACAGAAAACCATTCTGACTAGCTCTGGCCAAGGGAATTATGGGTATGGTACAGAGTTGGGCAGAAAACTCTAGTTCAAAAAGGGCTGCTAGTTCTGTCAGTGGTCCAGAACCAAGTACCTCCAGAGAGGTTTCTCTCTGGGTGGACACAGCTTCTCATATCTTTTCTTCCTTATACACACCAAACTTCCCTGCCTGTAGATGCAGGTGAGGGGAACCTGGGTGGCTCAGTCGGTTAAGTGTCCGACTTTGGCTCAGGTCATGATCTCATGGTTCGTGAGTTCGAGCCCCGCATCTGCCTGTGTGCTGACAGCTCAGAGCCTGGAGCCTGCTTTGGAATCTGTGACTCCCTCTCTCTCTATCCCCTCCCCGGCTCATGCTCTGTCTCTGTCTCTCAAAAAATAAACAAATGTTAGATGCAGGTGAGCTCAGTTGTACTCCTCTGTTTTGGAGGCAGCCATAATTTACCAGCACCACTCAAGAAAAAGTCTCAGTTTGGTTGAGTCGCAATTTCCAAACTTCAAGAGAGAAAATATGATCTTCCCTGCATGAAATAAGAAACTTGCCTGCATGATCTAACAAACTGAGCAGGAGAGCATAGGAAAAAGTTTTCGGGAAAGAGTCAGAAATCTGAAAAAAAAAAAAAAAGAAAGTGTTTGCCCTGAGTTTTTGGTGAAACTTTACACCTGTTTGTGTATTAAAGACACCAAAACATGCACACAAAAAAGAAAAACAATTTTTTTCAGTTTTAACACAGTTTTTTAAAACTTACTTTACCTAGCACCTTTCATTAACATGGGAACACATGATGGATCTATCCGTATGCGATTCACAGAACATGTGGAATTTCAGAACCAAGGGGATAGGAGGCAAAGAAACCTGAAACACGGGCAGACTATAATAATCAGTGGTTCTACATAGTCCTAATTCACAAGTGAGGAGAACTGAGACTCAGAGAAATAAAAATATCCAAGGTCACATAGCTAGGTAGTGCTAGGGCTAGAACTGGTACCCAATTCTCCGAATTCCCAGTTTAATGCCGTTCTTTCCCACCCTGTTGATTTCCAGGGCCTACCATTGTTGAGGTATTACTAGATAATCCATGAAGCTGGCTACCACCTGAACCCCTAACCTATGAAACCCTCTGAGATTGGCATGTTGAGATTGGATTTTTAAAGGAGCCAATGAAAAATATCACATTTAATTCACTTGGCTGTGACATGGTTATTCTATAAGTAAAGGATGCCTAGAGAATGAACCCAGTATGATACTTGTCCTGACTACAAAGTCCTTCAGCTACTCTATTCATTAAAAGATTTCTAATTTTTGTGAGACAAGTTGGTAGCAATTATCAATCACGGGTGACCTTTTCTTGGATGGATGCAGCGATGGGTGAGTGAAAAGTACTGGAATGTGGGTGAACTCACTATCCAAACCACTCCCATCTCCCAGTCGGGCCACTCCCACATATAAACAATTCAGTAGCTTGGCTTCTTAATTTTGTTGTGAGTTTGATCATAAAGCTTTAAATAAATACATTCCAAGATCAGCCGATAAAAGGCACTTAGATGTTTCGTTTTGGGCAAAGTATAGCTCTTTTGTAGGATGTGACTGTTTAGAAGGGGACATTTTGAGATATAAGATTAATATAACAATGAAATTAATCTTTACATGCCCAATTACTTCATGTGAGGCCTTGCCTGGCTCCTGCTACCTTCAACCTTTCTTGACTCTATTGAGTGATTTGGCTTTCAAAGATACATGTGTGGCCACATGCAGAGGACTGGGATCAATCCTGACTCATTGAAGAAGGGCTTAGGAATGTTCCTTTAGTCATTTGGAAGACTAAACATGAAGTTTAGTTTTATGGGTTTTACTGGGATCCAGCTCTAATATGTCTGGCTTTCAGTCTGGGCTTCTGCTTTATTTTTCTGATTTGATGTCCATCTTATATTTAAGTTTCAGCAATTCAGTTACATTTTTGCACTTCTGTGACTGAGTCATAGCTTGTTTAACATGCCAGGTAGTGGTGTGGTTCTGGCATTGGACCCAGACATCCGAATCTCATAGTAATACTTTCTAGATTTGTAATCTTGGGTAAGTTAGTTAACCTTAGACTCCAGTTTTCTTTTTTGAAAAATGGGGCCAATTATTTCTACTTTAGAAAAACTCAAAATAGATACTGTATATAAAGCACCTGGAGTTTTATATATATTTCAAAATGACAATTACTCAATTTAGTGCTATCTTTCAAATTGGATATTTGTTTATTCTTTTATCCCTCTTGTTCCTCCTCATCGTAATCCACCTATTCTTTGGTAAACCTGTCTACCGCTTCTGTCTAGATCTCCTGGGTATCAAAGGGACACAGACTGTCTGGAAATAGGTTTATTTATTCTCCATACTCATTAAGATTTGCATTCAACTTCCTTTAAGAGGGATGAGTATGTGTTTGCTGACTCCACTGAGTATGTCTGCTTTTCCAATCTTAAAAACCTCCCAATCTGGTCTATCAACTACTTGGCTCCTATTCTTAGTTTGATGTTGGATATGTACCACACAAACCATATGCCATTGTCTGAGAATATAGAAGTTGGTTGTCTTATTAAATATATATCAAGACTTTAAGAAAATAGAATTGATTAGCAGAATATTTATATTATCCATGATCTATTTTCAGTTATATATTTCAATCCAGCAGTTTATATCTTCCATTAATGTTTCTCAGCAATTAAATTATTTGGAAGATTTTCTTATAATGGGATAAGGGATCAGACATTCAAGTCACTTCAGCAAGACTTTGAAATAAATGAGAAACAGGCAAAAATATAAGGCTAGGAAGTCCAAGATAAAAGTGCTGATAGACACAGTGTCAGCTTCTTAGTTCACAGTTGTCTTTTGCTGTAAACTTTCACGGCAGAGGAGAGGATGGGATACCTGGGGTCTCTATTATAAGGGCACTAATCTCAATCATGAGGGCTCTGCCCTAATGAATTACTTCCTAAAGGCTTCACCTCCAAATTACCATCAAATTACCATCACATTGTTGGATTTGGTTTCAACACAGGAATCAGGGGCAGGAAGGACACAAACATTCAACCTATAGCAGTGTGGATGTAGTGAATTACAAGCATTCAGTCTATATCAGTGTGGAAGTAGTTAATCACAAGATTGCAAATTAAAGTACTGCCATTTTGATGGAAAGAGGTTGCCTTTAAATAACATTTTAATGGTGTGGTCAAATAAAAACAGAGAAACGGTATGAGGCTATCTCTTCAATCTCATACCAATGGGATTTGAGGAATGGTAAACTGTAAAATGTAATTATTAATTGATGACAGAATAAAAGAAAGGAGACTAGCTCAATATTTTAACCCAGAAGCCTATGATGAGGAGATTAAGTTTGTATGTGTGATTGAGGACAATAACATACCACGAAGACCTCAATCTCCAAAAAAAAAAAAAAAAAAACCCAAACCAAAACAAAACAAAAAACTGATACACAACTGGTGAGTGCCAAAAATAGAGAAGTCCCTATTTGAATTCATCTCCAGAAAGCCCACAGTCTAATGAAGAAGATAAAAAGTCAACTGAAGTAGAAGTAAATGCAGAGGAATCATAGAGGTAAGATAAATGTGCATTGGTAGTAAAGAGGAGAAAACATCTGGGTGCATGGGGTAACATTTGGGAGATATCAGATGTCACTGAAGAAAGATAATAAAGGATCAATAGTAGCCTTCATAAGATGATGAAAGGATACGCCAAGAACAAAGAACAAATTTATGGATAAAAGGAACTTCAGGAAACAAGACAAAAAAAATATACATCCAATTTTCACTAATTTACAAAAGGCTCTACTGTAACCAGAGTTTTATTCAAACTATATGAAACCAAAATTTAAGTCAGTGCTATGGAAGCCATCCAAGACATGGCATAGGTTGAAAATATAATGCTTCAATAAAGGTTAAGGGGGTAAAAACACAGGTTCTTAAGATACACTATATATATTTTGAAGGATGATCTAATTTTTTGAAATATATATTAAAAAGAAAGACATACCATTTTATAAATTATTTCTCAATGTGCCTTGCGAATAATAGGCCCTAAAGACTGGATGCCATCACACTAGGGAGGTGGTCTCCTTTCATTCTTGAAAGAACTAGTCACTTATGGCTCTTAATGTGAATTCTTAATCACTGAGCTAAGACTGTAACCTATGAACCACTGAATATTATTCATCAACACACTTCTCTCAAGTAGTTGATCCAACATTGAGCAATGCTTGGGTGCAAGTCTGAAGTCTATGAGAATCTATTCTATGATCAGGAGCCCTTTAAGAATAATACAGCTTTCATCCTTACCACTGTTATTAAACCGGTCTTCCAGTGCACCCTGACCAGCACTTTGACAAATCAAGTGATTGAGCAAAACCGTTCACCCTGCCATGCTTGAAGTATCAGCAAGATTTGACACTGGTGATCATGCCTCCTTGCTTGATACACTCTTTTCACTTCTTTTCCAGGTCATGCTTTCATGGTTTCTTCCATGTTCACTGACTACTTACTCCTTCTCAGTATTCTTCACTAGCTTCTCTTCATCTCATTGACAACTTGACTTCAATGTATTTTCCAGGTTTAGTATTGAACTTCTTTTTGGTACCTACTCACTCCCTTGATAAAGATGGTTTTGGCTTTGAATACCATGTTATACTTCATAACGCCTAAAGTTTCCCATTTACTCCCAAACATCAGCTTTGGCATACTAATGCCTACTGAACTTTTCCCTTGACTTTCTAGTAGGCACTACAAACATAAAAGCCTAAAATCGAATTCTTCTCCCTCTATGTCACAAAACTATTCCACTTAGAGGTTTTCTTATTTCAGTTAATGGGAAATTACTTTCTCAAACCAGAAATCTTGGCATCATTTTGAATCTTCTCTTTCTTTTGAACCCCTTTGCCAATTTGGTACCCAATTCTGTTGGTCTTGCATTTAAAGTATATCCAGAATTTAATCATTTCTCAACCTCTCCACTGCTACCACCATGGTCTAAGTCACCAATATCTCTTACCTGGACTAGTACAATAGCTTCCTAACTATTCTTGCTGCTTCTACCTTTATCACTATTTTCCCCATCAATTCTAAACACAGAATCCAGATTAATTCTGTTAAAACACAATCGACATAATGTCACTGCTTTGATGAAATCCTTCCAACAACTGAGTCCTCATGCCACCAAGAATGCAGTGGCCTATCAGGCCCTGTGTGACTTGGGAGTCAAACCTCTGTGATCTCAACTTATTTCCCTCACCAGCCACAATGACCTCCTTGATGTTCAGTAAATATCCAGGTGTTTATGTAAGCTAATCCTTTGAAGTTGTTCCCTTTGACTAGACTACTCTTCCCCTAGATGTATCACATTTACTTCCTTGGTGTATTTGCTTAAATCTCATCTTCTCTTTGGTGTCAACATTGGCCACCATTATTTTAAATTGTATTCCTTACTCCCTGAAATCTCCATTCTTACTCCCTACACTATTTTTTCAATGGTATTTATTACCCTCTCATATATTATATGCTCTAGTTTATTCTTCTTATTATGGGCCTCCCCAATAAAATGCAAATTCCATGAGGGCAAAGATTGCTTTTTGTACTGTTTTATTCCCAGTGCTTAAAAATGTACTTATAACATCCATAGTAAGAGCTCAATAAGTCTTTGTTGAATGAATGAGTGAATGAATGAATGAATGAATAATCGATCCTAAAGATATAATTGTAGAGAATGCTAGAGCCAGAAGTAATCTAAGGAATCATCTAAGGTGATTCATGTACTTTTTACAGATGAAGAATATGAATCTTTGAGAAATATACTGATTCATCCATAATAGGTACATAGGTCTACTAGTATATATTTTAGACTATTATTTTTTTATTGCTGTATCTACAGGGACAAGTGCAATGGTTGTCTTGGACCAAGCACTCAATGAGTAAGTATCTTTTGAATGAGACTCTCAGTTTTCCTTTCATCACACCATATTGGCAACCTTAACTTGTAATTTGGTAGAGCTCTGTAAAGTGGTTGGGTAGAATAGATTACTTCCAAAGTTTATTTTGACTATAAATTTCTCTTGAGCAGTCATTCTAAATATCTTGCTAGTTGTTATGTAATCCTACTTTCTTTTCTCTCCCATATTTTCCTTCACTCCCTTTCCAATGGTTATGTAAAACTTCCTACCTCTCCACCCCACAAAAAAGAATATTAAAAAACAGTCCCTTTGGATGGTGAAATAAATAACTTCTGAATAACATATAAATACTCTACACCCCTAGTTACCTGGACCAGATTATTAGCTATGGTTGGCATGATTTGGTGACCACAGCAGTTCTGGTTTAGGTATAGACAAAGTTGTTGATGGAATATGGAGTGAGTTTTGAGAAGACTTAGGTTAACTTACATTTACCAAACATATCTTAATTCCCGAAATCCAATCTGTAACAAATTATCACTTTCTCTTCTCTAGTGTTTAAATGCAAAATATAAGAAATTCAGTGGCTCTTTCATTTAACATGTATTTAAGTATCTGATAGTCTGTATGTGATAATGTTGAACATACCAGACTTAACATTGTCCTCATGAAGTTTATAGCCCAGTGAGGGGCCGGCATTAATGAACAACTATACAAGTATACAACGAATTTCAAACTGTGGTGAGTGAATTAATGAAAATCACAGACTGCCATAAGCATAAATAACTGGTCCAGGGGTGGAGTGGGTCACAGAAAAGCCAAAACTGAGCTAAAAGTTATAAGCTGTAAGACATAAAAGATAAAGAACATTGTTGAGGAAGTTTTTGGAAGAAGAGATTCTTCCAGGTGGAGGTGAATCCCTATGCAAATATTCTGAGGGTGGGCAGTGGGGAGGTGACAGCTTGGCTCCTTCAATAATTAAAGTGGATCAATTTTTCTGGAATAAAGAGAACAAAGAGAAGACAAGTCTACAAGTGAATAAGATCTACATTTTTAGTCTTTAAGAGTAGTAAGGAGGTTTTGAGATCAGATACCCCAAAGATTGGGTCCCCCCCCAATTCCACAATATACATGAGTATTTAAGTCATGCAAGTATTTAGATAGAAAGACTTGTAAACAGAAGGCTAAAATGAGAAACTGTTTTTGAACATTAATTTTACCTAATTCAAAATTTCCCCAGATGTCATTCTAAGTCTATACACACCTTGGTATTTGTTGACATTGCTACCACATATATACATATCTTAGCTTATATTTTCTTTTCCTTTCATGGACACTCAGCTTAAACAGATTTCCTTGTCATTGTTTTCCACAAAGCTCTCCTAGTGTTTGAGTTTTTAAAAAATGAGTTCAATCTTAGTTCACTTTGAGGTTTCGGCTATAGTTCAAGTCAGGTCTTGATTTGCCTGAACCAGTTTCTTTTCCCTGGGCAATACCAGTCTTGCCTAGATTTGCTCTTTAGATGAAATAGAGTTGCTAGTTTCAATTTCACAAGGGCTCATATTAGAGGCTATTTCTCTTTTAAATAATAACAGAATTCCAGGCAAAGATGGTCAGGCAGGAAAGTTTCATAAACCTGTGAACAATAGGCTGGTACTGGAATTGATTCAAATGTTTAATTATTTGTTGAGAGAAGGTTGTCTAGAGGCTTCACACAAGAAGAGACTTTATAGATTTTTATTATTCAGGGAAGGTAATAATTTTGATATAAAAAAACACGGACCAATTCCTCTGTTAAGCAATAATGACAAAATGTTTGTCAAAATAATGCTAGCCACTGAGAAAATGAGGGGTCCAAAGAGCCCTTCTTCTTTATTTCATGTCATCAATCTTGTGGTCTCCAAACCTGCAGGGACTGTCACAATAATGCAGGTTGCATTGAAGATATTTCTAAAGTTGAGAAAAGATACACCAATTTCTTTTGTATTTATGTCAGTATCAGACTAGCGTCTTTGACGGAGTGCACTGTAATAACAGGCCCAGTAGCTTCCTACATCAGCCAATATATTTAAGGAGACTTGTGGTCATTTAGCATAAGTAGATAATGACCATATGAGGTCCAAGGTAACTAGGTCAGACAGTACAAAAAGATTAATATATTTCATATATTGTGAGTGAACAAAAGCAAATAGAATCTACAGAGGGATTAAGAATAGGTAAAAGATGAAAAAGAAATGTAACAAATAATCGGAAGTACTCAAAAGCAGCATCATGTGAAGAAAAGAGCATTGGCTGAGTTAAATTTAGAACATCTAAGTTTTAGGTCCACTACTGCTCCTAAATAGCAACACACTTTTGGGAAAATTATTTTTTCATTTTGCGCTTCAGTTTCTGCAACTGTAAAATGGAGCTAAAAGGAAAACAAAAAATCTCCAAAGCCCTTTTCCAGATCTGTGATGTTGTATAAAGATCATTGAGAAACTGATAGGTGAGTTTGGGAACAATGGGCATAGTTAGCTAGAGGGAAATTGGAAGAAAGAATAAAAAAGATAGCATATGTATATTTCCCAGGAGGAGAAGTGGAATGAAGGGATCAGAAGGGTGAATATGAAGATGGATGGTTTGCAGAGAAAGAACCAACTGGAAGGAAGAAGTACTTGCTTAAAGATGTTGTTCCAATAATGTAGTCATTCATGCTAGAAACTGAAATTCCAAGATTACCTTAAGATACATACTCTACACATTAAATTGAGAAAGTGACCTTAGTCATACAAGAATTTAGGTTGATTAACACTTTGGTGGAATATGGCTAGGAATCTAAAGAAACTGTCTCAGCAGAACGGATATTATTCTGGTTTTCCCTCAGGAGTCTTCATTGCCCCTCAAAAATTAATCAGATTTGTGAACAATATATTCTACCTCCCCCCATATTTATGGAATATCCAATACAAGAAAATATGCTAAGTCTTTATCTCATGTAATCCTTAAGCATAAGTATTAAAATCATCATGTTATACCTGGCTATGTGAAATGCTAAGGAATTAAGTTTGTGTTAGAGCTAACATGCCAATGCATATACCATGAAATGAATCCATAACTCTTTCCAGAACCAGGCAAGGACTACCTCCAAAGCACTTTGTCCCTTCTTATTGATCTGTACCCGTTAAAAAAATGTTCTGAATCTTGTCTATCACTGGCTACCTCAAGTCTTCAGCAAAAGACACATGAACATGCATCTGAAAATAGCTGAAATCATAGAGGAATATTTAGGAAACTATATCTTACACTGTATAGATTGATTTCTTAAGTAATTTTCCCCCAGCTAACTCTTCTGTGAAGGTTGCAGAAACTGATAGCAGAAGACCACAAATGAGACTCTCTTAACAACAACAACAACAACAACAACAACAACAGCAACAACAAAATGAGTTAGTGGTCTTCAGTGTAGACGTGGTGGTGGGACTGAAGGAGAGGTAGGGTATGGGGCATACAGGTTGAAGATAATGGAACTGAATTAGTGGTTGATTGGATACGGGCAAATGAAGGAGTGGGAAAAGTCTGCAATGAGTTTTTGACTTGATAAACTGGGCTAATACAGACAACACTTGCAAACAAGAAAAATATAGTGGTGTAGGCAGAGAGCCTCTCCTTTACTACCCATTCTGCCTTACTAACCTATTCATGCTTATGGGCTATTTTCAGCCACCTGATGATACATATGTCATTGTTTTTCACCTTTCTGAATAAGACTAGAATAGCCACACTCCAGGCCACATTCTTGCTTTGGCTTCCCTCAGAATCTCACTGAACCCAGAGAGTTGCTCTAAAGCCTCACTTTCCTTTACTCTTATAATAATGTGGGCAAAGGATGTTATCTATTGATAGCTGGTCTGGGTCTATACCTGCCAGTGTGAAATAGAAGTGGGTAATTATCCCAGAGGTTGTCTTTGTGGACATCAGTCTTAAAAAGTAGATCCTTAAGTTTTACTTAAGCAATTTGAGTAAAATAAGATTTTTACTCACGTGATTTAAGCCTCTGTGGGGCACTTAACAATGCATTTTTTTCCTTTTCTTTAGTTTTTTATATGTTATATGAGATTATGCCTTCTGTCAGGGCTTTCTCAGACTATTTCATGAGAACAACAGTCTTTAATCATATGAGACTCAGCAAATATGAACCAGTGTAGTCACCTCTCCAAGGTTTCAGAGAATGTTTCCGGACCCCAAGGATTAGAATACATCCTCACCGCCCTCCAAATTGACTAGTGTTCCCTTTAGTCAATATTGATTCATTACATGAGAAAAGCACCTGGTCCTGTTCACTCCTTATTATTCTAAAGAGTGATGATGCCAAGAATTGGGTAAAAAAAACAAAAAAAACAAAACAAAAAAAACCCCTCCCATTATCATTGAACATTCATATGATATTAAAACTTATAGTGGTGATGGTTTAAGGCAGAGTAAAGAAAATGAAAATCATAATAATGCCAGTTCATGTGCTTTGGGAGAATGGAAAGAGTTTAAATTATTAAACTGTCAAGTTGTCAGGACAAAGACAATCTCAAGTCTGGAGCTGAATCCCTCGGTGGCCCTCACCCTGGCAGCTGAGAGCATAGAAGGAAGGGGGTGAAGGAAAGGGAGGTTTTAAAATTCAAATGCCTCCTGTCCTGAGTGTGCATTTCTATCGCAATTCCCCAAGAGTCTGATAGCTAGTCTGTCTCTTTGAGTCATAGGTGTATTTACTTATTCTGAGAGCAGTCCTTAGGGAGAAGAAAAACTAAACAAGTTTAGAAGCATGTTCTGGAAGAGAAGAGAAAAAGAAGGCATCATGGTAGGTATGATGATTTTGGTTTTGTTATTGTCATTGTTGTTGTTTGGGTTTTTTTTTTTTGGTTGGTTTTGTTTTTTTTAGTCAGCTTCTTCTACAGAATAATAAGTATTTATTTAAATGTATATAGGTTCATGTCATGAAGCCTCAAAATTATATTCCCACAGCACATGCTGTAAAATGCATTTTGCAAACTTTGGAAACTAAGACCTAGCTACAGTGTATGGCTTGTTTAAGGCCTCATAACATTCTATTATATACAGGTAGATAGATGATAGCTAGATATTCATATGCTAATATATTTTATAATATCACTTTCAGGGAACAGGATAGGGTTTTAGCCACCTACTTCTTCCATTACAGCCTTCCCTACTGCAAAGTGTTTGTGATTCAGAAGACTTTCTGTGTGTTGGGGGTTGGAATATATACACTGAGAGCATTAGGTTAAGAGTTTGAGAAAACATTCTCCCTTCCAAACAAATAAGAGAAAGAATGAAGATTGGGGGAGAAGTAATTTGACTTTCAGAGTGGTACCAAGATCTTGGCAACATGGTCTTCGTGCCATGTTTAAAACCTACTGTCAATGATCTTTCTCTGAATTTTATCATATTTTACTTCCTGGAATAACCTTCCTTCTCTTCTTTGCCCAACCAGTTGCTACACCCCAAATCAATGAATGAATGAATGAATGAAGCAGTAAATCCTGTGAAATTATTTGCCATATCTGTGGATCATGTCTCTTGTTACTAGCAAAACCAACATATAAGCTAATATCAGGCATTACAGTCTTTTTTTTTTAATTTGACAAAGCTGTTTCAATAAAGAAGTTACATCTCTTGTGTTGTTGTTGTTGTTGTTTTTCCAGAGCATGCCCCCATGTTAACACACCAAATAAGCGGGTACATCTCTTTTTTTTATGAACATCCAATTAACATGTGAGTCTTGAGTCTTGAAGCTGAAATAAGTATTAGCGAATTTATGTTTATAGGTCTGATTTTCTATATTTCTCTTCACAGTTCTCTAGAAATCGATTTTTTTCCAGTGTAATCATCATCCCCCTTTTTATTCTTTACTTGCTGTATATAGCTTTTCATCTTTGTATTATCGTTCATTAGTGGAAATGCAATTACCTGTCTTACGTTTTTATCAAAAATTTGTATTCAAGAAAGTTTGATCAAGAAAAAGGGAGGATTCCATCACCACTTCTGTTTTAACATGAGAATAATCTTTCCTACTAAAGAACTAAAGGTTTTCTTTTTTCTTTCTTTTCTAGCTTTACTGAGATATAATTGACATATAACATCCTGTAAGTTTAAGTTGTACAATGCAATGATTTTATATGTGTATATAATTGCAAAATGATTACCACAATAAGGTTAACACACATATCGCCTCAAATAGTTACAATTGCGTGTGTGTGTGTGTGTGTGTGTGTGTGTGTGTGTGGTGAGAACTTTTAAGGTCTTAGTAGCTTTCAAATATACGAAATAGTGTTGCTAACTATGGTCACCAGGTTGTACATTACATCCCTAGAATTTATTCTTTTTTTTACCTGGAAGTTTGTACCCTTTGACCAGCATGTCCCGACATCCTCCCACCCCTAACCACCACCAATCTGCTGTTTCCATGGATTTGTTTGTTTGTTTTAGATTCGACATATAAGTAAGATGACACAGTATTCATGTATCTCTGTCTGACTTATAGCCTCAAGGTCCATCCATGTTGTTGCAGATTGCAGGATTTCCTTAGTTTTTATGGCTGAATGCATGCACACACATTTTCTTTATCCACTTATCCATCAATGGACACTTAGGTTTTTTCATGTCTTGACTATCATACATAATACAACGATGAACATGGGGCTGCAGTATATCTTCAAGATAGTGATTCATTTCCTTCAGATATATACCCAGAAGTGGAATTGCAGGATCATATGGTAGTTTCTGTTTGTTTGTTTGCTTGCTTGCTTGTTTTTGAAGAACTTTCATACTGATTTTCACAGTGGTGGTACCAATTTATCTTCCTACCAACATGAACCCATTGTACAAGTGTTCCCTTTTCTCCACACCTTCACTAGCACTTATCTCTGGTCTTATTGGTAATAGCGATTCTAATAAGTGTGAGGTAATATCTTACTGTGGTTTAGATTTGCATTTCCCTGGTGATGAGTGATGCCGAGCACTTTTTCATGCACTTACTGGCCATTTGAATATCTTCTTTGGAAAAATGCCTATTCAGGTCCTTTGCCTATTTTAAAATCAGGTTATTATTATCATCATTATCATTATTATTGCTATTGAGTTGTATGAGTTCCTTATATAGTTTGCATATTAACCTTTTATCACGTGTATGGTTTGTAAATGTTTTCTCCCATTCTGCAAGTTGCCTTTCATTTTATTGAGAGAGACAGAAAGAGAGGGAGAAGAGAATGATAGATTAGCATATGAATGAATGAATGAAATAATCCAACCAAATATGTCCTTCCAGTAGGATGGGGTAAGGGATGGATACAGGTGAAGACATGAACTGGGAGGTAATAACAATGTGTATTTAACCATTGCCTTGATGCTGAGAATCTGCTCTACATCAGGTTATTCCATACCTAACATTATATCAGTAACAGGTCAAGGCATGGACAGTTTTTATTAAGGTTCAATTGCACGATCGAAAAAGTATAAGTAATTGAGCAATTTACATTCTAAAATTGTTTATTGATAGTTGAATAATTAAACTTTGTTTGACTCCTTTCAGAGTCTTGATGGAATGAGGCCCAGGAAGATAACATTTACTCGGAATGGGAGAGAGAAAAGAAAAACAAAGGAGGCAAGATAAAAAAGGAATTGAGATTTACACAAACAATAATATAAACCATTACATTTTGGGATATTTTTCATATCTCTTTGCTTATGCCTTATGACAGCTTTATGTAGTTATTTTATTATTCCTGTTTTACTGAAAAGGACAATTAAAGGTAAGTTTCCTTCAGAGGGCTGGGGGAAAGTGGTAAGGATAAGCTGAGAAACAACGAGAGGGTGTGGAAGGGGAAGGGATCTCAAAATACGAGGATACTGAAAACAAAATTTCTCATGCAAATAGGTACCAGGATGTGTATTACTGTAAAATATAGAATATAGATAGCCATAAGAGAGGATTCCAATAATTAAAGTATCTGAAGCATATTTCAAAAGTTCCATTCCTTGACTACATGAATAACATGGCAGACAAAAATCAATTTTGTATAAATTAGAGCATGGATTACAAATTGGTTGTCCACTAGCTGAATCCAGACCATTTCAGCCTGCATACTGTTTTAAAAGTTGAGATGTTTGAAGCAAAACTTCAACTTCTGGATTTTCTTAAAGACTGGCAATAGTGGGCCCACATTCCCCTGTGATAACAATCGCTTGGACAAGAATTTACCTGTCCCCTTTAGGGGGGTCATGCACCCGCTTGTTTGTCAATATCTCCAGTCAGCCTAGTTGATAATCTGTTACTTATGTGGTTCCTAGAACATTCTGAGTTTGGAACCATTGACTTCAAAATATACCTTTTGGGAATTAGGAGAAAAGTTGAACATCTGTGCATCACAGCCAGTGATAAATACTGACTGGAAGAGGGAAAGATGATTAAGATATATGATTCTCTCATGGAATTCAGAGTCCAGCAGGATAGATTGAGTAATTAAAAAAAAAATAATGAAATACAAAAATGCTACAATAACAGTTAGTGGAAAGTGCTATGGAACCACAGAGAAGAGAGAATTAGTTTTCCTTTGGGGAGAAGGAGAATATTGAAGACTTAAAGTAATGTGTGAACTAGACCTTAAAGAAGGAACAGGGGTTTACAAGTTGTAGATCTGAAAAATATGCCAGGGAGGAAATATCAAACACAAAACATGTGTAATAATATGTAGCACATGTAGGAAAATACATAGCATAGGTAGCATGTATCAGCATGAAAAAAAGTATGGCATGTTGAAGGGGAAATGGTAATTTAAGTAAACATTAAGGGGGAGGAGTAATGATAAATAAGTGAATAAACAGAAATTAAGCAGACTTCAAAGTTCCTGAATGATCAACTAGGTCACTTAGACAGTATCCTGTAAACAGAAGTAGCCATTGGGAGAATTTTTCTTTTTTGAGATTTAGTTGATTTTAACAATGCACTGGAAGGATTTGATTTTTGGAAATGATAAAGGAAATAAGAAAAAATCATGAGTTCTACCAAAGTTAGTGATGATGAAGACAGAGAATGCAGATTTAAGAGTCATTTCTCAATTTCACATAAATTAATTCAATTTAATATTAATCAATCCAGTATGACATCTGTTGATCATATTTTATATGTCATGAATCCCGATGGATACTGGTACAAAAATTCTGAACAAGACCTGTGCCATATCAACCATGTTTCTGAGACTCTAGTATGAAGCCTAATAGAATCAATGAGGATAGTTGAGAGAGAAATGAAAAAGGTAAACAAATAAGATTTTTTTTAAATTAAAATACTATCAAGGTCCTTTTAAGCCCTCTAAAACCATATCTTTATCTAATTACCTTGTTCTCCCAATTGAGGTCTAAGATAAAATTAATGAAATATTGCATATTTGGGTAAATGGTCTTAAGTCTTGGCTGGAAATTCAATCTTAAATGTACCCTGTGATTGGTCCCAGAATGTTTGTTCATTTCAACCTTTCTGCTACAATTTTCCCTGTTTCTAATTTTTGGCTCCAAATAGAAAGACATGTGAATGTGAGATATATATATATGTGTGTGTGTGTGTGTGTGTGTGTGTGTGTGTGTGTGTGTGTACTGATTTTGTTTTATGTTGTATTTCATCATCTGGTCTTATAATAATGCAATGTTTTTGGTTTTTGTTTTTTTTTTTCTAAAAAGTAATGTCTTAGCTCTGATAGCAGTGCCTTGCTGAGTTTTTAGAACTTCTGCTGTTTGTAGGAAGGCAATGTATAGGGGAATCAAGAAAGAAAAGAAAAGAAAATTTTAATTTTTCACCAGTAATCACTTTTGACCTGTATTTTCTTGTTTGTTTACCAGACATGTCTCAGATCCCTCCTTTTGCAATCTCTTCCTTCCTATTTCTATGCTCGTGGAAGAAAAGCTTTAGGGAAATGAAGACTGGATATGTGGGATGAAAGCTTCTGCACTTTCAGCAAATTCTAATTCTTTTTTTGCCCAGAGCTTTATGGATGGAAAATAACTCAAATGGTAGTGACTCATTATCACCTGGGTGTGGGGTGGACTGGGTGTCAGGAGCCCTGAATGTTTTCAGCTATGTGATCCTAGTGAGCCCCATTCTCTGTGTAGGTGGCAGTTGCCTGATCTGTAAATGGAGGGAGGAAGCTAGGTGGTCTGTAAGGCAGCTCTGAACTCCTGTGTAAGGATAATTCTGGACTTATATGGTGGTTAGATCCCTTTGTCAAATAGGATCAAAAATTCCCAAGCCATTGTTTAAATGGGAAGATCCTCCGCCCCAAAAGGCATGGTTAAGAAATCATTATCTGATTATCTAGGTTAACCTTACTTTTATCCCTACTTTATATGAATCAGTTCTTCTTTTAAAATGTATCTTTGGGGGCACTTAGGGGGCTTAGTCGGTTGAGCATCCGACTTCAGCCATGATCTCACGGTTCATGAGTTCAAGCCCCGTGTGGGCTCTGTGCTGACAGCTCAGAGCCTGGAGCCTGCTTCAGATTCTGTGTCCTCCTCTCTCTGTGCCCCTTTTCCACTTGTGCTCTGTCTCTGACTCTCTCTCTCAAAAATAAATTAACAATAAATAAATAAATAAATAAATAAATAAATAAATTTGTAAAATGTATCTTTGGAATCACGGAGGGGATGGTGGTGGTGGGCATTAGCTATTCTCACTTTAATTAAATGTCCTTATGATTAGTGTTGTAGTGTAAGGATTCTTGGCTCTGCAACTTTCTGTGCCTCAGTTTTCTTAATTGTAAAATGTAGTTAATAATAGTATTTGTCATGAAGATTGAATAGGTTAACATAGGAAAAATGTCCAGAACAGTGTCTGCTACATACTTCACAACATATAATTTTTTGCTATTATAGCTATCATCCGAAAGCATAAAATTGCAACAGAGTAGATGTTTTAGAAAGTGCTAGTGCTAGTCAGTGATAGGGATGTATATGTACTGGGAGATGAAATTGTTGGTGGCCAAACTAGGAGTTTGAAAGGCGATTCTTGGGGATGTTGGAGATTGGATAAAATAAATAAAGGGAATTCAAAAGATAAGGACTGACATATGATTAAATAACACTTTAATTTCATTTCAAAAGAACATTGTCCATACTCAATCTTCCACTGTGCTCCAGCAGCCCATATAGCTACTCCCAGGGGAGCGTGGCCACAAGCTGAAGATCAACAATGGTTAGGTGATCTAAGAGTCCTTTAAAGTTTAGCTTGAGGAATGCCTTTCTGCCCTAACTTGGAAGGTTCTGCCTAGTCAGAGTTTATTCGTCCCCTAGATCAATTTCTATGTCCCTCTTCTCTGTCATGCAAACTCCTGACTGTTTGAAACAACAAGAATCTTTTTTTTTTCTTTTTAAAAATTTAGAGGATACCCAGTAGAATAAAATTAGTACCAAGTACCATGTATTGCCATTGTCTTTCATGCAAATGCTTTCTCTGATGAAGAATACATACAACCTGAGAATTAGGTTTGGGTAGAGTTACATTTTTATCAGGAAGATACATAAATCTGAAGGAATTGGCCCATCTCATCTAACTGGTAAATTTTAGTTACAACTTGGATTTAAATCCAGGTGTCTGGCACAAAACTCCATCCTGAATTTTATTTAAGTTTGTTTATTTGTTTTGAGGCGGGGCGGGGGGGGGGGGGGCAGAAAGAGAGGGGGAGAGAGAGAATCCCAGGCAGGCTCTGTGAGTGCAGAGTCCAATGCTGGGCTCAAACTTATGAACCATGAGATCACAACCTGAGCTGCAATCAAAAGTCAGACGATTAACCAACTGAACCACTCAGGTGCCCCACCACCTGGTGCCCCACCATTTGGAAATACTGGTGGAAGGGATGGGGAAGGAAAGAATAGAAATCATCAATTCAATGAAAGGGATTAGACATGCTTGATCTATCTGTATCTATTTCCAAATAAGGAAATTATGGAAACCAAATATGTTTAAATGATGGTAGGAAGTATAATAAAGCACTCCTGGGAGGAAAAGCAAGTAAGTCATACAGAGATGATAAAACACATATATACTAGACAGTCTTGGAAGACTACATGCTCAGCAGACATTTGGGGTTTCCTGGATCTCTGTGGCATGATCAGCCAGTTCCAGGAGGCAAAACTCCTCTCTGGGGAGGTACAAGGCTTTGGGCATCAGAGGTACAACTGAAATAATGCTTCCAGAGAAGAGAGTATAAAAAATGTGTCCCAAGGTAATTTTTCAAGCTGATGATGGGGGTTGAAGGGAAGGAAGAAAGTCATTTTCAGGCCAATAATCCCCATTGCACAGCCGCTGTGAGCTGTGTGAATCACTGAGCACATTTCAAGGAATAGCTGTCATGTGTCACTAACAAATTCTCACTGCAGATGGGCTCCAGGGTACTCAGGATCTATTTTGGGGAGGCCACAAGCAGTGAAAGCCTGCTGGTGCCACTGTAAGGAAATCTCAGCCACCCTTGAAAATACAGAGAAATAAAACCTTAAGTCCAAGCACAATTCCCCCTTGTTATGATTCATATTCCTATATTTCTTCTACTCCATTCCGCATTCCCACCCTCTCTTCTGTGTGCTCTTTTCTTAGGCAAAACCATCATTTGTCTCTCTACTAAGTCTGTGTGCAAAGTGTAGTACTTGGAGTGTTCCATACGCCCAGAAAGAAAAGAATGAAATAAGAGTTTGTGTACATATTGTATGCTTTCTGCCAGTCCAGTGGCATAGAATGCTCCTAGGTGCCATTATTTCACTTTCTCTCCATTCACTGGATGTTGATACCCAGGGCTACCTGAAAAACCTTCTACTGAGGTTGGCAAATCCTCCCTTAGCCATGATCCCTGTGGTAGGCAGAATAATGGCGCTTCTTTCTTCTTCCCTCAAAGACATGTGTCTCCTAATCCCTGGAGCCTGCAAGTATGTCACCTTCACGGATGTGATCAGATTGAAGGTTCTGAGAAAGAAAGATGATCCTGGATTATTTGAGTGAGTCCAGTGTCATCACAAAGGGACTTATAGGAAGGAGGAGAGTCAGAGTATAAGAATATATGACAAAAGAAACAGAGATGGAGTGAAAGTGATGTAGGTCCATGAGCCAAGGAATGTGGACAGACTCTAGAAGCTAGGAAAGTCAAGGAAACACATTCACCCCTAGAGTCCCCAGAAGAAATGCAGCCCTGGTGACTCATTTTAGATCGCTGACCTCCAGAACCGTAAGATAACAAATGTATATTGTTTGAAGACACCAAGTTTATGATAATTTGTTATAGCAGCCACTGACCTGCCCACTGACCAGGAACAGTCCTATTGGACCATTATGTGAGCAAGAAATAAATTTGTATTGTGTTAATCTACTAAAATGTTGGCATATGGTTACAAAAGTGTATAGCATTGTTGTAAATATTGTAGACCCTAGACAGTATACTTCATGATATCTTAAGAAGTTATGTGGTTACCCAGTTGGATGTTACTCAACCCTCCTCCATCCTTCTCTACCTCACTCCTCTATTTACTTCTCATTTTTTCATAGTCTTAAGTTCAATTACTTTGTGTCCTTTCCCAGTGCCTTCTGTGACTATGTCAGGCCCAGAATGATAACTTTTCCCAAAGTCTTTAAACAGTTATGCATTTTTCCCATGCAAAATAAATAAAGTGGATAAATATGGCAAAACAAATGGAGCATCTCAACAAGGAATTACCAAAAAGACAATTTTAAAATGCAATTATCTGCAGTGCATCTGTTCAAACACCCTCACTACCATTTTTCTCTCTAAATTTCAACTTTTCCTTCTGGTGGCCCAATTTTTTCAGGCTTTTGAATAGGTTTCATTGGAGACTGGGTTGGAATTTCAGGCAAGACAATTGAAATTGTTTACATGCCAATATCATCTTTCTAAGGTTCCCTGATTCTTTATGAATATGGAGATAGACTCACTGAAAAAGCCAGGATACATTTTCAAAGGGCTTCACAATGGTTCCTACCCACTCTCCCATGCACTATTTTTATCTTACCTTCCATAGGTATCTATGCTAGTGAAGACAGATTGGAAACAATATACAGCAAGGTTCTATGTAACAGCAGAGTTGCAAGATGTGAAGAGCTGGGACACATGAATCATAGAGGACCTACTTGGAGTTGAGCTACCTGAAGCAAAAAATACATGTGAATATTTGTGTGAGTGCGAGCTAAACTTTCATTGTGTCAAGTGACAAGATTTTGGAATTCTTTTAGTAGCTGTCTTGTGCTTCCCCACAAAGATGAGGGAAAAGGTACAGAAAACTGTTTGAATGGTCTAACTTTGTCACTATAACATGCAGGATGATCAAAGTGAAGTGGTTTGCCCAAAGTCACATATAGAACAGTGGCCAAGTGAAGAGTTCCCAACTCTCTTGACTCCATTCAGGCCCTTCACACACATACCCAGTATTTGAACCCCTCATATATTTATTTTCCAGTTCTTTACCTTCTCTATTTTTGGAGGAGGTGCCAAGTTCCCAGCCCTGAAGCGGCCAGGGAAATGTCTTCAAGCCCAGCTCATAGCACACTGTTACATTGATTTTCTAGGAGATTTATGGCGTTGACCTGATCTCAATGAAAAAACTAAATCCAATTCGCTAAGGAATTACAAGCCTGTCTGATCAATAATCTATTTATCTCCTTCACTTTGCCATCTTTAGACACTCCAAACTTGTCATGGGAAATTGAAAGCATTTAAAAACTATAATTATGCAGCCTCAGGAAAGGTCTCCAACATTTCGGAAGATTTTCAATTGCGTTTGAGGAAATGCTACCCTGGTATGAGAAATAAAGATCACTCTGGTCACTATCCAAGTATCTAGCCTGGGCTCATTAATAGAAATATAGTGTCAGGATAATAGGGCCTGTAATTGCAGCATTTTCTACACTGGAAAGATTTTATCTGGGATTTGGGTTCAGTTCTGGGGGTTTGATTTTAGAGTCACCTAATTGAATTGAAGCATATCCAGCATATCCATGCTTCAGGAAAGCAACTGAAGTGATAAGGACTATAAAATATTTTGAAATATGAGGAATAGTTAGAGAAATTGGATATTCTGTTGGTGTAGAAAAAACCAAGGAAACTTGAAAGACAACCTTAAATAATCAAAGGCTGGTACATAGGAAAAGAAGCTTGTTCCATATAGATCCAGATGGCAGACAAAGAATGCACTCAGACAACTAGGAGATTTTAAGTTGATTTAAAAACAACTGTTTCTTATGATTTAATTCTCATAAAATGGAATTCTCTTCTCTATGCCATAGGAGAAATTTGGGCCAATGATCTTTCAGTAGTGGGCCATGGATTTTTAAGTGGAAAGCAGTGGGATTAGGGTAAGCATACCAGATGTTCCTATCCTGAACATTGATGCAGGTGCCTAATCCACAGAGCCTGTTGCTACATCCTCATTTACATTGGCTCGCTTGTCGTTGGTTTCTTCTTCCCGATTCTTAAATTTATGGCTATGTAATACTGCTTTGAGACTGAGTTCCAACTCTCTGCTTGAGATCCCCCTTTTGGGCTCTTTGGTCTGTGAAAGTTGGTTCTGTTTTCTCCCATAGTTGAATGAGTACCTCCATGTGATCATGTGCATGTGTTTCTTGAATTCTTGGGTAAAAGTGTTTCTTCCCCCAATTATGGAAATCTTAGTATAGTGGTTGATTAAAAAATATAAAAATAAGTATTGGATATTGCACACCATTTCTGCTGACCACCATTATTGCTTTCTTGACTTGTAAGAGTATTACTTTTACCATTAGATTGATAGTCCCAAAACTAACTTGGATTAGTTAAGTTAGCTACTCAAAACTACTTAAATGCATAACCCATCTGACCCCAGTTTTTCTGATTGTACTGTCATGACTCCTCTTGATGTACCCATTCCTTGAACTTACCATTCCTTGAGGATCACCCATAGTCTACAATCTCTTGTGTCTGTTTATACTATTTATCTCATCATCTCATTACAACCAGGTAACAAATTATCCATTTCCAAAGCTCTGCTCAAAAGCCACCCTCTCTTGGGAGAGAGCCAAACCATAAGAGACTCTTAAAAACTGAGAATAAACTGAGGGTTTATGGGGAGTGGGAGGGAGGGGTGGGTGGGTGATGGGCATTGAGGAGGGCACCTGTTACAAGGAGCACTGGGTGTTGTATGTAAACCAATTTGACAATAAATTTGATATTAAAAAAAGAAATAAAAACTTGTGCACTTAAATAAATAAATAAACTTTAAGAAATACATTAAAAATGTTTTTTAGTGAAAAAAAATGCCACCCTCTCTTTAAAACATCATTGACTACTGTTTCTTGATGTTTCTTACATGGTGCTTACCTCACCAAGTTTTGAAGTAATTATGTGTGTGTGTGTGTTTCCACATCTCTTGCAGAACATAAATCAGTGGTTCTTACATTTGGGCAAGCATCAGATTCACATGGAAAGTTTATTAAAATACAGATTTCTGGGCTATATCCTAGAGTTTCTGATTCAGCAGGTCTGGTATGGGGACCAAGAATTTCACTTCTAATGAGTCTCCCGTTGATGCCAAGACTGTTGTTTTGGAGACAAAACTCTGTGAATGTAGACTGGTCTAGACTATAAATTCCTGATAAGTAGGACCCATAATACCTGTTAGTAAGATTTAAATGTTAGTTAATAGTACTATTGACATCTTGAACTGTATAATTCTCTATTTTGGGGTCCTGTCCTTTGTACTATACACAGTGTAGCAAGATCCATGGTCTCTACGTACTAGATGCCAGTAGCACCCCTTACCCTTCAGTTGTGATAACTAAAATGTCATCACACATTGTCAAATGCCACCTTTCCTCTAACTGAGAATCACTGGATTAGAGGATACAGAAATACTTGACTCATTGTTGCCAATTAGATTTGGTTCCAAGGGAGTTATACACAGAAAGACAAAAATAAAATAAAGAGCATATTTTTTTAAAGCAAGTGTCCATGACATATTTAACCAACAATGGGTTTCTGTACAGCCAGGTTGAAGCTCACATGGTTCTACCTCACTATAAAACAATTGCTGGTGTTTGAAATCTTACCTTGATATGACTAGCTTCCTGGTATAGAACCCTATGCTATCTATGGTCAGTCTACTTATGTGGTCTTGCTAAAAGCAGGGACAACCTGCCTGTCTGAACCTACCCAAGGTCTTCTCTGTCCCTTTTTATTACAACAATAGTACAGGTTTGGGAAGACAGAAGACATGAGCATGATAAGGAACATAACGCTTAACACACAGTAATTTTGTTCAGCTGTAAATATGGCCCTATGTGTCTCTTGCAATCTGAAGGATTTCTATTCCCTTGGGAAAGCATGAAAAACAGGTAGAAAAGGAGATTGTAAATGCTCTCTTCTCTGGTTTCCCCTTCCCCTATTCTTTTTACAGAACAAGCATTTTGTGTTCAAAAAATAATTGAATGAACAAATAGGGATAAATAAAAGCTATGAAGGAAATTTCAATAACATTATCTTGAACGTGCTGCTCAAATTGAAAATTCTATTTTTCTATGAGCCTACTGCCTGCCTTTTCAGAAATGGGTCACAAGTTGCTCAAATACAAATAGAAGATTGAAAACTGACTCCCCATAAGTACTCTTTAATTTCTAATGTATGCTATGATCTGCATTAACTATCTTCTCATTTAGCTTTACAAAAGTTCTATGAAATTAGTATGAATGCCTGTATTTTACTCATGAGAAGACCAAAGCTCAAAGAGGTGAAGTGACTTGCCCAAGGTTGGGCACCTTGCCCACTGGATAGCACCAGGAACAAAATCTGAGCCAATGTATTTTGATTCCGTATGACTGTTTCACCCACCGTATAGTCTTCTGTGCTCAACACCACTGAGCAAAATACACACTCCCCCACATGGCTGGGCTTTCTCCACTCTGACAACATGTTACTGAATTAGCTCCAGCTCTGATGATGACAGCATTTGTGCCTCTTGCTACAAGTTCAATTTCTTCAGGCTTAGATTGATGGTCCTCCTTTCTGTGCTGAAAATCTCCAGACAACACAAATACGGCCGGTGCCTTGAAACACATCAAAAGACATAAACCTTGAGACTTTACTGGTTTGGAAGTTTCAGAGTGTGATTCACAATTACAAGTAAGAATAGCTGGGACATACTTTTTGAATACTCTTCACTCTCCAGGTACACCTTCACAATTTTTTATCAATGGTCTCATATGATCCTCAGGACAAGCCTATAAGGTAGACCCTGTCGTTATCCCTATTTTACAGACCAAGATACTGAAGATTTGTGTGGTGGTACTACCCTCATTTTACAGAGGCTTGGGGTAGGTGAGTCACTTATTCAAGGTCAGAGGAAGAACTCAATCACAAGTCTTTTGATAGCTACTCTTGTAACTATTTCTACTGTGATAAATCAGAATCAGGCTATTTATTGACATCAGTGTTTTCCACCTTTCCTCATGGGTGACATGATCTATCTATTTAAGGGTATAAAGATGAGGCATCCTGTGTGCCCTCAGGGATCAAAGAGAGTAGACAGAGACCTAAAGCATGTAGTCTTCTAAGACAGCTACAAATGGTCCTGGGCTCCAATTCCAGCTCCAATTTGTTATTTATAAAACCTTCAGAAAGCCATTTCTGGTCATCAAGCCTCAGTTTCCTCATTTGAAATTTAAGGATAATAATTTTACCTCCTTCATCAAATCACTATAAGGATTAAACCACATGCCCAGTCGAACACACAGTAGGTGTTCAAAATGTAACTGATCTCTAATAGCTGGGAAGATAATCCATGCGTGAACAAGGAGAACTGGAAAAATATTTTTAAAAGTTGATATGAACTACCATATACTTCTAACTCTAAGAGCTAAGAGGTGGGATGACTCACGATGAGCTTGAATATGATTAAAACATTTTAGCTCAAAGGATGCTCTAGGGTAGCTATGCTGCCCCTTCTTTAGATACAGAAACCAGAGCTCAGATATAGTAAATGACTTGCTTAAACTTTTATTGCAAACCTGTGACTTTAGGGCTTTGAATTCTGTTCTGTTTGCTTCCAGTTTGGTGTAGGTACAATTAGTGAAGACTTTGTGGGTCTTAAAAAGATGAGAAGTCCCTTGAGCACAGGGATATGTGGCAGACTCCATAAAAGACCAAACATTGAGAGACTTGCATTTAATGTATCTTTATCTAAGTTTCTTTCTTACTCCTAACCTCTACACAGATGAAAAAGACATTATTTTCTGCACAACCAATCTATGCCAAAATAATCATACGTATTATATTATTTACTTCTCAAAGCAGCACTGCAAGGTGGGTATTCTCTCCATTATAAGGATTGACAAAGTGAGGCCCAGATATATTAAAGTCCTTGGTCAAGATTATATAGTAAATATAAATCCAGGCTCTGATAACCCTGTCAGAATCCCTATTTTACAGACAAGGATACTGACGATTGGTGTGGTGGTACTATCCTCATTTTACAGAGGCTTGGCGTAGGTGAGTCACTTATTCAAGGTCAGAGGAAGAACTCAAAACACAGGTCTTTTGATAGCTACTCTTCTAACTATTTCTACTGTGATAAATCATAGAATCAGACTATTTATTGACATCCAGATTTCAGAGCCTGGATTCTATCTCCCCCAAATTCATGCCTTTTCTAATTATTATCTCCTTCACACTACAGAGTCTGGTGGAATTTTCCATGACACCTGCTTTCCTGGGCTAAATGCACTCTCTTTCTCTCTCTTACTTTTTCTCCCCTCTCTGTAGAGGTTCTTAGCTATGTCACATTTTAATCTTGTATAGAAGAGAAAGAAACCCTGGAGAACTGACTACTAGTCAAAGAGAAACTGGTCCTTTTCCCCAAACACTTCCAATTCATTTTTTCCTCTTCTTCTTTCTTTTTTTTTTTTTAACATCTAATAATGTTTGCCATAGAGACCCATTCATTAGGTTGTTGTTATATGCAGTGGCACATATGAGGGAAACTAACCGTGCTCTGGAAGAAACTATTGTAAAATATATAATGGCATATTTGGAACTGCAAAGAAAGACTGCAATTCATAACACTCCATATGTCCCCCAGTATCCTCTCCTGGACATCTTTGCTGATGGAATACCAGTGCAATATATATCCCAGCTTAGATCAAATCATTCATGCATTACAATTTTGTTGTAAAAGATATACAGTTCACGTTACCAAATTGAGCTTCCTAAAATGTAACCGCTAATGTGAATTCAGACAAATACTAAGTACTTATTGTGTCTCCTCTAGATAAAAGTTTTGATGGGTCCCTAGTAACTAAAAGACAAGCAGACAGCTTTGCTCCTTACATAACTCAGTATTTCTGTTTCCCTAGTGCCCAATGCCAAGTCTTCAGTCCTCCAGTCCAGTCCTTTCTGTTTATCTAAACTCCTCCTTTCTGCCTATCTAAATTCCTCCCATCTCTCTGGGCTCAGAGCATGTATCCCTGATGATGAAAATGAAATGGGTTTTAGATGACCATTCTTTTTTTTTTTTTTTTTTTTTGGTCTTTCATTTTTTCCTTGGAGGTTTCCTTTTTTTTTTTTTTTCAACATATGAAATTTATTGTCAAATTGGTTTCCATACAACACCCAGTGCTCATCCCAAAAGGTGCCCTCCTTAATACCCATCACCCACCCTCCCCTCCCTCCCACCCCCCATCAACCCTCAGTTTGTTCTCAGTTTTTAACAGTCTCTTATGCTTTGGCTCTCTCCCACTCTAACCTTTTTTTTTTCCTTCCCCTCCCCCATGGGTTTCTGTTAAGTTTCTCAGGATCCACATAAGAGTGAAAACATATGGTATCTGTCTTTCTCTGTATGGCTTATTTCACTTAGCATCACACTCTCCAGTTCCATCCATGTTGCTACAAAGGGCCATATTTCATTCCTTCTCCTTGCCACATAGTACTCCATTGTGTATATAAACCACAATTTCTTTATCCATTCATCAGTTGATGGACATTTAGGCTCTTTCCATAATTTGGCTATTGTTGAGAGTGCTGCTATAAACATTGGGGTACAAGTGCCCCTATGCATCAGTACTCCTGTATCCCTTGGGTAAATTCCTAGCAGTGCTATTGCTGGGTCATAGGGTAGGTCTATTTTTAATTTTTTGAGGAACCTCCACACTGTTTTCCAGAGTGGCTGCACCAATTTGCATTCCCACTAACAGTGCAAGAGGGTTCCCGTTTCTCCACATCCTCTCCAGCATCTATAGTCTCCTGATTTGTTCATTTTGGCCACTCTGACTGGCGTGAGGTGATATCTGAGTGTGGTTTTGATTTGTATTTCCCTGATGAGGAGCGACGTTGAGCATCTTTTCATGTGCCTGTTGGCCATCTGGATGTCTTCTTTAGAGAAGTGTCTATTCATGTTTTCTGCCCATTTCTTCACTGGGTTATTTGTTTTTCGGGTGTGGAGTTTAGTGAGCTCTTTATAGATTTTGGATACTAGCCCTTTGTCCGATATGTCATTTGCAAATTAGATGGCCATTCTTACTCTAAGTTCTGGTTGGGCTTGATAGGTTCCCAACCTCAGAATTGTATGCGAAACTATGTATGTGTTGGACATGTGTACTTTTCCAGATAAAGTATTCATAGTTATTTTCAGACTAAAAATATTGGTTACCACCAAAACATTAAGAAACCATCGTAGGATTTACCAATTTACTAATATGTTGATCTAGACTGATGGTGACTCTCAGAAATTATGCATGCTTTTCCACACTCATTCGATTATGAAACATTATCAGTTGCCTCAGTCAGCCATAACAAATTACCAAAACCTCAGTGGCATGAAACAACAGAAATGTATACTCTCATAGTTCTACAGGCCAGATGTTTGAAATCAAGATGTCAGCATGCCTCTCTCTTAGCTTTTGGTGCCTACTAGCAAACCTTGGCATTCCGTGCCTTATGGGCACATTCACTCTAATCTCTGACTCTGTCTTCACGTGGCTTTCTCTCCTTGACCTATGTCTCCATGTCCCAAGTCACCTTGTCTTTCCTTTATTAGGACAGTTACCTTTGGATTTTAGCTTGGCATAATGTCATCCCAAGATCCTTAAATTAATCACATCTGTAAAGACCCTGTTTCTGATAAGTCCACACTAACTGATTCTGGTTGGATATATCTTTCATTGGAGGAGGGGGAACAATTCAACTTACTATTCCATTTATCAGGAAATATACAGAGAAACTAAAATTTGGAAGGGGAGGTGTAATTTTGTCAAAACTATAGCAAATTCTCACAATATAATGATTTATTGGTTCAAAGTCTCTTCTAATGGCTTGGGAACAAATCATTCCATTCTTTAAGGCCCAAATGTTATAATGTTGTGAAATTATAATTACAGGTTTTTTCTTGATATTTTATTTTTTAATTTTATTTTCTTGATATTTATTTACTTTATTTTATGTTATTTCCACATGTCTGCATAAGGTTCTGTAAGATTATAATTTTAGTAGAAGAGATTATATCTGTTTTTAAAGTGCTCATGAATTGAGGAATCAGACTTTTAATATGTATCCATACTTATAACTTCAGATTGGACAGCTATTTTCCAGTGTTTTCTAATTCATCTAAAACAATTGCTTGGCATCAAAGAAATCATAATAATATTCCCGTTGATATTTCCAGTCTTTGCTTCAGTCTTTCCTATCACAACTTATACTCTAGTTAAATGGGATGTTTTGAAATATTGTAATTAAGAGAAATATTTTCTAATTTTAGTATATGTGCTGCCAAAGCGAGCACAAGAGAAATATTTTCTAATACCTGTGCTTTCTCACAAAACATTCTTTTTTGGTACAATTACCCTCACCAAGTCCTAATACCTGGGCAAATTTTATTTATTTGTTTTTATTGCAGAGATATTATTGGTTTCCTATTTAATAGGCATTCCCTTACTTTTACCTTCCTAAAATAACTCCATTTTGTGACTCATAAATGCAGTACTCATCTTCACCATGGGGACTGAATCATGATAAGTCTCAGCCAACATGGTTGTCCCATTACCCTTGACAATTATTGGTTTCAATAAGGCCTTATGCTTTGTTCTGGTCAAAAAGATCATAAGGCGAGGTCTGTTGGAGAAACTTCTGGTGGAGGGTGGGGGGGAGTCTATTGCTATTAAGAAGACATGAAAAGAACAACTCTTTTTCTGTTTCTGGAAGTACCCAACTCATCAGTATTACCATTCGAACTGCAAAAAACATGCATCCATGAAGGAAATTTTTAAGGGGCAAGTTTACACACTGAACACAGCCAAGCAGAAAGATGTTAAAAATCTGCATCTTTGATAAATTTGTTAAACCATTGAATTAACTAACCTAAGACTTGTCTTAAACACTGTTTAAGTGGAAAGAAAAGCCCTAATTAAGTTACTTTGAATTAGATCTTCAGTTACTTAAAATCAACACCATATCCTTCTATACATATTATCATCAGATGTAGTCATCCTGTATAGATTGACAGAATTATCAAAGTCGTTCCAAGTCTACCTCTCTTTAAAGAGTTCCCTGCTCCTCCATTAGAAATTAAAATTTATTACCTATATTGGAATTATACCCAGATATTCCTGTACCCAGTTCTGTGCTCTTAAGCACCAAGTGTTAAATTTATCTATATCCTTTGAGCTCCATATTCACCTCTCTTCCCTTGGCTTTGTGATGCTAGACCTTGGTTCTATAAATATTGCTCATTCTGCTATTCCTGTATTCTTTAGAGTACTCTTTACTCCAGTTTGTAGTTAATCCCATCTTTCTAGCTAATAAATCTTTATATCAAAAGTTCCCTGTTCAAATTAAGGATGTATTTTTGTCTCCTGACTGGACCCTGATCAATACATTATGCTAAAAATGTGTGCTTACTTCCTATCATTCTATGTATAGTGGTTGCTCTTTCACTCAAGCAATACGGATAACATCCTTACCTACAAGCACCATGCTGGATATTGGTGATTAGGTGATGAACAAGCAGATATAGTACCTACTCACTGAGTCAACAGTCAAGTAATTCTTTCATTCAATCAATATGTGAGTGCCTGTCATGTGCTTAGTTGTAGGTACAAGAAATGGAGTGGTTAAAAAAAAAGGAGTCAAGTTTTCCCCTCTAGTGGAATTTATAACAAATAGGCAACCAAATATATGCTTTAAAACAATGTTTTTTTAAACAAATATGAAAACATAAAATTATGAAATGAAAGAAAGGGGAGACCTGAGTACTATAACAGACATCATGAGGAACACAAATAGGGAAAGACCTCTGTTATGCACACAACTGGGTCCCACAAAATTCATATGTTGAAGCCCTAAAGTCAAATGTGACCATATTTGGAGATGGGGCCTCCCAAAGAGGTCATTACAGTGAAAGGAGGTGGTAAGCGGGGGAGGCCCTAATCCAGTCTAAGTGGTGTCCTTATAAGAAATATCAGGGACGTACACACAGAGAAAAGCCTCAATGAGGACACTATTAGAAGTCATCCATCTGCAAGCCAAGGAGAGAAGCCTCAGGAGAAACCAGCCCTTCCAGCACCTTGATCTTCAACTTCTATACTCCAAAACTGTGAGAAAATAAATTTTTATTGTCAAAGGCACCTGGTATGTGATGGTTAGTTAATGGCAGCCTCAGCTGACTAATACAATTTCTGCAAAGATCAGAAAAGACAGGAAGAGTGAAGAGACACTGAAGCTGAGATTTGAAGAATGGGGAGAATTTAGTCAAGTGAGGAAGGGAGAAGAACATTCAAAATAAAGCAAAGAATTTCATTCTTTCTCATTGCCAAGTAGTATTCCATTGTGTATATAAACCACATCTTTTTTATCCATTCATCAGTTGATGGACATTTAGGCTCTTTCCATAATTTGGCTGTTGTTGAAAGCACTGCTATAAACATTGGGGTACATGTACCCCTATGAATCAAATCCTAGTAGTGCTATTGCTGTGTGGAACTTAAGAAACTTAACAGAAGACCGTGGGGGAAGGGAAGGGGAAAAAATAGTTACAAACAGAGAGGGAGGGAGGCAAACCATAAGAGACTCTTAAATACAGAGAACAATCTGAGGGTTGATGGGAGGGAGGTTGGGGAGAGGGGAATATGGGTGATGGGTATTGAAGAGGGGACTTGTTGGGATAAGCACTGGGTGTTGTATGTAAGCGATGAATCAGGGAATCTACCCCCCAAAACCAAGAGCACACTATATACACTGTATGTTAACCACCCTGACAATAAATTATATTAAAAAATAAAAATAAATTAAAAAAATAAAAATAAATGGTAAAAAAAAAACAAAACAAAGCAAAGAAGATATGCAAAGTCACCTAGAAAGGAAGATATTTTCTATTTTCCAGGATTTAAAAGCCACATGGAGCAAAATGAGCGTGGGGAATAATGTCATGAGGAGGGCTGAGGTGTGGGCAGGTTCCAGGTTAAGAGGGGCATAGTAGGTCATGGTGAGAAGTTGAGAATTTATTGTAAATGCAGTGGGAAACCACTGAAAATTTCTAAGAGAGTTGATTATCGTGATCTGACAAAGTGATGTTTTTTTAAAAAATCTCTCTGGCTATTTTTTTTGTGGTGAATGGAATGGAAGAAGTAAGGATTGTAAAAGGGAAATCAGTTAAAAGGTTACTGAAGTAGCCACAGAGAGAATAGTGCAAGGGGTGGGGGGATGTTTGATATGCGTATGTCTAGAATAAATACAGGCTCAATTCAAAGGAAATGTACACATGCATATTCGCGTAATGCAGGCTGAATTTATAACCACTAGGAGGATGGGCGCCAGGATCAAGATTTGCATCACAGAGTGGTCATCAGCAGCACTGAGAAAGCAGCTTGTTCCCACATTGTCAGGGGAAGTCAGCCTCTGCGCCCCAGGGAGACACAGGCAGGCTTGGCTCAGTGTTTTTCCTCTGCAATCACTGTGTTCCCTACAGGAGAGACACTGCTTAATACAACTACCTTCCTCTTATTGACGACTGTTTGTGGTTCTGATTAAACAGCCTCCTGGCAGGAGGAAGTCCTTTCTGGGAAGGGCAGAAAGAGGTTTGCCATTTCCCAGAAAAACCTGGCAGTCATTAGACCTTGCTAATAGTAGCTGATGAGTTAATTGTCCTCCCTAACAAGCCTTCCTCCAAGAGGCAGAAATAAACACTGGCAGGGGGTTGCATGAAAATAGGCAGGTGCTCTGCTCCAGCCCTCCCAGGTCAGCAAGAGGCATGCAATTTGCTGTTCTTGCTTAGGATGAATGTGCTGGTGTAGGTCAGCAAGTTCAAGACGGTGAGGGGAACGATTTAAAAGCAAATGAAAAGCCATAGTTTTCTCTCCACATGGTACAAGTGCACGTTGGCTAAAACCACTCCTGCTCTGTCATTGAAGCATCAGGCTTTCCCCCTCGTGCACGCTCCTGGGAACCGGCAGCTACAGCAGACAGCCAGAGTTGTGGGGTCCAGCTCAGTTTCTCAGACCCACTTTGCTTGAGCCTGGCTTCTACTGCCCCCTGTTGGTAAATACACACTCCAGGTTCTCTCCTTAAGCCCTAAAACCCTAACTTTACTTCTAGGTTTCCTATGCAGCCTGGCAAAGGTCTCCCCTTGGATATCAGCACCACATTATTTATTTCCGATTTGCTCTGAGGTCTTGACTCGAAAACCAGCCAAGTACTGTTTACTTTGATTTTGTGGATCTAGGGGGCCCTTCATCTGAGAGGAATTGTACTCCTTTATAAAATGATAAAATGTTAGATTTGGGAATTTCCTTACAGTTCATCTAGTCCAAAAATTTCAGATACACAAACTTTGTGTATATCATCTTTGTCCCTTTCTGTGCCCATGAAAAGCATTTCTAATTAATCATGCTCTGCTTTCCTGCTGATCCCCAGACATGGTCTCAGGTCTTTCGTTTTCATCATTAATCTTTTGGATTGGATCAAAGATAAAACCTATATATTGTTTAGTTACTACCTTAATTTTATAGACAAGGAGAGACCAAGAGAAGTGGTAAGAATCTGATAAGAAAGTGCTCCCAGGATAGAGCTCTTTCCATTGAAAATCACCGTATTCTTTAGAAAACGGAATCCTTTCAGGGTATTTTTTTTATGGCCAATATTCTAAGGTCATATTTGCAACTATTATGGCTCATGGTGCTTATGGATGAAATAGTGTCCTCCCTCCCCAGATTCATATGTTGAAGCCCTAACCCCTTATGTGACTGAATTTAAAGATAGGACCTATTAGGAGGTATTAAGGGGTAAAGATGAAGCTGTAATCCAATAGGACTGGTGTCTTTGTAAGAAGTGGAATGTGTGCACACAGACAAAAGGCCATGAGAGGAGACAGAAAGAAGGTGGGTGATCTACAAGCCAGGAAGAGAGCTCTCACCAGCAACCAACAGTAACAGCACCTCCATCTTGGACTTCTAGCCTCCAAAACTGTGAGAAAATAGTCTGCTGTGAAAGCCACCTGATCTGTGGCATTTTGTTATGGCAACGTGAGCTGTGTAATAGAGGTGGTCGTTCATTTACTCAAACATTTACTCTTTATTTAACACAGTTCTGGGCATCCAGCATGGTGGAATCTTCAAACCGGAAAACATTTTTCTAACTTTCTCCCAATGGAATAACATCTGGATCAAAGGACCATGCTAGATGTGGGCTGACAGCATTTTTAGTTGTTCTTAAGAAAACTAAACACAGACTACTGGGAGCAGAGAAGGAGCTTGAGGTTCAACCCTCTTATCCTTTAGATGAAACGTCAGATTTTTCCACATCTAGGTAACCATCAGTAGTGGAACTGAGGCCACAACCCAGTTGCTGGATTCAGTACAGAAAAAGCACTATGCTCCTATGCTGTCTTGATCAGATTGAGGAAATCAAACAGGTGAGTTTATTGGTCATTTAAAGTCATCCAATGTACTCAATGCTTTATAAACATCATCTCAAACCACCACTAAAATCTTAGGAGAAAGCTATCATTCTCCTTTGCCAATAAGGAAAGGGAGGCAAAGAGTTTGTGCACCTTGCCAAGATGGTCATGGTGGACATTACTAGCATTGTTTATATGCAGCCTCCTCTCCTTCCTGGGCATAAGGAAGACTTGTCAGCCTTTTTGCTCCTTGGCAGAGCCATTCCATTAATTTTGAACAATGAACGGTGAACAGAAGTGGCATGTCTCGGCTGAGACAGTGAACACCCATGCAGGAACTCTGAGCTCTCTCTTCTTACAACAGTGATTGTGGAAATTTCTTGTTGCCACAAGACTGAATCTGCTGGGATTACCAGTCACTTCTTGTAAGGAAGCTGCCTTGGACTATGGCTGGACCCACTACTATTTGTTGAGCCGTGGATATACAGGGTTTGTTTATCACCACCACATTGTTTTTCCTATCCTGACTATTATAAACTACAAAGTAAGGATATCAGTTTAAAAACAACACTTGCTGGGTCATTTTCTTCCCACTATCTTGGAATTACATCTTACCTCTGCCAATTAGGCAACTTCTAAATAAACTCTGAGCTGCATTTTCTTCAAATGTGAAAGAGTTATAGTGCCACCTACCTAAGACATTTGTTGCAAGAATTAATTGAGAAAATATATGTGAAGTAGACGAAACATACCAGATGCTCAAATTTTAGTTTGCTATTTCCCCAGTTCCATCATCCTGTTGAAATGGACCTGAAATTAATCTCATTCCCTGGACACATTATACTCTTGTCAGGAGTCACTATTTCAGGGGTCACTGGATCAAATGCACACAAGAACCAGGTAGTTACAATAAATCACTAACTTAAGCTGGATGTGGTGAACTAGAGACCCCTTAAAGCCTTTTAGAAGGGGCAACTCCTGCTTACCTGTGGCTGATTGTTGCTGGGTAGAATGTTAAGGCCATGTAAGTAAGGTACCAGAAATCCTGAATTTCTTATGAGATTTATTTTTCTTTTAATTTAGGAAACTACTGATTTTTTTTTTCCTTTAAACTTATAAAGGTTGCAGGGCACCTGAGTGGTTTAGTTGGTTAAGCGTCCAACTTCAGCTCAGGTCATGATCCCATGGTTTGTGAGTTTGAGCCCTGCATTGGGCTCTCTGCTATCAGTGCAGAGCCCACTTCAGATCCTCTGTCTCCCTCCCTCTCTGTCCCCTGCCCTCTCTCTCTCTATCAAAAATAAATAAACATAAAAAAAAAACTTATAAAGGTTGCATCAGAGTTCAAATCAAATACACCTATCTACAGGCAAGTAGGGTTATTGGCCACTAGTTTGTAATGTCTTGATCTGATTTCTAATGTTAATCCTCTATACCTAGCATGAACGGTGTCCTTCTGAATGCTGGGTTTCCCAACTAGACTGTAAGTCCCTAGAGGAGATGGACTTCAGTCTTCCATTTCTAAGCTCCTCCACAGTTTAATAACAAACCTGAAGAAAAAGAGCATGAAGGGCCAAATTGGATTAAATTTATAATGCCTTATGAATGGTAGACTTTAGGAAGTGAAAGATTTTATGTAAGCAATTTAACAGTAACCTTTTCCATATCTAGGAAGTATTTGTCTCAGGTTGTTCATCCCAATACAAGGGTAAGAATTATCTTTACTGCAGTTTCAATTAAACTGTACCCCATTCCTTTCTCCATTCTGATGTGAGAGGTCAGATGAGTCTCCTGTCTTGTAATGAGCATACATTCAAAGGGCCATTGGAGAAGTAGTCCAATGTTCTCAACTGAAAAAGCAGTTTCCCTGAGGCATGTAAGAGAATCCTCAAAGAGAGCGTAAGGGGCTGGAAGGTTTATAAGTGTGCCCTCTAAAATGTCGATTACCTAAAATTATTTTCAGACACAATCATTATTTTAAAATCTAAGGTAACATTAAAGGAGGATGTTGAATTTCAATGCAGGTAGTCTACTAAAAATAAATAAATTATATATGCTTCCATTTATTGCATGCTGCCATGTGCCAAGCACAATTCAAAGAGCTTTACCTACATTATTTCTTTTAACCCATAATGCCTTCTGAGGTTGGTAATGATACTTTATCCATTTTAAAAGGCTCAGATAGGTTAAATAAATCTTGTAAATCACTCAGCAGAAGTATTAGCTCAACCCAGTTCTAAAGACCATGATTTAATCAAAACAGTATTCTTTCTGCTACAGAGGGACCTATATCCTCACCCCTTTCCTCCAGAACAAGCTTTTAGTAAGAGTCTAATGAGGGACTTTGGTGAAAACCATTACCTTTGCTCTGAGAATTTACAGACAACACTTAGTGATATATCCTCAGGTTGATATAACATTTTCCCTCCTAAAGTTCTTGAATCACTTCTAGAATTAATAACATTATAGTTTTATAAAATTACCCCAATTTTAGCTGCCAAATTCAAGTATGGGACAGTTAAGTATCTCATCCATGATCCAATTCATTTAACCACTACAAAAAATTAAAACCGAGGACCATATTCCATGGAATATTCTATAGATGGTTTGGGTGAAGTTAATTACTATATCCATGACTCTTTCCTTATAGTAGCCCTTATGCCATAAGATTACTTTAATGATTAAATGAGATAAGAAAAACAAAACACGCTGACAGATGCTATTGCCAATTGGTACCTATGAGGTATCTGACAAATGCTAGTTGTTGTTTTTATTACCAGTATCATTATTACCTAAGTATTTTAGCCTCTATTACCAAATGCTAGCAATTCTTAAATATTGATATGTATCTAAAAACACTGGAGATATCAGTGGGTATGGAGTCACTTATGGAGAAGAAAATGATATGACTGGCTGTTTAGAGTGTAGTGTAGAGAATGCTACATTTTGAGTTTAAGGAAATAATGTGAAATATTTTGTAAAATGTTCCTCCATCAGGGTTATCTCTACCTTTTATTGTCTTTGAGTAATTTTACAACCCTGCAAGTTGCAGAAGCCTGAGAGAAAAACAAATAATTGCTATTTATGGAAATGCACAGTATATCTGTGGAATGCAATGGATTGTCACTCTGGATACTGAACAGTTCAGCAAATGTGAAATTTTAGCACCCCTTAATTGACTCTAATGTATGAAACTGAGTTTTCCTTTGAACCAATTGCAACATCTCATTTGTTCCTTATTACTTAATGCATTAAATAAAATAAATAACGTGGTCATGTAACATTTTCATGAGAGGGATAATTTTACCTTTTAAAAAGATATCTCATGGGGTGCCTGGGTGGCTTAGTTGGTTGAGTGTCCAATCCTTGATTTGGGCG
Source organism: Panthera onca (assembly GCF_046562875.1). Classification (NCBI taxonomy): domain Eukaryota; kingdom Metazoa; phylum Chordata; class Mammalia; order Carnivora; family Felidae; genus Panthera; species Panthera onca. The sequence continues at coordinate 78,683,924 of NC_138351.1, read as the reverse complement.
CAGGTCATGATCCAGGGTCATGGGATGGAGCCTCATGCCAGGTTCCACACTGAGCATGGAGCCTGCTTGAGATTCTCTCTCTCCCTCTGCTCTTCTCCTCTGCTCAGGTGCTCTCAATCTCTCTCTCTCTCTCTCTCTCTCTCAAAAAAACCCATATATATAATATATATATACATTTATAAATATAATATAAAATAATATTTTATTTATTTATTTATTAAATTTTTAATTTTAATAACTTTTATTTTATCATTTTATATATATTTAATTTATTAAATATATATTAATTTATTAAATTTATTAAAATAAATATTTTATTTATTATAAAAATAATATAATATTTTATATTATATTTATAAATGTATACATATTATATATATATCTTCTAACAAGAGTCATAAACTATGAGTTCAAGAACATGCTTCATCATTTATAACCCTAAGCAATCACTTAACTTATCATCTTGTGGGTTTCTTCTTCAGTACAATGATTTTTTTTAAAAAAATCTATATCTATATCACTTATAGGTATATATCACTGCTCTCCTCACCGATTGATTCTGAGATTCTAATAAAAAAGTGGATATGAAAATGACTTGAAATTATAGATTTCTATACAAATACCAAGGATTGGAGTTACTATAATTATATATTTGGTGGGTGGTAAGGTAGAAGCAAAGGGAGGTTAAGTGGCTCACAGTCAGCAATTTGTCAGTGGAAATAAATATACCAACCAGGCAGGCTGGTTGCTATTTAGTCTAGTATCCCTACTAAGTCACTGTTTTCACATAAAGATCAGAGCTTGTTGGCCTGAAACAAGAGGAAACTGGTAGCAAAGTGACTGTGTGTGTTATCAACAAGATAATAAGCTTGGTAAAGAGTCCATTAGGATAGAGGCTGCAAGGCAAGTGGATCTCCTTTGTAAATAATCTCTCACAGCCTCAAATGCAACCGTTTCCTTCTACACAGCTCTGGCCCACTGAGAGCCCTGATGGAAGAGCCAATTCCTGCCAGAAAATGAAGATGCTGAATTCAGAGCTTACACATGCAATTTTCAAGTTTTACAAAAGTTCCCCTTATCTTCCATTTCTCCTCAATTTACCAGCTTCAAGCAGCTAAATTTAATGAAACAACTATCCCAGAGTAGTAAACCCTAGGAGTCAGAAGAAACTTTAAAATCAAAATACTCAGCCTCTCCTGAATGTCTACACCCTTCCAAACTTCACCTCCATTAGTTCAGCTCTAATCTGAGATGATGTTTACATCAAATGTTTATTTATTTTCCCTTTTTTTTTTTTTTTTTAAGTTTTGGCCAGATACTTAATACAGCAGATTCACATTGAGCTAATGTTGGTTAGGGATCTCAGTTCCTAAACCTGAAGAGGTATTATGCAAGGTCACAATTAGACTACGGCATCTCAATCACAGAGAAAGCAAAATCATCTAACCACATGCTTCCTATTTAATCCTGACTTAATTTGATGTTACAGTTTTATTTATCTAACATCAATAGCCTTTCACCATCAATGAAGTCATGAAGGAGAGAGAGAGACAGAGAGAAAGGAGAGGGAAAAGAGGGATGGGGGAAGGAAGGAAGGAAGGAAGGAAGGAAAGAAGGAAAGAAAGAAAGCAATACATCATCTGACCTAAAGAGCTCACCTAAGATAACTAGCTGGTTAAGTATCCTGGGGAGTCATAATGCCTCCCTGGGCTACAGTTTCCCCATTGACTGGAAAGGGCCCTCAGAAGTGTGCTTCCGAAGTTCTAATCTAGGACATGAAATGACTATTGCTCACAGGAATGCACTTCATAGACTATGAAAATGCAGAGGCACTCTCTGCGAGTACCATCCAGAGAGGGATATTTACTACCTCTGGGTGTGGGAAGAGACCAAAGCTCTACAGAACTCACCAAATGCTAAATGGCTTACTGAAGCTCCTTGTAGGCCTTTTTCCTGGCTGCTAATTTATCAACTCCGAATTACCCTTTACATTACATGACTATGAGCATAAAGCAAAATGCTATGTGGTGTGAAAAATAGAGCTGCATTTAGGGAGCCTTTTTACAGTAGAGTTAAAGGGCTGCTATGTATCTATTTCAGGGACATATTTAAGGTCCCAAGGGACCTCTACCTCTAGATTTTCAATCTTGCAAATTCTTTGGAGTCAAGAGATTGACAAGTTAGAGTAAGGCTCAAGAGTCAACATTCACAGGATAAGATTAGAAGTGTTATCATCATCATCATCATCATCATCATCATCATCATCTTCCATTCCTTTCTCTAAGCTTTTCAATGTTTGCTAATGGCATTAGTACTCTAGGCAACCAGCTGGCTAACAATAAACTCAACCCTACCCCTCGGTCACTTCAGTTACAACAATGCTGTAGATTATTGTCTTCTAATGCCCTTCCTTCCCACAACCACCTTTTCATTCCCAGTGTTCACCTAACTTCCACATACCCTAGGAGATTGGCATGAATACTATGTTTTTTTATGAATAAATCATTTAAACAACTTGCTCAAGTCCTTCCAACTTAATGTAGTTCTGTCTGATCCAAGTGTCTTGATTAACACATCATTCTGCTGCCCTCTGTTGTGAGGCTCTTCCTTAATCACACTGGTCAAAAACCAATTACTCCTTCCTCCACTCCTCTTTACTCTGTTTCAGATTTTTCAAATGTTAATGTGAATACAAACCTCCTGAAAATCTATTAGAGTATAGAATCTGCTTCAGTAGATCTGGGGTTGCAGCCTGAGACTCTGTGTTTCTAACAACCTTCCAGATGCTGCTGATGCAGCTGCTCCAGGGGAATATGTAGACTTTGTATGACTTATACTGTTTTATAGATACAGGTCTCATTTGTTTGAAATGTTAGACTGTTAATTATCATACATACAGGACATGTATCACACACTGATTTTTATTATATATAGGTATTTAAATATTATCACTCACCAAATATATTTATTGAGCCCAGAAAGTAACGTTCTACAATTTTGCATCCCCCGAAATATCTTGTATAGGATTTTCTATATTTTAGTCACCCAGAAAACTTTCCTGAATGAATAAAATAAAAAGTTAGGTTGGACAGAGGCTGCTAGTGATGGGAAACTGATGAGGTTTTAGAGAAGGTCTTGGCATATATCCTGATCTTCATGATCTATCCTCTGAAGGAAATAGCAAGTCTCTTCCAAAGCATGAACAGTTATTGGGGAGAGGGGGAGGAAGGTGGAAAGTTCTAAGTCCTAGGGAAGCAGAGAGACAGGGTGTTTAAAAGGAAAGGACATATGATTAATATTCTAGTGACCTGACATGTGGTCATAGCTGCACTTCTGATTCCCCATATGATTAGCAGAGCATCACTTAACCTCCTGAGTCCTCCTTTTCCCTATCTGGTAAATGATGAGTTTGAGCTCCATTAGGTCTCATAGAGCTCAAACCATCAATGAGCTACCAATGCCCCTTGTTGTGGGAGCAGGAAGGATAGGAACACAATCAGGGGCAGGGTGTGTTATGGTGGTTTGCTCTGTCTCTTTCATTTTCAAAAAAGGTAAAAAGGGCATCCTGTGCTCTGGGCATCAAGGCGGCTGAAATTGCTGTGCTCTTTTTGGACTTAATCTGTCACAGCTGCCTGTAAACTGCAGCTGAGTGGTGGGTGATGGGGGCTGCTCGAATGAGCTCCATCAGCGATCAATTTACTATCCTACAGCTATTCAAGATTGCACCTCATTTACTCAAAGAGTGAACTGTTGCAAGACAAAATCTCTGCTGATGTGACTGAAGTAGGTCATGTTTCCACTGTTACTCAAGCGGCGGGTGGTGTTGGATTCCCAGGCACTACAAGAGCTGAACTAGAGGAGAGGGTGTGGATGATTCATGGTTTGGTACCTAGAGAAATTATTCCAGGCTTCCAGCAGGGCCCAATTCGGATAAAGAGACTCTTGATCAAGGCCAAGTGAGGGTCAATGATATACAGTCAAAGGATTTCTAAATGTTATAGCTAAATGCTATCGTCATCTGCAAATTGAGGAAACAATCTCCTTTCTATTTTTCTCAAGACATATAGCAGTGCTGTGATATTTAGCAATGCTAAGTACACGAAGGGGGTGTGTTGAATGAGCGAATGAATGTATTTACTTGGCAAATATTTATTGAGCCCTAAGCTAGGAATTTTGTATACAATATCTTGGTTATCTATTGCCACTTAACAAACCACCACAAAACTAGGTGGCTGGAAACAACCATTTTGTTTCTCACAACTGTGGGTTGAATTGATTCATTTGGATGGTTCTTCTGTTATCAGAGTCTGGTCATCGGTAGACTTAGCAAGGCTGAAATGTCTAACATGGCTCACTCACAGGTGCTGGCTGTTGGGTGGCTCAGAGTTCATCAAGGGTGGTCAACCAGTGTCTTAGCTACCCACAATATTACATCTATTTCAGCTGGGCTTCTAATAGCATAGCACATGAATCCCTAGATTCAGGGAGTGTAAGCTGTCAACTGTCTTAAGTCTTGTTCTCAGAAATCCCAGAATATCACTTCTGATACATTTTATTGGCCAGCCAAAATGCCAGCCTGTTTAAAGAGAAGGGGACATAAAATGTATCTCTTGATAAAAAGAACAGCATGCACAAATAGGGAGAGGAAGGATAGTTGAAGACATCTAAAGAGACTTGATAGATTTGTTTTTTATCACCTGAGCTAGTCTCTTGAGTTTACATAAACTACTAGAATTAAAAGCAGACACACACACACACACACACACACACACACACACACACACACACACACTAGATGAGCCAAAGTGTAAAAAGACTGACACTAGAAAGTGTTGACTAATTTGTGGAGCAACTAGAACTCTCATACATGCTGGGAGGAATGTAGAATGGCACGATCTCCTCAGAAAACAGTTTGGCAGATCCTTAGAAATATAAATAAGTCACATCTAAGTTCTAGGGACACAGAGCAGATTAGTAGTTGCTTGGAGACAGAGAACTGGAAGGGGGAGTAACAAAGCAAGGGCACAAAAGAACCTTTTGAACTAAGGAAACTATTTCACACTTTGAGAGTAGTGGTGGTTACATGGATATATCCATTTCTTAACAATCAACGGTACACTTAAAATGGATATATTTAATTGAATGTAAATTATACTTTAATAACATTGATTTTAAAAATAAGGCTCTAGATCTCTCCTGGGTTCAGAGTTCTTTTCAACGTGACTGACGGACTTGGGGAAGAGGAGTTTATCCATCTCCTAAATCAATCCACATATCACCTGGATTTACCAAATTTACCTGAGTCTGCAGTTTCTTTTAGTTGCCATAGCTCTTACCATTATTCAGCCCTGAGCTGTATGTGACCCAATTTACTTTATTTCCTCAAAGCAGTGATACTATAGGATTGCTGTGTCGGTAAGACATTTTTCTGAAAGGCTTGTGTGGCAGAACACTGACAGCAGTGGATACATCACAGCATAACATATGACTAAAATCCAAATATTGAACACTGCTTTCCTGAAGTTTCTTTCCCACTTTACCATGGGAAATATAGCACTGAATAATTCTCGCCCAGGCCATACCTGCTAGCACATTTCCATGGCACCTCCTATAATTTCTCTAATAAATGATATCCATAATACTTCCTACAATCATTCATATCACTTTCTGAAGCATCTCACATTTAAATATACCTATTGCTGTGTCAACTTTATTCCTCTCAAAAATAGTTATTTCCATAAAGAGGGACCATGACTTATTTGTAAGTCAACTTATTTTTTTAATGTTTACTTATTTATTTTTGAGAGAGAGAGAGAGAGAGAGAGAGAGAGAGAGATTATGAGCAAGGGAGGGGCAGAGAGAGAAGGAAACAGAGAATCCCAAGGAGGCTCTGCACTGTCAGTGCAGAGCCCAATGTGGGGCTTGAACTCATGAACCATGAGATCCTGACCTGAGCTGAAATCAAGAGTCAGACATTTAACTGAAAGCCACCCAGGTGCCTCATGTCAACTTATTCTTAAGTTCAAATTTAAGGCAGCTTGAGTTCTTCCTTTCCCCATTACATACATGAAGTACTCCAAGAATGTAAGGGCCTCACAGTGCAGAGGAATAGACAGTAACAAAGCAGCATGGCTCCGTGCAACAGCATATATCGCTATTATAACACAAGTTGTTAGAGAGCAAGGAAGCAATGCACACAACCCAAACAGGTGATGAGGAAGGTGATGAGGTGATGAGAGAAGGGTTTCTAGAAGGGGGAGGGGGTATCTAAATTAAAGTCTTAAGGGATTATTCAGCATAAGCTATACCAAAAAAATAAAAATGCAGAGAAGTGGAAAGGGCATAGAACATTCTAGGTAGGAAAAACTGCTGCACAAGGAAATGGAACTACTGATCGTGAATAAAAACCAATGTATTGACTTGTGGGGAAAAATCCCATGATTTATATAGAAGAGAAAGGAGATGGAATTGACTTTACATACAGATTACTCTGGTGGATCATCATTTTCTTCTTTACTGCTTGGCTCGTTCTTCAAGTGATCCTTTTATGGTAGCAACAGAGACTGCTTCAGCTCCAGACCCATCTCCTTATTCTGAATGACCCAGAACAGTACTTTACAGTGTCGGCTGTGCCAAGAGAGAATCACCTATATATCTTTTAACAAAAAAGCTCATAGATTAGAAGATATGCATGCACATATGCTCACATACACATGCACACACATAGCAATTCTAATGCACATTCACAGTTTAGAACTACTTAAATAGAGAAAAAAAATATGGGAAAATCTCTGCAAAGATATTCACCTTCACTCATAATTAGAGATGTGAAAATAGGAACCATTTCTTTCTTTTTGAAGCTTATTTATTTTTGAGACAGAGTGAGAGAGGGTGGAAGGGGCAGAGAGGGAGAGAGAGCGAATTCCAACCAGACTCCACACTGTCAGCACAGAGCTCGATGAGGGGCTCGAACTCATGAGACGTGAGATCATGACCTGAGCCGAAACCAAGAGTTGGACACTTAAGCGACTGAGTCACCCAGGCACCCTAGAACCATTTCTTACCTATCAGATTGACATAATGTATGATAACACATTCTATTGGCCAGACTATGGGCAAGCTGATACTCTAGTGCATGTGAATCTGAATACAGATTGGTATGATGATTTTGGATGAGGATTTGGCATTATCTAAGAAATATGCATTTACCTTTTTGACCCAGTAATCATAAATATAGAAACTGATTCTGATTTTTATCCTTCACATATGCAAAAAATGTGTATACACAAGTTTATTTATTGAAGTCTTGTTTGTAATTTTAAAATATTGGAAACAATAATGTAAAAGGCCATATAATAGAGTGGTTGAATGATTTGGAATGGTAGAAAACAAGAAGAATGCTATAGGGTGCGGCTGAAAACGAATGAGGAAACCCTCTGTGGACTGATAAAAAGAGATTTCCAGGATATATTGTTATTTGAAAAAAAAATGCAAAAAAAAGTGTCTATAGAAGCTACCTTTTCTGTAAGAAAGAACAGGAAGTAAAATACACATTTCTTCTCAGTTGTGCACCAACAATCAGAGGAAGGAGAACTCAGAGACTAACAATATTGGTCACTAATGAGCTTGAGTGGGAGTTCGGTGAACAGAATGAATATGTAGTAGCACTTCCCTAGGGATAGCTTGTATATAGTTTCACCTTTGGTACAAGATTAATATATCATGCAATCAGAAAATATTAACCACAATGAAGAAGAAAGATCAAATAGAATACAAACAGAAACAAATGTCCCTTGCTGAATTTCAAATGAATAGCATAGCCATACTGAAGGGGAAAAAGCAACTCACTCAATTAGTTTTACAACATTCTGGCTTAAGATGATCAAGTGATTTTAATATACAGAGAGGATTGTGAGCCACTGACTTAGGTAAAAATAATGTATCTTCCAATAATTGCCACAAAAATTACTATGTTTATTTCTTAAATTCAGCCTCTTTCCCACCCCCAGCATCTTTTTATTTCTCATTGACTGGATCGGATCAGCAGCTATCTGAGCCACTGGACTTGGCTAGGGAGATGGCATATTCATCCATTTAAGCTATTCAGGCTTATCTCAGAAGCGAAAGGTGGAGCCAAATCCCATTCAAAAGAAATGGGTGTTAATGGAGTAAAGATGATCACGTCCAACATTATGGGGAAAAGACAGAGAAAGGAGAAATATATTCACAGATGAAAAGGAGAGCAGACTGATACATATGGCCAGAAATTATGCACATTGAAGGGCAGGAATGGAACGAATTCTCGTCCAGGAGGCAACCCATGCCATTTTAAACAAATAACAAATGATGGAATTTAGGAGTACAGTCAGCTTTGAAGGTTCTAACTTTGAGTAAGAGAGATATTTGATCATTAGACTGAACACATAATGAAAGCAAAGGAAATTTTCAGACATCTAGACAAATGAAAACAGTCCTATTAATTTCATGGAGGAGATGGGATGTCTTGTAAGTTCCCAACAGACTATAGTCCTGGAACAGGATGGGATTTTCAGATCATCATGTGCACCAGGATAACCTGGAAGCTTGTGGCACTGAAGGTTTTTGAGCTCCACTACACAAATTCAATAGGACAGGGTTGAGTCCCAGAGATCTGATTTTAAACAGTCTTTTAAGGAGATACAGGTGTAGATGGTCTGACCACCACACTTTGAGAAACCACTACACTGGAGAAGAATGATGGCAGTTTCCTAGTCAGTTTCAAGTACTGAAAAGAAATTGAGAATCCAATGGAAAGAATTCAGGTCCAGAAATAAACCTCACCACTGGTGTGGCCAATATTATCTACTCTAATGTTAGTCAGATAGAGCACTAAAAATGCATCCATTGACTGTACACTTCCTATGCATTACATCATTGAAATCCAACATCAAGTCTAGAGGAAAACAGTAGTGTGACTTGTTTAGCATTATCTCAGGAAGTGGAACCAGTGGGGGTTCTGCCTGATTATGAAAACTGAGTTTTACCACTATGCTATATGTTACCTCCTTGAGAGAAAAAGGTCTAGAGGTATAACTGAAAGTAACTCAAGTCTTAAAAATTGGGGACTGTAGTGCTACACAGAAATCTTAACTGGGATTAGTTTTAGACTCACAGATGAGTGGAAATGTGGATGGTGGTAAGGATCTTATAGGTAAAATCAATCAATCAATTAATCAATCAATCACGAAAAGAGGGAGAGTGTTGGATAAGATACCAAAGCACAGGTAACAGAAACTAAAATAAACAAGTAGGAGTACAACAAACTAAAGAGCTTTTGCACAGCAAATGAAACAATCAATAAATTAAAAAGGGAACCTACAGAAGAAGAAGATATATTTATAAAATATATATCTGATAAGGTGTTAATATCCAAAATACAGAAAGAACTTATATAATTCTACAGAAAAAAAAAAGCAAACAATCCAATTAAAGAATGGGCAAAAGACCTGAATAGACATTTTTCTGAACACAACATACGAAACGGCCAACAGACATATAAAAAGATGCTCAACATCACAAATCATCATGGAAATGCAAATAAAAACCACAAAGAATCAATACCTTCTCAGATGGGTATTATCAAAAAGACAAGAAGTAACAGTCCTAGCAAGAATGTAAAGGGGCCCCTTACACACTATTGAAGGAAATGTAAAACAGTATAGCCATTATGAAAAACAGTATAGAGGTTCCTCAAAAATTTTAAAGTTGAACTACTCTTTGATCCAGCAAGCCCATTCCTGGATACATATGTGAAGGAACTGAAATCAGTTTCTTAAAGAGGTATCTCTGTACAACTGTGTTCATGCAGCATTATTCACAATAGCCAAGATATGGAAACAACCTAAATGTTCTTTGAAGGATGAAAAGATACAGAAAATGTGGGATACACACATGATAAAGAAAATATATCATATATATTATATATCATACAACAGAATATTATTTAGCTATAAAAAGAAGGAAATTTTGCCATTTGCAACAACATGGATGAATTACTGACATTATGCTAAGTGAAATAAGCCAGAAAATACTGTACAGCATCACAAAAAACAAAGCAAAACAAAACAAAACAACGGATTTTATAGACATCGAGAACAGAATAGTGCTTGCCAGGGGCAAACAGTTACACATTTTCAGTGACAGGAGTAAGTACTGAGAATCTAATATACAACATGGTGGCCATAGTTAATAATACAGTCTTATATACTTGAAAGCTGCTGAGAGTAGATCTTAAGCATTCTCACGCATGCACACACACACAGACACACACAGTTAATAAATGTTAACTGTGTGAGGTGATGGATATGTTAATTGTCATGATCTTGGTAATCATTCTACAATGTATAGGCGTATCAAATCATTATGCTGTACACTTTAAATATATATGATTATATTTGTCAATTATTCCTCAATAAAATTAAAACAAGAGAGAGAAGAGTAATATAACCCCAAAGCATTTTTTGAAGGATAAGGTGGTGGTGGGGTGGCTACAGTCATTCTCAGGCAAAGCAATGGGATGTGGATTCTGGTTTCATCACAGATATTGCATGATATTGAATATGCTGATTGATACTTCTGTTCCTCAAACTTTTCCACTCATGAAATAAGAGTGCCAGACTATTTCCCTCATAGAGGGATATGGAGAAACAGGAGATAGGAAACCAACTCCATGTTTTTCAAAGAGAACAGAATTAAAGCCACCCAAGATAGAATCCCAGTAATTCATAACCCTACGTGATGACAGCATCTCTGAACTGATAATTTTAAGTAAATTATAAAACATTCTTGGGGTGCCTGGGTGGTTCAGTTGGTTAGGGTCTGACTCTCAATTTCAGCTCAGGTCATGATCCACAGTTTGTGAGACTGAGCCCTGCATCAGGCTCTGCTCTGACAGTGCAGAGCCTACTTGGGATTCTCTCTCTTCTTCTCTCTCTGCCTCTCTCTCTCTCAAAATAAATAAATAAACATTTAAAATAGACATGCTTACAATTTATAAATAAAAGTTATCTTTCAAAATATTAAAAATGTTTTATGTGCAATATAATTAAAGGTAGGGCATCTTTAATTTTTTTTAATGTTTATTTATATTTGAAAGAGAGAAAGGAAAAGAGAGCAAGCAGGGGGCAGGGGAAGGGCAGAGAGAGAAGGAGACACAGAATCTGAAGCAGGTTCCAGGCTCTGAGCTGTCAGCACAGAGCCTGACTCAAGGCTCAAACTCACGAGCTGTGAGATCATGACCTGAGCCCAAGTCAGACACTTAGCCCATGGAGGCACCCAGGTATCCTGGGAGGGCATCTTTTTAGCATAAGACACTCTACACAAAACTTGAAAACCAGCTATTTGAAAATGTTCACGTACTGTAATTTCATTTCAAAATAAAACAGTGATACAAAAATTGTTAATGATAAATATTTTGAAACCATGTCAGCAATGCTGAAATTAGCCCACACCTGGTCAACCTCTTCTAAATGTCTTTTTTGGAAGCATCACCCAGAATGACAAAGGACCTCATATGGACTTTTCTTAGCACCAGTAAATCCCATATCCCCTCTTACATATTATAATACAGTCAGGTCCTGGAGGGAGAGGAGTAGAGTTGCAACCCTAGATTTTTATAAAAAATAATCAAGCAAACAGCCATTAAGGGTATCTGCTGTACCCTAAATCACTACTTCTTCCCACAGAAGCTTCTAAGTTGCTATTCTAAGTTGCAGAATAACAGAAATCATTACGTACAAATGTGCCCAATGAAGTGACAGAGCAAACACCCAGCCCCACTGATATCACCACCTAGTGCCGAGTGCCTAGGGCCTGTAGCAGTCACTTGATAACATTATTCTATCCAACCCAAAATGGGCTCTGTCTCTTGCTATTTTTCTGGTTTCCTTAGCTACCAGTTAGTAACTTCCATCCTTAGCTATGCTGCTGCTGATGCCTAGAGAATTTCTGGTCCCCTCGAAGTGGTGTTAACCTCATATAATTTGACCTTTGCCTTTAGAGAATTCAAAAGTTAAAAAAAATAATAAATAAATAAATAAAATAAAAAAATAAAAAATTCAAAAGTGGAGAAAAAAACAGATATGTAAATCAAATGATGCTTTTTGATAAGGGATACAAAAGGAAAAGATTCAGTGTGTGTCACAGAAACACAGGAGAAGTTGCAATTTACTCTACAAATTAGATTGGACTTCGCAGAGGAAAGGTTAGAAGGAATGACTTCTGTCCAAAAATATCTTCTCCACTGGTGCCTGAAATCCCAGCATCATTCACTAAGCTGTGCACAGCAGCTTGGCAGGGGTTTTAAGCAGGGGATGTTTAGTGGGGATCTCCTCTTACCCTCCCTACCTTCCCACCTCCCCATCTCACCACTTCTCAGACTTAGCAGAAACCAGTATACATTCACCACATTTCCAGCGCCAGTAATAGTTCCATTCTATCTATAAATATAATACAGTTTTCTAAGGTTGATAAGACAATCACATATCATGCTGGTTGTGACAGGAGCCCCCACTTAAGCCACCAGTGAGAAAATTTGGGGCCATTCCGTTATCAAGTCATTGCTTTGGAATTCAATTTCTCCTCTGGACATTTATTTTCACTAAGGAGAAGGAAGTTGAGAAATACGGAAGAGCTTCAGCCATTCTTTTCTCCTCTATCTCCCTCCTCACTCCCCTTGCTTTTTTTTTTTTTTTTCCTTTGCCGTTGTTTTTTTCCCAGGCAGAGGGTAATTTGTATAGTAGCTGAAATAAAAGCAGCTTAACAGATGAAATCCATGGTCAAAGCCTGTGGACATCATTGAGGAGTTAATGAAATTTCTGTGCCTGGAACAGATTATTAGGCAACAGCTGAGATTGGAAAAAGATTAAGCTACTGAATTGCTGGCAGAACCAAAGGAAGGAGTCTAAAGTCAGCATTCATCATGGCTCATAGAAGATGAACAATTCGGGAAATAGAATCGGGTGATTTGTTCTGAGCTCTGAAGGCATTGTGCCTTGTCCTTCCCTGACCTAAATGGGTAGACGTTGTTTCTCTTGGCCAGTGCTTTCTGTCACTCCCTCTGCCCCCAAACTCTTGATAGCACCCTGGTGCTCATGCACTCATAACCTAGAATTCTAGAACCTTCTAGGCCCTTTCTAAAACCCCCTTCCACAATATATCTCATGGCTTCCCTAACATAAATCATCATTTTGAGAACATGGGGCCATTTCCACACAGAACATTTTGCATAGACATTCACTATGTGTTACTAACTGATCTCTACTTCCACATATCTCTGTTCACAACTGTTCCATCTGGAAAAAAAATCTCTCCAACCTTTATATTTAGCTACAAGACAAATAGTAAAATTGGGATTTTTGCCTTATATTTAATAGGTTGAATTGTATGGGTGTGTGCCTATGCACTACACTGCACATGCTTGTGTTTGAAACACAGAAGCATCAAAAATGTTTTCTGCTCACAAGGAAACTGGAGTCTTAGAAGAACAAGGACATATTCAGAAAAAGTCATTTTCCAATAAATTCTTATTTTGGCTTAGCTTCCATTTGTTGAGTGTTTACTAGGTTGCAAACTTTAAACTTTTCATGCACTGCCCCTATTCTTTGTCACAAATATTTTGTGAGTTAGGGACTATAATTATTCCTACTTTACAGAGGAGTAGATGCTAAGCAAGGTGAGTAACTTCCCCAAAGTCAATAAATTGCTAAGCAGAGATGCAAAATGGAGTCTCTTTGACACCAGAGTATGTATTCTTGCCACCACATCATACTGAAGGCTGACTTAGCATTTATGTGTAGAATGAGCTAGAGAGGGGTAAGAATAAAGAGGAATGTATAGTGAAACAATGACCTGTAGTATTCTGAGTAAGATTTAATGAGAATATGGATATAGGAGTGGCAACTGGAATGTCAAAGTGGATAAAATGAAAGGTAGATCCTTAAAGCATTTTTGCTGGCTTGGGCTCAGGGTGACAAAAGACAGATGTCAGAGGTAACAATAAGATCTAACCCTACTTAATGATAGTATATGCAGAGAGAAGTAAATCTCTTTGGAAACAACAGTTGCCTGGTAATATAAACCCAGTGGTCCAAACTTTCTTCTGGATAAAAGTTCTTCCGAGTCACCAAAAGAGCAGTAATACCCACAAGAGTCTTTAATTCTTCAGGTAATGATCATCATTGCAAAGGACATGTCACATGTCCTGACCCCCAATCTCTGATTCCCGGAAGACTTCTGCTCCTTCTCTAAGGCAGAAGTAAGAAAGGATTAGAAGACATTGAGAGGGAATGGTTCCTCTTCCTTCAATTCCAGCCACAGTGGAATAAAGTCAATTGGCCTGCACTTGATTTTTTATTTAACTTGTTTGTGCCGTAAAACGCTTTGGATGCAGATTAACTTTCCCCGCTCAATACTGCCTAATTGATTCACCTACCTTGAAGCAGACACTTGCAAGGCCTTTGATAAATAGATTGAAAGGCATTCTTTGCTTCATAACTGCCTCCGTAAGCAATAGCTCAAACAGGACAGAGAATCTTGTGTGTACTCCAGTGAGGAAAAGCTCCAGGGTCAGGGTCAGGAGGAATAAATGTCTTCCTCCTCCTCTAGAGGCATACTCATCTTACTGAATGGTCATAAACATTTTGGAAAAGCTATTCCAGACATTGCAGGGGATCACTGTGTGTTGAGCAGGGTGTGGGCTGGAAAGCGCGTTTGCAAAAGCACACAACATCCTGTGTATCTAGAAAATCTTATGAGATAGATATTGCAGTTCAAACTCTGGGTATATGGAAACTGATGCACCAAGAGGTTAAGTATCTGGCCCATGACAGCACAATTCGGAAATAGTGGAGCTGAAATATAATCCAGATTTTTCTAATACCTAACATCATTCTCTTACCACATTGCTTCCCTCCTTGTCAACACTGAACCCCGGTACATTCCTTCGCTAAAAAATGAAACCCAACAGTTGTTAAATCAGGGTTTTAAAATTGAGAACAATGTCGAAACAAATTGACAGGATGGGTGTTCAATAAGAACACTCAAGTGCTCCTTCTAAGCTAGGAAATAGTACCAGCTTACAGAGGGGGCCTCTCTCCAGGGGTGTGGGACAAAAAGCGACACCAAAGTGGGAATGTGGGGTAGAAGGGGCCTTTGATCACTGAACAAAGGAGTTGCTCTCACCAGAAAGGACACTGGAACAATCAGCCCCTGCCCCTGGCCCCAGGATCAGGCAGCAGCCTCAGGGCCTGTCTCCAGTACAAAGCCAGACACCAGGTTTCCTCTCCAGACCTGACTGTGTAGTTCCTATTTGATCACCAAATGGATGCACCTCCCGCAAAGAGAAAAGACATCTTGTAGACTTTGCTCACAGTTGTTCTAATGACTGCTGGTTCTCAGGCCTATCTCCCATCTTTTCCTGCTGTGTTTCTTCCATTGTTATATGCTCACTCAAATTCACATGTTATACTTCCTCCGCGCATAGGCCATTATACGTGTAAGGGACAGTGCATGTGGAGTGCATGCATTGGAAATCTTCCCTTCATTCCTCCTACTATTTATTCATGCTCCTTTATCAGTACTACTAGATACCTGACGCACTATTACAGGTGATATAAAACATGACCTTCACTTTCACGGAGCTCAGAGTAGTGAGAGACAGAGACATGATAACACGGGCTACAATGCATTGTGGCATCATGATACATGATATGGGAGACTCCTATAGTGTCTGAGATGGTCTAAAGAAGGAGAATCTAAAGTGAATGGCAGAATTAGAAGAAAAAATAATTTTAATAACAATATTTATAGTGCACCTTATTCCTTCTAGGCATTTCTGTTGAGCTTTTCAGGCACTGACAACAGAGTACTCAACCTGTCAGACTGGACTACTGCTCTAGCGGGGTGGGGAAGACACACAATAAATAAGTACTCAGATATATTAGATAATGTCAGATAGTAATTCAAGCTATGAGGAAAATAAAACAAGGTAATGTGATATTGAGTTGCTCAGGAGCAAGAGCAACATTGAATGATGTGGTCAGAGAAGATTACCTGAAGAATTGATATTCGAGTTAAGATTTAAACAAGAAAAAGGAGCCAGCATAAGATTGAATATCACATAGGAAACATCATGAGAAAAGACCTTGGGCCGAAAATATCTTCTAGAACAATGCCTTAAATCCCACTATTGTGCATTAGCCAGGTGTGGCAGACAGGAAAATGAAATTTTCAGATCTCCTACTGTCAGGGGCATAGCTGACTGATGTCCCCAGCCAACACCCCCACGGATCTACCATGCCTCTCCAAGGGCTGATCCCAGCCAATGGCTGAGCGCATTGAAATCTGAAGCTCCACCCTCCAGTCTTTCTCCTTTTGCCCCCTTCACACTGTGAAGCCTGTCTTTTCCTGACCCTCCCCCAATAAGTCTGCTGTAAATTTTATCCCTTCTAGGCTTCTACTTCTCAGTGGACATAGACATGAGCAGGAGTTACCCACTGGAAATCCTGCCTTGGGAGATACAAATGGGGAAAAGATAAGTTAAATGTTAAAGACTTCAGTGTAGGGTGTAAAAATGAATAGTAATATGTATTTAGATGAAAGTAATTAAAGTACCATGGGAGAAGAATGATTATGGGACCAAAGACCAAAAAGTAAAACTCAGAATCAGACAGCCCATAGTTAGGAAGTAGGCAGGGGTCAGAGGCTCACAATAGTTTTAAGCCCAGAAGACTCAGGTGCTGGAAATGGACTTTATCAAGGTCAACTTCTCCAAAGAATTGAAAGTGTTCTTCTGAATATGCTTCTTAAGTGCATGAGAATTAGAATAAAATTCTGCCTAAAATTTCTTGTACTCTTATTTCAAGCATGAAGTTTTCCGAAAACTCTTTAAGCCTACATTTCTTTATTATGCAGCAAGTGAACTGAGTAAGGTCCCAAATCTCCTTTAGTCTCTCTCAATTGAGGTGTGGAGTTTAGGCAATTCTAATAGTTGACTAATAGATTGATGCCTAATATTGAAGGCATAAAGGATACCCTAGGTACTGAGAGGTTGAGCAATGCCAGAATCTAGAAAACTATTAGAATTTAAAGGTATGCATGTCATAATATAAAGTCTCCAAGGTAAAAGCTTTGAAAGCCAAGATTGTGTTGACAAGCCTTCTTCCATCACATGTTCTAATTATCTTCCCTGGGTTTTCTTCAGATGCAGATTGTTTGGGTTGCGGTGGTAAGGTAAAAGGTCAACAAGCTGTATGGGCAAAGTGCTTTATTATACATATAAGTTTCAGTCAAAATGTATTTTTGGCCCAGGCTGCAAGTTGTTTGGTCTTTTTCATGATGTCACTGTCATAAAGGAATGAATAAAATAACCTAATATTCTGACAACCAGAATAGTTCTGTGTTTTTCTGAATGGTGGTCTTCAAGGTACCATAAGTACAAGATGGGTGGGCTAGGTTCTGGTATCAGTAATTTACATGATAATAGGAAAGAGGAAAACAAAACAAGGAACTATAACCGAGGACACAATGAAAATTCAGGAGGCCAGCAGGTAAAAAATATTCTATGAAGATGGGGCACCTGGGTGGCTCAGTCAGTTGAGCATCCAACTTCAGCTCAGGTCATGATCTCATAGGGTTCATGAGTTCCAGCCTCGAACTGGCTTGCTGCTGGCAGCAGCTTCGGATCCTCTGTCCTCCTCTATCTCTGCCCCTCCCCTGCTCACACTCTCTCTCTCTCTCAAAAATGAATAAACATTAAAAAACAAAAAAAAAAGTATTCTAGGAAAAGAGTATGTTGAGAAGACGCAGGCAGATAATCAAATTCAGGGCGCAGTTAAGAAATAACATACAGAGATCCAGATAGCCAGTGCACTCCAGGCCTGAGATGTCACATCTTTAGAAATTCATGTGATCACTAAGCTACAGAATCAGGAATGAGATTTTTAACTTCTGATGCAAGTCCTTTGAATGTGCTAACATATGATATGCTACAGAGACGTGATTACAGTGACAATCTTAAATGTATCAGAGGTTATGTAATGTTAATTAAAGAAGAAAATTACAACAAATATAAATTAGTAAATAAAAAGACATTAAAGAGCAACAAGGAAGTGAAAGGGATAGAAATGCCATGTACACATGAAAATTTTCAGATAGCAACTAAATGAGAAACATATACAGTTAAAGAAGCTTTCAGAATTCCAGGATAAGGCAACAGGTCACCAATAATACGACATTGCTCATGCAGTATCTCTAAAGTGTATACAGGCTTCATAACACTGAAGAACATTCCAGTGATACAGAAGTTAGGTGAATACAGGGAGAATAAATAATGGTATTATAGTCTTTGACTGCTAACTCTTAGGATGTAAAAACCTAAGATGGAAGTTTGTGTCATATTAACAGAGTAAGAAAGAAATACTTTTCATAGAGAAGGGGCAAAGTGGTTGGAAGCAGGCAGAAGGCAAAGGCCAGAAGAGCCTCCCATCCATGCTATAGCTAACAGGGTGTTACTTAATTTTACTTGTGTGATGCCCTTTCCCACTGGAAACCAGTAGTTGGGAATATCTTTCTTGATGGGCATAATTATGTAACTCTGTTCTGGAAGGTTTCCTTATCTAGTTCTCATAGAATATGGCAAAGAGTGAGAATTTCCCTTCTATAGCCACAGTCTGGATGATTTTCTCAAGGATTTGTTCTTGTCAGTTAGTTCCCAAAGACTCTTCCTGAAGCACTGGTCTCTCTTAACCAGTCCAATCTCCCTTCATGATTTATGGTAGGAGCTTTATTTTTCTATAAAAGTGGTACCCAATAGCACACTGGTATATAGCAGGCCCATCCCAAGTGAATCACCAGATGTTGATTTCTAATTCCCTTTGGCTATAACTTCAAAGACATCATTAAAGTGATGTTTGCCTGATGGAACACTGAACTGAGGGGTTTGTGGAATACTGATCTCTTGCTACCAGTAAGAGGTGCAGTCAAACATCAGGCCAGCAAAAAGACTGATGGGGCATTTACTAAAATATCTTAGTACTTAGTCTCATGAGATGGTAAGAAAGTTCTATAGGGCAGTAAATAGTTCTCCACAAATGGCAAAACAATGTCAAACCTAGTGAATGGTTTAATAACCATGGATGAGTTTATAGAATCTGTGAGGCATTGCTATACCATTATAGTGATTAGGTTCTAATTGTCACTGACTTTTTAGCACTGTTTGAGCCCTTCTGTGCCATCAAATAGGAAAACAGATATTCTAGTGTTTCAACGTGTGCTTCCAACCACGAATGTTTCTCACCACTGCTGTGTGCATTTGACCAGAGTTGTCTGTTCACCATGACCATCATTCATAGAAGCTGGAGGGTGACACACATGGGTGAGTGTCTGTGAATGACATTTTCTGACCAGGAAAACCTGAAAACTAGACAGCTGAGTTTGTTATTACCACTTATTATGGATTAGAAGTTTTGCGGGCTAGAGGCTGTAATAAATCATTTACATGAATTAAGAATTGAAAAGAATTCTGACAATATACTCCAAATGACTTGGAAAGAGCCCCAGGACCAAATGGCAGAGTCCACTTTGGTGACAAGGCGGGGAGGGGTGGGTGGCATTTGTGCTGTGTGCTTACCAGGGGTTAAATATTGCTAAGAGAACTTCCATTTGTTCCAATACTTCTATGATCTTCCCACATATCTATATAATCAGGTGGTCATTAAATGAGATTGTTATAGTCATAGTATCACCATTAGAAACTGTACATGTTACTCTACTGCATTCTGTAGCGTATCTTCACCTCGGTCTTATTTCCAGACAACAGCTCAGCATGAATTTTTGGTTCTAGCCAGACTGACCTCCTTCACATTGATAATACCAGCTTCCATTTACTTGAGGCACCATGCTGAGATAGTACATAAATCATCTCTAATCCTCAAAACAGCCACATAGTATGGATGTTATTTTATTATCACAACTTTATAAGTGAAGGAACTGAAACACAGAAAGGTTATATAATGTGCCAAAGTTCACATGGATGATAAGTAGCGAAACTTGGATTTGAATTCAAAACTGTCTAGTGTGAAGCCTGCAACTTTTCCTTTTCACGATCTCTTAAATCTCTCCTCCCTAAGATCTTGTTTTCAAAAATATACTAGTTTTGCTTGCATATTTTGATTTAATTTTGGATTCCTAATCATTTTCCATTGGAGTTAAGGATAAATAATCATCTTCCAGGTCTTGGGGATGCAGAGGGCTAGAGTGATTGAGTAGTTAATTTAGATTTTCTGCAAAAGGCAGAGACCTAGTTACTGAAATTAGTATAAGGCAGAGGGTTAATCAGTTACATTAAAGAATTCTAGGTGGAATAATTAATGCACATATTTGGACAAATAATATCACAGCTGACATAGGGTGGAGCAGCTAAGTTTGCATTATGATGTTAGGGCAACAGTAGAGTAAGCTGGTGTCTGTGTTTGATGCATCAATCCTTTAAAAATATGCCAGACAAGCATATTTGGCATTCTGTCAAAAATATTTTGCAAACCTCCAGACAAATAATGGGGTGATAAAGAGAACTATGTTGAAGTATGTTTCCTTGGAAGCAGAACGAGAAAGATGACAGGAGATGTTGAGAAAAAGTGATTCACATAGAAGCATCACGACAATTGAGTCACGGCAAAGATGGGAAGGCCGGAATAGCCCTCTAGGGGAAGATTCTGGAGCTTTTCCAACTCCATTCCTTTCTCTAGCCATCAAGTGATGGAGATTTGTTGAACATGACACCTGGCTGCTCTGCATTATGGATTTGAATGGAGAGACAAAAGAGAGAGCTAATTGTTTTCCATGCATTCAAGTTTAATCTGGTGCACTTTTAATTAGGGCTCTGATGGGACTAGGAATCAGTTCCTTCTACACAGGCAGCTCCTGACAGCAGGTGACTGTGTAGACGAAAGGGATTATTATAAAAGCCACTCAGGTCACATTGGCATCAACAGAGTAGTTACAAAGGATGTCCTGGGAACTGTCAATCCAAATGTCAAGGGTGACCCATTCAGGATCAAAAGCATTCAGCAGATGGGGCGCCAGGGTGGCTCAGTCAGTTAAGTGTCAGACTTCGGCTCGGGTCATGATCTCATGGTCCATGAGTTCAAGCCCCACATCAGGCTCTGTGCTGGCAGCTTGGAGCCTGGAGCCTGCTTCAGATTCTGTCTTCCTCTCTCTCTCTCTCTCTCTCTCTACTTCTCCCTCACTCACGCTCTGTCTCTGTCTCTCAAAAATTAATAAACGTTAAAAAAAATAATAAAAAAAGAAAAGCATTCAGCAGGATGTGATACATCAGGGCTTAGCCAATACATAAAAGGCAGCTAGATTCAGAATCAGTAGAAGAGGGTTACATAAAATCATCCCTAAGGAAGAAAAAAAAAATAACACTTATGGGGCAACTTTTGTGTTCTGGAGGAGCATGTAGCCATAGACTAAAAGTTCTTTCTTGGGGTGCCTCAGTGGCTCAGTAGGTTAAGGCATTGACTTTGGCTGAGGTCATGATCTTGTAGTTCATGAGTTTGAGCCCCATATCGGGCTCTGCACTTATAGCTCAGAGCCTGCTTTGGATCCTCTGTCTCCCTCTCTCTCTTCCCTTCCCCTGCTCTCATGCACTCTCCCTCTCTCAAAAATAAATAAATACTTTTTAAAAAAGGATACTTAAAAAAGTTATTTATTTCAACACTCATAATTATCCTTCTTTCTCTACACCCTTTACAACTATGGAGATTAAGGTTGAGTTATGATAAGTGACTTTCCCCAAGTTTACACAGCTAGTAATCACTGAAGCCAAACACCAAACTCAGTTCCATCCTGTACCCATGTTCCCATTTCATTCTTTCCTCCCAGGTCTCTCTCTACCCCAACCCCTAACACAGTCTATCCTTTTTGGCTTCTATGGAATCATAAAGATGTTTTTTCACTCACATAGAAAATATGAGTAAGCATGAGTTTGATGTGCAAGCTATTGATGTCACTTGTAGATATTAATTATTTTTGTAATAAATTTATTGTTTACATTTAACTTTGATTCAGTGTATTACGTATGGACACAGCAGCACTGGTAAGTAAGACAAGGCCCTTCTCTAGTAGCTAACAGCTTATGATATGTGTTATATAAATGGATTTTTGGAAAACCTGTAGGCAACACCTTTTTACACTCTTTTCCCCAAAAATTGAAATGGTCTTCCCAATATGAACTAATGTGTACTTGTATAAAATAAATCAAATAATATAGAAAAAGTCTTAAGTGTAATAAGCCATTATGACTCTCAAATACCCTACTGAAACAGGGCTTATGGATGAAATTGGGTAAATATAAGATTTTTTCAGATTGTGCTTATTCATTTTTGAAATGTAGCTATTTCACTAACATGGGCAGAATCCCCAATAGCACCAAGTTTGATGTGTCAAATCAAGTAGTAGGGTAGTTAGCTTTACATAAGAAACACTTATTAGCATATTCCTTTCAATTTCTTGAGCAGAAAGAAGGAAGGAAGAAGGAAGAAGAAGGTAGTCCAAAGGATTTCTCTCTTTCTCTGAAGTGCAACAAGGAATTCTAATGAATTTCTTCTTCATAATCACGCCTGGACTACTCCAGGGGCTCCTTAACCCAACACCCTGTTTTTATTCTTGCTCCCCTTTAAGTTAGTGTCCTTATAGAGGACCAAATGTTGTACTTAAGTATTTTTAATTGTAAACAAAGCAGACACCAAAAACATCAAAACAAATATGGATATTAATGTATTATTACAAAGCAAACACACTTGAAACCACTACCAAGGACAAAAATAGAACCTTGCCATGTATGTCTGAAGTCTCTCTAAGTGTCTCACTTGTTCTAACTCCAATATCTCGCTCAACCAAAAGGAATCACTCTTCTTTTATAGTAATCTTTGTTTTTTTAATTAAAAAAGAAAGTTTTGTCACCAGATTCCCTTGATTAGTCTTGCCTATATTTTTAACTTATGTTTACTATATCTCTTTTAATCCATAACCACTACAACCACCCTTTTCCTTTCTTTTTCTTAAAATTTATCTGTTGATTAGCCCAAGGATTTTGACTTGTAGAGTTTCCCACAGTCTGGCTTTTGTTGATTACATGTCCACCATGCAGCTCAACACATTGCTTCACCCTTCACGTTAGCAGCAAGATTCAGAGCCCTAATTATACTCATGGCCAATTGCTTTGGCAAGATTAAAAGTGGTGCTGGGGGCTTTCATCAGGGGGTATATCAATTCTGCTTGTCTCACTTTTTACAGAAGTTTTCTCAGTTCTTGCAGCTCAGTGTCTGGACCCATTAATTCATTAGGAGTTGCCAAATGTTGATATTCAAATTATTTCATTTTTATCCTTTTTATAGTTGTACTACTTTTGTAAAGAGATGCTTCCTTAATCTGCTGTGTGGTGAGCAGTTAGTGGTACTGTTCATACAGAAACTGTAGAGAAAGGTAAGATAAACATTTTAATTCTTTCAATTATCAGGTTTCTAGAAAAAAATGGTTCCCTATCATCTTCCAAATGTGACCAATTAATATTTGTTGTTTTGTTTTAAATAACAGCAGAAACTCACAGATTTAAACATATTAGTAGGTTTCAATCAATTGCAATTACTATTCATTTTGAAGCTCAATTGTCTTATCTTTGGTAATCA
Source organism: Panthera onca (assembly GCF_046562875.1). Lineage (NCBI taxonomy): Eukaryota > Metazoa > Chordata > Mammalia > Carnivora > Felidae > Panthera > Panthera onca. The sequence continues at coordinate 78,660,195 of NC_138351.1, read as the reverse complement.
AAGACTCCTTATGTTGACCTTCGAGCCTATTTGACAGAATTCTGTGTCCTTTGACTGCTTCCCCAATATCTGGATTGATAGTACATTTAGCCTCATCTTAAACATTTCCTGCCCCAGACCTGGTAGTAGTCATGTTTTCCAAAAGAAACTTCCATTTTTTTTTTTTTTTTTTCTGTAAGTGGAAATTGATATTTCAAGGCCCCAATCAGTACACTATCTATGCTCATCACCACAGGTCTGGTCATTGATAGTGTTTCTTCTTTGGACAGAACGAGAAGAAAAAAGAAAGATCAGTTGTAGATATGGATAAAGATTTTGATATATAGTTATAGGGGAAATTTAATCTTACTGATATGTCCTATTCAAATTTAAAATTATATGAGTTTCCATTTGTCTCTTTTTATTATTATTATTTATTTTTTTAATGTAAGCTCTACATCCAACATGGGGCTTAAACTCACAACCCCAAGATCAAGAGTCACATGCTCTACTAACCAAGCCAGCCAGGTGCCTCTGCTTTCATTCATTCATTCATTCATTTATTTGTATTTTTTAAGACTTTATTTTTGAGTAATCTCTACACCCAACATGGGGCTCGAACTCATAACCCTGAGATCAAGAGTCAAATGCTCTACTGACTGAGTCAGCCAGGTGCCCCTTTAAAACCTGGACTTCTGTTTAACATCTGCAATACCCCTCTTCCACTGCAAGAATCTTGGCCATGAAGGATACATGAAATAATAAAATTAAAATAGTTCATATACTTTTATTCACTTTATCCTCCATTATCTGTATAATGTTCTTAGAAAAAATACTACTCCTTTCCACCAAAAGCAGTTTTTAAAAAAGTTGTTTCCTCTCTCCATCTCCCTTCTCAATTTGTATTGTTTTACTCCCACTGAGCATTTAGCTCAGACATATAGCTCATATACTATATTCCATTGTTCCAAGCTTCATTCACTCTTTTTTTAAAATGTTTATTTTTGAGAGCGAGAGCACTAGCAGGGGAGGTGTGGGCGGGGCAGAGGATCCGAAGCAGGCTCCACAGTGACAGCAGAGAGCCCCATGTGGGGCTTGCAAACCCTCCAGATCATGACCTGAGCCAAAGTTGGAAGCTCAACTGACGAAGCCAACCAGGTGCCCCAAAACTTCATTTATTTTTAAATCTGCAAGTAACTATATGTTTTATGCTCTACACTAGTTTTTGTGTCAATATGTTTCTAGTTATTTTGATTGTGAGAATTTTATTTTCTAGGAGATTCCTCAGGAAGAGCTTCATCAGAACAAAATTTTATTGGTTCTTGAATATTGATGAATTTGCACTCTTTATATATGAGAGTCAATTTTGCTGGATATTAATTTTTAGCTCACTTTTTCTATCTCTAAATATTAAATATATGCCTCCATTTTATTCTGGCATAAAGTATTACTGTTGAAAACTTTGAAGATGAATTTTCTTTCTCTATGTCACCTGATGAACTTTGCCTAGATGTCCTAAGGATTTTTCTGTAAGTCTACTGATTTTACAAAAATAATGTCTTGGTATGGTCTTCCTGGGTCATTATTGTTAAATATGTAACATACTTTTGCAATACATAGTTTTGAGTCTCTTTACTTCAAGAAAGTTTTCTTGAATCACAACATTCATTATTTATTCTGTTCCTATGATTTTTTTTAAATTTGATGACTCTATTATTATGTAATAAATCTTTGTTTATCTTCAATGCCTACCAGTTTTTCTCATTAAAAAAAAATTCTTCATTTCTCTTTTCTCCTTTCCTCTATTTCTCTTAAATCATTGTCTGTCATTGTTTATTTATTTTTTGTGTTTCTTCTGGTTAAGATTTCATATATCCAATTATTCCTTTTTTTATTTTAATTTTTCCCCTTAGTTTTATAAGCTCATGTTTGAGCTTTTTTCTAATCATGACTTTTCCTTGTGTTTGAATTCCTGCATAATTTATAAATTTCTTTTATCTTGTTGTGAGATAGTTTATGGTTTTATTATGTTCTGTGTGCATATTTTTCTGGGAGGGTTTGAAGGACCAAAGAGATGTTACTGCCCCTTAACTCTGTTCTGTCTTGTAATAATTTGATATGGGTAATTTAACCTCAATACTTTTTTGTTTTTTTTATTTACATATAAAAATTAGTTTTCCTGAACTTAAAAAATTTTTTTTTAATTTGAGAAGGGCAAAGGGACAGAGGGTGAGAGAGAGAGAATGAATCCCAAGCAGGTTCCACACACAGCACAGAGCACAACGCAGGGCTGAACCCCTGACCCTAGGATCATGACCTGAGCCTAAATCAAAAGTTGGATGCTCAACCGACTGAACCACCCAGGCACCCCAGTTTTCCTGAACTTGTAAATGGGACCTTGATTCAGGGTGTCTTTTCTAACCTTTTCTAAGCTCTCTGAACTGCAATGTTCAAAAATATGGTGGCTTATTATCTGCGAGCTTTTGGCTCGTTCTCTTCTCCAACTTTTATCTGACAACGATCCTTCATCTCTATTGTCCTGCACCATTTTGATGCCACTCCCAGAAATTTTTCCTAAGTGTAGGCACCGTCCTGGAAGGGAATGCTAGTGATAGTTCAATGAAGATTACCTGCTCAACTTCTGTTACTCCTTGTCATACCCCCTGTCTTCCTCTGGCCCAAATCCCTTCAGTTCCTGCCACCAAAATGGCCTGCTGTGTTTCTAATGAGTATCTGCTGACTATTTTGAGTTTTGATTCTCTGTTGCTTCTCTCTGTTTTCTGCCACACAATGATATCACGCAGGTCCTATGGATGCTGGCAATTTGCTTACAATTTGGTATCGCTGGAAATATCTTGTTGACTAGTTTTGTTGTAAATATAATCTGGTGTTTTTTGTTTTGTTTTGCTACCCAGTTTCTTTGTTTTAGGTGGTGATTAAGAGAGAATAAGACTATGTCTTAGCTGCCATCTTCCTAGAATCCCCTAAAGTAATCTTTTGTAATGCAAAGCAAATTATGTCACTTTCTTGTCTAATACCTGTGTTTGATCTCTCAATTGATTTATAAGAAAATTAAAATTTCTTAACCTAGTTAAATTCCTTGATTATATGTCCACTATTAATCTTACCAACATTATCTGTTTCATTCTCCTCTTTCCTTAGTAGGTTCTAGAAATTTCTTTTCTAGACTCTGCTTTTTCCCTGTATTTTCTTCCTTCTGGTTTTCCTGTTCATCTCCCTCATTTTACTAAAATCAGTTTAAATTTCTGAAACGTCCCCCCAATCCTTAGACTCTAAAGAAGATACCACCAACTCATGTCTGCTACATTATCCAAATTAAATATTTACTTAGTACTTACCAGTAACTAATACTGTTGTGTTTTATGTATTTATTTATGTGTTCATCCAGGAGTCAGCAAACTCCAGCCTGAAGCCAAATCTGGCCAGTCACCTGTGTTTGTAAATGAAGTTTTATTGCAACCCAAACAACTCTTTAAATATTGTCTATGACTGCTTTTGCACTACAGTGATAATTAAGTAGCTACATAGAGATCATATGGCCCACAAAGCATACAATATTTACTCTTTGGCCATTTATAGAGAAATATTTTCCAACCTTCTTGTTAGTTAATTGTTTCCTCCCACTAGAATGTGAGCTCCACTGTAACTCAGGCCTTCCCTGTATTTTCACTACTTTATCTTCCTCATGAAGATTAGTAGCTAGCATATCTATGCTATATCATAATCTCTCAATATCTGTGAATCAGTGAGTGAATCCAAACATGAATTGTCAGCATCATTTTTAGGCTATCACAGTCATAATTTAAAAAAAAAGTTATGAGAACCTTAGTGATGATTGTATTCAATTCATCACCCAAATAGTCAGATGACAAAATTAAAACTAGACTCTTAAAAATAATGATTCTAAGAAAGAATATCAGGAATTTATATTTTTGCAATGACTAGTAAATATATAAATGTATAAATGTTTGAGAGCATACCAGCTCTGAAGAAAAAACATAACTAGATTTAAAATTCAGTTCAGGGTGCCAGGGTGGCTCTATCAGTTGAGCATCCAACTCTTGATTTCAGCTCAGGTCATGATCCCAGGGTTGTGGGATGGAGCCCCATGTCAGGCTCTGTGCTGAATATGGAGCCTGCTTAAGATTCTCTGTCTCTCTTCCTCTGCCCCTCTCCCCTGCTCGCTTTCTCTCTATCTCTAAAACTAAAACTAAAACTAAAACTAAACTAAAACTAAATAAAACAAAACAAAACAAAACAAAATAAAACAAAACAAAAAATAAAATAAAATTCAGTTCTACTACTAACCGGTTACGCAGACTTGTGTTAGTTTACTTATCTGTGTCTCCATTTATTCCTGGGTAAAATAATTTTAATGGGATATCTAAATCACAGGATTATAAAGAGTATTAAATAGGAAAAGTGTCCAGCCCTCAGTAAGGGTTCCACATATGTTCGGTGATGACAATGTTAGGTGATGATGGTAATGATGATGAAGTTGATAATGACAACCATGGTGAAAAAAAGAAAGAGGAAGAGGAGAGGACAGGAAGAAAACAGAAGATGAGAAAGAGAAAATGATAATGTTGGTAATAATAAACTTAACAAGTTCAACTTATCAAGCTTGGACTATGCTGCAGACACCATGATCTGTTGTTCCCATAGATTGTATTATTTAATCCTTAGAAGATCCCTTTGAGTAAGGCACATCAATATCCTGATGTTACAGATGAGGAATCTATACCCTGTCTTAGGCTAAATTATGTAGAAAAGAACATATCTGGAACCTACATTCAGACCTCTGTGGCTCCAAAGCTTAGTTCTTGACCTATGTAGTTCTCTTCTTACCTATCTAAATGTATCCCTAAAGATTTATCCACTTCCTCTTTAAAATGTGACATGCATAGATTTTTGCCTGCAGAAGTCTTCCACCTCATCTTCTTAAACACGTTTTAAATGTGCCCAGTTTCATATTTTGCCATCTTCAAAGATCACCCTTGTCTCCCTCCCTGGAAATTCTCATTTAGTCTCCAGACCATAGCCAGCTGTCAGAAGAAATCAATTGGACAGACTGATTTTTACCGAGGCGTTCACAATGAAACCTGTTTAATTGCTGCTAATTCTCTGCTGAGATATAAGCCTTTGTAAGTTTGGATTTTGTAACTTCAAGTTTGTTGGCATAGGAAAGGTGCCAACCTGATGGCAGAGAACATCAATTTGGTTGCACTGTAATAAAAAGAATATTTACTGCACAGAGCTGGGAAGAGATGTAGCTTCCCTGCTCTCAGATCTCCCAAATCCTGCCTTGCACCTGGTAAAGCAAGGGAGTATATTAATAGTAATAGCAGTAGTATTAGTGGTAATTAATAGTGGTAATTCACAGTAACATGAATCGACTATTTCGATTCCAGGAAGTATGCTATGCATGTTACAGCATGATCTAATTACCCTTCACAACAATGCTGTCAGGAAGTAATGAACCAACACTATGCATAGATAGGAACATAGAAGCTAATGACTTTTCCAAGATCACAGTGCTATTAAATCACATAGCCTTCTCCAATATTAATTTTCTTTCAAATTCTGAAGCTTTTTTTTTTCTTAATCACTACTCAACATCTTCTCAGAAGTGTATGCACATAAAAATTCAGGACTAATCTGAAGAGTAAATAATTCATCCCATTTTATAGATGACAGAGTTCAGATCCAACAAAGGTGAGAATTTTTCCCACTACTCATCAGCACCATATTTGTCTTATGCTATACCCCAGCATATGCATGATGTGTATCAGAATGTCTATTCTTTGATCAAAGATCCCACCATAAGCTTTTACTTATCTCCACATGCGCTCCCAAATTATTGACCAAATCTGTTAAGCAATGTGCTGGTAAATATTTCACAACTAGCTACCCGGACTGGACATGGGGTGAAACGGGCCTTAATTTCTCACATTTGCCAATTTCCATGTTGTAAATATTCCCACCATGGCTGACTTCAAGCCATTGATGTGACATAATCTGAATGCAGAATTGTGAAGAGATGCTAACAACATGCTTATGCAACTTGGTGTAAGTGTTGTCATCCTCCTCTTCCATGTCTACTCTCCTTTCTACCATTCACCTTCATTCTTAGTGTATGGGAATCTTCTAGGGTGCCTGGGTGGCTCAGTCAGTTGAGTGTCTAACTCTTGATTTCAGCTCAGGGCATGATCCCAGGGTCATGGGATCAAGCCCATGTTGGGCTGTGTGCTGAGCATGGAGGCTGCTGAAGATTCTCTCTCTCCTCCTTTGCCCCCTCCCTCGCTTATACTCCCTCATTCTCTAAAAAAAAAAAATCTTCTAATGTAGGTTAAACATAGTACATACATACCTCAAACCCACACTGAAATGAAGACACAAATGTGAAATATACTATATAAAGAGCACTTGTATTACAGGTCTCCCATTTCCTAGAGGCTATATATTTTCTTTTTAATATCAATATGAAAACTGGCATTTACATTTCTTATGAATTGAATGTTTGTGTCTCCCTAAAATTCATATATTGAAGCCATAACTCCCAGTGGGCTGTATTTGGAGATGAGTCCTCTAAGCAAGTAAGATTAAATCATAGAGATGAGCCCCGGTCTGATAGCATTAGTGTCTTTATAAGACGGGACACCAGAGAGAGCTCTTTCTCTCCATGTGTATGCACCAAGGAAAAGCCAAGTGAAGACATAGCCAGGAAGAGAGCGCTTGCCAGGAATGGAATTTACCGGCATCTTGATCATGGACTTCAAGCCTCCACAACTGTGAGAAAATAAATGTCTGTTGCTTAAGCTTCCCAGTCTGTGGTATTTTGTTATGGCAGTTCTAGCAGGCAAATACAACATCTGACAATATCACTATGTGATCTTGAAGAAGTCTCTTATTTCCTCTGAGACACATGTCAAAGAAAAGATTGAACTGAAATATTTATAAAATGCCATCTTGATTTAATTTCCATGAGCTTGTGTTTCTAGGGCTGCCACTTGCCTTTTCTACTTACAGTCTTTTTAGGAAATTTTGGGTATCTAACACAAACACTCTAAACTGTCTTGAATCCTAATAATGACACAATAGAGTGATCATATTTAAGTTATGGTATGGAGTGAAACATTTATAGTAGAAAAAAAATAACTTCCTAAGGAAATTGTGACAGCTGGTATCTGATAAGGGAAAATGGAGTTGGGATTTCCCATCATTGGTTGTGGATCAGGACAGGTGCATTAGAATCACTTGTGATAATTTGCTAAAATACAGATTCTGTGATGAACTATGGGATTATAAACCTAGAAAATGCGTAAGGCCATTTTTCTTTATTAGTATGAAGCAGCTATACGGTAGCAATAAGTATAAAGTTGGGGAGTACTAAGTAGACATTTATAATAGACTGTAAGTTAAGTGAACTATGTTATAGTTTAATCTCACAACCAAATAGTTCATGATCTTGGGTAAGCCATTTCCTTTCTCTAAGTCTCAATTTCCCCCATTTGTAAAATCAATGAGCTAGGTTAGATGGTCTTTAATCTACCATCCATCCAGAAACACTTTAACTACCTAGTGATTAATATCAGGATATTAGACACATTTTCAATGTTAAGGTGAAAAATAGTTTAGCAGGGCATGGATTGGTGGAGATGTTTCAAGCACAACAAATCATAGCATATTGACAATCCTGTCTTCTAGCTAATCTTACAGCTGGCCCTGGTTTAATATCCACTAACCTTTCTGCTCAAAGAGAGTATTTGGTCTCATGCATCGTCACTGTCCTGGGTCAGAGGTACCTTCTTATTTGCATGAGCAAAAAGTCAATTGAGAAGTCGAGAGGTGATTTTCAATATGTGACCCAGCACCCCAAAGCACACCTCTTATTTCATGATAAAAGCCATTTTAAAAGTTCTCTATATTTTTAGGTGTTATATGTTTCTCAAGAGTTTCCAAAATGTTAAGAAAAGTCTCTTTATTACCAGAGCTCAATGCAATGACTGACATACAGTAAGTATTCAGTGGATTTTTATAAATGCAATTAATGAATTATTCTCGGTTGTTAATTTTACTATTCCAAAGAACTATATAATAGTTGTAATCATATGGAAAGGCATGGATAGAATGTAAGTATCCATAGACTTTCCAGGTTTGTTGCAAAACTCAAGAAAGAAGATGTTTTGCAGACTATAAAACCCTGGATAAATTAAACTTATGTGATATGGATATATCTGTTTTCCTCTGAAAATGTTCTCATTTTTTTTTTACCTTGTTATATGACTCTTGCTTGACAATGGTTAAGAATTTAGTGCCTACAAGTAGCTTGAAACATTGATTATAATGCTGAAAAATTGAATATTAGAAATTCAGCACCTTGAAAGAAGACAACTAAACAAATTTCCATCAAGGTGCAATGGTTTAAACCAGCTGAGCTCTAAAGATGTAAATCCAAGTGTGAAATATATCCAAGCAATGTCATAGGTGAACCAAGGCACCATAAGCAGAGAGCATGAAGACTTCACCTCAACTCTTTTTTTAATCCAAGGTTGAGACTATATATCCATGAGCATACGTGTGCACCTATGCATGCTTACGTTTATGTGTACGTGTGTGTGTTTAAATTTTCCAATTCCATACACTGTTTTGATAGCTCTTTGAAATAAAGATATTGTTTACAGAGAAAGGAAAATGCACTTGTGAGAAATTAATTTGGAATTAGGATTTCTGTCTTTATAATTACGCCCCAGGCATTGAAATTTGTTGCTATTATAGAAGCATTGATTATTTCTATAAATTAGTGGAAATATATTTTGGCAGTGTTGAATAAAAAGCACATCTTGTTTTTCTGTGGTCAAATCTTTGATATAGATGTATTCTTTGATCATCAATTTACATACAAAATTAATTTTAAAAACTAGGGTAAGAAGTTTTCCTCAAAACCACTACCAAGGAGATAAGGACTCCTAGGTCTTTGAGTCTCTACATTCCTACTGAGTAGTGTGATTGGTGTTATTTCCAAGAAGTTTCATTTACTTCATTGAAATCATCTGGAGCCTAGTCATGATCCAGAGTAGAATGTTGAGATAAACAGGAAATCATAAGCCTTGCCATTTTTGCCATAGAGCTACATTAACTGAGGCAAGACTGAGTCTTTTCTGAACGTGCTTTGTTATCAGAAAATTTATTGGTTTGTATTAGGTTAGAAGTTATACACACTGGTATGAGGACTGACTATATCAAAACTACCTTTGATCTTGTCTTTAAAATATAGAATCCACTCAACGCAGTATGGTGTCCTAGAAAAGAAAAGGGAACATTAAAGTAAAAAGTGATAAAATCTGAATAAAGTCAATAGTTTAGTTAATTGTAATATACCTGTTTTAATTTTTTAGTTTTATCAAATATAGCATGGTTATAACAATGTTGAGATTAGGGAAAACTGAGGTAAAGGGTATATAGGGACTTCCAAAACTGTCTGTACAACTTCTGTTGTCAATCCAAAATTATGAAAAAATGAGTTCTTTAAAAATACAGAATTGGGGCACCTGGCTCAGTCAGTTAAGTGTTTGACTCTTGATTCATGCTTGCTGACAGCATGGAGCCTGCTTGGGATTCTCTCTCTCCCTTACTCTCTGCCCCTCCCTGTCTCTCTCTCTCTCTTTCTCTATCTCTCAAAATAAATAAATAAACTTTTAAAAAACATACACAATCTATGTTCCTACATCAAAATGGACAAGAAGCCTAAGAACTGAGTTTTCAAAACTACAATGGGTCCCCAGGATTCATGGAGCTAGAGGGGCCTTCCTAATCTAAAAAAAATGTGATTAATTCACAAGCTATATGGATCCAGGTGTTTGGATTATCTATACCAGTGGATGTCAACACTGGCTTCCCATGCAGATCATCAGGGGAGAATTTTCAAACTCCAGAATCCGTGACTCGCTAAATCTATTAAATCAGAATTCCAGGAGATGGGACCCGGTTCTGTATAGTTGTTGTTATTGTTCTTTTAATTTTCTGTGAGTAATTGTGATGTAGAAGCAGAATTGAAAATTACTAAAATGCAAGTTTCAATTAAGGGGTAAACAGAAGGTTCAGACAATCAACTACTGTAATAATAGCAATGTCCATGAGTTTAAGTACATCAACAGCTGCAACTGGTAATTGTGTAAAGTACAACTCAGTTTTATATTTCCTGAATATCTCAAATTGTCTAGGAATCTGGGGAAACATTTTTATTTAATATCTGTATAAAATGGCTCAAACTGTTGGAATTTCAGTATCTTTTTTCATCACTCCCACCAATATTTCTATGATTCATTTGGGGGACTGGTTGTGAGGAAGTTCAGGGTGCACTATGCTACCACCAGCTTCTTCAATGACAAGTTTTGACTGTTACTTTTAGCACCTTCCTGTTCAAGGTCAAGATCAGAGAACCTGGATAAGTAATCACAGTTGAAGCACAATGAGCTCTCTTCCTGTGTATAATCTACATGAAGAAAACTCATCAAACTCTATTTCCCTTGCTCTTATACACTGTCCTTTACCCAGGTCTGCAAATGGGATTTCCCCTAGTGCTTATGACTGTCTCTGTTCCTTCATGGATGCTGATCACTTCATGTATGCTAAAGGTAAACCCAGTCTTCTCTTTTTAATCAGATGAAGAAATTCCACCCATCCTCCAAAGCCTTGTTAAAACCCTACTTTGTCTATAAAGCATTTTCTGGCATCACTCTTCTGCCACTTTTCCAAGCTCCAACATTATATTTGGTACTACACAATTAAGCAATTAATTCTATTTTCACATATTATTGTTCTCTGTTATTTCACACGTGCCAGGAGACAGCAGGATGTAGTGGACAAAAGGAATCATTGTAGTCATTTAGAACTAGGTCAGATACAATCTCCACCTAAGCCTTATGTTTTCCTCTTGATAGTTAGGGATACTAGCACCTACTTTGTAATGCTATTGGTTAAAATAGTGAAGCACATGTAAAAGTGCTTGGTATACTATTGTTAGGTAATAATTGTCAATTTTTTTCCTTTATTTCTTTCCTTGTGTATATTTTGCATCAAGTAATAAACTTACAGTATAAAATATCTGCAGAGAACTTTACAGTTCATAAACTCTTTTTTTATTTTTATTTTTTTTTCAATATATGAAATTTATTGTCAAATTGGTTTCCATACAACACCCAGTGCTCATCCCAAAAGGTGCCCTCCTCAATACCCATCACCCACCCTCCCTTCCCTCCCACCCCCCATCAACCCTCAGTTTGTTCTCAGTTTTTAACAGTCTCTTATGCTTTGGCTCTCTCCCACTCTAACCTCTTCTTTTTTTTTTTTTTTTTCTTTCCTTCCCCTCCCCCATGGGTTTCTGTTAAGTTTCTCAGGATCCACATAAGAATGAAAACATATGGTATCTGTCTTTCTCTGTATGGCTTATTTCACTTAGCATCACACTCTCCAGTTCCATCCACGTTGCTACAAAGAGCCATATTTCGTTCTTTCTCATTGCCACATAGTACTCCATTGTGTATATAAACCACAATTTCTTTATCCATTCATCAGTTGATGGACATTTAAGCTCTTTCCATAATTTGGCTATTGTTGAGAGTGCTGCTATAAACATTGGGGTACAAGTGCCCCTATGTATCAGTACTCCTGTATCCCTTGGGTAAATTCCTAGCAGTGCTATTGCTGGGTCATAGGGTAGGTCTATTTTTAATTTTCGGAGGAACCTCCACACTGTTTTCCAGAGTGGCTGCACCAATTTGCATTCCCACTAACAGTGCAAGAGGATTCCCATTTCCCCACATCCTCTCCAGCATCTATAGTCTCCTGATTTGTTCATTTTGGCCACTCTGACTGGCGTGAGATGATATCTGAGTGTGGTTTTGATTTGTATTTCCCTGATGAGGAGCGACGTTGAGCATCTTTTCATGTGCCTGTTGGCCATCTGGATGTCTTCTTTAGAGAAGTGTCTATTCATGTTTTCTGCCTATTTCTTCACTGGGTTATTTGTTTTTCGGGTGTGGAGTTTGGTGAGCTCTTTATTACAGTTCATAAACTCTTACAACAATTGACTGACATATGTTTCCAAGCCCTATTTTATAAAAGAAAAGGTGATAACATCCTGAAAGGTTAACACCTTCCACAAACCACAACCTTTAATGGAAGGTCTCCTAACAGAGCCTAGCCCTTGTTGCTCCAATGCCAAGGACTGCCTCTAGGATATTACATCAAATATTTTGTAAACTGATTAAAATAATTCATTTATCCAAAAATAAAGGATTATCTTCTATGTGTCAAGCTCCTAGCTAAGCATGTAGCATACATTAATGAATGAGAAAGACTTCATCTGTGTCCTCATGGAACTTAAAGGCTGGCATTTGGGTCAATGTTTAGGCAAGGTTAAAGCAAATGGACCTATCTATGTTGATGCCAAATTCTTTCTTGCTAACTCCGGAGGTATGGAGCATTACTATAGGAGTGATGGGTTAACCAGAGTCAGCAACATTTCTCGTATCCGTGACCCTTATGATCAGTAGGACTCACTGACAGTATTGGTGGCAGGACTGAAATGCATTTACCCCTATGTCCATCAAGCCTACAACCTCATCCTCTAGCACATGTCAGAAACTTCCAGAAGCGAAGCACTATAACAAGACAGATTGCTACAATTACTAGAAATAATAATCGTTAGCTCTGTCTCTTCTTCACAAGAGAGTGATTCTTTGGTGGACAGAAAGAAAGGCCTTCTCTCATATAGTAGTACTTTCCCTTGGGCTAAAGTTCATCCTGACCTAGAAATGTCCTCACTTGTGGTTGGTGTCAGACCCACAGCAATGGGTGTTATAAACAGCCTGTCTCTACTGCCATAAGGTTACGGCACTTCTTGTGTTTGGTGTTAAAAACGACTCTCAGATGGAGGTATGGGTCTGGCTCTTCTCAATCCTATGTGTTGCCCAAACTTGGGACATTTGTTCTTCTACTGAGGACCGTGGCTAACGCAGAGCCAGAGAGTCAGGTTTCTACCACTCTGCTGGCCCAGGATTTGGTAATCCTAGTACAGGAGTTCTCTAGGTATCTACCTTCAATCACTTGCCATTTCTCCCATGGCCCCATTTGTCCCAGCTTCCACCAACTTATAGATATATATGTTTGGGGGACAGGGTGTTTGTGGAAATATTCCCTACCTTTAAAGACACTAATAACATTGCATCCCAATTTTGTCCTATTTTCTTCGAGCCTTTTTTTCTCCCTAAAGCAGGAGGGTTGCTCTGAGCACCTAGTCTACCATGGTGTTGAAAGATGAGAGCCAGCATAGGTATTTACATAATCTAGATTCAGTGATCCTATTTATCATGCAAACTTGGGCAAATTACTTGCCCTTTTCGGGTATCAGTAACCCCAAGAAGACAATGATAGGATTTAACTAGTGTCTCCCATTTCTGAGATTACTTGACCAATAGTAACACTAGAAGAAATGATGGTGGAAAAGTAGTTTAGTAGTTACTGTAAGAAAATAAAATTGGATAATTTAGAAGTTGCCTCAGGGAATAGGAGATGCTCTTTAGCTCATTCTCAATCTTTGCGGTGTTGTTCTAATTAATTAAAAGGTTTTAATGTGTTTTGCTGCATACGATTTGACTCCTCTAAACTCTCTTCTCAATTTTAGTTTATGTGTAGCAGCTTGTCTGTGAATTAATCCTACAATTACCATATAAAAATGAAAACAAATACACAAACAAGCAAAAGTAGCTAGCAATGATTGTTAATAGTGTACCAAGCTCAATTTTCATTTTTCAAGACTCGAGTTCTTAGAATTTTTCATCCCCAGTATTGTTTAGACCCTAAATATATATTTCCATATTGGTGTACATGTAATGTTCCGATTTTGTAAGGTGGCCCTGTTTGACCAAATAGTTTAAGAGAGAAGAGATGTTCAGACAGGCACATGGTCCAATTCTTGAGCCTTCTGGAATACTGGGAAGTTTTGGCCAAATTTGCCATTAAGTGCATACTGACAGTGGAGGTTGTACTCACCTGAAGCAGAAAGAAAACATAATTTAGGTTGGAATTGGATTATATTCCTGAAACCAATTATTACTGAGAGTGGATTAAGAGTAATAGCGTGGGATCATGGCAAGGCACTAAGCAGCAATAACACCTGTTAACCCAGCTGAGTTGGTGCCAGAGCAGAACAGAGCCCCTGGAGATCAACAAGCATACAGTTTAATCAGCACACTTGGACACATGGCACATGAGTGGACCCTGCACAGCTAGTATGCTCAGCACCATGCTGAGATGAAGCCAAGTAATCCTTCTGTAGATCACCTTGGCTTTTCCCACCAATAATGCTCATCCTGGCCAGTGAGGCTCCAAGAACCAGGAGTCACATGTGATACATACAGGGATGGGGTCTGTGTCAATTGTCTTCAGGAAATCATAGAGGGATCATCAGGTGCCATGTGTAGCACCATTCTGGTGGCCCAACATGCACTAAAAATGCAATTGGGATGGATGCTGAATAATGAAGGTGATTTGTATTTCTAGCCCATTTCTCATTTGTGACTTGCAGACCTGCATCTACAACAGCCTCCTAGAAACTCATATTCAACACGAATAGAATTAAACTAATAATATTCTGTTCTCTACCTCCTTTTTGCTCCTGTATTCCCTAACACAACAAATGACAGGCCCATCCACCTGTTTAAAGTCTAAACCCCACCCCTTTCTTCATTATGTAAGATTCAGGGGTAAAAGAACTCCATCTATTTTATTCACAGTCTTATCTCAGAAAATCTAAGGAAATATTTGTGGAATGAAGGAACAACCAGAATACAAAAAAAAAAAAAAAATAATAATAATAATAATGGACTGTAAGGGTCTACTGTATGCAATATGTAATTTCATTAAGACCAAAAAAAGTGGAATTGAAAAAGACCAGCATCTAGGTTTTTGGTTTTTTTTTTAATGTTTATTTATTTTTGAGAGAAAGAGTGAGACAGAGAGAAAGAGTGAGCGGGGGAGGGACAGAGAGAGGGAGACACAGAATCAGAAGCAGGCTCCAGGCTCTGAGCTGTCAGCACAGAGCCCAATGCGGGGCTCAAACTCACAGACCACGAGATCATGACTTGAGCCGAAGTCGGACACTTAAACAACTGAGACACTCAGGCGCCCCCAGCATCTAGGTTTTATAAACTGATAGAAATTAATCAAACCAACAAGGAAATAAGCCTCCTCTATCGATGTATTAGTTTTCTATTGTTGCTGTAACAAATTACCACAAATCTAGTGGCCTAAAATGTGTATTTTTTTTAATCTCATAGTTCTGGCGGTCACAAGTCTGAAAGGAGTCTCACTGGGCTAAATTCAAAGTGTTGGAAGGACTGTGTTCATTTGTGGAGACTCCAAGGGAAAATATGTTTTCTCATTTCCCCACTTCTAGAGGCTGTCCACACTCTTTGGCTTGTGGCACTCTTCCATCTTCAAAGCTAGCAGTGGCCTATCAAGTCTTTCTCATGTTACCATTTCTCTGATTGTGACTCATCTGACTCCTACGTCTCCCATTTAAGGACCCCAGTGATTACACTGGGCCCCTGTCAACATTCCGGGATAATCTTTTGACCTTGTGGTCAGCTATGATTAGCAGCCTTCATTTCTACTGTACTCTTAATTCCCTTTTGACATGCAACATAATGTACAATATGAAACATTTTGAGGATTAGGACAGGAACATCTTTCAGGGCCATGATTCTGACTACTCTAGCAGGCTAGACTGATAACCACACATATCAGACTGTCCTATGAGAGAAATTACCGTGATCAGGAAAAGACTTGAAGAAATCTGTGTCCTCCATAAGCCCTCTTCCCATCTTGGCTTGTTGAAGTAAAACTCATTCATCAACAGGTACCTTAAATACCACCTCCTCCATGATTCCTTCTGTGACTGTTCTTGTGGGCATCTACGTCTTCCTCCTTGAATTTCCACCAAGTTTTGTTTATATCACAAGTCACATTAAGTATTGTATGATGGGTAGATATACTTGCAAGTGTGTCCTTTCTCTTTCAATGTAAGCTTCTTGAGGATTCATTTCCAAACCAATATTAATGTGCAATTTCTTCATAATACCTACGTGACCTTGGGAAGACATATTACTTTCTGGGTTCTCAGTTTCCCTGTAGAGTCATCAGATTTCCTCACAACAAACATTAGTGCAAGCACATTCTTGGCACATAGAGGTTGCTCACTGAGTGTCATTTCTCTTCCCCACATATATGTGGGATAAACCTGCATATATTTGTGTGAGGGACTAGTCTAGGACAAAGAGTTGGCACCTATACATTTTTCCTGAGTAACTGTGAGCTCTGTGAAAGCAGGACTGTGTCTTTCATGTTCATTGCCATGTTCCCAGTCCCAAAGTGTCTCTCAACAATAAATATTTACTGAACTAATGAATAATTCTTAGTGAAATAGATAGGAATGTTTCTCTGTCTTCCAGTGGTATGTTCTCCTAACTATATATCTTGTCACAGATTTTCCTGATTCATCTGGCACAGTCTATACCCCTAAACCATTCACTTCCATATACAAAATAAACCCTGACAAAATTAAAAATCTTTGCTTCAGACTCTTCCAATCTGCTCTCCCCCTGCTTCCCCCTCCCCTCCTTGCAGACATCCACATTTTTCCCCTTATGGGAATGCAGACAAAAAAAGAAGCGTGATTCCTAAAATGAATAATTGATATTTCTTCAGAGCGACCTACCCTATTCTACTTGTTCTCTTAATTTACTCAGTTTATACCAACTGATGACAGAAGCCCATTGTTTTGCTGAAACATTAACTTCACAAAGTCATTCCGCTCCCATCTGCAGCACTTAAATTAATGATTCCCTCTGCAACATCTGTTTAATTAACTATCGGCACCATAGAAGAGGCGTCCAAATACCCCAGCGACTAAATCAGGCTCAAATTAGGGAAATACGATGTTAAATTGTATCAGGGAGAAGCCGAGTTTATCCTTCCGAGCACTGGCATTCATTAGCTAGCAGCCAACCCATGCATCTTCATAATGAAGTAGTGTCAGCAGTGCTTGGCTGTAAAGTTCTCATTTAGGGGCTGCACCGGTCCCTCCAGTCGTGGTCACCGCAGGGAGCTAGGAAGAGGGGTTTAGAGAGCCCCATAGGTCGCACATCCTTCCTTCATCTTTGTTCCTGGAGAGAGCAATGGAGCTTCCATGGGGCATGTGCAGGCTGAGGGATTCTGGGAAATGGCAGTGGTGTGGGGAAAGTGACATTTGTGAGTCATTTCTATTATGAGTATTCCATCTTCCCTGAATCCTTTTAGTTATATTTGCATAATTATTTGCATTGATCTACATAAGCAGGAAACGGGTCTGGCCTCTTTGGATGCACTGGGAAATCTCTTTAGTTCATAAATTTGACAGCATTCATTTAACAAAGATCTGCAAAGAGCGTACTGTGTTCAAAGCATCGTACTAGGCACAAGGGAAAGGCAAATTAGACACAAATCCTGCTCATCGATAATTTACACCAGATAGAGTACACTGTAAACATGATTCTAAACCTCTGTGTTCTCTTTTGTGCATGCACAAATAACATCAACTGTGGTAGTTTTTGGAATGAGACTGAACTGAATATAATCCTTACTCTCACAGTTTATGATCTAGTTTGTGTACACACACACACACACACACACACACATAAACTAGAGTACCAACCCAAAAACAAAAAATAAAGCAAGCAACACATTCACAGAAATAGAGATCAGCTATCATAGGTGCTCAGAAGGGGAAGACATCCTATTAATTTGGGGAGTGGTGTAAAAGAAAGAGTTCAGGAAGTACATGTCCCATTAGCTAGTTCTGAAGGGTGGTAGAATTCAGAGCTCTATGGAGAAGGGGCAATTTAGACGTAGAGCAAGAGGGAAAACTTGCAGGATCTGAGAGCCGTGAATCATCTAGTTTTGTGGACATAAAGGATGCTTGCAGAGACAGCCTCTACTTTTTCTTGACCTCCTAGGGTCTGGCCCACAGTTGGTCTGAAATATTGAAGCCAGCGGGGCAGTATAGAAAGAGACCCTTACTCGCCCATGTGTGCCCTCTTGCTCTATCCTTTGAACTTGCCACCCTGTACTGACATAAACCCCTGGTTTCCTCCCTTGGCCTGACATTTTGACGAATCTGTCTGTCTGACCGGGCTTCTCTCTCAGACCACGGTCACCAAGGTTCTCTTACATTTGATATGAGACTTTGACCTTCAAGCACAGTTTTGCCAGTTGGATCCTGACACCCAGGATGAGGTTGTGCCTGACTAAAATTCATATGTAATTCTCTCCTAAGTTACAGCATTTGGATGTAGATGTAATTGTCTTCATGCTGTTTGACCAACACAGATAACTATGATAAACACTACGTCTTAACATTGGCTAATTCATTCTGGGTTCATTTTGTGCACGATGAAGACCTACCGAAAGCAGGATTTACACTGTCTCAGGGGAAAAGGTTTCCTTGGCCCGCCAGGGTCAGAAGAAAATCAGTTCAGTGAAGGAGGGTTTGGGACAGTTGGGAACTGAAAGTCAGGCTCAAAAGCTCTCAGGAAAAATACCAGTCCATTGTACAGATTACCTAAAATGCTGTCATGTGTTTGACTGAATACCAGGAAGACATAAATCTGGTGGCTAATGCAAGAAATTTTCCACTTTGTAGGTTTGTTGTTGTTGTTGTTGTTGTTATAGTGAGAAATGTGGTGTGAAATTGTAGGTTTGCAAACTGTACGGTCAGGGAGCTCCTAAAAGCTAGGGTCTGGAAGAGCCAAAAAATGTGAGGAGCTGGGGAAACAGGACAGGTGCAGAATGGTTCAAGAAATCATTAAGATTTCCCAAGGAGCATCCTCATGACCTTCCCCTCCATGACTGCTACTAAGTCTCCAGATCTAGGTGGCCACATGAGACACAA
Organism: Panthera onca; assembly: GCF_046562875.1. Lineage (NCBI taxonomy): Eukaryota > Metazoa > Chordata > Mammalia > Carnivora > Felidae > Panthera > Panthera onca. Next base: position 78,641,204 of record NC_138351.1, on the reverse strand, counting down.
TACTAGATGCCAGATGTACACATCTGTTAAGTCATAAGCATGAAAAGAAGGATGCCATGTAAAGTTCTACATTTATTTTCAAAAGAATTTCTGAAATCTGGCAACGTGTAGCGATGAAGAAAAGTTGTAATGCATTAACATCATTATATCAGTGAAATTTTCTTACAGGGGATAAGAGATCTTTTTTCCTCCCTCATGTCTTTGCTCATTCTCCTGCTCTGCAAACCACTGTAACTTATGGATTCAATGTGAAGACATGTTTAAATTTTTTTAAATGTTTATTTATTTATTTTGAGAGAGAGAGAGGGGGGGGGGGGAGAGAGAGAGAGAGAACAAGCCGGGGAGACACAGAGAGAGAGGGAGACAGAATCCCAAGCAGGCTCCACACCATCAACACAGTGGCTTGAACACATGAACTGTGAGATCATGACTTGAGCCAAAATCAAGAGTCGTACGCTTAATCGACTGAGCCACCCAGATGCCCCAATGTGAAGATGTGTTTAATGTGAATCCCACCTCAGTTGGTCAACAGGTAGGATGTTTTGGAGGGTAGACATTGGGGCTCTAATATCATCAGGCCTGGACTCTAGTTCTGTTTCTGCTCATTCACAGTATGAATATAAGCAGTTGATCCGATATCCCTAAGCCCAAGGTTTTATTTGTTTGTTTTCTCTTAATCTGAAAAGTAGCAGTAGAAAGGTACTTCCCTCATAAGGTTACAATATTAAAGGAGATAAGGGTTCTAAAGCAGTTCACACAGGGTTTATCACAAGATAAGCATTGAATAAATTTTAGTTGTTAAGGTTAGTATCAACTAACTGGTAGTATAATCTCTAAGGGGCATGGTGTTTACTTTTTTAAAGACTGTGAAAATTAAGCCTCATTATGATTGATGAGAAAAGGAGCAAAAAGGGGGAAAAGAGGTTGAAAGTATTTTTTTTTTTTTTACTTCCCATATAGAAGGACAGTGGCCAACTGAAACTGTCAGGGGACTGATGCCCAAAGTCAGACTGTCCCCTGGAGCAGTGATTTAAGCACCAGTGATGAAAGGAAGTCCTAGTTGGCAAATGAAAATAATCTCCAGATTGGACAGTGACAGGAGTCAGGAGGGCAATGTAGAAGACATGTTAACATCAAGAAGTCCCAGAAGGATGTCCAGGCAAGGAAACAGATGGAGCACAGCCTCAGACAACCCAGAAGGCTTCTTTAGAAATCCAGACATAGGGGGAAATATTTGACCTCAAGGCAAACTGTCTTCAAGCAAATTTCAAAGCAAGTTCTAAGCAGGGTTCGGAGCAGGTGTCTAGAACCCGATACAGAAATTACAAAAGGAAGACATGGTCCCTCCCTGGAAGTGACAAATAGGAGTCTAGGCTGGAAGGTAAGCACAGGGGAAAGGCACATGGCATCAAATTCCAAAAGGGCATAGCAATATCTAACTGTTGGAATTATTCCAGAAATGTTGAAAATTCACTTGATCAGTTGCTTAAATGATTAAATAAAAGTTGTAGTTCTAGGTGCGCCTCAGTGGCTCAGTCGGTTAGGTGTCCGACTTAGGCCCAGGTCACGAGCTCACAATTCGTGAGTTTGAGCCCTACGTCAGGCTCTGTGCTGACAGCTCGGAGCCTGGAGCTTGCTTCAAATCCTGTGTCTTCCCCTCTCTCTGCCCCTCCCCTGCTAGACTCTGTCTCTCTCTTTCTCTCAAAAATATAAACAAACATTAAAACTTTTTTTTAAGTTTTGTTGTTATACATCTGTGAAATACAGGAAAAATAATCAAAGTAGAAAACTAAAATACAGAAAAACTATGACTGTAACCAGGGCACAGTCTTAACATTTACCTACCATATTCAAGCACTGGTGTTTGTTTTCTTTCAAATTCAAGTGTTTCTACTTTCCTCTTTGTGAGGATTTCAAAGCACTGACTACAATTTTGAGCAGATGAAAGTTGGGTCAAGAAGAACTTCATTCATTTCATGGTGTGAGTATGTGGTGTTTTGGTTTCATTTGTGATCTGTTCACTTGTGTTGTTTTCCCCCTATGACAAGAAACAGGGTGCCAGAGAGGATCTTACTTATTGGCTTGTACTTGTGCAAGGAGTTTAGGGAGAGACAATGACAGAAAAAGGTCACTGAGAAGTGGGGAGAAATATCACAACCAAAATATTCCTACTAGAGAGATTTTAGCTAGAAGGAAATGACAGGGTCCTAATATCACATGAAACTAAAACACTGAATATAACGAATAAACTTTAAAAATAGAAGCTGGTTCTCTTTATAAGGCTTGGAGTTGGTTTAGAAATAAACATTTGAGTTATGTTTGTGTTTAAGATCAAGATCACAATTATATTGAGCTATTGCTAACAGACAAGGTTTTCTGAGAAAAACTTGTAGCTAATATGCCTCCATTTTATTTAAAATATCCTCACTCAATACCTGCTAATTAGTCATGAAAGGAAAATAAATGATTTTTCGTACCCGTCTGCTCTTTAGACTTACAAGACATAAAGAGACAGTACAATCACCTCCTAATCTGTATTGTAACCACCATTTCAATCAGGTGAGTGGTTGTAACTCCATACGGAAAAAGAGAGCCGTACCAATGACATTCTGCATCTCTTCCGTGACTAGCAAGAATTTCAGATCAGAAATGGACATTCAGTATGTCCAATACTTTGATTTCACATATGTGATTCATTTTAATCTTCATTATTGCTTAACTGAGTAGGTATTATCCTTTCCATTTTTCAGATGGGAAAACAGGCACAGAGAATTAGCCCAAAGCTACTTGGCTACTAAATGAAAGTAACAAGTGTACATTAATCCCAATTGATATATAAAATATGAAATTATTAAATAAGTGAGATTATTAAGTAACTGAACAATGCTACAATGTGACATATTTTGTTTCAAAACAAACTATTTCATAGAAGTTTTAGAATTTTCCAACTCTAGCAACAGACTGGGAATCCAGGTATCTGCTCTGCCTTGAAAACTGAAAACAGGGGCACCTGGTTGGCTCATTTGGTTAAGTGTCCAACTCTGGATCTCAGCTCAGGTCTTGATCTCAGAGTTCAAGCCTTGTGTACAGCCGACTTAAAAAAGAAAACAAAAACAAAAACCAGAAACAAAAAACACACAGAACAACCGAAAACAAACTGATGATTGCCAGAGGGGAGATGGGTAGGGGATGGGTGAAATAGATAATAGATAAAGGGGATTAAGAGTCCACTTATCTTGACGGGTACTGAGAAATGTATAGGATTGTTGAATCATACTATACACCTGAACTGATATAATACTGTACGTTTATACTTGAATAAAAAATGGATAAAAAATATGAGCCACCTTTGATACATATAATAATCTCCACTGACCAAAGTTTCCCTATAAATGAGGAAGTGGGTTAGATAGATTGTAAGGTACTGGTTCATAAGAAATAAATACTGAATGGAATTTGAGAAACATCTATTCTACTTGAAGGAACTCTGAGCTAACTTTGGAGTCATTTTGTGTGGGTTATGTAGTAAAGCAGCTCATGAAACCATAGATTACTCACATTCTGATATCTGAATCCCATTGGACTGGTTAATGAACTATTCCACACATCTCTTGCCATGACATGAATATTCTTTAAGGCTAGGCATCTGGTTAGGACTTATCTCTCTAATGGAATTTGAAAGTTACTATACAAATGCCTACTCAGTGACATTGATTCAATGAAATTGATGAATGGGCTATTTTTAATGGGGCTCCTTTAAAAATGCTATGTGTACTAAAAAGTACATTTAACAAAATAAAATGGGTGCTATCTGATAATCCAGACTTCAGATATTCTAATTGGCTAGCCTTCTATATTAGTCTATTCAGGCTGCTACAACAAAAATACCATAGACTGTGGCTTAAACTACAAACATTTATTTCTAACAGTTCTGGAACTGGGAAGTCCAAGATCAAGGCGCTGGAAGATTCAGTGTCTAGTGAGGGCCCACTTCCTGTCACAGATGGTCTTTTCTCTCTGTGCGCTCGCATGGTGGAAGGGTTGAGGGAGCTCTCTGGGGTTCGCTTTGATAAGCACACTATTTCCATTCCTGAAGGTGCTGCCCTCATGGCCTAATCACTTCCCAAGGGATCCATTTCCAAATACCATCACACTGAATATTAGAATATGAATATGAATTTGAAGGAGACACAAATATTCAGTGTGTAGCACCTGAAAAAATATTCTTAATTGCTCCAAAGATTATGGATGTCAAACTGTGCTTGAGTTTGTCTCAAATGTCAAATATGTGTTACACTGGCCTCTACTCTCCCATGTGCACCCACGGTGGTCATTCTTGGTGAATCATAACACACATTCATTGTCACAGTTCTTAGACTTTAATAAAGAACCACAAGATTCTCACTACCTATTGATTAGATACCGCACATGAATTGAAATGTAGTTACTTTTCCTGGTCTAGTCGGAAAAAAAAAAAAAAATGAATAACCCACTTTGGACCAGGGCCACAATATTGGACCAGCAACTTTTCTTTTATGGGGCACTTTCAATAAACATTAAGAATCACAGGACATCAGGCTCTCATCTTTTCCAAAGAACTATATGAAATATGGGAGAAGTCACAGTGAAGAATGTACAGGAGCTAGGTAGCTGTCCATAGTTTGATATTTGCTATTGGTCTCGTTTAAGCCGTTGGGGACATTTTTCTTCCTGGTGGGAATTATAAACCTGGCACATACCAGGAGAGTCATAAAATCCCCTCTGGTATCTTTAATCAATCATGACTAGTATATCTACCATACATTCTCCAAGTTTAAAATAGAATAAAGTCACATAATAATCTTTCTCCCAGCAGCTAGACTGCCTTTCAGCACAATGACCCACACTCTACGGCTGTATTAACAGATACGATCTATTCTTTAATGGAGCTCAGCCATGGGGATTAGCTACCTGTAATGCAGTTTGGGCTGTCAAGCACTCCACCAAACTGCTAACACATTACAAGTTATAGGCATCAATTCTTTCTAAGTGAAAAGGCATTTCACATTCAAAACACTTCAAACCTAATAACGGGAAATTATCATGATGGATCCCCTTCAGCTGCCGAACGGTAAAGAGATGGAGAGAAAAAAGAGAGGCACCCAATCAAAAAATTCATATCAATTCTTTTTGATCTACCTGGGGCAGATTAAACCTGAGTAGTGGATAAGCTGTCAAAAAAGATTGCAGAGCTCAGCTGTGGATCAGAAGTGTTTCTGTTTGATGGCAGCAGGCAAATCCTAATAGAATAGGAATAAAGTCCAGTGTCTGGGATAGTCCAGTTTGCCTAGAGTCTGAGTAGCCTGGGCAGTCTAAGAAGGCCATGTAACATACATAATATTGAACTTTCCTCATGTTCAGTGTTAAACCAGGACACTGAAAATGCTCAGGGAATCTGAACTGGAACAGGATCCTGGAAAAACAAAACAGTTCCCACTCGGCAAGGGGAAGCTGGAATGTTCTATCTTTCTTGTCCTATTTTATATGGCCTTGCACATATGGTCAGACCCTCCACCCACTTTGGAATAAAACAGGGGACAGAGATGCTGATACTACCTGGCATTTTAGACTTCATGTCAAAATTAAGGGTAGAACTGTTGCTGTTCCCATATGACTCAATTATATTCATTCATTCATTCACTCATTCATCCATTCCCTGTTAATTTATTCAATTACATATCCAATTTTAGTTATATATTCATGGCTGTTGTAGATAATATGGGTTTGAGGGACCTTCAGGAAAAAACACAGGATTCCAAAACATACCTGAAAAAAAGCTAAACCATCATTTTCTGCTTCTACTGCCACACTGATAGTATAATATTCACCATTGTTCACCATTAAAGAAATCTTCCAGTGCAAATATAGGCTAGGATTGGCCAATAGGTTTCAACCAGTTGTTGAAGAGTTGTATTGAGAAGGACCAATCTGTGCTTAGTGGAGAAGTGTTAGGGCTAAGTAGAAATGTCTGCAGGGGGAGGATAGCAGGATGTGGAACACTCCTCCCAACTCTGCCAGCTCTAGCCTGACTGCATTCTCATTTTCAGCTCTCCTCCTTTGAAACGTTCTTTTCTTTTCTTTTTTTGCACTGATATAAGTGTAACATCCCAGTAGTTGATGATTTGACGTCTGGATAACTGGACAACTATAAGCAGATGATTTAAGACATTTAATATCAATTTTTCAGAATACTTACAATGAAGCTATAGCCCAGTGCCTTACCAAAACAGTAATTCAGTGCCTTCCAAGCAATTTCAGATCTAGGGAAGTGTGTTCAATGGACAGGATCCACACTCTCATAAAGAAGGACTGAAGGCAGTCAAAGTAATCACACCAATATATAATTTCTTAACTTAGGTAAGTACTGAAAGAAACAGAAACACATGCAAAAAAAAAAAAAATATCATATGGCAAAAGGACTTATTATTATCTAGGGTGGGACAGAGAGAGGGTGTCAAGAAAGTTTTCATGGAACGAGTGATGTCTAAATGGATGTGAAGGACACATGGACATTAACTAGAGAAAGTTTCATGAAAAGCATGTGCAAAGGCCCTAAAAGAGAAAGAAGAGTGACTCTAAGAAGGAAAGACAAGCATGACTAGAGGTCAAAGAAGAAGTGCAAGAAAGGTGGCATGAGGGGAGGAGCTGAATCATGTAGGACATTTTATACCATGTTGAGGACTTTGCTTTTATTCCAGTAACAGTGTTAAAGCACTGAGGGGTTGTAAGCAGGAGAGCTCCATGATGAGATACACATTTTTCTGAAAGATCAGTCCCACATTACTTTGGAGATAATGGTTAGGGAAAGGCAAAAGAGGAAGCAGCAGGAAACTGTTTTAAGTTTGTTAGTTTGTTAGTTTGTTTGCTTTTCTTTGGTAGTGCAAGACAGAAATAATGAAGTTATATCATGGTTAAGATCAGACCAATGATGTGGCTTAAAGATAAATTTAGTAGAAAATTAGTCACAGAAGGATCAGGTCTATGATTTTAAAATACTGAAAATAACTAATATTTATTTACTACTTATTCTTGGCATTGCATTATGCTAGCTGTGAGCTTTCTAAACTGCTCGGTCTCACCTAATTCTTACATGAACCCTATCATGTAGTCATTGCCATAATCTCTAGTACATGAAAAAAAAAATACAAAAGGTTAAAAAAATACCCTTCAGAGAGCAGACAACACAGACCTATGGTTCAGGAGATGGAGGGACTTAAACTCCCCAATCACAGCTGAACTGCAACCTTGCTCTACTATCCTGACTCTGGCGGTTCCTTTCCACCCAGACATACTGTAACGGCTCTCCTGTTCTTTTTTTCTTTTCTTTTCTTTTTTTTTTTTTTTTTAACATTTATTTATTTTTGAGAGACAGAGAGAGGCAGAGCACGAGCAGGGGAGGTGGAGAGAGAGAGAGAGAGAGAGAGAGAGAGAGAGAGATACAGAATCTGAAGCAGGCTCCAGGCTCTGAGCTGTTTGTTAGCACAGAGCCCGACGTGGAGCTCGAACTCACAACCACCAGACCATGACCTGAGCTGATGTCGGATGTTCAACTGACTGAGCCACCCAGGCGCCCCTCTCCTGTTCTTTATTAATGCCTACATATCTTCTGAGGCTACTGTGTCTGCTTGGTACTTCAATTCCCATCAGGATACCCTAGTCCAGAAAATGGAAAGGAAGCAACAATGTAGCTGAGTAGAGACATAGGGGAGAATGAAGCTTATTTCGCTTAGAACACATGTTCTGAAAATGCCCACGATTATAACAGCGATTCTATTTACTTTTCTGACTCTGCCAGAAGCCCGAAGGGGAGGACAAATTTTCCTTCCTGTCATAAAGGGGCTGAGGAAACCATGCTTATTTAGTCTGGTTGGAGGATACAGTTTAGGAGACTCTGTTAAGACTGTCTCATTAGTCATACAGTATTTGCACACGGATGACTGAAGGCAGAATATGACCTTAATTACATTACCATGCTAAACTTGATGTTTTCCTTGAGGGCCAGGGGATGAAGGGAGAGGGATGGATGGAGTCAGCAGCTCTGGGCCAAGGATAGAAAATGCCACAATATTATTTTATCGGTAATTAAGAGGTAGGGGTAGGAGGAGGGCATGAACAAAACAAAACAAAATAAAACAAAACAAAACAAATAACATGTCTTGAGTGTCTTTTCTTTCTCAGAAACTAAGCTAAATATGTATTTGTACATATTTTATATATTTTTATATATTTTATATATTTACTCAGGAAATAAGTAAAATATGTATTTGTACATATTTTATATAAAATAATTAGTAAGGAAAGCAGTGAATTTATATCACAAATAAGTATAAATATAACAATAAGATGTTTATTCTAATGTTTTAGAGTTTGCAAAACACTTCAAAAATAGGAAGGCACTATACTGTCATGGTTCAAGGAGGTCAATCAATAGCACATTTTTTTTTCCCTTAAGTTCATAAGTAACTGAGGCAATAGTCCCAAAAGTTAAGACAGGTGGGAGCAAAGTACAGGTTTGTTAGTGTTGAGACAGGATTACCAAACATGTTTGTTTGGGGACAGGACACTTCACTCACAGGGGCACCTGGAGGCATGATGTCCCAAGGAGCTCCTACCTGTAGACTCTTCACCATTAATCAAGCATGACTCTTCCTGCTTTGGGGAGAAGCCAGCTGTGGGAAGGGACCTAACATGTTCCTCCAGAAATGTTCCATCAGGAAAACAAAAGGGTATAAAAATAAGGTTTCCACAACTGAAGGGCAAAATGAGGAAGCATGGGCTTTAGAGGAAAACAGACCAGCCATATAATATGTCACCTTCTACAATCTCCTAAATAAGTCCCTGTGCCAGACATCATCATTTCTGTCTATAATTGATGCTGTCTTTATGTTTTGTACATCTTGGAATCTTGGCACTCATTTTGACTTCTAATATTTTATATTTTAGAACTATAACCAAAGCAATCTTGAAAAAGAAAATCAAAGCTGGAGACATCACAATCCTGGACTTCAAGATGTATTACAAAGTTGTAATCAAGACAGTATGGTACTGGCATGAAAACAGACACTCAGATCAATGGAACAGAACAGAGAACCCAGAAATGGACCCACAAACATATGGCCAACTAATCTTTGACAAAGCAGGAAAGAATATCCAATGGAATAAAGACAGTATCTTTAGCAAATGGTGCTGGGAAAAGTGGACAGCAACATGCAGAAAAATAAACCTGGACCACTTTCTTACACCATACACAAAAATAAACTCAAAATGGATGAAAAACCTAAATGTAAGACAGGAAGCCACCAAAATCCTAAAGGAGAAATCAGGCAAAAACCTCTTTGACCTCAGCAGCAGCAACTTCTTACTCAACACATCTCCAGAGGTAAGGGAAACCAAAGCAAAAATGAACTATTGGGACCTCATCAATAGTGAAGGAAACAATCAGCAAAACTAAAATGCAACCGACAGAATAGGAGAAGATGTTTGCAAACAACATATCAGATAAAGGGTTAGTATTCAAAATCTATAGAGAACTTATCAAACTCAACACCCAAAAACCAAATAATCCAGTGAGGAAATGGGCAAAAGACATGAATAGACACTTTTCCAAAGAAGACATCCAGATGGGCAACCAACACATGAAAAAAAGGTTAAATCACTCATCATCGGGGAAATACAAACCAAAACCACGATGAGATATCACCTCACACCTGTCACAATGGCTAACATTAACAACTCAGGCAACAACAGATGTTGGCGAGGATGCTGAGAAAGAGGATCTCGTCTGCACTGCTGGTGGGAATGCAAACTGGTGCAGTCACTCTGGAAAACAGTATGGAGATTCCTCAAAAAATTAAAAATAGAACTACCCTACGACCCAGTAATTGCACTACTAGGTATTTATCCAAGGGATATAGGTATGCTGCTTGAAGGGGCACATGCACCCCAATATTTATAGCAGCACTATTGACAATAGCCAAAGTATGGAAAGTATATATATATATATATATATATATATATATATATATATATGTATATATACATATATATATATACATATATATATATACTATACACACACAATGGAGTATTACTCGGCAATCAAAGAGAATGAAATTTGCCATTTGCAACTATGTGAATGGAACTAGAGGGTATTATGCTAAGCAAAATTAGTCAATAGGACTAAGTCATAGGACTTCAACTCATAAGAGGACTTTAAGATATAGAACAGATGAACACAAAGGAAGGGAAGCAAAAATAATATGGAAACAGGGAGGGGGACAAAACATAAGAGACTCTTAAATATAGAGAACAAACTGAGGGTTGTTGGAGGGGTTTTGGGAGGGGCGATGGGCTAAATGTGTAAGGGGCTCAAGGAATCTACTCCTGAAATCATTGTTGCACTATATGCTAACTAACTTGGACCTAAATTATAAAAAATAAATAAATTTTTAGATTAAAAAAAGAATTATATAAAAATGTTACAATATTAAAATATCATTTGTCTTTAAAATTGAGATTTGTGTGCCCTAGCATACTATCCTCCATAGAGCAGGTGCTCAGCAAAAAAATAGTGAATATACTGCGTTGTGTAAAACATGGTTGCTAGGCCCAAGGACTTAACAGTGTAAAATGGGACAGTATTTTGCAAAGATTGGTATGAATTTAGTATGCAGTATTTAAATTACTGATGATATTCTAAATGATTGGAGGTGATACATTAAAAATATTTAAAAATTTTGATAGTTACAGATTTATTTTGATAAGCTTTCAAATATATGTACATATATATGCATGTGTGTAATTTCAGTAACACTTTATTTTCATAGATTTTACTACTTAGGATGAGGTTAGAGAAGAAAAGTTTTTAAAAGTTAGTAAATATAATGAGAATATTAAATAAATAAAATATGGACAGCACACAGATTTGGCTAAATATCTCAAACAAATGTGCAGACAACTAGAGTTTGAGAAGCTCCATTATAAACACTATCATTTTAGAGTCAAAACTGGGAAAATTATAATAAATACTCTAAAAGATGCATAAAACATGAACAGCAGTTACTAAGAAAAAGGGGAAATTAACTCTAAGTGGTGGGAATTTGGGAAGGCTTTAATGAGGAAACAATTATTGAACTATGCCTTGCAGGCTGGAAAGGGTGTCAAGAAACAGATGCAAGGCTATTCTTTAAAAATCTGAAGTCCAAACTGCATGCTGCATTCACTTTGGGGTATAATTCTGTTACATTTTAGCTGGCCACATTTCTAAGCCATTCCTGAGAAGCTGGTTGTGTTTCTAATCCCCATGAAGAATCATTTTTATTACAATCTAAGGTCACCTAGTTGGTGACAATAATTTCCCACCTCTCCTTTAACACCGCCTGATTGTCTTCTAAATTTGTTTACGAGGCATTTATAGCCAAGAACCCAATTAAGGGTGTTCATACCCCACACAAGTGTGATCAGCAGCACCTAGAAACAATAACAGTGCCCCCACACACACCCTCTTTCTTGTAAATTTTATATCACAAAATGAAAGTCAGTTACAGATCCATTAAGTGGGAGATGTAATGGGAGGGAGAAGCAGTGAGCTCTATCTGGGTTGAAGAAGATAAGCTGCATAAATCAGCACACCTTGCAGCTGAACATTTCTTTAAATAGCTGAACAGGAAAAGAACATGCTCCTTCTATTAATATCGTCAGCACTCCCTCCTGTCTTTAGTGGAAACCAGCCCTCAATGTTGGGATGGGGGAAATGCTATTGCCCTATGCTTAAGTGCTACAAAACCGCCACGAACGTGCCTCTCTCAACACTGCAGCATTGAAATTGTCCCTGGGGCAGAACCTGTCCCAGACTATTTTTGGAATCTGTCCTCTCCTATATACCTATCTCATCCACATTTACCCAGTTTGTATAATCTACTATGTTACCTTTTTCTTACCCAGATACTGAGTCAACAAAATCTTAGGTTTGGTTAGTTTCAAGAGGCAACACACAAAGCCACACTTAGCTAAGGCAACAGCTCTCTCAATTTTAAAACCCTTTTTTCCATACCTATTAGCTACTACCTAAAGTTTTACTTTAATTTACCTTAATTTATATGTTATTTTATTTATTACACAAGGAGTCTATTGTAGACTCATTGCACAAGAAGTTTCTTGTAGAAAGCAAAAAAAAGTACAAGATTCCACTTAGCAAAAACAGAAAAAAAAACTTAATCAAAATCATACTGAGCAAAAATAGTTTTGGTGTGAAGATACAAAAAATATATCCAAAGTGCCTTATGTAAAAAATCGTGAGGTTGGATGTGTTTCAAAATTTGTTTAGGTTTTAGAAAGTTAATTTGGATCATATTTATTATATGACATATCACCTACAGCAGGTCTAGGGCAAAATTAGTAAAAGTTATGAATATTCACATTATGTGGTGCTAAAGTCTAAAAATAAACCCATGTTAGCTCAGGTTAGGTTTTGTGACCAAATGTGTTTCGGCAACAAATATGAAAAAATGCATTTAATTTGAGGGGTGTATGGATTTCCAAATTGAACATTAACGCTTACATTATTACTATTCTCTAAACTGCTCTTCAACATGATGAGTATATTATAAACAGCTTTCAATGTGCAAAAAATATGTATCTACGCCATCACTGAATATCAAATTTCCACTGTTAAAATTTTAATACATACATATTTTTAAATGCAAATTATAGAGAAATGCAAAACAAAGATAGTAAGTGGCATTTTATACCACCTCCAGAGACAACCACTATTTAATGGCACCTGCCTTTCTCGGCCCTCATTTTATATATCTTCAGCCTTATAAAATCATTTACCTTAAAAAACTGAAATAATATTATGCATGCTTTTCGGAAATCTAGTTTCTCCCTATAAAATATTTTAGAAATATTTCCTTATTAGTATAAATCAACCTCATTCTTATGAATGACCTCATAACAATAAATATAATAGATGAATTTTTTCTCCCTTCCTTTCTTCCCTTCTCCCTTCCGTTCTTCTTTTGACAATTATTTATTATTTCCAACATTGTTCGAAATGCTAAGAATATAGAGAGAAATCAGACAAAAATTCCTGAATTTAGGGAACATAGTTTCCAGTGCACAGAAAGGCAATGAAGAAGATAAAAAGTAAAATTGATAGTATATTACATAGTAAGATGAAAACTGAATCATGTAAAGGGATAGGAAAACATCAAGCGCTGAGCCTGCAAATTTACATGGGACAGCCAGGAATGCAGGATGGCCACTACCACACAAATAGTGAATTTCAGACAAAAAGTAAGTGAGGGAAGGAGCTGGGCAGACACCTGGGGGAAGAACACAACAGTCCAGGTAGAGGGAATATCAAGTGCAAATAGGGTGCAAAAGTGGGTCTGACACATTTTGGTAACAAAAAGGATTGAAGCCAATTAAACAAAGGGAAGGATATAGGGATATACATCAGAGATGGAATTCATGGTCAGATTATGTAGGCCTGGTAGGCCATCAGAAGGACTTAGATTTTCGTGTAAGTGAGATGGGTTTTGAGAATTTGGAGCAGAGGAAGGAAAGATCTGGATTCTATTTTTTTTTTAAATTTTTTTTGAAATGTTTATTTTTTGAGAGAGAGACAGGGCACCAGCAGGGGAGGAGCAGAGAGAGAAGGAGACACAGAATCCCAGCAGACTCCAGGCTCTGGGTTGTGAGCACTGAGCCTGACACGGGGCTCAAACTCACAAGCCATGAGGTCATGACCTGAGCCACCCAGGCACCCCTCTCGATTCTATTTTTAAGGGATGTCTCAGTGGGTTGAAAATAGAAGGGTGCAGAGACAGAATTCAGAAAACCATTTTCAGAGGTTGTTGCTTTTATCTAGGTAAGGAATATCTTGGGTGAGTGTGGTAGCCCTGGAAGTAGTGAGAAAGGATCAAGTTGGGTAGGTATTTTGAAGGTATTGGTGAAGGATCTGCCAATAGATTGGGTATGAGGAGTTGGAGCATGAAAACTGTCAAGGGCCCAAAGTATTTGGCCTGAGCCACTACAGAAGAGAGCTACCACCAACTAAGATGGGGGAGAATACTAGGGGTATCAGTTTAGAAGTGATTGTCAGGAATTCATTCTTGACCATGTTAAGTTTGAGATATATATGGCATCTCTAAATAGAGATCTCAAATAAGCAGCTGGATTGAGAGGAAAGATTCAAGCTGGAGGCATACATTTATTAGTCACCAACATCTAAAGGGATTTAAAAGGTATGAGACTAGGTAAGAGTCTTAAAGATGAAGTTACGGTTAGAAAGAAAGATTTTATTAAACCACTGTCCAATTTTGGGGTATACTGTTGTTTTACTTTTCACTTATACAAAGAATGGAAAAACTTATGCATACATTTTGAATACATGTCTGATTGTTTTCTTAGGTCAATCTTCACGCATAGTTGCTTAATAAGAGACACCTGTAAACAAAGCCAAGTAAATGATGAATGATGCCTCATCCTTTTTTTTTTTTTCTGTGAACACAATGAGTAGTTTGTGATTTGCCTGGAGAGTCAGTAAATTTTCCGTAAGTATAAGGACATACCATTTCAACTGCATCCTAAGGCTACAAAGAGACTTTTGCACTTAAAAAGTGGGATAAGGAAAAGCACATTCAAGTTACAGAGGAAAAGTCATAAAAACAAATACAACATGACAAAGGAAGGTAAAATGCCCTAAGAATAATGAAATACGCACATTAAAGAAGCACGTGGCATCTGGAGAGTAGCATGGGAAAGGAAGTTTCCTGGGACAAGACCCTTCAAGGATTTTATATTCCAAGCTAAGGGAATTTTATTATGTTTTATAACCCAATACAAAGAGATAGAAATATTTAAGCAGGAGTAGGTGATTTGATTAAATCTCTCTGGGGGGGGGGAAAAAACAAAAAAAAAGGTTAATTCTATTGGATAAGCACTGGAACCATGGGAGGTCCAGCTGTAGAGGCTCCTTTCACATTTTTTTTTTTTCAACGTTTTTTATTTATTTTTGGGACAGAGAGAGACAGAGCATGAATGGGGGAGGGGCAGAGAGAGAGGGAGACACAGAATCGGAAACAGGCTCCAGGCTCCGAGCCATCAGCCCAGAGCCTGACGCGGGGCTCGAACTCACGGACCGCAAGATCGTGACCTGGCTGAAGTCGGACGCTTAACCGACTGTGCAACCCAGGCGCCCCTTCTTTCACATTTTAAGAAGAGCTTAAGAAGAGCTTGGAAGAGCAGGCACCAGGTGCCTGGGTGGCTCAGTCAGTTAAGCATCTGACTTTTGGCTCAGGTCCTAATCTCACGGTTCATGAGTTTGAGCCCCGCATCTTGGGATTCTCTCTCTCTCCCCTTCTCTGCTCCTCCCCTGTTTGCATTCTCTCTTTCTCTAAATAAATAAATAAATAAATAAATAAATAAATAAATAAATAAATAAAAGAGCTTGGACAATAGCAGTGTCTGGGCTAGTGAGGAGGAGGGAACTGAAATGAGAGATGTTTGTGACCAGTTCACATCTAGGTTCAACGTTTCACTGATGCCCATGCCTGACCATCCTGAGCCCGAGTTTGCTGCCTCACCTCTGTGATTCCAGGCCAGGGTCCTAACTTTCAGATAAATTATTTGGAATAATGAGACATCTGAATTAAAGTTGCCCTTTTGTTTTTTGGAAGGCAGACCTTTATTTTCAAGCATGCATACTAATTATGGGAAGCAGCCAGTGCAATGGAGATATTTCCAGACTGTGACCCTCACAAGGCCCCTTGTCTGCATCTCCCACTGACCGTATGATTAGCTTAGACAAGTCATCAAGGTATATGAGCCTCAGTTTCTTCACTTATGAAATGGGCTCTAAAAGCACTCTCCTACCTACTTCAGGTGACTTTGCTGTGTGAACTAAGAGACATGCAGGTGTTCTTTGTAACAAAATCTACAAATATATGATGCTCAATTGAATTGGGCTAAAAAAAGAAATTATGTTGTCCACTTCAAATTCCTTTTGGAGCTAGGCAATGTATATATAAATAAATAAATAGATAAATAAGGTGTTGGGTATTAAAGGTTTTTGGTGAATATAAGCAAAAATATATGAATGAATTGCTGGTGGCATTATGATTATTACAGGCAAAGCATAATTGGAAGCATCTTGTCAATTTTTAAAATATATATTCCTCTAATACTACCACGCTATGTCTCTTACCAATCATGTGTTCATAGGCACAGGAAAGTAAAGTTCACTCTAGCTTAGACTGAATTCTAACAGATTCTGAATTAATGACCTTTTACTATTTAATCAGCCCATTTTGTCAAGTGACATTTTTATGTCAGTTGACTTTCTCCATACTCCTGTTTCTTACATGTTAATTCCTTAGGAGGCAGAAGTCTTCTGAAAGAAAATCTGAGTCTGGGAAACTAGGACCTTCCAAGGCAAAGGAAATGAACCCTCTGGATTTAGAGAGATGTAAGGTAGATTAATTCAGATGGGATTGAGAGGTAGACAGGGACAGCTTCAAACAGAAGGCTGAGCAGGGTTTCCAATCTTTTGCAACCTAAGGAAGTCATGCTTATGAAGGCTTTTCTCAAGATCCGGAATTGAACTTTGTGGTGTGCAGTTTATGATTCATACTCTTTCCCCCTAACTTTCTTGAGATATAATTGACATATAATATTGTGTAAATTCAAGTTTTTAAGTTCTACAACATAATTTGATACACACACACACATACACATATTTTTTAGTCCTATTGCTAATACACTCCAGCTTCAGGCTTTTTTTTTTTTTTTTACACATCTATAATCAAACACTGCCTCTAGCCCTTACCGAGTGGTCTCAGCAGGTAAAGATCTCTAGTCTAACTCCAGGTTGATGGGATTACAGCCAGAACTGCAGTTGCACTGGGGTGGAATGGTCACAAGTCTGTCATTGGGTCTGCACTGGGATCTGTGGTTGGTGGGCTTGTTACCAGCAGCTCAGGTGAGTGGGGGTCATGTGTGATCCCTGGGTGGATAGGACTCTGGGACTTTGTTTGATGGGGTGATATTGGGACAAGTGTCTGCTTCAGGGTCCACAGTTGGGTCCTCAGACAGCAGTCCTATTAGCAGATGTGCAGATCGGTGCAGCTCCCATCACGTTCCTGAGAAGGCAGCTCCCTGATCACTGGATGCATCCCAGGGTGGGCAGGACTGTAAGCCAAGTAGGGCTAGAACAGAGCTCCAGGGCCCTTGCAACTTCCAAAACCAAGCTAGAAATCTGCAGATGTGGCCCTGGAGGCATGGATGGGTGTGTCATCCCTCAGGTCCCTGGGTGGGCTGGACTGGTCCCTGTCCATGGCTATAGGGGCTAGAGCTGAGTATAGAGCCATTTCAGGATTACCTGGAGTGTAGATGTGGGTATGTTCCACCTGATGTCTGTACTGGTTGGACTGCTCATAAACTGCAACTAGGAGGGATTGGAACTGAGTGAGTATAGCGCATTTTCAAGATATCTGGGTATGTAGATGGAATATTTCCTCCTAGTTCCCTGGGCCTGCAATATTGTTCATAGACTGGACTGGAAAGGCAGGAGCCAAGCATAGGGCCCTTTCAAGATCTCCTAGAGTGCAAGTAGGCATTTATCCAAGGGATACAGGTGTGCTGTTTCAAAGGGACACATGCACCCCCGTGTTTATAGCAGCACTATCAACAGTAGCCAAAGTATGGAAAGAACCCAAATGTCCATCGATGGATGAATAGATAAAGAAGATGTGGGATATATATACAATGGAGTATTACTCGGCAATCAAAAAGAATGAAATCTTGCCATTTGCAACTACGTGGATGGAACTGGAGGCTATTATGCTAAGTGAAATTAGTCAGAGAAAGTCAAAAATCATATGACTTCACTCATATGAGGACTTTAAGAGACAAAACATATGAACATAAGGGAAGGGAAACAAAAATAATATAAAAACAGGGAGGGGGATATAACAGAAGAGCCTCATAAATATGAAGAACAAACTGAGGGTTACGGGAGGGGTTGTGGGGTGGGGGATGGGCTAAATGGGTAAGGGGCACTAAGGAATCTACTCCTGAAATCATTGTTGCACTATATGCTAACTAATTTGGATGTAAATTAAAAAAAAAAGAAAAAAGAAAAAGATCTCCTAGAGTGCAGACATACAGATGGGAGTGTCTCTTGCTTGGTCCCTGGGCTGGCTGGCCTGTCGGTGCACTGCAGCTTTGACAGGGTTGGATCCAAATATAGGACCCTTTCAGAATTTTTGGTATTGCAGATGTGAGTATCTCCCTTGGGGAGGACCCTCAGGGCTGCTGGCAAACTGGGGCTATAATGGGGCTGGAGGTCCATATAAGGCCCTTTCAGGATCTGGATGGGTACAGATAGGAATTTCTCCCGGTCGCTGTGCCGCAAGACTGTTCATAGATGGTGGCTTTATCAAGCTGGAGCCCAGTTACCGGGACCTTTCTTTATCTATAGTCTGACCAACTTTGGCAGATTTATTTCCAGGGGCTCCTGGATGGTGAAAGAGGCTGGGCACTTAACAGGCCACATCAGGGTCCCCAGCCAGGATGGAGGTCTATATAACTTTACCTGATGCATGGGTAGGCATGACTCCTCCTGGGTCCCTTGGAGTATGGTACTGGTGACAGGACCAAAGCTGAACGGGCTATAGTTGAGTCTTCAGGGGTACAGAGCTGTTTCCAGGACTGTAGCTATGATGAGGGTGAGGGACTCAGCCACTTGGGTACTACCTTCTCAAAAGGACTCTCCTCTGTCTATACTGCACAATCCCTCACCTGAATCCCCAAATTCCCACAAGAGTACTTTAGCCTGTCAGTGACACTAAATTATGGTTGTGGAGGGCGAATTTGCATTACAAAAGGTGAATGTGTTTTGCATTATTAAAAAAAAAGAGAGAGGCAGGGACATCTTATTTGGTCATCTGGCTGACATCACCCTCCTCTGTTTTTTAATGTCAGTCAACAAACTTATAATGAGCATTTGTCTGGGACAAATTCTTTTAGTAGAGGAATTCTATCCTCACATAGTTATAACAAAATAATAAGAGTATAGTAGATATCTCTGATTGGTCCATGATCTTAGCAAAATTCATGAAACAGGTAATCTATGGCATTTTCATGTTAGCTTATGTACTATTTAATTCAAGTCAAGCATTCAGATGACCTATAATTCAGCCAATGCTTGCTAAAGACTGTCTTGAATAAGGTCTTATGCAACCATGGCGGGACAAACAGGTTTAAAGATTATCCTTGGGGCACCTGGGTGGCTAGTCAGTTAAGCATCTGACTTCGGGTCAAGTCAAGATCTCTACAAGTTTGGGCCCCCCTTGGGCTCAGCGCTGACAGCTCAAAGCCTAGAGCCTGCATCAAATTCTGTGTCTCAGTTCCTTCTGCCACTCCCCCACTCACACACTCTCTCTCCCTCTCTCTCTCAAAAATAAATAAACATTAAAAAAAGAGAGATTATCCTTGACTTCAAGAAGAAGAGAATCTAGTGCAGAAATACATGTTTTGATACCTAAAACAACATTAAATGTTTAATCTCTAATAGACTCAAAAGAAATCTTTTAGAGGATATAGGAAAAAGGGACAATTATATTAGGCTAGAACCAGGCAGAAAGCTTTTCAGGCAACTGCAACCTGTAGGCCCTTACCAGTGTGGGGAGCAGTTAAGTTCTTGGAGTTTTAAGAACTTTCCATGAGTGCATTTAAATGACTGCTTAGAGGTTACTGGATTTGGGTAAGTCACTATTCCCCTCTGGGCCTCCGGGTCCTCACCTATAACATGTCGATTATGATAGCCCACCCAACCACAGTTGACTTAATGTTAAAATAAGACACTCTATTTAAGTGCTTATCATGGTATCTAGTATATATTAAGAACCAAATAAATGGAACCTATTGATGTTGTTTTAAACTGAAACATCTTACCAGTCAGTCTGTCTTATATTTTTCTTTTATATGTTGCAAGACCTTTGCCCCTCTAGCATTGTGCTGGGATCAGAGAAGAAGATATCAGACAAAGGCCATTTCTCTTACATCGACAAACCAATGCAGAAGAGAGGAGTTAAGAAAATAACCCAAGGAAACCTCTCCACAGGAGATTCCCAACTCAGTTTGGGGGTCTTATGGATGTTCAGAACACATCTCAAAGTTGAAGTCGTGAGGATCTGGCTTTCTTGAATCAAAGAGAAACTCAAAACTGTTTAGCATTCAGAAACCAGCTCCAGCTGTTTCCTCTTGGAACAAGTTATTCACCTTCTCCTTCTGTTATCTTGATGGCCTTTGTCCCACTTTGATGGTGTGTCTGTTAGTCTGGGTCATGTCTCCTCTGTATCCTGCACAATGCCAGAACACTGCTGGAATTCATTAAAAGTTGCAACAACTAGGACCCTGGTCATTTGAAATTTCTAAAAATTTGAACATACTTATTCAACTTTGCTTTTCCTTTATTTATAGAAAGAAGCAATGCTGAAGATACTGTATAGTCATTCACTCATTCACATACTCATTAAATCATTACACAAAATGAGCCTCAGATGGAACAAAGCTCCCCAACATTGACACAGCATAATGGAGTCTGCAAAATGTTCCATACGTTTAAATTTCACAATGATATTGCTTAAGTGATAGACAATAAAGATAGGTCGTTTATTACCCCATCACTTCTGCCATGTCTGGTGCACAACAGATGCCCAGTATGTATACACATACATACGTATGTACGTATGCATATATGTATGCATGTGTACATATATTTATTTCAACTGACAATGGAAAAATCAGCTAAATTCTCTAAATCTCAGTTTTCATGTCCATTAAAAGAAAATATAGTAACAATGTCTCCCTCTCAGGATCATTCTGAAGACTCAGTAAGAATTTACAGGACATTCTAAGTGTGCCTTGCTTTCAACTGGACACAAATCAAAACAATATCAAAGGGAAGAACTTTGAAACAAGATAGATCAAATTATTTACTAACGTGTAGGTCATGAAATCAACCCACGATGGGTACGAGCAAGAAAATGACAAGTAACTTCAAAAATACAGAATTGTTCCAAATCAGTTTAATAACCTAATGGAAGGTAAAAACCTAACCACAGAAAGGATGCATAAAGACAGGTTGAAAGTTCTTCAGTGGAAGGTAGAGAGTAGTCATTAGACTTGCTCTGCCCGGAAAGAACATTCTCTGGCCTAAAAATATCATCCGTCTGATTCAAGTTGCTGGAGTATGCCAGTTATGGAGATGGATGCTCAGGGTCTATTAAACTGAAGCAATTAAGTATTTGCATCATATAGACTCATCTGCCTTGTTTCAATCCTGTGCTGATCAGGCATACTTTCTGCTAATTTATCTTTCTACTTATCTGGTCTATCGGGAGAGAATGTACTGCCCAGGCTGACATAAAACTCAATTTACATTAGATTTATATTTCTCAGTGTAAATTAGTACATTGTTATTCTGGTTTTATTCATAGGTCTCTTCTGAGCCTCTGTCAGTGTGAACCAGCATTCCTGAATCGGATAAAGTTTGAAACACTTTGAACTATGAGGCAGGCAGGCCAATGGACAGTGCCCAAATGGATTTCGAACTAAAAAGGTAGTGACATCCCATGGGGACTTGTATGACCAGGCAACTGACCTTTGCCAAAAGAGCTCCTCTGATGTCTTTAACTTTTAAACTCTATAGCACCTAATGGGTGGTTGTTATATTTCCTATGTCTGTAGCTCACTTTTCTAGCTGTCATATCAGGGAGAAATTTCGTTCAGTGGGAAACAAAGCTATTTACCCAAGATTATATAGCCAGAAATTCTGCTCTGGAATGGGGAGCCTAGGAACATGACTGGCTTTGAGGAGTTCACAAATGAAAGTGAAGAGGGAGCGTTGAAAGGTGCTATTTCTCCCTTTATTAAATTATAAGATGTGAATAAGAAGTCTGTTTGATTCTTTAGATGAAGAGGGAGTAGATAATTGAATTTCTTCCATCTAATTCTGGATTTTTTTCTAGTGTTATCTAATCCAGAATTAAAGAGAAAAAGAACTTGAATATCTATCCAATGACTATAAACTCCATTTCTTACCATATTCTTTCTTCTCTTCCCAGCAATGCATGTGTACTGAGGGCAGAAAAAGATGATGCTTCATTGTATCAAATGAGTCAGATGACATGATTATGTATATAAAAAATTCTAAGTAATTGAAAAATAGCTATTAGAATCAGTAAGCAAGTGAAGCAAAGTTTCAGGATAAAAAAAGTAATACAATAATCAATTAAATTTTTATACACTATAATAAAAAATTTAAATAAAAAATTATTTTACATACAGTAGCATCATTTAAAGAAAAATTGTGAATGCTTTCAATAAGAGTTATATAGGAGATATGCACTGAAAGCCACACAACACCAGTGAGGATTATTAAAGAGCACATACAATAAGATATAAATAAGGTATAACTTGTTCATGTGTTGGAAAACTCAGTATTATTAAGATGTCGAAAAAAAAAAAAAAGATGTCGATTTTCCCCAAATAATTACAGCAGATTGTTTCATAGAAGCTCACAAGCTGATTCTAAAATTTATATGGAAGTACAAAGAATCAGGAATATAAAAAAACAATCTTGAAAAAGAATAAAGATTTAAAAAATAAAACCGTAAGAAAGACTCACACTATCTAATTTTAAAACTTACTATAATGCTGTTGTGATTTCAGTAGTGCAGTGGTTGAATTACTGTTAGCAGTGGGTCAGTGGAACAGAATAAAGGATATAAACCATTCTGACAAAGGCAACAGAGGAGTCTAATGTAGAAAACAGAGACAGACAAAGATATTTTTCCCCAAGAAATGGTACTGTTATAACAAGGAATTCAGTAAAAAAAAAAAACAAAAAAAAAACAAAAAACAAAAAAAAACAATTCCAACTTTACACCTTACACAGAACTTAACTTATGAAGAATCCCAGACCCAAACGTAAGACAATAAAACTTTCATAGGGAAACACAGGAGAATATCTTCAAGACTTACAGGTGAGCAAAGGTCTTTTAGACAGCAACAAGAAAGAAATAACCACACAAGATGAAAATGATCAATTAGACGTCATCATTTAAAACTTCTATATGTCACCGGACTCCATTATAAAAATGAATAGGCAATCCAATAAAAATGCACAAACATGGACAAAAACTACACACAGATATTTCATAAAACAAAACATACAGTTGGCCAAGAAGCACAGGAAAAGGTCTCAACATCATTAGTAATTAGGGACTGAAAATTAAAAACACTGAGATACTATTATATACATCTACTATAGAATGGCTAAAATTAGAAAGAGGGACAACACCAAAGGCTGGTGATATTGCAGAGCAAGTGGAACTTTCATACATTTGTGTGTGTGGGGGAGGGGGGGGGATGTAAACGGTACAGTTACTTTAAAAAATGTATAGCATTTTCTTATAAAAGTAAATACATCCCCATACCTACCCTCTGACGCAGCAATTCCATTTCTAAGTATGTACCCCAGAGAAATGAAAACCTATGTTCACAACAAGACTTGTACAAGAATTTTCCTGAGAGCTTTAGTCCTAAAACCCTCAAAGTGGAAGCAGTTCATATGCCTATTAGCCGGAGAACGGATACACAAACTGGTGTATTCACTCACCAGTAAAATGGAATTTTAAAATGGTTCTCATGCAACACCATGGATGATTCTCAAAAACATCTTTCTGAGTGAAAAAGCTTTACACAAAAGAGCATATATTGTGTGATTTCATTCATATGAAATTCTACAGAAGGCAAACAAATCTAGAGAGAAAAATAATGAAGACATTGATTATTTCTGCAGAGTAGGGAAAGGGATTGCCCGGTTAAGTGGCATGAGGGATAACAACACAGTGTTTCTAAGGGATTAACACAGTATTTTAATCTGGATACGGACTTACATTACAGAGTATATAAAATTGCACCTTTTAATGTAAATGTTACATCAAAATTATAAATAAATATTAAACTCTAGATCATGATATGCATGCTGAAGCATTTAGGTTTAAGCATATGGATATCTGTAATTTATTTTGAAATGTATCAAAACTAAGAGATTAATAGATGGGTAAAGAGATGATAGATATTTGATAAAGCAAGTATGATAAAATTTTAATGGTACAATGTAAGTGTTAGGTATATGGGTATTTACTGAAAATCCTTTCATGTTTACTGTATGCTTAAAATTTTTCATAACAAAGTGTTGGGAAAAAGCAAGCACTGGCCTAGAAGCCTGCTTGCAGGTAAGCCCTAACCTCTTATGTATAACCCTAAATGAGCTAAGCTGGATTCAGTCCAGGTTTATTCAGGTAGTGGTACTGCTGTTTTTAGAAGAAAAAGCCATTCATTCAAAGTAGCACAAATAACTGGTGTGTGTGCATGGTAATGGGAATGGAGGTATGAAGCTGGGGTAGAGGAGTTCTAAACATAGTTATAGTATCCAAAGATAGGATATAATGCACAGCAAGGACAAAGTTTTGGAACTGAGGATGTCATCTCTTCTCTTTCTCTTCCTATTTCTTCTCTTTCTTTTCTGAGTCATTCTTGTTCTTCCCAGGTCAGTTGGTCGGTCTATCTATCTATCTATCTATCTACCAATCAATAGTCTATTTGTTTGGCTCTACCTCCTTTTTCTTTCCCTGTCCTGTGGTTTCCTTTGTTTACTCATCATTTTCCCTAAACTCTTTTGACTACTAGGAATGAGGTCAACTCTGACTGTGCAGTTCTACGACCTTCCAGCTTGAGAGCAAACCACCAACAGTGATTCCCTTCTATTCCCTTCACACCCCTGAATTACTCCTCATTTGAGGCATCTTCCTGTTTTCAATCAATTCATTTATCTTCCTGGGACAAATGATCAAAATCCCAGCCTGCTCCAATGCCTCACCTGGAAGACAAAATCCTCTCATTTCCAGGGTTCACATGCCTTACCCAGTGACAGTGTCTAATTGTGTTAGCTTAGTTTTTGGTATCATCAATTTTACCTCAAGGAACAATGTTTTATGTGGAGAATACTTATGAAAATGAGGAAAGAACCATTAAGTGAAGCTTCTCAGGAATTAGGCACAAGAAGATGTGTAGACACTGTATTAGCCCTATTGACTCTCCTAGGCTTTGATTCATTCATGGTTTGTGCTTTTTTAAGGCAGCACAGACTCATAATATCTCTGTTCTGCCTTCTTCCAGAATGCTTGACTCTCCTTGGGTCACATATTTTAAAATACTGGGGGGAAAATGTAATTGGTTCACTTATCTCTGTCTCCCTACTGTCTCTGAGCAAGTCTAAGAAAGACATATATGATTTAAATATAAAAATGGCATTGTGCTGTTACTTATATCTAGGCAGAGAGATTAATTGTAAACAATGAAAAGGGAATCACTGAGAAAATGACTACATATTGGTTGGTATGTATATGACAAATGCTGAAGAAAGCTAGTAGACTAATAAATGGCATCCTAGTACAGTGCCTATTAAACATCTTCACCTATGGGGCACCTGGGTGGCGCAGTCGGTTAAGCGTCCGACTTCAGCCAGGTCACGATCTCGCGGTCTGTGAGTTCGAGCCCCGCATCAGGCTCTGGGCTGATGGCTCGGAGCCTGGAGCCTGTTTCCGATTCTGTGTCTCCCTCTCTCTCTGCCCCTCCCCCGTTCATGCTCTGTCTCTCTCTGTCCCAAAAAAATAAATTAAAAAAAAAAAACAAAAACAAAAAAACATCTTCACCTCAACACAACGGAACAAGGCCTTGAAGGTTAATCAAGACATTTTTAATTATTGGAACTTCAACTCACCTGAATCATAGACCTTGGAAATATAGATTGTTAGTTAGCACTGCAAAGTAAAATTGTCTTATAAACCACATATTTTTCGAAGTATTTGCATTATAAGATTTAAAAAAATGATAGTCATCAATTGGCCAAATAGACATCTATGTAAAAAATAACCAAGGCAAGAGATTGAAGACTTGACTCCTTTGGGAGTAGGATAGATGGGTAATCTGCCTTTTGAAGCTTGATCAACAGGATACTAAGTCCCTTGTAGCATCAAAGTAGTGTATGTGTATGTCAAGATAGCACTAAAAGTGTTATTCTCCCTACTCATCTCTTTTTCTTTTAAAATTTTTTAACATTTATTTATTATTGAGAGACAGAGAGTGAGCATGGCGGAGTGGGGGGGGGCGGGGGGGGGCGGGGGCAGAGAGAGAGGGAGACACAGAATCCAAAACAGGCTCCAGGCTCTGAGCTGTCAGCACAGAGCCCGACGCAGTGATTGAACTCACTGCGAGATCATGACCTGAGCCAAAGTTGGGTGCTTAACCGACTGAGCCACCCAGGCACCCATCCCTACTCATCTCTTAAACGTTACATTCGAACCAAACTGAATTCTGTGTTGTTTGCCCTACCCATGCATTTAACCAAACTTCTTTGCTCTGCAGTAAAATAGTCTTACACTTCCCATCTCTTTGTCTCTCCGCTAGTATTGTACCTGAGCATTACATACATACTAACTTTTCACCTCACATTTCTTGTGGGAAGGGCATAAGGTCAGCTTCATCTGTACTTTCTACAGTTCTTCGCATAATGACTGGTACACAGTAGGCAATCAATGAGTATATTAGCCAAATGATAATGCCTTTGTATGGTCTCATATTTATTTGGAATTTTGAAGATTCTCTTCAGTTGAATTATCCAAATTAAGTTTCGCAATGTGGGTTTCATTCTTTTCTTTCTTTATTGCCAGTAATTATTGAGTTAAAAAAATCCCTTTTTATATGCCTGTATTTAGGTTGAGGAAATAAATTCCAATAACCTAAGAACTAATGGCCAAATAGCCCCCAGGAGGTTGAGTTATAACATTTTGTGGGAAATATCATCTCCTCTCATTTACCTTAGCTGAATGTAATCTTTCAGGTTGCTTACCTGCTGCCTATAGACATTTTTGTTTTTCTTGAGAATGAGGTCATGATTATGGCAGGATGGGAATTTGGAGAGGGGAAGTGTAAAGACTGGGTAGGGCTCAGTAATTTTGGATGTCTGCAATCTAATAATGTCCGTGAAAGTGCTTTGAGCTGTTTAAAATACTAACTATGTCATTATATTTCTGTCTTACCTTCCAGTGTAGGCCTAGAGTTAAAGCATTCAAAAGGTATCTCTTTTCTTTTTAAAGGTCTCCAGGATCTATTTAATTCTAACTCCAATAATAGCACAATTTCATTACTGAATATCCTTTGCCATCAAGTGCTTCCTCAATTTTACTTTAAGCTATTTTTTTTTTGCTGCAACCTAGACATTTGCATGCCCCTTTAACAATCTGAATCCCAGTTCCACAAGTTTTGAAGCCAGTTGTGTATATATAAAATACTTTCCCTTGCTTACTGCCATCTTCTTCCCATATTTCCTCCCACCCCACCCCCGGCTAGATCACTCTTATGTTTAAAACTCAGTGTAAGTGTCTAAGCCTCCCAAAAAGCCTATCCTAATCCTTCAGAACCATATTAATGTGCTTTACCACCACTGCACACTTTCTCATGCCATCTATCTACAACCTAGCCTCTAATATCATTCTCATTTCCCCCATTAGACTATCAGTCTCTTAGAAACAAGCCTATGGCTTATTCATTTTTGGATTCTGAGAGCCTGGAAGACAACCAGATGATAGGTTTTTGAAGGCATGCTGGATACTGGAAGCATAGTCCAGTCCCTAGGCCAGGAAATTGGGCAAGCAGAGACAAAGGGGAGAGATTTGTGTCCCTGAAATTCAGGAAAATGTTCTAATTTCAGCAAGAAACCTCGAACCAGGTTAAAAAAAAATCCACTTATGCCAATACCCATTCATTATTTAAAAAAAAATACATATATATATATGTACATATATATGTATATATAATCTTAGCAAGTTAGAAATAAAAGGGAACTACCTCAATTTGATAAAGAGCATCTAGAAACATCCTAGAGCTAATATCAAGTGCAAAGGTGAAAGATTGTGTGTTTTCCCTATCAGACTGCCATCACAGTGAGGATGCCCACTCTCACTATTCTTATTCAACATAATACTGGTAATTTTAGCCTCTGCAATCAGGCAAGAAAAAGAAATAAAAAGCCTGCATATTTATTTAAAAGGAAGAAGTAAAACTGTTCTTATTTGCAGATGATTGTCTATTTTGAAAAGAAGGAATCTACAAAAACCTTCTAGAACAAATAATGCAACACACAAAAACAAATTACAATAAATCACATTGTTATACACTAACAATGAACATATGGAAACCAAAATTTAAAACATAATACCATTTGCAATCATTTCAAAGAAGATAAAATACTTAGGTTTAAATACGCTTCATTGAGAAAAAACCCTGGGGAATGGTTCTGATGATCTCATTTGGGGTCATGTGTCCATCTCTGAATCAAACCTAAAACTACAAAATTGAATTATATGATTGGTTCAGCCTTGATCATGCCTACAGCGTGACTAGGATTGAGAGGTACTGGAGATTGACAACTTTTAGAAGAACTACATTATTGGGATAGATAATCTCCCAAGATAATAGGGATACTCATCTCAGACTACCTCATGAACAAAATGATAAATAGTGACTAAATCACTATTCCTAAACTTCCAACTTACCACTATACCTGACTCTCATTTCTCTAAGACATGGACCATCAGATATTAGCACCAGAAATTAGTGGGTACAAACTAAGCAAATGAGGCTGGGGATGACAGAGATTTGTATGGCACTATGAGGCCATGAAATATTCCATTAAGCAAATGAGGTTGGAAAGAAATTGGTTTGGTTGCTGAATGTGACTGAAAGATTTAGAGAATAATTGGTTTATATTTTGTAGAGCAATTCTATCAGTTGGCTTATTTCATATAGGCAACAGGGCAAAAACTTGATAATCTAAGCAAAATGGAATTACTGGGAAGTATATCCAGAAATTTAACCATTCCCATGGATATCTGGAGGTTCATGTTTAGAATTCTAGAATAAGCCTGATGCAATGGCTAGCCAGCAAAAAAACAGGAGTTGTCCAGAATCAGAAATGGTCTCATGACAATTTTTCATCTTTAACTCCTGGTTTCTGACTCTTCTTACCATTCTGGAGTCAAGTGCTCAAATACAAAATCCTAAGAACAAATGTCTAGTTGGTTGAGTTTCAATCTTATGTCTATTTTAGGTGTTTTAGGGTAGAGGAAAGGGTATCTGGCCTCGTGGGCTTCTCCAGAAGAAGATGGTCATCCTGAATTATCATCTGTATTAATTTTCTATTGCTGTGTAAAAAGTTACTACACCTCAGCAACCGAAAACAACACCCAGGTGTGTAGGTTAGATGTCTCAGCAGCTGCACTGGGTTTTCAATTTAGGGTTTCTCAAGGCCAAAATCAAGCTGCTACCAGGCTGTGCTTTTATCTTAAGTCTCTGGGGAAGAATCTCTTTGCAAGTTCATTCAGATTTTTGGCAGTCTTCTGTTCCTTGAAGTTGGATGACTGAGGTCACCATGTTCTTGATGTCTCTTAACAATGGGTCACTTTCAGCTCTAAGACAATACTTTCCAGCCCTGACTTATGTCAACCTCCATTTTCAGGCCAGCAAAGATTCTTCCAATCCTTCTCACACTTTCAATCTTTTGACTTTTTGACCAGCTGAAGAAGGTAGCAGAAGGTACCTTCTAAAGGAATCCTGTGATTAGAATAAGCCCACCTGGATTATTTTCCTATACTTTTTCCTATATTTCCTATTTTCCTATACTTTTAATGTTTATTGAGTAGTACCTTAATCATATCAGCAAAACCCTATTGCTATCTAAAGTAACATAATCATGATAATTGCACCAGGGGGCCATCTAGAATTCTGCCCACCACAAGCTCAAAATGGATATGATGGTAATGAGCCATTGAACATGCTGCCAAAGAATACTAAAGTTCTCTTAGGAAGGGAGATTTCCTGAACAGCGAAAAACAACAAGCAAATAAAGACATTAACATCCACTACATTGTCTAAACTTCATTTTTAAAAGGACAATATGTTTTTGATTGATGTATAGGAACATGAACATTACAGACATGTGTTTTACAACACAATAATAAAAATACACACTAATAAGTACTGTTCTTTTGTTATGCAAAGTGATGTAACCCATGAGAAACCCAGTGGACTTAGTGGTGATGTAATGGACCAGTGAACAGGCAGTCAGGTAACCTGGATTCAATTCTCTCCTCCAATAGTGATGCACTCTATAACCTTGAATACATCACTGGCTCTCTTTAGGAGTGTTTCTTCAACTTTAAAGTAAGAGAACTGGAAAATAGTAAAGCCATTCTGGAAGACAGTTTGGCAGTTTCTTACAAAATTAAATACATTTTTACCATCTGATCTGGTTATCATGCTCCTTGGTATTTACCGAAATGAGTTGAAAACGTATGTCCACATAAAACATGCACAGGAAGGCTTATAGAAGTTTTATTCATAATTGCCCAAACTGAAAACAACCAAGATGCCCTCAATAGGTGAATGGATAAACAAACTATGATATGTCCCTCCAGGGGAATATTAATTAGCAATAAGAATGAAATAAACTAGCCAGCCAGAAAAAGACCTGGAGGAAACTTAAATGCATTTGGCTAAGTGAAAGAAGCCAATCTGAAAAGCCTGCATATTATATGATTCCAACTATATGATATCTCCAGGGGAAAAAACACAAAAGTATGGAGACCATAAAGAGATCAGAAATTTCCAGGGTTCAGAAGGAAGCATGACTAAATAAAGCACAGAGTGTTTTTAGGGCAGTGAAACTACTCTGAATGATATTGTCATGATGGATACATGTATTACTCATTTATCAAAACCTACAGAATGTACAACACCAAAAGTGAACTTTAACATAAACCACAGACCTTAGTTAATTATGTACCAATACTGCCTCATCAATTATAACAAGTGTATGCACCGTGTTAATGCAAGATGTTAACCAGAGACAAAACTGGAGGTACAGGGGAGAAAATATATGGAAATTCTCTGTACTTTCCACTCCTTTTTTCCCCTGTAAACTTAAACCTGCAAAAAATTGTATGCATTACAACTTTTCTTAAAGCTTAAAAAATTAATAAAAATGTAAATTAAAAAAATAACAAAATTGGGCAAAATTATCTTTATGAATATTTCCAACTCTAACACCACTTCATGCTGAAAAGCTGTTATGTTTCAAAACTTAGGTGTAGGATGCTCTGTGTTTCATCGAAGATAGTAAATTATAGGGGTGCCTGGCTGGCTCAGTCGGTAAAGCATGTGACTCTTACTCTTGGGATCATGAGTTCGAGTATAAATAAATAGTATAAATGTTTATATCTTTTTGGGAAACAGGTTTATACAATGAATCCAAAACTATAAAACCATTACTATGGATTGTCAGGAATATACTTCTGGGTACTGTATCTAAATAAGTCAATTATTTAAATTCTGCATTCGTTGAAAGATGTTCATTGTGTCATTGTTTATAATAAAGGAAATATATGAGTATGACATGTCTCCCAAATGGAGAACTACTAATTAAATTATAAAACATTAATGAAATGTGCTACGGATTGCCATCTGGAATATATGTAAGGCACAATATCTTCAGTATATAAATGCAGGTTATTAAAGATACGTATGCTTTTACATAAATTTTGGAGGTAAGTCCATGAAATTCAGGTAAGTTTTCTCAAACTTTCGAAGAAGCCATACAAGTGGTCAATATGTTAATGCCCTTCAATAAGTATATCTTATGTTAAAAAGAATCTCTTCTACTTTCCATTTTCAAAATGCTTTTTTCACCACTTGATGGAACTCACTGTCAGGAATCAATGAGTGCATTTAAATATCTTCTTAGAATGAAAACAATGGCATATGGAGAATTGGAGATGTAGGTTTATTGGTGTTACATTAAGTCTGCAAGCAACGTTCTTCTGAGACAATTTGGGATAGTGTCTTGATGTTGTATCATTTTACTTTTCCAATTTTCTGATTTTTGCCACAGTGCCTTCAGTTCTAGCTTGGCCCATATTACTTCACTTGTAGCTTCTGGGTCCCTCTCTATACTGTGGAAAGTATCTAAATTTGGGGTTCTGCATTTATCCACAGCTTTCTTTTAATTTGTCTTCAATATGCTCTCCCTAGAATCAGACGTCCTGAGATGTGCCTAGTCACCTACTTCTAGCTGTAGCCCTCAGTTCTGAAGGACTCTCATCACTGATCCTCTTTCAAACTCAGGCTATATTCAACATGCATAAAAAGGACTATATTATGATTTGCCAAATTATGGGACCATTATCAGCATGTGAGCCAAGGTCAGGATCTGGAGATCAGAGTGAAAAATAAGTAGCAGGAACTACCTGACTATTAGAACTGAAATTGCTAGGGGCGCCTGGGTGGCTCAGTGGGTTAAGCGTCCGACTTCGGCTCAGGTCACAATCTCACGGTCCGTGAGTTCGAGCCCCGCGTTAGGCTCTGTGCTGACAGCTCAGAAACCGGAGCCTGTTTCAGATTCTGTGTCTCCCTCTCTCTCTGCGCCTCCCCTGT
Source organism: Panthera onca (assembly GCF_046562875.1). NCBI lineage: Eukaryota > Metazoa > Chordata > Mammalia > Carnivora > Felidae > Panthera > Panthera onca. Next base: position 78,608,540 of record NC_138351.1, on the reverse strand, counting down.
TCATGCTCTGTCTCTCTCTGTCTCAAAAATAAATAAACGTTAAAAAAAAATTAAAAGAAAAAAAAAGAACTGAAATTGCTAAAAGAGGGAGCAACATATGAATCAGCCAAGAGTCCAGAGTTAGGAATGAAACAATGGAGAGAAAAGCAGATAGCTCAGGATTAAGATTGTTTGTTGTCCTGTAAAGGATTCAGATTCCTGGTAAACAGGTCCTAATACATATTACAAAGCTGGAAAGAGAATCCTAAAAAGGTTTAAGACAGGTGAATGAGCCCATTGCTGTGAAGCATGGCACCCTGGGAAGTGGATTCTCTGCAAACATTATCAGATAGTAAAAAAATACCCCAGTGGTTAGCATACCAGACCTCCCATAATAATCTCCATGGCTAAACACAATCACCCATGTAACATTTGCATAGCAAATCAAATTCATTCTCCAGAAAACAAAGGCTAACAGATTGAAAATTTATTAGCATTTGCTGTGTTGTGATTATGGCTTTTAAAATGATTCACATCACATGTGTAAAATGCACAAATACATTTCACCATTGCAAAATACATGGCATTTTGGTTGTATATAATGAAAGATTTTATCTAACACAGGATGCTGCCTTTTTTTATTGCTCCCTGCCAAGAGAATGCTCGGAATGCTTTTATTGGTTTAATAAAATAACAAAATGAGATTGCACCCAATATGAAAGCCAGAAGGACACCCATCTTCACAAAGGTGGATTAATTGATTTCTCTGGGGACATACATAAGCTACCCTTTTGTGAAGTTAACTTTGAGAAGGAGGATCTTTGAGTAATCACATTTTGAGGTATCCATTCTCCAAATAGTTTTACTGTTACAAATAAAAAATACCACCATCCCCCCCACCCCCAACAAACTGAAAGGATTATGTCTTTTCATTGAGTCTACAGGATATCCAAGGCCACTCACATCAGCAGATGAGGCTATGTGAGCTATCCATAGAAGACTCTGGAAGAGTAGCCCCGAGCTACACTATATATTTGGGTTTTACTTCCGTTTGTCAGTAAGTAAATCCATGGGAGATGCAGGTCCATAGTGGTTTACACTGCCTAACGCTTTCTGTCTCTCCAAGGAAATTAAATATGTAGGAGAGAATGGCTTTTATTGAAATTAAATGATGTTTATGAAATTATTTAAGTAAATATCAAGGAATGAGGAAAGGTATCTAAGTGGTGTTGCACCACATAGTAAGACTTCAAGTAAACAGCTGCCAAATGAGTGACTAAGTAAATGGTGTGCATAATAGAAAAGTGAATGAGGATTTCTACGGCTGCTGGTAGAGGACACATTTCCTGTTCCTGAAGTACAGACTCAAGACAGGATAATCTTGATTAAAGGCACAGCTTCTGAAGGCAGGCTGCAGGAGTTGAAATTACGAGTTCTGTATCTTATTAACCATATGACTTTAGAAACAAGACTTAACCTGTGTCTCTCCTCCCATATGTGAAGTAGAAAATATTAATAGCATCAAATATGATAATAATATCTACTATATAATCTGTGTGACGATTTGAGTTTATTTCAGGTGTCGTGAATACTGTTTGACACATAGGAAACTCCACATGAACATTAGCTATTATTATGTAGAAACTGTAGAACTACCATTTGAGGCTAGATCTATTTCCTAACCTTCCCTGCTACTCTATCACATTAACTTTATGTGAAAATATGCAATAGGTGACCTCTCAAATCATACTTTGCAAACTTGAATGTGTGTATTTCTCTTTTTAAAAAGTATTAGTCATAGAGCAGGAGAGGGGTCATTGAAGTTCAACATTTTATGAACTTCCAAAAGTATCAAAATTTTTATTAAGATTTTATACAGAATCTAATACACTCAACATATAAAGGTTGAACCTTGCTACTTTAAGTGGAAGTAAAGGACCAGGAGCTTTATTTCAATGAGTTTTACCTTTGTTCCTTAGGATAACTTTTGGGGACCTCCCATTTGCCTTTCTAGCTGGGAAATGAACAAGACAACTTCTGTTGTTCCACTTAGAAAGTTGGTGCTCTCAATGGAAAAGTGAAGCCTTACACAGAGCAATAACTATAAAAATGAAGAAACAATAAAAACTTATGGTTTACAATTTAACCCTATTGTACCTAAATGTGCCTTAAATATTAATTTTGAATAGTATATGTTAAAATAATGATGCATATGGAGCATTTTAAGCTCTTAATAATAACCACTTGTCAGGTTTAAAGAAGTACTATTTAATTTTTTTTAAGTTTAAAATGATCTCCTGACTTAACACTGAATTATCCTGGATTATTTGCATAGAAAATTATATTTTAAAAATCCATTCATTTTTCTAATAATTGTATTGAATTAGCATCTTGTCTGACTTTCAACTTCTCTGCCTTCTGGATCCAAGAATACAGGTCTTCATGGGTCCTGTAATCTGCTAATTTATGTCACTAAAACTGTCTAGACATCTTCTAGATTACAGGGATTTTCTTCTTAGAGACAACTTTTCTTTGAACTCTTTCATCACATGGTCTCTCCTGCAGTCAGCCTGGAGTCACAATTGTGTTTGGTGACTATGTGATATTGTGATTTATAATAAGAAATATATAATTGGTCTTTTTCCCTGTTTCTGGCTCCTAAAACCCTTGGAATTTCCTAAGTGGTGAGAGCGATAAAGGTATCTTGATATTCACACAAACCCCTTTAACACCACACCTGAGTTTATTTGTAAATCAGAGACGTTTGGAAAACACCTAAGGATGGGGGATGGTTGTCAAGGGAACCAACCTTGTGATGGAGAGTTGGAATTTCAGTCCCACCCCACTGACCTCTGGGGAGGAAAGAGTGGCTAGAGGTTGAATCAATCACCAATGGCTGATAATTTAATTAATCGTGCCCATGTAATGAAAGCTCCATAAAAAACCAAAAGGACAGGGTTCAGAGAACACCTGGAAGGACTGGAGGCGTGGCAGTCTGGAAAGCACACAGAAGTGCCATACCCTTCCTGTATGACTTGCTTGGGCATCTCTTCCATCTGGCTGTCCTGAGCTGTATCCTTTCATAAAAAACCATTAGCTAGGAAGTAAAGTCTTTCTCTGAGTTCTGGGAGTCACTCTAGGAAATGAATGAAACCCAAGGAGAGGGTTGCAGGATCCTCTGACCATTGGTCAGAAGCACAGGTGACAACCTGGACTCGGTATCTGAATGGGGGTAGGGTAGCAGTCTTGCGGGACTGAACCCTTAACCTGTGGCACCGATGCCATCTCCAGGTAGACAGTGTCAGAACTGAGTTGGATTGGGGGATACCCAGCTGGTATCAGAGAACTTAGTGATAGAAAACACACGCGTGCGCGCGCGTGTGCAAACACACACACACACACACACACACACACACACACATCAGGGTGACCACATAAAATGTTTGGTATACTTGCCTCCTTATATATTGTGCTGACCACATGTACTGGCTTCCCACTACTCCCTGTAACTGGGTTTAAGCACTCACTGACCACCTTCCACATTAACCGAATCCAATTCCAGGTTCATATCTTTTGCCGGCTTATGTCCATGCCCTCCCACCCCTAAGTAGAACTGGACCAAGCCACACCTGAGATGCTCAGAAATTATAAGGGCAGTGGCCATATCCTGAACACCTGTCCTCATTGCTGCATACAGGCCAATTCTTATTGAATAATTAGCCTTCACCTTTTGAGTAATTAAATAGTCATAGGTGAGCTGCCTTAGTAAGTTTATAGGGCTCCCCTCCTGTTACTGAGTCCCTTAGTTTCTTTCAGTCTCTGGAGTATTCGAGGTGATGAGCTCAGGGGGAAAACAAGGTAGGTTGTGTATTTGTGCCCAGGAATTTAATCTATTTACCTCTTCCTCAGAGGCAGCAATGTAAGTGCAGTGATGGAGAGATACAAAGGACAACCCTAGACAGATGGAGAATCAGACTGTAATGAACAAAACTACTTTTCACTGCACCTCACTGCAGTTCAGTTGGCAACACAGCATTTATGCTGTGCTTCCTGTCTGTGATGGCCTCATTCACCAGAAGGGTGCTATGGCTTAAGAGACTTGCAGAGGGTACCTGTCACCAATACCCAAATGGACAGGCTGATAGGCTGATTGAGCACAGATGCATGCATGTGCACACACACACACACACACACACACACAAGCACACACTTTCCCATTTCATTTTAAAAATCCAGAGTGAAAACTCCAAACTCTAAAATGTAAACTATTACATCTTAGCTGTTCACTCTTTAGTTATTATTCATGGAGAACTAAAGAGTAACAGAGTAGAACAGGTAGGTCAGCCAATGAGAACAAGGCTGGCAATTAATCCCTTTTCTTTCTTACTCAGTGTGGACCTTGGAGAAGAACCTTTAGGTCAGTGAATGTCCATTTCCATGCTTTCATGAGCTTGAACCTCAAAGCTGGGTGCATTCATTCATTTGACAAGTATTTATTGAGGACCTATTATATGCCAGTCACTGTGCTTAGCACTACAGATACAAAGAAGAAAAAAGGGGACCATCCTATCTTCATGGGGCTTGCAATCCATGAAATCCATAGCATTCCTGTACAGCAGATTTCTGTACTAGTCTTTCAAACATGATATAGACATCAACCTTCTAGATTAGGGAAACATGAAAGCCAGAGATAGGAAAAACTGTCTACCTCACTCCAAGACCTATTTTATTTTAACAAATCTTAAGTGAAGTCTCTCATAACTATGTGTCTTTTATCTTAACCTTTGGCACACTCTATTATAACTGCTTATTTCACCATATTCCTCCCCACTGGACTGTGAGTTCCATGACTATAGGAACTGTGAGTCCCATTCGCCAAGGAACCCCCTGTGGTGATCAGGGTCTCTAGCATAAAGTAGACAATTAATAAATATTTGTTGTACTGTTGAATGAACGACAGTGTAAAGGAAGACATTTTCTTGACTTTACACGTAGAGTTGATTCTTGAACTAGGTGGGGGTTATGGGTGCTGATCACCCTTTGCAGATGAAAATTTGTGTACATTTTTTGATACCCCAAAAACTTTACCAATAGCCTACTGTTGACCAGAAGCCTTACTGATAACATAAATAGTCGACTAACACATATTTTGTGTGTTATATCAACTATATATTTATACAATACAAGCGAGAGAAAATAAAATGTTAAGAAAATCATAAGAAAAAATATATATAGTACTGTACTATAAAAAATCTGCATGTCAGTAGAACTGTGTGAAAGTAGACCCACACAAAGCTTTGAGAATCAGCAAATGCACCTGATGACAGGAAAATAATGACCAGCACTTCTTGAATTTTTACCATCGTCCAGACTGTAGCACTTTGGGAATATTGCATCCCAATAACTCTAGAGGGCAGGTTTTTTTTTTTTTTTCACATTTTACAGATTGAAAACAAAGACTAGGCTTCTCCCCAGGGCAGCCACATGGGAGAAAGGCCAAGATGGCAGATGAGTTCGCCAAGGCTCAGGCCACGTGACCTAACAAAGACACAGTCTTTGGGAAAACCATTCACAAATCCCGGCCAAAATCGTTTTTGAGGATGACCAGAGTCTTGCTTTCCATGACATTTCCCCTCAAGTACCAACACATTTTCTGGTGATACCCAAGAAACATATATCCCAGATTCCTGTAGCAGAAGATGATGATAATCAAAGTCTTCTTGGATATTTAGTGGTTATTGGCAAGAAATGTGCTGCTAATCTGGGCCTGAAGAAGGGTTATTGAATGGTGGGTGAATGAAGGTTCACATGGGGCACAGTTGTCTGTTATGTTCACCTCCATGTTATTAGAGGTTGGCAGATGACTTGGCCTCCTAGTTAAGCATGTTTTCGGGATAAGTTTCCCTTCTTTAGGCAATGATCAATATTTGCAAGTTCTAATATGTTAAACAGTACACTTTTGCCTGCATTTGGAGAGATTGGGGAAATAATTTTTAAAAGCCCATACATAATAAAACTCAATGTTGCATGGTTTACAGTTGTTTTTTTTTTAAGGATTAAAATGTAAAGACTTCAAGGAAATCTCCCTGTTCATACAACTACTTAGAAGCAAAGCCAAGATTCAAACTCAGATCTGCTTAACTTCGAATTTTGAGAGCTTATATTCAATATACTGAATATTCTTGAGCTATATAGAGTGACCTACTATATACCAAGATGAAATTTAAAGGGAAAAAAAACATAGGCTTTATGTTTTGATACTCCAGTATGAGTAAAAGGAAGGACTGGCAGAAAATCTTATGGAGAAAAATTGTCAAAAGGAAGCAGAATTGAGGGGCACCTGAGTGGCTCAGTGGGTTAGATGTCTGACTTCAGCTCAGGTCATGTTCTTGCAGTTCATGAGTTCGAGCTCTGTGTCAGGCTCTGCGTTGACAACTCAGAGCCTGGAGCATGCTTCAGATGCTGTGTCTCCTCTCTCTGCCCCTCTCCAACTTGTGCTCTGTCTCTCTCTCTCTCTCTCAAAAATAAGTAAACATTAAAAAAGTTTTTTTTAAAGTAAGCAGAATTTGAGTCAGCAATACAACTGTCCTGCCCCAAAGGCTTTCAGAATTAAATAATTATTTAATTTATTAATAAACTGATCATGATGGTAATCTCATTCTTTTTATAGACCAGAGCTAGAAAAGAATGTCTGGATCTGGGCAGCACATGTGTAATGGGGTAAGTGATTTGTCATAAAAAGGATGGGGGTCAGTCTACCCTGAAGTAGAATAGATGTGAACTAAGATATTATAATCACAATCTACCATAGCTGAAGGGCCATCCCAGGCAGAAGCTGCAGACTTGTTTTGCCTGGTCCCAGGGAATAAAATTTTGATATGAATGGAATCCTCAGATAAACAGTTTTCCTTCAAATGAGAAAGAGCCATGGAGAGGTGAAACATGTTGTCCTGAGAGAGCTGTAACTTTCTTTCCCATGGAAATGTCCCAGGAGACACTGAGAGGCCACAGTTTAAATCACTACAAAGAGGGGGCGCCTGGGTGGCTCAGTCAGTTAGCATCCGACTCTTGATTTGGGCTCAGGTCATGATCTCACAGTTTGAGTTTGAGCCCCACATCAGGCTCTGTGCTGACAGTGTGGAGTCTGCTTGGGACTCTCTCTCCCTCTCTCTCTGTTCCTCCCCCACTTGTGCATTCTCTCTCTCTAAATACACAAATAAACTTAAAAACATTAAAAAAAAAGTAAAAACAAATTATTGTAAAGGGCATTGAATTATGTGGTTGGACAGTATAGGGGTCATCAACTACTCAGAATACATACTGCTACCCTCCCATGGAAGCTCATTAAAGGCATCACTAATCAATCATGGTACATTTTTCATGGTGCTTCCTCAGATTCTTTCCAAACACAGAACTCCAGGAAACCATGTCCGATTAATTAGAGTTGGCATGTGCAATGAAACATTGTTACTCTGCCCATGTTAGGTATACATGGTGTAAAACATGGACCCTCAAGCTGATAAGAATCAGCTCTGAAGCTCTTGGACCTCCATCAGCTCTGGGACCGCTGATTCCCAGGCTCCATCCTAGCTCTCCTGAAAAAGTATATCTAAGTAAGTTCTGAACCCAGGACTCTGAATATGAGAATTATCTCCAGCTGACTCAGATGTGTTGAGTCTAGCACAGTCTGGCAAACCGGTCTACAGCAACAAGTCATAAAAGATCCATCCCAATCCTTCGGCTCTGTGATTCTTCCGAAATCAAATAATCAAGAACAAAAGGGAGTGTTTATCTTTGTTTATATGTGCAGGTATTACCCATGCGTGCAGTAGCCATGTTTTCTGTGTTTTTCCCATTGATGAAATTTTGTGTGCAAACCATCCCGTGGTGCAGATAGATTTATGTGTGCATCAGTCTCCTGACTTGCACTGACTGGATGAATCACACTACCTGTTAGAGTATAAAAGAGCAAACATTAGTAAAACTGATAATGCACCTGGTGGTGGTGACTCAACCAAAGCAAGCACATCTGTCACGGAGGAGCAGCCTGCCAGCTTTCCACTAGGGGAAACGCAATTGAATAATAATGCACCATACATAAAGCAACTTCAATAACGCTCTCTGCCAAGTTAAATCCCCTTAAGTTGGAAACGTGTGTGTGTATACTGGACAAAAGCACGGTCACATAGTATAAACAGGTCAGAGACGTGTGCTCAGAATACAACATCTTAAAATCATAGGCTCATCCAACAAGCATCAGGCACTGTGTTAAGACCTGAGGGAACGGTGGTGAACACCACAGACACACTCCTTGCACTTTTGCTCCTTCAAGAAGAGTCGTGGAAGCAAAGTACCGTACTGTGTTTGGAAATCAGAGTCAAAGTTAGGGAGGAGGCAAAGGTGAGCTCATGTAGAGTCTTGTAATACCAGGCATATTAAGATATTTGATCTTTAACTTGAGAATGAGAGAGTGGCAAGCCATGAAGAATTTCAAACCCAAGAGTGTATTTTGTATGTAGAAAGACCACTTGGGCTGCACTGTAGAGAACGGAGAGAGGCCAGGACTGGAGGGAAATATGCCCATTAGAAGACTGTGTAGCAGTGGTGCAATGGGGCCACACACCTGGCTGAAGAGAGCTGACCATCAACATCTATATCCAGTTACAAGTTCCGTGATTTCAATTTGGTAGCATGCAGTCAGCATGACAGGAGCATTTACACCACGGAAGTTGGCAAATACTACAAAAAATTTTCCTCAGAGAGCTGGTTGTTAATCATTTATCAGCACACCACATCTGTGCCAAGTATATATTTTGTGTCTACACATGGTGTGAATGAAGACATTGATATAAAAGCCTAATTCAGAGGAACTTCACTATGGAAGCTGAACACGGAGAGAGAGTTTTGTTGATGAGAATACCTATCACTTATAAAGGGCTTTACCATTTGCAAGATACATTTATATTTATCTTCTGTTTACCTTTCTTCTTTTGCAAAATGAAGATATTTGTTATCTTTATTTTACAAATAAGGAAAAGTTTAATGGAGATAATAGAATTTTTGAAAAGATTGAATGAAAACATTTATGCAAACACTAAACAGAATGCTGGCTACATATTAAATGCTCAATAAATTTTAGCTATCATTGTTATTATTAGAAACAATTGTTTTGGTATCAAAATAATTCTATAACCTAGACATGTCTGTCTACATTTCCTTAAGGGTGGACTTAGGAGTCTGAGAATTGAAATCACGTGACTAAGACCTAGATTAGAAATAACAGAAGAGGGGTGCCTTGGTGGCTCAGTAGGTTGTGTGTCCAGCCTTTACTTTTGGCTTGCATTATGATCTTGCGGTTCATGAGATCGAGCTCCACTTTGGGCTCTGCACTCCCAGAGCGTAGCTTGCTTGGGTTTTTCTCTTTCCCATTCTCTCTGCTCCTCCCCTACCTGTGTGTGCGTGCATGCGTGTGAACACGCACACAAACACGCACACTCACTCTCTCTCCTTCTCAAAATAAATAAATAAACATTAAAAAAAATAACAGAGGCGCCCAGGTGGCTCAGTCAGTTAGGCGTCTGACTTCAGCTGAGGTCATGATCTCATGGTTCATGAGTTCGAGCCATGCTTCTGGCTCTGTGCTGACAGCTCAGAGCCTGGAGCCTGCTTGGGATTCTCTGTCTCCCTCTCTCTCTGCCCCTCCCCCACTTGCACTCCGTCTCTCTCTCTCAAAAATTAATAAACATTAAAAAAATTTTTTAAATAAATAAATGAATAAATAAATAAAAAGAAATAACAAAAGAGTGACCTAAAACCAGAAGTTTTTTTGACTCTTGGTCCAGTGTTATGTCCACAGTGCATGCTGAAGTTTATTCATTCATTTATTTATCCATCCATCTACTCAACAAGTATGTGTTACATACTTACTACATGCAGGTGCTATTATGGAGAAGTCATAATAAGCCCAAAACTATCTTTTCTGTAATGGAGCAAACTTTGTAGTGGTGAATGGCAGAATTAGCACATTAAAAACAAATAACTGTATAATAAATGGTAAGTATAAGTTCTGTGAAGAATAATAAATGACATTTGTGAAGGAGAGAGTGTAGAGAGATGGCATTTTAGGGAGGGTGGTCCCTGAAGGCCTCTCTGTGGAGACTATTGATGTGACTCCATGAAAAGAAAGGGCATCTTGGGAAGAACCGTCTATATGGAGGGCATGGTAAGTGTGAAGGCCCTGACCTAAGGAGTGGTTGGTATATCTGAGGAGTGATGGAGATCATCGTGACTGAAGCAGAGGCAGCCAGAGAGGGGAGAGTAATAGAAGATAAGATCAAAGAAATAGTCAGGGACCAGATGTTAGAGGCTATTTATAGGTCAAGGCCTGGTCTATGGTGCCCTCCATTGAAATGTGTGCATCGTAATGAATTTACATTGCTTTGAGTGGAAGGGGGCAGATCTCAGTCACCATTCTGAAAACATTCCCTGTAAGCTCATAGAATCTTCCCATCCGAATGTAGAGGTTGGTTGGTCTCTCTGGATTCCTTCAGTCTCTCAGTCTTAATTTTTATTGGATAAATGTGCATTCATTCATTCACTCATTCATTTGTTCTTTATGTCACTTCACTATGTCCCAGGCATTGTGCTTATCCCTGGGAACAAGTTGGTGAACAAGCAGTAAGGTCCCCAGGACCCTGGCAATTCAATAGGAAATAAAAGCATAATCACAAGTAATAAAGTGCAGAGTGACAAGAGCTATATGCACAAAAATACTCAAAAAAATGCATGTTCCTATATACCCCACAATTCACACTCATAGGTACCCTCATGCAGGCTGTTCTGAAGTATAATTCCGTGACCCACAAGGGTGATACAGCCTGTGAAAGCAGAGCACAGCCTGTTTTGCCAAACATGGAGAAATTAGCAATAAAGACAGGAAAATATTATTTTGTTGTTTTTAACTAAACTCTATAACTGGAATAATATTACCTTTAATGAGGCTGGGGAACTTCCTCTGAGGAGTCTAAAGCCCTTTACCGATGTTATTCCATTAATTCTCCTTGTGTCTGGAACTTGGCACCTGAAGCACAATGCATTATGCAAAACCAAAGCACACTTTGCATAGAGAAAAGATTATGTTTCAATTTTTCCCATGTGCTCAACTTCAAAATACGGCAGATCTGCCATCAGGACATGTTTACTCTCTCTGTGCTCTTGACGTTAAAATCATCCTAGATGGCATATATCTATCTTGTGGTTGGCGTGAGGGTGTGGGCAGAAAGAGAAGAAGAGGGAGAGAGGAGGGAGAGAGAGAAGTTTGGCACGTGTGGGCAAAAATGTACCTGAAATCTTTTATTAGATTAAGGATAAGACTGAGATCGTAGCAACCATTTGATTCAACAAAATTTTATGAAAACCTTCTGCAGAGTGCTATGTGAATTCCCCTACAGTGCTAGATAGATAACTATCTGCATAAGCAAGTAGATTTGATGCACGCATGTGCCCAGTCTGGTGCTAGACAATTTGTAAAAGGAAAATGAGATCAAGACAAGCTCCCTGTTTCAGTCAGGGAGAAATGACTGCCTTACATAAAGCACTGAATTTACAATGCAAAATTAGAGCACGTGCTAGATTGGGCAGTTTAGTATCTAAGTGCTTCTTGGAGTTCAAAGAAGGCAGAAATCAATGCCGACTGGAAGGATAAGAAAATCTTTATGATGAGCAATAGATTTGAACTGATCTTTGAAGACCAAGATGCATTCAGAAGGGTGATTTTGCAATACACTTCCAGAGATTGAGAGGTTGCCTAATAACCTAAATATTCCAAAATTCAGAGCAGACAGAATTCACCCATTCTTCTTCTTCCCTGGTGTTGAGAGGGGCCGACTCCACACCTCATAACTGCTGGGACCCTAGGATTCTTCTCAGCATGGTCAGTATTCCCTGAATAGTGATGTTAAAATGATCCTGGGGGCTGCTGGTCACCTTCCAGTTCAAACGCCTTGCTACTTTTTCTTCATCTGCCCTGGAAAGCCTCTGTCCCCCACTCCACACTGATTGCCTACCTCCTGCCATCATCTCTATGGCCTCTTGCTCTCCTCATTGTACTTCACTCCTCTGCTCTCCTGATTCAGCCACAGAACCTGCAGAAGCCTGGCCCCCAGTGCTCAGTCTTCTGACCCACAGCCTCTGGGGAAGCCTATGTTTTTCTCCCCTCAAAAAGGCTAGAGACAAGGGAGGAGAAGAAAGTGCCATGAAAGAGGAACTTAAAACTGGACATCAGAAGTCATCAAAGTTAAAATTAAGGAACAGGATCACTCCCCGACTTCTCCACAAGAATCTCTTCTTGGTTCCTGGCTCAGTGATTCCTGGCCTGAGACCTATCCTTACCGTCTGTGCCACAGATTGTCTTTGCCACACTGCTTGGACTCAGGCTCCCTGGGGTTGCAACTCAGGGATACTGCTTTCCAGTTGTGAGGATCTGAGCAAGTTTCTTCATCTATAAATGGGAATAGTGGTACCTACTGCAAGGGGTTGTGCTAAGGATGAACTGAATTTGTATAGGTAAAACTCTTAGTAACTGGAACATCTCCAAAAATGTGAGAAGGCTATTAGCTATTAACAATGTTATCTTCACCAAATTTCCAGGCCCTAATATGTTTTTCCTAGGAAACCAAGAGGAACCCAAACTCACTGTGAAAAGAACTTTTGTACTAAGGAATTTGGGTCCCTCAGTTTTGTTTCGCTTTTTTTAAATTTATTTTTTATCATTTTATTTTAAGTTTATATATTTATTTTGGGAGAGAATATACATGCACGAGCATGGGAGCGGCAGAGAGAGAAAGGGAGAGAGAAAGAATCTCAAGCAGGATCCGCACTGCCAGCGGTGAGCCCTATGTGGGACTCAGTCCCACGAATTGTGAGATCATGACCTGAGCAGAAATCAAGAGTTGGATGATTAACCAATAGAGCCACTCAGACGCCCCTTAATTTTAACCGGTTTTTAAAAATGATTTTATATTCTGAGAAGTATTTGCCTACCCCATATTCTTAAAGGTAGTCTCTTTTTTTTCCTGGAAGTTTATAATTATTGCTTGTACTTGAAGTCCGTGGTCCATCTGGAATTATAGCTTGTATATGGTATAATATAGGTACCATATTTTTCACTTGCCTATCCAATTGTTCCAGAACCATTTTTGGAAGATACTCTCCTTTTTTCACTGAATTGTTTTGTGTCCCTGTTGAAAATTAACGAACTACATATAAGTGGGACTCTTTCTGGTCAGGTCCCTCAGTTTTAATGTGTCCCATTGAGGGGATACCAGTCCTCCTTCGGTCTCATAATCTTTCATAAGATCCATTTAAGAGTTTTCAGAAAGAAAAAAAAGAGTTTTATCTCTAAAAGAAAGACAGCCACTTAATTGTTTTTTTTCTCCACACCAGAGTTCCGTAGAGGTCAGTTGTTTCATTTTACAGATGAGGAAACTGAGGCCAAGAAAGACAAATGTAATTTGCCAAGGCCCCCCATATAATTAATGGCCAAAACAAAACTAGAAACCTGATTTTTTCCTTCTTTCTTTAGATGTGTGTCTCTTTCTGGCGATGCACCATTATTATATCTTGTTCGAGCATGAAAATACCTCCACTTGTTTTGAAACCAAAGTAGGCTAGATTCAGAGCATGAGTGTCCAATGTCTTAAATTATATTTTTTAAGGTTTTTGAAGACCACCTACCAAGACAACCTTAATATTTCCCTCAGCCTCACTAAATTCAGACAGGTTTCTTCCTGAGAACAGATCCCAGACTTCTCTTTTCTTAGAGCATTTAGTTTAGAAAATGTAATTACAAATTCTTTCTGTGTCCCTCTGAGATGTAAATCTTCCCCCAGCCTCTTTCCATTTGCAGTTCAGGAATATCTTCCCTCAATTACCAGGAAGCCATTGCTTTGAAACATAATCATCTAGGATAGCACTCCATCTCCCAGTCTCTGTGGAGTGGTAGGAACCAAAGTTCCATAAGGGACAAACCACACCCCCCCCCACCCCCACCACCCCACACGCATGGTCTAATCACCTTGAGAAACCACCCCTCAATGTGCTCCAGTAATTTTCCATTAACTCTCCTCAGTGCTAAAACAAACAACAAACAAAAACAACAACAAAAAAACAGGCCCTGCCTTTTCTTTCAGCAAAGTTGAGCTCAGTTCTGTACTAGAGTCTGTCACCTGTTACAGTAGACTGAATAAACTCTGTAGTGCTATTTTTAACAACTGTCAGGTGCAACTTTACTGAGAGGCCATAGGATTCAGGACAAAGGGTTGCTCCAGCCCAGCTTCCTCCTTTGTTTGGGAAAGCACAAGCAAGTTAACTGGAAGCAGCCCAAATTTTGCCGATTCATTTGCATTTAAATAGCCCAAATGGCATTTGGTAAGAGCTATTTGATGTCCAAGAAGGCTTTGGAGGCTTTTAAACTTCAAAACAGAAGGTCAGGATTGATCAGCAGGAAAAGAAACTCAGTGCTAAGTGGCCAAGTTGAGTCCCAAGCTTCTGACCTAGGAAGCTGGTTTCAGCTTGAAGCCTGGGGGCAGTGAATCTCACAAGCTCTTGGTGCAGGAAAGATGGCCAGGCCTGGACTGGGTAAGGGTGGCTTGGGGTCCCACTTTCTAGGCTCCTAAACTACAGCCTCCTGTCCCCTTCCTTAATTTGCTGGGAAACACATCCTTTATTTACCAACAAATTAGTGTCTTGAGCATTAAGTTTTTTGTTGCTATTGTTGTTTTGTTTTGTAAAATGTGGACAGTGTTAAATTAATTATCAAGGGAGCCCTTAGACTGAGGTGGCCCTAAAGTCATGGTGGCCTACATAAGCAAACCAAAACCTCAGCCCGTAAATGGCTCAACGTTACGAAACTGAAACCTAAGGACAACTAATCCTGAATAGCCAATAAGGCTTTAAGCTATAGCCAATGAATGATTTTCTTCACTTCGTTCCTGCCTTTTCTCTGTCAACGTCTTTCCCAAAGCCCCTGTCCATGATGTGTTCCTCGCCACTTCTGGTTTGGTGCTGCCCGATTCCGATCAATAAACTCTTCAAATTTCTGATATACCTCATTTTATCTTTTATTCACTCACATCTTTTCTTATCTCATAAGATTAACAGAGAATAACAATGATGCTTGCTGGAATGATGATGATGATGATGATGATGATGATGATGATGATGATGATGAATCCACCAATTTGTATGCTCATTCTTGATGTTTTGAAGACCCTGGAGCCCAGGACCAAGGGTGACTCTAGTCCAGCCTCCTCTTTTGTTTACAACAATCCTATGAGTTCTGTTTTATTCTTTCAGTAAAATAAAACTGAGGCACAGAAAGGTTGAGTAACCCATCAAAGGTCATACAGCTGGTAATAGTACGACCAGAATAAAACAGGCATACTGGCTCTGGAGAGTTAATAATATATATAAAATATTAAGCTAGCTATTTTGTGTATAAGAGGAACTCAAAAAATTGGTAATATCATTATCACTAAAAATAGTAAATTCCAACTGTGCCCTTGTCAGTACTGACTTTTCACACCAAACACTGTCTTTGACTTCTAACTTGCTATCTAACCTTTGACCACATTAACTTTTCTGCTGTCCCTCTCCACGCAGCTATCCCAACCAAACTTTATATCTGAGTAAGACTTTTCTATTGACACAAGTTTGACCCAGCTCTCCAACTCAAGTCATGCCTTCTTTGCTGATCAAAATATACAACACAACAACAAAAGAAACAGTAAACAAGTCAGAAAACAAATGAAAAACAAAAACAAAAAACAATGGGAGTGAGAAATCTGCAAAATCAGAGGACATGGGAAAATAATAAAAGGTTCACCCTCAGTGCCTGACAAGATGCAATCAACCTTAGTGCAAAAGAAAAGGCATGGGCACAAGGCTGGGGACAATGGAGGGCAAAACAGGGCTGGGGCGTGATCACACTAGCTGCTGGGGCATGGATGTAAGCAACTGGGGCCATCATGGTGAAAGACGATGCGCGAAGTGGGATGTGAGAGACGTCCCGTGGAATTATTGAACACCACGCTAGACGCTGCAGAAAAATACAAGCATTGCTCTCTCAAACACAAGACATTACCCAGATTACCATAGCTGAAGGGGAAAGGCTTAGCTGCTCAGGTGCTAGTCTAACCTGGCATGTCATTTACCTTTCCCACGCTGAAATCCACTATGCATTTATTTGCCACCTGCCCATTCTCCCTATATTTACAGTTTATCTTGTCTTGCTTCACAGAATAACAACTCAAAAGCAAGCCTTAAAAATCATCTCATTACAATCTTCGTTTACCAGTAAACGCAATTTAGTTTAAATATGGAAAACCAGTAAGTTAACCGAGGTCACACAGTTTCCCAGTGGCAGAGCAGGGCAACAAACAGGGTCAGGTTCTTTTAGGAAAGGGGATGGATGAACACCTTGAAATGGTTTGCACTGTATTTCAGGAACTTGCTTTGTTTTTCTCAATGAAATCCATGAATCAAATATTTTAAGAACCACTGTTACGAGTTTTTCCACAAAGAGCTTCAGAGGTACAAGTAAATTGCATTTAGACATTATTGTTTCCATTGACTCATTTAAAAGCCATAATGAGAGAAGAAATCTGAGAAGGAAACAAACTAAAATAAAATAAATAACCTTCCTCCAGTTCCTTTAGTCCACTGACTAGGAAAGATATCGTTTCTAAAAACAACATAGACCAAAAAAAAAAAAAAAAAAAAGAACTGTTGCTGATGCTGCAGTTAATTGCAAATGATTCCACTACCCAGCATCTCCTGCTCTGAATGCTTAAGCACCTGGGCCATCTGCTATCAGACCCTCTGCAAACTCACCACTGTATGACATCGCTCCTGGCTGCCTGTGGTAAGGGAAACAAAGGTTTTACCTGGGTTATTGCTCCTCTAAAAAGAATTTCAACACTACCACAAAAGAAAATAGCAGCTAGAAAAACGATGGTTATAACACTGTGTAAATGAAAAGGATTGCCTGATCCTCTCTTCAAACCCAACTTGCAGAGAGAAGGCTATAATCACTTGTTTCTTTAGAGTGTTATGCAAAGTGGGGGAAAACATTTTCTTGTCTTGCCTTGTCTTTTCTTTTCTTTCTTTCTTTTTCTTTCTTTTTGGTGCCAAAAGGTGATTTTATGAAAGCACGGGGACAGGAGTGGTGGGCACAAAGAAATGCACTGGGGTTGTGAAGAGTGACTGATTGTATACTATGGAGTTGGGGGAAGTAAAGGCAAAAGGGAAGCCTCCGGAAAGACTTCCATATGCTAAACAGGGCTCTTAAGATACCTGAGGCCTTGCTATGGTCAAGCTAAGGTTGTTTCCCCTCTAACATTTTCATGGATTTACTCAGAGAATAGATTACTACTACTACTACTAAATATATGCAAGCAGAGACACTGCAAAGATGTAAAGAAATGAAGCTAGAAATTGGGGGTCACATATGAGAATGCAAAACTAAGAATGATGATATAGGAAGCTGAGTTTGAAGTAACATCTGATGTATTTATTTATTTGTATGCATTCATTTCTTTAAGAAAAAAAAAAATCTGGGATCCTTCCCTTGTAGCGAGTAGATTCTGTGCATGTGTTATTTTTATAGGCAATCCTAAGTCAGCGCAATGGGCAGCAGGCACTCATGCCAGAGTTTGGAAAAAGAAAGTTCATAAAATGGTTTAGCTATGACAATAGAGTGATAATCAGCAAAAGATATATTAATACAGTTTTTTTTTCCCAATGGGGAAAATGCATATTATTATAGATTTTTTTCTAGGTAGATTTCATCGCCTCCATTTTGCAGAGGAAGGAATGGAGACTTTGAAGGAAGGTAAACAACTTGCCCAAAGTCACACAGCTAGTATCCTTATAGAGGGAGCATTTAAAACCACATCTGTCTACAAAGCCCAAGTACCTCCAATGACACGTGACTGCCTCCCAACATTACCTACAACGTCTCCATCTATTGAACTGCCTTTTTTTGCCTTTGCTTATAGTTTCCCCTCTGAAATACATTTCCTATACCACATTGTAGTTATTCAACTGTGTCCCATCCTTTGAGACTTGCTTCAAAGTCCATCTCCTTTGCAGAGCTTTATCCAAATGTCCCCAATTACTAGCCTCATCTACCTTTGAATTCTCATGTGATTTTATATCTACATTTCTTACCATTTTCTTATTTTCTATTCAGTACCATAGCTAATTATATAAATGTCAATCTCTTCCCTGAGACAGAAAACTCTTATTTTGCTTTCTAAACCTTACTGTATCTTAAACTGCAACTTACACTAGAGGAGAGATTATATAGTATATGAACAAGCCCTTTGCCCTTTGTATCAGAGCGACTGCAAGTTCCAGATCTACCACACTACCTAGCACCATGCAAATCAGTTAGCATCTATGAGCCTTATTCTCCTAATCCCTATAACAGAGAATAAACAATGAATCTCTTCCTCTCACTGTTAGTGTGAGAATCAGGCTAGTTGAATAGGTAGAAATACTGGGTTTTTACCAGGGTTGAAGGAGTATATTATTTAACATATATGTTTGGCTGCTCCAAGAAAAGGACCACAAGATAAAAAGGCATTAGGAACATGGAAGCTATCAAGTGACCAGACAAGCATTTCAGGTTGGCAGCGACTGTACTCCAAAAAGTTACACAAGGACTCGGGTTCCTTGCGTCTTCTGCTCCTTCATTAGTGCTGTCCTTGTGTGTACATTTGGAGCTGTGGCACAGGTTCATCCACATTCCGGATGACAGGAAAGTGAAGGTGTGAAGTCAAAGCCACCTATTTTCACTGAAGGCAAGTGAGGCAGAAGTCACAACACATCATTTCTTCTCGCATTCCATCGTCAATAACCTGGTGTCCACTGCTACACCTAGCTGTAAGTCACTGTAAAACTCTAGCTGGGTGGCCATGGGTCCACTGTGAATTAAATTATTGCAAAGGAGAGAATGGA
The DNA here is from genome assembly GCF_046562875.1 of Panthera onca. Classification (NCBI taxonomy): domain Eukaryota; kingdom Metazoa; phylum Chordata; class Mammalia; order Carnivora; family Felidae; genus Panthera; species Panthera onca. The sequence goes on along the minus strand of NC_138351.1, from coordinate 78,589,541 downwards.
TTTGGGTGGGAAATAAGCAATTTCTGCCAGAGGGAATATAGAAAAATAAAATGAGCACCAATAATCATTAAGGCATGAAGACCCAATGTAGATGTCACAGGCAGGTTTTATTCTGCAAACCTTTCAGTACAGTTCGATATGCATAATGAAATTAAATGCTTTAGAGAGATGATTTGAATATGCTAATTGTGGGCAGCACAAACAGATCTTAAGCTGTCATGAAGTACAGCTATCGCTTATAGTATACAATCAGTGCAGATGATACCACACAGTTCTCAGTACCTGGACACCTTTGGTAATCTTCAGGGGATGAGAAAGTCCCAATGTTGCCCAATTCCATATTTAAGTGATCAGTTCTGGCTATTACTCACACGGAATTCGTTACTAGGAAGAAATTTAAAAAAAACACTTAAGTTAGATACTAAAAAGAACTCCCTAATCAAAAGTATTGAGAGATACTAACACTTTCTTATTGGAAGGTACACAAGTTCCTCCTCTGGATAGAGGCAGGAGAACTGAGGGGACTATCTCATGATAACCTCATATATAACAAGGCTTTAAAACAATAAGCAGAGATCTGAGGCTGATGTGATAGAGTTTTGGGGGAGCCTCCAATAGAGCCTGGAAAAATGAAATGAGAGTATCTCTCCTACAGTGGTAATAATCAGTTGTTATTTCTTGTTTATTTCCAATGAAGATACGCTTTTTGGAAACTGTGTTGTAAATTTTAATTATTAACGAAACTAATAAAAATATTTATAAGAAAGCAACTATAAAGTAAATGAAAGAGCACGCCAACAAATTAGCATTTAATTACCAAACATTGCAAGAGGCAGCTAAAGCAGAGTGCTGCAGCTGAACAAGGCAATGGGGGTAGAGTTGAGCGTGAACTCTTCTAAGGATGGGCATCATCCACATGGAGCTATCTTGAGATTTGTTCCAACAAACAACAAGGGGAGGGTGAGGGAAGGGCCAGGAATCCTGCTCGTGTTAATCTGCAGGCAAATAAAATCTTTACAACTCAGTGCCAAAGATGTACTCCATGTAATTTATCAACTAGAACTAACTTTATATCATGGAACCTTCCTGCTAAAGTTAAAGAACCATCCAATCACTCTATGACTATGGATAAGACACTTAGCTTTACTGAGTCTCTAGACCTACATTCTTGGAAAGTGAGGATAGTGGAGGCAATGTAGGTAGTGGTGGTGGAAACTGACAACAATGCTTTCAAATATACAAAGGCCCTAATATTTTGGGCCTATAATCTTCTCAATCTAGGATGCTTCACATTGAATAAACCAACTGGCAATTAGAAAGTGGTCCAAAGATCTGGTCCAACACACTACTGTATAAACTCTGGTCTGGGCTCATGGGTATTTCAAACTGTGATGATCAGGAGAACTTAGCAACTACTGCTATGTGGTTGTGTTTTTCTGGAGGTATCTCTGAGGAGGGAGCAATTGTTTCTACAGCACTATAAGCAATTAACAACTTCAGCTCTGCTTTCTGCCTCCTTCAAAACATGGCACCATCATGTTTAATTTGAACATCTTTGGCCAGATATCAACCTCTCTGTGACTCAGTTTTCTTATCCATAAAATGGACACAATAGTGCTATTCTATAGGAGTCTTGTGACAATTTGAAGTAATAGCTACGAAAATGTCTACTGCATTGTCTGTTCCTTAATAAGCACTGAGTAATAGGGGCCTGGGTGGCTCAGTTGGTTAAGCATCCGACTTCAGGTCATGTCATGATCTCATGGCTTGTGAGCTGAAGCCCTGTGTCGGGTTCTGTGCTGAAAGCTCAGAGCCTGGAGCCTGTTTCAGATTCTGTGTCTCCCTCTCTCTCTCTCTGCCAATCCCCCACTCATGCTCTGTCTCTCTTTCAAAAAAAAAATAAACATTAAAAAATATTTAAAAAAGTAAGCACTGAATAAATCCTTGTTATGATCACTTCAGTTCTCATTGACTGTGACTCTAATCTAGAGATACCCCAACAGATAGATGGAGCACAGGGGAGTCCTTATTTAGAAAATTAAGAATGTAATCAACCATAGGGTGATTTCTTAGGCCTTAGCAAGGCCCTCTATAAAAATGTATGCTTTTCCTGAATGTCTCCCAGCTCACAGTAACCTCACCTTCTCTGGAAACTAGCTCTTTCTCCAAGTCATGGAGCTAGGCAACTAGTACCCATATTTGAACAGTTACTCTGTTCACCATCCCCACATTTCTTTGTCTATGGGATGACAATCAGGTCTATGATAAGCCATTCCAATCTTTTGTCACTGAATTGTGGAACTGAGATTGAGGATCTCCTAGTGGTTGGTCCTACAACGTGAAAATTTGTGAGCTGAAGTATGACCTTATTTTCTACTATGTGGGTCAAGGAACTGAAAAAAGAGAAAAAAAAAAAAGCAGAAATCAATGATAAAATAAGAAAAGAGAGTCCTGAAGACTTTCTAGGTTCTGTGTCTAATTCCATGGTTTCCAAATCTGCATGCCCATTAAAATCAGCTGGAGATTTCTTAAAGTCTCCAAAGTCTAGACCACACTATAGACTAATTAAATTATAACCTATGGAGATGGGCTACAGGCATTAATATTGTTAAATCTTTCAGAATGATTGCAATCTACAGATATGTTTGGAAACACTGTTCTAGTCCTTCCTGAGAATCCATTTATAGAACTGATCAGGGGTTACATAAGCCATTCCAATATCTTTATAATAAATTCCATTATTTTTGTTTATGCTATCTGAATTTACTTATTTTACTTGAAAGTAAAAAAACACAAAGTTGAAATTTGGGAATCATATACTTCGTCAATACTAAACAGGGAACTAGACAGGGATTCAATTGTACAAACTAGCGCACAAGGTGGGAATTTAACTAATACTTTGAGTTTTAGTTATATACTACTACTGCAAAAAAATCCTTAAAGTTGCATTCAAAGACATATAAAATGGGGTGCCTGGGTGGCTCAGTAGGTTAAGCATCTAACTCTTGATTTCATCTCAGATCATGATCTCATGGTCCTGAGATCCAGTGTTGCGCTGGGTGTGATGCCTACTTAAGATTCTGTCCTTCCCTCTCCCTCTGCCCTCTCCCTGCTAGTGTGTGCTCACTCTCAGTCTCACTCTTTCTCTCTCTCTGTCAAAAAAAAAAAAAAAAAAGACATATAAACACTATAATATGGTATGTATAATTGGGTAAATAAGAAATGGAGATAAACCTCAGATCCTAGTAAACCAGGCATCTTTTAATGATATCCCATTAGTTTCTTCTGAGTTTCCTCGTAGCCAACCAGAAAAGGAAAACTAGTTTAGTCAACCAATTGCATTTACATTTGAAAAGCAAATTATCTGGAAGTACAAATGTTCTTGGTATGAAAAGCATACATGAATTTCTTCCTTAGGTCCCTGTTAAAAAGAGGCAATGAATTTGGAAGCATGGTCAAGAAAACATGGCAGAACAACAAACACAATAGGTGAGACATAATGTTAGGCCAGAACAACAGAAAGGAAAAGCATGCTGAACCAAAGCAAAGAGTCCAAAGAAGGTTGTAGCCTATTTAAATCACCCTCTTTCTATGGAAAGGACCAACACCCTTCCCCAATGTTGAAAAGAAAACCATGTATTTGGGAACAAGGACACGAGCAAATCCTGAAACTATTCATTCACAAGTGCCTGCCCCATTGGATGTTTCCCATTTCTGGAGACTGCCTCCCAGGGTCAGACTGAGCAAGTTTTACCTTCTGTTCCATTAGCTGATTATCTTACCACCTACTCAATTCCAGCTCCTTTAAATTTCCTGTTTACTCAGTGAATGTCCTCTGCTAAGAACCTCCCTGGACGTTTAGAATCCTCAATGAAAAGGCTACAGCATTGCTTAAAGAATTCCAAACACTAGTCATTCAAGTGTACACAGGCATCATGGGTGGGAGACAAGGTTAAAATGCAGATTCCTGAATTGTACTTCCGGGGATTTGTTTCAGTTGGTATTCAACGGGCCATACAAATCTATACTTTGAAAAACATTGCAGATAACATTGATTCTGGTGGAACCTGCACTAGACTTGGAGAAGCCTGTCTTAGGAAGTTATCGGAGTGTATCCACTACTTTTATGCCTTTCCCTTCTTTATCCCCACCTTCATATTTCCCAAACATTTACTGCATTCCTCACACCATACTAGGTCCTTTGCCATAAGTCAATTGAATACATTTTTCTAAAAACACCTTGTGGTAAATATTGTGTCCCCCATTTTATAAGGGAGGGAACCAAGGTTCAGGGATTTTGAAACTTAAATAAGTATTTCAAGGACACAAAAGATACTGGAGTCATGAAGATTTTTAAAAATAGACTTTTTCTTTTAAAAGGAAAGGATGGGAATTAGTTGCGTAGGAATTCCAGTAGCACTGGAATAACACTGTCTAAGCTAAGATAGTCAATAGCTCATGCCTCAGTTTCTCTATTGTCAAATTAGAAACAACACAGGCTTTAAATGAAGTTAGAAGACTTGAGGGGAAACATGGTTTCCAGGTGCAAAATATGATTAGCATGTCAAGAAGCATAACAAATTGATCAAACTGCTGGTTAGACACCCAGAGTTCTCACAAAACATCATCTTGCTGCACTAAATGCCAATCAATGAGGATTAAGTGGATTGAATTTTCCTTGGAGAAACGTGAGCTTTTAAAATGAAAAGGAAAAACCTTAGACTAATAGCTACGAAGGGTTTTGCAGACACAACACTAAGGAAATCAGTCATTTGATAAACTTTCTATTATCAGGGAAAGCATGGAGCTCAGAATCATGGAAACTTTGAGTATAAACTCTGGAATAAACTTACAATGTGAAATATCATGATTCCTAAAACAAAATCCTCAGTGTCTCCTAGATACAGGAAGGCTAAAATTAATCTGATCATTTCCTTAAAATTTCCATTTTATGTAAATATATCTCAGTGGGATATATAGAAGAGATATAATACAGTTATGTGTATACTATATATAACACATATACACCTATGTATACAGTTTATATATATATATATATATATATATGTATGTATGTAACATTTTCTCTTTCTGTGTCTCCATAATGCAAATGCAAGCTTAATACTATGATTAATAATTGAGGTTGAATTGATGATACTCTCAAAAATATATTTCACATTTAAAGGGATATTTGATAAGAATTAGGTGGTCATCAGACTTCTGGCAGGAGAAAGGAAACTTTCATTTTATTATAATTCAGGAACAGCACATTATTCTTAACCACTCCTGGACCATTAAATTTGGAAGAGCGGACCACACAAGAGTTGAATTCACTGTTGAGCCCATTTGGATTGTACCAATACAGGCTTTGATTTATCTTTATCACATAGTCCCTGAACAAAGACCTAAAAGTAATTAAAAGGTACCAGGGTGGATCTTTAAGGCATTCTAGAAAACAGTCACCTTGCACAAACCAATAAAAGCAATTCCAGGTAGGGGCACCTGGGTGGCCCATTCGGTTGAGTGTCTAACTTTGGCTCAGGTCATGATCTCGTGGATTTCATAGTTGCTGTCAGCATGGAGCCCGCTTCAGATTCTCTGTCCCCCTCCCCACTGTCCCTCTCTCTCTCTGCCCACCTCCCCCCCCCACTGGCACTCTCTATCTCAAAAATAAACACTTAATTTTGTTTTTTTAAAGCAGGTAATAAAGAGGCAGTGTAGAAGAATCAGATATTAGTTTGGTTGTAGTTCTTGTCCCCAGATCTTCACTGTCTCCCCCTGACTCTGGCCTAAGGACCTATTTCACAGTAAGGAGGCAGCATGGTAGCATTAGCCAGATATTAGTTTAGTTATAGTTATTGTCCCCACATCTTCACTGTCTCCCCTGATTTTTTGGCCTAATGTCCCGTTTTCACAGATAATCTTTGCTACTTCCTGGTCTGAATTGTTCACAACTTTTCTTTTTGATCTAATGGCTTCAATTGGCTACTGTCAAAATCTTGCTTTTCAGATCACGGTCTTCATCAAGATATTTCTTTCTTGTCTTTATCCTGAATGTTCCTGCCTCTGTATTGCGTAGACTTCATACTCAAAAACTGATTAATTAACTCTTTGAAGTATGCATATTTATGAACACTTCAGGGCTCTTTAGAGGACTCTGTGGGGATACCACTGTGAGCAAGATTAAAATACTGTCTACCCCCATGAATTTTACAGCCACAGGAAGGACAGAACATGAAGTAATGCATTCCCAATAGTGTGTTACCCAAGTGGTAGGAAGGGTGCCAAGAAGCTGACCCTGACACTCTACTGGGGTCAGAGAAGAACTCCTGAGAGAGGTGAGGTTTAATCCAAGAGTAGAGAACAGAGAGAAGTAGGGTTAGCAGAATAAGTGTTCAGGCAGGGAAAACTGCACATATTCAAGCCTGGAGGTGAAGGGAGCTGTGTCTGAAAGCTGAGAAGAAAACTGTGTGGTGTGGCTTAGGAAAAAGTTTCAATTAGAGAATTGGTTGAGATGGTACTAAAGATGTGGGTAAGGAACAGATCTGGAAGGGCTTTGACATCCATTCTATGAAATTTAGGTTATTCTGAGGGAAAGGAGGGTCAGGAAAGATGGTAAGAAACATCATTGGAAAAATCATTCTTGCAGTATACAAGAATAAACGGCTTCCTCTTCTCCTATCCTGCAAGAAGCAATATTGAAAGAGATTCAAACAAGTATCATTGTGGAAGGGGCTGATCTACACTGAAGGCTAGCCCACATGTTCTCCTTGGCTACTGTTAAAAAACAATGACTTTGGACCCAGCATGGTTTTTCCATCACCATTCAGGTGACAAGACTGGGAAGACCAAGTAAGTGCCACCCCTGAACAAGAATGATCCCCAGGAGATATGCCATCCCTTATATAAGCAAGCAAGAAAAGACTGAGACAGGAACCAAAAAACAGACATTTTATATATCATGCCAAAGACCGCTGAGGCTAAGTAAAAATCTAAGAAATGTCATCCATCATCCATCCAGGCAATTGTCTGCTCTGACAGCTTATGCAGGGACCAAGGACATACTGCTAGAAATCTTTGGAGGAGGGGTACATTCTGTGCCTCTGTGTCCTGAAAAGCAAGCTTTAAACTGGGGACACCCTTCAATTTCTCATCGGCAAGGATCTATTTATTTAACAATCATGCAAGAGTTTTCTTAACTGTTTTGAATTTTTAATTTGCACTTGAAATAAGTATGAAAGTTAGCATGGGTTAGCCCAGTAGATTTCAAACAAGGATTTCCAGATCCCAGGCTTTGGGGAATACATTTCATTTCCAGAGCCACCAAGAACTCCTACGATGACAAAAATTCCATTATTTCAGTTCTCATATTGGGGTTCAGTAGATAATATATTTCATTGAAGAAACAATTCCACTATTTGGGAGAAAATCATAGAAAGAATAGGTTCATAAAAAAGTAAAAAGAATCAGAAGACTTGAATTTAATTAGCTGGTTGATCTTTAACAAACTCCTTCTCCTCTCTGAGTCACAATTTTCTCAACTGAATATTGAGGGATGAAAGTAGATAAACTCTACTATTCTTTCTAGTTTCAAGATTTGTGTATCTATTTTGAAAGCCACAGGAATGCAAAATAAAAGTATACCTTCTTATTTCCTAGTGTGTCCTTTCCTAGGAGAAATTCTAATATTATTCTTTACTTCTGAAACACTCGTTTGTCTTGAGCTCCTTTCAGTCTCACAGGTGGTCTGTCTTTGCTTCATGACATTATTCTCTTTATTCCAAAATATAGAAACACATTCATATTTTTCAGGCAGCAATTCTTAAAATAAGGTAAAATTCTGAGCTTGTTTCCCAGGACTCTCCATATACACTCAGGCGTACGTGCAACTTCAGACCCCAGTAAGCCCATTCATACACTTGTCGTAAAAGAATTTTGTCTAACTCCACCCTCTGGTGCATTAATTAATCAAATATTTGTAGACTCTCAATTAATGGCCACAAACCTCTTTAGACTCTAAGGATGTCAAATAAACAGACGCCATTTTTATATAGGATTGCATTTTATTTATCTAGGGGCTCACAAGCCAGAGAAAAAGATCTGTAAACAAGTCAAAAGCTGAAGAGTGGCAGCTATAGTGATATAGAGGTTAGACGAGGGTACTGACGTATGCACAGTCATACAGATAACAAGATTCAGAGCCAGTGGCCCAGGTCTGTTGACTCTGCCCAATTTACTTTTCCTTTCATCCAAAGATCACTAAAGCTGCTAACACTTGGGTTCTACCTCTTTCTCTTGGAAGGACATTGGAGGCTTTAGAAGACATTTGCTAGTCCTTGACTGGGAGCATTAAGACACTAAATTACACTGACATGGTCCATAAATCACCAAATGAGTGAGATCCAGACAGTGGGCCAGTGTCAATAGGTTGCATCAAGAATGACAGTCGCCAAGATCAGATTGGAGATACGCCGGCTACATATGGGGTCCAGCTAAACATCTGAGATGCTTCTTGTTTGTACACTGCTTAGGAAAGAAGAGGGAGGAAGGCAGTTCTTCTGCAAATTATGATGAGGACAATTATAACACCAGTTTGGTTCAGGGAGTCAAACCCCCTGACTTCAAATAACATGCCCTGCTATGTACTTTGTGACCTTGGACACCTTAATTCACTTTTTTAAGCCCACTTTATAGGGTGAGCCTACAGACTGAATGAGATAATTTGCAGAGTGCTTAGCTTAGCACTTAATAGAGTGTTCAGAAGATGTGAAGAGCATATAATTATAACAATCATTTTTTAATCTCATTTTGATTTCGCTCATTTTAGTTTACAATATCTCACTGGAGGTGGGTGGGAGACGTGTACTCCAAGTATATTTCATCACTGACATTGTTAAAGAAGACAAAATTTCATTCAGTCGTATTACTGTCTTTACATTCTCTGCAAAGAACATACTAGCTATCCCCTCTACTTGGGATAGACCACTCACATCATGGCACATCATGGAAATATTTTTTCATCAATATTCATGATTTGTTCTTCACACCAAACCTGCTAGTTAGGCAGAAGTATCTTCTTTTACAAATATTACAACTGAGGCATTGAGGGATAAAGTAATGATAGTAATATTATTAATAAGAATATAATGGCTACTGTTTGATAGTATTTACTCTATGTGCACTATGGCACAATCCACTTAAAATGTATTTCTACAACAAACTCTCACATAAACCCTATGAAGTAAGTTGCTTGTTACTCCTTCTGCAGATGAGGAAACTAAAGTTCACAGAGATTAGTCATTTTGCTGATGATAAGGGTGAAGCTGGAACCCAGGTATAAGTCGGTCTGGAGTTTCAGCTTCTCAGTCCTGAGAATGTTTCTCATTACCCAGTAACTCAATGGCAATGCCACATTTTGAATCAGGTTTCCTGCCTCTTTCTGCTTAGATATCCAGAGTCTTGGGGTATATTAGATAGCTAGGGTCCCCATAATGAAATAACACAGAAGAATTGCTTAAAGAACAGAAATTTATTTTCTCACACTTCGGGAGGCTATAAGTCCAAGATCAACGTGTCAGCCCTATTGGTTTCTTCTGAGGTCCCGTCTTTGTGGGGTGGAGATGGCCATCTCCTCCCTGGGTCTTCATATGGTCTTCCCTCTGTGTCTGTGTCCTAATCTCCTCTTTTTACAAAGCTTTCAGTCATATTGGTATACCATAACGACCTCATTTTAACTTAATTACTTCTTAAAAAAATTCTATCCCTGAATACAGTCATGTTCTGAAGTACTGGGGGTAGGATTTCAACATATGAATGAGAGACACAATTCAGCCTGTAATATGGGAACATTAACTTTTATTAGTCTTTGGCCACCACAGTCTCTCTGTCAAAGGCAATGTCCTAGCTATTGCAAATATTCCCTTATTGTACGGAAAGCATCAGCTGTGACCCCAAACAAAAGACAATGTCAGTTCTCGTAAAACAAGTAGTGGTCTTGAATGGAAGAGGTTTAGAAAGGTTTGAATAGAAAGTGAAGCCTTGAAATAAAATAATTTGATACACAAAATCATTGTTATAAGCAAATTTACAAGCATTAACTTAGTTGAATTTGCAATAATGCTACGAGATAATTACTATGATAATATGCTGAGAAAGGGTAAAAACTGTCACAATTATTCTCCATTGAAATACTTGACTTTGATAGAAAATAAGCTTTTCATTGACCAAGCAAATACTGAGCACATATAATGCATCAGGCACTGTGCTAGATGCAGAGGTGTCGAGGACTTTTGAATACGGAATACTTCAACAGGAATCAGGGCTAGGACCAAGAGGAGCATGCTCATTAAAGAAGAATTCATTGCTGGCCCGGAGATTCCACACACATCCTAGAGATATATGTAGAAGTCTTGGCCAATAGATCAAACCACCTTATTATTTTCTGTGTTTTCTTATGACAAGTACTTTTAAACTTTTCCTCATCAACTGAGACAAATGAGTTTGGCACACTAGCTCCCTTGGCATTTGAGAAAAAAAGCTGTTAACAGAAGTTATTGTCCCCTGACCCTCTATATCCCTCCATATACTCTGTCTGTTGGTATTAGTTGAAACTCTGGCCTTACCTATCTGAGGCTCCAAGGTGAACTGTGATTGGATTAAACTGGTCGCAGGAGTCCATCTTCCTTTTCTGTATATAATTACCGAGATTGATGGCCACTCATACTTGTAGATGGGAGCAGAACTGGGACAGGAGCAGTTAAGCAGGATGTGTCTGGCACAGGACAGTAGTTTAAGCAGGTCACGGCATTGTGTCCAGGAGGTCACTTTATAGAGAGAGGGAAACAGGCAGTGCCCGTCTGGTGGAAGTCAGAGAGTCGGTGGGACGAGAGGAGTAAGCAGGGCTGGGGATCTTCAATTCTCGGAACAAAACAATGCACTCAGTGCTCTATTGAGGGTTCATATCTTTCTCCAGAAATGTGAAATTGTTCAAAATCCTTAATCACATAGTTAAAATGTTTGGCTGTGAATTAGACACAGTCTTTAATATAATACTTGAAAGGCATTAACTTCCCCTTTCCTAACATACATGTAGTCTCTTTACATTCATAATACTAATCCCATCTTTCTGATTGTTAAATACTGTGAAATTTACTTAGACTGTTAGATTTTTTTCTCCACTGGAATTCTGCATATGGCCAAGCTCATCCAGCATGGAATCTGGTGAATTTTGTAGGTCAACTGGTACAAACTGTTCTGCAATTTTCCTTATTATTAAATGTTTTTATATCAGAATAAATTTGTCTTTCAAATTGGTCAAGGTTGCTTGCAATTCTAATATGTCTTCCCAAGACTACAGCAATAGTTTTCCACATTCTCTGCTTCAAATAGAGCCTTATTTAAAAAAAAAAAAATTGGGGCAAGCATCATTAAGGATAGGATGAATAGATTCTTGCTGAGGAGAGGTAAGTCACTCCTATGGGAAGGAGACATTTATGATCTGGCATATGGTGAACATTCTCTTCAGTGCTGGTGATGGTAGGCACTTGTTGGGTGTAATTCACAATTAATTGTGCCCAACAGTTCAATAATAATTCAGATGGAAAGAGAAATGTGAAAGGATTCTTAGTTCCGGAGGCTGTATTCTTGGCAACAAATATCCCGAAACTAAGTTTCGCTTTTGGGCACTGTGCTGTATTTTTGTGTTTTTTTTCCCCTTTTCTCTTTGTTTGTACCTCTCTCTTTTCCTTTCTTGGCTTTTAATTCTCTCTTTCTTTTCCTTTTTTTCACTTTTCAATCCATCTTTGAGATTCCCTCTCAGCTCCCCAGCCTTTTTTTGTATCTTATAGGCCACTGAGCTATCTCTGACTGAAGATTTCTCAATCTGGAAAGACCTAAGACTGTAGCTGGGCATGTCTCAGCATTTGATAACAGAGTTGGGAAGAATGACATTATTTTCTGCCTGCATCAGTGTGAGATGCAAACATACACAATTACTTACTTAATGATGATTCTCCCTGTATTCCTTTTTCTAAGTGTCCAGAATGAGCAGGTTGGGCGTAGTTGAAAGAGCAGGTAGGGATTCTTCCTATGATAGACAACCAACAGACATCCTTTACTCTGTCTACAATCTGCTGTAAGGAGAAGAGCAACTTCAGCAGTTTTTGCAAAATTACCAACACAGCAAGAAAGGCAAGCAAACAGATTCCTCAGATAGACTGACTCTTAATAACTAGATCTATCAAGTCCCAGATTTGCTGCTTGCTGGGAGACTTCAAAGTGGACCTGTTTTTAAATATTTGATTTCCCCAAATTAGGGAAAACCCTCTGAAACATTTAGCGTGTAGGCTATATTTCGAGAGACCCAGGGAGGCTCGCTTTGATGTCATTTTGGTGGCATGGTTTCACAATTTCTGCAAAGAGTCATGTCATTATCTCGACTCCCTTTCTTTTGATTTATCTGTGAAGTCGGTTTGGTTGCCCACTTGCCAACTGTTTGTATCTATGAACCTATCCTATACCCTGTTCTCCCCTCCTCTGTGTGCCAGGAAACTGCTATTGACTGTCACTGGGCTCTTCTGCCCCATGCTTTCTGGTGGGTTCAGCCAATGGGAGGTGTTGGCAACACATGCGGAGGGCAGGGGAAAAATGAGGTTGGGGTATGTATTCCTCAGATGTCTCCTTCTGGGTCACTATAGCTGAACTGCCTCCTGTTGCAGAAGATACTGCTCCTATTAGGTGGCTCTCTCCTACTGCTATCAACTAATCTCTCTGCAGATTCCTATCACTGCTTTATCACCTTGTCCTTTCAGACCCAAGGGCATTGTGAATACCATGCTCTTGCTCATAGAGGTACTTTCTCAATCCTCTTTTTGTTCCTTAACCCTACCTACCTGATTGTTAACAGTCCATAGACTGAGCCCTCCTTAAACAGGCCACTTGTTTGCTATTAGTACTCTAACCAATAAACACGAGGATCAGGGGTATTCGTTCAGTCACATGAAGACAGTAAAGGATGTCATACATAGGTAGATTTAAATTGACATATCTGTTGTAGAGGCTGAGATAGGTCAAATGCTTTACTCTAGGTCCTCTTCAGAATCTACACCCACATAACTCCCAAGTGTATTCCATGGACCACTAGCCTCATGGCTTTGCCATAGTCTAAAAGATGGAAATTACTTTACTATACTATACTATACTATACTATACTAATACTGTACTATACTATACTACACTATGCCATAGTATACTACACATATTTTGGGGAATCACAAAACATGATACCTATTTATAGGCTTTAAGAAATCCTATAGTCAGGCAATTAGTTAAACTCAACTTTGTTTAAAGGAGAATTTACCACACATCATTGCAGAACTTTTTTCCCCTCCTTTCTCATAACCCCTTTGTATCCCATGGAAATAATGGCCTGTGAGATCCAGATTGGATTTCTCTGCTTCCTTAAGCATACTTGAAAAGAGGAGCACTTTAGCGCTCCAGAGTTTATGTCTCCGTCAGTGAAGCTCCCAGTGAAGAGGGACCTGAACCTCTCAGCCCAGGTGCAATGATGGCAGGGAGATCTTGACTGAGTTTCGCTGAGGTTGGGACTGTTAAAAAAAGAAACAACAGGCCCAGAATGGACTCATTTTTGCTAAGCCACATCAAGACTTAATACCTAACCTACTTGCAGTTTCAGCCTCTCCCAGAAGTGGAATTTTAAACAATCAGAAGGGAATTTCCTGATCTACTAGTGAGGTAAATCTGCAAGATAAGACCCTCTGCCTTCCCTAAGGAAAGGTAACCTTGCCTGAAATAATTCACCCTTTTAATTTCCTTGTCCCATTCTCTTGCCTATAAAAACCTTCCCATTTTATGCAACTCCTCAGAGTTCCTCTTTACTTGCTAGATGTGATGCTGCGTGATTCATGAATTATTGAATAAAGCCAATTGGATCCTCAAGTTTACTCAGTTGAGTTTTGTTTTTTAACAGATTCAATCCAGTATGTCCATAAGGGTAGGGTCACATCCTTGAAGCATGGCTGCTGAGACTGATCCTTTGAGTTGGGGGATGTGCTGAACAACAGAAGCTCATACTAGCCTTTGCAGACACCTCCAAATACATTTACATCATTATTTTCAAAAGGCACAGCCTGGTGATTTATATTGCCTGAGAAAACTACTTTTTGTTTAAGTATCTGGATATTTTCACTCTCCAACAGTGACATACGTGAAGTCAAGACATATCTATACCAAAAATGCTCCCTTGAAAAGCAGATATTGGCTTTCCCGCCCCCCCACCCCCCATAGGTAGATGATTGTCCCTAGTCACTCACACACTCACACACACACATACAGGAGCAGTGTTCAGCTCAGTACCCCTATACACTGCTCTCTGTTTCCTCTGGTCAATAATGCCACTTAGCCTTACTTAATGCAGTTTCTGCTTCAGTCATCACAACTCAAGGTGAGAAATAAGGAAGGCAACTAGGAGGTATCGAATACCTATACATGCCAGCTCCTTTATATCTTACTCCTTCCTCTGTTTCTCAATGTTCCCCACATGAGGAAACTGAGGCTTGGCACATTTATGCTACTTGCCCAGGGTTTTAAGGACAACAAAGGTTTTAAACCGCTGGCTGCCTTACCACCACTCATTCCTTTATTCCATGCATAATTGATGCTGTCTGCTCTTGGGCATGCATTGTTGAGGAACTGAGATTACAGGTTTTTTTTTTTAATGCAACAGAGATGACTTAGATGCAGTCACCAAAGAATACCCATGGGAATATGGAGGCAACAAAACACACAGTGGGGAATTCTACAGGAGCACTAAAAAAAAAAAAAAGGTAAGGTTTGAAAATGGAAAGTTTATTGGTAGACCATGCCTCTTCCAGGCAGAGGAGAGCAGCATGAGCAAAGACAGGTGGTATGGTTTGGCGTGGTATGCTTAGGAAATTATGATTCATTCAGGCTGGTTGAAATACAGTGAGGAAAAGGTGCATAGTGAGATATGAAGCTGATGCTGTGCACAGGGTTCTGATCTCAGAGGGCTTACAGACCATGCTAAGGACCTATCATATGTGCAAAATACACTGAGGAAGCCCAGAAGAACAGAATGCACGATGACCATGAGGATCCATGAATGCCGCACAGAGGAGACAGCATTCTGAACTTGGCATGGGGTAAAAAATGGAAAAGGCACAGTTATAACAACACATTCACTCTCAATTGTTCAAGTGCCTTTGGCTGAAAGTACACACTGAGAAGGCTGGATTGCAGAAGTATTTCCACATTCCATTTGCTTTAAATAGAGCATTCAGTCTAAACTTTGAACAAATGACCTGCCCGCAATTAACATTTTTGTCAGTGTCAACTCTATAGGTCAACCTAGAGATCTCTGGATGGGTGATAGTTTTCTCCGAGAGTACCCATAGAGGTTTTCCCTCCAAATCATGCTGTTTTCCAAATGAGTTTCCAGGGAAGTAAAATTAGTTTGTTTTCGGACCACTAATAGGAAGTTGCTTTTCTTTGCTCAGGCACCCCAAAGGGGTTGTAAACTTGGATGTTTACCATTGTTGCCGACTATGGCTATTGAGCTCTCTCAGGACTTCTTATCCAGAAAACAGCTTCTGCAGTTCTTTTGTATGCTAATTGATAATGCTTATTTTTTAGTAATGCTTCTTTCTGCACACTATTTGAATTGGTTGCACTGTAAATTAAGAATCAGGAAGAGAGCAGTGCAGAACATCTGCAACTGGATGCAGCCTTCCAAAGGAAGGCAGGTTGTAAAGCTGCTTCAAAAAACCACTGAGAGATTTCAGCCTTTGGCTTCAAGTTTCCATCTTACAATTCAAAGAAGGAATTTTCTTTGTTTTAATTTTTTTTCATGTTTCAAAATTTATTTTAGAGAAAGAGAGTGGGTGCACCTGAGGGGGGGGGGGAGAGGGTTGGGGAGGGGGAGAGAGAGAGGGAGAGAGAGGGAGAGAATCTTAAGTAGGCTCCATAGTCAGCATGGAGCCTGACACAGGGCTCAATCCCATGATCCTAGGATCATGGCCTGAGCTGAAATCAAGAGTTGGATGCTCAACCAACTGAACCACCCAGGTGCCCTCAAAGAGGGTATTTTCTTAAGAAGCCTCAACTAATTCCAAATCTTACAAAACAGAATTTAGGGGGACAAACAGAGA
Organism: Panthera onca; assembly: GCF_046562875.1. Classification (NCBI taxonomy): domain Eukaryota; kingdom Metazoa; phylum Chordata; class Mammalia; order Carnivora; family Felidae; genus Panthera; species Panthera onca. The sequence goes on along the minus strand of NC_138351.1, from coordinate 78,573,357 downwards.
CTAAAAACTTGTTAATATCTCTCAATTTGGCATTTGTTTCTCAAATCACTCGTTTGCTGGTGAATTCATCCATGCAATATATAATGAATATTGTACTATGTATAATATATTAAAACAGACAGTACTATATTGAGATAATCAGATGTTAACATTGCCCTTAAGAATTATTCCTTCAGACTATATTTTCTGAAGGCAAGTATTGTCTGTTTTGTCTACTGTTAAGTCTCCAGATCCTAGCAACATGTCTGAAACCTGGTTGTATATTAGGAATTCAGATGAGTCTGATGATCCCACCACCTGTCTTTCCTTTGACCATACCACCTGTCTTTGCTCGTGCTGCTCTCCTCTGCCTGGAAGAGGCAATAAACTTCCAATAAACTTGCCAAAATAAAATCTCCTTATGATCACATCCGAACAAGCTATAGGGGTAAGGGAGATACTTGTATTTTTACAGAATACTTTTTGATTAATAGTCAGAGAAGCATGACACAATGTTCAATGTAAGTTCTGAAACAAGTTGTGTGGGAGAACATGAATTCCACTTCCAAATCCTGAATTAAGATGGCCTCTGTGGAGAAAATTCCAGCCCAGCTTACTTATCCAATTGCAGGTAACAGAATTGAAATAAAGAAATCTGAAAGTGGCAGATCTGCCCCAATTTTTCAGGTCCTTGTAAAGGATTTTTTGCCACACGCCTGTATGGGGATGAAAAGGTCTAGAGGTGATAAAGATGCCCACAAGTATTTTGCCCATGTTCACCTACGTCCCTAGAGCAAGTTTAGGGGGAGATTAACATCTGGGCATTAATCTTTGAACTCACAGTGACTCTGCCCAAAGGCAAACCAGATCTGATGAATACCTTAGGCGCTGCCAGTTTAAAGTAATTTCTTCTTCTTGAAGGGTTTTGACTAATAGGGTAGGAAGTTTGAACTTTATCCTGTAGAAAAAAAGAGTTGTGACACCCATATGGCAACCACAATAAAGGAAAAGCACAAAGGAATTCCTTTGTGATAAGGGAACAGTAGTGTATCCTGATTCTGGTGATGGTTCCATGCATCTAGATATGAAAAGAAATCACATGGAACTTGGGGTGCCTGGGTGGCTCAGTTGGTTAAAGCGTCCAACTTCTCATGGTTGTGGTTTGAGCCCCATGTCGGGCTCTGTGCTGACATGTCAGAGCCTGGAGCCTGCTTCAGATTCTGTGTCTCCTTCTTTCTCTGTCTCTCCCTCGATTGAGCTCTGTCTCTCTCTCAAAAATAAATATACATTAAAAAAATTTTTAAAAAAATACATGAAATTACACAGTCACACACACAAAATCAATAATACTGAATAAGGTCCATAGTCTAGCTAATAAGATTATGCCATGGTGATTTCCTGATTTGATATAGTCCTAGAGTTATATAAGATTGACAGTAGCTGGGTGAAGGATTCTTGGGATTCTATGAACTAGTTTTGAAACTCCCTTTGAATCTCCAATTTTTTCAAAATACAGGGCGGGGGGAGAGAGAGAGAGAGAGAGAGAGAGAGGCAGAAATGACCCCCTCCTCCCTCAATTAAATGCTAATGCTCCAGGAAGATGAGACTTCCTGCATTATGATAAATTGCAAGGGGGAAAGACCAGAGGCTAAGTGTCCATATGGAATCTCATGCTTTTTTCCTCTGTTAATACATAGCAAAATTCCATTTTCCTAATTCAAAAATTTGACTCTGGGGAGAGAGAAGTAAACACATCACAGACAGAAAAAAAAAGATTTTAACGTAAAAATAATCTTTTTAATCATGTCTTCAAGTTTGGTACACCCCACGAGAGTAGCCTGCAGCCAGAAGGAAATCTGTGTATGCCAAGGAGGTTGTGTTTGGAAAGTTTAGAATAAATTCCTTTGAAATTTACAGATGGTTTGAAGGCAACTGTCAATTTCTCTGCATCACAATCTTTATTATTCTTTAATAGCACGTCACCTTTAGTTAAAGGCTTTATGGACCCAGGACAAAATATAACCTGGGAGGAAAGTAGCACACAAGAATAGTAACTTCATGCAAGGGAGTTTTTAACATCCTAATATGCTGTCACACATATTTTTTCCATTTTTGCAGTTATAATTATTTGATGGAATTATTGATCGGGCATTTAATTAGCTGGGAGAGATAGGTAGATAATAGATAGATAAATAATAGATCAATAGATAGATAATAGATCGATCGATCGATAAAGATTTTATTAGCTTCCTTTTACTCTGAGGAAAACAAGGCACCAAGCTTTGAGATGCCTCTGTCACTGATCTCGTACTGAACCAGGGCAGCACTGAGATTAGAGTCCTGCTCTCCGTAAGAGCCTTAGCCTTGACCATTAGTCTCTGTGACCAGGCTGAGCTTTGGTTTCCAAGAAGCGTGATAACAAATGCATTATGCCTAATGATGCATGGAAAAAATGAGCCTAACTTATGTGTTCTCAGAAAAATGAGAAGGTACATATTTTTCACACATTTGGCAAATAAAATTGCAGCCATTTGCATGGAGCTTTCAAACAGATCTCATTTCAAAAATGTTAAACTAATAGAAGCTGCAACTGTCCGTGATTGCGTTCAGAGCCAATCTTTAGGGCTTGTTGCAAACTGAGGACTTTCCTGGACAACAAATACATACCACCAAGGTCCCTTCCCAAATACTTGGTTTCTCCAAACATGCCACATAATGTTAATTTTTAGATAAACTGATCGGTACAAGAGAATATATTTTCAAGAATATGTTTACCTAATTCACTATATTGGTGTCATTACAGTATTAGGGAAATACAATCTTGTCAATAAAGGGCGGAGGATTAACTGGGTATCATCATGGAAAAAAAATTGAGCTCCTATCTCATACCTTACACAAAATTAAATTTCACACAGATTACCAACGTAAGAGTGAAAAATAAACAATAAAGATTTCTGAGGAAATCATAGGAGAACATTTTTTTTAAAACCTGGAACAGGCAAAGATTTTTTTACACAGAAAGATAAAACAACTATCAAAAAATATATAGATTGATCTATAATAAAATTAAGTACTTCTGTTCACCAAAATATAGCAATAAAAAAGTACAAACTCAATACCGGTGTGTGAAAAGGCATTTGCTATGTCCTACAGTGTCCTACAAATGAATAAGAACATCTACAAATAAATAAGAGAAAAGAAAGACACATCAGGCACAAAAGACTTGAATCCGTACATAATGAAAGAAGATATATACATAGCCAGTAAACAAGTTGATCAATTTCATTGGTAATCGGGGAAAATACAAATCAAAACCTTAGTGAATCCAGCCACCATAATAACTAACAGCAACAACAACAAATGCTCATACACTGCCAGTGGGAGTACAAACCAGACCGGATGCTTTAGGTCAAAGCTGAATATATGCCTAACTTGTGGCCCAGCGAATGAACTCTTTAAGTACACACTCAGCTGAAATACATTCATGCATCCACTGTAAGACAAGTCCTAGAATACTCATCTACATCTTATCAAGCATAGCCCCACATTGGAAATTATCAGTGTTGCCATCATCAGAATAAAATACTAGTACAGATGGTCTCAAATTTACAACAGTCCAGTTTATAATTTCCGGACTTTACAATGATGCAAAAGCAGTATGCACTCAGTAGAAACCATAATTTGAATTTTGATATTTTCCTGGGCTGGTGATAGGTAGTAGGTATGCTCTTGCAATACTGGGAGCAAGCCACAGCCACCAGCCAGCCATGTAATCACCAGGGTAAATAACCGATGCACTTAGAAGCACCTGTACCCACACAAGCATTGTTTTTCACTTTCAGTATTCAATAAATTATATGAGATACTCAACACTTTGGTACAAAATAGGCTTTGTGTTAGAAAATTCTGCCCAGCTATAAGCTAATGTAAGTGTTGTAAGCATGCTTAAGGTAGGCTGGGGTTAGCTATGATCGGGTTAGATGTACTAAATGCGTGCTACTTATTTAAGTGTTTTATTTATTTTGAGAGAAAAAGAGAGAGTGCATACACACGCGTGGGGGAGGGGCAGAGAGCGAGGGGAATAGAGGATCCGAAGCAGGTTCGGCACTAACAGCAGTAAGCCTAATGCAGGCTCAAACTCACAACCATGAAATTATGATGTCAGATTGTCAACCGACTGAGCCACCCACGTACCTCTGAATGTATTTTAACAATATTTTCAACTTATGATGGGCTTAACAGGACATAACCCCCACCATAAATCCAAGAAGATATGTATAATCACGGAAAGGAATATTATATAGCAGTGAGAATGAAGATCCAGTGATCCACACAGGAATTTGAATCAATCTCATGAATATAATATTGAGCAAAAGAAATAAACTAGACTCACATGAATATACACTTATATGCCTACATTTGTATACAGTGTTTTTTGAAAAGGCCCATGTAATACTGTTAGAAGTCAAAGAAAACAGTTTCTTTTGGGGTGGTAGGAACAGAGAGAACACAAAAGAGAGATTGGAGAACTGAGATAATTTTTTTGTTTCTTGATCTGGGAGATGGTTGTATGGGTTAGTTCAATTTGTAAAAATTCATGAAGCTATATACTTATGATAGGTGATCAATTGTGGATGCATATTACACTTCAATCTTAAAAGATTACCCCCTGGAAGGTTTTCAGATTTGCCACTTTGCTTGTCTCCATTCAGTTCACTCATTCATGCATTCAGCAGTGATTTTGAGACTCTATCAAGTGCTAGATGCATTTCTAAGAAATGGGGTGGCTCCTGGGAGTCATCTGTGAGGTTTATCCCTCCTCTAGTCCAGGTTTTCAATTTTTTTTCCCTTAGGTTATGGAAATACTCCCCTTTGATCTCAGTTTTGTCTCCTTCATATCCACTCTCTGCATTATTGATGAGGTCGTCTTTCTAAAATACAATACCCTTCATGCCCTTCCTGGCACACAAGATAGGATTTCAGTTCCTGCATAGTAATAAAAAGAAATAAGAATAATAATCTGGCTAACATTTATTGAACTATTATTATGTGCTAGTGATTACATTTATACTTAATCATAACAATTGGAATCTGTCTTAGAGTCTGTATCATTGATTGCACTTTACTGATGAGGACTCTAAGGCACAGTGAGGGTATCTCACTTGCCTAGTACAGCAAGTACGTGAAAGGACAAAAATTTAAGCTGAGTTAGATCTGTCTGTGGAGTTAATGCTCAGTTGACTCAGTTGACTGAGCTCAGTTAATGCTCAGTCTAATTTTACCAATTAGACTCTTCATGGAGTATTCCTGTCTCATCCCCTCCAGGCTTCTCCTGAAAATTCTCCCTTGCTTGTAGTGCCCTGACTTCTGACCTTGCTCACTCATGCTCCTTCACCCCATGGCTCACAGGTGTCCACCTCGTCTCTTTTTCTCCAACCCTTTCTGCTACCGTAGTCACCTTCCTCAGTACACCTCCTCATGCAGTGTCCTTGCTCAAAAATCCTCAATGGTGGGGCGCCAGCATGGCTCAGTCAGTTAAGGGTCCACTTCTTGATTTCAGCTCAGGTCATGATCTCACGGTTCGTGAGGTCGAGGCCCACGTCAGGCTCCGTGCTGACAGCATGGAGCGTGCTTGGGACTCCCTCTCTCCATCTCTCTCTGCCCCTCCCCTGCTCGTGCTCTCTCTCAAAAATAAATAAGTAAACATTAAAAAAAAAAAAAAAAAACAACTTCAATGGCTCTTTTTGCCAACAGGTTAAAGGCCAAAATTTTACATCTAAATGTATCGGCACTTCATAAGGTGGCCCAATTGCCTAATGACTCCCACACACTGCCTGCACATTCATCAAACTCTTCTGTCCAATTAAGTTATTCATGATTCCTTTTCATTTTCCATGCCTTTGCTCTTCTGATGCCACTTTTCTTGAATCACCCCCCTCCAGCTCTAAAGGTCCATGTCCTACCTCTCCTCAAGTCCCACTGAAATAGCAGCACCTTCTTCAAAGAGTCTGCCCTTAAGCCCGCATCCTCCCTCATTCTTCTCAAATTAGATTAGGTGCCCCTCCTCTGGCTTTGTGCACTTTCTGTTTCCACCTATCACCACACCATTATAATTATTCCTTTGTATGGTGACAGAATACTAGAAGGCCTCTACCTTCATACTACCCCCCCCCTCCACCCCAAACACACACATACATACAATTTTTAGAGCCTCGAACATAGAAGATGCCCAGGTCAAGTCTGCTGAACTAAACTGAGGTGGAGGGGCTGTAGGAGCCTGATTTCAGGCCCTCATGGGCAAACATGGGCATTTGCATTTACACAGTGCTTTATGTTTACAAAATTACCTTTCTGTGCTTTATTTCATAGGGTCTTCTTAAAATTATTATCACCATTTATTTTATTGTAAAACTCAGGCTCTGGGATATGGATTTACCCAAACAAAGTAATACAATGTTATAATAGAAATGCCAGTCCCCCCCCAGGTAGTGAACTAGAAAGCCTACCCATAAGAATGTTACTTTTGACAGGAACATAAAGGAAAAAAAAAATGAGGAGACACTTTTTTTGTTTGTTTTTAAAATATTTTTCCTGTCTTTAGTTCACTGTGGGATCTTTCAGGTCATTTTCTGCCAACTTTCAGATAAAAGGTGACTGTTATCAAAATTGGGTCTCTGGTGTTTGTTTTTATTATTTTCCCTTCCTCTTTAAGGTCTACAGAGTGAACTCCCTAGAGTCAGGAGGACACACAACAGACATTATTTCAGCAGGAGACCACGGAGAAGATAAACAACCGGGAAGAAGACAGTTGTAGGAGTCATCCAGACAAACTTCCTTTCTTCTGAACTCCTGGCTGCACAATCTCGGTACATTCATTCAAGGGCCCCAGAAAGAAAGCTACAATTCAAGAAACCTGGTTGGGCTTCTGGGGCTGAAAAGCATGAGCTCAAGATCAATCTCCTACACTAAGGATGGTTAAAAAATATACCTATGTCCACTGTATTTTATATGCATTGATTTAGTAACAATTAAGTGCCCAAGCATTGTACTAGGTGCCACAAAGAGATTTAGTCTTTTGCTGTTATGGAGCCCACAACCAAGTGACTAACATAGCTGTAAGTGCATTAAACAGCTCAAATCTATTATAAAATGCAACAGGAATGCAACACAGTAATTGCCTTCTTGCACATTTTTTCCAGAAAAATGAAAATCTTTGTTTATACACGAATGTTCATAGAACCTGACTTGTAATCACCAAAAACTGGGGGCAGAAACACCTTCAGATATGGTTCAATGTGGGCGTTAATTGCTAAACAAACTGTGGTGTGTCCATACCATGGAAAACTACTCAGTAATAAAAAAAAGAATTAAAAAAATGATATATGAAAAAATTCAGTTTTTATCTCAAGGGACTTATTCTAGTAAAAAAAAAAAAAGCCAATTCCAAAAGGTTACATTTACTGTGTCACTCTCTATATAGCATTTTGAAATGACAGAATTATAGAAATTGAGAACATATTAGTGGTTGTTGGGATTAGGAATGGCTCAGGGTTATGCATAAGGAGAGGGAGGTGGATGTAAAAGGACAGCGCCTGGGACTCTTGCAGTGATGCATTACTCCATGTCCTGTCCGTGCTGGTCCATACATGAACCTATATATATGATAAAATTACATGGAACTAAACACACATACACATATGCACACGTATCAGTAAGATTGGGGAGATATAAATAAGCTTGGTGGAGTATATCAGTATCAATGTTCTGGTTGTTGTGATTTTGCTAGAGGTTACTCTGGGGAGAACTTTGGTAAAGGATTCATAGGACCTCCCTGTATTACTTCTTATAATTCCATATTATTTTACAATGATCTAAAAATAAAACAGTTAGCTAAAAATTCAATTGAGTTCTAAAAGAATATGTTTGAAAGGATTAAGGTATATGACAGAGGAATTTGTTCTAGCCTAGGGAAACCATTACAATCTCTGCTGAAAAGAGGACATCTGACCTGAGGTTGGAAGAACGAGGCTCTGTTACCTGGGCAAATAGTGAAGGGATTCTAGGGAGGAGGGAGCATGATGTGTTCTAAGAACTGAAAGTAAGGATACTGAGTAGTATACGATAAACCAAAGAGGCAAGCAAGGTTCAGGCCATCATAGGCCATTTTAAGGGTTGGCTCTTTATTCTGTGTTTAGAATGCTGTTGTACAAGGAATGCCATAGGTTTCTCTGGGCAACTCCAGGAAATAAATCTATCTCCCCCAGAAATACCAAGGGGATATTTTTTTTTTTATTACGACTTTCTAAAAAACCAAAGCTTTGTGGATTATTGTTTCAAATGGGGATAGGTTATAAATAATGAATTTCCCTTATCTGGAAATATTCAGAGTAGTTGACCATTGTAACGTTGGACATATATAACAATTAGGAACAAGACTTAAACAGACAACGTCTAAATTTCCTTTACATTTCTATGAGATGATGTCTTAATGTGCATTTTGCACATTTAAAGATTAAAGGAAAAAAAGGTCAGGCAGAATTGAGTAAAATATCTGGAACCAGATGATAGCATCTTGGATTGATTTAAGGAACGCTCTAATGAGTAATTGTAGCATTCATGTTGCAAAATCCTGAAGTGTGATGAGTGGTAATAGGCATGACACCACAGAGGATTTCAAACATGGGTCCCCGATCCTTATTCTCAGGGGTCATCTCTTCCCCTGGGTGGACGAGTCCTTCCTTAATGGTCTGCATTGCAGGCTACTCATTCTGGAGTGGGTTATAAACACAAGCCCTCCTATTAATTTCAAATGATGCATTTCTATCTCTGGCTATGAATAAAACAGATCAATGCCACCCGCATGTTTTATTGGGCCTCCTGCGAAATGAATCTGTAGGGAGACAGCCGGCAGGATGGAGTTGACATGCAGATGAGATTTGTAAGTGAGGACATATTGATTATTTCCATCTCAGCTCAGGCAGTAATTCCACCCAATGCCGCTACCCCTGTTTGAGCTCATTATTTATGCCATAAAAACACTATCTCAATGATAATAACAGGCTTCATTTACAAGCCAGAACATAAAGCATCAGCGCTTAAGATTTCAAGAGGTAGGAGAAGAGAGAGAGAGAAATTTAACAAGTTCTAGGGAGGCACAAAACTGCCAAGGCTCATCTTGCAGCTTTTACTCTCTCCAAAAGCAAGAGTGGGAGCAGGCACTGGATTACTGGACTCTTTATTAATAACTCCAGTACAAGTGTTGGCTTGATGGAGCACTCTGAACTTTCTCCACAGTGAAACTTTCCTATCGATACCTGGTTTTTACTGTGCCATGCCACGCCTCAATGTATGGAGAACATTTTGGGATACCTACTTGTGTTTGTGCTTGACGATTTTCAAATATTCATCTGAGTGTCTATTCACATGGAATCACATTCAGCAGAAATTGAACAGTTCTTCAAATAAAGGAGTTTTCTCCCCCAGTGGGTGATTTTAGCAGCTAATATGCCTATATCTATTGTTTTGCCATCAATACGTTTGAAATTGTTTTAACCTAAACCTAATACAGGTAATTCCATTCAGGTCAAGTATAAGTCATGTTCCTTTCATTATTCTTGGGAACTGCTGGCATTTCCCCATTAGGTAAAACATAGTCCCTGCCCTTGGGAATTTTATAGCTTAGGAGTCAAACACACAGCAAGAAGGTCCAAACACACATGGAGGTAGAGTTTAGGGAAGAAAGAAATAATTACAACAGATTGACATGGGAAGACTCGTGGTAATAGATGACTCCTTAGCTGGGTCTTGAAATTGGTAGTATTCTGCCATATTATATTGTTTTGTAAGAAAAAAATATGCTTAACTCCCTTTAGTAAAAGAGTAATATATTTTATTAGAGAAATTTGAAAAAAATATATAGCTATGGAGGAAAATAAGAGATTTATTGATTATCTCAGTATGATTATCTCATCATACTGAGATGACCATCACTGACAGTTTAGGATATGTTCTTCTATACCTTTTCCTATTTAGATTTGTTTCTTTAAAGTAAGGCTTCACACCCAGCTTGGAGCCCAGTGCAGGGCTTGAACTCATGACCCTGAGATCAAGACCCAAGCTGAGATCAAGAGTCAACCACTTGACCCAGGCATAACTTCTTTAGATTTTATACACAAAAATGGATGCGTATTTTACATAATATCTTGAATCTATGTCTTTTCCACTTAAGAATGTGTTTTGAACATCTTTTTAGGTAGTGGCACAGTCTCCATTTTTTCTAATGACTACAAGTTTTCCTTGTCTCATACCTTTTTCCTAATATTGGACATTTAATATTAACAATGTTATTGGGATTAAAAACAATATTCCACTGAATATCCTAGAAACTAAGTCTTTATTCATATCCATGATGACTGCTTTCAGATAAATTCCAAAAATCTAGGAATTCCAGGTTAAAAGGCATTTTAAACATTATTGATAGATATAGCTATGTCGTCGTTGAAAAACAATCAATCAATCTTTCTGCCCAACAGTAGCATAGGAGTGTGACTTCTTAGACAATGTGTTTGACAGGCAGAGTAGATAGGGAGTGTTTTGTCAACTGATCAAATAACCCTGGCAGGAGTGATGTAAATATTTGGTGGTATTCAGGCTTTGTGTCTGGGTGTTAGCTAGAGACAAGGTTGATAAAAACGCTTTAGAGCAAGTGAGTGAAAATGAATTTGCTTTTCTTACTTGGTAGCAACAACCAGGCACTGACAAATGTTTTAAATTATTTTTACTGTTATTATAAATAATATATGTGAGTGACAAAAACAAATCTGAAAAGCACAGAGGATATAAAATAAACAATAGTTGCCCCAAGCCCTTGATTTGGTTCCCTTCTACAAATGTAACCAATTAATAGTATTGGCCAACTTCCCAAAATTTGAGTTACTTAAGAATGCTTTGTGAACTCAGATTTTTTTTTTAATTTAATTTTTTTTTTTTTTTTTTTAACAAAATTCAATCACTTTTCTGATTGGTCAATCTGAGAAGAACGAATTAGGCATGCTTGTCTCAGCTTTTGTTTTCTTTTCTTTAAAAAGTACAGTTTCAAGTAGCATGCACTGGGAAAGGTCCCTACAAAAGCAAGCAAGGAAGCCCTGTCATGGTTCAGGGCAACAGTGGGCATTAGAGGAAGCCAATCTACCTGTAGATATAAGCCACATTCTCTAGCACAGGTTTTATTGGTCTTCTAAAGAGGCTATCTTGGTCTCCACATATGCTATTTCTTTTTTTTTTTTTTTTAATTTTTTAATGTTTTTATTTATTTTTGAGACAGAGAGAGACAGAGCATGAGCAGGGGAGGGGCAGAGATAGAGGGTGATACAAAATCTGAAGCAGGCTCCAGGCTCTGAGCTGTCAGAACAGAGCCTGAGGCGGGGCTTGAACTCACAGACTGTGAGATCATGACCTGAGCTGAAGTCGGACGCCCAACTGACTGAGCCACCCAGGCGCCCCAACATATGCTATTTCTTGTCTTATTTCTCATTTGATTCTGAACTCAGGCAGGAGAAAGGTGTGCTATTTGCTGGGTGCTCTCTCAAAGAACCCAATGCACATTGATATAGAAAATTTAGCTGACCAGTCTTCAGTTGAGCAATATTTATGTTGTTTGCAGATTAAACAAACCAAACAAACAAAAACACATACACAACATAGCAACATACTTTCGTAAGTAAATATGAGTATGTATTTAAGGTACACCCTAACAAAAATACTCTATGAAAGGGTATACATTCTTTAAGTTCTGATATAGCCAGACTGACTATGTTTTACAAATTTATAGTCTCATTAATAGTTAATGTGAGATCTAGTTTTCTCAACCCTTGCCAATATGTACTAGTCTCAAATATTTATCTATACCATTCTGATAGGTGACAAATGGCATCTCATTAAAATTTTAATTTGCATTTCCTTAATTTTGTGTGAGACTGTGCTCTTTTTCAAGTTTATTGTCCATTTATATGATTCCTTCTGTGGACTGTCTGTTCATCTTCTTTGCCCATTTTTCCACAAGTCATTTGTCTTTCTCTTATTGATTTTTAAGAGCTATTTGCATATTAATAAAGTCAGCCATTTCTCTTTATTATGTGCTGCGAATATTTTCCCATTTATTATTTACCTTTTGATTATATGTAAATATTTTTGTCTTTATGTCAAGTATCATGTAGTCAAACTTCCAACTGCTTTTATGATTTATATACATTGAACTGTTTCACTGACCAAATGATCCTTAAGAAGAGATACCACTTGAATTGAAAAAGAAAAGATAGAAACACAGACATAAATTGGAGGAACATTACAATCACCTTAATAAGTGGTCAAGACTATGGTAATAGCAAATAGAGAAGAAAATCAGGGTAAGTTTGTTGTTTTTTTTTTTTTAAAGTAGATGTTAAGGAAGAACAGAAGGTGAGTAACAATAAGGGTAAAATTCCAAACTTAAGTATGTAAATGGAACTAGGAATTGATACATTTTATCCAAGGAAATTCCCTTGTTTTCCAAGTCTTCCATGAACTGCATGAATCTGAACTTGGAAACAATTCTTTTTTTTTTTTTTTTTTTTTTTTTCAACGTTTTTTATTTATTTTTGGGACAGAGAGAGACAGAGCATGAACGGGGGAGGGGCAGAGAGAGAGGGAGACACAGAATCGGAAACAGGCTCCAGGCTCCGAGCCATCAGCCCAGAGCCTGACGCGGGGCTCGAACTCACGGACGGCGAGATCGTGACCTGGCTGAAGTCGGACGCTTAACCGACTGCGCCACCCAGGCGCCCCTGAACTTGGAAACAATTCTAATAGACATATCCAATGCATGCTGCTACTCACTTTTCCAGATGTCAACTATTTCTTTTATTCTCCTCAGAGAATAAGAATTTAAATAAAATAAATAAAGTAACATTGGCATAATAAAGGATTGTCCTAGGAGAATATCAATTTCACAACTATGCTATTATTTATTGATGAATGGTATGTCTCTTTAATAATTTTATATAGTATTCCTTCACAATGCTGATATATTTATTTATGAATATTTACCATTCATCTGTATCTTAGACCAACAACTCTGTGAGGACAGGGACTTTGCCCATTTTATTCACTATGTCTCTTGTGCTTAGCACAAAGACTATATAGACTAGGAAACCAATTAAGTCCTTTTATGTGAATGACTAGTAGATACCATTCATATAATATTTCTTCAGGTTTGAACAAAGTTTTGGTACGCATAAAATATATCCATGTACCGAGTTTTATTTGGATGTTGAATGTCACAATAACTCTGTGGGTTAGGTTTTATCTCCATTTTATTGAGGAAGAAATTTAGGCTTAGATATGCGACATGACATTTCTAAGATCACACAAAGAGTGAAATAATTACTCCATGCTACGACTTCATCCAGTGATTTTTCCACAATGCCATGCTTCAAATTTAGAATCATATAAACTTCAATATGAAAAGGTTAAAAACTTTCTAAATGCTGCCAGACTTGGTAGTTCATAAAAATCTATGTTGTTGTGTACAAATAATGAAATGATAATACATCTTCATTAGGTAGTTCGTTCCATTGCTGTGGTGAAGGGTGTTATTTACTAATTATAAGTTCGTTATTGAGAATACACTGTAAGTGTGTCACTGCATTTATTTCCCCTTAAAGTCAGTATGAAAAGAACATAGCCTTATGTTGGAGAAAGAAGGGTTCCGTTTAGTTAGAGAGATGATTATATTAAATTATAAGCTGCTATGATTAAGTACAATTGTAACTACTAAATCAACTGGTTGTACCAAGAAAGTAGGGTTTCTATGGCACTGCAAATTGGACAAGAAGCTACATCTGATTTCAGCAGAACTTGATCACTGGGGACCACTGTTGCTTATTCAACAATATGCTGTGTACTGGGCCATCTACTGAGAGCCAGGGATTCCACAGTAGAGAGGAAGGGCAAAATCTCTGCCCTCAGATAGCATATATTCCAATAGGATGACATGAACAATATACTCTAGACAATTAATATACTAATAAAGCATAACATCTTCTGATTGCTGCTACAAAGGAAACATATTCAGTGATAAACTAGAGAATGACAAGGTATGAGAAAGATATACAATTGATTGATCAGGGAAGTCCACTCTGAGGAGGTGCTAGCCAAGCTAGATCTAAAGATTGGGCTAAGAGATATATTATAAATATACTCAAGGAAGAGAAAAATAATGTGTCAAAGTCTAGTAGCAGGAAGCTTTATGTTCACAAAACAGAATGGAGGTTTTGAAGCCAGAGGATAAGAAGTAAACCACGATGTGATACAGTCAAAAGATCAGCAGGAACAAGATCATGTAAGGGCACAGAAACATCATAAAAAATCTGGTTTATCTTTATTAAATGAGATATCATTGAAGAGTTTTAATTTTTTCTAATGTTTATGTATTTTTGAGAGAGAGAGAGAGAGAGAGAGAGAGAGAGAGAACAAGCAGGGGAGGGGCAGAGAGAGAGGGAGACCCAGAATCAGAAACAGGCTCTTGGCTCTGAGCTGTCAGCACAGAGCCCTATTCGGGGCTTGAACCCACCAACTGTGAGATCATGACCCAAGCTGAAGTCAGTGGCTCAGTCAACTGAGCCACCCAAGTGCCCCATCATTGAAGAGGTCTAAATAGATAGACACTATGATCTGATATATTTTCTTCTAGTTTATGATATCTAGAGTGAAAGATTGATGATGTTAGGAGAGATGGACATCAGCAAAGTCCAATGGGAATCAGCAAATTTAGAGCTAGACTCTAGTTTAGAGAGAGAGAGAGTAAACTCACTGTTAGGGCTTTACCAAACAGTAAGTGTTGCTGATGGTAAGCTCCTGGAAACACCTGTGCTTTGAAGAATCTCTTCTAGCCTCTTGTCTCTAAAATTGATCACAGCACATCCTGGCCACTTAGCCATGAGAGGTCTGAAAATTACCACTGGGGAATTAGAGGGCTTTATTACAGCTTATTCTTTACTCAAATGAATGAACGAATGAAAGAACACATAAGCAAACAAACAAGCAAACAAAACTACTCTCAGGGTTTCAGCTGAAGATGAAATATGGATCAAAGCAGTAATTTCAAATTACAAGGTAGGAGGAAGATATAAAACAGATTCATCTGGAAAGTGCACTCTGAAGAGGTGATAGTTAAGCCAGATCTAGAGACTGGGCTAAGAGATAGATTAGAAATATATCCAAGGCAGAGCAAAATAATAGCTTATCATCAAAATCATTTGGGAAGCTTTGGAAAGATTAAAATTTCTAGGTCCCACTTTTGCAGATTCTAACCTACTGATCAGTAGGGCTTTATGCCCAGGAATCTGTATTTTTTAAAGTTCCCCATTAAATGTTGATATTCAGCCAGGTTTAAGAACCATTGAATTAGATAAGCTTGCCAAGTCCCTTTCAACCCAATGAGTCTGTAAATTATCAAACTACAGTGAAACCAACATGGGACTATTGCTAGATGGTGCTAATGTGGATTGCCAAACTGTTTCATTTTAAATTTCATTTGAGGAGAAAGCCAAATGATATTAGCAAATAGAAAAAAAAAGTTATTGGCACCAAATTCTTCCAGCTGCTATGCATTGAAGGCACAAATTACTATATATATTCTGATTGTCTGAGAGAGAAAATGCATCTACCAGGGAGACATGACTTACAGTCGAGGGAGTGTCTCAGCACTGGGAGAAGGCGCTTAAGATCATCATGCATTATTTTTGTAAAACCCCCTGTGTTGTCACTATAGAAGAAAATTTTGCTCATTTGCTGGGGTGTCTTCTAGCTATCAGTTGCGCTAAGTAATAAGGAAGCTGATGTCAAAAGCATACCATAAGCTCAAGGTCACACAATGAGTCACTGGCCAAAATGGTTTCCAGTCATAGGCTCTACATTCTTAATTATGTTATTAACCTCCCAAGACAAAGTAACAGCACAAACCAACAGAACAGAAGTATCCAATTTTTTAGATTGAAATTATATGGCTTTTCTGTACCAGAGTTAAGTCTTCCTGGGAAAAGTGATAAACTCCAGAGGGAGAATAGTACTGCAAAAATCTTTTGCTTATAAATGTTTTGTTTTTTTCTACTCTGATGTCATAATATTTGAAACACCACCATTGGTGACTCTTTGGGGAGGGAAAAACTATATCCATATTAGGCCACAATTTTTCTGGAATCCTTGGGTAAGATATTATATATCTGTATCTGTATTTTATACATGTACTCACTACTTGCCATCATTTCCATAGTTTTAATTATCTGTTTATTCAACATATGTATATAGAGAACCTGTTATACATAAGCCACCATAATAAACACCAAGAGTGCAATGGTGACTAAAACACAAATTCTACTTTTAAGGAAATCCTAGCAAGGATAGTGGCTGGGTCCTATGCTTATATAGATACAAAGAGTAGGTGATATGTCTGTTTAGACTCTGTCACCTTTTAAAAAAAAGAAACTTTCTTTTTGGGATGGTCTAGTAACAGATTTTAATTTCCAAAGATGATCACAAAACATTTTGCATCTCACATGCCCCTTATATGTTCCCTTTTGAAACACTCTCTCGGAACTCAGCTCTCATTCTCTGAATAGCCCAAGGCACATGGTTTGATGCACATACTTGTCATCTGGTTCACAATTCCAGTTAAACTAAGACTTGGAGACATCCCTGTCCAGGTTTCAGACATGTAAGAAAAGAAGCCTATACGTGTTTCTAGCCTCCAATTGTTCAAGATTTCCCAGAGAAGAGCCCAAACTTCACAGGGCAGAGATCAACTATTCCCATTATATTCTGTATGGAGTCCTTTTTCCCCCCCAAATAATAATAGCTAGTATTTATTGGACTCTTAGTCACTGTACTAAGTGATTTATATAACTAGCTCATTGCTCATTTAGTCCTTAAAATAACTATGTAATGTTGGTCACTTTTCATATTTCTGTATTACAGATGATGAAACAGGCTTATAGAGGACATGAATTGCCCAAGGTGATGTAGCTAGTCAACAGTTGGGTGATGCAGCTAGTCAACAAGTATGGTTGCTTGTCTCCATGCTGACATTGCAATTTATTTAACTGACAGACATTTTAATTTATCAATCTGTATGAGTATCTGGCTGAATTCTTGATTAGACAGAGTCCAAAAGCCTAATAAAATGGTTGATGTTTTACATTACAGTGTTTGAGATGGCTTATTATGCAGCAATAGGTAACTAGAATAAGCATTCCCCAATCCTACTGTTAGTTATAACCGATTCCACATCCCTCGAAAATCAGTTTCTCAGCCATTCCCACAAGAAGGGAATAGGGACATTTATAGAGTACCTATATTGTGCTATACTGTACTATGTGGTTTGCTTTAGGACAGTAGACATTTCCATTCTGAACCTCATTTTCCATATGACCACATTTATTTTGAGCATATTTACTCTAAGCGTGAGAAATGCTCAGAGACATTACCTGTAGTGTCCCCTTTTTTTGTTCACTATACTCTTTAGGCTGCCTGTCTCACACTCATCCTTCAGGTAATCGGCCTAGATTTAACTTCCCCTGGAAAATTTTCCATGATCTGTGCAACTTAATTAGGTAGTTTCCTCTGGGTTCTCAATGCATCATATATTCAGTCATTGCAAATATTTCTGAATTATAAACATTTCACTGGCCATTTTCCCTGCTAAACTCTAAGATCTTTGAGGATAGAGATACAGCTTTGCTCATTATTCCATTCCCATAATTTATCACAATGCCTAGAAGGCAAGTGACTGTCAGAACTAGCATCCAAGTCCCCAGGATCTTGCCTCAAACATCTTATATAACCACTTAACTCTTCTACTTCTGACAAATGAAGCCCCAGACATTTTTCTATTAGCAGCTTCTTTTTCGCTCCCACAACCCATTCAAATTTGAAGCCCAACATAGTAATAGATCAGTCACTGGTATTTAGAGAAGAGAAGAGGAGAGTATTAGGTTGGGGTGGGAGGAGGCCAACTGCCTACATTTATGGGTCATGGATTTAGACAATCTTGTTTCAAATCCTGGCTTCATTACCTTCTTTCTTGAGATCTTGGTCAATTTACTTAACCTTACCAAGCCTAATTTTTCTCATTTTCCTTCCTTCCTTCCTTCCTTCCTTCCTTCCTTCCTTCCTTCCTTCCTTCTAGAGAGAGAGAATGAGCAGGGGAGAGACAGAGGGGAAAGAGAGAATCGTAAGCAGGCTCTGTGCTCGGTGTGGAGCCTGACACAGAGTTTGATCCCACAACCCTGGGATCATGGCATGAGCTGAAACCCAGGGATGAGCTGAAACCCAAGCGAGACACTCAACCGAATGAGCCAGCCAGGTGTCCCTTCCCATTTTTCAAGTAGACTTAAGAGGGATTATTGGAGAAACAAATGAAATGATGTACATCAAAGGCTTGGCATTGAGCATCCCTAATGGTAAACATTTACTGTCAGAGTGAGAAATAGTCATCACAGAAACAGTAGTCAAAGTAGTAGATGTAACAGTAACAGAAGTAATAGAACCAGCATCAGGCTGTGATTGCAGTTAACCATTCAAATCATTTTTTTTTCCTAAATCCAAGTGTTTTAGTTTTGTGTCTAACTGTATTTGGGTCATTTGAATGTCTACAGTGTTCCACTCTCATAATTCAATTCAAATAACAGAATAATGACTTCTTAAAGCTCCAACAGAAAGAACGTATATTCCCATTTATTGAACACTTACAATATGCCAGGCAATTGCTATGGCTTTTGCACTGGGAGATTTTGAATTACAAATTAAATTATTAATTTCCTCAGGGAAAACAAAATCTGAGATTAAATAAGAATATCTTCAATGTGATATTCTGAGCCCTTACATCGTGAAAACCATTGCAAGTGTAAAAGGAAATTTTCAAAAGGACTCAAGGTATATACAAAAGGTAGGATACCCTTCGACTTCCTGATGGTAACTCAGAGTATGAACTACTCCAAAATTCAGTAGGAAGCTGCGAGGGAATAATAGAAACTTAAACTCTTAAGGCAGGTTTTAAGTAGCTGTATTTCCCTTGAGGAGCTGATGTCGTAGTGAAGTAAGAAGAACCTCTAAAAACAGCATCAAGACTATCATTAATTAGAAACAGAGTCATTGGAAATGCAGAGAAAACTATTATGTTGCTCCTCCCTGGGGTCTGGGCTGGGATGAATCCCCGGAGGGTTATTTCCAGTTTTGTGTGAGTTAATGATTCCTGTGTAATCAACCCCAGTCAAAGAGAATGTAACATAAAGAACAAACAAAAGAAATTTGTTGGGATTACACATAAACTCTCTTTGGACATATGCAGGCTCACAAAGCTAATGAGTTCCCCATTCAGACTCTCCGGTGGCAGGCTATTATAATAGCCCTAACCATTCTGAGAAAAGAGCTACCCAATTTGGGGAAGGGGGTGGCTATTACGGCTGAATGCTGAAGAAGGCAGTTTGTTCAGGGAGGAAGGTCTCTCTCCTAGGGGCTGCCTTTCACTGATCAGAAAACGTATTGAAAAAAAAAAAAAGAAAATGCAAAGCCCAGGGAAGGCTAGCCAGATGCTTGACAAGAGCCATTTTAGCTTCTATATAATCACAAAGGGGACAGAGTGGGGAGGGGAGGGAGTGAAGTAGCTCACAGCCCATCCTGCCACAAAAGAACGGGCCTCCCTTGAGGCTTGAATAGAATACTTGTGGAAAAATTCAACTACATTCAAAGAAGAGCAATAAACATACGAAACTCATTACACACGGCAAATAGAAATAGCACCGAGAAAAGAGATGAATCTGTTGATTACAAATCCCATTGTTTGTAAAGAGAAGGCAGAGATATTTTAGATATATTAAGTATTATTCTTCTGTCTCCATGTAACAAAACAGGGTAATGTGGTTCAAGATTTTTCACATTTTACAAAACATCAGAAGCCATTTATGTGTGAAAAGTTGTCTGGCAGTCCAAAACATAAAACACATTAAAACAGACCCAATATGTTCAAAGAAAAAGGGGAAGCTCAGATCCAGTCCCTCTCCTCACATTCTGGGACACTCCCATGAAACCCAAGAGAGGAGATAACACAGCTTGAACATCTCTTTGGACTGGCTAGCCAGATATTAGCCAATAAATACTATCAGACAAGCTGTTCACACTTTCTGAGTCTCAGTTTTTATCATCCTTCAAATGGCAATACCTACCAGGAATGCAGAGAACTTATAATGAGCTAAGTATAGGTAAGTGGTATTTGACATATAGCAAGCTCTGAACCAATGTTACTTCTCTTTTTACCATTGAATTCAATATAGATTTTGCATTCTCTGAAAATCTTTCTTAGCACTTCAGACATACAAACTATCTCATCTTTTAAGTCCTACTGCACTTTTACTTCAGTACAACACTTTACCATTTGGCCATCTGCAATTATTACTATCATTAACAAAATAGTCATAGCAGCTACTGTTTTATTAATCACGTATTATCTACACATTATAAAATGATTTCTATTTATTTTCTCAAACTTCCACAACAACCCATGAGAGTAATTATTTTTCTCAGTGGACAGATACAGAAAAAAATCAACTTGAGAGTTTAAGTAGGTACTTTGTCAAGGTCCTATAAATGGTAATTTGCAGAGAGCCCATATATGAACCCATATTTGACTCTGAAGTCTTACTCTGATCTATTAAAACCTCATACTTCGGGGCACCTAGATGGCTTATTTGGTTAAGCTTCCAACTTCAGCTCAGGTCATGATCTCATGGTCTGTGGGTTCTAGGCCCGCATTGGGCTCTGTGCTGATAGCTCAGAGCCTGGAGCCTGCTTCTGCTTCTGTGTCTCCATCTCTCTCTCCCCCTCCCCTGCTCATGCTCTGTCTCTCTCTCTCTCATTCTCTCTCTCTCTCCCTCTCTCAAAAATAAATAAACATAAACAAAATTAAAACCTCATATTCCATCTCCTGGATGAGTCTGTAAACTCCTTGAGGCCAGGGAATTGCAGGGCATTCATTCACTCATTCAACAAATATTTTATGGAGCACTTACTATGCACAATTCTAGGTACATGATGAACAAAACAAACAGAATTTCCTGTGTTTAGTAAGAATACAAAACAACATTCAATATTGTTAGTCATCAGGAAAATACAAATTAAAACCTAAAGGTGATAGTCCACAGACCTACAAGGATGGTGAAATAACATGGTACACAGCGCTGATGATGGCACATGCTGACTAAAACCGGTGATGAGAATGTAAAATGGTACAGACACTTTCAAAGTACGACACTTTGAAAACACTGTTTTGTTTAAGTTAAACATAAACCTACTCTATAACCTATTCCTAGATACATACCCAAGACAAATGAAAACACATGTTTACATAAAGACTTGTTTCCAGCAGCTTTGTTTATAATAGTCAAAAAACTGAAAACAACCCAAATTTCCATTAACTGATGAATGGATAAACAAATCTGATAGATTTATATTATGGAAGTATTCAGTAAGAAAAATGAAGAAACCACTGTTCCATGCAACAACATGCATGAATTTAAGCACAATGCTAAGTGAAAACTTCTGGGGACAATAGGCTACATATTGTATGATTTCATTTTTACAATTTCCAAGGAAAAAGAAAAAGTACAGATCAATTGTTGCTAGGGACTATGGGTAGGGGGAGGAGTAGAGCATGAAGGGGCATGAGGGAAATTTTGGGGCAAATTATAGCATTTTGCCAAACTGGGTAGAGAATGGATAGGCAAAGGCTGAGCAGGAATGGCTACACCAAGCCAGCCTGGCTATAATAGATAATGCATAGGGATTTACACTCCCCATTCTAACTACAAGTTTTACAAGTGCCCACCTCCATTACAACCAGAGGAAGCACAATCCCAGGAGAAAAGTTTAACCTTGAGTAGGAGAGAAGGAAAGAGAAGTTAAAATACCTAGGTCTCATATTGCTAGATTAACGATAATTTGCAGGCTTATATAATAAAGGCTCATGGGCCTTACTTTAAAGATTTTGTGGAGGAGACTGGGAACTTTCTTAAAAATATATGCCTGAGAGGCGTCTGGATGGCTCAGTTGGTTAAGCATCCAACTCCTGATTTCAGCTCAGGTCACGATCCCAGGGTAGTGGGATCAAGCCCCATGTCAGGCTCCATGCTGAGTGTGGAGCCTGCTTAAGATGTCCTTTCTCGGGGCGCCTGGGTGGCGCAGTCGGTTAAGCGTCCGACTTCAGCCAGGTCACGATCTCGCGGTCTGTGAGTTCGAGCCCCGCGTCAGGCTCTGGGCTGATGGCTCGGAGCCTGGAGCCTGTTTCCGATTCTGTGTCTCCCTCTCTCTCTGCCCCTCCCCCGTTCATGCTCTGTCTCTCTCTGTCCCAAAAATAATAAATAAAAAACGTTGAAAAAAAAAAAATTAAAAAAAAAAAAAAAAAAAAAAAAAAAGATGTCCTTTCTCTCTCTCTCTCCCTCTCTCACTCTTTCTCTCCCTCTAAAAAATAAAAATAAAGTACTTGCTTACGTATGTGTGTATGTGTGTGTGTACATACACATAATCCTGGTCCATGTGGCTCTAGGAACCTGAACCACAGAAACTAACCTCTAGGATAATTAGCTCAACCATGTGCTATTGCCTTGGTGGGAGAGGAAGAAGGTTCATGGTCCAATTATAGTTCAAGGTAGCAAGGTATGGGCTTACTTCAGTCTAGATTTCCTGTCCAATGATATCCATTACAGTGAGTGAGATGTGTGCTCAGGAGCACAAATGGAGAATGACAACTGAGGACCATAAATGACCTTATCAGGACTTCCTGCCATGCAGTCTTTCCCAGCCTGAATTCTCCACCTGAACCATGGATCACAGAAATGATTTGAGTAGTGATTTACGAAACTCTTCTAAGAATGCTACATAAGTAGGGCAATCTAGATGCATGGGAGAAAAGTTAACTTTATTAAATAATAGGGATTTCTTGGGCGTATTAGTGCTTAATTCTCTTTCAGGACCTTTGTTGAAAAAGGCTAGAGCATAAAAGATTTCCCATGCCAAGGATCAAAAAGTGGGTAAAAAGACAGTAAGTCTCAATGGGCAGGCTCAGAGAGTAAAGACACCAGAGATTCCCATGCTGCAGGATAAGAAAGTGGGGAAAGCACATAGAAGATTCCCATCTTCCAGATCTGCTCACATACCCAGAGAACTTGCTGAAATCCAACAGTCTTCAAGGATGGCCTTTGTTCTCCTTTATCTATTACGTTGTACATTCATCCTAAACAATTGGATTTAAAGCATGCATTTGCTTTTGTATGTGCCTGTGTATATCTTTTTATGTGTATATACAGGCATATAGGTTCTTATTAATTAGCTTCCAGTCTCTACAACAATCTTGGACCCAATCAAAAGGGATTAGTGGTCAGCTGAGGTTAGGGAAGGGGGCAAGACTCCTGACCCATGAATTCTCCCTGCTAGTCATTAACCCTCAGGAAATGAACCTTAGTGACTAATTCTGTCAACCTCCCTCCTGCTTGGAGGACTCTATGATCCCCCATATATTGTGAAGACAATAATATGTTTAATCAATAGTCATGGTGTGTGCACTGACAGCTGGAATGTAAGCCTGTGGTTCTTTAGTGGGGACCCAGATGTGTCCTTATAGTAATGTTGTTTATAAAGTAACTTGGTGGTTTCCTGTTGTTTCGGGCCCTAATGAACCCTTTACTTCTCATTTTAAGTAAGAAATCAGCATGGTGCTTTGGAAAGAGCTTTATTCTAAAAGGGAGGTGATCTAGCATTTTTCCTTCCCCTACAGACACCTGTGAGGTGCTCTGTACATAACACTTAACACATTTTTATTTAATTGGATTGAACTCTACTGGCTGTGACTCTAATGGTCCTATTAATAATAACATAATTTTTGCTATTACCTTATATATTTATTTGCTTATCTGCTTATTATCTATCTCCTCCCCTAGAATATATACTCCATGAGTTGAAGGTTCTTGACAGTTTTATTTACTGAAGTATTCCGAATGCTTAGAACAGTTCTTGGCCCCCTAGGAGGTGATCAATAAATATTTGTTAAATAAATGAACAACCTTTCATTGAGCTTTGTGAAATATGCCAGGCATGGTGCTAAAAAATTTAATGCAGATTATGCCATTTCATCAAATGTGTCTCAAACTTTAATGTGCAAAAATGCATACTCTGGTATCTTTTTTTAAATGCAGATTCTGTTCAGGGTTGGGTGGGAATGGAATTCTGCATTTCTGACATCTTCCAGGTAGTGATGCTGTTTCATGTACCACAGTTGTAGTAGCAACGATCAAATCCTCATACCAACCCATAATCCATCTACCATTCGCCCCTTTATTTTTCAGAGAAGCAAAATGAAGCCTTCTGAATATTCAATAACTTATCCAGGGTCACACAGCTAATGACTAGGAGAGTCTGATAACAGAAACAAATAGCATCTTATGTCTCTGAGTCACAATTCCTGAAAAATACATATCCAGGTATATGCATTTAGGTTGTGGCAGGTAAATGTTTCAAGTATGTTTAGAGCGAGATCTCTCTATATCTCTAGGACACATTTCTATAGAGATGAAATACCTCATTCATTCATTCACTCAAGGATTTATTGAAGGTCACCTCTAGGTAGCCTTCTGTCTATATGAATGTCTCACCTTGTTTGGAAGATGCATCTACATCCATCCATCCATCCATCCATCCATCCATCCATCCATCCATGTATACCTGTGTTAAAAATAAGCAGTTTCTCACACACCATCCTTCAGTGAAAACGGTCCATAGCTACCCATTAAGAAAACTCTAGTAAGCTCAAGTTTTTTCTGCTCATCCTTAGACAATAGTCCAACTGTCATCTTATGTGGCACACAAAAGCCCATTCAGAATTTGGTCTGATGCATTCAGGATCTTTACTTAATGTTGTTTTTGTGGTGGTGGTGGTGGTGGTAAAATACACATAACAAAAACCATTTTAAAGTATACAATTTAGTGGCATTTAGCACATTTACAATGTTGTGCAACCATCACCACTAATTCCAGAACGTTTTTATCACCCCCTACCTACTGAGCAGATAGATATTCCCTTTTCTTCACTCCCTGCAGTTCCTGGCAATGTCTACCATACTTTCTGTGTCTATGAAAGTCTATTCCAGAAATATGATGGAAATGGAATCATATATTATATGGCTTTTTATATCTGGCATATTTCACTTAGCATCATGTTTTTTTTTAGGTATCTGTAATTGATCTCTTTTTTTTTTTGATATATGAAATTTATTGTCAGATTGGTTTCTATACAACACCCAGTGCTCATCCCAAAAGATGCCCTCTTCAATACCCATCACCTACCCTCCCCTCCTTCCCACCCCCCATCAACCCTCAGTTTGTTCTCAGTTTTTAAGAGTCTCTTATGCTTTGGCTCTCTCCCACTCTAACCTCTTTTTTTTTTTTTCCTTCCCCTCCCCCATGGGTTTCTGTTAAATTTCTCACGATCTACATAAGAGTGAAAACATATGGTATCTGTCTTTCTCTGTATGGCTTATTTCACTTAGCATCACACTCTCCAGTTCCATCCACGTTGCTACAAAGGGTCACATTTCATTCTTTCTCATTGCCACGCAGTACTCCATTGTGTATATAAACCACAGTTTCTTTATCCATTCATCAGTTGATGGACATTTAGGCTCTTTCCATAATTTGGCTATTGTTGAGAGTACTGCTATAAACATTAGGGTACAAGTGCCTCTATAGCATCATGTTTTCAAGGTTCCTTGTTTTGCACATCTCAACACTTCATTCTTTTTTATGGCTGGATAATATTCCACTGTATAAATATAACACATTTTGTTCATCCATTCATCAGCTGATAGACATTTAGGCTGTGTTCACCTGTCAGCTACTGTGAATAGTACTGCTATGAACATCCTTGTGCACTTTGAGCACTTGTTTTCAATTCTTTTGGTTATATATCTAGGAGTAGAACTGCAAAGTAATATGGTAATTCTATGTTTAAATTCTGGAGGAAACACCAAACTGTTAGCCAGAGTGGCTGAACCATTTTACATAACCACCAGCAATGCACCTGGTTTCAATTTCTCCACATCCTTGCCAACAACATTATTTTCCATTTTTTGATTATAGATCCTAATGAAGGCAAAGTGGTATCCCTTTGTGATTTTGTCATTTTCCTAAGCACTAATGGCTATATCCAAGATCTTAATCAAAACTCTGAACCTGATTTAACATTGAATCTCTTCTTTGTTTTTGCTAACTAGTGTCCTAAAGAAAAGGAGATTGATACACTAAAGGACACGAGAACCCATGTGTACAGAGTGACAACCGTGTGAAGAGGCAGCAAGGCGGTCAGCTACAAGTTAAAGAGAGAAGCCTTAGAGGAAACCAAGCCACTGACACCTTGACATTGGATTTCCAGCCTCCAGAACTGTGAGAAAAAACCAATTTCTGCTGCCTAATCCATCCAGTTTGTGGTGTCTTGTTGTGAAGCCTGAGCAAACTAATACAGCCCCTCAGTGGAAGCTTAGGCAGGAAATGGCCTATTCAACATCCTGCTACATACAGGAAGCTTGGTGATCCCTGGCTCTGGAATCCCAAATCTTTTATTAAGCACTGGCTTTAACCCTTACTAGCTGTGTGCCCTTGGGAAAGTGACCTTGGTTTTCCCAAACTGTTTCTTCATGTAGAAAATGGGAATACTAATGGGGAAACTGTGGTTGTCCTACTTCGTCACACAGGGTTTTAAATCAATGCATGGCCACTTACTTGCTCACATGAGTCTCACTCTGAAGGACTCTGAGGTCTAAAAGAGGGAATCTATGCAAAAGTGCTTTCTAAATTCTACAGTGTTATAAAAATGCTCATTAATACAATCACAACATCTACAAAACTGTTAATGGGGGGGAAGGAAATCAATCGGTGTGTTATTTTGTTTTGAGTGCAGGGTCAGGGTGTAAAGTGGCATACACACCCCTCTGCCTGTCAGCAGCCCACAATTAATCTGTCTCAGGGTATTTTTAAACATCGGGAATCATGTATTTTCCATTCACTAGCTGGAAGACTGCCATCCAAAACAGCCAGCATCAGCTATCAGCTAAATTAATACTTGCTGCTACTAAGAATTCATCCACCACCTCCTTCACTCCTACTAGTTCTTGCAAAGTAGCCAACACAAAGTTCCCTGGAGCTGAGCTTAGGCATAGAGTGAGGCCTGATTTTCTCATTCTGATATCCATGGGATTAAGGATTCATCACCTAGAGAGCATCCGTATGCCCTAGAAAATGTGCTAGACGTTTTAATACGTGTACTATCTTATGTAACACATCAATTCTTGAAAGTGGGGGATAATAACTCCATTTTAAATTCAAGCAAATTGAAGCTTAGAGAGGTCAGTGATTTGCCATTCACTCCTTTGACATATTATTAATTGAGCACTTTCATTTTGTTAACTCCTAAGTACTAACTGTTGGAGAATACAACGTGAAACTCGCAATCTTGGCGAGGGAGAAGTTCACAACAAAATAAACAAGCTAATATACTTCAGAACTTTAGTTGCATGAAGACAATTCACAACATAGCCAATCACAACATGAAAGGTAAAAACCTTAGTGGGGGGAATAGATGACAATCAAACATGCAAATGAACACAGATGTAAGTTCCACCATGGGACTTCACAGAAGGAGTGGCCAAAGTTCAGGTGGGTGGATATACTTTATCAGAAAACTGAAAGATGAAGGGTTGCCATCTGTCCAAAAGGGCAGCATGGAAACAAAGTCCTAATGATAGTGTTTAAGTTTCTGTTTCTGACCATGAAGAACCTTATTCTTCTGTGCTATAGGAGTTGATACATTCTCTTTCTTAAAAAAAAAAATTTTTTAACGTTTATTTATTTTTGAGAGAGAGACAGAGCATGAACAGGGGAGGAGCAGAGAGAGAGGGAGACACAGAATCTGAAACAGGCTCCAGGCTCTGAGCTGTCAACACAGAGCCCAACGTGGGGCTCGAACTCACAGACCGTGAGATCACGACCTGAGCCGAAGTCGGACGCTTAACCGACCAAGCCACCCAGGCGCCCTGATACATTCTCTTTCTAATTAAAGTTAAAAAGTTAGGAATCTTAGTATAGACCCAAGGGCCAAATTGTAAGACTTTTTGTGATAGTTACCAACTGGTGTATTAGGGAATTCATTTCATCCTTCTGAGGTTCAGCTTTCAAATCTGCCTTGTTATGGAATACTACTTGGCAATGAGAAAGAATGAAATATGGCCTTTTGTAGCAACGTGGATGGAACTGGAGAGTATTACGCTAAGTGAAATAAGTCATACAGAGAAAGACAGATGCCATATATGTTTTCACTCTTATGTGGATCCTGAGAAACTTAACAGAAGACCATCGGGGAGGGGAAGGAAAAAAAAAGTTAGAGAGGGAGGGAGCCAAACCATAAGAGACTCTTAAAAACTGAGAATAAACTGAGGGTTGATGGGGGGGTGGGAGGGAGGGGAAAGTGGGTGATGGGTATTGAGGAGGGCACCTGTTGGGATGAGCACTGGGTGTTGTATGGAAACCAATTTGACAATAAATTTCATATTAAAACAAAACAAAAACAAATCTGCCTTGTTAAACTTACAGTTTAACTAATAGCATATAGCTATTCTGAGGATAAACGGGGCAGCGTATGTGAAGGTGCTTTAGCGTGTGCTATACAAACATAAGGCATTACTGAAAACAGCAACAACTTCCTACAGAAAAATGTGATCCACTACTGTCATTCAAAGGGACATTAATCCAATTGGTTAAACCTCTTCCAGAAGAGTTTACCAAGTTGAATTCTTAAAAACAGCCCTGACCACAAACCTGCTGACAATCCATAGTTAGCTCCCAATTGCCTCCAGGATAGGAAATGTGTCCCCCAGCCTCATCACATTATATGTGTCCTTCCACCAGGATCCCAACCTCATCATTGTTTCCCAAATTTCCAGTATTTTGAGAGTCATCCAGGGGCTCATGGGGATTTGATATCTATTTGATAAGTATCCAGATGCCAAGGTACAATTAGTAACTTACTAACTCTGAACCTTGAACCAATGAATCTGTGTACAATTAATAAGCACTATGGGGGATTCTTATAACTGGCTTATTTGGACAAGCATTACAGGTCATTGGTCCCCAAACATATGTATACATAAACATCACCTGTAGAGCTTATGAAAAAATAAATTACTGGCAATAACCTCCAATAAAATTTCTAATTTAGTGTATTTCTTGTGCAACTGAGGAGATGTATTTTTAACAAGCTCACTCACTGTCCCTAGCTGTTGTCAGCGGCCCATTGTTTAAATGTAAGGAAGCACTGGTCTCGAATGGAATGAATTACTGTCTACTGTACTCTCTGAACTTCCACCTTCCTCTCTCTCCACAGTCTACCATTAATTTAAATTCCACTTCTTACAAAAAGCCCTAGAATTTCTGCCCTCACCTCCACTGCTCTAGACTTATTTAACATATTTTGGGAGAGATACGGACTTTCTGAAGTCATTCTCTGTCTTATAGCTTGGATTGTTATTAATTAGATATTGGAGGGAAAATGTAGAATTTGGAGATAATTAGAAAGGAAGGGTGAGGAAAGGGAAGAGGGAAGGAAAGATGGAGGAAGGAATCAAATATTTAAAGTTCGTTTTAAATACCAGAAATGGATATGGATGTCAAAAGACCCTGAAGTCAGAAAGTCCAAACGTGAAGTATCTCTCTCCCATGTTTATGGGGGAGAATGAATATAGTGTAAGCCTATTCTCTGAAAGCATACGACATTTCTGCACCACTACAGAAACTCCTGGCTTCTCAGAACAGGGGGAGATATTTAGATAATCTTGAGATATTCTCCAGGGTGCCTCAACTCACATTTATTATAGATTTTAACTCTATCTGAGGAGCATATAATCCTTCCTCTAAAGTGGGGACTGTGAAAAAGAAAAAGTGAACAAAAGGGCAGGTAGAAAGAAAATAAATCATTTATCCAGGCAAACTATAATGCATCCCTAGACCCAATCTGCTATGCAAGCTCCATTTCTAATTTTTGCATCATTGCCCCTTCCAAAATTCATAGGATGAAGGCTAAATCCCCAATGTGATGGTATTCAGAGGTGGGGTCTTTGGGAAGTGACTATATCTTGGTGGTGGAGCTCTCAGGAATGACATTAGTGCCTTTACAAGGTGAAACATCAGATAAATGCTGCTGCTCTCTCTGTCTACCATGTGAGAACACAGGAAGAAGAAGGACACCTGCACACAAGAAAGCCCTCACCAAACGACAGAACTGTTGGAGCCTCGATGCTGGAATTCCCAGCCTCCAGAACTGTGAGAAATAACTACTGTTGCTGATGGCAAGCCATCTATAGTATTCTGTTATTGTAGCCTGAACTAGAGATAGAATCCAGCCCACCCTAGACTTTTCTGAATCATTGAGCCTTCCAATTGCCTGTGTATAACTTTCCCCAATTCAGCTACAATCACCAGTGAGGGAAAACGTGCCTTGAAACAAATGTGTTGAGTCAGCACCAAAGGGGTTTTGGGGGCAGGAGGTAGGGCAGAGGATGGCGATGGGTGAGGATAATAGCTTCCTGAGTGTTTGTTCCATCAATGACCATCCTGCAACATGAGGAGAGCCTCAAGGTTTGTTATTTGCAACAGACGGTGGGATTTCAAGCAGCTCTCAACTGGGTTCCCTTTCTGGAGGGTCTCCACTTTTTCTCCTGTGATGAAGCTAGTTCATTCTCTCTCTTAGAGCCTTGTGGAGCATGGGAAAACAGGGACCAAGTCTGACTCCCTTCTCTTTAGATCCACATTAAAAATGGTTTTGCCACCTGCTAACTATAAAGACAATTTAGATGCTGTTTCTGGCCCAGGCAAATAACTGAAAACTGGGTGATCAACCTAAATCATGTTTTTGAAAATAATAGTATGTTCATGTTATGTACACCACTGGATCCCCTCTTTTCCCACTTCTGATGGACTTAAACTTTTTAATTTATTGTTATTTTTTTAATCTGTATTTTTAAGAGAAGAGAAGAGGAGAGAGCAAGAGAGAGCGAGAGCATGAGCAGGGTGGGAACAGAGAAAGAGGGAGACACAGAATCTGAAGCAGGCTCCAGGCTCAGAGCTGTCAACATAGAGCCTGACGAGGGGCTCAAACCCATGAACTACAAGTTCATGACCTGAGCCAAAGTCCAAAGCTTAACCAACTGAGCCACCCAGGCGCCCCTGGACTTAAACTTTTTAATGGCTTCCAATGCTCTTTTAAGTAAGACTAAAATTACTGACGAGCTTGCAAGAATCTGCACCATCTGGCCTCTATAATGGTTGAAGCTTGCCCATCACCCTCTATTATTGCCCATGGCCTACTCCCTCACAGTCTTTCTTATCTCCTCCTCTCTAGTCAAGACTAAGCCAAAAATGTGTTTCCTTTAAAAACTGTCTCCAGAACAGTGCAGGCTCTCTGCAGGAAGTTAATGGTCTTTTAGCTCCTGTATTTTTTCCTTTATGTCACTTATCAATAATTACAATAATAACAATTATGGAATTAGTGGCTTAATAAATTAGTGTTAAAGTCTCTACTAGAATGTCAATTCCATGAGGATAGGGGACCACTTTTATGTTTAGCATCCTCAGAGTTTAGTAGGATATCAGGAACCCAATAAACCTTTTTTTGAAAGAATAGCAAATGGAAGTGAAGAATGTTTGTAGGGAAAGACTCTGTGTTGGTTTCCTTTGGTCTACATTTGCAAATATGCATAAATTAGTAGAATAGCAAGATGCCTCTCTGATCTTCATACTCTAGGCAGAATTGGCAAGAGCCTCTAATTCCAAAAGTCTTGGATGTCTGAATACACTCAGCCCTGAAAATATTCTTCTACACATTTTTAGAAAACTCCCCCAACCCCCAACATGGAAATCTTGGCTTTTAATCCCTGCTTCTAGACCTGCTTTCTTTCTTTTGTACCATGTTGAAAATTTAGACATAAGACTCACTTCTGTCTATCACTTTAAAGATGTGAATGTACCTAAACCATTATGACTGAAGATTTCAAGGGGTGGAAGGAGGCAGAAAAAAAATGTTTACATCACAGCAGTACAAACAGCCTTCAAAGTTTCCAGCCACCACCAAGTCTCCTGCTTGATCTCAGGAGTTCCAAATGAAATAATCTCCTCTTCTTCAACAGATACATTTGCTCCCTCTTTTAAAGCCTTGCCATATTGCAAAAGGGAATCTGACCCACTTTGAGTAGTATTTTGGGTTATTTCTCCTAACAAAGATAGTTTCCTTCCCAAGAAGAATCTCATTGTCAGATGGGAAGATGGCATTTACTATTTTTATTTTATTGTTATCTCCTCTTTAGAAACTTAAGTTTGTCATTTTTTTTCACGATGGTATATTTCTATAGAAATTTGAGTGAATTCTTCCAATTGAAAAACAAAGTAATGATGGAATTACATAGAACAAAAGCTAGGGACACACATTAATCTGGGCTAAAATCTGGAATCTACAACCTAGTAGACTGCAGATAAGTTCTTTGAACTCTTTAATACTTCATTTCTCTATCTGTAAAATGAGGATAATAAGGATTCTGAATTTTCTACTTACATGAAAGAATAAATCACTTCATTGTTTAAGCCAACATGAAATGGTTTGATTTTTGCTTGCCATCAAAGGCTTGGTAAACAACCCCCTGTTGTAAGTTATTTTAGCACCACCCTTTCAGTTCATTTGGTCTGTGTCTCTATATTTAATACCACAGCTTGGAGCTTTAGTAATTCCTCACCAAGTAGTACTGACAATCATAATACAATAAAACTCATTATTATTTTACTTTTTAAATATTCCTAAGATACTGTGCAAGGACAAAAGTTATGATTTTATAATTATCTTTCACATGGATCATTTTAAAATAAGCACATTTACTATGTTTTATATATGTGTAGAACATCGATGCAATTTATGTTTTATATATGTGAAATAACTTATGAAAACTTGTTTCTTCCCCCTTGTCTATCAATGATTATAATATATAATCATGTGTATATACCTGTTCTTCCCCTTTGCTTATCTATCAGTGATTATAATATATATATACACATATATGTGTATATATACATATATACACATATATGTGTATATATACATATATACACATATATGTGTATATACACATATGTACATATATACATGTACATACATACATATACATGTATGTATATATGTACATATGTGTATATGTATATACACATGTATGTGTATATATATATACACACACGCACATTGCACACACACCTGTTTCTTCCCCTTTGCCTATCTATCGATTATTCTAATATGTAATCATATGTATATACTTGTGATTTCCCCCTTGGCTGTCCAACATCTTTTTTGTCTTACCATTCTGATCACACTAACTTTTTCCTCACACTAAATTTTTTCCTTTGGGAAGACACCCTCTCATACTGCATAATAGGCAGATGAGAATAGGACTGACTTTAGGCCTAATTCACTGCAAACTAACTCAATGTGTGGCATTCTCAGAGTCATAATGTTAGTCCATAAAAGGCTCAGTTAGAGCTAAAATAGGATAATTTGCTTGACTGTTGTGGGAACACACCTGCTCTATTCCCATGATACGAATGAGGAAGCAAGAAGTCCTAACTGCTGATGGTAACTATCTTGCAACCATAAGGAAAATCAGTCTGGCACTAGGCAGAAGGAAAAGCCAAGAAAACCCAAAGAAATGAAGATTCAATCTGACCAAAATGTTCCTAAGCCCATATATTTCTGGCTTTTTCAATTATGTGAAGTAATCAATCCTTCTTTTATCACTGAAGCTAATCGCAAGTGGTATTAGTAACAATCTACCAAAAGCGAGCTAAATAATACACTCATTACCTTTGTGATTTATATTTTCCGTTCAATTTTGTTTTATGTCTCTATATTTGCAACATCACTATTTTTTTTTATTATCTGATAAGGCTAGAATACTGTTATGATATTCTTTTATTGAATATTGGACCTTTCACCTACTTACATTTCCAAATAAATATAAAATCATTTAATTAAGTTTCAAGGATAAGACAGCTTGAATTTTGACTGGAATTACATTAAATCTAAAAATCAAGGTTAATAGACTATTTTCCAATATTTTCTCTTCCCATTTAGGAACCTAGTGTATCCAACCATTTAATCAAATCTTCTTTTAAGTTCTCTCTAATACGATTTTATAGATTTATTTATGACTACATATTGCCCATTCAATTTATGCCTCAATATTTCACAATTTATTACTATTCTGAAAGGATGGTTAAGTATTTCTTTCCCAAATGGTAATTGTTAATATACTAATATTCTTCTTGGCAGTTTAGTTTTCAGAAGCATAGTACCTTGAAAGTAGATCACCTGAATCTTCTAATCATGGGTCAGCCACTAACTACCTTTATTTCCTTGGACAATTTACTTACTCCTGTGTCCCACAGAACTCCCACCTATAAATGAGACGTTCCTCATAAGGGTGTGGTGAATATTAAAAGAGTTAATACATGGAAAACACTTAGGATAGTACCTGACACATAAAAAGCCCTCTATAAATCTTAGTTATCATAATTTCTGGTTGTCATCATTTTATTGTTGATGTTACCCACATTATTATAAAAGTAATAATGCTTTTTTTAAAGCTGAGTTTGGATTAGTGTGTTTTCCTACCTATCTATCCATATTCATCCATCTACTAATCTACCTATCTATACTATACCTATTCTTCACTTTAACCTTCCTATTTAAATGAATTTGTGAGAAGGTATAAAATTAAAATTGGCAATAATATTAGTGGGCATGATAAAAAAATATTAGTGGACATAGGTATTTTGTTTATAAAATTAAAAGAGATGTCAATGGATTTTCTTCATTGATTGCAATCATGTTTGTGACATTTGGTTTTAGAGTGACTCTATTATATCAAGAATGGATCCTTTCTCCCCTACCTCCTTCCTTTGCTCATTTCTGTCTTTCTCCTTTCTTATTTCCTAAGTGGTACAGAAAAACGTATTTTTATAGGAAAACCTCAAGCAATAACAGAAGTTAAACAATTAAAGTTGAAACTTTTCTATCAACATTGACTCTTTCTTTGCTTCCAATAAATTTTCTTTTCTCTTAATGTTTATTTTTGTGTGTGAGAGAGAGAGAGAGAGGCAGAAAGAGAGAGAGAGAGAGAGAGAGATCATGAGCAGGGGAGGGGCAGAGAGAAATGGGGACACATAATCTGAAGTAGGCTCCAGGCTCTGAGCTGTCAGCACAGAGCCCAGTGCAGGGCTCAAACTCACAAACTGTGAGATTATGACCTGAGCGGAAGTTGGCTGCTCAAACAACTAAGCCACCCAGGCACCCCATTTCCAATAAATTTTCTGATTAAGAATTCAGTATGTATCTCTAAAGTCTTTCTGTGTGTATATGTCTGTGTATACATATACAAATATAATTTGAAGGGTATGTTTTTCCTGACAATTTACTGTTTTTATCCTTCCAATTTTTTTGACAAATTGATATACACATTCTTTTTAATTGCTGCATAATATTCCATGGCCTCTGCATAATAATCCAAGGCAGTTTATGACAGTTTATTTAACCATATCTCTTTAAGTGGATATTTAGAGATTTCAATTTTTCACTATTACAAACACTATATTCCTTATATATAGAATATAGAATATGTAGAACTTTGTTGCAATATTCTACAAAGCTCTCCTAAATTTATCATCAAAGATGTAATGGTATGATATAATACAATGATGTAATGGGTGTGACACATCAAAGATGTAATAAGTATCAACAAAGATGTAATTCAGTAGATAGTTTCCTACCAGGAATTCATCTGATCCAAAGTCACATAAACAATAAAATAAACCTATAGTCCAGTAATCTCTTACATAACAATGGCAAGGGTGGTGAAAAAACATACCACAAATTGATATAAAATGGCCATTGAACTATGGTAACAGGGACGCTTGGTGATGATTATGTACTATTGATAATCTTAGAAACATGAAAAAATTACCATAATAAGATAAAGAAGAACTGCTAAAAATATATGGAGAATGCCAGACATATAATTAGAGTTATCAGATTCAGCTCATTATTATTACTGTGTGACAGTTATAGTAGGAAAAAAAAAAAGAACACTTAGAGAATTTGTTCTTAAGGTGTGAGAAGATGTATCACAATCCTCAAAAAAATATTATTTTTCAAACTAAATAGGATTTTGCCTCAGTCCTGGCATTCTTTTTAAAAATTTTTAATGTTTTTTGATTTTTTTTTTTTTTTTTTTTTTTTTTTTTTTTGAGAGAGAGAGAGAGAGAGGCAGCAAGCAAGCTAGGGAAGAGCAGAGAGAGAGAGAAATCCCAACCAAGCTTCCTGCTTTCAGCACAGAGCCCAACGTGAGGCTCAAACTCACACGACCCAAGCTGAAACCAAGGGTCAGAAGCTTAACCTACTGAAACACCCAGGCACACCTCAGTCAAGGCATTCTTATGGCTCATTTCTCTTCTTTGTCCTCAATGCCATATCTAAGAAGTTGATATGGTGACTGTCACAGCCCTAGCTATTAAGGGAAATATGTCAATTTCCTCAGATTCACAGCAAGGAAGAACAGCTGAAAACCACACAGGAAGTTTGTTTACTTTTTAAAATGTGACTATTTTATATAATATATATCTATATCTATCTATATATATATCTCCATCCCTTCATAGGGAACACATGTTCCTTTTCTACAAATAGAGCTCATATTTTAAAAATTGAAAATTTACCAGCTAAATTGCAGAGAAAAAAATTGTATTCTTCAGATCCTAAGAACAGTTCTTAAAACCTAGAAATTAAAACTACAAAATTTGAATACAGGTGACCAATAATTAGAAACAATTTTGAAAAATGAATTCCTAACCAATAAGGTAAGAGATCAAATGTGGAGCACCACCGAGGGAATTTGTTACCTACAATGTGAAAAATTATTTAGAGTGTTTCTTAAATGTTTAGTCTTATTCAAAATGAATTCTATGTGCCAAAAGCAAAATGATTTTCATTTCAAATATATAAAATAGAATAGATCTTTCCTAACATTTCAAAAAATGAGATATTTTTATTAAATATGATAAAAACATATAGAAAGCCTTTTATAAAATATCTATGCCAAGGGCCCAGGGCGCCAAAACCTTATACCTAAATGAATGAGGACACTTCAAAGATTTGGTTTTTCATGCAGATCTACACATGTCCATTTAGTGGCCAAGGTATAGGTCCCACTACCAAACTTTGGGATAATTTTGATGATTAAGAAAATTGTAGACACATATTGACTCCAACAATGCAGAAACTTAGTGATGCATCACAGGGACTCAATTAAATTTTGCAAAACAACAACAACAACAACAACAAAAAACATTAAGGAAAACGCATAGTTCAAATCCTAGTTCTGACACTTTGCTTTTTTTTAGCCAAAATTTGACACCTTGCTAGTGTTGTATCACATTGCCTTTTTTAAACCTCTCTTTTATCTTTTGTAAAAGAGGGAACTGGAAAACAGGAATCTATGCCTTTTACTAAATCCTATGCTTTGATTCTTATTTTCAGATCTCAAGAGCACTGGAAAAGTGGTCTGAGAGACATCTGGAAAGAAAATGCAGATTGAATAAATGTGTGTATCTCTGTTTTCTTTATAAATATTATGGTAAAGGGATTTTAAGAAGTGAAAAACCTAGAAGGAATATGCACTTTTTCATAGCCTTAATGCTAGATATATAGTATTTAACCTATTATTGTTGTTATTATTTTTTTAATGTTTTTATTTATTTTTGAAGGAGAGACAGACAGGCATGAGCAGGGGAGGAGCAGAGAGACAGAGGGAGACATGCAATTTGAAGCAGGCTCCAGGCTCTAAGCTGTCAGCGCAGAGCCCAATGCGGGCTCAAACTTATGAACTGTGAGATCATGACCTGAGCTGAAGTCGGACGCTTAACCGACTGAGCCACCCAGGTGCCCCCTGTTGTTGTTATTTTAAAAGAGAGAAAGTCGAAATCTAAGAGTCTGCAAAGGATGGTGGCAATAGGAAACAGGTGAGGCGGTTCAACACTGAGGAACTGGGAAAGAGTTAGAAATTAGAAACATCCAGTTTCAGAGCACCTGGGTGGCTGGCTCAGTTGCTTGGGCTGCTCACTCTTGATTTTAGCTTAGGCATAAACTCATGGTTGGTGAGATCCAGTGGCAGATAGGGCTCTGCCCTGGCAACATGGAGCCTGCCTGGGATTCTGTCTCCCCATCTCTCTCTGTCCCTCCCCTGTTCACTCTCTTTCAAAACAAAACAAAACAGAAATTCAGCTTTTCAGAAGGCAGCAGCCAGGTTTGGGCTAAAATGAGAGGTGTTGGACAGAAAGTATGAATAAAGAAATTGTTCCCAAATTCTCCCTTTTTAGCACAGAGAGCCAGGAAACTACTCCCAACCCCCACTTCTGGAAAAAGAAAATAATTTAACTTGTTGAACTGAACCAGAGAAGCACAGGAGCAGCAGAGAACAGGGGTGAAAAGAATTACATTAGGTGTAAATCTACATAATTCATCATGAGACCCCCTATAGCCTCTTTTCTCCAACTTAACTAGGATGCATTCCCATTCCTATGAAGAGAAATTTATCCAACTTACAAATCAGGACATTTAGTGCCAATCTCTCCACATTTTGATCAATTACCCTGAAGGAAACATAGTAGGAGAAAATGGGTTTGTTTAAATAATTTATTTAAATATGAATAATATCTACAGACTACCAGGAATTTAAGAAAAACTCCATTCTGAAGGTGGAAAAAGCAAATAAACAAAAAGAACTGTAGGAAAACAATATTTTGAAAGCACAGTGAAATAATGACTAATCAATATCACTACATAGTTAAGATAAAATATTAAAGCTACAAATAAAACAAAATCGGAAAACAGTATTACTAAAAAAGGAGGAAGGAGGGAAAGAAGGAAGGAAGGGAAGGATGGAGGGAGAGAGGGAAAGAAGGAAGGAAGAAAAAGAAAGAAGAAAGAGAAAGAAAGAAAGAAAGAAAGAGAAAAAGGGCTTAAAATGGAGTCACTTGTGCTGAGTCCTATGTCAGCAAAGAAGACTTAATATCTAATTGTGGTTTCAGCATCTCTCAGGAATGTGACCTTTAACCAGTCAATCTGGAATTAATTACCTTGTCAGCCCTAGTGAGGTAATTTGCATAATAGACCCCAGTGCTTTCCCCAAAGAAAGGTGAACTTGCTTGAAATATTCCATTCTTTGTTAGAAAGTTCTTTTTTCCTCCCCTTCTGCCTATAAAAGCCTTCCATTTTGTACAGCTCCTCAGAGCTCCTTTCTGTTTGCTGGATGGGATGCTGCCTCATTCATGGATCACTGAAAAAGCCAATTAGAGCTTTAAATTTACTTGGTTGAGTTTGTTTTTTAACAGATTTGATGGCAGTGTTGGGACCAAAGGAGACTTCTGAGGGTTTTAAGACAACGAGAAGCAAGGGTGTGATACCCAAGAACCATTCTGAGTTCACTTGTCTTTCTCACCGTTCCCAAGGGCAAGTTTCTCTCAGTTCTGAGTTCTGCTCTTTTTGTGTTGAGCTCTCAAATCTAATTTGCTTCACAGTACAGGGCAGGTCAGTTTGAGCTGGCAAATAGTTCTGCTCAGAGCCCAAGCCCGTAGTGTTTATTTCAGGCCACAGTTCTTGTTTAACTAGTGGAAACCCCCAGCCCTTGATTCTGTCCCAAGATCCACATGGGAACTGTTACTGGCAGTTTACAATTCTTCATTTATGTGGAGCCAGCAGTCTACAGTCGCCATTTGTTCAGGTCTGCTGGTTTAATCCTTTGTCCAGTTCATGTTTCCATGGTGGGAACTGG
Organism: Panthera onca; assembly: GCF_046562875.1. Classification (NCBI taxonomy): domain Eukaryota; kingdom Metazoa; phylum Chordata; class Mammalia; order Carnivora; family Felidae; genus Panthera; species Panthera onca. The sequence continues at coordinate 78,533,338 of NC_138351.1, read as the reverse complement.
TGGTGGTGCACACAGGGCCTTTTCTTGACCAGGAAACCATAACATCTTTTGGTTACTGTCAATACATTAATGTGCACCTGTTTGTCTTATTTTGTGTGGATAAAGGATATTGCTAATGGGAATCTCAGAAGCAGCCCCAAAATTGGTGGGCACGGGTCAGCATTTGAAAGCTGTTAGACGGGAACCCTCTTGCACTGTTGGTGGGAATGCAAACTGGTGCAGCCACTCTGGAAAACAGTGTGGAGGTTCCTCAAAAAGTTAAAAATAGACCTATCCTACGACCCAGCAGGAGCACTGCTAGGAATTTACCCAAGGGATACAGGAGTACTGATGCATAGGGGCACTTGTACCCCAATGTTTATAGCAGCACTCTCAACAATAGCCAAATTGTGGAAAGAGCCTAAATGTCCATCAACTGATGAATGGATAAAGGAATTGTGGTTTATATACACAATGGAGTACTACGTGGCAATGAGAAAGAATGAAATATGGCCCTTTGTAGCAATGTGGATGGAACTGGAGAGTGTGATGCTAAGTGAAATAAGCCATACAGAGAAAGACAGATCCTCACTCTTATGTGGATCCTGAGAAACTTAACAGAAACCCATGGGGAAGGGGAAGGAAAAAAAAAAAAAAAAGAGGTTAGAGTGGGAGAGAGCCAAAGCATAAGAGACTCTTAAAAACTGAGAACAAACTGAGGGTTGATGGGGGGTGGGAGGGAGGGGAGGGTAGGTGATGGGTATTGAAGAGGGCATCTTTTGGGATGAGCACTGGGCGTTGTATGGAAACCAATTTGACAATAAATGTCATATATTAAAAAAAAGAAAGAAAGAAAGAAAGCTGTTAGAATGCTTACCACCTAACCCAAGGATTCCCATGTTAAGATAAATTGGTCATGGAATGGAATAGATGGACACTGGGCTCCCTGCCGACCTCAACAAAATTTCTGTGCAACAAGGTACACTGTAAACAACCACACAATCCCCAAACCCATGGCACATCCCTCTTAGGTATTAATCTGGCTCTAAGAGACCAAAAAAGGCTTAGCTAATAGAAATGGAATCTTTTAAATTTCAAGAGTTACGCATGACCTCTTCCGGCACACCTTCTTATTTTATGTCTAAGAACTGTGGTCTCAAAAGCTATGGATATCTCTAGACATGCTGAAATCTTACTAAAAGCAACCTAGAATTACAATGGTCTCTGTGAGAAATATTACTATTAGTCAAGATCATTTAAGAGGTGTATTTAAAACAAGGGTTCCCAAATCAAATAAGCAGAATGAGATACTTATTTTAAGTGGCTTGAAGAGGCCTCCAAAAGGCTTCAAAAATGCCAAAATCGCTTCATCGAAGGATGAAAATAGTAAAAAAATATACAATAGGCACCCAAAAGACTGTCAAACCCCCAACTGTTCCCCTCTGCCCTCCTTTATTTGAGTATCCACTCTATTAATCTGAATTGTCTTTTCACTCTAAAAAGACTACATGACTGTAAACAAAGGTCTTTCAAGTTAATATCCTTATAGACACTCCCATATCTACTCTCAATGACGAGCCCCTATCTCAGTCACTAGGCCACTCCCTGATTGAGAAACTTAGTTATTTCCTGGTTAACTGCTACTTTCTTCCCCTAAACAGGGAAACTAAAATTAAAATTAATGAAAAATCTTGCCAAATTTTTTTTAGATACCAGAGCCTGCAGAGCAGGTCCTAGGAAAACTGGCAGAAGCCAGGTAAGGTTGAAGATTATTGACAGACATAGCTCTTGGATCTCTGTAGTGTAGAGGCACCCTTTATGAGCCAGGGGTTGGGGGTCCTGCAGGAACAGCCAAGAGGGTCCTTGGCTTCAGGTAGAACTCAAATGTGAGCCAGCAGGAGGTGAAAGCAGAGTTTATTGAAGATATATAGAGTTTCAGATGCAGCATCCAAGAGACTTAGAAGGCAAAAAAGGGAGTCTTATCTTGGTTCCAGATCTAGGGTTTTTTTTATTGAGCAGGGTGGTCTGGTGCCTGTCCTCTCAGGCACCCAGCAACTAGTTAGAACAAAGATGAGGGTCTAGGTATTATTCCTTGCAGCCAGGGGGTTTTGGCTTTGAGATGTGATAGCTTCCTCCAGTTACTCTCACCTAGTTCTTCCTCAGATGTTATCCATTCTGCAGAAATCATTAACCCTTTGTCCCTTACCAGGAGGCCATATGCTATTTGCATTACAATGCATGTGTAGAGGGAGCTGGGGGTGCAAGTCCTAGCAAGAATAGAAACCGGAACAGAAGCAAAGAAAAAATAAAATGGCTTTTTCTCTCATGGAGTACCTTTGATTTCCCTGTCTCATTAAGATCTTGGCTGGGCTTCCTGCCTGCTTAGAATGGGGAGGTTGTTGGCCCATCCTTTTGACTATCTTGGGAGCCACCTGAAGATATTATCTTTTGCACTCTCTTTGAGGAAACCTCATGGGCCCATAGGGTTGTTAGTTGAATACTGCCAGGACCATTTACTGTTTGTCCCAGCTGCAAGCTGACAAGATATTTGAAAGAATTTAATAATTCTGTGATCAGAAATTTGGCGAAATAGGAAGCTGATACTCAGTCTGATAGAATTTTTTTAGGCCTCTTCCCTAAGGTAAATGTACCCAGAGGCAAAGAAAAACATTCCACCACACATGGATGGGTGTGTCAGTCCTTTCTTTGATAAGCAACTAACCTCACCTATTCATCTCTAAAGGCTTTCGGGCATGGTAAAAATTCTGGCCTTAGGACACAAAAGTCCTTCTTAAAGGAACTTGTACTCTTTCCCTGTGTCTTTGAGATGTAAATGTTCTACTTGATCCCTCCAGGAACAGTTATCCAGGCCATCTCTTTGAAATGCAAACTTCAGGAAGGTAATGCTTATCAGAAAAACAATAAAAGGAGGAAATGTCATTTAAAACTTGAGTAAATTAAAAACCTTTTAACCATCCTCTTCACAAATATTAGTAAAAAGGTTTAGCCATTTGAGAAGGTAACCTTAATTTATTCCATCTGCCTGAGGTGTAAGTTAAATCTAATCTCTGTCATAAGCAGTGAGTTTTGTATTATTGTACCTGACTCATGGTGTTAGTTTTTAAATGGAAACTATAACGTCTCTGTTTGCATTAGTCTATTTATGTGTCTGTCTATCTATCTATCCATCCATCCATCCACCCATCCATCCATCCATCTACTAGATGTATGGTATTTTTCTGTCTCCAGATGGTATTACTAAGATTAATTTGTAAAAGAGTTCTATATAATTGGCTTATGTGAATTAAGGGTCCCTAAATTTCTCAGAAATATAATAGAAAGAAAACCAAATATCTTTCAGGTTCACATGATCTGGGAAAACACTTGGTATTAAAGCTAATTTAAGTTTTTTGGTTTAATTAAAATAGACATGTCTGTAGAGTTATCAACAGTGAATATGATGCAGACATAAGGCTTTTATTCTATCCAATTTATTAGTCAAATAAGTTCATTGTTATAAAATTTGCCAACAATAAGACAAACTTGATATGATGAAATTTCCATAAGTAATCTACTCACAATTATTGAGAACAAGTGAATTAAATAGATGCAAGCAGGATAAAAGTTTATAAGTGAACTTTTTTAATAGTTTCTCTACATCTTTTTGGAAACCTGAAACCTTAAAATTTTGCTAAGTTAATTTAAATGATGAATAGTCATTGGCTATCTTGGCCATTTCCCAAATAAGATAAAATACTGAAACATTAATTACTGAACGTAGGCTTAACCGCTTTTGGCTTCTTACAGAGAAACTGAAGGTATTTGGGTCTATTAGTCAACATATTTTGTGCCACACTGGAAAGTTTACTATGAAAAAAGTGTTTCTAGAAATAATAAAAAGTATTTATAACTTTGTCAAGTTACAGAATGCTAATGTAAGATGGTTTGTAATTGGTTACTTCTTTATTTCCCCCCAAATTAAGGTTTTTCAGAGTTCAAAATTCTAATATATATAAAGTCACTACAAATAATAAAGGAAACATCCCTGATGGGGTTTTGGAGTGATGGTGGGGTTCGAAGCTGATGGCCAATAAAGAAATTTTGAGATGTCTTTGGTGCAAAAAAGGTGATTCTGCCTGGGCAGAAAGAGCTTCACTGGAGTTGTGGAGACTGACTGATTATATACTATGGCGTTGTTGGCAGGTAAAGGCAAAAGGGACGCCTCCAGAAGGACTTTCATATGCTAAAGAGGACTCAAACCAGGGGTCTTTGCTATTGTCAAGCTAAGGTTGTTTTCCCTCTAGTAAGGCATTAACATTAGGAAGGAAGGGCTTTTCTGGAGAAATGTTATACTCTGTATTTGCCTCAAGTATTTGTCAATGGGATGCAGGTTACAAGGAAATTTAATTTTACCTGCCATTTCCTTCTTGCCTTTGTTTCCCACCTCAGTAAGAGGGGAGGGATGCTGGGCTCTAGGAATCTGAGTCTATAGGTTTCTAGAGATCAGGCTATTGATAAAATTGCCTTTTTCTTGTAATTTACTAAGACATAAACTGATGGAAACTCCTGTCCTATAGAACTATGATCTCTAACAGTGAAACATTTGTTTCCCCCTTTCCTTTGTTCTTGTGCAGCCAGGAGTGCCTGAGGAATGTCACAGGTATCCTACCTGGGGTGGGGAGGGGAGGGGGGCATTGAGGGGTGTCAGCTTGCCTTATGTTTCCTCATCAATCTTGATATGCAAGGCAAGTAAGATGAGTGTGCCTTCAGTAAAAGAAAATATGAGGAACAGAGATGCATTTTTGTTAAGGAAAAATAAAGTAATTTTACCTTAATGTGAAATTGGCTATTCCAGAATGGGAAAGAGAAAACAAACAGGACAAAACTATAGAAGGTAAGTTCTGTTTAGCAAAACATATGATCCTATATGACCAAGTGTTTTTATTTTTTAACTTTTTTAAAATGTTTATTTACTTTTGAGGGAGAGACAGAGTGTGAGCGGGGAGGGGCAGAGAAAGAGGGAGACACAGAATCTGAAGCAGGCTCCAGGCTCTGAGCTGTCAGCACAGAGCCTGATTTGGGGCTCAAACCCAAAAAGTGGGAGATCATGACCTGAGGCAAGGTTGGATGCTTAACCAACTGAGCCACCCAGGCGCCCCATGACAAAGTGTTTTTAAACCTTCTGATGTGTTTGACAAACTTCCCAAAATAAAATTCCAAATGTAGTCTAAATTTCAGGATTTTCTAGAGGGACTCTGGAACATTTCAAAAGATGTGTTTTCTCTCCTTATAAAACAGGAGATGTTAAACTAATTAGGCATATTTGATATGCTAAATTACATGGGAAGAAGTGTCAAATAACAAGTAATACTAAGCTTTATTTATGTTGCATTTTTATAGGCATAGGTTCTAAGTATTCCAGAAATTGTAATGAAATTCCTAGAGTCTGATATGTCTTGGTATAATGCTATCATCATAATTATGGTTATCTTTTTAAAATGTGGGCCCCAGGGGTGCCTAGGTGGCTCAGCCAGTTGAGTCAGATGCTCAGGGTCATGGGATTGATCCCATGTCAGGCTCCACACTGATCATGGAACCAACTTAAGATTCTTTCTCTCTCTCTCCCTCCCTCTGCCCCTCTGGCTCACGCTCTTTTTCTCCCTCTCTAAAATTAAAAAAAAAAAAAAAAGCCTCAGAAAATAACCAAATCTCCTTGTCAATTTCATTATAATAAACTCTCACAAGGTCTTTAACACTGGGGCATTTTAAATGTGTGTATGTGTGTGTGACTTACGGATAATTACTGTTTTACTCAGAGGCTTTTGCAAAAGTATTCTGCAAAAGTATGTCATCTTCAAGGAGATTCATAGGAAAGGACTTTGACAAGTATAGGTTTCTGATAACTAAGATCATAAAATTGAACTGGGTAAGAATTTCCAGAACTAATGGAAAAACTGGATTCAGGCAGAACAAGTAGTAATTACACACGACTGAATGAAGAAGGATGATCATAATTCCTTATGATATTTTGTTTGAAACACTGATGGTTCTTCAATTTTTGTTTTTCCAGATTTAAGGAAATCTTTTCTTAAGCTATCTATGACTTAGAGTAATTTGGTAAAGTATATCTTTGTAAACAAAGATGAAACATTTACTTTTTCCTCCACCGTGCCTCCAAAATTTGGAAATTCATGAGTATTCTTTTCATGGCATTATAGTTAGCTATTTATATAAGTTCAATAAGAATCTGTTCTCTTAGTAACAGGACACTATTAGAAACATTGGTTACACTGCCAAGACTTTGACTGGAATATTGTATTTGAGAGAGATCTACACAGACTCAGATATGACCTGAGCTTATAAGGTCAATCACTATTCTTGCTGCACTTAAGTAAATAATCAGGCCAAGTTTAATGCAAACAAATTAACTTTATTATGATTATTTCTGGAAAAAAAATTGGGATGACTATAGAGAGAGAAGTTATGTTTCCACCTTTGTAGATACTAACTTCTAGTCCTGCCAATTGTCTTTGAGGTTTTGTCATATACCTGTAAACTGAACTGGATCCTGAGTTCTTCTGGTTTCCTCAAAACCCCTGGCTAGCACTCTCCAAACTAACATTAACAATTTTCTCCCACCTTTCTCATTTGGAATCACTAAGAACAAAGACTGCCCTTGAATCTCCTTGGAAGGGACTTAACTAGATCCTCCTCACTACCCACTTGACAGCCAAACTTCAGGGACCTGACAGTTAGGTATACATATATCTCACAGCTAAAGAAGGCTGCACCTCACAACTGGTCCTGTGCAAATGCCAGAGGTCTCTAAATCAAATTGACCAGCAAGAGCAACAGCCAGCATTGATGTAGAATGCTCCCACACAAAATGCCAGATCAAGACTTCCTACTTTTACTCATCATAAAACCCTTTCTTTTCTTTACTCTGGCTCTGACCTCCCTGGAAAGATATCAACATCTGTATCTTTCAGGCCATTGCTAAGTGGGAGTAACCTTTTGGGCTGCCAGATCTGTCATTAAAAACAAACAACCCCCCTAAAAACACATGATCTGTCCATTAACAGTGCAACCTTAGTAGGAGTGGTTTGTGTCCTAAGAGAATTTATCTTTGTCTGTGGTAGTTATCATTTTCCTTGGGCCTATGAATACTTAGGTGGCTGCAACAATGCTTCTTAGGTTATCTAACTATGCCCATAACTGTTCACAAATGGACTAAGGAAGATACATTATTAGTCAACTCTCCTGAATTTACATCGCTGAATTAGAAAGGACCTACAGGAATCTTTCATGATTCAGGATTTGCTTCCATTGGCAGGGCCCTACTTCCTTGGTTAGATGTAAATGTAAACGAGAGGCACCTGGGTGCTCAGTTGGTTATGCCTCTGACTTTGGCTCAGGTCATGATCTACTAGTTTGTGAGTCGAGCCCTGCATCTGGTTCTGTGCTGACAGCTCAGAGCCTGCAATCTGCTTTTGAGTTTTGTGTCTCTCTCTCTCTCTCTGCCCCTCCCCTGCTTGTGCTCTGTCTCTCTCTTTCTCAAAAATGAATAAACATTAAAAAAAAAGAGAAGTAAATGTAAATGAGGCTATAATCAGGAAACTTTCCTTAAGTTATTTATTTATTTACTTGAGAGACGGAGAGCGCTAGTGGGGGAGACAGGCAGAAGGAGGGAGGGAGGGAGGCAGGGAGGGAGGGAGAGAGAGAGAGAGAGAGAGAGAGAGAGAGGGAGAAAGAATCCCAAGTAGGCTCCATGCTTAGTGTGGAGCCTGATTTGGGGCTTGATCCCACAACCCTGAGATCATGACCTGAGCTGAAATCAAGAGCTGGATGCTCAACCAAATGAGCCATCCAGGAACCCCAGGAACCTTTCCTTAACTTTTAAAAGTACTGAAAGAATCCACTGCTAAAACAATAGGTGCCCCTCCCCCCACCCCTAAAATTCTAGAGTCTCTGGCCAAAGTTCTTCTTGACAGCAAGATAGCTCTTATTTATATTTTAGCTGAGCAAAGAAATTTCTGTGCTGTGGCCAACACCATCTGCTGAACCTGGATTGATACTTCTGGAGAAGTTGGAACTCTACTAGATCACTAACAAGTTATTAGGTTTAAAAAGTTGAGTCCTAAAAAAAAAAAAAAAAAAAAAAAAAAAAAAAAAAAAAAAGAGTCCTAGGGCTCCAGGGTGGCTCAGTTAGTTGCCCGACTTCAGCTCAGGTCATGATCTTGTGGTTCATGGGTTCAAGCCCTCCTGCATTGGTCTCTGTGCTGATAATTCAGAGCCTAGAGCCTGCTTTGGATACTGTGTCTCCCTCTTTCTCTGCTTTTCCCCTGCTCACTATTTGTCTCTGCCCCTTTCTCTCTCACTCAAAAATAAATCAACATTAAAAAAATTAAAAAGGGGGGCGCCTGGGTGGCTCAGTCGGTTAAGCGTCTGACTTCGGCTCTGGTCACGATCTCGCGGTCCGTGGGTTCGAGCCCCGCATCGGGCTCTGTGCTGACAGCTCAGAGCCTGGAGCCTGTTTCAATTCTGTGTCTCCCTCTCTCTGACCCTCCCTCATTTATGCTCTGTCTCTGTCTCAAAAATAAATAAACGTTAAAAAAAAAATTTAAAAAAAAAAATTAAAAAGAAAAAAAAAAAAAGTTGAGTCCTTCAACAGGGCCTTTCATGGACTTATTGAATTTTGATTGGTTTAGGTCTTGGATACCCTAGCTCTAAATTGCACTCCAGACATTGGGAATTATTCAGCTTATAGTAATTACTGTAGTCTCCCTGGTGCACTGTATTTTCTCAAAGCTTAAATGCATGTTTCTAGCCATTAACCATTGAGTCAATGATGTCCCTAAAACCGAACATCAGAAAAGGAACAAAGAAAATGTCCAAATAAAAAATTGTGAGCATGAAGTCGTGATCTTGTGAATAGCATAGATATTCAGGAAAAAACATCATGACCTGTGAATATCACACAGAGGACCAGTAAAAGCTGAAAAAACTGCACAGCACTAGCTGGAAGTGGCACTAATGTCTTAAATTTTGATCATAGCTCTCAGTTAAGGTGAAAATCTGATCAGAGAAAAAAACCAGACCTAAAATGGGAGTCACTTGTGCTGATCCTCATGTCAACAAATCAACACTTAATATCTAATGTAATTACGGTTTTAGCCTCTCCCAGGAATGTGACCTGTTATCTGTCAATGTGGAACTACCTGGTCAGCATGAGTGAGGTAATCTGCTTGATAAAGTCTAGCCTTTTGCCCAAAGTCTAGCCTTTTGCCTGAAACAATCCACTCTTAGTTAGAAACTTCATTCTCCCTGCCTATAAAAATCTTCCATTTGTACAGCTTTCTATCTGCTTTATGGGATGCTACCTAATCCATGAATCATTGAATAAAGCCAATTAGATCTTCAAATGGGCTCAGGTGAAATTTGGTTTTTAACACAAGAAAGAGCTCTTAAAAATGAAATAAATAGCACACATTTTTAAAGGAAGAAATATTAGCAGAAATGGAAGAATAATTTGAGAAAATCTAAAACAATTATAAAGCTGAGAGAAAAAAACAAAACCAGAGATAAAACAAGAAAATTAAAGGCTCAGTGTAGGATGACTGAAGTCTGACTGTGAAGAGTCAGAAGGAGAGATCAGGGAAAATAGAGGCCACGGAATTGTCAAAGACCTAATTCGAGGGGCGCCTGGGTGGTTCAGTTGGTTAAGCCTCCCACTTCGGCTCAGGTCATGATCTCGCAGTTTGTGAGTTCAAGCCCTGCGTTGGGCTCTGTGCTGACAACTCAGAGCTTCAAGTCTGCTTGGGATTCTGTGTCTCTCTCTCTCTCTCTCTCTCTCTCTCTGTTCCCCTTCCCCCCCCCACCCCCCGCCACACTCATGCTGTTTCTCTCTCTCAAAAATAAATAAACATTAAAAAAAAACTAATTTGAGAATAACTTCCAGGAATAAAGGCTATCTCTAGACTGGAAGAGCCAGGCAGTTGTCCAGCCCAATAAAGTTTAAAGCTCCACATTCTACCATACTGGCATAAAGTTTCAGAATTCCAAGCATTTAAGATCTTAAATGCTTCCTAGTTGGGAGGGGAAATAAAGGGAATTATTTAAAGGACCAGGAATAAGAATGCTTCGGCCTTCCTTCTGGAGAATGAGAAGACAAATGCCTTCAAATATCTGAAGGAAAGAGGTCTGTAAACCAGAGTATTAAACGCACACAATCAAATATCAATTAGATACTGACATAAATGTCAATTAAATATCAATTATATTTAAAAAATGAATTTTCCAGTATAAGATGGTTCTCTGAGGACAGCAGATACCTACATCGACAAATCAAATAGCACACATTATTTAAAAGTATGAAAGGGTTGAGAGAAAGCTGGCTTGAATGGAGAGAAGTGAGGCCAGAAATTATTTTTGAAATTATGCATGCAGCTCAAATTCATTAAAAAACGAAATGCAAATATATAAGAAGACAGAAAATAGTGTCTTTGAGAACTAGATTTATATCTGAGCTTCCTTCATGTTAAGGCATGAAGGGAAAACATTTAGATAATGGAAAACAAGCCAGATGATGAAAAATTTCCAGGATTTTGAGCACAGATCAAGAATACACACATATAGGAGCACCTGGGTGGCTCAGTCTGTTATGCATCCAAAACTTGGTTTTGGCCCAGGTCATTATCTCATGGTTTCGTGGGTTTGAGCCCTTCTTCAGGTTCTGTGCTGGCAGTGGAGGCTGGTTGGGATTCTCTGTCTCGCTCTCTCTCTGCCCTCCCCCACTAGTGCTGTCTCTGTCTCTCTCAAAATAAATAAATAAACTTAGAAAAAAGAATACATACATATATAATGAGTGTTTTTAAGAAAAATATTGGTTAGAAAAAATTTGTTACAAATTAAATACTATTCATATACACCTTGAAGTATACTGTTTTTTTCTTTTCTTGTGTGTGTGTGTGTGTGTGTGTGTGTGTGTGTGTCAAATAAATCATCATAATAGGTATCCATGGACATTGTCTGGTTTTAGAACTCAGGGCTTCAAGTAAGAAGAGTGAAATCAACTTGAGATTCAAATGGACAGGCTCTTGATCCCCGAAAGTATATGTATGAGTGTCTGTATCTGTGTATGTGTGAGTGGAAGAGGCAGAGAGAAGAAAAAAGAGTCTCGTAAAATTCTAAATGACAAAAACCTCTCCTTCCCTTCACCATCTGCTTTTAGTTGAGACTCAGAGGCAATTCTGGTGCAAAGTAAGATAATAGTTCCATCAAGATAGGAGATGGAGAAGAGAGAAGTCCCTCTGCTTCTCACCTACTGCAATGTTTTGGGCTCCTCAAATGTGTTGCAATGTCAATGACTTGGATCTATTCATTCAAAGAAATACTATTCCCTCTACCTGGTGTGTTCCTCATCCTCTTCCTTACCCCCTTTCTGCTTTATCTGGTTGACTCTTACCTTTCTGGGTATCTTGTTTGATATTATTCCTTTTTTTCCCTTTAGTTTATTTATTTATTTGGAAAGAGAGAGTGAGCACAAGCGAGGGAGGGGCAGACAGAAGGACAGACAGAATCCCAGGCAGGCTCCGCACCATCAGTGCAGAGCCTGATGCAGAGTTCCAACCTACAAGCTGTGAGATCTTGACCTGATAAGAGATAGAGATTATTCCTGTAGGAAGATCTTTTCCATAAAGAGATACATTTTTTCAGTTAGGCTTTTCTAAAGTACCCTGTTATTTTTTTTTAAGCTTATTTATTTACTTTGAGAGAGAGAGAGAGAGAGAGAGAGAGAGAGAGAGAGCGCGCATGAGCAGGGGAGGAGTAGAGAGAGAGAATCCCAAGCAGGCTCCATGCTGACAGCACAGAGGCCAATGTGGGGCTCAAACTCATGAACTGTGAGATCATGACCTGAGCTGAAGCCAAGAGTTGGATGCTTACCTCCAGGAGGGCAAGAACAGTATCTGCCATATTCCTACATGCATGTCAGGAATGTTTGCATTTCTTTAATTATCTTAAATTAGAGGGGAAACATACTCATACACCATCCTTGTACGGATATACAATAAAAGATGTATTTTGCATTTTGCAAAAGAACAACGTTCTACTCTATACAAAGGTGTATAGTGATCACCAACCACTACATTTTCTCTCTCTCTTTCATTAATTCATTCATCCATTCATTCATTCATAGGGTCAATAAAATACACTAAACCATGTATTGAGCACCCATTCTATACAAAATACTCAGGTAATTCTGGAGTACAACAATAATGAAGGCAAGCAGCATCTCTGAAGGAAACTTGCATTACAGTTGCAAAAATAAATGAAGCAAGCTAAAGTCTATCTCACACACCATCATTTAGTTGAGTTGCAAGTAACTATTCCCAGACACAAAAATGTTCAGTTTCCCAAAGATGAAGAAAAGCTAAAATATATGCAGATTTTTCTTTATACTGAATCAGCCCCTCATTGATAAGAACCATTCGCTACTGATTGGGATTCTGGAAGATGAGGTGAACCTTGAAACACATTGCAGAAGTCTGGTTAGGAAATCCTCCCAGAGCATCTTCCTCTGTATCTTGTTGGGGGCGTGGATAAAGTTCTGCCTGCGTCACTACCGATTAACCCATGTCTCAGCTTTCAGCTGCTTCACACTGAGCTCACTGTAACTTTAAATATTGATAACCAAGCTCATATATCACAGAGCTGAGAGAATGACAGTTTCAGTGCATAATGGCTAAAGCTTTCTACAATAATCAGATATTCAATAATTCATGAAAATATATCCCCCCAAATCAAATTGGAAGCTATTTTGTGTAATATATTATTTAAAATTCAATATTATAATGCACACAACTTCTCCTCAGCCAGAGAAGGACCATTTCAAAATGTGATTATGTGCGGACTCTATTTAAAAGTGACAATTCTGCTTTTCATTTGTTTAACAGCTTAAGCAGAGGAGCTCAACTGGAACTAAGTCATCTGACAACGAAACCAGGGCGGCCACAAGCAACTTTGCAAAAGTGACATTAGGACCTAAAAAAATGCACATACATTTGGATAGCAGAGACATGTGTACCGGGGGGGGAAATTCTTAATTTGTTCAGGTCCTACATCAACTTGCTCCCAAACAGTCCTCTCCAAATCAACTGTAACTTGTGAGCATCGTAAAATTAATGTGTGAACTCATAAGACTGAGAGTCAAGACACCTGCATCCCACCGCAGTGTGCAACAGTCTCAGACACTTGCCAAGCCATCCTTCACTACGTTTTATTTTCTGAGTAGATCAGGGAAAAATTGTTTCATAAGCATAGAATCAGAACTGTGGTTTCATATTGTTTAATTCTTGAAAGCACCCCTACTTCTCCCCTTTGTATCTGAAATCTTCTTTCAAGGCATATGTCACACCGAGTGAAGCCTTCCCTGACTTTGCAAGCCAGATATGGCTCTCCATTTCTCAGAACATCTGTAATGTTAATTATCAGCAGCACTCCTGTTATTCCACTCCCTATAGTGTTTATCAAGCCCTGATCATATGTCAGGCCTATGTCAAAACATCATGTATTTACATTGTTTTCATTAGACACTAGTCCACCATTGCTACCCAGAGTTATAGCTGAGGAAAGTGAATTCAATGAGTTGTTGAAGGATACAAATCAGAAAGTACTGAAGAGGCAGAAGGTTGTCTGTTTAGCTTAGCATTTCACTGGTGCCTATAGTAGAGCCTGATGCATAGGCAGGGCTCTATTTGTTGGCTGTTGACTCAAAAAACAAACCCCTAAGCATTCAGTTGTATAAATGTAGTGTTTTCTTACCTTGCAGGCAACATGGTTGGGAGAGACCAGCAACAGTAAGCGAAAAGAGAGTGCTTTTATGAGAATAAAGCATGGTGTTTTAGACAAACACTGAATGTGGAGTTCGAGGGCCCTGTCAATACCTAGACTCGGACAATTTGCGATAGTATTACCTGGAACAAAATTATTGACTTTTCTTGTCAATAATCTTCATCGATAGTATCTTCACTCTATTATAGTAAAATTTCCATGAAGCAATATAGAATTGTGGTTAAAAATGTAGGTTCTAGGGGGTCCTGGGTGGCTCAGTCAGTTAAGCGTCTAACTTCAGCTCAGGTCATGATCTCATGGTTCATGAGTTCAAGCCACACATCGCTCTCTGCTGTCAGCACAGAGCCTGCTTCAGATCCTCTGTCTCCTCCTCTCTTTGTTCCACTCTCTCTCTCTCTCTCTCTCTAAAAAATAAATAAACATTAATAAACATTAAAAAAAAATGTAGGTTCTAGAGGATGAAGGCCTGGGTTCAGATGTCATTTCTTACCTGCAGGACACTAGGCAAGTTCTTTAATGTCCCCATCTCATACCTCCTATACATTTTACATGGTTTCCTAAATGCAAATCCTGTAGAACAATGGCTATTACATAAAAAAGATGTAAATAAACATTAGTTCTCATTATTATGTATGTGTAATCGTCATAGCACTGCATACATAGTAGGTCCTCAGAGAACATCTCCTTCCTTTTCTCTTAGTGCTTTGAAAAATTGACTTAACTGTGTTGGAACTTATTTTATCTCCTTTATTAAATTAGAATAATAAAACTGACCTTTCTCCAAATAGCAGGGCTAAGTGATATTTTAATAATATTTTCAACTCTAAGATGCCAATAACATGCATGGGGCCCAGAATTTGTAGGCTGGAAAAGACAAGCATCATCCTCAATAAGAGAATGTCAGAATAGTAGGTATAAATTCAAACCTATATAGGAAAGCATAGAAGAAAATAAAAAATCTCTTGGATAAGGTGATTAAAAAAGAATCTATGGAATTTAATATTTGAATTGGGCCCCAAGATAGATAAGACTAGCAATAATTAAAAGGATAAAAGTATGAAAAATGAGCCCTCTTCACATAGATTTTTGCCATAACTTCACCAAATGCTGACTGGATTAGATAATTTGATTACATACTGCAATATTTTCTGGCTCTGGACAGAGTAACCAACATAGAGGAAGAACTTAATTAATATAAGCATCATCATTATATCTTTTATTGGTTGTCTCTTATGATCTAAGTGTTGTGCCTTTATTATTCTTAATTATTTCATATATTTGCTATTAAGTAGAATCTTCTCCATTCAGAGGTTAGGAACATGGGATTCAGCAAGGTCAAGTCACTTGATCAGAAGCCCCCCTCTCAGGAGTGGAGCTCAGATGTGAACCCAGCTCACCCTCATACCTCATAGCCACCCTCTCTAGGTTTTTGGATGTATTGTTTTAAATGATTATGAGTTTAATGAATTAAAAATATTATTAAACATGCCCTTCTCCATAAGACTCCATTAACATAATGAAAATATGCAAATTAGTAATTTTAAGCCATCTAAACAACAGCAGCCACATTTTTTTTCCTCCTGCCAGCGAATACCAGCTTAATGAGATTGGACTGGCCCAGTGCTAGATGCCCAAGCCAAGAAAAGAGAAGGAATAAAAACAGGCATCCAAGGTAAAAAAAAAAAAAAAAAAAAAAAAAAAAAAGTCCTTCTGGCCCCACCCGAGGCATTCAGAATTGGAATAGATTAATAGTAGGAAATCAAATGATTGCAGCCCTAAACATAGGCATTATCATCAATTTCCCATTCACACTCATATGGTGAGATTAATAAGTCACAGGTTGCCTTTCCTGCTGGTCTAGCAAAAACTAAAATTCTGAATAATTTACTTTCTTCCCTTCTTCCTTCATCCCTCCCTTCCTTTCCCAGTTGTTTCTTAAGCACCTAACCTGTATCAAACACTGTATGGATTAAGTCTTTTGAACCACTAAATGATCCATTACAAAGCCACAAATGTTGCCTTTACTGAGTTTATGGTCCACTATGGTCCACTAGGACACTTAAGCAGGAAGTTACAATACATGGGATGTTAGAAGTTACTCATGAAAAAGCACTGGAATATTGCTTGAAAGTCAACTGAGACTTGAAGAATAAATAAGAAATAACCAGATAAAGTACCTATAATGCGTGTGTATATCTGGATGTGAGTGGGATATCGGGGGAATAAGGATATATATGTTCTAGATAGAAAAACAACGTGGGCAAAGGCTTGGCAGTGAAAGAGAAAGAGATAAAGGTTCCAAGCTAGTTTTTAAAGTGTGTGGTGTGCTTCATATGGGTCAGGCAGAGGCAAGTCCAGAAATGAGTCTAGAGAGGTAAGCAGGATTCAGAGCAGGCCAAAGCAAGCAGTCTCTGCTTCGTGAAGAGGGTAATAGGAGCCCACTGGAGAGCTGTGGAGAGAAGGATGTCACCGTGTTTGGTATGAAAACTATCCATGTGGCTATGGATAGAGGATGACGGAGGGTCTATTGCAGGGCAGGACTGGGTTAGATGACTGAAGGTCTTTGGTAAGAGGTAAAGGATACATGATGCTATTCCAAAGATGTCTTCCTGAGACATCAGGAAACTTTAACTTGGGGAAGTGTACATCTCAAGGGGTCTGGAAGGCTTTCTTTCAATATCTGTAATGCCGTCTCTGGCTAAAAGATGGGGGTATTCCTGCTAGACTCAACAATACTATTGGCACCACTGGACAGAAATCAAAGGAAAGCTCAGTCTAACAAGAAACTTTCTGTTGAGCAAAGCAGTGATTCCTTCAGGTTGCCATCTGGCTCCTCCAGTGGCCTTTCTGGGTCTCTGCCATTGTTTCCAGCTGCCATAACAACTCTGTGCGAAAGAAACAGACATCCCAGGTCTTCACCAGCCCCGTGGCTGCATGAGCATGTCTAACCAGAGGCACAAACAGCTGCCTTACATTTTCAAGCTGGTTTTGAAGAAAGCGGCTCCTTCATCAAGAGTGAATAGGGGCCAGAAGTCTTCTCTTCCTTGCATGTCCAAGATGACCAACACCTCCAGCTGAGGGAAGCAACAAACACCTCCGGTGTCTCTCCCAAAGCCAACACAGCTCATGAAGCTGCTTATGAAGGTTATGTTTAAAGAGACATTCCCAGCTCACCACCCCCAGGTCACCACACTATCTTCACCTTCAAGACTGAAGGTTTCCCAGCGTCCCTAGTAAATAATATGGACTTTAACTTCAAATGATAACTACTGGCTTTGTCAGCTTGAGTTGATATAACAGCATGCCACAGGCTGGGTGGATTCAACAACAGAAATTTATTTTCTCACGGTTCTGGAGCCAAGGGGCCCAACATCAAAGTGTTGCTGAGTTGCTTTCTAGCGAAGGTTTCGCTTTCTTTCTGGCTTGCAGAGGACCACCTTCTTGCAATCTCCTTATTATGTGTGTGTGCTGGGGTAAGGGTGGGGGGAGGGGAGAGCTCTGGTGTCTCTTACAAGGACACTAGTCTATAGGGTCAGCGTCTACCCTTATGACGTTACCCTGGGGATTAGGGAACCAGCAAGTGAATTTGGGGTGGGAAGGGTTCATTCAGTCCATAACACCAACCTTTCTTCTGAGGGCCTCATGGTTCAATCTCTTTGCACATTCTACTATGTTTGTTTACCACCAGAAGTGCAAGCACATGCCCGTCATGTATTCTATGTTCTTTGCATCACTAATTTCATCTATTTTCCACTGCTCCTCACCTTTCTAAATTGTCCTTTCGGTATGCTGTCTGGATGTCATGGTATGTCATAAGTAGATTCCCTTTCATCTCCAAATTCCTCTTGAACGCTTATTTTACCTTCTCTAACTGATCCTTGGCACAATCTCTTCCCCCCAAGAACAGTCCCTTCTTCCTTCCACAGGTATTTCGGGGAGTGCTTGGATGTGGACAAGCACACTCCTGTCTTCTCATTGTAATTCCAACCTGTGCCCTCCCCCCACTCCCTGTTTCCTTTTTCTTTCCAAAATGGTTCTTTTAAAGCATATTACTGGGCACCTCACCCACTGCCCATTATTATTTCTTGTTGCAGTTACGCTGGGCTGTGTGCGTAGGAGACCCTGTTGCTTGGTTTAATGCTCTGCTTGTTACTTTCTTGAATTTCTTAATATTTGTTGAACATGAGGTCCCACATTTGTCTTTTAGTAGGCCTTGAAAACTATGTCACCCGTCCTCTTGTTGCTGTCATATACTGTCACTCCACCTTATCCCTTATCTCTTAGCACTTAGCTCATTGCTCTCCCCAGGTTATTATTACTGCTGTTATTTCGGGTGACTTTAGCATCTACACAGATCTATTCAATGTCTTAACTTCCTGGTTCTCTTACTTCCTCAGATCCCAGCATCTTCTCTGTCATCCTTTAACGATCTAGCAGCAATAAGAATGTACCCTAGACCTTATCACCAAAAAAAAAAAAAAAAACCACTCCAGCTTTGAAATCTAGAAGGTAAGCATCCCACTCTGTGGCTCTCACCTCTATCAGCCCTGTTTATTTGTTTTCATTGCTCCCAATCCAGCAATTCTTAGACCTCAACAGGACATCCGATTCATTTGTCATATCATTTAATTTTAAAAATTATGTAGCCCTTGGTAACTAAAAAATAATATATGTAATGCATTAATTTATGAAGTATTATGAGAAATACTCCAGGAACATTCCATCTGACTTAAAAAATATAACATTTCCCAAATCACTGATGTTAGCTCTGTGTTCTATCTTGATTCATTTCTCTCCCTCCTCTCCTCCTCCCTAAAGTAAACACTACCCTGAATTATATGCATATCATTTGTTGCTTTTGTTTACACTTTTGCTAGATACACATATATTAAAAGTGGTATTGTTCTCTGTGTCCTTTTCTGCAACTTTTTTCTCACTCAACATCATGTTCCTAATAGTACGTTTTCCTGACAAGTGTGTTAACAATGATTAACGTCACTCTGGGGATTAGGGCACCATGTATGATAACCATGTATATCTTAGGTATGTATCTGGGACAGCAGTAGCTGAATAGTTGAATTCTTGCAGTTTCAATTTTATAAGACAACACTTAATTGTTTCCAAAAAGCTTATACCATTTTGCATTCCCACCCAAAGAGTGTAAATAGTGTAAATACTGCCATCAATGTGCACTCTTTTCAATACAAAACAAAACAAAACACACACACAAAACAAAACAAAAAAAACAAGCAAACAAAAAAAGGATAAAATTGTTTCACTGAAGTTACTAGTTTGCAATTGCAGATTACTCAGGATGAATATCTTTTTTTTTAGATTTAGGATGAATATCTTTATAAAGTTTCGCATTATATTTTTACTTACTCTTGTGAAATGCCTGTTCAAGTTTTTGCCAATTATTCTATTGTCTTTTTTTTTTTTTAATGATTTGTGAGATAGTTTTTGTGTTCAAGATATTTCCTTCAGCAGATATTTTCTTCCAATTTGTGGTTTGTCTCTTTATGGTCTGAGAAACAAATTCTTAATTTTAATGTGATCAAATAATCAGTCTTTTCTTTAAGGAATGCTGATTAGGTCTTGCTTAATATATACATAGAGATACTTATGTATGATGTTTTGGCTTCATATACAAAGCTTTGATTCACCTGGGATTGATTTTCTGAAGTCTGGTCTATTAAAGTATAATTTACTAAAGCAAAATGTATATAGTATATAGTATATGTCAGATGGGTATTGTTGTATGGACTTTGACAAATTTCTATGTTTTTCATATAACCAGCATCACAACCAAAAATACAGAATATTTGTGCTGATGGACATTTGGGTTGTTTCTAGTTTTTGGTGATAATGAATAAAACTGCTATATATGTATCTGCATACAAATTTTTCTGAAGACATATTTTTTTATTTCTCTAGGGTAAATACACTGCTAACTCATATTGTGAATTTGTATTTAATTTTACAATTTGCTAAATGTTTTTCAAAGCAAGTGTACCTGTTTTCATTCCCAACAATGTATGAAAGTTCCATTACGTTTCATCTTCCCAATGCCTGTGATTATCAATTTGTATTTATTTTAGCCATTTTAATATCTGTGTAGTACTAGGTCATTGGGCTCTGATTGACTTTTCCTAGTGACTGAAGATATGTAGCCTCTTTTGAAGTATTTCCTTGTCATCAGTGTCATCTCTGCTGAAGTAATTCTTTAAGTCATTTCTTGACTTTTGCGAATTGGGTTGCTTATTTTATTATCATTGAGTTGAAAGAGCTCTTTGCATATTTGGAAAAAAGACCTTTATTAGATACACATATTAAAAATATATTTTGCCTTGAGCTTCCTTTTCCTAAATTGTGTCCTTGGAAGAGCTAAAGTTTTAATTTTTTTTTTTAACATTTACTCATTTATGAAACAGAGAGCACAAACAGGAAGGGGAGACCCAGAATTGAAGCAGGCTCCAGGCTCTGAGCTGTTAGCACAGAGTCCCAACATGGGGCTCGAACTCACAAGCTGTGAGATCATGACCTAAGCCAAAGTCAGACACCCAACCGACTGAGCCACCCAGGCACCCCATGAAGAGCTAAAGTTTTATATTTTGATGTAGTACAGTTTGTTATTATTTTCTATTATGGTTAATAGTTTTTGTATTCTATTTTAATAAAAAGTCTTTGACTCAAGATCACAAAGATTTTTCTCTTTTATTTATTCAGAAGCTTTTAAGTTTTAGATTTTATATTTAAGTCTATGATCAATTTTGAGTTATTTTTAGTATTATAAGAGGTATGGATTCAGGTTGAATTTTTGTTTTGCATATGGATATCCAGTTTTAATAGCATCAATTGAAGAAAATACTATTCTTTTTCTCTTAAATTTCCTTTGGAAACTTATGGAAAATAAATTTATATATTTAGGTGTCTTTCTGGACTTTCTAATTGTGTTCTATTGTCCCACTTGTCTATCTCTTTACCAATGCCATACTCTCTTGATTAATATAGCTTAAGCTTAAGCATTAAAATCAGATAAGTGTAAACATCAGGTACTACAAGTCTACCAACTATGTTCTTAAAAAAAAAAATTCTATGTCCATTGTTTATCCATACAAAACTAGGTACAGTTTGTCGATTTCTACCAAAAATCTTGCTGTAATTTATATTGGGTTTATATTGAAACTTAATATCAATTTCAAGAAGATTTTTAACAATACTTAGCATTCTGATCATGAGCACAATATGTTTCTCCATTAATTTAGGTTTTCTTTTATTTTGTGCATTAATTTGTTTTATTTTTTTAAAGTTTACTTTTGAGAGAGAGAAAGAGAGAGAGAGAGAGAGAGAGAGAACAAACGAGTGGGGGAAGAGCAGAGAGAGAGAGACACACAGAATCCTAAGCAGGCTCCAGGCTCTGAGATGTCAGCACAGAGCCTGATGTAGGGTTTGAATCACAAAGTGTGAAATCATGACCTGCGCTGAAGTCAGATGCTTAATCCACTGAGCCACCCAGGCACCCCTGTGCATTAATGTTGTTGCCTTGTTCTATTTATAATCTTAGGGGGTGGGTTAGGGTTTAACCAGGGAAAGAAAACCAGTGGGAGATGTTAGTCAGGATTCAACCAGAGAAAGAAAACTGGTGGGAGATATGGATTAAGAGATCCATTGCAAGGAAACAGCTTACCCAATTGTGTACCGAGCTAGAAAAGTTCAAAATCTATAGGCCAGACCATTAGGAAGGTCAAAGCTATCAGAAGGGCAGGCTGGAACCCTTGGGAATCAGATGAAGCTGCTGTCTGTCTGAAGGTTTTTTCTTCAGAAAACCCTCACCTCTGCTCTTAAGGCCTTTCAACTGATTGAATAAGGTCTACCTATAGTATCTACAATCTGCAATCTAAATTGACAGTCTAGAAACTTGGAGACCTTGGTGTCAGAGAAGTGAAGTATATCTATATCCTAAATAACCTGAGATAAGATTGGCAGTAAGAACATTTCCATTAGCAAAAATGAGACTAAAGGTGATGTGCTTCCATTCCTGTATACTCACCTGTTTCAGCGACTTTAAGATAGGAGTCCATTAAATTGAAGGAGATAGGCATAACACACTCACAGAATTTAGTAAATAATGGAAGACCATTCGCAGGATTAAAAAATATGAACATAAGCACTACTTGCCTGTGGAAATGTAAACACGCAACTCATTACACAGCACAGATTGGATATCTACTTTATGGTTGATGGGTACCTCCCCTTTATTATATTTTATTACCAAAGGCATCAAAGGACGGCATGTGAAAGATAATAATTGTTCAACTATAAATCAACCTCTGAGGCCCTACGCTTGTGCCCGGATGAAGAATCAATGCTAGTATCTAAGGACATACACTCCAATTTTATTTTCATGTATGACAACAAGAAGTATCAGAAAGGAAAAATTATCCAAAAGTAAAATGGGATATGGAGGACACTGGACAAATTAGTGCTTCTGAGAAAGCAAAACCAGGGTCAAAAAAAGAAAAAAAAAAAGTTACTTCACTGCTATGGCAGTGCATATTTGCAATTCCTAACAATCATTATTTCATTATTGTCACAGAATAATGACCTCTGTATGTTGTTTTTTTTTTTTTAAATCTCTGTATGTTTTACATTCTAGTACCCCATTCCTACTCATTCTATATAGAATATAGGAAGTAGAAACAGTAAGGTAGATATTGTGTATATATTAAGTTCTTAGACTTCCAGAGCCACCAAAATAGGATTAAAGCACTTCCAGGCTTTGGGCTGGATATGGATTAAAGAAGTTCTCCCATAGGCAGATAGTGGTTGTACACAGTACATGTGGAAACCAGAGTTTCCAGCTAGAGGAGTGGATTGTGGCATACAATACATATTTTCCCTTAGAACACATTTATTTTACTTACTGCTAATATTAGATTTCCTCTCTTTGCCATGGTTTAGCTGGATCCATGGCTGTCCTTCAAGAAATTTTACTTTCTAAACTCACTCATAGCTAGGAGTTACCATGTGAATAAGTTGGGATTAATGAAATGTCAATGGAAATGATCAATACAATTTCCAGTTCACCTCCCTAAAAATGAAGCTTTCTGCTCTGACTCCCCTTTCTGCTGGTTGGGAATGACATTTGATCCTTGACCCAAAGATTAAATTCATGTTTTGAGAAAAGCAAACTCACAAAACCAGTCTAGTTCCTGAATAACTTCACAGAGAAGAACCACCTCGTAATCTCTGGACTATCAATTCACAGAGAAATAAATTTTATATGACTTAAACCACTGGGAGAAGACAGGGGTTGGATTCTGGTAAACACTATGTCCCACAAATGACAACTATAAACTCCAGAAAATTCATAAAAAATCAACTACATGAACTCAGTACTGATGATATTAAGCGGGTGTTGAACTCTGGGAGAAAGTAATGACCAGCGAGTAGGTGAGTTTGCTATTGAGAAGGCTTTTGGCTTATAGACTGTTCTCAGATATCACCTCATGGTGGAGCTAGGACTTGCACAGAAACCCATAGATTTACTAGCTTGAAGAACGAGGGAGCAGTTTGGAGCAACCATACAACTGGAAAGTATGAAGGGAAGACCTAGGTAAGAAAGAAGTAGAGAGCAGGCTACAGATTCTGTGCAGGAAATCTTCCAAAATAGCTAGCTGACCCCAGAACTATGAATACACGGAGTAGAATTCTAGCAGACTGATTAAAGTTAAAAAACTATAAAATGAGATATTAGAGCTTGGAGTATGAGTTCAGATAAATCAACTGTCTGCTAAAACACAAGAATTACAATAACTTAAAGTAGTACCTTTTAAATCAATATAAGATAATCCAGTCTTTACACATATTGAAAATGTTCAATATCCAATAAAAAATTACCAGTCATATGAAAAAACAGGAAATGTGAAAAAACAGGAAAATGTGACCCACATTAAAGAAAAAAGACAATTAGTGGAGACTAACCTTCAGCAGCTGCTATAACTCTGCTCAAGGGCATATGGGAAAATATAATGAATGAAAAAATGGGACATTCCAATAGAGGAATAGCAACCATAAAATGTTCCAAGTAGAAACTGTACAAGTAAAAATGGCAAAATCTGAGAAAAATTTAAAACAAAAGAATAGGCGTAAGAACATATTTCAGATAGCAGAAGGAATCAATGAAATAAAAGATTAATAGAAATCATCTTACTAGAAAAAGGATTAAGAAAATCGAAACTCTGGGTCCTCTGCGGGAAACTCTAATGGTCCAACATACATATAATTGCAGTCCCATAAGAAAAGGAGAGAAATTGGGGCAGCAAAAATACCTGAACAAAATGAAAGTTTAAAATTTTTCCCCAAATTAATTGAGGACATATGTTTATACAGTTAAGAAGTCCAGTGAATGCCAAGCTGGAAAAACAGAAAGAAAACCATACCTAAGCCCAACATAGTTATTGTGATTAAAACCAAAAATACATACAAAATTTAAAGCAGCCAAAGAACAACAATAACAAGGACACATAGCATATAGAGGAGTCCAATTTTAATGATGGTTGAGTTCTCATCAGAAACAATGAAATGGTATTTTTAAAGTACTGAAAAACAACAACAACAACAACCTGAAATCTAGAACTCTGTATCCAATAAACCGGTCTATTACAAATAAAGGTGAAACAAAGACTTTTTAAGATAGAGAAAAGCTAAGAGAATTTTATGCCAGCAAGTATGCACTGCAAGGAACCCTAGAGGAAGTTCTTCAAGCTGAAAAGAAATAATAGCAGATGGAGATCTGAATCTTCAGGAGGAAGGAATAGCAGCAGAAATGGTGTAGAAAAGGAAATCAGAGAGGTAATTAGAAAATTCCACTTTGTATCTTAATTTGTTCAAAATGTCTATTTAAAGCAAAAATTGTAACATCGTAATGAGTGATTTATAATTTGTGTAAATCTAATATACAAAGAAGTATATCATACAGGATGGGAGTGGGTTGAATGGACATACACTGTTTCACGTTTCTTATATTCTAATTGTTGTGGTACCATGATAACTTCAAAAGGTAACAATTTTTAAAAGTGAAAACTAAGTGAAAAGTTAAGGCTGTTATGTTGTAATCTCTAGCACATGCATTAGTTTCCTAGGGCTGCTGTCAGAAAGTTCCAAAACTGTGTGGCTTAAAACAATAGAAACTTAGTGTCTCAGTTTGAGAGGCTAGAAGTCAGAAATCAAGGTAGGAAAAGGATCCTTCCTTGCTTCTTCAACATCTGGGAGCCTCTGGCATTTCTTGCTTATAGATGGCATTCTTTCTGTCTTCACACCATCTGCCCTCTGTAAATATCTTTCTCTATACTCTAATTTCCTTTTTTATAAGGACATCAGTTATATTTAGGGCCCACCCTAATGACCTCATCTAAACTTGATCATCTCACAAAATAAGGCCACATTTATAGATATTTGGGGTAAGGACTTCAACATATTTTTGAGGAACACAGTTCAATACATAACAAGTAACTACCAAAAAATTAATGCAAAGAGGTGTATATAAAAACACGTAAAATTTAAATCAAGGTTTTTTAGGAGTTTCTTTACAGAGAAATTTAGCAGGACCCTAAAAGTAATATAGACAGTTATTACTGTCATCCTTATTTTCCTGATGCAAATCCTAAGGTTTCCACAAATTAAATAACCTGCTCAAAGCCTTGCATTTAGTAGATGATTCAAGAACATGAACTATGTTCATGTTCTTGTTATTTCAAAGCATGCACTATTAATCACTACAATCTATTCTTTAACCTCACCAAGATCATAGGCAGGTAGTTCGAGATCACAGCACTAGCTAGGACTGACCTGAAACTAGAATATAGAAATTTGGGTTCTTAAGCCAGAGGTCTTTTCAAAATAGCATTCTCCTTCCTTTTTCCCTCCGTTTGTAGAGACCTGCTACAATAGATGTCCAAAGGGAGTTCATGCTTAACAAAGTTGATTAATTTTTCAAAGAAGGTGATAGTCACCATAGATGTAATTCACTTGGACTTCAAGTAGGCTTTTGATACAATGCACATCAAAGGCTAATCCATAAGGTTAATGTAGAGGGGGCTCGCGGAGAAATAAATTGGATAAACATTTTACAATGGGTATACTAATGGAGGGCAACGAGTCTATAGAAAGTGGCTTTGGCTCAGGTCAAAAAGATTAACCAATGCTAAGCTTAATCCAACTCATGTATCAGTTACCTAGGAAGTTAAAAATATGCTCTGTTTAAAAAAAAAAAACAAACATAAACTTTTGTTGGGGACAGTAAACAGGTCTTCTAACAAACCTCACCTGGGATATGTTTTTACCTTTTTTTTTTTTTTTTTTTAACATATTGGGGAACTACAGCTCAAAAGAATTCAGTAATGTTACCAGGAAAATTAAATGAACTCATGTGCAAAGAATTTAGCAGTGTTTGGTTTCTTATTAGTGCTTGACAAGTTTCAGCTAAGATTTAAGAAATGGCAGATACTAGTAAGTAATCAGTCAATGGATAAATGAATATGAAATGTGGAGTGGACTTTGTTCTGAGTTTAGAGAGGGCAGCAATCCCTATGAACCTGAATCATGTGAGAAGCATTTGCAGAGGATTCTGCATGAATTCTTTGGCTGAGCATGCTTGCTTAGTAACATTTTTAAAAACTGCTGTCCAAGCTGTTAGCTGGAATTGAAAGATACAGTGGTGGTTAGAGGGCCTATTTAGTAAGAGCAGAAAAATGCACTGGGAGTGAATCATTTGTCTGGACACAGAAGGCTGAGTCAGGGAGAATGGACCGTCACGTAGGGAGGTTGGGCTAAAGCCAAGAACACTGGGCAATGATTGCTCTGAGGGACAATTTCAAGCCCAGGCATTAAGACTCTCTCCATGCACCCCCACCCAACTCCTCAGTTCAGGGCTTTTCCAATGGTACCTCACTTAAAATTCTAGGGAGGAGAGCACAGACTGCTAAAAGAAAGAAAAAGCCAACTTGCCCTATTCTGACTTACTAATAGCACACTGGATGCCATGCCCCAAAAGCCCCTTATAATAGGGAGAAAATTTTGATTCAGTACGAGAAACATATGCTAAAATCCATGACTTTTCAGTGATAGAGAAGCCTCTTCCTGGAGGTAGTGAGTTCTCCAAATCTAGAGGGATACAAATACTGTACAAGTATACTCAAACTATAGTGGTGATTTGTTCATTAAGGAGAAGGCCTAGTTTAGTGGCCTTCAACCCAACAACTCCATCATTTTACATTCTGCGTTAAATTAAGAGCCATGAATCAAATAGTAGTTTTCCAGGCTTGGAAATATAAAGACTGTGGCTGAAGTCAAGGTAAAAACAATAACAATAATTCATCAATAAATAGTTACTAAGAGCCTCCTATGTAGTAGACGATGTCCCAGGCATTATGGAAGATGGAGATTTGCATTAAGTACAGTCCCTGTCCTCAGAGCTTACGTTGGGGGGGGGGGGGCTTTGGGGAGGAGAAAATTTTATGTAATTCAACTACTTGTCCTTTCTTTCCATCTGAGGACAAATGTTATTTACTGACAATGATATTCCAAGCTCTCTTCTAGTCCGTGGGGATGAAATAATGAATAACTTCAGGCATTGGTCTCAAAGAGGAAGTATTTTGAGAGCTTTGGAAGGTCAATAACTATTTCTTTGAGGGTATATATTCAATTGAGCAGCGCAGAAGTAGAAGAGGACCTTTTCACATTCAGCCCATATCGGTCCAAAAGGGAGGGAGAGACAGTGGCCAGTGTCTTTAAGAATCTGAAGGAAGTTAAATATCTGGGCAAAATGAGGGAGGAAAAGGGATGAGGATGGAGAAGTGCTCAGGGGACAAATCAGAATGGGTTTTATAAAAGCATATTAAGGAGGTTGGGCTTTATCTGGAAATTAATGCAGAGCCACTGATGAGTTTTCAGCAGAGGAGTGACATCACAGATGGATGTTTTGTAAAGATCATCCCGGCTGCAGGGTGTAGAAAGGATTGAAGAAGAGAAATTCTTTAGCAAGCTCTTGAAATATTTTAGGTGGCAAGATATGATAGCTTTGAGGCTAAGAGCAAGGTTCCTGGATCCACTGATTCTGCTTAAATCTTAGTTCTTTCTCTAATTAGCTGGGTGGCTCTGGACAAGACACTTAAACTTTCTTAAGTTCAGCCAGAAAATAGGGGCAATACAAGTGCCTACATTATGAGATTATCATCAAATCAAATGAGACAAGGTATGTCATATATTGACTGTAGTGCTTGGCACATAGTAAACACTCAATGGACTCAGTATTATTATCAAGTGTAAGTGATAATGAAATGGACTTTCACTGCTAATCTGAGAAACAGGTGCGTAATTATAGAGAAACTTCAGAAGATGGGGATTAGTGGGTTGTTGTCAATCCAGGAAAAGGCACGTTTAGTTACAGTGTTGATTAGCCAGGACACAAGAAGGCAAACACTCATGCACATGCAATTACCTCACAAACACACACACACACACACACACACACACACACACACACACACACTGCTTCCTGGGGGCTGTAGTCAAAAAATGCGTCGTAGACCAATTTGATTATCAGATAAACTCTGAAGAACATCAAGATTGAGAGGAGAAAGGAGAACACTGCAGTCAGTAGAAAACATGGGGAAAACTGGACGAAAATAGAGAGGCTGGAATGGGGGAGAGATATTTGTCAGGAATTCCTTCATTCATTCAATGCTCATTTACTGAGCATATTCTATGAGCCAGTCATTTTTCTCAGTACGGGGGATAAAGCCTGGAGCAAGACAGAGGGGTCCCTGGCCTTCAGAAACTTATTTTCAAGAGTCAGAGTTAGTTTTGATGCAGTGAATAGCCCTAGGAAGACTGCTTTATTGTATGTAATAAGTGCTATTGGTGTCCAATCCAGATCCCTGTTACCCGGCAGGTTCACTGTTTCCCAGACAGTGTAAAGTACTAGCTACCAATGACCCACTGCTTTACTTTCTTCAGCCGACAGGAGTCACTTTGCCTAAAGAAAACTAGGAAGTTACATCTCTCCCAAGAGTGGCCAGAAGACAAGGAATGATTGATAGATTTAAATCAATTACTTTTGATTTAAAGCCCAGCACTCTTGCCACAAGGTGAAACTAGCTTTGTGATGCAGTCAATATTCTGGAGATTCTCTGGGCTCAGGTTGAAGTTAGATTGTAGCTGAAAGCACACATATGCTTAGCTGAATCCCATGCCCTCGACTGCTTCCCCTACTCCCTTACAGGCGTCTCCAGTGTGGTCTTCCTCATTAAGTCACTTGACATCCATTCTCAGTCCAGGCTCTGCCTCTGAGAAACTGAACTCAAGTGTAACCCAAATTTT
This sequence comes from Panthera onca, assembly GCF_046562875.1. NCBI lineage: Eukaryota > Metazoa > Chordata > Mammalia > Carnivora > Felidae > Panthera > Panthera onca. The sequence goes on along the minus strand of NC_138351.1, from coordinate 78,504,127 downwards.
AATATTTCCTTTCTCAAATATAGTTATTTCCTTCAGGCCTAAAAATTAGTTTGTGTGTCCTGACTGCAATAAAGAACTATTTACCTAGGACTCCATAATTTAAATGCATATATCACAGCATCCTCATCTTGCAGACACAATTATTTGACCTGTGCATCCAAATTATATATATAATATATATATATATATATATAATATATATATATATATTATATATATATATATTATATATATATACAGACATCAAATATAAATATATTTATATATATTTACCTTTAAATATATATATACATACATATATGGATATATATATATTTTTTTCCTTTAAAATTCCTTGATACTAATCATTTGTAAGGTTCTTACAGCCATACATTCCAACAAATAGCATATTATATTAACTTACAATGAACACTTCTTCTCTTGCACATTAAATATTGGGCACAGTCCCTAATAAACAGATGAGGAAACCAGGAGTACTAAGAGACTAAGAGTCTTGCAACACGGAGTCATAGAATAAGAATTAGAATCAGAGTTTCCTGGTCCTCAGCCCTATATATTTTCCATTACTTCAGCATAAGAGGAAGATGCCCAGTGTCCATGGATATCACGTTTGTTTGTTTTCATTTTTTTTTCTCCTATCATGTCTTCCAATGAGAAGGAATTTTGATCCCTGTTTGGTTATATTAGCAAATCAATTACTTTTGGTCGGTCTACCCCAGAGGCATTGTGGAAAAATCCAAGTATTTGGACAGTTTCAAAAGCCTGCTTTCTATAAGTTCACAATGCAAACATTTCCTGGAATTAGGAAAAAAAACCCTATGAGGATCCTGCAATCAAATAGAATACATCCAACAGAAACCCCAAGAAGAGTCAAGAAGTTTCAGTATTTAGTCATTGTTAGGTCTACACTTTTCTGTGTTGCACAGTTGGGATTGTCATCTGTTTAAAATTCTTATATAAGATGCTGGAGTCTCCTTTGTCCTGAATTAAGATGCTCTTAGTATTGATTTTTTGCAACAGGGTTATTGCATATACATTAACACATGTATTTAGCCATGAATATGTGGGAAGCTTGAAAGGTCGTCTGATGGGGAGGAATGGAGGAAATGTTTCAAGGAGTATAGATGGAGAGCCTCAAGAATCTAGGGCCACACTAACTCTATTCTAGATGCCTTGTCAGCATTGACTGAATGTTTGTTATTTGTACAGCAGAATATATAGGGCTATGACAATGGCAGAAAAAGTATACAACATATTTATTCTAGTCTTCCAGACCCACTGTGTGGCATAGAATTGAGCACGTAGACAGCACCCAATAAATATTTATTCACTAAATGTTTGAATTTTACATTCTTTTTTTGAAGACCAACCCATATGACAAATACCATGGAAGACATCATCCAGGAATGGATTCCTTTCCAATGATACACAATTGCAGAGGTGGGAAATATTCTTTTAAAGACAAAGTTTGCCTGAAGGATAAGAAACTTCAGGCCCCCTCACGCTTAATTTTATGCTGTGCTAGTAATTAGGTGTGTTGAACTGGCAAGTGACTTAACTTCTTTGGTTTCCAGCTACCCTGAATATAAAATAAGGGGTCAAGCTAGGAGATTGAGGACTTCTTAATGGTGCCTTGAAATTTTAACATTTTCAGAATTGAACTAAAGTTCCTACACTGTATAGAAGTTTCCCTGGCCCTAAAAAGAATTCCTATGGGGTATGAGTTCCGTTGAAACATCTTCTAAAGGAAGTGTGCATTTCCCCTACATATAGAATTTGGTGATGGGCAGGTTGCCTGAAAAGATATTTCACTGCAATTAGTTTTCTTTACTCCCTGACAGAAGGTTTCAGAGCCCAGAGGCAACTTCCACCAGGATAAAAATACTCTGCACTGTCAGTAGAAGATATTCTTATATAACACACACTGATTTCTTTCCCCCATTTTGCAAGAACTCAGAGGAATGGTGGGGTTTGCTGACATCCCTGAGCAGATCATCATGCATTAATGCTCTCCTCCCTTGTCTGATATAATCAGAACATTGCTGATTCCAACTATTCTCTGGGTAAGTTGCTGAAGGGAACGGTAGGTCAGGGGTAATGGTTACTTTCATTTTTTACTTATTATTTCTTTTAAAAATATTAGAAGAATAATAAGACATTTTATTAAAACTGTGGTTCTCAACTAGAAGTGAGTTTGTATCCCCCATCCTCTGCCAGGGGACATGTGGCAATGTCTGGAGACAGTTTTGGTTGTCACAACTGGGGAAATTCCACTTGTAACTAGGAGTAGAAGTTAAACGTTCTACAACAGTCTACAAGACGGAAGATACCTCTCCCAAGAAATTGCTGGGCCCCAAATTTAGAGATGGAAAGGCTCACACTATATATATATAGTATATATATATACACATATATTATACATATATACATATATACTATATATATAGTGTGTGTATATATATATATATATATATATATATATAGTGTATATATATATACACATACATATATATACATATATGTATATGTATGGCCCCTGGTCAGGCTCTGAACTAATAGTGTGGAGCTGCTTGGGATTCTCTCTCCTTCTCTCTCTCTTTGCCCCTCCCCCACCACACACACACACACACACACACACACACACTCTCTCTCTCTCTCTCTCTCTCTCTCTCTCTCTAAATAAATAAATAAATAAATAAACTTTGAAAAAAATATATATATATTCTAGCACAATAGTTGATTTTTAAAAATTCTGTTCCTGTTTTTCTTCATAACCAAATATGAAGTACATATGGTTTACCATATAATTTAGCACTCTCTTCTTTTATTCGTATCACATTATAAACATTTTCACATTTATGTTTGTCTTCCTAATTACCATTTTAATGGCTGCTTAATAATCCATTGAGCTGATGTACCACCATATGCAATACTATTCTCCTATTGTTGATTATTCATGTAGCCTGCTTCCAACATGTTCCCTTACTGTAAATGATTTCTTACGACAAATTTTCAGGGGTATAAATTACTGGGTCAACAATATGAATATTTTTAAGTCTTCAGTTTTCCAAATATTTTTCACAGTTAATGTTGAAAGCTAGGATATCTTTTAAGTGACTTGACCATGGTCATGCTAAAGTATTTTACAAATATTAAGTGTACTAAACCAGCATGTTGTGAACCTTAACCTTATCCAATGTGACATGTCGATTATATCTCAATATAGCTGGAAAAAATGTAAAAATAAAAATGATTAGGCATCCTGTGGGGGGAAAGAAGTACCTGGCCACAGCATGACTTAAATTCAATTATTTGTCATGCTTTTCATTAAAAGTACAATTTGGAAGAATGAAGCCAAAGAACACTGATGGTTTACTTTTTCTAATGTCTAGAAATATGGTTATTCCCTAGACAGAAACAGATGGTAACTTCAAATTCTTATCCCCACCTCCATAATTTCCCAAAGAAATCTATATACTATGAAGTTAGTAAAGAATCAGGTCTGAGTACAATAACACAGGACACATTTCAAACGTCTCCACTGTTTCACTCCAAGTCCCCAAGGAAGGAAAAAAAAATGAGAAATGGTAATCACCCTGATGCGCCCTGTTAGAAATAAATAATGGAGTGGCTTATGGTTAGAAATCACGTTTTGTGCACAATGGTCTTTTTTTTTTTTTCTTTTTTTGTAACAACTAATTTTTTGATACTCTAACACTGTATTATCCTAAGTCTTCTACCCCATTCTGACCTCCACCTTCTTAGCCTGGAACATCAGGCATAGTCTCTTTCTTCTAGAATTATGCCTTTTCTCTTCATTAACATTAGAGCCAAGTAAGTAAAGGTTTGAGAAATGCTGGAGTGGACAAGATTAGTGAGGCTGGAGAAGCATCAAAAAGGTAAACAATCAACTACTTAGAATTGTGGAGGGGACCCATACAGCTTAGAATTCAGATTGGATTCTGTGTGTCAAGTAGCTGATCCTATGAGCCGTGTAAGAGACACAGGCTCTCAAGTGGAGGTCCAGCTCACAGAAGCTTTAGTAGGTATATACATCACAGAAGCTTCAGCAGGTATATACAGCCAGTATATCTTTCAACATTCAGTCCAGAGTGCCCCCTTCACAGAGCTCTTTCTGGTCCTCCAAGCAGGAAGCCATTTCTCCCCTCCTCGTAACCTACAAAGACCCCTGACAGTATCCCTTTTGTGGGATGCTTTATTTTGTACATTTTTATTTTACCTTTGATGTCAGGAAGCCTATCTCATTCACTTTTGGGTTCTACATGACAGCTGATACGATGTATTAAAGATAATAGCTGCCCATTAAATAGTTTTGCTGAAATGACAAATGAGTGAATATTCATCAGAGAGTACAATTTAAGGGAGGGAGCCAGGGATGCTGACCTTCCCATTACGCAGATTATGTTTGCAGATACGTGATTGGGTTTGATGCTTACTGATGGTAAAGTATTCAGACTCTTAGAGCGTTCAATGTCACATACAAATTTGAAGTCTGTATACTTAAGAACTAAGAGAAAAAAGAAGAAAAAAGAGAAAGGGGTTCAATAAGAGGAGTCAGTGAAGAGGAGGAACACAGAAGAACATACGTTGCATTAATTATCTATTGCTGCATAACGAATTATCCAAAACTTAGAGGCTTAAAATAAATAAAGTATCTCACAGTTTCTGTGGGTCAGGAATCCAGGTGGGCTTAACTAGGTCCTCTGGCACAAGGTTTCTTTCTCGTGGGTCTGCAATAAAAAATGCAAAAACAAGGCTTCACTTTTCTCAGACTCAAGCGGGAAAGGATCTTCCTCCAAGCCCACTCACGTAGCTGTTGGAAGGTCTCAGGTCTCAGTTGTTTGCTAGAGACATGAATTCCGTGTCTGCCACATGGGCCTTTTTGTAGGCAGTTGAAGGGCTTCAAGAGAGAGAGCACAAAAGGACAAGCAAAATAGAAGTCCTATTCTTTTCATAACCTCACTTACAAGTGACATCCCATAACTTTTATCATAATCCACTTATTAGAATTGAGGCACTAAGATCAGCTTACACTCAAAGCGAGGGAGATACTCCAGGGCAAGAAGAGCAGAGGTGAGGATCATGGTGAGGTATTTTAGAGGATGCTTATCATATGGGTTGACAAAGGAAAACGAAAAAATGAATAATGAGACTGGTTAGAAAAATTAAGAAAAAAACAAAGGAGTTACTGGAGAAAAACAACTATAAGAAAAGAAGAAGAAAATAGCAAAGTAAACATTGAATATGTGGGGAAGGGGATATGAGAAAGCAGGAGTCTTTACCCACACTCCCCAGTTAATTCCATGCTATTTTTTCCCCACCTGCTGTTGCCCTAATGAGAGAAACAAATGTCTCTAGAGAAAATGTCTTCAGAGTAACCTCCCAGGAGGGGCACACAACACCACAGAGGACACAAACTACTGTTTATACTCTTCGTCACGACTGACTGTCTCATTGGGCCTGGAACAACCTTTTAAAAAAGAAGTTTTGATCCTGTAGCCTGCGGAAGAACGTGCTTCAAAATTCTTGACCTTTTTCAGTGTTCCTAGGGGCCAAAAGTGTTTAGAGAAGTGAAAAATTCAATTTCTCCGCTTGGCTTGTCATTCAGACCTTGAAAAGAATAGAGAGATAGACCGTTGCAAATATCCCCACGGTTTTGCTCCAAGTCCCTAAGGGAAGGGAAAAATTGGGAAATAGAAACCACCCCACTGCCCCACGCTGGACAGAAATAATCTTTGGACAAGAATGGCTATTTCTCCAACAGCAGTCTTATCATGCTTTCAACCTATAACCTTTTAGTTCTTCTAACACTGCATTATTGTAAGTCATCTACATCTCTTTGTATTTAAGGTTTTGAGCCATTTTGTAGGTTTACCCCAAACCAAAAAGGAATAGAGCAATCTGAGAGCTCCATGCTGTTTCAGAATCCTCCCTCATCATTTGGGGGAATTCAGAATTCAGAAACCAATCTGAATTCTAAGCTGCACACCAAGCACAAAGGTAAATTTCCCGCCCACTCGCAATTTTTAGTAGAACTCTAAGAATTTAATAGACATCTGTATCATAAAGGCTTATGCTGGACTGAACTCTATTTAAAAAATTTCCTATATTCTTACCAGTTTATGCCAATATTTTCAAAACCAACCATCAGCTGATATCTTTTACAAATGTTTCTCCTACCATCTGATGTGTCTCCCCTACAGCTTTCTCTGCTTGGATGTTTTCTCTTTTAAGAATTAGCTCAGTATTCATTTCCTTCAAAAAACCTTTCTTGCCCATACCCCAGTCTTGATCAAATGGAGACTCCTGAATCTTCTTTACTGAAAACGTGGACATAGAGCCATCAGAACTTACCACTGTGCACTCTAACTACATACTGAAAATAGAATGTGTGCCTTTCTTTTTTTTAATGTTTATTTATTATTGGGAGATAGAAAGCGGGGGAGGGGCAGAGAGAGAGACACACACACAGAATCCGAAGCAGGCTCCAGACTCTGAGCTGTCAGCAGAGCTTGACTCAGGGCTCCAACTCACAAACCGCAAGATCATGACCTGAGCCGAAGTTAGACGCTTAACCGACTGAGCCACCCAGGCGCCACAGAAAGTGTGCCTTTTATCTGTAAATTATTGGCACATAGCTTACTGCCTTATGCATAATAGGTGCTCATTACATATTTGCTGAATAAATGAGTAAACAAACATGAGATATATAACTAGATTTTAAAGCTGATATGCTAGGAAGTTCCCTTGTTTTTCTGGAGATTCCTTTGCAAAGAGCCAATACCTGCCAAATTGACAATGAGCAGGGGCATTATAAAACTTGGCTGTTGAGCTATTTATTAGAAGCAAGGAACGAGGTATATGGGAGGGAATTACACAAGTGCATGAATACCACTGGGCTGAGAATGAATACCTGATCCCATCTGAGGCAATTACATTGTGTCCCACGGGAAATGCAAATACAGTCTCAGAGATCCTATCAACTCTTTCTCCGATACCTGAACTGAGTAATCATGGAGCCCATCGTGAGGCAGCTATTGTCACATCACATATAAATGGGACAGGGCGATACTTCTCTTTGGCAAGACCAATGGGCAGGACCTCTGCTAACAGCCAACTTTGATGACTGCAGGTTTTCAATGCTCTCCATCTGTTTAGAATTTTAGAGTGCTAGGCAGTGGAAATAGGAGACGCCCCTCTTTCACCTCTCTATAGACAAAGTAGATGCAAACCTACATGACACTAGCCAATGACCTAGGAGTTGTGTGCATAAAACTGACCTTCAACATAAAAATGACCTTAAACTATAGGTCTGAGTTATGAAATATCCAAAACCCAAGTGGACAGAGAACAACACCAAGGGCAATGCACACACATCTTGAAAAAGAAGTGAGGCTCAATAGATATTCCCTTGCCTACACTGAGTAAACACAACATAACCACATGGTACTTATGAAAACAACACATGCATAATAAGCTGATGATATCCTGAATGCTCAGAGGAAGGTAACATTTAGTTTGAGAGTTTAGGGAGGAAAATCTTATTTGTTGTGTGCTATGATTGATTTTGATATTGATAGTTTTTAAAATGTTATCTATCTCCATTATATATTAAAACTGCTTTAAACACATACAGGCATATGTACTTATATGTATGTGCGTACATGTATATGTGTGTATATGTATATGTACGTGCATACATATGTATATATATATGCACATATATATACATATATATATACATATGTGTGTATATATATTTATATAGAGAGAAAGAGACACTCTTTTCCATTTGGCTCTATACTAAGTGTTTTGGAAGGTGTGAGAAGACTTGCCTTGGCTTAGGGAAAACTTCAGCATGCATGAGAAGGCTTGGCTTACACAATTCTTAGTGCAGTAGGAAAAAAATCAAGTAGAAAAATGTGTGGTTGGAAGGCTCCAGAGAGGCCATCTAGTCCTTCAAATCAACTTTCATAGGACAAAGATGTAGATGCCCAGAAAGAGAAACTGAAGGGAAAGTACCCATGAGAACATTAGGCTTTTCTGATTTTTGGACCAAAAATAAAAGAAACTCCTATTCCTTCCTCACTAACCATGGCAGTATTCCTCTAGTTTTGTAAGCAGAATGCCAGGTTGAACATTGGCTGTTGTGCTATTTTGCAAACTTTTGTATTTTAACATGACCACACTGTGAAATCTTTGTGAACCTCAATTTTCTTATTTCTACTTGCAAGTTTGTAATAATTAGTAATCAATCAGTATACATAGAGCATTTAGATTCTGGAACATAATACTTGCTCAACTAATGTTAGCTGTTCTTCTTACTAATCGCATCACTATTGTTGTTATAGCTCCTTGTGACCTTGGCCTTATATTAAATACTCTGATTAAGACAGAAATGATTCAATAAATGACTCGTTGACACTATATATTCTGTGAAGTTCTTGCTTGGGCTTCCTCCCACATAATACTTTGTAAAGACCTCTGCTATACTGTCAGTGGTGTTAATTTTACACAACCACAGCTTCATCAGATTATGAGCTCCTAGGAGTAGGGACTGTATTTTCTTCTCTGATTATTCCAGCACTAACCAGGGGACTAACAAATGTTCTACAACAGGTTTGTTCTGCTTATGAATGGACTCTAACATGGTGACTGTATTAATATTGTCCCAGTGGTGTTTGGGAACAAAAAATAAAAAATAAAAAAAAATAAGCACATGATAGCTGCAGTATAAGGCTCATTTGAGAACTTCCAAACTACACATTTTATATCATCACCATTACTGTCACCACGATCATCGTCACTGCTAGGATTTGTTGAGAGCTTAGTATGCAGAAATACTAGACTCACGTTATCATTTTTAATTCACCATAAATTGGGTGTTAGAAATTATTATTCCCCTATTGCAAATGAGAAAACATAGTATGTTTTATCCGTGCTAGAATTAAAACCTATAAATCATTTTTATTTCAAAATTGAGGTTCTTTACCATCACGCCATGTTGCTTCTAATCTATTTTTCTGTCCACTCATTTACTCAACCATTTGTTCATTCAACACCACATAAGCATTTCATATGTGGCACTCTGTCTTAAGACATAGCTTGGTATCATTCCATCTTGCACACAAGTGAGTGCTTTTCAGAGAGACAGTGTGAGATAGCCCCTGGTTGGCTTTGCCCAGGTACACATATTTCACCCACAATCCTTACCCCTGCCTCTATCCATCCTATTCCCTATATTCTCATTTTCCCATTTATGAATGGGGGAAAAAAAGAAACCCAATAGCCCCGTTAATTCTGTTAGTGACACAGCCAAGTTTTCTTGGCTCTGAAGGACTTGCCCTCCCAACTCAATGCACCATGTACCAAAGGTAATTAGGGCAACTTATTTAAAACTTACGATCTAATTAGTGGCTTTTAATGGTAGTTAATTACATAGAGAGCAACAAAGCAGTTACATTTCCAACCAAGCTTTCTCCCAGACTGAGACAGGAACAGGTATTTATTTGAAGTCATAAAGGAGAGGGGACACTACAGTTAACATCTAATTACACAGAATTGTCCCCGGTAATTATGAGCAATGTGATTTTATTTATCTGACAATTATAGGGGCTTTGCAAAATCTTTGACCTGGGAGACTTGGAAAGGGGACAGAGAAGGAATTAAATGTTATGTGGTGTCCAGGCATATTTTAGACATTTCCCAGTCAAGGGGCACCTAGGTGGTTCAGTCAGTTAATTGTCTGGTTCTTGATTTCAGCCCAGGTCATGACTGTGTGGTAGTGAGATTGAGCCCTACATCAGGCTTGGGATCTTCTCTTTCTCTCTCTGCTCCTCCCCTGCTTGTGCTCTCTCTCAAAATAAATAAATAAATAAATAAATAAATAAATAAATAAATATTTTTAAAAAATTACCCAGTTGACTGGAAGATGGAATGGATAGGTAAGGAAAAGGGTGTGGAATGCTCTCACTTTTATGAGAGAGGTAATACAAGGTACACTGGAATATGCAATATAAATACTCTAAGACTGAGTTAATCAATGAAACTTCTAACTCAAATACCAACTTCACCGCTTGCTAACTAGGCATGAAACTAATCACTCAGAGCCTCAGTTTTCTAAATATAATATTTGCCCTGCATATGTGTTGGAGACATGAACTCATTTGTCCAACAAATGTTTGCTCCATGAGTGATTATACTGGTCCCTGAGTTAGAGAAAAATAAGACATTATGTCTCCCCTCAAGAGTCTTCAAGGTTAGTAAGAAATATGGAAATAGGGGCGCCTGGGTGGCTCAGTCGGTTAAGTGTCTGACTTCAGCTCAGGTCACGATCTCGCGGTCCATGAGTTCGAGCCCCGCGTCGGGCTCTGGCTGATGGCTCAGAGCTTGGAGCCTGCTTCTGATTCTGTGTCTCCCTCTCTCTCTGCCCCTCCCCTGTTCATGCTCTGTCTCTCTCTGTCTCAAAAATAAATAAAACGTTAAAAAAAAAAAAAAGAAATATGGAAATAAATAGCATTAACAGCCCATTTCAAGATCTAGAGATAATATTCTGAGATAATGGATAAGTGATGTCATATTATGATGTATTATTATAATGCTATTATAATTATTATAGTGTAGAATTATACCATTATTATAACTCAATTTAACAAACATTCATTGAGAACTTAATACATGCTGGATACCCCAGTTAGTGGCTGCTTGTGGAAGGTGATGCCTACATTAAGACTTTAGGTAGGGGGTGCCTAGGTGGCTACATCGGTTAAGCATCCAACCTCAGATCAGTTCATGATCTTATGGTTTGTGAGTTAAAGTTCCACACCAGGCTCTCTGCTGTCAGCATGGAACCTGCTTCGGATCCTCTGTCTCCCTCCCTCTGCCTCTCTCCCACGCTCTCTTACTCTCTTTCTCAAAAATAAATAAACATAAAAAAAAAAAAAAAGACTTTACGTGGTATAAAGTAGGATCTCAACCAAATTGTTAAGTATGTTCCGGCCATTTCAATCTCCATGCCCTTTACATAAATTTTCTCACTCCCTAGTGTATCCTTTCCTTTTTAAAAAAATTTTTTTTTAATTAGAGAGAGAGAGAGAGAGCCAACCGGGGAGAGGCAGAGAGGGAGACAGAATCCGAAGCAGGCTACAGGCTCTGAGCTATCAGCATAGAGCCCGATGCAGGGCTCGAACCCATGAACCATGAGATCATGACCTGAGCTGAAGTCGGTTGCTTAACCGACTGAGCCACTCAGGCACCCCTGCCCCTAGTGTATCCTTGCTAAGACAGCTAGTGTCTTTTTTAATAGAGGTTGGGCTCTGGAATCAGACCTGGATTCATATTCAGATGAAACCCCTGAAAGTTCTGTAATATTGGAATATTCAATTTCCTCACCAGTAAAATGTCAGCAAAACAGTGTTACTTCTTGGAAGGACCGAATGCCTCCAACTGCTTCCATAACCATTCAACCTTGTATTAATTAAGGTTTCTCAATCCAGTTATCTCTAATAAATTATCAACATCGGTGATTATTATAAATTCTAGGTCTGGAGGCAATATAGTTCATGAGAAAACAGTTTCTGTACTCAACCTGGATACGTTCTCTTGAGAAAATTACTTTCTTTCATTGCTTGACTTCTTTAGGTTGAGTACATACCATTATATCACTGAACATGTATATTTAGCTCTTCTCTGTGGCCCCTCCAAATTTTATTTGAATGTAACACTGAATTTTGATTTTTCAATAAATTCAGCTTAGTTTATGGAAATAGTGCAAAATAGGGGAATGGTTCCAAACTGAGAATCATGTGATTTGGGTACTGACCCCAATTTGGTCATAATGTATGAGAAAATAGATGAGTCATTGTTCCAAGTTCCTATTTCTGCACTTCTAGAATAGAGTGCTGGTGGGAAAAGAGGGGGACTCCATGGTCCCTTCCATAATTAATAACTGATGGTTCTAAAAAGATTTTATTTTCACTTTTTTCACCTACTCTCACTCCGTCTCCAGAGAACATGAAAATAGAGTTCTTTCTTGCCACCCCTGCCCTCATAATAGTATTCAATCTAAAAGGTTTTCCTGGAGAAAACACTATATGCTAATGGTATTTTGCAGGAGGGGTGTAAGTAATGAAGGTATACCCTATTTTTTCTAAGTTTTAAATTTTATATTATTTTTACCTAATCAGTGAGACAGTAAGACCAAGAAACATGCCACATAGTTAGTTTGTATACTTCTTAGTGCCTTAGAGTTGTGGGTACATAATCTGTAGTAGCTGATTTGTTCCTTCAACTCACTATTAAATGTAGATACCAATACAGAAGGGGCATAAAAGGCCCTTTTGATTATAAGAAATAAAGGGTTAAATCTCTGTACAGAAAATTTTGTTTTAATTATTACTTTGTGCTCATAGAGCTTTGTAACATGAATTTCTATAGTTTCCTATCTCTAAAATGCAAATGCATGATCAGGAAAAGAAAAATCCAGAAGCTGGCAAATGATCGTTCATGCTTAAGTCCGTGAGCCTCAAGCATGGATGGGCAGCCTGGTGGACATGAGCATGTGTGCTGGCTCTAGGCCCAGCTCTGCTGCTAAATTACTGAGGGATCTCCAGCAAGTCACTTAACCCCTGACTTGAGGCACTGGCCATGCCCTCAAAGCGTGCTGGCCCAATCAGAGTTGCAATTTATGTTCCCAGGCAAAGCTTCCTCCTCTTAAGAGTAATTTAACGTGCTCATTCCAGGCACAAGCTGTTCTTCATTTCTTCCTCTTTCTGTTCCTTCCTCTTCCCCTTCCAATGCCCCATTTATTTAAAACATATTTATTATGTATCATTCATCGGTTAGTCATTTTCTAGATACCAGAGCCCCAACTTAGTAAAAGTAGACAAAATCCCGTGTTTTTTTAAAGTTTGTTTATTTATTTATTTAGAGAGTGCACACGAGCAGGGGAGGTGTAGACAGAAAGTGAAAGAGAGAGAGAGAGGGAGAGGGAGAGAGAGAGAGAGAGAGAGAGAGAGAGAGAGAGAGAGAGAGAGAATCCCAAGCAGGCTTCACACCTTCAGGACAGAGCTCGACCTGGGGCTCGATCTCACGAACTATGAGATCATGACCTGAGCCCAAATCAAGAGTCAGACACTTAACCGACTGAGCCACCCAGGTGCACTCAAAATCCACGTTCTTGATGTACTTTATTGTCTATTGAAAGAAGACCAAAAAATGTTTAAAATGCACATTTAGAAAGCAAAGGTGCTATGGGGAAAAATTAAGCAGAAGGGGATTGGGGGTTTTGGGGATGTAGCAATTCTAAATAAATGGTTTGGGAAAGCCCAGTGGGGTGAATGAACACCCCACAGAGGTGCGTGACAGATGGGGTAATTTAGGGGAAGAGCATTCCAGGTAAAGTAGAGCACAGGGCATCTCTCTGGTGTGCCTGAGGGACATCAAGCAGGGCAGACCTGTTGGCTGAAGTGTTTGAGCGAGGAGAGAGAAGCTGAGGACGAGATCAGAAGAGGAAGCGGCAGCCAGATTAAATGTGGCTTTGTAGGCAGTTAGCTCCTCAGAGCAGGAAAGGAAGCTATTGGAGGGCTTTGGGAAGGGGTGTCTCAATGTCTGATTTTTATTTTAATAGGATCACTCTGGCTACTATGAAAAGGGTAGAGAGACAGGTGGCTACTACAGTCTTTTGCCATTATTCAGACTAGATGTGTTCATGACACAGACAAAGGTGGTTGCTGTGGAGGTGAAGAGAGATGGTCAGACTTTAAATATACTGTGAAGATTTTATTTTTTACCTGAGGTCAACTACAGAATTTGACTTCGTTCAGAGTCGCTCTTCTATACTACATGTTCTAAACAACTAAGTACTCAAGATGTGAAAATAACAGGAAATTCCCCTTCCCTTGGGCGAGATAAACTTTCAGATTATGGCTTTGAGCCTTCCAGCTGGCCTGCTATGTTTTCTTCAATTCAACAGCTATATTTTTTAATAACCTACCATAGTTCAGACATGTGAATCAGAGTTACATTTCGTGGTAAGAAACTTACAAAATAAGTTATTATAATGAAATGTTATATGTTAACTGATATCTAAACTTAACTGCTCAGGACCTGGGTGATGTGGGTTCTTCCTCACCACTTAGTAAAGCACTATATCTGCAGATTTAGTGTCATCCTAAGCCACGCAGAGCCCTAATTTATATGCTTTATAGAAGCAGCTTCACCTCGTGTCATCTTGACTGTTGCCTGAGCTTCCTTGTTTCCTAACAGCTATTTTATCAGGGCCTTTCATATCCAGACCACATTTTCCTCAATGAAGACATCCACTCAGGAATTGCATTGTGGTGAATCCGAACCAACTCTGTGATGAAATTCCAATGATATATAAACCCAGGACTTTATGTTTTATATGTATTAGAGGTGGAAGATTGCAAATTTCTGACAAACTTAAGTTCACATGGTATTTGTGCCATTCTGTATCCTTCGTTAGAAAGTAAAGGGGACTGATTAACAAACACACACTAAGGTATAAGTAGCATTGGGGGCATGCCTGGTATATTTAAACTTCAAAGATGTTTGTTATCATCAGTGTTGAATCCAGAGGGATAATTCCAAACTCTCAGAATGTTAGGTGTCTTGGGATAGATTCTTTTGAGTAAGTGTTTCGCAGGAACTCCTCTGATAAGGTTGTCTTGGGTATAGGAAGAGAGGTTGAAACATCTAGAATATCCCTTCCAATTTCCAGACAAACAAGAAAATTAGTCCAGAAGCAGAGGCTGTCCTAACCACAGTCACAGGATTAACAAGTGGAGGAATTGGCATCTGACTTAGCTCTACTGACCTTTACATGATCTTTGCCCTGTCACATTGTGCTATGACTCTTCCTAGTCCAGTGGCCATACATACAGAAAAAGGTCCCAACAGGAAGGAATTCTTCCTTGTCTTCATTATAATATATTCATGTCCTAAAAAAAAAAATATTTGTGCCCCAGATCCAAAAGAAGTGAACACTGATACTCAATTTCACTCTTTTTTTTTTTTTCCCCCTACGAAACACACGGGGAGTTAAGATAGTTGAAAATCATCAACTCATTCCTCCAGGATATTTCTCTGTTGGAACAGATCTCTTTCTAAGCAACTACTGCTAATTTTAGATTAGCTGTAAATATATTTTGACTGTATTTTTCACCTTATAATTTTACTATTTTTAGAGAATCTGCTGATTATTATGGATATTTCTTTTATTGGAAGTTTAGCTAATTTCAGTTGGGAAATACAGACACACACACACATATAAATATGCATACACACACATGCACATACACATATGTGTTCCATTTACTCTGTCAATATGACATCTTCATTTCAACATCTCAATATGACATCTTCAGAAACCACAGTCAACTACTCTGAGTTTGTAGAAACATTTGGAGACCAAGAGAAACATTCCAAAAGAAAATACATTTAATAACAGATAAAACAAATGTATATTTAAAAAAAATAATGTTTTTATTTATTTTTGAGAGAGAGAGAGAGCGTGAGCAGGACAGGGGCAGAGAGAGAGGGAGACACACAATCTGAAGCAGGCTCGAGGCTCTGAGCTGTCAGCACAGAGCCCGATGTGAGGCTCTGACCCACAAACCATGAGATCATGGCTTGAGCCCAAGTCTGACTCTTAACTGACTGATCTACCCAGGCTCCCCACAAATGTATATTTCAAAGCATTATGTACTTATATTACCTTATTTCTAATATTGTATCTTACACATTCCTTTACAGCTTATAAGAATTACATATTCTTGTCATTTAAAAAAAATAAATGATTCTAAAGTTAGTTAAGGAAAGCAATTTTATGTCTCTTACATAGATGGAGAAACTGAGGGTGAGAAACTGAATTGGCTTGTTATGGTAATACTTTTGAGCAGGAGTAGGTTCCATACTTCCTCCCACTTTGTCCATATTCTGATCACTACCACATGTGCCAAGGTGGTACTGATACATAATGTGAAGTGATACTGGCCATCCAGTTGTGGGCAGAACCCAAGAGCATAGTCTGTCAGACTTCCACAACATCCTTTAGGAAGTCTTTTTTTTTATTATTAAATTTTCTTAAACGTTTATTTATTTTTGAGACAGAGAGAGACAGAGCATGAACGGGGGAGGGTCAGAGAGAGAGGGAGACACAGAATCTGAAACAGGCTCCAGGCTCTGAGCTGTCAGCACAGAGCCCGACGCGGGGCTCGAACTCACAGACTGCAAGATCATGACCTGGGCTGAAGTCGGACGCTTAACTGACTGAGCCACCCAGGCGCCCCATCCTTTAGGAAGTCTTAGAGTATGGTATTGGCAAACACAATCAGGCATTTGAAGGTCATTAAGCTTATACCTACAAGTCACAATGAATTCTTCCTTCTCCTTATTGTCAAAAACTTCAGCACTGCCTTACTTGTTCATATGCATGGACCAAACTACCTGACAGTTTCCTGCTTTCTTCTACCGACATTCCTCTCCCTGGAATGTGGAGTATCACTACCTTAAAACCAACCACGCCGGTAGCAACTCATCACATTTCTGTTCTGTTTGTGCACTGAGCCATGGGAGGGAGTTATAAAGGCAGCATGTTAGGACAGGATGAGACCATTAAAGCCATCAATCATACCCTGCAAATGTCAATGCTAAATACTAACGCGTTCAAATGTTTTTTTTCCTGTGGTAAAATCTGAAGTAGATTGAGGGATTCCTACTTTCACCTATGAGGGAGTAACTGCTACAGGATATTCCCTCCCACTCTAAACTACCAGAAAACTGGATATAATATATGAAGCAATTTGTTTCAGACATTGGACAAGCAAGCAGTATAGGTTATGACACCTGAGAAGAGAAACCAACAAGGTGTGATCTATGATCATCCAGACTTTCTACCCAGAGGACATTTTCAGGCCAATATGCAAGCGAAGTCCAGTGGAATCACTGAGATGGGGGGACAGAGTTCAGGGAGAGTGAGACGGCTAGAATTTTCAGTGAATAAGTTTAAGGGGGAGAGAGCTAAGCAAAGCAAAAACTCCAAAAATCAACATAGAAGACTCTTGGAGTCTGGACTGAGTACTGATCTGCACATGTGCAGGATGAAATTTCATAAAGCCATATGACAAGGGCAACTGCCAAAAAAAAAAAAAAAAAAAAAAAACCTGAGAGCTATAAGCTTAAAAATTCCTTAATCTCATACAAGGTTAGGGATCATTTAATATCCCACCAGCCTAAACAGAAAGACTTCAGTGAATACAAAAGTCATTCAGTGAAGGACCCCAACACGGCCCCTGGCTCTGAGGTAAAGACTACTCTAGATTTGGTGGAGGGGGGAAAAGAGGTTTAAAATGGGCTTCAAAATTATTGAGCTGATCCACAAATAAAATTTTGGACCAAACGATGTTCAGCATTCTTTAAGAAAAAAAACAGAATTCAGCCCTCAGCAATGTAAAATTCATATTTGGCAGCAAATCAAAACTTACATACAAAAAAAGCAGGAAAAAGTGGCATAGAAGCAGAAGAAAATGGTCAACAACAACAAAAAAGACTCAGAATGGCAAGAGGTGATGAAACCAAAAGAGAAGAACTCTTAATTTAGCTAGTATAAATTTTATAAATGTGCTCAAGGAATCAGAAGAATATATAAAGACAGAATCATTATCTGAAATGAAATATTCACCAATGGGCACATGGATGGCTCAGTCAGTTAAGCAACCAACTCTTGATTTTGGCTCTGGTCACGTACTCACAGTCGTGAAATGGAGCTCCATATAGGGCTTGGTGTGGAGCCTGCTCAAGATTCTCTCCCTCCCTCTGTCCCTCCCCAGCTCATGTGTGTACTCCCTCTTTCTCTCCCAAAAAAAAAAAAAAAAAATTATATATATATATATATATATATATATATATATATATATATATACTATATATATACACATATGTGCCTGGGTGGCTCGGTAGGTTAAACATCCAATTTCAGCTTAGGTCACGATCTTCCAGTTCATGAGTTCAAGCCCCATGTCGGGCTCTGTGCTGACAGCTCAGAGCCTGGAGCCTGCTTTGAATTCTGTGTCTCCCTCTCTTTCTGCCTCATTTAAAATGTTTTTTAAATGTTCTTTAAATAAACATTTAAAAATATTCATCAACTTGGCCTAATACCAGAAGACACATCAGTGAATTTAAAAGATAGAGCAAGAAAAACTATCTGAACTAAAGCACAAAGGGCAAAGAGTTTGAAAACAAAATAAACAGAGCATCAGTATCCTACAAAATAATAACAAGCATGGTAATTAAAACTGAGTAAGGAGAAAGAAAGAGTAAGGAGGAGAAGATTATGGTTAATTTTTTTTTTTAATTTGGCAAAAATAATAAATACAGAGATCCAGAAATCTCAACAAACCCGTCAAAGGAGAAAAACAAAGAGAATGACACCAAAGCACATCATATTCAAAATGTTGAAAAGCAGTGATGAAGAGAAAAATATTTAAAATAACAAAGGAAAAACACCACGTTACTTGCAGAAGTGAGAATGATTGCCAACATTAGAGAAGCCACAGGACAGCACAATGGTATCTTTAAAACCCTGAAAGAAAACAAAAATTAACCTAAAATTCTATACCTTATGAAAACAAAGAGTTCTGTTAGCAGAAGCTGAGAAAATTTGCCACCTACAAACATGCTCCAATATAATTGTTAAAGGTAGTTCCTCTGACAGAGGAGAAAGGATACCAGATGGGAAGATGGACCAATAAAAAGGAGTGAATAGAACAGAAATGGTAAATAACAAAGATATTTAGTGTTACCTTAATTTTAAATACAATTAATTTTAACGCAAGGGGCATCTGGGTGGCTTAGTCGGTTAAGCATCCGACTCTTGATTTCGGCTCAGGTCATGATCTAACACAGTTAGTGAGTTTGAGCCCATGTCAGCTCCAAGCTGGCAGTGTGAAGCCTGCTCGGGATTGGGATTCTCTCTCTCTCTTCCTCTCTGTCCCTCCCCTGACTGCTCTCTCTCTCTAAGTATATAAACTTTTTTAAAAATTACAGCAAAAATAATAATATAGTATGAGGTTTAGAACATATATAAACAGTGGGTCCTCACCACTTCTCTGCACCATTGTTTCAGTGGTTATCCACTCCAGTAAAAGAAGAAAAATGTTTTATTTATTTGTTTTCATTTTTTTAATGTTTATTCATTTATTTTGAGACAGAGACAGAGAGCCGGGGAGGGAAACAGAGGGAGAGAGCGAATCCCAAGCAGGCTCCGCACTGTCAGTGCAGAGACCAAAGTGGGGCTTGAATCCATGAAATGTGAGATCATGAACTGAGCCAAAACCAAGAATTGGATGTTCAAGTGACTGAGCCACCCAGGCACCCCAAAAAGAAAAGGTTTTAAAAACTACTAGAACCATGAAAGGATTTTAGCAAACAACAGGATACAAAATCAGCATCTCACCCCATAAGTCTTTCTATATACTGGTAAAAAAAAAAAAAAAAATTGGAATTGAAAAGATACTGTAAATAAAACTTTAAAATGTTGGCATCCATTTAAGACCCATACAATCAAAAACAGTAAAAGATTTCTGAGAAACTCTAAAAAGGATTTAAATAAATGGAGAAATATACAGCAATAATGGGTTAGAAGACATAATATTGTGGAGACATTAAAAACCTCAAATTTATCTGTTGTCTTCATGCCAACTTGACTAAAATCTCAGCAGGCCATTTTGTAGAAATTGGCAAACCAATGTTAAATTTATATTGGAAATTAAAACCAAAGATAGCTAAAATCATCCTGAAAATTAAAAACAAAATTTCAAAATCTAACACTATCTGATTTCAAGACTCATCCTTAAATGACTATAAGATGGTGTGAGGTCTACAAACAGATGTAGAGACTGGAGCAGAACAGAGATATACACGTATGTGGCAGGGCAATTTTCAGAAAATTGCTGAAACATTTAAGTAAAGAAAATATATTATTTCCAACAAATACTGCTTAAACTACCAGATATTGATATGGAAAAAAATCTTAGACCTTACCTCACATCATCTATCAAAAACAAAACGAAACTTTACAGTGGATCGTCGAGCTAAATACAAAGACTAAAATTATGAATTTCTAGAAGAAAAACTTTCCAAATCTATAGAAAATAATTTCATAGATAAAACAAAAATGCACAAACCCTAAAAACATTGATAAATCAGACTTCATCAAAATTTAAAATGTGTCTTCTTCAAAATACACCAGTAAGAAAAAGGTAGTCCGCACACAAAGGACTGATATCCAAAATATATGTAGAGCTTTTACATATAAAATTTTTTTTAACTGTTTATTTATTTTGATGAAGAGGAGGAGGAGGGACAAGGAAAGAGAGGAGAGAGAGAATCCCAAGCAGGCTGCACACTGCCAGCTTGGAGTCTGATGTAGGGCTAAAACTCATGAACCATGAGATCATGACCTGAGCTGAAATCCAGAGTCAGATACTTAACTGACTGAGCCACCTGGGTGCCCCTTATCTATCTATCTATCTATCTATCTATCTATCTATCTATCTATCCATCTATCTATTTAGGAGAGAGAGAGAAAAGTGCAGGAGTAGGGAAAAGGGGCAGGGAGGAGGAAGAGAAAGAGAGAGACAGAAAAGGAGAGAGAGAGAGAGAAAAAAAATGAATCTTAAGCAGGCTCCATGCCCAGCGTAGAACCTGACATGGGACTTGATCCCACAACTCTGGGATCATGACCCGAGCCAGTATCAAAAGTCAGATGCTCAACCAACTGAGCCACCCAGGTGCTCCAACACTTTATAATATAAAAACCCACCCACTAAAAGCTAAAAAATGAATCTGAACACAATCTTCACAAAAATATAAAAATTACCAATAAACATATGAAAAATTACTTTTTTTTAAATTTTTTTTTCAACGTTTTTAATTTATTTTTGGGACAGAGAGAGACAGAGCATGAACGGGGGAGGGGCAGAGAGAGAGGGAGACACAGAATCGGAAACAGGCTCCAGGCTCCGAGCCATCAGCCCAGAGCCCGACGCGGGGCTCGAACTCACGGACCGCGAGATCGTGACCTGGCTGAAGTCGGACGCTTAACCGACTGCGCCACCCAGGCGCCCCGAAAAATTACTTTTAACATCGTTAGTTATCATAAAAATGCACATTGAAAACACATGAGACACCACCAGACACTCACGTGGCTAAATTGTAAAACATTGACAATATCAAATGTTCTTAAGGTTACGGAGCAACTGGAAGTTACAAACACTGTTAGCAGGAATGCAAACATGGTGCATCCATTTTGGGAAACAGTTTGACAATTTTCTATAGAGCTTAAGAACATACATAGCACATAAACCAGCAATTCCACTTCTAGGTGTTTACCTGAAACAAAAATTAAAATACATACGTCCACAAAACTTTACGCAAATGTCTGCTACATTTTAATTTTTAATAGCCCTATAATGGAAACAACCCAAAAGTCCACCAACGAATAAAGAGATACACAGATTTTAGCCTATTTTTCCCATAAAATATCACTCAGCATGACACATTTGAGATTAATTCACATTGTTGTGGGCTCATTCCTTTTTACTGCTAAGTGAAGAGAGCCTGACATAAAAGACTATATTCTGTAGGAAACATTCCAGAAAAGGCAAAACTATCATGACAGAAGGCAGATCGGATGTGCTTCATCTGGGAGAGGGGACATGAGGGACATTTTGGGGATGATGGAAATATTTCATGTCATAGTTATGCTGGAGGTTACATGAATGCATACATTTGTCAAAACTCATGGAATTGTGAATTCAAAATAGGTGCATTTTGTTGTATGTAAAATAGGCTTCAATAAAATTGAATGAACAGCATCTGAACTAGATTCTGCCCAAAATGCTCCCTTTATAATCTGTCTCCTGATTCCCCTCTAACTCTATCCTCTGTTCTTCTCCTCCAGACTCGATTCTGACAACTCAAATTTCTCAAATGTGCCAGAAGCCCTCAGGACTTTTTATTTGCCATTACCTCTGCCAGAGAGATCATGTGGTTCTCCTAGTCCCTCCTTTGGATCTTTATATTCATATGTTATCTTGTGACTGAGGCCTTCTTCAAAAACCACATTTAAGACATTCCATTCCCTCCTTAACTCAAAATATCCTAGTCCCTTCATCCACTAAATTTTTGTCTGTAGCCCTTGTCATATATCATATTAAATATTCTACTTACTCAATTACTTATCTATCTACCCCACAAAAACTTAAGCTCCAGGAGAGCAGATTATTAGTTTTGTTCACTATTATCATCCCAGTTGCTACAATCATGATTAACACAAAGTAGGTATTCAGTCTTTTTTGCCCATTATATTATTATCATTATTTAACCATTTTTGACTAAATTCACATTTTCTTCTGGCACAAGGTTTTATAATCCATATGAAATAAAATTACAATATCACTCACTGTAGAATGGTCTAGTGCCATTTCCCAAGAGGCTAGCTTTAGGGAAATAAGGATAAAACGGTAGGGATGTGAGGTAGTGGTGGCAGTGCCATTTAAAGGTGTTATGTCAAAGAATTTGGAAATAATTCAGCATTCTCTGATACCACAGAAATCCTTTATAATAAAGTTCTTTATTTTTTAACATTTTTTTTTAATCTGAGAGAGAGACAGCGTGTATATGTGGGAGAGGGGCAGGGGGAGAGAGAGAATCTCAAGAAGACTCCATGCTCAGGGCAGAGCCCGCCATGGGGCTCAATCCCATGACTCTGGGATCGTCACCTGAGCTGAGATCAAGGGTCAGACGCTCAACCAACTGAGCCTTCCAGATACCTCTATAATAAAGTTCTTGAAGGAAATATCTGTGTATAAAATATTTTCAAATGGTAAGCAATATAACACTTTATTGCTAGCTGGAGCTCTGACCACATTCTAATGAGCAGAACTTGAACATATGGAAACACTGTTTTCAGGTCAAAGCTTACAATTCCTCTATTTTGTCCTCCAAATCCAATCTTAGGTGTTCTATCTTACCAATATGATTCCATGCCTTGAAAAGATGGGGAGGGTGCAGATACAAAGAGAAAATGAATATTTCTGGATATTTTAATGACACTGAGTCTTCATGCCCACTAGCCAGCATGGCCCAGTCATTGACCTGAAATCTGATTAATTATATTGCCATTTCCTCTCCTTGGGAAGAACACAGAAAGGGTGAAAATAAAGAATCAAAAGGTGAAAATAAAGAACCTGAGTGCCTTCCTTTCCTATAGGACTCTAGCAATAGTGACAAATAAAATAATTTCTCCTGTAAGTGATTTTCTAAGATGTTCCCACAGGTCCTCAGTCACTCAAAAAGCTGTATCCTAAAACTGGTAGTAGCCAATTAGCCAACACTCTGGAGATGGATGAAATGACCTTAATGTCATCAAGATGGGTGGCCATCTCTACATGATTGGGTGTTGCTGTGGACTGATTTGCTGCCATTTTTATGGTTCAGTACCACAAAGCAATTAACAGTGAATGAGTGAGCTTTCCCAACCTTTACTAGAAATGGTGGCTGTTTATCATTGTGTCAGAATCCTGGCAGATTCAAGAAATCTAAATTTAACAGGTGACTGCTTCCTCCATGGCTGATTGCAGTCAATGGATCTTCAGGATACCTACTCCCATTCTGGTGATCCGGACCAATAGAACAAGATGCTGAAAAGAAAGGGGATGAATGGGGCCCACGTTAGAATCCATCACGCAGGAGGGTTCTACACAACTCTTGCACTCCTGCATAATAACTTTTTCAATTGATTTCAGCAGATTTCAACAATTGGTTCCAAAGAAAGCTGTGGTGGCAGAAAAATAGATAGATGGGTAGATGTAGTTGAAGATATAAATATATTCAAATTTGGTCAGTCACTACCCCATATTATTGATGGCTGTCCTCTTGGACTACTTAAAAATAGCTTTATTATTTTTTTTTAATTGCTTGAGGTCAAAATGGGGCCAATGAAGACATGTTAGACAATATTTAAAATCCCAGTCCCTCTGAATTGGTCAGCATGGTCTTAGGTACACAATCATCTTCAAAAAAGAACTATTTTCTCTCACTGCTGTGTTTACAGTGTAGCAGATGATGCCTGGCACTGATACTTACCTATAGTAAAATGGTAAAGACTGATGACTGGGGTTAATTTTCCATTGACGTAGGAGGGAATAATTCCCAGAAAATCAGTCTACCATTTCTCACACAAAGAATGAGAAAAAGTGAACACACCCCTGCATTAGAAGAAGTCTAATATTGTCCTCATAATAAACCTGCATAAGAGGTATTATTATCGCCATTTTAAAAATGGGAAAATTAGGGCAGAAAGAAATTAAAATTACTTGCCTGAAATCATGCAGATCAGATGCGGTAAAGCTGGCTTTTAAATGCAGGCATCTGGCTCCAGAGTCTGTTATCTTAAGCAACATGCAATGACATCTCTCAATGTTAGGTCTAAGGTAATCTACTTTGGGAACCTGAATGTAAATGGTTATCTGTGATTTCTTAAGCATTCCTCTAAGTGAATTCCGTGACTTAAGAATATAGTCACGAATATGGAAAATGTGGTATATCCATACAATGGAATAGTATTCAGACACTAACAAGAAATGAAGTACGGATACATGCTACAATATGAATGAACCTTGAAGATATTATGCTATGTGAAAGAAGCCAGAAACAAAAGGCCACATATTATAGACTTCCGTTTCTACGACAGATCCAGAACAGAGAAATCCATAGAGACAGAAAGTAGATTGATGCATGGTGGCCAGGGGCTAAAGGGAAGAAGAAAGGAAGAATGTCTACTAATAGCCATGAAGTTTCTTTAAGGGGTAGATAATGAAATGTTTTGGAATTAGATAGTAATGGTGATTTGCAACCTTGTGACTATACTAAAAGAAACACTGGATCACTTTAAAATATCAAATTTTTTGGAACATGAATTATACATTGCTTTAAGAAAAAAAGAATATAGGGGTACCTGACTGGCTCAGTCAGAGGAGGTGGTGACTCTTGATCTCAGGGTCGTGAGTTTGGGCCCCACATTGGGTGTAGAGATTACTTAAAAATAAACTTTAAAAATTTTTTTATGAAGCAAAAGAATATAGTAATACGGAGAAGAAAAGAGAAAATAAAAATAAGAATTACTAATCACTAAAGACACACACCAGGAACTGTGCAAAGCTTTATGAATACAATTTCATCTAATCCTCATGACAATCCTAGGTAGGTATTATTATTATTATTATCTTCATTTTACAGACAAACAAGATGAGGCTTGGCAGGTTTAAATGACTTGACCTATGTAATTTGGTAAGTGGCTGTGGCGGGGAATGAAGCCAGTTCTGCCTGACTCCGAAGTTAGCATGCTGTTCTGCAGCCACTCACACAACATCACCCTCTACACTCCCTTGCTGTCCTGCCAGGAAGTTTTAAGAAAAAGAAAGGTCGGGGCGCCTGGGTGGTGCAGTCGGTTAAGCGTCTGACTTCAGCCAGGTCATGATCTCGCGGTCCGTGAGTTCGAGCCCCGCGTCAGGCTCTGGGCTGATGGCTTGGAGCCTGGAGCCTGCTTCCGATTCTGTGTCTCCCTCTCTCTCTGCTCCTCCCCCGTTCATGCTCTGTCTCTCTCTGTCCCAAAAATAAATAAAAAATGTTGAAAAAAAAAATTTAAAAAAAGAAAAAGAAAGGTCAAAATAGATGATCCTGATAAATATTTAATGTCCTCTGTTTTCACAGCTCCCTTATGGCTAGAGAGTGAATGTTTCACACCTGAGGGGCACTCCACAGGCAGAGCTGGAAGCGACTGTAGACATGCCCAGAGGCAGAGTCAGGGGGAGAAAAGCCAAGGGTGAGGGTGCTGTCCCATGCTAGAAGTGGCATCACCAAACACAGGACCTCCCCAGTGTCTCAGACAGGCTTAACTTTGTGGGTATTTCTCAACATGCCAAGGTTTGCTAGGACACATTCAACTTATGTGAACGGAAATGCTCAGGAATGGTGCCAACTCAAGTTATATTGAGAATCACAAAAGTTTGCCATTTTTGAGAATTTATTATCTACGAGTAACTGTGTTAACTTTTGATCACTTCATCGACTATTCATAACAACACTATTGAGTAAGTACTTTATTTAACACACTTTATAGATAATAATATTGATCATGAGGCTAATGGCTATTGAGCACTTAATATATCATTAGAAATGATATAATATACATGCCTAAATATATCATCTAATAATTCAACAGTCCAGTAAAGTTGGAAAACTGAGCTAAGTTAAAAATATGTCCAAATATACACAGCAAATAGGAGTTTAAGCTGAAATTTAAAAGTCACTTTTGGGGGGGCCTGGGTGGCTCAATTGGTTAAGTGTCCAACTCTTGGTTTTGGCTCAGGTCAGGGTCTCAGGTTTGTGATTTCGGGCCCTGTGTTGGACTCCATGCTGATAGTGCAGAGCCTGCTTGGGATTCTCTCTCTCCCTCTTTCTCTGCCCTTCCCCTGCTCGCATTCATTTGCTCTCTCTCCTTCTCTCCCTCAAAATAAAAAAGTAAACTTAAAAAAATGTAAATAAATAAAAGCCAGTTTGAATTTCCATAATTAAACCAACATGTAGAAAAAATAAAACCAACACCAAGATCAGAAAATTGAACATAACTAGCATCTCAGATGTTTTTAACTTTACCTAAATGGTTACTAGAGAGTAAGCAATCATTTATATCCAGCTTCCGTCCTCTGTGTTTATTATTATTATTATTATTATTATTATTATTATTATTATTATTTTAGAGATTCTTCTCTGTTGCATTTACCAATATTTTGTTCACTGCTATGTAATATCCCATTATATGAACATACCCCCCTCATCAATTCTATTGCTAATGGATTTTTTTGATGAATTGAGGTTTAAATATTTCTGCTGCCATAAATATTAAGTGTCTTTTGGAAATACATAAATGTGTTCATTTCCTAGCAGTGGAATTCCTGGGTCACAGGATATGCTATGTATATGATCGGCTTTAGCAAACAGTGTCAAACAGTTTTCCAAAGTAGTTGTAACAATATACACCCTCATCAGCTATAGACACAAGTTCTAATTTCTCTTTATCTTTACTAACACAGTATTGTATATTCTTTTCATTTTAGCTATAGTGGTACCTATGTAGTGGTATTATTTTGTGGTTTTAATATGTATTTCCTTATGGGTCACTGGGCTTGAACACATCTGCTATACTGAAATGTCTACTTAAGTCTTTTCCCTCATACACCTAATGAGCTCTCTGTACTTTTCTTCTTGATATGTAAAAGATCTTCATTCAGCGACCTGTACATGTAAGACTGTGTGTTATGTATTTTTCTATGTGCCATTATATTTCAACTAAGAAAAATAATAAAGTAAATAAAACCATTTCATTCCTAGGATTATATATTTAGCCACTAAGTTCACATGTGCAGAGTGCTCTATTTTATTACTTACATTTTCACTGTGTTCTATTTATTGTCTAAGATATTTGCAAAGATATTGCATCATTATTCCCATTTTCAAGATAAAAAAGTTACAACATAATAAGGTAAGTTTTCAAAGACAGTAAAATGGTGATGTTGGTCCTACAAACATATCCTCCAACCTCTGTATTTACATGCCATCAGCATTTTCCCCAGTTTTACTAATAAGCTGTAATTGATGTATAATATTGTACTAATCCAAGATGTACAACATCATGATTTGATATATGTATATGTTGCAAAAATGATCACCACAATAAGTTTAGTTAACATCACCTCACAGAGTAACATTTTTTTTTCTTGTGATGAAAACTTTTAAGGTCTACCCTCTTACCAAACTTCACATTTATTTTTTATTTTTATTTTATTATTTTTAAAATTTTTTCATGTTTATTTATTCTGAAAGAGAGACGGAACATAAGCACGGGAGGGGCAGAGAGAGAGAGGGAGATAGAGAATCCCAAGCAGGCTTGGGCCATCAGCTAAGAGTCCAGTGTGGGGCTGGAACTCACCAACCATGAGATCATGACCAGAGCTGAAACCAAGAGTTGGATGCTTAACTGAATGAGCCACCCCGGTGCACCTATTTTTATTAATCAAAAAAATTTTTAAATGTTTATTTATTTTGAGAAAGACAGACACAGAGTGTGAGCAGGACAGGGGCAGAGAGAGAAGGAGACACAGAATCTGAGGCAGGTTCCAGGCTCTGAGCTGTCGGCACAGAGCTGGAAGCAGGGTTCAAACTCATAAACCATGAGATCATGACCAGAACTTCAGTCAGATGCTTAACCAACTGAGCCACTCAAGCTTCCCTAGTTTGATGTAGTCTCACTTATCTATTTTTGCTTTTGTTGCTTGTGTTTTTGGTGTTATAAAGTAGGTGATCTCTTTATGTGATCCTTGGTGAATTCCTGGGTATATGATAGCCTCTCTGAAGTTTTTCACTATTTAAATGTGAGTAAGGCTCACTTCATAACCTACCTTCTCAAATAAGTATTTTCTGACCTCTCCCTACTCTCCTCGGGAATTCTATACAACCAGTTATGTGTATCATTCTTTGGCTTAAAATTATTAGTTTTTGGTGCATGTAACACTCTATCTTCCCAAGTAACCAAGGACAGAGGAGAGAAGTAGAGTTTTTCATTGATTCATTTTCTCTATGGCTGTAGTTCAAATAGCATTTATCACCAATCTAATCAAACTAGAGGTTGCAGTGTGTTATCCTTGTCCATTGAGGTCATCAACCTCCAGATCTGGATTCATCGGCTCTGAATAACACTCCATCTTTTGGTGTAGTTGGAAGATAAAATGGTGAAAATGCCCACTGGATTTGATGTCTGATGTCTACTAGGTGATGAGGACACTCAAAACTAAACTTGCCAAGTAAAAAGAAAAAGAAAGTCCTGAATGGTGAAATATCAGACACTAGGACTACCAGAGGAAGGCATATGCAATCCTGTCTTTTACTGGCACAAATCATATCCTATGGAGATCAGCTACTCCTGTCTGTTGAAAAGTCCAGCTGGGAAAAGCATCAGAGGTAGGAGTGGATAGGAAGTGCTATGGTATACACATTAAAGAACCACAGCATTTGGGGAATAGAGATACTTACATTGATAGCAAGAAAAAAAAAAAAGAAACCCTAACATTATAGAATTGTCAAGATTAAAATGTGCCTTAGAAAATATCTATTCTTATGGACTCTTAATTGGTCCAATAGATTCTTACTTGGTTTCTTCAAAATTTGTCCAAGAAAAGCATTTACAAATAACTTTCCTTTCCATATCTATAGGCAATAATCACATATAATGAGATTATATAATTTATTTTGAACTCCACCTACACTAGCCTGTATTTTTCTGGTTACTTTCCAAGGTGTCACCTTGCCCCTTGGTCCCAGCAACCAGCCCCCAATAAGTCAGAGGGAGGCTGTGACCTAGCCAACAGGACTCAAAACTTTGGCTTCCTTTGACTCAGGACCAGAGTGAGGAAAGCCAATCAAAATGTCTGTTTTTCTAATAACACTTTGTTTTTGTTAATGCTTGCAAACTGGATACAGTTAAGACTGCTGCCTAGAAACAGTGATCTGACATTCACTGGTCCCTGCAAACTGAGAGAGGGCACACTTCAAGATGGTGAGATAGATAAGTCTCTCTCACTAGTTTATGCTCAAGTCCAGAAGGAACCAAAAGGAGATAAAGTCTTGGCAACAGCCAGCTCCTAACCCTAATCCACCTCATTTTTTGTTCCCTGTGCCAAGATGAATGCCAGCTGGACATGCCCCAATTACTGTGGTTGATCAAATAGAGAACTTTTACGCTAGAGTTTTGTTTTTTTTCTTTCTCTAGACTGCTGTGAAGTCAGCTGTGCTGCCTGTATAAATGTGACCTACAGCCCTTTACGTGCCAGATGTGAACAGATGTGCACTTAGCACGCCTTCTTTATGCCAACCTCCAGCTAGTGGAGCAGCTGATTAGAAGAGACAAGATAGAAAGAAAAGCAAATGTGACTATGTAACTGGCTAACACAGCAATATAGCCTTGCAAGCTAAGCAAAGGTTGAGGATTCAGGTAAAATAGGACCAGGCTTGAATAAGCAAGGTCAAGGGAAAACAAACAAAGATGGAATATAAAGGAGGATTGGAGAAGATTGGTTCACTTTTATTTAGTCTATCTTTCTGGTCTTAGGAAGATCCTAGTGAACCCAAGCTTTGCAAATTTAGTACTATGCACATGCACAAACAAATATTTATTTAAGTTCTGAGGCTCTTTGGGAAACAATGAATATATCACTAAGACCTATATATCACTAAGATCTAATAGGTCTAATAGATCACTATATTCTAGCAGGAGTTTAAGACTTTAAAGGAGGTGACCTCTAACTTTGAGTGGCCTATGAAGGAATTGGGGCTTCACTTTTGGGTAGGTAGAGGAAAGAGAGTCATAGAAGGAGGTGTAACTCTCAAATAATGTAGTTTGACTGACAGTTCTGAAGGAGCTCTCTTTAAGATATACTAGAAAGCAGGGCGCCTGGGTGGCTCAGTTGGTTCAGTGACTTCAGCTCAGGTCATGATCTCGCACTCTGTGAGTTCAAGCCCTGCGTCGGGCCCTGTGCTGACAGCTCGGAACCTGGATCCTGCTTCGGATTCTGTGTCTCCCTCTCTCTCTGCCCCTCCCCCTCTCATGCTCTGTATCTCTCACTCTGAAAAATGAATAAATGTTAAAAAAAAATTTTAAAAATGTACTAGAAAGGTAGAGAATGTAGGTGAGAGCAGCAGGTAAAAACCTCAGGTAAAGTCCTAGCCTAAAGTGATGTGAGGCTCTTGACTGAGGCAGGGGAGATGGGAACCCAGAGCGGTAGGAGCTAAATACAAAACCACAGAGATTAAAGGATAAGGTATGTGGGCTGTATCAGAGAGGGGAGAACTCAAGTAAGACAGCAGAATCTCTAGTGGGTTTCTGGCGGTGGAGGGAGTAGATCCACCTTCAACAGTCGTCTTGCTCAGTGCCTGGTGCTGTGTTCTTTAACCTTCCCACCAACCCTATAAACTAGCCAAAATGACTCTTTGCTTGTTTGTTTTGGTTTTGTTTTTCTTTAAAAAAAATTGTTTTTAGCGTTTATTCATTTTTGAGAGAGACAGAGACAGGATGCGAGTGGGTTAGGGGCAGAGAGAGAGGGAGACACAGAATCCGAAGCAGGCTCCAGGCTCCAAGCTGTCAGCACAGAGCCCCACGCGGGGCTCGAACTCACAAACTGTGAGATCATAACCTGAGCCAAAGTCGGACGCTGAATCAACTGAGCCACCCAGGCTCCCCTGTTTTGGTTTTGTTTCTTAACAGACATGGCAACCAGAGTGACAAAACCCTCCAGTTTTCCAAGGATTATGGGATTCCTGAGACATGAGCGTGCAGTGCTAACATGAGGGATGTCCTGTGCAAATGGGGACTCTAGCACCTCAGCTCAGAGTGTTTATATCACTTTTCCAAATTCACATGTCTGGGAGGAGCAAAGCCGAGATTCATTCCGTCTCTACAAAGCCCATACTTTTTTCCCCAATGATTTTCAAGGTTAAAAATGGCATTGTTACCCAGAACATTAATGCAGAAGGAAAAGCACATTTAATTCGGATCAGGGAGAAGGTGGGGGTAAAATGTCCTATTTTAGAAAACTGACATTCAACTTTTCTAAAATAGAGGCTTTCATTATTAACTTTTTTTGGTCTCTTTCTCTTATACCTTCAATGTTCATCAGGCCCTCCTCCCTCATTTTGTGTAAAGGCTCTATGCAGAGTGGTTATTTTTGTGACTGGATAATTATCTATATTTTAAGCTTAAGATCCAGACTCTGAGTAAAGGTGTGATATGCATCTAATGAATAAATATCTGCCTGGTTAATGTGATTTGCTTGTGTCAGGTTGCCTTGCTCATTCTTTCTAAAAAGCAATGACAGGTCAAGTAGTAGGGTCAGGCTGCAACAGCTGGGTAAATATGGGGTGAAGATGAGACCCTCGGGCAAGGTACTATGAAGGGAATTTGGTGAGGGACTGATCAATACTGTCTCACCACCTCTCTTGCCTTGAATCTCTGCTCGTCTTCTTATCAGGCCAGAGAAAGTGTGGCCCCTGACCAGTAGTATCAGTACCATCTGGGAACTTGTAAAAAATTCAGATTCATGGCTCCACTCCAGATGTACTAAATCAGAATCTTTAGGGCGGGTCCCCCAAATCTGTGTCCACAGAAGTTTTCTAGGTGAATCTCATCACCACTAAAGATATTAAGCCCTATGGGCCAAGAGAAAAATCAAGGATATTGTGTAAGAACTTGTACACTGTAAGGCCTCTGTTGCAAGCACTCGGATGTTTTAGCATAAAAGTAGCCCCACACAATATTTAAAAGAGTGGGGATGTGCTGCAAGAAAATGGCTATTGGACACTGAAATTTGAATTTCATATAATTCGCACTTGTCAAAAAATATTATTCTTCTTTTGACTTATTTATGCCCAAATTTTTAAATGCCAATGCTATTTCTAGGTCTAACAGCTACCAAAAATGGGCAAGTAGAATTTGGTCTGGACTATAGTTCAAGGAATTCTACTTTTGAGAATCTAGATTAGGTGTGGGAAGATAAAGATGGAGACAGACAACGTGAAACTTCCATTAGTCTATATCAAAATGTACCAAGAATGCTAATAAACTGCCAGACTCCTGTTGCTAAAGAAAATATGACTTTCATAGCCATAATAATGTTTCCAGGTTGTCTCTTTTGAGCATTGGGATACTGTAAATACCATAAATATCCATGAATAGAGGTTGGTTACATGAAATATGGTATAACCATCCCTAGTCATACAAACTGATTGAGGTAGGGACATTAGAACACTAAACTGGATATTGTATTATATTGAAAACTAAAGTGATGGTTACCAATTGTAATAATATTGTACTTTTTTCAATAATGAGTTCTTGTTTTTTAGAAAGATATATATTGATTAAATTACATAAAGTCAGGAATAGAATTTGCTTCAAAATTTGCTTCAATATACAAAGTGGGGGGTATAAGTGAAAAAAAGTTGATCATGATTTGACAATTGGAAAGTGTATGGTGACCACGTGGGGTTAAGATTGTATTTTTTATACCTTTTACATTTACATTTGTTTATAATAAAAATATTTTTATCCAAAGAAAATGATGATTGAGGCAGATGTAGATGTGTTGATGTGAAACTACATGATGCTCTCTTGTTTACTAAAATAAAAGCAGGCTGCAGAATAATATGTAGAAGATGATTTATTTATGTATCTCCCTAATGGTTCTGCAACATATAGACTCATGACATTTCAGCCTATGTCTCACAACCCTTCAGCTGTCTCTCTAAAAGAGAGATTAGATCCTTCCTTGCCCATGCATAAAAAAAATCTAAATGTGTCTCCTTTGCTAAGAGAATGGGATCCAAATTCCCAAGTATGGCATGCAAATTCCTTCACAATATGACCACAATGTGTCCTCCCAGGTATTCCTCATTCCATTCTCCTTTTCCAAAACATCCTATACTTTAAAATGAATTAACTAAGCACACAGAATTTAAAGTCAGGAAGCCATACCATCAACAAATTCTGGACTTGATACTGGTTACGTGACTTTGGATAAATTCCTCTCCCTGAGTTTCCATAAATTCATCTAATTACTATTATTTTTTAATGTTTATTTTTGAGGGAGAGAGAGAGAGAGACACAGAGTGTGAGCAGGGGAGGGGAAGAGAGAGAAGGAGACACAGATTCCGAAGCAGGCTCCAGGTTCTGAGCTGTCAGCACAGAGACCGAAATGGGGCCCAAACCCATGAACTTTGAGATCATGCCCTGAGCTGAAGTCAGATGTTTAACCGACTGAGCCACCCAGACGCCCCTCCATATTTTCATTTATAAATGAGAATTGTAACAATGTTTATCTCATATGCTGTGGTGGAAAACTAAGTGATATATATATAATACCTGAGACATATTTAGTACTGAGTCTGACACTGAGAATAATTCAATAAATGCTGGCTATTACTGTTAATAGTTATATTTGGCCATTTATTTCCTCATTTATTCAACATATTTTTTTGGGCTTTCACTAAATGTCAAGTATCTTAGGTTGACGCTATGTTATTCACCATTCCAGCAATGGGTCATGAACTTCCACCATGTCATTCCTTTGCTTGAATCATTTTGGTTTTATGGAGTATCCTTCCCACTAGTCTGTCTGGTAAATTCATATTTAACTTATTTTCCTGTTTGAGTTAATCCTGGTCTCCCAACTCTACTATTGACCTCAGAACTACTCATAGCTCCTTTCCTTATACCATCTTAACACTCCACTCAATCCATGACTTCACTAGTTGTAAGCAGGCTTCCTGACTTTTGTCTACATATTGGTCTTTTTCCATACACTGTGAAATCCTTTGAGGAAAAATCCATTTTTAATTTACCTTTGTACCTTCAGAGCTGAGAATCTGGTCTGTTTGAGAGGACATTTAAGGAGTCTCTTGGAAAAAGGCATGTATATCTTTCCTATAATACTGGGAAATGAGACACTAAGAAAATTGCTGTCATTATCATCAAATATTAAAACAAAGGGATCAGAAACATTATAAAGACCAATATCTTCATTTTTCTAATAATCAAAATGAATCTAAATGAAGTCCACTGACAATGTTTCATGACTTTCAGCTTATTAATTCATTCAAAAAATGTGTACTTTGTTTGTATCACTCCATGCATGACAGTACTAGAAACTAAAGTAGGTACAGGGTCCCTTCCATGGTACTATGTTGTCTCTCTGCCTATGGACAGAACCTTTCATGGAGGGTATGTTTGGATATGAAGAAGACACATGGCTGCCTGAATGGGGAAAGCATCGCCATAAAAGGGGAAGACTGGGTGAGAAGAAATGGTGTCCAAGAAATTACACTTGACTGAAGTCACATTTTGCTCAGAGGTCAAACATGCACATTAGGTTCTGGCTGTCTTAGGGATTCCTGTATTCTATTCCCAGTTTCTTTTTGCTGGTAGTGATGTAGGGAAATTATCTTAACATCCCACTTTCTGCTTTCCTTTTTACAGTGAGTGGATTGGACTAGTCAATGGTTCATAACTTTGTTAGGTGACAAGAACAATTTGAGATCTAATGAAAGCTCTGGAATTTCTCCCCAGAAGGGACAACTGCATACATGCAACACACATACATACACACTCACACACATGCACACATACAGAGGCAGCATTCATGGAATCACTGTTTTCTAACCAAGGGGTACATATTTCCCAGGTTAAGGACTCCTAGACTCAGGGGTCTCCAAGGCACTTCTAACTGTATACTTCCACCTTGTCGGTTTTGTTCAAAACATTCTTTCCTACCGTATTTCTCAGCCCTAAGGTGTAATGGAAAACTAGTCCAGTGTGCCACTCAGTCTCCCTCAGTTTAGGTCCACAAGGGAAAAGTGCTTGGCAGGCAGACGCACATCTAGCCATCATAGTCTGGGGGTGGTGGGAGAGGAGAATGAAATGGGATTCCAGTTGTAGTGCAGTATATGTCTCCTGCCTGCCTTGCTGGGTTTCACTTATTGAATTAGGACAAATTGGAACTTTCATAAACTGAGAGATAAATCATTATCTCGAGTTAGCAGATGCAGTCGCACCAGGGTAGAGCACTGTTAATAACTCTGCTGGATTAGGACTGATTGGAACAATTTGAAACTTGTTTCTCTCAGCTTGATCAGCCTCATTGTAACCACGGCAATTATCCCATTTCACTTTCAATGGCTCAGCACAGACATGTTGTCGCATTATATCCATCCTTCTTAATGGAGCCAGCTCAGACTTTTGTTTGTTTGTCAAAGAGCTAGCCTATGTAAACAATAAATACCTCCACCCCTTGGGGTACAAGGTAGATATCTGTAAGGCTGAGATCTCCAATAGGATAGACAAACACAATTCATGTGTTGGTGATTTCATAGATTTACTTATTAATTTCACTCTTTCATATCTGAGCAGCTGCAATGTGCCAAACACTGATGTGTTAGTCTGTGGGATATATATAGAATTGGATTAAACTGTATTGTGTAGCACCTGTGTCTTTGCTACTTCTTCTGATGGGGTGTACATTTTTTGAAGGCAGGGAACATCCCTTAACAGTGATAATGGCTATAATGTATCTGTTCTCAACAATGGTCCAGGAACTATGCTAACCAATCTGTATCCACAAATCTTATGGTAAGGGATGTTGCAGAGCTGCAAAGGAGTTTATGAGACGAAGCTCCATCTTCGTACTGAACTGGTTAGTGAAGACTTCATGGAGACAGAAGTGTATGAGCGAATCTTAAAGAATAGCGTGAATTTGCTAGGCAAAAGATGAGGAAGAAAGTATATTTCACACAGAGGGAAGAGCATGGTCCAAAGACATTCTTTATCACTTTGTTGGAAACCCAGATAACATATTAGGTGTTACAGACAGGGTGGAGTACTGCCAGATAAGGACTGCTTTTAAAACTCCAGAAGCTTGGACTGGTTGTCAATGAAGTATAAATAATAATTATACATGTATTTAATATTTAACATATTCATGATCCTTAAGTTACATGAGGTCCTAGACCTCTACTTTTATTAGTGTCCAATTCAACATAACAAAAATTTCGCTCAGTGCTCTAGTGAATACAAAGGCAAATAAATCTCAATTGCTTAACGGGTTTCCTGTTCAACTGATGGCATGCAATGGGTGTCCGGTTGGAAATTTATATCAAAACGCAAACAAGAGGGTTAATAAAGAGTAGATACATTAGGTGGAGAACTTTTCCTTTCCACTCCTCACACTCCTCACTGCTATACTTTATTTGGTTAATTCCTTCTGATGGGTGTTTCTACAGAGACACAGAAAACCCTCTCCCGTTATATGGCCTCTTTCAAATCAAGTACTCCTGAGTTTGATTTAGTATCATAGTGCCCTTTAAAATACTTTTTACAACCTGTAATATCTTTTTGTAGGAATATTTTAATATACATATATATGTAAATTTCATATAGTCACCTTCCAAAGTAAGAAATACAATTTCCCTAAAAATGTTGAGGCCGTCATGTGCCTCTGCTAGATTCCATTTCTTGCTAGATTCTCATTTTCAATCCTACCCTGAGGTAAGCACTATCCTGAATTGGGTTTCTAGTATTCCTAGCCTATACTCACAATCTATAGTAAGATAACAAAGTGTACTAACATCACACCCACTTTTCCACTCATCCAAGCAGTTGAGAATGTAGTGATGTTGGTAGGTATACACACTTAGTCCATTCACTTTTACTACGGCATGGTATTTCAAAGTTTGTGCTTATGTAGGTTTTCGTATATTTGCTTCTCCCACTAGGGCCAAAGCTCCTTAATAGTTTTAAGGTAGATGGTCTTCATCTCTGTATTTTCAGTGCCCTGGAGGCACCTGGCACAGGGTAGAGTTTGAGAACTATGTGCCAAATGAATGAACACGTCCATGAGGGAACAAGAAAATCATTCCACGTGGAAACTGTGAGGAGAGAAGATGGCATTCAGGCTGATTCAACATTCACAGTATTTTTTGGTTTTTTGTCTTTTGATAGTTGGATAGAGAATAAAGAAAACCACAAAGGAAGGAAATTAAGGGCATATGTGGGGATATAGTGGACGAGCTGTGACATATGTAAGAGAGACAAATGAAACAATGAGCTAGAGAGAATGTATGGGTCTCAAATGGTAAGGACTCAGGGATAAGCATAAAGACAAGGCCTGGGATTTTCCTACCAGTTTGTTATGATGACATTTGATGGTGCTATTCCATACTCATGGCAGTAAGAAGGGAGCAGACTCCGACTTTGACCATTGTCGATAGTGAGGAAAATCTCACAGTGAGGAAAATGTCAGAGAATAATGGCACCTTCCAATTGGAAGGAGTCTTCAAAATATGCAATTTAACTAATCTCTTAACACTTGAACCTCTACTACTGACTATGATTTCCCCCTTATCCCATTCCCATATGGCCTATGAGGACTAGACCAGTGACACACAGCTCATAAGTCAACCTTGTT
Organism: Panthera onca; assembly: GCF_046562875.1. Lineage (NCBI taxonomy): Eukaryota > Metazoa > Chordata > Mammalia > Carnivora > Felidae > Panthera > Panthera onca. The sequence goes on along the minus strand of NC_138351.1, from coordinate 78,465,962 downwards.
TAGCACTCTGGCTTTTAGAAATTTGTTTTTTGTAATGGACTGGATAATAATAAAAATGGCAACAACAGTGATGATCACTTTTAGGGTGCATGCCATGTGTGAGGCATTGAGCTAAGGGCTTCCTATGAACTTATGTATTTAATTATTGCAGTATCCCTATAAAGATACACAATAGAGTTTCAGTAAATGTTGAATGAAGGCACACCTGTATTACCACTATTTTACAAAGAAGGAAATATAAGTACAGGAAAACTAACATTTGCAAACACAGTCACACAGTTAGTAAAAGGCAGCAGTTAACCAAATTCTGTCTTGACTCAACAGGGAGTTTGACCACCATAATATGTAAGTCCCTCAAAGAGAAAATGCCTGCTTCTATCTCCTAGTGATTAGATTTATAGACATCAGTCCAATCTTAAATTTCATTTCTCATTTGGACATCTGTCATATTTAAAGGTAGTAAAGTTTGACCTTGTAATGTGCCCTCTTCCTATCTATCCCAACATTCTTTGTTCCTCCAAAAGTTGCTCCTTAGATACAGTCTTTATCCATATTATCCTTGTATGGAATTGAGAAATGTGCTAGGTCAGGTGAATTCAGTAAAGATTAATTAACAGCTGGAATTCTCCAACAAGTGTGGTCTGTTTGGCACCTAGGATTCTAGTAATATATTTTATCTACTGCTGTTGTAGCATTCCTACAAAGACCCTTTCTGTTCTAAGTTTCTGCCCTACAGTAATTGCTGATTGGCCCTTACTGCTTGAGGTAGGAAGTCTACCTTTTTGAAAGCTGTGCCATTAAAGCAGGTCACAGGAAATGGCCATATGAGTCACTGAGTCCTGAGGGGCATAGAGGATGTGATTAGGGGTCATTATGTCCAAGGTCGTGGGCTAAGATCACATTCATGCATGGGTTGCCATGGAAACAGAGCTGAAGTGACCTGCCTCTTTGCCCCCACATGGATCTCTCCCTGAGAAGCTGATTGAAGAGGAAGCTTTGGATGGTGCTCAAAAGAGTGAGGACCCATTAAACGACCTTTTATTTGGCAGCTGGGCCCCCAAGTGAAGGCTGCAATACAATGAACAGAGGAGGAATGATTGATGACAGTGGGAAACCTCACAGCATTATGGGATAGAGTGGTGATTACCCAGTAAAGTGGAGTAAAGTAGACAGCAATTCAAAAAAAGTCAATGTCTAGTTTATTGAAATGATGTTGATTCCTCACTGCCTACATTCACTAGAATTATATCCAGAGCAAGTCATATGTGTTAAGAAGTAGTGAAAAAGAGATTTGATATTTAGTAAGAGAAAAAAAGAGTTGTGCATTGGCTCCATTTGTTCTTTCAGTCAACAAGCTTTGAATTCCTTTTAAAAGAACCAAAAGAAGATGGGTTTTGGAGCCAGAGGAACCTGAGGTTAAATCCAGTTTTACTAATTACCGATCTTATGATCAAGTCTTTTGAGCTCTAGGAAGCTCAGTTTCCTCATCTGTTAAGTAGGGATAATCGTGTAAGCAATTGTTAAAATGGATGTAGTAAAAGAATCAAAGATGTTATTGGCAGAATTTCTTTCTGCTTATGAAAGTACACACACAAACAAAAACATAAATAAGTAAATTATATAGCATGTTAGAAAGTACAAAGTCTTGGAAAAGAAGAAAATAAAGTAAGCATCAAGACAAAGGATTGGGACTGTTGATAAGGTGGGGAAGGGTAATTAGAGCAGTCAGGATAGGGTTCACTGAGAAGGTAATGTTTGAGGGGTGCCTGGGTGGCTCAGTTGGTTGTATCTGACTTGATTTTGGCTCAGGTCATGATCTCACAATCATGAGATCTAGCCCTGTGTTACACTCTTTGCTGACAGAGCAGAGCCTGCTTGCGATTCTCTCTCTGCCCCCCACCCCCTCATTCTCATTCTTTCTCTCAAAAAGGGTAAACATTAAAAAAAAGATTCTCTCTTTCTCTCTCTCTCTCTCTCTTTCTCTCTCTCTCCCTCTGCCCCTCCCCTGCTCGTGTGTGTGCATGCTCTCTCTCTCTCAAAAAATAACTAAATGGGGCACCTGGGTGGCTCAGTGGTTGGGCCTATGACTTTGGTTCAGGTCATGATCTCGCAGTTTGTGAGTTGGAGCCCCACTCGGGCTCTGTGCTGACAGCTCAGAGCCTGGAGCCTGCTTTGGATTCTGTCTCCTCCTCTCTGTCTCTCTCTCAAAAATAAATAAGCATTAAAAATAATAATAATAATAATAATAATAATAATAAATAAATTGTTAAAAAAATAAAAAATAAAATAAAATGGTCAACTTTAATTAAAAACAAAGGATAATGTTTGATTAAAACCTTGAAGAAGGTAAGGAAGTAGGCTACATGCATATCTCATAGAAGAGGATGGATGGGTGAGAGTGAGTAAAGGAAAAGTCACAGGTCTTAAAAGTGGGGATGACAACGGCTCTGGTGTGGCCAGAACAGAATGAGCTGAAGGTATAGGAGGTGAAGGAAGTAGAGTGGTGTCCAATGGTCAGAACATGTATGGCTTCTCAGCCTTGATAAGGACACTGATTTTACTGAGTAAATTGGGAGGTAAGGCAGGGTTTTAAACATAAGAGTGACATGATCTCACTTATGTTTGAAGAGACAGTTAGTTTCAAGTATAAAAGCAGAATACAGACATTCTGAAGCATCCACAAACTCAAGGCACAGAGGATGATCTCCTAATCTCTTCCTTAAAAAATTTCTGTATCACTTCTTACAACTGCATGTGAATCTATAATTATCTAAAAGTAAAAAATGAAAACATAGAAAAAATAGATAAACAAGCTGTTGACACTGCAGGGATTCTATCTAAGACAGAACCCTCAACTGGGATAAACTACTGGGGTGGAATCACATTGGACAGGAAATGGACAATAGAGACAAAGGAATGGAGAAGGTCTAAGGCTGTGCCTCTCTAATGCTATAGCCACTAACCACCTGTAGCCACTGAACAAGCCAACCATGGTCAGTGGGTCTGAAATGTGCTCTATGTATAAAACACACACCCAACTTCAGAGACTTAGCAGAAATAACAGACCGGTAAAAAAAATTACATTAATAATGTGGTATCAATTATGCACTGTAATAACAATATCTTGAATAGAAGTGGTTAAAGAAAATATATTATTCAAGTTTTTTAAAACAAAAGGCTTCTGGAAGATGAAATCAGGTAAACAAAATGATAAATGATGACAAAGTAATTGAAAATGAGGAAGCCATGGGAACGGGATCAGGGGTGAACTCGGATTCCTATTCAATATACAATTAAAAGGAAATGACAATGAAACTTGCGGTTTCAGGCCAGAATACGTAAATGTTGTAAACCTTACTAATAATAGCATAAGAGAGAGAAAGGACTGGAAACAGAGAAAAAGAGGGTGTGGGGACACTAGCTTCCTCATAGCAAGGAGTCAACAGATAGTGCTACATTTCCATTTTAGACCTTTTTTTCTTTTGTAAAGATTTTAACAAGTTAAAATGTCTTCTTACTTTTCCCCTTAACTCTGGAGATATTTTAGATGCTAATATTTTCTTGAGGTGAAGAAATATGTATTTGACATTCCTCACTTTTTCATGTTTATTTTAGTATGTTTTTCTTAATGTTAAATTCAAGTAAAACTAAATCTGTCATTTTATTTTAAAATAACCTCTATAACAGCATCACATTTTTATTTCTTTTCCTACTAATCTATATATTTCTATATAGTCCTTAGATAGGAATATATACATCTGTGTAGTCCTTACAGAAATGTCTGGAGCAATTGCCACCAAATAGTAATGACAGTTGTTGCTGGTGGTGGAATTTTAGGTAATCTCTCACTTTCTATACACATTTTTGAATTGCTTGCTTTCTTGGTAGTGATTACTTGATTGCTGATGAAATCATTTTTCTATAGACATTAATAAATTTTTAAAGGATCTTTCTGGCTGCCATGTTGAGAGTTGGGTCTACGCTGGGCAAGGGTTGATGCAAAGAGACTAGGTAGAAGGGTGTTACATCGAAAACAGAAATGACCAGGCATAAACACATGCACATTTGATTACTATCCTTAGTGGAACTGAAGCATGTTCTACTAAAAAACTGAGGAATTCAAAACTAATTAGTTTTGAGTATTTTTTTAGTGTAAACAAACAAACAAACAAACAGTAGTTGGGTTGGAATACAAATTTTGAGGAAATCTCCAGAAAACTGAAAGATTCTAACAAGTTATCATCTGAAACAATGAAAACAACTGCCACCCTAAGGCACTTTTGAGTAAATTTTTAAGGATGCAGGGAAAAACAAGAGTCCCTAACATCTTTCATAAAGAGAAGTAGCATTCTTCTGCCCAACATATCCTCAACACCATATAAAATTACCAAGTATCTGAAATGGCATCACAGAAATTAGGAGACTACAGAAGCATCCCATCAAAATTCTGAGGGGAAATTATTTCCTTCCACACAAAAGACTTTAAATACAGATAATCCATCATCGTGGATCAGAGTAGAATAAAGACATTTTTAGACAGGCACAATTTCAAAATTACACCTCCCATGCAAGAAGATACTAAAGATATTCTCCAACAATACAAGGGTAAAAAACAATAAAGAGAGGCTGTGAAATCTTGAATAGGAGATTCAATTGAGAAAAGAGAATAAATGGAACACCTGGGTGGCTCAGTTAGTTAAGCATCTGACTTGGTTTTGGCTCAGGTCATGATCTCAGTTTTGTAGGTTTGAGTCCCACACTGGGCTCTGTGCTGACAGCAGGAACCCTGCTTGGGATTCTCTTTCTCCCTCTCTCTCTTCCCCTCCCCCACTCATGCTGTCTCTGTCTCTCTCAAAATAAATAAATAAACTTAAAAAAAAAAGAGTGAGAGAGAATAAAGCAATTATAAAATCACAAAAGAGATTCCCGGACAATTCTATGAATTCCTTCTGAAGACATAAGTCCAGAACTGAGCCAGTCTGTGTTCAGAAAGTGGTATGTTTGGGGCAGTTCTCAGGAGTAAATACTGGCATGGCACACAGATGGATATTAATTTTTGAAAAAATGCAGATAGAGCCAGGAAACAACCATCAAGAGGTGACTAACCTGGGCCTAGATTATGATGTGAGAGAGGGAATAAAGGGAACAAGAAGTACCACTGTGTTAGAGTAGTCAGAGTTTGCAGCAGGTGAGACAGGGAAGAGACTGGAAAGAGTCTCTTTGTTATGCCCCCTCATTCCATTCATCTCCACTCCTGCACCTTTGCTTATCATATATTCTTATCTGTACGCCCACAGTTAACAGCTCAGTGCATCTATCCCTTCTGTGGTGCTAGTCTCAACAGGTGACTATCCTATAAAGTATTTTTGATTCCTTAAGACCCTAAACTTTCCTTTCTCTGAACTTCTATAACTCACTTCCAGGAATACTCCTGCTTCCATTACGTGGGTGTTGCATGCCCAGGTAGAGTTAGTTTTTATCAACTCAATCCCCTTACCTTGCTTTATTTTTCCTTATAGCTCTTATTATTACCCAAGATATATATCCATGGCCAGAACAGTGGTTTTCATTTCAAAGTACGTTCAGAGTTAAGTGGAACACTTAAATACATATGACAATTTTGGAAAACTATAAACTAAAAAATTAAAACAGGGTACTTCAGCAGAGAGGAGCGGGATGAGAAGAGCACTGACAGCACTTGCATTTATAATCTATACACATCTTTCTTACATATTTTTAAAGCTCATTTATTTATTTTGAGAGAGCAAGAGAATGTGTGAATGCAGCATGAGTGGGGGAGGGGCAGAGAGAGAAGGAGAGAGAGAATCCCAAGAAGGATCTGTGCCGTCAGCGCATGGAGCCTGACATGGGGCTCGATCTCAGAAACTACAAGATCATGACCTCAGCCAAAATCAAGAGTCGGACACTTAACTGACTGAGCCATCCAGGGATCCCTGTTACATATTTTTAAATAGATATATTTTATTATTATGTTTTTAAAATGAGGAGAGGTGATTTTACCATGGGAAACAGAAAATATGCCATTAATGAAGATTAGGTACAGTTGAAGGAAGGGAGGAGTATCACACTGAAGAAGGATAAAGTTTTGAGCAATCTGTGGTTTTTGAAGGGGTTCTTTTTTTTTAAGTGTATTTATTTATTTTGAGAGAGGGAAAGAGCATGCACATGCACTTGCGAGTGGTGGAGGTTGCAGAGAGAGAGGGAGAGAGAGAATCTCAAGCAGGCTGCATGTTGTCAGCACAGCAGAGCCTATGTTGAACTCACAAACTGTGAGATCATGACCTGAGCCTAAATCAACAGTAGCACCTTTAACCAACTGAGCCCCTCAGGCACCCTTGAAGTGGTTGTTGATAAGTGGGAGTGAGCACAGAATGGAGAGGGGTCAAACAGGATATCCATCAACGGGGATACATAGGAAACAGAATTACAGAGGCAAGGAAAACCAGACATGAAGCATTTAGAGGGAGTTTGGAATGAAGTGGGTCCTTATGACCATAAGAGAGCCAAGTGACCACATGGTGGTGGGTAGAGAAACTCCCCCTTGGCAGATATAATAGTGTGGTATGACTTGGGATCTTCTGAATTGACTTTTCTGCCTTCTTCATGCAAAGACTCATGGAGTTCCAGAAAGTAGTAGATATAGATTCTTGCTTTTAAATGACTGTTTATAATGCAATAATGAAGACATTCATTTTTCTCTCTATGTCTCCATTATCCACCCTACCTGTCTTCCAAAATGACAAAAAATAGCTTGCTCTGCTTTTTTGTCATTAATGTGAAAATAAGGAAACGAGAACCATTCACCAGGCAGATAAAGCCCATTTGCAAGAAAATTAAACATTTTATGAAACCATTATAGGAGAATGTGTCAAAGCCTATAATTCTCTTCTTAAGTCTGAAATGGCTATTTGTTGGAGGTAATGGTGACCTGATTGTTATATCTGCCACCTTGTGGATTGCTAGGGGAAACATGAGCAATCATCTGCATTATGATGTTCTTATTTCAAAGCTCCTTCACCTTTCTTACACACTCCTCTTGAATAAACAAATTAGAGATTATGGCTCTTAAAAATACTCATTATTCAGCCGAGGCACAGAGAGGTAAGATGGGTTGTCTAAATATGGGTTGAACCCACGTTTGCACAGTGATTAAGGAATCAGTCTTTGGAAAGAAATGACTGAGATTGATAGGGCACCTGTGTGGCTCAGTCAGTTAAGCGACCAACTCTTGATTTCAGCTTAGGTAATGATCTGATGGTTCGTGGATTCGAGACCTGTGTTGGGCGCTAAGCTGACAGGATGGAGCCAGCTTGGGGTTCTCTCTCTGCCCCTTCTACACTCATGCTCCCTTTCTCAAAATAAAATAAACTTAAAAAAAATGACTGAGGTTGATTCTGCTTTTACCATGAAGCTATGTAAACTCAGCAGGTATTAACCTTCTGGAGTCTCATTTTTTTCTCATCTGCAAACCTAAGGTTAATACACTTACCTGGCAACATCATTGTAAAGACTGTATGACTTTGTCATTACTATTGTGATTCTATGTTTACTAATCACCTATTTTGGAGCAGGTTGTATGTTAAATACTTTATAATCACTATCTGATTTAATCCTAATAGAACTTATAGTGTAAAAACATCAGGCTATGGGATGATCATACCAAAATGGATTTGAGTCATGACTCTAATGCCTCCTGGTTGGGTGTCTTTGGGCAACTACTTCATCTCTATAAGCCTCAAACAGTACATGTTTTAAACAAAATAATAGTATTTATTCAATATGGCTTTGCATAATTCAAATAAGACAATGAGGGGTGCCTGCCTGGCTCAGTTGGTAGAACATGTAACTCTCGATCTCAGGGTTGTGGGTTCAAGCACCATGTTGGGTGTAGAGATTATTTAAAAAATAAAATGTTAAAAAAATAAGAAAATGAATATAAAGCACTTAACTCATAGTAAGTACCCCAAATCTATTTGCTATTATTGTGACGATTATGATTATTTGGTTTAAAATCCTACAGACCCTTTGAGTTGAGAAAGTAAAATAATAATAATTATTATCAGCATTGTTGTTACTAATTGTATTAGTATATATTTATCATTATCACTTCAAGATTAATGACATCCGAAGACTTCCCATGGGAAAACAAATCTATGGTTTTAAAATCAAGAGAACTTATTTTTAGAGAGGAGGGTGGGGGCTGATCTTGGTAAAGTGCACAAGCGGAATTTCTAGGGAGATTTAATTATAGATACAGAGATACACATATTATACAAATACACACACAAATACAATGCCAACATGAATGATTTTACTATAAAAATTCCTCTATCTGAACACTTAGGATTTGTATTAGTATTGTGTTTCAATTAAATGCCTTTTAATTCTCATAGATCATGTATACATATTGGGACCCACTTCTAGGTTCCTTACACAAATTCTGTGATCTATTTCATAAGTGAATTCAGGTAATATTTCTTGGGCATTTTTCTATGTGCTTGGAATATACAAGTGAACCAAAAATGGTGCCTGCTCTCCTGCAGTTCATACTCTGTCTCCATTCCTACATAACACCAGATCTCTTGGATGACACTAGTTTTACAGCATGCTCGGAGATGTGTTAAATAAATTCCTCTTTTTTGGTATTCTTTTGGACAAACTCTTAGGCTCTCCTTTGCCATCTCTTCTACTTTTATAAACTTTAAAATTATGTAATTTTATTCCAAAAGCCCTGTTGGGCATCTAAAGGGAATTGAATAATTTAAAAAATATAAATTAAAATATTAGTTAAGACATTACTTAAAATTAAATTTATATTATTAACATATTGATTTTCCCATTTTATATAGATACTGTTATTTGTATAGCTAAAATTATTTTTAAATGATATATAATTTATTTTATTTTATATTTTTATATATATTTATATTTTAAATATATATATTTTAAATATATTTATATATATTTAATATTATATATATAATATTTTAAATATATTTATATATATTTATATTAACATCATTTTATACATGATGTTAATGGAAACTTTGTTCATTCGAAAATGGTTTTTATTGCTAGTGTAGTGAAAGTATATTGATCCTTGACTATCTTCTCTTGTATATAACCGCCTTACACAATTTTCTTAGTGATTCTATTAATTTTGTTTTGCCACTGTAATCTCTTATTGTTAACTAATTACCTTGACTTCTTTTCATACTTAATTGGCCAGAGAATTTAAGAAAATGAGAATAAGGACAACACTGGTTGTTTTTGCCTAAAATGTTACTGAAAATTTAATGGTTTTGTATTTTTCCCCATAAGATAATATGTGCTGTAGAGTTTGGATGCTAGTAAATTCTTTTTTTTTTTTTCAAAATTTTTTAGTGTTTATTTATTTTTGAGACAAAGAGACTGGATGTGAGTGGGAGAGGGGCAGAGAGAGAGGGAGACGCAGAATCCGAAGCAGGCTCCAGGCTCTGAGCTGACAGCACAGAGCTCAATGCGGGGCTCAAACTCACGAGCAGCGAGATCATGACCTGAGCTGAAGTCAGATGCCACCTAACCGACTGAGCCATCCAGGCACCCCAGATGCTAGTAAATTCTTTTACTTTATGCTGATTTTATTTAGTAAAGTTTCTAATTTTTATCAAATACCTTTTCAGCATATGGTGACACAATCATATGGTTTTTACCCTTTTATTTGTTGGCATGGCAGACTGACCAGTAGTTTCAACCACCTATGAATTTCTAGGGATAAATGTGTTATTCCCCTTTTAGTTTCATTGCTTGATTCTGCATGTGTGTATGTGTGCGTGTGTTAGCCCACAATTTTCTAATTAGTGTTACACTAGGTTTTGGCTTTAAAGCTCTGTGGCTTCAGAAAATAAATTGAGATGATGTATTTTCTAGGGAGTAGCATATTTTAAATAATATTGAAATTAGTTTAAGGGTTAGATAGATTCAGCTGTGAATCTATTTTTTCTGGTGCCTATTTTAATGGTAGCTACTTAATCATATGTTCTATCTGTTTTAGTGGATTTGGCTTATTAATATTTTCTATATCTTTGAGGTCAATTATAATGATTTAAAGATTCCTAAGAATGCATCTTTTTGCTCTAAGTTTTCAAAATGTTACCATAAAACGTATGCAGTGATCTCCTGATTCCATTTATACTTGTGCTTCTACCACCTTAATATTTCTTGATTTTTAGTATATTGTGATCTCTGTGTTTAATTCTTAATTAATCCAACAAGAAGTTTATCTACTTCACTTGCCTATTCAATGAACTTGTTTACACACCAATATATTTTTCTACAATTTTTGTGTATTTCATTAATTTCAGGTTTTGTCTTTATTAATTCCCTGCACATAGTTTACGTGTTTTTGTTTTCTTTTTTTTTCTTAATTGCTCTCTATGAGTACTTGTTGTTGTTGTTGTTGTTGTTATTGTTGTTGTTGTTGTTTTTACTATCTTCTTCTATTGTGAAGTCATCTATGACTAGGGCTTTCCCTGCTATGTTTTATATTGCTCTCTAGATGGCTTGTAATTTGACTTTTGATTTCCTATATAATACAAAAGTATATAAATTTAACTTAATGTTCAAGTAGTTAAGATATTTTAGATAAATTTTTAATAATTTATTTCTAATGTAATTGGATTTTTATCAGAGAATGTGGCCTATGGTAACTATGCTATACCCCTTTCCTTAAATTTGAATGAATTCTGGTCCTTTTAAAATCTCTTTGCACCTGACTTTGTGTGTTGTGTGTATATGTGTGTGTGTGTGCATGTGTGTGTGTGTGTGATATGTGTTTGCCTAATTGCCTCCACTGGTGGGTGACATCCTTGAGAGTAGGGATAGATGAAGAAGGGCATTATATAATAATTAAGGGGTCTATTCACCAAGAAGACCTAACACTTGTAAAAAACCTATGCCCCCACCTGCAAGAACCCAAATAGATAAATCAATTAATCACAAACATACTGAAACTCATTGATGATAATAATACCATAATAGTAGGGGACTTCAATACCACACTTACAGCAACAGACAGATCATCTAAACAGAAAGTCAACAAAGAAACCACGGCTTTTAATGACACACTAGACTGGATGGACTTAACAGATATATTCAGAACATTTCATCCGAAAGTAGCAGAATACGCATTCTTCTCAAGGGCACATTGAACATTCTCCAGAATAGATCACATATTGGGACACAAATCAGACCTCAACAAGTACAAAAAGATCAACATTTTCAGACCACAATGCTATGAAATTTGAGATAAATCACAAGAAAAAATTTGGAAAGATGACAAATACTTGGAGACTAAAGAACATTCTACTAAAGAATGAATGGGAAAACCAAGAAGTTAAAGAGGAAATTAAAAAGTACACGAAGCCAATGAAAATGATAACACTGCAGCCCAAAACTTCTGGGACACAGAAAAAGCAATCATAAGAGGGAAGTAAATAGCAATCCAGGCCTTCTTAAAGAAGGAAGAAAGGTCTCAGATACACAATCTAACCTTACACCTTAAACAGCTGGAAAAAGAACAGCAAATCAAACCCCAAATCAGCAGAAGATGGGAAATAATAAAGATTAGAGTGGAAATCAATGCTACTGAAAAAAAAAAAAAAAGTAGAATAGATCAATGAAACCAAGAGCTGGTTCTTTGAAAGAATTAACAAAATTGATAAACCCCTAGCCAGTTTGATCAGAAAGAAAAAGGAAAGGACCCAAATAAATAAACCCACAAATGAAAGAGGAGAGATCACAACCAACACTGCAGAAATACAAACAATAATAAGAGAATATTATGAACAATTATATGCCAATAAATTGGGCAATCTGGAAGAAATGGACAATTCCTAGAGACATATAAACTACCAAAACTGGAAGAAGAAATAGATAATTTGAACAGACCCATAATCAGTAAAGAAATCGAATTAGTAATCAAAAGTCTCCCAAAAACACGAGTCCAAAGCCAAATGGCTTTCCAGGGGAATTCTACCAAACATTTAAAGAAGAGTTAACACCTATTCTTTTGAAGCCATTCCAAAAAAATAGAAATGGAAGGAAAACTTCCAAACTCATTCTATCAAGCCAGCATTACCTGGTTTCCAAACCCAGGTAGTGGTTTCTCCCACTACAAAGGAGAACTTCAGACCAATTTCCCTGATGAACATGGATGCAAAAATCCTCAACAAGATACTAGCCAACAGGATGCAACAATACATTAAAAGAATTATTCACCACGACCAAGTGGGATTTATACCTGGGATGCAGTGTTTAATCCCCTTTCTCTCTCCAGTGTCTAACATAGTTAGGCTTACTGCTGGTACTCAAATGTTCTTTTGATTTGAATTTAACTGGATACAATGAACATACCTCTTAAGCAATGGGTCTTAGACCCTAGTGCAGACAGTGATTGTGTGAGGGTAATATATTTAGGTGAAGGTGACTTTGAATGCAAATCACATTCCATTGGCATTTCTAGCCCCTCTTTGCTCTACACTCTCCAACCCCCTCTCTCTATCCTCAGACCCAATAGTTTCTATACCCTGTTGCCAAAAAGCCCAGGGAAAGCAGAGGCATATTTGAAAATGTTGTAAATATAGCCATGCAGTGTTTAACAAACAACATAACAAAGGCATCTGTCACAACACATCACCTTCTGTTCCTGGGAGACTTCCGCCAGCACGGTGGCACGCTCCCTGCCTTTTCTCTTCCTCTCTGCTCATTCCCTCTAATTACATGTGGCGTTCTCTCTCCATCACACAATGAAAGAGGTCCTCATTTTGGCAGGAAAATGGAGAAGACTGGCTAGGGAATAAATCCTGCCACAAGCAACAGTTCCTTCTCAGACTGAGTATTTGGGCCAGGTCACCTATATGAATTGATGTACAGGCATTGAAAGGCTGCTTCATGCCTAAATAAGCCCTTTGACTGACAGAAAACAAAAATATCTCTATTTTCTCACTCTTGTCATTAATGCCCCAAATCTTTAGAAGCACATTCCATGTCTTCATCAACCTGATTCATATCTACTTTTCCATCTAAACTTCCCTTTGCATTTTCTCAAAAACAGAGCTGGCTTGTAACATCTGCATTTTATAGGCTCTTTACACCCCTAGTTTATGCTGCATCATCCTCTTGGATGCAAACTCAAGTATAATAATAACATCAATAATAAGAGCTGCTTATATTTTGTACTTGCTGTGTGCCAGGAACCAAATGACTTTATGCACTTTTCTCATGTAATTCCTACAATGATCTCATGAAGGATATAGTATTATATTCCCCATCTGTTAGATAAGGAAACTGGAGTTTAAATAGGTTAAATATACAGTAAAATAACCCCATGCACCCACAAAGTGGATGGCAGAAATATGACTTATAATTTTTGTATGCTCCTACCTGTTGGGGCCCTCTCTCAACCCTGTGAAAACCCAGGTCAGATGCCATCTTCCCTGCAAAGCCTGTTCAGACCCCCCATCGATGGAATCATCCCTTTTCTGTCCATGGCCTCCATCATTTTATTAGTTCTCCTCTCCTGGTTGATACAGCTGAAACCACACTGCCCAGGGAAGAAAGGTATCCCTCATGGGACCACATTTGCTCTCTTTCACGGGAGTGACATTTCAGCAAGCAGCTCATTATTCTTCTGTTCCTGGAGGTGTATGTTTCAATTAAGATCTGCATTGCATTCAGGTAAGAAGAAGGCCAGATAAATCAACTTTTAGATTCCAATTACCTTTTAGCCCATTTTAAAAGCTAACTGGCGTATGGATTCCATCTTTCCTTACTCTTTGAAATATGTGTTATTTTTCTTCCAATTACACTCACTGACAACCAATTGCATTATAGCCAGTGTTCTTGAAATAATGAGGGCTTAATGATACTGACAGCATTTGAATCTTTTTAGAATATTGCTTTAACTTCTTTGTTATTCAATCCATTTATTAATTCATCAAATATTTACTAAACACCTATTATCTTCCAGACACTGCCCTAGGTGCTGAAGACTCAGCAGTAAACAGTCTAGATGTGGCCCCTATTCAAAAGAGCTTACCGTCAAATCATAGTCATAGCTCAGGTGACAGGAAGAAAATGTTACAGAGTATAGAATAAAGCCAAATATTCCTAAAAATAATAGCTTATATTTGTTCAGCTTATTCTTTTGTTTTGACACTGTGCTTTACAAAAATTAAATGACTCATCTTTATAAGATCAATTCCAGCACTGTCTCCCCGACTTTATAGGTTACTTCTTGACATATATCCTATTTTATATTTTTATTTTATTTTATTTTATTTTATTTTATTTTATTTTATTTTATTTTATTTTATTTTATTTATTTTATATCTTATTGTACAGGTGAGAAAACTGAGGCAATGAGAGACTGGGAAGCTTGTCCAAGTTCACAGACTTGGAAAATGGTGAGAGCTGGTATTGGAGCTCAAATGGGGCTAACCAGGTCCTATGCTACTAACTGCCACATTAATACCAGAGCAGCAGACTCCCTGAAGGATCTGTTGCTCTCTTTACACTGCGATAACAGACCACTCACCCCTGTAGTGCCCAACCTCTCTCTCAAGAAAAACCTATTCAGCATGCCTTCCATCCCAATACTAAAACAAGAGTTATATATTACAAAAGAATTTAATGCCTAATGCCAACCCTGCTCACAAAGTTATGTTTAGTTAAAAATGGAAAGCATGGGCATATGCAAAGATAAGTAACAATACAAAGAAATCCAAAATAAATCCATCTTATATTATAAATGTTTAGGAAAGAACTAAGTTGGAGCTATGGGAAGAGAATAACCATGAGGGACTATGAGAGAAAATTAAGATGGTGAATACAGGCAGAGATTACCTACAAGTGCAGGAACTGGTATGATTTAGGTAAGAGACAATAAAGAGAGCATAGCAGACCACACAGATGGTGTGAACAAATACTGGAGGAGAAGGAATTCATGAGATTTTCAGTTTGGGGTGAGGAGACCAGTTTAGCTATAGCCAGATCTCTATTATGGAAGAACAATGAGAAATACTATATGAGGTATGGGAACCCAGAGTGGAATGAGTGTTTGGCTAGAAGTTTTCTCCCTGTTCTTCAGCAAGCATATAACTTGGGACAAGAAGCATCCACAATCATATGAAAAACTGTTCAACAATGAAACAAAAGCACTGAAAACTCTTTGCTTAATACTTTGTCTTATTAAACATTTTAATATTCATCATTCCATCTGATATTCTGAGTAATTCCTTGATACAAATATTGTTGATTTCCCTGTGATCTATTATTTTAGGAATGAGAAAAACGGGAAATCAGAAACATTACCAGATTTACCTAGGGTCATCAATCTAGGAAGTAAGGAACAGGACTTGAATCCAAGTCTTCTGGTTTCAGGTAGGAACAACTAAAAAAAAATACTATGTTTCAGGGAAGAATGCAAGAAAGGGAAAGTCAAAGTTGATTCCAAGCAAATCAGACAATGGTATTTCCTGATTGAGAAGCATGTGGACAGATTTTTATAGTATCCCTTAGCTTTGAAGTTCTAAAGTAACAAAGCTCTGGGCTGCCTGTTAGTCTGATCTTCCCAAACTCCCTCATCATTTCAACCAGATGTAATAATAACTTCCATCACCAGGGCTATAAGCAAACAAACAAAAAACATCAGAAAAAAAATCTGTATTACAGGATGTTATTAAAAAATAAAATACCTGTGCCTCTGTGCTTAAAAACAAATTATTGCTATCTTGGGAATACTTCGATTGGATAGGATTTTTCAGTGTCTACTCCATGATCATTTTTCCTCCCCCAGGTAAGAGAAGGCAAAAAGGAAGAAACTCCAACCAACATATTTCAATAACAAAGTAGCCACAACCCATTCCCCATGGTGCTGGTAAGCAGCAAAGAAGCAATCAGAAGGAAGGGGAAAAGTTCAGCAGGAACCAGTCTAAACAATAGCAAGATGTAGTTTGACAAACAGGAGTCTGCTACAGCCTCTGCTTTGAGTGGCCATTTCCCCCTCAGAGTGACAGTTTTCAATTATGAGATGGTAGTTGAGAGCATTCTGGGCTTATCTGCAGCTGGCTGCTATTTCATTGCCCCATTTTTTACACATGCCAGGAAAATGAACCCTTGTTTCTACAGCCACTCTTTGCCAAACAGTAATAGGAAATGGGTGATATAGGGTGTATTATATATATATATATACCTATATATACCTATATATATAGGTATATATATATATATATATATATATATATATATGTATATATATATATATATATATATATATAGGTATATATAGGTATATGGTGTAATAGGTGTCCACTATGTGCCGAAGTGATGGTCAGCAAAACTTCCTAGAGAAAAGATCCCTGCTCTGATTTTGGCAGGGTTGATAAAGGGTAATGTTAGCTTTAAGATGAAATGAAAAGAATTTCAGACAGAAAAAGAATGAATGCACACTTTTTGAAAGCTTTAATAAGTAATGCATATTTACGAATTGGGTGTGCAATTTGGTGTGACCAGATCATAGTGTGCACCCTGGGAGTAAGAACAGAATTAGGAGAGAATTAGGAAGAGATGAGTAGATATAACCAAACACTTACCATTCTATAAACTACTTTTTAAGTTTATTTATTGAGAGAGAGAGAGCATGTGCAAATGGGGAAGGGGAAGGGGCAGAGAAAGAGGGACAGAATCCCAAATAGGCTGTGTGTGTCAGTGAGAAGCCCAACATAGGCCTTGATCTCACGAACTGTGAGATCATGACCTGAGACCAGAGCAAGAGTCGGATGCTTCACCAACTGAGCCACCCAGGCACCCTGATTCTATAAACTATTGATATATGATACATAAAACACTAATGAAACACAAGCAATTAATCTAGTGCTTAGAACAGTGCCTTTCTCATAGTAAGTAAATATTTGTTAATTGAATTTTGTCAACTCTACAAATCTTGTAATATCTGACTCATAGTAAAAATCCTGTTATGGAGATGGGCATTGAGGATATGTTCCTTGACTTCAAGAAGCTTATAATCTACTTAGAGAAAAATAAATAAATAAATAAATAAATAAATAAATAAATAAATAAATATGCATCTGTACCACACAAAACTAAAGAATACAAATTAATATCAAAAAAATGGCAGGGGTAAAACAAATAACAATGGAGGAGAGGGAGACCCCTACTGGGTTGAGTCCCCATGGATAATATCTTAAAAAAGTACAGAGACCAAGAAGAACAAGTAGGAGTTAGAGAAGGGTTTACAGCTCTCAGGGTAAGAATGAATGAGGCATCAACCTTGGATGGGTCTACCATGCAAATGACGAACTGTAGAGACCAGGCTATTCAAATGGTGGGCGATTATTTGGACAAGAATACCCATCATTAAGTAAAAGAAAATGCATTTGCTTTGGAAGGAAAGGTTTTAGATTTGAGCTTCTTATCTTGAGCCACTTACTATGTGTCTTAGAGGCCAATTATTTACCCCTTCTTGGAATAGACAGTGCTTTATCTGCCTACCAACTCACCCTTCTTGTAAAGTTTGCTTCTTCTCACATTTGAACTAGATTATTGCACAGAGTGCCATACCCACAAGAGTCTTATTTTTCATATTTTCATATATTTCTTTCTCTATTGTTTTATTCAAGTATAATTAACAGTATTATATTAGTTGCAGGTGTACAATATAATGATTCAACAATTCTATACATTTCTCCATGATCACTAACATAAATGTACTCTTAAACTCCTCTACTCCACCCACCTCAACACATCGCCCCTCTGGCAACCACCAATTATTTGTTTGTTTTGTGTATTTAAGAGTCTGTTTTTTTGGTTGTCTCTTTTTTTTGTTGTTGTTCATTTGTTTTGTTTCTTAAATCCCACATATAAGTAAACCATATGGTATTTGTCTCTCTCTAGCTTATTTCACTTAGAATTGTACCCTCGATCCATCTGTGTTGTTGCAAATGACAAGACTTTCATTGTTTCTAATGGCTGAATAATATTCCATTGTGAATACACACACACACACACACACACACACACACACACACACACACACACACACACACACCGCGTCTTCCTTATCCATTCCTCTATCCATGGATGCTTGAGGTCCTTCCTTATCTTGGCCATTGTAAATAATGCTCGAATAAACACAGAGGTGCATTTGTCTTTTCGAATTAGTGTCTTCATTTTCTTTGGGTAGATACCCAGTAGGTGAATTACTGGATCATATGGTAATTTTTAAAAATTTTTTGAGATGGGGGGTGGGAGGGAGGGGAGGGTGGGTGATGGGTATTGAGGAGGGCACCTTTTGGGATGAGCACTGGGTGTTGTATGGAAACCAATTTGACAATAAATTTCATATATTAAAAAAAATTTTTTTTTGAGGAACATCCATTCCATTTTCCACAGTAGCTGCACCAAATTACACACCCAATAACAGTGCGTGAAGGTTCCTTTTTCTGCACATTCTAACCAACACTTGTTTCTTCTGTTTTTGATTTTAGCCACTCTAACAGGTGTGAGGTGATATAGCATGTGGTTTTAATATGCATTTCGCTGATGATTAATGATGCTGAGCATCTTTTCATGTGTCTGTTAGCCATCTGAATGTCTTATTTGGAAAAAAGTGTCTATTCAGGTCCCCTGACCATTTTTAATTAGAATATTTAAGGGGTTTTTGGTGTTGAGGTCTCATATTTAGGTCTTTAATTCATTTTGAGTTTATCTTTGTGTATAGTGTAAGAAAGCGGTCCAGTTTCCTTCTTTTGCCATGTAGCCTTCCAGCTTTTCCAACACAATTTGTGAAAGAGACTGTGTTTTTCCCATTGTATATTATTGTCTCCTTCATCATAGATTAACATACCATAAAAGTGTGAGTTTATTTCTGGGCTCCCTATTCTGTTCTATTGATATACATGTCTATTTTAACGACAGTACCGTATCGTTTTGATTACTATAGGTTTGTAGTATATCTTGAAATCTAGGATTGTGGCACCTTAGGCTTTGTTATTTTTCAAGATTGCTTTGGCTATTTTGGGTCTTTTGTGGTTCCATACACATTTTAAGATTATTTGTTCTAGCTCTGTGAAAAATGTTGTTGATATTTTGATAGAGATTGCATTAAATGTGTAGATGGCTTTGAGTAGTAAGCACATTTTAACAATATTGGTTCTTCCACTTCATGAGTATGAAATATCTTTCATTTGTTTGTGTCATCTTCAATTTTTTTCAATGTTTTGTACTTTTTGCAGCACAGATCATTTGCCTCCTTGGTTAAATTTATTCTTAGTTATTTTATTAATTTGGTGCAATCATAAATGGGATTATTTTGTCAAATTTTCTTTCAGCTACTTCATTATTAGGGTATAAAAATGCAACAGATTTCTGTATATTAATTTTGCATCCTGAGACCTTACTGAATTCAGTTAACAGTTCTTATAGTGTTTTGGTGGAGTTTCAGGGGTTTCTATATGTAGTATCATGTTGTCTGCAAATAGTGAAAGTTTTACTTGTTTACCAATTTGGATGCCTTATTTATTCCTTGTTGTGGCTAGGACTTCCAGTACTATGTTGAATAAAAGTAGTGAGAGTGGACATTTGTCTCTTGTTCCTGACCTTAGAGGAAAAGTTTTCACTTTTTCCCCGTTAAGGATGATGATGTCAGCTGTGTGTTTTTCATAGATGGTCTTTATTATGTTGAGATATGTTCCTGATAAGCCTATTTTGTTCAAAGTTTTTATCATGCATCGATGTTGTACTTTGTCAAATACTTTGTCTGCATCTACGGAGATGATCATATGGCTTTATTCTTTCTCTTATTAATGTAATGAATCGCATTGATTGATTTGTGAATACTGAGCCATACTTGCATCCCTGAAATAAATCCCACTTGATTGTAGCGAATGATTATTTTAAGTGTGTTGTTGGATTCAGTTGCTAATATTTGAGAACATCTGAGACTTTTTGCATCTATGTTCATCAGAGATCCTGCCTTATAGGTTTTTTGTTTTGGGGGGCAGTGTCTTGGTATCAGGGTAATGCTGGCCTTTGGAATACATTTGGAAACTTTCCTTCCTCTTCTATTTTTTTGGAATAGTTTAAGTAAATAGGTATTAAATCTTTATTTTTTAAATTTTTTTTAACGTTTATTTATTTTTGAGACAGAGAGAGACAGAGCATGAATGGGGGAGGGTCAGAGAGAGGGAGACACAGAATCCAAAACAGGCTCCAGGCTCCGAGCTGTCAGCACAGAGCCCGACGTGGGGCTCGAGCTCATGGACCGCGAGATCGTGACCTGAGCCGAAGTTGGCTGCTCAACCGACTGAGCCACCCAGGTGCCCCTATTAAATCTTTAAATGTTTGGTAGAATTCACCTGGGAAGCCTGGACTTTTA
Organism: Panthera onca; assembly: GCF_046562875.1. Taxonomy (NCBI): domain Eukaryota; kingdom Metazoa; phylum Chordata; class Mammalia; order Carnivora; family Felidae; genus Panthera; species Panthera onca. Next base: position 78,445,507 of record NC_138351.1, on the reverse strand, counting down.
TTTGTCGGGTTTTTGTTTGTTTAATTATTGGTTCAATTTCATTGCTAGTAACTGGTATGTTCAAATTTTCTATTTCTTCCTAATTCAGTTTTAGAAGGTTATATGTTTCTAGGAATTTATCCATTTCTTCTAAGTTGTCCAATTTGCTGGCATATAATTTTTCATAATGTTTTCATAATCTTTTGTATTTATCTAGTGTCAGTTGTTGTTTCTCCTTTTTCATTTCTGATATCATTTATTTGAGACCTGTCTCTCTCTCTCTTTTTTTTTTTTTTTTTTTGATGTGTCTGGTTAAGGGTTTATCAATTTTGTTGATTTCTTCAAAGAACCAGCTCCTGTTTCATTGTTCTGCATTTTCACTTAGTCTCTATTTCATTTATTTCTGTCCTGATCTTAATTATTTCCTTCCCTTCCACTGACTTCAGGGTTCATTTATTCTTTTTCTAGCTCCTTATGTACAAGGTTAGGTTGTTTACTTGTGATTTTTCTTGCCTCTTGATGTAGGCCTGTATTGCTACAATCTGCAGTCTTATAACAGCTTTTGCTGTATCTTAAAGATTGTAGAATATTGGTGTTTTTTTTTTTCATTTTTATGTGTCTCTATGTATTTTTAATTTCCTCTTTGGTTTCATGGTTGGCCCATTCGTTGTTTAGTGGCATGTCATTTAGCCTCCATGTTTTTGTGGTCGTTCCAGATTTTTGTTTTCTTATGGTTGATTTCTAGTTTCATACTGTTGTGGTTGGAAGAAGTGCATGATATAATTTCAATCTTTCTGAATTGATTGAGACTGTTTTGTGGCCTAACATTTGATCTATTCTGGAGAAAGCTCCATGTGCTCTAGGAAACAAAATATGTATTCCACTGTTTTGGGATGGAATATTCTGAATATATCTCTTAGGTTCATCTGATCTAATGTGCCATTCAAAGTCACTGTTTCCTTCTTAATTTTCTGTCTAGATTATATATCCATTGATATAAATAGGCTGTTAAAGACGCCTACTATTATTTCATTACTGTCAATTTCTTTTTTTTATGTCTGTTAGTAATTGCTTTCTGTATTTAGGTGTTTCCATGTTGGGTGCATAGATATTTACATTGTTATATCCTCTTGTTGAATTGTTCCCTTTAACATTATGTGATGTTCTTCTCTGTCTCTTGTTAATAGTCTTTTATTCTATTTTGTCCAATATAATTTTATTACCCCAGCTTACTTTTTGCTTCCATTTGACTGATAAATGTGTTTCCATCCTTTCACTTTCAATCTGCATGTGTCTTTAGGCCTGAAATGAGTCTCTTGTAGACAGCATTTAGATGAGCTTTGCTTTTATATACATTCAGTTACTCTATGTCTTTTGATTAGAACATTTAGTCTATTCACATTCAAAGTAATTATTGATAGGTATGTACTTATTTTATGTTTATTTTTATAGTTATTCTCTGTTCCCCTCTTTTCTTGCTCTCTTCCTTTGTGGTTTGATGGCTTTCTTTAGTGATATGCTTGGATTACTGTCTCCTTATTTTTTGTGTATCTATTACAGATTTTTTTTATTTGTGGTTATCAATAGGCTCATATATAATATCTTTTTTTTTTTAAATTTTTTTTTTTAACGTTTATTTATTTTTGAGACAGGGAGTGACAGAGCATGAATAGGGGAGGGTCAGCGAGAGGGAGACACAGAATCTGAAGCAGGCCCCAGGCTCTGAGCTGTCAGCACAGAGCCCGACGCGGGGCTAGAATTCACGGACTGCGAGATCATGACCTGAGCCGAAGTCGGCCGCTTAACCGACGGAGCCACCCAGGCGCCCCAATAATATCTTATGTATATAACAGTCTGTATTAAGTTCATGGTCACTTAAATTTGTGCCCATTCTAAAAGCACTAAATTTTTACTCTCCCTTCCCTGGTTTTATGTGTGTGATGTTATACTTTACAACCTTTTATTTTGTGAATCCCATGACTGATTTTTATAAATATAATTGGTTTTACTGCTTTTGTGCTTTAACTTCCATAATGATTTTACAAGTGATTAATCTATTACTTTTATTACGTTTTTATTTACTTGTAATTCTTTTCACAATTTTCTTTCTCCTGATTATGACCTTTTCTTTCCATTCAAAGAATTCCTTCTAATATTTCTTGTAAGGCTGGCTTAGCAATGATGAATTCATTAATTTTTGTCTGGGAAAATATTTATCTCTCCTTCTATTCTGAATGGTAGTCTTGCTGGGTAGAATATTCTTTGTTGCATGTTTTTTGTTTCAGCACTTTGAATACATAACACCACTTCCTTCTGTCCTGAATAAGTTTCTGCTAAAAAATCAGTTGATATCCTTATGGGGTCTCCCTTCCATGTAACTACTTTCTTTTCTCATATTGTTTTCAGAATTCTCTCTTTATCATTACTTTTTTTTGCCATTTGAATTATGTGTCTTGGTGTCGACTTCTTTGGGTTGATTTTGTTGGGGGTTTTCTGTGCCTCCTAGATCTGGATGTATGTTTCCTTTCTTGGATAAGGTAAACTTTCAGCTATTATTTTTTTCAAGCAAATTTTCTGTCCCCTTTTTCTCTTTCTATTCCCTCTGGGATCCCTATAATGTGAACATTATTACACTTGATGTTGCTGAGTCCCCTTAACCTATTCTTATTTTTTTATCCTCCCCCCCCCCCCCACCTTTTCCTGTTCATCTTGGTTGCTTTCCATTACTCTATCTTCCAGGTCAATGATCCATTCCTCTGCCTCCTCTAATGTACTATTGATTCTGTCTAGTGTATTTTTAATTTCAGTCATTGAGTTCTTCATCTCTGATTGGTTCTTTTCTGATATTTTCTAGCTTTTTGTTGAATGTCTCACTGAAATCCTCTACTCTTTTCTCAAATTGAGTATCTTTATAACCATTACTTTGAATTCTTTATTTGCCATATTGCTTATTTCCATTTCATTTAGTCCTTTTCTGTGGTTTTGCCTTGTTCTTTCATTTGGGACATATTCCTCCAGCTCCTTGCTTTGTATAACTCTCTGTGTTTCTTTCCATTTATTAGGAAAGTCAGTTATGTTTCCTGATCTTGAAAGGAGTGGCCTTATGAAGAAGAGATCCCTATTACAAAATGTCCCCTATGCTTCAGTCCAGTCAGCTGCAGTGGGCCTCTTTTCCTATTGTGGGCTGGGTTTGGTACCTGTGCTCTTAAGAGGCCAGTCTGATACTGCCACGGGCTTCTAGTTGGGCCATGTCTGAGATGGTGACAAACCAGATGGCTGCTCATGGTCCATCTGTTGGGGCTTCAGTACCACTGACCTACTCTGGCCCCTGCAAGGCTTTTGTTGGTGAGTGGGTTCAGAAGTTAGACCAGATGCCTACCCCCAGGCCTTCTGCTGGGGCTACACATGCATTGATTGCCAGGGCACTCTCTATGCACTGAGTTATAAAGTTTGGCTGCTGGAACTCCAAGTGTACTGGTGTGCGTGGTTATCTTCCACTGAGCCTAGGGCTGGAGTGTCTTTGGAGTGGTTCTGGTCCCTGCTGGGGTTACTTACAGGATGTGATGTGGAAGAATCTGTTTTGTATGGACTCTGCTGAGTGGGGTAGGTTTGACTGGGCAAGTCAGCAGGAGAATGCAGGTGGTGTTAGCAAGACAGGTGGAGAGTATACATGCTAAATCCTATGAGTGTCCAGCTATCAGGGCTGGGGTAGTAGGGGGAGGGGAAGAATTGGCATCTGCCAGCACTTTTGTTCTGAGAGAAGTCTCCTAAAGATCTGTGTTCCTCCAGCATGCCTTCTGAGATTAGTAAACAAATCTTCACATACACCCCAGGCACTTTTCAAACTGATACTTTTATGCTCTAACATGGAGAAGTTGCTTGTTATTGTCTAAGGGCTGGAACTCAGTTACCTACCACCCTCCACATCTCTCAGAACCAAACCCACTGATTTTTAAAGTTCATGAAGTCCCACTGGTTGTAAAAACTCATGAAGTTAAGCCCTACTGTTTTTCAAAGCCAAATGTTATGGGGATTCGTCTTCCCAGTGTAGGTCCCCGCTGCTTAGGGTGCCTGGGGTGGGGTCTATTCCTTCTCTTTCTCAATGCTTGTGATGTCTCTCATATTTTTGGTTAGTCTTGCAGTGAGTTTGGTTCTCAAACATGCCTTTGACCCTTATATCCTTTTTGCAGCAGCCTCCTCTCTACAATTAAACTGGAAAGCCTATACAGCTAGTCTTCAAGTCATTTTCTGGGTTAGCTGCATGGATATGGCTGTTACCTATGTGTGTCTGTGGGACAAGGTGAGTTTAGATCCTCTTGCTCTGCCATCTTCCCAGAAATCTCATATTCTTAATTGTTTTATCCCACCCTTCAACCATTGGCCACATTGGCTGTACAGAAATGAGCATCCTATCCAAACTGGGCTAACCAGAGTCCTTTCCAGGGAATTTATGTTCCTATTGCATTAGGGAAAGAGTCTGTCTTCTTTTTGTGATGTGAGTTACAAGATGTAAAGGTAGAGAGCTGTCAGTACTTATGTTTTAACAATATTGAGGTAGTTGTTTTGCAATGACAGAGAATAAATATAATATGTGGAAAGAAGCCAAGGCAACAGGTAGATACAGACCTAGTGGGAGTGAATTCCCTGAGTTTTGTTGACTCTGACACCAAGATTTATCTATTTCTTTTTGTGGTATGTGTGTCTCTACTTTTGTTTGATACTGTGAGATCCTTCCAATAAATCCTCCATGTTGCCTAAGTTAGCACAAGTCAAGCTTCTTTCTGTCTCTGTAACCAAAAGAATCCCAACTAACACATTTCTAAAGAATGTCCTCATTCCTAAGACACAGGTAGCAATCCTTCATTTAAATAGGCTTTTGAGAACTGAATGAATGTGATGAGAATAGCACACAAAACACAAATAAGATGCCATTTTTATTATTATTGAAGAGAAGAGTAGGTAGTTTGGCCTCACTAGAGTGTGGTATTTCTGGATGGAGAAGACTGACTCTGTTAGAAGATGAGGTGAGGTTTACTATGCTACTAAATGTTATTTTGCTGGAGGGTCCAGAAGCATGCACATTTGGTTTTCAAACAGTAACCTTTCTCCATAATAATTTCAAAGCACAGGTGTGTGTGTGTGTGTGTGTGTGTGTGTGTGTGTGTGTGTGTGTGAAATAGGAAGCCTGTGTGCCTGGGTGTCTTAGTTGGTTAAGTGTTTGACTCTTGATTTTGGCTCAGGTCATGATCTCATGGTTGGGAGACTGAGTCCTGTGTCAAGATTAAGTACAGACTGTAGAGCTTGATTGGCATTCTCTCTCTCTGTCCCTCTCTCTCTCTGCCCCTCTCCCACTCATGCTCTCTCTGTCTCAAAATAAATAAATATACCTTAAAATAGGAAGCTGAACTACAGTGTAAATATTAGCCTGCTGACAGTAATCCTCAATGAAGAACTCTCTTGTAAAAAGTGATAGCATATCACTCAGTTTCAAGTCCAAAATAAGGTCTACTCCCACCCAAAGCATAATTTTTTCTAGTACTGGCCATCACCCAAGGAGAAGAACATCTTAGCAGGTATGAGTAAAAATAAATGGAAAATGGTAACTAAACAACAGATACTGAAGTCTTGGCCATAGAAAAGCAAGAGAGAACAGCTCACTCTTGGACTGCTAGTGATCCCACCTACTAGTAAACAAGACTCCATCATTCACACTCCAAAGAACTATCCCCATCATGTTACTCTGCTGTCCCATAAAGAGGGGCAAGGACACACTTTGCTTCATGTCACTGCAGTGCTCTCCTGCCAAGATCCTTGTCAAGATGTATATCCTGTCCTCTCCCAGTTGACCTTATATTTGTTGATTTTTACATTCCAATTTCTCCATTTGACACCTTAAGAATCATGATAAGCTTGCCTTCCTAATCTCTTAGAGAATTAAGAGGTAAATCATTTACTTATTAGTGAGATTAATTATTTAGCATACAGTAAGTACTTAATAAATATAAATTTGTCTTCCAATAGAAATGTGACACTAAAGATGGCATTAAAATGACTTCCTGGGGAGCCTGGGTGGCTCAGTTGGTTAAGTGGCCAACTCTTGATTTTGGCTCAGGTTATGATCTCACTGTTTATGGGATCAAGCCCTGTGTCAGGCTCCATGCTGACAGCATGGGGATTCTCTCTCTCTCTCTCTCTCTCTCTCTCTCTCTCTCTCTCTCTCTCTCCCCCTCCACTGCTCAAACACACTCTCTCTCTCTGTGTCTCTCAAAATAAAATAAACTTAATAAAAATTTAAAAAAATAAAATAAAATGACTTCTTCCTAATTAGTTTTGTTCCATTTTAGGTCACAAAAATTAGAGTTGGATATAGGAGTTTTAGTTTTCTCTCAATTTTGCCATTGGTTTAAAATACTTGCAACTATAAGCAACAGATAATAGCATGTCTATTAACTTTAGTGTTCTGGGCTGAGACAGAGAAAATTATGTAACCAAGAGACATAGTTCAGACTGTAATTATGATTATTATTAACTGTAATAATAGATCATAATAGCATCTGCTAACAACACCACCAGAACTCTTGCCTAGGTCTCATTAATCTGGACCTTACTAATTTGCAGTATGTACTTATTTGACAATGGTTATACAAAAGTTCTCCAGAACATCATCTCTGAGTTTAATTTTTAATGTAATTCTAAAAATATTTGGTAAAAGCATGATTGTCTAGCATGGAGTTAAGTTCAAATGTAGTAATTTAAAGAGTCTCTAGGCTACAAAGACAGGCTTACCTGAATTTAAATCCTATAACTGTCACATTCATATTTGTGTGACTTTGGCTAAATCTCATTTTTTTCATTTGTAAAATGTATATAATGATGATTGAGCTGTTATAATTCTTATAAAGTCTGTGATACAAACATGCAATAAACACCTAATACTGTTATCATTTTTATCACTCTTGTCAATAACAATGATGATGAATAAGTCAGAACATGTATTTAACACAGATATAGAAGAAGAGAATAATTATGATTTCATAGAGTAAAATACTGTAGTAAAAATATTTACATAGTGTTGCGAGATCATAAACAAGTTTCCAATTAATGCTATACGAAGAGGTAAGGAGAGGAGTTGCTATCCGGGTAGTTGAAGCAGTATTTTTTCTCTGGTGTATAAGGAGATAAAGTGATTCAAGGCATAAAAAAGAATATGTATCATTCCAGAAAATATAACAATCTGGTGTCATGAAGTCAAAGGTTATCATAAAGATAAAATTCTAAAGACAGGCAAAAGGAAGAACTTACTGAATACATTAACAAAATAAACACTTCCCCCACCCCCAGGTTCAAAGCATTTAAGATGCTTTTAAAAACCCTAACAGAATAATTTTAAAACCTGTGAACTGTGATAATCATACATCTGGTCTACTTATTAACAATTATTTTAAGCCTTGGTACACTGCTAGCAATGAATTTATACTATAGTCTCCAAATGTATTTATTTGAAACAACTCATCAGTTTATTTCTTTTTCTTTTTTTGTTTTCAATATGAGACAAGAGTTACGGTATACCCCTTGTTACCTGAGAGAGAAGACAGCAGCCCATGTAACTACTGCTTTGTTATTATTATTATTTTTTAACATGTTTCTCAGTTTTATTGAAGTAAAATTATAAGATATCTCAAGTGTACAACATAATGTTGTGATGTAAATAAACCTTGTGAAAATGATCCCCCCATTGAGTTAATTAACACATTCATCACCTCACGTATTTACCTTGTGTATGTGAGATATACAACACAGTGCTATGAACTATAGCTACCACGTTGTACATTAGATCCTCACACCTTATTCATCTTAGAATTAAAAGTTTAAATGTTTCATTTCTTTAGAGTAATCTTCTCCCATTTGTCTGGGTTAGTAAGATTTGACTACTGAAATCACCATAAAAGACAGACAAATTATAAATCACTTTGAGTAAGTTATTTAACTTTCTGTAGCTCCGTTTTCTCAGCTTTACAATGGAGATCATAGTATATATCTAATCCACCTCACAGAAATGAACAGGGGTTAGTCTAAATCATTGTTTATGTGACCACATACTTCTATATAATTTGAGAGCATACCCCTCATCAAAATCTCCCTTACTTCCCTAGAGACTGACACATAATTGGTGGTTCATAAATGTAATATGGAATAAATGGAAGTAGGTCTGTAGTAGAGACGGCATACAGTGCTATATAAATGTAAGTTATTATTATGTTGAAAAACATCATCAAGGCAGCCTCCTTTGTAGAACATTGAAAAAAATAATACAAATATCCATAAAGAACAAAGAAATATCGGAAAGAATCCAGTATTTCCCATCTGCATAAAGTGTACATTAGATAACAAATGGCCATTTCCTTCCATATTGTCTCTAAGAATGACTCAGTCCTCAAGGCTTAGAGTAGTTCTATGCCCAAATGCAGTCCAAAAGAAAACTGAAGGATTGTGTTTGGACTTATGCTAAGTACATCTGTGGTCAAAATCAACTACTAAATAATGCCTGACTCCATCGAGGGAGACTTCAACTGTCTCAAACAAGGAAACTTAACAACACAGCCAAGTCTCTTCCATTGTTGTAATAAGAGAAAATACCAAAAATGACAAGAGAACAAAACCATACTCACACCTTGAATGATAAATAGTTTGATGGGAATGGATTGGAGGAAAACACCTTCATGAAGTGCCACACCACCACATTACTGGGACAAGCCCAAAAAAAAGGTATCCTTATGTCCATTTCAAACATGAGAAAAGTAAGGTGAAGAGAGGTTAAGTAACTGTTTAAAGTCTTACACAGGGAAAGCTAATATTTCAATTGCCACTTTATTCCGATTCCCTTTTCTTTTTTCTTCAACAGCTTTTCCAAAGCATCTTTTTCATAACTTAAAACTTATATGAAAAGAGTTGCTGGATAAAATAAATTTAGGAAACTATGTTAATTCAAGTTGGACAGCCTTAATTATGATAATCTGCATTGAGAGTTTCCAAGATGGAAATATAGAAAGTATAACCTCATAACATATTTTTCAACAGTGCCCTCTTTCTTTTCTTCTTCTTTCCTTCAAAATCCTCACAAAGATACACAGCCACCTGTATTTATTCATTTATTCACTCATTCAAAAATATTTATCAAATGACTATTATATAATATAAACTTGGGGATAAAAAAATGGGTAAGATTTACATCATAAACAAGTGTGTTAGTCAATAATGAGTAAAAATTCACAATCTGCCAGATAGTGTCAAGACAGCATTGGGTTTACTGATTCTGTCCCCTGGAGTATTTGTGGGTGGAAAACAATAAAACAAGAAATTATAATTATATATAATATGTACTATTTGTTCATTCAATGAATACTTACTGAACATTTACTCTGTGTCAAGCACTAGGACTATCAGAAAACAGTGGTCAATATGTCACAGATTATCTCCTGCCCTTATGGAATTTATATTCAGGTGGGTAGACAGAACATAAAAAAAATGTTTTTTTTCAATTTTTTTTTAGTTTTTTAATGTTTATTATTGAGAGAGAGATAGAGACAGAGACAGAGACAGAGCATGAGAGGGGGTGGGGCAGAAAGAGAGGGAGACACAGAATCCGAAGCAGGCTCCAGGCTCTGAGCTGTCAGCACAGAGCCCAATGTGAGGCTCAAACTTATGAATTGTGAGATTGTGACCTGAGCCGAAGTTGGACACTTAACCAACTGAGTGACCCAGGTGCCCCCGAAATATATGTTTTAAAGGGGTAAGAAAGAGCAGAAAAATAAAGGATAAGGAGTAGGTAAAAAGAGTAGGGATTATAATCATAAAGGCCTCAATGAGGAGGTAAAAAATCTATTCTTCAGTAATAAGAAGTTGTTAGCCATATCCAACACTAATTCAGAGAGGTAGGAGGTAGACAGAGTTCAGTTTATACAATCCTGCAAATTTTGATAAAGAATTTGGGCTTTCTTCAGTGTTCAATGGGAAAGCACTAAGATATTTTAAAGCAAAGAGAGTAACAGAATCTGACTCACATTTTCAAATAATCATTCATGCTTATGAATAATGTACTGGCGGGGCTCCTGGTTGGCTCAGTCAGTTAAGTGTCCGACTTCAGCTGAGGTCATGATCTCATGGTTTGTGAGTTCGAGCCCCACATCGGGCTCTGTGCTGACAGCTCGGAGCCTGGAACCTGTTTCGGATTCTGTGTCTCCCTCACTTTTTGCCTCTTCCCTGCTTGCACTCTGTCTCTCTCAAAAATAAACATTAAACAACAACAAAAAAGAATATACGGGAAGTGCCCAGGAATGAACCAGGTGGTCAGCTAAGAAGCAAAACTGTGAAAAGGAAATGATTGCCTGTGCTAGCATGGCCATGATGGAAGTGGAGAAAAGTGGATGAATTCAGGACATATTTTTAAATAAGGCAAGATAACATGGTGAAGGATTGTACTGAGAAAAGGATGGGATACTCAGGGAAAAGGAAATATCAAGATGGACTCCCAGATTTCGGACTTGAGCACAGTTGGGAATAACATATACAGAGATGGGAAAGAAGGCTAAGGTAATAGAAATAGAAGTTACGAAGGCCGTTAGTTGGGTTATCTGAATACCTGCATATGAGCTGTGCAACTGTCAATGAAGACTTTTCAATGGAAGTAATTCAAGAGACACCAGGAGAATGAGCAGGAGTCAGGACATGGTGCAACTTACCAACCTGGACAGGGTGTCCTTGACAGTTGTTAAAAGCCTGTGTCCTGGAATGACCACAAAGAATCTGGTGATTTAGAAGGAGGCTCAGTGTGGCCCTTATAACATTAAGTAAAAAAGTGGGGGCGCCTGGGTGGCTCAGTCGGTGAAGCGTCCGACTTCGGCTCAGGTCATGATCTCGCGGTTTGTGAGTTCGAGCCCCGTGTGGGGCTCTGTGCTGACAGCTCAGAGCCTGGAGCCTGCTTTGGATTCTGTGTCTCCGTCTCTCTCTGCCCCTCCCCCACTTGTGCTCTGTCTCTCTATCAAAAATAAATAAATAAAATGTAAAAAAAAAGTGGGAGGAAGAAGGAGTCTGGGGTGGAGGTGGGGGCAGGGAAGGAGATGAACAATGAGGGTGCTACACTGGACAGGAACCAGTTCAAAAAGAGCCTTTTACAATATGCAGGGTTTTTATCCTAATGAAAATGGGAAGATATTAAAGTGTATTAAGTGTGGGAATGGCAGTATTCATCTAAACTTTTAGAAGAATCACTCTAAATGATTTAAGAAAAATTAATTATAGTGAGCACAAGAATATGACTGTGTGTTCCAAATGTGTTCAAAATGGTGCACTTTAGGTAACAATGATCCCTTTAAGAGAAAACAAAATTTCAGATTAGCTTAATGGGATATGAACATAATTTTCATGGAAAGACACTGCTGGATCCAATATTAAAGAAAGGATAAAGGGTGAAACCCTTCAGTGAAAGGCAAAACACAGGATATGAATATCTATGACTAATCTCTGTCATTCTACAGATTGGAATGGTTTGCTTGGATTGTTTGGGATAAACGATTGACTTCAGGAATTTACCAGGGCTCTCATCTCTCAATGGCTTCAGTTATCCTCCTCCATTATGAATGTTTGTAACATTTCTTCATCTTGTACCTTATTTTTTAAAGGGAAATAAAGGTTTATTGCTATCACCAATGTTTCCTGTTACGGTTGATTTGGGGTGATTTCCTAAAAGAAGTTAAAATAACATAACAAGTTCACAATGTTTTTTTCTAGATAAACTGCGTCTAAAATCCCTGTCAGATGGCAGATTCTGGCCTTCTTCCTCCAATATGTCAAGATATGTTCTGGAATATGAATATTTTAGATTGTTTGATTTCGCTTTGTATATTTCTATGAAAATTTAAAATCTCTTATGCCCCTTTGTTACTCAAAGATAATTAACTAAGATTTATTTATTTATTTATATTTCAGAGAGAGAGAGTGTGTACATGTACATGCACAGAGCAGGGGTGGGGGACAGGGGCAGAGAGGGTGAGAGAGAGAGAAAAAGAGAGAGAGAGAGAGAGAGAGAATATCTAAGGCAGGTTCCAAGCTCAGCATGGAGCCTGACGTGGGGTTCTATCCAAAGACCATGGAATCAGACCTGAACAAAAATCAAGAATCAGACCCTCAACCAACCAAGCCACCCAGGAGCCCCATTAAGGTTTATTTTAACAAACTAATGAGCCCATTTCCAATAACAGCAGCCCTACTTGGTATCTCCAATAGGGCCACAGAATAGAAGGGAGGCCTTATAAGAACAAATGAAAAGTCTAACAATCCTTCCTCCTCTCTGGTAAAGGGGAATGAGCATGATTGGGAGCTAGAGGCAAGAACTGTATGTACATTTAATGGTGATATACCATTTTTAGACCCAATTATGCAAATTCATCCTGGAATATTGTGAGTGAGGGATGGGTGATCATTTTCCCCACTACCACCCACACACATACACACACTGGGATTTATAGCAATTATGTCAATTGTCCTATTTATGGTACTTGACACATTTAATGTAAGAAAGGGACAATGCATTCCATTACTTCTTATTACAATGCAGCATGGTGATGAATGGTATAATAGTGATGATAATTAAAATGTGTTGTGCATACTTAAACATGAGATTCAAGGTTTGAATAAGTACCTATTATCCTGGCCCTTTTTCTCTATCTTGTCTTGTAAAGAAAGACTCAATATCTTCCTCTGCTTGTCTGCAATTACTTAGGTGGCTAAGAAGAACACTCATATTACCTGGAGTTGATTCCCCTTTGTGCAATTCTTTCTTTCTCTTTCTACTCTTTGTGGGACCTCTGAGTGCCCTAAAAATCTCTATCTTTAGCTCTAGCTGCTGACAATTCTTCAAGCAGAGGCCCCTGCATTCTAGCATCTTCAAAAGTCATTAGATTCAAATTGTCATAAAAACAGTGGGGAATACTCTTAAGGTTCTGAATGTTAATTTGCTTTCTTCTTACTTCACTATACCTGTTCTTGTTCTGTGACCAAGGCCTCTTCAATATAAATCAGCTGCCCTAAATTTTTATAGAAGGCAGAATAGACTGGGGAAACCTGGCGAATCACTCAAACTACCTCAACATGCATCTCCTCCTTTACCAAATGGGAATGATGTTAACTGCCCTGATGTACACACAAGACTATGGTAGAGACAAACAGGTTAAGAAATTAATACCTCTCTCTCTCTCTCTCTCTCTCTCTCTATCATAAAGTGTAAAATATTATACATTATTATATAGGCTTCAGATGAAAGCATAAGATTCATGTCAATATGGCACTTGAGAGTCAACAAAGCATTTTAACATAAAGTATTTTTTCAATTTTACAACAGTGTATGTATCAAATTTTATACATTTTATAAAAGAGGAAATTTAACTCTAATAAGCCCAACGTCATGCTATTAAATGACTAATTTCCTATTGGGATCTAGTATTTCTAGGTTTCGACAAAGGAGGTGCCACAAATTCGTATTTCTCTTCTGGGCAAAAGAGACAAAGGCATAAAAAACTAAAAGAGAAAAGAAAATCATATTAAAAGAGGTAATGTAGTACAATAGTTAAAAGCAGAGTCAGACTAAGTTTGGTCTTCCTGCTGCCTGGCATCTTATCACTGATGCTGCCCCAGAGTCATCCTATTCTTTTACGTGACTTTTTCTACCTTTCCTCTTCATCTCCAGCCTCCAAAGCTCTCTGAGACCATGCTCAGTCTCTACCAATGATTTTGCATCTTATTCCACTGAGGAAATGACAGTAATTAGAAGAGAATTTCCATAAGCTCCCATCTCCCTGTCAAGCATGTGTCTGTATTCTCTGATCACCCCCCCATCTAAATTAATATTTAAACCATAGCATTATTCCCTAGTGTTTCTTCTGCTGTCCATGCTCCTGTCTCAAACCAACTCCTCTTGTCTGCCGGCCCCCATCCTTCCTCACCTACTTGAAAACATCATTTCTTCCCTTTCTGTAATATCGCTCCTTTTTCTTGTCTCTTAGGTCATTTTTTAAATTTTATTTATTTATTTTGAGAGGTGGGCAGAGAGCAGGGGAGTTGCAGAGACAGAGGGAGAGAGAGAGAGAGATCCAAGCAGGCTCAGAACCATCAGTGAGGAGCCTGACCTGGGGCTGGATCTCATGAACCATGAGATCATGACCTGAGCCAAAATCAAGAGTTGGACTCTTAACTAAGTCACCGAGGCACCCCCTCCTAGGTCATTTTTATCACCACACAAACATGCTTGAGTAAAACAACTGAGGAAGGAAAAACAATCTCTTGACTCCTTATACCCTCTTCCTTTATGCCCTATTCCTCTGCTTCCTTTTACTACAAAATTACCTAAAAGTCTCATCTATACCCTGTCTCCAATCCCTTTCTCCCATTAACTTTTGAAATGTTCCAGTTACTCATGAGCACTAAAACTGCTCTTATCAAGGTCAGCAATGATATCCATACTGTAAAGTTCAATAACCAATTCTTATGGAAGGGATTTTTGTATGTTGTGTTCAATGCTATATTCCAAGATGCTAAGAAGTACTGATATATGGACAGTGCTCCACAAACACTTAGTGAATGAATAAATGTATAAAAAGCAGACTTGGTTTTTAATCCAGCTTTCCCCACCTTCTTGTTATATGCCATTGGAAGTTCCCTAATCCTCCCTAAGCCTTCATTTCATCATTGAAATAGGGATAATAATAATGACCTCTCAGGGATATTACAAAGGGGAAATGAAATAATGAATGTATATTAGTGGCAAATAGAAAGTGCTTTGTTGTTACAGGTCTTTTTCAAATGGTGCATTATTCATTATTTGTAGCAAGGCTGATTAATAAAGTGGGAGGTTCCTGAGGATGTTTCAAATGCTTAAAAAGTTTGCTCTGAGGGTAAAACAACAAATTACATAACAGTTTTATTGGTTTGTTTGCAGCTGGAATTTCTTGATGAGGCTGGGACCTCCCAAACATAACTGTTGAACATATTGAGCAAGCAAGTGTCTCCAAGGTAAGACAATGGGAAGCTCACTGCATCATTATCTTGTGTGATTGCTAAATCTAGAAAAATAAAACACATTGCCCATTAAGACTTCCTAAGGGTGCAGTGTGGAAGAGAAGTATGTAATTCATTCCAAATGGGTGATGACTGCTGAGGTCTTACTCATTTAACAGCCTAGAAAGTGTGTTCTGTCAGCAATCCATGTCATCAATGGATTTCAGTGAAATTCCCTGGTCTTTAATTAGTGGAGCTGATGACCTTTCAGAGGTCAACTTGTGTAACCAAGGCTCTTGATTGGTGATCTTACTGTTTCTATTAAGGCAGCATAAAATATCAATGCTCAGTTTTGTCAAACCCTAACTTATTCACAATGTTTCTTACCAATATTTTCTTGTTGATTATTTCATAATGGTACTGATGGGACTGATCTGTTTATTTAAATGATGGCTGCTGTCTTCTTTTAGGGCTATTAGTGTCCAGGAGTGAAGCTTACAGATGCATAAATAGAACACTGAATCTTAGAGGATGTGCGAAGTTTGGGGATCATCTTTTCTCTTAACATTTTTGACACCATAAAGAATGTCAAGGCAAGGATGCTTAAATCAAAAACATGAGAAGCTCCTCCTTTGTTAGAAGCAGGTAAAAAATAAACCAATGTTTGTTTTATCAGCTCATCATACAAACATGTTCGCATGCACATACGCATGTACACTCAAAGCATAAATGTTTTTCATATTGGATCCATATTTTCTGCATACTCTTACCTGCTTGCAACAGTACATGCACACACATATACACACAAGCCAAAACATATGTGCTGTATCCATTCACAAAGATATATATGTTCATATACAGCAACTAAAGCATATACATTCACACCTGTGCACAGATACCCATAAAACATGCATAAATTCATACAGAAATGGCTCATAGTTCACACATACTACCCACATATAGTTAAACATGTGTGTGCACAGACATATACATATGTTGTGAAAGCAAATACCAATTTCATAACTATCCCGCTACCAATTTCTAGTGGGATGGGTACTTTGAATTGGACAGTTCTTTTATTTATTTTCTCTTCGGGGAACAATGATGGATTTGGAATATGCAACCATAGCAAGATTTCTTGTTAACATACCATTATACTTCTAGCATCTTACCTTGCCTAAAGTAAACAATCAGTAAATATTTGATGAGTGAGAGAGTGAATGGATGGGTGAATAAATGAATGGATATGAGCAGTACAGAGTGAATTACTCTGCATAATAGAGGGCAAACTTCTGCCAATACCATGTTCAATGTGGGAGAGACGAGGTGAGGAAAGATGGGTGAGGAAGAAGCAAACAAACAAGAGGAATAGCTTCGCAGTACAGAAGGAATGCAAGTGTTGGCCAGATTCCCACACAGCTATTAAAAGAATAAATCTGTTTTAATTGCAGGGACCACAACCATTGGTCATTTCCTTTTCATGATATCATATTTAAAGATGTCACCAACCCCAATTTTTTCATCTATATTGCTTTGTAGGGAGAAAAAAACCCAGGAAGGCACTTATAGAATTCCCTAGATCTCTGTGACCAAATGTATCATTTATCTATTTCTATATAACAAACAACCCCTTCCCTTAGTGACTTAAAACAACAGAGATTTCTTATTACTCACAATGCAAAGGGCTGGCTGTACTGGTCTCACCTGGTTTACTCATAAGTCATATTCTGTTGGGCTGGAAGGTGCAAGATAGGCACACTGCTGTCTGACAGCTGGTGTAAATTCTCAGCCAGGGCTCACTGGTTCTCTTCCTGTTGGCCTCTCATTCTCAAGTTTGCTAGTCTAGCTTTCTTACATGGTGGCCTCAGAGAAACTTACTAAAACTGAAAACACAGCAGTTGAAAATGCCTTGAGGCCTAAGCTCTGGAACCTGCCCAGTTACACATCTGCCATTTTTTATTAGTCAAGGTGAGTCACAAAAGTGGGGAAGGAGGCCCTATCTTCTGACAGAGGAGCTGCAAGGGGTTTTCGGCCCTTTCAAACCTATATGCCAAATCTACCTCATAATTATAAATATCTTCTGCTATCTGGGAATTCCGGACCTCCTTGAGTACACTCCCATCCATTCTCATGACACGTGCATATTCCAAGGCCAATTGATAGAAGAGGGACACTGTGTGGGGAACCTGGGTAGCTCAGTTGGTTAAATGTTGACTCGATTTTGGCTCAGGTCATGATCTCATGGTTCATGGGATTGAGCCCTGCATCAGTCTCCATGCTGATAGCTTGAGATTCTATCTCTCCCTCTCTCTCTGCCCCTCCCCCACTGCACATCCCTTCTCAGATAAACTTAAAAAAAAAAAAAAGAAGGGGAAACACTGTGGCCCACAACCACCTTCTCAGTCTTCTAAGAGAGGATGGAAGTTTGACTGATTCTCTTTGCCTGGTAGTGATCTGACAGCCACGGGATCCAGGTATGCCTATTGTGAAAGAGGGTATTTGTTACTGGGATACATGTCCATTAGAAACTGGACCAAAGCCACAGACTCATTTGTCATAGTTTCCAAAGGAGCCTTAACTGGTAATGAGTTCTGGGCTCTGGAGGCCAAGGTCAGCGTAATTAAAAGGACTCTGTGACATAGAAAACCCCACTGGGTGACTGTGTGTGTGTGCGTGTGTGTGTGTGTGTGCGTGTGTGTGTTTTACTACAGATTAAAGTTACTCTATAGGAAAAATATAGAAATTACTTCAACTCACTTTCAATGCTTTCACATATTTGTAATCAGAACAAATATTTATTCTATGTTTTCATTCTCTTAATTAGCATAACTTATTTCCCTTAATATTATGTATAAACATATATCTCCCTCTTTTGAACTTCTCCTGTGAAATATGTAAGCTTCTTGTAAGGTATTCATAACATCCCGTGTATATTATTTTTGCTATTTATGCATGTCTCACTTCCCCTAATTCATCATCAGTGTAGCTTCTATCATCATCATCAAAGGCATTCACTGAGCATACACTTCACAAACATTATTTCCAATGATCACAAAATTCTGGAGAGATAGTTACTGTCCCCATATATTTAATAAAGGAGAAAGCAGAATCTCAGATAAATTTACTAACTTGCCCAAAGTCCTGTTGCTAGCAAGTAATGGAGGATAGAGGAAAGATGTAGTTTCACTGCCTATATTGTGATTATAAGCAGATGATAAACAGATAGGATACATGTTAGAAAAATGTTTGTATATCCCATTACAGTTAGTAGAGTGCATGCATATAAGATGCACTAATACATACTTTTAGAAGAATATATTTTATACAAGATGTGCACATATGGGGATGTTCACTAGGGGCTTTATTAATAAAGTATGTGATTATATTATATTACTATACGATATGATATAATATAGTAAATCATTACAACACACTCTGCTTGACCATTTCCCTACTGCTGAGAATGTCTGTTGCTTCCATATTTTATCCTATTATGAACATACTGGTGTCAGTTCAAAGAAAGGAGGGCAGAGTAATTAAGAGTCAAATGGACATGGGTTGAGTCTTATTGATTTGGGTAAAGTCACTCATCCATCCCAGGCCTTAACCTTTTAAATGAAAGACTGAGATTGTAAGAGAACCAATCTCAGAACCAACCAATCTCAGAGTTTTTACAAGTATTGAGCAAGAATTAATGCTTAAAACAAATATCACCAAGCACCCAATGTACGCTAGGCCAGACTCTGTTGGGGGTAAGCAGGAAACAAAACAAAGTCCCTGATCACATGAAGATTACATTCTGGTGGGAGACACATGAGGTAAGCATAAAATATAAATATAATATCCAGTCAAAATAAGTCTTTAGAGCAAAATTCTGTGTTCTCTATTTCAGATTACCTCACACCTTACTTGTTCTTTAGATTTTAGTTATAATGTAACTTCCCCAACGAAGGGCATTTTAAAACCTCAGATTGGTCAAATCCCTTTCAATCTAGGTTTTTTTCAAAAACACTTATGTTGTAGTATTACACTTCTGTGATTATTTCATTCATTTTTCTTCATCCGCTAGAACACATAATGTATAAGGACAGAAACCATGACTGCTCTGCTCATATTGTATCTTGGGCTTTTGCGTGGTGCTAGCAGAGAATAGATATGCTAATCAGAATTCAATGAGTAAATGTAGTTGATGAATGTCGTAAATGAATAAAGTCAGTTTTTCTTATGAGAAAAAATTTCCCAATTCTCCTAGAGCTCCTCTACTTCAAGAACCCCATAAAAACCAATTCTTAGGATGTTCATAATTCCCTAATGCAACCAGGCAAAATCAAACAGTCCCAAGAGCAGCAAAGAAGAATCTAAATTATTATTTTTTCTTTCTTTCTTTCTTTCTTTTTAAAAAGTTTTTATTTAAACTCCAGTTAGGGGGCGCCCGGGTGGCTCAGTTGGTTAAGTGGCCAACGTCAGCTCAGGACATGATCTCACCATTCATTAGTTCAAGCCTCATGACAGGCTGTGTGCTGATAGCTCAGAGTCTGGAGCCTGCTTCAGATTCTTTGTTGCCCTCTCTCTCTGCCCGTCCCTTGCTCATACTCTGTCTCTCTCTCTCCCATAAGAATAAATAAACATTAAAACAATTAAAAAAAAACTCTAGTTGGTTAACATATACTGTAATATTAGTTTCAGGTATACAATGTAGTGATTCAACAATTCCATACAATACTTGGTACTCATCGCTACAAGTGCACTTCTTAATCTACGTCACCTATTTGACCGATTCCTTCACCCACCTCCCTTCCGGTAACCATTAGTTTGTTCTCTATAGTTAAGAATCTGTTTCTTGGTTTGCCTCTCTCTTTTTTCCCTTTGCTTATTTGTTGTGTTTGTTAAATTCCACATATGAGTGAAATCATATGGTATTTATCTTTCTCTGACTAACGTATTCACATAGCATAATATCTCTAGCTCCACCCATGTTGTTGTAAATGGCAGGATTTTATTATTTTTTATGACTGAGTAATATTCCGTTGTATATGTACCCCACACCTTCCTTATCCATTCATCAGTTGATGGACACTTGGGCTATTTCCATAATTTGGCTATTGTAAATAATGCTCCTGTAAACATCAGGGCACATGTATCCCTTTGAATTGGTATTTTTGTATTCTTTAAGTAAACACCTAGTAGTAAGATTGCTAGATCATAGGGTAATTCCATTTTTATCTTTTTGAGGAACCTCCATACTGTTTTCACAGTAAAGGAAACAACAAAACTAATCTATGGAATGGGAGAAGATATTTGCAAATGATAGAACTGAAAGGGTTAGTATCCAAAATATATAAAGATCTTAAAAACTCAACACCCAAAAAACAAATAATCCAAAAAAGGGCAGAAGATATGAATAAACATTTTTCCAAAGAATACATACATGTGGCCAACAGACACATGAAAAGATGCTCAACATCATTGATCATGGAAATACAAATCAAAACTACAATGAAATATCATTTGACATCAGTCAGAATACCTAAAATCAACAACATAAGAAACAACAGGTGTTGGCAAGAATGTAGAGAAAGGGGAACCCTCTTGCCCTGTTGATGGGAATGCAAACTGGTACAGCCACTGTGGGAAGAGCATGGAGGTTCCTCAAAAAGTTAAAAATAGATTTCTTTTTAAACAGCACCAAAAAGCCTTGAACACATCTATAGAGGGTCTCACATCATCATTTGTTTTTCAATTAAACACCTACAGAGATTAGCTCTCTGCTGTCATGAGAAGAAATTCGTTAGCATAGTAATGATTTATGATTTACTAGACAGCATTTAACTGACTCTCATCCAGCAACTGGAGATGCTTATCATACAACTGGTCATTCACACTAATGAAAAATGGATTCCTGACAATAGCCACATGCACACTTGAATTTGGATAGCAACTGATATATTTCAATCCCAGGGAGAAGAAATAGAGGCTCAGTAAGTGGAGAGAAAGGGAACTATTTAATTGATATTATGGTAAGAATGAATATATTTGGATTAAAATCCCAATCAGGGGGCTTTCTGGACATGGGCTTGGGCATTTGTGCAGAAAGAAATGTTTTCTGGCTTTTATGTATTAATGTGCATATATAATTCCATAGGGTTTCTATATGATATGCACAAGTATATGAATATGGTAGATATGTATCCCTATGTACATGAATATATACCTAGGCATGTGTGTATGTATGTATCTGTATAAATATTTTTAAAATTTTTTTTTAACGTTTATTTATTTTTGAGACAGAGAGAGACAGAGCATGAAGGGGGGAGGGGCAGAGAGAGAAGGAGACACAGAATCGGAAGCAGGCTCCAGGCTCTGAGCCATCAGCCCAGAGCCTGACGCGGGGCTCGAACTCACGGACCGCGAGATCGTGACCTGAGCTGAAGTCGGACGCTTAACCGACTGCGCCACCCAGGCGCCCCTGTATAAATACTTTTAATTTATGCATGAACATATAGTGTGTGTGTGTATACAAGAATGGGTA
Source organism: Panthera onca (assembly GCF_046562875.1). Classification (NCBI taxonomy): domain Eukaryota; kingdom Metazoa; phylum Chordata; class Mammalia; order Carnivora; family Felidae; genus Panthera; species Panthera onca. The sequence goes on along the minus strand of NC_138351.1, from coordinate 78,423,951 downwards.
TTACTTTGAGTTTTTACCCTGTCTTTCATTCAAAGAGGAAGAAATCAGGGGGGCTCAGACAGGAAGAGAATAGGCTTCTATCCACTTCTAATTCATAAGCAGATAATTCTTTGCCATTTTAAATGGTTTAGTTTATTTCTAATAGCAACCAAAAAATAAAAAGAAAATTTTAAGTTGATACTTTATCTCCTGCTATCTGTGAACCTTCAAGAAAATCAAGTACATGATTTGAGAGAAATGTGCTGCCACTTAAATATGCCCACAATCCTGCTTCCCCTTGCAACACACATATGCATAATAAAAAGCTCTTGAGCAACATTCCTTTATATTATTGATTACAATATATTTTTTAATTAAAGGCCAATAAACATGCTGCTATGGGGACTTTGGAAAATAAAACACAACAGCACAGTCACTGAGACATGGAATGTTAAACAGTAGAAAATGAGGGACTCAGGCCACTCCCTGCCCATTGATCCTGCTCAGCAGAATGCAAATCAGGACACTTCCTAATATAAGGCATTGCTCTTAGTTTTACTTCTAGATGTGTATGCCTTTGCAGCTTCAGATGCATTTGCAAAATTAAAAGCATAATTTATCTCCAAAAAGCAATATTCCATCAGCTGAGTGACTTAGTCATGATGAAAAACTGGTTTCTACACAATGTTCATTCACTGTTCTTAGGAACAGCAGTGGGGTAATAATCTCCAATATCCAGGATGGGGTTTGGAGATGTAAGTCAGTTCGTTTCCCTCATTTCAACAAATATAGGGAAGTCAAACGAGACTTGCCTCTTCCCCTATCCTTTACCCCATATTATCTATCAGTCAAATGGTTCAAAATATATGAACTTCCAGGAAAAACAGGAAGGCCCCTGTTATCAATAGACACCAAGGACAGGTGTTTTTCCAGATACACCAGATAGTGCCCTCTTAATTATGAGCACTGAAACGGGAATCAAAAACCATAGATAAATTTGTCTAACTAGCATCAAAGAGGATCTATGCAAACCAAGTAGAATTCTGAGGACTACAAGGTATAGCACTAAGGTCATAAATTGAGACTATCACATCCTAGGAAGGGGTGGATACAAATGCAAGACTAGAGCTGAGAGTAGAGGATATGGGACAGTCAGTAGCTTGACAAAGAAAATTTGAGTTTATAATATTTCACTTTGGCTGGGTCTCTTGAATCCTCCTCACCATCACTCTAGAACCCCCACGGTATGCGATGATGTACTGAATAGTGTATTGCAGTCATCGACATAGCAATGGGTGTATTTATGTGTGTGTGTGTATGTATTTGTTGCTTTATTTTACTATTTTATAGTTACAAGGATTCTTCGCAATCACTGAGGAAAGGTATTTGTTCAAGGTGATGAGTTGAGAGCAGCCATGGTTGGAAGATTAAGTGGATTGATGTCTAGTCACTCTCTCTTGTGTAATTCCTGTTAAATAAGGAACCAATATCATGGTGAGGGGCTATGAATTAAAGGGGACAATAGGCAAGTGATTACCCCTTAGGGAATGGATGAGGGCTGACCAATTTTTTAACTCTAAAGTTTCTTGGGGCTGGTACTTTTACTGCATCAGTTGAGAACCAGTTCAGATAAAAATGATCACAGCTATTGTCGTAGGATAACCTTCATTTAATATAAAATAACTCCCTTTATTGATGTCAGTATATTACTTTTAAAATAAAAAAAAATCAATGCTGATGGAGTATTCCCAGAGTTGAGGAACCAACTGGGGAACAAATTATTGAGATTATTTTATGAGTTTGGGCTTTAAAAAAATTATTATTCACTTCAGTCACTTTTGCTTCAAAGTTAATATAAGACTGTTTCTTTTCTTAGCACCGTGTACATTTCCATATTTCCCAAAGGTTCTGAAAATGAATAGACAACCAGGGGACAAAGCATTTCACTGCCAACTTTTTATATGGGCAGCACATTTCCAACAGCAAAGAATAACTACCTTGACTTACTTGGGAAGGAGCATTTATAAAATCTTCAGTTTGGGAAAGGATACCTTGCATGCACTGATGAGGTGAATGCACTGAAGTCCAGTTATAGACTATGACAGTTGGGTATTATTTCTCAGAACATACCATCTGAATACTTAACTCCTCTCAAGACTTAAAGTGTGCAGCTCATGCTTGGTCTCTGTCCAACAGACATAATATGAATAGTTTTGTTTGTGTGTTTGTTTGTTTAAATAAACACTGAACACTGAATTCCTGGTTTCTACCCCAATTTCCCTCAACTCACTTTAGTGTTTCAAAGTCAGGGTTTTGTGCACATGTCTTTCAGGGCTTCTATACCAACAGACTAAGCTAAGTATAATGAGCCAGACTTGAAACTTGAATGAGTGAGAGGGAACTGGCAGATTTTGTTAGTCAGCAGGGCTAGAAGTCATGTCCAAGAAGGTCATCCAAAAGAGAAAGAAAGGCAAGCTGACAAGGTCCAGAGTCAGTGAGATGTAGCAGCAGGGATATATGCTCAAGCAAGGATGCTGGTGGGGTACTCAGGCAGAGAGTGGGATTAAAAATCAAGTGACAAAGCAAGGTCAGCCTTGGCTGCAAATGCAAAAATATAATGTTCAGGGTTTCTTTAGCCATACAGGAGGGAAACCATGATCTGATGTTGTGTGTGTGTGTGTGTGTGTGTGTGTGTGTGTGTGATCTATCATGGCACTGAACTTAGGTGTTATCTGCTCTATGACCTTCACTGGACAGGGTACATGATCAGAAGTTTTCACCTGGGACCACATAAGGACCCACATGTTAAAACATGTGGAATTTCTGATATAATAGATAAGACACTGAATGTTATTGTGGTTAAAACTTGAGGCACAAGAATATGGATTTTCTGTCTGGTTCAAATCTCAGCACTCCCAGCTATTGTGTGAATATGAGAATTTTATTTAACCTTTATGGCGTTCAGTTCCTTTATAGCTATAATGAGGATCATATAAATTAGAAAAGTATTAATAGCTATAGTAAGTAGACAGTGGTTCAAACATACAGTACAATTTTTGGTTTTGTGTTTTTCCCCTCATTTACATAGTACATTAAATGTGTGTTGTTTCTGTCATCTGACACCTTTCATCCATATACAGTGATTCAGTAACCCAGGATCTCTATAGTTCATGGCCCCACCACATTCTAGGACCTTAAAATCATTTGCAACAACTCAGCTAAAGGGTAGAAAGAAAATGAAGGTTACTCTTCTTCTGAAAAGTCTTATTTTTACTTGCATTCCATTGACAATAACTAGTCACATGACTATACTTAGATGCAAGGGTATCAGGAGAATGTAAAAACTCACAGAATCATTATCTAAGGGATGATTCTACTCTACAGTAGGCTGAATAATGGCTACCACAAAATATCAAGCCCTAATCCCTGAAGCCTGTCAATTTCACTTCATAAAGACAAAGAGACTTTGCACATGCGATTAAAAAAGATTCTGACGTGGGGAGATTATCTTGGATTATCTACTAGACCCTAAAGAGACAGCAGATGGAGATTTGATATGAACAGAAGAGGAGGTGGCAATGTAATCAGGAGGAAGAGATTGGCGTCATGTGACCACAAGTCAAGAAATGCCAGTTTTGAGGGATGGGTCTCAGGACAGACTGACACCTTCTCTATGTTCCCACTCAGAACCCTGTGCTCTGTACATGATGCACTGGCAAGCTCAGAAATTGCACTGCATACGAAGAGCTCAGAGCATAGACAGTCTGATCCTTTCCCCTCTGTATGCGGTACATGTAAACTTTTCTTGGAACCGCTTAGCTATGCATATATCAATAGCCCTCAGGGACAACCCCAGCTCTCTTTATCTCAGACTCCATAAGGTGAAGGTAAAGATCCTTCTACTGCTGCAGGAAGCAGAGTGTAACCAGTGTAGGCTGCAGAATGGATCTGCTAGCCATGAGCAACCAACATATGGGAAGAACTGGATCTTCTGTGCTCTCTCTCTCTCCCTCTCCCCTCTTGAGCCTGGTGTGCATCTTATCTTTTTTCCACAACCTCGGATCATGCGTTGATCTTGTCCCTAAGCAGTACTTATGTGCCTGCCTTTTGACCTTGGCTGACTGGTCACAGTCCCTCCAGCAACACGGCCTAATAACTTAGTGAAATACCAGATGCCACCAGAAATTAAAAGAGGCAAAAAACAGATTCTCCCGTAGTGCTTCCAGAGCAAGCATAGCACTGACAACACCTTGATTTCCATTCAGAGAAACTGATTTCAGACTTCTGGCCTCCAATACTGTGGAAAAAATAAATTAGTCTCATTTTAAGTTTGTGGTAATTTGTTATAGCAGCTGCAAGAAACGCATACATACTCTCTGCAAGAGGAGAACACATTTGGTTGGACAGCTGGTTATTTATGCCACAAAAATGTTAACCTCTACCTCACAGGATTATGGCAGGATTAAATGAGAATTCATGTCAATAATTTAGAAAGGTAAGAATTCAATTTGCAGATAATTTGTCAAATATAAATAAACTTTTGAAGTTTGAAATGTAAATATAGGTTGATTTAAATATAGGTAAGAGTAGCTCATCATACACGTACTTGCTTTCTGATGTATTTTTGTATACAAGAGGAAAGAGTGGAATTACAGTTCTTTAATTGGCCAAAGCTCATGAGAGCCTGCAGCATATGTGTGCACCATCAATAATGGGTGGTAAGGGGTGCGGGTGTTGTGAGAATTGCTTATCTAAATGGAATATGTGCAAATGAGTACAAATTAAGTAAGTCACTGGGAAAATGCTTTATGAGTTTTAAAGTGTCACATTTCCTCTTCATCTCCTTTTTCCTCTTTTTCTCCTTGTTCTTTTAGTCAACGTATTATCAGTGACTCCATGAAAACATATGCAGTCTGGAAGATGGGAGAAATGGATAGGCATTGCGGGTAGGGAGAGCAAGAGGTTCATTTATAATTCTTAAAATAGGAAACTAGAGAATACATTGAAAATAATATCCTCAGGTGACGATCTAGATTACGTGTGCATTCTTTTTATCTCTTCTTATCTTTTCACTTGTGGACAATCAAGAATTAACTAGATTTATTCAAATCATTACATGTGCTGTACTATCAGAAATCCTCTAGGAATGTTTACCTAAATGTTTATTTTTTTTTTTAAATCAACCTGCTTTTCTCTTGCACTAGTGATGTATATACTCACTGATCAGTGATTGAAATCTGTGACATTTAATAGGGGGCTTTAAGTCTTATAGCACAATGATGTTCAGCTCCTCCTTCCTTCTTTCATATTCAAAGGTCTTCAATTCTATCTAAAAATAAATATCTACGTAGTCTACCTAAATAAAATCTGTCTAAATACAAATACTAATAGAAAAACAATATATGATCCACCTACCAGTAAGTTATTTTTTCACTAGAGATAATAAAAATGTTGGCTTATTTTTAAGTTTTAAAGACCCTCTCCCTCACCCATATTTAATAACCAGAAATTTAAACACTCAATTTACAATAGTTATCAGATTATATGTACAATCTTAGCTGTAAATCCTTTACTATGAGTCTGGTACTAAGATAAACATTTTAGCCGTGGTATCTCGTTTCTTAATTCTCCCAACATGTCATAGGGATAGCTGTTATTAACACTATTGTAGACATGGGGAAACAAATGCCCAGAGAATTTAAGTGATTTGTCCAGGATCAGATAGCTGTAAATGTCAGAGTCAATATTTCAATTATGAACTTCCTGATATTGGAGCCTGTGTTTTTAATCAGTACAAAGGATGAAAAGCAAGAACAGACACTCTGAATAATCTATGGTAAACCCCCTTCTTGTTTATTTACAAAAAGTGTGGGGCACCTGGGTGGCTCAGTCGGTTAAGCGTCCGACTTCGGCTCAGGTCATGATCTCGCGGTTCGTGAGTTCAAGCCCCACGTCGGGCTCTGTGCTGACAGCTCAGAGCCTGGAGCCTGTTTCAGATTCTGTGTCTCCCTCTCTCTCTGACCCTCCCCCATTCATGCTCTGTCTTTCTCTGTCTCAAAAATAAATAAACGTTAAAAAAAATTTAAAAAAAAAAAAAAAAAAAAAAAAAAGTGTGGTGGACAGGGGTTACAGTGCTTACCTCATGCAATGAACATTTTTAGAGAAAGTTCCTAAAGGAGACTTCAGGATTTGAAAATCCCACTTAGTTTCTAAATCTTTTTTCCCCATATAATACCTAATTTAATTCTACCTCCCAATATAATGCATGTTAAAAACAAAAACAAAAAAACAAAAAAACCAAAGAAAAGTGCTCACACCAATAATGCACTCACTCACCTGTAGATAAGGAGATCTTTTCTAGTAGAAATGTGGATAGCATTGCTGTAGACGTAAGTTCTTTGTTTCAAAAATGCATTATTATACAAAAAATTAAAAAGAAAAGTAAAAATTAATCTTTATTGGTCCTGAAAAAGCCCTCAACTGGGATGTACCAAAGGACTAGTATATTTTCACTTGGCTGCAAATTCACCGCACTGTCACCTTTGTGAAGCCCCTGCCTCAAGGCATTTTATCCCAAACAATCAAATAGGAATTCTGCTGCTCATATCTCTTAGCTCTATTATTCTTAGGAAATCTTACAAAAAGATCATAACTTGGCCAAAGCATTAGCAGTTATGTAAATCTACCTGTAACCTCTTCCCGTAAATAGTGGTTTAATCTGTTCTCATTCACTCGTTCATATATAGTAATCATCTAATGCAGATTATAATATGGAAGATTTACTACCTGTACTTCAGAGCTTTCACAGTATCTCAGAAAGACAGAACTGGCCTTAAAACCAGGTTTCACTGCTTCCTTCTAGCATGATTTCAGACAAATTACTTACCCTCCTAGATCCTCAGTTACCTTATTGACTTTGGGTAATAAAAGTATTCTTCAATAAGTGAATTCTCTGTGAATGATGATCATTGTAATTCTTATTGGAATTTTCTCAGATAGAAGACTCTGGTAAAGTTAACTAACTTTTCTTTGTCTCAGTTTTCTCATTTGTTAAAACTATCATATCAGGGGGAAACTAAATTGAGTTCATATGTGAAAATGGTGTCTGGTACATAGTGAACATTTATTAAGAGTTATTATAACTTATTATTATTAAAAAGTAAAGTTCACATGTATGCATGCATTATTGATGTTTACAATAAGGAGTACTTCATGAGGTGAGTAAAAAATTTTCTTAAAGGAAACTCGAACTGAATTGTCTGTAAATTTCCAAGGGGTGAGCTTTTCTTCAAAATATTAAGAACATATAAAACTAGGAAAGCCTTCTTGAATGTAGATGTGAACGATCACACAACATGATGGAGTTAACAGCTACAATTCAGAAGCAATTTTTCCTGGGTTCGTGCAATTTATATTCCTTTTTTCCCTTCTTTTCCATCTTGGGGGCTAGTAGGAGACAATCCCTCATGGGGTTCCAGTCAGCTGTCAACTCTGAAGTATGAATTTTTTCCATTTATGTTTTGAGTTGTTGATGGGCAAAAAATTTCCTAAACTTTTTCATCTTGAAAAAGGACTCTTTGGTCACTCTCTCATAATTCAGAAAAAAGATATATAGAATGTGAGTGTGTGTGCGTGTGTGTGTGTGTAAACACTGGAGATTATGTGTATGATTTGGCCGGCAACTTTTTGAAAAATTTCACAAAAAAGCACACATAATCCTCTTATGTCATGTCAATGCTTATAAATTAGGTAACATTGTTACGTTTGTGTTTGCATATACATGATGAGTTTCTATTTTCATGTACAATTCAAACTTTTATGCTCTTTTTTCTGAGAGTTTTAAATGAATTTCAACATATTTACTTCATATGTCTGCCTCAACTTTCTGCTTAACAAAATGCCTTGTATATAGAAGAGAGCTAATAAATACTTGCTGAAAACCAAGTCACGAAGAAGGTTTCTAGGACACATGTTGCTTGAGGTAATAAGGAAAAGAAGCAAACTGATTTAGCAGACATCCAATTCAAGTCAGGCACCTACCACATCCCTGGTAATGAGTTAAGTGCTCCAGGTAGAGGTGATGGATACAAATGTCAGAGTCCCAGCACTTTTTCTGGGTGGTAGGACCAGGTGAGCTTTCATGATTTGCAAGATAAGCCTGAGTTGGAAGAGTAGAATGAGGGTAAGGTTTGCTAATATACTGTAATCTATGCTACAAGTCAAAGAATGACCAAAAGCCAGATAAAAAGGAACAAATATTAGATAGGAGTTAAAAAAATATGAATTACAGGACAAGTTCAATCACTAAGATTCGTCACCTGGCAGAAGGTGGTTCACCCTCTTTAAGATGTATGCATCTGTAAAACTAGGGGTTTTATTTTTTAATATCTACCTTGAGCAAGAGTTTCTCCTGCCCTCTAACAGTAGAAGCTGAAACAGTTTAATACGGGAGGAGTTTTTTGTTTTCGTTGTCTGGTAGTGCATCCCAAAATTGTATGGCTAAAAACCACAATTCTTTGGAATGAATGGACTCAGCTGGGCAGTTCTTCTGCTCCGTGTAAGCCTGGCTAGTGCTACACTTGTCTAGGGGATTAACTGGGTTCAACCTCCCAAGATGGCCCATTCACATGGTTGGAATTTGATGCTGAGTATTGGCTGGGAGCTCAGCTGGAGCTGTCAACCAGCCTATCCTTATGGCTTGGCTTCTCACAGCATGGCAGCTAGATTCTAAGATGGAGGGTCCAAACATAAGAATTCCAATAGGGAGAAAGTGAAGGCCGCCAGTCACATTAAAGTCTGGGCATTGAATGACACCATATCACCTCTGCCACATTTTAGAAGTTGAGCAGTCACAGATTTAGTCAGATCCAAGAAGGAGAGGAATAAACTTTAACTCTCACTAGGGAGAGAGACAAAGAAGTTGTGGACATCTTTAAGTCACCTATATTTTGCTTTATGCCTATAAATTACTTATATTCTATTCACTTACAAAGCAAACTCTCTCTCTCTTTCAGACCTCCATCTCATTCTGTAATCTGACATGTCTCCAAGAGTAGGATCTTGTCATCTTATTGAGGTTCAGACTTTTGGGATATGGTTCCTCTCAACGTGAGACCCAATGAACTAAAGAGAACAATCTGACCCCCAGTACCTGACTTTGAATGAGTTGCGATAAGGTAGGGACAGGAGAACCACAGTTCAAACTGTGAACACTCTTCAGGGACAGGAGGAGTGTCAATGTGTAGTGTTTGCTGATTTCTATGGTGTACATATTCCAACTGTGGCCAATTTCAATGTTTCAACATGCTGTCAACTAGCTTGAAAAATTCTTCAGAATTTAACTATTGGCTCTTGCCTACCTCTGTGCCCCATTCAAGAAAAGTGGGCTAGGAAATAAGAGACATATCAGTGGTTCACAGTAATTCTGAAATCAAGCTGGGTACATGTTGGCAATTATTTTATTAGTGTGGTTCTTCATGGCTCTTGGTTGTACTCTCAGGGCTACTGGTTCTGCCCTTTACATGATCCTTCTCAACTATAATAAATGTCCTATGTTTGCATCTAATTAGCATCTTCAGCCTTCTTCTTGCACATAAAAAAGTTTGATATGAAAAAATCTCTTTACATTTTAAACTGTCTCTCTACCTTCAATTTCAAGCTTATTTTTAAAAAACCTTTAAAAATTGTGCTTTTATTATGTGTCAACTTATAATTCACTCCATAAACAAAAGTCTACATTAACCTATTAACCAAAAATCTGAAGCCAGCAATCATTTTGAGACTGGCCCCTTCTTACCTTGGATTGGGAGTCAGAATACTGTGGAACAATACCATGAAGATTCTTAGAACCCTTCATTTCTAGCATGAATGGTCTAAGCTAAGGGACCTTCAAAGTATTAGAAGACTCATTGTCTGGCTGAGATGCACTGCCTTAAAACTTTCTAACATCCTGAGAAAGAGTCTAAAACATTCAGGGTGACTGGCTGGCTGTCAGTAGAGCATGTGACTCTTGATCTTAGGGTCGTGAGTTCAAGCCCCACATTGGGCACGGAGCCTACTTTAAAAAAAATAAAAATGAAAAATAAAAGATGCACCATTGAGACTTTATATTGAGACTGCATAGTACCCTGGGTTTGGTCTTTGCCCTAAGGACACTTTTTCTCTACTTTGGGAGTCTTTTTCTGGGAGTGACAAGGGGGTGGGGGTGGGGAATCACTTATTTTTGAACCTAGCAAGCTCTAGTTCAAAATATTTCTCTAGATTCTACCTAAAAACTCAATAATCCCTTCTGCAATTCATCTCTCTATATCTGGACATTATCACATGTAGCTGAAAGAAATTAGTGTCGCCTTTAGCATTATTCTACCTCTAAATACTCTCAGCTAGATCCACAGATTCGTTAAGTATGTGTTATACTTTATATTCTATCTTAGCTGATAGTGTTGCCAAGTTTTCACTACTAATTACATGGATAACCATTTTCTCAGACTCAAATATAAATTTTTTCCCTGACCTTCCTATCTTCCTTAAGGATTTCCTTGAAGCACTCTGTGACATTCTGCCTACCATTTAGTTCCAAAACCAGTGCCATATACTCATATATTTTTTTAAAACAGCATCATGCCTCCAGGTACTAAGTTCTATTTCAGTTACCTGGTTTGGTTATCTGGTTTATTTGGTTGCTGAAAATTATTGGCTTAAAACAAGAACCATTTTAGGGGTGCCCGGGTGGCTCAGTCAGTTGAGCATCTGACTTCGGCTCAGGTCATGATCTCATGGTTCATGAGTTCGAGCTCTGCATCAGGCTCTCTGCTGTCAGTGCAGAGCCCACTTTGGATCCTCTGTCCCTCTCTCTCTGTCCCTCCTCCACTTGGGCTCTCTCTCAAAAATAAATAAAACACATTAAAAAAACCATTTTATTATCTTTTATGATTATTTGGATTGCCTGGGCTCAGCTAAATGGTTTTCTGTTTCATGTGATGGTGACTGGAGCGATGGTCATCTGGAAGCTTGATTTGACTAGCATTCTAAAGATGGCCCACTCACATGGCTGGCATTTGATACTTACTGGCTGTTGACCATGAGCTCAACTGGGCTATTGTGGTAATACATGGACACTCTCTGTGGTTTGGGCTTCTCCTACCATAACAGCTGGGATGCAGAAGAAAGCATGTCAAGTAAGTGTTTTAAAAGGTAAGAAGAAAACACTTCCTGACCTCTTAAAGGGTAGGGTAGGCCTTCTTCTTCATTCTTGTGGCAAGTGGTCATGGGGCAAGCACAGTTACAATGCAAGGGAGAATAAACTCCAATTCTCAAAGGAAGCATGACAAAGAACTTTTGGCCATCTTTAATCCAACAGAGACTTTATCCTGTTTCACAGGACAAAAATATTTCAGGCAACCAGAGAGAATAACTTTGTTTCCACCATTTTTGATAGTTTTCTGACTGTAACTTGTTCTTTGTTTTTTGATTGTTACACCATCAAAGTGGGGACATCTCTCATTCTGGAGAGATTATACCTTATAAAACCCCCACTTCAGATGATTAGGGACTACTGTCTGAGTGTATTCTCAGATCACCCTCCCTTATGGTGTCCACATTGGATAAGGACTGCATTCTCCATTATTCACTATTGTCACTCATACAGCTAGCTCTCTTCATCTGCACGCAGAAGAGAGTGTCTCAGACTCAGGATGCCTAGATGTTAGAGCTGGGTCAGCTATTTTCCAAGTGACCTTGGGCAAACCAGTAAATGCTCCTCCATTTTCTCATTTATGATTTGTTGATAAAAATAAAACAAAACAATTCTCCATTATAATGAGAAAATGAATTGTGTTTCATAAAGCATATTGCATTTGTGTGAAGGATGACAACTCACCCACTTGGAATCCTTCTGCTGAACCCTCTGGGGGTACAGCTTGTGCTTGCATGGAATGTTGCTCTGGCTGCTTGAAGTCAGCCAGCTGACACTGACTGGACCATTGAAAAAGAGGCCTCTGTCCACAGCTACTACATGCACTACCGCCTTTGGGAAGAAGGCCATACACCAGTGGGGTCCCCATCTGCTTCAGGCAGCGAGCCAGCCAGCTACAACCTGTCAACCAACCATCTCCTAGCCCAGTTGGTCTCTTTATATTACACCCCAAACCTCAGTAATTTCAATCTGTTTTTTTGATTGTTTAGATACTTGGCTACAGGATACCAAATCATCAGTTTGACTAATTTGAGCACTGGATTCACCAGGTGTTCTGGGCCTACATAGGCAAGTGGTTTGTACAGAGAGTACTGGGTTTTCCCTTGGGGTCTTTGGGAAGATAACAAAAGATTTCTGTAATACATGCCATTATTGCTTAAAAGCCTTAATACCACCACAACTGCTGGAACCTGGAAAATAGAATTACCTTTACACACAGAAAGAGGTACTCCACTCCCAAGTTAAAAATATCATCTCTTTGTCCCACATTTTCTTTCCTTGGCCTCGTCACTTTGCTTGAAATTATCTTAAAAAGTACACTTTGGGGAGAGAGCCAAAGCATTAAGAGACTCTTAAAAACTGAGAACAAACTGAGGGTTGATGGGGGGTGGGAGGGTGGGTGATGGGTATTGAGGAGGGCACCTTTTGGGATGAGCACTGGGTGTTGTATGGAAACCAATCTGACAATAAATTTCATATATTGAAAAAAAAATAAAGTGCAAATTAAAATTCAAAAAAAAGTACACTTTGTAAATTGTAGGCCAAAACAAAATTCCCAGTTTGACCCAAGATGGTAAATCATCATTAGCTAGCAATATGGTTGAATGAATTGATTATTAGTTAAGCAGTGGCCTTCTAGTGGAGTCCTGAAGAAATAGAACAGAAAATAATGTGATGGTATCATAAAGGATGGGATAAAGGAACATGACAGTTTTTACATGACTGACAGAACAAAATACTTAAATACAAAGGGAGATAAGAACACTAGCCACTGGGTAAAATAGGAAAACACAAGCCAGCGAAGCAAAGGCAGTTGGGAAAAAGCATTTATTCCAAAGCTGTATGGAAAGACTTTAACTAAGGAGATATAATACATAGGTGTGAGCTATCTGAAATTACTTGAGAAATAGCAGTGGCTGAATGCACCAGATTGTTCATTGCTAATTTCTGTGTTTGCTAACATCTACCATACTTTTCTCAGGCAATTTGATTGCAACACATTGCAAAAAGAAAAAAAAAAGCCACAATACTTCGGATCATCTTCAATTAAGAAGTTGAGGACCCACAAACGTATGGCCAACTAATTTTTGACAAAGCAGGAAAGAATATTGAATGGAATAAATACAGTCTCTTCAGCAAGTGATGCTGGGAAAACTGGACAGCAACATGCAGAAAAATGAACCTGGACCACTTTCTTACACCATATACAAAAATAAGCTTAAAATGGATGAAAGACCTAAACATAAGACAGGAAACCATCAAAATCCTAGAGGAGAAATCAGGCAAAAACCTCTTTGAACTCAGCTGCAGCAACTTCTTATTCAACATGTCTCTGGAGGCAAGGGAAACCAAAGCAAAAATCAACTATCACAACGAAGGAAACAATCAGCAAAAATAAAAGGCAACCAACAGAATGGGAGAAGATATTTGCAAATAACATATCAGATATTAGTATCCAAAATCTATAGAGAAGTTATCAAACTCAACACCCAAAAGACAAATAATCCAATGAAAAAATGGGCAAAAGACATGAATAGACACTTCTCCAAGGAAGACACCCAGATGGCCAACCGACACATGAAAAAAATGCTCAACATCACTCATCATCAGAGAAATACAAATCAAAACCACAATGAGATATCACCTCACAACTGTCAGAATGGCTAACATTAACAACTCAGGCAACAACATATGTTGGCAAGGATGCGGAGAAAGAGGATCTCTTTTGCATTGTTGGTGGGAATGCAAGCTGGTGCAGCCACTCTGGAAAACAGTAAGCAACTACATGGATGGAACTAGAAGGTATTACACTAAGCAAAATTAGCCAGAGAAAGACAAATATCATATGACTTCACTCATATGAGGACTTTAAGACACAAAACAGATGAACATAAGGAAAGGGAAGCAAAAATAATATAAAAACAGAGAGGGGGACAAAACATAAGAGACTTAAATATAGAGAGCAAACAGAAGGTTGCTGGAGGGGGAATAAGTTAAATGGATAAGGGGCTTAAGGAATCTACTCTTGAAATCATTGTTGCACCATGTGTTAACTAACTTGGAGGTAAATTATAAAAAATAAATACATGGTAGGAAAAAAAAAAGAAGTGAAGTTGATTTCTCCACCCTTTGAATCTAGGCTGCCCTTGTGACTGGCTTTGACCAACAGAACATGGAGGAAGAGATGGAGTGGCACTTAGAAGCCTAGGTTTTAAGAAGTCTTACAGCTTTTACTTCTGTTGTTCTTGTAACTTGCTATCAGCGTGCAAATAAACCCAAGCCGACTGGCTAGAAAATGACAGACATGGAACCCAAGTGTTCCTGACACCTCCATCTGACAACCAGTCAAGGCCTGGGGACAAAGCTGCCTATTTAAACAGCATTCACCACAGATGCATGAGTGAACCCAGCCAGGAACAGCAGAAGAACCACCGAGTTAGTCTAGCCTAAATTGCCAAAACATAGAATCATGAGCTAATTAAGTGTGTGCTGTTTTAAGGCACTAAGTTACAAAGTAGTTTATTACGTACCAACTGCTAACTGACTGACACAACAAAAATAAATCTGATTTTGAAGTTATTCATAATGTACGGGGGTCACCTGATCTTTCCTCCAGGAAACATATGAACTGTGTTTTCAACTTCTGAGTGGAATGTAGAGGAAAAGTTGGGTATAGTCTTCCAAAAGCTTGATGTGCCTAGGCTAATTTCATTATTTGCTCAGAGCTCTGGTTTCTGGCACTCTGGTTTCTTTGAAAAGAGAATTATAAGGAGGTGATGAACGACAGTGATGTTATTACCTTGCGCACATAACATTCACATCTTCAAGCTGTAACCCAATGTAGTGAAAATAATAATGAGATTACCAGGTGCTGAGGCAATAACAATAACCTAACAATGGTAGTAATGATAAAAATAAGAAAATAAGCTTTCATTGTTGAGTATGTTCTCATAACAAGGATTTCAACAGTCCACTCTCATTTTACCATCGTAGTAACAAGGCAATCCTTATTTTATAGATGAGGAAACTAAGTCTCTGAAAGTCAAAGTGACTTTTCCAGGATCACAAGAGTAAATAATGGAAGAGTTAGGACTTGCATCCACCTTTCCAAGGCTCTCAAAATCCTGTTCTTAACTATTTACTTACTCAACAAATAATAAATGAGTGCCTATGATAAGTCAGGTACTCTTCCAAGAGGGGAAACAGTGAGACCCAATGTCTTTGATTTCACGATGTTTATATGTGATCAGGGAACATGAAAAATGACCAATAAGCAAATAAATAATTTATACTAGTGATAAGTGCTTTGAAGAAAATAAATATGATAATATGATAGACAAACTTCAGATTTGGTGGTTGTGGATGCCACTGACATACAGAGGACAGGAAAGAATAGCCATGAAATATCTGAAAGAAGAGGATTCTAGTAAAAGGTAAGAGTTTAACACAGGCCATAGGACTGTAATAACATTGGATTATTTCAGGGACAGAGAGTGGGGCTGAACCACAATGAGGAAAACAAAGAATGAGTAAGAGACACTGAAAAGATAATCAGTGGCTTGATTTTTAAGGGATATTATAATCTATTTCCAGATCATGGTAAGCAGGTTAGATTATATTGTAATTATATATATCTAATATATATATCATATATATAGATATATAATATATATATCTAATTATAATGGAAATAGTTGAAAGATTTTGAGTAGGTAAGCTATATAATCTGGTGTATTTTGAAAACATCACACTGGCTTCTGTGTGGAGAATGAATTTTATGGGAAAAAAAGTATAAACATTAAGACCAATAAGGAGAATTAAAACAGATCCCAAGAAATGATGATAGGTTCAGGCAATAATAGTGGAGATAAAAAGAAGTAAATGAATTTGGAATATTATGTTAAATATTAAGTTGATAGAATGATGGGGTTCAAAGGAGAGGAAAAATCTAGGATGACTTTTAGATTTTAGGGTCAGAAGATCACACACTAAAATGAGAAAGCTTGCATAAGAGCAAGTTGTGAATTGGACAAAGGCTTACAATTTCTTTTTTGATAATTCACGGTATTTCGTACCCAAGGAAAACATTTAGAAAGACATTTTATATGGGAGTGTGATGGTTGAAGAATTCAGTGCCAGAAATAAAAAACTGGTGGTAATTAAAGATGGTAGTTAAAACCATGAGATTGTATTACTGGTCAAGTTCACCAAGGGTAAGAGTTCAGAGATGGCCAGATTAATCCATTGGCCATGCCAAAAATTAGAGATCAGTCTGAGAAAGAATGACCAACAAAGGTAACTGAGAAAGCGAAGCTAGTGAGGTAGGATGAAAACCAGGAGAGTATGTTGTGTAAGAATCCAAGATGAAAAGAAAAAAAGTCTTTACAACAGAGAAAATGGCCAACTGTTTTGAATGGTTCTAAGAATCCGAATAACAGAAAAATAAGTGACCATTTAATGTAGCAGCTTGGGAGTAAGTGATGAACATACTATTTCAGAGTGTTGCTGGTGATAAAAGCCTAACTAGGGATGAATTTAGGAGGGAACAGAGGGGGAAATACAGGGATTAATACTCTTCTCCCTGCCCTATGTTGGTAGGGAAAGAATGTATTTTGGAGAATATGGTCTTTCACTAGCTATCTAATTATACTTGACTTGGTTAGAAATGTCCTAGAGAAATGGATAACAGAAAGATATAATAGTAGTATATTGCTGAAATAGAGATATTGCAGTGATGCTCAAATTTTATTAAATTAATTTTATATAATCTCATTATAGGAAAACTGTGCAGCTCTTGAATCTCAAAGGGACCCAATGATGTGTAAGCAAGTAGCTAGAATACAAATTAACCTTTAGGATAGGATAAGTTGCTTTTAACAGGAACAGTTTAATGGAGAAAGTCAATATTCATAAGACTTGAAAAGAAAAAGATAACTTACACTTGGGTAAGTGAGAGAGAAAGAGGAGTGGGAGGGTCATCCAGTATAGCTAACGCATAAGTGGGTAAGGTTTAAAGAGCTTTATTAAAGTCAACGCATGTAAGATCTAGGTCCTATGAAATGTATGGTAATGTAAATGGGGAGCCAGGAAAGAGTATTTAAAAGAGAAAATCCATTATTAGTACATGTGAGATGATTTGGAGGGGAGAGTGGAGGTGGGCAGACCTTCAGTAGGAGGCCACTGAAATAGACCAGATGAGAGGTAACAATGTATGAACTAGGGCACCAAAAATAGGAAAGAAGAACAGGGAGGAGTTTCAAAGATGTTGTAGGGGTTGGGGGGAAGCCCACTGCTGTAGGCTCCCGGCAATCCAGTCCTGTGGTCATCCGTGGTGGGTCGGATTATCACTCTACAGTGCACAAATCCGTGATCTGGGGATTACACCTGGTTGAAATGGATGAATGATGAGGAGGGTGAACTTAGCGAGCTATAATGAGAGACAGATGTAGGGAGAGCTCATTGAGAGTCCTCTGCAGCAGGCAAACTGCAGCATGTGATGGCTTACGCCTGAGGGCTCGCTTGGCTCTCACTGAAGCCATCATGGAGGATTTTGCTTACCTCTGGCCATCTGCTCCAGCCCAGAGTATCCTCTCCTTTACCATCCAGAGTCTCAGGATGTTTTCCCAAGCAATAACAGTAGGAGAAGTAGGAAGGAGAGAAAGGAAGAGCTATCTCCCTCAGAGATGGTTCTCAGACTTAGCTCCTTATGGAGGGTGGTGGTGGATTCATGTACTCATGATTAGCAACACTTGGTTACAGCATATAAAAAGCACTGCTGTTCTGATTGAAGCATGGGTAAAAGCCTAAAATACCAGTCATCTTGGCTGGCCCTACTAGGGCCTCCTAAGAGCCTTTACTGGATTGTTGGGGAGCGCAGTCAGAAATCCATCGATCCATCATCCTCATTTTTCATGCCGGGGGACTGAAAGTCAGACAGATTAAGTGACTTGTACAAGGCCCCATAGAATTTCAGTGGAATAATGATGCCTAAAATCAAGTCAGGATCCTGTGTTGCTGTTGCTGTAGTTATTTTCACAGTAAATTAATTCTATCCAGAATTAAAGGCTCTCTGCTTTCTTGTGGTTTCTTGCTCATTCTATTAAGCATGTATTTTTATTCTGGTGTTTTGATATCTGGCACCTTGCTGACCTTGGGTAAACATCTCCTCTCAGGGTTAGCCAACTGTCTTGTTTGAGAGCCAACAACTCATCTATGACCATGCCTTTCCATATGCAAACTGTGGAGTACCCCTGTCTCCATACACACGTTCTCTATCTGACTCTTACGCACCAAGCCAATATTCCTCTTCCTTAATTATCCCAAGTCCAGGTACCAGAAAACTCAGGACAGCCCCTATACCACAGAGCTGGGTGAAATTATTCAGACTTGCCAACCCTAAACCTGCGTTCCCTGTCTCACCTGTTCTTTTGCATGGAAACCAAAATAAAGGCCTTTGCTAATGTTGTTTGTTTATTTTTCCCATTGCCTCTACCTCCTGGCCAATCCTGGTGCTTCTCCATGTGGCCCTGCATGGCATGGAGTGCCCCCACCTCTTGACAACTGTAAATAACAAAATATTTTCAGTGACTGTCATCTCCTGGTCTGTTGGTCTCACAATACCTGAATAATAATGAAACCTATGTTTTATGTATGTATGTATATATGTATGTATGTATTTATAATTTTAGAGAGAGAAAGCACACACAAGCAGGGGAGAGGGATAGAGGGAGGGAGGGAGCAAGAGAGAAAGAGAGAAAGAGAGAGAGAGAGAGAGAGAGAGAGAGAGAGAGAGAGATTGAGAGAGAGAATCTTAAGCAGGCTCCATACTCAGCATGGAGCCCAACATGGACCCTGGGATCATGATCTGAGCCAAAATCAACAGTCGGATGCTCAACTGACTAGGCCACTCAGGTGCCCCAATAAAACCTACATTTTAAAGCACCTATGCCTCTATCTCTGCTCCTCTTTGTCTCATATATCTATCCCACCACAGTGTGAGCCCCTAAGAAGGGGGAGAATATTCTATCTTACTTTGTAGCCTCCATTTGCCTGGCACAAAGAAGAAACACCTAATACATATATGCTGAAATCATGCATGTGTATTTGTAACTGGTGATAAGAAATTTACTACATAGCAAAAACCACTAGGTATGACCAATGTTCTCAACGAGCTTGTTGTTGAAACTTGCATGGGAAAAATAAGACATGCATCCAGGCAACTAATATAAAAACTTAGGATGTATTACGTCAAAATAAAGGCTCAGATAAGATTCATTCACATTTGCCAGGAAACAAAATTACTACAAGAAAGTAGACTTTAAGAAGCAGAAGGAGGTGTTAATATGCAGAGAAGAGGGTGAGGCATTTCAGTTGGCAAGTATGACATAAAGTCATAAATGTAGAGAAACAATGGAACATTTAATTACTCTGCTTTAAACACTTCAACTTCGTAACATTTCCTTTAGGAAAATATCCAAATGCATTAGTGTGACTTAGAAGACTCTCTTCTGCTTTCTTCCTCTGACCTTCACTTACTCCTCTGAGAGGCAGTTCATATTCTCCAAGTCCAAACTTCTCCACCTTCTTTGGCAGCCCTACAGTCCTCATGTCTCTCAACAATAAAATTTACAATATTTTATAATAATGTCCAAGTGTCTATAGTTCTTATTAGATTCCAAGCTCCAGGAAGGGTGTGTGTGGGAGGAAAGGTACTAGTATTGCATTATTTA
The DNA here is from genome assembly GCF_046562875.1 of Panthera onca. Taxonomy (NCBI): domain Eukaryota; kingdom Metazoa; phylum Chordata; class Mammalia; order Carnivora; family Felidae; genus Panthera; species Panthera onca. The sequence continues at coordinate 78,404,049 of NC_138351.1, read as the reverse complement.
TTGCTGTATCCACATCTTTACCACATAGTGAATATTCAGTAAGTATTGACAAATAAGCTGATTGGTAAAAAAGGAAGAAGGGAGTTTTCCCAATGTGGCTGGAGCCAGAATGGTATGGATCAGCTGTGAGGTGATCATAAAATCTATTACCTCACCTGTGATACTCTTAAGGCAGAAAGAGGGTACAATTACTAACTCTACTGTGACAATGGGGATAAATCAGACTTTCCTGGCAAACCAGGGTTTTAAATTACAGCTTGTCTCAACTATTTTACGTGGTCAGCCTGTTTAATGCAAAATTACACAGGAGACAAAGGAGACAACCTTAAAGATAACTCTCCAGGGGTCCATCATTGATGCTTCCTCCACTGTCTTCATCATTTACCTTGTGAAAGGTTGGAAGACTTCAACCTTGAATATAAAAAGTTGCTATGGAGTCTAAGATAAATTGAAATTAATAATAATAAAATCTTCACGGTGCCTGGGTGACTCAGTCCATCAGGCCTCTGACTCATAATTTCAGCTCAGGCCATGATCTCACAATTCATGGGATCAAGCCCTGCATTGGGCTCTGTGTGGACAGTGTGGAGCCTGCTTGGGATTCTCTCTTTCTCTCTCTTCTCCTCCCCCCCATTTGGTTGCTCTCTCTCAAAATAAAAATAAACATTTAAAATAATAATAACAATAATAATAATAAAACCATCAACAAAGCAAAAGGCAACCCACTGAATGGGAGAAGATATTTGCAAATGATATATCCAATAGAGGGCTACTATCTAAAATATACAAAGAACTCTACAACTCAACATCAAAACACACACACACACACACACACACACAGACGATCCAATTAAAAATTGGCAAAGGACCTGAACAGACATTTTTCCAAAGATGACACGGATGGCCAACAGACACATGAAAACATGTTCAGCATCATTCATCGTCAGGGAAATGCAAATCAAAATTACAATGAGATACCCCCTCATACTTTTCAGAATTGCTAGTACCAAAAAGACAAGAAATAACAAGAGTTGGTGAAGATATGGAGAAAAGGGGGTCATCAAGCATTGCTGGTGGGAATATAAATTGGTGTAGCCACTCTACTGGAATTATATATATATATATTCCATATATATATATCCATATATATATATATATGGAATATATATATATGGAATTTACATATATATATATGGTATATATATGGAGTTATATATATACCATATATATATATATATATATGGTATATATATGGAATATTACTCAGCCAGCCATAAAAAAGAGTAAAATCTTCCCATTTGTGACAACACAGATGGGCCTAGAGGTTATTATGTTATGTGAAATAAATCAGACAGAAAAAGACAAATACTATATGATTTCACTTATATGTGGAATCTAAGAAAGAAACAAACAAACAAAAAACAGAAATATACTCATAAATACAGAGAACAACCTGGTGGTGGCCAGAATGCAGGTGGATGGGGAGATGGTAATGGGGATTAAGAAGTACAAACTTCCAGTTCTAAAATAAGTAAGTCATGGCAATGAAAGTACAGCATAGGGAATATAATCAAGAATATTGCAGTAGCTTTGTATGGTGACAGATGGTAACTGCACTTACCATCCTAAGCATTTTGTAATGTATATAATTGTCAAATCACTATGCTCTACACCTCAAACTAATATAATATTGTATGTCAACTGTACTTCAATAAAAATAGTACTATACTTCATTAGTTTTTGACTGATACATTGCAAAGTACTCCAAACTTGGTAACTTCAAACAAAACACAAAACAAAACACACAAACAAAAGATTCCTTACTCAGAATGTCACCAGAACTCAAGATATCAACTAAGGCTGAGGTTGTCATTTGGGGTTTTTTGCCCTCTTGCAGGCATGCTGGGTGTTGGCAAAATTCCTTTGTTTATGGTGACAGGACAGAGGTCCTGTTTTCCTGTTAGCTATAGACTGAGGACCACTCTTCACACCTAAGCCTGGTCCCAGATCTTTGCCATCTGGCTCCCCCATAAGTAGCTCACAAGATTGATATCTGCTTTCTTCTAGGTCAGCCAAACACATCTCTCTGGCTTTCATTTCTACAACCAAACATACAAAACTCTTTTAAAGAGGTTATCTGATTCTGGCAGGTACACCCAGGATAAACTTCCTCTTGCCATATAATGACAGGAATGTTGTCATATTCACAGCTTCCATCCATACATAAATGGATTATACAAAGATGTGGATCATCTTAGAATTCTGCCCACTGTATGTGTCATTTTTGGAATAGCTAGGAACATAAGGCAGGGAGTATGATAAACACTGTATATACATTAATTTATTTAAAAAAACCATGATCACTATATGAAGTAGATCTTTTTTTGAGAGAGAGAGAGAGAGAGAATGCATGAGTGGGGGAGAGGGATGGGGAGAAGAGAGAGAAAGAGAGACAGAGGGAGGGAGAGGGGGAGGCGAGAGGGGGGAGAGAGAGAGAGAGAGAGAGCGAGAGAATCTTAAGCAGACTCAAGGCTCAGCACAGAGCCCGACATGGGACTCAAACTCATGAACCATGAGATCATGACCTGAACCAAAATCAAGAGTCAGACACTTAACCAACTAAGCCACCCAGGTGCCCAAGGTAGATTTTTCTGTCCTTCCTTAAACCAGAAAAACATCCCTGAAACTTAGAAAGTATAGTTGATGCTGTGGTACTATCCTTCATTCTTGCTTCAGAATTGAAACCCTATTTCCCCAACTGCTGAGAGGGGCTCTTAGCTGAGTCCCCCTTCAGGAAGTGTCATTGGCCAAAGAGAACGGCCCCACTCAAGGCCATGTACCATCCCCAAGGATAGGTTACATCTGGTGGCTGTAATCTACAGGCTGTGAAGCACCCCCTTCCCAAACGTCACCCCAGCTTCCAGACAGGACAATACTGATATGCAATTCTAACTCACAATACTGATATGCGATTCTCACAGTACTGGCTGGAGTTTTTGTTGCAAAAACCTTGCAATCTGACTTCTCTTTCTTCCCAACCCTTCTTCCCTCAACCTTCATTGATGTTGTTTCCAGCAGCACTCCCAGCAAATCTGAAACATGCCAGTCTCCAAGTCTCGGTCCATTTCAACCTGATCTAGTATAGGGAGATGCAAAACAATATCCCAGTTTACAGAGAGAGTAAAAGCTAGACCCAATATTTGAACCCAGGTTCTAAATCTCTATGATACACTGACTTGACCACCCCTCATTGGTCACTTAGACATCACAAATGGAGATTTCAGAAAATGAGCATGCCTGTTTCCCCTGAAATCTGAGGTCAATTTTGGCATCAAAGATAGTTCTGCACAAATAAGAAATAAAAGATTTTTTCACTTTCTTATTGGAGTCAAGATACATAATGAACTTGTGTATTTCTTGCAATGTTACCAATTCAAATAATTTTAAGAGTTGGGCAAGAAATAATAGGTCTTCAAAGCCCACTCACTTTTTAAACTGGAACTGCATCACACAATGTCACTGCTTGAATGCCTGCATTAATAGAAAACTCAAGCTTTGAGGTTACCATGGTCCATGTTCCAGGTCAGTGACAGCAGAGTGCCAGGGGCAAATTAGGTGTTCAATAAATATACCTGTTAAATACATGAATCATTAAGCGTCACTCAAGACTTTCTGAATAGGAATCTCCAGTGTAAAGTGCCAAGTATATATTTTAACCAAGTCCTTCCAGATGATTCTGATGCAGACTTGGGTTTCAGCAGAATTACTGACATCATTAGATTAATTTATTGTGACAAAATGTGTGTGTCACATTTACCGTTTAACCATTTTACCTCAAAAAAATGTATTGTGGCAAAATACGCATAAATTGTTTAACCATTTAAAATATACACTTCAGTAGAATTAAGTGTATCCCAGATATAATACGGTCATCATGACTATCTGGTTCCAGAGTTGGTCATCAGCTCAAAAGGAAACTTGTAACTATTAAGCAGCCATTGTCCATTTCCTCCCTGCTGCCACCCCCCTCACCACCACCAGCCCCTGCCCAACTCTTGAGTTCTTTATTACATTGATCTATCCAAGTCAGTTCAACTCTTGGTAATGTTTATATTTCTCATTTATCTCCTGAGTCTAACCATATCAGACTAAACTTACCCATACAGTATGATTTAGAGGCTATACATATGATGATTCTTCTCCTCCTGGTCTGTTTCTATTTGCCTAAATCCCCTTTAAATTGTGCAGGAGAATCTCCTTCCTGGAGTCTGACATTATACTTCTTTAATTTAGTTCTAAATTGTTTTAGTTTTGAGAGAGGCTATTTTATACTTCTGATACATATTGAACTTGACAACTAATTTTTCATATGTGCTACTGGTAAGTCTCATTTCCTTATGTGTAAAGATGTTTGAGGAATCTAAATTCAGGTCTTTACATTCATCCTTTTAAAATTTGTTTAAAGCACTTTTTTTTTTTCAACTAACTGAGATATTTTGAGATCTGACTTTACAATTTAATTATTAGCCTGATTCAAGGGAGTTTCAACTGTTATCATCAGGTTATATCTTTTGGGGCCTCTGACAAGATTAAAGAATGTATACAATGTGCTGAATTTTACGAGTCTTGAGAAGCCTCAAACAATGCTTTAAGATATCCAACTTCTATTCAGTAATTCACAATATTTACTTAGAACCTAACATATGCAAAGCATGGCAATTGTATAGTCTGCAGTACTGTTGCAGATTAGGAAAATATAGTTCCTTCTTGTTCTTATCAGTGGGAGATGCTGAACTTCTACCATGGCCACCCAAAGATGTCCTTCCTACCTACCTACCCTAATTCCTGGAACCTGCAATGAGTTGACAAATCACTCCCATGATTATGTTATGTGATACGGCACAGTGGACCTTAAAATAGGGAGATTATCCTGGGCTTGCTGGGTAGGCTCACTGTAATCATATAAATCCCTAAAAGCAAAGAACTTGCTCCTGGTGGTAGGAGAGGAGGAGTCAGAGAGATTTGAAGTGTGAGAAAGAATCATTGTGCGGTTGCTGGTTTGAATATAGGAGAGGGACCATGTGAGAAAGAATGTGGGCAAACTTGAGGAGCAGAAAGTGGACTCTGGCTTATAGCCAGCAAGGAATTAGGGACTTCAGTCCAACCAGTTCAAGGAAATAAGTTCTTCCAGCAATGTGAATGAGCTTTGAGACAGTTTTTAATCTGGAGGCTCTGGGGAGGAATCTGAGTCCAATCAATACCTTGACATTAGTCTTGTCAGATCTGGAGCAGGGAACGCAGCCAAGCCCACCTGGACTCTTGACCAACAGAAACTGTGCAATAGTAATGGTGTTGTTCAAAGGCTCTAAGTTTGTGGTTGTTATGTAGCAATAGAAAAGTAATACAGTCATAGTTTAGTTAGGAAACATTAATTCATTTAGTCAAGCAGACAAATACAAACAAACAAAAACAAATAAAATGGCTAAGATGTCAAATAAGGGAATCCAAATCAACCTAAAGATTCCAGGAACAGGAAGTCACTATCACTTCTTGGGCTAGCAGTACGATAGGAGGAGGTGAAATTGCCAGAGACAGAATTGGAAGGATGGTAGGATCAAGCCAGTGGGAGCTGGAACCACAGAGGAGATGAGGACATTTGGGGAGACACTCAAAGAGGAGGGGACCACCCAGAAGTTTCCCCTTCTTCTGCCCTCTAATTGTCCATTAATTCTTCTCATTGGCTAATCTACAGAGGGCCAATGAGCAAGGGCTCCTGTAAAATGTCATAATGTTGTTCCCTGTGATTCAGAACACAGAAAGAGAAGGGAAAGAAATGGCTTTGAGAGCAACAGTCAAAAACCAGCACAGTTTCCAGCCTAGTGTTTTTTGCTTATTTGTTTCATTTTATAATTTTTTAAATGTAACTTATTGTCAAGTTAGCTAACATACAGTGTATATACAGTGTGCTCTTGGTTTCAGGGGTAGATTCCTGTGATTCATCGCTTACACACAACACCCAGTGCTCATCCCAACAAGTGCCCTCCTCAATGCCCACCACCCATTTTCCCCTTCCCCTCTTCCCCACATCCCCCATCAACCCTCAATTTGTTCTCTGTATTCAAGATTCTCTTATGGGTTTGCCTCCCTCTTTGTTTAAAACTATTTTTCCCCTACCCTTCCCCACGGTCTTCTGTTAAGTTTCTCAAGTCTGGTATTTACAGCCTGGCAAAATAGATGAGAAATAATTTAGGTGCCATCTGGTACATGTCTTACTATTTGCAAACTTCTGTGTCAAGCACTTTATATGCACCTCTCATGCAATCCTGTCAACAATTCTGAGTTATGGTGGCTCAATTCTTCATCCACTGCCTATATCCCCACTCTTGCTGTAGCTTCATCTGGGCTACATTCACCTCCCCATCCATGACTTCAAGTTTTTACCACTGATTTTCTCTGGCCAATGACACATAGTGGTTGTAACAATGTGCCAGCTCCAGACCTCAGCTTGAAGAAGCTTCATATGTTTTCCACGATCTCTTTTGCCTCTGCCATCCCAGGGGATAAATGGGTCCCAGTTAACCAGAAGATCCAAGGAAGATGAGACAAATGGAGCAGAGCTACCTAAGTCAATCAACAACCAACAGTGAGAAGCAGAGCCACCTTCACTGCTGCAGACTGGAGAGCTCCCCGGCTGAAGACAGCCTCTATCAGCCAAACCCATGTGATTATAAGAATAAGTCTTCCATTTTAAGCCATTGAATTTTGGGTTGGCCCTCCATGCAAAACTGCTGTGGCAAGAGTAAATGACCACAAGTCTTGAGGATCAGATAGCAGGAGACTAAAGTGCAGATGGATAAGAAATTCATGCACAATCACCAGGATTAGCTAGCAGCGGAGATAGCATTCAAACTCAGTTCTGCCTAAACACAGACACTGTGCTCCTGACCACTAATTGTACCAATTACAATAAATCTTGGGGTTTAGCTTCAGTTTAAGGAATAGAAGCAGGAGTTGGTGATCACTTTGAGATTCATCATTCAGATCCCGCCTCTTTTTATATGGAATTCAGGTCAAAGTGGTTCTTCTTCTCTTAAGGAATGAGATAACACCCGGAGAACCCAGCTCCCATGGAGGAGAAACAAACACAGTCCCAGCAGCTGCCTGACTGAGACCATGTCATCCATCGTCCCCCAAGCTGCTCAAAGACAGTGACGCAGTGTTCCAAGCTGCCTCTGAAATAGGCGAGCAGCTGGGCTGGAGCATGAAACCGGTGATTTAAGGTGGTGTCTGTGCCATTCCATGCTGCCACTCTGCCCGCAGAGGAATTCACACAAGTGAGGAGTAGATGAGCTTTCAAGGGAGGTGGTCAGGCCAGTGGTGCTGAAGCACAGGAAAATTCATGGCAGCATTTCCAAACGGCTGCCAGCAAACCAGTTACGCTTTGAAAGCCTAGAAAGTCTCTTCCCTTGCTCCACTTCATTCATACTGCCACCATCTGAGTTGTGATTCCCAGGACCTCAGGCCTGGGTTATAGCAATGAGAATCCCACCATTCAGACTGTAATGTCTTCATTCTTCATTAAATGACTCATAGCCCTTAGCCCCCTGTATAACCCATCCTAATAAAAGAGTCACAGTGGAAAAAAAACAAGATTAGAAATTAGAGACATGGACTTGGATCCCAAATAATGTCACTGCATACTTGTTCGTGATATTAAATAACTGGTAGCTATTAGCATTATTATCATTATTATCATTATTACGGCTAATAATTAGCTAATGCATATATATAGTTCATACAACAAGCTTATGAAGTAGGGACCATGAACCCCACTCTATAAACAAAGAAACTGTATCTCGGAAAATGTCAGCAACTTGTCTAAGATCCTACAGCTATTGAGTGATGCAACTAGCCTTGAACCCAGAACTTGAGGCTTTAAGAACCACTCTACCAAATTGCTTAAATGCCCTATTTTCTAGCTGTTAAGCACTGGACTGTAAACCTAATTTCTTTTAGATTCATTTTCTTTATCTAAAAGAAAAAAAACATGACAATACTTGTATTAGTCTGGATTCATTTAGTTACAAGAAACAGAAAACTCAACAAAAACTGGTTAAGAACAAGAGTGAAAATACTGATTTATGTAACTGACAGTCGCAGACCAGAGACTCAGGCAATATCATCTCACTGTTTTTCTCTGAGTTGGCTTCAGTCTAGGTAGGGTCCCTATCCATGGTATTCATGGCAGCCATAGGCCTTTCACAGTAACAGGCAAAACAACTCCAGTGACAAGAAAGCATCTTTTCCCCAATAGTTTTGATAAGTATCCTGAGATAGGTTGATCCAAAACCAGTACAATGGACCTCAATCACGGTAGCACAGAGGGCAGAATATGCTGACTGGGGGTGTACAGGTTATACCTCAACCCATAATGGAGTGGGTAGGTGAACCACCCAGCTATATTGATTCATTATGGAGAGGAGACCATTTTCAAAACAGAAAAAAAAAAACAAAAACAGCATGTTTCCACTAGAAGTTTAAGGAACCTGGAATATTGTAAATAGTTACTAATGTATACTTATAATTACAAATATGATTCTATCCTCTCTCCTCACAACATCTCCAAGAGTCAGTTGGGTGTGTACCATTATCAGAACTACACTATATGTAAAGAAACTATGGCTTAGAGAAGAATTTTCACAGGATCACATAGCTGGTGAGTTAGAAAGTAAGGAATCTCACCCAAATATACCAACTACAGATTCTGTGCACTAATTTGAGAACTAGAACACGTCATCAACTTAAGTGGCAACCACTCTCTTAAATAGCAGCTTCCTGGAACTTAAACCAGTACTGGTGAGTGTACACGGAATTGTCTTACTGAAGTCCATACAGTGAGGGACTCTGTCCCCTCTTACTAGAAATACACCATTCTGGCAGACTTAAAGGTAAGAGTTATCACTGCCATGCTGAATTCTTTGCCTTCTCATGCTTCTTTCTCAAGCAGAACACGGGGTAATTCGAAAAGGCTAGAGGCAGAAACTCTTGGCCCTTCCTTGTCTATCTTATCAGTTCAGCTGAGCAGGGAGGGATGAGGGCAGTACAGGAGACTTGCCAACAGACACATTTTTCTTAGTGAGCATAAGTTTCGGGCTCACAATTTGCTATCTTTCCAGGCATATTGTAAGGAGGCACTAAAGAAAATGGAATCTGAACCAGAAAATGGTCACCATGAAGCAGTAGCTGTGCAAGTGGGGCTCTGAAGCAAAATCCAACTGAGAAGTTGCCCAGCAAAGAGACAGAAGACAGAGCAATCTGTAAGCGGTAGACTGAAAAGGAATCTCACATTGTCTGCAAATCCTTTTATGTAAACTCCACTGGACTATTCTGTAATCATTTAATACAGTGTTGAGGAAGTACGTTCATTGACACGTGAAGGTGCTCAGGTATAGGAAAAGACTGGCAGGGCACAAAGCAACTCACATCTGCTGTCTCCCTAATCCCCAATCACTTCATGGGGTAGGTGCTATTATTCTCATTTTAAAGATGAGAAGACCGAGCTTGGAAGTGCTACGCAGGCAGTCTGATGTTTTAGTCACCTTGCATATGAGAGCCCAGCCTGACACTCACGGTGCTATTAAGTCCTGTAAACATCCAGAGAAGGACCATGAAAGCCATGCTCTAAGACAGTAAAACCTGCTGTCTCTAAAAAGGTGGTATTGTGAAGGTTTCTTTTCTTTGTTTTCTCTCTCCTTTTCTCATGTGGATTTTTCCATTTCTGTTAAAATGATAATAATAAACATATCACTATAGTAACTCAAATCAGTATTATAAGTCAAAGAAAATGTACTTAATTTCTACTAAGAAATATTAAAGACTTAACCATATACCTAACATATACCACTTTCATAACTCAAAAGTCTTATTATAAATCAAATAAAAATGCCTTAATTTTCATTAAAAAATATTAAGCTTTTAAAAACCATATACCTAGCAAATTTCTATGTCCTATGGGTACAATATGTGGGTAACAGACTCTTTCCTTTCAAGGAGATCAACATCTGAGGCCAACAAGATATGACCCTTATGTATGAACTATAAGCAAGTACTAACTTTGTGCTACAGGAAGCTAGCTGAGGGGGTGCAGGGTGTGTGAATGTCTTTGCATTTGTAACACTGATAATTACTCATTTTTACAAAAAAAAAACTATTATCTCACCTGGTTCTGAAAGTTATGTCAAGTATTTAGGCAAAATAGGAAGACCTGATCATTACTGATGGGGTCAGCAAGGCTCAAGTGACTTCCGGGGGTTAGACACCTAATATAAGGTAGAAGCTGTTTTTGAACCCAGGGAGGCTGGCTTTGAAGCCCTATTGCTCTTTTCGCCATAAAATGTGGCCTCCTGTGCAGCATGATAATTATGCCTTTGAAAATGTTTCACATTTATCTCATTTATTTTTACTAAGGCAAATAATTTAAGTAGCTTATATAGAGTATTTATTATATACCAAGAAATTTACTGGGATCTGGGGATACAAAAGTGAATAAAACCCCACAAGAAAATTATATTTAGGGGATTAAACATTGAAAGCATTAAAAAAAAACATAACTACAGAGGGAAAAGTATTAGATAGTTTTTCGATCTTTCATTTAGTTCTTTTACAACTCTGTATTTCCATAAATATTAAATTAAGTACATTCTATTTTCTTATAAACACCATAAACTTTTCCCAATCCCCTACCGTCATTTTGTCTAAATATATTAATAAACTACTTTTATATCTTTGTAATATTCATAGAAGCACAATCACAGAATATGAGATCTGGAAGAGCATAAAAAGGAATTCAGAGTGGATACTCAAGTATTTTTGTTCAATTAATAAGCAGCTGAAAAAATGAATGGAGTAGATGCCTATTATTCAAAAGATGTGATGAGGGGAGTGGATGTATTCTACTGAATTGTGGATACAAAATCTCCTCTATGAGTACAAATCAGCTACATTCTGTCTAGGCCTTCTTATACTTGAAGGCTTTTAATATCAAGAAAAGAAAGTATGGTCAAAATTGGTGAAATCTAAATTTCTTTGCCTATATTATGTTTTTGAAATTATGAAAGTAACATATGCTCTTTGTTTAAAAAAGAAAAGATTAAACCAACAAGCACTATGTAAAATTTTTACATGATAGTCATTTCTCACCCCATCCTAATCTCATATTCACTATTGGTTTTTGAAAATTAGACATCAATGTTTTTCTGTTTCAATTATTACTTTTATATTATATAATTTATTTCTATCACATAATTATAATCATAGCCATAAATCCTATAAGCAGCAACTGCATTATACTATACATATTGTACTACAAATAGCTTGCTAACTTAATCTAAAACAAAACAATGTATTGTGTTAGTTTTTTTTCATTTATTTTTGTATTGTGTTAGTCTTAAATGATGTCATAGTTGAGGGTATGGGTTCTGCATTCACGCAGATTCAGGTTTGATCTCATACTAACCATGTCATTCACAACTGATTTACCCTATGAGTTTCAGTTTCTTCATCAGTCAATAGCAATAATAAATGTACCTTCCTAATAATGTTGTAGTGAAGAGTACAAGAAGCAATCTGTATAAAGTATGTAGCACAGTACTTGGCATTTAGGAACTATATCCTTGTTTACTCTAATAATTAATATCATCACTTGTGCAAAACAATATCCTAGAGTGTGGATGTATGAGGTTGAATAGAATTCTCTCAAAATTAGCATCTATCCAAAATGTCTGAGCCCAATCTGTTTTGGAAATTAAGATAATTTTGCAGATGTAATTGGTTAAGATATAGTCATACTATATTGGGGAGGACTCTATCTCAATGACTGGTGTTCTTATAAGAACAGGAAAATTGGAAACAGAGACACACACAGAGGAAAAAGATAGAGGGAGAGCATCAGATGTCAAAGGCAAAGACTTGAGGGATACATCTGCAAGCCAAGCATTGCCAGCAACCACAAAAAGCTGGAGGAGAAAAGTAGGGAGTCTCTCCTGGAGCCTTCAGAGAGAACACAGCCCTGCCAACACATTGATCTTGAACTTCTAGCCTCTAGAACTGTGAGCCAATACATTTCTGTTGTATTAAGTTACCCAGTTTTTGACAATTTGTTACTATTGCCCTAGGAAACGAAAAATGGACATATGTTTAAATTGATATATATATATATTTAAAGTGTATTGTTGTTACTGTCTTGCATGTTGCTGTATCCAATGTTGTAGATATTTCTGTGACAGATTCCAGAAATATATTTCTTGATCCAAGGATGTATACATCTAAATTTTTGATACCTACTGCCAAATTGCCCCATAAAAGGCTGTATAAAATTATGCTCTCATATTGATATATGCTCTCATATTGGTATACTCTAAATTCTCACTAATAATGGATAGTACCAGTTTTTTTCTTGAGAGCTATGCAGTATTTCACCACTTACTATAACTTATCTGTGCCTTAACTTCTCCACCTAAAATATTAAGACATCATTCACTTTTTAAGTTGTGATAATAAAATGTATCAAATACTTAGAATAGTACCTGACATATAAAGAACAGCTTAATAAATGCTATTGATGATGATATTGATGATGATGATGATGATGATGATGATGATGATGATGGTGATGATAGATGAAGTCTTCAAGAAGAATAACCTTCAGCTCAGAAACCAAAGTATCTTTCATTTAAGAATCATTGCAAATTACTGGTGGCCATGAACAATTCTCATTCCAGCTGATCCTAAGTCTATTTATTTTTTACCAACTTGAAGTTTTCTTGATCTCGGTCAAGCACCAAAGGGAGCTACAAGAGAGATGCCTCATCTTTTTCGTTTCCTCTGTGACTAGCTGAGCACCCAGTTTTTCTTTCTTTCTACCTTTTTTTAACCTTTATTCCTCTCCTTCCTCTCTTTTCCTTCCTCCCTCTCTCCCTCCCTCCCTTTTGTTCTCCTTTCCATTCTTTCCAATAATGAACTGAGATTCAGAGAGGCAGTGTTGTTTTGGGGAAATATGCCTCCTTGAAGATATACACTGGACATGGAGTTATAAAAACTGATTAACATTAAATCTCTGTGATTAGTAAGCGCATTTAATTGGGACAAGTCATTTAATTATGCTGGATGTTAGTTTCATTAGTTATTCATTCACTTATTTATTTCACAAATATTTCTTGAAAACCTCCTATGCACTGATAGGTGAAGACACAACAGTGAATAAGAGGGATGGAGCAATTGCTCCCATGGGACTTTAATTTTATTGCAAGAGAGATATTAAAATACAAAATTCAATGATTTCTTTATTGTTGTGATAAATCTACACTAGGGAAGTAAAAAAAAAAAACATGCAACAGGGACATTTATCTCAGGCTAAAAAGGAAGTGACATTGAATCTGACATCTGGAATATGACTTAGACTCATCCAGGAAAATGGTACAAAAGGAGAAGATGTAAGCTGAGGGAACAGAACATCAAAGGCTTGAGGCTGGGAGAAGTAGAGCCCATAACTGAGAATCTGAAAGAAGGCTTGTGTAGTTGGAGGACAGAGAAGGTAGTAAGTGAAATGAGGGTGGTTGGGTAGGCAAAGGGTAGAGTGTGCACAGTTAATACAATATGTTAACAATCTAACTGCAGTGTGCAAAATAAAGACATACATATTCATTGCATGCCATGATTATGTGAGTGATGTTATGAATCTGCTATAATGGCCTAATAGTAACATCATCTAGAATCATACTGAAAGTTGGTTATGTTTCTAGAATTTCCCATGGTAATTACAGACAGGAATGGGAGGGCAATGGAAGCAGGGAAACCAGTAAGAAAACCCTTGCAATGGTTGAGGAATTTAGAGTACAAATATCTACTCTAAATTTGTATTTAGATAAATGGGTTCTATGACTTGTGGTGAAGCATATTTAGATAAATACAAATTTAGAGTAGATATTTTCATTGGTCATGGAAAGGAACAGATGAGTCATGTATGAAAGATATTAAGGAATGACTGACTTTTATAATTAAAAACAAAATGTCAAGACCACGTAGCTCCTACATGATCATGAAGCCCCCTCACTCTCTGATTGGTGGGAGCACTTTGTTAACAAAGGTTCTGAAGCTACGACATATGAAGGGAAGTGTGTCCTGACCAATGAGTGATGGCTACCCTGGGCGCAGGAAAGATAAGTGGCAGCAGGGATCCCCCAAACATGCTCGGCCTGTCAAACACTTGTTCTGCGGGCTAATAACTGAAACTAAAGAGATCAAGTGAATTTTGAGATTTCTGTTTTCACAATTTGTACTAAAGCTGTGACTAGTGCTCATGTCTCCTTCCTATTTCATACACTCCCTTTATAGAGTTAGCTTTGCTGGACTACAATGATCTTAAGCAATCATTCCCCTCACGCATCCTTCTATAGCTCTATTCTGAGATGTATGAATCAGATGACCTGCTACCTTAGAGCAGAGCTAAAACTCTTAAAGTAATGTGACATGCTTTATCTGAAGTAACTGTAAAATACTTACCAAATAATAACTTGATATGATATTCTGAACAGATACTCGACTTAGGTATTACTTCCCATACAAGTAAACACTAACTATTGTCATTAAGCATTGTTTTATACTGAATTTATTAAAGGCCCCACTTTTCACCAGCTTGTTTCCACTGGTACTAGAAGGCTTTAATAAGAAGGGAGGGATACTTAGGTTGGGGCTGCTTTCTCTGAGAAATATATGCCAAGATTGGGAGGATGTAGAGGAAGGAACTGGAAGAGGAGAAATAATGTACAGGAAAAGCTACGAGAGTGGTATTAGAAAAAAAAAGATGTCTATGTATTAGAGACATATTTTGGTGGCAGAATAAAGATGCATTGTATAATTGGACCTACCTTAGCTTATTCTAAGAGTGCCTTTTCAGGCATTCATATTTCTTCCCCCATCGCAGGTGAAATTTTGATAATAATGCCTAATTCACATAATGGAAGAGTATGTGGAAATAACTGGCTATACTAGAGACGACAAAATGGTTTTCTGTCACATAACTTCACTAGACTTATGAGCTTTATTTTCTAGAAAACAGTTCTCAGCCCCAAGCTCACCTTTTTCTTTTCCTCCAATATAGGCCTAGCACTATCCTCCCCTGCAATCCTTTTGTGTTGTAATAAATCCACATGGAGCCTCCATTGAGAGCAAGCAATAAAAGGGAGGTAGAGATGAAGTTGGTCAGAATTTCAAGAGACACTCTGATAGACACACCACATAAGCCAGTTTGCCCAGGACAACCTTTTCATCTGTTGGTATCATTATTAATCTCTCCGTCCTTCACTTGCAAAGTGTGGATAATAAATTATATGACCACCCTGCCTTTTGTTTTAATTTTTTTTTAACGTTTATTTATTTTTGAGACAGAGAGAGACAGAGCATGAACGGCGGAGGGTCACAGAGAGAGGGAGACACAGAATCTGAAACAGGCTCCAGGCTCTGAGCTGTCAGCACAGAGCCTGACGTGGGGCTCGAACCCACGGACCGTGAGATCGTGACCTGAGCCAAAGTCGGACGCTTAACTGACCCAGCCACCCAGGCGCCCCAACCACCCTGCCTTTTGAACTTTGGTAACTCTCCCTTTATGTTCTCTTCCTGTTTTGATGTTTCTCTCTCTGTGTTGCTCATTTTGACTATGCCCTTCAGTCTCATTGTATTAAATTCTTTTACTCTTTTAAGTCTCCCTTTCACTCGAGCTTTCTTCCCTTTTACTTTCTCTTCATTGTTCCCTTCATATCTTCCTCCTATCCAAGAGCTATTCCCATTTTCTCCCTTCCTCAACCCCTGTCTCTCTCTGCATCTTCTCTATCTCCCTCCTCCATGCCTCTCCTTCCTACTTCTTCGTTCCGTCTGCCCTAGCTCCACTATTTTCATCTGTACCACATATGGTAGGATCTGGGATAATCATCCCAATGAGGGGACCAGTTTCTCAGTTTACCCTTGGTTTCCAGATATGGACCCAGACAGACAGGTGGACTCATACGAGGATGAGTAATGACAAGGAAATGATGCATTTGTCACAGCTTGCTAGTGACAGAGGAAAGTTTAAAATAGGATTTGAAAAACAGGAGTGGCCCAAACCCAGAATAGATGGCCTCAAAGCACTGATTATTTAACATTTTCATTTTATTTGCCAAAGGGTTGGGATGAGGTTACTCAGACTTCACCACAGGCTCGCCCTCCTTCCAGGTCTAATCATGGAGTCGCAGCATCATAAAAATAGAAATAGTCCGTGCATCCATTTGTCATCCCTTACGATGCTGCTAATCAGAATATCCTGAGTGATAGCCAGAGAGCAGGGATATTATAGCAAATTTGCTGGTCACACAATCAAGTTTAGGGTTAAGAGAGAGGAGGACATGATGGGTTCTATGACTTGTGGTGAAGCATATGACTCACAAGGCTATGTATCTTCCTAAAATGTGAAGACATATGACTCTAAACTCTACATTCTGACCTTGGAGTCAAAAAGGCAGGCTGTAGCTTCCTATCAGTAGGATATAAGGACTTGGCTGCTGACTCAGGCTACTTTTACTCTTCCCAGAGAGAAGGTAAGGGGCCACCAAAGAGGATTTAGGTGATATTAAGTAGCTCAGCCATAAACCAGGATTTTCCCATGGTCTGTGATACCCCACTGCCTTCTCTGGAATAAAGACTGCAAGCAAATGTTGACTGAGGCTCAAATAATACTAGATTTGAAGAAGACCTCAAGGACCTAGATGCATATTTCTCGCACTTTAAGGTGCAAATTACTTATGGTTACTGTTAAGAATGCAAATTCTGATGGAGGAGGTGTGGATGGGACTTTGCATTTCTAACAAACTCCCAGGAGCTGTCATCTGAGCTATTTATCTGAACAGGAGGACCTTAAATCCTTCCATCCTTTTATGGATGTGAAGAGGGTCTTTAAAAAAAGCAGGACTTGTCTAGGATCACCGCATGCACTGCTGACAAAGTGCTGGACCAAACTGACAGAAGTGGTGGGTGTTGGTTTGTTTTTACTTGTTTGTTGTACTATTCTCACTAGTGCTACCTTTGGAGTCAGACACATCCAGGTCCAGACACCAGTCTACCACATACATCAGCTTTCTAACTTCTCAGCCTCTTCATCAATGAAATGGAATAAATAAACCCCCTACTTCACCAAGTTTTTATAGGAATTAAATGAGTGTGTGTGTGTGTGTGTGTGTGTGTGTGTGTGTGTGTGTATCTGGCATAGTATCTGACACATAGTGTATATTTTCAGAAAATATTTTCCTTTTTTTCTTTTTTTGCCATATTCAGGTGAAACCAAAGAGGAAGAGAATTGCCAAAAAAAGAAGAAGGAAGAGGAGGAGAGGAAGAAGAAGAAGAGGAAGAGGAAGAAGAATAAGAAGAAGAGGAAGAGGAAGGAGGAGGAGGAGGAAGGGGAGAAGGAGGAGGAAGGGGAGGAGGAGGAGGAAAGGAAGGAGGAGGAGGAGGAGAAAGGGGAAGAGGAGGAGGAAGCAGAGGAGAAGAATAAGAAAGGGAAGAAGAGTAAGAAGAAAAAGAAGAAGAAAGAAAGAAAGAAAGAAAGAAAGAAAGAAAGAGAGAAAGAAAACAACACAACAGAAGTTACTAAAGGGAAGACAAAGGTAATGTTCACAGAAAATTTCCTCTTCCTTCCAAGCACTGGGTTATTAAACCCAATGTAACCACATTTCCAAATTACAAGATTCTGGTGCTAAAGAGGTTACAACACACATCTATGAAAACGAGCTGTGCACGTGTCAAGCTTCCACCATTCACATCAGTTACCACAAAAGTGCATATTCATCACATCTTTCTGGCAGGTAGCAGTCAATTGTGTGGAGTAAGAGGAACCTTTTTCCTGACTTGCACAAACATCCCTTTGGACTAGCACTGATGCTGCCTTTAAGAACCTTCTAGGTATAATCTCCAGGGGCTTGTGCAACTTCATAAGCACCTTGTCTGGTCTTCCTTTCTCTCTGCTCCTTATTTATCCTCAGAGACACAGTTAAAATTGTTTCTAAGACTCTTATCAGTCATATGGCTATCCTGTCTTCTTCACAAGTCAGGGAAAAGTTTAAGTCTTTCACCTCAACCACTCATCTCACTTTCTCCCACTCAATTCTCAAAAACTCCTCAACCATGGTTGCCTAAGGGATCAATCTCACCTCACAAGAAGGCCAACCCATAACGAAGATGTTAAAGGTGCCCCCCAACTTACCATGATGCCAAAAGATCTATATCACATTCACTGTAGCATATATTGCACAGAAATTATACATAAATAATAAAGGGAGGTTGATTTCTCACAGATTTATTAGGAAACATGGATGATGTTGGAAGACTTGAGGACCCAGCAATACCAGTATTTGCCATAAGATACAGAAAGGTCTCCCTCTATGGTATCCATACTGTTAAAAACAAGTCAACAGAGGGGCACCTGGGTGGCTCAGTTGGTTAAGCGTCTGACTTAAGTTCAAGTCATTATCTCATGGTTCATGAGTTTGAGCCCTGCATCTGGCTCTATGTTGACAGCTCAGAGTCTGGAGCCTGCTTCAGATTCTGTGTCTCCCTCTCTCTCTGCCCCTCTCCTACTTGTGCTCTGTCTCTCTCTATCTCTCAAAAATAAATAAACATTAAAAAAATAAAAAAAAAAAAACAAAGATAAGTCAACAGACCCAAAATACAGTTACTTATGCTAAGCCCACATCACCAAACAAACACTTAACCTAATTACAATTTTGCTCCCCCCCCCCCCCCCGCCTGATATGGGATCTTAACCCAGTAAATCAGAAACTTCCCGATTAGCACAGTTAGGCCATCTTCATTATAGAATCCTGGCATCCCTTAAAGGAAAGTAAGTTTGCAATAGCCAACCTGCTTTTTGGCCTAGTATAACTTTCCTTGTTCCCACTGCCTTATGCCTATAAAAGTCTTTGATTTCATACAGCCCTTGGGTGCTCCTTTCTATCTGCTACACTGGATGTGGCCCAATCCAATCAATTTTTGCTCAAATAAACACTTAACACTTTTAATATGCCTCAGTTTATCTTTTAACAATACAATGTGTAACATAATATTTTATTAATTCAATATACTTTTGCTCTAAGCCCCAATAAAGAACTCTGGTAAACTGGATGCTCTAAGTGCCATTTTGCATCAGTCAGCCACAATTTTGTGTTCTGCAACCACAGCTAGTTCTTTCCACACATGAAGTCTCACAACAACATTGTGAGTTAGGCATTATTAACATTTCATCGCTGATGCAACAATATCTCAGAGAGGTAAAACATATTGCTTAAGATCACCAGCACAGAAGCTGGACAGCCAGGATCTTAAACCAGATCCCTAGCTGTTTTCCTTCTTTTATTTTTATTCTTTTTTTTTTCCAGATTAGGGCACCCTAGAGATTTTAACAGACTCATCTGAGCCCGAATGGGTGGGTCACAGATGTTCCAACTTCTTCCCCACAGTCCATGCCACCTGGCACCACCTGGCCCTATGATCCATTGCCAGGTGGAAAGGCCACCTCATCCCATGACAATCAGAGTCTAGAATGAAAGCAGTGAAGCAGGCAGCTGCCCTTTCCTGTGTTCTGTTTTCATTGCGATCGCTGCTGAGATAATCAGATGTTTGTTCCAAGTGATAATTTCTTGTTTGCTTATTCTGGCCATTTGATGCCCAAGCTAGTCTGTGGCTGGCGAGATGAAAATTCAGCAGGGTACCTGGTGACATTGAGAGTGGGGAGGCAAAACTGGCACTAAGAGGTATATTCACAGCCAGCAATGAGCAGCAGGTAAGGTTCACATTTTTCTACTATTCAAAAGAGGGAGGAAAGTCCCAGTTCACAGGTATTTACTCTACAAATTTTGAGTTCTATGATCAAGACTAGAAAGACCACCAGTTGTAGACTGAGAATACACGAGGGTGTCCCTTGCCCTCTCTTGTTCTCTCCCTCATCCACAAAACAGAAGGCTAATAAACAATTATGCCATGATTATTAAACCAGAAAATGTATTCATCTGCTTAAAAATAAGTATTTGTTGAATGTTTCTCTGTTTCAGGCACTGGGCTAGTTGTAGCAAAGACAATGGAGAATAAGGCAACATGGTGGCTACTCACATAGATGGCACAATTTTTGTGAATATCACAGGTAGTGAACAATGACTGTTTTTATTATAATGTGATAGTATAGGATACTACAAATTTCTCCTTGAAATTCTTTCCTCTCCTAGCTTCTAGGAGGCCACGATCATGCCATTTCCCCCTTACTTATTAATTTATTTTCTTTTCTAACACAAAAGGCCTTTATAACGGCCTAAAACATCCTATAATATCTGACCTCTCTTACCTCTCACCTTACCTCCTCTTACTCTCTTCTTCACTGGATCCACTCTGGGCACATAATCAAATTTTACTAAGCATGTTCTTATGCCTCAGATTCAATGTGCTTGCTTGTCTTCTGCCAAAAATGCTAGGAATCTGCATAGCACCTCCTTTGTCCACCCTCAGGCCTCTGATCCAATTTCATTTCTCTAGCATGTACCTCCCCAACCACACTATTTAAAAATGCAACCCTCTTCCCACAATTGCCACCCATCCCTTGCATTATTTTTCTCCAAGTCAATTGCCACCACCTAACATACTTTATGTAACATAATAAACAATAACATAGTCACCAATAACAATAAATGCAAGCTCAGTGAGGAGAGGGATTTTTCACCTGTTTCCATTCATTGATACATCTCCAAATACTGGTAAAAGGCCTGTTATGCAGTAAGTGTTCCATAAAAATGTATCAAATGCAGATATGAATGAATGAATGAATGAGTGCATGAATGGTGTTCAATAGGAGTACAAAAATTTGTCTAGGATTGTTAGGGATCTAATGTGTGTGTGTGTGTGTGTGTGTGTGTGTGTGTGTGTGTGTTTTAGCTGTAAAAAAAAGTTATATGGCTTCTATAGTGTTTTGGAAACCTCAATCATAATTATCATTACTATTAGTAGAGTTAATAGGTTGCTGTGGTATCTTCTTTAAGTAAATAAATTGAATTAATTTCCTGCCGACTGCACCTCCCTTTTCCTCAGTCATGGTATCAATCACATGTGTGATAAAAATGAATTTCCTCCAATAAAGAAAATACCTTTCTTTCTCCTATGCATGCTATGCAAAAATCAAATGTAGCTCTGAAACACATTTGACAATTCAACTAAAATATGTCATGTCCTAAGAGCAATCATAAAAGCTAGGGGAAGTTTATTAACATTTGCATATATTGTAGATTTTCCCATGTACATTTTGAAAAATCTGTGCTATGCATTTGATCAGACTCAGAAGAGCCACACAACAGAGGTTAATCTTGTTTTGCATCCATCTCATTCATTCCAAGGACAGTTCCAAAACACAATACCTATATTTAATAAGCTGCACAATGCCCTTGTGAACTGGGCACAGATCTCAACATTACTGCACAAGGAAAGATAGTGGTTTGTTGTGGATACCAAATGGCCAAGTTGGGAATGAAATTGAGGTCCAACATTGTCATAGAAGCATTATTTTATACCTCCTGGCAATTCTGTTTTCATTTTCAAAAATGCACAAATGAGTTGGAGGAATAATGGGTTATCCTTTGTGATATATATTTGTGTCTCATGATTATGCCTTTTAAACTGGCCTGGAACACCAATCTGGTATGCTTTCCCAATAAAGAAACAGTGTGACCTGGTAGGAGGACATCAGTAATGGAGAAAGGATTAATAGATTTCAGTTCAGGTTTGTTTTACAGTCAAAATCTGCTAAACAACCCACTTAAAATGTCTACAGTCTACAAGTATAGGCATCCAAAAGGGGGAAACATAGACAGAAATCTAAGGATCAGTTAAACTTTAAGTAGAAACACCACTTGGAATACACAGCCTTTTGTTTTTCAAAAGTTTGTGTTGGAATCTCACTGATTTGACTTGCAGGTGATCATAAATAATTCTGTTTCTGGATCCACAGAGTTGAGATAGCAAAACTGGGATTAATTTTCTGGTTAAAGCTGGAAAACTTTTACCAAAAAAATAAATAAATAAAGTCCTATGAGGTTAGAACCCAAAGTGTAAAATGAATATCCATGTTAATAGTGATAAAAATAAATGATTGAATAGATTAATGGGGTGGGGGAAAGACAAGCCTTTTGGGTAGAAGTTCAAATGAGTTATGTAGATAGTCCACATAGTTCTACACTCGTTAAGTGTGGGCTTTGCAAGGTGACTTTTTTTTTTGAAAGAATACATTTTGGAAAGGGTTAAAACTATAACTTTACAATGCAGAAACCTGACAAACCAGACCTCAGTCAGTTGATCAAGGTCAACATTAACAGTGATAGGTCATGGTGACAGTAGATGCCTTTGATATGTTATGATTAAAATGGCCCTTTACTTCTATGGTCTTGCTCCCCAAAACACATAACCCTGCTCTCTTCGTGAGAAAAAACCTAAGAGAAATCCAAATTGGAAAATATTCTACAAAATAACCAATCACTACTCCTCAAAACTGTCGAAGTCATTATCTCAGCTTAGGCTGCCATAAGAAAATATCATAAAATTGGTGGCTTAACCAACATATCATTATTTTCTAACTGCTCTAGAGGCTACCCGTCCAAGACTGATGTATCAGTATGGTTGGGTTCTGGTGAGACACTTCCTCATCTGCAGATGACCCCCTTTTCACTGTGTCCTCACATGGTGGAGAATGAGAGAGAACAAACTCTCTGGTGTCTCTTCTTTTAAAGACACTAGCCGTGCCATGAGAGCCTCACCCTCATGACCTCATCTAAACCTGATTTACCCCCCAAAGGCTCCATCTCCAAATACCCTAACATTGGACTTTAGGACTTCAACATATGAATTTGGGAGATACAATTCAGTTCATAGCAGTCACCAGAAAGAAGAAAAAGTTGATAGACTATCATAGCCAAGAGGAGCCTAAGGAGATAACGATGACTAAAGGTATTATAGTCCCCTGGCTGGGTCCCAAAACGGAGAAAGGAAATTAGGTAAAAACTAACGAATCTGATCAAAGTATGGACAGTAGTTAATAATACTGTACAAATATCAGTTCATTAATGACAACAAATGTGCCATACCAATGTAAAAATGTTAATAATAGGGGATACTGGCTGTGGGGTATATGGGGATTCTATGAAATATCTTTGAAATTTTTCGGTAAATCTTAAACCATTCTAAAAAATAAAGTTTATTTTTAAAGGTGCAAAATTAGAAGGTCATTTTAAAAGCCCACACCAGGATTTACTGGTTAACTCCAGATACTTTTTCTCATTACAAACTATAATCCCTTTTAAACATCCTGTCTAATCTGTCTGCTTTGAGACTACTGGGTGGCAAAGGTCTCTACAGGTTAATTAAGTTGTTGTTGCGTATGTTTCTTTTAAGCATTTGCATTTGTGTGGTATGCACTCTTTTATTTTTTTATTCTTCTCGGCCATTTCACCCTGTGCCCCCCATTTTACCATCACAAAGTGCTGGTTAAATGGGAAAAGTCCAATTGGCCCTTTCTGCAGCCTTTATTATTAGGTAGACCTGGTGTTGTATAATCTTTATCACTGTGCAGACATCAGCTAATTAATCTGTGTAGTATCCTTCTGTCATGACTATTCACTTTTTTCATAGTGTGAAAAACTAACAGCTAAGTGACTTCCCAACCCTTCTCAGTAAGTTCATTAGGATGTTAACTACATTCTTAATCCAAAAGTTTCTAACATAGACAAAAGAGGATGCTGGACTTGAAGTGAATCTTAAAAAATGTTTTATGCCATCTGCTTTGGGGTTTATAATTTATCCCTCAACATATTTGATGGGTCATTCCAGGCTCTCTTGGATTATTCCCTATGTTGCAGAACTCATAAGTGCCTCATAAGGTAGCTCAAGAGAAAGGTCATTAGAAATTATATATAAGTATGGACATAGAGCTTAGTGCCACTGTCATTATCGCTGTTATTGGAAAGCACTTCTTTGTAGTGACCTGAAATACGCTTCTCTATGACTTCAGCTCTTTGGATCTAATTGTGTTCTTCAGAGCAATATGAAGTAAGGCTACTTTGGAGGTAGCTAGGCCAGGCGCTGTGAAAGAACAATGGTCTATAAAGAAGATAGTGAGACTCTAACTCCACTTCTGGAGCAATCAAAAGACAAAGAAACATAATTTACAAAAACCACTGATGGAAGAGCCACACCAGGAAATATTAATACAAAATAATCAATGCTAAAACATATGCCTCTAAATTCAGAATATCTGAATTTTAAGACATTCTTTGTTGTGTACACGTCATCAGTGGATCAAAGGTGGTCTGCCTACCTATCAATGGCAGAATGGTTGAATGGGTTATGCATTTTCACAGAATATCTCTCGGGAACACATACTTAAAATAAGTTATAGTGACTTGATTGCCTCCCTCTAGAGAAGGGAAGTAAGTCACTAAAGGTAGATGGAGAGTCTTTTGAGTTTCAGTGTAGACACTTTGTTCTCATTGGGTTATTTTTTACTTGCAAATGCCGTAGATATTTTTAAAACTTAGTTAATTACTTTAAAAATTTGGGATTTACATATTATAAAGATAATAGGTAAATGTTTGGAGAAGTACACAAAATTTTGAAGAAACGAAAATCTCCTGCATTATTGCATGATTCAAGATCCTGGCCATTGGTCATATTTTGATAATTTCCATCTAATTCTTTTGGACATGTTTTAAGAGACTGATGTCATGTTATATATACTGATTTTATCCTAATTTATTGGCTTTACATTCACTTTATATGCATTCAATTTTTTCTCATTTTATTACAAAATCATTGTATTTTAATGAGTATCTGATACTTCAGAAGATTGGGTCACAGATAAATTAATATTTTATCCTTTATAGGTTTGGGTCTGTAATGCTTTATCTGTGTTTAGTTTTATTTCCTTAGTATGGATTTCCAGAAATGGAGCTCAGGAGTCAAAATTTCTCATCATTTTTAAATGGTTAATACATTTGTGAAATTTATGACATTTGTTTATAACAAAGGTCATGTCTGTTTCTTTAGGAGATGCTCAAGGCTGAATACTCTCTAGTAAAACAGTAATATTTATTGAAATTTACTGACCATTTGCCAAGCATTTCTATAAGCTTGGGGTGGGAAGAGGAGAAGAGAGAGAGTGTGAAAACTTTTATGTGCTTATTTCTCTGGTGTTTTCTGAATACGTACAAATGCCTTTGATCTAATTCAAGATATGAGTATCTGATGGAAACCAGAATCTTTCTAAAAAAATATGTATGTACGATGATGTGTGGAAACTTTTAAAACTATGAAATTTTAAGAAATAGTAAACTATTTTTTTAAAATGTTTATTTATTTTTGAGACAGAGAGAGAGCATGAACGGGGGAGGAGCAGAGAGAGAGAGGGAGACACAGAATCCGAAGTAGGCTCCAGGCTCTGAGCTGTCAGCACAGAGCCTGACGTGGGGCTCGAACTCACGGACCATGAGATTGTGACCTGAGCCGAAGTCAGACACTTAACCAACTGAGCCAACCAGGCGCCCCAATAGTAAACTATTTAAGATAAGGTTTTTTAAAAGGAAGCTGGTATAGTTTCTAAACAGAAGCATCTCTGGGAAACTTTCAAGCCTTACATGTTCTATTTATTGCCACATGGAAAATATATCTTATTAAGAATGGTACACACCGATCTGATTGTGACTTAATAATTATGGTTTGGGAGTTTTATATTTTTTAAAGAAAGATGAAAATGTGTTAATTATCATAAAGGATTTTAGGTATCTTCAGGCATGTAAAGGGAAAAACTGACCCACAGTTTCACACACTATTTATTTATGTATAACTCTGAATTTTCTACACTCATCTACAAAATAGGGAAAAATAACATCTTTCTCAATGGATATTTTGAGGATGGAAAGTGATATTTCAATTAAAGAGTATAGCACCTTATTCAACACGTAACACAGATTTGATCATCTTCCAGCTAAGTCTTCTTTTTCTAAATAAAATCCTAAAATATTTAACTGTGGCTGTTTGCTGCTCTTATATTTTCTCTTCTTGTGGAAAAGTGTAGCCACGGTCCTCTTCATTTCTTCTTTGACATGTCTTCCATGCCCTTCACTTTAATGACAACCCTGTAGACATATTTTAGCTTATCAACTTGTCCATCACTCTTTTCATTTCTTTGTTATTTGCCACAAAATTCTTAACTGAAATGTCCTCAGTATCCTGAAATTATCACATCATTTTTCCAAAACTATTTCTATTTCTCCTCTTCAGTGTTATTAACCTGAAAACATAATCTATGAGAGTGACTTATATAGCAGCTAAAGACAGTTCTCTCTTTTTATAAAATTTGCTTTGCCAACTGTCAGGGCACACAGATCTCTGAAGTCTGTATTGTACTTCTTGCCATGATTTGTCCATCTCTTTCATAAAAAGCTTTCAACCAGTTCAGCAGCCCATCCTCATGTAAAGATTCATTATAATCATCATTTCAACCAGCCAGTACACCTTCTCATCTATCCACAATCTCATCTGCATTTGCATTGTTGAGTCCCCCTTGGACCTAGTACACATTTCCTTGGTTTTATCAAACTAACGGCTTTCACACTAACTGGATTTCATCATCTCCTGGATAAATAATATCACCTCCCGGGATAAATAATACCAATATGTTCTCTACTCCCCTGAGTCTTATTTATTAATGGAAAGATGGACATTAAAGATGACAGCAAGTTCCACTGTTAGGCTCCTCTTTATGAGATTCTGGTGAGGCCTCTAAATGGACAAGGCACACTAGGATATCATCATATCCTATTGTTGGCTTTCCCGCAGGAAGCAGGTGGCGTTAGCAGATAGTGTCTATTATCTAAGTTCTTGCCTGGGCTTCACTGTATGTAAACTTAGTCCACGAAAACAGACCACACTGAGGGAAGAAAAAAAATGTAAAACCTGCTGAGTCTTGTACTTAAGATTTTGCTTAGAGATGTTGTGATTTGCTTTTTAAACATGCCTGTGGGTATCCTAATGATCTAAGACAGCCATGATTTGATGTCCTGTATAGCTGAGATTCTTTCTGGGAGAGGGTAGTCAAAGGAATCAGAGAATGTTTCTCCCTTTTAAAAAGTCTACAGAGACTTAGCCCCCTTGATCGTCCACACTGAAATACCAACAACAAAAAAGATCTAATGAAGGATTAGATAGATTCACAGAAAAAACAAAAAAACAAAAATAAAAACAAACAAAAAATTGTACTTGTGGTCAGAGGAGTGATACTGTCTAGAAAATATGTGAGTATTTATCACATTTATTAGGAAATGTAGAAGGAGTAGAACACTTGACTGATCTCTTTTCTCTTTTTCTTGTGTCCTGAACTTTCTATAGCAAAGTCATTCAAAGGATCTAAGTCCTTCCCCAGCAAGGTCTTGCCCAACTTTGGTGTTGAAGACAAAAGAAGATTTTTTTCCCAGTGACAAATATCTGTTCACTAATAATAAAGATGAGGTAGGTTCCCTGGTACAGTGTACTATTTACAGAGTTTTGATAAAGCCCATTTACTGCCCATTTATTTCACCTTCAGCACAAACTAAAAAACAACACTAATAATTATCATTTCACAAATAAAAGAACTGAGACACAGATTTAAATGAGTTTTTCAATGATAAGAAAATTAGTCAATGAGTCAGAATTAAGATCTATGTCACTTAAATCCTAGCCTTATGTTCATTTTATACTCTTCCGGTATTTATTTGAATTCTTTACTTCTACTTTCTCTGTCAGTTTAAAAACACATTGATAAATCTACCTTCATGACCATCTTCCATTAAATTTCCGAAGAAAATACTCGTTAAATGTGCCTAATGTTCAAAGAATGACTAACAACTGGAATTAGGTTAGAGACCTTCAAAATTATTGAGTGGTTTTTGTGGAGACACCCTTGTTGTTCTTACATAGGGGCAATTTTTTTTTTTTGCATTAAACTTATGACTTCCACTGATTCCTTGTAACTTGGGAAGTCAAACTGAAACCATAACATTCAACACCCTAAAATTCCATACTAAGGTTTAGGGTATTTTCCTTGAGTAAGTAACATATCTAGTAATTAACTCACTTCAGACACCACAGTATTCTGTTTCTGTGCTCCAATTTTCCCCACAGCCGAATCCTCTTAGCCTTCAGAAGCCTGTCTCTGTTCTTAACCGTACTCTGAACTTTTCTAGGTCTTTTCGTCTACATTTGTCTATTGACACAGTCGGATTAGATAATCTTTATAGAATTTAAGGTAATGCCTACCACTGTAACACACAAACCCAAAACATATGGCAGGCCAAACATTATAGAAACTTGCTTCTTACATGAATAAAGTCAAAAATTGATGATTCTCATTGTTGGGCAGCACAGTGTTGCAGTATCTTCCCGTGTTGTGCTTCCATCATTGTCTATCATGCCTTCCACAGATGTCTTGCTTATGGGTGTGAAAGGAACATGGAGATTCATCCTTAAAAGAGTTTTATGGGCTCAGCCTGGAGTAGCACGCATCAATTTTGCTCATATTCCACTGGCTAGTACTCAGTGACATAGGCACAAATAATGCCAAGAAATGCTAGGAAGTATGTGCTCACAAAGAAGAAATGTTTTGGTAAAGTGCTAGTGTTCTGTCATAGTATTTGCAAAGTTCCATTTCACTTATCATATTATGTAACTGTTGGATATGTACAGCTGTATAAAGTATTCAATAAGGTATAAGGCTTTATTTTAGATACCTCCAAGACAATATTTTTTTTTATTTTCTTTACTATTTCTCTTTTCCTATTTTACTGTCCCTTAGATAGATCTCTCACAGTTGGAATTACACAGGCTGGTCTAAAACAGAATTCTTTGACCTGAATCAATTTCTCTTCCTGTATCCAGCCAGTCTGGTTCTATTATCACCCTCTTAGCTTCTATTTTTTGGTTGTTCTGTAGCTGATACACCTTTGGGGATTCTCATAATTTATTCTTAAACCAATTTCCTTTAGATTCTATGGATTTTAATTTTATAACTTTTCCTTCAGGCAGTTTCTAACTCATTCTACTTTTTTTTTCTTAAAGTTCATCGAGCCAGCAGCACCTGATATGATCTCCAGTGAAGATGTCAGACTTAATTATATAACCATCACCGTGCCTTAGCATTGCAACCTTTTTTAATGCTGCTGACGACACCAGTGTTTTACCCAAGACAGAGTCAAGAATAGCTCCTTGTCTTATAAGCTTTAGTGTGAACTCTTCCAAGAACCAATTGTTTATGGCACTGTGGAATTAGTTCCACAAACTATGCCCCAATGTGACATTCATCATATCCATTTTATTGCAGCCCAATGTTTTCTCAACATTTTGAATTTGCCATTGCTTCTTTTTTGTTCCTTTGTCACATGGATCATGATTTAGTAGAATAATCCAACTGGGTTAGAATTCTAGCTCTGTCACTCATAGGGTGTGTGACCTTCAAGATGTCATTTAACATTTATTAGACCCAGTTTTATTTGCAAAAAAAAAAAAAAGGACAATTATACCTGCTCAATAATGCTATTTTGAATATTATATGTGGTAACACATGCAAAACGCCCAGCACACTTCCTGAAACACAAACATTGAAAGATTTTTTTCTTTCTTCTCGTTGGTTGAAAGGGCCCATAAAACCAAATTCATAGGTTCAATTTCTGTATGCCCTATGGCAGTACACCAAAATTAGATGCATCAATGAAACTGAATTGAGATATTCTAATATATTATTAGGTTTTAAAAGATAAAAACAGAGGGGGAGGTAAACCACAAAAGACCATTAAATACAGAGACTAAACTGAGGGTTGCTGGAGGGGAGGTAGGTGGGGGGATGGGCTAAATGAGTGATGGGCATTTAGGAGGTTACTTGTTAGGATGAGCACTGGGTGTTATATGTAAGTGATGAAACCACTGAATTCTACTCCTGAAACCAATACTACACTGTATGTAAACTACCTTGAATTTAAATGAATAAATAAAAAAAAAAAGAAAGGACCCTAAGGAATAATTTAGTATAACTTCTTACTTACAACTATATGCAGGGAGCTTTTCTATGAACTGTCGGGAATACAAAAGTAAGTCTAAAGGCCTATTCTCACAGTGAGTGTATACTTTAGAAGGGCGAATTGGATGCTAGACAATGATTTTAAGAGGGAGGCTTACTTCTGATTAGTGAACGAATAGCAAGTAGGGCTTCTTGGAGGAGATTACATTTGATCTGAGCCTTGAGGAATCAGTACATTGGGAGGTGGATATGGGAAATATCTATATGCACAGGATATTTAACTAAGGTTTAATTCAAGTGCAATTATTTGCATCTTAAATTGCTTACTCTCATGTGATAGGAGAAATCTTCAACATTTCCTCTGTTCTTTACCAGAAATTCCATTTTAGGATATAAACAATAGAGATCTGCCATCCTTATTAAAATTTAACAATCACAGTCTCAAAATCGATACTTGCACAGCTCACTCAGATAAACCTTTTCCTGAAGGAATTTCTCACCCAAGAAAGTTGATCTCCTCCCTCCTTGTTACAGGAATATTCGGTCATAGCTTTACATGCTATATTTATGTATCTGTCCCCCCACTGGGTTGTGAATTCACTTATTATTTATTATCTTATCTAAGCCAGATATTCCAATAGGAACAAAAAGACAGAGATCTCTTCCCTCATGAGGAGCACATTCTAATGTGGAGAGACAGACAGTAAACATAACATATAAAAAATGTATTATGGCACAGGTAATATAACCTGGGAAATAAAGTAGAGAGGTAAAGGTAAAGGTAGTAGGAGTGCTTTAGTGGAGATGACAGTCTGCAGTTTTAAATAAGGGTCACAGGGTAGGTATCCTTGAGAGGTAAGAAGATTACCCTTACTATCATCAGTGGAATGAGAGTTTCAGGCAAATAGAACAAGTGCAGATACCCTAAGTTATGACTTCCTGGTGTGTTGCTGAACAGCTAAAAGGCCAGACATCCTAGAGAAAAAAAAAAAAAAAAAAAAAAGCAAGGGTAAACATAGCAGGAAGTGATAAAATGTTATCTTGAGCACTTACATGGTGGAGAGAACGAATCACGCCTTATAGATGATTATATGGAGTTTGGCTTTTTTTGTGAGTGAAGTGTGGAACCAATGTAGCACTTGAACAACGAATCACACATTACAACTTACACTTGAAAATCATTATTCTTGTATTGTAGTGAGATTAGATTGACTGGGAGCAGCAAGTGTAGCAAGCAAGGGCAGTAACCCAGGTGACAGATAGCAGTGATGCATATCAGGATGGCAGAATGGATTTGGGACACATCATGATGGTAGAGCCCGTAGTATCAGTGGTATATTTATTGAATGTGGTGGTCTAAAGAAAGAGAGGAGCCAAGGATCAATTCAAGGAAAGAGTCACTACCAACTTATATGGGAAAACCTGTGGGGATAACAGATTTGGGGGAAAGATAAGCTCAGTTTTGGATTGGTTGGTTTGAAATGTCAATTCTACATCTGTATGGACATACTGAGTAGGCAGATGAATAGATACATGGTTCTGAGGTCAGGAGAAAAGCCCGAAATAATAAATATATTTTGGACATCTTCAGCACCAACATAGTATTTTAATCCAGGTACTGAGCTGTCAGACACTCTAACATTAAGAAGTAGGGAAGAAGAAAAACCAACAAAAGAAATTATGGAGTAGTAGCCAGTGAAAAAGGAGGAAAATCAGCAGAGAGATACAGAAAGACAAGTGACAAGAGGGATCAAAAGAGATAAACTGAGTAAAAACCTATAAACGAAAAAATAGGCTGAGAACTGACCAAGGGCTTTAGCAACATTGAGGTCATTGGTGAGTTGACATAAACAGCTTAACAAAAATGAAGGCGGTGAAGACCACATTGGAATAAATTCAAGACCAAATAGGAGGAGAGGAATCAAAGACCCCAAGTAGACAACAAGTATAAATAACTTTTTCCAGCACATTTTATCCTACAGGGAACAAAGAAACAGGGCATAAATTGTATCTTGTTCATCTTCACCTTCACAGAATTTCCACAGCAACTAGAACAATGTAGCCACTAAAAACTGGTTTTGAATGAATGAATGAATGAATGAATGAATGAATAAAAAAAAACAAAGACCATGTGAACTAAATTCAACTAATTTAGCTCCAGGAGAAAAAAGTGCTTGGTTAATGCTTTTTCCTCAGCACCCAACTCATCCAGGTGCCCCATGCTGTAAATTCTATCTTTAAAATAAGCTACTTTGATTCTCTGACACATCCTTGTTTAAATTCTCACTGAATGTCAAGTACCTTGTGCAATTGCCTCCTAACTGATCTCCCTATGTCCATTTTCTTATCCTTTAGTTTGACTTTAGTTTGCCTGGTGAATTTTTCCTGAATCAGGACATTCTTCACTTGCAATGTTTCCACATCACCTGAAGAATAAATTCATACTCCTTGTCTCCATCCAATGTTCCAGCCAAATAAAGCAATGCTTTTCTCTCTGTCACAAAAATATTCTACAATTTCTAAACACTGAATTTTAACTCATTCTGTTCCCGCTTTTCTACTCTTTTTAAAATCTAATTATTTGTAAGTAATTTTTTATGATGATTTTCCTACACAAAGTCTCTAAGTCCACAAAGTGTCCCAACTCCCAAACTCCTATAGAGTTCTTTCTGAACTTTTATTGTGACCTTGTTATTTTATACTGTGAATTATAGCTACTTGTATATTTTACTCATCGATCCTCTGTTCATGTCCAAATATAAATAAAACATAGCTATCTCACGGTTTGTTTGGTTTTTTTTCTAAAAAATAGGATAGGTTTACAACTTAGGTTGGTAATAAAGACCACAGTAAGGGAATCCAGCTTCTTACTTTCCTCATCTTCTTTAAATCTTTTTTGTAACCCACAAAAATTAGACTATAATAACAGAAAAAAATTAAAATTAATCTCTAGAATTATATGCTATAAGATATTAATATAGTTACTAATATTAATTACTCTTACTACTAATGTACTACTAAACAATTACTCTGACTATATGTTGGGTACTCTTCTAAGTTCTTCAACCTCTAGTGATCCTCACCCCCCTGATATTCATGTACTGTGTAGTCCCCTCCCACATTGAATAGGGCTGACCTTGTAACCAGTAGGATAGTGCAGAAATCATGGTGTTGATATCTGACATGAGCTTTTTAAAAGTCATTGGGGATTTGCCTTGATCTCCTTTGGATCATTCAGTCTGAGGGAAGCCAGTTGCTATATCGAGGGGATGTTCAAGCAGCCTCTAAAGAGGACTACCTGGTATGAAACTGAGTCTTCTGCTAGTGGCCATTACCAATTTGCTAACCACATGAGTAGGCAACCTTGAAAGCAAATTATTCAGCCCCAGTCAAGACTTCCACTGACAGCTGTTCCAGTCACCACCTTGACTGCAAATTCATGAGCAATTCCACAACAGAAATACCCAGCTAACTTTCTCCAAGATTCCTTACGTCTAGAAACTGATAGATATTAAAGGTTTACTGTTGTCTTAAGCTATTGTGTTTGGGGGTGATCTGTTATACCATCATGCATAACTAATTCACCTGCTACTCCTCTCACTCACTCTGTGATGTTGGGTGGATGACACAACCTTAAACTTCTACATTAAGGAAAATATTGCAACACAGCATAACCATGGGCTTTTATATGTTAATCACCCTGTAATTCTACATGTCTTACCCTACCATATATCAGGGAAAATGATTCAGAATTTCCTGAGAACAGACTCTGTTGGTGACTATTCATTTACTCTGTGATGGCCTTTTGCTATATCTAACTCCTTGGTCTTTAATGCTGTTTTTGAAATATTGCCCAATCCATCCATAAACCCACCTCTAGAACGTTACGTGAGGATGGCATAAAGCTAACTAACTCTTTTAAGCCACGGCAGAAGCAAATGTTTCTAATTTATGCTGCCTTTTATTCATTACATAATTTTTATTTTAATGCCCCATCTTGACCATACCAAAATGCGTTGGCTACTAGGATTGAAAACAAAAAGTAAATGTTTCATTTCTTCTCTTGGCCAAATAAAGGGGAATGTTCATGGCTCCAGGTCTTGATATGGATGGAAGAATTTATGAGTAACTTTGTAGGGGAAAGAATTTAATATATAAGGAAGCACTGTGTTTAAAAGTCTAGATCTAGATGCTGTTTTCTACTGCTACTACCAACCTGCAAGATCTTTGGCTAGTTGTTCTTTTTTAAGCCATCAACTAAAAGAGTTGGAATAGCTTGTTCTAGTCTGCCACTCACATGGAGTAACTGGGAACATACTGAGCTCTAAAGTAATTGATAATATGACAGAGTCCAGCGGTAACAGGATCTTTATTAACACATAGCTCATAGTCTGTAGTCCGTAGTCATAGGAATAATGTAAGGTCTACATCTAAATCAACTCAAAAGGAAAGAGATAACAAAAACGTATAAACACTGACTTTATAATAACTCCCTGTATCTCTTCTCAACCCAACACCAATATTACACATTTTTTTTGTGTCAGAGGGTGGGAAAAATAAAACATAGAGGAAATATTATCAGTATAAATATTACAAATAAGCACTTAAAGTTCAACTATTTTTCCCTATAAGGACCATTTCCCATTTGTTCTACGTACTTCCTGGGCATATGAAGTCTGCTTGTAACCACGAAGGGATATGAACTTAATTGGAAAACCATATCTACTGCCAATGGGTTAGGTGCTATTTTTTTTCCAAAATCAAATAGATTGTACATATCTGTTACTGGAAGAAAAGGAGACTGTTGTCACTAAAATTTAGCCTGTAAACACAGAAGAAACCAGCTAATTGTAGTATTCCTTAGTACAAAATGGCATAAAGCCGAAATAGTGCTTAAAATTCCAGCAGCTATGACTTCCGACATCAGACACTAAAGAGGTAGGCTAAAAGTTCTCTCCCAACACCTGTGAAGCCTTTCAACATAGGAGATTTTAAAAGTCCCATCCATTAACATTTGGACCTTGGAGTAGATTCAAGAACCTGGTTGCCTTTAAGTTGCTGTCTTATATTATGAAAGCCACGGGAGCTGGTTCATTTTTCTGAGCTATAGAAGACTATTTTGTCAACAGAATAGGTTAGGCTAGATGATGTAAGGTTCTTTCCAACTCTGACAGACTAGGACTCTTACACTATTTACTTATTTACTTGCTTACTTACTTATTTAAGTATAGTTGACACACAATGTTACATTAGTTTCAGGTGTACAACATAGAGATTCCACAAGTCTATACATTATGCTATGTTCTCCACAAGTGTAGCTACCATCTGTCACCATGTAACACTATAACATATAACACATATAACACCATACAACACATACAATATCACTATGTTCCCCATTCTGTACCTTTCATGCCTACAATTTATTCATTCCATAGCTGAAAGCATGTACCTCCCACACTCTTCTTTGCCCAATCTCCCACCCCCTTCTCCTCTGGCAACCACCAGTTTCTTCACTGTAAGTATGTGTCTGTTCATTGTTTTTTAACTCTATTTTGACACCAAACTAATATTATAGTAAATGAGAACATTCCTGTTATTTGTCAGAGTAAAATCCATTGGCAAATTAGCTGCAAATACTGAAAATATGCATGACCACACATCTCATGAACTCTCAATGATCTATGGGTATCTTCAAAAAATTATATAAAAAGTAGTATGGGTTCAAGAGCAGTTGGATTAGAACACTGGTTATTAGTAGAATCAATATAGACCTTAGATTGCATGATAAAAAGGCAATTTGTGAGTAGAATAAGCAGAATTACCTAAGAACATATTTGGATTAGGAATTCACAATTCTGACTTCTTGAGTTACTGTGAGAAGAGGAATTATTTGGCCAATTTAACTCATAAAAAAAAAAAAATTGGTGCATTGCATTAGCCACATCTGTCACAGGATTGGACAGTGATCAGATCCAGGATAGGAATATGCCAGGTCTAGAGATGAGCCAAAGAGATCTGGGGGTAGATGGGTTCCTGGAGAGCCAGTGTTTTCCTTTTGCAGATAAAGTGGTAAAGAACCAGAAAAAGTATTTGATTCATGCTTAAAGTCATGTAACAATTTAATCTCAAAATTACTTCTAGAATTCAAGTCAGTTGGACTCCCCATCCCATTTAGTATGCTTTCTGCTTTGTGCCTCCATTTCTAATTAAGAAGGGGAACAAGGAAATGATAGGTACAGAAAGGTATAACTTATATTCTGGTTTACTACTGAGAGGTCAACTTTTATCCTTAGCCCACACGCTAAGTACAAAACAACCTTACGTGGAAAGGGTTAAAGGAAAACACCGTAAAAGAAAGAACAGGTGTAAATGTGTCTGGTTTTAGGAAAGGAAAGCACTTTCTAGGTAGAAAGTCATGGAATAAATAACAAAGAAAAATGATAAATTTGACTACATGTAAATTTTAATATGCCATTTATCAAAAATAATATAAACAAATTTAAAGGGAAATCAGGAAAAAATACACTAACCTTGATCAGTAAGCTCATGATATTCTCCACAAAAAAAAAAAAAAAAAAAAAAAAAGAAACAAACAAAAAACTTCACTCCAAACTACAGAATATAACAAAGGGGCAATCATTTTCAATAAACCAAACCCAAATGGCACAAACCATGAAAACGTTGTAAATCTCGTAAGAAAATAAATGTATTAAGTTAAATAAGGTATGTTACCATCTTCTTCTATCAGATGTGCAAATATTTAAAAATTGCCATAGTGAAGCTGATGGGTAGTCAGTATTATTGCAGTGTTTGTATGATACATTGTTCTAAATATTCACTGCCCCTCTCTACCAGTTCTATCTCTAAAGGGCCCGAGGCTGTGCACTTATTACACTGGGATG
Organism: Panthera onca; assembly: GCF_046562875.1. Classification (NCBI taxonomy): domain Eukaryota; kingdom Metazoa; phylum Chordata; class Mammalia; order Carnivora; family Felidae; genus Panthera; species Panthera onca. The sequence goes on along the minus strand of NC_138351.1, from coordinate 78,366,990 downwards.
GAACATGTGACTTGCTCCAGCTAATGGCATGTGAGCAGAAGTGGCTGGTACTGTGTCCCAGCAGCAGCATTAGGGGGCGTCATGTGATTGCAGCATTGCTCTTTCCCCTCTGTTTGAGAACAGCATGCCCCACATAAAGCTGCTGCTTCAGTCTGAAACCCAGAATGAAGGAGACACATAGACCACAGCCCAAATTGATCTAGTCAGCAGATACCGCGAGCAAGAAATCAGCCTTGGTTTCTGAACCCACTGAAATGTTGATGTGGTTTTTACTGCAGCATAACCTAGCAAAAGCTAACAAATACAACGGGGATATAAGCAGCACAACATTTATTAAAAATATTTTAGCAATATATATCAAGAGGCCCCAGATTGATACTAGTGACCTATAAGTTACCTTCCATGACTATGTACCAAGAGGTTTACTGCAATATAACCCTTGGTGGTGACAATTGGAAGCAAGCCAAATGTCCAAAATTAGGAGAATGATTAAATAAATTATGATGAATACATAGTCTGAAATGTTATAGAGCCATTTAAATGGTGTTTACAAGGAATATTTAATGTCATAAAAAAGTCTCTATATAATATGAGGTGACAAAACAGTGTACCAATTTGAAAATGCAAAATGGTGCCAAATTTGTAATATATACAAATGCATATGAAAAACATTTGAAGGGAAATATATCAAAAATTTTATGAGTGCTTATCACTTCATGGGTGAGGGAAAGCGTTGTTTTATTTTCTTCTTTATATATATCCCTATATTTTTTAAACCATTAAGTGTAAGGGTGTTTACTTTTATAGTCAGAAAATATGTATACTTAAACATACACACACACACACACACACACACCAAATTGTCCTCATTTTGCAAATGAGGCAATGGGATCTCAGAGAGGTTGAGTATGTCCTGGAGGAGCCAGATTTGGAATCTAGTTTTACCTATGCTTTTAACAAGTATACATTTATTGCTTTAACATCATATTGTCTTGGGAAGCCCAGGTGGTTAAGTTGGTTAAGCATCCGATTCTTGATTTTGGCTTAGGTCATGATCTCATGGTTCATGGGATCAGATTGAGCCCCATGCCGTCAGTGCAGAGCCTGCTTGGGTCTCTCTCTCTCTCTCTCTCTCTCTCTCTCTCTCCCCGCCCCCCACCTCCTCCACTCGTGTGCTCTCTTTCTCTGTCTCAAAATAAATACACTTAAAAAAAACCCACATTATACTGTGTTGACTGCTACGTTTCTGCTCAAATATCTTGATTATCCAGATGACAATCCAACATCCATTAACCTACTTACCAGCTTATAACAAAATTATACCAAAACCAGAACAGATGCATAGACTTCATTTTATAATTCAGATTTTTAACACTTATTCATTCATTCATTCAAAAACTATTTATTTATAAATCTCTCACGTTCTGAGGTCTATGCTAAGCATAGGTGATTCAATAATAATAAAGAGATAAATGGACCACCTCCTCACTGAGCTGAATTCAGCCATGTAGATATAGTACATTCATTCTTCTTCATACATTCTTTCAATTGCAAGTATCCTCTTATTCCACCCCCGAAACATCACTCCAATCATCAGAATGGTTTCTGCATTATAAATGCCTAGTAAATATTGTCTGCTTAGTAAATATTGTGCCTAGTAAATATTGTGTATGATTATTTTTTTTTTGTTTGACTTTAAATAACCAAACTTACCTGGTAAAATGCTAGTACTGCATAAAGTATAGGACACCAGTTACCTAAGCATAGACAGAAAATGAATCCTAAATTTTTTCCATGTAATTTTCTATAGATTCATTAATTTTCCTTCATCTTTCCCCATGGTTGGACTTTATTATCTTTCCAAGATTCACTCTATAAACAATGCTTTAATGAACATCCTTCTATACTTAGCTGTGTGCTACTATGGAATAATAGCTGATAGATGAACATCTGTATTTTTGTATGTTTTCTTTTGAGAATGCTTTTCCTAATGTGTATCTAACAAACTCATCTTCCACATTGAGAGAATCGCCCAGACACTCTTTCTCTCTGAAGACATTTTTTACCCATTTGTCTTACTGGCATTCACATTTCAATGCACATTTCAATATTCACAATTCACATTTCAATATTAGTTTCCTAGGGCTGCCATAACAAAACACCACAGACTGGTTGACTTAAACAGGAGAAATTTATTTTCTCACACTTCTGGAGATTGAAGTCCAAGTCAGGATGTCAGCAAGTTTGATTTCTTCGGTGGCTTCTCTTCCTTGATTTGCTGATAGCCACCTCCTCTCTGTGTCCTCACATGGTTGCCCCTCAATGTTTGTTATCTGTGTCCTAATCTCCTCTTATAAGGATAGCAGTCCTTATAGATTAGAGTCTACCCATATGACTTCACTGCACCTCTTTAAAGCTCCTATCTCCAGGGGCGCCTGGGTGGCTCTGTCGGTTAAGCGTCTGACTTCGGCTCAGGTCATGATCTCACGGTCTGTGAGTTCCAGCCCCACATCGGGCTCTGTGCTGATGGCTTGGAGCCTGGAGCCTGCTTCCGATTCTGTGTCTCCCTCTCTCTCTGCCCCTCCCCGTTCATGCTCTGTCTCGCTCTGTCTCAAAAATAAATAAATATTTAAAAAAAAAAAAAAAAAAAGCTCCTATCTCCAAATACAGTCCCATGTCCCATTTGAGTACTGGAGGTTAGGACTTCAGCATATGAGTTTTGAGAGCACTCAATTCAGCACATAACATTGCCACTGGTTTGCTTCTCTGCCCTCCTCTCTGTATCTGAACCCATTTAATGGGAAAGTCACTTCTCAAGGGCCAGGACCTCACACATTGTAGGTATTCAACAAATGTTGGCTGGATCAATTAGGCTACGACTATTACACAGCACAGACAAAAGCGTACAGACTGGAGGGAGGACAAGAAGGAATGAGCGTTTTTGTGGGAGGTTTCATGCGACATGGACTGAACTTTGAGTAAACGGTAGATGACTGCTCACAGAACACAGACCCCTCACCTCCAAAACAGGATAGCTCATCCAAAATCATGGAGGCTGATATGGTTAGACAGATTGATGGAATGGTGAAGACAATCAAGGTTTATAGAACTGGTGGGGACAAAGAAATGATCTCCTCTGTGGGGATACTTCTATCACCTCCACATGGTGACTCAGCTTCCCCTTGAACATCTCTAAGCCTGAAAGCATACTGGTTCCAGCTGTAAATGGAATTATTTCAGTTACTGGCATGGTATTTACCAACTTTACTCATTCAAATAGCTGAATGACTTTGACTACACTAGCACACTATATAGCCCATAAGATTTGATATACTCTAAAACTTAACTCATTTTTCATATAGTGCATTTAGAATGAAATTTTATATTACTACCACAACTTTTTGAAACACAGCATCTATTGCCTCAAATAGAAAGTATCATTGCAAATTCATCCATAACTATAGCTACTATTATTAATATAACTACACGTACACACATGCTTCTTAAGTCATGCTACTTACCAAAAGTGCGAGATGAACCACAGTTTTAGAAAACTTATTAGAAAAGACCTTTTTAAGAGAAGTTTAAATTAGTCCCTTTCTGGGCACCTGTACCCCAATGTTTATAGCGGCACTCTCAACAATAGCCAAATTATGGAAAGAGCCTAAATGTCCATCAACTGATGAATGGATAAAGAAATTGTGGTTTATATACACAATGGAATACTACGTGGCAATGAGAAAAAATGAAATATGGCCTTTTGTAGCAACATGGATGGAACTGGAGAGTGTGATGCTAAGTGAAATAAGCCATACAGAGAAAGACAGATACCATATGGTTTCACTCTTATGTGGATCCTGAGAAACATAACAGAAACCCATGGGGGAGGGGAAGGAAAAAAAAAAAAAAAGAGGTTAGAGTGGGAGAGAGCCAAAGCATTAGAGACTGTTAAAAACTGAGAACAAACTGAGGGTTGATGGGGGGTGGGAGGGAGGGCAGGGTGGGAGGGAGGGCAGGGTGGGTGATGGGTATTGAGGAGGGCACCTTTTGGGATGAGCACTGGGTGTTGTATGGAAACCAATTTGACAGTAAATTTCATATATTAAAAAATAAAATAAAAAAAAAATAAAATAAAATAAAATAAAATACGCAGTATATGATTGTGTAAAAAAAAAAAAAAATAAAAATAAATTAGTCCCTTTCCATTTGGCTACCTTAACAAATGCAACATATCCAACTTATTTGAAGGAGGAAATCCTGGTTCCGTATGGAGGCAGAGAAGGGAGAATGTTAGGGATTCCAAATAGGAATATTTGGAAGAGAATCAATCAGTGGAACAACTTTCCCTGGAATTCTGCCTACGTTCAACGGCCATTAGAAAGAACATCATCACAGTGGCAACACTAAAAGGTCAGTCCCTTTACTCAGAAACAGGTTCCTCTTACTTCGTGCTTTAATTTAAACTCAAAAAATAATAGAACTCTATTTCAAGTGATTAAATACAGATTAAACATTTCCCCTACAATCTGATTTCATTTGTAAATTTGCTCAGCAAATCCTTTCCCCATAAAGAGTAGAAAAGGAAATTTTTAACCAGTTCCCATTTGAATGAGGACTTTAAAAGCTTTTGCTTAAAAGACTCCTGAATTCCTAGTCTTAGCTAATTTCAATTTGCTTTGTGACCTTGGACAATCATTTAACTTCATTGAACCTCAGTTTCCAAACCTGTGAAACAATAGGTCTAGACCAACGTTCCCATGGCTGTGATCCCTGGAACAATAGCATGAGCATCATAAGGGGATCTGCAAGAAATGCACATTCTCAGGCCGAATCCCAGGCAAACTGCCCAACAGAAACTCTAGGGTGGGGTGCAGCAATCCGTGTTTAAGGAACCTTCCAGGTGATTCTGATGCTAAAATTGGAAAGTCCCCAGGTTAAAGGATCTGAAGAGCTCCCTCAGCCCTGCCATCTGTGAAGGGCTATGATCTGGTAGTCTTTGAATGACAGAGCAAGATATCCTGCTTCGCCAGTGAGAGGGAGAGCTGGCTGGGTTGAGCTGCTTGGAAAGTGAGTTTGCTCTCTGGAGGAGTCACCTGGCCTAACTAATGACTACAGATCCCATGGGGAGAAAAGCCTGGGAAGGGTTTCTCCGGCCACCTGGAAAGGAAGCAGTGACAATATGGGAGAACTCTCTCCTGGTGCTTAGGGATGGGCAGAGGCAGGCAGATAACATCTTCATCAGGTACAGCTTGGCATGCATCACGCATTGTGTATACAAACAGAAATGGTATGTGATTTGTCCCTAGCAATAGGGCTCCCAGAGATATGAAAACTCGCATAAACCACTGTTCCTATTGTTTGTTTTTTTCTAAATTTTATAAGGAGTAGCATTTGGGGAGGTAAATCAATGGAAGACCAAGTAAAGAGAAAGTTCCACAATAGCCGAGGCCACAAGGCATTTTCTGTCCCACAGATTCCTGAGGGAAAAACGATTTTCCCAGCAAACAAATTCATCACAACCCCAGTGGAGCTTGCGCAGATGCAAACACATAATGGGTGGGAGCTGGCAGGGTGGTGGTGGGGAAGAGGGAGCTACAGAAAGGAATTCTGGCGCCATCTAGTGGCCTATGAGACATGGCACTTGTCCTAACAGACCTATCCAAGGATGGCTGACTCAGAAGCTGCTTGTTTAAAAGAATGCCTTTAATACGGTCTAATTGCCATTCCCCATGGAATTAAGTAAACCCTGAGCTCCCCACCATGCATGAGCACAAAGTGACAGACCCAATGGTAATGGCAGAGATTGGCGGGCAAGAGGCTGTGACTGAATCAAAGAATCCTGAATGTATTAACAACTCCTTTCAATGGAAAAGCACTTCACAATTTACATGTGGAATAGCTCATTCCATTCTCAGATTTACTCTGAAAAGCAAGTACCAAGGGAAGAATCACTCCCCACTTTGTAGATGAAAATACTGAGGCCCAGAGGGATGTGACCAATGGCTGCACAGAGCAAATGACAGGGACAAAATATCAACCCAAACAGCTCTGTTCAATGCCAAGTACTAAGTTCTCTCAGCCACACTAGAAAATACTCTGGCAAGTTCAGGGTATATGAAACCCAGAAGTCCGTCCCTTCTCCGAGGGTCACCTGAACATGCCATAGATTTTGTGGTTTTCAAATGACAGAACCAAAATCAGTACTTCTACCATTTCCCCCCCTTAGAATCTCTCCTGCTTTCCATTCTAAAGAATGTGGAGGGGAAAGCTGTTCTTTCCCTTACAGAGCCTGTACATTGGTTGAGCAGCCAGGACTCAAGTGTATGGAACAAACAAGTGAGCAGACAGACTCTGAAATGACCTCCAGATTGGCTGGAGTAGAGCATAAATGCTTAAATCCTTTAGGGACAAGGAATGAGCAAGGTTCTTCACTACCTAGAAAACAAAACTCATAAACTGAGCAAACTGAGGATGGGAGTCATCCCTGATGCCCCGCTCTGTCCCTACTCCCAGTCCTGGGGACCAGTGCATCAGACTCTCTTCTCCTTCCTGTGTTTTGATGCAACTCCCTATGTCCGATGTATTCACTACATGACCACGGAAAGCAGATTGTGACACTGTGCCCATTACAACACCCCAGTGGCTTTCCACTGCACCCTTAGAAGAAAACAGAAATCTTTCACTGCCGCTTGTGGATCCTGGGAGATCTGCACTTTCCTCTTGCTCCCTTGTTATGCCATTTTCTGCATCATTCACACCTCTCTGCCACCCTAACCTTCTGACAGTTCCCACAGTGAGCCACACCAGGGGCTGCCTCACATACTGTGCCGCTGATCTTTCTAAAATCAGAAAAAGTACTTCTTGATATGCTGGCACATTCCCTCAGCTCTGTTTAACTGTTACCTTCTCAGAGACTCCTTCCTCCACCTCATCTGCCGTATTATCGTGCTCCGTTTTCTGCCACACCAGCCTTTTCCTTTGTCTCTTCCTCTCATTTCCTACTCATCACATGAAAAATTACTTTATTTGATGGTTCATTTATTTATTATCTGTTACCCCAACTACAATCAAGGCTAGGATAGAAAAGATGGTTTCTGTCATATTTGCAGTACAGGACTGAGATCAGAGTATATACTCCATTTCATCTCTGTTACCAGGACTCAATACAGAACCAGATCAATGGATGTTGGTTGAATATATGTTGTCACTTGATTTAAGGAAAATGTGAAACAGAAGTTCACTAGGGAGAAGACAGCCTTTTTAGTAAATAGTGCTGGGTAGGTTAATTGAATATCTACATTAAAAAAATGGATGTAGAACACCTGTAATCCTCAATTACTGCATGTGGGCTGTAAATTAACCCAGCCACCTTAGAAAATTGCTTGGCAACATCTTCCAGAAGTGAACATACTTACCCTATGACATCATAATTCCTTTCGTGGTTGCACACCCCAAAGCTATATGCAGGGATGTTTCCCCAAGAAGCAATTCAAGAATACTCATCCTGGTGATATCTATTAGTGCTACCACTATTTAACAATCATTAGCAGTATTAGCAATAGCTGCAAGTTGGAAATAAGCTAAATGCCCACAAACAGTATAATCAATGAAGTTTGATATATGCACAGAATGAAATAGTATTCAGGAGTGAAAAAGAACAAATTATTGCCGTAGCAAACAACTTGAATAAATTCCACTAGCATAATGCAGGGCAAAATAGGTCATGTGTTAAATAGTCCACAGTGTATTGTTCCCTCTAGTTGAAGTTCAAAAACAGACAAAACTAATTTCTGGTGATATGAATCAAGATAATTTTAGGGGATAATTGTAGGGGAGGGAATAGTAACATGTCTGGGTGTTTGTGCTGAGTATTATTAATGTGCTGATATTATTCTCTTTCCTAATCTGGGTGGTAGTCACAAGGGTGTGTTGTCTTTGTGGAAATCCATGAAGATTTACACTCTGGATTTGTGCACTTTTCTGTATATAAGTGTACTTCAGTGAAAGATAAAGTTAGATATTTCTTTGATGGAGGAAGACAAATGGAAGGAAGAGGGGGCATGAGGGAAGGAGAAAAGGAGAAAAGTAAGAAAATAATGGAAAGGAAGAGAGAACATAATATTCGTTCAGTTTGGGGATTTCTCATCAAACTGCTGGAACTCCTCCCACCCCACAGCTGAGACCTTGCCATGAGACACACCCAGGTCTGCATTCCATCCTCACTATTTCTGGAAGTCCATCGGCCACATGAGCCCGTCTCCTGGCCACTTCCTCAACACACAGCCTCCCTCTCCGGCAAAGGTAATGGACATACCAGGCTGAGCCCAGATGTTTTAAACCAGTTCCTTCCTAAACTGCGGAAAAGCTATGCCTGGGAAAGCATAGATGCCTACCACTGAATCATTACTAATCCAACTAAACTAGCAGAATCATGGAGGTGCAGCCAAACCATCTAAGGAATGGTTTTGCAAACTTGGAAAAATGTAGTCTGGGAAAAAGAAGTAAGATGCATATGCACTGGGCACACTCACTATTCATTCAGCTCCCCTCTTTTTCTGCCTCCCCTGCACCCATCTCATAACAGGAAGCCCCTGCCGCTGAGGTTCTAAGCACTTACAGTTGTAAAGGTGAGAGTTACATAACAGTCCGGTTTCGGTTAGATTACATTACCATCGTCTAAATTAGCAGGACCAAAATCTTGCTGCTATCAGATCTGCCTAGGAGCTTGTTAAAAATATAGTCTCCAAACCTGATCCCAGACCTACTGATTCAGAAACTCTGGGATCTACAATATTTAGTAGGCTTCCTGACTTGTTCTCAAGGAGCAGAGCCTCAAGGCTGAAGATGATATATTCTGAATGGTCAGACCTCTGGCGGAATCCCAGTTTTATCACATCCTTGTTGTATAGATTCGGGAGATTTATTTAACTTTCTTAGCCCCACCTTCCTTCTTACTAACGTGGGGATGATAATTGGATTAATCTCTTAGTGCTGCTCTGAGTTTTAAATGAAATGCTGAGTCCAGCACCCGTTTGACAAACACGAAGTGCTCAGAAATGTCATGACCATGTCCAACCCTGATGTAAAACCAGTATTTGGAAACCTGTTTTAAAAGCTTTCCCCTCTCTCATTTACACAGGGATGTTAGCACAGTGATCATCGGCTTATACACTGTGTGTTGACAAATTCACACAGTCGTGATATGTACTCTGTCCACATAGCACTATCACACTCTGGGATATTTTCCTAATAGATGTTATTAGACAGTAAGCTAATTGAGGTCAGGGTTCAGATCTATTTAGCTTACCATTGTATCAGATATATTTAGCTTTTTATGGAGCATTGTACCAGACACAAAGTAGGTGTGCAAAAATAACAATAAATGCATAAATTAATGACCAAAGCATGGGCAATCATGGGCTTCCTCTCAGGGTTCCAGGGACATACAGTTTAGAGCACGAAGAAGGGAAAAAAGTAATGTCTGACCAAAATTCTCTCTGGAGCACTTAAGACTTATAGGGTTGCCGGATTTCATAAATAAAAATACAGGATGCCTAGTTAAATTTGAATTTCAGATAAACAAAAAATGGGTTTTAGCATAAAAATTCCCCATGCAATATTTGGGGCATAGTTACACTGAAAAAATAATCATTATTTATCAGAAATTCAAATTCAACTAGGCCTCCTGTGTTCCACATAGCAACCCTAAAGACCTGTCTGGTCTAGTGTTGAAAATGAGAAACTGTTGAATATGTCAGGGGTGATAGTTAAAAACAAAACCAAAAACAAACAACTCTGTACTGCATAAATATCTGATTAACTCTGTGTGTGTGTGTTTGTGTGTGTGTGTGTGTGTGTGTGTGTGACAGAGAGAGAGATAGAGAGAGAGAGAGAGAGAGAGAGAAAGGCAGACAGTCTAAGGTTTTCAATAAGATTTTGCCTTTATTAAAGTCCTTTATGGCAACATGTAAACATTTTAACCATTATGTTTCGTTTCCTGATAGTTTTCTAAAGATTGTAGGGTTCCAGCTTCTCAGCCAGTTCTTTTCTTATGCTGGCTTCTCTAACTAAAATAGAGGCCCATGTTTTAGCTAACAAGTAATTAGCCTTCATAAGAGGTGTGTAAACAAATCATTGACTCATGAACTTTCTAATTGTTCTCACCTATTATTTGATCTGAGCTCATAATGCTGCCACAGAAGAGACTCAAACACTGGCTGGGGATTCAACAGATTGTCTTTAAGGCCCTTCTTCCAGTCAATGAGTTATACCTTCATATACATTTGCATGCATTCATGTATAATCACATTTGTGCAAACCTATTTTTTAAGAAGTACACTGTCCAGAAAAAAAGTGCTAAATAGGATGTTTAAATGGGAGTTCTGTGAGACTAGAGACCATGCCTTGACTCTCCTGTGCCTCTGCTGACCTGTGATGACCACTTTACTTAATGCTGCCTTGTGACCTCCCCATCCCTTGTCTTCTTAATAATCCCCTATACCTTGCTGTGTTTTTCCTCTTTCTTTTTCATAATAATATTTATGACCTTCTAGCCTACCATAAAATTGACTAATTTATTACACGTATTATTTATTTCTGATCTCCTCTTAGAAGATAAGCCCATCTTCAACAAATGGCCAAGTTAGGCACAGATCCTGTCTCAAGTGCAAACCAGAATAGCTGATGACAAGGGTATTTAGGACCTCCCATTGCCCACCCAATATTATCATTACCATCCGTGTTTAGAAATACCAAAAGTTGACCTGATCTTGCAAAGAGCCTTATAAAAAGCGCTACCTCCTACCTTATTCATGGGAGCAGAGAGTAGAAATGCTACTCTCTGCTCCCATGAATAATTCAGTAGGATTCAATGTAAGAAATGCAGTAAATATGGATTCCAATGACCTGTGTTTCAACTCTAGCTCTGGTAACAGCACCACAATCTCACACCAATCACAGAAGAGTCCATCTTCTCATCTGTGCAATGAAGGGGCAGTGCCAGTTGAACTCAAAGATACCTCTGTATCTAAAGATACTCTGATTTAAAGTTCCTGAAACCCTACATCAATGTTAAGGCCATTAGAAACAAGAGGGTGAAATAAAATGGTATATATGTCTGGAAAGAGGCAAGGCAAGTGAACTAATGACATCACAAGGAATCTGGAGAAAGTAGGCCAATTAGAAAATTGTGTTTATTTTACCCTTTGTAGGGTACCAGCAATTTAGATAGCTGGATAGAGAAGCAGAAGAAATAGAATACTGTTCCCAACCATTAGAAGAAGAAAATATCGATGTAAAGTCATTTGTTATAATTACTTTAACCCATAATTTTGTATAGTCAATTACTCCATTTTTATGATCTAATAGTGCCTTGTTTACAATAATGACTATAAATTTTAGGGCTTATTGAGAACAGACAGTGTGCCAAACACTAATCACTTTGCACAAAGTGTCTAATTTGAAGCTCATGACAGTCTCTGTGGAGGTACTGAGTGTGATCCCTGTTCACAGGTGAACAAACAGAGGCTTGAGGTGATTAACTAATGTGGCCAATATCACATGGTCTGTAAAAACAAAGCTGGAAGTTGAACTCAGATGGTTGTACAGGGCATGTACCCTGAACCGACTACCCACTCTGAAGTGCCTTCTCTCTGCTCTGGCAGTAATCATGCTGTGTTATGGGTGCCATGTTGTATCTTTCTCTATTACAAGTATTGCCTTTTTCCTGAACACAAGCAGAGACAATATTCTTCACCCTGCCTACTCTTTGTCCAAGGGAAAGTCTTAGGCACAATCATAGTGGGGAGAGAATGTCCGTTGTGATACCTTAGAACAAATAATATCTTTATCTTTTCACCTACATCTTGAGAGGTGTCATATTTCATTTCCCTAATTGTGCCAATGAATTAAATTATTTAACCAACAAGGCTTCAAGTCCTTTTAAAAAAAGGAGAGGAGGGTTGGGGATAATAAAAATTTAAATATTGGCTTAGGCTATAGATACATAAGAAAATGGCCTAAATAATCCTGGAAACAGTAACTTAATGCAAAATTGATTTTAAAGGTCATTAAGAGAAAGCCCCTCAACTTAAAAAAAATTCATTCATGCATGTACTCATTTATTCTGAAGATAAGCATTAGATGCTGGGAATTCAAATGTGAACAGTAAAAATGTGGTCTTAATCCTGAGGTCTCAATCCTTTCTTATGCTGTCTTCTTTAACCAGGAGTTTACAATGTGTTTGTGAATATGTGTGTGTGTGTGTGTGTGTGTGTGTGTGTGTGTGTGTGTTGGGCAGGAAGAGTTGGGGTATAGGGAAAGGCACACAAGGAATGCTGATTTCTAGCACAGCACAAAAGCATTGTTGTAGAAAACTTGAGAGGTTTATAGAACCCAAGAAGAAGGGCATTTAGCCCAGACTTCCCATAGGCAGAGGTGTACCAGAAAAGGGCTCAGCTGTGAAAGGATATTGTAGCTAAGACTTGAGGAGGAATAGGAGTCAATAAAGGGGCAAGAGGGTAAGAACGGCACTATCTTTTTGCCTACCAAAAAACCATTTCCACCTTCACCTTTGTTCAGAGAAGTTGAGTCTAAAAGATATCAAGGTAAGTCTACCGCAGGGAAGATGGCTGCCTGAAAAAGGTCCCTTACTACCTGTTTACAGGAAGGCACATTCACAGAACCTGACTGCCTCACACAGAAAGCTACTTTGTGTCTCTGAAAGCTGTTGTGTAATATTGGAGCTGCTGCAACTATCTTGTGACCATGAGGCAAAGGCCAACAGAATCATAAAGCCAATTTTCTCAGAGCCTTTATAGTATTGAGGTGCTGAATCGGCGCTAGCAAACATTCATTTTAAACATATCTTTAAGTGAGAAAAATAAAACTTTGTTTAAGCCACCGTTGTGATTTCTGTTACTTGTGGCTGAAAATACTTCCAAACAGAAGACAGTCTGTGGGGTACAGAGTGGTGTAGGTAAATGGCTGGAGGATAAAGGAACATTAGCATTTTTCAGGATGTAAAAGGAGCTTCAGAGGAGTTGGATGGTCACAGGCAGTTAGGAAGGAATGATGAGAGAGGCACCATAGCTTGCTTACCTTTCATTCTTAATTCAGCAAACGTTTAAGGAGTAAATATTTTCTTCGGGTACTATTCTGGGCACTGCTCCCAAATAAAATAAACAATCCCTGCTCCCATGGAGTTTGCATTCTAGGGGGTTAGGAAGTTCTCTTGGTGCAGTTTTAAATAAACTGATGAAGGAAGACCTCACTGAAAATGTGACCTTTGCACAAACACCTAAAGGAGATGGAGAGCAGGTCACGTCAATATCTAGCAGAAAAGCATTGCAGACAGAGGGACCAGAAACAGCAAAGCCCTCAGAAGAGACTGTGTCCAGCACTTTCAAGGAATCAGAAGGCCGGTGTGGCTGGAGAAGAGTGATCCAGAGAGAGTCCTCACAGGTAAGCTTGGAGAAGTACCGGGGAGTAAGACAGTACGCTGGACCCTGCAAGTCGTTCAGAGGCTTTGTTTATTACTTAAATGAGCTGCAAATATGTTGGGGGGCTTTGATCAGAGGAGTGGCATGATGTCTTAAGTTTCACAGGATGACACCTGTGAAGTTCAGAATAGACATGGGGAAAGGGGGCAGACGTATAGAGACTACTAAAGTTGAGAAACTACTTTAATAATGTGGGCAAGTGACAATAGTGGTGTGGACAAGGAGGGTCTTGGTAAAAGTAGTGAGAAGTGTTTGGGATTTCTTTCTTTGACGACTGAATGCCAGGGTTTTCTAACGGATTGAATGTGAGCTATGAGAACAACAGAAGAGTCAAGACTAATTCCAAGGGATATACCCTGAATAACTGAAAAGATATATTTGTGATCTGTAAAGATGGGAAATACTGTGTGTGGGGAGCATGAGTTTGGTTTTGGGTTTGTCAATCTTGAAAGGTAGTATAGATACATAAGTGGAGATGTCAGATACATGGATGGATATATGAGCCTGGAATTTAGTAGAGAGTCTTGGGATGGATGTAGAAAGGTAAGCAATCTTCCAAAGAGAGATGGTATTTAAAGTCACAGGACTGGAAGAGATCACCAAGATAGTGAGAGGAGGGAATGAAGAATTTCAAAGACTGACAGCTGGTGCATTTCTGTAATAAGAGATGTCAGAAATGAAGACAAATAAGCAAACAAGACTGAGAAGGAGCAACCCGGCAGAAAAGACATGAGCTATGGTGGACTGGAAGCCAAGTAGAGCAAGTGTTTCAGAAAGGAGAGAGGGAAAGGTGAGTTGGCATCACACCATGAGTTAGTTAATGCTGATTTTAGATTGCAAATCTACTCATTCTAACTCCAAACACTGGGGAAATGTTAGAGCGATGTCACCAGCTCCTGCCTGCTTCACTCACAGACTAAGTGAATCACTAGAATATTTTCTATTAATTTGGCAGAATGAAGAAAAGTCAATGTTGGGAGTCTACACTCTGGTAGTGAAAGAGAATAGTAACATTGTCAGGATTAGTGGATGTGCAAGGATCTTCTTTCCTTCCTTCCTACCTTCCTTCCTGCTCCCCCCCCCCCTTCCTTCCTCCCTTCCTTCCTAGATAAAGTAGTCATTCTTTAAAAATGACAGACTGCTTTTCCAGCCAGTGGATGAGCCAAGATTGCTTAGGAAGCATACCAGCAGGATTAACAGCCCTGGTGAGTCTTTATCATATAACTATGCATGTCAAGTAATATGAGAAATTCCTAAGAAACAGAAGAGGATAAAACTAGAGAGAGAGTTTAAAAGTCTCAGCTTCGTGCATCATTAATGAACAAGAAGGAAAAGAGAAACCCATCTCTCTTCTGTATGGAGAAATGATGGAACAAGGAACTCTTATCATACCACTCTCTGTGCTTCATAAAATATGAGTAACTTTTGGCAGCCAGTCAAAATGAAAGAGGAAATATGCAAAACGCACAGGACTCTTCTGCATATACAGGGTGAGATAGGAGAAACAAGAGCTTCAAGGTTGATTTGCTGAAGATGGGAAGGTAAACTATCATACATACATACACACACACACACACACACACACACACATATATATACATACATACATACACATAAAATATTCTGGATGTTGCAGCAAGTGTCAAACACATTTTATACACTGACTATCTTAATTTGTGTCTCCACATGCTACTTTTGGCTTCTAAGGAATGAAATTACCTTTTATCAACTTTTTTTTTAAATCCCTTACCCATAAATTTTGGCACCAAGAACATTCAGAAAAAAACTGTACTAAACTTTCCTTTAAGAAAGTCCTCTTATTTTCATAAATGGAGAAATCAATTATGTAAATATTAAACAGCTCAAGATAATTTACTATTTTCAAATATTCCAAGGCACATTAAAGCATCCAGGAATACATAACAGTTGACAAAATAATTACTTTTGCTTACAATGAATCATTAATACAGGTCCCCTAAGGACTTCTATCCCAACACACTCACTTAGCCTATTTATTTATTTCTTTATTTAAAATTTATTTATTTATTTATTTTGAGAGAAAGAGAGTGTGTGAGCTGGGAAGGGGCAGAGAGAGAGAATCTCAAACAGGTTCTAGGCTGTCAGCGCATAGCCCGTTGCAGGGCTTGATCCCACAAACTGTGAGATCATGACCTGAGCCAAAATCAAGAGTCAGTCCCTCAACCAACTGAGTCACTCAGGCACCCTTCTTAAACCTATTTAAACACAAACCACAGGTTCCGGAAGATGGCGGCGTAGGAGGACGCGGGGCTCACAGCGCGTCCTGCCGATCACTTAGATTCCACCTACACCTGCCTAAAGAACCCAGAAAACCGCCAGAGGATTAGCAGAAGGGAGTCTCCGGAGTCAAGCGCAGACTAGAGGCCCACGGAAGAGGGTAGGAAGGGCGGCGAGGCGGTGCGCGCTCCACGGACTGGCGGGAGGGAGCCGGGGCGGAGGGGCGGCTCGCCGGCCAAGCAGAGCCCCCGAGTCTGGCTGGCAAAAGCGGAGGGGCTGGACAGACTGTGTTCCGACAGCAAGCGCGACTTAGCGTCTGGGAGGTCATAAGTTATCAGCTCTGCTCGGAAAGCGGGAAGGCTGGAGGACAAAGGGAGGGAGAGCTGCTGAGCCCCCGGACGGCAGAGCTCAGCTTGGCGGGGAACAAAGGCGCCAGCGCCATCTCCCCCGCCCATCCCCCAGCCAAAATCCCAAAGGGAACCAGTTCCCGCCAGGGAACTTGCTCGCTCCGCGCAAACACCCAACTCTGTGCTTCTGCGGAGCCAAACCTCCGGCAGCGGATCTGACTCCCTCCCGCTGCCACAGGGCTCCTCCTGAAGTGGATCACCTAAGGAGAAGCGAGCTAAGCCTGCCCCTCCAGCCCCCGTGCACCTTGCCTACCCACCCAGCTAATACGCCAGATCCCCAGCAACACAAGCCTGGCAGTGTGCAAGTAGCCCAGACGGGACACGCCACCCCACAGTGAATCCCGCCCCTAGGAGAGGGGAAGAGAAGGCACACACCAGTCTGACTGTGGCCCCAGCAGTGGGCTGGGGGCAGACATCGGGTCGGACTGCGGCCCCGCCCACTAACTCCAGTTATACACCACAGCACAGGGGAAGTGCACTGCAGGTCCTCACCATGCAAGGGACTCTCCAAAATGACCAAACGGAAGAATTCCCCTCAGAAGAATCTCCAGGAAATAACAACAGCTAATGAACTGATCAAAAAGGATTTAAATAATATAACAGAAAGTGAATTTAGAATAATAGTCATAAAATTAATCGCTGGGCTTGAAAACAGTATACAGGACAGCAGAGAATCTCTTGCCACAAAGATCGAGGGACTAAGGAACAGTCACGAGGAGTTGAAAAACGCTTTAAACGAAATGCAAAACAAAATGGAATCCACGATGGCTCGGCTTGAAGAGGCAGAGGAGAGAATAGGTGAACTAGAAGATAAAGTTATGGAGAAAGAGGAAGCTGAAAGAAAGAGAGATAAAAAAATCCAGGAGTATGAGGGGAAAATTAGAGAACTAAGTGATACACTAAAAAAAAATAATATACGCATAATTGGTATCCCAGAGGAGGAAGAGAGAGGGAAAGGTGCTGAAGGGGTACTTGAACAAATTATAGCTGAGAACTTCCCTGAACTGGGGAAGGAAAAAGGCATTGAAATCCAAGAGGCACAGAGAACTCCCTTCAGACGTAACTTGAATCGATCTTCTGCACGACATATCATAGTGAAACTGGCAAAATACAAGGATAAAGAGAAAATTCTGAAAGCAGCAAGGGATAAACGTGCCCTCACATATAAAGGGAGACCTATAAGACTCGTGACTGATCTCTCCTTTGAAACTTGGCAGGCCAGAAAGGCTTGGCACGATATCTACAGTGTGCTAAACAGAAAAAATATGCAGCCGAGAATCCTTTATCCAGCAAGTCTGTCATTTAGAATAGAAGGAGAGATAAAGGTCTTCCCAAACAAACAAAAACTGAAGGAATTTGTCACCACGAAACCAGCCCTACAAGAGATCCTAAGGGGGATCCTGTGAGACAAAGTACCAGAGACATCACTACAAGCATAAAACATACAGACATCACAATGACTCTAAACCCATATCTTTCTATAATAACACTGAATGTAAATGGATTAAATGCGCCAACCAAAAGACATAGGGTATCAGAATGGATAAAAAAACAAGACCCATCTATTTGCTGTCTACAAGAGACTCATTTTAGATCTGAGGACACCTTTAGATTGAGAGTGAGGGGATGGAGAACTATTTATCATGCTCCTGGAAGCCAAAAGAAAGCTGGAGTAGCCATACTTATATCAGACAAACTAGACTTTAAATTAAAGGCTGTAACAAGAGATGAAGAAGGGCATTATATAATAATCACAGGGTCTATCCACCAGGAAGAGCTAACTATTATAAATGTCTATGCGCCAAATACCCGAGCCCCCAGATATATAAAACAATTACTCATAAACATAAGCAACCTTATTGATAAGAATGTGGTCATTGCAGGGGACTTTAACACCCCACTTACAGAAATGGATAGATCATCTAGACACACAGTCAATAAAGAAACAAGGGCCCTGAATGATACATTGGATCAGATGGACTTGACAGATATATTTAGAACTCTGCATCCCAAAGCAACAGAATATACTTTCTTCTCGAGTGCACATGGAACATTCTCCAAGATAGATCATATACTGGGTCACAAAACAGCCCTTCATAAGTTTACAAGAATTGAAATTATACCATGCATACTTTCAGACCACAATGCTATGAAGCTTGAAATCAACCACAGGAAAAAGTCTGGAAAACCTCCAAAAGCATGGAGGTTAAAGAACACCCTACTAACGAATGAGTGGGTCAACCAGGCAATTAGAGAAGAAATTAAAATATACATGGAAACAAACGAAAATGAAAATACAACAATCCAAACGCTTTGGGATGCAGCGAAGGCAGTCCTGAGAGGAAAATACATTGCAATCCAGGCCTATCTCAAGAAACAAGAAAAATCCCAAATACAAAATCTAACAGCACACCTAAAGGAAATAGAAGCAGAACAGCAAAGGCAGCCTAAACCCAGCAGAAGAAGAGAAATAATAAAGATCAGAGCAGAAATAAACAATATAGAATCTAAAAAAACTGTAGAGCAGATCAACGAAACCAAGAGTTGGTTTTTTGAAAAAATAAACAAAATTGACAAACCTCTAGCCAGGCTTCTCAAAAAGAAAAGGGAGATGACCCAAATAGATAAAATCATGAATGAAAATGGAATGATTACAGCCAATCCCTCAGAGATACAAACAATTATCAGGGAATACTATGAAAAATTATATGCCAGCAAATTGGACAACCTGGAAGAAATGGACAAATTTCTAAACACCCACACTCTTCCAAAACTCAATCAGGAGGAAATAGAAAGCTTGAACAGACCCATAACCAGCGAAGAAATTGAATCGGTTATCAAAAATCTCCCAACAAATAAGAGTCCAGGACCAGATGGCTTCCCAGGGGAGTTCTACCAGACATTTAAAGCAGAGATAATACCTATCCTTCTCAAGCTATTCCAAGAAATAGAAAGGGAAGGAAAACTTCCAGACTCATTCTATGAAGCCAGTATTACTTTGATTCCTAAACCAGACAGAGACCCAGTAAAAAAAGAGAACTACAGGCCAATATCCCTGATGAATATGGATGCAAAAATTCTTAATAAGATACTAGCAAATCGAATTCAACAGCATATAAAAAGAATTATTCACCATGATCAAGTGGGATTCATTCCTGGGATGCAGGGCTGGTTCAACATTCGCAAATCGATCAACGTGATACATCACATTAACAAAAAAAAGAGAAGAACCATATGATCCTGTCAATCGATGCAGAAAAGGCCTTTGACAAAATCCAGCACCCTTTCTTAATAAAAACCCTTGAGAAAGTCGGGATAGAAGGAACATACTTAAAGATCATAAAGGCCATTTATGAAAAGCCCACAGCTAACATCATCCTCAACGGGGAAAAACTGAGAGCTTTTTCCCTGAGATCAGGAACACGACAGGGATGCCCACTGTCACCACTGTTGTTTAATATAGTGCTGGAAGTTCTAGCATCAGCAATCAGACAACAAAAGGAAATCAAAGGCATCAAAATTGGCAAAGATGAAGTCAAGCTTTCGCTTTTTGCAGATGACATGATATTATACATGGAAAATCCGATAGACTCCACCAAAAGTCTGCTAGAACTGATACATGAATTCAGCAAAGTTGCAGGATACAAAATCAATGTGCAGAAATCAGTTGCATTCTTATACACTAACAATGAAGCAACAGAAAGACAAATGAAGAAACTGATCCCATTCACAATTGCACCAAGAAGCATAAAATACCTAGGAATAAATCTAACCAAAGATGTAAAAGATCTGTATGCTGAAAACTATAGAAAGCTTATGCAGGTAATTGAAGAAGATATAAAGAAATGGAAAGACATTCCCTGCTCATGGATTGGAAGAATAAATATTGTCAAAATGTCAATACTACCCAAAGCTATCTACACATTCAATGCAATCCCAATCAAAATTGCACCAGCATTCTTCTCGAAACTAGAACAAGCAATCCTAAAATTCATATGGAACCACAAAAGGCCCCGAATAGCCAAAGTAATTTTGAAGAAGAAGACCAAAGCAGGAGGCATCACAATCCCAGACTTTAGCCTCTACTACAAAGCTGTCATCATCAAGACAGCATGGTATTGGCATAAAAACAGACACATAGACCAATGGAATAGAATAGAAACCCCAGAACTAGACCCACAAACGTATGGCCAACTCATCTTTGACAAAGCAGGAAAGAACATCCAATGGAAAAAAGACAGTCTCTTTAACAAATGGTGCTGGGAGAACTGGACAGCAACATGCAGAAGGTTGAAACTAGACCACTTTCTCACACCATTCACAAAAATAAACTCAAAATGGATAAAGGACCTGAATGTGAGACAGGAAACCATCAAAACCTTAGAGGAGAAAGCAGGAAAAGACCTCTCTGACCTCAGCCGTAGCAATCTCTTACTCGGCACATCCCCAAAGGCAAGGGAATTAAAAGCAAAAGTGAATTACTGGGACCTTATGAAGATAAAAAGCTTCTGCACAGCAAAGGAAACAACCAACAAAACTAAAAGGCAACCAACGGAATGGGAAAAGATATTTGCAAATGACACATCAGACAAAGGGCTAGTATCCAAAATCCATAAAGAGCTCATCAAACTCCACACCCGAAAAACAAATAACCCAGTGAAGAAATGGGCAGAAAACATGAATAGACACTTCTCTAAAGAAGACATCCGGATGGCCAACAGGCACATGAAAAGATGTTCAACGTCGCTCCTTATCAGGGAAATACAAATCAAAACCACACTCAGATACCACCTCACGCCAGTCAGAGTGGCCAAAATGAAGAAATCAGGAGACTATAGATGCTGGAGAGGATGTGGAGAAACAGGAACCCTCTTGCACTGTTGGTGGGAATGCAACTTGGTGCAGCCGCTCTGGAAAGCAGTGTGGAGGTTCCTCAGAAAATTAAAAATAGACCTACCCTATGACCCAGCAATAGCACTGCTAGGAATTTATCCAAGGGATACAGGAGTATTGATGCATAGGGGCACCTGTACCCCAATGTTTATAGCGGCACTCTCAACAATAGCCAAATTATGGAAAGAGCCTAAATGTCCATCAACTGATGAATGGATAAAGAAATTGTGGTTTATATACACAATGGAATACTACGTGGCAATGAGAAAAAATGAAATATGGCCTTTTGTAGCAACATGGATGGAACTGGAGAGTGTGATGCTAAGTGAAATAAGCCATACAGAGAAAGACAGATACCATATGGTTTCACTCTTATGTGGATCCTGAGAAACATAACAGAAACCCATGGGGGAGGGGAAGGAAAAAAAAAAAAAAAAGAGGTTAGAGTGGAAGAGAGCCAAAGCATAAGAGACTGTTAAAAACTGAGAACAAACTGAGGGTTGATGGGGGGTGGGAGGGAGGGCAGGGTGGGTGATGGGTATTGAGGAGGGCACCTTTTGGGATGAGCACTGGGTGTTGTATGGAAACCAATTTGACAGTAAATTTCATATATTAAAAAATAAAAAAAAATAAAAAATAATAAAAAAAAAAAATAAACACAAACCACAAAAGGCAGTATTTGGAAGGAGCTAGGGTGATACAACTAAATGTTGTTAGGGGTGCCTGGGTGGTTGAGTCAGTTGAGCATCCAACTTTGGCTCAGGTCATGATCTCATAGTTTGTGAGTTCAAGCCTCGCATCAGGCTCTGTGCTGACAGCTTAGAGCCTGGAGCCTGCTTCAGATTCTGTCTCCCTCTCTCTCTGCCCCATGCTCGCTCTCTCTCTCTCTCTCTCTCTCTCTCTAAGTAAATAAACATTAATAAATAAATTTTCTCAAAACATAAATAAAATAATTTAGTTTGTTGAACATCATTCTACCTATATTGTTTCCTGTCACTATTGTCATAACAGATGTATTGCCAAATCTAACTGGAGTTTTCCAAATTCAGTGCAAGGTAAAGAAATTTGACTCGACTTGGGAATTTGCATTATGTGTGCCAAAGACTATGATCTGCATTTTCTACAGGGGTTAATGATAAATCTAAAAAGCAAACAAACAAATAAACAAACAAAAACAACAATTTTTATAGCTGGATAAAAATTTTAGAGATTATACAATCCAGACCCTTTATTTTACTGAGGTGGAAAATACAGCTCAGAGAAGTAAGTGATTTGCCTAAAGTCACACAGTGAATTAGCAAAATTACAGTTTTGTTTCACTTACTGAGAGTAACAGCAATTTTCTCAAACAAGCTCCTCTGTCCTAAGTGTGAATTCAGTCTCTTTAGACATATTCCAAGTGCATTGCTCTTTTTTCTAATGGTTTGCCAAGAGGTAATGCAGGTATTTTTTTTTTATATTCTTTAATCTAGCCATGGTGATAAGCACTTAGGTTTGTGGAGAGCTTCATAGAGTTTCTATTTGCAAAGATTTCTCACATCCATTCCCCAGCATGACTGCATACATGCGTATGAACAGATGGAATTAACCTGATAGGGAAACTGAGGCTCATATTTAAAGATTTGTCCAATGTGGCTTACCCAGATAATTGGAGCTGAACTGGATCCAGGTAGATGATTCTAAACAAAGTCAAATGACCTGAATCTAGTTCCTAATTTCAGTACCCACACGCAAAGAGACAATGTTGTCCTCCCTTGCTGGTGTTTTGAGGTCTTCTAAATCCATTCAATTCCTTGCTAAATTTACTGAATTGAAAGAAGAAACAAATAAGAAAACCCAGGTTTAGGTTTTGTTATTTATATGCATATGATGTGTGATCTTCATCCACATTATGCAAAAAAAAAAAAAAAAAAAAAAAAGTTTGTGTTTTATTTCCCCCCCTCAAAGCTTCCCTTCTTCCAAAAAGCTACTAAATAAGATGGTTTATTTCACATGATTGATTACAGGAATTCTGCTCATATATCCAAGGGCTGACATTTTAAATCACATCTTCTTTTCAATTGAAGGGAATGAAATGATTTTCATATCTTGACATGATTGATTATTTGGAAACTGAAGCCAAAAATCTTTAAGAGTTCAATCTATAGCTCCCACCAGCTGATAGGATATTATCAAACCTTATTAAAATCATGCATGGCTTCCAACTGCAGCTTTATATCTGACAGTAAGCAAATATAATGGCCCTCTGCCTTCAGATTGCACTTTGTATTAATGTGGTGGTTGATGTATCTATTTATGAAAGGATTATAGGTGATGTAAATTTTACCTTTACAGATAAATGGTAATCCCTTTGTGTTTAATCTCCATAAGAGATTGGGGGAATCTAAAATAGTGATGGGGCTGCATGTTTGTCAGAGGCAGATCTATAAAGAGTTTCTGCTAGCAAACTGCTATTCCCAATAGGATACCTCTTCCTGATTTTTCTAAGGGTCTCTCCCTTTAATCCAAACCCTGAGAAGTATCTCAGCTATAAAGATGAGTCACCAGGGCATACAGACTGAAATTTATACACTCCTGTGTAAGTCGACTTATCAAAAGAAAAGGTTTCACTCATCTAAGACACAGAGCAGGAGATGGAACATAGAGACCAGCCACTGTTCTGAGGGTTGGCACATTTATGGGAAAATCGATGCTTAAGTTATCATTTCCCCTGCTTTAATTATAATTCCAATTTTCTTTTTGGATGGTGCAGATCAAATAAAAATAGGCCGTGTCTCTTCATTGTAAACACCGCCCCATAAATCTGGGCTCTGTCGTTGCTAGACTCCATCTCAGGCATTCAGCCCAGCTCCTTTGTACCTAGAGTTAATTTCAGTTGTGAGCTTTGCCAGCGTCAAATGGCAAGTCTCTTAATCACCTAGTGGCCCTACAGAAGCACCAATTAAGGGGGTACCCAAAGCTCAGATTCTCCTAAGAAGTAAATAAGCAAAAACCTCCCTTCAAAGAAGTTATTCAGTAGACAACCAACATCCTGAAGGGAAGATCCAGATCTCTTTCATAACTCACAGAGATGGGTGATGGACTCTCATCTTATAGCATTGGTACAAGTACAGCAGATAGGACAGTGAACAAGAATGGTGTAGCTGCCCTGGTACTCAGAGAGTTTACCACGCAATGGCTGAACAGTACAACTAACCAAGAAAAGCTAATAAAAAAGTGATGAGTGCTGTAGCAGAGAAAAATAAATCTTAGCGCAGGAACGTAAGCAAGGGCCCCTTGTAGGAATGCTGCATGGATGCAGGGGAGATGCAGCAGTGTCCCGGTGGATCAGGTACAGAGGCGGGGAGGAGTCTTCTAGGAAGAAGGGGCAGTAAGTAGAAGGATGCCATGGTGAGCTGTTCCTAGAGTATGGGTGGTTTGTTTGATGTGCGCCAGCCCAGGAATGGCCTTACCACTCAGGATGAAAAAGTCTCACCTGACTCTGAAGGAAATGGATATTCTCTCAAAATGTGTTTTGAGCAGAAAATTATATGACCATTTTTGTGTTTTAGAATGTAGTAGATATGCAGTGAGTCTGGAATGAAGACATTTCTATTGCTTATGGTAAGAATGACTAACATTTTGGGGCACTTCTGATCCTCCAAATTTCCCCATCAAAAAATGCTATCCTACCTTCAAAGTGCCTATTAGTGAAGATGATTTAGATATTACATGCATCTCAAAGATGAGAAAACGGACTCCTATAAATTCAATGGCTTTCCTAAATGTCACAAACCTTGTTATGGGTCACCATTTGATATAAATCATTCTGTTCCCAGGTCCCCAAAATGATATTGCACCCTAAAATTCCAATAACCTGATAAAAAATACTAAATTTGGAATAAAAAACAACTGCAAATTTCAAGTGCTGAGGAAAATTTAAAACTTTGTTCACTTATTTGATTACATTAAAGTTGGCTTTGCTGCTCAAAACATCTCAAGGATCACTTGAACATTATAGTAAAAGATTAATATTTATTAAATGAATGTTTAGTGTTTTGTGTAAAAGTTTTGCTGTTTCCGTTGTTGTTTTTCATTTGTTTTATCTTGTTTTATTTAGAGTGTGTGGTTAGTGGGATCAAGTAAAAGGCTGCTGGTCATGGCTGAGCTCACAAAACGGTGTCAGACACAAACCAGTTTGTGTGAAAACACAACCATAGTGCCAGAGGTGACCGTGAGCAAATATGCTCTTGGGAATTTGTGGGAATCTTTGGGAGAGTTGAGACTTCAGCAGAACACAAACTGGGGGTCAAAGTACATAAAATCTGGGAATCCTTGCTGTAATCCAGGGTAGAAACAGTCACGCTGAAATAACACCCCAAATCTTCCTATTGTAATGTTTGCCTCTCTTCCCTAGCAACATCCTGACAACCATGGTTGCAGCCATCCCCTCCATGGCGTTGACTTATATATTTATGTTGTCAACACTGATATCACTGCTTAGCAATAGACTCGTTTTTCCAAATGCCTGTCAGACATTTCCACAAGGATGTTCCCCCTTTCATATTCAATAGTACCAAAATTTACTCCTTATTCCTTCTGCACAGATTGGTCCTTATGTCTTTGACTTCATGAATCACCACAACCAAATCCCCCAACTAAAAATTTTACAACAACTTTTGTTGTAAACAACAAATTACCACCTTTCATATCTGAGGAATTTCTTAAGATCATTTACTTCTACATCCTTAATGGCCTGTTCCAAGCCCCTCCTTTCTAACCCCACCACTGTAGCCCTGATTCAGGGCCCCACCACTCAAACAATTGATGTACAACGCCATGAATTTTTTCTCTTATACTTGAAGATCCATTTCTTCCACAGTCTTAGCATCCCCCCCCCACCATTATCTTACTAAAATAAGACTAAATTCCATCAATACAAAAACCTGTAAGTGAATGTTAACTGTAGCTTTATTTGGAATAACCCCAAACTACATACAATTCAAATGTCTTTCTTTCATTGGTGAATGAATAAATAAACTATGATGCATCCACACCATGGAATCCTACTCAGCCATAAAACAAAGGAAATACTGACACATGTAGTGACTAAGATAGATCTCAAGGACCTTAGGCAGTTTCTTTTAGTGATAGAATAGGTTCTGTATACTAATTTTGGTGCTGGTTACACTATATGTATGTAACAAAATTACAAAGCCATATATATACACAAAAACAAATGAGTACATGTAAAACCCAGTAAGACCAGAATAAGCTCTGTGTTTTACTTAATAATATTGTACTAATCTCAGTTTCCTGGTTTAGATATCATATTATAGTTACATAAAATGTTAGCAGTGACAGAGGCTCAATGAAGGCCGTGGAAACTTTGCTTTTTTTTTTTTTTTTTTTTTTGCAAATTCTTACCAGGTCTTAAATTATTTCAAAATTTAAACGTTGAAAAAAAAATAATTCCTCTCTCAATGTTTTACTGTATTTTCTTTGATTTCAGAATGAAGTCTAAATCGATGACCCTGAAATTTAAGGTCATGGTTTCTCTTCCTAATCTCATTCTTCCATAATTCCTTACAGTTACATTATTATACTCAAAATTAATTCCCTAAATAGGTCATGTACTTAGTCACAACTGTGTATTTTCACCTATTTTCTATGAAATATTTTAGGAAATCTTCATGATAATCTCTAACTGTTCTTACCTTGACTGTATTTATAGCAGAAGTCACTGAAACTCAAGCAAGTTAGATCACAAAGCTAGCAGGATAAGAAGGATTTAAACCAGGTCTTTTTGACTCCTTGGTACCATATTTATTTATGTATGCTGATGTTCAGATTACTTGCTTGCATGTGAGACTAACATGGCCCATGCCTTATGCTTGTAATCTTCTATATTGCTATATTGCATAAAATAGGTGTTCAGTAAGTGATTGAGAAATGAAAGTGACCTAAACTCCATGATGTGCTATTTTAGGCACACATAAATCATCATTTTGCAAACTGAGTTGAAAGGGCCCTGATAAGTGTAAATAAAGACTTAAAATAAAAATGATTATTTGGGGCTCCTGGGTGGCTCAGTTGGTTGAGTGTCTGACTTTGGCTCAGGTCATTATCTCACATTTCATGAGTTTGAGCTCCACGTTTGGCTCCGTGCTGACAGCTCAGAACCTGGAGCCTGCTTCAGATTCTGTGTCTCCTTCTTTCTCTGCCTCCCCCCCTTCTCTCTCTCTCACAAAACTAAGTAAATGTTAAAAATTTGTTTTAAACGATTACTTAATGGAAACAAGCTAGTGATCTGAAATTAGTGGATGAGTGCCTGAGTATTTGCAGAAGCTTCTCCAGATCATCAGGAAGTTCTTCCACCCACAGAGATGTGAGCCACACCAGAAATTATGGGCTTAGCACTAAAAACATGGCATTTTCTGTCTATTGCTTCCTGTGAAGGGAGCTTCAGTTTTCACAGCCCAAGGCAAGAGACGAGAGATATGAGTCAGCAAGGAGTCCAGTGTGAAATGTGTAAGCAAGCAGGTGTAGGAAGTCCCACAAAATCTTATTTTGAACTCTACATCATCTTTTGAAGTTAAGACAGACTCCATCTGTAGGAATAGTATTTCAATGTCTATCTACCTATGCATTGTTGACAACATGGAGCAGTATAGTGAATATAAAGCACCCAAGAATACATATACACATACTCATACACACACAATGCTGCAGTTTTACAGGCTTCATGGGATACCTTGAACCCTTCCTAAGACATTTAGTACAAACTCTTTGATATAGATGGAATACCAAGTTTGAAGTTCAAAGAACTAAGCAATGCAACTTTGAGTCAATTATTTTATTTTCTTACCCTTTACTTTTTGACTGACAAACCAGAGCAAATAATAACTTTACTACTCTACTGAAATGATTTTAAAAATCAGGAAATAGATGGGGCGCCTGGGTGGCTCCGTTGGTTAAGCGTCCGACTTCAGCTCAGGTCACGATCTCACGGTCCGTGAGTTCGAGCCCCGCGTCGGGCTCTGGGCTGATGGCTCAGAGCATGGAGCCTGCTTCCGATTCTATGTCTCCCTCTCTCTCTGCCCCTCCCCCGTTCATGCTCTGTCTCTCTCTGTCTCAAAAATAAATAAAACGTTAAAAGAAAAATTAATAAACAAAAAAAAAAGAAGAAAAATCAGGAAATAGAGGCATGTGAAAGTATCACATATACTGTGAAGTTATATAAGATATAAAATATGAATGCAAATATCTGGCCTACTACACTGAGCAAAGGTAATGGCATTTGAAAATTAGTGAACATTGAAGAGTTGTGAGACTCATAAAGAAAAGGTGGTTTCTAATTTACCTGTTTTCTCTAAATTCAGTTTAGTCCCAATATACATGAATTCAGATGACAATGGTAGAGAAGTATTAGGACTGTTTCAAAATATTCTGATACTCCTTGTGGGTACATAGAAAGAATGTGACCATATGAGTTATTCTGGCCAATGGGATGTAAGAAAAATTATGGGTATCACTCCCAGGTGGAAGCTTTAAGATACAGGATGCAATGTACTGTATTTCCCTCTTCTGCAACATTGATACTGGAAATGCATCTAGAGGTAGAATCTAATGAGATGAAACTCCATCCATCTGAATGCCTGAGCAACTACAATAAGCATACTCCCTCTGACCAATTTTGTACATGCAGTGTGAACAAGAAGTAAATTTGTTGTGTTAAGTCTCTGTGGTTTTGGACTGGTTTATTTTCACACATAATATAGCCTATCTTGATCTATACACATTATATCAAACACCATGCCCTGTCCAGTTTCAATTCCTACCCCATCCCAACTCCCAGTGGATTACTTTAATAAGCTATATTAGATATTTTAAATCCTTAACAGGATTATATCTTATAAACTGCATATAACACATAAGACTAAAAAGATGGAAGCATTATTTCACTCCTTTTACAGACAGACATTTGCCATGTCAAGACATATTTAATTCTTCTCCCCTGAACCTGAGTTTGCCTTAGTAACTTGCTTTACTAATAGAATGCAGTGAACTACCAAAAACAGGTTATAATAAAAGGTGAAACCTCTGCCCATAACTCTTAGAATGCTCCCCCAAACAACCTAGCTGCCATGCTTGAAAAGTCAAAGTCAAATGATGAAACCACATGTAGAGTTTTCAGCTGACAACTCCTGCTGATCTATCAGCCCTAAATCAGAATCAATTCCAGCCATGTGCGCACACTATCTTGAATACTAAGTAAAACCTTCACGTGACTACAGACTCAGTCAACATCTGACTGCAATAACTAGAGAGACCCCCACTTGAGAACTTCCTAGATGATAACAAGCCACCTATGTGATAATGAAATGTGAGAAATACAACAGATAATAATAAATCATTTTAAGTCACTAGGTTTTAGGATTGTTTGTTATACAGCGATAGATAATCTGAGTTCTGCGTGTTATGTTTATCGACTCTATAAAATGTAAATACTAATGCATATCTCATAGGATTATTGTAAAGATTAAATTCTGTAATGTACATAATATGCTTTGCATAGTGTCTATAAAACGTCATGCGTCAATCAAAATATTTTTGGTCATTAAAAAAATCCTCAGGTTTTACTGGATTAAAAGAACAACTTACAATTCTCCCTCATTCTACTTCTCCAACAAGGTTGAATCTGGTCACTAAGGGACCCAAGATGATAGGGGAATGAGTACTTTGAATTTTGTTGTTTCCTGTGCAAGATGAAGAAGGGAGCTCTGGGGCTCAGACTCTGGCACTTAAATGTGCTGGACTGGAAACACAACATACATATCCATTCATTATCCTGAATTGCAATGGGTGGCAAGTAACATCCTACCATTTGCTCTGGGAACAGGGAGAAATTGAAGCATTTGGCCAAGATCATGATAACACACTGTGTGCTTGTTTCCATAAAATTATTCCAACGTTAACATACCATACTTTACCTATTTGTTTTGTTATTGTCTGTCTCCTGCTAGAATATAAGCTCTATGTAGACAGATATTTCTGTCCAAAGTGTTATATCCAAGCACCCAGAGATAGCAGAACTTGTGCATAGCAGTTACTTACTACGTATACAATACAAATATGGGTTATCAACCAACTCCTCCTCCACCTCCCCATCATCACATCTTAATATTAGTGGCCACATAAACTGCATTTTTAAAGATATATACTAAGTGGGATGCCTGGGTGACTCAGTCAGTTAAGCGTTCAACTTCAGCTCAGGTCATGATCTCACAGTTCATGAGTTCGATCCTTGCATCAGGCTCTCTGCTGTCCGCACAGAGCTCGCTTAGGATCCTCTGTCTCCCTCTCTCACTGTCCCTCCCTGGTGCATGCTCTCTCTCTTTCCCTCAAAAATAAATATGTAAAAAACACATGTATTTAAAAAACTAACAAATAATAAATAAGTAAATAAAGATACTTAGTAAGTAAGTGGAGAGGTATAGCCTAGAGAATATCACCAGGAAATGAAAATTAAGCATAAATATCTGAAAGACTTTTCACTTAAAAAGAATTCTGAATAATTATTTTAATTTTAAAAGCACAGTTAATACTAATGGATTTATGTATGTGATTCACCTATTGGATATATACGTTCTGGGGTCACACAAACCCAAGGTTGGATCTGGGCTGCCCAGTTTACCAACTATGTGATATGGGTTATAAACCACAGGTATTAAACCAAACCTCACTTCTTACACATCTCACTCTTCATTTTCTCATGGTGACTTGAAAGTGTAAATTCTCATGTGTTTGGAATTACCACTCTCCCTCCCATTGTTCTGATTCTGTGTTCTCTTCCAGGTCCTCCCGCTCTCTCTCGTTACAGAGAAATACTCCAGCCCAATCATCTCAGTGGTGCAAAACAATTGCAGTAAATAATGTTAGGTTGCTGATATCCTCTCTCCAGTAATTATTACATCCTGCTTTCCTCCACCATGGCCCCCACTTCTTGGCAATACTTGACAGCTGGATAAAGAGATTTCATAAAGGACAACAGGTTCTGAGAGGCGGAAGCTGGATAGAAGCAGAGTATTCCAAATCAGAAAAAAAGAGGGCATCAAATCATCTAGCCATCCTTTTGTAACCAGCTCTATGGTATGCGAAATTAAAGAATAGGCAATGTGTCACTACTAATACATGATGCTTTCCTGACACACAGAGCCATCTTTGGTTTACTCAAGAGTAAACATGATCACTGAGCTGCACACAGCAGAAATGTTTAAAGTATACAGACAAAAATAAAATCTTTATTTATAAGTTCTAAAACAAGGATAGTCAGGGGTTTTTATTTGGGTAGTAGGGAGGGAAAGGTTATCTTTGCAACAAAGAAATTTTGTTGCTCTTCAAAAGATAAGCAAACTTTGGGAACAACAAAGAATCTGTGATTAATCAGACTCCAACAATATCAATCCCTTGATTAACCTGACTATGTAACGAAGAATTTTAAGAGGCAGATGGTAGTAAATGGTAGGTAAAATATCTGATCCCAAGGACATTTTCTTTAACTCAAAAGCAAGGTTTTAGACTCACCATATTTCTAGTGATATGGATATCATATATGCCCCCCCCTTTTCTTCTATTAGCCAAAAATAAGAGAAATGTATATTTGTAAATCTGTGCTTTTTTTGATACTTTATATTGTCTGTATGTTTTATTTCCACTGTACCTATGAAAAGAAGACATTCATAATATTGATAGCTCCTGTAACAGAACAAGTACAGCTCCAAATATGACTAGATCAAGAGATTCAACTGATGTCATCACAACATGTTTTTGTTCTGTCTTGTGGGTAAGTAGTCTTTCAGCTGTGGTTTCTTCTGTAAACCTTCCTACTGAAACAGATTTTTCTCATGTTGTAGCACAGAGGGCCATTGGCAGCCTCAGGCTTACCTGGTGTTAGTGCCCACTGTCACAGAAAGAACTGATTCTTGGTGGGTGGTTCCTGATTTTTGATCAATCTGGCTTCAGCTATATTCCTATCCCTGAACAAATCACTTTAACTAGACTTCTCCAGTATTGCAATTGGTCACTCCTGTGTCATATCCTTACTTTAATACCAGACATAGACTTAGACCCACCAGAAATTCAGACTGAAAATTGGAGCAGATTTCCTCCACTGGACAAAG
This sequence comes from Panthera onca, assembly GCF_046562875.1. Classification (NCBI taxonomy): domain Eukaryota; kingdom Metazoa; phylum Chordata; class Mammalia; order Carnivora; family Felidae; genus Panthera; species Panthera onca. The sequence goes on along the minus strand of NC_138351.1, from coordinate 78,334,773 downwards.
ATATTTTCAGTATGTTATTTTATGTGATTACAACAACCTCATGAGAAAAAAAAGAGACAATTTGTAGGAGAGGTAGCTTGGGAAAGTAGAAAGATAAGATAGGAATCTTAGAGGCCAGCAGTTATCAAAGTATTTCTCACTTTCCTAAATTGTTTAGCTCTGTGCCTTCAGTTAAGCTAAACGGCTTATAATGACCTCAGTTTCTTAATTTCTAAAATAAGTATGACATACATCATTATAACAGACATTAAATAAGACATAAAAAGAAAAAAAAATTATACTGTTGTAATAACCCTGTGTAATAAACAACCTCAAATTTCAGTGGCTTACAGTAAGTTTATTTTTCAACTCTATGATTTGACTTATGATTGTGCTCTGACTCTGCTTGGCTCTTGGCTATACATATATTCACATCTGCTCAGCATGTTTACTCGTTCTGTGACCAACAGCTACCCAGGGTATCTTCTTCTGATGGCAGATGGCAGAAGCATAAGAGGATAGGGCAAAACGTATAAAGACACCTAATGGCTCTATTCACATTATATCTATTGACATCTCATAGGCGAGATCAAGTCACATGGCCAAGTCCATCACTGGGGTAGGCAATACACTCTCCCTAGTCAGCTCAGAGGCTTTAAAAAATCACTTGGAAGAGGCCGTTGGTGTATAATTCCATCACAGAGAAGGACTAAAGAATTGGGAATAATAACCCAATTGACCAGAAAACCATAGTTGGCAATCAATCGATAAATAAATAAATAAATAAATAAATAAAAATTGTCATTGCAATTCACCCTTTGAAAAACCACATTAGATTTCATTAGGTTTTAGGATAAGGGATTTATGAATATGGAAAGTAGCTGAAATCTGACGTAACACTCTTCATTGCCTATTTGTCTCTATACTTCTTCCTGTGATCAGCAGGGTTCCCACAGTAGCTCTGCTTCTGGCTTCCATCTCCATTGGCACCTCACTTCCAGTATTTACAGACTGGCTACATACCACATGTCTCCTGAACCTTCTACACATAACCTGGATCCTCTATTCTCCCTTCTTGGTCACAGTAAGAACAAGTGATATCTGTCACAGCCATTTCAACAGCCCATGATAGTGTCTATCACATATGAGTTAGTCAATAAATAGTCATGGATTCCCCAGAAATAAATCCACATGATATGGTCAATTAATCTACAACAAAGGAGGCAAGAATATGCAATGGGGGGAAAAAAACCAGTCTCTTAAACAAATGGTGTTGGGAAAACTGGACAGCTACGTGCAAAAGAATGAAACTGGAGGACTTTCTTACACATTCACAAAAATAAGCTCAAAATGGATTAAGGACCTAAATGTGAGACCTGAAACAAAAATTCTAGAAGGAAGCATAGGCTGTAATCTCTCTGACATTGGTGGAAATGATATTTTTATAGATATGTCTCCTGAGAAAAACAAAAGCAAAAATAAACTATTGGGACTACATCAAAATAAAAAGCTTCTGCACAGCAAAGGGAACAACCAGTAAAAATTAAAAGGCAACCTCATGAATGGGAGAAGGTATTGTCAAATAACATATCTGATAAAAAGTTAGTATCCAAAATATATAAAGAACTTATACAACTCAACATCCAAAAGATAAATAATCTGATTAAAAATGGGTAGAAGACATGAATAGACATTTCTCCAGAGGACATACAGACGGCCAACAGACACATAAAAAAGATGCTTAACATCACTCATCATCAGGGAAATGCAAATCAAAACCACAATGAGATATCACCTCACATCAATCAGAATGGCTAAAATAAAAAACTCAAGAAACAAGTGTTGGAAAAGATATAAGAAAAAGAAACCCTGGTGCACTGTCAGTGAGAATCCAATATGGTCAGTATTGTCACTGTGGAAGACAGTATGGAGGTTTGTCAAAAAATTAAAAGTAGAACTACTCTGTGATCCAGTAATTGCATTACTGGGTATTTATCCAAAGAATACGAAAACACTAATTCAAAGAGATACATACACGCCTATGTTTACTGCAGCATTATTTACAATAGCCATGATATGCAGGCAGCCCAAGCATCATTCAATAGATGAATGGATAAAGAAGATGTGATGTCTGTGTGTGTGTGTGTGTGTGTGTGTGTGTGTGTGTGTGTGTGTGTGATGGAATATTATTCAACCATAAAAAATAATGAAATCTTGCCATTTGCAACAATATGCATGGAGCCAGAGTGTATAATGCTAAGTGAAATAAGCCAAAGAAAAACAAATACCATATGATTTCATTCATGCATGGAATTTAAGAAACAAAACAAACAAGGGGGGAAAAAGAGGAAAAAAACCCCTCTTAACTAGAGAACAAACTAATGGTTACCAGAGGGTTGGTTGATGGGGGAGTGGGTGAAATAGGTAAAGGGGATAAGCACTGAGTAATATATGAAAGTATTGAATCACTATATTGTACACGTGAAACTAATATAACACTGACTGTTAACTACACTGGAATTAAAATTTAAAAAACAGTCATGGATTCAATGAATGAAGGAATAGCCACCATGGCAAAGACCACTTGTGGTCTACCCAAAATTTACCCTTCCATTCTTCCTTCTTAATAGTAAACAAATTAAATTATTTTTATTTTTAAATTTACATCCAAGTTAGTTAGCAAATGGTGCGATAATTTTGGGCTCTTTCTTATTTGGGCTCTTTCCATACATTGGCTATTATTGACAGCACTGCTATAAACACTGGGATGCATGTGTCTCTTCAAAACAGCACACTGTATCCTCTGGATAAATACACAGTAGGGCAATTGCTGGGTCGTAGGGTAGTTCTATTTTTCATTTTTTGAGGAACCTCCACACTGTTTTCCCGAGTGGCTGCACCAGTTTGCATTCCCACCAGCAGGGCAAAAGAGTTCCCCTTTCTCTGCATCGTCACCAACATCTGTTGTTGCCTGAGTTGTTAATTTTAGGCATTCTGACTGGCATGAGGTAGTATCTCATTGCGGTTTTGATTTGTATTTCCCTGATTATGAGTGATGTTGAGCGTTTTTTCATGTGTCTTAGTCATCTGGATGTCTTCTTTCGAAAAGTGCATATTCATGTATTTTGTCCATTTCTTCACTGGATTATTTGTTCTGGAGGTGTTGAGTTTGATAAGTTCTTTATATATTTTGGATACTAGCCCTTTATGTGATATGTCATCTGCAAATATCTTCTCCCATTCCATTGGTTGCCTTTCAGTTTTGTTCATTGTTTCCTGTGCAGAAGCTTTTTATCTTGATGAGGTCCCAATAGTTTTATTTTTGTTTTTGTTTCCCTTGATTCTGGAGACGTGTTGAGTAAGAAGTTGCTGCAGCTGAGGTCAAAGAGGTTTTTGCCTGCTTTCTCCTCTAGGATCTTGATGGCTTCCTGTCTTACTTTTAGGTCTTTCATCCATTGTGGGTTTATTTTTGTGTATGGTGTAAGAAAGTGGTCCAGGTACATTTTTCTGCATGTCACTGTCCAGTATTCCCAACACCATTTGCTGAAGAGACTGTCTTTATACTATTGGAAATTCTTCCCTGCTTTGCCAAAGATTAGTTGGCCATATGTTGGTGGGTCCAATTCTGGGTTCTCTATTCTGTTCCATTGATCTAAGTGTCTGTTTTTGTGTCAGTACCATACTGTTTTGATGATTACAGCTTCGTAATACATCTTGAAGTATTGTGATTGTGATGCCTCCAGGTTTGGTTTTCTTTTTAAGGATTGCTTTGGCTATTCAGGGTCTTTTCTGGTTCCATGCAAATTTTAGGATTGTTTGTTCTAGCTCTGTGAAGAATGCTGGTGTTATTTTGATAGGGACTGCATAGAATATGTAGATCTCTTCAGGCAGTATTGACATTTTAACAATATTTGTTCTTCCAATCCATGAGCATGGAATATTTTTTCCATTTTCTGTGTCTTTTTCAATTTCTTTCATATGCTTTCTATAGTTTACATTATATAGATTTTTCACCTCTTTTGTTAGGTTTATTCCCAGGTATTTTATGGTTTTTTGTGCAGTTGTAACTGGGATCGAATCTTTGATTTCTCTTCCTGTTGCTTCATTATTGGTGTATAGAAATGCAACCAAATTTTGTGCATTGATTTTATATCCTGAGACTTTGCTGAATTCATGGATCAGTTCTAGCAGGTTTTTGGTGGAATCTTTTGGGTTTTCTATATAGAGTATCATGTTAACTGTGAAGAGTGAAAGTTTGACTTCATCCTTGCCAATTTGAATGCCTTCTATTCCTTTGTGTTGTCTGATTGCTGAGGCTAGAACTTCCAATATTATATTCAATAACAGTGGTAAGAGTGGAATCCCTGTCGTGTACCTGACCTTAAGGAATGATATTAGCAATAGGTCTCTTGTATGTGGCTATTATGATCTTGAGGTATGAAACTTTTATCCCTACTTTCTTGAGGGTTTTTATCAAGAAAGGATGCTGTATTTTGTTGAATGCTTTCTCTGCATCTATTGAGAGGATCATGCGGTTCTTGTCCTTTCTTTTATTAATTTGATGTTTCACATTGATTGATTTGCAAATATTGAACCAGTCTTGCATCCCAGGTATAAATCCCACTTGATTGTGGTGAATAATTCTTCTAATGTATTGTTGGATCTGGCTGGCTAATATCTTGAGAATTTTTGCATCCATGTTCATCAGGGTAATTGGTCTGTAGTTCTCCTTTTTAGTGGGGTGTTTGTCTGGATTTGGAATCAAGGTAATGCTGGTCTCACAGAATAAGTTTGGAAGTTTTCCTTCCATTCCCATTTTTTGGAACAGCTTCAAAAGAATAGGTGTTAACCCCTCTTTACATGTTTGGTAGAATTCCCCTGGAAAGCCATTTGGCCCTGGACTCTTATTTTTTGGGGGATATTTTTGATTACTAATTCAATTTCTTTACTGGTTATAAGTCTGTTCAAATTTTCTATTTCTTCCTGTTTCATTTTTGTTAGTTTATATGTTTCTAGGAATTTGTCCATTTTTTTCAGCCTGCCCAATTTATTGGCATATAATTTCTCCTAATATTCTCATATTATTGTTTGTATTTTCACAGCATTGGTTGTGATCTCTCCTCTTTCGTTCTTGATTTTACTTATTTGGGTCATTTCCTTTTTCTTTTTGGTCAAACTGGCTAGGTATTTATCAATTTTGTTAAGTCTTTCAAAGAACCAGCTCTTGGTTTCATTGATCTGTTCTACTGTTTTTTGTTTTTTTGTTTTTCTTTTTTATTTTGATAGCATTGATTTCCACTCTAATCTTTATTATTTCCCATCTTCTGCTGGCTTTGGGTTTTCCAGCTCTTTAAGGTATAAGATTAGATTATGTATTTGAGACTTTTCTTCCTTCTTTAGGAAGGCCTGGATTGCTATATACTTCCCTTTTATGACTGCCTTTGATGCATCCCAGTGGTTTTGGGCTGTGGTGTTATCATTTTCATTGGCTTCTGTGTACTTTTTAATTTCTGCTTTAACTTCTTGGTTAAACCCCAAATCATTCTTTAGTAGGATGTTCTTTAGTCTCCAAGTACTTTTTTTCTTTTTCTTTTTGTGGTTATTTCCAGTTTCATAGCTCTGTGGTCTGAAAATATGCATGGTATGATCTCAATCTTTTTGTACTTGTTGAGGGCTGATTTGTGTCCCAGTATGTGATCTATTCTTGAGAATGTTCCATGTGCACTCGAGAAGAGTGCTTTTCCACTGCTTTAGGATGAAATGTTCTGAATATATCTGTTAAGTCTATCCGGTCCAGTGTGTCATTAAAAGCCATTGTTTCCTTGTGGATTTTCTGCTTAGATGATCTGTCCGTTGTTGTAAGTGGGGTTTTGAAGTCCCCTACTATTACCGTATTCTTGTCAATGAGTTTCTTTATGTTTGTGATTAATTTATATATTTGGGTGATCCACCCTGGGGTCATAAATGTTTACAATGGTTAGATCTTCTTGGTGGATAGATCCCTTAATTATGATATAATGCCCTTCTTCATCTCTTGGTACAGTTTATTTTAAAATCTAGATTGTCCAAAAGAAGTATGGCTACTCCAGCTTTCTTTTCACAACCACTAGCATGATAGATGGTTCTCCATCCTCTTACTTTCAATTTGAAGGTGTCTTTAGGTTTAAAATGGGTCTTTTGTAAACAGCATATAGATGGATCTTGTTTTCTTATCCATTATGTTACACTGTGTCTTCTGATTGGAGTGTTTAGTCCATTGACATATAGAGTGAGTACTGAAAGATATGAACTCATTGCCATTGTGTTGACTGTAGAGTTGGAGCTTCTGGTGGTGTTCTCTGGTCCTTTCTAGTCTTTGTTGCTTTTGTTCTTTTTTTTTTTTTCTTCGTCTTTTCTCCTCTCAGAGAGTGCCCCTTAAAATTTCTTGCAAGGCTGGTTTAGCAGTTACAAACTCCTTTAGTTTTTGTTTGGGAAACTCTTTATCTCTCCTTCTAGTTTGAATGACAGCCTTGCTGGATACAGAATTCTTGGCTGTAAATTTTTCCAATTCAGCATGTTGAATATATCCTGCCACTCCTTTCTGGCCTGCCAAGTTTCTGTAGATAGGTCTGCAGCCAACCTGATCTGTCTTCCCTTATATATAGGTTAAGGACTTTTTTTCCTTTGCTGCTTTCATAATTCTTTCCTTGTATGTGTATTTTGTGAATTTGACTATGATATGCCTTGTTGGTGGCTGGCTTTTGTGGAATTAATGGGAGTTCTCTGTGCTTCCTGGATTTTGAGGTGTCTTTCCCCAGGTTAGGGAAGTTTTTCACTGTGATTTGGTCACATAACCCTTCTACCTCTTTTTCTCTCTCTTCAGCTTCTGGGACCCCTATGATTTGGATATTGCTCCTTTTTAATGAGTCACTGAGTTCTCTAATTATTATATTGTCTTCTTTTGTGTCAGTTTCCCTCTTTTTTTCTGCTTCATTATTCTCCATAAGTTTGTCTTCCATATTGCTGATTCATTGCCCTGCTTTATCCATCCAATGCCGTGGCATCCATTCGAGATTGCATCTCAGTTTTTAATTTTGTCCTGACTAGATTTTACTTCTTGTATTTACACAGAAAGGGATTCTATGCTTTTTTTCAACCCCAGCTAGTATTCTTATCATCATGACTCTAAATTCTGGGTCAGACATCTTGTTTATATCTGTGTTGATTAAGTTCCTGCCTGTCATTTCTTCCTGTTCTTTCTTTCAGGGTGAATTCCTTTGTTTCATCATTTTGGAGGAGGGAAATAATTAATAAAATAAAACTAAATAAAATTAAAAAAAAATTAAAAACAGCACAAAAAAAATCAAATAAAGGAAGCTAGATCCAAAGTGTGTTTTGGTCTGGTTGTAAAAAGAAGATTGATAGAATAGAGAAGAAAGGGAAAGACAAGAAAGTGAAAGGAAAAAAGGGGAAACAAAGTAGGAAAACGTTTGAAAATTTTTTTAAAAGCATATAATAAAATAAAATTAAGTGAAATTAAGAAAGTGAAATGGACTTTAAAAAATCAAAAAATAATTTTTAAAACTACAGTAGAAAAAAATCTTTTTATAAAAATGGAAAATAAAAATAAATTTTTTCTCTTTGTTTCTAAGAACAATAATAAAAAAAAAAGAATGGATGGACCATTGAACAGAATGAAATGTGAACAAAATTACATCCAGTTTCCCCCAGAAGTCAAACCATGAAGCACTTTATATTTTGTACAGTAAGCAGGGGGAGAGATTTGTGGTCATTCTCTAGAGCTCGGTTGGTGCTGTTGGATGGGGCTTGGTGTAATGGCTCTGTTCTCCACTAGACAGCACTGCTTAGCTTACTGGGGTGGATCAGTGTGGCATGCCTATGTGTGTATGCACATGCACTGGGGAGGTGAAAATGGTGTCACCCAGCTTCCCAGTCTTTAGAATCAGAACTCTGTCCTCTCGCCAACCAGCAATCAAGCACCCCTCCTTTGTCTCCAGCTTCCATCCACTCTCCACTTCTATGCTGTCTGCAACGAAGCCATCAACCTGTCAAGTGGCACCTCCCTCACAAATTTTATCTCAGATGGGGAGGTGTTTCAAAATTCCTCACTTCTGAGGGCCCTGTGGCTTGAACCCACTCCAACTCTCTGGGGGAGGATCTCACCAAGTAATGGCTGGGTGCCAGCCTGCCTCTAGGAAAGCTCACACAACCGAGCCACTGCAGAGGCCCAGAGACTGAGGCCAGGTCCCAGCATGCCCCAGAAAAATTTTTCATGAACATGTAGCAGCAGCAGTTCAGGGACTATGGTAAATCACAACACACATATGGGGCCAGGCTTCACCAAACCCTAGTGTCTTTGTTCCAACACCAGCAAATGTGGCTGTAATCTAGAGTCTGCTGGGCCCTTTTACTGTGAATAGGCTGCACAGCCTCTACCAAACGTGTTCCTGCCTGGGGAAGAGCCTCTCCCTGTGTGGCATGAGGACCCCTACGACCTTGCTGTCTGCTCCTGGGGATTCATCCCTCCCACCAGAGCACCACCAGGTATAGAGCTGCAGAGATTCTGACTCTACGCTCACCTGTTTATAGAGTCCTAATGGTAATGAAACCTTCTCCTGTCTCCTCTCCTTTCTCGCTTCCCCCTTTCTGGTTCAGTTCCTTGCAGGTGTTTCCACTCTCTCTTTCTCTCCAGCTGCTTTCAAGGGGAGTGCCTTTCCTGTACTCTCCCCCTGTCTCCATCCTCTCTCTGCAAACAAAAACAGGTCCCCACCCTTCTGGACTTCTCTCTCTTCCAGTTCACCTCCCCAGGCCATGTATCTGCCAAATTCTGTGGCTCAAGTTATGCAGACTGTTGTGTTAGTCCTCAGATCAATTTTCTAGGTGTGCAAAATGGTTTGGTGCTGGTCTAGCTGCATTTCAGGGATGAAAGAAGCAGAGAATTTCCATGCTGCTCTGCCATTTTGGCTCCTCCCCATCAAGTCCAACTACATTTTCTATCTTCCCATGTGGCTAAGGGTGGTTAATGGAATGTGAATGAACAGTATTAGAAAATGCTACCAAAGTTATTTTCAAGGAGACCCTATCCCTTTGTAATTTCCCTTCTTCCTTCCTTTACAGTGGTCATTTTTAGATTATGAACAGGCACTAGAGATGGCAGAGTCAGAAGGTGGAAAGAATGTAGGTCCCTGATGACTTTGTGAGCCCCGGACTATCAACCTCTGAACTTCTTATGTGTGAAAGAAAAGGGAACCCTTAATATGTTTATGTTACTGTTTTGGAGGCGGGGAAGTTCTGGTACTTGTAACAGAACACAACATTGTCATAGATTCCTGGTAGATGTTCATTGGATCTGATTTTGTTAGTGGAGACATACTGAACTCTCATTGTGAAAGGAGCAAAGGCAGAAATAGAATGAAGTTGGGGCACAATGGCTTTTTGGATATAATTGAACAGGAAACTTTGACAATCAAGATCACATCAGCAGTGAGCACTTTCTATTTCTCTCTACTATGATTTATGGTATGCTTCCCTTTTATATACACTAAGCCTTGTTATATATACTACCTCATTTATTCCTCAAAACAGTCTTTTCATATACTCAGCATTATCTCTGTATTATTTAATAAAATATTTACTACAAAACAAAGTACATATAAGTAATTTGTTCAAGGCTATTTAACCAGAGAAAATATAACTTGTTTGACTTCTAGATCCCATTGACATTTTAAACTTATATACTATTACATATTTTAAAAATAAACAAGTATTGCTTGAAAAACAGACAAACCAAAAATAATTAACACCTATGATCTTAAGCACTGTAATATATTCCTTCTTGACATTCTTATACCTTGAATAAGAATAACTGGCCATTAAGGAAGGTGGGTACAGTTTATATTCCAGATAAACAGGGATGAGGCACAAAGCCACATTATCCATTAATTATATCCTACACACTGTGACCACCCAAAAACAAGGGTTAAATTGATTTCTTGCTAATTCTTCACTTTTTAGAAGAGGTGAATACATGATTCTCATGATAGCTATGAGCCCCTAGAAACTCTTCTAATATTTGAGACACTTAACCGGAAAGCAGAAAACTGTCAATGTCCTATTTGAAAGAAAGAAAAGAAAAAGAAGAAAGAGAATGAAAGGTAAACAACAGGGAGAGGCAGAGATAGGAAGAAAGAAAAACATCTCCAAAATTGGATTAGCAATGCTACCAAATTGCTTGAATTCTGAACCACTTCAAGGCAAAACATGAACATGTATCTATTGCTCATCACCTTTGAATACATAATGCATATACTTCCAAGTATAGGATAATGACATGGAAAGAATTACAACTGTCACACAAACCTCATAAATGGACAGGTCTCCCCCACTTTTTAAAAGCTCACATCACACCACTTTGCGTTTACGAAAGACCTACATTAGTGCCTGTCTTTGTTAACTGAAAGAAATTCAAACAGGATTTTTGCTTTTATGAAAAAAAAAAGGTGAAAAGCGTAAATAGCGTCCAGTGTTTGTTCCACAGCTGTTATAGAGGCAGCACACACTTCAAGCAGTGAGGGTGGCCCCACCCAGCTACTTCCCTGGGAATTACACTCAGCATCTCAGCATCAGCCACCAGAGGTCTGAGCTGTCTCTGTGAGCATCTGTGCTTGATTCCAATTTATTTTGTGCATTCATTAGCAAGATGTGTCCTAAATCATCAGAAAAGCCAACAAAAGGTTATTTGGGGGGTCTGGGAACAATTTATTCCATGTAAATTAATACCAGTTGCTTGTTTGCTTTGTAACATTTCAGTTTACCAAAGGTTTCATAGGAACACTACTTTAAGATAGCAGGGGAAACCTGTATTATGTAATTATTCAGGAAACATTTACTTATTTTCTTCAATATGTAAAATGTTACGCTAGGTGTGGTGAGAAGAAAGGCAAGGAAGATGAAGTTGTATAAAATGCAAATAGGGGCATCTGGGTGGCTCAGTCAGTTAAATGTCCAACTCTTGGTTTCAGTTCAGGTCATGATCTCACGGTTTATGAGTTCGAGCCCTGCATCAGGCTCCATGCTGCCAGTGCAGAGCCAGCTTGGGATTCTTCTCTCTCCCTTGCTCTCTGCACCTCCCCTGCTCCCACTCTCTAGCTCTCAAAATAAATAAGGACACTCTAAAAAAATGCAAATAATAAACTCCAAACTTTCACTATCGACAAAGCAATGACATGCAAAGCTAAATAATAAAAATAACTGCTGTTATGTGTCTCTCTACATGAATTAACTCGATTTTACAAATATTTATCAAGTGTTGACCTCATAGCAGACACTGTCCTAAGTACCCAGGGTATGTCAGTGAACAAGAGACAAAACTCACTGTCCTTTTATATTCTAAAACACGCCTTTGGATTATAGCTTTAGGTACAAAGATGGTGACTAGTTCTAGTCAATGAAGTATTAGCAGAAATAAGATGTCACTTCTGGGTTAAAGCAATGATGAATTGGAGAGTGCATGCAATGTTTCCCAGTCTCCCTCTTTCTCTGCCTCAGCAAAGCTAAAAATCACAGTTTGAAACTTGCCAGATCTATGTCTCTAAGGTATTACATGGCACAGAGTCCCACATCAACCCACGTGGGTTGGATACGAAACATAAACAAGAAAAAACTTCTTTGTTGTCATATGCCACTGAGTAGTTTAGGAGTGTTTATTACCACAGTGAAACACAGCCTATACTGACTAATACAGAGGTGCATTTCTTACCATCTTTGTAGCTAATGCTCTTAGTCGTCTGTCAGCAGAAGGTACTTAAGAAATTATTTGTGGGCGCCTGGGTGGCGCAGTCGGTTAAGCGTCCGACTTCAGCCAGGTCACGATCTCGCGGTCCGTGAGTTCGAGCCCCGCGTCAGGCTCTGGGCTGATGGCTCGGAGCCTGGAGCCTGTTTCCGATTCTGTGTCTCCCTCTCTCTCTGCCCCTCCCCCGTTCATGCTCTGTCTCTCTCTGTCCCAAAAATAAATAAAAAACGTTGAAAAAAAAATTTAGAGAAAAAAAAGAAATTATTTGAATGAATACAATTTCCCAAAGCAATGTTTTAAAAGGGTACAAAGGAAGGAACAATATATTTTGGTTTATAATATCAAAGAGGAATTTGTGGAAAAGGTGGCATTTGAACAAAGAAAGTGTATGGAATTCTGATGAACACTATAGCTTTTGGCCTTAACAGACCTGGATTTGATTCTCAGCAGATTAATCACCTATCCTAAAAAAGTTATTTAATCTCTCTGAGCCTCAGTTTCTTTATCTTTATAATGGAGGTTATTCATATTACTAAGTGCTTTGTGAAGATTAGATGAGAACACTAGCAAAGCATTTATATAATCTGATCACAGTAAAAAAAAAAATGCGTAAGAATTTAGAGACACTGACTGTGTGGGATGTGTGGACCTAAGAGTGGGAAAATGTGGAGCTTACCTGGCAAATAGGTATATGTGCATTTTAGCTACAGCTTCTAGCATTAAACTTAGTAATTGTGCTTAGCATTTGTACAACATTTTACAGTTCCAAAAATACCTCAGCGTGAATCGTCTCGTGTTTTTCAGATCAACTCTCTGAGAGTTGTTTAAGACTTGGCATTTAACAGACATGTATACTGAGGTTCAGAAACATGCAAATAATCATCAAAGCACATTAATGGCAGGGTTGGAACTGAAGCTTCTGTTTTCTGATATAACACTCAGTGCCTTTTGTTAGGATTCCAAGTATAGAAGGAGCTCAGTACAAATCACAAAACCTTCTCTGCAAGGCATCCCTACTGTTTCATGATCAAGGTTCATTTACACAACATTGCTCATCCCAGCTGTGCTTGTGATGAAGTCCTGCCTTAGCCAACCTGATGTCAGATTTCAGAAAGCCTATAAAGTGGACTGCAGGAATAAGTGAATGGTACTTCTCCTTTTTACAGTTCCTTGTCTCCGTAATTCCTATATGTATGTTTTCCAAATCAATCCATAACCTGAGGGCAAGGGAACCTGTTTAAGCAGATTGCTTAGCAACCAACCAGGAGAAGGTGGGCATGTTAACAGGAATCCTAACAACAATATTTCCTCCTACTGACTTCAACTTCTGAAATAAACACAGGTAATTGCACTGACTCTTTCATAAGTCTGGGTTTATGTTCACGTGTCACGTGTTGGTTTGCAAATAACTACACTTGTTGATTGTTCTCCTGTACAAGACATGACCCATACCAATGTGAATTGCAGGTGCACAAGATCTCGGATTCTTCCAAGGAGAGCATTTTAAGATCTCCCTGCCGTGTTACTTCAGCTTCACATCTGCGAGTGCTGAGATGCCCTCATGAGGTGAAGAATGCCTTGAGTAAACCAGGACCAAATAAATACAATTTTTGTTAAGAAGAAGTCCCAGGGGTGACAGCTGAGGGATCAAGCATTGAATCTGGACTCTTATGGTTTTGTAGGACTTTAGAAATGGAAGGTGCTTCATTTCCATTTCCCTCCTTCGGCTTCTATGCCACCATCTCCTTATTCAAAATTAATAACATCACCACCTTTAGAAGATGCCTCTCTTCTCTGAGAATTCTTCCCAAATCTCCTAGGGCTGGATACCTGGCTTAAAGAAGACACAGAATAGTCTGGCCAATGGCCTATCTGTCTATCTCTTCAACCAATTTCAAATAAGATAGGACAGACGTGGAGACTGAGGAAGTGAGCATATTCGGAGTAAAGCACTAACGTAAGAAGTTATGAATAACTATTTTCCCCCTGGAACTGCTTTATTCCTCTGACTTGGTTGTTGAACTTTTCCTTAGATTATATGAGATACACCATTAACCTTCCAAAGTTTTTCTTCCATTTACTTAAAAGAATCGAATAAGGCTCTACCTTTTTTCCAACCACACTGTCAATAAGACATTATTAATTTAATTAATTCAGGATGAAAGCTGATATCACCTTTCACTGGCCTTTTCCCTCTGAGGTGCCTATGCAAGGGGGCACCTGACCAGGGGCAAGACCTCATCATTCTACCTCTCAAATCTATTCTCCACTTTATACATTCCCACAGCTCTGGTCTTCATCTAGGGTTTCAACTTAACTAGTGTTCCTGTTTCTACTCTTGCCTCCTTCCAGTGAATTCTCTGCTCCAAGGAAGAATCCGTTTTAACAGGGGGAGAAATTAAACCAGCCTTTACCAAATCTCCCATTTGTTCAGAGATTTCATATTCCTTGCCTCATGTAATCCTTTCTAAGAATTACAGTTTTTTTCTTAATCTTTACGCTCATTTTACTGATGAAGTACTGTAATTGAGACGCAGACATAGTAAGTAAACTTCTCCTGGTCACATAGTAGGTAAGTGATGAAGTCAAGCTTCAGACTCAGGCAGGCAGACTCAAGGACCCATGTTTTCAACCATTTGCTAATTTACTCCCTAGTAAGAGGTGAGCTTTAAAAATATTTTACAATCCTATATACTTAGTGAGGTCAGAAACGGTAAAAATCCAGATCTCTCTGACCCATGCCCTTCACACTATACTGTGTTATGCTCATGCCATCCCCTAGCTTAAAAATTCCTTTGGCAACATATTTCCTTTTACTGGCATCAAGTCCCTTATGATTAGGCTGTAACTAAAACTTCCAGTCTTTATCTCCCATCTTCCTTGCCTTTCTGCCTTGTATATAAACCATCTTTAACCATTTTTTTGGTCATTTCCCTCTTTCACATTTCAATGTAGCTAACTACTATCCATCAAAATCTAGCTTTAATGTGTGTGAGCAGTCTACAAATTTCCCATTAAACTCAAACTATTCACCTATTTGGAAGCAAAACTTTTCATGGCTATTCTTTTTTTCAACGTTTTTTTTTATTTTTTATTTTTTTTTATTTATTTTTGGGACAGAGAGAGACAGAGCATGAACGGGGGAGGGGCAGAGAGAGAGGGAGACACAGAATCGGAAACAGGCTCCAGGCTCCGAGCCATCAGCCCAGAGCCTGACGCGGGGCTCGAACCCACGGACCGCGAGATCGTGACCTGGCTGAAGTCGGACGCTTAACCGACTGCCCCACCCAGGCGCCCCTTTTCATGGCTATTCTTAAACCACCTATTATACAGCAAAATGTGAGGGAGGGGGATAGATAGGGGAAGAATATAACAATCTTAAATAATTATCAGTAATTCTTAGGGAAGGAGAAAGAGTTCACACAAACAAGGTCCCTGAAGCTTAATCTTCACTGTTGTCTATCATATTCATTCTTAAGCTTCTCTAGAGTTAGGAATGACTTCTATTCTTACTACACTCCAGTAACTAAAATTCCATTCTGCATGTAGTAAAAACTCAATTTTATTTTTTAAACTATGTCGGTTGATCTTTTTTTTAATCCACACTTTACTCTATGATTCATCTCTGCCATTCTACACATGGCTTTGAATAATCTTAGTGACACTAATGATGTGGTGCTCTACCAACTTGAAGCAATCAACACCCAAAGTGAACCCTGTTATTCACCAGATGTTCTAACAACTTTGTATTTGTGAGTCAATAGTTATTTCACATTGGGAACTACGTGTAATTTCTACCAGGAGAAGAGGAAAAGTAGGAGAGGGTCAAGGAGGGGAGCATAAAGAAGATTTTAAAAATGGGGAAAGAAACAATAAGAGAACAAAGGAGAGAGGGAGAGGAGGAGTGGGAAGAGAAGAGGAAAGACTTGGGGATACAAGGAAAAACTGAAGGAAGAAGAAAGGCCAACTTTAATCAACTCTTACTATATACCCAATACCATACTACATGTTTCACATGCTTAGTCCTTTAATTTCCATATGGCACTGAAAAGTAGATAATTGTACTCCCATTTTGCATATAGAGAGATTCAGGCTCAAAAATTTTGAGGAAGTTCCTATGTGGTGATAGTCTGAAAGGTGCCAGAGCTGGGGTTGAACTGGGGTCTGTCTCATCTTGTGTTCTTCATTGCTCTGATGCATTGCCTTTCTTTGGTCTCCTTGGTACAGGCACTGTTTTCACATCAAACTGAATTTATGCTCTTCATCTGCCCCATGGCAACACTACTGATATTTGTAAGAAGTGACATATTTCTACATGGTTGTTTCTTCTCCAGTTTAATATCCCCATTTTCTTTCCAACAGATTCTCAAACAATATTTGACTTCTACTGAACATTTAAGGTCACTTTCTTCAGTCAATGTCTCTTTCTCTATGGGTTTCACTATGACCATTGAGATTCCTGGTGGGTTACCCCCAGATTCTTCTACAGACTGTTCAACAAGTTTTCTTGTCTTGGAAAAGAAAGATGACAATAAGCTATTTCTCTCTTTTAATTTTGTTGAAACCAGGGTGAAGCAAAAGACCATGGCCTTGGAAATCCTATTCAGAGAGACAATAGAGCTTTGGTGACAGTAAACTTCGGGTTCTAATCTTGTCTACAGCCCTCATTATTTGTATGATCTTGGTTAGGTTACCCACAGTATCTAATACTTAGATTGTCTTTCTATAAAATCAGATATTAGTATCTATGAAAGGGTGTTGAGAAAAATCAATCAAGAGAGCATATGGCAAGCAAAAGGCACATAAGAAACTCTCAGTAAATGGTCTTCATCATCATTCTTATTAGTTGCAGTGCCACACATTCTCATTCAAATACCATCCAACTATGCTCATTAGAAGCACAATCTTCTATCTTCATTCCAAGTCATAAAATGACTTGGTTATACCCATGTTTTTAAGGATAATATAATGCACAAATTAGATAGACTTAAGGAATTTTTCCCCCCTGACTGAAGTTTATACCTAAAGAAACAGCATGTGAGATAAAATAAAGGATTTTCCCCTAAGACTATGGATGGCTACAGGCAGAACTAGAAGCAGAACCCATGATGTTTGTAAACCAATCCAATGTACTTACACCTAAAGTGATTTCCAAATTTTGAACTTGAAGAACAGAATTATGCTAATGGGTTACCAACCAAGTATTTTGCCTAATTCAGTTATTTTTCCTCAGTCAAATGAACAAGAATAAGAGATACCAAAAGAAAATATATTTGTTGAAAGAGACATTGGAAATACTTTTCAACAAATCAACTAAGATCACCTTGTCACCAAGTTTAACCATACTCATGGGGGTCCATCTGACAAAGATCAGATGATTAAGTTTCCAGACTTGGCTCTTCTATTTGTGAGGTAACCTTCAGTAAGTCATTTCACAGCTTTTTAGATTGTTTTATCATGTGTACAATGAATAAATCAAAGTATTGTTGATACGATGCATATAATGCATTTTTAATTTTTATTTTTTTTGGTTTTAGTTTTTTTACATGATTATTCAAACAAGTTTATATTCAATTAAGTGCCCAAATCTAAAATGTAACGATTAATAAATTTTTACATATCTCTACACTCATGCAAACACATACAGATGACAGAAAATATTTGCATAATCCCCAGAAGTTCTCCTCATAATGTTTTATCAGATTGAAAAAAACATAGGACACCAGTTAAAGTTGAATATCATGTATTTTTAAATATATGTGTATTTTTTTTTTAGAGAGTACAAGTGGGGAAGAGGGGCAGAGGGAGGGAGGGAGGAGGGAGAGAGACAGAAAGAGAGGGAGAGAATCTTAAGCAGGCTCCATGCTCAGCACAGAGCCTGACTTGGGGCTCAATCCCATGATCTTGGGATCATGAGTGAAGCTGAAATCAAGAGCCAGATGGTTAACCAACTGAGCCACCGAGGCACCCCTGAATATCATTTGTTTAATGTAAGTATGTGCCATGTAATATATGTGACCCCCCCCCAATACCTTTGCTCAGCAAATTCCACCTGTATCTCCCCTTAGTAACTACAATCCTTACCTCCATCAACCATATATTCACTTTGCATACTCTTGAACTTCATGAAAAAGGAATTATACAGAATGTACTTTTTGTATCCACCTTCTTTTGCTCAACATAATGCTTTTAAAATTCATCTGTGTTGCTATGTGTATAATAGTTTGCTCTGGAATATAGTAAAATTTGCTTATTCTTTCTCTTATTCATGGATATAGATTATTACCAGGTTAAGGATATTAAGAATACAGCTTGTTATGGCCATAGCTTTTTCACGGTGGATATTTGTACTAATTTCCATGGTTTTGGTGGATATTTGTACTAATATTGGCAATTATCTACTAAAGATTGTTAACTATGGAATTGTGGAATGTGTGCAGCTTCAAAAGATATTACCAAACAGGATAAAACTATTTAAACTTTTGGCAAATACATGAGAGTTCCAGTTGCTCCACTTTCTCACCAACAGGTGATATCACTGGTCATTTCAGTTGTGGCCATTTTGGTGATGGTGCAGTGTCATCTCATTTAGGTTTTAATTTGCATTTCCCTGATGTGCACCAAGAATGAGAAATTTTTACATATCAGCCATTGTATCTCCTATTTTGTAATGTACCTATTCAAGTATCTTGCCCATTTTTATTTGGGTTGTGGATTAGTTTTCCAAGTTTTGTTATTGTTTTTAACGGAGAATAAGTCCGATAACCAGCTACTTCATTATGACCAGTTTGTTTTGAAGGTGATTTATAAATTGCAAAATGCTGTTACAACATGTCATTATGCATATCATTATTATTAATAGTACTGTCTTTACATTTTTTATGAGAACATTATAATTAGAGAACAGGGCTTTCTGACTCTTGCTACCCTGCCCAAAATGTCACCGTGGCTTGCAAAATTGTATACTAATGGGAATATTTATTTGTGTAGACTGCCAACTTTTGAGACAAGAGTTTTCCATTCTGCATATATTATATTTCTATCTTTACAGTGTATACTTCCTTTCTAATCAAATAATATGTGAGTAAATTCAAGCCATTCCTGAGATATTTACTCAACAAATTTTATACCTTAAAAGGTCAGCAGTGTTTCTAGTCTTAAGTAGTATAAAACAGTACAATAAGCATGAATTTTGGAGTCAAAAGACCTGGTTTGGCATACCAGATTTGTCGCTTGCTGATTACATAAACCTGGATCATTTATTCAACACCCCTAATCCCCTAATTTTTTTTTTCCTTTGCAAATAAAATAGATCATATTCTGTATCCTCTCCACTTCAGAGAATTATGCCCAGGTTTTGAAAAATAGTTTCAATAAAAACTACCATTTATTGCATGCTTACTAAGTATCAGGTTTTGATAAGGAACCATGCTCTTATAATCTCTGCAACAATTCTATGATGTATAGAATGTGGGTGTATGTATTATCACCCCCATTTTACAGATAAGGAGACAGTGATAGTAGGGGTCAGGTAGCATAGCATGCCTAAGATCACACACGAATTGCCAACCCAGACCTATTTACCTCTAAAAGTAACCTGTGCAGCCCTTGTTACCGTATTTGCAGCACAATCATTAAATCACTATGAATGTTGCCAGGTCTCATAACTGAATAGGACAGAAACAATTTATTCCTCCCTAGCACCCTAAAAAATATTTTTTCTTTTTGTGAAATGGGTAAAAATTGGGTATTACAACACTTAAACTTTAATTGGAAATTCTATTCCCATTCAAGACATTTTATTAGTAAGGATTGCTTATGCTTTCACTGGGACAAGGAGATAGAAGAATTCTTGTTCTCTCGGAATACCAAAATGAGATTAAATAAAGAAGAGACTCTTTCCCTAGGATCACCAATCATGTCCAAGGAAGACTCATCCAAGAACCACATGCAGCCTCCACTTCAACAAACCAAGCTTTGGGTTCAGCAGACTATGGGGTGCAGGGTTATCTAGGGAGACAATCAATGGTGCCAGCTTCCTTGTCTTTAAACAGGGGCTCTGTCTGGCGTATTCAGAATTTGTACACTCAAGATCCAGAGAACTGTAGAGTGCAGACATGCTGGGATTTACCTGGCAAGAGAAAACACTCTGGCTGAATCTAAAACGAGCTGTGTTTCCAGACCTCAACGGCCTGGTGCTGGTGAAGACCCAGAGGAGGTAGAAATAGTAGAAATGAGAAGGACACCAGAGCCCAAGGAATGGTGTGTCGTGGCTTGGCATGAACTGTGGCTTACGCATTAAGAACTAGAGGACTTGGGAAAACACAATAAGGTTAATTAATAAAACTTCCAACTGGAAGTAACTGTAAAGTTTACAAAATGCATTCACGCAAACCATCTCAATTTTCCAAGGGCTGGGTGAGGTGTTTTCATTGATCCTCTTTCTTGGGTAAGGGCAGTGGGGATCAAGAGGTCACATGGGCTATACAGCTAATAAGAGGCAGAACTCAGGCTCCCTGGTTCCCAGGTCAGTTCATTTCCCATTAAAGTATACCAAATTGTTTTCAGGAAACCAGAATCAGACAGTAAAGTATCCAACAACAAAAATCAGAGTCTGGGGACAAAAACCAAAGAGATGGAGTGAGGGGCCAGATGTTGTAATCCACCAGAGTCAGAAAATGTCTTAATTAAATGCTTGGAACAGAGAGAAAGAGAAAAAGGTTATATTCCAGAACAACACAAATTAGAGTGGAGAATTAAATGGCACCTTTCAGGATGGAACAGGCTGGATCCTGCTTTGTACAGACTCCACCACTTAAGTAACACCTGTATGATTATGAATAAGTCACTTAGTGCCACTGCACATGTATTGCCTCATTTTAAACTGGCAACAGTGAAGGAGGAAAAGTAAAAGAGAAGAAGGCAGGGAAAGGGGAAGGAAGCAGGGAGAAAAAACATAAGGAAGATAATGTAAGGGACAGGTGATGTTTAAATGCAGGGATAGATTATATAAGTATTATAGTAGTGGTGGGGTTAAAGAAGAATATAGAACTTTGTCCATGAATGGAATAGAATGTTTGGAACTTACTTAGCCATTCATATGTTAATTAATTAATTTTTTTAATGAAGTTGCCCATTTATTCACTCAACAGTTAAGTGCTAATAATCAATTTACTACCATGCTACTAGAAATTGAAGACAAGGAGATGGACAAAACATCGCTCTCCTGCCTTGAAAGAGCTCTCAGTGTGGAAGACAGACAAGTAAACCTACTACAAATGGAATATTATGCAGGATAAGTACCAGGAGATTATAAAAGCAAAGAAAAGTCCTCACCCAATTTTGTGCCTGGTGCATGGACAGCTGAGTGTTGGGAAAGCAAGGGAATTGGCTAGAACAGTCTCTCCTGGAACAGGTAACAGCCCAGGAAAACATGAAGGAAGAGTCAGAATTATTCAGACAATGGGTATGGGGAAGAAAGCTGAGAAATGCATAAGGTATTTTCAGTCAGAGAACACAGAAAAACAAACACAGAGTAAAAGGTGAGTGAGAATAAGTTTAAGAAAATGAAGGAAGTTTTGTCTTGCTGGAATTTAAAAAATAAGGGGAGCAGAAAGGAGGCTGAAGTTGAACCGATTTTGCAGGGTCCAGATTGTGAGTGGGATCAGAACATGTGGACTTTTTCCTGAGGACAGTGGGCAGTCTATGATCTTAACCTGGGCAGCAATAGGATAGGTGGTACCTTTTTTTAAAGACCATTCTGGCCTCATGAGAGAAAAAACTGAAAAAAGTAATAAGCCTAGATACAGGAAATCTAAGCGGGAAGGCTCTGTGCACTGATCCAAATAGAGTTAATGTAGACTCCAGTGTGACTGTGGAAGCACATGCATGTGCAGGCCTGAGTTATAGGCACAATTCAAGGGAGATATACTCTCAGGTCTTCATATTCTCTGACTTCCTCCGTTACTCAGACACAATGACTGCAGTGATGTATATTAAACAAAAAATATTCAATTTTAAAAACATTCTGCACTTTTCCACCTTTTGCTATTCTCCTCTAGAAAATACCTATTCAGATTATTCTGGGATAACAAAGTTCTTTGGGAAGAAGCAGCTGAATATATCCATCTCAGCAGATGCCAGCTTCCTGAATGGCAGTGATGGAAAATCCCACATCCCCCACTTCTCTGACACACATGACCCTTCTCCACCCAATTTCAAAGAAACAAACCATGTCTCAGAGACTCCTTTGGAAAAATAATCATTCAATAGGATGTGACTAGGCTGTTTCCATGGCAATTCAAGCTCTCTTACATTGTGATAATTTCCTAAAATGGAAATTTCCTTTTGTCTCCTAATGTTACTTCCTTTTGTTGTGTGTAGGTATTCACACTCACAGAGGCAGTTTGGGTTAAAAAAAAAAAGTACAAAAAAAGTAAAATAAAAGACTTAAGTCTCTTGGTTATTTTCCTGCTTCCCACAGCTTACTAGCCTGGGGAGATTGCTGAGCTTTTTAAGGGATGTATCAAATAGTATCAATGTGGGGGTTGGAGAAAGGATTATCCTAGTACTTAAATTTTTTTTTTTTTTTAATACAGGCATTTCAGAAAAAATAGAACACTATGTAAAATACCTATCACCACTCCCAAACTAGGAGCACACTCCATTCTTTCCTTCCAATTAAAAACTGTTACTAGGTCAGGGATGGAGCAACTCAGCCAGCCAGAGAATGCAACCCAGAGGAAACAATGTCATTTGACCAGCAACCCTCAGCTCCATCCCCATAGACAGGGCCAGAGTTTGAAGACTGTGATGAAAGTTTGTTTCTATGCCATAATTTAAAAATCGAACTCCGGGGTGCCTGGGTGGCTCGGTCGGTTAAGCGTCCAACTTCGGCTCAGGTCATGATCTCACGGTCCGTGAGTTCAAGCCCTGCGTCGGGCTCTGTGCTGACAGCTCAGAGCAATCATACTCAGCCAGGTACAATACTGATCCCATGGGACGTTTGTCAATGGCTAGAGACATTTTGGGTTAGCACAACCAGAAAGAGGACAGATGGGAGGGATGCTGCCCAACCATCATCCAGTGGGCAGAGGGCAGGGATACTGCTAGACATTCTACAAAGCTCTACAGCACCTCCCCCCACCCCCACCCATGACAAAGAATTATCCAGCCCAAAACGCCACTGGTAAAAAGTTTGAGAAAATTTGCCTTAGAAATTGGAGATGCTGCTAACATAGGGGCGGTGGGTTAATCATTGGAAAACAGATTGGCCTTCAGGGTCTGAATTGGGAAAGTGCACCTAAAAGGGTCCATACAATGAAAGTGAAGGGGCTCAATGACTCATTTCAAATTCTGTAAATGTCAGGAGTTAGGTCTCCAATTAGGCGTGTAAAAAAAGACATCCAGGAATCCATGAGCCAGGTGAGTCCATTTATTCCATCATTTACACATTCATTGATTTTTTTTTTTTTTTCAGTACATTGCAGGCAGTGGACCAGGTACTAAAAATTCAACAATAAACAAAGCAGAGGGTCCTATCTTCATTGATCCCCTAGTCTGGCAGGAAATAAGGATAATAATAAACAATGCATAATTAAATATTTAATAACAGTTGTAACCAGTGCTATGCAGGAAAAGTATGGCTTTTTTTTTTTTTTTTGAGCATAAATTAGAGGTTCTCATCTAGAAAGGAAAACTTGCCAGAGAAAATGATTTTAAACCAAGATCTGATTGATAAGTATTAATGCACTTACATAGGCCCAGGTAGCCAGACTGGTATGTAAACTGCAGAGTAACATCTGCCACTAGGGTGAGGTCTGTGAGGAGCCCATATCTAGAATGTTTCCATCACTTATGCTTTTTCTAATGCAGGCGTGTTCACAATCCATAGAAGGAGAATGAGATGTCAATAAAGACAAACAGGAGATGGGTTAAGAATTGAGACAAGGCTGGGCCAACTTGGAAAAGCAAATTGATACCTACAATGGTCTAATTATGCACCAGAACTTGAGTTTACATATCAACCGTAGTTCCAATAAACATTGAGTTCATCCTCCATACCCAGTAAATGTTTTAGTTATAAATTAAAAACAAAACAAAAAAAAGCGCCTAAAGTTGAGGTAAGAAAGATTCAACAGGAGCCCAATATAGTAGCAGTACTTTTTTTTTTTTTTTTATACAGGATCTCAAACCAAAAATCGTATTTGGTTATTCTTGTTTTATTCAACTGTATAGAAATGGGGTCAAGGATATGTGAAAATGGTGGATGTATTCTTCCAGCTCCTGCCAGTCCTATTGCTTCTTTCAATCACGCTTTTTGTTTTTCAGAAGCGTTTTGCATTCTGTTGCCCAGGTATGTTAAATGAATTTTTGTATTTATTTAAGCATACATACTTAGAAAAGTATGCGAGTCATGAACAGATGGTTTAATAAATTTTCATAAATTCACTTAGATAACTGACAGTCAGACTAAGACTTAAAATATTACCAACATTCCAAAAACCTCCTTTGTGGCTCTTCCAAGTCAACATCCCCACCAAGATAATGAAGGTCTTAATTTTTATCACCACAGATTAGTTTTGCCTGTTTTTGAAATACTCTTTAAATTACAGTATTTGTTCATGTGTCTGGCTTTTCTCTCCTGAAGTTATATGCTGAGGTTTACCCACTTTGGTACATAAAGCTCTTAATTATCTTTGCTGTATTATATACTACTTTAGCTGCATACTTTGATATGCTGTGATTTCATTACCATTCAATTTGAAAGGTTTTATTGGTTTCCACTGTGATTTCTCTATTGACATTTGGATTATTCAAACGTACATTCTGTAACTTCCAGATCACTATGATTCTTTATGACTTGTTATTAATTGCTAATTTAAATATTTTTCTGTTCAGACAGCATACTCTTTATATGTCAGTCCTTATGCTTGACTGCTTCTAGTGGCGACAGACTTAGAAGGGCTCTTCTAGTTAGGGCTTCCCTCCCTTTTCTGATGACAAGAGAATTCCAAAGGCACGGAGTCCAACGTGGGGTTTGAACTCACAACCTTGAACTCATGACCCTTAGATTAAGGCCATGAAATCAAGACCTGAGCTGAGGTCAAGTGTCAGATGCTTAACTGACTGAGCCACTCAGGCACCCCAGACAGCATTCAATTCTGTGAGGACTTAATTCTTACTTAGACAATAATATTTCAGAGTGTTTTTTTGTGTGATTTTTTTTCCTAGAGCAGTGATTCTTAACTTTGACCATGTATAAAAACCATTAGAAGAATATATATAATAAATGTATATAAATATATTTATATAAATATGTATATGAATGTATATAAATATAATAATAAAATAAATGTACACATATAAAATATATTATAAATGTATATAAATATAATGAATATTACCTATATACATATATAATATGCATTATATTATAAATGTCTGTAAATATGCATATGTATTTAATTCATGCCATAAGGAAGAATGCTAATCATAATACATAATCATACATTGCTCACGGCTGAGATAATGGCATCTTTGGTGGCCTAAGTTCCTCCTGGGGGACAACTGTCTGTGAAATTCATGTTTATGCGTATCTTGTGAGCAGAGACAGTTTTTGGTCCAGAATGAGTCCTCAAGGCTGTTCTATAATTAACAAATAGAGACAATGTCTCCTTCTGGGGCAGAGGGCAAGTTTGTTTGCCCTCTGGTATAATGAAGACAGTGTCTCTGGTCAGAGCAAAGACTGGGCAGGTTTGCTTGCAGCCAATTATAACTATCAGAGTATCCCAAGTTTGAGATTCCTTAGTTATTATGATTCAAACCCATCACATTTAGAGTATCTGGACTGCTCTGCATCAGCCTCGCGGGACTGAAATGCTACAAGAATTAATGTTAATAGAAACTCAAGCTCCTAATACTTGCTGTGTAGTAAAAAAATAATTTCCCTTATCTCTGACCAAGGAGTTTCTGTCCATAAAGTTGCGTCAGGTTAACTTGTTAGCTTGGAAGTAGGGTGACATCTCAGACACTTCATAGTTATTGATAATTCCAAAGAAAGCAACGTCTGGTATCCCTGGGCCATTGGTTAAATTTTGATCATCTATGTGGACAAAATGTGGGAACAGGTAATTTTGTTCCCTTGTTAACTTTAGCTTTATTTTCTATCCTAATAGAAATTTACTTGTATAAAAACTGCCCGGTTTATATGTGTTATGAAAGGTTTATAGAAAGTATTTTGTAGCCCAGGGCTCTTTTCTCTAGGGTAGTTTTTAACTTTTTCTTTTTTTTAAATACTATAGACCCTTTTGGCCATTTGGTAAAGCCCATGGCCTCTTCTCCATAATAATGTTTCTAAGTCTATAAAAAGTATAGAATTGCAAAGGGAGTTCATACTATTAAAACAGAATTGTCTAAATATTTAAAAATCAGTCTATGGTAACAGTAATGCATTGCTTTTATTAATGTCATAAATAAAATAGCATAGAACAAATGATTACCAAAATATCAAATAGTCTTAATTCAAATAATATTAAGATATCGGCAACCATAATATGCATATGTATGTAATATGTAATGTGACATGAAAATATCTGATTCTGTTAATGCAAAGTCACTAGTAATGCAATTACTGCTATTATTAATGTAGTTTGTTTTCTACTTTAATAAATGAAGGAATGCTAAATTTCAATTATAGGATAGTAAAAATAAATGTGCTCTCTCCCCACCTACCCCCTGCCCTGCCCCGGCCACACATAGTCCTGATTGATTAATGGACTCCTTGTTTAGAATCTCTGTCCTAGAGTTTCTAAAGAACCTCAAGATAACCTTGAAAAAGTCAAAGCAAAGCAGATTATACTAAGTGAATAGTATTATTCTCCTGAATTTAATGTCCTCCACAGAAGACAGTGATTTGACTTTTCAAGCATTTCCCAAAGGTGTAAATTTTTGACCTGACTTCATGTAAATTGGAGTCTTTTGATTTCCAGAGTTAACAGAAGAGATAGCTTTTTTGTTTTTGTTTTGGTTTATTTTAACTTCTTTTGCTTTAGGAGTATCATCTTCTTTAAAACATCTAAAGGAAATTATTACTTGGGACCCCTTCCAACAATCTCAGATTTCCTGGAGTTAAATCTTAAAAATACTAAATCTTTTAATTTTTGTAGGTCAGAGGGAAGTCTAGTGTCTAACATGAATACCACAGGCACAAAAATATATGAGATCACTAGGTTCATCCTTAGACAATTAGCTGGACCAATTAGATAGAACAAAGGGAAAAGCAGATATGTAGACATTTAAGTGATTCTATCACATGTTACCTACCAATTAATTATAAATGATTGGGGATGAGGATGAGGGAGAATTATAAAGCATTGCTGTTTTTATAATTTTACCCAAATATGATTAATGAGCAAGCCTCAAAAACATGAATGCATGTTATCAAATTCTATTTTAGTATTCTTTTTTTCTTTTACAAAATTATTTAAAAGCGTGAATAATAGTTTTTTTTTAGCTTCATACAAATTTTCACATAAGCTATTCCCTAACCACACCTTTGGAGTAGGAATCACCAGTTCGGAATCACAAATGAAGACACTGAAATTCAGAAATTTGATATCTTGAACGAAGTCACTGAATCTAAGTCTGACCATCTTTCTTTCACACTGCTATATTGGAACCTGGCAATATGAGAAAGCTTTCTTTCCTTTCTTGAGCTATGTGAATCAATCTTCTTATTCTGCGATTACACACATAATATTAAAATAACAATGCTAATGACTGTTACAATAGCAACAACAAACTTCACTGCATAGAGTGATCATCTAAGGTAAACAGTGAAACCCAACAGACTTGAGAGCTCTTGTTCTTAGCCACCGTTGTAAAATATTTCCTTTGAGTTGCCCTTGCTCTCTGAGGGGTCCAATGCCCTTCTCAACATTCTTCCATTCTCCAGGCCATTACCATTAATCAATGGAAAGTTCTCCTTCATCTCAGATCATAAATCACCAGGCTATCCTAGTGTTGCTAGGTAATCGCTCTGATGAGCTAATCCACACCAAGGTGTGAATGAATAATGATGGTTTTATAATTTTTCCACTTGGGAGTCTGTTTGCATTTTAAAGAGGGCCACAAACACTTCTTCACTGAAGTGTGAAATGTGGAGATTTCTGAGTCTATTTTCAGGCAGATGAAGGGAAAAGTAATGTTTGGTCAAGAGGTGTTTAAGCACCTCTCAAACTACCTGGTTTGTAAAGACTGGAAGAAATAGAGGGAATTAGCATATGGAGGCTAGCAAGAGAAAGACATGATAAGCCAATCCTTTCTGACAGATTTGGGTGAGTCATACTTGTCTGCACAAAAGGAATTCACTCCAGGAAAGACTGCTGCATCTGTTCTGTTCTCCAGGGCATATATCTTTTCTATTCTCAGGTCATTAATAAGCAAGGTTCCTGACATCCAGAACCCAGCTACCTCTCTGAGTCTTGCCACTCCATTGCAGGGCTTCTAGAATCTTGTTATTGTTATTATTATTACGTTTGGGGATTTGGTGATGAAACTTCCACACCACCATCCCGCGCCCCCCGCTTCACTGAAATATAATTGATACATAATATGGCGTAAGCTTAAAGTATACAACACGTTGGTTTGATTCATTTATGTATTGCAAAATCTTCATTCAACCCTTTTGGGATGGTTCATCTCCTTCCATAAAGACTCCACACTTAAACTAATTGGAATTTACAAAAAAAAAAAAAAAAAAAAAAAAGTCAACAAAAAGCTTGGAAAAGCTTTCCCTTCCTTCAAAGTACTCTACCTTATAAAGTTTGGAGGCTTCAAGGACAGAGATAGTTTCCATTCTTTCAAACGTACCCTAGTTCCCTCCTTTGGAGCTGCCCCTTGTAAAGCCTATGACACAAGATTAAACTCTACTGATAGACTCAATGGACATTTGGGACAACTGAAGAAAGTCCTTCCTTAATACTCGCTATTAAAGTTATTGTTGGAAATTGGTATCCTCTTCTGAGATGCCTCAGTGGGATTCTGAACTGAGAGCCATTACAAGCAAAGTAGAATAATGATGAAAATGTCTCCAAAGAGGAAGGCTCTGATCAGGCTGAGAAAACAAAAATCAAAAGAATTATGAACTTGACTTGGTTCAGTATAACCCTCCACTATTAACTGTTGGTCATTCAAATTCCTGGACATTTTAATAACATTAGTAGCACTTCCTCCCTTGGGTAGAAGTGAGGAAAGGATCATGGAATGAAAATCCAAGAACATATTTTTTAATAAAAAAAGTCAAATGAAAGCAAATCCATTTTTTAAATTATTACTTAGTGTATGACTTATAAATTCAGAGATAATCCTCAAATAGAAAAGAAAGGAAGAAATAGCAAAGCTAAATACTAAATCTATCCTTTTCTACTAGCTTAATGGATTTATAGGCTTCTCTAAAGTTTATTTTTCCTCTTTCTTTCACCTTATGCCTCAAGGCATTTATCTGTTAAATGAAGAATTATTATATTTATTTCATAATGAGATTCAGAGTGTTAAACCTAACAATGCAAAGTATTACAATAGTACAATAGTACAAATATACAATAGTCCAAAGACTAGACATAGTGTGGCTAAGACTTAGTATTTTGAATTTTTTTTTTTTCAACGTTTTTTATTTATTTTTGGGACAGAGAGAGGCAGAGCATGAACGGGGGAGGGGCAGAGAGAGAGGGAGACACAGAATCGGAAGCAGGCTCCAGGCTCCGAGCCATCAGCCCAGAGCCTGACGCGGGGCTCGAACTCACGGACCGCGAGATCGTGACCTGGCTGAAGTCGGACGCTCAACCGACTGCGCCACCCAGGCGCCCCAAAGACTTAGTATTTTGGAATCAGGTAGATATGAACTAAATTCCTAACCTACCAATTCTAAACCACATGACTCTGGATAAGTTATTTAGTCATCTGTCCTTTATTATTCTCATTTACACCATGCTGGTAAATAATAGGTGATATATAGCAAGATTAAATTAAATTAAATATAATAAAGAAGTTTAGTGCCAAATACACATTAGACACTCAACAGTAGTAATTATTATTAATGCTATTTGGAAACTACTTAAAGGCTTCTATGTGTTCCTACTTGTATGTAACTATTAGCAGAAGTGGGTTTAGAACAGATAAAACTACATACGAAAGTTACACATAAAGGTATTTTCTTTCTTTTAAAGCCACTCACAATTGTCTTGTGGAATACGTTGATGTAATGTTTTGAAATCCTTGTTGCTTATGGCAGGGCACAGTGGTTTACGATCTAGAGTCTCAGGGCACCTGGGTGACTCAGTCGGATAAGCGTCTGACTTCAGTTTAGGTCACGATCTCAAAGCTGGTGAGTTCGAAACTCGCATCAGGCTCTGTGCTGACATCTCAGAGCCTGGAGCCTGCTTTGGATTCTGTGTCTCCCTCTCTCTTTCTGTCCCTTCCCCATTCATGCTGTCTCTCTCTCTCTCAAAAATAAATAAACATTAAAAATTAAAACAAAAATAAGATCTACAGTCTCAAAGCCTGTATTTAAACCCAACTCCAGAATTTACCATCTAAGTGAATGTGAGCAAATTAAATAATATCTTATTTTCACATTCCTCATCTATAATATATGGGTAAGAATAATACCCACTAGGGGCACCTGGGTGGTTTAGTTGGTTAAGTGACCAACTTCTGCTCTGGTCATGATCTCACAGTTCATAGGTCAGGCTTGCTACTGTCAGCATGGAGTCCGCTCCAGATCCTCTGTCCCCCTCTCTATCTGCCCCTCCCCTGCTTGCTCACTCTCTCTCTCTCTCTCTCTCTCTCTCAAAAATAAATAAACATTAAAAAAATAATATTACCCACCACTTAGGGTCTTTGGGAGGACTACATGAGTTACACAACTTAGCTGACTTAGAGAAGTGTTAAAGGACATAGTAAGGAACTCCAAAATGTTAACTTACATTTCTTTTCAAATCTACTTCTCTTGTAGATCATACTTAATGAGTAAAATATACAAGATTATAGTTTTGTTATTAATTAAAGTCAATTCAATTTTTAAATTGACCTATGTTGTTCCATATATGCCACATTAAATGCTGTTATTAGTTTGTCAGACATTTATGATCAGTGATGTAAATATAATACTCTTCATCAGACCCAGGTGGGATCATGGCATTGCTGATTTGTAACTGATTGAATTTATGGGTGGACTAGTTGGCCCAAAATGCACATCTACATAAATATAAGTTGTTATCACTCTTGCAAAGAAGTAATGCTGCATGAATTATGTTTAAGTTTTCATTTATTTTAATATCTGATTATGTCTGCCTCAACACATACTACTAATGCCCTAATGCATCCTCTTATAATACAACTGAAAATCCAAGTGCAATTACCTTGAGTAGATAACACAAACCCCACTTTTGTGATGGTAAGCAAACGTAAACAAGCAAAGAACAAAATTCAGAAACTCTTGTCAGTCCAGCAGCCTGCTCACCACCTTCTGGAAAGGCTCTCTGAAGCAATCGTTGGCTTTGTTAGCTCCCCTGAGATCAGAGCTCCCTCCGGCAGCTGCAGGTGCTAACACGTACTTACTTCCTTTAGCCTCCTAAGAATCACATTTCCTTTACATTTCCCTACTTCTTCACCTCTATCCCTTCTACTTTCAGTTGGAAATCCTAGTCTTCTGAGTCTCTCTGAACTTCCTCCTAAAGGAGATGAACGTATCACCACTCTCTCTTAATCCTGCATTTCTCCCCATTCATTTATTCAAGGCTATCCTGTTTGCTTAAATCATGCAGCCTTGACTTTTAAAGGAGGCAGGTGTTTAGTCACTTAGAATCTATCTAAGTAAAACAATAGAAAAAGATTTCTTATAGGCTTTTAAAAAGACTCTCTCTCTGACACAGACAGGAGAAGTCTTGGTAGAGAATGGAGATTGTGAATGCTTCCCATAAAAGCCAGGGTTTATTTTCTGCCCATTGCCCATTCACTGTTTTATTGTTTGTTTCGGTGTCTGTAGCAGAGTTCTCACACTGCATGCCCCCACTACCTCTGCCTGCATAAAACATGATGCTCTACCGCGAACAATGCTGGAATACATTACATAAATTTCCCTTTGATATCCAGCATGTTTTCTACTCTAATAGAATCTGAGCAGAATCACATCTCTTTTTCCCCAGTGTTCCCGATGTGCTTCATAACTCTGTCTCCTACGAACCCAATAACCATCTCCAAGCCGTTAGAAGGAATACGTTTCAATAAAGGGTGGAAGCAGCTCAGCAGGGCTGAGCCGAAGATGATCTACCAAGTAGTTACATGATAGCATCAGAGCACACAGTCCAGAGGATCGGGGGGGGGGGGGGGGGGGGTTGTACAGTCAACCTTTATTACTGAGAATTCTTGCAGGAATA
Source organism: Panthera onca (assembly GCF_046562875.1). Taxonomy (NCBI): domain Eukaryota; kingdom Metazoa; phylum Chordata; class Mammalia; order Carnivora; family Felidae; genus Panthera; species Panthera onca. The sequence continues at coordinate 78,302,565 of NC_138351.1, read as the reverse complement.
AAGCATGGTGGCTATAATGTGGAGCGAACCCCTAAACCTCATTGCCAATTTTCCAAAATTCTTGGGGTTCCTTCCCCAGAAAGGAAACCAAACTGCAATTTGGTTTACCTCACACTTACTCCCAAGCCTCATGCCAACTTCCAGATGCCAAGAGGAACAAACACACCTCTCCAGCCTCCTTTGTATCCAGGCATGATAATGTGCATAGTTAACCCCAAAGAAACATAAATAAACAACCTTATTCAGGATTCCTTGGAAAGCTTCCGGCTTCCTGAGGACAGCTAGTAAGGCATCACCCTTTACCAATCAAATGTTTCTGTGACACCTGGAGTTACAATGCCCATCAGTGACCACGAGACAAAGACCAATGTTATCACAGAGGCACAAGTCCTGATACTGATGAGATACTAACCCACTGTTACAACTGCCCACTTCCAGATTACCTTATTAGGTATAGGAAAATAAATTTTAAAAAAGTCCAATTTGTGTGAACCAGGTGTATCATTTGATTTGCTTTGTTAACTGCAGTAAAAATCTGTTAAACTACTGAAAATATCTTGCTTAATATTCCAAGACTCTCAGGGTTTTTTAGTCATCATTCATCATTCTAAAAGGCCTTATACAAGGTCTGAAAAGTCTCAGCAAATCATGAAGTCCCAGTTCCCTAGAAAGTCATGTAATAGAAATAGTACCAGAATGGACTGGTCTCTGCTCTTCTCACTTGCAGTGTGATCCTGGAAAAGCCAATTCAACAACTAAGCTCTCTGTTATTGGAAGTTAAATTTGGAGTTGGGATAGAGTATCCTCTGTCTTGAGAGCTGACAATTCTGTCTTGGGACCTAGAGTGCATTGCAAGATTATAATTCCCAAATATTCTCCATGTCAAGGCAGAATATGAAACAGCCTGCTAAGCTTCTGTGTCATTGGTGCCATTCGTTCATGGCATCCATTTTTCTGAATCTCATTTTTCTCACCAGCATGAGATGATGAGGAAATCAGAGATCATATTCTGGATGGCTCTTAGACTGAATTCAGTCTGAAATTTTGTTTTATTTCCCTGCAAAGGTTTGGGAGGGGGGGTATTTATTTATTTATTTTTAGATTTTTAAAATAAATTGAATGTCACAGCATATCCATATTTCCTGAATCTTTCGAAAATTTTATTATCTATTTGGCAATACTGGGTCTACACTCTTTCATGAAAATAATCACCTGGAGTAGACGGGGCTGCTGCCCCACTGAAATAAGCTCGTGTCTTGCACTCATAACACTGCCTACCAGACCCACTTCACTCACTTACATTGTATATTTGGTGATCACAGTTATTTGAATTTTAAGCCAGAGAATAGAAAATTGCTAAAATTCTTCTCTAACTCTAAAGTTGTCTCTAAAGTCATCCATATTGCAAACTGAATAAATTACACCATTAGAAGAATGGGTATCTAGGCCTAAGATTATAATGTCATAAGTCCCTCCTGGATCTAATATTCTAGCATTCTACAAGCCAAGAAGTTCCTGAGACTTTGATGTATTACTTGACACATCACTGGGCAAGCCAGCCTTGAGCTGGTTTTAGAAGTCACTAAAGGGAGCAACACTTCACTTGTCACCATTGATCTGGGATGGAAACACTGATAGGTTAAAATCAGGGGCTGCAGGTACGCCCTTCCCTGCAGCTTTAAATAAACACAAGCAGTCTACCCAGTGCTAAGCAACTGTTTCTTAAGGCATGTTTGTAAATGTGTTTATAAAGCAACAACCTTCAATCCATCAGGCCTCAAAGAGCTAATCAATATATTCCAATCTGATCTCAGAGAAGTTTTGCCTCTGGGAAGTTTAATTTATTTCAACTCATGGCCATGAAAAAATGAGCAACCATGGCATTTTGACAAAATAGAAAAAGTGGACGATGTTGTATCCAGCAACAGTTCCATTTCAATTTTCCATTTTATCTCAACAAATCACCCCACTGAATGGAATGACCATGAAAATTGATCAGGCATGGGGCTAGTCCATGGGCCAAGGTAGGAAGACAGAATATACAGATGGCAATGTAAGTGGCATTGTTACTCACAGAGTTTGGTCCCTGCTAAAACATTTCTGGAGAGGGAATAGGAAGCTTGGGGAAGAGTTTTGGTATGTAATCTACTAGATAAATGTCCTTTTAACAGTATATGTATCTAGATATAATCACTTCTCATAGCTAGGGTGTTTGCCCCTGAAAAATAAATTCCCCTGATGTCTGCAAGGGAAGGATATCAAGTGCCATTTCCCTTTTAGAGTTTGGCACAGTAATGACATAAACAAATCCCAGGAGAGTATTTCTTATTTTTATGCACCCGAAATAGAATCCAGGTCTATCATATATCGAAAGACAGCATAGCTTTCTGGATGGCCCCAAGGGAAATATGCAGAGTGGCAGAAATAGAAATGTGTTATCCTGGGAACCCTGCTATATTACAGGCTGCATCAGTGGCATATGTTTGCATAAGTGATACAACAATCCCTTCTTCGTATGCAGATTAAATAAACAACAGTGTCCATTGTCTTTAAAATACAAATACATATGCTTCTGAAGCCAAAAGATAAGGTAAGGAGAGACTGGAGAGGGCTAATGGGAAGGAGGCACTTTTTAAGCACTTATTTAAGCAAATTTATCCTGAAAAGGGAACGAGAGTGGGAGAAAAGCTCCAGAAAGCATAATTGTACTTAACACCCTAGAGAGTCAGACCTCATTCCCTGGAAGTACAAAGATGGGGCTGTAGCAGAAAAGGGGTGAAATATCCTAATGCCCTCCTGGGTCCTGATAAAACTTCTGTTGGAGCAGAGAAAGCCTTGAAATGAGATGTCCACCTGGAAACTGTAACTAGACTGTGAAAAGCAGTTAAAATCCTTCTGAGGTCTCCCTGGACTCACAGTTGTAAGAATATGGGCAGACTCTGTAGGGATTTCAGGACTAATGGCACACAGAAGGGACTCTACACATGAAATAATAAAATATTAGTTCTAGCTCCTATTTTGCCACTAATTTCCAAAATGACTTAACTTTCTTGCAGCTGTGTTTCCTCTTCTAAACAAAGTCATTTCATTCAGTTTCCTAATACCCTACATAACTTGGAAACATCACAATCCTCATCTGTGATCTCCCATAAAACTCCACACCCACATTTCTCTATTATCTATTGAAGTACTAGCTTTTTGATATATAAGTTAAGTTTGGGTTAATTCCAATTCTCTGAATTTAAACCTTTGCAAGATCCTTTCACATGTAGGAGACATTTATTTTCAAGGTCATGATGCGAAATCAGGACAGAGTTGATTTATGTCAATTATTCTCCAGAGGTATCCAACCTCATTCATAAGTTCCCAAAGGTTAGAGCAGCAACGGCCAGAAAAGATCTTCTGAAGAGTGACCTGTTTTAAAACACTCTTTGTCAAAAGGGAGAATTCATCTGTGGCACGATGTGTGGGCTCCTGAATAAGAATCCACTCACTTATCTTCTATAAGTTTGGTTGACTATTCGGAGGACTGTATTGATTGAAAACTCTCTGATCATATTCTAGAGAGTTAAGTTACAAGAGAACTTACGTTACAGTGCAATGCTCTTTGGATTAAAAAAATTAAGTGATACTAAAATATATACAAAAAGAATATGACATTCAAGCATTAAAAAAAATGACCTTTGTGATCTGTTTGAATTCTGCCATATCGTTATTAAATACTTATATCTAATTAGGTTTTTTAGTGTGTGTGTTTTGTTTTCTTTTGTTTTAATCACTGCATTCTTAGAAAGCTGGGCACTAACTGGAGAAGGTCAAGAGAAGAATATGGGCAACCAGAAGGAAAAGACCAAAGTCATAAAGAAAAACAAAAAAAGCTAAAGAAGTTTTAGACATCTACCTGTAAGAAAGACTTAAGAGCTATTTGTCTCTAGCCTTCGTGCATACAAAAATATACAACAGGAGAAAAAAACATATATCTGAGGATCAGAATGAACTTTAGCTCTTTTTGGAATGAGAGTACTCCACACCAATTTATAAAACATATCCTAAGTGAAGCTCTAAGTTTGGTGCTATTGTTCACAGAGACTTGGAGGGGGGAAACACACACACACACACACACACACAAAACCAAAATACCAAAGTGCAACTCCCTCATTCTTTGAGGAGAGAGATAAACTCATGAATATATATTGGTTAGATCTTTAAGCAGGAATGTAGGGGTAGGCCTAAAAGATCTTTGCTTATGATATAATGAAGTTTTATTTTATTTATTTATTTATTTTAATATTTATTTATTTTTTTGAGACAGAGAGAGACAGAGCATGAATGGGGGAGGGTCCGAGAGAGAGGGAGACACAGAATCTGAAGCAGGCTCCAGGCTCCAAGCTGTCAGCAACAGAGCCTGACGCGGGGCTCGAACTCACGGACCGTGAGATCATGACCTGAGCCGAAGTCGGACACTTAACCGACTGAGCCACCCAGGTGCCCCAATGAAGTTTTATTTTAAAGATACAAATAGGGGCGCCTGGGTGGCTTGTCGGTTAAGCGTCTGACTTCAGCTCAGGTCATGATCTCACGGTCCGTGAGTTCGAGCCCCGCGTCGGGCTCTGTGCTGACAGCTCAGAGCCTGGAGCCTGTTTCAGATTCTGTGTCTCCCTCTCTCTCTGACCCTCCCCTGTTCATGCTCTGTCTCTGTCTCAAAAATAAATAAACGTTAAAAAAATAGTAAAAAAAAAGATACAAATAAAATACAAACATGAGACACCCTAGATACATCTCCTAGATACATGGCATTCACTCTGGGTCCAAGACTAGAAATTGTCATAAATTTTATGGAACAGAGAAGAATAACATTGCTAAGGAATGGGGTTTGGGCTTAAAGGTTCCTTTTCTTCTTATATACTTCATGTCTACACCACCTGCAGAGCGGGGCTCATTAGGTTGTTCTGTTACACCTAATTGGAAGGGCCAGCATGGGGCACAGTTTTATAAGTCACCCTACATGTATTTTTCCTCTTTTATGTATAGCCTGTATTTCATTGGAGTATTGATCCCTTGGTCAACGAAGTTGTCACCAAGGCGACAGAGTTGATTTCATCCAACAGAAACTGCACAGGTCTCTTCACATATCTCAGAAAAAATCACCTTGTTCCATTGTCTTAAGAGTACATATATTTTGCCTCCTCTTTCTATATGAGGCCCTGCTCTTCCCACCCTTGCCTTAAACTCTCTAAGGGAAGAGGTGTTTCTTTTTTCTCTTAGTATGAGCCCAGAATATCCACTGGGCTATGCTTTATTTTCAGGCAGGTTTATTTTCCCTTAAATGAAGAAACCCACTTTCCTTTTATTGCTTTTCTGTTTCGGCCTTTGGCATAGTCAAGCCCCAGGGCAGATTGCTCATCTTACATGTTTCTCTTTCATGGCAAGGAACTGGTTGTATAAGTGGATTAAGAGGTTTTCTCTTCCCACAGGCAATAAGCATGGTATTCCCAGGATTAAAGAGGCCCTAATTTGATTTGAACTATAACTAGTTAGGGATTATTAGGCACCTATAAGGATATTAATAAGGTAAATTTTTATTTACTTTTGTATTATCTCTTCTCTCTACAGTACCTTCCAAAACCCTCTGGGAAGTGTGGTTTAACAGGGTATGACTTGATATTTCTGAATCTCTGATCATAATATCACCATTATAGGCTCTTATCCATGTATTTTTCCTCAGAGATCAAAGCTGGAACATTGTGATAAGTCTTACAACAGAGTACACAGGAACAGTCTGTAGGAAAATCGGGGTGATAACATTAAATCACATTGGAAGCAGCTGGGATGAGAGAGTTTTTAGGCATGTCAGAATGAGTTTGTCTATTAATGAGGCTTTCTTACTTTGTGGAGTAAACCCTGTGTGATGGTTCATTTTATGTATCAACTTGACTAGCCACAGGGTGCCCAAATTAAACATTTTTTTTTGAGTGTCTGTGAAGATGTTTCTGGATGAGACTGGCATTTGAATAGATGGACTCAGTGAAGCAGACTGCCTTCCCCAATGTGGGTGGGCATCATCCCATCCAAGAGAACCTGGATTGAACAAAAGGTGCAAGAAGGTAGAATTTGCCCCCTTCTTCCTGCCTTACTGCTAAACTGGGACAACTCATCTCACTTTCCCCTGACTTACACTGGGATTTCACCCCCATTAGATTCCCTGGTTCTCAAGTCTTGACACTTGGAATGAATTATATACCACTGGCTTTCCTGGGTTACCAGTTTGCTAATAGCAAATTGTGGAACTTCTCAGTCTCCATGATTATATGAAAAAATTCCTCACGATGAATCAATATCTCCCTCCCTCACTCTCCTCTTCCTCCCTCTCCTTTTCTCCTCTCTACCCTTCTCCCTCCCCTATTGGTTCCCTTTCTCTGGAGAACTAGTATATTCCCTAACTAATATAATAAAACCCTGAAAGGGTATTCTAAGTCCTTTAATTTGACCTGCATTACTATACAACTGCCTTCACTTTAATACTACCTTTAATAATATGGACAGTATTAATATTTTTACAAGGTAAAAATGTTCAGAACTATTATGTAGGCACTATTCTAAGATTATTTAAATTAATACTTAAAAAATTCATGGGGTAGGTGTTATTATTAAGAAACGAAGCTAATGAAAATTGTCTTCAGACACACACTCAGTTATCTATTGTTGCGTGGCCAATCATCCCAAATTTAGTGGCATATGACTAGAATATTGATTATGTCTCTAGACATTGGTGGCTGACTGGGCTCAGCTAGGTGGTTCTCACCCTGGGTTATGCATGCAAAGTCAGACATTGGCTGAGACTGTAACCATCTTCAGGGCTTCTTCACTCACATGTCACACCCCTGGGCTGGATAGACTCAAAACACTGAGGACTGGAACAGATGGGACAGCTAGGGCATCTTTCTCTATTCTTATGTGATCTCTCCATGCTGTCTGTCTAGTGTGGGAGCTTCAGGGTAGCCATATTTCCCACATGGGAAACACACACCAGACGCACATTTCCTGACAGAATTGGGTGCACGATGTCTCACATTCTGTAACCTAGTCTCATACTGTTTCTTAGAAGCAAGTCAGTAAGGTGAGCCCATATTCAGAGGGAAATGAATTAGGCTCAATTTCTTGATGAGACAAGAGTTCAGGAAGTGCTCAAACCTTAATCTGAATTCTGGTTTTCCTGACTCAGTATCTACTCTTAGCCCCACTATCCAGCTGCTCTGAAGATTGTCTCAACAGTACTTGTCTACTTAACCTGTTTGGTCATAATCCTCAACTGAAGTCACAGATCTAGTCATAATGTTCTCCTAAGGTCTTTCTGACATGAATGCTCAATGTATATTTTTAAGTTCTATAATCTTTAGGAATTACATTTTTTTACGAAAGATGTAAAAAGACTGTAGCCCCAGGATACAATGCTTTGTCTGAAAAATCCCCTCATTCCTTAATATATTCCTGAATCTCTCCTGGTCTCTGTCACTCTCTATGTCCCCCACCCTTTCCCTTTCTTTCTTTTCTCACTTTTTTTCCCCCTAAATCACATACAATTTGGGTCCCATCAGTGTGGTTTTTGCCTACTTAACAAGGCTTATATTCAATACACCTAAATTAATTTTTCATGTAAAATCCCCTGATGGACATGATTTCTTAAAAAAAAGATATATTGCATCAACATCATTCCTTCTGACAATGACTCTTCTAATTCTATCAAAAAGGTAATCAAGTTTCCCTCGAATGATTTATTCTCTATAGAGCTAGGCTGCTTATGGCTCATGGCTCTGTGGTCATTGAGGCACTAGAAAATTTCCTGATTCTTTATATTTATTATGGTACTTTGCTGAACCATGAATTTCTATGAAAGGTTGAGGAGATGGTGATTGGATTCCTTTCCTATTTGGACTCCTAGCTTCTGGCTTTGCATACATTTTCAGAGGTCTCTCCAAATTTCCAATCCAAGTAAAAATGAATGAAAATAGAACAACAAAGCCACAAATTAAATGCATCAATGCCTTTTTTCATACCTTTGCAGAAGAATAAGCTCTATGAATTTTCACTTTCCGACCTCTCCCAACATCCATCCATGCTTTTATCTGTTGCTGTCGGTGCACTGAAATCCTAAGTTTTTTGTTGTTGTTGTTTGTTTTGTTTTTGTTTTGTTTTGTGAAGCCTTTGCAACATGATCTATGATACCTGTACAACAGGTGTGGGAGATCAGGCTTGCAAGTAAGAGCCCTGGCCCTGTGTAAATTCTGAAAATCCACTTAATGTTTCTAAATCATAATTGTTTCATCAGTAAAATGGGGAGAATAATTTCTCAAAGCCTAATTCGCAGGGTTATTTTGAATGAATCAATAAAATGTTTTTTTACCCTCTGTTAAGCCACTTCTCCTATTGGATGAGCATGAGAATGTCACACATACCATAAATGTAATTTCAAGACTTAAACTGCATTAAATACTTGCACATAAAATTAAATGTGTGTGTGTGTGTGTGTGTGTGTGTGTGTGTGTGTGTGTAACTCTACTCTTCCTCCAGAGGTTTTTGTGTACCAACTTCTCCTGGGAATCGCATCTTAAGATTTCAAAAGTATTTTTGTAAACTGGTAAGTGGCCTAGAACACTAACTTTCAGATACATTATTTTTTTAATTTATTCACGTATTAATTAATTAATTTAAGCAATCTCTACACTCAACATGAGGCTCAAACTCATGACCTTTATATCAAGAGTCACACACTCCTCCGAACGAGCTAGCCAGGTGCCCCTCCCCGACAGATTATTTTATATAATCACAAAATCTTTGTGATGTAGAGCTTATTACTGCCATTTTAAAGTTAGGAAGTTCACGATTATATTCTAATACTCAGCAGAGCTAGAAATCAAACCCCACTTTCTGACCATAAATTGATGGCTATTCTTTGTCCTCCTCAGAAATTTACCATCATTTGTCTGTACCCAGCCCACAGAATCTAAGGCAGGAACACAAGTTCTTGATTTCTCACTTTTTGTTTTTCCTGGAAAATAAAATTCATCTCCAATACAGATTGTAAACTGTTTGAAAGGAGGACACATCTCTATTTCCATCAGCTTTAATGCTAGCTTGCTGAATAATGTATTATTCCTCAACGACCTGTTCTAGTTTTCTTTTCCAATAAGCATTAGGCATAGTTTCCCTTCCCATACTCTACCATAAATATATTTACCTTCCTGAGTTACTCATCCTACCAGATGTGCAGACAGACACCTGTATCTCTTTAAATACCAATTTTCATAGCATAGAGGGCAGGTAATCAAACGCTACCTACAGTCCACCCAGACTGTACTGGGACTGGAGTAGTAAGAGAGGTATTTCAGGCCATGCTGAATTCTAATAGATACCCACTATTCTCTTGATACATGAACAAACAATCCTCTCAGTGCATCTTGCAGATGGAAACTTCACATGCATTGACAAAAGCAAAAACAGAGTTCCACTGAAACATAATGCAATTGTTAGCTCACACAGCCTCCATTTCCCTTTCCAACATGAAAGAAGTGCTCAGTTGTTCTTTCTACGTGCTGCCCGCATAGTAAGGTTACTGTGGTAACTTCACGTGTCCCCGTTCCCCAGACAAAGGTGAGAAAAAAGACCACCTTTCTGCATCCTTTCAGTGTAATCCCACCAGATTAAAATAGGGAATTTCTATCTATCAAGGGGGTGCAAATAGGTTTCAAATGATTATTAAATTAATTTTGAAAAAATATGATAATTATAACACATTCCCATTTACAAAGTGTCATTCATTTTACAGTGTCCTTTTGCTTTGCTTTTCAAAACCAAATGAATCCAGTGATGTCAGTAGAGACCCATAAGACGGGTAAGAGAATAAAATTATAAATAAGAATGGGTTGACACAATTCATGAAGTTAAAAGCCAAAGAGCCTGAGCACCAATTTTAGCAGTGTGGAAACAAGTATTCTATGAGTACATGTTTCATGCCAAATAACTGTGGCTAAATAGCTAATAAATGCTATATCTAAGCCTCACAGTTGAGACCCAAATTAACATTCCCCCATCTAATCTATTCAGGAGCTGCTCAGACTTAATATGTTATAACTCTTCTTCCCAGTAACAACGCCCAGCAAAATGTAGATATGACAACTATTTCTGGCCGTGGATTATTAACAGCAAAAGTGCTGCAAACATTTGAAACAATTTTAAGTTTACTCAGATATAAATATGGGTGTCATCTACAGTGGAGCTGGTGGTGGCTTTGTAAAGGTCACCTTGACCAGGCTGAACTACTTTTCTCAGAATTCTCTTTTCTCTTTCTTTCACAGTAGGATGTACCATGAGAGACATGGTCACTGGAGATCTGAAGAGAGGTAAAGCAGCAGCCTTGCTGTGTTTTATGCTTCAACAATGCTCTGAGCAGGTACTTTTGTAGCTCCCACTGGCTGTCCCTTATCTGTGGGCTCACCGTGGTGTGTAGCAACAGCCATACCTACAAGGATCCTACCTTTTCTGAATTCTTCTTTAGCTCCTCCCACTTCAGGGCCAGGTGTATATTTAGTTCTGTGATGAAGGGCATCAGTTTCTCCTCCTGCAAGACACACACTCATCACTACTGGAAACACTGAGAACTGATCACTCTCAGGGATTCCATATCGTGGATTCCAGCTTATCCTAGCCTTCCTCACTTTATATATAGTTTATTGTCTTCAGACACAGCTTGATAGAAACTACTTAGGCAGGGCCACAACTGTGCAAAGTCAAATGTATATAACAAATGTATTCTCTTAGTTTTGCTTCCCTGATTGAATCCCACCAGATAATACAATTAGTCACTGAGAGGAACTCTAGAGGGATAGTACTTTAAGGACGGTTTTCTGGACTGTTCAGGTTTATCCGGTTTGTTCTTGTATGATTAGATTTAAATAAAAACCTTAATCACTCCCACTTCTAAGGTCTAATGAGACACCAGTAGTCCATGTCATGTAGTGGCAAAAGTGTTATGCAAATTATCACCTGCAGATACCTGCAATCAAATACCTATAGAAAATAAGCCTCAGAGTGACGAAGTATGTGCTGCCGTAGAATATTTTAGTCAAAATAAGGCATCTAATGGAATTGGTTGGTTGCTTCTAAACGTACTGGAAATATGGGGGAAGAATATAATGAACACACCACCTTAATTTTCCAGCTAAAATATGCATTAACGATCTGAAATTGTATTTGCCCTAAAAAGAAACCATTACCTCTTTTGACCACAGGGCTGGGATTTCTAAAAAACAGACCCAAAGCTGAATCCTTCAGTGGGTAAGTTACAATGTAAATTAATCCCAAATCTCTCAGAGGTCTCTATTATTAAAGTTTGGGCATTAATTGGGAGGAATAGGACTCTGAAATTTGCAATGGGGTGTATGGGTACGTTTCGCTTAAGCTGGGGACTTTGGATCCATAAATACTGTGATCTTTTTTTTTTTTAAAGATTTTATTTTTAAGTACTCACAACCCCAAGATCCAGAGTCACATGCTCCACTGACTGAGCCAGCCAGGTGTCCCTTGTGACTTCTTTGACAGTAAAAGCTACCCTTCCACACACGCCGCTATAAGAGATTGGTTTTGCCTTGTCTAAAGAAACTGTAATGATCTACAAAGGACTGCTGATCCTACTCAGGAACTACTCCCACCACTTATCTTTGCTTCTAGATCTACAAATATATTCCAGTTTTCTTACCTGCTGAAGAGTAAGAAACAAAGTATGACCTACGTGCAGGTATGCTGTGTACCAAATCACTATCTCTGCCAACAATGATCCCACTGACCTGGAAGTTGAAACTGTAACACCTTGCCACTCTGGGCTACTCATGCCAATGAATCAACAAGCAAAGAATGGGGTAATTATAGTGGCTGGGGTGATCAATTCTGACCTCAAGGAGAAATTGAGTTTGTATTATACAATGGGGGTAAGAAGGAAGATTCTAGGAGAACCTCTGGGTTACCTCTTAGTGTTCTGACATCCGTGACTAAAGTCAAACAGAAGCTTTAACAACTCAGTTCAGGTGGGACTGACAGTAGCCCAGACACTTCAGGAGTGACAGTCTGAATAGCAAAAATAGACCTGGGACCACAACAAACTGAAAAAAGAAAATACAGAATGGAGAACGGAAGAAGGTAGTTATAAACACCAGATATAATCCCAAAGCCATAACCATATAATTTGTGTATGTGTAATATTTTTTTCCTTTCCCTCTTCTGTTCCCCTTCCATGTGACACAAGGTATATCTAATTATTTAAGCTACAAGATATCAAAGGGAGAGTAGGAATCAGCTAGAACAATGAATATCACCCAAAGACTAAAAGAAAGTCTTTCTATGCTCTTTTGGGAAAAGGGTTAGCAAATGTTAGCATAGAGCATAGTGGTCTAACATTAGGTAACAGTGTGACTTTATAAATTTGTTAAGTTGACAACAGTGGACTATGGTAGTTCTGTGATATGTGAACTTGACTAGGCAGAACTACGTCCTGAATTTCCTTCTTTGTGTATTTCCAATTATAATGGGCATAAGAGACATTTCCTTACAAGATTTGGAGGGCAGAAGTGAAGCAGTAGCCATTTTGCTTTTTATGATGGAAGGTTGGGGTGGGTGCTTTTGTAGTTCACACACCATCTCACTTACCTACAGGCTCTCTTCACTGGCATAGGCAGAGATGGGCCTGTAATGTCCTACCTTCTCTTGGATGACTTCCCAGCTTCTCTGACTCCTGGGTGGGGAGAGTTTTTAGCCCCGTGATAAAGGGTGCAGGTTCTCCCCTGCAGAACACCCACTTTATCAATGAACTGACAACAGGTTCCAGCTCATGTCCACGGGTTCCAGATTGAGCTGTTTCCAGCTCACGCTGGCAGCTTCCAGGTTGATCTTAGCCTCCTGGATTTTATATCTTTCTTTTCCTAACTGTCTGCCTTGCAGACTTCAAGCTCCAGTACCAAACACGAAGACAACACCTAAGAGACTGTTTATCCCGCTCCCTCAATTGCATAAAGTCACATTCCTATAAACAAATTCCTTAATATTTGTTCTGCTTCTCTGATTGAGCCCTGACTGATACAGGCCTTTTAATTAACTTTTCACCACATCCTTTGTTTCTGTGGTTCTCATGTAATGCTTCTTTGGTAATAGTAATAATATTGTACCTTCTAATATTAAAATATTTGTTAACATTAACATAATAATTACTCTGACTCAGAGTACCCAATTCTGTAACATGGTGATAATTTAAGGTATGAAAATAGAAATCACAAATACGAAATGTACCACACCAAGTACTCAATTACGATAGCTACTGTTATAAATAACAAACATTAGTGCCTCTTTAATAATTAAAATCTCTAAAGTCTCTTACCATACATTCAGGTTTCTAACCCCCATTAAAAATGAGTGATAGGAAAGCATTACAATTACTATGTAGTATTATTCTTCATGACTATTCCCATTTCACAGGTGAATATAAAAATATCTTCAAGGGTTTACATGACAGTTAGCCAAGGGTCTTGGACACTAAGGACTTACACTCTTGTGGAATGTTCTGCCGACACGCAATGCAAATTCCTTGTTTACTCTGATGCCAGAAAACGTGGAAAGCAGAAACAAATGTGTTGATTCTCTTCCTCTTCTAACTGCCTTGCATCCTAACGCTCCCTGCCTTGATGTGTTGTTCCCGGTCATATTTGATATAGCTGTGCAACATCTTTTCTATGTCAAGGCTTTGCTTCAAACACTCCATTGCCAGTTCGACTTGTCAAAAGTTGGAGGGAACACGTTTTAAGCATTCAGCGAGCGTTCTTCTGAAAAGAAAACCACTATTTCTAATGAGCATTTGAGAGCGCAGTGGATTGCAGAAACTGTTTTCTAAGATCTGTCACAAATGATTTAGTTTTATTAGTTTTAATGGCCCTCAGCTACGGACATGGAATATAAGTGAAAATTAAGATATTTTTCATGAGATGAAAATAGATTTCAATCACAGAGAATGTTCCCCCACCACCTCTTCCCATTTGCTTATTTTATTTATTTATTTGGGCAGATGATTCTGGTTAAACATACACACACACACATACACTGACAGAGATGAGAACACAGAGATATTCTTCCATGAGAACAAAGATTTCCTTGTATTGGAAACCTCTCTGCTAATTGTACATAGCTGGATGGTTTGGCAAGCTCACAGGCAGGATGGCAGAGAAAGGGGCCAATGTGTTAAACTGAAATTTTATCCTGGGTACAGACAAGGAGTGAATATTTTTATTCATAGCTAAAGGTTTATCTTCCATGATAGTAGGCACAGAAATGGCTACGAAACCCATATATTGCTTCCAATTCATAATACCTTTTGCTTGTTGCTTCTGCTTTTCTACACTGTAGCTTTGCTTCAGGATTTTCATTTTTCCTCTTCTTTTCCATTGCTCATCACTCACTACAAAGCACTGTAATCTGAACAGGTCTATATATTTTATTCTTCATAAACAAGTTGAGTGCATTTCCTAAACAGTTGGATGGTTTTGGCAGTCCATCCTCATTGCTCATGTATGTATAAGGTGTGTTGGTGATGAATGTGAGGTTTTCTGTTGCAACAGCTCTGCTCTACCATTTCTTTATCCTCTATGCCAAAGCATCTACGTGGTTCAAAAGAGAGCCAACCAGAAACTGAATGAGGAATTCTGGAGTTTCTGCACTCCCTCCACCATTCATTTACAATCTTGGGCAAGCCATTTCAATTTCCTGTGTCATACTTTCCTCATTTGCAAAGGATATATCTTGAGCAAGAACAGAATGAGGCATCTCAAATAAACAAAAAGGACAAAATGCTTGCCTTCAGGAAGATTACAATCAAGTGTAGCAATATAACACTTAAGCAATAAATCTAGCACCAAATTAAATCGTATTGCATGTCAGAAGGTAACTGCATTAGTTTGCTAGTGCTGCCCTAACCAAAGGACTGCAGACTGGGTGGCTTAAACAACCATCTCTTTCCCCTCACAATTCTATGAGAAGGTTAGAAGTCTGAGGTGAAAGCATCAGCAGGGTTGGTTTCTTCAGAACACCTTGCTCCATGCCCTGTAGACAGGTGTCTCCTCCCTGTGTGTGCCACTGGTCTTCCCTCTGTACCCATCTGTGTTCTAACCTCCTCTTCTTATAAAGAGACCAATCATGTTGGATTAGGGCTTTCCCTAATGACTTCATTTCAACTGAATTACCTTTTTTTAAAAATTAAAAAAAATAATAATGTTTATTTTTGAGAAAGAGAGGGACAGACCTTGACCAGGGGAGGGGCAGACAGTGAGGGAGACACAGAATCTGAAGGAGGCTCCAGGCTCTGAGCTGTCAGCACAGAGCCCGACGTGGGACTTAACCTCACAAACTGCGAGATCATATCCTGAGCCAAAGTCGGAAATTTAACCAACTGAGCCACCCAGGCGTCCCTGAATCACCTCTTTAAAGACTCTTTCCAAATACAAATCCTGAGACACTGGAGATTAGGGATTCAACATATGAACCAGGGTGGGGGGGGGGGAGTGGAGACAATATATAACAAAAAGTTATTATGCCAAAAAATTTTAAGGAGAATAGGGAATGCTGGAAGGTAGTTCAACATTTATGGGGATATTTAGGACAGCAGTGACAGAGATGGTAACATCTGCACAAACTGTGAAGAAGCTGGGGTAACAGACATTGTGGCTATCTGTTAGGAATGTAATTCACTAAAAAAAAAAAAAAACAAAAAACAGTCAATACAAAGGTCCTGAAGTAGGAAGGACCAAGATGTCCGAGGGTCAGTGTGGATGCAAGAAAGGAGATGTGATCAGTGACAGAGCTGGCACACAGTACCTTTGAGGGCCTTGTGGGTAATTGAATGTAATTAGGCTTTTATTCAGAGAATTGGAGAGCCACTGAAGGGTCTAAGCAGGGGTCTAAGCAGGAAGACTCACCCTTCCACATACTTGACCCAGCCTGTTGTCTTGAAGATAGATTACAAACCAGGGTTTCTCTGCATCAGCACCACTCACATTCTGGGCCAGAAAATTCTTTGTTGTAGGACCCTGTCCTGTGCATTGCAGACTGTTTAGCAGCACCCCTTGCTTCTACCCACTAGATACCTGTAGTCCCCTGCCTGACAGTTGTGACAGCCAAAAAGGTCTCTAACCATTGCCAAATGTTCCCTAGGGAAGGATAAGTTACACCTGGTTGAGAACACTGTTGTAGGTACTACAGGGGAAAAGCTAAGAGACCATTTTGAAACTCACTGTAATAACCTTGGGTAGAAATAAGAGTAATTCGGGTCATAATAGTAGGCAATCATGATATTCTGAAGGTAAAGCCAACCTATTCTGAAGGTTGCCAACAAAATGAATGTGTGGTATGAGAGAAGGTTCAATACGGCTCTGGGGTTTATGTTCTGAACAACTGGAAAAAATGGATTTACCTCTTACTCAAACAGGGAAGACTGTGGTTACAGCAGACATAAATAGGAACACAGACCCTTCATACAAGGTAACTGGAAGGAAGGCCACATGTATGGATAACGGCTTTGATATATGGGTAGATGAAGCATAGGAGTTTGCAAAAACCTCTTATCTTTCTTTGTGAAATAGGAAGATCATAGTCACCTGGGAATGGGAATGGGGCAGGAGATGTTGGAGGTTTTACAATAAAAAGGTGTGGAATAAAATTCTAGAACATATATTTTTTATATGGCATACTACTGTAATTCTGAAGTCATGGATTGCAATAGCTTTTCTAATAGGTACTGACGGTAACTTTTAATGGCATAGCTCTTAACATTCAAATGAATATTAAACCCATAAAACCAGATCCAAAATGCTTTTTGATCTATTTTCCATTGTTCTGAACTAAACACACAATTTCTGCTATAGGCAAAACAGCCTCTGTTCCTCTGGAAATGCATTCACTTGCTTACGAAGAACTAATGGGTAAGATTAGGGCAAAGAAGTGCTTAAGGCTATTGTCTTAACCTCATGAGTATTTATAATTAAAATCCATCTCCAAGGAAGAAACAGTCAACTCTGGAGAATTATGTCAGTTCCCAATATATCTGTCTTGCATCAGAGACAGAAGCACACTTGACTCAGACTCCTCCATCAGTGCCCATAACAGCGCCTCACTGAACTCCCATTACTATTGATTACAAAAGACAATTTACCCCATAGGATGCTTCTGAAAGTGGTCCCTGATCCTAATGTGCCTCTGCTATGAGAATCAGATACTTTAGACACACATACACACACATAGCCCACATGAAGCTGCAGGAGCGTGGACTGAAAACCGACCATACCCTGTTGTGAGAGACCCTGCATGATTCATCCCTGGTAGACCACCCTCTCTTCTGGGCACAATCCTGTTCCACATTGGCCTTCTTTCGGTTCCTCAGGTATACCATGCACTTTCCCACCTCAGTGCTTTTTCTAAGATTCACTTATTCAAAAACTCTTTTTTAACATGTTCCAAGAATTGTCAAAAGTACATTACAAATATTAACTTACTTAAACTTCCTTGGCCAAATGATCAGTTATTGCCAATAGAACGTGAACAGAAGTATTAGATGCCACTTTGGGGCCATGTTATTTAAGACTTTTGTTTCTTTTCTTTTCAACCTTCTGGAATTAGAGGATCCCAAAGCCCTAAGGGATGGTGTAGCCAACACATAGAAGGAACCTAGAGGCCCAAATCAACAGATGGTGGAAAGCTACCAAGAACAACTGTGTCAGACCATTACATGAGACAGAAATATTTCTATTTCATTAAGCCACTGACATTTTAGCATTTATTTGTTACAGCAAGTAGGATTACTTTAATATAAAAATCTTAACATGGCTGACAAAAGTCTCTGCTTAAATGTCACCTCCTCATAGAAGCCTCACTTAACAAACTATTTTAGATGTCCTGTCTCATTCTCAGTAGCTCTTTTTATTATCTCAAAACTTTTTATTACTGTGTGTGTGTGTGTAGCCCTCTTTACCACCACTAGTAAGAAAGCTCCACACTGGTTGGAAGTTTGTTCAGCATGCTGACTGCCACAGTGCCCAGTGCCTAGAATAGTGCATGGAACATGGAACTATTGAATGTGTTCAAATAAGTATTTCTTGAAAGAATTACTATAATTCTCTACCTCTGTATCCCAGATACATTCCGAAAGAAAATTATGAATTGGGTACTATTCATGGGAAGGAATATTGTTTGTATCGTTTGTCAATAACCTTTTCATTTTCATGCCTGAATTGTCCATTTCCCTCCTTTCCTTTTAACCAAGCCCATTCACTCAACATCTTCATTGTGGAGCTATAACTGAAAATTAACTTTCATATCTACCAGCAGTACTCCATTGCTCAGGGGAAATCTGAGAATCGCTGAAGTGAAGAGATTTGCTGTATAATATCTACAATTCACTGAGCACTTTACATACATTATTTTATTTAATACATTATGGCCTGCTGTGTATGTAGGTTGTAGGTATAATTGTCCCAGCTGCAAATAAGAAAACTGAGGTTCAGAGAGCCTAAATATACCTAAGTTAACACAGCTATTACATGGCAGAATGGGAGTTCAAGCCAAGTCGTGTGTCCCAAACCCGTGTCCTAAGTAATCTAATCTTAGAAGTGGCAACCCATTACTCTTAACTGTATTCTATATATTCTAAGTGAGTCACTTGGTCCAACTCTCACTCAAGGAGAGGGGATAACATGTTTGTAAATACCAGGGGATGGAGATTATTGGGAGCTATATTAAAAGCTATTTTCCACACATTTTAAAAGATGGTCTTTTGTTTTCTGCTATATTCTGAACAGTTGTAGGCTTTATATTTAGATCCCTGCTCCCTCAATTATTGCTTGTATATTTTAAGATAGTTCTCAAGGTTCATTATTCCCACATGGATGCCCACTTGCCACAGTGAAATTTGTTAGAAATTCTTTTTCCTCATCAAATTGTTTGCAACTTTGTCAAAAAATTGTCATATATAGGTGCACATATTTCTGGAATATGCGGTTTTCTATACAAGTGTGCTCATATTTAGTCACCTATATGGGAATACAGATACCTCTGAGAGATCCTGTTTTCATTTCCTTTGCGTAAATACCCAGAAGTGGGGTTGCTGAAGCATGTGGTAGCTTTATTTTTAGTTTTATGAGGAACCGTTGTACTATTATCCATAGTGGGCTGTATCGATTTACGTTCCCACCAATAGTGCATCAGGGTTCCCTTTACTCCACATCTTTACCAACATTTGTTAGATCTTGTCTTTTTGATGATAGCCATTCTGACGAGTGCGAGATGGTATCTGATTGTGGTTTTAAATCACATTTCCCTGATGATTAGTGTTATAGAGCAACTTTTCATGTTCCTGTTGGCTATTTGTATGCCTTCTTTGGAAAAAATTATTCTGCTACTCTTCCCATTATAAAAAAATCAGATTGTTCACTTTTTTTGCTATTGAGTTGTAGGAGTTCTTTATATATTTTAGAAATTAACCTTTTATCAGGTATATAATTTGCAAATATTTTCTCTCATAGCTTGCCTTTTTCATTTTGCTCAGTTTCTTTTGCAGGACAGAAGGGGTTTTTTTAAAATTTTTTTTAACGTTTATTTATTTTTGAGACAGAGAGAGACAGAGCATGAACAGGGGAGGGGCAGAGAGAGAGGGAGACACAGAATCTGAAACAGGCTCCAGGCTCTGAGCTGACAGCACAGAGCCCGATGCGGGGCTCGAACTCACGGACTGTGAGATCATGACCTGAGCCGAAGTCAGACGCTTAACCGACCGAGCCACCCAGGCGCCCCAAGGGTTGTTTTTTGCTTTTTTTTTTCTGCTGGATTTTTTTTTTTTTTTTTTTAGGTTTGCCGTAGTCCTATTTGTTAACTTCTGGAAACCATCCTACGAAGCACAACTGATGAATCTTTTGATGATAAACAGTTATTAGCACACATATTTTCTGAATGCTGATATAAACATTTCTTTTCTCAACCAAGTAGTCCACATACTCAACCAATGACTTCAGCTTTTCAGTTTATTATTTAAAAGCCTGTAAAATACTAAAGTGTGCAAGTATTTTGCTTTCAGATGCAATCACCAGGGGTGATACTTCAAGTATCCATTAAATTGGATAGAGAGATATTTAAAATGGATTTAAAGCAGATGTTTTTCTCAGTAGTCTCTGAGAGAAGAGATATAACTTATTTTATTTTGACCATCGATATATTCATTTTTTCTTTTGTTTTATGGTTATTCAAGTAACATAAGTCAGATTTTTAAAAAACTTTCTTCCCCAAATAATCTTATGTCTACAAAAATTATAGGCAAGTAAAATAAGCTTATCTTTCTCTAAAGTGGTTTTTATCTTATATCTCCACAATGTTTCAAATTAAGACAAATTTTCCCCGAAACAAAAGGAAACAATCTTAAAACCAAAGTGTTCCAACATGCACTTCGATGGCAGCCATTAAAAGAAGATCTTCTAATGTTTTGAGAAATATTCAAATTTAAGTTCTCTTTGCATTTGAATTGCTGTACGATTTCAGGTTAATTATTTAACCTCTAAAGGTTCACTCTTTTCATTGTTGAAGCAAAAGCCTCACAAGATGAACTGAAGATAAAGTAATATAATAAAGAAAACCACAATGTGGTATATTATGGGGGGGGGGGTGTCATCATCTCTCTTAGTTGGGTTTCCCAGCAGACCCTGAGATAACTGTCTTTTTATAACTGATTTTCTAAGGAAATGCTCCCAGAAAATCCTTGTGAGGGAGTGAGAGAATAAAATAGGGTAGAAAAGGATGTCATCCAATGGAGCAATTTTGGCCAGGAATCCATGGAGGGTAGCCCACAGGGGAAACTGTAGAGTATAAGCGTTATCAGAATTTTTGCATTTGTGAGCAAGGAGCGGGGCTTTGAAACTCCTACACCAGTCACTGGCTAAGAGCCATCATAAGCAGATGGAAACTCCCAAGCTCTTTTAAGTATCTGTACTTTCCAGCCAACTGCTGCAATAACCCAAGGGCCACCCTCCAAGGTGAGTCACAGGTGCACTCTGTTAGAAACAAATCACACAGAAGCCAAGACAGAGCACACAGAACATGTACAAAGAATCCAAGGAGATCTTGGCAGACAGTATACACTACATCATCTTTTTTTTCTTATTTAACATCATCAACTTCTTCATTGTCATTTGAAAGCACTGTATTGTCAACATCTTTATAGTGTCTTTAGAGCTTTTAAAGTTCTTTCATATTTCTTATGTGTTTTGTTTCTTATATGTTTCCTATGGTATTATCTGTGGAAAACTGGAATATGAGCATCAGAAAGCACACTGCTTACATTAAAAAAAAAAGTTTGTGGAGATTAGAAGAAGTCAAGTTGTTAATCATCAGTCCACAGTATACTCTATTTTTCCAGCTATAACAGCATGGTTTACATACATATATAATGTATTTTTATATAATTATATCATCAAATTCTATGTTTATATACTTATAAATATATATTAGCATAAAGATAAATATATTTTATATGCCATCCATATATATTTATAATCATAATAGAAATATAGAATATGATATAAAATAATTATTTTTATATTATTTACATTTTATATTATTTAACATATAATACATATAGATATTCCCAGAAGTAACATTAAGTAAAAGATATAGAGCTACTGATTACATTTCATGTAACATATATTTGATATATGATGATCTGTTTATATTTGGATTGACTGTTCTACCATACCTAAGTAGAAAATCTAAGTCGGTATGTATTTCTTTGATCATTTAATAAAAGTAATTGATAGTCTGTGAATTCTATAAACTCCATTTGGGAATGCTATTATTTTCATTAATTCTCATTTTCAAATAAAACCTAAAAGCTTGCAGAAGAGGAAACAGATTCGTGTTTTTCAATCATTAGTCAAATCCCTAATTTGTCCTCCTTCCCTAATTTAAGGGATGCTGTTAATACGGTTTTTGTCATATTCCAAGAAAGTGATTCAGCCACATGTAGTAAAGAGAGGAGTCACTAGTTGTCATTCACAAGGGACAGTCTTTTCTTTATGTTTCCTTGTGTCCAGCAAAATATGTAAAATGTACTTTTTTCCTTATAAATTCTATATGAACCTTTCAGGTACATGTTCATGTACTCTTTTGTCTTTGGTCCATTGTACCAGCTAGTTGACAGATTTTCAGGATATGTATTTGGATTTTAACTGAAGGGAAGAAAAGTCCTTCAAGTCAGCTATAATTCATATCTTAGGCATTTAGTTTAAATTACATGCCATTACACAGACTGTTTTGATCGTTTTAGGTACAAGCCTTCAAATAATTAAAAGCAGTTATTTCCATTTGCATGTATATGTATATCTTTTGTGTATCTTTGGGGGGTAACCTTTAAACATAGTGGCTAAATAAAATAAAAATGCAACTGCTTCTCAGTTTCAGGACCATATATCATTCAATAGCAATCTAGGCCCATTCTAATTATCATTAGCTAAAGTAGAATGACTTATTCTAACCCAAAATCTAATAGACTCCCAATCCCACTGCAATCCCTTGCCAATTCATTTGAAGGTGTAAAATGTTTTAAGATAAGGAAATTACAAAATTATCCATGAAGGACCCCACTCATTAATTCTGATGTAGTTTCATAGCTTTTAAAAGTAAAACAGCAAATTAGGATATATGTACAAAGTCAACAGTCTTGGCATTAGGATATTTAGTCCCTACCTCAGTTTCAGTCATTCATTAGTGTTACAACTTTAGCCACTGTCTTTAATATAACTAGCTTGTAAGATGAGGATAGACAGAATTACTCATAAGGCTGTTGGAAGGGTAAAAGAAATATCAAAGACAAAGCTTCTCTATAGCCTAATGTGCATGGTAACAATGTAACACAGTAAATGTACATGACAGGGTGCTAACATATAATTAATAGGTCCTGTACTTATAGCCCCTAGTATTAGCTGCTTATGTTAAAAACTTGAAATGCTTTTACTTTTCCCCTGCATTAATTCATACCCAATACTGGGTCTAGCAGAACTATAAAAATAAGATTTTTTGAAGATTTTTTAAATTTTTATTTATTTTTGAGAGAGACAGAGACAGAGTACAGCAGGGGAAGGTCAGAGAAAGAAGGAGACAGAATCTGAAGTAGGCTCCAGGCTCTGAGCGGTCAGCCCAGGGCCTGACACAGGGCTGGAACTCACGAACCACGAGATCATGACCTGAGCTGAAGTCGGTCACTTAACCGACTGAGCCACCCAGGTACCCCAAGATTTTTTTTTAAAGAGAAAATATCCCCAATTTTGATCAGCAAATAATGGGAAAACCCACAAGGTACATAAATATATACATATATATACAAATATATGTGTACGTGTGTGTATAAATATGAGAGAAAGTTGTTAATTAAGTCTTTCAATTTAATATGATTTCATTTTTCATCCTAAATCTTGCTATTAATTCCACATTCCTAATGGGATGAGAATAACTGAATTACCCTAGAAATGTTGTCATTATATTTTTAAAACAAATGGTAATTGAATCAAGTAGAAAGCTCAAGATACCATTCTTTTTCTAAAAGATCTAATGTCAAGGTTCACACACCAAAAAGGATAAGGTTTGTATAATCTTCTGAACTTCTTAGTAACGCACATGATCAAATAAGTTGAATTTATGTATCAATCACTTAATGGTCACTTAGTTTAAATAACAAAATTGATCCAAAACCCATGGTTTCAAATTGCCATAGATTGTTTATATAAACCAAAACAGATAGTTCCAAGTTTACATAAATTAATGTGTCTTATTAAAACCACATAATAGTAAAAAGAACACTGGAGCAAAAAGCATCAATATTAAAATGAAACCAATATATTACCTACCAGCTTTATGAATCTTGGACAAAGTAAATCTACTTCAGTACTCAGTTTCCCCACCTATAAGATAAATGGGTGGTCTCAGTTATATATAAGATACTTTCTAAATTTAATTATTTGTAAGCAACAACTTTAGACCTGCTTACACATAAGTAAAATTAATTATGTGATCTGAAGAGCATAAAAAATATTTTCTGTTTCTTGTTTTTTCACAATCTATCTTCAGCATTGCTACTCAGGAGTTGAATCATCCTTTTATGTACTACATTTAGTTTACATAAAACCAATGGTCATTTTACTAGATTAAAGCTAATTTGCAATCATTGTTATATACAGAAGAGTAGGTTTCGAGGTAATGAAAGATGTGAGGGTGGAAGGAAGAATGTCTTTGGGAGTATAGACTTCCAACTGGGGAAGTGCTGACAGATTTTAAAAACTCATGTGGTAGGGCACCTGGGTGGCTCAGTCGGTTAAGCATCCGACTTCGGCTCAGGTCACGATCTCGCGGTCCGTGAGTTCGAGCCCCGCGTCAGGCTCTGTGCTGACAGCTCAGAGCCTGGAGCCTGCTTCGGATTCTGTGTCTCCCTCTCGTTCTGACCCTCCCCCATTCATGCTCTGTCTCTCTCTGTCTCAAAAATAAATAAAACATTAAAAAAAAAATTAAAAAAAAAAAAACTCATGTGGTCACTTTAAGCTTTGATAGAAGGGTGACTGGGTGGCTCAGTAGTATAAGCATCTGACTCCTGATTTCAGCTCAGATCAGCATCTCAGTTCATGGTTTCCAGTCCCACCTAGGGCTCTGTACTGACAGCATGGAGCCTGATTGGTATTCTCTCTCTGTCTCTCTCTCTCTCATTCTCTCTCTCTCTCTCTCCCTCTCCCTCTGCCTCTCTCTCTCTCTCTCTCTCACTCTCTCACTCTTTCAAAACTAAACATTAAAAAAAACCTTTGATAGAAATAACTGGTAAGGAAATCAGTCCTCTTGCCACAGACAACTATAAAGCTCTACAAAATATATGAAGTGACAGTTTTCAGATGTTGCTAACATGCTGTACAAGCCTGTGATCCATAAGAAGCATTCCCATGACAGTTGCAGCTTTTGTACTGAACAAAATTTCCAGATTGTGGTGCAGGTGGGTAGAACACAATTAGACTGTTGCAGACCTGCTCATGTTAGAAGGAAAGAGCAGCGTGCTAGTTTACTGAGGTGGTGGGAATTTATGGGGATAGATATCAAGGGGAAAAGAGCAGCACAGAGAACATGCTCCAGAAATTTGTACAGGTGACCATGAATTCAAAGTTATGGATACAAAGGGTCAGACTCCATGAGGCCCATCAGAGAGCAAACACTAGGAAGCTGTGAGATGACCAGAGGTTCAGAAGTCACCCAGTGCTTGGAAACAGGCATGCTGATTGGCTGGAGTGGAGAGCCCTCACTGAATATTCTGGGTTTTCAATTAAGACACCAAAAGGCCACAATTGAGAAATGAGAGTAATTTAACCCTAGACTATGAACTGTATTAGACCCACCAAAACAATGACTATAATCAAGCCTCAAAGTAAAAAGCCCAAACAGAAAACTAATTGTCTGCCAAAAGAAAACTTGACACTGTAAAAAGAAATTACAAAATCTAGGATCTCAAAAATATAGCATCTATTATGTTCTCCACGTAATAAAAAGTAGATATGTGAAGAAGCAGGAAACAATAACATAAAATGAGGAAAAATAGTAAAAACAAATGCAGGGATGACAGAGATGTTGAAATTAGAGACAAGGACTGTATAAAATAGCGATTATACAGATGTTTAAGAATTTAAAGGAAAAGACGGATATGATGATTAAAGAGATGAGAAATATCATTAGAAAAAATAAAAACTTGCTTGGAACCTGGAGTCTGCTTCGGATTCTGGTTCCGCCACTCCCCTCCCCCACTCACACTCTGTGTCTCTCTCTTTCAAAAGTAAACATTAAAAAAAATTAACAACAACAAAAAAAGAAAACAAACAAAACTTTCAAGGGAAACAGGTGAGAAATCTGGAATACAAAAGTAGATCTGATATGAAAATGTGACCACATAGGTCTAACCAACCAAAAAGGGAAATATCAGTGAAACTATGCAAACATAAGCTCAGAGAGAAAAATGTCTAGAAATAAGAGAAGGGGACTCTAGAAATCAATGAGATAATATCAAGTAGCCTTAGATAATTATAATTCTACAAGGAGGTGATTTACATAAAACTATCTGAAGAAACAAAGAATTGAATACTGTACATTTGATGAAAAAAAAATACCAACACCTGGAATAAAGAAGTACATTGTTGTCAAGTAAAATAAACAATACAAACACACAATCACATGATAATCAAACTGTTAGAATAATAAAAAGGATAATATTAAATTCACATGAAAAGATAAATTACATTGAGAAAAAAATAACAGAATTCTAATTAGAAGTAATGGCAAGCCATAGATAGTAAAGCAGTATCTTTAAAATGTTGAATGCATAAAAATACTTTCAAAAATATACCTTGAAACTACTGCCTTCAAATTTTTTTTTCATAATATCACTTTCTAAAACTGAAGGTGAAATGGAAACATTTTCAGACAAAGAAAAGCTGAGAGAATATTTTCCCAAAAGAACTGCAGTATAAAGAAACTGTAAAACAAATTCTCCTTCAGGCTAAAGGAAAAGGATGCCATATGGAAACACAGATTTAAACAAAGGAATGAAGAGCACCATATATAATAAATACTTTGCTAAATATAAAATGATTTTCTCCTTTTTGATATCTTTAAAAAATAGTTAACCACATAAAGCAAAAAAAGAGACATGATGTATCACATGTAAAAGGTAAGTATACGCAAAATAATAGCACAAAGGAACTATGGAAGAAGGGAATTTATACAGTTTCAAGGTCCTAATAGTTGGTATACTATCTGCAAGTAGGTTGTGATAAAACAAAAATACACATTTTACAACCTAGAGAAGCCAATTAAAATAATTAACAGTTATACTGAGTTCTTACTGGTTTATTTAAATATCAAGTAAATTAGTAGACTAAGTAAAAAAAAAATATTAAAGGAAACAATACAAAAGAAGGCAGGAAGAACAAAAAGGAAACAAAGAACAGAAAGGACATCCAGAAAAAAAAAAAAAGCTAGATGACAGACTTAAACTTAATAATACTATTAATTGCATTAAATGTAAATGGGTGAAAACACTAATTATAAGACAGACAATATCAGACATAAGAAATACTTAACTACATGCTTTCTACAAGTACACACTTAATACACAGAAATTTAAGAGTAAAATGATATAAAGATATATCATGAAAACACTAATTGTTGAGGAAGCTGCAGTGGACATGTTAATATTAGACAAAAGAGATGGTAAATCAAGCAATATTATCAGAGGTGAAGGGCATTTCATAACATTAAAAGTCAATTCATTAAGACAATATAGGAACATTCGTGACAAAGGATCTTAAAAAAAATATCAAACTATGGGCAGAACCGAAGAAGAAAACAAATAATTATGTTATTAGATTTCTACATTCTTTCCTCAGTGATTGGTAGAATAGTAGGCTTAAATCAGTAAAATATAGAATAATTAAACAGTACTATAAAACAAATTAATCTACTTGATAATGGAACCTCACAATTGAATAATGCACTTTTTTTTTACATACATATGAGATATTTAAGTAACAGATCATATGCTGACTCATCAAACAAGTCTCAATATATTTCAAATGGTTAAAATCAGAGTCTGTTCTCTGACAATAATGGAATTAAACATCAAAAAAGAAGGTATCGGGGCAGCTGGGTGGCTTATTTGGTTAGGCTTACAACTCTTGTTTTCGGCTCAGGGCATGATCTCATGGCCATGGAATGGAGCCCCACCCTGGGCTCCACACTGGGCATGGAGGCTGCTTGAGATTCTCTCTTTTCCTCTATCTCTGTCCCTCCCCTGTTCATGAACATGTGTACATGAGAGCACTCTTTCAAAATAAAATAAAATATAAAGAAAATACCTACAAAATCTTCCCAAAGAGCTCACAATTAAATACATAATTCTGTACAACTCATGGTCAAAGAAGAAAGCACAAGGAGAATTCAAAAGTATTTTTAACTCAATGAAAATGAAAATACAACACATAAAAATTTATGAGTTACAGATAAAGCAGTGCTTAGAAGAACTGCTGTTACAGATTTAAATGCTTATAGTAGAAAATACCCCAAAGATTTAAAATAAGTAATCTAAGTATCTATCATAAGAAACTAGAAGAGAGTAAATATAATTTAAAGTAGGGGTGCCATGATCTCATGGCTCCGGATTTCAAGACCTGTGTCTGGCTTTGTGCTGACAAGCTGGAGTTTAGAGCCTGCTTTGGATTCTGTGCCTCCCTCTCTCTCTGACCCTGCCCCACTCATACTCTGTCTCTCTCTCCTTCAAAAGTAAATCAACATTTTAAAAAAAATTTTATGTTTATTTATTTTTGAGAGAGACAGACAGAGCACAAGCTGGGGAGGGGCAGGAGAGAGGGAGACACAGAATCAGAAGCAGACTCCAGGCTCTGAGCTGTCAGCACAGAGCCTGATACAGGGCTTGAACTCACAAACTGTGAGATCATCACCTAAGCCAAAGTTGGATGCTCGACCGACTGAGCCACTCAGGTGCCCCTAAAAAAATTTTTTTAACTTAAGTAATAGAAGACAGAATAAAAAAAAAGATGAAAGTGAAATTAATAAAACAGAAAAAGGACAAAAACAGAAAAATTAAATAAAACAAACTGCCTTTTGATAAGTTAAATATAAAAAAAACATTAAATTGATCATGAACAAAATGGAGAAAACACGAATTTCCAAATATCCAATATGAAAGAGAAGTTTCACTATAGGTTTTACAAACTTTAAAAGTAAAATAAAGAAACATGATGAGTAACTTCATGCCAAAAAAATGTGACAATTTATGTGAAATGGACAAACTACTTAAGAGAGCTAGAAATTATGAAATTAACACACATACAAAATAGAAACTCTCAATAGCTACATAACTAATAAAAAGCTGGATTCAAAATTTTAAATCTTTTCAAAAAGAAAACAATAGGACTCTGTGGTTTCACAGGTATATCCTTTCAAGTACACAAGGTAGAAATCATATTAATCGCAACAAACTCAGCAACTGAAGACAGAACCTTTCTCATCTCTTGTATGAGTCTAGAATAACACTGGTAATAAACCACACAAGATTATATATATATATATGTATACATATACATATATATATATATATATTTACAAAATATAAATATATAAATATATATTTACAAAAATCCTACAGCTAAGGATGTATTTAAATGGGGAAAAATAAAGATTTTCCCTTAAAACCAGAATAATGCAAGAGTTTTCACTATTACTGCTTCAATTCAATTCCATAGTAGAGCTTCCAGCCAGGGAAAAGGGCAAGAAAATGAATAAAGAGGATATGAGGACTTCTGCTTTGAGTCAAGATGGCATAATGGGAACTGGATTTACCTGCCCTCTACCCTGAAACAAGAACAGTAAACAAATGAACAAAAAAAATGTTGGAAACGATGCTTTTGATGACACCAGGCAACAAAGGAGAATGATTTCTAAGAGACAGGAAAGAAAATGTGCTCTACCATTTCCCAGCTTACTGACTTGAGAGTTTCCAAGGCAGGACAGAATTAGTGGTAACACAAGTGGAGCCTGGTCAACTCTGGGTGGAGCTGAAAGTCCAAAGATAACAGGAAAGTTACAGTTGAAAAATACAGAAGCATAGAGGACATAGCCACACTGAGAGTCCTAGAAATTCATAGAAAGTTGCCCTTCAGTATTTGGAAGAGTGTTTTTGTTTGTTTGTTTTCTTTCCAAGGCTTTATTTAAGTTCCAGTTGGTTAACATACAGGGTAAATTTAGTTTCAGGTGTAGAATTTAGTGATCCAACACTTACATATAACCCATGCTCATCACAACAAGCATACTCCCTAATACCCATCACGGATTGAACCCATCCCTGTCCCCCATCCCTGCCCTCTCCTCCTCTGGTCAGTTTGTTCTCTATAGTTAAAGCAAACAAACATAAGGGCAAAGAAAAAAGAGAGGAAAACCAAGAAACAGACTCTTAACTATAGAGGACAAACTGATGAAGAGTGTTGATTGGAGCATGCGTGTGATAAAACTAACTGAAATCAGGAGAAGAATCATCCAAAAGGAACTAGTACTCACATGGCAATAGGCAGGTTTGTAGCAGGTTAGACTAGAAAACCTGAAGATCACAGCACTTTGGAAAAAAAATACAAAAGATACTTCAAAGAAGATCTACAGATGACACATAAGCATAAGTTGGTAGTTTTTGTTTGTTTTTTCCAGGTTTGTAGTTTTTTTTTTTAATATCAAATATACAACTATCATATGATCCAGCCATTCTACTCTTAGATTTTTATCCAGTGAACACAATGCATCTGTTCAAAAATTTGTATACACACACCCCTTTAGTTGTAACAGGCCTAAGTGAGAAATAACCTAAATGTTCATCAACAGGTGAATGGATAAACAAAATGTGGTTCATTTAAACAAAGTAATACTACTCAGCAACAAAAGAAACTAATCTGCAAGAATAAACTTTTGATATACATAATAACATGAATGAGTCTTTTTTTTAAATTTTTTTTAATGTTTACTTATTTTGGGGGAGACAGGGAGACACAGAGCACAAGCAGGGGAGGGGCACAGAGAGGGAGACACAGATTCCAAAGCAGGCTTCAGGCTCTGAGCTGTCAGCACAGAGCCCAACAGGGGCTGGAACTCACAGACCGCGAAAAAATGACCTGAGCTGAAGTCCAACACTCAGTCCACTGAGCCACCCAGGCACTCCAGTAACATGAATGAATCTTAAGTGATTACACTGAGTAAAAGAAATCAGACAAAAATAATACTTGCTTTATAATTCTATTCATATAAATTCCTAGAAAATGCAAACTTATCTATAGCGATAATGACTATATCATTGGTTGTTTGTGGACAATTAGGTAGGTTTCAGAAGGGCCAGAAGCAGAGAATACAAAAAGGTATCAGGGAAATTTGGAGCAAGGGGTTTTCACAGTCTCGATGTGGTGATAGTTTCATGTGTACCAACATTTGTCAAAACTTAGAACAAGATATAAAAGAAAATCCTTACAACTTTGGGATGGGCAAACATTTCTTAGAACACAAAAAGAACAATAAATAAGATATTAAATTGGACTTCATCTAAAGACATTATTAATAAATTTTTTAAAACCTAATACATATATTTGACAAAGGATTTTAATCCAGAGAATAGGACGAACATTTTTACTACTCAATAGTAAGAGTACAAGAATCCCAAAAGGTGGGCAAATGACATAAATTTATACTTTAAAAAAGGAAAATATCATAATGTATGATAAGCACATGAATTTTTTTCAATCCAAATAGTTATCAGGGAAATTAATTTTAAATCACAAGAAAGTACCAACATAATCTTGGCATAAATAAAATTTAAAAGTTTAGCGATACCAAGTATTGATTTAGATATATAGAAATTCAAAGTGCCATAAAACTGATAAGATAAAAAATGGTATTTTGGAGAACATTTGGTAATTTCTCATAAAGTTAAGCATAC
Source organism: Panthera onca (assembly GCF_046562875.1). Taxonomy (NCBI): domain Eukaryota; kingdom Metazoa; phylum Chordata; class Mammalia; order Carnivora; family Felidae; genus Panthera; species Panthera onca. Next base: position 78,270,935 of record NC_138351.1, on the reverse strand, counting down.
TCATACCATATGACTTAGCAATTGCAATCTTAGGTATTTACCCACAATAAATGAAAGCATATCCACACACAAGAAGTGCACAAATGGTTATAGCCACTGTACTACAAACTGCCACAAAACTGAAACAACCCAATGCCTATCCAACACGGATGTATAACCAAATTATGGTATTTATGGCAAATGTATACAATGGTATACAACTAAGCTATAAAACAATTACTAAAAACTACAACATGAGTGAATCCCATAATTTTGTCAGACATGTAAGGGAATAGTCTCTCTTTCATTATATGCAGTTCTGGAAATGTCAAAATTAATTAATTATAGTAGAAATAATATCACAGTACTTGGAATGAATGGTAGAGCAGATTGGAAAAGAATATGAGGAAACATGCTTGAGTGGTAGAAGTACTGTATTCAATTGTAGGGTAGATTTATGGGTGTATACTTTTACCACATTCTTCAGAGTATACATTTAAATGGATGGTTTTATTTTATGTAAATTATATCTGCATGAATTTTATGTATTAAAAAAACATGCATTGAAGGTAGAGATGGTAATTAAAGTATTAGTGTCAAATGACATAATAAAATGACATAATATCATCGTAGTATCTTGCCATTTTGAAAAGCCTGGGAAGGTTTCTTCACAATCCCACGTAAATGTTTATAGGGGTTCCTTCCCACCTACCGAATCCCAACTTCTTACTAACTCTGCTACATTTAATCTTTTCCAGCAAAGTCAAATAGCAGAGATATGGAGAGTAATACAACAAACTATATAACACACTGTGTAATTGAAATGGACCATAATCACTAATATTAAAGACAGTGAATCATTCTAATAGAGCTGTGTTCAGCAAACAATGAAAAATTATGTGCCAGAAAAGCTAATGCTGGTTTTAAAATGAACAGAAATGAAGTGAAATGGAACCTCACTTGTTATTCATGAAGGTCAATTTAACGTGATTATTTTTCCCCCAGCATCGTAGCTTTGTGATTACTGTTGTATACCTGAGTGGTATTTTATAACCTAATAAGAGTACAAAATAACCAGGTGGTGATGATTTTGTTTAGAGCTGAACCTAAATATCACCCTAACCAGCATCAAGTTACACATGCTACTGGTTGCAATGCAACCAAGTTCCAACGTATCAAAAATCAAAGGGAACATAAGGCATTTAACAATTAGATTGCGGTTTAGCAATTTAAAGAGGGACAGACAGACAAGCATTAGTTACTCTTTGGTGAAATATTATTTCTTCAACACCGACTTTCACTAATTTACCTCCACCTCTTCCATAATATTTACTTTAATGCAAATTTACTTTGTACCTTTGAAGGGAATACCCTGAAATTACACTCTTACGTGGCATAAGGTGGATGTTGCCATTGCAACTTGCTGATAATTTCCAGAAAATCTTTGAAATCCCAAATAGAGAAACCTCTATAAAAGTTAATTAAAATATACCTAACCAATCCCTTCACCAACACTAAGGGAAATAATGTTTGGATAACAAACTGGATAAATGAAAATTTCCCTTAAATTTAGCTTTATTGGGGGTCTCTACAGCTACTATCAACAAGTTTACTAGATTTTTTTCTATAAAACCCATCCTATTTTGTGCTTATCTCATTTTTAATTTTACTAAAATCCCAAAGAGACAAATTAGTAAGGTGGCAGAGCCTGGCTGAGTGCCTTCATTAGCTCAGCGCTAATAACTTCTTTCAGCACCACGGATAGCGCCTGACATCACAACTCAAGCTTATCCAGAAGCTAATTATTTTCCCTGTTATAAAACAAAGGTTCTATATCAAAGGCTCATAATGCGACACAGTACACCCTCTAGATGCACTGATTTGCAAAATAAATCAACTGTGTCAGGGAGGAATTTGAGCAGAAATTACAACAAATTGCAATTACACTTGCAATGGTACACTATTTAAATGCATTGTCAGTTATTCATGGCAAGATGGCACCCATGCCATTTTGAGGGTTCAGGGAAAAGGTAGAATTCTCATCTGTCAGAGTAATAAAAATGTACTTTCTCCTGTTCTTGCAATTTTTTTTATATTCTATTAAAACTTAGTTCATAAATATTTAAATGATGTCACTGGAAAAAAGACCTAAGGACCCCTGACAGAATGAATAAGAACCATTTTAATTACACATACACTCCTGCATCTATACCTATTTGTTTTAGGTGGTTATTCTATTGTATATTTTCTTCCTTGAAATGATAGGACTTATCAAGCAACATGCAAAATATATATTCCAGCTCACTTGCAAAACAAAAACAAAAACAAACAAAACAAAGCACCAATTCATTCTCACTGGCCACAATGCCATCCTTCAGATTATACCATGACCTCAGAGACTGAGGAGAGTTGGAAAACAGGCCAAAATGTACTGAACTAAAAATTATACTCAGATGCTAACCAGCACCCCACAAAATTTCCCATGGGCCTATGTCTACAATATTTCAAAAATAAAGTAGACTTGAGGAAGAAAAGAATGTTTCCCCTTCCTCCCTTCTCAAGGCAGAAGCTGCTAATTTGGAGCAATGCTTGTGTACTTTGGTTTCCTTAGGGTGGGCTTTTTAGAGGTCTGACTTTGATTCACACTGAAAGGAAGTACGGAGGAAAAACAAGATGCCTACACAGCCTGTCAGATAAATGACATGTAACCTAGGAAGCTCTGAATCATTACAGGTAATTAAAAATATTCTCCACAGCTGACTCAATGTGTTTTAGTAATTCAAATATTTAATTTTCCCCTTTTTCTATTTTGTCTTGATCATGTAATCACAACTGCCTCTTCTTGCATCATCTCTCACACACCTATTCTTTTTACTCCTTGATTTAAAAAGGAAAAAAAAATCAATCTGATGAACTGTTATCTGTAATTTTGTCCTGTTTTCTTCTTGGAACTTGGTCTATGGAACCTCTTTTCCATATTAATATCAGCTGTTTGTTTTACTCACCACATACTCTTTCCCTTTCATTTCCCTTGGTTTGTTTCCTAAGTTTTATCTTGAAATCTTTAGTTATATGCCAGGAAGAAGTCTGCCCCTTGAGTTCATTTGTTATTCCAGTCTCATACACCTTATTGAGTTATTTTCCTTGCTGCAATCACTCTTTAAATACAATCCAGTAAAGATACAGCAATGATTTTTGACAACCTGACCTTTCTCTGCTTTCTTACACTTGTTTAATTAGGTACTACGTGCAGCTGTGACTTGATCTTTACAGTTTTCTTCTTGAAAAAAGAGAGAGATGTTGTTTAAAGAAGGTCAGATTTGGCAGGTCTTCTAGTTACTTCAGGAACTGACATTGGAGACCTGAAAGACTGAGGAACGAGGGAACGCTATACTGATTTTCTTAAACATAATAAAAAAAGTCTTATTTGGAAAGACCACTTGACTCTAAGAATACATTATGAAACTCACAGCTTTTCACTTTGGGGTTGACAGTTTGAAGTGATTGCAAATCATGACTCTGGAAGTGATAATTTTGGTTCATATTCAATGAAGTGGCAGGTTCTAATGGGGGAAAAAAAACCCACATCGAGTAGCTGAACAACAAAAATATTATGAAAATTCTAAGTGAAAATATAGCAGACAAGTCCAAAGTGGTTAAATAGAGTGTGTTCATTTACCTGATTTATTGAAACTAGTAGAAAAAAGCAATGCAAGGGTACTTTATCAATGCTTAAAGAAGTAGAGTGAAATACTGAAGACATGAGGGGCGCCTGGGTGGTGCAGTCGGTTAAGCGTCCGACTTCAGCCAGGTCACGATCCTGCGGTCCGTGAGTTCGAGCCCCGCGTCAGGCTCTGGGCTGATGGCTCGGAGCCTGGAGCCTGTTTCCGATTCTGTGTCTCCCTCTCTCTCTGCCCCTCCCCCGTTCATGCGCTGTCTCTCTCTGTCCCAAAAATAAATAAAAAACGTTGAAAAAAAAATTTTTTTTTTAAATAAAAAAAAAAATACTGAAGACATGATACAAGTATAACTGGACCCAAAATAAAGGCAATGAGTTCAAGTTCCAAAACTGATACTATTTTTGTAATTTTATGGAAGTCATTTCACCATTTTTGGTTTTCTTTCTTTATTTATGAAATCGTAACTAGCAATGACAGAGTCAAAAATCACATTTGAATGATATTCAATCCTATTATCAGGTATTTGAGCCTCTTATTGCTATCTCTTTTGTCTCAGCTAGGTTCAGTAATTTGTTCAATGTAGCATAATTGGAAGGTGACAAAACTGATTTAGAGCCAGCTCTACTGATCAAAAATCCTCTGTTTCTCTTTTGTTATTATATACTGATTCTGTTAAGTGGGGCATTTTGTTTATGGACACTATAGGTTTCCTAGCAACTTTTAAATATATGTTTATTTCATTACATCACCCATGCCATCTGGTGTCCGTACCTTTAAATCAGACTCACAATAATATCCCTCTCTGGTTGTGTTGTACCCATATTCCTGTTTATATGTCCATTGTTTTTCTTTGTTAGATAAGATAGATCTTGAAACCATTTTTTTAAAGCTCCATTCTACCTTGGGCTTCAGAAAGGTATGCTTGCTCACAATAGAATAACTCTGTATCATGCCTCAGAACATACTGATGATCCAGGAGAATCAATCCAATTTGATTTAATTCAATTCAGTAAGTACTTTTATTGCATGCTTATATTGTAATCAATTCAATGATAGAGTCTACGAGAGATATAGAAAAATGTGATGGTTTTTGCCTTCCAAGAATGTAATATTTCACTGTAATAATATGATACTGACATATGCCACATCTCAATAAAACTATAGGATGATTACTAATTATGTTCCAAGAGGAGTAATCCTGTTATGCAACTTCAAAGCAGGAAGAATGCAACAGCAGATGAACTGGGCATGGAACAATATATGGAAAAGCTGGAGTTCAATATGTGGCCTGAATAATGAATAAAATATATCTAGATAGAGGTGTGAGAGAAAGTAATTTTGTAGGTATTAAAGATTCTGAAGTGGGGCTTGACATAGAATTCACACAGCATAGCAGGTAAACATTCTTCCCTGGAGAGAAAGGTATATTTGGAAAGGTAGGGGGACAGAAGATTCAGCGAGTTTTGTTACCATTCACAGCAGCTTCATCAAAAGCTAAGCTGTCAAAATATGAAATGACATGTGCACATGTTTTTTACTACACCTCATTTTTTGTGATTACAATAAAATTTCATTTTTTAATAATTAAAAACATATGCATATCCTTCAATAATGAAGTGTTTGAATAAACCAGGATATATTTCCAAAGTGAATACTATAAAAATGTGTAAAAACAAATAAATTATCTTTGTAGAGATTATAGAATATCTCCAACATACATTGTTAAGTAGAGGGGAAGGAGGGCAGTGCAGATCAGTGTTTTAAGGGTGCTACCTTCTGTAGATGTAAGAGGAAAACACACAAGTATACCTACCCACCCCCCCCACATGCACAAACAGAAGAATAAACCAAATTGAATAAAAACATTTACCTATAGGGCCAGGGAGGGAAGAGGGTGGAGGAGGGACAGGGAAGAAAACAATACTTTTCTAAATATACATTGTTTTGTAGTTTTAAATTAGGAACAATGTAAATATTTTACAAATTAAAAACAAAATTGAATTTAAAAAGGAAAGAAAAACATATTTGAACAAATGAACCAAATTGCTTATATGTTGGTTGCATTGCAACAGAGAAATAAAAGTTAATTTCAGTAATTTTATAACACAAAATTTTGGTTTATTTTATACCTAATGGTATATATTATAAGGACAAAAACTACAACATAATCTTTAAAACAATGTCTGTAGTCGTATTAGCAGTAATATTGATTTTTTAAAATATGGATATTTTAATTGATTTTACACATACACACATACGCACACTGTATACATGCAAATAAGTAATAATGTAAGTTTTGTTGATTAATAATGAAGAGTGCCAATATAATAGATACACAATTTAAGTATAAAATCAAAAAGAATCATGATTTTTTTTTTGCCTAAAATATTCTCAGTTCTGTCTACTTAAAAGCGTAGAAGCAATGACAACACAGTAGAGACAGAACCAAGACAGATACAGTAGAACCAACATAAAGGAAGAAGTCTGTCAAATTTGGAATGTGACATTATACCATATACCAATAAATCAAAGACAATTTTTAAATGGAGACTTCAATTATAGAATAAAAGATTTAAAAGACATAAAACATGCAATATATGGACCTTAGTTATATGTTGAGTCAAATATATCAACAGGTAGAACATTTGAACGTGCATTAGGTGTTAGATAATATCTGATATTAAGAAAGTACTCATCATTGTTATTTAGGAATATATAGCATAGTATTCATAAAAGAAATGACTTGATGTCCTGGATTTGACTTTAAATAATCTAGAAAAAAGATTAGAATTTAGATGATCAAGACTGGAAAACTAATTATAATCACTGAAGGTGAATTATAGGTATATTGAGGTTTATTATACTACCATCTATATTTTTATATATATTTGAAAATTTCCACATTGAGAAAAAGAAAAAAAAGGAAAATGTACTTAACTCCTACCCTACCACCAATTTCAGATGATAATATGGGGGACCTTTCCACAAAAAGTAGGATGTCCTTCTAAACAGTTTCTTGCACCTTCACATGTCATCATCAAACATTAAATGATTTAATAAGAGAATTTATTATTAACTGTTGATTTCTACACTTGATAATTTTGTTAACAAATATTTATTAAGAGTTTACAGCATAAAATGCTATTGATAAATTGCTGAACAAGACAAAAATCTTTCTTCGCCTTCATAGAGCTTGCATCTGGTGGGGAAAAAGAAAAGAAACAAGCAAGCTAATAAAATGACTATGGATTTTGATGATTAATGTGAAAACAGGCAAGAAGCTGAGTTACACAGTACTAAAAAGAGAGTAGAATTTTAGGATTGTGAAGAAAAAGCTTCCATACAAGGGTCATACTTTAGTTCTGACCTAAAGGATGCTAAGGAAGGTGGTAGTGGGAGGGCTTCCCAAGCAAAGAATCAACAGATAGTAAGGTGAGCAAAAATCCAAGACAGTCTTCGAAGATTATTGGCCTCTAGCATATGTATATATGTGTATATATAGCCTAGTTATTCAATGCATTACAATTTAGGTAATGCTATGAAAGGATTTATTTTACAGATATTATAAAGCTCCCAGATAAGATGACCTTAAGATAGGAAGATTATATGGATGGGCCTGGCTTAATCACATGAGCCTTTATTTAAAAACAATTTTTTTAAATATTTAGTTTTGAGAGCAAGAGACAGACAGAATGCAAGCAGGGGAGGGGCAGAAAGAGAGGGAGACACAGAATCCCAAGTAGGCTCCAGGTTCTGAGCTATCAGCACAAAGCCTGACGTGGGGCTGGAACTCACGAATCATGAGATCATGACCCGAGTTGAACTCAGACACTTAACTGACTGAGCCACCTAGGAGCCCCATCACATAAGCTATTTCAAGAAAAACATTTTCTGATGCACTATTGTTGACTTAAAGATAAAGGTGACCATTTGGCAAGGAATACAGGTGGCATCTAAAGGCTGAGAGCAACATTTGATTGACAACCAGCAAGTAAACAGAGATTTCAGTCCTACAACCACAAGGAACTGAATTCTGTCAACAAGAATGAGCTTTCAGAGGATGACAGGTTTTGTTTTGTTTATCCCCAGAGGTTCCAGAATAACACTCAGTCTGAGTGACACCTTGATTGTAGCCTTGTGAAACCCTGAACAAAGAATCTAGCCACCATGTGCAAGACTTCTGATCTGCACAACAGTGAATCCTTTATACAACAGGGGAATGGACATTCTCCATGGGAAGTATTTTAGTGTGCTAAACGGAATGTTCTTACTTTTAGAAAAAATTACTTCCTTAGAGATGTGAATGATCCATTTGTCAAAGGAGATATCTGAGGCAGGAGAATGCTTTAACTTCTACTTCAGTGACTCAAGTAAACTGGGGCTCACAAACTGAGGAAATTAAAGTTTGGATAGAACTGTTAATGTGTATGTGGATTTAACAGGGGTCAACTGTTAATGTGTATGTAGATTTAATAGGGCCCACGCACTGGTTAAATGTATGCCAAGAATGAATAAAAAGCCAAGAGTGAAGGGTATGGCAACTTGAGCTTAGTTGAAAGAAAGTTTGTGATGTTGAAAATTGCAAATTAGAAGGAGACCAGTGATTTCAGTCATATGCAAATATAATATAAGGTGGAGAGCAGATAGTGGGTGGAAACTAAAGAGAAATTCTGGAGTAAATTTGGTGGTAGTCATTTAAATACAATTTTAAAATTATGCAAACAGTTGTATATACTTGTGAATAGAGGCAAAAATGAGAAATCTAGGGACTGAGCCTAGAGTAGTTGTGTGTGGGACCCAGGCTTGCCTGAATGGATTTTGCATACTCCTTCTTAATTCTGTATTCACAGACTTATCACATTGGTAGCTGGAACAAGACCATATCGGGAGTATTTAATTTTTTTTAATGTTTATTTATTTTTTTGAGAGAGAGAGAGAGAGAGAGAGTGTGTGAGTGGGAGAGAGGCAGAGAGAGAGGGAGACACAGAATCTGAAACAGGTTCCAGGCTCTGAGCTGTCAGCACAGTGTCCTATACAGGACTTGAATTGGCACACTGATGAATACAGAAGACAGGAACTTTAAGAGCCACTGCCAGGTGGTTTTTTTGTTTTTGTTTTTGTTTTTTAGTTAAAAAAAAGAGCTAAGGTAGTTGATTATCACAGAAGAAACTCATGAAAAATGTAATGGTCTACCGTGTAACTTGTTCAGGATGTCCAGTAAGAATGAATGACTTTGGTGACTACAAATTTGTCATTAATGCAAGAAAGAATTTTCAATAAAGGAGTGACCAAATGGCAAGAAATTGAGCACAGATGATATGCTGAGAAAATAGAACCTAAGTAGAATGCTATTATTTCACCCAAATGACATAGTTTAGTAAATTGTTTGCTGGGATAACATTCAGAGAATCTGTCCCTTATGCTGACACTATCACTTATCTCTCTGGGCCTCAGTTTCTCATTTGTAAAATCAGGGGTTTGAATGAAGTTTTCTGTAAGACCTATTCCAGCTCTATTAGTTGAGAATTGATGTTCCAAGATTTCTAAGGAATCAGTTAAAACAAAAGATATAAAACTCCAGCAACCTCACACACACCTCAGCCTCCTTCAACCACACTTCTGTAATTGCATCCTTTCTCCCATGAACTCCATATCTGGAGCCATCTCTTCTAGGAATTAGACACATGCATCATCTCACATTTGGTACAGGTATTATTTAAGAGAGGAATGAGACAGACAGTCAACTGAGGCTGATTAATGTGCTGTCTCAGAATTGGGGGGAAGGGGAGAGAGAATTGTATTCAGCAGAGCTACTTCTCCCGCTTCACCCCTTCAGCTCAAATTATTCAGTCAGTGCTGTCAAGACAACTGAAATGACTCCTTGCAGTTGGGGAAAAAATGATTTTTTTTGCATGTTAAATTTTTAAATATCTTTAAAATTATTTTTATCAAATATTCATCCAAAAAAAGCTTAGTTCTTTTTTTCCTGGGGGCTTTTAGGATAACGTGAGATTATGGAATCTCCTTATGAACCTATTGATTGGACAGGTTTTCTTTGAATGTTTGACATTCAATAGCTTACTCTGCCCCTACGTTTGAAGCCCAAGAGGTACTCAGAGTTCTGATACCTGTGACTGAAACTGCAGAGGGGATTGGGAACCACATAATGCTTTAGCATTCACTGAGGAAGAAAATAAGCTGCAGAAAAATTAGAGTCCTCACAATGGAGCTGACACAGTTAACAGCTGTTTCTAAAGTAGATGGTGAAGGACAATTTGGGGGTCCTGGATAAGTTCCAATCTCTGATTCCAATGTCTGATAATGTCAATAGTTGGGCAGGAAATATATAGGAGCGTAAGATCAGTAGACCTGAGAGTGAGGATGAGTGAATGGAGGGGGAAAGGGAAGATAATGAAGCTCATTGTAGAAATACTGTGTGCTTACATTAACACAAGCATCCCTATGGGGAGATCTACGAAGAACGTGTTTATATTGATACAGAGCTCAACAAGGTGATCTTGACAAAAAGCATGGATTCAGGAGTAGTCAGATTTGTAGACAATAGGACTTCCGGAGTGGAAGAAATTGCCTAAGGACATGTAGTTTGAGCAAATAAGAGAAATAAGGAAAAATGCAAGGGTGACATCATTACTTAATGGGAAAGAATAAATTGAAGAGTCAACCAAGATTTTGATAAGTTTGGTGATCAGACAGGCCAGAGGAGCACCCAAAGAGTATGGCATTAAGAAAACAAAGGTGAGGGGCACCTGGGTGGCTCAGGCGGTTAAGTGCCTGACTCTTGGTTTTGGCTCAGGTCATGATCTCATGGTTCATGAGTTCGAGCCCCACGTCAGACTCTGTGCTGATAGTGCAGAGCCTGCTGGGGACCTCTCTCTGCCCCCCCTCCCTCCTTACACACACACACACACACACACACACACACACACACACACATTCTCAAAATGAATAAACTTAAAAAACTTTTTTAAAAAGAAGACAAAGGTGAGGTATTATGACAGTGTCAAGTGTCACTGAAGGGTCAAGGAAATTGTTCAGTGGGTTTGAAATTAGAAGATACTGGTGAACTTGGCAAGATAATTTTTAGTTGAATCTGGGTTTAGAGGAAGGAGATGGTATTCAAAGTCACTAAAAGAATTTATTTCCTAAGAATGATATTTAGGCATGAAATGTCTGTTTCAGAAGTGTAACTCTGAAGTCACTAAAAGAATTTCCTTCCTAAAAATGATAATATTCAGGCATGAAATGTCCTGTTTCAGAAGTATAACTCCTCCTTAATGGAGATAGTCAAGCAAGAAACAATCTTCTTTTTGAAAGCCAATTTGGCCCAGATGACATCTAAGAACCTTTAAAACTATAGGTCCATGATTATTTGAAAGTAGTTTCAATTAACCTGTGTTTGTCTACATTTTCAACAAAAGTTTACTAACCACCCGCTATATGTGGGCACTATTTACCTTTTAGGGATACAGCAATGGCACAAGAGATACTTCCTTGTTCTTAAAGAATTTATATTCTAGAAGACACAGAAAAACATACAAATGTAGAATATGTTCGATAGAATACCACAGATTGAGTGGCTTAAACAATAGTAATTAATTTTCTCACAACGCTAGAGGATGAAAGTCCAAGATCAAGGTGCTAGCAGGGTTTGTTCCCAAGGAAGCCTCTCTCCTTAGCTTCCAAATGGTGCCTTCCAGACATGTTCTCACATGTTCTTTTCTCTGGGCATGAGGAGACATCTCTGGGGCACCTGGGTGGCTCAGTCGGTTGAGCATCCGTTCAATCCATTCAGTTCAAGTCATGATCTCACAGTTCATGAGTTCAAGCCCCACATCGGACTCACTGCTGTCCGTGTAGAGCCCACTTCAGATCTTCTGTCCCCCTCTCTCTCTGCCCCTTCCCCACTTGCACACTCTCTTTCAAAGATAAATAAATCTTTTTTTTTAAGATACTAATGCTATTGGATAAGAAATCCATCCTTATTGACCTTAATTGCCTCCTTAAAGGCCCAGTCTCCAAATTTAATCATTTAGGGGTTAAGACTTCAACCTATGAATTTTGGGAGCACACGATTCAGTCCATAACAGATAGTGATAATTACTATACAAATTAGAGTAAAGGAATGGAGAATGATACGGGCGCCCGGATGGCTTAGTCAGTTAAGCATCCAACTTCAGCTCAGGTCATGATCTCATGGTTTGTGGGTTCAAGCCCCACATCAGGCTCTGTGCTGACAGCTCAGAGCCTGAAGCATGCTTCATATTCTGTGTCTCCCTCTCTCTTTGCCCTTTTCCTGCTCGCACTCTGTCTCTTTCAAAAATAAACAATATTTTTAAAGAAAAAAGAATAGAGAATGATAGAAGGGGTGCTATTTAGATAGTGTGTGTGTACCTACACACACACACACACACACACACACACAACTCCAAGGTAGTGATTTTGAGTAGAAACCTGAATTGTGCAAGCAAATGATAGGAAGGCTGGAGAAGCCAATCAGAGAAGACAATAAATGGTTCTGAAGAAGTTGCAAGTTTGATTTATTGAAAAGACATCAAGAAAGCCAAGATGGCTAGAGTGAAATGTTTTATGAGTGAAATATGAATTATACTCACATATTCAATAAATATCTGAGTTCCTAGAAGTATCTACATTCTAGGTCACACACTGGGTCCTGAGGATATAAATTGCAAATAAAATAATTTGTATGCTAAAAAAAATCTCTCAAGAGAGATCTAATATGACAAATGCAATGATACAGACATAGAGTCTTTTGCTCTAAACAGACTCTGGCAGGTATTTTATTTCATATTTTCATACTTTCTGGCAGGATGGCTGATGTATATAAAGTCAAGTCAAAATGAGATGAAGTTGTATCTCTGATCTACTACTTTGCATCTATGTAAGTTTGAGCAAGTTAATTCATGTTTCTAAATCAATAATCCATTTATAAATGAGTATGGTAGAGTTTCATTTCTGTAGACTAGTTTGAATATTGTGTATGTTAATTAAAACAAACTACCTAGCAAAGCATTGTCACTGCGTATGCATTCACTGCTAAGCAAGAGTTCCTTTTCACAAGATACTCCATATACATATGGAAGTACGTGATTCTAAAACAGGCTGGATCAGAAGAGTGGTTATGAGGAAGAACACTTCAGATCAACATGGAGGAGACAATGTCAGCAATACAGATGAGTAAATAAGCTTCTATAGAGAAAGAAGTCTCTGCAGCACATCTCAGATTATCTTTAAGAACCCCTACTTCATCCTTCAAAAAAGTCAGTGCTAAGTCTTAACGACATATTGATACACATGAAGTTAAGCCTGTTAATTTTGCTACTGCTTGTGATCACAGACCTCACCTCTTCAGAGCCAGATCCTTCCTAATAGTTTAAGGCAGAGGAAAATCTGAAACAAGAGAATCTTAGGTCAATAGGAGTTTCATAGAACATTCAAATTGTGTGTGTATGAAGGGGAGAAATTGCTTTAATTAAGATATAAAAAACATTTGAAATCAGTATTTCAGTTTGGGCTTGATAGCAATAAACAATGGCCAGTCATTAATACCACTGAAGGGGTATTGGAAAAATTGCATCCCTGAAGGTGTGATGGAAAACTTTGGAAATAAGTGCAATCTGTAAGACTAAAGAACAGTGCATTGTACATAGCACTGAACTCTAGCTGATAAAGTTGCTTCCTACAGGTAAATAGGTTAAAAATATCAAAAGACATTATATGTATACTGTAATTGGGCAATTATGTTTATGGATGACAAATGGTTAGTGGCAGGTTACCCATTATTAGGGTACAATATTACCAACATGCAAGGGAAGAAGGCTAGAATGATTTATGTAATAATGGATTAGAATTGGAGATGGCAGTATGAACTCATTTTTAGCTTAAATTTATTAAGATACAAATTATACACAGAAATATTTATGGATATATAGATCTACATAGGTTAGCATATACACATGTTCCCCTGCTCTGACACCTATGGGTCCAGAAGCAATGATACACCAGTAGCACAAGCACATCTATCACCCAGATCTTGGTTCCTGATACCATTCTCTAATAAAAGAAAGCAGGAACCCTTGAAGAAATGGCTAATTCTAGGACAAGGGCAGAAGATACAGATGAGCCAAAACACCACAGTAACAAGGACTACATCCAGTGGATTAGAAAACATACAAGATGAGCTTGTTGCATGCTGTAGTGCTATAAAGTAAGAAAGTGCTTTAAAAAAAAAAACCCACCTCAAAACACAACACAAAATGACAGAATTCTATCAAAGGGATACAGGACCTAGTTCAAACAGCTCCAATGATCAAAGCTGGAACATGTGATTAAAACTAAGTAAAGTAGTATTAGGAGATAATCAAAAGTATAACATAAATATGCAGAGGCCATACTGATATAAACAACTGAATAAATATTTGAATAACTGAATGAATATATGGAGGATACTGTTTCTCCAAAACAGAAAAATCATAAATAGTGTAGGTAATAAGCTTTAATGTAATGGAACATAACTCTTTATGCTTGGAAAAAAAAAGTAACTTTTTAAAAATTTTCTTCTTTACTGTTTATTTATTTTTGAGAGAGAGAGAGAGAGAGCGAGAGCGAGTGGTAGAGGGGGCAGACAGAGAGGGAGACATAGAATCCCAAGCAGGCTCCAGGCTCTGAGCTATCAGCACAGAGCCTGATGCAGGGCTCGAACTCACAAACTGTGAGACTGTGACCTGAGCTGAAGTCAGACGCTTAACTCACTGAGCCACCCAGGTGCCCCCCAAAAAGTAACTCTGCATTGGTGAAACATAACAAACATTTCCTCAAGCCAAGTGATCTAGGTGATAAGACATATTGATACTATGTACCCTTCATAGGATGTGATGAGAATGACAGTTTATTTCTGTGGTCTTTAACCAAAAACACACTGCCCCTTTCTAACCAGGAGGAAAAGCATCAGGTAAGTCCCAATTGAGACACATTCTACAAAATACCTGATCAAGTTCATCAAAAACTGTCAAGTTTATCAAAAAGCAAGGAAAATCTGATATACTGTCACAACTAAGAGAAGCCTAAGGAGATATGATTGCTAAGTGTAATAAGATATTCTGGATGGAATTCTGGAACAGAAAAAGAGAACATAACAGAAATCCTGAGGAAATCTGAATAAAGTATAGACTTTAATTAATAATAACATAGTAATAGTGTGTTAATTGTGACAAATGTTCCTTCCATACTAGTGCAATATATTAATAGAAGAAACTAGGCATGCAGTCTACAAGAGCTCTCTGAACTGTCCTCACAATTATTCTGTATATGTAAACTTAAGAGTTGATTTAAAAAGACAATGATTTAAAAAGCAAACAAACAAGGTTTTAGAATATCTAATCAAGAGTTTACACCAATATTGGTTCAGCATCTCTAAATGTGTTTTCTATGGTACAGTAGTCATGTAAGATGCCCTAGGAAAATAACACATTGTTTCTTTGGTCAAATAATTTTGAGACACGTTGCACGCTGCAAGAGCCTTTGGAGATTCACAAAGCACATTAGAATATTTTTTAAAACTTCTAAGAAATTTTACACAAACACACAATTTAATGTTGTGTGCCACAGCATTTCCCAAGCTTATCATAACTTTTGAATTTTTTGGCCATACCTTCTAACATCTGTGGAGATACAATTCCCTAGAACATACTTTGGTTAAGCGTTTGTTGTACTGGCACGTACACTATTGAAATCAAATAATGAACCACGTATGGAAGAAATTCATGATATTTTTGAGTTTAAAGCTATGTACAATGAGATGTGATGGAGACATTTTGGGGTGGGTAATCTACCAAAGAGAGGGTTCTGTTGCAACACACTACTGACTATCAGAACTTGGAAGAAATGCCATGTTGAAGATAATCTGTGGGGGTGAAGATAGTAGACCTAATCCAAAAGTAGACCTAGACCAAATCCAAATGGTGAGAAACCATACACATGCAAAAACATGACTTTCATACAAAGAAAACTCTTCTAGGAATCAGAGCTGTGCAGGAATGCACCTGGAAGGTGTGGAGAGCATGATCACTACAGGTGTTCAAGGTGTGAGATGAGGTATGAAGGGACAATGTAAAGAAGTGAACTAGGTTGGAGGAGGTGATCTTCACGATCTCTCCCTATTTTATGATTCTGCTTATGTATTCACCTCCTCACCAAGTGGTTAGTGCCTATTAGGTGACCAGCACTGTGCTAAGTTTTCACTTAGCTTCTATGGTTCCTCCCCGAGTACAGTGTAATGGGAAATAAGACAATGAAGGCAGGGAAAGTTGTCCCTACTAAGGACCATCCCAGGGATTGGGAAAGCTTCCAGGGAAAGGATTTTAATACCTATAAACACTTAGTCAGCTGTAGATGCCAAGCACTGGTCACATTTATATATGGATTGTTTCACTCTCATAATCTTATGAAGTAGATTCTATTATTACTACTATTATTTTACACATGAAGACACTGTGCGACCCAGAGGTTCAAAGACTTACCTTAGATGCCTCAGCTATTTAGGATCAGGTGGTTTGTCGGTGAAGTCTGAATCCTTAAACACTATGCACTCTTGTCCACATTAAGACTGGAGGGATAATAATCAAAAGATGCACACACGTGTGTGTGCACACCCATGTGCACATTGGTAGCAGAGAAAGGGAGGGGAGCAGGAAGAAAAATAAAACAACGATTTGAAAGGCAGAGAGAATAACACGTTCAATCTCTGAGGAATAGGATTAACCAGGGAGAATGTGATAAATTTAAAAAACTTTTGAGTTATTCCCGAGGCTAAAATTACTAACAATAGCAAAGGAAAAAAAATGCAGGTTTCTTCCCCTTTTTATTTACCCTATCCTCCCACAAACATCTACCTCCCCTCCATGTACACATCCATACATAAATATAAACACATATACCACAGGAGATTTAGCTTGAAAACTAAAGTGTGTTACTAACTTCCTTTAAAACGTATCTTCATAGAGTTAAGGTCAGTTCTTTCTTCCTTCTATGAACCTAGGAAAACCAATTTAGCAAAGTAAGATTTTAAAAAGGGTAAAGACACCATTTACTAGCTTATTCATTCCAGATTTCTGGATCACTTAGGAACTTGAAAGAGGCTGCCTGAAGGCCAGCCTGGTGTTGCTTGGGGGCACACTTGGTAAAGCCCCCACAATTTATAAGTTCTCCAGCTGGTGTAACCACATATTTAAAAATGATTAACTTACTCCAGCAATTATGAAATTGGATACCTCTCAGACCCTCAAGACCCTTTAACAGACACAGGAAGTGAGTTGATAAGGTTATAAATTCCACCTATAAAGGGGCACTCTGGGCTTAGACACATGGTCATTGGTTAGAAATGGAGCAAACATCCAGAGGCCTGGCAGTGATCGAGGTGACAGAATGTATTCCTAGAAGATAGTATCTTTTGACCCACAGAGCTCAGGTACTTCATACTTTGTAAGGCTTCACTTCACGTCCCTTACTTCATTCTATGCTCATTTGAGGGAGGCAGAGAGGGAGTTTTTATTCCTAATTAAGGAGACTGAGTCTCTGAGATGAAATGACTGTTCTACATCAAACAATATCTAAGCCACAGACCCAGAGCTGTGGAACATGCTTATGCCTTTTGTTTGTTTGCTTTTGCCATAACCCTGAGGGGCATGGCAGAAATTAGCAAATCCTACTCTCTAAGGTGAGTGAATCCCCAGGTACCCAGGGGGTACCTGGGTGGCCAGTCAGCTGAGCATCCAACATCAGCTCAGGTCATGATCTCATGGTTTTGAGTTCGAGCACCGCAGCGGGCTCTGTTCTGACAGCTCAGAGCCTGGAGCCTGCTTCAGAGTCTGTGTTTCCTTTTCTCTGTGTCTGTCGGTCGGTCTGTCTCTCTCTCTCTTTGCCCCTCTCCCACTTGTGTTCTGTCTCTTTCAAAGATAAACAAACGTAAAAAAAAAAAAAAATTATAAGAATAGCAGCATACATCAACAGGTCTTTTATTTAGCTACTGAGTCTAAAGATTTTCAGTGGTTGTGCTGATACAGACTGAGGATAAGGGTACTCTGTCCCTTATGCCTTTACCCTCCTCCTGAGACCAGAAGGTCAGCCTGGGCATGGTCTTCTCTTGGCAAGTACTTAAGCACAAGTACAGCAGGAGAATACACAAACCATCTTGAGGCTGAGTCTCAGAACTGCCATTATCACATTCATCATACTGGCCAAAGGAAGTTATGTGGCCAAATCCATAGACAGGAGGCAGAGAACACATCTCACCTACAGTAGAAAGGCATTACAGATTTACATGGAAAAAACTTGGCTATGGAGAAGAATGGAGAATTTTGGCAATAATGCAGTCAACCACAGTGGAGAGAGGATTCTGAACTAGGAGGAAAGAATGTTGGAAATGTAGGTCTCTTATCACAGATGGTAAGTTTGAAGCACATTTAAGGAGACTCAAAAGGGAGGGGTGCTGGGGTGGCTCACTCGGTTAAGCCTCAGACTCTTGACCTCAGCTCAAGTCATGACTTCACAGCTCTTGAGTTCCAGCCTCATTTCAGGCTCTGAACTGATGGCACACAGTCTGCTTGGGATTCTGTCTCTCTCCCTCTCTCTGCCCCTCGCCTATGTGTACACACACTCTCTCTCAAAATAAATAAAACTTAAAAAAAAAAAAGTAGACTCAAAAGGGAGTTGGACAGGGACTTCATTATATAGTATCCCATGTATCTTAAAAAGCTTTTAAGGCTTGTTTCAAAATACAGTCATGAGTTACTTGAAGGTTTGATAGGAATGTGATTTGATCAAAATTACACGTTCAAAAGATCACTCTGGCTTTCTAGGAAGCATGGACTGTAGAGATTCGAAACAAGAGGAAGAGAAGTTAGGATGCACAGTCAGCAGAAAGAGGTCACAAGACAAGGGACAACAGAGATGGGGGAGGGGAGTTTCACAATCCTTAAAACATCAAAGGGCATTTGGAGACGCCATTGAAAGAGCTCACAAATGGACTAAAAATGGTAGAAGTGGTGATGAAAGAGATGGGGATATAGGTCATGAATCTCAAAACTTTAGGCCTGAGCAACTGGGGCAGGGGGGAGGGGGAAGAGTGGAGAGGTCCAGAGGAGAGACAGAGAATCACATCTTGCTTCACTTGCCCTCTTGTGCCATTCCAAGACGAAATTTCAGAATCTTTGGTCAGCTTCCCCAGGGCTAGTAACTGCCCATGGCCCCAGATTCAAGCAGACTTTATTCTCCTTCTAGGCAGCATAATTAATGGTATTTTTGAAAGGATTTTGTTGTGGAAAATGTCAAAATACACAAGTGGAGAGAAACCCACACACATTGATGCTCTAGCCTCTACAATTATTAACCCATGCCCCATCCTATTTCACATATACCACTCCTGTTCTTCACTTAGATTATTTTAAAGTAAATCCCTGATATTTTTTAGTAAATAGTTTAATAGGTATCTCTAATAAGGACTTTAAAAAAAAATGCTACTTTAGACTTAACATAAAATCTCTAATTACATCAGATAAGTCAATTTCCAAAGTTTCCTGAAAGCTTCATATTGTTTTATAATTTGTTTAAATTAGGATCCAAATAAGGTTCATACATTGTTTGCTGTTGTTTTAATGTTTATTTACTTTATACAGAGAGAGAGAGAGAGAGAGAGAGAGAAAGAGAGAGAGCGCGCGAGTAGGGGAGGTACAGAGAGAGGAGGAGACACAGAATCCGAAGCAGGCTCCAGGCTCCAAGCTATCAGCACAGAGCCTGATGCAGGGCTTGAACTCACAAATCATGAGATCATGACCTGAGCCGAAGTCAGACGCTTAACCGACTGAGCCACACAGGTGCCCCAATAAGGTTCATACACTGTAATTGATGGATGTGTCTCTTAAATCTGTTTCAGTCGTTAAGATGCTCCTCCATATTTTTTCCAAGCAATGTATAACAACCTAAAAAACATACCTTGTTATATAGCAATTCCCATAATCTGAATATTTACTTATGGTATTGTGTGATGTTCCATATTTTTCTGTTTTTTGTATATCGCCTAAATTAGTAGTTTGATATAGCCTGATCAGGTTCAAGTTTGACATTTTGGCAGATATAGGAAGCAGTATTTTGATAGAGCAAGTAATGTGAAAAATAGCACTGCAGGTAGAAGAATATATGAATTAAAACCAGCTGTTTTCATTTTTCCTAGCTTGTAATCCTGAAAACTTCATTAAGCCATCCCACATTTCAGTTATCATAGTAAAAAAAAAAAAAAGGAATACTAATGTAACTTGCTGATAAGATACTAATAATCCAGTGTTTCTTATTTTGGGCTCTACATCAAGTCATCTAATTTTTTGAAGTTCAAATGCCTGAGCCCTACATTAAATAACCTGAATCAGAATTCCTGGGATGGGACCCACATGTCTATATTTTTGAAAATCCTCACGTGCTTCTAATATACTACTTTTGTTGAGATCTATATACTAGACACTAAATCCCCCAGGGCAGGAATTATGTTTTGTTCACCAGGTTCTGGCTCAGAGTTAGCACTCAATAAATATTTTCGAGTGACAGTATGAATAAATGGATGGATGCATTGCTGGTAGGATGGATAAATGGATAAATGAAATAATTATAATGGGTGAAATGACCCTGAGTTAGTAACAGAGGGATGTTAACTTCAGAATAAAGTTATATAGTTTTTACATAAAAAAACATTAAAGTATTTGTGCTGTGGGCCAACATAACAAGCATTCTAGATATAAGTTCATTAAAGGAACACTGGATAGAAGTTCAAAGTATCAAATAGAAAGGTTTTCAATAAAATGGGACTTGAGACTTGGTGTGAGTAATGCCAGACTGTCTGAGAAGATACCTTGGAATGAATGGAATTGCTGAAGGTAATCAAGACTACTTTTTCATTAGCAAAACTATTTGTATGAATAATAATCAGAATGGAGCCAGACAAATGCCACTTATCTGGATATGATGAACAGTCAGGACTATAGCACAATTGAAAAATCTCAAAAAAAAAAAAAAAAAAAAACATGTTATAAAACTTAGATTGAGGAAAAATATTTAAAAATTTTCCTTCCCTTGCCTTGGGCACAAATAGTGCCACATCATCTGAAAGTTGGCATGGCAATTGGCTAGTCTTAAAATAATTACCTCTGGTAACCATAAATATATTAATCTAAAAGAATTAACTCAAAAAGCCAATGATTGGTGAACTGAAATGAGTGGGGGTGTGTTTGGGGTTCTAGCAGCTATTAAATCATTGTACAATTCTACTGTGTCTACCAGTATTTGTCTTACAACCCCCCTCCCTGTGTTCCCGCATTGCAAATGTTAGCCTTTGCTATTGCTTTTATTCGATTTGATTTTGACATTTAATTGGTGAAGATTGCAGGCATCGATCTTTCTACCACTCATACTACCTGCTCTGTTTACCGAAGAGGGTTTTTGTGACAACCAAATGGAAAGCAATATGTGAAAGCAAGTTAAGTTCATTAAAAATGCACAAATAGGAAAGATTATGAATATAACCATTCATCCTCCTCCTCATCATCACAGCAGCATTTAGCTGAGGAACGGTGATGAGGGTAAGAACAACTCTTTTTCATTGGAAGGACCAAGGGTAGTTATGCCCCCATCAGAGGATTCTCACATATATGGGGAGGAACCAGGCTAGTTATTTTAGATATCCCACAAGACAAACCCTTGAATGGCCACCACAGTAGACAAGACAGGCAATGCAATTACTCAGGTGGGAAAGAAGGGTTAGAAGGAACAGCGGAAGTGCTGCCTTTTCTGGTCTGAAGGTCTCAGTACTGCTTGTTCTCCCCTCTCTCCTTTCCCTATCCTAGCTGAGAAAGGTCCATAAACCAAAAAGGTTAGGCATGGTCACCCAATTCCAGTGATGTAGGCTTGCTCACCAAACATAGGCATCTGCTTCCCCAGCTGCACTTGATAATTAAGGGGGATGTGGGTAAGCTACCTGACCCCTCACTGGAAACTTTCACTGCTTCTTTTTGCTTCCATACGAAGCTTAATTCTTCTTTCTCTCAGGATTTTTCTGTGATTTTTTAAAAAAGATTTCCAGTTACCTGAGCTACTATTTTTTTATACCTCTAATTTTTAAATGTGTTATCTTTGGCAACTCACTTAACTTCTCGAAACATTTGTTTTCTCCATTTTAATACAGACACAATTTTTGTCCTACTTTGTAAGGATCGTAGTGACTCTAATTAAGAAAATATATTCGAACATGAACAAGATGATCAAATAATGAGGTATAATTATTGTAATTTAGTGTCTGACCCAATTCTTTATTCAATTTTAAAAATCTATCATGCACGGTAAAATCTTTGAATACGATGACTAAAGTCTCCTTTGTCTGGGATTTCTTCTTGTATATCAACTCCAAATAGTTGGTAGTGGCTGCTTGTGATGCCTGTGGGGAAGAATTCTAAGTTCATTTATAGACTCTATAGGGAATAATTCTAGGATCAATGAGTAGGATCTGCCAAGGGCATGGAAGAGAAAAACGGTGTTAAGCAGAGTGTATATCTGCTGGCCCTGTATAGTGCTCTAGAACAGTAGCATGTAACGAGGTGCATAAATGAAATTCAGCCCAGACTGGTTTCATATGGCCTGAACCAACACTTAACAATTGGAAGATTTCACATATATCTGAATTTTTTAAATATTTTTTTTTATATTGAAAGACTGGAAAATCCACTAAAACTGTGATTGCCCTTTCCCCATGACAACAACAAACAAGAACTAAGTATGGTTTCATTTCTTCTTTTAGGTAAAACACACGCTCTCCATTTTTAGCTAGCCCTTACCCCTCCCCATTGCCTTACTCCAGTCTGTTTACCTCACTTTATTTTCTAAAGTTTTATAGGCATTATTATTTCTGATTGCTGCCTTAGAGTTTTCCTGCGGAGATTTGTAGTGTGTCAGATTTATCTGCAGAAGTCTGACTATGACAAACACTATTTGAGTACCATATATTAAGATAGACCAAAAATCTTAGATGCTTGAAAGTGCTGTATGGTACAGGCTTTCTCATCTCAAATCCAGCACTCTGGCCCTGAAAATGTCAATGCCATTATGCATCGATCTAGCCTTTTAGCAAAAGCTTCATTAAATGAATCACGGCCAACATAGTGTAGCCAAGTCCAAAGTTGGAAAAGTCGGTGCCTCTCTTCTCCCTGTCATCCCTCAACACTGTCAGGACCCAGCCAAAAGCAAAGAAGGAGCAATATAAAATGAAGTGAGTAATTCACCATTTGTTGAAGGAACATAAATTAGCAACTTGTTATGATGTCGCCCTTTTTTTTTTAAGGTAAAAATCTCCACAAATAAGTTTAATGTGGAGAACAGCATTTATTTCCCTCTAATAGGACATGCTTGTCCCCCTGTCCTCCTACATACCTTCTCAGATCCCCTCTAATTGAACCAAGTGGACTTAATTTGAATTAGACTGTCAAAAATCATCCACTTAAAGTGATGTATTTACTTCCCCAGCTAAAATGGATTCATTTCTGTGCAATATATATGAAGTGTTGACGGACTGTATTTTGCGAACTAGATGTATTTTGCACGCATCTCCATGTCACATAATTCAGGTATGTAAAGCAAAGGAGATGGTGGGAGTAGAGCAGATCAGTGAAGGGACAGGAAACACAAGTGGTGCGGCACCTGGGTGGCTCAGTCAGTTGAGCGTCTGACTCTTGGTTTCAGCTCAGGTCATGATCCCAGGGTCATGGGATCAAGTCCCGTGTCGGGGTCTGTGTTGAGCATGGAGCCTGGCTGGAATTCTCTCTGTCTCTCCCTCTGTCCCTTTCCCCTGTTCTCTCTCTCTCTCTCTCTCTCTCTATCAAATAAAGAAAACAATAACAATAACAAAAGAAACACAGGGGTGAGTCAGGGGCAAGAGCGGGAGAAGATGGCTGTGCTTGCACTAAAACAAGGAAATAATCATTATATTTAGGTTTCTGGAGGCAGAGTAACTTTTCAAATTAAATGTGCAAAGTCTATCTTGAATTTGATACAGTTCACCTTCAAAACCCCCACAGCAGACACTTTATTGATGGCTTCCATTTAGGAGTACATGACTTTATATATGCAAACAGTGTATTTACATAAAAAAAGAAAAGCTGGATTTTAAACACTAGGAACATTGTGAATTTAATATCAAATGACGATTTTTAAAATAATGTCAAGAAGTCTTTGTGGACTTTATAATAGCACCACATTCACCTGCTAAAGGACTGGGCAAAAAAAAGCATTCAAACACAAAAACCAGTTCTACCTTCAAGGATATTATAATTCAATTAGGGGGCATAAAACAATTACTATCATATTTGAGGCAGAAAATAATTTAGCACTTAAGCCTATGGTTATGGGCTATAAATGACAAAGAAAACAGAGGAAGGAAATCAATGTGAATTTGTGTAAATCAGGAAGCTTTATCAATAAAGTTCACTTGTAGAAGATGGAAAATAATGTTTCATGCTTGTTGGGGGAAATTGGAGTACTATTCACTGGTCTGCCTTTGGCAGTTTTGACCAATGCCATAGATATTAAAAGAAAATTAACTAAATAGGAAGCATAACACCTGTTTATAAATCACTGAGTGAATGCCTGCATCTCCTTTTGTAGGGCTCTGGCAAATAGGGAAATGTAAGAATTTAGCTTAGGTTTGAAGCTGAACCAGACCTCCAGCTTCCCTCCTATTTTCAACCTCTATATTGGAATCCATATAGAAGTTTAAACACGCTTGCAAAAGGAGAGCAAATTAAGGAAGTTCTGGAGTAGTCACCTAGTTTATTATCCAGCCAGCTGCACAGATGAGGCACATAAGTCTATCTTGTTGATTCATTCAAAGACAAAAATCAGGAAGAAAAAAAAAATAGGACAGTGCTTAGTCCTGTACCCCCTAGCTGGGTTTCCGACTAGATGAATAAAAGGCAAGAGAAGGTAAGGAAGATCCTATTTCTGAACACTAATTTCTATTAGTGTCTCCACCTACTTGTGGAATGTAGTTCATTAGATTAGTGTCTCTCCCTCCCTTCCCAAAGAGGGAAGAAAGTAGATGGCCAGAAAGTTAAAGGGGGACAGAAAATTCCAACTCTATGAGCTGAAGCCAAAACATGAGATGAGCAGCCAAAATATTCCCCACAATTGGAACAATGAGTTGTACCACAAAACTACATTGGTTCTTAGGAGATCTAGAGACATTTGACTTATGTCTGTGACCTTCAGTGTCCGCCTGTCATTCATTGCACAATATTTCCAGGAGTCTTTTTCAATCAAATTTTCATCTGTTGGCCATCACGAATGGTTTTAACAAGCTCATGGCACATCTTAAAATACAAACCTTTTGAGGGCTATGTACAAAAATGGTTAACATTTAGAATTTAGAGAGAAATGAAGGGGCTACCATGAGACTAAAATGATCATGACATGGGACCAAAGGCTGAAAAAAACTGAGGCTATGAATGCTGGTGGGAAAGAGGGAGATATAATCATGATCTTTGAATATCTACAGCTTATTGTGGAAAAAATATGTTACTTCTTTATGGTACAAATAATAAAAGTAAATGCAATCAAACTACATCACAAGGTAGTAAGCTCCCAACCACAGGAAATGTATAACCACAGACTTTCAGAACTTACCAGGCATGCTGTATAGCAGAGTTATGTTTCAAAAGGATAAGTCTAAAAGTTCCTTAAACTACCATCTAATCCTGCAATTCTATGATTCTTTAAGCCTCAAGATATTCCACAAGTTTTTAAGCCATTCGTAAATTTTAGCTCCAAGAATATTGCTGTCAAATCTTACTTCTCCCAGTATTTTTCCCCTTTGAATCCATGAGTTTAGGGTGCATATTATTCTTCGTTATAAGAGGGGCAGGAGTCCACTTTCAGTTGAGACTGGACTATGTTCAAAAGAGAAGAGGGTAAGATTTCCTATGAAGCAGATCCATCCAATATCATACTTTAAACACTACCTTTATGCTGAAGTTCAAAGTCATTGCCAGTCCAGGTCACCTCTGAATTTGAGATTCCTCACACAAACCACAAAAAAATTTTCTCTTTGATGTGGTAGGCATCACAAACAGTATTTCCAAACAGAAAATGTTAAAGAAAAATAATGTGCATATTTCACCAGCTCCCCTACCTCTACCCCTACAAAAAGAAAGGAAAGGAAACAAAAGGAAAGAGAGGTGCCTGGGTGGCTCAGTCGGCTGAGCATCGGACTTTGGCTCAGGTCATGATCTCGCAGTTTGTGGATTCAATCTCCATGTTGGGCTCTGTGCTGACAGCTCAGAGTCTGAAGCCTGCTTAAGATTCTGTCTCCCTCTCTCTCTGCCCCTCCCCCACTCATGGTCTGTCTGTCTCTCTCTCTCTCTCTCTCTCTCCAAAAATAAATAAACATTAAAAGTCTGTCTCTCTCTCTCTCTCTCTCCAAAAATAAATAAACATTAAAAAAAAAATAAAGGGGCGCCTGGGTGGCTCAGTCGGTTAAGCCTCCGACTTCAGCTCAGGTCACGATCTCGCGTCCGTGAGTTCGAGCCCCGCGTCGGGCTCTGGGCTGATGGCTCAGAGCCTGGAGCCTGCTTCCGATTCTGTGTCTCCCTCTCTCTCTGCCCCTCCCCCGTTCATGCTCTGTCTCTCTCTGTCTCAAAAATAAATAAACGTTAAAAAAAATTAAAAAAAAAAAAAAATAAATAAAAAGAGAAAAAAGAAATGAGAAAAGAAAAAAAAAAATGGCACCAGTATCTACTTGTTAGTTCCGATACCTAGAAGTCAACTTTAACTCATTCCTTTTTCCCCATTCTCTGCCTCCAAAGTTCTTCAGGTTCTTTCAGGTCTACTTCAAAAATGTATTTCAAATGCATCTTCTTTCAATTTGCCCTCCTCTCCTCCCAGTCGAGGCAGCCATCATAATTCCTCTAGACTATTGCTATCATTTCTGAATGGTCTCCCCGATTCATTCTCTACACCACGGTGAGAAGAGGGAAGAGAAGGCAAGGAAGACAAAATGCTGGAGACTAATGTGTTTACAAAACAAAACACTTTTCAATCATGGGAAATATTGTTATTATAATTATTTATGCATTATGCAGACTAAATTAGTACTTAGCATAGTAAAAATCATTCAAAACAAATTTATCTTCACTCAGAAAAAGAATTCTTATCTACAGAATTCGGGATGGGGAGGGGCAGGTTCAAATGTCCCTCTGATTGACTAAATAAGAATTTGTCTTCACTTCATCACAGCCAGACCAAATATTTTTTACTGTTTTCTTTCCATGTTCTTTCAAAAACCTAAGGTTTGGAAGACTATAAAGGTAGGAAAGAAAATCA
The DNA here is from genome assembly GCF_046562875.1 of Panthera onca. Taxonomy (NCBI): domain Eukaryota; kingdom Metazoa; phylum Chordata; class Mammalia; order Carnivora; family Felidae; genus Panthera; species Panthera onca. The sequence goes on along the minus strand of NC_138351.1, from coordinate 78,243,834 downwards.
TTTACTTATTCATTCATTCATGCTACATATGCTTTTTAAATATTCCAAGTTCTGGGCTAGGAAAGACACAGTTTCTGCTCTCATGTGAATTACAGGCTAGTACGGAATAAAAACTGTTTAAAGTTTACTAATTTAACTTCTTGGAACAGTGGAAAGAGCCAGGGGAAAGAAAGATACACTGAGGTCAGCAAGAGAATGAAAAGTACTCACCAAGTTTTTTTTGTTGTTGATACATACAACATCCTTAGTTACTAGTGACATTATCTAAATTAATACCCAAGACTATTGCCATTTAAATGAGCTTCTCCTTCTCCATCAATTTCTCCTCCCTACCAACCCCTCCCCTTAGAAATAGATTTTATTTAAACAAATGAGCAGTATGGTCAAGAAACAGAAATGCAGGAGTGATGCTGAATGGAAAGAAAAGTTAGGAAAACATTCTTTGAGACTTAGTATGTGTCAAGAGCTTTTATACATAATTTGATTTTTTTTTTTAATTTGTACCTTCAATATAAACCAGAAATAACAATCCTGAATTTTTTCACAGGGAAAGAAAACATCTCAGAGATGGCAAGGGACTTGTTTGAGGTCTCACAGATACATAGAATGGCAGGACTGAAATTTATACCCAAGTGCATCTCATGCCCAGACTCATGCATCAATTAATTGTGTTCTACAACATTTGTAACTTCCATGAATCAGGCCAAGTCCCTGGGTTCTATATGAGAAAAGATATGAGGACCTTGGAAATAAACCAGAGACTGAAAGAGCTCTCTGGGGCTTTCTGACCAAAATCCTTTTCAGGTATGTGCAGTTGATCTCCCTTGCAAACTTCTGTTTTCAGAGTCCTCTGGGACTTTCCATAATTATACCCTGCCTCTCTCTAGCTTCCTCCCTTCAATTCCCTGCCCCTTTGGCCCCTCTCAAATGGGAATTAATCCAGCCACAAACAAGCTGTCACTAAGTGAAGATTTTACTGTGATTACTGCTTGGGAGAAAAATGTTGCCTTTTCTTCCCCCTCCTCCAAATGCCTTATTTGCAGACTAGAAATCATGGGGCATGTGTCCAATTGATACATTTCCCTTCAAACAGCAGATCCAACACTGAAGTGGGATGCAAATTTAATTATTCCACATGTACAGAACAGAAACAGAATCTCATTGTTAAATTTGTTCTCCTATGTCGGAAAGATTAAAAATAAAAGATCTTGAAGCGGTTTGTGTGAGTGGAATACGTTTCAGTTCATAAAACCATGAGACAATGAAAAAAGGGCACCAGAGGGCTTCTTTCTACCACATGGAATTATTATTTCTAAATGTTTCTTCTCAGAAATCTTAGCTCTTCACCTGTGTACCCCAAAAGAGACTTCAATCCCCTTCTCTAGGGCTTGAATTTCTTCAGATAATCTCTATTTTCTTCAAATAATCCCCTTCAAGCACCTTATACTCCAGCCAAGCCAAACTATTTACCTTTTTAAATTAATTTGGGATAAAAATGGAGATATAATTAGTTAATTAACTAGAACATAAACATGAGTCTAGTGATGAAGTTCATCTGTGGCTGGCTACTTAAAATCAAACCTTGGCTTATGGCTTCCTAGTTATAGAACCTTGGGCAAGCTATCTGACCTTTCTGTGCTGCTGTCTCTCGCTACATAAAATGGGGATAATAATGGTATCCATCTCCTAGGGTTTCTGTGAGAAGTAAATGAGTCAATACATGTATTATGCCTACCACAGTGCCAAGAACTTGGAACACACTCAATAAACTAGTTTTTAATCATAACACATCCTATACTGCCTTCTTTTTCCTCTTCCTCTTCAGCATATCCTTCAAGACTCAATTCAAATGTTGCCTTTGCCATAAATCCATTTCTCCAGCCACTAGTTAGCATTCTTATTTCTAAATTCCCACAAAATATGATTTTTGTTTCACTTATCACTATTTACCATGTTCTTCTTACCCAATGCCTCTGGAGCAAAGAGGAGGGATCATCTTACTCTTTTATAGAGAAAGCAAGTGCTTGCTGATCAATACAATTAATATAACGACAAGGAATGTTTTAATTAGAACCCTTGAGGGCTTAGTATGCACCCAGACCCTGTGCCAAAAGTTTATTATCTCATTTAATCTTCGCAACATTCTTAGAGGTAGCTGTTACTGTATGCATTATACAGATAAGGAAATGGAAAGTCAGAGAACTTTACTAGCCTTGCACAAAAATGCAAACCCAGTAAGAGGCACCAAAGTTATGTGAACTACATATCTCCATCGGGCTAACTCCAAAGATCCTATTTGTAACCACTAAGCTATCCTTCCCTATGGACCCTTAGGCTTGGAAAAAGACAACCCAGAGGGTGGTGCTATGGGAAATGTGAACTTCGGATTCACACAACTTGTTACAGATGCCTTCCTTCTGTCAATAAGATAGGCTATAGAGGGGCGCCTGGGTGGCTCAGTCGGTTGAGTGACCGACTTCAGCTCAGGTCATGATCTCACAGTTTGTGGGTTCAAGCCCCGCGTCGGGCTCTATGCTGACAGCTCAGAGCCTGGAGCCTGCTTCTGATTCTGTGTCTCCCTCTCTCTCTGCTCCTCCCCCACTCATGCTCTGTCTCTCTCTGTCTCAGAAATAAACATTAAAAAAATTTTTTTTTTAAATAAGATAGGCTATAGATCAGAAACTTTGTTTTTAAGTTCTCTTGATAAATCCTAGCTTGAGAGGGAAGGAAGAAGAACAGAGTACTAGCATTTTTCTCCACCCATCCCTGCAAATGATGTCCATCTCTGGGAAAGAGAAAGTTTTCTTAACTGCTCAAGTCCCCCCTCTTCCAACTCCTGCTAGGTTCTTAGGCTTCATATGAAGCACCACTACCACTTTCTTCTATGCTTAAGCCAAAAGACTTTCTTAAAATTCATTGTATGTCCACCTTCTTTATCTTCAAACTTCTCTGCCATGCCTCAATCCAAAATTCTTCCCTAACAAAGGCTCATTCTAGCCAACTCTTTCCCTAAGAAGAGTTTTCCTGATCATTCCATGGATCGCACGGCTTTGCATTTGCCTATTTATTACTACTCTGTATTCTCCCTGAGGGTATGGGCATTGTCTACTTTACTCACAATTAATTCCCCCAAACAGGCCAGTGACTTAAATTATGAAAGAGAAGGAGGAGCTGGAGAGAGGAGAGGAAATGGTCCGGATGCTGAAGGAGATGGAAAAGGGAAACAAAAGTAAATAACTAGACCCCAGATTCTTGATTCTGGGTCCAGAGCACACATTTGTCTCTACAGAACACTTTCAGAAACTTTTTCTTTTTAAAAAGAAAACCTTGGGGTGCCTGGGTGGCTCAGTTGGTTAAGCATCCAACTTAAGCTCAGGTCATGATCTCACGGTTTGTGGGTTTGAGCCCTGCGTTGGGCTCTGTGCTGGCAGCTCGGAGCCTGGAGCCTGCTCAGGATTCTGTTTCTCCCACTCTTTCTGCCCCTCCCCACCTTGTGCTCTGTCTCTCAAAAATAAATAAATGTTAAAAAAAAAAAGTTTAAAAAATTAAAATAAAAACAGAAAATCTTTTTTCAGGTTATCTGAAGTCATATTGGTGTTTGAAAATATGTCTCTAGGTTTTAGGAAGCAGTTAACTATATAATTCCCCACCTCCTGCCTATAGCATCCTCCCCTCCACTCCCTGGACAACATACAAAAGAGAAAAAATTTAAGGCTGAAATTACCTGGAGAAAAAGACCAGGTTCTTTCTCTAGAAAGAAGACTCTTTTTTAATAATGTGGATACAGACCTCATCTCCCTCCCTTCCCTTTTTAAATGATTTTATGATTTGCCCTAACACCTTACTTCAGGCCCAGTGCTTCTCAAGCTTTAATGTGCATGAGAATCATATGCAGAGTTGGTCAAATCACATCCCTAGCTTCCAACCTTCAAATGCAGTAGGTCTGAGATGGGGTCATCATTTGCATTTCTTAACACTTCCAGGTGACAATGATGTTCCCATCTTGCACAGGAACCTTCTAGAAGCACTGGTCTAGTCTAACAAATGGATCAGTGTCGCCAGTTACTAGCTGGGTAATATTATAATAATGTGAGAGTGTGCTGTGGACCAATCAATGTTTTTGGTCCTTGAGGATTTTATTAACGGTTTGAGCCATTGGAGATTCTGAGTGGATGCTATAAATGGGGGCTAATTTCACAGGTTTTTTTTTTTTTTTTTTTTAGTTTATTTATTTTTAGAATGAGAGTGAGCTAGTGGGGAAGGGGAAGAAAAAGGAGACAGAATCCCAAGCAGGCTCCACTCTGCCAATGCAGAGCCCAACATGGTGCTTGACCTCAACAACCATGAGATTATGACCCAAGCCAAGATTAAACGTCAGACGCTTAACTGACTGAGGCACCTGGGCTAATTTCACCCATGTAATTTCACAGTTTTGAGGCTTGCATTAAGCACATTTACTTTCATGAGATCTCAGCAGAACATGGTCATTGTAACCTACACAGTCCAACACAAAGTGAGGCTCAAAGTCTGCTAGGTTCTGTATCAGAGAGAATTGTGTTTAAATCCCATCTCTGCTCCGTCTGAGCCATATCCTTATATTTTCCATTTTCTCTCATACAAAATGGCTGTAATTGTATCTACCTCATAGATACTATGGCACAATGTAAGCACTCTGTGAACATAAAGGGTATTAACGTCAGCAATAACAACTAAAAACTCCTTTATGAAATAAATAATATTATTCTTCTTTATTTAGGAAGATACTGAGGTTCAGATGCTCCCTTAAGGTGTTAAAACCGGGATCTGTGCACGAGACAGAGGTTGATTCCAAATCCTTGGCTCTTAACCACTAGAGGTTATGGTGAATAGAACCTTTGGTATTTAGCTGATATGGTTTTAGGGTTACCTGAGAAATGTAAATAGCTCTGTGTAAGCAACCCTATAATTCCTCAAACTAGAATGGAAATGCCAGCCTCGTGCTTGGGCACAGTCCTTGGCATTGTGAGGCCTCATGACCCCACTTCCTCACTGCTTCTTTACAGCTTCTCTGCACCAGAACAAAGAAGGCAGCTGAAAATCATGTATCAATTATGGATAATCGTGTCTCCATTTAGCACAGGCAAGTGATTCCTCATTGTCTCTGTCAAATGAAACCAGCCCTTAGCTCAAGCCATTTCTCCCAGAAACTACAGCTCTCCTTCCTCCTACCCTGAGCTCAGTTAGATTAACATTAATGATCTGTCCTCTCAGATGGGTCCCAGAGCATTGGACCCTGCCAAGCCATTTTCCACTCAGAATGATTTTTGCCCTGGCCTCTTGCTTGCAATGTGGCCCTTTCTCAATTTGAAAGTAGCAGCTGCTTAACAGATGCTCACCCACTTAGATTTGGAATGGAGGCCTTGAAAGATGTGGAGAGAGAGCCTGGTAGGCCAAAGAAGAAAATAAAGCACTACAGATGCATTGTGATGAATTCTAGAAGTAGAGAGCATAGATCCAGCAAAGGAAAACCATCACAGAGCTTGATAGTTGACTTTGAGTGAAGACAGAGATATTATTTTACTTTTCCCCAGGAATGTGTACCAGTATTGAAAATAATTTTTAACTACCTCTTTTCTTTTTTTTTTTTTTAAATGAAACAAATCAGGCAGTGCAAAATACATAAAACCAGAAGTAAAAGTCTACATGTCCAACTTCCTTTCTCCACTGCAGAAGTAATCATTGTTTACAGTGGCCTGTTTCCTAGAATTTGTATAAGTAACAAAGCAATTAATATAAACACTGTTTTGAAATTACAAATGATATTTGTAATATGTTGTACATTGTTTTAACATTTTTATTGAAGTATGCCTGCAGAAACATATATGTATTTTAAGTTTGTAACTCCTTTATTTTTTATAAACTCAATGCTCAGATATAACCGGCTGGACCCACACCAAGAAATAGAACAAAACAGAATCCCACAAATTCCCTTCCACACTTTGCTTTTTCATTTAATAAAATAATGTAGTGATCTCCCATTTCAGCATATAAAGACCTAGCATTTTCTTTTAATAGTTACATAGAGTATTTGGCTACACAGAACAGCCATCATTTAATAAATTAGCTATTGATAGACATTTAGGCTATTTCCACTTTTTCTTTGCTACTATGGATATTCCAATAAGTATATCTTTGCACTCTTGTGAGAAATATTCTTTAGAATATATTCTTGAAAGAGAATTACAGTAACAAAGAATATCTATATTTTAATTGTTAAGAATGTTTTTAAATTACCCTACAAGAAAGTTGCACTAGTCTATACTCCTACACTGGTACCAACTTTAGAAAAATATATTCTTTTAAAGAACTACATGCTGGGCCACTTGGGTGGCTCAGTCGGTTGAGCATCCCACTTCAGCTCAGGTCATGATCTCACTGTTCATGAGTTCAAGCCCCACATTGTCCAGCTGCTGTCAGCACAGAGCCCGCTTTGGATCCTCTGTCCCTCCTCTCTGCCCCTCCCCCACTTGCACTCTCTCAAAACTAAATAAACTTTAAAAAAAAAAGAAAGAACTATTTGCTGAATATATATCATTTAGAATATACTGATAAACAAAAAAGATAAAAATTCCCAACTATCTTATTACCTAAAGATAACTTATTTTTTATAAACATATGAAAAATATTTTTTCTTAAATTCAAATGAGGAGGAAGGGGATTGATTTGAAAGGACAAAATGAAGAGACAGACCAGCCTGAGGATACAAGCTCAGTTGATGTTCCAGAAGAGAAAGTTGATCACTTTCAGGTTAGCACCAAAATTTCCCCACTGCATCCTAAGGCCTCTACTCCTCTCTCTTTAGACTAACATACTTGTGGCCCAGGAGGAAAGAGGAGACGGTCATCCATAGGAAGGAAGGCCCAGGTAGCTGGCTAATCAGGTAGTGAGGCCTATTTTGCTTCCCATGCAGATGATGAATAGGCAGTATGGGATCCATTCATTAGAGCCCAGATTCTCTGATAAAGGAAATAGATCCTATACACTGTCACTGACAGGCAAACTCCTTTCTTTATCTTTCTGTGCATTTCTCACTGCTGACAATCATTGAATAATATCTCTACTCCATATAAATAGGAGGAAAATTTTCACAAAAATACCCTCCATGAGGGATGAGATGTCACCAAACAGAGCTACAGATAAAGTAAAAACATTCCTGCCATATCCACTCCCCCTCCCTCCTTGATTCTGGTTCTACCTGTGGCATGATATTTCTAAGCAAGCAACTTGAACAATTATTCTGGGGTGTTTTGTCTCTACCCTGTACCTTCTGCCTTTGGATTCCTGACAAGTAGAACCCAACATGACAGAGATTTTCAGAACTGAAAGGAGTCTTAGAGGATATGTGGTGTGGAGATTCCCTGAAACCTGAAAATCATTTGAAGACCACATTCAGCAAATGGCTTTTAAAGAGCCAGCTTGTGCATACATGCACTAGAACATTCTTACTCCATCTTAGATGATAATTCAAAGTTTAGATCTCCCTTTTCCTCTAGACTAGAATCTCCACATACATTTATCTTGTGTGCAGCCAAGATCTCAGACCCTAAAGTAGTTTCTGGCACAACACATTTATCCTCTAAATGTCTTCTGATTAAATAAATGGAAGCACTAACTTAACTATACCTCTCTGCTAGACCACACCAAAATCCATTCGGTCTCTTAATTCACAAACACTATGAATTACCCAAACCTACTCTACTTTACTTTTCTTTTTCACCTGTTTAGTGTTTGACCAATCTTATTTCAGGAATTATCTTTCCTGTCTTTTTGTGGTGTTTCATAGAGGTTATTTTAAAAAGTTATTTAGAAACAACATAGGCCAGGCTAGACGGCATAAACAGAGACTAGATATGACATTCAGAAGGCCCAAAGAGTTGGGACTCAGCTGCAGGTGCTGGGGGAAAAAGCAGGCAAAGGGTACATGGAAGTAAGGCCTGAGAGTAGGCATGGTCAACTCCTGGGCTGTCCAGCAGGTGTTATGGGCAGGTGGGATGCAACATCAGGATGTGAGTTGGTGATAGAGATTTGGCTGAGCAGACAGGTAATAATCAGTCAGAGGTGAAAAACTCCAGTAGGGTCCCAAGTTCAGAAACAGGACTCTTGTTTCTGCTAGGTCCAAAGGAGAAAGAGAGGGAGAGAGAGAGAGAGAGAGAGAGAGAGAGGGAGGGAGGGAGGGAGGGAGGGAGAGAGAGAGAGAGAAAGAAAGAAAGAAAGAAAGAAAGAAAGAAAGAAAGAAAGAAAGAAAGAAATGTAGAACCCTACTCTGACAGGAGAATGAGGATACTTAGAACTTTTTTCTGGCTGGGACCCAAACACTGAGAATCTGGGCCTAGATACTGTAAGCCAATCAGAAGTACATGTTGGCCTTGCTCAGATCAAGGCAGAATCTCAGTTATTGGAGTGGGGGTTTGGAGTACAAGACAGAGTCCTAGACCTCAGGAGGGCTGTTGTAGTAAGAGTGAAGCCTCCCTGGCAAGGGGCATTAGAAAGTGAGATTTGAGAGCCTGGAAAGGTCCTCCAATTCTGTTCCTGTAAAGGCGTGTTGCAGCAGAACTTAAAAGGAATTTCATGTTGGTCTGTGGTCACTCCTCTAGTCTCACCTCTACGTCTTTCTCAATGTACCTGTCTTAGCCCAGGCTACTTAATAAAAACCACAGGGTGGGTGGCTTAAAAACTATTAATTTCTCACAATTCTGGAAGCTGGAAATCCAAGATCAGTGTGCCACCGTGGTGTGGTTCTGATGAGAACTCTCATCCTACCTTCTTGCTACATCCTCAAAGGCAGAGACCGAGACCTCAGGTCTCTTCGTCTTTTTATCAAAGGGTCCTAAATCCCATCTTGGAGTTTCTATCCTCATGATGTCATCTAAACTTAATTATCTCCTGGAGGGCCAATCTCTAAATACGTCACATTGGGGATCAGGGCTTCAACATAGAAATTTTAGGGGGACAAAAAGCTTCAGTCCAAAATACTACAATCCAAATGAATTTGCTTTATTTTCTACTTTTCTTAAATGTGCCCTAGTCTCCGGTCATACTATTCCCTTTGCCTGGAATGCTTTTCCACACCCTGTTTGTCTGGCTACCTCACACTCATGCTTTCAGCCTCTGGCTAGAAGACTTTGCCTCCAGGAAGCCTTAATTATCTCTGCATGTGAGTGAGATGCTCTTCTGTGGTCTCAGAACACACTATCCTTGTTCTCTCATAACACAGATCCCTGATTTGGCAAATTTCTGCTTACTCTTCTCTTTCCCTCCCCCACTAACCTGAAATGCTCATCAATGGCAGGAAACGTGCCCACATTAGTCATCACTGAATCGTGAGCATCTAGCACATTTTTATATGTAGAAAATGTTCATCATTGGTTAAACAGCTGAATAAATAAATTTTTTAAATGCCAGTTTTGGTTTATTCATTTTTAATAAGGTGTGTTAAATGTCTCTCAACTACCCTGACATTTCAATTATAAATTATGATGGACATTTCTCTGTTTATTTTAAACCAGGAATAAGCCAAACTCTCTGGAGATGATGGCTATTTTATATTTTGCACTGATCTTAAACCAGTACCTTAATTTTACATTTTTAAGTAATCACATTTTAAGTAAAAAACAAAAACAAAAACAAAACAAACGTTGGGGTGCCTGGATGGTTTAGTCAGTTAACCATCTGACTTCAGGTCACGATCTCACGGTTTGTGGGTTTAAGCCCCATGTCAGGGTCTGTGCTGACAGCTCAGAGCCTGGAGCCTGCTTTAGGTTCTGTGTCTCCCTTTCTCTCTGCCCCTCCCCGCCTGAACTCTATGTTTCTCTCTCAGGAATGAATAAATGTTAAAAATTTTAAAAAAGAAAAACAACTTCTAGACTAGACGTGTGGTAACTTGAATTTATGTAACAGATTGCTTGAATTCAGGGATTCAATAACTGGCATAAAATTGTGCTATCCACTGAGCATCAAGCAGACTACAGACACTAGCAATCTCACCTGCAATCCTTGCACTCAGATAATCTTGATCTCAAACAACTGGAAAAGTTCATTGACTTGACCAAGTGGGTAGTGTGCTGCTAAAGCCAAATCTACCACTCGTGTGGTTTGGATGGAATTTTGTGTAATGACTGCTTTTCTCTCTGTTCCCCTCTATGTGTGAAGACTGCATTCATGGATTCTTTCTCTTTTTTCCTCATCTGGTCTTTCTCTCTTCCACCTGCCTACCCCAACTCCTGGCATCTCTACTGCATTATTAATGGGGACTTGTCCAATTAAAGGGCTCATGGACCTTCATATTTCATGGATGCTCAACAGCAATCAGATTGGCAGGCCCAAGAGGAACCGCAGTCCCTGAGACGCTGGCTGCATGAACTAACAGGAAAAGATGAACAATAAAAAGGAATTGTGAGAGAAATCGATAGGCTCACATTGGCCCCACATGTCCATAAGCATCTTTTTGCTGTTGTAGAATCACTTCTGTGATTGTAGACATCATTACTGCAGTATTTATTTCTCTCCCTCTTGTCTGTCAAATAGCTGGCTAGAGTCAGAAGTCTATTCGACTCTGGCATTTAAAGCTCTCTTACTTCTCCATGGGTCAAATTTCTAGCCTTTTCTCTTATTTCCACACTCCAAGCCAGAGGCTGCTTTTTCTTTGACCAAGGGCCTGAAATATTGTGAGAGGTTTGTAGCATCCACAAGGTGGCTTGGTCTTAAGAACTTTTACAGTTTATTCTAGTTCTGGTTTCAAAAATCCCATGGCTAAATGAATGTTGTGTCTCTCTTCTCTAAGACTGAAAACTTGCTACTATCCTCATAAATATTTATTTATTGAGGATGTTGTGCCAGGTATTAGGTTATGCATTGGGTTTCATTGATCACACCCACCTTTCATGTTAATTTTAGATAGATACTGATTTGTTTCAGGCACCACACTAGCCACAGTCTGTTTTTAAATGTGGTGCACAACTCTGACTCAGGAAAGCCAGCAGAGTACAGTAAGTAGCTAAGAACAAGGCCTCTGGAATTGGATCTTGCCTTGGCCACCAACCAGCTATGAGACATTAAGCAAAGCACTTAACCATTTAGAACAACCCTAGTAGAGGACGTCTTGAATAAATGTTATCAGAATCACCCAGAGGTTCTGTGGAAATGCAGATTTGGAGATATATAAGCGGTGGAATGATGTCTGCAGTTGTCTGCATAAGTCTTACTTATTAAAACTTGTAAATCACTGAATCTCATACACTCGTCCCCACCCCTTCAGTTCCCTCACCCTCCTTCCCCTCACCCCATCAATAGCTAGGTTCAAATCCCATCCTTGTTAAGAGTTCACCCAATTTCCAATGCGGGCAGAAATCCCTCCACACCATCAAACAATTCTGAAACACCAGCTGGATGTCTACAATTCAACTGATTTCTGACACTGTCTACCCAAAGACAGCATCAGAGTCCATCAGTTAAAGGCTCAGTCTTACAAGACTGCTCTCCACTTCAGATGGTGATCCCAAATCCAGGTTGCGACCTGAACTTCTGACAGACGAACTATAGATGAGAGGTTCTCAGGACTCCCTCTTTGGGTTGGATTAATTTGCTAGAGCCACTCATGAAACTCAGGAAACCTGTTTACTCACTAGATTACTGGTTTATTACAAAGACTATTAAAGGATACAAATCAACAGCCAGATGAAGAAGTACATAGGGATAGGTCTGCAACAAAGGAGCTTCTGCCCTCATGGAGTTTGGAGACCCAACTCAAGTGGCACATGGAAAGCATTCTGGCTCACCAACCTGCAAGACCTGGAAACCCCTTCCTTTTGGGTTTCTATGGATGCTTCATTACATAGACAAGACTAACTTAAGTCATTGACCATACAGGACTGATTTAAACTCCAGCCTCTCTCCAATATCCAGAAGTCAGAGGATGAGACTGAAAGTTCCACCCTTCCATGAAGTTGGTTCCAAAACCAGCCCCCATCCTTAGCTGCTTTCCAAAAGTCACCTCACTAACGTAAACCCAGTTGTGGTAGAAAGGGCTTGTTATGAATACCAAGAACTCCCACTTCACTTTTCTGGCGCTGAAGCATTTCAGGAACTGAGGACAAGATATCAAATATAACAAAAGATGTTCCCAGTGCTGAGGAGATTCCTAGTGTTTTGGGAGCTGTGAGCCAGGAACTGTGTGAGAAAATCAAATATATATGTGAAATATACTTTGGTCATCTGAGAGACCAAATAAACATACCTTATAAGTCACAATATTGCACTTGTCTTTGTCAAGATGTATCATTCAGGCAAGTTGCTTAAACTTTCTGAACCTCAATTTTTCACTAATTTTTCATTTAGCCACTAGTGTTGACGAATGTGGCAAAGATTAAACAATATAGAATATACAATAAAATCAAAGGTATTATTTGCACCCCGTATCAGGCATTCCCTCCTGTCATTTACCTCTCTTAGTAATGTCAGTGTGATGCACATTTTACAGAAGAAGGTGAGGGTCAGAGTGGTTAAGCCATTTGTACACAATCTCACAGAGCCATGATTTGAAAGCACAACTATTTTTAAAATCTAGGCACCTTATTAGTAGGTTAGTTTCTACTTTTCCTGAAGTATTTGTAGTTAAGTTTCACCTCTAACTGAAAAACATGCAAATAATGTCCCCATGGGGAGAAGATTTTCTGAAATCAAGATGTAAAGAACTTTTCTCATTATTTATTTCCTTCACAAGTTTCATATTTATGATCCATGTTCCTGTACGAGTGAAAATTTGGAAAAAAATCCCACTCTAAACCTTAACAAGAAAAGCTGCCAGAGTAGAAAGTACTGTGTCTATAGATCCTACTTTATATCTTTAGTTATAGACTATTTCTGGTGACCTTATGTATACAATGAAGTCCTACAGGATGAGTATTAATTTATCTCCCCTACTCTCCTCAGTCCTCTCTCTGTGATTCTGCTTTGTTTTATTCAACAGGTATCTATACACTAGGAATAAGTAAACAAGACAGTAATGGTCCCTGCCATAGTGACAATTTATGGGGGAATACAGACAAAACGAGAAAGAAAAAACCTACAACCATAAATGACTTTCATAAATGCTGTGAAGGATGGCACAGGATTTAGTTGAAGGAATAGAAGGAATTAAAAAAAAAACTTCATCTGAAAATAAAAAGATGATAAGGTATTCAGAGATTTGGGGTCCACTTTCAACTGCTAAGCTGTTCATGTGCGCTAATAAACACTGAAGTATACAATGCTATAGTGTATTTTGTTTTTTAATTTTTTTAAATGTTTATTTTTGAAGGAGAAACAGAGCATGTGTGGTGGAGGGGCAGAGAGAGGGAGACACAATCCAAAGCTGGCTCCAGGCTCCGAGCTGTCAGCACGGAGCCCAGAGACTGAAGTGGGGCTGGAACTCACGAACTGTGACAGCATGACCTGAGCCAAAGTTGGACGCTTAACCGACTGAGCCACCCAGGCACCCCTGTAATGTGTTTTGATAGATCCCCAACGTGCATCCAAGTCTTTGGACTTAAGATTAGCTGGGGCGCCTAAGTGGCCTAGTCGGTTGAGCAGATATCTGACTTCCGCTCAGGTCGTGATCTCACTGTACTTGGATTTGGGCCCCACATGGGGCTCTGTGCAGACAGCTCAGAACCTGGATCCTGCTTCGGATTCTGTGTCTCCCTTTCTCTCTGCCCTCCCTCACTCATGCTTTGTCTCTCTCTCTCCCTCTCTCTTTCTCTCTCTCAATAAATCAACGTTAAAAAAAAATTAATTAATGGCAAGAGTTTTAAAAACATGATGTCTTCTAAGACCAATGTCCACAATAGGCAAAATAGGTAAATCTCCTCTGATTTAGACATGTTTGCTATGATATTGACATCCTCATCATTTTCTTTGAAAAATATTACAGGGACAGCTATACTTCTCTCCTAGTATGGATGGGTAGCTCAGTTGATTAAGCATCCGATTCTTGATTTTGGCTCAAGTCATGATCTCACGGTTTGTGAGTTCAAACCCTGCATCAGGCTCAGTGCTGACAGTGTGGAGCCTGCATGGGATTTTCTTTCTCTCTCTCTCTCTCCCTCTCTCTCCCTCTCTCTCCCTCTCTCTTTCTGTTCCTCCCCTGCTTGTACTCTCTCTCTCAAAATAAATAAATAAACCTAAAAAAAGTTTAAAAGAATTTTTAAAAACATTGTAAAATCTTTCCACTCACAGTATTCCTTACAGAAACTACTTGAGAATAGCCCTTTCAAGGAAATACCAGACTGGTCTCTTATTGCAGAACCCAGCCTCACCAGGGCTACATTTGATTGATCAAAGTGGGGCACCTGACCCTCAACACAGCCAATGCACATACTGGTCAGTGGCCCATGAAATGGTCTGGAATAAAGCATAAGCCAGACAAATTAGAGTTCCACTCTGAGAATCTGAACTGGAAAACGCTTAGGGAATGACATTGGTAGCTGTGAGGAAGTCAAGATGGAAGTGTTCATAAAGCCCATGAGATACATACACCGTGGAGGGCCCTGGAGATTCTCAGAAAGTCTTGTGATGAGGATGCAGGTCCTATGAGTAAGCACATACGAGGAGAGAAAAGCTAGAGAGTAAAGGACAATGAAACCAATCTTCGTAAACTAAAAAAAGGAAAGAGAAGTAGAGATCCATAGAATACTTCAATTATATTAGTTTTGGAAACCTTGAGTTAATATCTACCAGTGCCCTCTGCCAGAGTCTCTAGAACTTTGCACTGATTTCTGTCTCTGAGAGGTTGAATGAGCACCTGGTTGGCATGTCACAAGGGAATTCAAGAATCGAGTTGATACTAGGCCAGATAAACTTTCAGGTATTTCCTAATTATGAAAGTCTATAATCAAGATTTCAAATCTCCTATACCCACACAGCTGACCGTCTATACCAACATGACTTTATTAACCCATTGCCTTCATCAACATGACTTTACTATTCTAAGAAACTGTTGCCTGGGAAGGTAAAAATCACAAATAATTTTATTCTTAATTCCAGGTTCTTTAAAAAAAATTATTTAAATAAGCATCAAATGGTTTAACTCTTCCACTGCATCAGACTCCCTAAGAGTCTTCCAGCTGAAGTGTTCACCAATCCCAGATAATTAGATCAGAATCCTTACCCAATTCTAGTCACGTATTTTAACTAAAAGACTGCAAAACCTCAAAAAATTCCTAAATTTATCCTCCGTACTCCACAACTTTATGAAAAGTCTGCCAAGATAGTATATTCCCTTACTACGCTAAGAAAAAAAATATCAGCTTTTTTTTATCAACTGGTTGTTTTCTCGTTTAGTTTCATATGGCAATATGTGTGATACCAGCTTGGGGAAAGAAAATTCCCCATGTATCTTCCAGAATCTGAAAGCCTTTACTCTGTTCATCTGCACTGTACATTGTAAGACTCTGTCAAGTGACCTGAATTAATCAGGATTTTTATCCCTCCTCCCTCCCACCCCCATTTATTCTCTTTCCATAATTCTTATGCCATGTCATTTCCTTCACTCCTCCTTTTTTAAGATGGAGGCACTTCTGCTCCCATTTCATTTTCGACTATTCTCTGAACTGTTCTAGGAGGAGTCTATTCTTCATCTGTGTAAATCTACATTTTATTTTTGTTCCAAATTGTAAATATCTGAACTCTGTAATAGATCAAACCTTTGTCAAAATCCCTTTCGAATTACATTAACATGAGGCTGTGATGCCTGGAAAAGATGATGTGATTTTTCTGTGTCTACGTGTCTTCGTGTGTGTGTGCACGCGCACCATGTCAAAAGAGAAAAACGCACAAACATCGAAAATGTCTACCAACATCAGCCCTTTTGCCAAATAGCAACCAAATTAAAAAGAAAACCAAAGATAAATTCAGGTCCATATTTCAGAAGAAGTGAATGAGGACCTCTTTATTTCCAATGCAATAGAAATGCAAAGAGGAAGAAATCAATGCAAACCAGTATGTCGTGGATCAGCACATTTTAAAACAAAATGTACCTTTGTATCTAAAAATCTGAGAGCCATGAATATTTAACAGAGAGAGAAAAGAATGATTTTGTCAGCGTGTAAAGCAAGTCCCAGGGAAGCTTAAATTCTGCTGCCTTCTATTAGCTTCTCTGCTCAGTAAACAAAATGAGTCATTCAGGGGGAAGGAGAGGAAGGAGATGAGGGCTGGGGGAGGCTGAGAGAGAAGGGACGTCTGAGTCTTGGGAAGAGGCAGGCTCAGGAATAGTAGCGGAGGGCAGAGAATGATGAAGTTTAATGCCAGCCGGTGGTCATGAGCTCTCTGGCTGGGGATAGAGCAGCTGGAGACAGTCCGTGAAGAGAATTTTCAAAACCTTTCTGGTTCTCAAAGCCAAAGGAACAGGGAGTGGCTAGTGCAGTAAAGGGATCTAAGGGATTGATTTGGCTACTCCAGGATGCAAGTCTTGTCCACTTAATCTCTTCAAGGCTCTCTTTCCTCACCTCTTAACGGGTATTAATACCAGCTACCTGTTTTAGGAGAATATCTTGGGGATAAGTGAGGCACATTAGCCAAAATCCATGCTAAATATTTGATGGCTGTGTCTGAAGCCACACAAGGGAATATTTGAGCAGCTTACCAGCTTCATGGGGGAGGAAGATCCTTAATGTGGCATAATTCAGGACTTACATTACAGCCCAATCCCTGTCATTATGACTCAAAGAATGCTCCCAGGAGCTCGTCTGATACCCAGAAAACAACATGCTACAGGCTAATGATGTATTGATTCTTTGGCTACGAAGTCTGCACAAAAGGAAAATGCTGATCAGTGGGCTGGGGTAGTGTAAGTGGGGGTGTAGCTGCATGGAGTAATACCAATCAACAAGTTCAGCTGCTCCTTCAGCCTACTTTCCCCCCTATCATCCTGTTGAGCTTCAAACTGGCATTTTACCTACTTTAACGCTTAACAGGTGAATTTTGCAAGAGGCAGCATAGTGTTTTGTGAAATGAACTTTAAACTGGGAGTCAAAAACGAGGGTTGTCATCCTAACTCAGCAATGAATATCACTCATGAATTTGAGTAAGGCACTCCTAAATCTTTTACTTTTAGAATGTCAGTTTTTCAGGCTGGACGGGGGGAGGGACCTTCTTCAGTTCTTTGAATGATAGAGGGAGGAGGGAAGAGCCCTTCATTATGGATAACACATATTACTTCCCTGTTTATGTTTTTTCCTAACCACTCTAAGCTTAGAGCCTGTATTTCAAGGCCATAAGCTTTGACTATAAGCTGTAAGCCCTGCTGGGGGCTGTCACAGCTGAACCAACCATTAACTAATTAGAAGGAAGCAAATCAAGTTGTCAAAAACCTCTAAAACTAATAAGTCCTATTAAATTGTAAGATTTTTTTTTTTTTAATTTAAGTAGGTGCATAGCAATCCCATCACTTCAAGGCCAGGCGTGATTAGCACAAGGTATCAGAAGATGACCCCTGAAAATAAGATTTCTCATTAAATGTACTAGCCCCGAGGCCATCGCTTCAAAGCTGTCCTCGGTGCCTTAATTTTGGATGAAAATGCAGATATTCAGAGGAAGTAAAAAGAAGGCATCTGGGTTGTCAACTAGGAGCCTCTTGAGCCCTCAGGCAATCGGTCTAGAAGCAAGTCTTTTATACAAAGGGACACTTGACATCCATCAATTATCCACCTAAGCTGACTAATTCCTCTTTATGGCTTCTTGGTGATCACACAAGAGCAGAGGTGCCATCTATATGAAGGTTGACTTTGTATCAGCTGAAATATGGGGGCCGCCCAGGAATTATGGAATAATGGATGCTCAGAACTTGCCATATT
Organism: Panthera onca; assembly: GCF_046562875.1. Lineage (NCBI taxonomy): Eukaryota > Metazoa > Chordata > Mammalia > Carnivora > Felidae > Panthera > Panthera onca. Next base: position 78,225,970 of record NC_138351.1, on the reverse strand, counting down.
AATGATGGGGACAATTGGCACAGGTGCATCTTACTGGGGCCATATCTGCAAGTAAGATATTTGCCATAAGGATGTGAATAGAATCATTCTGCAAATAGTTAACAGTTTCTACTCTGGACTCACATCTGAGCACAGAGAATTAAGAGTTGAAAACCCCCTGCCCTTCAAGTGCCTTCGCATCTGGTGGGGTTAAAGAGACGTGAACAAGCCTCAGACCATAGATGGTTAATAAAATAGAAAGCCTGTCTACCCCTCTTATTTTATAAGGTGATAAGGGAAGACATTACAAAGAAGGCAATATCTGAGGAGAGAAGGATGAGTAGGATTTATGAGTGTAAACAAACAGAGGGAAGGCCATTTCAGGCAGGGAGAATATTATTTGCAATGGCAAGAAGGTCTGCAAAATAATGATTTTTTTTAAAGCAGTCTGGTATGAAGAGTCACCGCTGAGATACTTGTCTGCCCAACAAAAATATCCACGAGTTTCTGGCACGGTTTAGGGGAGCCACTATCAAATAGTGAGCAGGTGTGTGGCCTGACTGGGTGCAAATAGGAGAAACCTGACTCGGGGGGTGGGGAGAAACTATATAAAGAATTGTCCAGTTCCGGTTCAAGATGGTGGCCTCAGAGGGTCTGGGCTCTGCTCCTCCTGTTAGAGTCTACACATAAACATGGAAGAAGTTTCCCTGGAAAAAAAACCTAAGAAACTCTCTGGGTGACTCCTGTGCATCCTGTCCGAAGGAGAGAGGCCCACACGAAAGCAGGTAGGAGGCTGGGGCACAGTCCCCCACCCCGAGCGCGGCCAGGTGGCGACCCACCGAAACCCAGAGCTTCTCCCCGAGAGGTAAAGGGTTTGAACCCCCCAGCTTCTACGAGTGGCATCTGAGAGCCGGGCCTGTAAATGTCCAGCTATGAAGGCACCCACCCCCCTGAGGAGGGCGTGGGGTGGCTCGCTTCCACGATACTCCCGTGGCAAACCGCGCTGGGAGGAATGGGTCTCGGGGGCACCCTAGAACTCACCCACCTTCTGGGCCCAGCGGCAGGCCGCCGCGGAGGGCCTCGGCTCTCTAGATGTGAGAGAGGCTCAATTTGCTCCTCGTGGAGCTCCGCCCTGAGGACGTAGGCGCTTGCTTGGGGCGCATTTGGAGGCCGCAGTCCTTGCACAGGAAGATTGGCAGGCGCCATCTTCCCGCTCCCTCGACAAGCTGCAGCCGCTGGGCGCCGCCTTTTTTGTTTTCTTCCTAAAACTGTAGGCTCCCTTTCCGCCCCCATCCCCCTTCTTTCCTTTTCTATTTTTTATTCCGCTTTCACGGCGGACACCCTCTCCACGCCGTCCCGGCAGTGTGCCAGAGCGCACGTGCCCCCGGGGTGCTGAGAGTTTCAGGAGGCAGGTGCAGGCCTAGTATTTGGCAGCTGTTGCCAGGGGGCGCGGGCGGGGCTTCCTCGTGCTTCCGCAGGCCTGTAACCAATGGAGAGAGAGCTCCTAAAGGGCCGCCACCCCCAGGGCACCGCAGGCACGAGGCCCGGGGAGCTCCGTCTCTCCGAGAAGGCGCCCGCTTAGCTTATTGTGGCTGTAGCCTGAGGGGCAGGCTTCTAATCACACAAACCTGGAAGGGCTGACCACAGTCTTTTCTGGAGGGCCCCGAAGCACAGGCGTCTGCATGCTTCTGGTGTGTTTTTGCGGCCCCTGTGGACTTGGGTTTCTCGGTTCCACCAGATGGTAACGATGGGGAACCATTGTTGGCACGCTGCTTCCCGGAGAGCACCGCACAGACCGTGGAGTGAAATACACCCCCAGTCTTTGTGTGAAACTGGACTATTTGCTTGTCCTGTAGTTTCAGCCCTAAGGGTAGGCTTCAGGTTTGGCTCACTCTAGAGGTCTACTGGACATAAGTCAGTGTGGCCATCTTGGCACTCTCTTTCTGCCTCCATACCACTGGACTGTGTCTCCCAGACAGGAGCATATATTATACACTCATTTGGAGCCCCAATTTTTTGCAACTGCTGCCAGGGGACACCCCTAGATCACCTGGAACTGGTAGCCAAGGGGGTTAGGCTTGTGGTCCCATGGGACAGGGTATATTTGCATGCTTGAAAGCTATGCCAGAGACCATTCCCTCTTTAGAACAAGATCAGGTCTTGGCACACCCTCAACTACTGGGAGCCATTAAAAATAGAATGGACTGTTTGGACACTCAAAAATGTTTGGGAGACCACCAAGAGCTAGGGTAGAGTTGACTGATAAGGTTCATCTCCTACAGGAGGCCACTCCTCTAAGACTGGGAGAGGTGGTGGTTTTTTCTAATGCACGGAAAGGAACAGGGAAGAGATCAAACAAAATGGACAAACAGATGAGTATGTTCCAGCGGAAAGAACAAGATAAAACCTCAGAAGAATTCTCAAGTCCTGGGTAGCAGGGGTAGGAGACACTGGATAGATGAATAAGGATGTCATTTCAATAGTGGAGGTTCGTGAAAGGTGACACCAAATAGAATGGCAATATCTGGGGTTACATCGTGTAAGAGAACACAGGTGGTGGTAGAATTAGCTCAGAAGCGTATGATAGATACAGGAACTGGATGAGGAAGACCAAAACTACTTCTTACCTGGATTTAGGCTATTATTCAAAATTCCTCACTCCAAGTAGCTTTCCCAGTTTCATAAATAAATCCGGTGCCAATACATGTGTTGATTCAGTGGATACCACAAAAACTATGTGACTACACTGTCTTCAAGTTGGCAGGAGTTGAATATCAGGGAGTTTTCTCTTTAGCTTTTTTAATCAGTGTCCACTGAATTTCCCTGGACCTTCTAAGCACAGCATATGTGTTTGGGGGGTGGGGGGGAATGGTGAAATTCCAGAAGACTTTCATCTAACTTCTGGTGGAACCTGACACCCCGTGTGGCCTGATTCTCTGGTCGAATGAATTTGTTAAGATGGCAATGCCAGTTTTGGAAGCTGCGTTCTCAGAGTTCACAATATACCTCTGGAAGAGGTCAAAATGGATGTTTTAATTTCCGTCTTGACTACATAGAGCCCTCTCTGGGTTTCTTTGTATTTTTTGAGTCTGCTTTAAAGAGCCAAAGTTGCTGGACAGGCATGCAAAGATACATATGTGCACGCGCATAGAGCACAAAGGGAAGAGCTGGGAGGCAAAATGCATAACACATGAGACAAAATAATTAATGACTTGTTTATTTATTCACTAATTAGATAAGCATTTATGGAGTTTCAAACATTGTAAGAGGTGCAGTGGGTATCATCATACAATTAACAGAATCTAGAAATAAATTTTAATACTCAATGATGAGTATTATGATTGGGATTGTGAAGTGTTATGGGAGTGGATACCAAATGCATTTAGCCATTAATTAAGTTTACTGTGAAGCCTAAGACTGTTTATGTCATTAGAAGGACTGGGTAAGAATTGCAGAATAGTTCATTTTTCAACCAGTATTTAATATTTACCTATACTTCAGACATTGAGCTAGGTTTGTAATGGATTTAAGAGTAATCAGACACTGATCCTTTTCTCCAGACATTTATAGACCAGTCATGGTAAGGTATGGATACACATTAACTTGGGAATTAAGGAATCCATGCTAAGCACCTTGCCAGAGGAAGTACTACAAGCTTTGAATGACAAGAATGAGAAGTTGAGTCTAGTTGAGAGAGCTATCAAGAGAGGCTTTGATATTCAGGAAAGCATCAATAAAAATAAAATAGGTTTGGGAACATAATAATGGAGGAATTAGGTTTACGGAGCCTTGTGGACGGAAGGCTAGCAAATTGGTACCCAAGTCTGTTCATCCAGACTTTCCAAACACCTAGTCTCAACTCTGTGCCCACTCTACTGCCTTAAGTCAGGCCCTCCTTGTCTGGCTCCTGCACAGCTTCACAGCAAACCACTCACCTTGTCCTTTCTCTCAGGCACTGTCTTATTAGTTTGGACTGCTGTAACAAAGTATCATAGGTTGGGTGGTTTATAAACAACAAATTTCTCACAGTTCTGGAGGCTGGAAGTCCACGATCAGGGTACCAACAAGGTCAGGCTCTGGTGATAGTCCTATTCCAGGTCACATACTACCTACTTCTTGTATCTCCGTATGGTAGAAAGCAGAGGAAACAAGCTATTTAGTGCTACTCCTAGACGGTAATCCGATTTATGAGAATTCTACCATCATGACCCTGTCTAATCCCAATTACTCCCAAAGGGTCCACTTCCTTAAACTGTCACACTGGAGAGTAGGGTTTCAACATAGGCATTTGGGGAGGGGACACAAAGATTCAGTCCGTAACAGGCCCCTCTTAAGTTTCCCACACATCAAGCAATCATCTGACTCTAGGAAACCCACCTCCACATTCATTTACTGGCTTAGTATCTCTAATGCTTCCTTTGACTAAAACAGGTATAATAATCTGGTTCCAATAACATCATCTTTTATCATTTCACCCTTAAAACCATGGTGCAGTTATCTAAAACTTTTTCTTTATTCTCTAAATTACTATTTTATATGTACATGCATTGTTTTCTTCATATGCTGACCTGTCTGCCTAGAATTGGCCCCCTCACTCTTTGTGGCCCAAGAAATTCCTATCTGCCCCGTAAGACCCTTTTTCTGTGATGTTATCTGTGAGTCTGTTTCCTCTCCATTCCATTTTTTGTTACAGTGCCCACACTGTTTTGGAATTATCTCTTTATAGACTTCCAAGCTATAAGTTCTTTTTTTTTTTTTTTTTTTAATGTTTATTTTTGAGAGACAGAGCATGAGCCAGGGAGGGGCAGAGAGAGAGGGAGACACAGTATCCAAAGCAGGCTCCAGGCTCTGCACTGCCAGCACAGAGCCAGATGCAGGGCTTGAACTTACTAGGAGATCATGATTGGAGCCTAAGCCAGGCGCTTAACAGACTGAGCCACCCAGGCACCCCCAAACTATTAAGTTCTTAAAGGAACCATGTTTATATTTTGTGTAATTTTTAAAGAATCTGTTCGTTTTAATTATTTTTAATTTTTTTTTTCAACGTTTTTTATTTATTTTTGGGACAGAGAGAGACAGAGCATGAACGGGGGAGGGGCAGAGAGAGAGGGAGACACAGAATCCGAAACAGGCTCCAGGCTCCGAGCCATCAGCCCAGAGCCCGACGCGGGGCTCGAACTCACGGACTGAGAGATCGTGACCTGGCTGAAGTCGGACGCTTAACCGACTACACCACCCAGGCGCCCCGTTTTAATTATTTTTAATATTCTAATATTCTGTATATATTTTTATAAAACAATAATTTATAGATTTTTAGTGTCTCCAACTATACCCTTGTTGTAATGGATATTCAACAGGATTACTGAATGACTCCTAAGAGCAAAGTGTTATGGTGAGTTAGAACTCACTTCATCTCCCAGTTCCATTACATATTCTGTTTAATTTTGTACAGCTTTCTTGTTCAAGGTTTAGGTTCATTATCTGTAATATGAGGATAATAATACATGGTTCATTGTAAGGATTAAGTAAAATGATTATAAAGCACTTGGCTCAATTCCTAGCATATCTTATGCTCTTAATATATTATTTATATTAAAACTATTGCTATTAACTACTATTTTAACCCAAGCAAATCTCATCCTCCATAAACTTTATTTTCTCCCATCTTTTTAAATAAAACACAAGAGTAAAAATTTCCATCTTGCTCTCTTTGTAACACTTTAGTAATTATCCAATTAAATATTCTATGTTAGAGTACTTTAAAAATATAACAAACCATATAATGGTTAATGGTAATTATTATACTTCTTAGAACCTTAGGTCACTTGTGAAAGATAAAGATGTAGCTGTAATTCTGTGACTAACATGGAGAATGTTTATAAGAATTCAGAATGTTGTTATAGTTGATTCTGTGTCACCCAAGGTTAAGAATTGTAGGTAAGATTAATATAGTCAAAAGTTTCCTCTTAATCATGTCTCACATTATAAATCAGTTATTGCATCTTTCTCCTGTCCAAATAACTGCCTAATGTAGGTAGAATTATTAGCTGCTGTTCTGCCTCAAAGTACACATTTGTACCATCATAATTAGTCTGGCCTGAAGTGATAGGATGATTAAGAGGTATTTCTGTCAAGATTTTGTCATTCAAGATTTAATAGCAACCAGTTCTTAATATGTTGCCCAGGTCATTGTAAAATCTTCAATAATCCTGGAATAGACAAAGGAGCATTTATTTTTCTTTTACCAATAGTTGTTCAGGACTCTCAAACACTTAGCAAATATACTAATTGTTAAAATATTAAACCGTAAATATCTAGGCTAAAGATCTATTGCTCATAAGTAACACTTGGTGAAATAATGGATACCTCTTCCATGAAGGCTTTGTTAACCACTGTGGTCTACGTTAATTCTGTTGGCTTTCTCTCTTGATTGCATGCCCTACAATGCTATTGGAACAGCTCCAGGTGGGTGTTCAGCTAGATGAACTTCAAATTTGCAAGCCCCAGTTTCTTTATCTGTGAAGACCATAATCTTTCCCTGCCTGCCTTCCCCAAAAAAGTTACTTTAGTTCAAATGGTACGTTAGATGTGAAGATAGTTTCAAAAATGAAAATAATTGTTCAGATATTACTTAAATGTTGGTATTGCACATTTTTTTAAAAAGATAGCTCTTATCTTACATACTTTAAAAACTCCTATTCCCCCAGCTCTCATTATCATTTTTAGAGAGGATAGTTCTGAAATCCATCTCTGTACCTCCTATCTCTCTTCATAATCTGGACACCCATATATCATGTATAAACTAAAATTTATCAAAGTTAACATCTCCAGGTGTTTACTCATCATTTTCTCTCCACATGTCGCTCATTTGTCAGTGTGTGGTACTCCCAACCACCTGGTTGCTGCAGCCTGAGCCAGGTGTTCTGGATTTCTCCTTCATCCTTACTCCACACTTCCAGCTATCCACTAAATCTGATCAAACACCCCTCAAACCTGACTACTCCTCCAGTCCTGAGTCACTATAATAACACTTAAAGAATTACAGTAGAATCTTTAACTTTAACGGATTAAATCCTAAAGATTCTTTAAGACTCGCTCTAACAGCCTCCTAACTAGCTTCTCTAGCTCCTGACATGGTCGACTTCAGCATTTTCCCCCACATTTCCAGGGAACTTTATATGTCAAGGAATTTACTCTTGTCGAATACCCATAAATCACAACCATTGCTTCCAAGACCGTCTCCAAACACAAGCATGGTTTACAAACCCTTTAGAACAGCTCTTCTCAAATGCAATGTGCATGCACATCCCCAGGGCATCTTGTTAAACTAGTTTTGATCCATTGTGTCTAGGACTAGGGTAAGTTGAGACATCACAGGTGAACAATTTAAGGAGGCCTCATTGTTAGGGCAGTACTGGTACCAGTCCTATACTCTGCATGAGCCTGAGAGTGAATGCCTCCTTAAATCATGTGCCTACAATACTGCACTTCCCAGGCGAGGCTGGTGCTGTTTGTTCTAGAACCAAATGTTGAAAAGCAAGTCTTGAGTGATCACTAATCTACCTATCTTCGTCTCTCAGGATTCCTCACTTCATACCCTACCCTCTAACCATGCTAAATAATTTATAGTATTTCTTTAACTTCTGGTTACATGTTGTTTCTTCTGGAAATGATTTGTACCCTTACACTTCTTTGCCTCTGACTTCTACATGTTCTTAGACACCTCTTTCTCCAAGATCTCTTCTTCTGATTTTGAAACAACAGATGGGCACCTATGCTTTTTCCTTCCACATTCCCATTTACATCTTCTTTAGCATTTATTTGCCCAGAGTTTCATATTCTCTTGTGTTGTCTCTCTCTACAAACAAGATTTGTGGATTAAAAACATGGGCTTGTTTATTATTTCAGGCCAAGCAAAAAATACATATTTTCCAGCACAGAATAGATAACATACATTTTATAAATAAAAGAGTAATTGAATGTTAAATTTTGTATTTGTGCTATCTTCTTAAGTCGACTTTAAAATCCTTTAGCGATGTCTTCTATGGTTCTTACTTTACCTTACAGTGTACCGTATGTATTCAGTAAACATGTGATGTTATATCAATAAAAACAGGCAAAAGTTGGCCTTTACTAAAGTCATTCAATGAATAATGGTTAATGATATGCTAGGTGCTATGAATTCAGTGGCAAACCACAATGAAGTCCCTGCTTTCACAGCATTTATAGTTTAGGTTTTTGTTTTGTTTTTTTTTGCATTGAACATATTTAATGACAAAGTTTGAAAATGTGACACAGTAAAAAAAGTTAGGCCTGTAAGACCTAAACATGGGGCATTTAATAATGGAAGTTGGTGGAAAAATGAAAGCAATGGAAGAAGGCAAAAGGAATGGACACCACTGGCATGAAACAAAGGAGAATTTGAAGCAGACAAAAAGCAACATGTAATGGAAAATGTAGTGAACTTGGGTTTAAATCCTGGCTCTTGTTTGTTGTGTGACCATTGGTAAATCACTCCATCTCCCTCAATCTTTTACTCTCAGTCTGCAAAGTGGTTATAGCATTGTCTATCTCCAGGTCATTGTGTAGATAAATGACTATAATTCACTCAGGCTGCTGACTTTAATGCTGGTTGGATCTGAGAGTCCTGAAGGCAGTTTGGCATGACCCTTTCTATTCTAAGACATGACATGCCTCCCCCCCTCTCTATGACTAAGGTGTTTTGTCACATTAACATGGATGAGTGCCTTTGGATGCAGTGCTGTGGAGGTAACTCAAAGAGGGGAGCCATGCAAGAGGTTGAGAGGAGCAGGCATGAGCAGTATTGGGTCACAGGAGGGAGGGCACCCTCTCACAGTGTAATGCATATGGACAGGGGAGTGATGTAAGGCAATTGGGATCTGTCTTCAGTGTTAATTAACCTTTCTCACCTTTACATTGCAACAGCCAGTGGTAGTTCTCTTACTCCCAAGGAGGGGATGTAATTAGAACAGATGGAGAAAATACAAATGGAAAGAAGTAGAGCACTTATTCAACTCCAGGGGGCTCATGCCCTGGGATTGTGTTTAGTGAAGGCAGGAATAATTTTTACCTTATAATCCAGGTGTTTTTCTCAAGCCCCTGAGGTAAGCCAGCTGTTAAAGAGAGAAAGAGAAGGAAAATCGAGAGCCTGTTTGGAATCAAGCCTTCTCTTATTTATCTCTGTATTTCTAAAGCCTCAAAGTTTTTGGAATATAGGAGAAGCTCAGTAGATGTTTTAAATGAGTATATGCATAACCTCTCCCTGGAGACTATAAAGTCTAGAAACCAAAGAGGCCATAGCAGGATGAGCCTTTACAATCATCTTCTCAATTAGACTTAGAATTTTCGAGAGATTAAAAATAGCCTAAAGCCACAGAGGTGATCAATGTCAAAGCTAGAACTGGAAACCAAATTCAGACTTATTTATTACACTACAGTGATTCAGTCACCCCCATTAGATCTACATTTTGATTATACAATTAAGAAGCACTGGCTGGGACCTCTAGGAACTGTGAATAAGGATGATGTAGACAACCACAAGTCCACAGACTACATATTGGAGACGCAGCTGCATCAGATTTGGTCTATGCTTAAGCCAGCCTCACAGGTGATGTTGAGCAACCAAGGCACCCTGAGGAATGGCTCATGAAGAGGCAAGGTGCAGGCAAAAGACTTCTGAAGGCAATTGTGCCCTTAAATGTGCTCTTATTTCCCCAAAATTTGAGGTATAATTCACAATTGTATATATTTAAGGTGTACAATTTGATTTCACATACATATTCTTTGTGAAATAATCACAACGAAGCTAATGAATATATCACTTCATATAGTTATGTTTTTACACTTTTTTAAAATTTTTAACTTGAATATAGTTACACACAATATTACAATAGTTTCAGGTATACCATGTAGTGATTCAGCTTCTTTGTACATTATGCTATGCTCAACACAAGTGTAGCTACCATGTCACCGTACAATGCTATTACAATGTCATTGACTCTATTCCCTGTGCCATGACCTTTAGTCCTGTGACTTACTCATTCTATAACTGGAAGCCTGTATGTCCCACTCCCCTTCACCCATTTTGCCCATCCTCCCTGCTGCCCATTGTTATCTTTATTATGGTGAGAGCACTGAAGATTTACCTTCTTAGAACATTTCAAGTATACACTACATATTATTAGTTGTAGTCACATTTATTCTATTAAATCTCCCAGAACTTATTCACCTTGTATAACTGAAACTTTGTACCTATTTTAAACATCTTTGTAATGGAGAGCTTTCTTTGATGAGTCTGAACACCTTCTCTGCAATTATATTCAGGAGTATAAAAAGTTCAGAGGGCTTCTATCACTTATGGAGATTTCCTCTCTAAAAAACCAACCAAAACCAACCAACTAAAAATATCTTGCCTGCTTTGCCATGGTTACTACTAGTATTTATACATTTGTGTATGAGACTCTATGAGCCTATGGATATTTTATGGTGTTATTTGCTCAGATACTCCCATTGGAAAGTGCCCCCATTCCATAGGACAAGAGACGTGGGTGCCATGTTTTCACTCTACTATGTTTTCACTCCGCTGGCAGAAGGTTATTGGTGGTCAGCAGTGAGCATTTGATGCCAGTTAAGCCAACAGAGCTCTGGTGGAATTTGCATCTCTTCCCCATTGTTGTTGAGGCTCATTTACCTCATTTCTCTTTCAAAAGCTGTGTTACTTATAACTATCTTGGATTTTTGAATGATATTAGCTTTCCTGAAGCTAGTTGATCTGTTTCACCTCTCTTTCAACAAAACAGACTTGATTAAGATAGGAATAAGAATTTTAAAATAATTGTGATAGTTCCATGTATATTCAAATGTAATTAAAATCATAGATTCATACACATACTTTACATTCACCTTTGAGAGCCTGATATTGTTATCCCATTTTATAAAGGAAATAGAAGGAAGCTCAGAGAAATTAAGTGACCTTTTCCAAAGTCACACACCCAGGGAATGGAGAATCTTTGATGCAAGTCTAAGCCTCTTTCTTTTTCTAGTACAGTCCCTACTCAGGGAGATTAAAGTTCATTGGAAGTCCATAAATAAATAAATATAGGAAAGACCAAAATAAAGGCAAATGGACAGAATAGAACAACTGCAAATTGCCATGAATCAAGAAAATGATTTCATGTTAAAGCATCCTAGCTAAGTCCTCATGGTTCTGAGACCAATTCCAACATGGGGGGCCAGGGAAGTTCCACATAGCACCAAGTAATTCTCCAGGGACCATTTGGGTGCCCTACAATTCAATTCAACTCTGACACTATCTACCCAGATATAGAAACAGATTCCACAGATTGAGCACTAAGTCCTCCAAGACCATCCCTCTACCCCTACCTTCAGATGCCAATCACAAGCACACTTTGTTCTCTGTACTTCTGACCAGCCAGCTATAAACCACTACCCCTTCCTTGGGTTTGATTAGTCTGCTAGATTGGCTCCCAGAACTCAGGAAAACTTTTACTAAATAACTGGTTGATTATAAAAGGATGTAACTCTGAAACAGCCCGATGGAAGAGATGCATAGGGCAAGGTGCGGGGAAAAGACCTGGAGATTCTGAGCTCTGTCTTCCAGCACACTACTCTCCCCACATCCCCACGTGTTCACCAACCTAGAAGCTCCCTGAATACTGTCCTTTTAGGGTTTTACGGAGGCTTCATTATGTAGTCATGATTGATTAAATCTTTGGACACAGGCAATGGCTCCAACCTCCAGTACCTTTCTTCTCCCCAGAGAGAGGTGGAACTGAAAGTTCCAGCCCTCCAATCACATGGTCGGGTCCCCTGGCAACCAGCCCCCAACCCTAGGGGCTTTCGAAAAGCCACCTCATTAAATAACAAAAGATACCCTAATTACTCTCTTCCATTAGGAAATTCCAAGGGTTTTAGGAGCACTGTGCCAGAAATGGGGTTGAAGATCAAATATATATATTTCTTGTAAATCTCAATACCACAGTCCTTAAATATGATAAAAAGGTATTTCCATTCATGAGAATGGAACATGAGAAAAATCAGAGTGGAAATGCAAAATATGGCAGGAATTTAGCATTCATGGAGCAGTGCAGTGGGAGCAAGACCAGAAAGATAGTTAAGAGCCATGTTCTTGGATCTCTCAAAGTTGTCTAAGGAATTTGGATTGTTCCATTAGCATGAAAAACACAGTGAAAGGCTTTGAGAAGGGAGGTCGATTCTTCTCCAAGAGTAGTCTGGACTACAGATGGGAGAAAATGGAGGTGTGTTGGTGAGTAAAATATTGCAATGATCCTTATTCCTCCGGAACTTTCATTTACTGTATCAGAATGGAAAGACATGCCTTATGTACCAAATGGGAGATCCACTTGTATACCCTTTATCTCAAAAATCTTAGCTCTTTGATCGCATGATCAGTATGTCTCTTATTCTTAAACCATTTACCTTATTTAATTCCAGAGTCTGAGGTCACATCCCCAATACCAGCTAATCTCTATTCCTCCCAGGTCACCAAGGGTGATTTCAGAGTATGCTTCAAGACTGCTGTGGGTCTACTGCCTACCATACTCATGCTGCAACTCCTTTTTCTGCTAAATAGAAGAAGTTCTTCCAATTTCTTTTATAATCTTATTCACGTGCCAGCTTTTGTCTTTATTTTTCTCTTGGATTGCTCTAAAGGGATAGATAAGAAGTTTTCTATTCAAAATAGTTTTGTAAATGTGGCTGTTGCAAATTGGGATTGTTCCATTATGCCAACGTTCTCAAATGTTACTTATGTAAAATAATTTCCCATGTTCTATTTTAAAGGAAAATTGGAGAACAGTTGAAAAGATCTAAATTCTAGGTGTTCACAGTAATGGGGAAATTTGAGAAGACATCTGTGAATGAAAAATTCTGATTCCTTTTTCAAAAATGGTCTTCTCACTTTGAGCTAATATACTCCTTTTTTGATGCTTCTATCGTGTCATATAAATTTTTGACTTTTGTTCTAGTTTTTTTACATGCTCATCACCCTGAGAAGATAGTAAACTCATTAAAGACAGGTGCTCTCTTTTACTGAATTACATCCTTTTTTAGGGGGGTGTCCTAGCTCATAATGATTCTTTAATCTCTGGGAATTCCTAGGTGTGAGACCCAACTGCTATGTCCACATCATCTGCCTGCACACCTCTGGCCATAGCAGTTTTCTTCTGAAGTGAAGAGCTGACTCTGTTGAACCCGTCAGATTCCCTCTTCTGGAAAATTGTAATCTCGAAAGCAGAGAGAGATGAGCTATATTGATGATAGTATCACAGAGAGAAAATTGTATTCTCTTTCCCTAACTCCTCTGAACTTCTCTGCTCCCCACTTCTCCTGAGTCTTAGTCATTAAACACTTTGGATTTGAGGAGATCCCCAACATTCTGTCAGAATCCCCACTTTTTAAAGTTAGCCTGTGTTGGCTTCTGATAGTTGAATCACAAGAATCCTATCTAATTTTGTTTATCATTGTCTTTTCTGTAACACAGATCTCAGAAATTTACACATGGTAAGCGTTCAAGATCTAAATTAATGATCTCACAAGCACACAGACCTTAGCTTTCATTCGGGGTTTAAGCACTTGAGTGGAAAGACAAACAGGGACTGAATGTTAGTTATGACCCTTTTGCTAAAACACAACCTTACCTAGGGCTCTTCACCTCCTTGGACCATTCCTGTCTGGACCTTTAAAAGAGATTCTATCACATGACCTTTTTAGGTTGTTCCCAGGCTGGATACTAGATTGTAGTCTCCTATTACTCTCTGAAAAGAGATACAAGGCTTGACGTCAGTTCAAAAACTTTCAGCAACAAAATGTGTTGGGTGATCATTTATCTTCATGTTCACCTCCATATGTGATGGTCTCTATATACAACATGAGAGCTAATTATTTATGTTTTTTTCTTTTTTCTTTTGATTTTCTTTTTAATATGGTAAAGGCAGAGCTGGGAATGAACCCAGGTCATGCACCTTTCAGTTCACTGTACTTTCCTTCATCCCCTGCTGCTGCTTCTACTCTGCCACCACATATGGAAACATTTGCTGATAGTCACCCAGGCAGTTTTTTTTCAGTTGGCCCACATTAGTCATTTAAAATGGTCAACAGTCTTCCCAGAGAAGCAATCCTTACCAGTGAGGCTTAAGTTATCATCACTGTTTTAGGTAACTCATGGTATTGACCAAAATCTTGGTGAGGAGAGTATGGTCCTTGGAATAAATTGGCTTTAAGTGGTCAGAAATGTTTTGCTGGAGAGTAAAGGTACCCTGCTCTTCTGATAGCACACACCTAAGACAGAAAATTGTACTTTTCCAGAATTCAGTATGTGAATGTTGGATTCTGGGTGACAGAAAGTGATGGCACTGAGTCAAAATGCTGGATCTCCTCTGGAGATTCCTCAGATGCTCCAGATTCACTCAGGTAACCAGAACTGACTTCATTTCCCTGGATTTTGAGTACTTCTTCTGTAACATTGGACTTAGCTCATTGGTTTCCCACCTGTGCTCTGGAGGGATCTGGGTTCCAAAGTAGGGTGTCTGAAGGCACCTTGCAGTATCCAGGAGAGACGGAGTGAGTAGAGAGTGTACAAATAATGCTACACAGAAAGGGCTTCAAGGAGCTCCCTCCCCCACCTCAACCAGAACAGCCCTGCTTGGGTGTTTCTCCAATGGGATTCATTTAGCGGTAAAAATGAAAGCTTTAAAACAACTCGTTTCTTAAAGTTCTCTAAGTGGGATTCCCTCCCTTCCCAATCTTAACCCTAAATGAGGAAGGTGGGAAATTGCACACATGCTTGTCAGTGCATCTCCAGCAAGGGTTTGGAACACATTAAATTTTTTCCTTTCTGAAAAACAAATGGATTCCTGCATCTCCAACTACTGATCGAACTCTGCCACTGTGATGCCGCGTTATCAGCTTATCAACTCAAAATTCACATCTGTAGGCCGCCTGGGTGGCTCAGTTGGTGGAGCGTCTGACTTTGGCTCAGGTCATGATCTCACGGTTCGTGAGTTCGAGCCCCACATCAGGCTCTGTGCTGACAGCTCAGAGCCTGGAGTCTGCTTCAAATTCTATGTCTCCCTCTCTCTCTGCTCCTCCCCAACTCGTGCTCTGTCTCTCTCTCCTTCAAAAATAAATAAAAACATTGAAAAATTAAAAAAATAAATAAGAAATTCACATCTGCAAAGCTGAACTCAGCTTCTCTCTCTGACAAACCAGCTTCTCAACAAATCAGCTCTGGGCTCAGTGAACAGCAGTTTTTATCTCCTTGGTTAGTCAGTACTGAAACCTTAATTTATACTTGACCTATCTCTCTCCTTTCAAGGCTACATACACTTATTCACCTAGCCTTCCCAACACTTCCATGTATATCTGCTTGATTTCAGTTTCTGTTCTCATAATCCTAATTGAGAGAAGCAACTTGCTGAAGGCTGAGGCTATTGTAACAATCTCCTGTGTGCCTGTCACCATGCACAACCATTCTAAATCTCTCTGTCCTCCTCACATTCATATCCTCCTCAATGCCAGGTTAATCTTTCTGGAAGGCTGCTCCCATTATGTAGTCGATAGGGCTTTGTGGATCCAACACCTCTGGATTGGGTTTTAAGTCTCTCTACTGCATCCCCATCTTACATATCTACGTATATTATCCAAAGTCTATTTTTAATTCAAAGCATTCATTCTGGAATATTGATCCCTTTGCTGTGTGAGAAGCACCTATATGATTTGGATTCAGGTAGAGATGATCTGATTTGGAGTTCCCGATGTTGGATCTGATGGACACTTGAATTTTTCAAGAATAAAATGGAGAATGTGACACTCACAAAACTTTCCTGGCAGGATGCAGGGAGAACTATTTTTTTTTTAATTTTTTAAATATTTATTTATTTTTGACAGAGAAAGAGAGACAGAGCATGAGCAGGGGAGGGGCAGAGAGAGAGGGAGACATAGAATCCGAAGCAGACTCCAGGCTCTGAGGTGTCAGCACAGAGCTCAACAAGGGGCTCAAACCCATGAACTGTGAGATCATCACCTAAGTTGAAGTCAGATGCTTAACCGACTGAGCCACCTAGGCGCCCCCAGGGAGAACTTTTTAATAAGGGTAAATTATTATATGAGAGATTAACTAACTTCCTATAAAACTAGAAGCCTTCAAGACAGAACCTTTATTTTTTCTTAAATGTGTGTTTATTTTTGAGAGAGAGCGTGAACAGGAGGAAGAGAGAGAGGCGGGAACAGAGGATCTGAAGCAGGCTCTGTGCTGACATCAGAGAGCTGGACGCGGGGCTCCAACTCATAAACCAGGAGATCATAACCTGAGCCTAAGTCAGACATTTAATTAACTGAGCCACCCAGGCACCCCAAGACATACCCTTTAATAGATTAGGCCAAATTTCACATGTTTCTATACAGTAATATCATAGCACCTGTCTGAATCACAGGTAGAAGATTCAATACCCTACATTAATTGAGGCAGTTTCAATAGTTATTCCACATTTCTATGATACTGTCAAAATAACCTATCTCAGGGCATCCTCCTCTATTTTAAAGTTTTAATTATTTTTAAAAAAATTTTTTTGTTTATTTATTTTTGAGAGAGAGACAGAGCACAAGTGGGGAAGGGACAGACAGAGAGAGGGAGACGCAGAATATGAAGCAGACTCCAGGCTCTGAGCTGTCAGCACGGAGCCTGATGCGGGGCTTGAACTCACAAACCGTGAAATCATGACCTGAGCCGATGTCGGACGCTCAACCGACCGAGCCACCCAGGCGGCCCATAAAGTTTTATTTTATTTATATACTCATCACTTCTATTATCATCCTCTGCAACTATAATATCTTTCTTCCCTTTCAAACCTCCATTTCTCCATGCCCATCACAAGGACCATGCTCAAATCAAATTCATTGCTTTGCCTCAACAAAACTGCTCTCCTGTGTCATCTTTGTAAGTCTTCACATTTCATAAAACCTTTGAACCAGGCTCCTTGGAATCATCAATGATTCCTGTATCAGTCAGGGTTTAGGCTGTAAAACCTACCACACTAGGTGTTTTTTTAAAAGAGATTTAATATAGGGGATTCATTACACAGGTGCTGGGGGTCTGGAGAGAGAAGGGATGGATGGAGGCAAAAAAGAGTGTGCGAGCACACATGTGCCTACAGAATTAAGAGCTGGAGGAATCAGCTATTCTCCCTTTGGTTAGCAGAACAACAGAAAAGGTTGGGATGACTATAACCCAGACCCTCATTTAGAAAATGGCCAGGGCCCCAACTCTGTGGAGCACTATGAAGCAGGGTGCTGGCAAGCTCCCTCTGAGAGGGTGTAGTGGGATTGCTCAAAAAAGCTAGAGTTTGAAACTAGTTGTGCTGCCAGGATAAAGTATAATTTCTGGGTCATTGATTGCAAGAACAAAAAGCAAAATAAGAAGCAAGTCCTTTCTGCCTTTTAATAGTCCTTAAATGGCA